>NC_134921.1:10452975-12952975 GCF_051014615.1 Bombus vancouverensis nearcticus | reverse complement strand
GAATCCGCGTAATGGATCATTACAGGTCGAGCGATAATCAATTTTCAAAGTACTCTCCGGCGGCGCGAGCCAGAAAGGGACCGTTTTGAACCACTGCATCCGCCGACGCGTAATTTCAATCCTGTCGGCTCGGTACTTTTCGTTCTTGCGGACGATATAACGCGCTGGCTTAGAATCCAACAAGACAGACGATTTACCGGCCAAGCTTTTAATTGAAATGGACGTTGATTTACATTACTTCGTGAAACGTTACTTTTCGATTATACTTACCTAGTATCTCCGAAATATCGTACATTTAATTAAGGTAATTCTCGCAAGTTCTCAACAACGAACTATGAGAGTTTAAGTCGGTTCTAGAATTAAAAATTTGATGAGATGTCCTTAATTTTCCTTAAATTATCCAATTTATCTCTAGCAATTTTCACGACGCTTGTCCCCAATTGAGACTCGTAAATGCTTTCGAGCATTATACGCATATAGCGATATAATTCACGTTGCTATCGGTATCATCTCGTTCAAGTTTTTGCACCGATAGACACAGAAATTTATAAAATATTTCATACTGTATTCCAATTTGAACTATGGATGTTAAAGGGTTAAACGACGAATCGAAGAGATAAAGGAAAGAGAGAAGATACCAAGATAACGTTGTAATTAAAACGCGCGCTGTACTTACTTGTTTGTAATGTTGGGCTGTGCGAATCTTAGAATCGAGTGAATTTCGTAAACGATGGAAATGAGACTGGTCGGAAGGGGCGCGGGGTCGGACAGACGGAGAAATTCCGGTAATGAAAGGGCTGAAAACCACGAGACCGCGATTCGGTGCCTGGAAGAAAGAAAAGGGGAAGCCGATGGAGGTGGAGGAGGCGGTGGCCGCCACGGAGAGGTGGAAGCGGTCGCTGGAGGATGGACCACGGCGTCGCTGTACACATCGGGTAGGGGAAGCAGACGAGGAAGCGGCGAGATGAGCGCGAGCGAGACAAAGCGGCAAAGACCACGTCGGGAGGTGGAGACGGTGATGGGTGGTATTCGAAAAAGAGGAGGCAAGAAGAGTCGCGAGGATATTGCGAGGAACTAACCTACAGCCGATCTAGGGAAACGGGATCGTTAATGGATCCGAGGATCGCGAAATATCGCGACAGAGATCGCTTAGGGTTAGATCGTCGAGGAATCGAGCAGTCGAAACGTGATAAATAATGTAAACGTCGAAAGAGAGATGATTTTTTTTAATGGAAAAGCATACGAATTCTCTGCGGGAGGGGACGAGAAAATACGACGAGTTTCAGAATAATTCTTAGTTTAATCGTTGCGGCCACGATCGTGGCAGTGAAATACATTTTTTATTGTTAGTTTACTATGTAAATTGCGCATTTACGAAATTTATGGCTAGCAAAGGAAGATGAAGAAGGGGCGAGAGATACTGGCGCATACTGTGGGAGAAGAGACGGATTATGGCGATGAACTAACTGGAGCAACAAAGTAAATAGAAGAGAATAAGAATGCCGAGGATGAAATCTAAGCACTAAGAAGTTTAAGAAACGAGGATTGCAAACGGACCGAAGATCACGAAATATCGTGACGGACATTATCTACCGAAGGAAATTTAGAAAGAACTTGAAAACTCGGTGAAAGTAACAGGGTAGAGAGGACGAGAGATGCAACGAGAACAAAGTGTGTTCAACGTGAGCGAAAAATAAAGAAGGATGGGTAATTTGTGAGTGTGGAAAGAGAATAATGTCTAAGGAGAGCGCTAACGTATTTAAGAGGGAAAAGTACAGTGATAAATTATAAGTAAAGTTAAAACAACCGAGGAATTCAGCGAGAGATCGGTGCGTGGAAGTTGAAGAAGAACGCGGATGATAGTTTAATGAGCATAAAACGCGCGAGGGCGTAGGGAAGATGAAATTTTGAAAATTTGAAGAAGAAGAGATTTTGCGAGTTCGGGATAGAAAAACTAATTTCCAGATGTAACGGGTGTACAAACGAAATTTTGGATACTCATGGTTTCGGCGTAAAGTGGACGACACGGTGGTTCCTGCAAAGTATCCGCTGGATTAACCTGTGAGGCAAAAAGCAAATTAAAAGCAAATTAAGCTGGACGAAACCGGCGGCAATTCGATCCGAAAGCCTAATAATTTCTGGAATCTGGAGTGTGTGCTACATAGAGTGGGAAGAGGACGAGGAATATCCGATGGAGGCAGGGAAGAAAAGTCTCGAACGGAGGCGAGCGAGAGAGCGGAAAGAGGACGAGGGCAAAGTGGAAGATAAGGGAAAAAGAAGAAGGCTGGCCGCGAGTCGTGGCGCAGGCAAAGGGGGTTAGTTAGGCGCGTGGGGCCACGTGCGTTCCCACGGTTTCGAGAGGCATATCGCACCACAGCCCTCGGTTTCGCTTCTCTCATCCCCTCTACTCTGTGGACCGCGGATGGAAGGCCAGCTCTCGATGCTTATACAACATTATATACGGCTTCAAGTGTATGCATACACTTACAGAACCCGGTAGACGCGTACTTATAGGTATACCTATGTACGTATATGCATGGTATAGTATAGTGTATGTATATACGTGGCCCTCGGTAGAATGCCACGCCATCCCCTTCCCCTTAGCGGCGTGGCCAACGAGCCAGAGGTTCTCGGGCCTCCTACACCCCCTCGATCTCTCTTCTCTGCCGTTCCACACAGGTCTCTCCTTCGTCCTTCCTTCCTCCTCGCTAGCGTTGGCGGCGCGCTGACCTCTGACCTCCCATTACCGGCTCGACTGACCGACGACTCGACTCCCTCGCACATGCAGACTCGTGCACGGTTAGACACGCTGCCTCGACGCGATATAGACGTACACGTTCCTCGCGGAACGAGCCCGCGTCCCGTTGGGACGAGCCCGCGGGAATTTCGGCGAATTGAATGTTCCACGTCGGAGACCGTCCTCCTCCGTACGGACCTTCGGGGATGTGGATCGAACTTTTCGTTCGATGGCGTATCGGATAGGCAGAGAATTTTACGTTGTTAGGGACGTTAACTCGCTCATTTGCCGAGCGTCGATTCGTACAAGCGATAAGAACTCACAGGGTATAAAGTTGCTAGTCTCGCATTTAGATCGATCAGACTGCGATCAAGAATCGAGGATGGATGGCGAATTTTAGAAATTATTCCGGTTTCGTCGGTGAATTTCACGGAAATGTCAACGGAACGCGAATCGAAGGAGATTGCCGTGCCGCGTTGCAACCACCTTCCGTTTCGGTGGAAGAAGAAGCCGTGTCGTTAACGCGAAGATACGATCCCTCGACGACGTCGCACCGTTTAACGCCCCTTTCACCTCCGAGAACTTCGCCTAATGGATTCGCCGGCCTACTTCAAATTGCCGCGGGAATTGATGCTCCGGTTGCCGCGAAAGAACTTACTTAATGACGGTGAATCGGAACAAACGAACCTGTTCGCGCAACTTTCCACGCCGACTATCCTCTGGGCGCTTCCACTTTTATCGGTTCCAAGTAACGAGCGAGACTTCAAGACTCAACGTTGAAACTATTAAAACGATCAGAGCGATCGATTCGTAATTTCTCGTAGAAATTTCAGAGACGCACCACGATGAACGTTTTGTAATTTCTAAGTTTTGGTAATTTCAGCGAAACGAATATTCGTATTTGATTAATCGTTCAAGGTTTTGGAGAACTTCGTTTAAACAGAATTTTATCTCTATTTTACGTTTTCGTTTAAGGGAATTATGAGATAAAACGTTTTGCGAGTATTCGCTCGTGTTTACAAGTAGTACGAGTCAATGGAAATAGTTAATCGCGGAAGTTTAGACCGAAAGGTAAAAAGCGAATGCTACAATGGATTTACGTTATACGTCTGAGAACGAGTTAACTTTATCTTTCGAATATAACTTGACGAGTCTTCGATATAGAACGTTGCATTTAAATCTCAAGCAACGTTGTATCTATTCGATTGATAGTAAAACAGTATTACGCGTGTAATTGAATCTTCACTAATGATAGGTTGATGGTAAAATTTACGAACGTTGCGATTAACAATGCAGAAAGTGGAGCAATTTCGTTGTGTCGAGTGGAAGCGAGCTAGGTTCAGTCGAAGAAACAACCACGTTCGTTCTACAGACGGTTAGAAAGTTTACGAGAGCAAGAATCCGTGGCATTTAGAATTTACTACTTAATAATATACTTCAGGGCGAACTAAATCGTTTCCATAATTTGTATCGCGTTCTCCACGAAACACGTGGTCATTTGAGCAAATGATCTAACTGTTCGGAGCAGCGTATAATATGCACACTACCGTATAAAAATCCCGGATTATTTATCATTAACCTACCCTATGGTGGAATGTAAAGTGGAACGTAGATCATTTAGTCAGCTTATAATTTCAATGCGTTTACCGAAACACTTTACCGTGCGAGTATCATTACCACTTCCGACAGTGGGAAATATGATAGAAACGTGTGTTTGCTCATTCTAGCGCAATGTCCATTTTAATTACACCGGTATAATTTCCAGTTTACCGCGTATCACCGCCGGCAAATTACGCGAATCCTTTCTGCCTGGTAATCGTCGCTAACTCCTATTTCTCACCCCTATCGTAAGGTCCTGCGTTTCATTTTCATAGTCAAACGAAGAGAGCACAGTGGGAAAAGATCTGCAGCTACCGCGTATCGGTTCTCACGTAATTCATCGCGTCGCGCCAAATTTATCTTCCATCTATCTACGCTTTCTTGCTTCCATCCTTCGTATCGTAGGTTGCATAAAATTTGACAACGCGCAAAAGCGCGCAAAAGCGCGCAAAAGCGCGCAAAAGCGTGCAAAAGCAACGGTGTTATTTTCCTACGAAGCGTAAAAAGCGGCGAAGCAAGCAAGGTAGAGCGAGTGGCGAGCTAAGAGGGCTGTGTGGGGGTCCTGATCGTGGCGAGCGCACCCGCGCCGCCAAAGAAGACGCTCGCAGATATTCCCAAGAGCGAAAGCCTGCAACCGAGGTCACTCCTCCTCGTGGGAGGGCCCCCAGGCGCCGCGTAGCCTCCCCCGTCGGCTCGGCCTGCCACGAAAAACAACAAGACTTTATGGTGCTGCATCGCAGAGTGTACGCGCGAGCCGCGGTTGCTTCGGCCCAGGGCCGGCCGAAGGCCAACCAAACCCGCCGCGGACCGCTCGAAAAATCCGCTTGAATAATTGTCCGGCTTACTTCTCTCTGCGAGACCAATTCCCAGCCGGGATTAATGAGGCAACGCGCGCGGATCCCGCGCCGAGACCTGGCGAGGCGTCCCGCCCCTGGGAAACTTTGCGTTTTTCACTCTTTCTCTGGCGAACGTTCTTAGTTCGAAGGTACGGTTCTCGAAACCTTTTTCCAGTTTCTCTCGCCGTTGGAAATTCAAAGATATGGCTGTTTGAACGACATAAAATTAGGAAAAATTAGCAAAATAATTCTACCGATAGTCGATCTTAGCGTTTGTCAGCGCGTCTCGTCCGAGGTATGTAGACCGTTTCGTAAAGCAGTCGTTCGACGAAAATCAACGATCGATCAAACGAGAAGCGTTTCTTGTTAGCGATCTAGAAGGACGTTGTTGTAGATCTGCTCGAGCGAATCGAACGATCGTCTGTAGAACAAGCTGGTAATCGGCTTGCGGGTCGAGTTACTTGTCGATTGCTTCGCCTACTTTTTCCCTGTCTTGTATGAAACCCGTGCACGTAAATCGAGAGTTTCGCCATGCAAACTGCCGCGAGCATCTTGTAATTGATGGCACTTGCGATAGCGGCACGTCGTAATATTATCGGATCAATTAAAGCGGTGAAACATCGATCGTCTCGAGTCAAGCGACTCGTGTGACGATATTTTGCTCGTTAATAGAATGTCCGTGAAAATAAATTATCATTGACGAATAAATAATTAAGATCTTTCGACCAAATATTGCTCGAAGAAAAATGTCTGTGATATTTTTTAGGATAGATTGGAAGATAGCTACTTATCTTTGCCACTTGTTGCGTAAATTATTTTCAATTCTACGATTTTTGATCGTTAAACTCGAAATATATAATTCTTGTTAAATAATTCTTCGTAAAATAAAAGTAATTCTATATGAAACGCGCGACAAACGCGAAAAGGGAGTGAAAAAGGAAACGAAAGCAAAGGAAGAAAATATGATTTATCGTCCACTTTGTCTGGTTTTACGCAACAAGACGTCACGATGATTGCTTTTCTTGGTAAATTGCTACTATACCGTGCAGCAGGCAGCTCTCACGCGTATTTTACAGATATATTTTACAATGCTGTTTGTCCTGCAGCTTTCAAGGATGAGCTGCGATTGAGACGTAGATTGAATTATGTGCGAACTTGGGTCTCGGTTCATCGAACACGTTGATACGCGGAGGCCAGAACCGTAAACAAGGTGGTAGACGAAGATGCAGCCAACGTCTGACAATCTTCTCGCGGAATAAAGATACCGGTTCCCTGATAAAACAAAGTAGGTTCGCATCGTTGAACGTTACGTATCTCTTTAAATTATTCAGAATGATCCCGATATAAAATCAAAAAGAATATCTTCGCAGGGGAACAGAAGTTTCAGAAAATTCAAACGACTTCTGATCGAAAGCGCTAGTTGACTTCGTCCTATCCCTTCTCTCTAATGGACGAAATGAAGCGAACGCTTTCGCGACAGAATCTTTTACGGCAGACCTGGGAAAACTGCGAAGCGTCCATCTCGAATTTATAGGACCGTAAATAATTGCGGAGAGCGGTGCTGTGCACCGTAAAACCGGATAAACGAACGATAAAAGCAATTTCGCCGGGATGAGCGCGCGTGCTGGGCACGTAGGAGGCAAGTTACAAGCGAAAGCCTCATTAACCGGACTGTACTCGCAAGAACGAGATAATTAACGCGTTAAACCGGCGCCACGTCAAGTTATCGGGCCTCTCCCCGTTTAATTACGTATACCCACGTGTTGTCGCTACTCTATTCGACCACCGGTGCTACACGCGCGAGCTGTGGATTCAGCGAACGTTGAATCTTTCTAGACAGACGATCGATTAAACGTGTAATTTTCTGTGAGAAAATCGAGCAACGTATATAAAACTCCCGTATATCGAGTATTCGTTCGTGTTTAAAGTTTGACGCTAGACGGATGCAATGGTAAAATGGTACCGAGTGTATCGAAGCGTACTCTAGTGCTTTTTCTGTTACGTTTTTTCTGAACGCTGCCATTTTATCTACGCAATAATACAGTAGAAAGCAACGCTGGCAAAAGCAACCCTTGTCGAGAAGCATAGGGTGCAAGAAACGTCACAAAAGGGGCAACAGGTGGTCAAAGCTACCGCCTCGAGAGTCGCTATCTGTGGTTCTTTGTCAACGAATAACGAAGGGGGCGTTACCGGGGTAGCTCGCGTCCCTTGGGGTGAAAGGGATCCGGTGCAAAGAATGGCACACAGAAGGGTGCTAGAAGGTACCGGATAAAAGGTAGGCGGGCATCAGCTACAGATATTTAAGGAAAACAGATGAAAGGATGAAAAAGATGAAAAGTTCTTTTCCACCTATGATCTGTGTGACGTTACGTTCTCAATTTCTTTCTCTTATTATTTGGAACTCCGAGAATTACGTGATCTAATGTCGTGGCAATTTTTCAGAACCAATCGATCTTCGAATGTTGCTTCGTAATAGCTCTCTTTCGATTCGAGATTTAATGGAGTAGAAAAGTTTCACATTTGTGAAAGCAAGTCGTAGTGTTCGTAGAAAACAGATTTCGTCCGAGTCGATAGAATTTACAATTAGCGATTCTTCATCCCCAAAAGCGATATTCGTCGGTATCGTTGGAAAGTACGGTTGGGAACGCTTCAGCCCCGAAACTATCGAGCGTACGAATCGACTTCTGCCTTCGACACGATCGAACACGGAGGGCCCACGTGGTTCTCGATGACCACTCCGACACGTGATCCGTCATGCGAAATGAAAACTGTCCGATAGAAGGTGGATTCGAAGAAGGAGAAATCGCGAGTGGTCGAACGAGTCCCACGCAGAGACGATGATTAAAATTGTAAATATCCACGGCCGACCCCCGGTGTTACGACCTTTGCGCGGCCCACGGCGCCCCATCGGCTCACCCCATATATCAACGGATATTAGATTATGGTAAGAGGCGAGCATTAACGAACGTTGGATTCGCGCGCGCCTCATTTGCCACCCTTAGGCTCCGTTCGCGCGCCATTTTTCACGCAACCGTCACGTCTGCGTACCAATCGGCGATTTCACCCCGGGAGCTGCAACGATCCTGACGCTTCTTCTTTCCTCCTTCCTTCCTTCCTTCCTTCCTTTTACTTCTCTTTTTCTTCTTTTCTTTCGGCCGGTAGTATCGAACGATTACAGTGAATAATTGATCTAATATGGGAGGGATCCACCAGAGCGATGGATACATTTGTTCTCGTTGCAAGTAGGTGAAGGTTCCGTTGAAAGCCGCCTTCGACGCGGCTAATGGCATGCAATCTTCGTGAAATCGCCTTTGTTGCGCGGCTCCTCTTGTCCGCTAATTGGTAGAGCGTGGGGTAGAAACTAGCGTGCAACAGTGAAAGCGCAATTGCAGGCCGATCGATGAAACGCGTCGATGGTTTAGATTTCGAATTATCGAGTCTTCGTTTGGTACCATTGTTTGGGTAATTAGATGGCTACGTTATTATCGATTGGTTACGGCGTGCTCGTTCTTCGAACATTCAATTTGTAACGGCAGTGACGCAACGTAACGAGGAATTGTCCAGACCTTTCAACGATCTTGTAATTTTCTACAGCCTTTTTTCAGATAAACACTTTCTTAGCACTTTTATGGATTTTAGTTGTCGCGCTATGTACAACAATGGGTCCGTGCAATTTCCTTGGTTCAGCTAAAAAGGATGCGCTATCTTAACTTACCAAACACAAATTCGCTAAGTTCTCCGAATCCGAAGACTCAAATCGTACGCGTTTTGCGCCACCTCTGCAAATTAATTTAATCGTTTTCGCCCCTCGCGTCCCCCTCTGTACACGAGAATAGAAGATAGACGAGGTAGAGGTAACGGAAAACGTCAACGATCGACGGATTCGCGAAGTCTTGAAGCGAAAACTACAAGTTTTCCCGAGTGACGTTCGAACTCTCATTGGACCACGAGCGAAACGGCGTCACGTTTCGCGAAGTCGATTCTTGCGGAAGAAAGAGAACCTGGCGACCGCGTCACCTCGTTCCTCGCCGGTAGAACGTGGTAAAGGGGTGCGGATACAGGTCGAGCAGGGGGCAATATTTTCACGGCGCTTAGCGGCAGGCCGACTCGGACGGCTCCCATCCGCGCAGCACGACACTATTTCCGAATGTATCGCCGGTCCCAGCACCGCGCCGCGGCGTGCACGCGCGCGTACACGCACACACACGCACGCCGGATACCGTGCGCGGCGATATTTCCCTGAATATATGTAGCGCGTGTACATACATACGTCGAAGATTAATCGAGTCAAAAGGCCGCGGTCGTTACAAAGTGTGCCGCCCGCCGCGACACAAAACCCATGCATTACCGGTCGAACGTTGCCGAACGAGAGGACGTCGCGTTCGTGTTCTAACGTTCATCTTGTCTCCGTCGATACACCCACGCTGCCCTCGCGCCAACGGGCTCGGAATGGGGAAGGCCACGGCGTCGCCACGTAGACCAAAGTCGCGGTTGTATGTGTCTGCGGCTTGGTGAAATGGTCGCGACCACTGGTGCGCCTTGATTTCTTGTTGCTCCTCGAGGTGGTAGGGATCGCACTTTCAAAGTTTCGCTGTTTGCTACTTTCGTGAGTTGTTTTTGCAGAGTTGCCTTTGCCACGCTATTGCATCGACGTAAAAATCGACGAAAATACGGGAAAATGTTTCAGACGTCAGATATCTAAACGGCGTCGAATGATATTTATTTGATCTTACTGTAACTTGGGAAACCCTAGGAAGATTACGATTAAACTTTCGAAGAGGAATCTACGTGTTTCATTGCGCAAAAGATCAACTAATTCACTGCAGTCGCTCAAACGCTACGATCTTTTCCCAAATCCTAACAATTCGCGCTTGTACAACGTATCAAATTTATTTGTACGAGGGAAGATTCTCTATGTATCTACGATTAAAAAATTACGGGCATAACTTTGGGGAAATCGATACAATTGCGCTTTCAATCCGAGAACTGTAAGAGATGGAAAGACAGTTTTCAGACAAAAGTTACTTTTTTAAATTAGAACTATCATCTGGTAAGAAAGACGTCGTTACAGTGAATTATAACGCAAAAAGTAATACTCGAAAATTAATCGGATTTTCGGCGACCAATTTCATCTGCTTAGAGCGAATTTAGACGATAAAAAGAAACCCCTGTACATAAATGAATTCTCTACGTATTTGCAGCGTCAGGAATTTTTGGAATTTGCCGGTTTGGGGAGGTTCCCCTGGTTAGTCATCGATATCTACTCGAGACTGCAACCGTGGTATAATCCGAGGATATTCTTCAGCCTCGTTACGTTAGAAGGCAGCAAAAGGAGCCCGAAAGAACGCGGAGAACGGTTTGGAATGGCGGCAGCGACGCGGCGGAGTGGTTGGTTCGTAAAGGTCAATCACGCGGTGCCGTCGCGTCGCGTCGCTGTAAGTTCTTCGAAATCAAGCGGAATTCCTTGGAACCACATCTCGGGAAGAGCCGTGGCTCGACCGCGTGTTGGTCGATTTCTGTTGTCATCGTGGCCCCTGGAGATGGACGTGAGAATGCGAATTCATAGGCAAGGGGGCGTACGAGGCCCGTCAGAAGGCCTTAGGCTGGCTCATTACCAGCAATTGTGGCCGAACGGCACCCTGCGGCGTGCTACACGGCTGCATCGGCCCCCGCCGACCTCGGGCACACCGGCTGAACCTTCACCGACCGCGAGATCCTGCCCCCGCCTGCCGTACGACAACGGAATTTAATTGCTCGATCAATCATTATTTTCGTGACTCCGCGATCGCCACCGTGAACACCGTCCTCAGCGCCGCCTTCCTCGCCCGTCGCGGTTTCACGCGCTTCCCGCTCCACTTTACATTGGAAACTTTGATGCCTTTCGTTGGTTGAATCGAACTTGGAAAGTTGACATTGATGTTTTTTCCGTTAGATTCGAGCGTTGAATACACGTCTGAATACGCGTCGCGTCTCTAAATTACACTTTGACCATTTATCCGTAAAACGTCAACTATGCGTAACGTTTCGAATAACTCTGTAGTTGTATATTTTTCAAATAACCCCATAACTCATAGAACCTTTACAATTTCCATTCGTAGCGTTATCTTTGAAACGGAGCTACGCTCCATTCACACTCGAATAACTTTTATTCCATCATTTTCCATTTATCAACCTACTATCTCACAAAGCTCCTTTTATTTCTAAACGTTCGAGCGAATCTGAAACTCGACGAGACCCACGCAGCTCGCGCCGGCATTATTCCAAGGCAAATAGACGACATTCTCTAATCAAACGCAAAGCGATCGCTCGACAAAGAACGTGAGCAGCCTCTCTCTCTCTCTCTCTCTCTTTCTCTCTCTGGTCCGACGCGGAAACCAATGCCCTCGATGTCGGCTCTCTATCAAATTAACGGAATACATTAACCACAGCTGTGTGTTATTCCCTATTCCGCCTCGTGGACACGCGCCTGGCGCGTCCATAAAATTCCAGCTAATTCCCCATCATCATGACAATGAGAGGCTAAACACACGCCGTTCAAAAGGATGGCCAGGCGATCGGAATCGTTGGTCGGCTTGGTCTCTTTGATGACTGCGAATAGATCGTCACTGGCGCAGATGGCGCGCGCGGGCCAACATCGATGAAAGAACGGTACATAAAACAAGAAGAGAAAGAGGAGTAGGAGAAGGAAGAGATATATATATATAAAATATAAGGAGAAAAAAGAAAATAGGGGGCGAAGAGGGGAGGGGGAGAAGGGAAGGAAGGAAAAGGAGAAGGAACTGAGACAGCGTGGAGACAAAACGAACCAATTCTCGGCCTTTTACGATCATTCTCCACGCTCTCACCGCGTCATTAGCTGCTTGCTGGATAGATACAGGGCTGTGTTACGAAAGGGGAGCCCCCCGCCCCCGAGTCACCCTTTCCGAGAAACAATCTGTTATAGTGGACCACATGAATGGCGAAACGTAAAAATATCCCCTTGAGTTCCCACGTGGCCGGCTCAATGGACCGGGAAGGAGCGGCCTGGATCCTCGAGGACGGCCACAGATCGAGAGAGAAAGAGAAGAAGATGAACGAAGGCCAAGGAAGGAAGGTATAGTGTCCGTTGCTTGGTTCGCGCGTTGAACGAGGAGAAAGGATAAGAGAGACCACGTAGGAGGAGGGAGGAGGCAAAGGATTCGTCGCGGAGTGCGGTTTTCAACGAAGCCAATTATTAGATGCGTCTCGAGGCAAGGAGACCCAAGAAAGGAGCTCCGGATATCGATGTGAAATACGCGGGAATTTATATTTTTGTCGTGCACGTAATTGGGAATGGGCCGCGTGAAAGAAGAGGAGAAATTTAATTTTCGAACGACCGGCTCTGGTGGGTTTAGAGCCCTGACAACTTGCCTGGGAGAACTGCAGTCGTTGCAAAGTAGGCTGGTTTCTTCTTTTTTTTTTTTTTACAAACGTGCTTCCACGTCTATTTCGCAGATTTAAGACGGATTCTTCCGCGCGCTCTTTCGGAAACTCTATGAACGTTATCGTTGGGGTGGAGTTGGTACAAAGGAAAACGTTACCAACGGATGGTCGTTCAAGGATTTCAGAAAAATATACGTATTCGAGGTGTTACGAATAGAGTAAATTTCATAGGAATATCAGCGAACCTAATAACTTTTCGTACGGTTACGAGAAAATCCAAGCACGAAACGGTAACGCGTTATCCTTTGTCCGTCGTTTTCGAGTCACGACCGCGTATGACCGCTCATTTAGGGGGGCCATTCATTCTCGAGACACTTCTCTTGTCCGACGTCTCAGGGTGCACCGGACGATACCTCTCTCCCTGTCTATCATTTTCTCTTTAGGCCCGTGCAGGCATATTCGAAATGGAACGAAACGAATTACTCGCGTTGTCGAGGACACGTGCTCTCTCCTCGACTCGTCGTTGTCGTGGTCTCGTCGTCGTCGTCGTCGTCGTCGTCGTCGTCGTCGTCGTCGTCCTCGTCCTGTCTCTCCCTCGCTTTTTCCTTTTCACTCGGCCCGTTCTTTTTCTTTCTCTGTTTAATTGTGACGGCCGCTTGGGCGGGCATCTCGAGCTGGCTGGGCGGTAGAGAGGGATCAAACATTTATTATTCCGAGGGATAAGTCCCTGTAAATATGTACAACGGAGAAAAGAAATAAAAAGGGGGGAAAGAATGGAATGTTAACCCTTTGAGTACTTTCGGTGCATTAAGCCGTGGCCGTTCTTTGTATTTATAATTGCCCCTTTCCTTCAGACGCGGATGTGCTTGCTTTCAGAATGCTCTTTTAGAGACGGCGGAACGAACGAGCTCCGCCGAGGCTGCAACGGTGTAACGATACTTGTCGATCGAGACGCGCGCGTTATTCGAGGCAAAGTTAAAACACGTACATCGGTAGAAAATGTTCGATACCTTTGGATACTGTTTTACGCGTTTTTAACAACGATTCTTTTAAACTGACAGTCGCAGGTATATCGACGGAGTATATTAACCATAATACAGGTATTTCACCTACCTTGTATTCATCGACTTGTATAAGTCGAAGTCACTCGTCGAATGGTTTCTGGCCAATAGATACGCTGCTTGTTCCTCCTTCTTGCTCGCCCTTGAATCCAAACGGAGCATCTTTGTGCACGTCGGCGAGACCGAAAAGAAAAGACGCTGCAGAGACACTCGTTGCTCGTACGGCCCTGACAATGGGCCATTCATCCGCCATTGTATCCCCGGCACATTAATTGTCTCTTTGAAGCCCGATAACCTCCGTGGATACGAAACCGCTCCTCCCTCTTCCTTTTCTTATCTCGTTCTGCCCTTTCCATTCTGGCACCCTTTTGTATGCCGATTGCCTTATTGGCAGGGGTTGATAAAGGGTGAACAGAAGATGAGTAAGGAGGAAAGAAGATGTCTGAAAGCGAAGACGAACGTACTTAGGAAAATCGTATCGTATCCGTGAAAGATGAAACATCTTGTACGCAGGATAATACATTTTCAAGATTTTCAAATTCGCAAAATAGATCGATATCGAAAAATCGTCGAGCAATTACGCGCTACAAGATATTAAAAATAGTAGAGCGTTATCGCGTGGGAGAGGGACAGCCGCGATTAATACGATTCAAATTACCATAAGCATCTGCTGGCGGGCTCGTTTTAAATCCACGGAATTTTGACGAAAAACGAACGAGCCGAGACAAGAAGAAGGAAGGACAGATCGTCCAGCAGGAGATCTCCGTAAATCGCTGAACGATGTTTCGCTGAATTACGAGCGATATCGAGGAAGGGGTCCGCCGATATAATTAAGGAGGCGATCATCCTCCGCGATCCTGCTCGTGTCTCGCGTTGGAATCCAAATTTTATGTCGGTATCATAAAAGCGCGTGACGGCAGAAGAATTAGGACGGCACTCAGTCTCCCTCTCCGTTGTGGGCACCCATAAGGACCGCTACAGATATATAAAGGCTAATTCACGATGGACTTGTTTAACAAACCGATCTGCGCCCAACGCGACTTCTACTCTTCGAGGCTGCTTTCGTTTGCGATTCGTCGTGTAATCGAGCGATTACTTCACCGCGAATGCATTCACGTCTATGCGAAACCCAAGCATAGAAGAACGCGTATAACGTGTAACGTATTGTCCAAAATGTTCGTTTAAAAATCCGCTGCCGCTGTACGATAGTTAGGATTGTATAATAAAAGTTATTCGAAGACAGGTCGAACCCCTATGGAATGAAAAATCGCGCGAGATGAATAATCTCGAGGAAGGAAGGTCGGATGGGTTCGAAAATCGAAACGTCATCAGGATAGCCGCACAATCGGTGTCCATTGGCCTTAAACCAACGAGGCACGAATAAAGGAGGGGACATCGTGGCGGGAGGGAGAGCGAGAGCGAAATATGGATGAGTAATATGGGTTCCTCGCTACCCTCACGAGGCAGAAAGGCAGACGAGGGTGTCGCGATTCCCTGCTGTGCATTGATGGCCTCATCTAGCCTAGAAGAGCTCGGGAATTCAGCGGTAATTACCTTTTCTTCGGGCCGACGCCAGCCAGAGGTGTTTCTGGTGTACCGCTGCTTCAAAGCTCTGGACGTGGAAGTTTTCAGCTGCTTGTGAAGCTCCATCAAGGTGTCCCGTGGCCGAGTAATGGTCCTGAGTGTCCGTTGGCGATTCCTGATGGGCCTGGGAATGCATTAATTCCGGCTCGTTCGAGCTTGAAATTTAAACTGATTTGAATGTGTTGCGTTTTAGCACGTCGTTGCATCCTTTACGACGACAGTCCTGTTTGTGAGTACCGACAGGGAGAAGAGGTTCGAGATCGTTGTCTAAGAATAACGATGCTTTAAGTTTTTTATGCCAAGTGGAAAGTGGTTTTTAAAAGTAATTCTCACTAAATTACTAAATCCTTCGGGTCTAAAATATTTCCGACTATCGAAGGACCACGAGTAATTATTAAATATCAAATACTCTCTGCTTTCCCCTTGCTACGATAAAAAACGAAGCTCGAGCTATTTCACAGGCTATGTTTTACGAAGACGTAACCTCTAAATATCTTCGATTATATCGTCTACCAGTCTACCTAAGCTACACTCACAATCTCTTTCTCTGGTTAATATTACGTAATGCCCATTTCTCATCTTCCGTAAAAACCTCGTTAAAAAGAGAAAGAATAAAGGAAGGAACGACCGACAGACGTGTCCACGGTTCAACGAATCATAAACACTGCCTTGTACCATCCAGTTCGCTGCTGGAGACGCGACTAAATTCCAGGGGAATCCATAAATTTCACGAACGAATTAATTTCGACTAACAAGTAGTACCACGATCGATTCGTGGCTCGTCGTAACGCCGAAGAGATTTCCATTTCGTTTCGGTCGTGGAGATTACGCGTCGCGGGAGATCACACGTGGGAAATTCGCGGATTTCTGTATGAAACATCACGGACATTGATACGGACGGTTTCGCCGTAAGGAGAGGCTGTCAACGCCAACGAGAGGTGTTTATGCCTGGTCGGAGGAACGGCGCGTGAAAAGTCCGGCTGAAGCTTCAACAGGCTGTCCCGATCCCTGCGAACCTCGATGAAGGTGTCTTACAAGATCCGTAATGATCTTGCGAATCTGGCGTAGAACGCGCGCCATTCATTCACGATTTTGTAATTATGCCTCGACCATGGTCCCGCGGACGTAGACTTTTCGTGTCCTGTAAAAATCTCGAGTTTACGACGCGCCGTCTGCGAGTCATTAACCGGTTGAGAATTAACGCGGATAACGTGCATTTTAATTCGCTTTTTCGTGCAATTTTCGTAGGAATGTTCGAGCATCTGATACTTTTATTTCGATTACATGAATTTACATTTGATATACGATGGCTACGAAAGATGTTTGCACATCGTCGTATCTCTTGCAACTGCTAACACGCTACTAATTCATCAAGATCCGAGTGTATTAAATTGCGTGTGATTTTGAAACGAACTGATATAAAATCTGATAAAAGAGCGTTTCGTTCGAAACTAAGGATACGAGCAAATACCGTTCGTAGTTACCGTAAGCGTGTATGAAAAACCGAACTTGTCAAAGCTCTCGTCTTTCTTTTTTTAATGATCTTAAAACGTTATGCTTTCTTTTCGTCATTCTGCTTGGCTGTAGAAAGGGCAGCGATGGGGGTATCTTGGTCGCAAAGCGGAGGAAACAAAAGAAGAAAATGGAGGGTGGTCGACGTGGCGTGTGAGAGTCAGGTGCTAAATAATTTCTGTCCCAAAGGAAGGAAAGAACGGCGATCCGCTATCTTCGATTTCTCCACGGCTATCTGGCTAGCCGTGTGACATGGATATAAGTTACGAGCGTTCGAATAATTACACGGTTCGGGTTCGAGGCGAGTCGCGGTCAGCGGAAGGCAAAAGACAATTTTACGCAGCGGGGCACCGTCGTCCCTGGCGACCCGGTGGCAACCTTCTTTTCTGCTAACTATTTGCCCCACGAAATCGACAGCCATCGGGTCCGTGTTCCACGGAAACCCGATGTCTGCTATCGAAACGCTTTTAATGTACCTGAAATGAAATATCGTGCCGCGTTCCCTCGCAGCAACGCTGTTGCCGTTCGTTCGTTCGTTCGGTTCAGTTTTCTTTGAAAGACGCGGGGGTGGACGGGGTTAGACGGTCCATAAATCCAGAGAAATCATAGATCCGTTGAACGTTGCCGGTACTTGCATGGTAGGTGCGTAGAGTAAGCGTCGTGTTGCCGTAGAATTCGTTTTGAGATTTTGCGAAGACCGAGCGGATAAATTTGATTTATATATCAGATACGTAGAATCACGGGGTTAGCTTGTCTAGAAGAATATATCGAAGCCGTTCGATTCGAAATCCCTAACGACCCCTAATGACCACGAGAACGTCATCAAGAGAAGACATCGAGAAGTCTAGTAAATATATAGGTACGCGTGTTCCGTAATAGCGTTGCTTCCGACAACGAGCGCAATGGCAGCGGGGAAAGTTGCCTTCATTAGTCGGCTGGCCTCTGTCGAACAAGCGATAGTCCGACGGATCTGCTTTATGTAAATCAGTCGCTGCGTAATTGGCACTGAACGAAAAAGCTAATTACCGAAATCGTGCACCCGGGACCCCTAGGACCCAGGGCTCCATCAGCGCTCAGCGGGATATCGCGACACCCTCGCCCCTCCGGCTATCCCCTTCCGCCCCTTTGGCCTCCTCTTTCTCTGTATTGCACGCGTCTTTCCACGGACACGATCAGCACGAGGGCCGCGATATTACTCATCCAGGTCCGATATACGACTACCTGCTTCTCGATTATGCTCGCTGCTACTCGGCTGCGCCGGCTCGCGTCCAAAGTGGCGAAAGAGATATATTTCGACCTGTTCTGCCCCCACCACCCTTCGTCTCCCTCGAACCTCCTCCTATTTCTTCTCCATTCTTTCTCGAAATAAGTAATGAATAATATCGTAAATCTTTGTGGCCGTTTGTGCTCGGCCAGAATGAGCGTCACCGTTTGCGTGGCTCCTTTGTGGCGAAAGTGCGCGAGAAAATTTGTTTATGGAGATTTAGAGGCTCTCGCCGTGCGATTTAGTGCCGATACGAGTTTCGAGCGTCGTCCGCAAAAGAAGGGTTGAATGGTAGTTTTCGTGGTGTTTGTTGCTTGCCGAGGTTTGGTTGTTGATGAGGTGATCGACGTCGATGGCAAGGGCATGGGGCAAATGATCAACTTGATTGATCGTGTTTGATTATGAAAATTAACTCTTTCGGTACTCGCTGAAGTAACCCAAGTTAAAAAAAATATTCGTCTCTCGCTATCCTGCGACTTGAATTGCTAATAATCAGAGGAGCGACGCGACTAGAGAAATCAAACTGTTCGGCGAATTTGATTTCAGCGAAAAAGTTTTTAACGATAAACGAAAACAAAATACGATGGTAAATCGTTGCAAGGATGGTAGTAAAATCGGTAGCCATAAGTCATTCCTCCGTGAGTAACGTTTCTACCGGCATTCTGCTTTCGACTGAATTATCTCACGAGCGATATCGTATGACTTAGCAACGATATAACCTTACTAACGAGAATAGTACGCAGCAAAAGAAAAGTGGTCGGCGGGAATACATCAGCCGTACGATATTTACGGGTTTCAGCTTCCTATGACGTCAGCTCGCGAAAATCCATATATCAAACGTTAGAAGGCGCATCCGAGAGACGATGAGTACCAAGTCGAGGGCTTCTTCAAAGGTAATCAGCGGGGGTCCTCGAACGGTCCTCCTCCGCCGTCGTATACGCCGCACGACACATCGAAAGAAAGAACATTCTCTCCGGCTTTGCTGGCGCGAGCGTGTGCAGTAGTATACAGGCACGCCTGGCCTGTAGCCCTGAAATTTGTGGTTTTCCTTAAACGGCAGCTTCCTCGTGTTTCACCCGCTGATTCGGTCGGGTTCACCCCTTTCCAGAAAGGAGAAAAGAAGACGAAGAACAAAGAGAAAAAGCTGGTAGAGGATGGAAGAAAAAGAGGAAAAAACGTTATTAATCGTCGCAGTGGGCCTCTGAAAAGAGGCGCAGACGCAGCCAGAAGGAGAAGAAGCGCGACAGTGTATACTCTCCATCCTTTAGCCGATGCTGCGAGCGGGTACTCAGGTAGCCGGTGGATCCTTTGACCTTTCCACCGGCTGTCCTGCGGGATACGTCTCGTTCCTGTCCACCTTCTGTCTTTTCTCACCGAAAGAATTCCGCCAGCGGCCGATTCCTCCGGGGGGCGGGGTCCTGGGCTTCAGTCAGCTCCCGCTATTCATTTTGCTGCCTCCGAGAGAATGGAAGAATTAATAAGTGACATTTCGTAGGAGAGGAAAGGGAAAAGGTTCTTACGCGCGCCGCGACGCGAGGAAAAGAGGGATCGAGAAAGGAAAAAGGCACGCAGGAGGAAAAAGTGAGAGAGGAACGGAGAGCAAGAAGATTGCCCTTTTTTCTTTTTTTTTTCTTCTTTTCTTTTCTTCTACGGTCTCGTCGTGATCGTCGCGTTCGTTCACGCGGTCTTCCTCCTCTTCGATCAACCGCGCGCCTCTTTGTTGTACCGGTGCTGCCTTTTGTCAGCCCGGCCAGGAATGGAACACCTTGTCTTAGGTCCTGCGTAACACAATACCCCTCGCAGATAAACCGTGTCTAGGAAGTCGAAATGAGAAGACAAGGGAAAGATTGACAGTTGCGCGTAGGGTTAGTGGTTGGTTCTTTTTGGGGTGACGTTGCGTTGAGGGTTAGGTTGGCGGAGGACGCGAGATTCTGGTGATTATGGACAATGATAGGGAATTAATGCCAACGTTTGTATCGGTTAGCGGAAATCGACGTAACCGCTTGTACTAACGTCGATCGAACGTTCCGTAGAAGTTCAATTTTTGTTTCCAGCCACGATCTTTGTAGGAGGACTCTAACCGTATTTTTGCTCCCATCACTGGCTTTGTCAAAAGAACGGCATCCCTTTTATCTGATCGTGGAACGTAACGAACTTACAAAACTGTCTTCTCTTTCCGTGTAAACCATCGTGCGTCGTGTTGCGGAGAAACGGTCGCCTCGCCGAAGGAAGACACCGCGACGATCCCAGGGTGTACCGTTCGAAACAGCCAAGGTATACGACTCGAAGAAAGATGCAAAAAAGCTCGGACGATCGAGCAGCACTTCCCACGAAGTGTGCGAGCGATCAACGGGGGAAGCGAGCCGCTGCATGACGAATGGGGGCGCAGCCAATTTAGATGCATAGAGGTCGTGGCGTAGGGTCGTCCGACGACCTGTCGTGTCTCATTCCCGCGGGGACTACGTCCACGGCCTCTTTCATTCGGTGTAACGGGGACGATCGTGAAGCCACGTCTCCCGGCTTTTCTTGCATGCTCATTATCGAACTAGTGAAAGGCAGTGCTTCGACCAGAACCGTTTCGGTGAAATCTGGTCGCTAATGAACTAACTCGAGTCGAAAACTACCGAGTTGCGTGAAGCTCGTCTACGAAGATTCGGTTGCGAGAGAAATTGCGGTGACGTTGAAGACTGATGGGTGAATGAAGAAAGGTTGATTGAAGGCTTGAGTAGGATTCGAGTAAACGAGGCGTGGGTGTGGAGGATGGCGGAAGATTAGAGCGTGGTGGAGAGCGAGCATGGGAGTGGGAAATGGAGAATCGAATGGCTCGAAAGTACAGGTTAGAGGAAGGAATAGGAGTGACGTTATACGTGCAAGTAATGAAAATAGAGGAGATAACATCGAGCATCGTGAACGTAAAATATTATTCGGTAGTAAAAAGCTGATGATTCGTATACGTTGAAACTGCCGAATCGATACCAAGTCGTCGGCTAGTCGTTAAGCGATGTATAAGAAAATAACGTCCGAAGTAGATGAAAAGGTTAACGAAAAATTATTTGAAAATTAAACGAATAACATAGAAAATTCCGTGAAATGCACGATACGTGGCAAGCACTTCGCTGTCGCTAAATGGCCAACTGTTATTCTAAACCACCGTAATCAGGGTACAGGGAGGAGGAAGCTGGTGCAAGCGAATTTGTACTCCGCTCTCCTGCTATTCTGCTCATTATCCTCGCATTATCGACATTGTCTTCGCTAAATCTGATATCCCGCATCCTGGGTGGCGAGCCGGTGTAATTACTAACACGAAACCGGAGGTTGGCTGGCCGATTGGCCGATCCGAGCCTCGCGATGACGAGAATCTCTTCGAACCTCCCCTAACGCACGGTGGTCGAAGGGGCAGCGGGACAGGGAAGGATGGACGAGCTGCATTGCGTCTTCATTATAAATCCTGAGAATCACCCAAATTGATAACGGCATCCGAAGGCTGCCGTAAAGATCCTCGTAATACTCTAAAGAGGGTTCACCTCCACCCTCGCGCAGCGGGGTGTCCCTGGTAACGAAATAACAGGAGGCCACATTCACCTCCTCCCCCTTTCTTTGCCTCTCTTCTACTTCGACCGTTCGTGACGGTTTCGATAGGTGTAGTCTAGCGCTCTCTTTGCTTCTTTCGATCGAGTCTCGTCCGAATTATGCTCGTTCTTCTCGCGATGAGGCGAAACGAGCCTCCGGTAGAAAACTACGCACATTTTTTCTCATTCTGCTTCCTTTTTCTTTCGAGAAGGGACAAAGTCGAAGAGAGAGGTTCGAACGGTGTTCGATGATCTGAAACGACTATAGTCGAGCGTCCCTACGGGCAATTCTCGCAAGAGCCTGTGCTCGTTCTCTTCGTAAGACGACCGAAACGGATCGACGGAGAAAGATCGTGGACACATTTTCCTGGATTTATTCCTTGCAAGAGATAAGATCGAAGCGAGTGGCTGTGAACGGCGTATCGTTCGATATCGATGATTTGAAATAGTTCGCTATCGTGGTGAAACAGGCCTTGGATGAAACGTAATTAAGTACAGGCGGATCGGTGTTTAGAGGTAAGAGAGAGAGACGTGGCTTTCACAGTTCCGTCACGATCTCCACCAGAGAAGAAGGTTCTCGCACCGGGTTAAAAAGCCTGCCGTTCGTTTCAACGAACATCAGCGACAAGGGGTGGGTGGGTGAAGTAGAGAAGAGGCGGAGGAAGATGAGAAAGAGAGAGACAGAGGACTCGTGATATTTCCTTGACCAAAACGTTCCCCGAACGGTTCCTCGTGGTCGTCGAGTCCCGGAGGAACGAGGGAACGGAGTCTGGAAGCAGCCACAGCCCTCGCTGGCTGACCGGTGGAAGATTCATAAATTATTTCAGGAAAAAAGGAGGAAAAGTATTTCCAATTACAGTTTTTTGTGAAGGGTTGCCGCGGGCCACGCGGCAGGGGGTCCGCTTAATGGCGACCCGCGCTCACCGCTCCTCCTCCACCTCCTCCTCCTCCGCTTCGTCGTCGTCTTCTTCTTCTTCTCCTTCGTCTACTCCTTCATCCACCTCCAGTGCCGTCTCTCTACCGATTCTTCAGGGTCCTCCGACGCCGCCAACGCGGCGTATATTCTTTTTCTTTATCCTCCCACTACGCGCAGTCCGCGTTACTCCACCTCCTTCTTCTTCGTTTTCGTTCCGCTGTCTGACGAGCACCGGTGACACGAAAGAGGATCGATCATCTGCCGGCCCTGGCGGATTCAACCTCGGGGGAGGCTGACTGCGGGGGTGGCTGGAATCGCTTGGAACGGCTTTATGTGCGAGTTTTACTGCGATCGTTCGGTCGATTCGCTATTATTCCGGGTGAGTAGATTGCTGGAATAATTCCTGCTTGTTTCGCTTTTATTACGCAGGAAGTAGGTATTTTACATATACATCCTTTATGTTTTATCGCTTAGGCTTGACATTCAGATTTTGAATTTATTATTTCCAACTAACGTTCCGTTGATATTTATTTATTTGTAAAAATCTCATTTTTCCGTATTACCGCTATTCTTTCTTCCTGTACGCTGAGCTTTCCACGACAGATACAGATATCTTCGAGCTTATAGAATCTTCTACTTATTCGAACGTCGTAATTAACAACGATAATTGAAAAATTCGATTTCTTTTCTAACGTAGTTCGTCATAGTGCTACCACGAGTTGAATCGAAATTCCCTTGAGGACAAATTCCGGCGTGCCGTTTACGATCTTGACGGCCGGTTAAATTACCGACTCGCTGGTACCTGTGACCCCCGAAATAGCCCTTTGCCCTGACCTCTAACCTCCTGCTACCCGTGAGTTGCTCGTCTCCACGCCCTGCCGAAATATCGATAGGTGATCGGAATTTCTTCGAATAGTACGGTAGAACCTCTATTATCCGCATTCCCATGTTCTGAATGATAGTGTTCGGCTATGTTGCAACACTCGTGCTTCTTCTTCTATCACGGTGCTGTTCGTTTTCTCTCGTGTAAGTTTGATTACCGTGAGATATAGTATAATATAAATTCTTATAGTTTTACGATCCATAGCGTACGATCTTCGGATTGAAGTATCGTAGTATTCTGTAGCATTGGTTCGATAGTTAATATTCAAAATACCATCTCGTTTATCGTTTCGTTTATAAAAATAACGATAAATTATTTTAGTTTGGTGAGAAGTACGATAAAGATATTGAAATAATTCCTATTCTTCTTGTCAACGTTGTAATTTACGTATCTTCGTATTCCTAAGTATGTAAGAACCATCATGCGGTATAAAAAAAAAAGGAACGTCGTTGTTTAAGACTCAATAATTTACCTTTTTTCATAGCTATCATCAGCGGCCACCATTCTTTTTAGCCACACAGATCAAACTAATGCAACGTTACGCTTTAGCAACCACGAAAGCGATAAATCTAAGCACTGCGGTTGTGTTTAACAACTCGCAGGGTTGCGGTTGACACGATCACCACCCTTAAGGGACAGCGTTAACTTCTCTCTTCCTCCTTTTTCGCCTAAATCTCGAATAATCGTCTTACTATCTTGCATATTCCCCCGAAAGAATATTAATTTTGAATGTCACGTCATAAGAAGCGGAAATTAATCGTCGAACGACTTAGTATTAATTCTTTATTTCTTTCCGTGCACGATTATTTTTCGATAAAAGTATCCTTTTGATAAAAACGAGTACACGTTCGATATTTTGGAACAAATGTGTTTACGTGTATGGGACAGGGATAGCATAAAGGATCCTGTCTTCATATTTCTGGCAGAACACCATGCGGTCGCCAGTCATGTAGCGCCATAGGCAATAATATTCATAATTAATAGTTCGCTGTTCCGTGGGTGACGGAGGATAAATAGAGGAAACTGAAAATTATCAAAATGGGTAGTCAATTTCGTCCACCTTTAAATATTTCTTTCGTTACAACGATTCTGTCGTGATCTTTCTGCCTTTTGCTTAAAGATTACACGATGAAACAATTTAAACGCGTTACCTTCTGCTAATTCCTCCCACCGTCCCTACAAAAGAAGCAATCTCCATCGAAAGAACCGGCGAAAGATAAAAGTTCCAATTCGTTCGCTGGGTATTCCCCGTTCTAAATCCTACTTCGTTCTAATCATTGTTCTAAATTACGCGAAAGAAGCGACGTCTACTTACCATCGATTAGCCAGAACTCCATCATCTTTCAATCTCGGACGAATTCGACGTTCCTTGCTCTAAAATCAGCGAGCAGAAACGAACGAGCCTTCTTTCGCATCCGTCTATCGGATCGCTGATGGATTCGTTGCCCTTGCTAGACGCATCCTTGGAACACGGGCTCGAGAGTTCGTCTATGGTTTACGTGACATTTCGGAATGAATATGGCCGCGTGCAAAGGGGGAAAGGACGTCCAGTATGCGAGCCTCCGTACATATTTTGGGAGAACACCACGCGGCCGAGCCGGTCATGTACCGCCGTGGGCAACAATATTCATAACTAATAGATCGCCGGCCCGTGGGTGACAGAGCAATACGTCCTGCGTTTCGATGTTCCTGGCTCAGAGAGATCGAGCGAGAGCTGGCCCTCGCGCGCGCGCGCGGGGTCGTGCCCGGATCCGTCGCTTGGTTAGGTCCGCTTTACACGGGCCGAGCATTCCGGGAAGTCCACCACGAACCATCATAAACAAGCCAATAGTCCTCTTTCCAACCTGCTCCGTTCTCTTTCCCAATTCGCGTTGCTCGCGATCTATCCTGTTTCGCTCCTTGTCTTTTTCCTTGGAAGATCGCGAGATTTTCCATTTCTCGAGGTTTCTTTAGCCGTTGTTAGTCGTTTTTCGTTGCTTCTTGACTATGCCACGCCGTTCAAAGAGTCCAAATAGAAAAGTATAAGCTTGCTTCTATTTCTCGAGTTAGAGTTTGAACGCGAAAGGTGCGTATAAATAAAAATTCGGCGGAATAATTTAATACTTTGTATTTCGCAGTAGTAATTGTCTCTAACTTATTCGAATCGCGACATCTTTGCAAACTATTACGGTCTATGTGTTCGATAAAGGCCATTAATTGGATTTAGTCGTTGGCTATCGAAGTTGCTGCTCCCAGTCCAAGAATAATGGTCCACATTCGGCGACGCATAGACAAGTACGATTTTGGGCTGGAATGCGCGACACTCGCGGCGGGTGTTCAAGTAACACGAGCGACCTTTGACCCCGCAGGCGGTACCCGAAGCAGGGTGCGGCGCTGAAAGTCTCCGAAAGGGTCCACGCTAAAGGCCCGAAAGGAGATGGAGGAGTGGACGCAGAAATACCTCGACAATAGAGCCCAGTCATACGATAATAATGATCAATTATCGATCTGTCATTCAAAGGCTACGCCGACGGAATGCACGACGAATCGAACTCTTTTTCTTCGTCGCCCTCCGCTTCTTCTGTTGCTCTTTCTTCTTCCAGACCGCCTTCGATCCCTTTCTTCTCTTCTCCACTCCCATTCGGCCGATTATCCTGCCATTTTAGCAGCATTTTCTGGAAAATGTTAATAGAACACATATTGCGTTAGATCGCGTCACACTATGCAGTCCTAGCGTTTTACGACTGACTCTGGTGTTTCGCACGGTGAGTAACTTAAAAAAAAAAAAAAAATAAAAAGTAAGAATAATGCAAAGCAGGGACGAGAGTCGCGTTGATACAGCACTGACCAATTTTCAGTTCACCGAGTTTTCTCACAGCAGTAAACCGAGGAGTAACTACCGGTTTGCCGCAAAAAGCCCAAAATTAATAATAATAAAGGCAGGTTACGTAGTAAAAGGCGCTGCTAACTGGATCCTCCCAGCGGTCAAATATACCACGTAAAGTGGAAGAGAAGAAAAGAGGTCTTTGTCGAGACCAGCGGTGGCTCGAGATTACAAGATCGTGCTTCTTGCACCGTTACGAGACAACGAGAAAACGCCGAGTGTCAATGGATTATTTAGACGTTCGACGAGGTTTGCCTACTCCATTTTATGAAGTGTCAACGTCTTCCACGGTTGAAGTGTTTCAGAGTGTTTAACAGTGTGTTTGCTTTCTCCTTTAGTAGCTTGTTACGTGTTATCTCATGCGACCGTGCTAATTGGGATGATGATGCTGAATATTCTAGTGGCTCGTTAACCCTCCATAACGTCGTGTAATCTAGGAATCGCCACAAATATTCTAGATATCTTCACATATTACGTGTATTTCGAACATTTTTGTATTTCATCTTACAATGCCATAAGCCTGATACTAGCGTTTTAAACCGTTTAATGTAAACAAAAATGATCTATTTATTTCAATGGCATCCCTCGTACCACGTACGAAAAATAGTCCACCTACGTCGCTATTTTTCCCATCGCGCGTTTTCTTCGTCGCAACAGAAAGAAGAAGAAGTGTTCTCGGAATCACGAGTCGATCGTGGCGGCAGATCGCAAACGAGCAGCGCAGGGAAATATCTAAGCAGCAATCACGAGTGAAAGTGTAAAGAAAGAAAAAAGAAACAAAGAAAACGAGAGGAAACGCAAAAGGGGACGAAAGAGGGAGAAGGATAGGAGGGCGACCCCCCCGCCGCGAGTCCGTCGCCTAATCATTCTTTAAACGTGCATAAACAAGTCTCCACGGCTGACAGTCGGGGGATGTTATATGACTAATGTCATTCCAGAACCAACGAACCTTCCCTCTGTGTTCGCTGCACCACGCGTCTCACCCCCGTGCACCATCCCTTACAACGTGATCTTTGAGTGACTAGAAACGAGAAATCGAAGGCGATGGGAGTCGGACGAGGAAGGTCGAGCGAAATCGTAGATGCATGGACACGAATGGTGGTGGTGATGGTGAAATGAGCAGGAAGACGAGATGGAAGGTTAAAGAAGGAGAGGCGAAAAATAAAAGGAGGCGGCGAGGGTGAGGGAGAGCAGCAGGCGCGGCAGCCTAAATCTAAAATGCAAATACACTCAACAAATCACTATCGGTGACAGGCATCCTTACTTTTAAAAAAGAGGAAGGAGAAGCCGGTGTACGGACCCCCTGCCAGGGGTTTCGAGGGTAACTCCAGGTCCCCTGAAGGCGAGTTTACACCGCATGCGGTCAACGCCTGTTGATGCGTCCTTCCACCGGCGCGGCTTCCTCGCCACGCTCTCTATGTCGCGATACACCGTTAATCCGTGTGCGCGATTCGGCTTGCCCGTTTAGAAACCAACCTGCTACCTTTTCCCTCCTTCGTTCCCCCTTGTATCCTCCCTGCTTCAGCTTTCTATTTTCTCAGGGAAATATTTTAGGCGATGGCTGAGCGTGTCGCCTACGTTGCGAGACAGGAGCTCGAGTGAGTTACGACTCGGCAGCATCCGGCGAAATTTTTGGGGAGATAGATACTCGTAGATAAGCTACCAAGTTTCGAATGTTTCTGCGAAGAAGTGGTTTTCACCCATGGAATTGTGATTTTATCGGAACGACGATTAGGGCTGTTTTGCACGATCGATCACTGCCAGTAATTGCTATTTCATTCGTTGCGATGTAACGTTAGGATCGAGTTACTATCAAGCGATTCGCTTATCGCAAAGTTACACGGTTACGATTTCGATAGCCTCGGTCGTTCCTTCGTTGTCTTCTTATTCTCGTATTCTTAAACGAAACGTTTCGTTCTTCGTAATTTCGTCCCATCGTTCCAAACTTCATGGAGACGCAGAATTCGAGGAACCTCGCGAGCGCGGTATCAATTTCAAAAGCAGAAAGCAACAGCGAACCGCTACGGATGCAGGTAAAGTAGTCGAGGCGTGTAAACGGTGCTTTAAACCGGTGATCCTCGGTGGTGAGGTCCTGACTAATGGAATCACGCTTTGCCTCCTGGTGATACGTGGCATCCTCCAAGGATTTTTCTGCCTTCGTTTGTCCTTCCCTCGTTCTCCCGTCTCGTTCTATTTAACAAGCGGTTCCGGATAAAAACGCTTCTAGACAGCCACCTTTGGACTAGTCTCTGGTCCGCAGGGGAACGCAGGCTCGAGGGTGGAGTTATGCGTTATTTATATCCAGGGAAGCGAGACGGACTCGAAAGCAAGGCGGCAGTGCTGAAAGTATCACATTTATTTCATTGGCCCGGTTCGAAGGCAAGCGCAACGCAGAGGGCTCGCGACAGGGAGCACTTTAACCAGTCGCCTAGGAAACAGTAGGGGCCGTGTTGCCCTGAAAAACATGGGTGACGCCACCTGGGATCATCGGTACCCTTTTATTATGGCTGCTGTCTTCTATCCGTCTTCCGAGTATTTGTTACGGCGTAGAACTGCGTTGCGCGTTACGTGCATAGTATCCTCCAGGTATTTTCGAATCGAGAGATTTTTCTTTCGATTAGAACGAGATTAGGTGGACGTGTGTCGCGGATGATCGATTTACGAGATGACGCATTGATCTGTTACGAGATGTCTTCTGTTTGTACCTTTCAAGATTATTCGTTGTGTGTCTAGAGAGAGAGAGAGAGAGAAAGAGAGAGAGAGAGATGTGAAGACGAGGGTGGATCGGTTGGCAGGGTAATGTTAGGAGGAGTGTTTCTCATAATTAGAAAACGCCTCAAACTCGAGCTTAAATTTCACAGCTAGACCATTGTAACGTCATTTAATCCTACGTCAACGTCTAATGCAAACGAGGTTTCGCAAAACTGTATAGATACTATTCGTTGCACGTATCTGTCGTGACAAAAATAATAGACAGATCTAATTGTAAGTGACAAAATCTTCTATTCGTCTTGAATTCTGCAAGTTTGTACAATACTCGTCCTGTCAATCACAATTTCTTAATTTTGGTCGCTATCAATGCCAAGAAGCGATACGTTAAACTAATTTTCTTCAACGTTCTGTACAAACGAGCGTACAAAGCTCTACGTAGCCGAGCTTCGGAATAAAAGAAAAGGAGACTACGTAATGAGAAATAATAATGGCAGAAAATGACCGCTATTAGCGAAGCGAATAATTCGCGATGAAGAGATGATTGGTCAACCAGCTATTCTAAGCCGTTAACGTTTAAATATTCGCAGGAGGAGAAGATGAATATACAGAAGTATATGTACTTCTTAAATCATCCTCGAGACTATGTTGCGCTAATATTCTGTCTTAAATGAAAAGTAAGCGTATACTAACTCACGGGGCACGAGTTAGTTTTGCGACGGTAATAAAGTTTCGAGTTGAAGGTGATACTTGCGAGTACTTCGCGATTACAGGGACGAGATTGCCCCATAAATTATTTTAAAGACCGCAAAGACCGTGTGCGTAATTCTTTGAGGTAAAACCATAATTTTTCGTTATGGCACCCTGCGATATAGTTCGATACTTAAAACATTAACGCGTGCTTATAAACAGGTGATTTTTCTAACGAAATTGATTTAAACGATAACGCCCTAAATCTTAAATACTGCCCTCGACAATGTCGCGGTAATGCGTTAAATATTTCTCATGCAGATGATCGAACTTTCTACGATCGCTCGAATAATCATTCTTGCGATAGTAATTAACCAAATAAATAAACAAATACTGTGTTGGGGACACATATAGAGGTTTTAATAGAGTATTTCGAAAACACCCTGTATAACAAGGCATCGAGGGGTTAACGAAAGGCAGTAGACGTACCTGGAGCCCATAGATCCGATTACACGATCCGTATCAGCTGGATCACGCGGTATTCCCGTGGAAGCAGGGTTCGTTGATCTATCAGAGCGATTTTTTCTCTCTGTGCCGTGGTAGTGAACACCAGGGTCCGGCAGGAGGAAAGACGGTGGAATGCCGCGTATAAATCAGCGGGCGAGCCGACGACAAGCGGGGCATTAATTTAAAAAATGGAATAACATCGGTAAGGAGCGCGGTTTAATCGGCGCGTCGGTTTTCACGTCGTCGCGGTAATAGATTTACAAAAGCTGACTCGGCGACACACGCTGGCGCGCGGAACCACGAGGATGCGCGCCGCTCGGTGACGCATTAATCTTATCAAGAGCTGCCTCCATAAAGAGGCGTGGCCAAGTCATTAATCAGACGGCTCACGACTAATGATCCAGTGTCGCGAACACGATAAATTCGTTGTCTCGTTCATCGAGTATACCGATTTCGCGACGTGGCCTGAAATTTACATTCGGAGATTACCGGAACCGTGGCTGCAGCTCAACGATCCCGCGAACCAACGCTCCCAGACCCTGGACCTGCCGATCGAATCGTCCCGAGGATTGTTTAAGGTAATTGGACGAATCGATCTCTTGGTTTCAGACGGGGTACAGTTCGGTAGTTAGCCGGGGTCCAGGTTCTCTTCTGTCTTCATCGTCTTAAGCGCGGCTGATTTTACCTTTGTCGGTTGAGAGAGTTCTAGGCTTCGAGGCTGGGTAATCGATCCAGTGTGAGGAAATAGGAGAGAGGTTTTGCAGAGGCGACTGTTGTGCGAGAACGGTGGATTTGTTCTCAGAGAAGAGCAAAGTTACGCTTTTGTCCTTCGCATACCAAGTTCTACGGAATTCGAGTCATTTCGAAATAATCTCGCTGTAAATAGCAAAAATTAGCGACAAATCTCTGATAAAACAAATGCCACTGAATTGAAAATCAGGCACGATGATCCCTTGGATGAATGCCGACTTCGCGAGGATCTATCGACATCATGCCGCGAAGGAGCGTTCTACTCGCGGCTGGCGAGCTGACGGAAGAGAAAGAAGCCGACGGACGAGAAGGCAGGAACAAGCGGCAGTACACGAACGAACGAAAGAAGAAACGGCGAGCGGTACGCGACCGCGGAGGTGAAGATGCGTGAAAGTGGAGGTGGTGGTTGGTAGCGATCTAATTATCTACGCGGCGGGAAGTCGCGGCCTCCCTCTGCGCTTCACCACATTCAGGAAACAAGAGCAAATTGAAAGGAGCTCGAATGTGTTCTCGTGGCTGGACTCGCGCGCGGCTTCTCGTACCACACATCGAAAACATCTACCACTGGCGAGGTGGAAAGATCGTCCCGAGCGATTTTGATACACGTTGTATCTCGCGGCGTTCGACATCGTTCCGACGATTCTCACGTGCAATGGCCAGTGATCGTTTTACGAGCCTATGTAGACCCCCCTTTTCTTTCGATCGTTCTAACACCGCCGAATTAGCCTCTTCCGCGGCGCGAAGCACGTGTAAACACGGTGAACGGGGATCAAGAATGATAAATGAAACCGGTCGAACGGATTAATCCGCAATCGTTCTTTTTTCATCGTAATGTGTAGACGGTCAGCGTGCGCTTTTCGTGAAATCGGAATTTGCAAAATACGCCTATAGATTACATCAGACTTTTCGCCTAACGATTCGTTTCTTAGTATTTGTACGATATGCGATATATAACTCGATATATAAATCGACGATTCATTAACTCAATGAGAGTTTCAATGAAAGTTCGCCAATTTTCATCGTCCGCTTAATTTATTTACTCGAAGCAAACAATGTTGCAACTATCGCGTAAAACGTCACGCCAGAAACAAGCAATCGACTCGTAGCCGGCTACCCAATAAATCTTCTTTACAGCGGTTCGAATTAGCATACACCCGCTAGACTTAACCCGCGCTTGGCTGTTAAGCGTATGCGGCGAAGATGAAGTAAATTGCAGCGAGAATTAAACTCGATTTTATTCGGACAGGCGACAACGAAAAAGAAGCAGAAAACTCATCGCATCTCCTTCTTATTTCTTAAAAGAAATCTGACTTGCAATCGTCAGAAATTTCAGTTTGCCTCTTATCGTCTTCGCGAGAGCAACGAGTGAGATCGCGTTACAATCTAACACGATATAATATAGGATTTATATGCAAAAGGCCTTAAACGTTGCTATCCTTTCTACACGTTGCGGTCTGTACAGACAAAGAAAAAAAAAACGTTTCATTCACACACTCTCCGACCGTTTATCCATCTGGTCCGCGACGAAACGGTTTTCTTTCAATCACGCAGACCGCGGTGGGTCGCTCGATTCCATCGTCCAGCAACTTAATTAACAGACGCTCGGCCGGATGCCCGCGAAAATATCGGAAACACGCGTGTGTACGCCAAAGAAAACGGTGTCTCGGAGAGAAAAGAGGAGAAGATGTGGGAGAGGAGGCGAATCGACGGACAGGAAGAAGAAGCAGAAAGACGAAAGAAGGCAGAAGAACGAACGATGAGGCCCCGAGATGCGAAGGTAGGTTAAGGCGGAGGGAACGTCGGAGAGGAGAGAAGAGGAAAGGAAGAAGACGGGTGTCTCTCTCTCTCTTTCTCTCCTGTGAAAAGAGAAAGAAAAGCGTCCACGGTGACGGTCAGCGAGCGCGAGCTGAACTCTGACCCTTCGTCCGTTGTCGTCCATGCTCGTTGCCGGTCGTTCGGCTTCTCTTTCTCCCATCCATGGGGCCCAACGACTTCGTGGGGCTGCAGCGTGGGCGAAACTCACGCGCGGGGGAGTAAGAGGTAGGGTCCGAGGTGGGCCGTGAGGAGAGGAGAATAAGAAGACGTGGAAGGGGACGGAGGGGGTGACGAGTTGGCCCGCGGGCGTCCCGGGACCGTGAGAACACCACCTATAATATTATTTAGTCTGCCTTGGTTCGCCTCACTTCCTCTCCCTTTCTCTCGAACCCGGTCTTCTCTTTCCTCGAGCTCTCTTCGTCTTTTCTACCGATCCCTTTCCCGCCACTTTCTTCCTCGTCGTCGTCTTCTGCTTCCTTCGCGCTCGTTCTGCTTTTCCTTCTTCCTCTTCTTCGTCTCCTTCTTCTCGGTGTTCGTCGTTGTTGCTGTCTTCTCCGCTTCTATCGAGGTTGGCGCGCTTCTTTGGCACTCTGTTCTTCTCGCCGTGTACAGCGCGTGCAAGGAACGTGTCCGTCTTTCTTGCTCGTTTACCTGGCCGCCGCGCCACGCCGAAGAAGAGGCAGCTAACTATAGGCGCTATACACGGTTTACTCGCGCGCATTAATTGCCGTCGTAAATTGTTGCGGCTTTGCAGCCGAGTCGAAACGCGGCGGCACGCAGCCCCTCCCAACGCCCGTCCACGCTTCCCTCTTTCCATCGTGGAAAATGCCTCGTTCCGTTCGAGACGCGAGATCGTAAAGGGGTAGTAGATCGTAAAGAGTCAATATCTCAAGCTGCTCGACTAGAAGGATCGATATGTATCGTCGATACAACACCCTCGATATTTATCGATAAACCGTGTTCATCATCGTCGATCGTCTCACGGCATCCTTACGTATCCTGTCAAACGATATAAGTAGCAAAATTAACAGAAATGTTGTCTCTATTGGAAATCCTTGTTTCCTAATTAAACGATGCCAGTAGAATTATACGTTAGAAATTAATGCAAAAGTAACTGCGAAGTCTTTGAAAGTTTGTATTCTAGGCAACTGATTATGATTGACTGACTGTTATAGCGATAGTTTGAAGAAAACTCTAGCATGGTTACGAGCAACGTTCACACGACTTCATAAGTAATAAAGTTGAGGAAGATATGGTAGGCATAGATAGTTAAAATTCGCTTGTTACGTTAAGTGAAGTATTGCTATTGGTCTCATCGGTATATAAAATCATATACAAGTTTGCAACTCATCGCATAGTGATCTATAGAACGATAAATCAAGATAACGGTAATCAAGGAACAGGTATGCCGATTCAACTCTTACGTCTTCTAGAATTTTATTCCTAACAAAAATCTATGCTTTGTTTTTCGGATGCGGATTATGCGACAGGCACTTGTTCTAAGACTCTCTACCGTTAATTAACGTGTACTTTTTCGTCCAAGATAATATAAAATGCAAACTGTTCGGAGCGTATCGTCGGGCTACCAACGATACGCCGAGAGAAGAGTTTAGACTAAACGAAGAATAATCACAACGCGTACTGCGACAATGTTAAACTTTATTTAAACAAGGCTTAACAAAGAGGACGATAACGTAACTTAGTCTTACGATTGAGGTAAACCGAGAGAGCTGCTATGAGTTGGGATCAAGCACGAACACGTACTTGACGCAGATTGAACCGTGATGAAGCGCACACGAACCGAGCGCGGAACGTCGTACGAACAGCAGCGGTGAGTCGAGCGCGGAGACGGAAGCGACTTGTGCGACGATACGCGCGCTCGATAACGCTTCTTCGAATTTTTGCCTACTATTCGATGCCGATTTGTACCTCTGCGCGTTCTTCTTTCACTTGAATTCTTTGGAACGCGCGGAGGTAAATCGTTTGAACGGCTAAGATACAAAAAGTCAACGGTGGAGGCGGAAAGGAAACAATCGCCGCTCGCCGTTGGTCGCTGTGATAAGCCGATGGCCTGTCGAAGAACAACGGCTGTTCCGAGTTTAGCGATCTGGTCAGAGCATCGGCGCCGGTGGCGCAGCGCTGTTGGAAATTGCTGAACGAGGCCGTCGACTCTCAGATGTTAGAAAAACAAACGATGACGGAAGAAACGAGGCATAAACCGTGTTGCGCGTCTTACTGCCGAAAAATGTTTAAAAGTAGAACGAATAGAAAGATAGAATAGAAAAGGTTGAACGTTTCTTGTTCTCAAGACAAATATTCTTGCACATCCGGTCAAAAATTCGAACGACAATTTTAAGATAATAATAAACATCGTAAGGTAATATTTAAATAATTCCTACTACTGATATTAACTATTTGTAAGATATATGGAGATGATTAATCCTTGACACTAATGATTCTTCTACAAAATTGAATTATCTCGTATTACGTAATTTTATTTCCTAGATGCGTCAACTTCATCCACAGAGAGTATAAATTTAAAGGAATGTCCAGCCAGAGTTCTCTCAAACCTCTGTCATTTTCACTCAATTATTCAAACGTATGCATCCCATAAAAATAATTACAATAAATTTTAACTTTTCTTGTACTCGTCCAGAAATCTCATTAGCATATCTAATATTACAATATTCAAATCAACGGTGTCGATTCTACGACTCGATTTAACGATTCTAATCAAGAGAAGACGTGTTACTTCCGATCCTAATTAAGATATTTTCCAATTCGCATTTCCCAGTGGTAAACAAAATGTAAGCAAGACGTGAAAATTTGCGGATAGGAAATAAGCGGCATCGCTTCGAGTACTTTACGAGCAAGTAAATAATTAATTTCTCGGTGTCGTGGAGTATCGTTTAGCGTTTCACCAATTCGCCCTGCGAGCATTTCTATCAACCTGACAGTGTATCCGCGTATTCGGACTGTTGAACGTGCGAATAGCTCGCGAACGAACAAGCAACGTCGTATTTACATTGTTTATTACCAGACGTGTACATATCGTGACTGGTGACACACGCCATGACAGAATTTGCTGTTCGTTACTTTCACGGTTTACGGTATGTTACGTAAGTACCTCGTAATTCTTAATTCGCGACGTTTTAACGATAGCCATGGACACAGAAGCGCAGAGATTTATCGATACATTGCTAGGCAGAAATTAATTTAAACATCGACCTCTAACGGCTCACAAATTGAATAAAATCTGTGGAGGATTAGTCTTTATTTGGTTGAGCGAAATAACGAAAGCGAAATATATTTTCAAATAAATAAATAAATTACAGACGAATTGCGAGTCGCTGGTGCAAAAATAAATTGCGATATAAATACCCGATAAATACTCGGGGAAACTTTGTAGATCACTTCGATAACTGTTTACACGTTATTACTCTTCGACTCTGTTCGATGAACTCTCGCTCGTGATTGCGTCTGTTTATTTATATTGGTCGAAGGACAGCCGGAAAATTGGAATTCGACTGCGTTTGACGGTCGTATGTAGCGGCGACATTGTTTTGCACGGAGTTAATTGATCCTTACGATACTTGTAATCTAACGGTGTTGATACTCCGAGGCAAAACAACAACAGGATTTGAATTATCTTGATTCGCGAGCCGCTACAAATCTATGCTCGCGAAAATATGAAAGAGTAGCGTGTGCGTTAGCGATCAGGCTGACGTTGCAAAATTCCAATGAAAAATCTGCTCTTAATAAAGAAATAATCGCGATGCACGAGCCGAAACACCCGCAAAATCATCGGATTCGCGACAAATTACGCGTACGTTACAATTCCGTGAATTTATTTCGCGTTTTTACGGTTTTAGACCGCTATAAAACCGCGGGGGATTTGCTGGTCGACCGTCGCACAAAAATCTTCCATGTACGAGGGTCTGATGCGCGACTCTTAGTAGCGCATCGTCCTCGTAATTCCCATCGAGACAGAAACGATATCGTAACGACGGCGACAGCGGATAGCTGACGCGCGCGCACGCAGTCGCGCGTGCACGCGAGATTACGAACGACGCCGTTTACGCCGAAACGGCGAGCAATTGCGGGCCAGCTGTGGCTCTCTCTCCTGAATCCAGGGCCCGTTTCTCGCGGACGGTCCCAACTCGCCTCGGATACCTGCCACCAGGTGTCTCCACGAGCAGTGCCCAGCAGCGAGAGGCAGGAGCAGTCGTCGGGGCGCCTTCGCACCGCCAGCATCGCGCGCGTCTTTCCTCTTTACCGTTTCCACGTTCGTCCACCTTGTCGCGTTCCTGGACGATTACTCGCCATCGAGCCGCGAAATTGCCGAGCATGAGGTCCGCGATCCACGCTGGGACCCGTTCGATCGGTCAGTGAACCAACGATCCAATCCGATTCATCGATCTCGTCATCAACGAAAACCGTCGGATCGATAGGTTACTCTCGCCAATGGTGCAGGCAACACGTCGGCAATCCCTCAGCCAGACCCGTGACGATTCTAGCGACGGGGGAGGATGCAACAGCAACAACAACAGCAGGACCAGGAGCAGGACCGGGGAATCGTAATGGTCCCGTCGTCGTCCTCCTCCTCCTCCTCCTCCTCCTCCACGTCGGCGACCACGTCCACCAGCACCGAGCTTCGAGACGTCGCCAGTGTCACAGAGGCTGGATTACCGAATTTCACGTTGCAGAGCGTGGCTCTTGGACTTCAAGGAGCACTACTCGCTGCCCTCCAGAGAGTCGCTCTGCTTCCACCTGGACATGCCGCCGCCGCGGCGCTCAATCTCCAGGCATTGGAGACCTACTTGACTCTTCATCGTCTTCACGCCAGCAGCACCGCACCGGCTGTTAGTCAGTCGTCCACTTCGGGGCTTGCCAATCAGAGGTGTTCACCGGTCAATACCGGTCTAGAGACGGCGCTGACTTCGACGATACCGTCGAAGAACGATCAGCTAGCTGCCGAGAGGCTGTTGCAATCCCCGGACGACGAGGAAGAGGCACGGTTGGATTTTATCGCAGATCCCGACGACGATTTGGCTCTGTTGGAGGAGCAGCAAGTGTTGTTGAGAGACACTTCCGTGGCGACGTCCTCCGGTAATCACGAGGCGTTGTTGCGACGGATATCGGAAGGAAATCGCGCGAGTTCGAGTTCTACGACGACGATACCGCAGTCGTCGTCCTTGTCGCAGATAGCCGCTTCTTCGTTCACGTCCCCGGCCTCGTCGTCCGCCTGTTCCTCGTCCTCTTCTTCGTCGCTGTCCTCGTCTTTGTCCTCGTCGTCGCCGCTTCAAGCCACGTCCACTTCCGCCGAGTCGAGCATACCGCGGACGTGCAGGGCGTCCAGGCCCAAGAAGCAATTCATCTGCAAGTTTTGCAGCCGACAGTTCACGAAAAGCTACAATCTGCTGATACACGAAAGAACGCACACCGACGAGCGGCCGTACTCGTGCGATATTTGTGGAAAGGCTTTCCGACGGCAGGATCACCTGAGGGATCATAGGTAAGCTGGAGAATGGCACGTCGTGAATCGGTTTATGGATGCACGTTGTGGTTCCGTAGATTATTTTACACGATTCGGATACTGTGAAAGCGTTGCGAATTTACTTAGAATTTATTAAAATCGTGGATCAAGATTTCCTGGAATTCTGAACGTTTTATCGCTTGTTTTTTCAGGTTTTTCCAGTTAGTCGTTGATCGAAAGTTTATAGCTCTCTGTTGCGATATCTTTCTAACAGGAATTTGATTCGTCCTTTGGATTTTTCGAAGCCGAGTTTCTTCCTAATCTAAATGTTTATTAGCGATATCAAAGATCTTGAAACTTTTAGCCATTGATCGAGATTTTATCGATCCTCTTGCGCGTCTTAACGTTTTATACTTTTGATTTTACCAAACTTCTCGCAAAAAAGTACGCAAATTCTTATCGATCGAAAAGCTTCGACACCAAATCATTACGAACTGGAATTGACGATAATTGAACTCAATTTACCTGCGTTCAAAGATGCCGGTTGAAGTTATTAAAAAATTAGCTCGAAGGGGGATCTCTTCGCGGAAGAGACGCGCAAGATAAAGCTGCCATTATATATGCTGATGAGCCGAGGGAAGTGTGCACGGCAAAAGTAGTTATACCAATCATGGCACCTCGTGAAACGGGCTTTCTTCCCCGTGAGGTGTTCGAGCGCACGCGCGAGCGAGCACACGAGCCTGTTCAAATTGATTGCAATGTTCGTGTGCCGTCTAAATACGACGAAATGATACGGTCCAACATGTAATTACGACGGCGATCAGAATACAGCTACGGTGTATTAATTACGTTGATCAATTCGTGACAATTTATCGGGCTTTTTGTATCTTGATCATTAATCACGACGACACGATACATTCGCAATTCCCGTTAATTGGACTCGAGCATTGAGCTTAAAAATAGTCGTGGCGTATGCTCTTCGTGTTATCTGTTTTTTTAACTAACGTATATTGTACGCTGTTCCTTTTATCGCTTTATGGGAGAGACGACGAAACGTTTGGTGATTTATCGAAATGAAAAATTGAAAGCATTTTGACGATTGTCCGAGGAAGATGAAATTAATTTCCGTTCGCTTAGATTGGGGTATATTTTTATTCGCATTGTTATTTATGTGGATATTTTGCCTCAGACACGTATAGTAATATTTAAACATCCTTATTCGTGTCACTAAATGCTTACTGTATACTTATAATCCTAGTTGACACACACCCACACAAACACACACGCACACACACACGTTACCACCCATTTCCTATGTCTTTAACAACTCAAACATCCTCTCACCAGTATATATGCACTCCCAAACTTCAGTCTAACCTAACCTAAGCCAATGATAAACCACTTTCACCCGAACACTCGTTCATCTCGGAAAGCCAAACGAAAATTTTCACGCTCGGCCGCTCCAACAATCATTAATCCCCCTAATCCCTCTAATCCCATTACTGACCATTCCAACCTCTCCATCTGAACATCTGTCATCGGCATCATCGCGCGCGCATTTGAATCAAGAGAAAAAACGATCTTTCACTCGTTCCAGGTACATCCACAGCAAGGAAAAACCGTTCAAATGCGCGGAATGCGGCAAGGGATTCTGCCAAAGCAGAACCCTCGCGGTGCACAAGATTCTACACATGGAGGAATCGCCCCATAAGTGTCCCGTATGCGCCAGAAGTTTCAACCAGAGGAGCAACCTGAAGACCCACCTTCTCACGCACACGGACATCAAACCTTACCATTGTGCATCCTGCGGCAAGGTGTTCCGCAGGAACTGCGACCTCAGGAGGCACTCGTTGACTCACAATTTGGGTGTATCGACGTCACCGCCGCCGCCGGGGATACCTGTGCCCGGCACCGGGGCCGTTGTGCTACAGGAAACGTCCTAGTGTTCCGTCCACCGATCGCGGCAAGTCTGGCATTGTACTAGGAAAATTTATTCACGTACGGACTCGAGAAAAATTTTCAGGCTGGTCATTCGGACGGTTCATACGTACAGTGGAACTCTATTTATTGGAACGAAATTTCAGCTAGTGCTCGACTAAATGATCTCCTGCCGATTAAATTCTTTTAGATTCGATGCGGACGAACCAGTTTTGTCGCGCGAGCGTTCCGATAAAATATCGAACTATACAGCGAAATATACACGAGCAGGCCTATTTTTTATTTTGTTATCGCTCTCTATAAAGGATCGCTCGCCTACATCGATATTTGTCCCGATGTTCATTTCTATTATATAAACGAAAAATCTTATAAATAGTAGGGAGAATCGGCAAACTCCTATTATGTGAACTACCTGCATCCCGACAGGTTCAGATAAATGGAGTTCTACCGTGACTTGGTACATCGGTGACATTACTTTTTATATATATCGATATATCGATCGTGATCTAATATGGTTCAAGAGTGGATTGGTTAATATTGGGAGTTATTCGAGACGAGAAAATAGATAACGGAGACTCGTGCGAGTTAAGCGGACCTTCCGTCCTTGATTTTTAGTGTGTTTTTAGCTGCGTATGTATTTCGTAGTTGTTAATACATAGGGTATAATTATAACTGCATATCAGGATGTTATTCACGGATTCATGATCGTTAGATCTGTAATTATGACGTATTATACGTATGTATAGGTAGCCGGAGTAGGACATACAAAAGGATCGCCTCGTATTTCTTTCACACTGTGTACCTACGTGCCCACGTTGTGTTTCGTTTGTACGTGTAAAATAAACTTTTATTATATTATTTTTTAAACTCTCGTTGTCGTTGATGTTTTTGGTCAGTTCCTTTCCCCGCGAAAATGAAAATTAATTTCCAAGATTTCTTTAAGATCACTCTCGTTTATCAGTCTGGCTTATCAGAGCGATGAGAAATATCTCAGAAGATATCATCAACTGCGTTTACTTCGTAATATACTGCGTTACTTCGTGCATAATACATTTAAGTAAAAAGCAGCGTCTATCTACAGTAGAATAAGTACAAGGCAACAGCAACGAAGTAGAAGAAGTTAAAGTAGAAGTAGAGAAGAAAAGGACGAAGAAGAAAGAACAGCAGCAGAGAGAACGACGACGAAGAAGAAGAACAAGAAGAAGAAACGCGTGTATCGTGTTACAAAGAACGAGGCCGCCAGGTGCGCGGGACATGACACCGCGATACGTCTAGGGTTACGTTTCTTTTTCGAAGGTAGGTGCTGGAAAGGCACGAGGTGGGTCCGAATACGCTATTTCGGGCCCGGGAACGGGCCGAACACGGGACAGCTCGCGTCGATAAGGAGAATCTCGTACGACCGGTCGACTTCCACTTCTTCCAACAGGCTGCTCGACTAGGAGTTCGTTCTCGAACCTGGAAACTCGAGGAATTCCGATCCGGATCAGAAATAAAAAAGAAAGAAAGGGCAGAGAAGAGAGGAAAGGAAAGGAAGGGAAGAGTGAAACCTCGTGTCTCAGCCTTGTAAAGCGAATTTACATAATTTCTTGACAGCTAGTGCGGCGAAATTAATTCGCCGGGATATAATCCAGATACCATTCGATATTTACGACACGAGTTGCACTGTTTCCCGATGATTTTGATTTCGCTATTGGTTTGTCGCAGGCTTCGGATTTTAATTAACAATATTTCAGGAGGATACGATTGGCACCCGTCGATTGGCCAACGTTTTCGCTCGTTTTAATTGCTTCGGCTTTTAGCAATTTTGTTTTCTTTGAAATTTGTACGCGGGTTTCGCTGAAGCGTATTTGATGGTTATCGGCGTCGTTAAAAGTTATCGAACGAAAAGAAGAGAGAAAATAAAACCATCGTCGAAAATGCTGATCTGTGGCACGGCGCGGAAAGCGTATCGTCAGGTAGATACGTATTAAATCGCGTATTAAGTCTGTCATTTCCTCGTTTAAAAGCGAAGAGAGGTATAAACCGGTAGGATCCAGGTATAAGGTGAAAAGGGAAAGAGCAAGAGAGACGGCAGAAGAGACTTGAAACGGGCCGGAGAGTTCCCTCGAGCATGGTGGAAGAAACGAAGGTAAGGATGGGAGTTAAAGGGGACATAGAAGGACCACACGCACGCGCCGCCCACAGATACGCTATCACTTGGCTACAACCAACGTGATCTGCATGCGCATGTCCTCTCTTCGTCACGAACTTGGGAGAGAAAAAAAAAAAGAAAAAAGAAAAAGAAAGAACATCGAGGGATCAGAGAAAAGGAAAGGTGGATCTGCCCTCCGCCTCCTCTTCTTCGTCTTCTTTTTCTTCTTCTGTTTCACCCCCTTCGCTCACCTACCTTCGCTGATTTAAGGGGTTGGCAGAGCGTCGATAACACGTCTGGTCGGACCTACACTTCGTCCCTACGGAATTTCTTTTTCCTCCTCATCCTCCTTGTCTTCCTCGTCGTCTTTTTCCTTCTTTACCATCGTTCGCTCCTTCCTTCACTTTCAGCTAAGTTTCCTTCGTTCCTCGCGTATGGATACGTTTACACGCGTGCCTCGAAGAAAAGACGATTGGGTTACTCTTTCTTGGCGATACCGGTGTCACTATCGTTTTGTAACTGCTAGGCCGTTTGACCCGCAACGTGATCCTGCGACGAACCGGATGCGATCCTTCGTTACTCTCGAATTTGCTAATGTGACCGATCTTTGACTTATATTCTTTGTTGCGTTGTTTCAGAATTTTATGAGAAGCAGCGAACATTTTAAAATGAATTTCACAATGACTTCTCACAGAGTTGAGAAATTCGTTAGCGGACGAATCGTTAAACTTTACTCGAAACACTTATTCAACTCGATGTAATATGCAAATTTCAACGCAACCGTTAAGACTCGAACAAAATTGCACATTGTATGAAAATTTCTAGTCCGCGTTGTTGGATGGAAATCGCGGCAATTAAAAAAAACGTATATCTATTAATATGTTAATCGCTTCAGCATAATTCTCGTCGATATGTACGAATCTTTCCACTTCTTGATTAAACCTTTCCATCGGATGCCTGCATGAGTAATTTCTATTGAGGCACCGATTTGAACTTTAGATATCAGATTGCGAGAAATGATAGCCGTGTGTCGATGCTGTAATTATTTTCATGTTTCAATGCTTAAAATATGTGCTGCTCATCATATATCAAAGTTCACTCGAATGCTATATCCGAGCTGCTTTGTTTCATCTGGGTGCATAATATTCTTCGCTCTTTCTTGTCTTACCTCCGCCAAGACAATGTCGAATTGGTCGTTGTTTAACAGATATTTGACAGATAATAACGACAAAGTGTTGTAACACACGTGTTATTTAATTATTTCAACCGTTGCATCCTTATGATAGCTCGTTTAGAACTCGCCTGTAAACATATTCTTTCGTAGATCGAATACTGTCGGCGAAAGAATTTATTTCGAAACTTTTACTTTTTACTACTGGAGTGGAAGGTGGAATTAAAAAATTAACTTTCCGAAAAAGGAAAGCTCGCGAAATATTTCAACCAACAATTTAGGAGATTAAGCATAAATGAAAAAAGAACAAAGCGATTCTTTGACAAATCACAGTACGTACGTAATGAACGCTCATAATCGAAAAGGAGAGATCAGAAAGGAGAAACCAAGTGAGATACGCATACGCGGTCGTCAAATAATATTTTCACGAGCGCCTTGTTCCCGGACGTCATTCGCATTATTTTCAGTTCGCTACTTCGCCGCGGTCCCACGACACATTCAGCTGGAATCGGTGGCCAATTAAACCGGTGCCACGAAAGTCTCGTGAATTTATCTTTCCTGGATCGTTTGCGAAATTATCATCGCGCGGACAGGACGCGGTCGTATGCGAATCGAAGGCCGTTTTGCGGATTCTGCGCGTATCCTATAGGGTAGACACGATGTTAACGTATTCATAAAATAATTTATCGTATGGCTAGTTTGTACTCGATTATCGTGTTCCGAACGCTCTTAAAGCTGTGTACCGATTTGGGTAACGGCTACCTCAAATCACGCGAGATAAGTACGCGCAATTACACGTATATACAAACACCGAGACGCCTTTAATATTACGCGAACGAATTCATAAAGCCGTCGAACGATTATAACTCGTACCGTTTTCGTTTTACGCGTCATTCTACGGATAAATAAATAAATAACAAGCCGTACATGCTCTTGTGCACGAGGTACCCGGTATAACGTCTTCATAGCCGGCTGAACGAAGTTGTACTTGCCGATATACGATCGGTGGATGCACACGCAGAAGGTGGCCACCCGCAATTTCGCAGGCGCGTATCATTTAACAGCTAAAACGCGCGAGTGGCCCCGGTCGTTCTCAGTTTCGACAGTCTTTGTTTTATTTATATTTCGATGATTAATAAACGGGACCAACTTTGGTATCGGATTGTCCGATTTAATCGCCTTCGCCTTGCAATTTATTTAGTAGCTGAAAATCCGGATCTACTGGCACAGTATCGACTAACAAGTACTTCGCGATAGGAAGCTTGTTAATATCGATGCTATCATTGATCAATAATCGAAAGAAGCAACTTTCTAAGGAGATAATGACTCTTAAGGATTTTAACAATTTTGCTTAAATTACGCTTAAGTTAAATATATTTCCTTCGTCTCCATTAGACGTGCCCTACGTCCTTTCAAAATCTCAGAAGTGTCGAATCGATAATCGTGAACTTCTCTCGTAACTTGGCGCGAATCTTTCGCGAGCAATTAAAAGGAGTTGGTAATGGGTGGGTGATTTAGCGACAACGAAAAGAACGAGCGAGTAAATTACAATACGCCTTTGCCCTGATGTGACACTTTGAATGAACAAAAATCGCGCGGCTCGGCTCGCGTCCACTCGTGATTGGCGGAACGGCATGGAGCGTGTGCACCGTGCACGCGTGTGCGTACGCTCGTTCGCCAGCGTGCCAGACCACGAAATACGGACGGGCGGACAGGATGACGGACGACGGGACGCCCTGGGCAACCGAGCGGTGACTCGCGCGACACAGCCTCGCACTCGCCCACGTATTCCACGCGAATACGTACCCTCCTCCACCTTATGCCGCTTTTCCTTTTCCTTCGTTCATCCCGCCCTCTCTTAGTCTTTCATCGCTATTTCCCTTTGATCCTCCTGCCGCGAAGCTTCTTTGTCTCTCTTCTCTTTTTTCACACTCGTATCCTAACTTTTTCTATTGTCTCACTCTTTTCGGCGGTGATTTCCTAGGGGTGATTTACGAAACGACCCACCTGTCCGCAGAAAGAATCCTAATCATAAAAAGAACGACTGTCGGTAAATCGACGATCGACGCCTCTCGAATAATCTGCTTTTCGTGCTAAGAAAATTTCATCGCGCTTTACGTCCAGTGCGCGAGAAATCATTTACAGTTCCAAAAAATAATTATCGTTTAATAGCATGGATAATTTTTCTTTCCGTGTACAGGGAGAGGACTGACGTGTTTTAAAATGGTTGTCGCGAAACCATAAACGCAAGAGCCGAAGAAAACGAAATCGTGGACTTTATTTACGGCGGATAGGACACGTTCTTCGCGTGGACTTCCTCGTTCCTTTTCTTCGAGAGTCTTCTTCTTGCGGGCAGCCGCAAGTATAGCCAGGAACGCGCGACCATCATCATCATCATTGTCTAAAGGATATTCAGGAACTACGTCGAGGGGCATCATGGTCGGTCGCATAAGCGATCTCTCGCGAAACGTTACAACCTGCGGTCGGTCTCTGCTTCCCTTTGCCCTCCCTTTTCGCCGCACTCGCTGCAAGTGCGACGAATCGAAGCATAAAATTAGACGTCGCGTTACTGCATTTGCGTATGACGTTAGTTGTCAAACCCTTCGGGCAAGAATTATTTTATTTTACCGTGTAAAAGGGTAGGTGAGAAGAGACTGAGGAAAATCGATTCCGTCGAAGGTCCAGCGTACCTTTTCAAGCATCGAAAGAGGAAATCTATAGCGATGACAAAAAGGATGTTGATAATTCTAACGAGTAAGATAATTCTGTCGAAGAAACTGGCGTGGGTGGTCAAGAAGATACGAAAACTAAATGTGGGAAGCTCATCGAACGCGAAAGAATCTCGTTATCTACTTTTTACAAATATAGTTCGTTCTATTTTCACGTTTCTATCGTAAGATTATTTTTGTTCTCCGTCGTATATTGACATTGAGCTACGGACAAGGCAGTAAGGGGCACGCGGTACCATTCCTGGTTTCCACTAGTTGTTTCAGCCTCCTCTTTCTTTCTTTTTCGCCGTTGTTGCCCGTTTCACCTTTTCTTACGCGCTAAATGACCAAGTTAACAACGGGATGGGAGGTAAACGAGAAACGTACGAACTGTGAAGAACAGCGGGATAGTAACTCAAACGAAACACGCGTATTAGTTTCTGTAAGTATGTACTGTGAGGGCAATTTGAAGAGTTATGGCAGTTTGCCATTTAACCTCTCTACAGTCTCGCGGCACGATGGCACTCTGTTTGTCTTCTGCCGCGTAATTCAATGACCGAATACTACAAAGAAACGTCTATTCGATTTTATTCAATTTCAAATTAGAAGTTTCGATTCCAACGAGACTATTTGCTCTATTCGCTAAATTTGTCAAATCTACGAAACAAAGGCCCTTCGTGGCAACTCTGCTACGTCGCAGAAAAGAAACTTTTAAGGCTAAACGAAGGTAGAAAGCGCCGAGTAGGCGCTTGTACTTCGCGGCACTCGTACTCGCTGCAGTTTCAAATTTCACGAGTAACCACGATTTCAAGTATACCGAACGTAAGGATCCTTGAAAAGGGATGTATTTAAGGAAAATATACTTGCATGTTACTACGATATTACGTCTTTAAGGTAACGAAGACTGGTGTAACATTGATACGGAATGACCGTAGATATCTGCAGAGGCTTCTTCGACCGTTTTCCTCTTTCCTTCCATAGTTGCGCGTACACAATCCGACTACTTATTATATTACCGACGTATACCCTCGGTTAACTATGTTTCGCTATTTTATTATTTCATTTATTCGCGTGTAAACCATTCTACTTCCCTTTAAGCTCGATTCATACAGTTCATTTGTTCGTTTTAGTCGTACGCTGTCAATCCTTGCACGATTTCTATATTATAGCGTGATATAGGTTTATTCCGTAGGAATCGACGCGTCTTAGCGAACTCTCGAAGCTATTTTTTTTTTATTCCAGTAAATTTCTTCTAAACTCGATCGTTCTTTTATCTCGTTACCGAAGGAAGAAAGTACAAGTACCATAGGTAATCTTAACGAATACTAGTCGTAGAAATTTCATGGTAGAAGGAATTTCTTTTCATAACGCACAAAAGCATTGAAATTGCGAGAATACCGGTCGTGTGAGGCGAGCCTTAAAGCCCGTTGCCGACGTACATACGATCCGACTACTTATTACGTTACCAATATATCCCTCCGTCTTTACTCGTTACATTACTTCATTGATTTACACCTTTTACAGTTTATTCTCTCGCTGCCCCCTCGCCAGATTGGGCTGGAACATGATATTTGCTTCGCCTCCTATTGAAATATCGTCGGACATAGTTAACCTCTTAAGTCAGTGCAGTGAATATATTCACCGTGACAAGCGGTTCGTCCTGTGCATAAACTCACTTCAAGAGGTTCGACCGGCAACGAACGATTGTCCATTCAGAAAAGTTATCAACACTGTTCGAAAGGATCGTGTAAGACCTTTGGAAACTTGATACACATTGCTGAAAAGTTGCAAAAATTCGACCGATCAAAAATTTATTGCGTTTTAGTAGATACAGTAGATTTTGTTGCACTTTCATTCAGCGAGATGTGTTTATCACCGAAGCGACATTAAGGATACATTAATCTTGCAATAAATTACAGTTTCTGCGTAGTTTATTAAGTATAGAATGGGAATTTATAATTGTTAAAACTCAGTTGCCTGAAACATTGCCCGTGTTTTTGATGTAGAAGAATCGAAGAAGGTTCGTAAATTTAAGGAATCACCAATCGAAAATCAATTTCTGGTATTGGCAAAGTTGAAAAGAACTTGTTTCTCTCGCTTTAACTTAACGTTGCATTCGTATGACACATTGATGGAGCGATATATCACGATTTCACCATTTTTTTTTTCACGCTTCGAAATGTCGTCACTTTGATGATAATTTATTTCACAATTCGTATTTTATGTATTCTATTAGATTTAGTCACGACATTTGCCTCACCTTTTAGAATATTATTAAAAATAGATAAACGAGCTAAGAGCATTCTCACGGTTAAGACGGTTTCTTCATTTCAAAGACCTCGGGGCCTCTAAATCTTCGATCTCGATCGGATATTACAGCTTGTTTGTTATCTTTAATGCAAGCAATGCAAATAACGTTAATGATAGTTCGAAGCAAACTGCGACTTATCAGATGTATACTTTGACTTTTTCTCGGATAAATTACGAAGTAATAAGCAAAAATTGCGAGAAAACTCTGTCGATCTCGGTCGAGCATCTTATTTCCATTGGAAGATGTTATTTTTCTGACACTATCTTTCATTTTCTATCGTCTACCTTCTTTTTTTCCAATACTTCGTATATCTGTAATTATTCATCTTCTACACAGCCTAACACGATACATATAAACGAGTACTCATCGTTTTGAATAAACAGCTAATCGTAAGTTGATACTTTTCGGCGTCTTGAAATTATCCGAAAGTCTTTGCGAATGTTCGTCACCGCAACGTTAAGGTTGTTCCTTATCGAATATTTGACTGTCATAAATCGCGATTCAGGAAAGGTTGGGTAAGGAAACGCAATTTTGTCTCTTCGTCGCACGCAAGCAAGGAAAGCTTGCCAACACCGAAGACTCCCGCTATCGGTTCCATCCCTCTCACCCCATTTACCTGTCAGCGTTCGCGCGCCCGTATCCGCTGCCAATAAAGCAACCCCAGCCAGCCGGAGTAATTGAAATGGTATTTTCGCGATTTCATTTTCAATATCTTCTCGCCTAAAAGCCTTAGGCTCGCGGCGGCCTGACATTTAGCTCACCTTTCCAGTGAAACATTGTTCGGCATAGAACGGCGGAACCGGCGAGGCTAAGAGCGTAGCCATGGTGGTCGGCCTGGAAGATGGTTTCCTCGTCCGGGAGAGGGCCTGAGCCGCTTAAATCTCCACAGTTTATGCGATCCTGCCGGTTCTCTCGATCGTTTTACGCGCGCCTCCTCTACGTAGTCGTACGACGATCTATCTACCTGTATCCGAGTACTGCTCTCCGGGACGTATCTCTCCTCGCCTCCCATGGAAACCAGCAGATAACGTAATTTTACGTGTGAATGCTTCGGGCCAGAACAGGTACCTGAACACCCAATACCAACGTCCAAGATAACGTGCCTCGATAATTTACACTGGCTGATTCATCTCGGAGTCCTCTATCCGCCTGGTCAGGTATACGTACGTATTCGTGGCCTTATTAATTGAAACACGCGCATCCTGCACCGAGGAGGGCCCCTCTGTCGATTTCAGGACACTACTGGATCCCTTTAGACCTGTTCCTGTCGATAAGGTTATCGGCGACGCCGTATTACCGAATCCGTGAATGCGTGGAGGAATCCTGTTGGTTTCTAGTCAAATTTCCCAAGATATTCTAGTTGGAGCGCGGTTAGTGGACGCGTGTGAATCGTTTGGTCTGTCCCTGTTTGTTCGAGGTGTTGGAACACGTATTATAGATAGGTTATGGGAAGGCTTGTTATTTTATCAGGCTTTCGTGAATGGATATTTAAGTTCGGTTAAGATATGTGATTTGAAACGTCGGGATTCTTTGATAATTACGATAGGATCCGACGTAGGAGGCAGTTGATTTCCGTGATTCAGTTTCCATTACTACAATTTCCATTCTTATTATCGGTCTTGATTATACGCTTCGTACTTTGTATGCATCGTGCGTTTATACGGAATAATATGAATTTCTTATACACGCTGTGTTATCAGTGGTATAACCGAGAGCAGGCGAGCTCTTGGCGAAACATTTTCGCAGTCCTACGCTTCTATCTTTGGAAATAATTTGTCTCGTTTAATCTTCTCGTTGAATCTTCGCCTATTTATCTACGTTTTACTACGGGAATAAAAAATGTGGAAAGTTTCGGGTGACACTGTAGTTCGTGCGGTGTGGAGCTGTAACAACAAATCCAACCTTCGAACCTCGAAATCTGAAATTTCTCGTAAACGCCAGAAACGCGGACTCGTCGCGTTCATTTTTCCACGTAGACCGAATCAGGCTCAATAACCGTAAAACCCAGAGCATCCAAGTTCTCCTATCAACGGACGCACGAGCCATCGCGTTCGTCTTTACGAGGACATACCCCTTAATGTCCAACGTCTCCTTTCTTCTTTCTTTCACGCAGCGAGGTGTACACGAGCAGACCATGGTGCATTCTAACGAGTAAGTTCGAGGTTAGAACGACGAAGCGTCACGTTGGAATTTATTCAACAGGTTTACGAAGTGACGACGCGGCGAAACATCCATAATAGTGGCTCGTGGTCTCCTCTCGTAGCTCGATTATAATATAAATAAGAATTTATCGGCGCCGCGACGGCGTTAGCTTAAAAGGTTTACGTTTATTAATTCTGCTAATCCTCCCCTGAATCGAGCTCGAGACAGAGAAAAAAGGCTTCGAGCAAATGCTTGCCGTCTTTTCTTCCTAAAGAGACAACTTCTTCTTCTTCTTCTTCTTCTTTTTCCTCTTTTAGAGCTTCTTCCCTCATCGTCCCTCTGCCGATACGAGTTTCTTCTCCTTCTTCGTCCACCCCCGTTTCCTGTTCGTTGATCGTTCGCTTTTTATGGCACGTTAGCGCCGTTCACGAGTAGCTCGGAGAAAAATAAAATAGGGACATCCGACAGCGTTGGCCATTTCATGCGTCCAGCATCTTCAAGACCAGAAGAAGCACGCGAATCGATGTCGGATGAACGAAGAGGATCGATCGATCGTAGGGGAAGTTTCGCTTTTCGAAAGATCGCACGTTGGAGGAAGTTTGCAGATCGATTAAGACCACTCGAAGTTTCCAACATTTTTCATCTTTTTTTTTAGCGAAGTCGAGAGCCGCGAGCGAACGTTAAGTACGATAGAAAGATTTAGTCAGCTTTCTAAGATCGATCGCCAATGGTAGTTGCGTTAAAGAAAACTCTGACAGCCGAGTATTACTAAAGTTGTTATCGTTATGCTTTAACCAGCGAATGTAAAACTTCGCTAATAATACTTCAACTGTAGAAGAGAACCAGGATCGTAAATTTCCGTTCCGTTTGAAGGAAGGCTCGACGATTATGCCATAAAGCGCGACAACAGGTGTTAGTCTCACACGCGTACGAGGTAGAAAAGTCTGAAACGGTGAAGCGACTAATAATTAATAACCGAGTTGCGCCCACCGGCTGTCTCTCCATCGTGTTCACACTTTCCGCTTTTCGACGTAGGTGTCTACTTTAAAATTCCACGGCGGATTTAATCGTGATGCGTTTCGGAATCTGAAGGGAGGACAATGTCGTAGGAAAGAAATGAAGAGAGAAGAGGCATCGGGTTTCAGGAGGTTCTTAAGTCGATCCGTGAGTCGTTCTTGACACCAGTATTTTCGGGGAACGATTACAGCGAGATGTTTCTCTTCTTCTCCCACGATCTTCACACGGGTTCTCTCGACAATATACGGTTTGACACGTTTTGCATATCGAAGCGGCGTAACAACACAATTATATTAATATTTTACCAGTTGCTTCTTTTTCGTACGAGTATTTACGTGTCGTTGCACCGTTTTCGCACAGTATCGTATTCCGAACGATTCGATCGCGGATTTCGTGCGAAACAAACGCAACTAAAAGACCTTAGAAACTTGAAAAATAAGTTGACACGGATACACGCAGGCTCGCCCTTCTTACGAAGCAATTCCTCGCGTAGTATAAACGGAACAAACAATGGCCAATCATTGGCTTAAATATGCATGTGAAAACAGCGGACGGAACATTCTTGAATTAATCACGATGTTCGTCCGTGTACTCCAGAAAATATCGATCGATGTTTCACCTTTGTCCGCGGTCCGCTAGAAAATCATCGAAACACCGCACCGGGACGAAGAGAAACGACGAACCGATGGGGAACACCACGAAGAAGAGGAAGAGCAAGAAGGAGGAGGAGGAGGGACATGGTACATAGGTATATTGTACGGGCTCGAAGGCAGCTCCTTTGAAGTAACCCGTACGAGCCGGCCGGATGACAGGGAAGAAATCGAAATATGCGATGACTGCGCAGATGAAATATCCGTGTCCCTTAATGGCGAGCTCTTGGTTCGTCTCGTGGGTGTACGAGAGGAGAGAGATCTCGTCGCCTTTCTCGGGCCACCTTGATCTACTGGCTACGAGCCGAGATGTATAGGTGAAATCATGTGCGTGCCAACTGCTGTTTACTCGTTTTGCTTGCTAGAACGGCAAGGAAAAAGAAGAGTAACGCGATGGGAAAGCGGAAGAAGATAGGAAGAAGAGAAGATACTTCTTCTTCTTCCGTCAAGGGACGGTTTTGCTGGCAAATCGTTCAGAGGGGAAAAAAAAAAAAAAAAAGAAAGAGAAAGTCGAAACTAATTATAAGAAAATATACTAATTATCGTGAGAGAATAAAATTATTCCGTCCCCTCGAACGATTAAGAAAACTACCAAATTCGATATCAAAAGCGAGACGAGTTAAAAATAAACGTGGAATAGACGATTTCGAATTCCAGACGGCGAGTGTCCACGGGCGTACAAATTCCTCGGCCATAAATTCCTCCGGAACAGACCGCGAGACCGCAAGGATCTCCTATTAACAACAATACCGACAACACGATAAAGAAGCATTCATAATGAAATCAGCTCGATGGACGGTGATTTCGGTGGGCCTGGTGACCGGGACCGAGACTGCAGCAAGAAGATCGAGGAGGAGAATCGGCTCCCGCGGCAAGGTAGAAAAGGACGAGGAGTCCCGATGGAATCCCGTGGAGCAGAGTGGCGTGCATACGGGGGTGTGCCGCGTGCCAGACCCGAGGCCCTCTCCGTATAGGCTTCACAGGGGGCCCGTGGATGGGGGCCCCGTTCACCGTAAGATAAGGCCTCCTGGTGCGAGCCGACGACGCGCGACCGACAACCATGTCACATTATTACCATATAGGTACCGGTCGCGTCGTCACAACACCGCACGACCAACGTACCACCGCCGTTATGCGCCGCTAGCACGGCCGAGAAAAAAGGGAAACCAAGAAGAAATTCATCCTCTATTTTAGTTACGAACCGGTTCGATATCTTCCTTCTTCTGTTCATTCAGCCACCATCCGAACGGACCGTTTTGCGCTGCGTTGGGTGTCCTCGCGTAGAAACCGCGCTCCAGAGTGGTTACCGGTATGATGGAGATCGCTTGTTTGCTGGATTATGGGCTTGCCGGAGCGAAGTGTGTTGGTCCGTTTGGCTCGTTGTTTCTCGTGATTCGAGAGGCGAAACGAGAGACCGTGGCAAGGGAGAAAGGTTGTTGTTTGTGAAAGGTTGGTGGCAAATATTGACCGTTCCTTTTGTGGGCCAGGTCTTTGGTTTGGCTTAGGCGAAGTGTGCGAACGCGCGTGACTTGGCCAAGCACGTGCAGATCGTTATCCGTTATCGATAAAGAACTTATTCGGAGCGCTTACTTCCGTTATCGCAAAGCTGATTTTACCGATAAGGCGTGTTTTAAGAAATGACGCGAACACGTGACTCAGAGAAGCACGCGAATGGCGTTCTCCGATTACCTTTTACAATAAATTATCCGAGAAATAAAGCTAACCCACGAACAGACCAGCGTATAAAACTGTTCTACGATTCAGCTTCAAATTCGGTTAAAAAGATCTTGCTGACCTCAAACCCATTCGGCCCACGCCGAGACTGAAAAAACAGTGTCCCTACGTAGAACCTCCAATTCCAAGGAGATACCAATACGATCGTGTTTTGGCAAAATCATTCGGAACTCCCACACCGAAGCCAGTCCAGGCGCAAGGATCGTTACTTTAAAACGATCGCTACGAAAAATCGCGTGGAAACCATCGGATTGTCTCGAATTTCTCGACAGGCGAACGTAACGTACCTCTCGAAGACAGCTACCGGTGCTGATCGATCGTAAAATGACACGGTTTACTAAAGCGGACGATTCGTAGACTAATACCGTTCCGTTCCTTTGAGGAAGACTGCACCAAGCCGTAGTAAAATCGGCTAAATCATTGGTCGCTTGACTCGTGCGAATCGCCAAGCGAAATCAACTGCCCGAAGGTGTGGTACCCTATCTTCGTTTCCGTCTGTCCACTCTCTATTTCTCCCAGTCTTGTTCCAACTGTCCCGGCTGTTAGGCGCGTATAAACACGGCCAGGTATGGAACCGCAGGTAAGAGCCATGGTGGTCGGTGGCGGACACTCGCGAGATAAACTTTACTGCGTACGGGTAACACGTACAGGTAGGTACGAGCAGCTCCACCGACCATTGTAACCGGCAGGACAGCCGTCTTTTATCGGGCCGATGATTCGTAACGTTCGCGCTTTCCGACGGATTTAATCGGCTTGCTGTTGATTATCCGGAAATTGAACGCGATGAGATAGAAGTTTATCGATATCCGGCATTCGGGCGAGACACTCGAGAGAAATTTCTGTTTAAACGTTCGTCGTTGGTGTGCTGTTCCAGGCACTCGATCTTTTAATTAGTCGATGTAATTCTCCGTGATATCAGGGTGAGAAGGCGATAAGTTACGTTTCCTGTTTTTTCACAGGAAAGTGATTTCAGCGTGTTCTTCTTCCGTAATCTTCGTACGATAGTAATATCACGAAACCTGTATGGATTTGTCAATTGTCAGTAGTAATTTTTTAATAGGAAACTCGACTACTTCAAAGAACTGAAGGTTAAAAAAATGTCAGCTTATCGATTATCGATGTAAGCGATACTGGCTGGTAGAAAGTGGATTATTTTTTATTTCCAAGAAGCCAACGATGTTTCGTATCATCAAGGAGCGCTGTACACTTGTACGCCGAAAGTGGACATTCGAGAAAGCCACTTGTTATCGCATCTTATCGATACGACGAGTGGAATACGTGACTCGCAGAGAGAATTATTAGTATTTCTTTTTATTACATTACGAACTTCGAAGTGCATTATTTTTCAGACCGTATTACCTGAGAATTTCGTAATCCGAAGATAAAGATTGAAAAAAGTCGTTTCTTATCGATCACTCCGATACACCGGTCGTAAATTCGTAATTTTAAATGAAATTTATTAATACTTTGGGTCGCCTTGTCAAATAAAACGTTTCTATATTATTTCTGCATTTGATTATTCCTTCGGGTAATTCAGTTCTCATTCGCGACTATGTCAGAAGAGAAAGCCCGCGATATTTTTAAATTACAATCTAGATAACGCTTTTTTTTAAATTTAATTTAACATAACGCTCGACTACCGATCAACCCGAAGATCGATCTACTTTAATTTTAACCATTCTATAATTTTTAGACGCTTATTAAAACCGAAGAAATTACCGCGCGATTGCATTCCCTTAATGTCGTAAACAAGCGGTTCGCGTGGTTAATATTTCTGCCACGTGCGGATAACGAGACGAGTTTTACGCGAAATTTATCATCGTACATAAACTGCGTTCCGCGAACACTTTTCGCCGAGGTGTCGATAGTTACGCGCGTGGATTATTGCGAATGGAACAGGGCTGGGCAGGGCCCTTTAACGAAGTTGTAATTTGTTGGAGGTGGTAGAACGGATGGAGCGAAGGGAAAATTGATTTCCGCTTATCTCTTCGCTAGCGTTCTTCTAAATCTGTATCAACTATCCGTGTACAAATCGATCGGCAGAATATCGTGCTGCTATCGCCTAATCGGTAGATCCGATCCTTGGTCCGAGTATCTTCGATAGAGTGAAATCGATACATTTCTAAGTGAAAATCGATGCTTTCTCGGTTGCCCCGTTCGATCCATTTGATATCCGTTAGAGAGTAAATTCAACGTACCGAGGCAACCGTGCTGAAAAGAGGAAACAATTTCTAGAGATCTGCGCGTGGAGCGTGAACGTCCTCGGTCGCTTGGGGAGGCTCGTAAATCGAGGGTCGGCTCGGTCGCGTTCAACGTCGGATCGGAGCGCAGAGATGGTGCAAAGGAGAAGAAGAGATCGGTAAGAAGGGAAGACATTTCCAGAGGGACATCGACGCGCGTGCAGGTGGTGGTCAATGCGTGTCTAAGGTACGTAGCATGCATCGGGGCCGGCGAAGACGAATCCATTAGCCGTGAGCGCGGATTGAGCAATAAACCAACTGGGAGGTAAGTCGACTCCAACCTCATCCCCGCGTGGCCAGATAGAGAAAGGGAGAGAGGATCGTTCCTCTTCGTTCCTCTAGCGCGGGTTTCGGTTCGCCTGTTATTCCTGTTGGGCCCGCATTCCCATACAAGATGTCGCGCCGATAAAAGTCCCCGAAGACTCGTGGTAGGGCCCACCCCGAGCAATTCATTTAAACATTCCCGGAGGTGGTCGCACGACAAATTACTCTCACGAAACCTTCGCGCGACAGCCAAAAGCTCCGTCGATCCTCGTGGCTCCTATCTCCATTCAGAGATCTCCCACTTTCCGTCTCCATCGTCTGTCTTCTTCCGTCGTCCCTTTTCCACCATTCGCTATTCGCTTCCTCGTTCGTTCTACGTGACTGTCGCGCCCTTCCCTCTTCTCCCTTTCCTTCTTTTCGCCTCTTTTTTCCACCCATTCGACGTTTTTCCTCCTCTCCGCCGCGCCGCAACCGCGACATAAAACCTGGTGACACTTCTCACCCTTCTTAAGGAGCAGCTTCGAGGCACGAGCTGGCAACAACACCGCCAGGAACCAGCCTGCCTTTCCGGATCTTATCGCCTGCCGCTGAACGTCGAATCGCGCTTGCGGAATGGAAGCTTCGATCATTGGAAGGTCTCACGAGCGAGTGGCAACTTTCACTGCTTGACGGATACGTACGATGTCGTTAAAGATTGGAAATGGTAACGAAGCAAATGCGTGACAAGGGACGAGCTTTCTAGCGAGAGATTTTACAAGTGCTAGAATAATTTATGTTAGCTTTTAAGGCTATTGCGAGTCCGTCGAATTTCTTTCGATCGGAACATCGTTTGCGTTCGCTCGACCGTTATCGACTGAATTAACCTTAAACATCTCCAAACGGACGAGTCGCATGGTTCGTCGAAAGGATCGAACCCATCGGCCGACCTCCAACAAAGTCTCGTTCGATCATTCGTCCCTCGATATATTATCCTCGAGGCTACCATCGCGTACACGACTGAAAACATTTAGTTCTCTGGGAAATTAGCTGGATGCTTGGCCAGGCAGACGTTAAACTGGAGCATGTCGCCTGGTAGATCGATATCTGACGACAATTTGGCACAAAGTCTCGTTCTGGTAGGGATCCTATCACCTTGAGAACACGGATCCTCTCTCAGGCGACTCGCAGGACCGTCCAAGGGTACGCGGTGTCGGTACCCATGGGATACGGACAGCTTCCGGAAGCGTGGAGATCCGCCAGGCGAGATTGCAGGGGTGTCGAGCGTCTTCCTCTCCGTTAGACGGAGGGCATCCCCTCGTAAATAAAGTGTCGAGATGCACGAAAGGCGAACGGGGACCGCAGGGTGGCTAATATATCTCACGACTCGGTTAATTGACCCGGCGAAGGCTCTCGCATGCTTCCACTCGTGTATCCAATTCGTCTTGACACCTCCGATTCTTTTTTGGGATTCTTTCCTATAGTCTAAGGCGGCCAGGAATGCGATCTTCCTTCGCGTTATGTGCGATTTCGAGCGGACGACTGATCGCACGGCGAGTACCGTGAGAAATTGCGCACGGAGATACGTGTAAACGAAATCGAGCTCTTTTAGTGGGTCGGAAATTCGACGCGGTTTCTCAATGAAATAAAATTACTCGATCTTTTAGCTGATGCGTCGATGTCGGCACAGCGAGAGTCGAGTGCCGTGATATTCCATTTGCAAAAATTCGCGAGTGAAAGTAACGCGATCGAAACGAGAAGAAGCAAAAATCTTGGGACGCGATTCGGCAGGTTTTCCACGGCGCGCCGACAATGTCGGTAATTTCAGGTGGCGATACGTATTGGCCTCGTGTAGATACCTGAAAGGATACGATTGTATGCGATGTGTTACACAGGCGAATTCACGTAGGTACGTGGGTGCGGCAAGACGTTAATTACGGGGGGACGGCGCGTCCTGTCCCACCTCGAGGAGCACGAAGACGATACCACGAAGACGCCTCCGGCGATGCGAGTTTGTCGCCGGTGTCGCCAACCAACCGGTGCTGCAACTCCTTCGAGACACCCGTTATTATCTCGCGTATATATCGCCGCGTGTGAGCCGGGAATGGGCAAAATAGTGTTTCTAGATATCAGCTTGTAACGAACCAGTCGGTTGACCCGTTTTCTTACGAATTAGAAATCGCACGCTTCGCCGGATAACGTAACACGCGGATCGCTGTTGTGCCAGAGAACGTGAGATAGAGAACATCTTTTCGAATAATCGTCAAGTGCAAATTTTCAACGGGAATTTTAGATTCTGAGGTTGCGTGAGGTGTGCGCGACGACTTGGGCGTTTCACGCCCGGGCGCTTTGACATCATGCAAAGTTTTTTTTTGCGCTGGACGATGTTCGCGAAAAAGAATTCAATGAAATTTAAACTAGTGTGGCGAATCCTGATTTTAACGTGATAAATATCGTTTGCAAACGTACGTGTGCGTGGGTATGATATCATTATTTATAGTATTTTTAGCGTATAAGTAAACGAACAGTTCTAGCGTTAAAACAACGATAAAATTTCCGTGCAGCCCACACGGTATCACCCACTTACCCTAGCGTAGCCAGACAAATAAAGCAGCCAACTTAATCATTCAAATTTCCATTTCACGACGCTCGTTACCTCATCCCAAACGTCAGTCTTGCACATACCGCGAACGAGCTAGCCAACCTACATCAAGCATCCCCGTTCGAGCGATGCTGTTGCGGAACAGATTACAGCAGCGTGTTCGCGAGCCACGTATCCTGGCGCGGAACAATTCGCCATTAAGATAAAATCCCGGCAAAATGGCTGGTGGCGCGCGGTCGCTCGAAAGCCTATTCCCGCTATTCGAGCCTAGGCGCCTCGGTCGATCGGTCGGTCGGCCAAAAATCCGCGCCAACTACCGGGGGGAGGAAAGATTCACACACTCGCCCCTGCAACGTTGAAAGCGGGAGGTCGAGGGTCACAGCGTCGAACGGAGAAAAATCTGATTATGCAACGAGTGCTCGTCCGTGCACCGGAACGTTTTCAAGCGGTCAGGCACGAGGAGGATAGCGGAAAATAGAGTGCGAGACGAGGACGAGGATCGAAAGAGAGGCCTAGAAGGTAGACGAAGGGGGCAAAAGGTGATGAAGCTGGCGGGACAGGAGGGGTGGAGGTGGAAAGGGGTCGCCCACGCACGCGTAGGATAATTGCACGCGTGATTCTCCCTCGGTGCGGTGCCTGTCTTCCTCTCTTTTCCTCCTCTTATCCTTTTCTCGTTTCCTCTGTCTCGCTGGCCCGCACTGGATTCCCTGGCCGTGTGTACGCGAGTTAACATCTGCATGCGAGAGAAGCCTCGCATAGGAGAGCCCGAACCAAGCTGTAAGGAGTGGAGGTGCTCGAGCAGGAGGTCAGAGGTCAGCCGCACTCTCGACGAGGCAGACGCGACGCCCACCGAGCGACACCCACGCGAAAATCCTTCTGCTCGAATCTCTCGTCTTTTGCCTACTTCCTCTTCTTCTTCTTCTTCTTCTTCTTCTGCTTCTTCTTCTTCTGCTTCTTCTTCGTCGTCGTCGTCGTCGTCGTTGTCGTCTTTAGTGTCTTCTTCTTGCGCATCGTCTTCTTATTCTTGTTTCCAGCTGGCCCTCGTGTTCGCAGTTCTTGCGCTTTATTTCTGCCGAGGTTTTTCTCTTAATTTTCGGTTTTTTAATCTTTTTCGTACGTCGGCTTGTAGTCTTCAAAGTTAATTTACGCACGATGGGAATTACGAAATTATTTTTGCGTCTTTGGCTTACGCTGGAGGTATTTTCTAATATTAAACGATCCTACTTTCTACGATTTTGATGCATTTATGAGCCGTGCGCAGAGCTTCCGCGATATTAATAAAAGTACCTTTCGAAGGACTCTCGCTTACGAAGGAATAACGGTATAATCGAGATAATGTTTCCGAAGAGGACACTGGGGGCGCGTAACCCGCGATTCAGCCAGCTAGAAACGACGACGGTAAATCAACGAACAGAAATTTATCGCTAATATTTTTCCAGCTGAGCATTTAACTGTCGCCCGGTCGTTAGCGCCGACAAAAGATTTAGAATTTATCGAGTTCCCGGCTTAACCAGCCGGGTCTCGAGCATCTTCCGCCAAACTTTCCATTTACGATCATCATTCACGGATCGTGGAGGCCATTCTTTTGTGCGTGGCGCTCGTGTACACTTCCCGAATTCGATTATCCGCTCGTTTGATCGTGTCCGGCCGCAGCGTTTACAATGCCGTAAGAAAGGCGATTATTAACGATCGAGTGCCACCAGATCGAGAACCCTGCTTCAAAAAAAAAAAAAGAAAAAAAAGAGGAAAAGCGCCACGCGTTGTCCCGTTAAAACTCGATAAATCCATTGATCGTCTCCTCCTTGTTCGATGACAAAAACTTTTCGCTTTTCATTGGTGAATTTTCCTATTATCGACATTGTACTCCACCTTCGATAATGCTCGACGTGTAATTTTTTATTTCGACGTTTGAAATCGGCTGAAGGGAGCCTATCGTAGAGACGAATCATTGGTTTTAATTCTGAGCGTAGTGTTACTCTTTAGTGCAAAGAACGTAGCCATTATTCTACATAGGGAGAGAATAAAAGCCTAAATAATGTACACGGTGAACTAATTTACACGGTGTACGATTAATTCCTCCACTTCGCAGAGATGGTGTCTCGATCTAACAGCTGCCTGTTCGTTGACGCGATCTATCACTCGCGACTTCAACAGCCACCACCCCCAACCGCGCGCATAGAAACATTCGTATCCACGGACACGTAACGTCGGCCATTCGAAGGAGGGATGAGAAGAGAGGTTTCCGGCGAGCATTACGACGGATTACACCGTTAAGCCTCGGCTAACTGGCAGCCTGACGTCATAATCTTAGGAAATATTCGGCCGGTCGTTCGACCGACCCCCTTTCACGCTCCTTCCGTTTAATTTTTCCTTTCATCGTCTATCATCTTCCCAATTGAATCTGTACTATATCACCAGGTAGCTTTGTCGTTGGCTCGAAATCAAATCTACCGATATCAACAGCGACATCCGCTAGTTCGATTCAATTTTTTACCAAAACGTGTTCTAAGACGGTAGAATCGATTTTTTAGCAAAATTCCATGCTTCCAATGGGACGTGCAGAGACTTCAAAGTGTCGTAACGCGATTTGCGAACATTTCTAAATATAATTAGAAATATACGTGTGAAATCGAGAGACGGAACTTTCGGATTAGCCTAATATTATACTCCTGAGAATTCGGGCGAGGGGTAAAGATCGGCAGGACGAAGATCCGGACACGATCTATGGTAAATGCTCGAGCAGATCCTCCAAGTGATCACCAAGATTTTCGAATCGATCAATTAAGCGGCGTGTGGGAACCGTCCGGTCTGTTCTCGTCCATCCGTCCATCCGATCAGCACCAAAAACTCAGATCTTGATCTCTCCGCAAACCTGTAATCCTCGTGGAAGGAGCGCACCAACGACGATCGTGGTCCTCCCTTTTTTTTCCTGTCCGCTCTTTTTTTTCCCCTCTCTGCCATCGGGTGATCCCAACGCACGGGGAAAGACCGGAGACCATGCACCGTCGAGAGAATCGAAAAGAAAGAGGGCGAGAGGGATAGAACGATGGAAGAAGAGAGAAAGGTCGATACGAGACGCGTATTATGTATACTCGATCGAGCCCGATATTCTCTGGTGTCACCCTCGTCAAACGGTGCTTTTTGCAACCGGTCAAGAAGGGAACTCGCTGACGTTTTGTCAGCTCGATCGAGATAACGGTAAGCAAGTCGAGGAATGTATCCGAAGATCGAGAGCGACGCTCGAGGAAAAACTTTTGCTGTTCGACATGTCGGTGATATTCGGATTGCATGCTTTTCGATAAATGGCTGCATTTGTGAGAGAATGTCTAGTTGGATCTGTTTGGATATTTATGACGATTCGTCTTTTTATACACGCTATTGAAGGGACATGATCTGAAAAGAGATTTGTTTTATCCATTAAACGAGCCGTTTAATGCAAAAGTGGTGTAAACTTCTCGTTTATTTGCTTTAACATCGCATCTCGAAAACGTAATCTTCATCCTGTTTTGTGCAAAATTCGTGTAAGTATGTATATCTTCGTTAATTTGTCGGCGAATGGCAGAACACGCGAGAATCGCCCACTCGACCTCTTACGGAATTTCTAATTTATCCCTCGTTGTCCAGTAAACGATCAACTTTTTCGACTTTTTTACCATTTCGACCATTTTAGCAACAAACGGGTCAAATATTATGCCCACCGGTGTAAGGTTCGATCAATTAAATAAAAATAAATATAAAAGACGAGAGAAAGCGATAAAAGGAGAAACCGTTCGATAAACATACACGAAGAAGCAGACGCCAAGAATCAAAAAGCAAAAAGTACATTTTGTTCAAGGAGCTTGTAATCTCGAGTAGCCGTATTAGGAAACAAATTACCATACGCGCCATGTTAATAGGCAAAGATACAAAGACAAAAAGAAGAAAAGAAGGACAACTATCGAAGAACCTTCTCCAACACCTAATAACTTGCTTATCTGCATGGTGACTGGAAACAAGCGAACGATCGAAAGGTTGGCCAGCTTCCTCCCTGAGGATGGTGCGAAAGACGGATTCATGGGAGGCGGAGGATCCAGGCGTGGACGTCTACCATGCCGGTGGAGCGCGAGAGGACGAGATCCGAGAGCCGCTTAATCTCGCGACAACGTGGCGGAGAGGCTAAGCGCAAGAACCTGGATACGACGATCTTAAATTCTCGCGAGGGGCCTACTCGATTACCTGCCCACGCGATTTCTCGAAGCTAACCCGAGCGTCAGGACGAAACACGGGGTAGGAACATCGGAAGAATACGAGATAACACGGTCGGAACAGAGACAGCCGACGACGTACCAGGACGGTGGAACGAAGAGGAACGCGTATCCGTGACAAGAGACTAGATCTACGCCGGTGGGACCACACGTGCGACGACCGGCAGACGAGAGCGGACACGAGACTGTGCTTTCTGGATCTCGCCTGGATTTTCGGCGCTCTCATGGATATCTCGCATCGAGCAACCTCGAGCAACGATTATACGCGGGTACTCGAGATATCAATGGTTGTTTCGGGTTTATTGAGCGTGGAGAGGCTCGTTTTTGTTTTTATTCTTATTTTTATATCGCTTGTTTGCCTTCTTGGATGCTGTAATGGCTGGCGAGAGAAAAGAGGGAAGATAAATTTGGTAGGTGTGTTGGAAGATCGGTTTTGGGTTCTACGCAGAAGGTTTTCGTAGCGAAACGTAGAATAACCAAATAGAATTTCGTTCGATACTACGCGGATTGTCCCTTTTAAAATCGCGAAATTTTCATCGCACGGAACGTTTCTACTTTCGCGTGTTTCTCGTTCGCGGAAAGAAATTACGCGTGGTTGGTGAAGCGTCTGAAAAGAGAACGCGATCCTAAGGACGAGAGGGAGAGACGAGAAGGGAGCAGCCAGAACGGTGGTCCCATGCATCGTCTTTGACGTTTTATTGTTGTGCACCCGATCGGCACGAAAATTTGACGAACTGGTTCCTCGCTCTCTCTTTTTCTCGCTTCGCTAACGGCGAATGCATCTCGCGAGGAATAAATCCGGATAGATGGCTCGGATGTGATGCTCGTATTACGACGACGAATCGAGATCAGCCGCTTTCGAGAGAATCGTGAGAGAATTTGCCACGAACATGCATTTATTAATCTTTTATAATATTTATCAATTATTTATTACTACGAACATGATAGTTTCGTTCGTCTTCGTATATTATTCCATAAATGCGTAGGTAACGCAACGCAATTCCAAGTTTCGGCGATTTAAAAACAACTTTTGAAAAATTCACGCTTGGAAGAAATTCCATAGCCCATGAAATGCATTACGTGGGAAGAACCGTCGTTGCGAAATAGTCGAAGGATTAAGAAATATACGGCTACAATTAATCCATAAAAACTAATCATTAACGTAACAAGTAGAACATTGTGGTGGTAAGAATTCGTCGAATGCGTCTGGAAGGTAGTAAACTAGCTGGAACAACGCGGACGAGAAGCCATTCGAGCCCCGTAAAGCCACGCATAGTACACGATAAATTCGAAAAATGTGCGAATGCCTCTGGTACAACGATAAACGCGAAACACGTTCTCAAGCTATCTTCGACCAAAGAATTTCGCGAAAACAAGAAAGAAAGCGGGGTGTACGAAGCGAAGCGAACGAGAGGAGGATTCACATGGTGTAGTACAAGTTTACGAGTCCTCAGGCGCGGCAATTAAGCCTCGCGATAAGGAATTTAAATTGGCCACGCGAAGGGGTTGAAACCACATTTTAAAGATGCACCCCTCCCACGCGGCGTGAAAGGCTACCTCGGTGACCGGTCGCGGAGTCCACCACGGGAAACGGGATAAAAGGCCGCGGTATAAAACAGCTTTATGGCTCTTAACGGCAACTAAGATCGTAATAAAAAATTTAAACACCGAGACGATGATAAATTCTCGACTTTTATCACGATGATAAATTTCCTGCTTTACGATTCGACCAGAGATCACGCTGCCACGATCTAGTTCCCTCCTCGGTGAACGTGCACGCCCATTTATAAGTAACGACACCTGCTGATCTTGTGTGAATCGCGATAATCGATCTAGTTCATAAGGAGGCTGATAATTATCGACGAGATCATTTTCGAATATAAATATAAACGGACTAAACGTCCAGGCGAGATAATAATTCTCGAGAGGCTTATTCGTTTTCCAGTGACTATCCAGGTTTGTTCGACGTTGAAATTAATAAATTGGGAAATTTTGAAATTTTTAGAAAAGTAGATCACTTTCGCCTTTGAACGGTTCATATGCGTCTGCATAAAATAGATCGCGTAAATGCTGGTGGTACTGTCGCCATTGCCCGGTAGTTTTCTCGAAGGAAAATGTGGTGGAACTACCGCGAACCAGCGTGTAGGACGAGAGTAGACGCATAAAAGAGCCGTTTGCTCGGAAACGAGACCTACCGAAGACGCGAACGGACGTCGTTAAGCCGGTCGATGGTTCGGACGCATTTCTGCTGGACAATGAGGCGCGACAGGGACGAAATCGCGAGGGCGAGGAAAGAACGAGAGGAGAAAGAAGCTTGTCGCCGTTCGAGGACCACGCAAGACTCATTCTGGCCCGGGTGGTCGCCCGTCAATCTGCTGCTCATGCCGCTTTCGGCGCAAATATCCTCCAACGATGTACTGGGTCCTCCCTTCCCGCTTCCCTTTTCTTCCTTTCTTTTTCTTTTTTGTTCCTTTTCTTACGTCTTTTTTTCTTCTTTTTCCTTCTCTTTACTTTCTTCTGCGGAGCACCACGCACGTAACGGACGGTCTCTCTTCTGTTCGTCTCTATACACGCGGGATACCAACGCAACGGAGAGAAGAAAAGGCGATGCACACATCGCGGTGAAGGTGAACGAGAAGAAAGGTGGACGCGTTCGACCCGACGTTTCCCAATCCTTACGCCAGGACCACCTCGAAAATTGCTGCCTTTCTTCTTCGACCGAAATAGTTGCCCCTTTCGGTTCTTGTTCCACGCCGTACCGGCGGTCGTCAGCTTCTCAATCGCAACAAGCGACAGCTTCTCGGTGAAGCTGATCTTCGAGTTCATTTTGGTGGTTACAGGTAGCAAAGACTTACTTGAGACTCGACCTTTTGATTTAACTCATTTCGAACCCACGCTATTACACTGTACCTATATTCTCGGCCACGTTTAGTTCGTACCCTCAGCTCTCTTTTAACGAACAAGTTGTAATTTCATTTTACAATGGATATGTACGTATTTACGTACGTTGAAACTTGTTCGTTAAAAGATAGCTGAGGGTACGAACGAAAGAATAATTCATCGGTCGTAGAGAATGAATTATAGAGATCCGTGAGAATGATATGTAGCAACGACGGCGATAAAACGTTTCGCGCGTTCAATTAGAAATCGTAACTGGTGCAGTAACTCGTGTAACACCATCCGTCCGCTTTCATCTTCTTCTCACTTGTCCTGTTTCTAATTCGCGTAAATTATAAGACAATGGAATCGTGATCAACGACGGGGAGAACGAACAATGAACGCGTTACAAGTTACAACTGCGAAACATCCATAAATCAATTTATCTCTGGCTCTGTCAATTAATTGATACTTAACCGCGTCACTCGCATCTATCAGTGCCTCGCCTACCACCTGTCACCGACTTTAATTACAGCAGAGTAGCGGCGCGACACATTGTACGCGAAACTTGTGAACAAACCTTTTCTCGTACTATCTGATCTCTCGTTTAATTTACTGTGATCTTTATTACATGAAAGTGTAATGCGCTTATGGAACTTTCCATGTATGCACCTACATCTTGTTTTAATACAAAGGAAATAAAAATGACCAGAAAATAAAAAATTATTCGCAACGCGTCATCGCTGTGGAATAAAATTTCTCAAGAGCAGAATGAAATTTTTTTTAGATATTCCAGTGAATTAAAGACGGCATTGAAATTTTAATGCGTTTCTAAGATGGTCATTTTCTCTAACTGCGAGATGAATATTTCTCAGGAATAGTCGGAGAAATTAATTGCAATGTGCAAAGGTTAAACGAGGCGATAGGGGTTGTTCGCGACGAGAATGGAAAAGGAAAGTGAGAGGGTCGCGAGGGATGCATACGTGGTAAGGTCGGCAGAGCGAAGGAAGGAAGGACAAGACCCCGTAAACCAGAAGATTAGGATCTGAGGCGACGGCCACCCACTCTGAAGTTCCTCCACTTTTCTCTCCTTCCCTCGTTCACGTGCATTCTCGTGTCTGTCTGGTCGGTCAGTCACGTGAAACTGTTGGCTCTGCGTGGCGATAATTAACCGTAAAATGTCTACGAACTTATTTATTTCCCCTTTCAAGGTGTACGTGCTCTGTCCGGCCGATCGACCACACGCGGAAGTCGCTGCCGCCAGCGGACTTCCTCTTCAGAGGGTGTTATATTCACCAGTTGTTGATCTACTCAGGTGTTGCGTTTCGATTAGAGTTATGGATAAGCCGATGTTCATATTCGAGTTTCATTAAATTTAGCGACACATTATACGAATGGAGGTGATTACAGTTACGCGTCAAGAAATAGAGAACGTCGCATAAATTAGTGTTCCCTCGGCAAATACTGTCATCTATTATCTATAATTGTACCGTAAAATTGTTAAACATACGTCGAATATTCTATATTTTTACCATATTTTTACAACAAAGTTGCGTTTCTTTCTGTTCGTTACCACGTAATTTTGTCTCATTTTATATTCTGCCCATCTTTTGAATTCTTTTAAACTTTAACGTTATTTCAAGGTTACAAAGTTCGGTAAAAAATACCGGTAATCTTCTAGCCGGAAATAGAGGCTGATGCGGGAAAGTACCGATATCGTTGGACACAATACACTTTCGACACGTGGAAGTCGTGCCGGCGAGGAAGTTTAAGCTTACAGAGGAGATGTTACGAGCGTGGCTGAGTGTCGGTTTTCATGCCCGTACATTCGTTTATAAACGACAGAACCAGCGGAATTTAGTGGCTTTCCTTTTTCGATGAACTGTGCATACCAAATAGAAATACGACGAAACGCCGTAGTAACGTATCCACTTTGTGCCACGTCGGTTTCCTGTTATTTCGCCGTGAAAACAGAGATGATGACCAGGAAAAAATATTGTGAAACACGGATGAGACGTTTGCGTAATTAACGTGCCCGACGATTTCACGCAGAGTTTTACCGCTCTTTAAATATCGTTTTGTATTAGGATACTTAATGTCCCGGACTTATATATATTCGTAGAAACTCAACCGTTAAAAGACGATGCCATTGGACGCAATATTAATATTACAAAATAATAATACTGGTAAAATAATCAAACTAGTCGTATACCATAAGTCACCGTTAGTCTTTAACGCAATAACGAAAGTATAAGGTATTATCGTGTATCGTAGATCCACTAAGAATCACATTAATGACACGGTTTCAAATACTTTGCTACTATATATAGTGATAATAAAATAGTCATAGTCGAATTTGGGGAAGCAAATTACTTAGATTGACCTGGTTCAAGTAACCCCACGTATAAATCTATGGCACTTTACCCTATTTGGCGTAGTCTCTAAAACGCAACGAAATAGTTCACAGAACGATGTCGATCCATCAACCATTTTCAATTCCAATCAGTCGACCTTTCAATTTCCATGGTTGACTCTCACCTTTCACCTAATCTATTCGCCTCGAACACAAATCGGATCTGCTACGGTATCGGGAACGAAGAGTCGTTCGTTATTGGCGATACACCGACGGAAGTCCCGGCGAGTATAAACATTTTAAAAGCCTATTACCGTTATCAGCGGCGATCTACAGCCAACAGACGGCCGGTCCGCAGGTAATACAATATTTTCCAAGCTTTCTCGTGCCCGCGGACTCTCTCTCTCTCTCTCTCTCTCTCTCTTGAAAGAGCAGAAAGGTGTCAGTGGTTGGATCGGTCGCGAGATAACATTTCCCCAAGATCGATCGATCACCGAGAGAAGCTACGTTCGTTGTCTCAATCGGCTCGAGTCCTTAACAGAAATCGTGGTGGAACTGCACCCAGGGGAATCGACCTGGGATGCACAAGATGGCGAGGTGTACCATGGTAAATCGGGCACGTGTGCCGTGACGGGGATCGGGTTGGAGCGAAGAGAAGGGAAGAGGAAAGGGCTGGATGAAAGGACAATGCCTGGCACGGGTCAACATACGTCGCTCTTAGGGAGGGATAAGGGCTTGAGAAACACGGAGAGACAAAGGGGTGCTAGGTCGTACTGTAAAGAAATATCATTGGAGAACACGTAATGCTCGAAGATGTCTGACAGCTATAGAAATGCGCGTTTATCGCTTATGTTTAACTCAGATGTGTCTTAATTTCTTCCGAGGCCAGTGATTTTCAGAACAATGTTAATAAAGAAAAGTTAATGTCAATGCTAATAAAACAGGATAGACGAAGTGATAAAATACCAAAGAAAAAAGAGAGAAATCGAGACACGGTGTGAGCCGACAGGATGATTTTCGAGCGAAGGACAGAGCGGCGATGTCGGCGGGCGAAAGGAGGAAAGCAAGAGGAATACCGAGCCCTTGTAGTTGTAAATAATGCATTATAAATATAGGCACGCAGGTCGCGCGCGCGGGCGCACGCTCACGCAACACAAGGGACGCGTGCTTGGCATAGCTGCGCGCATTGTGGGCTCAGCACGAGATCCTTGTGGGTCCCTATGCGCCCCCATCTCTGTTGGCTACACCGGTATACGGGACGACAGGGCCCCGCTTAGACAACAATCACATTCATCGAGAGACTCACAATGCTAATCGTAAAGACGCCGCCTATTATGGCGGCGTGTCCACGAGGGGGGTTCACCCGCAGTCTCCCTGGAGGCGGGCTTCCCTTTCCTTTTTCTGCCAACAGGACCGCGAGAGCTGAGTTTTTATTTCTTCGGCCGCCTTTGAAGCGCCGTCGAATCGAGACACTCCATCCACCACCGCCTCGCTCTTCTTCTCCCTCTTTCCAATCTCTTTCTCTCTCTCTTTCTCATCCTCGATTTTCTCGTCCTTTATCTCCTCGCCACTCGTCTCCTCTCTTTATTTCTTCATCCACCGTCCCTTCATTTGTTCCTTTCGACCGGCGCGATCCTTCTACCTCGCTTCCTCCCCGTCCTCCTTCAGCGGTGACTTTAGCCACGCCACCAAGAATACGAGTCGGTTTGACGGGGTGGCGACGCGACGTCGATGCCGCTTTGGAAATTCACGAGGAAGCCCCTATGTCGTCGTTCCAGCGTATGTCCGGGGATTACGTAGCTTAATTTCACATTGTGCGAGAGTAGGGTCCTTGTCACAGCTGAATTCGCGACGCCACACTATTCGTGAGACTTTTTTTCGACAGGGTAATGAGATGCTTGTTAAATAACGATTGGTGTCCAACTGGCCGTGTCTGTGCCTGATCGAGCTTGCAGATGTGCGATGTATCTACTTTAACCGTAGTTGCTTCGACGTAAGAATTCTTCGTCGTTTCGCCGACTGTAAACCGTTTCGCGTAAGATGTTAAACTTTCGCGAATAAATTGGAATTTTTATCGATGTGAAAATTCTTTGTTTCGTTGACTGTACTATCGTATGGAGATCTCTTTCTAATCTCCGCTCTGCGTAGTGCACTTTTGTAAATCAAAGTCACGCCATTACTTGGCATGACAAATCTTACGACGACTTAAAGACAAGTCCCAACCTATTTGAAAACCCCAGAAACCTTAACCTACACGACCCGCGTAAACCCCGAATCGGCGGCACATTAAATTTCTATTACCATCGGCCTGTTAGAACGTCTATGGTGCGCTCCTTGACCCTATTCACAGACCGAATGCGATTTTAGAAATTTGTCACGGACGCTGGTAGTCAGACACGGCGTATAGCCTTCGAACGTGGTTAATATTAACGACCTTTTGTGCTGGAATTCTTCCGAAAAACTGGCGATCAAAGGTGGCTACGAAACGGGAGGGCGAGACGATGGACCCCCTGTGGATAAACCGCACGGTAGCTGGGCAAAGTGTCGCCTCCTCGAAGACCACCATTCGCGTTGTCCTTTTTACGAGATTTACCTTTGACGCGGCAGAAGCCTCCAGGCAAATAATGGCCGGAGCAAGTGAAGAAAAGGAAAATTTTGTCAATCCAAGGGTGATTCACCCCCTTAAATAAATTATTTATTTTCAACTGCTAGACTAGTAAGAAAAAAATGGTAATATAAACAGCCACAGGTATACGTTAAGGACTCGTAGCTATCTTATCTCGTAGCAATTTTCGTAGAGAACTACAGGTCATTTTGACGTCTGTCGCGCGACACTCGAGATAAGCTGTAGATCATTATTCATCTCAGAAAATGGAAGACGAAAGGCAGGAGCTGTGATGTTTCCATGTTCTTCGGTGACAAACAGTGTCTGACTTTTATCGATTTGTAGTAGCTTCCTGTTTTACGAGAAGCTTTTCACGGGAAACATCAGAGTGATTTGACCGTGCGACGAATCACTTTATACACAGTATTTTCTACTTATAACAGATAGAATAAGAAGGAGAATAAGTCGATTTTTAAACAAATAAGGGTAAATTCAGAAACAATCGTTCCTTGCTTTGGAAGTATTTCACAAATTACGAATGGATGAAAGATTTTCAAACTATGAACATGGTAACACGTAGCGTTACGCAACAATTTCGGATGACCTAATTGCTGCAAAGTTCCGGTGACGAGCTGTTAATTAATTACATTAATTCTACTCATTAAATCCAACTGACACGCATACCAAAATTTGCACAGCTTCGATCGGGAGGGCTTGGCCAACAGAACGAATCGATTGGCCGACTTACGAAGCCGCCTGACATTTCAAGCCTCTGTTAAGACAAGCGTGACAGAATCTAATTAATGAATCATGCAAATCAAGGGAATTGTGAACCAGGTACATCGAGGCGATTCTTCCCATAGCTGTTTCGTTAGTTCGTCGCTACGAATGGTCCAATAAGTCAACACCGCGGTCAAGTATCCGTGTCCTACCTGAATTATGCTCGCCTATTTACCGCTCTCGAGTCTTCGAATCCTTGAAACGAGGACTGCAGAGATCCTCGAGAGGCTATTGTTGCACCAAGTATCAGCTACCTAGCTATCTACCTGTCTACGAGACTCTCGTGCCGATCTGCGCCTATCCAGCGTGAAAAAGAGACCCTTTTCTTCTTCTTCTTCCCTTTGCTTTTTTTTATTCACTAGCCTCTCCTCTTCCTTTCTATTTTGGGAAACGATAATCCTCGACTACCTCGCCTTTTGTCGCTATTGTGCGTTCAAGAGGCTACTAGTCACTTTGTGTCGCTGTTACGGGACAATTTGCGGCTTTCTGTGCCTTCTCTGTATCTACGGTGGTCTTTTCTGTCGCGATCAAAAAGCGGAAAAACACAGGAAGCTTACCACAACTGCGAAAAACTGTCGCTCGACTACGATTCGTTCGCGTCGTTCCAGCGTACCCTCGATGGGTGGTGTCCTTTAGCGTTGTCGTTTCCCATTGAGGGAGTCGAAAAGGAAAGAAGAAGTTTCATCTCGTTTTAATGGAATGTGTCAAACAGGGAAATTCTAACGGAAAATGATATTTTAAGGCACTGGGGACATAAAGGATCAAAGAGGAAGATTCCACGCAACGTCCATGCGAACATCTGCTAATTTTCGCATCGGTTGTATAATCGTACGAGAAAGACTCGTGATTCGAGATAGAAGCCGGTTCGATTTCAATGAATACCGGCTGGGTCGTGTGAGTGAACTGGATTGTCGACTCGGGGTGAGTTCGAGGCGCGTAGAACTTGTGGGAGAGGTCAGAGCTGTCACTCAAACGACCCGATGTGTCTAGCTACCCTCCCATTAGCCCTCCTCCCCCTCGTTAATTGCTAAATTGAAGGCAATTTCGACGGACAGCTAATCGGAATTCGACGCAATATATCGCGCGAATCGAGGCCCTGAAATCAAGAGAGGATTACGTGGGATTTATGGAGGCATCATGCCGCTCGTTCGTTCTACTGCCTTCTTCTCGAGAAATCCTTCGCGGAGTTTTTTCGTTGAACCAATCGAACGATCAACGTATCGTGAATGATAGGCCTGTCGATCTTTCTGTTCACGATATTTCGCCCGCTACCACGAAAGTGTCGCGGATCCAGTTTCGTATCTAGCAATTTTTCGATTGTCGAGGCAAGATTCGCAAATCTGTTGCTTCGCTTCGGATTAACATCTTTTTTATTTTAATACTTTGCAATATTTTTGTTACTCGTTCCCTCTCGTAACGTTCTGCTACGGATCCTACGTTACAATATGTAGGAAATATTCAAGTAAGAACAGAAGGATAGAAAATGGAGCAGCGAAAGGGTAAGCTGTCTTCCCATCAAGAATCTTCGGACAGCTTCCGCGGAGCGAGGCGTATCGTTCTCGAAAAATGGGCCGGGGCCCGCTCGTAATCCGGCGCCCTGTGTTTACGACCCGACGGGAGCAACGTCTCTAAAAACCAGGTACTCCCAAACGATTCCACCGGTCTGCAGTAACCACATTTCCACCGTACAGAACTCTCCTCGCCTCGGGCCCTCCACCAACGAAACATTCATTCCGTCGCATAAGTTCGCGAGGTACTTTCACACGTTCCACAGCGTTGCTTGAAACGCTGTTCTCCACCACCGAGAGGAACAAGGTACGCATCCTTGTTCGATCAGTTTCAGATTAATACAATTCTTGTATTTGGAACTGTCTTTAAAATTTGAAGAATACCCGATGAAACAGCCCTATTATCTATTATCTTCTCAAGCAACTCTACAACGATAATAAAAATTTAAATCTGCTACTACATCGGTACGTATGTAAGTGATGCGGCTCTAAAAAATTCACATTATTTGCAGAATAACCCAAGAATTTAAGACAATTCCCAAAATGATACTTTGAATTCCTAAAAAGAATCTAGGAAAATCTAAGTCATCGTCTAGCAAATCGATTCAACACGTTCCAACATGACAACCGCCTTAATTCGTCAACGTCGAAGACAGACGATCTTTTCGAAGATACGTCAATTTTCCATCCTCGTCATCCTCCCCGAAGATACCCAACAGAAGTTGTTGGAAAAGAGAACAGGCTACGAAATAATAGAAGAAGACAAGCAAAACACAGCTTCGCGGTTTTCGGGGGTAGTCGTAACCGGTCGCAATCGTCGGGTAATTGGCCGTTTCGATTTTTAATTGGCTAGCCCGCGGTCCGAGTACGGTCGTTAGGTGTTATATTGTGTTGCGTTGTAAATTGTTCCGCTGGAATAGTTGGATCGAATATTTTTCGGGAACCACGGCAAGAGAGGTCCCGAAATGGGTCTGTGCCGGCACGGTTCTCGAGCTCTCGAAAACGGAGGCTCTCGCGTTTACGACCGGGGGACTGGGCGGGACCGATCAATGGCCAATTATATACGCGTTCGCAGAGACCCGACGATAATTTCGAAAATTGATCCCTGCGTGTTCAGCCCTTCCTCTTTCTGCCCCCTTGAGTTTCCTCGATACAGCGGGTAGCCGAACGACGACAGCGACGAGATAGGTCGCGGAGGTAGCGTGGAAGGATGATGAAGGGTGACAAATGACTTCCTGATGGTTCCAAGCGTATACTTTCGAGGAATTGTCTCGATTGAATTTAAAACGGCTTTTGGATCCTGCTCTTCTGATTAGCGGTTTTGTTGCTGGAAGCATTTCTGGAGGTGTGCGTAGGGGGGGGGGGCGGTGGAGAGGTTAGGAGAGAGGCGAAGATGAGAACGAGGAGTTCTGCTGGAATTTTTGTTCGATGATGGATTGATACGCTTGGTTTGGTACTTTTCGTGATTGGAGACTTGAATTGGAGAAGTCAGGGGGAATAGAAATGGGCTATTTAATGATACCCATGCGGCCAGTTACTAAATTTATCCTTGTGAGAGACGAAGACTGCATTTCGAAGGTTTTACCTTTAGAATAACGTGGTTTGATACGAAGCTAACGCCAGAACTACCAGAATGCTATGAAATTTGTCATTTTTCATGGCCAGTGGTTTACAACGATGCATTCTTCGGAAGTCTTACAAGCTTGTTTCTCCGTTACGTTGTATAAGCACCTATCCCTACATTTTTTTATCTTGATCCCCTTGATACAAGTTTTATGCTTTAGTCATCTAAGAGGTGCACAACAAAAAACCAACAACTTAAACGAAAACTGCTTGTCTAGAACCGTCTGAAGTCGAGTAGGAATGGGTTAATCACACTTGGGAGAATCGCCGGAATCGTATAATTACATCCTTCGAAAAGACATAAAATCAAAAACGACACGAGCAGATAAAAGGCGGAAAGCCGCGTGGGACCAACTGTGCACAATGTATCTCTTTGTGCTAGATGGAAGCTCGAACGGGATACTTTTTGGGAGATCCTTGGAACATCATCCTCGTTATACGCCGCCTTCTACGGCCTACGTGTTTATGGCCTTTGATCTAGGATAGAACGATCGACGAGCAATTATATACGTGTCCAAAGATTCCTAAAATTCGATCTTGCGACCCACTTTCTTCTTCTATGTAATGGAACATTTCGTGGCAAGAAACGAGTCTTGTGTAAATGGTGCAACAAAACTCCAACATACGAAGACGACCATATGTCAAATTTGACAGAATGATAGATAAAATGTCTTTTAAATTATACAGTTATTTTTTAAAAGAATATTATAATATTCCACAAAAAAATTGATTATTGAAACAAACAAACAATTATTGTTGTGTTTCTAAACTACTCAACAGCCGCTCGTTCATATGCGACTAAACACACCTCTCTAGAGCTTCGATTTTTCCTCGAATGACTGTGTAGACAGGCGAATAGGTTCCAGGGACGGACGAAGAGAGGCGGAGAAGAAAGTAGAAGGGTGAAGATAGGACCGGCGAGGCCTCGACTGGGCCACGCAGTTTCGAAAGTCTAGTGCCTACCATATAATTGTTACGTTATTAAATACCGCTTAAGTTGGACTGTTTCGGAGGAAATTCCAGTATAACACGGGGTCCTCTTAATTAAGGGGCACCGGTGGCTATGCCGCCCTCGTACCATGTCCAGGAAAACGAACTTTTAATAGGCGCCAGGGCACCCGCGAGAAAGGGAATCGCCGCAGATAATTATCCACGGGGATATATAGAGACTTTTTCGGTATTTATGGCGATCAAAGTCCCTGCCTCCGTTGTGACGTAACGAGCTCGTTCCCGTTGATCGACCTTCTCACAAAATGGAGGGATCACGGATGACCGATGAAGAGGTAATCGAAGGTGCGCAGTCTTCTAGTGTATCTGATTAAAATTTTGCAGAGCACATTCTTTCAGAGACACTTCATCATACATATAACATCTCTACGTACAATAATTTTACGTATAATGATACAAATAGTATTATTGGATACAATTCTATATCGAAATTGCTAAGTATTGCTATTTTAAAGGAGATAATATACGTAAAAAGTTATATTTTCATTATACGAAACAGTTTTTTGCAAATTTCAATAGATAAAGAAGTTCAATAGAATAAAAAATATTAATGCATAACCTATAAGCTCGGATGTGTAAAATCTACTAGCTTTCATAATAACAATTCACAAAGTGAATATACGAAGATGATTATCAATTACTTTGAGAAGAGAATGTAATAGCGAGAAATGCAGGGATTGTTTACAAAATAGAAGATTTGTACCGAAATTTGACGATGCAATTAAAATTCTTCAACAAATTTTGGTGTGTGTGCGCGTGCTGATTTAATCGATGCCAGTATGTATTGCTAGCGCAATTTTATTCGATCAAAATTGCCATCAGCAAATACCGGGCGTGGACGTGTATTGTTTTGGTGTTTCGAACGATATTTGCATGCGATGTACGTCAATGGATATGCACCAGGTGTTCAAGGGACGACCGATCAGCGGTCTGCCTTGCTATGCAAATACACGTGCAATAATTTATTCAAATTCAAGGTTGCTGCAGATTTATTGATGTATGCACGTAATAGCTTTAACCTTCCATGTATTAATAATCGATGAAATATGTTTTGCAAATTATAATTGATAGGTGATTTCTTTTTCCACGCGATTATAACTGATTCGCAATTTCTTTCTTTCCTTTTTAAAACGAATCCGATTTCTAAGACACTTACGCTTCAAAGTATCGTAACACTGATAATTCTTCATTGAGTTAGGTAAACATAACCAAACATATTTGATATATTTACGTTACACAATCTTCGTAACTTCATTCACAAAATATCTCTCATTATAAGCAATTGGTTCATTATTATAAGATATATTAGAAGGTACAAATATGTAAGATTTTTGTTGTATAAAGTATATACACGTATAAAGTATCAAACGACGCTTCATAATAGTTGCCAGTGATAACCTAATTCTCCCAAAAATTAGAGCAAATATCGAAATTATCCTAAGACTTGTAAGGGAACGTTTACGTCTTAAATTATACTCGAACGATAAATATTAACTCACCAGAGTCGTTTTCCAATTTCCCCAAATGTTCTCCGCTTACTCCAAACGTGCCAGTTTCCACATTTTTCACTTGATAAATATGCACTTCACTTGATAAATTCGCACTAATTAACCTGACAAATTGTGGCACTGCATACGCGCGGGATTGCGCATGCGCATTGAGTATATCTGTTCGAGCAAAATGCACGTTCGACGCGTTTACGCGGATGGGAGTGTTCGCGATTGAAATAACATTGTGAGCTGTGTAAATGGCCCGGAACACGATTATCGCGTTGGTAGGGAGATAGGAGGCGAGCGGAATCCGTCGAAAATTGAATCCTTGTAGGAGCCGCGAGGGGCGCGTCTTTAAAAACACATAAATTAGAGGCAAACGACCACGCGAGAGGGCAGCATCGACGGTAAATTATGAATCGCTGACGCTGCCGTGTGTACGCTGCCTCTATGCCTCGAATGTCCTCGTCTTTCAACTCAAACACGACGATTCCCGGACCGATCGGAGAAAGTGGCTGAAGAAACCGAATAAAATATACATTTGGCTTCCCGCGATCGACCGGCGGAAACCATCGAAAAAAACGTAAACGAATCGTTATTCTCGCGTTGAATACGATGGCGATCGATCTATCGAATGCGAGTGTGTGAATGTGTAGATGCTGCGTTCAACCGGTCTGCTTCGTTCGTTCTTTTCGATCTCTTTGACAAGAAATGGAATTTCAAAACGGAGAGTGCTAATGGAGGTAAATTTTATACATCTATTATATGTATGTACACTACTGTTCAAATGTATCCAGACACTGGTTTACTTTTAACAAGACTTAATTTCATTGAGAGGTTATGAATGAAAAAATATTTGTGGTGCATTTGTTTTTTGTTATTATTACTCCTGTATATAGTAAAACGTACGAAAGAATTCGCCTGTGGAATCAGTTTATTGCTCGAGAAGTTCTCTATCGTCAGGTTGTTTAATTTCCAACCTATATAAGATTTTCTTAAATTGATTAGAAAACTTCCTTCTGATTATTTTTTATAATTTTATTAACTTGTCAATAGTTCTGGATACCGATGATAGTAGAAAATGTTGAAAAAACCTGATATACAAAGTATTTGTTGATGTGCATATTTTTATTTATATTTTAGTTTAACCAAAATATGTAGATACTTATTTCGTACTTTAAATATTAATATATGCTCATACATGTTGGCGATGTTTTTAATATCGAAATTAATCTTAATTCATAGTGGAATTCATTTTCATCAGCCATCAATTCCATCGTTCATTTACTCGTTTCATTAATTTTTTTGACATTATTTGGATTTTATTTTAAATCAATGAGAAATTTTTCAAAAAATTTACTTAGCAATGTAACTAAAGAAGAATTATGTGTTTAATGAGAATGTACATATGTAACAAGAATGACAAGAAGTCACGTTAGGATCATCGCGAAAACCAGCGGTTCTCAGTATTCAAATGTGACATCGATAAAAATTGAATAGCTATTGTATTTATCTTGTCAGCTCTTTTCTGAAAACATAGGAGACAATAAATAAGTAAACAGCATAGGTTTACAGGGATTCACTGTGATCCGTAGAAGGAGACGAGTGGCAAAAGTGGGGCCTGATTTATTCGAAATTACGTTAGCCAGCGGCCATCGCGCGTTACCTAATTGAGAAACGCGATGGTCGGTGAGTTATTATCGCGGTGTAGAGCCGCAAATAGTTTTACGACTGTGAGAGAAACCATAAAACTGGGAAACAGGTCGGCAGATTCGAGGAAAACGTGGTAGACGAAACCGTGGTAGTTAGGAAAGGGTTAAGGCCCTGTTCAATTAGCGACAGGATAGCGTCAAGAAAGTTTCGATGCGGAGGGTAATTAATAAGAAACTTGTTTCCTTGCATCTGGACAGACGAAGACAGGGTAATCAGTCGTGATTTATGAAGGTAGAGCATTCTTATGGTATGGAAGGAAGATTTAATACGACGTGAAACAGAGAGTATCATTTTGTAGAGTGATGTAAAGGAGCGCGAGTTCAGTGATTGAATTTTTCGAACATCATGTACATGGAATATAGAGCAAATCGTGCTTTAGGAAATAGTAAGAAATATTTAAAGAAAAGGATTAGCGTTTAATTGGTCCAGGGTCTTCCATAACTGGTGCGTATAATCACGGGAACGAGGAATAACAATTTTTCATAAAAAGTTTCATATTCTAAAAGATTGGCATTAAATATTTTCTTAGCAAATACCTAACTTACGTTGCCTACTTATGTTTACTTATGTCTATTGCATTGGATAATGGAGAACACGCAGTGAAACAGGATATTGCACGATGCGATGAATTTGATTACTTCACATAGAAATTTAATACGAATGCCAGAATCGTGTATTTCACAGAGTAAGAAGCATTTTCAGCAATTTTTAATGCAATAAAATATACCGTATACGAATATCCTGTTTCATTGTTTGTTCTCTAATACGACTAGACAACTAAACTCGAAGGTGAGGAATCCATCCAATAAAGAGAAAAGGGAACAACGGAAGAACATTAGTGAACACTGGTCTCCCCCTTTTTCCTCCTTCTTTCACCGTGGCTTGAAACTTGCTTTTCTCGGTGTCTCCGCAAGTTAAGCGAAGAAAATAAGAAGGGAAGAGAAGACAGGGCTGGAAAGAAGGACGCAGAGAGAGGCGGAGGTCCGTTCTGTCTCTTTCCCTTGTTCCAGCTCTTGTTGGCTCTCCTTGTCGACCGCGACATAACGTGCCGTCGGCCACACGCGTCGACAAGTAGATAAACCGATTGATATACGACCTACATCCTACCTACCTTCTCTCTACCTTCGGCCGTGCGCTTACTCGCGCTCACGTGCACGTCGATTCGACGATCCCTCTTCATTGACCATTGCTTCTTACGATTAGAGTCGTCGTGGACATCGTGTAGAATTAACCCTATTATCGTGGTCGAATTTATACAACACAATCGCGCGTCGTTAGGTTAACGTAATCGTTGAAGGAATTAGAGCTACATCATTTATTCTATCTACTTTTATACAAATTTTAGAAAGCGCGAAGATATACAATTCCTTCGTGTACGTTTATTCGCTGTGGAATTTCAGAGAAGTCTATTTTTTGATTAATCGAGTAATTTTGCCCAGAATTTTATTTTCGGGCGAGATCGGCTCTTGTTCGATAATATTTTATAATTATAGCAATGTCTCGTAACCGAGGTGTTGAAAAAACTGCAAGACTGTTCGCTTTAACGGAAAGGGACGCAAATACGACGAGAAAAGTTACAAGTTGGCTTCTCTAATTCCTAATTCAGTCCACAAAATACACATGCTCTTCCATTCTCGTCAAAATCGCGTCTCAATCAAGCGGAGAGGAGAGGAGTTCCAAGCGAATCAACCGGTCTATTAATTTCCTTCAGCGGCATTTATTACCGACTCACATGCTAATGAGCAGAGTGAGTCAGAAGAGACAGCCAGCCTCTAAACTCTTGAGACGAAGCCAGTAAAACCGATCGTGCTTGCTTAGAAGATCCGCGAGGAGGAATTTCCCCGGATGCGGTTGCTCGGACAGGCCAACCGGCATTTATAGTCGTTCGAAAGCGGTTTCTCGGCAAGGATCTCGCGATACGCGGCACGAAGGCGACGATTTGTCCGAGAAATGGTAATCGGAGTCCCGCTGAGCTCGGTAACGAGATTCGAGCGGGCCCGAGGCCCTCGTTTCCCAGGGGGAGGATCGATTTAAACGTTCGCCAAGAAGGTCGAGATTCCTCGGCCCTGAGGAGTCCCGAGAGCGTTCCCGAATTTAGCGAAAGATTGCGACAGCCAGTCGTATATATCCTAGCATGCGCCAAAACGAACACAAGAGGATGCTTTAAGCTCGATGACAGTGCTGTCAACGCCTCTGAAGGAAGTACGTGGCGACGAAAGGAGTGGTTTTGGGAGTGAGGTATTACAATGGATCGTTTCGATCATTCTTTTGTGAAGGCAATCGCTTCCCGGATAAAACTGAGAGGGCAGGATTATTGGACAACGGAATGGAAATTAATTTGGAGAATTAGAATAATTAAAATTCCTGCTACTTAATCGTCGTACCATCTACTAAATTGTCGCTTTCGTAATTTCTCTCACAAGTATCTTCTTCCTCGTTCATTCATATCTCTAACGAGAAACGCGCATATCCGAAACGAGTCGCGTTACATCATCCCCGATGAATCAACGCGGCGACCGCGGCAAGGTCCAAAGAAGCTGCGAAGCGCGTTCCTAGTGTCAATTTTACTCTGCAATTTCAGTCCATAATTCCAGACGCTTCAAGGCCGCGTGTCGGTGACAGCAGAGTTAAGAACAACGTTCGAAAAGAATACTGGAGAGGACGCGTTAAAAGACGTAGGCTTGCAACACGTTTGGAATCACGCGGCAAACGGACCGCGATGAAAAGAAAGAATAAAAAGAGTCAAGTGTACGGGGAGGAAAGAAAAGGAAGAAAAAGGAAAGAGAAAAAGAGAAACGTTGCGGGCCCGATGCCGGAGGTCGCGTCCATGTCGCGTTGCAAAAGTGTCGGTTCGCGTGCTACATCCGGCATGCAGTTCCATGCACGGTCCAACGCGTGGTCGTAAAGAAAAAAATATGGATGTGTCTCATCCCGGATTCAAATACACACCCTCGGCTCCCGGTGCCACATAAATTTAGTTCAAGCCGGTGTAAAGACAGCGATGCGCCGCATACCAAAACGTTCCTGTTCCGTGTTCTTCATGGTTAACAAAGTAGATCCCCGGGACGGACTGGCGTTTCTCCATCCTTCGTAATCTAGAAGCGTGCATCAAGGATTCGCATTTGAATCTGGAGAACATTCATGACTGACGGGAATTATATTCGGGACCTATCTTTTCGAACATGTTTCTGTTCTGGTCGGTCCTCGATCGTGTCCGTGCAGTGCAGGTTATTTTTCGGCTTTTTTTTCAAATCGTTTTGGATATCTTTAGCGGTGATGTCGAAATTTTTCTTCTTGAGCGAGATACAGGTATTATTTATTTTGTGGTTGCTGGATTGGTTGGATTTGGATTGATTGTCAAGATACCTCTCGTCACAGCTCTCATCGTGCGTTTGATTTCGGTGTACACGAACTTCTACCGTAGCATTCGATCGATACATTTTCATCATCCGCTTCAAGAATCCAATTCCAGACCACGCAGTCACCAGGTGGTACCCACAGGTACCCAACGTTCGAAAGATCCGGAAGGTTTAATTGGTCATTTCCGTTGGTCGATTATCGCCATTCTCCTGCCAGAGATAATAGTAGCGGCGTGGCCACAGTTACCACGATTTTTCGAGTGTTTCATAAAAGCAGCAACAGCCTCTAAACGGCAATAACAGCGAATGAATACGGTTGTTCGGGGACAGAGAGCCGAAGAGAGGAGAGCGAGAATATAAGGCAGTTATTTACGAGACAGCGCCGCGGCGTAACGAGCGTCCACGAGGCCAACGAACGACTAAGCGGCGCGACACCGATCTGTTCTGGCCACATCGTGAAATTTCACGCAACAAACGCGTTTGCGCTTACCCCTTAACCGCCTTAAACCTTTCCCGGATCGCACTCGATGGTTGATCAAATTTTACGTCTATATTCGAGGCTTACTGCTGTTTTATGATCATTCTCAGCTGGCGATTTCGTAAATGACTCGAGATCACTTCGTTAACGAAACACGTATCTTTGTACCCGATACTCTCGTGGAGAACGTAGGTCAGTAATTGTTGACGTTATTAACCAAGTATAGTCGATCTCTTTGTCGATTAGTGAAATAAACCTGCTACGTTTGAGTCTCGAATTCGTGCAAGTTTCGTATCACTCGTTCAACGAGTAGAGACCTGATCGAAATTGATCTGTCTTTACCAACTACTAATTCGGTGATCGTAGAAGGTTTCTAAAAACCCAATAGACAAATCGACACACTGCCGAATATCTCGAAATATCATTCTGCTTCGACCGATTTCTCCGCATAAGCCAAGGTCAGCGGAGAGGGTACCGACTAAAACCCTCGTCGAGAACTATTAACAACACCGGGAGTAAGCTCGAGGTGGGATCCAGACCCGAAAGGACTTTCGAATGTTACACCACTCTCGCTCTCGGATATTTATTATCAGGCGTCGATCGCATGAATCGCCAATCGATATGCCATTCGTGGCCGTCCAAGGAGCGGGACACCCCGCGGACGTTCTTGCGATGCTTGACACGACCTAACAAATGGCTGTTTTACATCGGCCAGAAAATGAAGCGAGCATGACGAGTTGATTTTCGGTCTCGGCGGGAGTGTACACTCCGCGAGGATGATGCCCACGGGAGGACTCTCTCCTGGCAGAGACAGAGGAACAGGACGAGGAACGGGACAAAGACGGAACTCTGGGAGGAAGAGAGAAGGGAAGATGAGTCGTGAGACAGACGTAGAAACGAGCCGGTCGATCAAATCGGCTAGGAGAAATAGAGACGAAGGGAACGAGTTAAAAAGAGAGGATTCCAGGTGAGGACCAATGACTGGAGGGAAAAAGGTCGAGCTGGAGGGGCAAGCAAGAGAGGAGACACTCCTACGGTCGAGAGGAACACGAGCCAAGAGGTGTTACTTGTCAGTCCTCGCCTCGAGGCAATGACAGCCGTAGCCAGGGAATTAGCATGGGATAATGGGACGCGGTTGGCCCGGTACCCCCACGGGGGCCAATGAGCAGCCACAAAACCGTAGCTGGAGCCGGGACGACGCTCGAAACGAGAACGATCGCGCCGAAACACTCGACTGGAAACTCAAATACCTCTGAGTCATACCTACCAAGTGTTTTTCTTCTACTATTTCCTCCCTTTTGTTTCGTGTTCCTGTCGATGACGTTGATGCGCCACGGACTTGATCCGCTAGGACGCAGCGAACCATTTCGGAGGCGTTCGTTTCCCAATCCGAAGGGGTAGCGTGGCGGATTTTACGTTCGGGCAATGTATCTTCTTGGTTGTTTCTGGTACCGAGGCGGTTTGGTAATAAATCGGCTTCCTCGATGAAAAAGGTTGCGAAAATATAGTTTGTTGGAAAAACGACACAAGTACCGAAGAATGAGAATTCCAAAACGAGGAAAATCACACTTTAGAAACTCTTCGGTCTCTGTTTTTCCACGTCGAACAATCGAGAAAATCTTCGACTTTCAGGAACAATTTCTACAACTCAAACTCTTAACGTTTCCACGAAATTTCTAAAATTCGGTCCCCCGATAAATTCCACCTCTTATCGGCATCGTGTCACCGAAGTGCTCGAGCACGATGAACGACGCGTGTCCACCTCTTTCGAGCTAATCTCTCGATATGATAATTGAATTACCTCCCGTGCAGCATCGAATAACGAGAAAAGAGGGGAAGATCGAGTGGAAGCAGAACCAGGGATCGAGCGACAGGCAGCGTGTGACGAACCTCCACGCCCCTTCGTGACACCTCCACGTCGACCGGCTGTCACCGATCTTTTTCTCCGCTCAGAGACGCGGATGATCCCTTTGCGACACTCCCACATTCCCCGATGACGAGGCTAGATCACGTCCCTCGATAACGCTGCATCTGGGCCGCCTCGCCGCTGAATCGTTTGCGTTCTTCGAACCACAAGATGCCTCGTTGAAGACACCTCGTGCCAGGGGTGGAGATCGATTAATCCCTAGAAACTGTGACTCGTAAATCGATTTGGTATTTTTGGTGATCTTTCGCATTTTTGACAGACGCTTTCTATGATCGAAGACCATAGCTTGCACGACGTAAGCCAAAATTTTCGTTCTTTACAGGAGTAGTCTTAAATTCCAATAGTTCCATTTTTAACTACGTTTCAAATCTCGGAAAACTTAGTTGCTATTTTATCAATTGGAAAGTTTTATTTTATATAGTTTTAGGCTATTAGTTAGTTATTCGTTTGGGCTATTACGAAGCTTTGCGCACGCTATTTAAAAATAAAGTCTATCAAACCAGAATTCTGAAATGTACGTAGTAAACGATTTCGCGCAGACGTCTGTGTGAAGGAATTTTGAAAAAATATCAATGCATGCAAAAGCTTTTAGAATGTGAATAAATTAGCCAATATCGCGGATACGTTCGCTCCGACATTCGAGAGCGCAACGATCACTCTTGAAGAGACCAGGTTCGATTCGCTTCAAACATTCCCAAGTTATCAGCGTGGGCGGGTTGACAGAGAGAAAGGACGAGAAGGTGAAAGATAGAGAATAGGCTGCGAAAGGACTCGTGTAATATGTTTACGGAGAAACGTGAGTCGAGAAATCTGCTGGCCCGGTTTGGCTCGCGTTTCCGCGGCTATAATTTGCATAAAACATCACGGTCATTCACTGCTTGGTAGCAACAACCATATCTAGACGGAGATTACAACTGCGTCTCGATTGATTTCGTAAATGTAATTAACGGCTATGGCCGACAGGCTGAAGCTACTTTACCTTCTGGCGATTAAATTCTTAAGAAGCAGCGGATGTCGAGGCGATTGCTGCGTTTTCTAACTAATAGGTATCAGGAAAGGTTTACAAGGTACAATAAAATTGCACTGAAAGATAACGTATGAAAGGTCCCATTCGAATATCTTGCATTTTTCAGCTAGATTATATCGATAAATTATTTAAATTGTCTGCAATATGGTTAATATTTTATCCTTCTTTATTTTGCATATCTCTGATTCGAAATAATGTCGCGAGATCTCCGATTATTATTTTCCTCGGTGCGTGAGAGAATAAGGTGTTGTGTCTTTAAATTAATATTCCTCGAAATATTGCAATAAATATTGTTACACGCGGCACATACCTATAATTATCGAACATTCAATGACAAGAATTAAATGATCGCCACTCCTCGATCTGCCGATATAAAATACCTGCGATTGCGCAATCGGCATATCCTCGTATATCGGTATATCGTTGCATATATTTGTAAGTAGTAATTACCAGCGAAAATAAAATTCACAAAAATCTCGTTAATAGTATAAAATCTCATTCTGGTCACTGTTCACCCAGTTTGCGGTATGACATAAAAAACGGTCCGCTCTAAAAGGATTAACACTCTCGCTAATGCGCGATACAGTCGATAGCAAAGTTCCACTCCGAACGAAACAGTCCGTAAAGCAACTACAACGTGAAACCAACGCAACGAGCTGCGTCAACGGCAAACGCGAAGCCCAATCGTTCCATAATTGTAGCTGTTCAAACCGTAGGCATCGTTCCAGCATCTCGCGTGTCTCGTCACCGGATTCCGGTGCAATTTTCCGCGGGACGACGCGTAAATCACCCTCGGCCGGCTCTCGCGCATTAAATGGACGCTGCACCTCCCAGAATTTCAATTACGAGCTCGCAACTATAAAGTCATTGCTGAATTATTGCCAACGAAGCGGAGTCGTAAGAAGGTTCCGATCCAGCACGTAGAATTAATTTCTCTAAAAGCGGCAATAATTCCTCGGTGAACCGTAGGTCGTACCGATCGGACAAGCGTTGCTTTCACGGTAGGAGAGGGACGTTAAACGTCAACGTCAATGTTCCGCGGGCGTAAATAATCGTTATTGTTAAAGCTCGGACCGGCAGCCAGCGTCTTTGCTCCTCTTTCTTCCTCCCTTTCTAGCCTCTTCTCCTCATTCTGCGTCTTTCAACTCTCGATGTCTCTTCCCTCTCTTCGTTCGTCCCTTCGTTTCTCGTCTCGCATTCTCTACGTTCGTCCTTTGGCTTTGTCTCCTTCTTTTCTTCCCTGGCCTCCGTCCGCGGACACAATGTCCGTTCCTCTTCGTAGCTCTTTCACTCTCTCGTCGTCCCGTGCGAGTTGTGACTGGTGAGTCACAACGAGGGCCCGCTCGCGTCGGCGGAGGTGGCTCTTGTCTCGTAATTTATAGATCGTGGCGAATCGTCGAAGGAAGACGGCGGAAGAGCCGCTGGACTCCTCGCGAGACAGTCTTCTCGATGCTCACCTCGCATATGTGTTTCCCGTCCGCTTCGTTCCATTCCGAGGTGACGATGCTTAACGGCGGCGCGTGAGGTTTATGAATTGAGAAGTTGAAACGAGAAACGATGCGAGTGGCAGAATGCAGGCGATTGGACGTGGTTATCGACGAGCTTGTAATTTTTACGAAAGATCTTCTTCCTTAGGGAAAAAGAAGTAAGTGGAACGCAATTACGTATGCGTGCTGCAATACTATACTATGTAATTTTAACTGCATCATAGAGTAACGTTTACAACGCAGCATAGGCACGGATACAGTGATTATAGCGTGTGTTTGAAACAGTATCACGAAACGATGTACCAACAACGCGAAGGTGGAGAAAACCTGGAACGTAGAATCGTACAAATCTCAAATACTGTTCGTTCTTGGCAGCTGGATAAATTGATAGCTCACAATTATTAATTATAGTCAATTTTTTAATCCGTTTAATTCCTTTTTACTCTCTATACCGATTCGGTTTAATTTATTACCGAGTTATGCTGTTTGAATAATATAGATTTTTCACGCGTGCACTTTACTATGTAGTTAAAAGATTTTGCAAATTCTCTGTGCCGTTTGCTTCGTTCTGTTCACCGCGTTTGATTGATAGCAGGAAATTACATATCGAGATAATAATTAAATTAACATTAGAGTGCATTCATACTTGAATTCTATCAAGATCTGTACCCTCTGTATCATTAAACGATTTTTAACTCCAACTCTTTTTCTTTGCTTCGTGATTTCATTATTTCGAACGAGAGAGAACGAATTTTTCATAGAAATTTTATAACGCGGTTCAAACTTTTTTCATTTCGATCCCTTTGGCACAAACTTTACGCTTTAGTCGGCGGTATACGTTTCATCCACTCGTTTGTATCAAGAACGCTTCTACGTATCACCGTAAGAGCTGACGAGTCTCGCGCTTTCCAGTCGGATCGTCTATCTTCCCAACAGCTCCCTACGCCTGTCTCCCTTAATTAGCACGATGCTCGTATCAGCCTGAAAAAAATCTTGCGATATCGCCGGTTTTCTATGATCGACCTCTGCGGTATACCTAACCCAGGCGCCACGAGCCGGGGAATCATCTCCAGAAGTCGATGGGAACCGTGGTGGCTCGGTCTTCACATATTGTGCCAACAATTAGGTGAAAGGCGCTCCCACAGATCCTAGAAGCGGCGACTCGCGGTGCACCGAGGGAGAAAGAGAGGCCAGAGATCGAGAAAGAGACTTGCAGAAGGGGGGCAGGCGGGGGGGACTGGATCGTTTAATATACTTACCGAGCGACCAACCGACCTACCTACCTACCAACCTACCGGCTGGCGATGTAGTCAGTTACTACGTCGTGTACCGAGAGCAAGCCTGACAGAGACGGAGACGCGGTCGAGCAAAACATACCTCGTGTTCGCCCAAGGGGGACTAATCTAGCTGGTAGTTTGACGTGGCGATGATGCGGTAGTAACCTTTAGGTTACTTCTCCTTCTGCTACTCTTCGACCTGATATCCGCACCCACGGCTCTTCCATTCCTTCCTTTCTCATTCATCGACCTGGATCTTCTTCGTTTATGGATTTCTAGGTTTATTGGGTAGTTGGGTGGATGCGACAAGAGGAAGGATACTCGGTTCGAGAGAAATTTGCCCGTGGTTGCAATAAGAAAGGAAATAATAAGATTTGATTACGCTTAGGAGGATTTGTTAAATTTGATCTTGGAAAGATAACGCAACTGGCTCATAGGACATTTTTTAATAATAAATATAAAAAAGAATTTGATATTTCCATAATGCTGACGTACACGTACCTATATTATAATTCTTGTCAACAGCAAGACGTCATAATCGTAAATTAATGAACAAGATTTAATTAAATATCGCATATTTGCCATTTTTACGCGTATGTTTATTCGTGACTTACAGGTTAATTCAACCATTAATTTTGTCTGGTAAAATAGGACTACCGTGTTTCTTCTTAATGGCCTGTTCTCACGCAGATTAGGATTATGGGTACATGCAGTGGATGCTGTTAGTAGGAGGGAATTTTTCGCATTCTTTCAGCACAAGCCATCAAAACTTCGCTTTCACTTTCGCCCACTGGTGTTTACTTTCCAAAATAATAGTTCGTGTCGACTAGTCACATAAATCTGGATTTATTCCTATCTCTTAAATTGCTTTAAAAAGTTATCTGCGTGCAATGTACGTACACAGAATCGTTACATAGGAAAACTTGTACGCAAGCAGAAACAAAATATTTTACTACAAGTCGTTTTCATTTCGAGCGAATGCCGTGCAGTATAATATCGAGGAACGCGATATCTTCATTGAAAGTTCGTGACGAGGCTATTATCTGAGTGACAATTGCCATTGCAACAGTGGACGAAACGTTGCCTAAATTAATTAACTATGCAACCGTAACCTTTACACGTTTCTTCCTGCATGTTGGCGTCCAAAGCGATTCCTACAGCATCCATATCCAGCTAGTTCTGTTTTCAGTTACCTTTCGACCGTTCGGATCGTTTCTTGATTTGCAGGTTGATTTAGCTATTAACTCCACTTAACGAGGCGCAGCTACCAGACTCATTATTAATAGTACGTTCTCACGCGAATTAACTCCGTAGACTTCTAACGAGAAATACTGATATTATGGTCTGTCTAATTGACAAGGAACGCTTTCCGCGATTGCTTAACAGATGCAGAACACCTGCACGAGGAAAAAGAGATATTTTACTGTTGCGTTCACGCTGTCAGGCTCGATTTCTATTGTAATCGGTTCATGCAAATGAAGGATTTAATTAAATAACTTTCACAGCCGCAAACGGATACTGTGGTACACAGCTTGTCCGTGATAATGTTGATTGGTTCTCGGATGCAATAGGTTAAGAAATGTAATATCTAGTTAATTAAGCGTTTGCTTTTTCTGATATTATAGTCGAGGATATAAAGATTTCACTTTTATTTGAAACAGTTGGCGTAAGTAAATCCTATTATTTAGGTTATCCTGATTAATTAGATTCAATTTTCTATCGCCGTAACTAGCCATTTGTTGAGAACAAGAATCAGCGCGTAGAATACATGCGACCGGTAAATAAATAATATTTCATTAATTTCCCCTTAACTCGTTACCTTTCCCATGCTCCTTTAATCACGGATCAGTTTTTTACACTTGGTAGTTGTGGCGATTAATTTCATAGATCGAATAATTAATTCGTTCGTCAAGGTAGAGCTACCAGTTTCTGTATTTGTGTATACAATCACCTGTTTCGTTATTAATAGGTGGCTCAGGCGGGAATTAATCACAAACGCAAACGTTGCTGCAAGAGTTGCGGTCATTTTTACAATTCCACGCGGCGTGGATGGAAAATATTGCCGCTGCTTTCGTAAAAGGGGCTCTGTAATTAGTCACGAAAGCAATTTCGCGAAACGTACGTTTACTTAGATAATTAACAATTATAAATAATACCGTTCTGATGTCAGTAGCGAATTATTACACTTGTAATTTTCTTCTCGTTATTTATCGTAAGGTATCGAGGTAAAAGAAAACGTAAAAACTTGTAAAGTGTTTTACGATCGAACGGATCGAGTTCTAGGATTGAACGAGAAACGGAGAAAAGTCAAAACGTTATGTTTAAAACAATTATATCTAATATGAAAGAAAATCAGTTGATCGCTCGATTTTAATATACAACACAACATTAATATACAATATACGACATAACGTATCGTACTTTTACCCATACGTGTATGAATCCTTCGCTAAGTGACTCTGTCATAAATGGCTTTTATTCAAGAATATTAATTACCCTTCATCGTAATCGATATTATAGAAATCAACCATCGATCAAACAGCTGTATCGAGACGACAACTATTACTTTCCATAATTATATTTCATTCCATTCGTATATACACAAGCGGTCACGTTCGTGTACAACGTTCCGCGATTATATTACATATCGTTTCACGTATAAGGCTAATTTAATCGCGATTAATAAAATTTCAAAGGAAAGTATTCCTGTTGTTGATCACAATAAGGCAGTTTGAATCCGTATAACCATAATTGTAATTGATAATTGATCGCGTGTCATACGTTGCACTATTATCATTGCGATCATTAATAATACGGTTCACATCAATTGTGATTATTAATAACACAGCCGTGGTGTAACGGGCAATGTAACTGGCGTTCAACTATGGGGTATTAATCTCCCTGTTAGTTTGACGTGACGATGATGCGGTAGTAACCTTTAAGTACTCTGCCTTCTGGCACTATTTAAGACGGTATCCACACCCACGGTTGCCTCTCTCTTTCTTCTCCCTTTCTATAATCCTATTTGGATTTTTTTTCCTTGGCCCTCGGTTCGTTCGTTCGTTCGTTCTCCCCTGAATACCATCACGTTTCAAAAGTTATGTCTTTCTAGAAGTTGAAAATCCGAGTTCGTTGCACCCTCGACTGTGGCATCCGAGCTATCGTTCAATTTGATGGCACATGAAATGCGCACCGGACCAACGATTCTACGCAGAAAACGGTTGTTGGCGTTGTCGTTTATTTCGATTTTCGTTGATTAATATACGCGCTACGTGCTAGCGAGAGCTTACGCGTTGTTACAGATACTCGGAGAAAGGTTCGGTGTAGGTGTTACTAATCGCCGTTTTCGATTAGCCCATTTGGTGAACGTTTAATTTCATTAAAAATATATGCCGTCCATATCGAAATATTCGCTAACGGATCCACAAGGAAACGTGTTAATTAATACATTTATAACGCGTAATACAAATCTCTCACAGAATAAGTCACGATATCCATTCTCTTACCTCTAAGTAATCTATGCAATTCCCACAATCCTGTTTTATCCGCGATAATCTATACTCCTGGCTTAATAAAGTAATTAACGAAGTACATCGCGTAATCGTTGGATACGAGGCAATTATATCGAGCGGCATTGATCGTGTCGGACGATTTTCAAATCGATAGGATCTTGGACACGTAATATGATTAGCCGTAACCCTCGCATGCGGTCAAGACAAACAGAAACTACAGTGCTGCTTTTCTTTCCGTCCTTCTTCCCTCTCACCGTTTCTTTGACGCGACGATGGTACTGTAGTAATAACCTTTAGAGCAGTTAAGCGTTCACCTTTTGCTACTACAAAACGACGCTCGCTTTCTCACGTAACTCGTCTCTCTTTCTTTTCCTTTCTCTCTCTTTTCCTCTCTTAGCTGATTCCCCTGCAATATTGATGCCCTGCTGTCTTGACGTTTATATTTAATAACCAAGCGTTACACGGGTAGCCCCGATTGCGTGAAACTACGACCTACCGTATTCCATTAATACCTGCTGTTCCGAGTCGGCGTAGACCTGTTCGTTTTTGCTGTTAACGACCTACGATTACCGAGTAAACGCGGTGGTTATGTTCGATGAAGGGATTGACGAGCTATTTCTCGGATTACTCGGATTTCTGGCATCGTAGTCTCGTTCGGTTTCGTTTCTGACAAATCGTGATCGCGGAAGAGATCATTCAGAAACAAATGGGAGATATCGTAGTCCTCGTGTTCTCGATACCGATAAAACTTTGATTATTCGAGCTAGATTCGTGGCACACGCTGTTCCAATGGTCGAATAACTTTGCTTCTGTACGAGAGAAAATCGTTCACTTTCGACTATCTCGCGATAGGGATAAAGACGTAATAATTTCTTTCCATTTCCCCTCAAATTTTCCATTAGAAAGTTCCGTCGTACTAATGCGTTCGTATCTCACTTACCAAAGGTTTCAAATGCAAAACTAGGAATATGTTCGTGTTGGTACAGGTGCATTTCAAAGAGAGTCACGATATTTGCAACTCAAAGAAAGAAGTAACGATCGTTCTCCAAAGTGGACACAGTGAGTCGATAATCAATTTACGAGGCCTGAACGACGAACCTTGCGAACTTCGAGCACGCAAGGTCAGCCGCGTCGCACTAACGTTTCCGCGTTCGAAGAAACTGCGTCTCTGGCGGAGTGAAAGCGGCTCGTGGCATTGGTGCTATTATAGTAGCGATCGTCGAGTCGTTTTTCACCGACCTTTCCCCCCAAAACGGATCGCGGTCACGTCGGCTGCAACGCGAAGTTCACTTTCCGCCCGCGGAGGTGAGAGCTGCATGGGAAGCTTCTGCCCGCTACCTTACCACTTCGCACATGCTCATAACTTGTTCTTAAGTATGTGGAAACGCTCTCGTGCCATGGCAACGGACTTACGCGAGTCGAATTAACGCTGGCCATCGTGTGCCAATCGTTCGAGGTTAAGGGGATGCCGATAAATCTGCCTAATCCGCCGTTCCACGTGTCTAACGCGTTGTGCGCTTCATTTAGTTTTTGGAATGGAAAATTAGTATTCTCGTTGGTTCTGGTGTCAACGATTTTTGAACGGTTCCTGTATTTTCTAACATTCGGTATCTAGATAACCAACGCCATTTAAACGTTGCTTCCTAACCGGAAACCTAAACGCCTTTAGGGAATCGTTCGACGTTTAATTCAATTTCGTTGGAAGAAACGGTTCGCGTATTTACCTCGGGCAGAGCGTGGATCACCGATCGCGAGGCAAAAGTACAAAGTGGCCGTAAAGTGGTCGTAAAACACGGACTCGGTGCCTCGAAGATGGAAGAGGAGGAGGAAGAGGATACTTAGCAGTAATGTTTCGGCTGATAAATTATTCAGAGGCGCATGTTACGTGGAGGTAAAAGAGGAAACCTGGACAAAAATGGGGCTGTAGACATTGTAAAAATATTCCTAAATCCAGGTAAGACGGGAGACACGGAGATGGACGCGGAGGTGGAGAGGCGTGTAACGCTCGTCTCGGAAAGCGCGCATCAACGGGTCGTATTCAATCACCGTGACATTCAGCTCACGACTTTTGCCCCAGGAGGTGAGAGCAGCTTCCAGCAGAAGCATAAAGCGAACAGGATGCACCGTCTGCAATCTTGTACGCCCGCGCCGTGCGCCTCTCCGATCAGGCTTAAAGCCTGTTGCACAATCGCAAAATTCTGCACGAACCACGGACGTTCTATAGAAAAATCAAAGTCTCGCTGACCAAGTGAAAGCGATACGTTTTACACGTATTTCATACTTTACGACCATCTGATTCGAATTTTATCACGCTGCCTGTTCAATGGATCTCCGATGTGTTTCGTACAAGGTCGCAGGCATTGTGAAAAAATCGAATATTAAATGATACCGTGTACATATCCCGTTGAATGCACCTACCTCTCCTTCTTCCTCGATCGATCGATAACTGCAGGATATACGAGTACATTGTCGTCCTTCCGATAGATCTCCCAGGTGTTGTACGTTTTAATGCGCAAAATTCCATATCGCCGGTATAAAGTATCACGTTGTTCGAGGTAAATTTAACGACTATACGCGTTTAAAACGAGGTAAAACCGAGGCAAAAACGAGGTAAAACCGAGGCAAAAACGAGGTAAAAACGAGGTAAAAACGAGGTAAAAACGAAGCTGTAAAAATGTGCTTAAGAAACTCATCGTGAAACGTGTACCAGGAAGAAATACGTTTAAAAAGGCAGAAACGTATTCGAGCGGAGCATAGCTAATGTTTCAATGTTTGCCGATCCCTCCTGCCCCCTCTAACCGTTCGCCCGCCCAAGAGCCTCTTCCGGTCGCTGATACGTCTCTTTTTCGAATCCGGTAAAGCTAATTGAGTCAAGACGTACTGTTTCTCTACGGACGACGTATTGTGACAGGAATGATAATTTCGTGCAAACACTCGGCTATTTCACGCCTGCGGGAGGCCTGTCTCGATCACGAATACTCTGCTTATCCTTTTCTCCTTTTCTCGCCTCGTTCGTTTCTTCTCGCTTGTTACGATTCGCGTGACGACCATTCCGAAGCGATGCCTGGCTACGACTCATCAGAAACTCGTTTTAAATATACCACGATCTCGAGAACGGGACAATCAGAGACGACTTTAAATGACCCTGCGTTTCCATTTAAATCGCCCGTCCCGACGTGTTGATATTTCACTGTTCGAACATTATCGTCGTTGCCCCGTGATTTCGAACAGCTTCCTTGGCTAAATTGTGCGAGGTTCTGACGTTGAAAGCATCGTCCTGTCTTTCCTGCTTTTCACTTCGCTATTATGGGCCTTATTTTTATCTTTTCCTTCTTTTTTTCTTATTACCATCGTACTTTGATTCGGTGTTTTATCAATATAGTTTTATTTATCTCCGACATTGAATTTCGTCGTTACAACGTCGTAGCGCTAGAACTAAACAACCAAAGCACGAAGTTGTAGTCAGCTATAATTTCTCTTCCTTGAAACAAAGAGAAGTTGTAGATAGTCGAGACCTACCTACCTACGATCCGTCAGAGTGTTGTACACCTTCGCAAAATCCTTCCTATTCGACTCGTCCCAGCAAGAAAGAAACGCGACCTGGGCTGCGTAGCGATGCATAGATCACCGTCAAAACCCTCGAACAGATCGAAACGGAAGAGAGAAAGAAAGGAAGCGGAGGTGGAGGCTGCTGGGTCGAAGTCGTCCATCAAAAGACCCTGAGGGGCCCATTAAAATAATTCAATTAAACGGACAACAAATCAGCCTCGGTTCGAGCAGAGATGCGAGGCATCGGGATGAACATGGTCATCCGATAACTTTCATCGGCTGGACTCGTCGGCCATGGAAAAAACGATGGGACGGCGGATTTCGTGAAAATGTGCTCGCTCGCGCTCGCGCGGCCCGCACAGAAGAAGAAGAAGAAGAAGAAGGAGAAGAAGGAAATAAAGGCAAAAAAAAAAGAGAGAAAAAAGAAGAAAAAAGTGCGGAACAGCGTTTTACGACTTGGCAAAATTTATTGGTAGGCCGGTAGGGTGGGACGTGCCCACAAGTACAATGCGATTCCCCGAAAGCACACGGAGAGGTGTCACGCATACTCGTGTCGTCTTATCTCTCTTCGAGAGAAAAGCAACAGAATCACCTCTCGCTCTCTCTCTCTAGCTCTCATACGTTTTCTCACACTCTTTCACGCACACATACGTTCTGTCTGTTTTTCACATTGTCACCGGGCTGACCGTGCGCCTCGGTTCACTTGTAAAGCTAGCGATACAGGAATATAGATATAGATACACGTTACAATATATAATTATAATAATTATAATATAATATATAATAATATATAATATAAAATATAATAATAACATTATTATCACTTCTATTAATCGGTAAAAACGTGAATACAGCTTCTACGGGGATCGAGAGGCCTATCGATTGGCTACGATGCGCATTGACTAACGACTATTCATTTTTTTAGTTTTCTTCCATAACGTTCGTCCAATAATTAATAATTATATAATAATAATAATAATAATAATAATAATACGCACGTGATAATCGCGTTGTTCGTAATACGATACAATATTAGAAAATATAGCGATAAATTGTCATTTTCAAGGTATATACAAAGCGCGACTTTGCTTTCTTTCCTTTTTTTTCCAACTTCGTTCCTTTTCTTTCCCTAATTTCCGTTCCGTTCCGGAGAAACAGGTCTCCCGAGAGGATGACAGTCGAATTTAATACAATTTCAATATCTCAAGGGATCGAGTCAAGTTTTTTATAGCTTTCTGTCGATGTGATCGCCGCAGACTTTCGACGCTGACGAACAATTGACCGATCGATCCATCTCGAGCACCCTCGAGACGTCGCAGCTTACGAAAGTCGGAGTCGTTCAAATAATTATTTTTACTTCTCATCCACGCCGTGTGTAAGTGTTTAATTTAGAATGTGGACGCGTTAAAACTAGTCCCGGAAATTTGTCGATCGCGACCGACACGCGACCGTGTCAGAATGTATCCCTAAGAAGAAAGAGAAAAAAAAGTAAAAGGCAGCTGTGCAGCTCGAGTCGCGTGTAATACATCATCCTTTCAGGGAAGTATGAAATTTAAATTTTACGCAAAGTAATTATATTTTGATCGAACGTCCGGTGACGGAAAAAAGAAATAGTTGTTTCTTCGTCTATGGCGGTCTGGTTAAATACATTGTAAGATGACTGATGATTGTCCTGAATTTTGTACCTTTGATATTTCTTTTTCGTCCATTCGACAAGCACACGATCTTCGTCGGAAACTAATCTTGAAATTAATAGAAAAATATCCTTGAAGTAGAAAGCCAAGAATAAGACCTTGAGACCAAAAATTACCAATGACATCTTCAATGGATTCGAACGTGCCTGACCGGTTTCCGTTTTCTCCCAACGCTTTTCCCAACGCCGATGTTCAGCAACGAAGCCACGAGAAAGGTTACGAAGACGAAAGAACGATACGGTCGCGCCAACGGCCGTCCAGTCTAGGAAACGCTCGATAGCAATCGATCACGCCGTTCTCGATCGAACGGCCGAGGTTTCGTATCCGCGCGAAATCGAAGAGACACTTGCAGAGTCGACGGTTCATCCACTGGAAACCGATTCCAGCTGACTGCTATCTGCGTCAGCGGACTCGCCTTGTTTCACATTTCCAAGGTCGTCTGGTCGCGTCTCCGGCTAGACGTTGCTTCGCTCGCGATTTCGGTTCGCCTTGGTACGCTATGGGACCACCGAGATATCTTGATTCGATTCTTCCCGTTGGATCGCGTTGAATCACGCGGAACCGAGCCCTCGAGACGACTCGGCTGTGATCCTGATGGCCAGATGTTGATGTCGGGCGAAGAACGCGTCGCTCCAGGCTTGGGCGTGGTCCCACGGTAGCATCCGGTCCTCAGCAGCATCTTTGAAGCGGGTTATTACGCGGCCTAATTTGGAACTCTAGCCCGAGGTCCTCGTGTAACACTGTTGACACGGAGCCTTCCTTTTTTCTCCGCTTGTTGCCACCTGCTCGTGAAACGAGCGGATCTTCCAATTCAAATTAGCCGCTTCCGGGCCAACGTGAATCCCAATCGGCGATTCCGAAACCCCTTTGATATTGAAATTCAAATTTTTCGATGCTTCGTTCGCCGGATTCGTGGCCCTCGACGGGCATTTCTTTCGTGCGATTAATCAATCTGATCTTTTAATTTATTTCTGACCACCTTTCCAAAGATTCTCGTGCGTGTTACAGTTCCTTTAATAGTTTCCGATCGAAAGTTTCGAATTTGGTAAGGCGAGAATGGCAAGCGATGAAATTTCGATCTTACGGACGAAAGCGTGCGATGATTTTCTTCGTACGACCTTGGCCTCGTTGCTCTGTTCCCATGGATGCTCGAACTGAATTACGGCGGCTTTGCTTTCCATGATTAAGATGTTACTTAGCTCGGTCGGGAGAAAGCAGGAACCACGGGCGAGTAGATTTTTCGAGATAACGAAAACTGGTTGGGCATATACTTCGTGTTCTTCGAACGTGTCGCTGATAACGAAGTTAGATTTCCCTGTCTGCCTTTCCACGATCTTATGCAACTCCTGACTATCCTTCACCGGCGGACATTCGTTAAACACGTTCAAGTAGAACGATTTCGTTTGTTATCTCGCACGTTCTTCGAATTGTCGAGAAATTTCGATCGAGGAATGCTTGAAATACTCTCGAAAGATCATAGAGATCCGTTTAACGAATGTGAAACGTGTCGTGATCAGATCTTCGGTATTCTAACCTCCAGCTCTCGTCTTGGTGTGAATTCAACGATTCGATTAATTTGATTTTGCATGGAATCCTCGGGAGCCTCGTGCCGATGAAATTCTAACACGGTTGACACCATTGACGTGATTCTTCTTGTTTTGTTTCTGTCTCTCCATGTCTTTTGTCGCGATGAAAAGTCTCGATGACTTGCTGTGGCTGGCGTCTAGGTGTCTAGGCTCGGAATACGGGAAAGTGGCAGAAGCGAAAAAAATAAAAAAAAATAAAAAAAAAAAGAATAATCGGAGAAGCGGAATGAAGGAGCGAGAAGCGAGGTTCGTAAGACAGGCGAGGAGACGATCAGTAATTACGGAACTGTTTCCCTTGCGACTCAGTAGGCTGACGCGCTGCGTCTTTTCGAGTTGATTAATTAATCGATCGACTCGGAATACCGACAGACGGACAACGAGAAGAATGGACGCGTGATCGGGTCAAAAGATTCTCGGAATTTCGACGTGGATTTTTATTTTCATCGTTGGATCGTTGTCGAGAGCTTTTTTTCTATCGTTTTTCGTGTCACGCTCGTTCTCCTTTCGTTTCTTTCCAACGCAAGGTGTCTGAACATTTACCGAGTTCAGATCTCGTTCTTTCTACTGATTTTTCTTTCGTTTCTTAATTTTTGAATAGAACTGGAAGAAGAATAATTCGACATAATTCACGATCGACTCGATGTAAAGCAAGATTTCCAATTGAAGAGACGTTCCTGTGTTCGATCGTCATTTAAAATTACTATCTAGAAACTAATTCTTTCTGAACAGAACGGCCGACACGTTATTCCGTTTCTACATTTCATTTGCACGCTCGTATGTAGAAAATTCCATCGTCGTACGTTTATGTACATACGTACAGGCTTCGTCGAAATTCCAAAAAATATTTGTTGAACCACGACCAGGCGGCATGAAACTAGCCTAATCAGAAACAGAGAGAAACGCGTCTCTACGGGAGAAGATTTAGGATATTAGTTGGCCGGATGGCTTCTAGTACCTAGAGTAGCTATTCGAATAGCCATTTGAGTAGCCGTTGGAGCCCTTGTAGGGAACAGAGTGTATGCTCCTGGAACAAAGATGGTCGAAATCGGAAGATGAGGAAAATTCTCTTCAAGAAGTTGTCTGCTTCCTCTCCCTCTCCCTCACTTTTTTTTCTTCTCCTAATTAGCAAATCAAATTCCACCGCTTCGCGATTAGCGAGGGGGGCTGTTGTGCGCGCTCGTGTTAGTATCAGTAGAAATTAGAAGGCGATAAATGCGATCGTGGATCGTCGATCGTAGCGGAAACAGCGGAAGAATATCGAAAAAGGTGGATAGCGTTGATAGAAGTGTAGATCTTTTATAGCATGCTGGGTGTGTTATATCCTTCCTTGTTCTTTTTTCTTTATCTCGTGGTGGCGGTAGCAATGCACGGAATGGATGATCGTGCGTTGTTCTCGCGATTGCGACAGGGACATAACGCGGCAAATTTTGAGTGACGAGTACGATAAAAAAGAAATAAAAAGATAATAGAAACAAGAGGGGAAGACTATTTAAGTATATATAAATGTCAAACGATAGAGAAGAACGTGGATTGCAACTTTTTGTTGTTATGGGCTGTTGTTGAGTTGTTAGAATTTCTTTTTGTTGATCATGTTGATATTGTTGTTGTTGCGTGTACATTGTGTGTGTGTCAAGGTGCAGGAGGTTCAGAGCTCCCGCTCACCGCCACCCACATCTACAACAGAACAGAAAACAAGACCACCGCCGTTACATACAAGGTATCCATTAGTATCCACCAGTATCGAAGATTTATTTTATCGCTCGCTCGTTCGAACGTGCGTGCGCACGCTCGCTGGCTCGCACGTTCCATGCGGAGGCAGCATTATTTCAGACTGATTTATGGGTCAGACTGATCTTCAAAGTGCCAAGACGGCGTCATGGGAGGAAGGACGTGAACTTCGCGGATCTACGCGGATTCCCTCTCTACCTTCTTCGTTTTCCTACGCGAAATTACCACGGTGAAGGTGACACGTTACCACTACGCAAGGCCAATATGCCGCGGAAAGGTCACGCGTGAAAATGACCCGGTTCGCTCGATCGTCGACGAAATTCAGATCCAAAGACAATTAGCCGAATTATCAAAAAAGTATTCTCTTCTCGTTGTGTTCAAAATCGATCGAGCAATCAATGATTTTCTAATACAAACTGATTTTCTAAAAAGTTGATTTCTCTGCTCTTCGTCCTTTCACTATTTCGTGCACGAATGCCAAATATCTCTTCTTAAATATTTTAGAACAATATTTTATGTATCCTTTTCTTCATATACCTTTATATACATTGTGTTCCTTCTCCAGCTATTAATTTTTAGAGTTTTGCATTATGTTAGAGCGGAGGTTGCTACTAATTGTTAAGTGATTTACGAAGTTGCGAGACCGGTACACGATACGCCAAATCATTCTCGTTCCTGATAAGTAAATTTCGTTTTTAATGAAGCGATGTCAACCGCCGGAGATATCGACGTTTTTATTAACTCCATGGTATTTCCGTAAAAGCAGTAACTTTTTCGTTTAAATTATACCTTTATATATCATGCATTTTATGCTAGCTCGAGCATTCGAATTACTACGTTTAATATCGAACAAGAAGAATAACAGAAGTTTCGTCTCTCAGAATTGCTTGAAATACTGGTAATTTCAGTCAAATTAAAGTTGTACGTAAATCATGTAATTTTGGGGACTTGATTAAAAATTCCCAGCGATTTTAAATTTCAAATTCTTTTCTTCTTCGTATTAACAAAATCGTTTATTTTCTTTGCAATTAGCGAAACTGCAAGAAATATAATTGTTTATTGTTTATAGGATGGAACTAAAATGAAAAATGTTATCTAACAACACGCGAAGTATATATTTCTTGAAATGGAAAGTGCGATTTCATAAACGAAGAAGTTTCCGCTTTTCGTATCAACGATACAAAATTTTATGGAAATTTGCATTGGCGGAAATATTTGGCTGTCAGTGTGCAAAAAATTACGATTATTAGGGGTGTATTTTATATTCGTTTGACGTTTCATAGCCAATTCATATTTGATTGCCGATTGTCGACGACCGACGGGTCGCGAAGTTACGTCCGGCTGGAGCGAGCGAACTTTCGCTTTTCAATTCTCACGTTTTATCGTAAAAAGCTAGCTATTTTCGCGAATATTTGCTAAAACAATGAAATTCGTTGTGCCAGAACACGTAAATCTAATTGACGAACAAAATTTATCTCGAAATATCTCGTCACTCGTCGAAACACGTTGTAATACGTCTTGAAATAGAAAAAACTTCGTTATTTCACAGGATATTGCATAAAATTATCCATTTTCGATATTTTACCGTACTTTTAAAAATTCGCATAGAACGGGACTGCGAAATTTCACGAGGTAAACCTTTTCGCATGGAAAGTGCGGCGAAAGTTTCAAACGTCAAATTCTTAACCATATTTCTCGTTTTATCGAATACGAAAAATATATTTTTATTTTGAACGAACGTGTCTGTGCTTCGTTCGACGACGATTATTCTCAACCGAGTTTCTCGACGCGATTTCGCATTGAAACGACGATGGTTCCGTCATGATGGGAAAGGAAAAAGATTGACGAATCGTCGGTGGGAAATCATCCAGCAGGATGAATCACTAAATGAAGTACTGTCTTCGTTGGATTATACTTTTTCGTCTTACAAAAGGTCCTACTGGTGACCCGACCGGTTTTCGAAGTGGTCCCTATGTTCTTGCTCGCTTGGGTCAATACACAATATGCGCGGCTAGTTCGTTTTAAATCGATAGGTTTCGAACGAATGCACTTTCGTCGTATTTTACCAACTAAACGGGACTGAGAATCGAATGGAACGGAACTACCATCGAAATTTCGGGAAACGACTCGCTTCGAAACGTTATAACGTTGAATTTATTCGTTATTTCTTTGTGGAAATGCAATTTATGTTTCGTTTAAAAAGTTCCTTCGGTAATATTGCCTTGCTTTTATTACCGAAACGTGATTTTTGTTTTACATTTTGAAACAAATGTACGAGAAGAATTTAACGACTGTATTTAAAGAAAATATTCGACGAATAACAATGTTTGACTATGCTAAGACGATTCGGCAGAAACGTCAACTTCTGTAGCTGAGTTTTTTTTCGCGAGTTTTAACTTTTCCTTCAGATCACAATTTTATCACCGAACCTACGTTTATAGTTATCGGAAACGCGAAGATTCTTCTGATAAATTTTCGAAAAACGATTATGCCTGTTAATTTTTCTTTCACATGACACTTGAATTTTGCAACGTATCGAGGTTAATACTTTAGCGTTAAAAACCATTGAAACGACGAACAGTTTAACGAAAGGAATCGGAAAAAATTTGTTAAATCACTCCGCTTATCTCTTTGTCATATTTCCACAAAAATTTTTTAACGCGAACACTGCTATACGGCTATCGGCGCAAACATCGCGGAAAAGATATCGATTTTTCATGTTAAAACACAAATTTCAACATTTTCTGACCGGAATTTTATCAAGGTATTCGAGAACATCGATTCGAGTACGCCCGACACGAAAGATATCGATTTATCACTGTTCGAACTTTACGTTACCGCACTTCACGTTCAAGAACATTCGCGACGGAACACGAATCGAGCACAGACACGTCTTTCAGCTACTGTCAATCTTCGAACGAGCCGTAGCGATCGGTTTTTCGGGACCAGCTCCGAGAAAGTGACCGCGCGATCGACACCAGACGTCGAGAAACACGTCAACGAAATTCGTCTTCAGACACCAGGATCACGTCGAACTTCACCACAATCTCTCCTCGAAATGGCCACGAGCTCGTCGAGTCTGTCAGTGTCACGGGCACGGTGCGCGACCTTTTCAGCTCGCACTAGTTCATTCATAATCATCACTCGATGCAACTTGCTATCGCGACACGGCAATCCACGATCAACCACATCACCACGGGACCGAACGAACAAAAAAAAAAAAAAAAAACATAAGAAAAAGAAGAAAAAGAGCAGAAAACAAAGTATAAGAAAGACTACTGCACTGTTAACCCGTACAGAGACGAAAAATAGCGATCCTGGGTCTGATGGACGTCTGGTCAGCGCGAAAATCAACCACGGAATTAGTCCCGTCGCCGAGCGGCGAATTAGAACAGACTCGATAAAAAAAATGTTCATATGTACGTATATACGTGTCTCTATATATGTATCTACATATACACGGATATATAATAGAGGCATATAACAGACGTATGCACGTACATAGATATTTAAAAGAATATTCCGGGCGAAATGTACCTGTGTTGCTTGAGGTTATCCTGTCGCTTGAAGGACTTTCCGCAGACCTCACAGGTGAAGGTCACGTCGTCCTTATGGCTGCGCTCGTGGATCATGAGGTTGTAGGGCTTCGTGAAGCGCCGCTGGCAGTACTTGCAGACGAACTCTACCGTGCACTTGGCGCGCATCTTCTGCCGGCGGCCGAACTCCCTGCCGTGCCCCTCTGTCTCCATCGGCATTATCGCGAACATCCTTATAAATTCCCACCGCTCCTTCTCTTGGTCGACTCTCTGTCTCCTTTCCCTCTACCTCCTCTCTCGCGGTCCTGCTAACGCCTCGAGTCACTCCCTCCACCAGGTTACAAGCCTATAACGGCGTCTCTGTCCCTCTTGTCCCGACAAGGGGCACGTTTTCTCTCTTTCACCGAGCTTCCTCTCTCCTTTTGGTCCCTCTCTCACGATGCTCTCTCGGTGTCGCTCTTCTCCTCCTGCGCAAACCTAGTCCCGACCGGCTAACTCCTGCGAGTGAGATCACTCGGCCTGTACCTCCTCGCGGGAACACGCTCTCTCTCTCTCTCTTCTTTTTTTTCGTTCTCCTTCTTTTTCTCTCCTAGCTCTCTCTACCTGCGGGAAATAAAGGAGCAATGATTTTCGGATCGATTCCCGGAGACGCGACCGCTCGATCCGCGCTGCATGGCAACGATTAGGTACCGGAATGGTACCTAAAACCCGGCGGGGACAAGCGACGCGACGTCGTTGCGATTTTAAAACGGTGACGCTTTGCGGCTCGGAAAGATCGTATTTTTAATAGTACCACGCAGACGAGCGTGCGATCCCACCGTTGGCAATGCGCAGACGCACGTCGTCACCGCTGCGAAATCGCAATCGCATCGCTCTTTTGTATCGAGGTTTGAGGATTTCTCATAGAAATGCGAAATAGTCGTAACGATCGCGTAGCAGATTCTTCTATGCAACCGATGATTCCTAACGGACGTATACTCGAACGAGAGATATTCCCAATGAAGATTTCGCATTTTTACGTGATTCCAATTTACGGAATTTTGATGTTGCTGATCGTGCAACACAATGGCAGCGAAAGATCGACGGAAGTAAAAAATTCGTAAGATGGAGATTGGTCCACCGAATGCGTTGGTGGTATTGCATCATTAGATATACGAACACGCCAAATTATATCGGTGATGTGGTGCGATTCGACGAGTTTAGCTGTGATGCAAGCGATCGACGCGCCGTCGATTTCGCAGTAGTAACGCTGTATGATTCGACAGGCACATGGGTATTTTCCACGAAGAACGTTAAGAAGAGGTTGCTCGAAGGTACTTTGGCTGGGGTAGGGGCATCTTGAAAGAATCGCGCTTTACCGAGATACGCAGTTTTGCTTGGAATCGTGCTTAGAAAGTTACCTCGAACAAGTAGTGATAGTAAATGATTACTTGTGCAGTCTCCGAGATGAGTCTCGAAGCAATCGAGAAACTTACTAGTATGGGATTAATGAAGCACACGGTGCTATCTCCTTGGACAAGATTCGATCTCGTTGATCCATGAAAATCGTAATTTTGCCTGTGGACTGAATACGAAGATGGTCGAAGAATTAAGCGAAGGGAAATGAACGTAAAGATGTGTCGACTTTCGAACGAACAAGACAGAAACACCACTATCCTCGACGTGCTATCCTTAGAACGCTAACAGCTTTTTGCACGAAAGATTGACACGTAGAAACGCGAATCCTTTTGCGTGAAAACTTGAGAAAGAAGTACTATGTTTCTGAACGTTTTATCCCGTAGAAACTGGTCTTAAAACTTACGAATCGTATAATCAAATCAATCCTGTTGTACAAACTACGGTTTCCAAATAGCTTTATCGCTAGAAACGGCGAGACTGTCAGCGATGCGGGCTGTCCATCGGGTCCTCCGCTCTTCGACGTCTGCTGTCCGACTAGTTACAGAGGAGTGGAAGAAGGGGTGTTCGGAAGTAACGAAGCAAGTTAAAAACGAACGCAACGCCGGAGGAAGCTTATTGCTCGGCGAGTCGTCGAAAAGAGAGGTCCCGCGGAGTGGAGAGGCAGCAATAAAAAAGGCCCCCGGGGTCTGATCGCGGGGTCCGCCGCGGCCATTGTGCAGGAGCCACGTCCGGTGCTACTGGTAGCACAAGGTAAGCACACGGCGCACGCTCGAATAAAGTGGCGTGTCCGAATGAGTAATAAGCGTGGCTGGGCGTATCCCGGTTGGTTAGGCTGCCTAACGGCGGTGGGGCCTAATCGGAGCTGCGTGTTACGCACGAATCTGCTCTACCCGCTTTTTGCTTTCCGCCTCTCCGTTTCGTTTCAGGCGAACCGCCAGATCGGAGCACGCATCCGTGATTCGTCTATTCGAGATTGCGTGTAGGCGAAGAATTCCAATTATTCTCACAAAAATGTCGCCCTTAGCTCAGATATGCTTCGACGTTTCTCTCTTACGATATCTCTGAATATTTCTCTGCCATTTGGAGTTTGAATCAAACGTATTTTACGCCCGGCTTATCGCCAATTCGTAACATCGCTGATTCATGGGTATGACGTGAAATTTACGCGATTCTGAATCGAAAAGGGGAAAGTTTATTCTTGGAATTTACTATTATTTACGCCACCTATTTTTGGTTTGACATCGGTGTTATATAGCAAGGGGTTGATCGTCGGTTCACCGGCTATAAATGCAATTGCGTTATACTTTAGTATATTTTAAACGAATTTTGAAGTTCGATCGAAAATAATGGAGTAGAATGGCAGTCTCGATCGAAGAGGATCTCGTTAAGTAGAATAGTCCGATCGATAGTTCGTTCTCGATTTTTCTGTATAGTCTACCTCGTTCGTCCTTTTCTATCGTCGCTGCTAGATTATCATTCTGAAATTCTACGGTATTCACCTTAACTTCTAACATTCGGAGCAACACAAATTTTTTTTGCACTTGCGGGTTCTTTTAACGTTGATCTTCCGAATTGAAACAATTATACCGATTTTCTTTTTTCTACCTTCCTTCCGAATTCTTCCAATATCTATCGGAAAACGAAGATTCTTATTTTGAAATCTCTAGAAATTTCTATCACGTTACTCGATATTAATTTTACCAGAAGCAATCATCAGGCACAATGTCGAAGCTCGTGTCAATAGTCAAGTTCGTCCATACGCCTGTCGTAATCAAGAGGTCAAAGCTAATGTATGATAATGTATGATAATAGGATGTATATGGAAGCCCGCAGTTATGATCGCGTAGTACGTCGCAGGTATCTGCGAATGAACATACCCACGCAAATTATGTAGCCATATAGAGGTGAATTTTACGTTATCGACGGACGATCTTCGTTTACCTTGAGAAATACGTAAGAAAAGTGAGCGAAATGCCATTTATTCTTATTCCGTCCGATCTTGCACGTTTTTTCCACTGGCTGTTTCTCTAAATTGGAAAATATCAAGCGTGTACGCTCGAAGGTTAAGAATACCGGTATAGCTTTTATGGACGGGGTCCTTCGCGCGGTCACGACACTGTCATCGTAAAATACGATTTCGATTCATCGTAAGGAATAATGGAGTTGTTTAGGGGGCTGTGAGGAGAATAAAATCATAGCGTTAAACCGGGCAACTGAGATTTCTTAATCCTGTTAGACACGCGTGCTGCAATTCGATCAGGCTGTCGCGTTCTAAGAACACCGATGCTAACGCGTGTTTCACTCGTGAACACGGGCACGTCCCACGAAAGTTAAAGCGTACTTGTCATCCGCCGAAAGTTATCGTTTCGGATCGGTCGTGGAAACGTGGTCGTGATTCGCATGGATATGCGACTGCTTCTTTTCGGCGGGAAAATTACGCTTCTTAGGTAGCCACGAGTCTATCGCGGAGATTTCAAAGTATGCAGTGTTAGATCGTATGGAATGGCCGACTTTTCCACTAAATACTACGCTGTTTAGAAACAATGCCACCGTTTAACCATGCTCTCCCACGATCCAATCTCTCGCCATCGTCTCACAGTCAGAGACTATTCTGAGAACTCGTTCAAATCCTATTCGTCCTACATCTATCTCGGAAGACAGTCGTTTCAATCGACTCTGATAACCATAATCGCTGCTTAACCCCTCTTAATACCGGCACAAACCCTGCAAGTATTTCCCATTGACCGACAGAAGCACCTAATCCGCTTAAAACTCCAATTATGTCAAGCTGCGCTAATGGCGCGGAATTTTCCACGTCGCTTTCGTAACGAGTCATTGACCTTACAAGAGCAACTGGATTGTCAATCGCAGCTGCGATATTCCAGTTACGAAGATTCATACCGATTAACCACTCGTCCAAGGGTCAACGTTAAATATTCCACCCCCAAGGAACTGGCAACGTGCTGGAGGGTTGTCGTCGGCTCTGGCGATCTCATTCCTCCGACAGAAGCGTTCTTTCGGAAGGGAAAGGGATTGCCTCGCGACTGTCGACGAAGACAAGAGGTTCCCGCGTTTACGCTCGGTCCCTCGCGAGCAAAAGGACGGAGGGCACGGATGAAGAGGCAGCCAATCAAAGAGAGGACGGAGTGGAGCCAACCAAGAAGCTCGCCTCGACGTGCGTGCACCCGTTCTCGTATGTATAGAGGAATAAAGAAGGGAGCAGTAGCCTTCGTTCGTTCGTCGGTAGCCAACCAAAGAGAAGCTGCTACTGTGCACCGCCCTACCGCCGACTACCGGTTTTCGGCCAGTCGCTACCGAACCTCCAGAGAAATCCACCAAGCGGAACCACACCCTCCTCCTCTGGATCGACGTGGTACCCTGGTACTGGAAAGTAGCGCGGGCTCAACGTGCAAGGGCTTGTTCGTCTTGGAAGGGTGATTCCTTATTACAATTCTTCCCTGGCATCCAATAGGAAGGGAAATGCTGGGACGATCGATGGCGAAGCTTTTGGGACGTTGGATCGATCGAAGGGTCGACCCTTTTGCGGTCAACCGGATCGTACTCAGCGACTTAGCTTTGAAAGTTGTTGGCGCGTTATCGAGTTAGTTGGATATAGTTTGATCAAGGGGGTTGAGAATGTTTGCGAGGGTGAACGATCGAAAGAATGCGAGATGCGAATGTCGGGATTCCTACCGTTGATAGAAATTTTCGATAAAAACTTTGAGAGAAAGGGTTGATTACGAGATTTCCATCGATGAAGGATCGAGAAATTAAGTAGAGATTAAGACTATCGTCCGGATATTATAATTCGTCCAATCAGAGTACGCGGGACAACGAATTCCAACCTAAGCCACTAGTGGTTACGTTTCGAATCAATCACGTTTCTCCAAACATAAAAAAAAAGCTATTACACCAATGGCACTGGTTTGAGAGCGTTCGACGAATAAAAGATTCGGTACCGCGTAGCCTGGTAGCCAATCAAAATGAACCAGCTACCGTGTACCGCCCTGTGGCACGCTACCGGTTTTGGGCCAGTCACCACGAAGACTCGAGAGACATCAACGAATGTGGACCACACCTTTTCCCGCCCGCGCGTTTCCAAGTGCAATGAAGCGCGAACCAACAGTCGCGAATATTAATTCGATAAGAATGAAAATCGAAACGAATTATACGAGAAAGGGAATTACGGATAGTTAAAAATATTCCAATTTTAGGGCCTGTAGGATAAAAGATATTCTGTAAAAAGACCAAACAGTATCAAACTATTACGGTAAATAATGTAAACAACGAAGATGGAAAGGTGTCATCGGTGAATTTTCATCGTATCGCGCGAGAGCAAACTGTCACGAGCAAGAGGAGGTCGTGACCAAGAAAAAAAGTGACGAAAGACGCACTTACCGGTCGAAGTAGAAAGCACACGCTTCGTAGTTCCCTCTGAGGACGCGATGTTTGCCGGACTTCTGGTCAAATAAACGTCCCTTTGAAATTTCTTTGGAACTGGTCAGCGAATATGCGTGCGTTTGTTATCCGCGTAGGGGAACGAGGGAGTGTGAGAAAGAAAGGGAAGAGAATCCTTGAAAACTGGTTGGAGACGTTGAGATTCTCTATTGGATTCTCTATCGAACGTGTGTCGGGATGCTGTCTTCCGGGCTGACAGGTCTGGACCGTTTGGGTGCGCGGCGTCGACTGAAGCTCCGTTTGCCCGCTCGGTTCGCTGGTAGCCCGAATAGGTAGGCACACCAGAAGACGGTAGGATGCCGTGTGTAACCGCCAAAGGTCTCCTTCGTCGTCGTCGTCTCGCTTCTTCTGGTTGGAGGACCGGGAGACACCTCCCTACCGAACCAACTCACCGATGCCCACCAGTTGTGTCGTTTCGTTCGTGTGAGCCTCTCTTGATTCTACCAGAAACGCTTCAGGATCTTCCTTCCTTGAACAACGTTGCCACTACTAGTAGTAGTAGGACTATAAAAGTAGTAGTAGTAGTAGTAGGAGTAGTAGTAGTAGTAGTAGTAGTAGTAGTAGTAGTAGTAGTAATAGTAGTGGTGGTAGTGAAGAGAAACGTAGAAGAGGAGGTAAGGATCGAAGGATCGCGGAGGAGGAACGGGAGCAGAAGAAGGAAAAGGAAGAGAGGGCTAAACGAAGAGGAAGACGCGTTTCTTATCCTCGGAACTTGTCTCTCTTTCCTTCTGGTGTCCTTGTCTGACCAGTCGCCGAATAGCAGCGTGGTTATTCACAAATCCTTCGACGACGCGGCTTCCTGAGCTCCTGGGATAGTGGTCATCCGCCCTCCCCTTGCTCCAACTGTTCCTCAAGTTGCTCCCTCTCTTCCACGATCCCTTCCACCGGGGTCCGATAGGACCGCCCTCGTAACCGTTGGATCAGAGAGCATCCCTCTTCGCCCACGCGATAGACCCTTTTCGAAACGGTCTTCCCACTCTTCGAAGAATACCGGCCAAGAGTTCTTTCGTTTTCGCCCTCTCTCTGCATGCCTGCCCCCCGCGGGGGCGGTAGCTAGGCCAGAGTACAAAGGAGGTAGCGGTGCTGGCCGAGCCACCGCGACTATTACCCATTTACCGATCTCTCTGATTTTCGTCTCCAACGGCGAAAATTTGTTTGCCGTTTCGGCAAAAAGAATCTAGCCTTAGAAGCTAAGCAAATTCGTCTGGAACGCGGCGTGAAACGTCAAAAGGCAGTACGCCGGTGTACGTGTCACAGCTTTGGACCTGTCGCCTTTGTCGTCGAACAGCGGCTAAAACGAGTTCGCGTCGTGTGTCAATCTGCTCGCCCACGCGAAAAAGCGGATCAGCTGGAATCGGTTCCTGGAAGAGGATCCGCGGCAGCGGTGATCTCTTTGTCTCTATCGAGGCCTCTCTCGAGGCCAGAAAGAGTGACGCTGACGAAGGTGTGGGAGGAAGCGGAGGTGGAAGGAGCGTGCAAGAACGAAGAGCGGGGGCTGACGCGATGCCGCGGGGGTTCCCAGGGCACGTGGGAAATGCACAGTAGTCGATGTCAATCCCCCCACCAGCCGGCGGCCAGCGTGGGTCCTGTCGGTCCCCGTCGGACCCCACTACGGCCCACTGCGGACCCGGAGAGCCATCGCCAGCGTACAGGGTACCGCCCAGCGAGATCTCGCGGTATCGCTTCATTGGACGATTCAATGGGCTATCGCCTCCTTCGCGAGCCACCAGGATGATCGAGTGGTGGAAAAATTCCACGGGAAAGGCTGGCGGATCGCGTGGAAGAAGGAGCGACCGAAGAAGACCAGTGAGCGATCGGCAACAAAGAGAACGCCGACGTACCGCTTGGAATCCGATTGTAGCCACCGGGCAGCGTCTCCACGCCGGTCCGGACCGATCTAGCCGAAGATGAAGACGACAACGATGACGGGGAAAAGACGTTTCCAAGGGCTCTGTCCGACCCAACTTCTTCGCCGCGTCTGATCTCTTCGATAGGAATATTTAGGGAAGCAAAATGAAAACCGGCATCCGCGAGCAAAGGATTAGGTTTCTTCGAGATTTCCCTCGCAGATACGCGTGGAAATCGATGACAGCAATTCCGATGCTGACACAGCTAGAAATTTATGGGAATTTATGACAGCCACTGGGCTACAGCCTTAATGAAAAACGGTGACGAAGGCGATCGCTTCGGCCACTGTTGTTCGCGCGATGGTCATTAATTCCGTCGAGATGGATCCCTCGAGAAATTTGAGACATTCGAATCCTATACCGAATTCCTTTGAAGATCGAGCAGGATATGTTAGAAAATAGATAAAGCGCGGGTGAATTGATTTTTGCCCGTTATCGCCTGTCATTCCAATTGCCAATCCGTTGGACGTCTCTTTTCATTTCTCTCATTTGAAAATTTCCATAAATCTGCAAGTATTAAATCGCAAATTGCATCGTACGAGTTCTAGGATCGATACGTATCGTCGACATTATATCGTCGATATTGTACAAAGATGCCGAGAACCATGAAATATTGAAAATGTTATCGATTGTCGGAGGGCACTCTTAGATAACAAATTCTGCAATTGTAATCGTTCTCACACAGACTGCTAATTTACGTGGGTCTTTGTAAAATTTGTTGTCGAGCAAAATGCCCGATATTGCGAGTCAAGCTGTAGATATATCGGAGGAATATTTCAGCAACAAAATTGAAAAATTCGACTCAAGATAGACTAAGAGCAGTCGCAGACAGCTTTCCTGAATAGATCTGTTTCCTTTGCAATTAATCTAACGATTAAATGAATGGTGCTTAAATCGAAAAATTCTCTTCCCAAGAGTATACTTACGAGGAGATGGCGAACGAAGTTGACCGAAATATATCTTGCCATTGCTTGTTAATTAACAACCGTATGAGTTACGAAAAGTTAGCAGAACCGAGATAGAACCGGTCGATAAAACTTTAACAGACCGAAGGGTAAAACGGAACTTGTTAATAAAATCCTGGTCGTAACGAAGGGAAGTAATAAATCTTTTAAATCCCATAGAACGAAAACACGTTCAGATAAAAGAATGAAACGAGGAGAATGCGTTGGTCGACAAGATTGACAGGCGACAAACCTGTGATAAGGATGTTTACGGAGGACGTATTACCGAAAACTATGCAAACATCGATCACGAAGATAACGTCTTGGGCTTTTGGTTTCCTGTGCCGAGTTCAAAGAAGTATCCGGAGAAACTGAAAAATTGACCCTATATGTAAAATCGATATATATCAAGTAATTTGATTTTTATTTGACCTTTAACCTTTTATTTAACCTGAACTGTCCTGCGATTAATCGCAATCCTGTAAAGAGTTTTAAAAGCTTCGTAAGCTTGATAAGTATCCGCGATCTAACCTCAATATCAGTAACAAAACTTGGCGAAGCTATCGTCTACTTTTAAGATCTTACATTTTTCGACTTAATAAGTTTCTCTCCTTTCGAATCGTGTCGTATCGTATATTCTTCCGCAACAACCGCGAACTAACGTAAAATGGGTTTAATAACACGTTGCAATAAATTAGCCTAGAAACACAAATGTAGTTAGAGAAAGTAAAACATATATTAACAACAAGGAATTTGAAGCAACGCGTGAATGATTTCTGCCAGAGGAAAGCGATACGAATAACGAATAATTTCCATGATCGTCGGACGCTGTTTGTTCGAATCTTTTCGCTTGTTTGCGCAACGGTGATCCCTTGTACATTACGTAATGAGAAATTTAGAAAGACGGCGTACGACTTGTGTGTCATTAGCGGCGGGATGACGCGCGTTACGTAAAGTTAAAATCAACTAGACGACTTAGGCTGGGTTATACATGAACTTTACCTGGTTTCAATGGACAGTGGAATAGGCCGCTGATCGGACCAAGCGTAAGTAGAACGAGCATTCGCGATGTACGGCGTAAAGATATAAGAGGAGACAAATATTTTATCGTATCAGGACCTTCGTATTATCGCTTTCGAAGGAATATTTCTCCTGTTACTAGACTTTTGCGCTTAATTTATGTACATGGTAATCCTCGGTACGATAGGCCGAGTAAATCTACTTGCTGCTGCCAAACTAAATGAATCCCGCTTAGTGGTTCGATTTGAACGTCTCTGTCTGATTATTCGTGCCATTTATTAACTCCGCTAAAGGCTAATAGAATCGTCGAATGAATAACAATAAATATATTTCATAAATAATTCCAGCTGGAGGTAAATATAAACTTTCTTCGTGTATTACTTGAATTGCACGATGGTAGACGCATGTCGTAACGATAGTATGGAAGAAAGATCCTGAAAACTGACGGTATCTAATACGTAGCGTAGTAAGAAAGTAAGACAGCAGCTAATGTTACCTCTGGAAGCATATTGTCTCGTATTGCATCGCGTTGTCGTAACAACTGTCGACTTGGGACAAAAAGGAACGGAATATCGAGCTCGATGAACGTTTCGGAGTAACGCGTATTCGGTAAGCGGGGATAGATCACAGAGAGACCGCCGTGTTGGCGCAGGAAACGGAAACTGGCGGAAACAAAGGCCGGGCAAACAGACGGCATCCCATGGGGAATGTTACCAGGGCAAATAGCGCGCGTCCTCGCTATCGGCCCGGTCCGCGACAAATATTGTCACGTTCTTCTGGCACCAAGGGAAAAAGGTACTACGTGGTACATACCACGGCTCGTTTTCGACCTACGGGTCCCGTAGGCCGATAGATTAGGTCCTAGCCACACGATACCGTGAACGCCATCACCTTCGCCCGTGGGCAGAGATAACGAGGAACGATCGAGACAGGTCCACGTCGAATTAGCAGGTAGGTCCCGAGCTTCAGCATCGACGAGGGTCTGGGGCTGGCTGCTACGCGCCCCAAACCTTTTTTTTTTCGGCCCTCCACGGATGTAGATGTTAGTGATAATATATAATCAGAGCGTGCACTTCAGTTTAGCGTATGATTACAGACTAAGCCCAATTAATCTTCCCCGATATTACTCGCTATTGCTTAATGATATCGCTCGCGTCCAAAGTCGAATCGTTCGACAGCCACGTGTGAATTTTTATGCAAAGAGACGAGATCTCGATAGGACTTTCTCCGAGAAGAAGTTTTCGATGCTTTCGAAATCGCTTCGCCCCTGTGAATTTCTTCGAGACTTAAATTGGATCGTATCGAGTCGATGTCCACCCGATGAAACGTCGCTTCTCTTCAGTTTCGATTTCACAGTTCGATATCGCTCGTTAAGTTTCCATCTATTCCAGAGAGTCTTCGTTGGCTTCGATCTTTCTATATCCGCCTATTCGAAGATCGAACAGTCGAAAGATGATTAAGCAAGGAATTGATATTACGTATGCTAGCAACTGCCTGGCAATGTACTAACAGTGGTCGGACGAGTAATTTTTTTAAGTAAAATCCTTCGAAAAGCATCGATCTCGATCGTCGTGAACGAAGAAGGGATCGACCAGCGGAGGATTTTTTAGGCCACCCAGTCCGCGAAGCAGCCCGATATGTCTGAAAACGTTGTCAGACACGACGATAATAAGTGTCTCTCAGAATGGCGGCTACATCAAAGCTCCAGTCGCGTTGTTGGGTCGGCGCGAAGTCGCGAGTCGCAGATACGCAGACGCACCCAATGGCAACGCGTCTGTATGCATACGTCTCTGCTTCGTCTGCCTAATGGTTCTTTCACAATTGGTCGTTTCGCAATCGCGTGAATCCTTTTTACCGCCATGCGATTTCTCGGTGGAAAACTCGCGCGATCCATTTGTACGCGCGTACGCGCCACTCTGCTCGCGATTGATAACGAACAGTGGATGGATTAGGCTCATGGTCGATGCTTTCGTATTCGTATTCTTATTATTTTTTCAAAAGAAACGAGAGAGCTTGTGATTATTTATACGAGGCATTCGGAACTATCCGGACGGTGGTACCGGATTTTGGTTCGAAGCAAGCGACATTTTAGTCGTTTTCGAGTTAAAGACAGAGATTGTTAGTTGAGTCGTAACACTGAAAATTATCATGTTCTTCGGACTCTCGACCACTTTGCGTATCGTACTCGATCTTCGTCTAAGCGATTCGCCATTTTCTTCGCAACAGTACACGCACATAACGTAAACTTATTATAAAAGTATAAATTTATGCGTTTGTCAATTTTTGTTATTCGACTATTTTGCGTAAAATCAAATAGCAATTTACGCGAGACGCAACGAGATTCAGAATACGATCTTTTACATGCCAATTTGTACTTTAACTTGCTGCGTAAAAACGAAGACGCGTGGTCTTGCAAAGTGTCGAAAATTGGAAATTTCAAATAGTTCAGAGTAAGAAATATAAATCGTCGAAACCTTTACGAGTTCCAGCGCACGCAAAGTGGAAATTTCATCCTAAATCTATTTAGAAATAGATCGGCGAAATAAAGAAGCTCCGTTCATAGAATTCCGTGTTTTACCAATATCAGTAACGTCGTTCTTCTACACACGCGCACACACACACACACACACACTCACAGATTATGTACTTTGTATTTTTACTCCACCGTCGGACGTTAACAAAGTACAATTCCATAATTGCGGCACTTTATTGTCCATCGTTATCAGTTGCACTCGTTAACAACTTAGATAAAGAGATTAGTTTCAAAATGCTCGCTGATAATCAAAATAGAACGCAACAGTTGAATCGTGTTGCGTGTTTTATCGAGACTCTATTAAAAGTTCTCAAAAGTAATTTTTACCTCTGCCGTACACACGTTTTCAATTAAACTATATTACTAACGCTAGATAAATGTTAGTTTCTTTATCTTTCAGTTGTAATATCCGCGTAACTCGGACTCGTTGCTCTACTATTTTTCCAGGCTCGAGCTTCTTCGTTCGTATTTTGCGCACGATCTCTATCGATCCTTTAGCCGTTATGCAGAAATCGTCGAATTAAATTATTCCCGAATATCGAAATATCCATCCCAAGACATCGTACGCTGATACGTCTCGCAAACGATAGGGAAATATTTCCGGGGCGTAAAATTTCTCGATCGGTCGCGAAGAACTCGATTTACATCGCTGTGAACGACGCTTAATCGAGAGCCTACGGAAAGGTACCACGAACAGTTCGCTCGCATAATGGGCATAGGGCGAACCCAAGAAGAATCGTGGACCAAAGCCGCACCTTGTGCTGGCCACGTAAGTATGCGACGTGCACACGTTATAATGCTACGGCCGCGAACGTACGAGGGAACTAAGGTTATTGCGACCACCGTGGCGCTCCATAGAGCACCGCTTTCACCTACGATCCTCCTCCACCCTCGTCTCGTTCACCGATTTTATTCCGCAATTCGATCGTTCCGCAAGCCTGTCATCCTTCCTTCGAATTTCGATAACGATAAAGGGGACGCGATGCAGCGATTATTCTTCGCGTTCCATACGTCGTCTCTCTATCGTACGAATAATTCGAATCGATGCTATTCAACGTTTAATTTGTCCATGCCAGTCACATTGTAATACCTATGACCGTAATTGACTGTGAATTGGAACGCGTAGGAGCGTAAAGGCAAGCGTGCGCGTCTTGTGACTTTTCCAACGGAGATTTCACCATGCAAATTTCCCCGAAGCGCTTCGAAGACAGATAAGAAGCCCAGGTGTGTCTTTTGTTTGCCGATCGAAGAAATACTTTTGCCAGGTCGCCAAGATATCGTCCAAGTTTATAACTCGGCTACGCGTCTCTCGACTTTTATTTTCGCTGTCCGAAATATTCGTCGAAACACGATCGCTCGTCGATGTATGTCGCATAAATTCTAATTCTTCTTATTAGAAACTAAAATCGATTTACCAAACGACTCGCATCGTTCCAGAGACGATGGCTGTCGTGCGAGAAAAACCAAAGGTTTGACAATGTTGTTTACCTTCGGCGTCCGGCGATGTTTCCCGTTGGCGTGTCACTTTCCCGCAGACGCTAGACGCTGCGTTTGCGTTTCGATATTTGAGCGCGCATCGATCTCTCGGCAAACGCGGTTTCTTCGTGACTTGCTCCGCGAGGTAAATCTGGTTTCCGCGAGAACACGACCGCGCGTTCGATGATTCGCCGACCAGCCACGGTACGCGAGTCCTACGTGACATAATGAAACTTGTCGCGCGAGATTCTTCCGCACGCTCTGCGACAGAGCGTTTATTGGATGCTGGAATGCCAGATACTGCGACTTTTACGTTCTTTACGACGCGCAGCGTGAATACCAGCGAATCGCGTGGACATTATGCGCTAGTTCTAGCATCGTTTGTTACGTAAAAGCAATTTTACGATTCGTCGTATCGCCGATCAATCTGATATTTGCAAAATTATCTTTACGTTTGCAGCTAAATACGCGTTTCTTCGTCCCCTTCGCAGTTTCAAAAGTATCGCTCGTCGTAATATCGCGGCAACGAGAACGTTAAACGTCGGTTGCCGCGATGACTGCTTTTTTGCTTTTCTCAAAACTTAAAAAACGTCTTAGTTCTCGGAAACGGAGGACGTAGAAAAATTTCTTTCGCGTCAACGAAAATCACTTTGATCTACGTCTGTAAGCGAAACTTGCCGTTCGATGGAAAAATTGCGTTACGCAAGGCCCGACAACAAAGATACACATTGAGAGAGGCGATCGAGTACTCGCACCCCGTGTAATCTCCATCCCCAGGTTTCAGATGTGGGTTTACGGCGTTTCGGGAACGAGCCGTTCAATCTTCGCCGCGAACCATAAAACGCGCGGCGCGAGACGTGCGGACGGTAGTGTATATTGCCGTGCATTTAGCTCGTCGCGCGCGCCGCTGACAGAAGAGGGATTTGCCTTCGCCGCTTTACCGGATTTACCGAGACACCTCGTGAAACACGCCCATGTTTGACTTCAGCTTTTGAGCGATGCCGAAATTTTCACAGGAACTCACCGCCATGTGTCACGGGGCAAGAAAAAGAAAGCGAGAGAGAGAGAAAGGAAGAGAGAGAGAAAGAGGGGAATCTACGGACCCGGCCAACGATGCAAGACTTATCACGCGCCGTAGAACGACGTGCCGACGCACAGAATAGATTGTTTGTCGATTTTTAGTGACCTCGCGCGCTATAAAGCCGACCGCTCGTAAAACCGAGTTGCGTTTGCCAAGCTTCGTCTCGACGTATGCTTTTTGCTACGCGCGCACGGTCATCGCTATCGAGCGCGGTTTTAACCATTTCTTAATCGAGCTGCATTATTTTTTCCAGCCATTGGTGCTTGAATTATCAGAGTGGTTAGACAGTCTCGTAGAAGTTACGTAGATTTACAACGACGCAGCTTTCGCGATCCAACATGATTTCTCGTGAAACGCACGGATGAAAGCTTCGTTTCCTTCTCGTATACTCTTCGGTTTTTCCTTCGTTTCGAATTTTCACGGTATATTTCTATGCTTTGTTCGTCGTTGATTCTTGCGTCGTCGAGCGACGCGTACGAGTAACGCGAAGACGTAGATATTCCCGCTTCCGCTGCGTACAGCTGTATTTGCTTCTCCGAGAGAATTTAAGTCCTTCTTTCGAAAGAGTTCAGATAGAATTTCTTAGAAGCGTGACACGTATGCATCTTGTATCGTACTTTCGGTTAGACGCTGGGATTTTCTATCGGAGTCGCCCGCTTGTGTAACAATACGGCGGAGTTGGGAGATCATACTTTTATGGCTTACCGCATTTATGTTAGACGCACGAATTTTTAGACGTAGGGTACACCGAAGGTAAGAGAAACAAATGAGGTATACCAAGATGGACTACGGTCGGTAAGGCGAGCGTACGTTGCATAACCTACATTCGATAAAAGGAGCTTTCTTTGTATTATCTACGCGCAAGATGTTAGGGATTAAAGAAGAGACGAGGAACAGGGTAGACTTACTTATCGTCTTCTAGTGAAATTCCGATCGCGCGAAAGATCAAAGGTTTCGATATATTTTCTGTAATCGCTCAAGTTGCTAAAGTATAGCAACTTATCTGTTATATCTTCTCTATGGTAGGCCTGTGTAGTTAATGTTTTTTTTTAATAAAAGATCGCATAAGGTGTACCAGCAGTCGGTCAAGTAGCTTCGGTTGATCAAAAACTGATCGATGGTAATAAAGTTTTTGAATTAGGTCCAGTTTATTCTCCTTGATAAAATTTACTAACAGTCGGTAAAATATCTTCAGTCGGTTATGAATGGATCAACGGTAATAGTTGTTGTTATTCGATTATTTTCAAAATACGCATTTAATCTTTACAAGCGCGTTTATAATCGGCAACGTCGATAAAAATTACAATATAGAATACCGTTTTTCCGTGGAATATCTACTCGTTCACCTATCTATCAATCGTCTTTCTTACGTCGTTTAAATTCAGAAGATTCTGAAATACCGCGAAGAAGGATATGCGAGCGAATGTTTTTAATATCTTTTATTTCGTTTTTCTTAATATAATTTACAAACTTACTTAACTCTCGTATAAATCTAAAAATATAGATGCTCGTGCATGGCGTAAATTAATAACATAGAAAATAACAGGAGACTTAAACCATCTGCGAATTTCTAGTTCATTCGGCGGAACAGAGCTCGTTGTACATAGTACATTGTACATTTCCATATATCACTATACAGTAGGTATATTAAAAAATAGTACAAAATATTTTAATTCTTTTGTTTCGCACTTTCTCCCTCTCGCTTTCTCTCGCACACTCATACACAAACGCATTCTTTCCTTTCCCATCACTTTCGCGCTTATACACATAGGCCTAGGAATTTTATTCCTACTTTAACGTGTACTTCGAGATAAAAATTACAACGTTGTATAATGGCTTTCATTTCGTTCTCGTAAAGATATTTCGTTTCGTACGGTTTATATAATTGTCTTCCACTTCTCGACGAGCTGCTTCTTCAGATTTTCAACGATTCTCAACGATCGTACAATACGGCGAAAGTATCGTCAAGTAAATGTCGAAACATTTTCAGGCTTTTTCGTAGGATAAATAATCCGAATCTTTTCAAAGAAATATTTTTAACGCCATCTTCTTTCAAATTCGTCCGCCTAATAATTAAAACGAACAACTTCTTTAAAAAAAAAAAAAAAAGGTACACTATCCATTGCAAAGTTCAAATCAGTGTCGTTCCCGTTCTATCGCACAATTTTCGTCCGCTCGATAAACAAGTGGCAAGTTAAAAACTGCAAAGATGGCATCGTTCTCGGTGAAATACCGTTCGACTCGAAGAGTTGAACAACGGACAGCGTTAAACGCCGAAGGAAGAAGCGAGCTCGACGAATAAATTCCACAGACGTTTCTTCTAGAAGAGAAACGCGTTTCGACCAGTAGTAAAACCGAAGGGGAGATCATCGTTGCGGTTAGACGGTGCATCCTCGGTCACAAAAGGACCCTTAATGATGCTCTCCGCCGGTAGAATAGGAGAAAAAAAAGGGGGGGGGGAACGGTCTAGGGTCAGAAATATTTTTAGAAGAGAGCAGGTACCACCTAAACCAAGTAGCTTCGACACCCTAATGCACCTGTCACCTGTAGCAACGGTGGCACAGGTTCTTCCTGTGGCCGAAAAATTTGCATTATCCCCTCCTTGAGTCGTTGCAGACAATGAAGGCGTTTTACAATCCTCCCGTTTCGATCTTCGTTTACGGCATCTCCTTTATCGAGAATCTTTCAAGTTCGTTTTCTTTTTCTTCTTTTCTGTTCTTCGCGGAGTCGGCGAGTATCATGGAAGTCATGAGAACGTCGCTTCTTTTTTCTGAACGGGTGTACTCGAAGGCTCGTACTATCGTCGATTTTGAATTTTTCTTCTTCCAGAAAATTTCCCAACGTTACCGAAATATGGATAAATATGCGGATGGAACGTCGATGGAAAAAGTTGTAGAGATTTTTCGAAAAACGTACCGAGGAAGACCGAAAGAATTCTCGACCACTTCGTCGCATCTCATCGTCCTTTGTACGATACAAAATAAGGCACATTTTTTGTCGTTGAAAATCGATATCGTAATCGTAAGAAACGTCGATATCGGTTGAATAAATTTTTCTACGACTCGGCGAATAGTCGGCAGAATATTCATCCGTAATGACCGATAGAAAAAGTACGAAATTTACATTCGCAGCGTATAAAATACGATTAGTCGTTGCAAGATTAACTAGACTTCGTAATTGTATGTACAAACGTCCTCTCAATGCACCAATATGATAAAATTTTGTCAATGTTAACGCTTCCAACCTCTCCACGTTGTACTTTTCTTAAGGTTTCTTTGTTTCTTCCTTTTCTTCTCCCTTATCGAATATAAAAATACAGCCATATACGTATATAACTACGGATAAAAACTTCTTTCAATTGCCAACGCGACATAAAATCGTATCGAAGAACGGTAAAAATATTGCCACGATTCTTTATAGTCGCTTTTCGATCATGTATCGAAAAACAGATATTGCCATTTTTCTACAGCGATTGAAGATTCGTATAAAACAGTTTCTTTGCAATTTCTTTATAGTTCATCGTTGAATTAAAGATCAATCACTCGATAAATTTCCAATCTTTTTCTAATATTTTCATATGTACAACAATTATAAATGCTCTTTTTATAAACGCTCTTCGTAACAGTAATATATAATTAACGTTGCGTCTAATTATTATTATATTATCTACGAACTAATCTTTCTCCTAAGAAAAAGATATCGAATACTTAACATTTAACGTTTAACAATTAAAGTAATATAATGTCCATTTAATTTCGTAATAGAAAAAGATTATACAATTTATACATTGTTCGTTTAATGAACTAAAAAATACCACAGTCTGTAGCAATGGTTTTGCAATTGTCGATCAAATCGAAAAAACAATACCATTCGATCGTCGTGACGATATTTCCACCGTTGTAAAACGATCTTCGTCATTTGGCATGTTTCATTCTTTTATACTACACAAAGGCTGGGAATTCAAATTGACGTAAGCTCGCTCGTAAGGAAAGTCTCGTAGCATTTTTTCAAGGACGACGTTTTTCCGTCTTTCTAGAAAAAAACGCCTATTCCCGTCTAGTTTCCGTATCAAGCAGCATCGGTGGAAATCCACGCGTAAGAAACGTTAAAATAGTAACCTGATATCTGTCGGAACATTCCACGGAATATACTCGCTCCATGTATCGCGATAAAATCACCGCGATCACCCGAAACGAAATTAAATTATCGACGTACGAGCCTACGCCACTTGGACCACCCATGTAAAAGTCCTAACACGCAACATCCTCTTCCGCCGTACTCTCTACCATCCAGATACAAATGTATCGCTTACAAAATACCCCATCACTCGGATCATATCCGAACGACGTCCACGACGATTCCATTCGTTTGCACCAATTAGTCCCCTTCTTCGAAATCCAATTTCACAGCAGACGATCATTTGGTATTCTCCGTTGCGACATTGTCCCTTCTACCGACGCATTATATCCGCTATAGTGAACCCCTGCCTGGCTGGGGCGGGTCTGGGTGGAGGTGGCGGCTGAGGGGTGGGTGCCCTGGGTGGTCGTGACACCTCTTCCTCTCGTTCTCTGTCGCGTTCTCTTTCTCTACTCTGTTCCATCTCTCGTTCTCGTTCCCTCTCGCGTTCCTGCAGCTCCAGCAGCACCCTCGACGGTCCGGGTGATCCGATTCTTCGTCTGTACGAGGTCAGAATCAATGGCGGTGGGGGTGGGAGCGCACCAGGAGGATTCTGTGTGACAGAGTGTCCGCCAGTTGCGCTGCTGGTTACCGTGGAGGACGGCTTTACGGCCGGAAGCAGGTCTCTTCTGATCTGGAGATGAGGTCTCTGTGGAAGGGTGGACGAGGAAGCTGGCGCTGGAGGCGGTTGCGGCGGTCCGGACGAGCTCTGAGAGGGATAGGAAGCGTTCGTCGCGGAAGCTGGCAAGGAGGAGTTGGTCGTGGACGCGGACGACGACGAGCCGGCATCCTGGCAGTCCTCTTCCGGGCTGTCGTCGTCCCTGAGAGCCTCCTCCAACGCTTCGGGAGGCACGTCGCCTACCGCGTGCGTCAACGCGTGCCTCCTCAGGTCGCAGTTTCTGCGAAACACCTTGCCGCACGAGGTACACTCGTAAGGTTTGTGATCCGTGTGAGTGAGGAGGTGGGTTTTCAGGTTGCTGCGTTGGTTGAAGCTTCGAGCGCAGACCGGGCATTTGTGAGGAGATTCTTCCATGTGAAGGATTTTGTGCACGGCTAGGGTACGGCTTTGGCAGAAACCTTTGCCGCACTCGCCGCACTTGAACGGCTTCTCCTTGCTGTGAATATACCTGCAATGTACATAGGGCCGGGTTTAGTTTGGTCTGATAACGACGCATTCGTGCAACAGCGAGATAGCAGAGGCGTTGCAGTTCCCAGCGTAGCCTGGCTCGTCACGTCGAATCGAATTCTCGCCTTCGCACAATTTCACAGATTTGATAATAAAAAACGAAATTACCTATGATCTCGAAGGTGATCCTGCCTCCTGAACGCTTTGCCGCAGATATCGCACGAGTACGGCCGCTCGTCCGTGTGCGTCCGTTCGTGAATCAACAAATTGTACGACTTTGTAAACTGTCGATTACAGAATTTACAGATAAACTGTTTCTTAGGCCTGGACGCCCTTCCCGGTGCCCTTAGGAGCCTCCTATCCAAATGTTGATGCGCCAAGGGTCCACCAGGCGGATAGAGCGCCGCCGAACCACCCGGGAAGGGACCTGCGAATACCGGGTAACCGGGCGGTGGTTCGAGAAGAGGCGGCGGAGGAAGCAGAAGAGCCCTCGCGGCTAATTCCTTCCTCTTGTCCGCCATCATAGCCATAATCTCGTAACTGGACGAGGATTTTCTCGCGACGGACGACTCCGCGCCGACCTCGTGATCCGGATTCGACGCGTTCGACGAGGAAGGTGGTGGCCCGGTTAAGTGAGGGTGCAGGTCGGCCGGATAGGGCGCCAAGTGCAGCCTCGAAGGCACCACGGGCACGAACGCGGACGATTCGCGGTGATGATGGTGACCCAAGCCGGCTACCAAGCCGTGTCGATGGTGATGATAGGCAGCCAGGGCGCTAGACGGGTCGAAGCCCCTGGAAGTCGACTGTGCCGCTGATCCTGAGGACGATGCGCCCGCTGAAGTCGGTGCCGTCCTTGGTGACGGCCCAAGGCCCAGGTCCCGACCTCTGCTCGTCTCTTCCGAGACCGTAGCCGAGGCCGAGGCCGACGACGCCACGATGTCCGTCGGCATACCGATGACACCTGCAATTTCAATCAACCTCGTTGCTGATCGATGCCCCTCTTGTTGTCGGTAATCGTACAAAAGATATCGTATCGTATAGGTTTCCTCGGAGGGTACAAGGGGAATTTACACGCGAATTGTACTGAATTTCAGCTCCGCGTGAAAAAGATACCCGACGACTGGAAATATAGGATGTGTGGAAGTAGTGGAAATAGAAAACGTAATTTACAAATGCGAGTTCCACCGTTCGGATAAGTTCTTCATCGCGTGATTTTTCTTACGTTAAAGTTATTGTTCGAGTTTTGGGTAAAATATTCTTTCCGATGTAAATCGTTACGACGCATATATTTTTCGTACCGCGACGGTGTTGTTATAAATCGAGAGACTGGGTAGATGCAAGCGAGAAACGACACGTTTGTTCGGATAACTTTCGTTTAGAGGGAAGATTTAATCGACGATCGACGCGTAAACGTTCCATTGGTATTAAATTACTGGATACTTGTTCCCAAAGACGACACTTCTCAGCTATTATTTATTTTTATTCGTTGGAAAAGCCGAACCGAATTAAAATAATAAAATCGGGGAATATATGTAACGCTACCTTTCACGATAACCGATAAAACCATATATTTTCGCTTCCGCTCTACCTTCGTGATAAGATAAAACTTTTACCATGTACGGCATTTACCCCGAAACAAATGATTTAGACTTCTGAGAAAGGAAAAAAATTCTAGATAAACAATACTACTACTTGGAAGCAAGAAGTTGTAAAGCGACTTTCACACCGTTGCAAAATGGTAACGTATACTCCGATTACGAAATGCCATGGAAATGCGATTCAAGGACTTTGGCTACGTTCGTAACGTTTGTTTCTCCGAACTTCCTATGATTTGTAGTTTATCGCGCGATAAAAAAAAAAAAAAAAAAGAAGGAAGAGCGGATCGACGAGAACGAATCTACGAACGCCGAATACATCAGCGACTTGTGCGAAAATCATCATGGATAATCGATCTTTTGAAATTAAGCCGAGGAATCCACGTGACAAGGTTAAGTGTAAACCACGTTAAACATATCCGCCATCTTGCTATTCGTCTGTGACTTCCATTAAACATCGATACGAATTGAATTCACAGTCCGAGAGATATCGTTTGCTCGTGATATTTTGCTCCATTATCGTAATCGATCGTTAATTAACAAGATCCTTTATACGATACGTTCCGTACGGCGAAGAAATTCTCTTACTATCGTCCTACGAACTAAACTCTATTTAAACATCTCTGTTCGAAAAGCGTTCTTCCATCGGACCTTACTCACGATCCTACGCGAATAAAGCGATCGAGCGATAAGAAAAGCGGAATCCCCCGAGCAACGCGGGTCTCGTTCGCGATAAATTCAACGAACAACGCTATTTAACAGCGTGAAACGAAGCGCGGTTTCGACCTAAAGCCATGACTAATTGCTCGTCTAATGAATCAAAAGAACACGACTTTATCGCGTATCGCGTTTCCCAGACAATTGTGCGATAATGCGTGGAACCCGCTCCCGTTTTGCCAGCCGCGTGCGTTCCACGAACGTGAACTGGTTATCTCGAGCCGAGCACACCTGCCAACATGGCTTCCGCGGACCCAGCGGTCACGGCTAGTCCTAGCGGCCATGTTGGAATCGCCAATGCCCAGAAGAACGCAACGAGCGCGGACCACCTTGTTCCCTCTTTACCTCCGTATCGATCGAAATGTTCGACGCCTGTACGATCCTAGACAGGGGCTCACCAGGGAAACGTCGGCCGTCGAGAACGCTTCTCGATCTCGCGTTTACTCTCCGCCGATATCGTTCCACCGTCGCATCTCCGCCCGAGACGTGTGATCCTGTGCAGCGATCGCTGGCGGGAGCATTCGTCGCGATACCAGGATCGGCTACATCGAGTCGCTGCCACCAACGATTCTGCTGTTCGTTCCTCGGCTGCTTTATCGTGAAACCATCCGCGAGCACCCACGTAAGCACACATACACGGATCCGCACTAGCGACACACTGTGAATCGTACAATCAAGTTGGTAGGGGCACACGATTTCGGCCACGAAACTCGCACACTCGCCGCGCACCTCCTCCAACCTCCTCGATACCGCTCGATCGTGGATCGCTTCTCCTCTTCCGGAAGCTTGGATCACCGCGAAGTCGCGATCGGAGAGGGAGATAGATAGATGGACAAAGAGAGAGAGAGAAGGAGAGAGAAAGAGAGAGAGAGAGGAAAAAAAAGGAACGTAAGGAAAAGGAAGAAAACCGCGTAATCGTCGCGGACGTAGCACCGTACCTACGTTTCTCGATCGTAGACACGAAGGAGCGCGCGGTTTACTGCGTGTTGGACGCCGCCAGGTAGGCTACCTCGGCGCACACCCACGCAGCCGAGGCACACGCATGGTCCACACGCACGCGGACACACAGGTAACAGACCACGACTTGCCTGGGAGTCTTTCCGTTCGGCTGCCGCTAGTAGCGCTGCTGCTGGATGCTGTGCTCCGACTGCCTCGCTTCTGGCCGACGACGGTGCGACAGAGTCCGATGGAACCGGCCAATGGGAGTCCAACCGAGACGCAGCAGAACCTGGAGCAGGCCCTAGCAATGGGACCGAGACCCTTCCGCGTTCAGCATCCTGCTCGAACAATTGCCCAGCTGCCGCGTAGGGAACGAGCGCCGAGAACTTTGTTTATTCGAAGAAAATTTTTGTCCACCTGTACGTACACGATAATGGGTCAAACAGGTTAATCGTCTCGTGGAATTGAGCGTAATTTTAATTCGATATGGAAGTCAGAAAATTTCGGCAATCGTAGCGTGTTCGGGGTGACGTTAACGTTCGGATTAATTCAAACGAGAAGGAAGCGCGGCGGCAGAAATACGGGAGTAATTTTACTGCAACGTGCATGGACACGCGAGAATCTATTTGCATAGTCTATGTACGGATCGAATTTAATTTGCATGAAAATTTAAATTATACATGCAAATAAGAGTCAGAGAGACGTAGAAGTTTAACGGCAGATCGAAGAAACGAGACAACAGTGGTCGTATTAACGCTTACGGCTCGCTGCAACGAGACATCGTTAATGCGTTACGATAAAATCAGATAACCAAAGGGAACATCGAAGATAACGATTGACTAAATTGTCGAATATGTAACCGCCCGTAAGGTTTGCGCTATTTCGAAACTATAATGCGAGATAGATAATATCTATTTGAAGCGCGATGCAAAATTCATGAAATGACTTTGAGATTAGATTGCTGGCTATTCAACGATAGAGGAAACGTATTTAAAGGTAATTTTTCACGCGAACGTTCTTCCGTGTTACTCGTTCAGTTGCTCCATAGACATTCGACGGATTGAGGAGGCACGTCTCCGTTTGATAAACGATTTGAGGCTTCCCTTGAACTATACCGATATATACCGTCAGTATTTCAAGATTCTCGACTAGAAGGGTCGGTATATATCGTCGATACGATATTGCGAATATTTATCGATAAGCCGCACCTCCGTCCAGACCCTTGAAACATCGACGATATTATTGATCGTCCGAGGACACCCTATGAAATAATTCTTCTTGCAGCGCTGGAAATCCCACGGACGATCGTTCATACATAGCTATACGTACCGATACGATGTTCCAAACTATCGAACTATACAGCTTTATTTATTTATATGTATCCATGACCTGGAACTACTATTACTACTACCGTATTTACTTGCTACTACTACGTTATGTTTTGGGTTACAAGGTCTAGGAACGAGAGAATTAATAAACAGATTTCTATTTACGTTCCCTGTAGCCTCTAGCCAAAGCTACAACTCGACTTATTTTGGTAATGTCCTTTTGCTATAAATATACGAACGTATCCCCTATCGTTCCATTGTCTAGTAACACTAGACACAAGAGAGTAAGGATCTGAATCGGCGTAAACTTATGCGTTATACTTGTACTTATACCATTAATTATTTCAATATACTTTTCTATTACAAATTCATTCACTCGTTCTTCGATCAGTCAACCTCGACGTCGACGCAAACATTTCTCCGGTCGTTGCAAGATCAAGCCTTTCTACCCTCATTTTCTACCCCGCATGGGTACGATCGACGTTCCAGCAACGTTTGCTCCAACTGAAAAACTCCATTCCGCGTCAAAGCCATCGCTAACGGAGACGCAGAGCAAAGGGGACCAGGAACGAGGGAGGGAGATCCACGGGTATCCTATCTACCAGTGCCTACGACGCGGTGCCGCGCAGGTTGAACGCAGGAGGTTTAGGTAGAGACATGGTATGAGGAACAGGTGCGTAATACCAAGGTTCGGTGCCCCCCTGATCGATAAACATATCCATCTCCTTCGAATCTTATATTCTCTATCTACAGAGCCGGTATAAACATCCATCTCGAATCCTCCTTCGAAATGCAGCGCGCAAACGCGTTGCATCTTCGCCACCGGACTATTACCAATTTGCCAAAAGAACCCGTTCATTTACGTGCATTTACATACCTGATCGATCCTTCCGAAAGTCAATGGACCGTGCAGCAACTCGAAGACTCCTTGTTCGTCTTAGATCTCAAGCACCTGTACATAAGAGGAAAGTCGAATTCCAGGAGGAGGTAACAGCCGGTCGAAGCATTATTTACTAGAAACAAAGATGAAGGTAGATCGCGTCACGTTCGAAAGGCGAAGTTCGGGCGAACGGGTAACGGAAGGTAAAAAATCGTGGGGCAGGTTGTAAGTCCACCTGTAGGAAACTCGTACGGCGCCGGCACTGAAGAAGGAGATCGGTCGATGGTGGGCGGGAAGGGGAGAGACCAGCGGCCAGAGGCACTCAGAGAGATCGAGCCTCGATCTTTCTCCTTACTTCTTCTCTTCTCTTGCTTCTTCTTCCCGGGCCAGTCGACATCCAGTCCATCCCTCTCCCTCGTGGGCAGAGCACGCGGTTCTTTTTCTTTCTTTCCGTCTCTTTTCTGCTGGCAGCAGCCGCCGCCGCCGACGCCCAGCCGGTTTTACACCGGCGAACCGATCCAATCGAGTGTCTCGGAAGAACGAGGCTGGTTCTAGTTCATGGATCGTGGATTTCGCTCCACTTGCCTAGAACAACCGGCGTAATTGTTCGTCCGTGCGATCCAGAGGGATTTGCTCGCGCCACGATCGCCACGCCACGCTTCCTCGCGGAGCAACGTCGAACTCGCAGCAATCCAGCTATTGGAATTACGAAAAACTGCGGAGATTCGCGCGTTCGTCAGACCGAGCCGAGACCCGTTTCTCCGTTTCGGTTTGGCTCACCTTCGTCTCCTCGCGGTGGCCACGAGCAACTGCTCCGGATTCCTTCCGAGTCCAGTCGCTTCGCAACCGAACGCTTCCTGGCTGTGTCCTTCCGCCAGAGACGATTTTTACGGCAACAGGAGGTGGAATATAGTTTACGCGTTCGCTGCTACCGATGCACGTGTCGCGTCTATTCCATTGTTTACGTATGTAGCACTGCCGACGTAGCTGCTACATTTTACTCTCTGTACGTTTCGACGAAATAATCTGGAAAGAGAAACGAAGCGGTATATCGGAACGAGTAGTATCGCTTAAAATAAGACGTTTCTAGCGAAAAAGCAGAGGTACTGGTCGATATATTCATCGAATAGCGACACAGCTACTGCAATCTCGCTAAATGTCCGTAATGTCCAAGATTATCCGGTTAAAATATTCATTTTACTCGTTACGCAAGGAGAATTTCCAATCGGACACGGTTTCAGCGTTATTTATGCAGCGGTCAACTCGATACGGTTCGTATTCTGGCTATTATTGGGGTTCCCTATTCACCTTGCTTTCTACTCTTTGGTAAAAATCGGTCACGAAATCGGCTGGCGAACGCGAGCATTCGCCGGTGGCTGATAGACGAGGTTCGAACGGTCGATCGATAGATCGGCGATCGAGACGACCTCCTGGCACGAATATTAACACGAATTTCTCGAATATCGGCCTTCTCAGATCGTTTTCTCCGCAGCAACGCCGGAACAAACCTCCCATTGATGATCCATCGACGTTCATCGACTATTTTAATGTCCCGTGAATTTCTGTTCCGCGTCACGAGAAAACGTACTGTCGTCCGTAAAAACCGATTTCTCATCGCCACTGCTATCGTTCGATCGATGTTCTTTCCAGTCGGAATAGAAGGAACGACTCGTTCGAATTCGCTTTTTATTAAATACGAAAGAATTTCCAATAATAAAAATCAATGCAGAAAAAATTTGCTCGTATTTCTTTAGACAGAGATAAACCTCCTAAGTAAAAAGGAATCGTTGATGCGGTAGTTCGGGAGAATCAAAGTCGACGTTTGGGAGCTTAACCTCGCGCGTAACGAATAAGCATCGAGCATCGGACCCAAGCTCGTCGAAAAAGACGATCGAGGCAGAAGCTGTCGTCGATCATCGATCGTGGCTACTTTTCACCGTAAGCGGCTATGAATTTTTCCGTCTTTCGTGCGCTATTGTGCGTAGGTCAACGTCTACCTGCAGGTGCATTTGTATTCACGAGCCGGCGACACGCTGTCGGGTGTAGCGTCGTGTAAACGCTGCAGGTACCTGCCAATGTGGACGAATCAGCTGCGGAGGAACGTTTTTATGCAGCATCTCGGAGAGATAATGTAGTCGATCTTTTTACTGGCCTTCTATATCGCTCAATGTACCGACAAAGAACCTCCATGGACGCTTTTGACAAGTTTTTTCTTCGCATATTCCATTGCTTTTGTACTAGCGAGGTAGCCCGAGCTCGAATTAAAATCTGATTAAGCAAGCATGGCAGGATATATGGTAATTAACGGCGTAAATTGTCTCTGATCTTTTTACGGTAATCTTTAGAAGACCAGTTTCTTGCTAAAAGAATCGTTCGAATAATTTAAGTCGATGAAATTTATTCAAAAAATGATCTATCGATATATTCTTTCTAAAAATACGTTAAAGATCATTGTTATTAGATTTCTTACAAATTTAAACGATTTACGCGAAGAGTAATGAGTTGTAAATGCAAAACGCTAAAGGGTTCGGTGACGAAACATTGACGAATTACTGGAGGAGGCTACGGTAACGGTATGCGGTGACGAACCTTTTCCCTAAAAGGCTCAGATGCTAGGGAGAAGGTCAACATGGTTCCTTTACGTGAGAAAAAAATGGGTCTCCGACGACAGGTATTTTACATTTAAATATCGGAGTGGCTCGCGGTACTCAGATGCAAAATACAACGTTGTACGTGATCTCACGTGTGAGAACGAGGATCGACGCTAACGATAAAGTTACAGAACAGTTTCGTATTAGAATTTAAATTTGCATTTAAACGTTTAACAGCTCAATGGTTTCAGTGGCGATATATTCGTTTGTACTTTACGCGCTAAATCCCTGTCTCCTCGATTCTAGACCGAAGTATAACAGTTGGAAGAGTTTTATAATAATTTTTAAACCAATAGTCTAAACCTCGATACTCTCTTCCCGAGGAACGAAACAATCTACTGTTACCGCGTGCAAAAGACAAGACGAAGTTGCACCAAATTCCCGTTAAAATCGTACGAGAAGAATTTTTGGCTCCGCTTCGCACATCGTAAGTCATCGGAGAGTGCGAGAAAGCCACGCACCGATTAAAACGCGAATGGTAGGTTTCGGGGGGTCAGAGGACTCGATCCGTACAAGCTTTTAGGCAAGGCGACAGCACGCGAGGCGTTGCTACAGCGTGCAACTGCCTCTCCCGTCGTTTTGTTCACTGAACTAGTTCCCTCTCCTCTTTCCGCCCCCGACCACATGCAGCCACTACCACCGACGCTATCTCACCACCACCACCAACCACCATCGCCACCACCACCATCACATCCACGCCGGGAAGTTATCAAGATCACCACCGTGCTGGAAGTTGGAAGAAGACTGGGCGAGCGACTCCTTGCTTCCAAGAGGAAGAGAAACGACGAGCAGTCCAACTCTGTTGGCTGAATTTCCACCAAGATTTCATCGAATTTGATCTAATTGAAGAATTTAAGGGAAACATGGAGAGGAAATCCGCGTCGAATCGGTCCTGTCAAAGCTTTCGTCGAAGTTATGGACGAATTTCCTTTGTTCACGGTTTATTAAACCGTTACCTGTTACGGATCTCGTTCAGTAACTCTAGAAAAGATTCGTTTCAATTTGGAGGTCTTATAGCGTCGATAAAAGTTAGAAAGTGCTACATCTGCCAATAATTAACAAAATTGTACTCCTAAGAAACGTTGACGATCTGAAAACTAAATGTAACTTCTGTATCTCTGTTCATCGAGTGGTGTTAAAAAATACGTATACAGGGTGTTCAGTGATCTCTGGTACCCAGCGTTTTTCTCGTAAATGGCGAATACCGGCGAAAGATGCTAGAGAGAAAAGTTTTTCCATTAAAGTCAAAGATCAGCCTGGTACGAGTGTGTGACGAATTTTCAAGTTTATTTTCCTCGGAGACAAAGCGTTCTCCGAACAAATTTTATTCCACATTTTCGACTTTTTCTCACACGTAGAACAACGTTCTGCCGTTTATTTTTGCTGGCGTCCACTCCAGAATTATACACGTTCGAGTATGCTTGAAAACAGATTTTCAAACTCGATTTTCTCAAAAATGAAACATTATACGAACGTTATTCTTCCTCTTATTTTTCCATAAAGAATCGCCCTGTATCCACTTGTTCGTATCGTTCGGTCGCATTCTGTACAGTGCCGATATCGAAACGAAGCTTAAACACTTTTGCACGGTATCGTATTCGGAGGGAGGTAACAATGTCGCGTGTGGATCTACCTTAAAACACGGAATACCATGCGTCGAATTTTGATGCATCGAACGCGAACAAAAGTCGGTGGTTACAGGCGAGGGCGTTCACATTGCACGCGGTGCGTGTGTTGCCGGCGAGCGTCTGCTTACGGTACCGCTTCATTTGCGACTAGCGCGCTCGATGTGCACGCGCCCCATGCGTAACGCGTGCTTGTTCGCAAATTTTCAGATGCGAATCGATTCTAGTCGAGTAACTGCCCCTATTTCCGCCCCAGTTGCGTAGAAATTGCATCCGCTCGATGAATAAATGGAAATACGAGCGTGAAACGATAATCGCGAGACATTATGTATGAAACTGCAGGTACGGTGTTATCGTTAATGTATGGAGTTTTGATGCGCGATCAGATAGAGTTATGTTACTCGTAGACAGCTTTAATTACGGTGTCTGTGATCGATGCGCCATGGTACGTGGTACGGAATAAACGGCTTATTACGTTCTTGCGAATAATCGGACAGTAGCGAGTTTAATTAAAAAAAATGATGGAAAATGGTTTTGCGTCGCCTGATGCTTCTTCTTTCGTCGAGAGAGTTAATATCCGATATCGCGAGAAATATATTATGAACGAAGCTTTAGTCGTATCGCGCAGAAATGATAGAAAAACACGACAGGTAAGAAGGAATTGCCAGGAGAAGAAGGATAGAGAAACGGAGCAGGAAGAAACTGTACAAAGAGTAAAAACGCATCCCTGCCAAACGAAGTCTCCCTAAAGTATATGCATACTTTTTGCCTTGGTATTTCCATTCGAGCAGCGTTCAAGAAGATGACGAAGATTGGGGAACAAGATGAAGATTAAAGACGCACTGTAGGCAACAAAAAGATGACGGCGACGTAATTAAGGAAGTAATATCGTAAAATTTAAGCAGTATAGTAATGATTGGTTTGCGAACGTACTTATATTTTAGTCCAAATAAACTTCAAGGGAAACGAAAAAGCGTGGTGAAGTGTATACCCAGCAGAGTGGAAATTAATATTCCTTTGACCATGATTAAGGCGTGTGTTGTTGCTGGGTGTATATTCGTTTCGGGTCATAAAATAGGAAGAAAAATACTGAAAAGCCTCGGATAGGGATAATTAAGATTCAATGTATAAAATGGGAAGCAAACAGTGTAGTAATAATAATCATTGTTCTACTTAAGAAGGTACCTAACGATGCAAAATTCGAAAGAACGATATAACGTAACAGCGATAATTCACCGAACGAAAAGATCGCAAATGCCACTATAACGTACATTAATCGAGAGAACGCTGAAACGAACAAGGTAAAGGAAAATAGGAGATATAAAACGGTGTAACTAAGAGGAAGAGGAGAATTCTGGGGCGGTCATAGAATGGTAAAATAACGCTATAAGCGTTCTGCGGATCCGCAGTTTCTCTCAATGGAACCCGAGAGAAAAGAAAAGAACGCGACACGGGAACCGGAGGAAGAAACGGATGGCCTCGCAAAACTAAAAGGAAGCGGGAAGATTAAAAAGAGGAGCGAGAGACTTCTCGCGAAACTTTAAGATAAATACGTGCCTGTTAAAGGAATCTCAAAAGGACAAACTCGACCGGGAACGAATTAAAAATAAGCCGGCAGAAATGCCAGGGTCGAGGACCTCCGTAGTCGCATCTTTCCAAAAATTCGGACGTCACGGTTGCTTTTCGCTCCCGTCTTCTCTTTATCGTTCCGAAGAAGCTTCAAATGAGACGAAGAAAACCGGCGAATAACTTATGCAAAAGGAACAAACTCGTCGAGAGAAGGGAGGGGGCGGGCGGGAAGGGACGAACAGAAGAAAGAAATCGAATGAGATTTCCACACTGGTCGGGGACAAACGAATGTTCGAACGAATGACAGAAAAATGGTTCCACCGGGAGCATAAGCTACTAGGAATATCTCGAGTTTCGTGAAAAACGAAAGCGTGGATCAAGGATAGGGAAAAATGTAACGCTGGAAGATCGAATCTGTAACTCATACCCGACCAACCACGTGGTCAGTGTGAACGAAGCCTGAATCCTGATCCAAGGAGCACCGTAGAAAAGGATAAAGAGGGCAAGAAGGAGACGATGAAGAAAGACCGCGCGTCAGCAGAAGGAGAGGAAACGTGGTCTCGCACCGCGCACGGATCTCGAAGCATGGAGAACACGAACTGGTCGCCGCATACCTACACGACGCGTAATGAGAACATACCAGCGTCGTTCGGCCTGCTATCTGCTATCAAACGGATACCACCGGTTCAACCGCGGATAAACCGTGTACCGGGCCCTCGGCAAACTCAAATTCGTTTTACATCCAGTCTATATGCCGATAAATTTATCGAAACAACGTCGTATCGGAAGAGCCGTTTCACCAAAGGATCTCGCATGCCACCACCTTACACGTTACGTTCTCCCCATACAAATCCCTGATTTTGAACGAAAAATTCCCGCCGGTTGCCGAGAAATTCGTGCTAAACGTTTCTCGAGAATGTGTCGTAACAGGGGAATTGTTTCACGCAGGATTTTCCTGTGTCACCTATTAGCCGGTTATATTTTCCTGATCCGAAGCCTGAAATTTTTCCCGAGAACTTTATTTGTTCTTGTTCTTAACTTACCTTAACTTACCTGTAAACTTACCTTATCTACCGATCCTTTGTACGACCTATATACCGATTTGGATCACCGTGTTGCAAACATTGCGAATAATTTTTAGAAATTCTTTTAAGTCTATAGGGTCATACAGAGATATCTTTGAATCATTTTATTTCATTAGTTTAGAGCGTGGGATTATTGAACTAGGACGTGGAAGTGACGAGATGCGAGACACAGGATAAAGGGTGCTGATTGCGAGGAATGGAGCAATGATAAGGGGTAGGGAATATTGGGTGTGAGATATCAGTATCGAATTGTAGGTATTAGATACGAGGCAGGGAACGTAAGATTTAGAAAATAAAACGAGGAATAGAAAGTGCGAGACGCGGAAATATGTGTAAATTCTTCAACGTAAAGTTCTAAAGTCAACGCAGTCTTAACGGTCAAACGATGATTTACTAAAAAGAGCAAACAGCGTACAAAATCATTGACAAACAACTCGAATACTTCGTTTTCAATTGCACATGCATCAAATTAACATTCTATTCTCCATGTGGCGATGCTCTTTGTATCACTGGTCGCTTAAAAAGTTGTACAAAAATTATAGCGCGTATAGTGCCTCGGTATCCTTAGGACTTTTCCGGCGGTTACTTATCTGCGTAGAAGGCTAGCACATTGCAATTACCCTTTGATAGTCGTGGTATAGACATTATTAGGCATTCCCTCGTTCTAAAGCGATAAACGCGGCGAAAGTCTCAAATCTAAAATTAATGTAAATTATACGGCGTGAACGTCAATAATTTAACAATAATTACCATTTATAGGAATTAATAGGTAATATCATGGGTATAGCGTAACGTATCGGTATAGGATTACGCTTGGAGTTCGAAAACCAACTAATAATCTTTGAAGCCTTTCGAATTCTATTGCGAAATTATACGTCTCGATATTGGGAGTTAGTTTCACGAATACTTGGAAATAGCGGCTACGTAATTATTATCAATTCGAAACCATGGGAACATAGCTGCGAAAAACTACCATTGACATTGCAGAATCGCATTGAATTAGAATGAAATTTATCCTATACCTCTTTAACGTTTATTTGTTATTTTACTGGTAGAGCTTTTTGTTGTATTCTATATTCGAGGGAAAATATACTTTTTGTTCCGTTTCCAATTTAAGCTATCGTTCCTTCGTTTGTACTACCGATAAAATTGATAGAAAGGTGAACGATAGGGTCTTATAGTATGTGTAATATACGATGACACGTAGTTCATTTAGAAACGCATTTTATAGAAAATAGGACAAGTCATTTAAATTAAAAGGAAAAATATGTAATACATAATGGGTGAATATTCCAGCCAGACTGTGTTAATCAATTAAGATATAATCGAGGTATTTGTACAGGTGATTTATATCTACCGACAGATAGTTAGCGAGTGGACAGGAAAATAAAGCTGATACTACACGTACTACTTTGTATTAAAAAAAATTCCGCCGTCGATTATCGGTTTTTAAATATTTCACTGTTTGAAAAATTTCTTTGCCACTTGCCGGGCACCTTTTTCCATTGAAACAAAGATTAATTTTCTCTTCGTTAATGACTGCATAAAAATTATAGAAATACATGTTACTTTCGTGATTATTATTTTTATATAGCATCTTTATCAAACATAATATCGTAAAAGAAAAAGATATGGGTATGTTTGTACAAAGCTATTTTGAAATACACGAAGACAGAACGTTAATAGATAAAACATTATCGACGAGAAGGAGCGCGTGTTTTAAACATTTTGCTTAAAGGAAATCTACTTTGCGTTTTCGTAACATCAATTGACCAATCTTAGCGACCGTCCAGGTAGAAAGTTCTTACAGCTTTCGAATCTCGCCACGACATGGCGTCTGAAAGCAATTTATCGGATAATATGCGTATGATTGATTTTATTTCTACGAAGTATTTACGTGTTTATTTTATCTGAAAACCTAATGCCGAAGTATCTTTGACATTTGAGTCGAAACTGTTTTATTTTTATTTAAGGATAAAAGCAATTTAATTTATCAGAGAAAATATGCAAAAAAGATGTTGAAAATATTCCTTTAGATTCTGATCTTTTTTATAATGAGAATTTTGAAAAATGTCTAATTGGAATTGTTAATAAATATAGAGATAGAAACGTGGCGTGATTATTAAACGCTATTGTATTATAAATGTAATGAAGAAATGCGTATATATAATTTTCTCTCAACGACATTTATTACAATCTCGGTTGGTTCAATTAATTAATTTTAGTTTTGGCACTAGAAAGACGGACACGGTTACATTTGACCCTTTGTACTTTTACAATCACACTGATTCTACTTTATTACAATAATATTACGCAATCTTTTCTTTCGTCACACGCTTTATAAAAATTCTTATTCTTAAAGCTTAAAAAATGTCAACAAACGAATCAGTTAACTTAGAATCAAAAAATGTTGTGATTTGATTTTGATAGAAACGAAGAAATGCTATCTTTTACGCAAGATATATTATCACGTAATCGCTAATATCTTTATTTTTTTTTCACGTATTTGCGAATTTTCTAGACCTTAACCGATATCGTATGTTTCTTCGATAAATTGACAAATTTGAATTTGTGCGCTTTTTCTTTTTACTTTGCACAGAGTTCTCTAATATACAGAGTGAATCATATATTTGGATATATTCGTACTATACGGATCAAGCAACTTTGTAAAATTACTCACTGTTCGAATACGCCGAAGTAACAAAATCCTGAAGCTTCCATCCGCTAAAAAAATCTGTCAAGTTTAATAAATCGAAAGTTCTAAGCCTTGTTTCTTCTTCTTCTTCTTTCACAACCAGTTCCAATTACATGACTCATTCTCTAATATCATTCAACATTTAATCAAATCACGTACGGAATATACTCTACAATTACTTCGTCAACGATGAAGACATCGTAATTGTCGTCATATTTATTCATACTCCAATCAATTATAGACACATACATCTACTAACAACCCAAACAGTACACCTCTACCGACGGAATATACCTAAAGTCAACCATTCTTTCAGTAGACCAGAAAAAACGTAAAAATTCTACACGAATAACTTACCAACTCATTGTCAAGTACGAACGTAATTGAAACGTGAATCCAAAAGTGAAACAACAAACGTGGTACGGTAGCGAATGTTTCTGGAAATTATTTGGTCATACACCAACGAAAGATTGTCCACTGGTCAAGCAAAGCGACCGCTGTCCGGCTTTCTCGGCGGTAAGAGGATTCTCCTACCATGAAAAAAACACTGCATCATCTAAACAGCGATAAAACCAACGTCCTTCAAACCAGCTCGAAGGGTGACAGGTAAATAATTGACGCACTTCATTCTACAATTGTATTAAACCTCCTATTTTATTATCTGTGCATTTTTTGAGCGGTCTGTCGTTCAATTTTTGCTGGCTTCTCTCGCCTTACGAATCACGACTCTTCGACTTGTCCTTCGTTCCTCCTTGTTCCTCTTCCGTTCTCCAGCCCTCGGAGCCCACTATTATCGATTTCTGTCGCGATCAACTCGATCGTTCTTCGTTTCTTCGTTCGAAATACTCTTCGTTCTCGTTGCTCGAAATTATTTTTCGCTCTTCGCTGTTTCGAAAGAAATCATTCTTTGCTCCTCCGTTTGTGTTCACGATTCGCGTGGTTTCTCGATATCGATAAAAATATTAGCGGTAAGAATAGCGATGCGATGGCGGCAATTCCATGTACGCACGAGGGCGTGCGATGTTAGTTGTCGAATCGTTCGTATGCTCACGCAACAAGCACGCGCAAGAAAGCATTCACTCGGCCAACAAGTTTTCCTCGCTTATGGAAAACTTTTGCGACGGCACAATTTTGATTTTTTCCTTGCCATTTTTTTCTTTTTTTTTTTTTGGCCTCTTGGTACGTTTGAAGATCAGTCGGATAAGTAAGCCTTTGATATTACTCTCGCAACTTTATGATTCTTATAATGCCGATAATTATTCGAGTGACTCTTTTCGACCAGTCACGCGAGCAAACGATTATCGCTCGAACGAAGGTTTTATCCATTGCGAATAAAAATTTCATTCGTTCAATTGCATCTTATTTATCTGACTGTGATCGACGAATGCTGCTAACATTTCACAATTCTTACGCGTTAAACGATATTTTTCGCTCGAGTCTGTAGACATAAATATGCTTACTTAAATTTATAAAACAAGTACAGCTCGAACGACAGAACAAACTGATTCTGTACATATTTCCAGCTGTCTTTCGTTATCGTTCGTCGTGGTAGCGTATGTTGCGTTTAATAAACGTTACAACAACGTCCAAGTGTTTGCTGGTCAATGCTGGACATTGGGTATATTTTCTCGCGAGGATGTTTCGATTCTATGCTGTTCGAGCTTTCGTGAGCAGTTCTCAATGGAAATTCGTGTGTAACGCGATGGACGACAGTTTAAACCCTCTTAAAAGCTAAAAATCGAATTCTAATTCTGTAAGAGAAAAATCGGTTGGAATCGTTCTAATTAATACAAGACACAATCGGTGAATAAACGATTCTTTCGTTCCTTTGCATGTCCTGTTCTTTTTCTGCAAGTGTTCCATGCTTATCGTGTGTGATTTCAATTCCTGTGTATCGGTAAAGTATGCAACGTTTGTATATATAAAAACGGAATCCAAAAGCTGATTTTAACAATACAAAAATCTGCTAAATCACGAGCACGAGTCCTGAATCACGAAGATTACGAGTACTTACGGCAGAACTCCATTTATCGGAACACATCGATGATAGTAAATTCCGTATCACTACCATATTCCGAAATGGAAAATTAATTCTTTTAAGCGTTTTTAATAAATACGACCGACCTTTCATATTCTGTATTACAAAATCCATTGTTATATGTTTCATTCAATATTTGTTCACAACTGTGTAACGAAGCGTTTACTCTAAATTTCATATAATATTTTTTGCTCCCTTTCATTCGTATATTATGCTTCCGCAGTTTGTCCAAATAGCAATTTCAACGAATCGACTTCAATATCCACTAGCGATTCGAATAAATGGAGTTTCACTGCGTGAAAATTTGTCTGACTCGATACTGGGACTATTTACTTGAAACAGTATTTCTCAAGCCTTATTCACCATTTTTGCACGATAAGAGCTACTGTTCTCTAACTTTCTTGCGATATTTTTCAAGTCTTTGATATATTCTTAGTGAGTTATTATTGAAAAAGTAACGATTATACAAACGGTAAAAATTGTGCGTCGTATATTGTAGGAAAATGAAAGGGATTCCGAAACAGATTTGTTTTATTCGTTTCATGATCGTTCGTGATACTAGTTGCAGGAACTACGCTAGATCATCTTAATTATCTTAATGACATTGAAAGTGAGTTGTTGTTTCTTTTTTTCTTTTAAATAAACATCTATCAGAAATATAATATAAATGTCTAAAGAAATGAAATCTAATTGTATCTTATAGCTTACATATGTTACTTAAAGAGAAACTTCGTGTTTATATACATTTAACATGACTCTAGAAATATACTGTTCAATTAATTAACAATTTACGATTCATTTTCAGGAACGAAAAAAATCTATTCGATCGAGATTCTTTTGTTACTGAGCACTTTAACGATTAATCAAACTCGTTTGAACTGACGATTCTTTCGATCACTTTGAACGGTATACGGATCGTACAACGCAAACATCCTTTACAGCTCGAATAAAACGAATAGCGTAATATTAACTATTTTAATTGTAACACCTTGAGAAACAGTGTTTCAAGTATCGATTGCGCTATGTTAACTTTCGATAAATACACTGCCACTGACAATCAGCAATTATTACAAAATGGTGTTTATGACACTAAGAAACTGGCGAAGTGAATCGAGCATCGGTATCAGTTGGAAACAACGAGATCGACGAAATTCGTGAGAATCAGAAATAGCACAAACAGCTAGAAGAGTGTGGCAAAACTCGGAGTAGTATCACTGAAATTTATAAGATAACGGATAACTTACAGAACGTTTGTAGAAAATTGAAATCGTCAAGAGGCGCCTGACAATGAATTCTTGACAAAGTTTCGCGTAATCTGATATTGTTCGACAGTTAGCGATTAAACAGCAATTAGACATTGGCTTACGTTTGAAAAAATTTGCAATTAGACGGTAATATCTCTAATAGCAAAAAATATGGCAGATTTCAAAGAATATTATCGTTAATCCTAGTTAATTAATCGACTGAGCTAGTGAAAACAAATCGATGGATCTTCATCGATGATTTCGAAAAATGGAGCGAGCGAGCGAGAGAGAGAGAGAGAGAGAAAGAGAGAGAGAGAGATACGAAGCCTTTTAAGCGATAGTAAATAACGCTAATGAAATTTCTGGAGAATCGCGAATTTGAAGAGTATTTGCGACATGATCCACGCGATGAATTTGCGAACGAGAATCGAGACGATAATGGCGACGGTGATAGATGAATTTGTGATTTTCGACAATGTTCGTTAGGAACCGGAAACAGGAAGAGGCGAAGGACATCTCAGAGGATCTTCGCTGCTTCGACTTCTTTGCTTCTTTGTACGGTAGGTCGGCCTTTGTCAACCAATCTTTATCCATCGATCGATCGAATATTCGAGCGCCGCGAGCCACCTGCAAATAAACGTAGTTGCCTCTTTGACATAAAATTCGTTCTAACTCCAAATCGATTCTCATTGATTACGAAGGAGATTAGATAATTATTTTCAAATGTTAATAAATACGCGACCTTGACACCATAATTCAAGACCATCGACATCGATGTGGCACGTCTCCTTGTAAATAATTTACCACAAACGTGCCGGTGATTATAAAAGTGAGGCGGATAAAAGTGGAAAGAATTTCAGCCGCCTGTTCACGTTACAATAATCCAAAACCATGTTTGCAAAGTAACAGAGATCGAACCATTGGATCGAGTCGGTTGATGCGCCGTTAAACAGAATTCAGTTCATGCGTCAAACGCCAATGATATCTCGAAACGAAAATATATGACGCAGGCCACTTTCATAATCGCCGGTATAAATTGCGTACAGCAAATTCTTCGACTTAACGAAACAATCGTTCGAAAGAATATGATAGAATCGATAAAGGGGACTAAACAGGTTACCGTTTCTTGTCCATTTCTGATTCGGTGGCGAAGATGTAACTTCTCTGCGTGGGGTCCGGTGGTTGCAGCTCGAACGCGTGTTTCCTGCCACCGGAAGTGGGCGCGCTGCTATGCACCCTGAACCCATGCAGGCAGGCGACACCGAACGCCTTCTCCGCATTAGCGTCGTCGTAGAAATACAATGCAGCGTCCTTTAGTACGCAATATCGCCTGGACCAACCGGTTGGTGACGACGTTTTTCTGGCGTGTTCTTGCTGCTTGCTCAGGTATCCGAAGCAATCTGGTCTGTGAATGGCGCATGCTGCTATTTCACGCATTCTCAGCGACGATTCCAACCAGGTGTCAACCTGTAAAAACGTCAACGGGAATCTATAGGATATACAGGAAAAACGGAGAATTTCCGTCTTTAGCGATTTTCTATTATCTTCTCAGGGCTTCCATTTCTCTTCTATCACCTCGAGTAACTTCTCACGAAAAAATTTAGTTACTTTTGTGACGCGTTTTCCAAGTTGAACTAATTACTTCGTACATTCGCGTTTCACGATAAATCTCGTACAAGTGCAAAGACTATTAAGGTAGGTGCGCAATAAGGCATATTAGTAGAACTGTACGATTCTCCAGAGCGCTGCCAGACACTTGCAGCGTCTAATCCAACTATTCAAGAAACTCCAGCAGGCGTATAGCCGAACTTGCAGAATTTAAAGCGAATCTCATTTTCTTCAACTTACGAGAACGCGGACTTCCATCGTTTCGCAAAGTTTTTGAAGCTTCTTTTGCCTAGATAACGATGCAAGAGTATCTCCAAAGATACATACATACAGCATATGCTGTTAATTGTTCAACTTGTAGCATCCATCTTTCTTTCTGTTGGACGAATGTAACGAAAATATTCTTTTCGAAATTTTTGATTTAATTTTCTTTTATTTCCGAATATACCATCGCAAGCGAAAGACCGCGTAGAAGGAAATACATTATATACGCGTGTCGGTTACCGCACCAATTAAAGATTAAATCGCATTCTGACCAAGAAGATCCGAATGTTCGCGCGAGGTACTCGTACACAATGTAAACTTCGTTTACTCTTCGAGCATGATCCGGAAATAGACGTCGAGAGTAACTTGGCAAGCTACTCGTAACATTTACCTGGTCGTTTCTTTCGATCGCTTCCTTGATGACCGTCGTCCATCGAGCGGCAGCTTCCTCGGTGTCCGCCGCGAGCCGAAGCGTCGGTGCGCCCTGTTTTTTGATCGCGAAGCTGTGTAACCTCAGCTCGGGCGTTTGCTCCACGTCGTACTTTATCAGCATCACCGCCCCCACTGGCTGTGAATCCTACGGGAAACGAAATGGTCCACTGGTGTACCATTTTTCCAACAAAACGATCCCGTGCAAACACTCGTCGCGTCGATGGCCTCGATTAACCGAAAGGAATGCCGGTTAAATAGGTTTCGAGGGGACGCCAGGCGTGGCTGGATGACATCTCTTTAAACTAACGACGAGCATGCAAAGTTCGGAACCTTTGTGCATAGCTTGGATGACTGAACTTTCTAACTTTGTTTATTTTACAGCAGCGTTACTTGCTCTGCCAATTTTCTCCGAATACAAAGTACCCGATCGTGTTAGATATTCTCTATATTTTGTGTCAAATTACGCGAGTTGTATTAGGCGAGTAAAACCAACTTCGTACACCAAACGATTAGGACCGACGCTGTAAAATAAGCTTCGACATTTGAGAATAGAGAATATTAATTTTATGAGCTGATATTAATTTTATCCTTGCGTATTAATCGTATCTTATGGCGTCTAAGTATTTGAAAATACAATTTCATGTTTTTTCTTTTTTCGAAATTACATCCTATAGATTTGCGCGCGCTAATCGACACAGTTTTCCATTCTACGAAGAATGGGCATTGAGAAGGGAAAGAGAAGAGGGGATATTCGTACTAACCGCGTCAGTCTTGTAATAATAGAGGCAGTTGTCGCGGCGCAGGGCGAACCATCTTCGCACCCACTTGTCCGTGTTGGTCGAGGTCGCGGATTTCCTCCATAGGTATCCGGTGCAGAGCGGCGCCTCGTCGCTTCCTTCCTTGGTACCAGGTCTGGCCACCCGCGGTGCCAGTACGTTGCACGTTCTCGCCACTTCGAGTTCAAGGACGTCGGTGCCAGAATGCGCGAGCCTCACGACTTCCGAATGCGTCGCGTCCATCACGTTCTTCCCGTTCACCGCCATTATAATGTCGCCAACTTCCAGGCCAGAGCTCTCCGCGGGCGTGTCGGGCTCGATAGCTGAGACGACCACGGGTTTCGAGCCGTGAATACGGAAACCGAACTCACCTCCGGCTTCTCGTTTCACCACCACCCTTTTGTCGCTTTCTGTAACCATCACCACCGCCTTCGTTATTTGGCGTCTGCGGCAGTCCTATTCGAGCCTCATCGAGCGGCAAACGCGAAGTCGTTCGCGCCAAATCCCACGATCCAAGATCCGAAATCCGAGATTTCAAGAGCCGCGATCACAGCGGATTTGCCGCGTGATAATGCAGTACGAGCAGGAATTGATATGGATCCTGCGGATGATGGATAGCGAATATCGGTAGGAGCGGAATTGAGCGTATTAGGAGGATAGAATTCCGGGTATTACAGTCGGTTCGGATCTATTTTAGCGAGCAAGGATTCGATAGAGGCGTTGAGCAGATTCGAACGTTTTTGGATAGTTTGTATCCTGTCAGGGGAATGGCTGAAAGGAATGCGTGGTAGAAATCGCGAGCGGATAAATCCTATGGAGATTACGTTAATCACTGCTGCGAGGGAAATGTGATTCGAGACTTTACAACCCTGGAAAATGAAGCTCTGCACGAAAAAAAAAAAAGAAAAAAGAAAAAAACGTCAGTCTACGTTTTCGACCTATTTTTCCGCGCAGATTCACCTCCTTTCGGCTTTTACCGTCAGTTGAACGGCAGCCGGTATAAGTCTTGCATGGCTATTAATTTAAGTGATTAATGTGTTTCGGAGGCAAATATTTTTCTCATTGATCGACGTTAACGTTATTATACCGTTGAAAGGAGCTATCATCGGTTCAAATACTATCAATCTACCGGCGTTTTCCTATGTAAACAGGTTTAGCAAACAGCAAAACCGACGAATAGTAATGATACTCGAAGTTCGGTTGCCGTTTGCTCTTTCACGCTTCGAAACCGTGAACAAACAGCACATACGAATACAGAGAAAGTCATAGAATTGCACGCAAATCGTCGTTTCATATTCCGGTTGCATAGATTACACAGTATTTTATTTTTAGCTTAAATCGACGACACGGTTCGGTGGAATGGTTAGTTCCGTATTTATCACGAACTTGCACCGCGCGATACACGATACGTTTCTAGTTTGGTATCATCCATCTTATTTATCAAGCATCGAAGCACGCAATATCGATTGCGCGTGATCGATTATGGGCGGAAATCCGAGAGTACAACAGACGGTTCCGAATAAATTATCCTGCAAGTGTTACTACTGCCAAAATGACGAAGCTGTTCGTCTTTCGCAATAACGGGAAATATAACGCCGTTGTTAATGATAAATCGTGCAATCTCTAGAATTTATTGCGACTCGGGTTACGAGAAGGAAATATTTACTTGGGTAATATTAGGCTGTTTTATAATAAATAATAATTGTTCGGAAGTTTGAGTGGCCGTCCGTTTATGGCACGGGCAGGAACATTCCCTTCTTTGGGAAAATCCGAATTACATGTCCTCCCCGAGCTGTAAACCTAACGACTCCGAGGTCAGGTAAAAACCCCCGGGAAAAGTCCAGCCGGAAGGGCACGATGGACACAGGAAACCCAACGGCTGGTAGGGAGAATCAGCAGCGTAGGAGGATAGTTCATCGACGGACATCGTACCGTGCGGATGAAATACTTCACTGCCAACGAGATCTTACCACCGCCGTGTTCATAACATCGCACTTTACGTTTATACAAGTGGAAATACAGTGCTCCATTACTCTAACACTCGATCTATTAAACCTCCTCCACCTTGAACGTTAATTCATTCGAGGTACGCGATATCGACCGATCGGTTTGACCTGACCGGTTGCTCTTTAGTCGAGAATTCGCAACAATGATAAATATCGAGGAGACGAGGAAATTCCTCTTTCTAATTGCACCGTTTTTTCTAGTTGCAGTTTTTATCAACCGGAAAATCGCCGATGATCCTAAACGCATCAGAAGGAATTACAGAACCGTTTTTGTTCCTCTTAAACATCGTCGTGAATTAGGAAGCACGCGACGAAGAAACCTGGAATCGGCCCGTAGGAAGAAAGAGCATTGTCATCGTCGATAAGCTTCTCTTCTCACTGCCTCGTTTTCGATGCTTTCTTAGCCGGATATTTTTATTTGCGATTACGCTTCGAGCGAGATAACCAACGATTTACTTCGTTCGAACTGTCAACTACAATTTCATGGATACTTTGGGAACGCGCAGTCACGCAATAAATCATCCCCCGCGGTGGAAATTTATACGAGAAGATTTCAGTGAGGATTAAGGGTTGCTCCAATTCCTCAACCTTGTTTCCATAGCTATGCGAGTATCGTTTCCTATTCCGTACTGTTACGTATTCATCAAACGGGATGGCTTTTGTACATTATCTCGAATCGTGCGATACGCATTAACCCTGGAAACCCGAGAATTCTACTTTACGATGCTTCTTGTATTAGGCGAATATAAAATGTCTCTATAAATAAAATTCTAACTACACGTACATTAAAGATGTAAACGTATCCGCACATTTGCTTATTTTTAGCTTAGCGAGTCTTTCTGCAGGCCCTTTAATCTTTAAATTATGTGTAAGACAGTAATTATATTCAGATGGTTGAAAAGAGAGAGAGAGAGAGAGAGATAATTTTAGCAAGATTCTGAATATGAATCGTGCTTTTTGAAAAAGAACTTTAATTTTCTGCTGGCACTGCAGCCTCATTAAGTATCCAAGAATTCTCTGATAATTACGCACGGCTGATTCCGATGTTGGTCGATTCTTTAAAATTTGGAATAAAAGTTACGGCGCCAGGGATAATATTAATTTTTAGTGCGGATAGCGGAAAAAATATATTTCTATTTATAGCTACTTCGCCAATTGGTTATTTCGCGAACTGCAGCTTTTTCGTTATAAACACATTGATAACGCGTATATCCAGAGCTGAAATAACGTTTCTTTAATTATAAAATTGATGGAACATAAACGTGGTATTTTTAAGATTTAAAAGCGTCACTGTTAATTATACATTTCATGAAAATATTCAGCGATTATACGTTATTCGTCTCTTAAAATCGAATTTATGGTTCTAACGAACAGGAATCTCGAAATATCCATGCTCATTTATTATTTGCATTTCGCGATTATTTATCGAAGAATATTTCAGAATCTTATATCTATTTAGGTTATCGTTTGCGTCGGATTATTCATTTATTCAATCGCTCTTCCATTTCTACCGATCCTGCGGCTCATTTCTAGGCATTTCATATAATTGAGAAATCTCATCGGTATATTTGAAATTGCTAATTAGTCGTATTAAATTAATGTCGGTCTCGCTGCCCAATTAATTGTTTCCAATTTCCTGCGAAAAAGTGACAGGAAATTCGAATTTACACGCGTACACGATTCCATTTGTTCATGAATTTACATGTTGACGTGACTGTTCTGTGAATACGCATCGCTACATTTTCCCTATATCTGCGAGAAATTCCGATTCGCTTTCCGTATGAACGATCTTTGAATAGCACAACGATATTTTTCGCATTAACATTAATTATAATAGTATATTTTACAGGATTTGTATTCTTGCCAAGGAACGCGTGCGACGAATATTGAAAAAATTTTCCTAACAAAAACACGACGGATACTTTTGTGAAAAAGCAACGAATGAGCATAGAATCGCAAACGTTTCAATCGTTTTCGTTCTCATAGATAAAAAATTTCCGCAACTCGCGACGTTTATCTTGCAGATTTTAAGAGAGAGAGAGAGAGAGAGAAAGAGAGAGAGGGAGGAGAGCACTATGCACGTCCCAAAGCAGGCGCATAAATAGAAAGGAATACTGGGTAAAAATAAAATGAAAGCGGGACGGTCTACGTCGTCGTAGCTACATAAATAAATGCATTTTTAGTTCAGTATTTGTTTTGTACGTTTTTTCTCGGCATTAATATTTGCAAAGTTATATCTAAAAATTGTAAAACAAGAAATGACGTAACGCGAAGCGAAGTTAAAAATACGTAACTGAAACTCTTACATTATATATTACATTTCTGAAAGAAAATTCCGTTTCTTTTCCTTTCGTATGAAACGATATTCGCTTATAAATATCGGAAAACACACGCTTAATATGCCTCGTTCGAATAGTCGCACGAACGCCATAGCATCGTAAAGAGTCGTGGTAGAATTCAGTTTGCGAACCGTTCCATTCAGAGATACGAATTGGATAAATGGTACCGAACGTAGGAGATGTCTATATAAATCAACAGAAATTTCTTTCGTTTCTACGTGAAACGATATATATTCGGTTACAAATATTGAAAGCAGCCATACGAGATATCCTGTTTGAAGGGACGAAATAAAAATTAATTCACGCGACGTAAAATGTTTAATAGTATCAAATGTAGAACGTTACGTTCTAAAAGCAACAAAGTTTCGTCTTTTTCTTGATAAGTTTACTACGCGAGAATTAAATTGCTTTGTAAAGCTCGGAATTTTGAAGAAGTAGAACGCTCGTATGCACTGTACGATGCTCTTTTTCGTAAAGATACAATGTCAATGTTTTCTGAAGTTTACGTCGCTCGATGTTCGTGTGACGGAGCAAGGGGGAAGTGCACGTGACTTGGTTAATACGAAAATGAAAGTTGTTAGTGATACGTAGTACGATAGAAGCTATAGTCTCTTCGAACGTTCGCCACGTCGGTGATACGATGACGCAAGCAATTATTTTTGTAGGACGTTGCACTCGTGGGCGACGCACAGATTCTGTCTTATTTTAATTTCGTCTACCGTTCGATCTCAATTCAGTTCACGATTACGCGAACGCTTAACAAGTAGCGTGCGTGTAAACAGAGACGCGTGCGACACGCTGTTGCTATACCGTTGTTTTGTTCTAACTGGAAATGCGAATCAACCCTTTTAAAAGAAGCTCGTTCGCGACACAATTAAATCAGAGAAGTTGAGATAGAGTGCGAAAAATATGAATTTTCGCTTGGGAATCGCCACGTTTGAACGGTCATCTTACTAAAAAGGAAGTCAAAAAATGGAATATTTCAAAAAATGTTCACAGTTCCTAATCTTTTATCTTTCCGTGTTATAGCAATCGTTGTTGATATTATTTCGCAATAGTTGGATTAGCTTGGCGTAGAGCGCATTCGAATTCTCCAATAATTAAACTTGCCCTTAAACTGCAAGAGCTCGTCTTACGCGAAATCGATTATCGAGTACCCATCACGGCTTCGTCAGACAATATCTTCATCAAATGTTCCATGGATGTAAGTAATTGCTTACAAACACTTACGAAGAGACGCGATCAATTAAATTAGTAGAGCAAAGGGAACTCGATACGCATTCGTTTTAATTAGCATGTTGTTCATTAACGTTTGCACATTTCGATTTTCATATTACTTCTAACAACGACACAGGCAATTTTACGAACGAAACGATTTAATTCCACGATAATTTCCACCTATTTTTCGTCGCGGTTTAATTTTAAAATGCACGATACACGCAGACACGAACTTCCTCGTAAACAGAAATGTAATATGGTAATTCCGGCACGCGTTACATTCCATCGTGAGCTTTAGAAATTAATATTTCTTGCTCTACTTAATTCTAAAATGCAGTTACTAAATTCTCCCCTTTGTGTTACGATGAAACAACAACCAGCGGTGCTTCGTTGTTATTTTTACTTCGGTGCAATTAATTAACGTTGAGATTGCGTTTAGCGTTAATTGCATATTTCGAACGACGATTCGTATTGTCGCGATATAATGCTCGTAAATGAAATATAGCGGGATAGGAATGGCGGAATAGAAGTGGTACAAAAATTCGCGTTCGAAAGAGTTAAGGTACCTGTGTATATGTACAGCTGTGTAAATCAAGAGAAAGCGAGAGGGAAAGATAACGCAACAACAGGTAAACGATCGAAACGCGTCGAAGCATGGTCGAAAATGTCGAAATCCAGGTCGAAGGAAAACAGGTCGAGACGAGATTATCAAGAAACACATCATGCCATAAAAATAATCAAGTCCTTGCGTCATCAGGCGTCGAACGTAATCGATAGTGCTCGAGCTTATAGCCTTTTTGTCTCATCATCGTTGCACCGTCGATGAGAGACGGTGAGACGGAGGGCTTCCTTTTATTTCTGCGATAAAGATGGCACACGCAACTCCCGCCCAACCCCTTTCGCAGCTGGTGTGTCAGAAATAGCGAAGATCGCTTTGTCGTCTTTTTCCTGATGGCGGAAATTCTCGCACGTGCGACATGCACAAGCATTCCAAGGTTGTTGCGTCTCACAGGGGGGAGAGCCGACGTTGTTATGGATTTTAATAGGGAGCGTGAACGACACGCTCAGGGGTAGGTAAATATCTCGCTTGTCTCGCTTTCGCTCGCTTCGACTAAAGTGAAAATACGAATTCGTAGGATGCCATTTACTAAGGGCGCTATTGTATTCGAGAGGTACGAATTGGAAATTGGTGGTGAGTTTGTTGGTGGATTGCTGAAGCGATTCAATGGAACCACGGTGGCTTCGAGGCAGCGCGAAATTCATTTCTTTTATGATAGGTTGTCGCCAGCAGACGCAATATTACCGTATTACAGTTACAGTCACAGACGATATTCGCCAAGTATTATACATGACGTGGCGTGAAAAGATTTAGGCTTCCTTTCGAAACTTCAAATTACACCTACTTTGATTAATTTCTTCTGTAGAAATATACATCTGTGTGTATAATCGACAAATTTGTTAACTGACGCTGCTAGCGAGAACGATGTACAAACGATGTTGTTTTAAGCAGAAGCGAACGTAATTAGAGAGAACGAAGACAAACTAATCGAAATATCCATCTACGTAAAGATGTATCAATTTTCTTTGGAAATTTCTAACGTAGAAAATGCGTACGTAAAGAATCCAAAAAATCGATTTTTTTTTTAGAGATAAAGCCATTCTGCAAGCACGTCTTTAGTTTCATGACCCTGATCGCGATAAAGGTACGATTGACAGTGGCACGTATTGTTCGATTAATGACAACCAAACCATGCCGTGCCATCGACTTGGCACACTTCCGATTTTATTGTCCCGACGACAATCGCGTTTCTCTATAAATTTCTGAATATCGGAATTGGCATTGTTCCGGTACCTGGTAGTTGCTACTTTGTACTACTCGCCGCATGGCGTTACTATATTTTCGATGTTTCATCAGCTCTCGCGTTATACCGAATTCTTCAAAATTATCTTCGTAGTGTCATTTCTAATGTCATTTTGTGAAACTAGAAGGACACCCATTATCGGTGTAAATCTCCTTTCAGAGTAAGAACGTGAAGATTCCGTACAACACACATCGTTCAAAACACATCGTTCCGATGCACTCGAGGAAATTAGCTGCTACTATCAATAGTTAATTATGCGGGTCGTGTTCGTAAGATCGTACACAGTAAACTAACTACAGGTAAGCCGTAATCACCTTTGATGTGGAAATTTAATTTTATTGTCATTAGATTAGTACACGCCACGGACGAATTTGGACGAAACAAGCAAACTAATGGCCACCTTGTTCGATGTCGTAGCGGCTTCGATAAATCGGTTACAAGACGAAAATCGTATCTTGATTTTCAATGTGGATATTTTCGAGCCGTTGCATCAGGGTCAGGCAGAGAATAATTATCGGTGATGACCGTGACTTCTTTCGACCAAAGATTCGAGGATCGAATTTTACGAAAATGATGGCGAAGGGGATAGAAATTTTTATTGCCTGAAAAGAATATTGGTTTTCATATTTTTTTACATTCTCCTTACGAACGAATCGTATTCGATCAATTATTTAATCGAATTATTCAATCGTTATGAAAACAAATTATTTCGTAAGTTCGAACAAATGACTAAAAAATATTGCGGATGAATATGAAGTAATCACTTAAATTTTCTAGAGGAGAAGTGTAGTGAAACGAGTTCTGTGGAAAAATGTTCATTCGATAATTTTAATCAGGCGGAATAATCGTATTTACGTATTAACAACTCGATAAAACAGCGATTAATGGTCGTTGCATAATCGCTGTTCACGTTTTCATTACACGTGTTATCGAAAACCTCTGTGCCGCTGTGTGAGTCGCGTTTAAGCTATGTTAACTAGCGCATTGAAACAACATTAAAATAAAAAGCTCTAACGAACGAAGAAGAAAATTATGTTCAATGATTGTTGAAAAATAATTTCAGTTGGATATCAATCTCGTGCGACAGAATATTGAAAATGATCTCCATTTCTAATCTCGGATTATACGATAAAGAACGACGCCACATTTAAATTCGGATACGATTAGTTTAGTTCTTTTCTTACGGTAAGAGAATTTATTAGAAAACTTTGGAAAACAATTTCGAAAGAAGGAAACCCGGTTTTAAAGAAAATTTATGGTTCTCCGTAAAAGTCTTTGCAAAAACGGCTTCACCAGGGAATTTGGAAGGCGAACCAGTAGCGTTATACGTACAAGTTTCGAAGCCAAAGAGTAGAAAAGTGAACCGCTTTGGGATACGTTTCATAACATAAACTTTGACGCCACGGAGGATTTCCTTTTGACCTGGCAAACATTCGGGAGGGTACCAATTTAATTATTCACTTAGGAAACTTCTCCGGTTTTTGATTCAGCCTGTCTCGGTCCGTGAAAGCGAGCCGTTCAATATTTACAAGCACATATCACGCACAATGCAGAATCGATCGCCGATAAAGAAATTAATGAAATTTCACTTTGCAAACTACGATAGCCAATTCGCCGTTCTTTCCAGAGTTAAAAGCTTTTTTGTATTTTTCTATTTGTATGAGATCGAATCTTTGTTTACGATACTTACGAGCATCGATCTCGAATTTCTCTATTGCGATGAAATAGAATATGATTTTTGAAAAAACGTTGTACACGAGTAAATTATTGCGTGTAAAATGGAAAAATATTTACCTTTTGTAATGTCTCTTTTTCCAATGTATCTTTTTTCTTCATTTTTTTTTTTTTTTTTTTTAGTGGATGGACGAAAAGGAACAAAAATTTGCACGTTATTTGGAACTTGTTAAACTGTAAATGTTTCTTCCCGTTTAATTAAAACCACTGGCAACGTTATCTGTTATTCCATTCAACCGGTTCAATTTTTCGCTGAATAAATATTAAATATTGGAAAATGTCATGTAACTGGGAATACAATGGGGAAAGGGCGAACAGAAATCGAATTCCTCTAGATACAGGCAAGTGGGACGAAATAATTCACGGAGGAATCGATAACTTTCTGTATCGGAAGAAACGTGATCTTTGTGCGAGATTTTGTCTCTTAAAAAGCGTCGAATAGAATAATTAATTTACCATGGACGTCCGCGCCGAGCCTCGTAAGGGCTCGACCCTCCGTGCACCAAACTCTGAGCATGCACTTCAGCAGCTCCTCCAAGGCCCTCTTCAAGGACGCGTCCTCTCCAAGCTCCGTGGAACATTCGGAGGCCGCGCAATCGCACACCATCTCGCGTGTTGATGCGTGTCCGGCCACGTGACGCGTTCCAAGTGCTACGCGACTTTCTCGTAGCCTACTCGAACTTCCGGCGTACTCTTCGGTGAACAACGTGTCCACCGGGTTGCCCGGCGATCGAAAAATCACCGCGCTATCGTCTATTCGCCTCCTCGTTCCCTATCACTCTCGAATGCTTCAACGATACGGTTTCGATCATGGATTGTGACACGACGAAGAAGCGGAGGACTTCCGGTGTACACCGTACACCGTCTTTTCCACGCGGTCGCCGTCCTTTCTTTTTCTACCGTAAAATGTCGCGTTAAGTCCACGCCTCGATTTGTCCACGAACGAGATACGAAAGCAGGATGCACACGCGTCGCGGAACGCGTCAGACGCAGAGGAAAGCTCTGTTCTTCCGAAGAGGATGCCTTCGGCCAGCTCGTGGAATGCGACTCGCCGCCCTGACCCACTGACTGCCAGCCAAAAGCTTCTTCCACGCCACCCTCCCTGCCTTCCTCTCTCTCTCTTTCTTCCTCTCTCCTTCGCGCCTCACTCCACTTCGGTTTAACTTCGGCGGGAATATTCAGACGGCCGCGAATCAAGCTTCCACGTATAGAATCAACTCCTCCCTCTCCCTCTTTCTTTCTCTTCCTCTCAGCGCGCTCGAAATTGTATCTCGATGATACCCGATCGATGCTTCCGGTGTGTTCTAGCGAGACGAGGACCGGGGAAGGGGATCTCGATGCGGTTTTCGATTGTTGTCTCGAAATGGAACTATAGAAGAATGGAGGAGTGAGATCGACGAGGGGAGTCGTTCTTTCGACCGACTGGAGGAAGCGTGCAGCAACCACACTTGGATGTTTTCGGAATATCTGGAATAACGCTACTTTACTAGGATAAAATTATTTTTCGAGTTTGTTCGACAACTAATTTTGCTTTCAGATATACGAGACATTCGCGTATTTTTTTGGTATCGATTTTCTTCGATGGATACGTTTCGTAGCGATTTGTGATATCGTCTTTGATGATAACCTACTACCTAATGTGACAGAGTTTCTTCTGTGCAACTCCTTTACTGGTATTTCCTTCGCGAGAATCATCTAAGAGAATATTTAACAACGTCCTATTATGGAAGCGGAGAGTATAACGTCTGGAATATTTGCCATTACTGGCACTTGTAGTACATACCGGCGTGTATACATAATTACTCGTGAAAATCGCTTACAAGAGCACTCTAAAAACTTCAGAACGAAACAAGCCTAAGGTATGCTTAAATAATGTAATTCTTCGACCTTGCATCGTGTAATCGGACAAAGAAACGAATCGGCAATTATCCGAAAGTCGTTAGTTATTCCAAATATTTGCAGAGTAAACAACGATGCTGACCTACGAATAAACGTTCAGAATGCATTGCTAACTTCAAACATGGATATACGTACTGTCAACAATCTGCTGTTTTCATTCATACTCTTGCCAACTAATATATCCTGTATAGTTATATTTCCACGTAATTGTTAGAATATTGCGACAAAGACGCAGTTTAACGCGTTCGCTTTACGCGTATACGACTTTTCTTATGAAACCACTTACGAAGAGAAAGGGACGATGAGAAATAAAGCATCGACACTCTGTATATCAAAATTTACAGCTTGAAATCCTAGTTAACCGGGCAATCGTAACACCGAACAATATTTATCCGTTCTCGAAATACTGCGAATGCCTAAATATAGTACAGCCTGATACGATTTATCCGCAACTCTATAATCGTAAATTATCAAATGAAATTCATTTTCCACTAAGTTTAATAGAGGTCGTTATAATATTCTGACAATGGCTAGAACCAGGGAAGCGGTTGTATTCGAGGATTCGCCTATTCTAATCAAGTAACGACCTATTCGTCACATGTGCCTAGCTGACGCACAAGCATCGTGGAAGCGTCGTAGCAGCCGACGACGCTCGGCGTCCTTCTCTCAAGCTACGCCGTTTCGATTATATTTAGCCAGAGTATTACGCGGTGCTTATTTAAAGAAACGGGAAGAACGATTCCCTCTTTTTTCTCCTCTATCTTCCCTCTCGCTCTCTCTCGGTCGTCTCTTTTCCGCCCTCCATTTTCAGCACATTTTCCACTCTTCCACATCCACGAAAGCCATCTGCTACCGTTCACTTTCTCTCTTCCACCCACGTCCCGGCGTTCGATATGGCAACGATTTCTTTGTCCGATCTCCTTCTGTACCAGGGCATTCTTCAGCGATGCGTTGCCTCATAGCGAAGTAAATTTTAGTTACAGTAACCTCTCCCTCTTTTGCTCGCACTCTATCTCTGTCGTCAATGGAATTTCTACATTTCGACGTATACATTTTGTACGCTTTGGATAGATCTAAGCGACGTCTACTTTGCCGTGTTAATTCAAATAGGCCTATTTGATTCTACGTCAGGAGGTGTTTCCGAGAAAAATGGCTTTTAGTATTTAACATCCAGGCATCGACTTCGCATACGTCCGAAATATACACCGTTACATCCTCCAGTCTCAATGGAAATACGGCTTTCTTATTCAATAGACAAATTATTTTTGTGCTACTCGGCTGCGATGACTCGATTTTAAGCGAAATTTGACGAATACGCTCTTTTCACTTAAGAGTACTTGCTAGTTTCATACGAGTTTACTGCTAATCTAATTTTTATTCTAATATCAGATCGATGGACCTAATGGAACAATTTCATTTACGAAATTTTCAGTATTGATCTTTTTAGAAATTGTAAAATGCTAAAATTTCAATTATTTCGATGTTACACGAAGCTTGCTTCGGTGTCCATTTTCACCATCTGTTTCCCATCAGACGTTCGATCTCATTTCCATTAACTTGCGTAAAAATTTTAATTTCAACTGCCTGCATGCTTGGTCTCTGTCAAGTGTCTAGATTTAAATATAACGTTCGAAGATGTAATTTAAATTGCTTTCCAACAGAAATAATACACTCGAATACAAATTTGCCGTGTTATGTCAAGAGGGTGCATCTGCAACTTTTGCTTAAACCGAGACATTGCTGCCAGGTAAGACGAAAATAGTTTATCTGTAGGTACATTAAGTAAGAAGGCTGTGTCTGCATTGAAACTGAAGATTATCATTGACATCGAACGTGCGTATGTGAAATCGATGCCTGCTCGTTAAATACTAAAACCAAAGGTCATTTTTCTCAAAACCAATCTTTCCACGCCGGTGTCGGTTACTCGTTGCAAACTAGGAAAATAGGAATACTTGAAATTTCAATTGCATTCCTTCCAATCGCAAAAATTACCCTATATCCGTACCTGACGCTTCTATATTAGTTCCCCCTTCGAACATCCCACTTTACCTTCGTCTCTCTTCGTATTTCGCATACTTATACATAGTTTACCTTATGAATTTCGAAAGTATGCAGCAATTGTTTTTGCCGTGCGTTACATACTTAATTCTTTATAGGTCTGTCACATTGTCTAAATTCCCTGTATCATACCAAAATAGTTGAAGGGAACTCTTCCGTACGAAAGAATGTTTCTTTGTGGATGAAAGAGATAATTTACTTGTAACACTTTAAATATATATTACATGCATTGTGTCATAGAACGATGCAAACACGAGCACAAAGTTCACCGTAAATCTACCTCCGGTATATTCGTGTACCCATGCATCGTCTCCAGTCTCCTATTACGCGAAAAATTTCGATTTATTCGTGTGACGTATCGTGTATAATTTCTCTTTTCTGTCATAACTATCTCGAGGAGCGTGTCTACACTCGGCATATAACGTATGTATAACATGTAACATCTTTGGAGGATGGTAAATGATCCTCGGAATGTCCACGGCCGAGGGCATAAATTTAGTGACAGCGTTAAGGTGTTGTGCATTGTAAGATGAATTTGGCAAATATTTACGCAAACATAACGTTAGATCTATCATAGGTGTCGCGGGGAATTTTGAACTCGCCAACAATTATTCGCTCGTTTCATTAGAAACTTCGTGTCTCTTTATCGATATTCCATACAAACCATAGATTACCAATGACGAGCGGTGGCAAATATTTTCCTATCAAAATGTAACAGCCATCGTTTTAATCGTCGTTGAGGAACAAGCACAATTCCGAGTAAAGAGCAATCAGTTTTGTGTAAACTACTCTCGAGACCAATTGCGAACGTCACCGTTAAATATAGTGCGCTAAGTGGAATTTATTTAAAACGATGATTCTTATTTTGGAGTAATCGACATATCGCTGAACCAGCATCAGATTTATTTTAAAAACCAAGTCTTTAGCGCTTTTAACGCTCGTCAGGATTAAAATTGATTATGGAAAGGTTGCTCGTCGTTCGTAAGTAGCTTCGACGAGTAGTTATAAACGGCTGTCAAAACTAATCTCCATATTATTATCTTTCTGACAATTTATTTCCTCTCCGTATTGTATTCCTACCGTTGAAATATTTGGATCGCAGGTAAAATAACAGAACCTAAAGTTTGATATTTACTTTTATAATCTATCTATATGTATATATATATCGTTGAAATTACACTGCAGATCTCTATAAACAAGCAGCAACGAGCAAGCTGCGTTATAAATCGATCGATTTTAGCCTTGATTAAAACCTTCATTTTAAATATTCCTGTATATTTAGAAGAATAACCTTTATGTTGAAATTTATCCACATAGTCCGAGGAGTCAGATTCCGTGCAAATCGAGGGCATTCTATTCAGCAGATTGATTACAGATTGATATTAATAAATACAGGAAATTTATAGACACGAAGACACCACATGATGTAACTTAACTTCATTGTGACCGAGTAAACATTTGCCAATAATTCCCATGCATTTGCTACTATGTGCTGCAAAGTACGAAACCAGAAGCAGGGAATTTCTTCGCAGCACTTAATAAAAGAAGTTCGGCTATTCCGTTGAAGGCGAAATAATAAGAAAACGCAGTCCAACAACTCACCGAAACACTTGGTCTGTATCCTTTTATACATTTCCCCGCTTATCTTTCGGTGTACTATCCTCTGCGTCGTCGCCTGGTACTTTTTCCTAAAGTTTCTTTCGCTCTCCGTCGATTCCTGAGAGCCCCTTCTCTCTTTAGCGACACTTTCCGCAACTTCGTCGTCGCCGTCTCTGCTGTCTGGCCTTTTCCACACGTGACTCTCCTCGAGATCGCCGATGTAAATCCATTCGCTGCTCGTGTACGGTTCCACGTACGTGTCTTCGTCCTCCCGACCTGATATTAGACGCAAGAACAACAACTTTTAGACAGAAAACTGCGGACACAATAAATTTCGAACGAGAACATCGTCCTTTCTTTTTTACCAGAGATGATACTTTCCTCGATGGATATGGAATAGAATTACTCTTTCTGGCAAATATTCGAGGGACGAAGGGGAAAAAGGACGATAAGATCGTCGTAAAACAACTTCTTCCAGAAGATCTAACTCGAATATTTCAAGTGTAACGATAAAGAAATTATGAATTCAATTATGTTGTTCATAATACGAAGCTTATACTTTTATTAAGCGTTGGAGAATCTAATTTTTCTTGTCGTTATCTTTAATACTGTATTTAGAATAGCCTGGAATTTTCTATAATCGTATGAAATTTAACAGTCGCGCAGCTACGTGCGACTATCCTTCGTAATTTTAAATTCAATTTTGTTAATCTCCTGTTTTTGAATTCTACCTTATAAAATGTATTATATTCCATTATTACGTAATGGTAAAATTAGGCGAATAAAACAGACCTATTAAGAAAATTAACACTTTATTCCTTCGGATCTTGGTGAAATTTATTGGATCTTGACAAACAGCGGAACAACTAATCACCTTCAAGGAAGATATACGGTACGAGAGAATCGGGGCGAACTTTTTTAATTAATGAGCGCTGTGTTCGCTAAATTTTTGTTTTAAATCGCGTTTCATTACGTAACTTTTTACAAGCGCGTTACCTGTCTGCTTTTATTATGCTCGTTTCGCAAATACTCGCTACGTCCATTTACCCGTATAACGGGTTCCCCAGTAGATGTGGGAGCAGTTAATAGAGTTCTCACATCGGAACTTTTTCACACGCTTTTTTACGACACCGTCAAGGGAATATCTTAATAAAACATACGTAAATACGTAATAATCAGAGTCAACGTAGCAATTTTTGCCGATTGTTACAATCTAAATATGGATGTTTATGTATTTATGGGAAATTTAGTTGTACGAAAATGTAAACTGCTCGTTATCACATTTGGTTTTACAATTTAAAAAACTTTTTCGTCTTATTCGAATCAAAGATATTTTTACAAATAGAAATAATCGAAATGTAACAACCAACCAGAGTACAAGTCGTAAAATCTTTCTCAGAGGTGGTAAGTTTTGAAATCGTTGCCTCGCCTTCGACTTCTTTCCCATTACTCTCATAGCGCGATATATTGGCGAAACCCTAAACTTCATACAATCCTAGATCCAGGCTATCTTTTCTTAGAATCTACCCCTTTATCTCCTACACCACCAATGCTTTACGATACTTCGAGAGTATACTCCAAAAGATAAGCCAGATACGCACAGGATGCTCTAGAAGCCACGACAAAACAAAGAAGAAGAGGATTGCTTGTGCAAGATAAATATTACGAAGTATCATTTACGAGAAAATTCATTCCTCTTATAAATTTTAACACACAAAGATAGGTGTTCAAGCTAGCCTAGATATCTCGCAAACGAAACACCGTGCAATTGCTATGTAAAGTATCTTTTGGTACACCACATGTCGGCATGAATGGAAAGTTCGTTCCATTTTTACGGCTAAACCAAAGGATGCGTTTTCTCCTTTACGTGCTTCCTTTTGGATCACAATGTGACCATTCCTTTCGACGTCCTTCCGCCATTCGTGCCAGGCCAACAAATATCAAGTACTTGTTACGTAAAAATGCTTGTTTTGCGCTCTACAGTCGATCGTTAACTAATCGATAATGGTCGGTTAGTCGGAGAAGAGCTAGATCCATCTCGTTACGAAAAATGAAACGAACTTTCTGTTCACCGAATAATTTAGAAGCGATTCAAGACGGACAGGTTACGCGACTCATGCTGTACGATAGACATTCTTTGCAATCGTCAATTCTGTACATCGTACTAACCGGTAAGTATCTCCAAACTGACGTCGGTGCTCCTCGCGTGAAGCCTTTTTCTGCCAGCGGCGGTATCGTCGATAGATCCTCTGCTTCCTCGTCTCGAGGCCACCCTTTCTTCCGATTTCGCCCGGACGTCCGATCTACCTGCGCTGCTGCGACGGTGCCTTCTGTCTCCTCGATCCTCCGATCGATACCTTTTGTCGAACTTCTTGTACAGCCGATGGCCGGGTACGTGCTTCGGCGTGGAGGACCTGTGTCCTTCCGGGGAGTCCGCGAAACCTGCCGGCGGTCGAACGATCTCTTCCGAGACCTCGAGGTGGAGCAACACGACGGCACGCACGATAGAGAAAAGAGGTAGATAGACCGACAGATAGAGAGACAGATCGATTCGAGATTGTTTTTTTTTTTTTTTTTTTTTTGATAGTTTGCTGGAGGTTAATTTTTAATCGAACTAAGTCGAATTTAAGCTAAAGCTGATATTTCAGCGAATTTGTGATTCTCTGACCTGTTAACTCGGAGTGAGAAAATCAAAGATTCTTTGTCTTTCAACGCCGGAACCGCCAATCCAAATTCAAAGTTTGGTCATTTTAGCGTTACTGTATTATTATGTTTCGTGAAAATTAAAACAGATCTGCATAGAGATGATTAATTTTCGTATATGTTTAATTACGCCTGAGAGAGCAAGTTAACAGGTTAAGGGCTGGTTCGTTAGAAACGAGTAGGAAGAAAGGAAGAAATTCAAGACTCAAGCAACGACTAAACTACGCTATACACTACAGGCTTCGTCTATTTATAGTTAAATATACTAAAAAAAAGGTACCTTCAAATCCACCATCAACTAACAAAAGAAGGAAGAATATCGTTTGAAACCTCCTACAAATGTTCTATCGCCCCTATCGTATCATGCCTTCGAACTTCCTTCCTTTCATAGGAGGAACTTTACTAAACACGGTGAATAATTTACCTCTCTTCCACAATGGTGACAATGGGGAGCGTCGAGGGCGCTGGCGGTCAAGCACTGATCCGCGCCCTCGCTGTAGAAGACGCTGTCGCTCCCTGGGCTCACGGATCTCAACGATTCCGCTGAAAGAGCCCTTAATCTAGCCTCTGGGCTCTGCGACTCAACGATCATCGCCCGTTGTCCGTTGTGTCCTGGACTGCGTTGATAACGACCCGGACTCAGCCTCGAACACATTATGTCGTCCGCTGCGCGCGATCTTCTTCGTGGAAGGCTGCCTGTTATGGCAGCGTTCTTGTCCTAAATGGAAACGATGGAAATGGGGTAGAAAGTTGTTTCACTATGCCAATATTACAGGTTGGTTTCGCGGTGTTTTCAGTTACGAGACTTGTCAAAACACGTGTGCATGGAATATTAAAACTTGCGTTTGGATTGGAGGTTTCGGTTTTAACTCTCGAGCGAGTGCTGCTCGACGTTATCTCAATTTCTGAAATTATTTTTCTATGGGATACATCTCGTAAAACTTTACGAGATATGAGGATTAGCATTTTTTAAACGTTTTATCGTGCAACTTAGGAAGGGACACGAAGGACGAAACTTCCAGTATCCAATACCCGTAGAAGGGAACTTTTTTTACAAGGATTATTTTACGTTTTATATGCGAGTTACGTACGATAATAAAAAACCAAAAGATAACACTGTGCAGGAACTTGGATAACGTGGAAAGTGATTATATCAAAGTTCACATATAACATTCAGCACTAATTTTTTAATACGTAAAAGAGTGAAATGTCTTACGCTAAAAATCCACTGGTAGCCAAAAGATAATTTTTAGCAGATAATTTCAACACGAATCAAACTAAGTTTATGTAAAATAAGTAGAAATAGAATTATTCTCTCTCGCAGAATTATATTCGTAGTAATGTCCTCGAAATTTCCCACTGCGCATATATGAATTTGAAAATACACATATCCGACGTAATCTAATATTTTTCACATGCAAATTAGAATTTTCCGATAGTATATTTTTCGTATTCAGTCGAGAAAAATCGGTCAACGTGACGTCTGATTGCTGCTTTAAAAATAATAGAATATGCGTCTCTCAAATTTTTTCCTTCTCTTCGACTAACGTTTCTCCAACAATGGCTTACCTCGTTGCTCCTTCTCCTAACAGAAACGTAGCCAGCGGTCTTCCTCCTGGGACTCTCCCTCGTCCTCCTGTGCCTTCCATCAGCGCTCTCGCGATGCATATGATGATGATGATGATGATGCATATGATAGTGATGACTGCAGCTAGAATCGTCCGAAGTAGGAACATGGCCGCCATCCTCAGCTTGTTCCACGCGCCAATCCTCTTTCTGAGGGCTCCTGGTAATCTGTTGTTGCTGCGACTGCTGCACCTGAACCGTTTGCTGCACAGTTTCGCGCTTTCTGTTGTTCTTGTGTGGACTTCTGGCGCTCGTTGATTTTCCTCTCGGCCTATGACGATGACTCGGCGTCGGGCTAACGTCGACGTTGTCTCCGTACAATTCTGCGCTGCGTTCAATGCCCGATGAGCTTGCAAGGAAGTCGAGGGTGAAGGTTTTCCTTCGTCTGCGACGCTCTTCTTCGGTCCAGCCGCGTAAATCTGGCGGAGACTCGGCGTAGCCACCGGAAGAGGAGCGGTGACCTTCCTGGAAGCGAGTGGTAATGAAAGGAGCGTAATCGATGTTTTAATCCCTAATTGGGTATCTTAGATGAATGGTAATTATTGATCTTACCAGCGATTTATTCGTTTAACCATTGAAGCAAGCAATGTGACGTACGAAACGTGTAAAATGTAACGGAGCAACGTATGGATTCGATTATTTGTAACCAAATAGGAAGAAAGAAATCCAGTGCGTAAAATATGTTCGAACGATCGATTACATTATCACCAGGTACGGAACCAAGACCGTGTAAAATCGAAATGGTATACGATACGATCCCAGCTGAGATTCGCATTTAATCTTCCAGAGATCGTACCTTAACTGGAGCGAGACTAATTCGACGCCATTAACGAAGTTCGGAATTACTAAATCCTTGACGACTCTCTAATACTCCCTTCGACAAAAGGAAATAGCAAAAATTCTCATTACTTATATAGGATTTATAAAACGCCCCTGTAGCTAGTTATTTTAGGCAAGAATATCCAGGAATATCAGGTTTTCTCTTGTAGAACTATCACGTTCTCCGGTCGGACGAGAATAAAAATTTGCGAGTCGTAAGGCGAGACGCGATCGACAGATCGATAGGAATTAGCTTGATTATGTTCTTACGTCACGATCCAGTTCCGTCTCCGAGGTGTGTCCGCTCGGCGGTGCCGTCTGCTGCTCGAGTTCCTGACCTGGATCTGTCATCGCATCTTTCAGGTCGTAACTGCCCGAACTACTGCTGCTCGTGGACCTAGCTGGTGACGGGGGTACCTCCAATCCGAATGGACTTTCCGTCTCCTCCAATATCGGTGGTGGGCTGCATGGCTCTTCAACGACGGCCTGACGCGACACACCACGGAATTTCAATTTCGCATTCCGCGGTACTTAATACCTCGTCCTACGATTTCTTCGCTAGGTACCTACTCAAACACTTATTTCGTAGACAAAAACAAAAAAAAAAAGAAGAAAATTATACGAATTCGAATTTCCCTAACGAGCTTCTGGCCATTGAAACGAATGTTCTATTTCCATGTAGAAATGCAAACAACGCAGATGGATATAAATGCAATGAAATTAATACAAAAGTTGTGGAGAGATTGTCGAAAACTGACTGTTCTCGGTGCAATCAAATCGGGCATGGAAATAGCAGCAATAAGTCGTGACAGCGATTGAGAAGAAATAGGGTACGAAGCAGACTTCCGGCTAGTCATCTGTTCAACTTCTTCTCGAACTTCTCAACAAAAGGTCGTCGAGAGAAAGAATGGCGAAGCTTACCTCGCTGCGGGCTAGGCTATAAATCGAGCTGGCGCTCTCGAAAGAGCTTCCTTCCGCGGCAGTGGCTGTCGCCGAGGCCGAGGCCGCGGCGCTCGATGTTTGCGGGGGCTTCGACCAGGAACTGGTCGTTGCGGAAGTGCCTGTAGTGGTCCCAGTCTCGGTGGAGGTGTTGGCAGTGACATAGTCCTCGGTGGTCGAGGTTTCGGACAGGTCTGTGTTGGTTCGACCGCCCGAGTCCGTTCTGGTGAGGCTCAGGCCGAATTCGCTCGACGATTGCGATTGTGGCTGCGACAACGGCGGACCGGGACTCGGACGACGGAATCCGCTTCTCGGTCTGCCGTTCAACGGCAACGCCACGGATGATTCGACGCTGAGAAGTAATTGCCTTTAAAAATCGCTTCAAATTTTACACGAGGTGTCTCTAGCACGGGCCGACGTTCGATGGGTGAAGAGATCGAACGATGAGGTGCTGCGGGTGATCTCGTGCTTTTACTTGGCGCCGGGATAGAATGCTCTTTGTGGCTTGTTTCGATGTTTTGTATTATAGTTGAAACGAAAATTATGCCTTTGATTTCTATGAAATTCGAAATGCGTTGAAAAATAAGATCTACGATACGTTACCTTGGTGTCAAGGGTTGAATAGGTGTCGTCGGTTCCAGGCGTATCCTCGGACTCGATGGACGTGACTCCATCGTCTCTTCGATATCCAACGCTTCGGTATCCATCGAGGAACGTTGCTGGTGCTGGAGAAGCAGAAGGTGCCTTCTCCTCGAGGACGGTGTCAAAAGAGCCAACGAGTCAGCCTGTAGAACCGTCGCCTGTGACTCGTTCCAAATTCCGTCGCTGTGGTCCCTCGTGACGTCGTTCGTTAACGAATCGCTCGATGCGAACGGAGATGTGAGCATGCCGGTGATACTAGTTCCAGGGCCGAAGAGTAGCGGGCAAAAGCTGCTTTGACGTAGTGGCCGTGTCGGCGACACGTAGTCCTTGGGACTCTGTAAAGTCCTTCGTGGCGCTGCAATTTTAAGCGTAATCAAGTGTCAATCGTGAGTACAAGAAGATACAAGTTTCGATTGAAAATGTTACTTAGTCCGAGTTTATTAACATAAAGTGTGTAATAAATTTTCATTACTTCGATCGTTTTAAAATTCATCGAATACGGCCATTTAATAAGACTTCGAAGAAATCGGGTCTGAATATTTTAAGAAGAAATAAAATCGATCAAAGGCACTGTTGCATCAGGATTTGTATCCTTTATTTGCTGCACGATTTGTTCTGCCAGCCAACTCGCTGACCCATAATTTCATCTTAAACCCGATATTCCAACTGGCTACCTCTCACACTGCAAATTGCTTGAAAAATTCGACGGCTTTCGAACGTAGGTACGTAAAACTCATAGCTTGAAATTGGTCGAAGGTAACACAAGCGTAAAGGCAGAAAGAGCGACTTAATTTTTGGAAAATCTCCCCAAACAACGAACAGACGAAGAGAATAAACTACGCAGGAGTAGGTAGATATGGGGTTGAAGTCGATCTATCCGTACATCTGATCAAAAATTTGCATTTTCGCATTCCTGATCCTTCGCACATTTTTATAAGTCAGTCTATTACGCTCGGTCTATTACGATATTGTTCTGGTTCGTTCCTTTCATACAGATTTTACTTCAACAGTCATAGAATTTTCAAAATATGTTACATAATTCAAAGAATTTTCGTTTGCAAACGTCACACGGTGCAATTTCTTCGAAACTCCTCGCGAGTGCATACATAATAAAAACATAGATCACATTTCGTACCTGATACTGCAGTCGGCGAAGTGGGAGACGTGGGAAGCGACCTCGGTAGCATAAAATCATCCGACGCCAAGCCTTGCACGCCATCCTCCAATGACACGCTTCTCTTACGGAACAGCCCTCGCCGGATAAGATTTTCATGAAATTCCTAAAATAATATGCGTCGTACATTTGTACGTGCGACGTACATATCGAGAAAGAACATCGCGGTGACGCTACGTGAAGTGGTTTTTCCACTGAACCCCGACATTCCCATTTGTTTATTCTTTTCCACTTTTCCGACTCTGGCAAACAGGAGAAAAATACAAGTTCGTTCGACGACTATCGATTTCTAGTCTCTTCGAGTTTCCAAGCTTTAAAGTCTTTGAGTAAGGTCGATGATGGGAGCCTGAGTAGCCCTCCGGCGTCCAAACTGGGAAATTTGCTAGAATTTTTGACGTCAGGATGATCGAAACTGTCGAGGACCGAATAAATATGACATTTTTCAAGAGCTTTACATGCCGCGTTGACAGAAAGTGTTTCGTTATTTTTTGAAGGAAATTGAAGCGTTTTTTTTTTTTTTTTTTAATATGTAGATATTTTTGAAAAAATTAATACCGATCTTCGTTAAGACGAATATCATCGGTGTCACGCGCGATAACGTATACCCAATCGTAAGACTGTGGGTGTTAAAATCGACAAGATCGTCGAGAAGTAATCGAGATCTTGCTATTATTTCTAAGGAGGCGATCAGACTTTTTATCTTCGCTTTAAAAAGTGGCTGTATATGTTCGAATGGGAAAAAAGTTACCGTTTCGTTCAATTAAAATAACTTTTCTCCGGGCTTGTTGAACCGTGATCGATTAGAATTCAAGCACCTTGCACAAAGCAGCGAATTCTTAAAGAACTTTTAATTAGTTCTACGATCTTTCAACGAAGGAAAAAGATACATTCAGTGGAAATATTACGAAAATTTACCCTTAGAAATATAACCGAGGATTAAAGAGTGTTACGTGAAGTTAGCGAGTAAAATATTCCTCGAGAAGAAGTACGTTTACCTCGATGGCAAAGAACAAAAACGACAGTCTCGTTTCATAGACTGCAATTGCAGTTGGATAAATTTTAAGAGCTTCGGTTTAGTTTTAGATAATCGGCAAAGTTTCCTTAATGGTTTCGAAAATTTACGCCCGACCGACGTTTGTTGATAGGAAAAAAGGGAACTAATTAATTAGGATAACAAAGGAACAACGATCTCAATTTTCTAATAAAAAGCTTTTTTAATAAAGTGGATCAAGGGTGGCTAAAAAAAAAAAAAAAAAATCGAGAAGCAAATGAATTATTCAAACGAAGAGGTAGAGCCGAGTAGACGATCATTATCCAGGCGAAAATTTTTTTTAAATTCAAGCAATTAAGGCGGAGAAAAGTTTCGAAAGTGCTTAAATTCAGGATGCACTGCACACGTTATTAACTTTAAACTTCGATTTAGCTCCGAGGAAAGGGATCAGAAAAATTCAAGCTTTCGGTATTGAAATTTAGTTGGACTTGGAGTTCGTCGAACTTTTCGCCTCCTCGTTGACTTCGCTAATGTCTTCCTATCGAGAATCGAATATTTGTCCTCTTGACTCGAGTTTCAGTATCCTGCTTCGAAATCAGACGTGGGTAATATAAAATTACAATTTTTACGTTTGGAGGACTAATTTTTGAAACAAAAATAGCCCGAGCAAATTGATAGTAGGATAATGTGGTATTACGCGTCGGTTTCAAGGAGGTCATGCGAAAAATTCGATAAATAGAGAGATTGGAAGATTTCGACGTATCAGGAATAGAAATTGCACTGGCTCGGAGATTCAAAATGCTTCTGTAGCAGTTATCTCGGTGTTCCATACTGCGTTGTGCTTCCATACAACGGTAGACGAAAGAATATTGAAAGAATTGCGTTCGATACGTGATCGTTGATAACAATTCTTTAACGTGGCTCTATCCAGCTTTCTCAAACTTTACTATCGGAGACATTGCATTTCGATAGCGATAGTACTTGGAATACCGTGCGACGTAAATTTATCTGCATGAGAAGCAAAACCATATTTATTTCAACCGAGACCATCGGGAATTCCGTGCATTACGACTTAATGTCAACCGAATATAAGAAATAGAAGAATCGAGAGGATACTTACCTCTTCGGGATGATCCTCTTGGGGCGAAGCGACCCTGAGCAGGGACAGATCCTCGGGCGTCGAGGAGAATTGGACGGTTGCTCTGACGGTCCTGCCCCACGAGTCCTGATGATTCCTCCTGCACGTATGAGGGTAACTTGGCTCGCCGGCTTCGCCGATCAGCTCGCGTCTCTCCACGCGAATTTCACCGTCTGAAAGAGTCTTCTGTAAGGGCAGGAACCTTCGTGTCGTCTGGGACATACGATTGAGAAGGGCGCGAGCGTCCGGCGAGACAGGCGCCGGCTTAAAGTCTATTAGGATCTCCTGGTCGTCCAAATCGACGGATCTTCGATGACTCAAGGACTGTAAAACGAAAGAGAGAACATGACATTTTACCAAGAGAGTGATTAACGTGGATTCTATTCGGTCGTCCTGGAACTTTTATTGTTTTTTTTTTCTTTTTTTTTTTTTTATCAAACTCGAGCCAGTAAAACGTTCATAAACGTATTGTCAGCCTTATGACGCACGACACGTCGAAAATAATTAGATCGTGTACCTTCTTCCGGCGAGTCTGTCCATGCCAGTATATTAATTAAAATCATATCGTCAAAGAGCGACGAAACACGAAATAACGAACAAACTGGAGGACGCGCACGCATTGGTGGTGAAACGGTTCGAAACGTATAATGTCATAAAACGATGAAACATCGATCAATAAGTTAATATCCGTAACGACGTTGTGTGTTCTTTAATTACACTCCACTGACAAGCTTTCGCTCTTTCACAACGTTTATTTTATTAATCACACGGTAATTCGATCACACTACCATTATAATTCATTATAATCTACTATAAATAGCGTTAAAATTTGATCCTTGCCCGACCTTCTGATTAATATAGCGTAAACGCCTGTCCACAGAAACTATTCGGATGATTTATGCGGGAAAAGCCTCGAAAATAAATTAGTTAATCCCGTGCTACTTTATCTAACGCGTTAATTCCAATTTTTATTCGTTCGCATGCGTGAACGGGATGGCCCGCTAATCAGCGATTTTTATCCGAATAGCAAATTGAAAAAAATTGCAGTGTAAATTAAACGTTACGCAAAATTTGGTCCAACTACGAAGGCAATGATTGCATAGACGTTAAACATTTATCTTGTATATGTTGCACGGAAATTCCACATGACAAATGGAAAATTTGTACAGAATCAAATTTTACTATGATAATCGTAAAATAACCTAAAACTCTATCGAAGTACGTGATTATACGTTTTGCTGTGGCACGCTGTGGGATACATAATTCTCTCGTAATTGAAGAATTTATGGTGCACACGCACACTGCAGGTTCTCGTGCATAAATTCGTCATTGATTGCAGTCGATAAATCGTTGATAGTTAGATATAATTTCGTTGAATTCGCAACGAAGGATGTATAATAATAACGTGTGGCAAAATTGCTAACGTTATTTTATTAATTGTTTTTATTCGCTTGCAGTTTCCACGTTATTCTCGAATATTACGATAAAATCGAACGGGTTTCTCTCTTTTTCAATCGTCACGGCTTTCGAACGGCTCGGGTAACTTTAGTGTAGCCTCGCACGCGAATCCTATACGATTTACACTGTTCGAAATGTGAGCTTAAACTCGGTGAAAAAGCTGGATACACGTAAATCGGTATACTCGAGGATGGTCAGGTTACGTAGGAGACCGGCCGGAAAACCGAATCGTTGGCCGCCTAATCGATATCTAGTCTCGCTACTATCACAGCGGTGAGATTTCATACGTGAAATTGAATCGGATGGAACGTCGCCGAGAGAGACGTTTGATGCTACACAGAAGCAAGCAGGATCGGCGAATAATTCGGCAGATTTTCGAACCGGTTGCTTAACCACCGTTCGAAATTGGAATCTGTAATATCTTCGCTCTCTCTGAATCGAGAGTGGCGTCAAGTAGTACCCTACAGCGATTCGAGCATCACGAGCCGAGGCCGAGTCCTTTCAACCGATTCTGCTGCTCTCCAAGTAGCAGAATCAATGCGATTCGAGTCGAATAGCGCACACAGAGTGTACCGGCAATATTCCAACGCGAATCTAGTCAACAGCTGCCTGTATGATTGCTTCGCTATCAAAGGAATTTCCTGTCGGGCACTTTGCCTGTCGAGCATCGATCAATCCACGAGGACAAGTGGCGCAACACAGGACGAAAGTCGTTGCTCGAGAAAAATTCAATTTGCCACAGAGGCGGATCGAGGATCCCGTGTCCTCTTTGTCGTGGTTATATCTGTAAAGAAAAGATCGTAGGACGCCTTGCGAGTGTACTTTTCCCGGGCTGTTGGTTTAGACGTCACGTTTAAGGGAAAGTTTTCCTTTTTTTCTATGTAACTCGAAGCGATTTTCAAGCAAACTTCCCATGTATTTTGATACGTCGAGAAAAGCGTCCGCTGGCTTTTATAAAGACGCGCGAAGAAAATATCTAAACGAGTTATTTTTATCGTCGAAGTTAGGAAATACGTATTGCGAAAATAAAATGCTTCGAATGTTGCGATGATTATCTCTCGAAGTACCATTTTTTTTTCTTCTCTCTTTTCTCGCCTCTCTTGCTACATCAATTAACTTTTACGAGACATCGCACGAGCTTATAAAAGCTTCGTATCTCTTCCGTTAAATCGCGAGTTCTGTTTAAAAAACCGTACCGTGGCACGACCTAATATTTCGCACGTTATTCGTTTGTGAAATATTCACGAGGCAGGCTGCAAAGAGCTGCGCAAAGTACCGTAACGCAGTAAGTGCAACCATAAAAAAGATCTTTGAAAGAAAATAGTTACTTGTAAACGAACATGGAGTATAGCTTGTAATGCGTTTAATCTAAGAACTGTAGAGAAATATCAGATCGTTATCCGAGTTTAAAACGCAACGCTATAAATCAGATTGCAAAGTTCTGCGAGCAAAGTTTCGACTAACGAACAAAGAAATAGTCGAGAGAAATTAAGTTATACAGTAGGCGGAGGAAATAACCAGGACGATCGAGTTATACAGTACATACTGCGTTACAAGTCCGCGTCACATCTGTTTCTCGCCGAAGCTTAGGACACATTGTGCTGACGCGCTGCGAGCATTTAACTGGTTTATCGAATCATGATGACCTATCCAATCAATAGAATTCAAAGCGGGATTAACCGTGACACCGATTAATCGCCAAAATTTCACGTTACTAATTTTTGAAAATTTCCAAAAAACAATACCTCGACTAACTCTTTTGCCAGTTTTTCATTTAGGTCCCTGCAAAAAAAGGAAAAATGAAATTACACTGAAAAATATTCCAGAATTAACAAAGAACAAAGAGAATGTATAACCGTGACGACAAACAAAGTGACAAGCGGAAATAATACAACGAATTGCATCAATAGAAAGAACAATTTGAAGGGTGATAATTATATTTTAGTCGATAGCGATATTTCACTCAATTTTTTCTTTTTTTTATCGCGATCAATGTCTGTCGTATATCGCGGACAAATTCGATGTACTTAAGGCACCCTTTAACGTTCCACATTTTTCCACGACCCTTTAAATCCTCTTTCTCCCTTCCGCCTCGAGAATTACCAGAATTCACGTATGACGAAATCTCCTGTGGGATTCGCCGGTTTAAAAGACCAAGCAAATTCCATGGTAACCATTAAAACTTATAATGTATCGGGCTGTTACTCCATTTCTCATTTAGAAGAAGGTCGATATTAGATTCACGGCTCGATACACGTACTAAATTATCAAGTTAAAACTAATAATTCATTTCGCGAATGAATAATTTCCATTTCCTGACTATAATTATACTATTATTAAATTCTGCGGTGCGCTGGTTAAGCTACGTGATAAATAAATAATTTGTGCGATGAATAATACAAATAATAATGAACAGTTAAACCTAGTTATATCTAATATCTCTCTGGTTCTACTCGTGTTACGTGAATTATAAACTTGTTCTCTATTTAAAATTTTCAAATTGGCCTCAAAGACAACATGAAAATCATCGTGATATTCTTGAAAGTCCGCAAGCGTATAAATATAGAAGCAATAAAAATTTATCGTCGAACGTACATAGTAAAAATTCTCCTTAGAAATCTCTGCAGCTGATGTGCAGTAATAAACGCAAATGAGTTGACGTGTACGTCAACGTTCGTATGCCATTCGTAAAGTGGCTGACCACGAGTGTATCGCCCTTTTCGGACATTCCCACTCTCAAAGTTTATTTATTAAAATCAGGAGTACCTTGGTTACAAATTCTAGCGAATCGTTTAAAGTCAGGAACTGCAGTTTGGACACTGCTCGCTTTTATGAAGTTGTGATACAGGAAAAGAAAATTTGTAGATTCCTTTACGAGATTGGATAGAAAAGTAGTTAATTTTCCTAGAACTGATAACGTAAGTCTTAGGTTTAGAGTCGATCGAGCAACGAACCCTTATATTTCACAAATTCAATTGCATCGTTGTGACTACAATAGGATCTCTATTATTCCACGTCTATTATCCAAATGTGCTACTATTCGAATCTTCCATTATCCGAATGCTGCATTATTCCAACTGCATATTTCCTTCACTGCTATGATATGAAATTACTATTGCGCACTTCTCCCTAAAGAGAAACGTATCGTATTAGCTGTTGATACAAAACGAGGGACAAAGCTAGAGTAGAGAGCGAGTTTCGGCTCTTAACTTACTTATTTGCAATTAATCGTGAATTATAACAATTTAAGATTGACGTTGTGCTTTCTGAAACACTATCAGGCCGTGAAGATACAGAATATGGTAAGCTACAAGTGACAAAACTCGCATTTGGAATGGATAATGGCATTACCATCGCTTGTTTTTCCGCTCACCGTTTACAAATGTTGGACAAAATTTTATTTACCTATTAGATAATAAATTACAAATTAAAATAGTATTTCAATTGCCAATAAGAATTAAATTTCTTATTTAAATTAAACTCGTCTAAACGACGCCAGAAATATTATTGAATAATCATCGCCAAACATTGCCGCTTACCGTTTTATATAGATAATCTTTGTATCTTCACGGCTTTAAACTATCTTTTTCCGTTCTCAAAATTCAATCTGAACAATTTCTCAAACGAAACCACATCGCAACAACGTTGCCAAAGACTCACATGGCTCATGATAGGTTCGGAGATATCCCCGTTGGTCAATGGCTCTTCTCCGAGTCCCTGAGGGGGTGGCGTATCGACGAGAAAGGGTGACCTCGGCGGTTCCTCGCTCTGCGTTCTGTGAAGAGGCTCGTGGTGCTCCGTTTCATCCTTTCCGTTTGCACCAGCCTGACCTCCGCCCAACGGTGTACCCAGTTGACCAGCCTCCGAGTAGCTCTTTGTCAGCTTCCTACCGTTGAACAGACCGTTCGTTTGCGCCCCTTGCGAGACCATCTTCACCCGGTGTATCGTCCTGGGGCTGAGGGTAACGGGGACTCGACCCCGGAACACGGCTGGAATCTCCGTCTGGGTCGCCTGGGTTTTCATCGTACCGCGCTTCGGTGGCTTCTCTGAAGCGAAATTCAAACTTAAGGTCATTTGTATTATCCGCACAGACACGTATATAGGTATACACAGTGAAAGGTCGATTATCCGACGTGATGTAGTCCGGACCTCTCTCGGATAATACGGAAATCGTACGATCAAATCATAAAAAACATTTTCATGGTATAATATTCCGCAATATTCTATCGTATTTAGATTTAATTCGTCATGCGATCGATTGAAACTTTGATTAACTGCTTTTTTAACACCTCGTTATTTACACTTTCGTAGTCTTCGTATTAAAAATTGGGAAAAGATAAAGCTATGGTAAAGTTCAAAGCACGGATAATTCAGATAATGCGGAACGTTGGTTAAACAGGACTCGAAAAAACGAGACTGCACAGTACTTAAATGAGAAAACATTTTCATTCGATATTACATGCTTTTACGAATCGCCTTCTCTTGACTGGCTGATCGAATGCCGATGTATATGTAACATGGATACTAGCGTCTGTGTCGGAATAATGCTACTGTGAGCAGCGATACCGAACCGTTCCATGTCGGGTACGATGAATATAAATCAACCTTAAATCGGCGAAATCGAAGGCTAACGAGTGCTCCAGTCCACGGAAAAGACGGTTCGGTCTTGACGGTCTCTGGAGGAGCGAAGGGAGAAAGAAAAGTGGAAAAGGGTGGAAGGAATAACGAGAAGCAAGGGACGTGAACGGGAGGTGGTAGACGCGACAGAAAGAAAGGTGGCGTTGCTGGAAAAGAGCTTTGGCACAGAAGGTAAATTTCTTTAGCTCCGTTCGACTTTGCTGCTACTACGTTTTTGTCAGCCCGAAGAGAGACTGGTCTGGAGATGTTGTTCGAAAGATATGGTCTGCTTGTTGTTTCAGATGTGGTTTGGGGAATTGTAAATGTTTTTGGTAGAGTTTAGTTTCAATGCACCTTTGTTATGGAGGACGAGAAACTCGTGCTACATCCGAAATAGGTGTAATAATTCATCTATTAAGCGTAGAAGAGGATTACGTGCTTTCGATAATTATGTCTATTACTTATTTCGTTATTTTAAATTCGAGCATAAAATGCAAGAAGCGATATCATTTAATTAATTGGAATGAGAGATCGTATAGTGGCGGATATTAACGAGAAGTTGAATGGAAATCACAAAATTATTTTGCCAGTAACACGTAACGGAATTTTCATGGAATATTTCATTTTCCATGTTCATTAAATGTTCAAACATTATTTAATTAAACTAGTCGATTTTTTAATCGGTCGGTGGAGAATAAATAGAGATAATCGAGCAAAAATACCCTGCGTATTTTTAATATCGTCCTTTTTTCCTTCGAGAGTCAGTAAGTAAATTAACATAATATAAGGACACTGGGTCGCGTCGTTCAGATTACAAATCAAGCAATTTCAACGTGCTTCGCGTATCTCGTTCCCAGACGTAACATATTCTTGCGAAAGTCGTCACGCGGAGACGAATAAGAAACGGATATCCTTCGTCGTGGAAATTACCCTAGCAATATAATTTACATGAACGCTGTAATTGGACGTTCATTAGGAATTAATCGAGGAAGCGAAATTAACGCTTTCACCTATCTTGGCTCCGTGTAACTCACGAATCGAATCTAATGTCAATGCGACGAGACTACTCGAAGCCGTTATCATTTCCTACGAGAGTTCAATATCGAGTCTCATTCGACCGACTATATTGGCAATTTGTTGGCTAATATTGGACTAACAGCCGGATCGAGGGCAACAAGTTAATACCTCGTAAGAGTTTCAAGGTCCTCCAGTTTACCCTGTTATTCGAATATTTTGATTGAGGATAAGGGATTGATTGCGAAGTAGGTTTGGCTATTATCGCAACAAAATATTTTCAAAACGATTGCCTAATTTATCCGGTTAAATGTTATATTAAAGTAATTATAAACTGTTTCATTTGAATAAATAAATGATTTTTTTCTTAATTATTCTACCATCGAACTATCAACTTTTACTATTTAATTATCAAATAATTTAAATCTCTATCGTTAAATAACTAAGAAATTGTTTGTTTAATCTTGATCCAAATTTCGCACGATCTCTCTTATGCGTATGTTCCGAAGTAGATATTTATTACGGATATCAAATCTTAGAAATTTTATCGGAACATCTTCACGGTAATATCGAATAAAGCTTCCCCTTCAAAAATTCAATTCCCGATCATTAGAGTACACGATGGAAATATATAACAGTCGGCTGAGAAATAAACTCAATCTATTTCCCGTAATACAGGCTAAAATATGGATGATCGCCTATTTGTAGATACCCCGTTCACGTCCATCTTTTTTTATTCGTCGTTTTATAGGAGAAAAATTGAATTTACGGTATTCTCTCGTACCTCTCGTAGTTCCGATCATGTCCTCAACATGCAGTATGTGTGTAACTATATTGCATTACTGTAGGAAAGAGAGCAACACCTCCCTGTTAACTTCTTCCATCGCAGAATTTCCATATCGTTTTACGATTTTTTGTTCCGAGAGGATAAAAACGTAGCATTGTCTCTTCGTTGTTAATGACGATGTATGCGAAATATTATTTTTCTCTCCGCGACATTATTACGTAGAGAATATAATTTTACGACACCTATTTTCCACGGCTTTCACTGCTTTATATCGCAGTTCGTGCTAGAACAATAGAACTATTTCACTTTGATAAGCTGTTTCTTAATCACGAATGATTGGTGAAGTGTCATCAAGGTGTCCGACTTTCTCAAGATTTCCGTTCCAACACGAGAATTTCCGTTCGTTCGAGAACAAAACTTGTGCTCACGTTATCGTACATTGGGTTTCTCATAATCATTAATAAACGAAAGGCAAGCTCCTCCATTCTTAAAAACCTTTACAACATTGAAGACTCAAAGTTCTACGTGTCAGTTTTATTCTGAATTATGGCGAAGCCAGAGAATAAACGAGAAGAAGAGTTTCGTGCTGCTACTTGCGAAACGGAGAAGCGATATAGAATGAAATTTCATCGTTTAATTAATTTCATAATTAATTTAGATTCAAAATTAATGAATGATGGGAAAATATATATATGTATATAAAGCTTCAACACGAGTTAATAACGTTATTCAATAACAGAAAATTAGTTCGTTAAACTATCCTTGTGCATTTATGCTAGCACGCTACGCAATACATCAATATTTTCATAAAGTGCATTTATTAGCAATGAAATAATAGACATATATTGTCTCGTACATGGACATATTAACTAAATATTACATTTTATTGGAAATTGGACACTTTAGTTGTACTCAAATATGATATTAATATCGGTAATAATATATAAATATGCGTATAATATAATAAGTATCGAATATAAAATGGAGATTTTTGATCCAGATGCAGAGGTGTTAATTAATAATTAAATTTCATATCAAAGAGAAGGAGGAAGAACTTTATTAAACTCTTCCTCGAAAATTTCAGCTACGGACAACTATTGTTATTAATTCTGCTTCCTTAATTATACGAGTTCTAAATTTCATGGAACTTTTCGCTCGATGGTCCAGATGCGCTTGATTTCAGGGTAGAAAGATTTCAAACAAGCCGCATCCTATTGAAACGTTTTCTCTAAAGGGTGCTATTGTTCCAATCTACAGCCTTAGCTTTAAGTTACATCGTAGTGCCTATTTCGTTACATGGGGTAAACGTGTATGTGCTTCTGAAGGACCATCAAGCTTGCACAGTTCGCGAGAAAAGCGAGATGCGAGTAAGCCGTAAAAAAGTATGAAAGCGTGAAAATTGACCTCCAAGGTGCTGTGCCGAGACTTGTAAAAAGTACGAGAATTTTCAATGAGACATTTTTATAGCACCGAATGCTACGTATTATACGATAAATCATCTTTTATACCATCCCATGACAAGCCACTCGATCCTAGTTTTGGTTTATTTCAATCACAATTACCAAACGCTCGAATTATTTCAATTAAAAGTTCGAAATGGAATAAACGAAAGTTTATAACGAGTGTTTGGGCATGGAAGCGCTCTTCCGAAAATTTCAACTACCATCAAATTTTCCAATCTAAAATTATTCTATCGCATAAAAAATAGCGCATCCTGATCTTGTACTATTGGACAAATTATATTACTTTGATTAATTAACTTTACGTACGGTAAATACGCGCATAGAGAGTTACGTTACGCGCAATTACTGCAGGCCACAGCGTTAATTGCTGTATTTGCATGAGGGAAAAGGGACTCACCAAGGACGATAACTCGGGTCTCGTTGGCTGCATACGGGTGCATCAAGGGTAAGGCCGAAGGAAGCATTGCGTTCTGTATCGTTGGCTGCGAATCTATAAGACGTTCCTGGTTTTGCGGCCTCGGAGGGCTTCTGCTCCTTGGAACGTCAAACGACGTAAGAGTGTGCGATCTCGCGAAACTCACGTGCTTCGTTTTTGGTACTTGCGTGGTGGGTGGCGGGGGTGCTGGGGGCAATACAGGTCGAGGACCCTCCAATTTCGTCGATTCTTCGTCCTCTGGAAGCCATGTGTACCTATAACGGAGAACACTTTCAGAAGTTCGCTTCTCTAACGAAATAAAATTATTCGCGTATTATAAATATTCCCATATTTTTGTATCGTCTCTTTTCTTCCTTTTTTTGTTTTTTTTTTTTTTTTTGATAATTGTTCCGATTCCGAATATTCAAAAGTTTCATATTCGTAAAAGTGCGCGTTGTTTATTTATTGCCCGAATCTACGTAAAACCGCATTCACGGGGAAATTTTATTCACATTATTGCAAATGTATACTACGATGTATACGATTCTCGTTGGAAACGAACGGATTGTTCGATTCATTTGAATAAAATGATAGGATACATAAAAGAATACAGAAAATCAGAAATTTCGTAATTAAACGATAAAGGGAAGAGCGAAATGTATCCGATTATTCGAAATGACAGAAAAGTATATTACGTAATAGTTTGGTTAGTGTATAGAACGCTGTTGCAATGGAACACAGAAATACCATTCGAGGTTTGCATTGTAATAACGAAACCGAATTTACGTCGGGGTGTGAGCGAAGTAAAGCGCGAGTCCGTGATAAAACGAACGAATCCATAACCGAAACATAATCAGATTAGTCTCGTGTTATTTGTTCGCGATCTTTACAAAGAGTCGTCGTCAAACACAACGCGATATTTTTTCCCAATTATACGAATTAGGGGGATGCCTCGTCTTGTAACAAAACTAAAAGCAGCAGCAAATGACATTACACACGCGCGTACGATGATCCAACAGGTGTCGCGGAAGAACGTTTCATAATCGCGAGACAAAGGATGGGGCGCTAACGATCTAAAGAAAGCACGTCGCGCTTTTTCCACCGGATGACATTAGGATAAAAGCACGCCGTTAGCACGGGCAGAACTTCCTTGCCGTGGATACAAGGCTTAATTAACCGGTTAGTCGATAGACATTTATTTCTGCCCGGGGACATCAAGCTTTTTATTTAACACGCGAGGGAGAACGCCATGCCACGGAGATATTGCCACGCACGCTGGTTACATTCTCATTTCCATTGTGTCGGCCAGAAGCCGATCCTCGCGTGTGACAGGTATTATCTTGGGGGAAAAGTGGGTGACGCCAACGTTGCTTCTGCGACACTGCAACAACGACCTAAATAAATTGCATTTAGACTGCAGCATGATGATCTCAAGGATGCGTAGTAATCTTGCTCCGTTCTTCTTTTCGCTCGGATTTTAATAAAATAAATCTCGTTTCCACTTATTCCCTGTTCTTCTGAGAACCGTGTAATTTTATCTGACATGTTATATATCGCTTTCACGGTGTCGAGTGATATTCAAATTTACTGGCAACTTTCTTCGATACGCTGTCACAGTATTTCAACGCTATCTATCATTTGTTGCAAACCAAAGGTATTTGCGAGCACGCTTCGTGTATCGAAGTTGGAGGATTTTAAGTCCAGCGATCGAGTTGTCAATCAAAATGAGATGGAGCACCATCGTGCACGAGCCATACGCGATCCACGATTTCGAGTGGCACGCGTTCTAACGATAGCTCCAATTATCGAAGAAAAAACAGGCGTGCACTTTCTGCGAATGCTAACTATAACGCGTCGATACGTTTCCCTGCCATTAAGTTCCGTAATAATTTCTAAAATCGATCGGAGTCACGTGTCCACATTTATTTCCGCTTATCTTCGCATCGACGCGTAACTAAAGTCTAAATACGGTAGCGTGTACATCAGGGAACATAATTTTTCATCGATCGGTGACGGCCTTGAAGCAACGCCGGCGAAGGCTGCTCTCTGTACGCGGCAGCAATCAGAAATAAACCAAACCCCTTGAACACGCCATCAAACCCGTAATCACTTGCCTTTCCCTTGCAACAATAACCTCGTTGGTAACGAGGTTTCGCGAAAGTGTCGCGTTAGAAGGCTCGTTACGAACTTCCAAACATCTTCTTAAGATTCTATCGGAGTCTCCGTGTATTTTATGCGCAGATTCCGAGTGGTTAATTTCTCTCGGTGCCACTTCCGAATATTTACGCCGACGAATCACGGCACCGTGAACGATGAGATATTTCATCGGTGTGGTAAACCTCTTTTACGCCCTGAGAATATCATCGATGTTAAATTTCGTCGTACGACTCGATATCAACGAGTTACGACACGACGGACACGTTCTTTCTCCTCCTCTTGCTTTTGTCGGAATTTATCACAAGTACACGAGTAGATGCTCCGAAGATTTTGTACGAACAACGGTTTACGATTGCCACGCAAGAGATATCTATTTTTTTATATTTTTATTTATATTTTCCTGGTTTGCATTCCGGATGGCTCGTGTCGGATTTCGCTCTTTTTATAAAATGTCCAGCGCAAATGAAAATTAACGAAGGTATTCCGACAAAAAGCGATACAGATAAACCGAAGCGTGTAACTTGCATTTAGACATCGTTTCGTTATCGAATCAGAGGTGTATCAAGATCGATATTCGCGATAATTCAAGCTCTGACGCGCATAGTGCTTACGAGAATCGAAAAACATGTAAGTGACAAATTCATTATTCTTGTAAAACACGATTATGCTAAAATCTCTCCAGATCTCATTTTCCACCGGTTCTTGATTTTCAATTTTCTTCTGTTCGACACCATCGTCTCATTCGTATAAAACGTAATATGAACGACATCGTACCACGATGTATCTCAGCCGTAATATCGCGCGAACTGAAATTGCATCCTGAAATATCTCGTCCGCGAATATCAAATGTTTAGAAACTCACCTTTTTGGATCGGGGACGGTGCAGAAGGACCTGGGTCTGCGCCGGAAGTAGGAACTCTCGATCCAGTCGGCCTCGTCCTCGAAATCGTAACGAGACAAACCCCTCGAGTAGGTCGGATAAGGTTGACGGTACATAATCTGCAGGGATCGTCGGGGGTAAGGGGCGTCACAGAGGTTCTCATCGCTGGGCACGCTTCTCACGCAGGCGGAGAGAATCGAGGTCCTCGCGGAGGCGCAAGGTGACGGGCCCCTGGTCGACAGGCATCCGAAGAACCCACCACCCGATTTCTCCACCGCGTCCAATTGCCGGCTGGTTATGCAATACTGCTCTTTAATGTCCTCGCGTGAATAAAGCGGGGTCGCCCTGCGATCCCAGTCGATGCTGATGCTGCCAGCAGGCGCCCCGAAACCACCGTGTAGATCCACCTGGGTCGAGACGTCCACCTGTCACCCACACAACGTTCGCTCTGATTAGTGGAAAATCGATGGAGGATACCGGCTTCGATTCAAAGTGTCGGACCACGATTCGAACTAAGGTTAATTCGATACTGTAGCGCTAGTTTAACGCGTTTGACGTTGTCGACGCATATGGTGCGTCTGTTCAATTACAATGGCTACAAAGAGTATTTGCAGGTGGCCTTATTTTTCAACGAAACGTTCCTTTGTCGAGTCGTACGTTTCACGATAAACGTAACGTTACGTAAATATGTACTCTTTATAGTCGCTGTATTTAAATATCGATCCTTACGTACTCGTCCACGCGTTTATACTTTTTTGGTAGATAAGAAACTAGCCATCGACGAGTAAAATAGCTACATCTTGCGACTGTCGTAGACGAGCGTTAAAGGATTAGCGGTCGTGCTGCACATCTCTACGTAGGATGCCGACGCGAACGTGATATCCTTCGAATAACAAGCTTCGATAAAAGCAATTTCAAGAAGTGATCGAAAAAGAACACAAACAAAAAAACGTTAAACGTCCCTCTTTCCATTTCATTGGGATCCGATTTCAGTCATTAAAACAGAGATCAATTAACAACTGACAATATCGATATTCAACTGACACCTCGGCAGTATTGCTCGTCCAGATTTATGAGCCCCATTTACGCCATCGCGAATTGCGAATCCTGTTAATTTGTCAAATCGATAAAACATCCCAGTTAACCACCAATTACGGTTCTTCTCTTCGTGTAAAAAGAGAGATATTTTTTTGGCAGGAGAAATTTCGTTTCTCATTCAGAATGCGTTCTACCTGTTTGCGCTTCTCATCTCTCGATGAAATTCACGATATCGCGTCGAGCTTCCGGAAGCCTGCACATGCCGATATTCGATAGATCACCGATACTCGTCAATTTATAATTGGCTTCGCAAAATTCCGCCTTGCAGTTGCGTCGTGATTTTATTTCAATTCGAATCGACAGCGTTGCAAATAACATAGAGATTGATTTCTACATGAAAGTTTGTTTGCCGCTCTATATCGTACGTCGATTTCATTTTGATTTCCTTAAATCAAACTGTATGCTCTGTATGGCCGCTGGTGCTTTCAGTGTTGCACTCGTAGGTTTCTAACGTCATTATCGAATTCCAAGCTAATCGCTATCATCCCACGTATCTCGAGCGAGCGCCGATACTCGTTAATTTTTAATCGTTCTCCTGGAAAAAGGAAAGGAGCAAAAACGGAAAAGAAGAGGAGAACGTTCTTCTATCGCGCGCGTTAACGCGTCTGTCCCAATTCGTCTCATCTGAGCGTTCTATCGATTTTCCGGATAGATCGATACCATGCGTGGAACAGAAACTGTAACGCTATTAGCGTCACATGGAATATTGATACAGAGAGCGTACGACTTAAAAGGACCGAGCGCGTGTTTCAAACGGCCGATGCGTCGATGTACCAGTGGCCATTCGAATAGGACATTTATATCGTTAGCGTGTCGACCCGAACACACCATGTAACCTCACTCACTCTCTCTCTCTCTCTCTCTCTCTCTCGATCTCTCTGTATTTTCAACGGCTGATTAAATTGCGAAACGGGCACGATGCGGGTCGGCTAATAGAGTACCTACACCACTGCAAACGTTGAAGGTGGCCCGAGTGAAACTCGGTATGGAAATTGTATGGAAAAGTTTGGTAAAAGAGTTATAGAGATTTTGCATAGTTCTCATTCCATTGTTTTATCTTATTATTGTATTATCGCTATATTATTTTACCTCGAACTTTCTATTTCACGCCAATATCCTTTGAAATTTAAACCGATCGTACTTTACGTACTACTTTGAGAAACATTCTACGTGATAAAAATACCTATTCTTCGACATTTTCTTGTTTCTGTGTATAAGCATAATGTATTTGCAAAATGTTTCAAGCATAATTTTACCAAGTACAAAGATTGGAACAAATACGGTGTTGGAAACTCGTTCAGAACGTAGCCAATACCTCCGAAGCTTGCGTTTAATAATACAAAACGCGAAGCGATCTAAACTGTGCTGAAAGAGTTGCTAGCTCGAAGCTTACCCGTAACTCAGTGAAATGACGGGAGAAAAAGTAATAACGGTTAGGAAAGTTTAAACAAGTAGACGGTTGCTATCGTTCCTTTTACGAATTCATTATTTTAATAAAAATACGAGAAGAATTAGCCGCGACTTAAGCTAATTATAGCAGCAAATTATAAACAAAAAAATTGAAGTCTCGTGTTCACCGATATTACGAATATCTAAAAACGTAGCGAGTTTAAAGTTAAATAAAATAAATTACAGATACAATTATACGAGTAAAATTAGCTCTACTTTTGTTTTAAAACGAACACCCTGTATATCGTAAATCAGTAACACACACGTAACATTTTACCTTTAACGAACTTCACGGGAAGCCGAGCGTCGTGCAAACTTACAAACCAACCAATTCTCCATCACTAAAGATCAATTTCCCATACCATTGGCCAGATTCCGCAAGATTAACGCAAATTGCAAACACGGAACGAGATTAACAGTAGCGTTTACCAGGGACCGATTGATCAAAGGTTAACAAGTTGATTGCCACTCGAACGACGAAATTCGATGCAATGGATTCCATTTTGCTCGAACGTTGCCACGCTAAACGACCGGGACAAAATCACCAAACAGAAATAGCGAGCGTTGGCGTACCACGAAAATGGCTACGTAGGGCGATAAAATGGATTTTCTCAGCGGTTTTCCAGTATCCGCTTATGGTCGATCGAAGGAAATTCGCTTCGCCGCGAGCGTCTTCAAAGTCTCTTTGTTCAAATGTCACAAAGGTCCCATTATTGCGGGCCGAAAGAACGTTGCTTATCACGTTCAATGTCGGTGCATGTACGAACACGGCTACACACAGGATACCTCGGGGCAGATGGTCATTTTATTAGGTCGTTTTGTAAGTTTCGTCATCTTTGTTTTGATACTAAATTGTAAAGAAGAATTATAAGCTCGATATTCTTTCTCGTTTTCTATCGCACACCTTTCATTTAGGAAATATTTTTTTTTGTAACCCAACTTAAGAAATCTTCGCGATTTTACTTTGATCGGATAGATCTTAGACAAAATTCTTCCGAACTTCGACAATCGATCTTTGACATTTTCTTACGTCTAAACTTCGCGTATAAATTGAACTGGCATTTTCCAAATTTCTTTAATTTGCAACTAGCAACGATTCGTGCTTATCGAATGGCATTAGGATTGTTTGAGAGTTCGGAAGGTTGCGGGGGAATAGGGCAGTTCGGAAAGTGCATTTAAGAAGCTCGGGATGAGAATGCGCGAAAAAAAAGCGAATGAGAAACGGGAGAAGGCAGAAGTGGAGGAACTGAGGAGGACGGTGACCGATAAGAAACTTCTATATCGAATGAAGAAGTTAGAGTTCCTGGAAACAATAAAATTTTGAGCAAAGTTTATGAAAATTAAGGAATCGCAAGGGAGAAGCGAATCGACAAGTTTTATGTTATAACGTGGATACAAATTTTTGTAAAGTCGAATGGTAACCGATAAGAGTGCAAAAGTACGTTCAATGCATTTCGAGATAAAACGGTTTTTCAGCTACGCTGTTCTATAAGATTCAAGCGTCTAACGCGTTTCTTGCGTTTAACATTAAGTCGCCTCTCTACAACTTGTATATACTAAAATATCTACAACTTGTATATACTAAAATGATGTACAGCGTCCGTAGAACGATACTTTACCGTTGACTCAACTTTGACCAAAACGTGCTATAGATCCTTACTCCCGGTTCCCGCATTCCCCGGTTCCCCAGCAAACGTAAATTTAGAACGTTTTGTTGTAAGAAACACGACATTATGCAGCTCGTATGTACCGAACATTCCGTGCAAGAAAGGGTACAAAAGCGACGACAGTAAGGCAAGAGAAATTACGCAAGTCTAATGCCGTCTCTGTTGTCGATTTCCGATAGGGCAACTGATCATAATGAGCTAAATACGACAGCAGACTGTTTTGCATTTACGAACTTCGCACGTATTAACTGGTTGGTACTAATAATGGCGAACAAATATTCGAAAAAAGAAATTATCGAGGCAAAACGGCATTTGTACTTGGGATATGTGTTACTTGAACGATTTGCGAGTAATTAATTCATGGGAAAAGATTATACGTAATTCGTAAAAATTGCTTTTCAATGCCTTTGAAAATGTGTAATGAAATTGCTTCGAGCGAAATTGGCGTTGAACGTCATCTCTGATGGTAGTTTAGGTGCACGACTTTTAACAGAATCGGAACGAGAGATCTAGAAGTTCGTTTTCAGTCAATGACGTTCGCCGTGTCGGGATTCAATTTTCTCGAAAATGCACAGAGAAAAGAGGCAACGAAGATGAGGACGGCGCGGCCCCTTAGCTGAAGATGTTACGAGTATACGATGCAAAATTGAAGCTTCGCGTTAATTCTTAATCCGCGCTCCTTTACTATCTCGTGCGCTCGTCAGATGAAGAGAAACGAGATTGTTGGAAAGGATATACGACGAATTAATACGCAGCTAAAGGCTGTCGAACTTTCTCACGGATTAATTCGTTCGATTTAACGAAAGATATCGAGCTGTGAAATTATCATTGGAAATAAACGATAAATATTTTTCCTGAACAAACGATATCGGCTATTTATCATAAATTTCAGTTTTCAGATACCGTGTAGCTACTCTAAAACCAGAGACAACGTTATCCGCTTGCGTCAACGAACATCGAGGAACGACAACTAAATGACACAAACAGCCACACAGCCAGGGCACGATGCAGGAAATTAAAATCGAGATACTGTATATGTCGATGTGTATTTCACAGCTGCAATACGATGCCATTGCGTACGCACGGACAGCCACGTTCCGCAGGACATTTTCATTTCGCGCGAGACGCGTCGAAAAAACGATAATTGATCGTTAGGGACTAATTAAGAGTTTCTGCTTTGGTGGGTGGGACATACGAGTGGTCATGTTCGTTCCAATTACACCAACGCCTCGATCTTTCATTTTCGACACCCGTGAAAACTGCGCACCGATATCGCGCGAAATAACGATCGCGATATTCCGGGCAAACGACCATGCGATGATAATGGTCCCGCGTTGCAGAAACCTGGCCTGTTTTTAGGTGCGTGAAAAATTCACACCTTCCGGTGACGTACGCTGATAATGCATCCAGCTGGAGATTCCGCGCGATTAATACGCGAATTATCGAGCGATTATCGAATGAAATTAACGTTCAAAGAGAATTTGGTTTTCGAAAATAGCGGAGTATAAGGAGGGAAAAATGATGGCGCGAAAATGGACCTACTGGTCTGCTGGTAAATACATTCGGATTTAACACTGTTGCGGTTCTTTGACTTATTTTCAATTTTGTAGTCCTCTTTTTATACGTAAAGATTTGGCAAGTTCGTGGAAAATACAAAAGCATGGCACGTTATATCTTCGCTTGAAAATCGTGTTTTGATCGACTCTTTAACTAATTGCAACAATATAATTTACAATACATCTTAAATGGTTGAAATTAGCTGAGACAAGATTATGCAAGAATAAATTATTAAGCTTCTATTCTCTGCATAATAATTGGCACGGTTCCACGGTAATTATCCTAAATGCTGTTGTCTTAAGTAAATGAATTGTTAATCGATTTTAGGTGCGTTTGTTACCAGCGCGTCATAATATCTCTAGCATCTCTCGAAATACAATGAAACAAATTTCGTGGTGCGGGCGTAAAATGTTTTCCGGTGAAAAAGTTACTATCGTTTCGACTGTAAAATCATGTACAGTTAATTACTTTCTGGGAAAAACCGTCCTTATTTCGCCTTGAAGGGAAGGATATGATACTGGTTTAAGAATCGAAAATGGCAAAATCGCTTTTGTCGTTTCCATTCGTTGGAAACAGCGTACGGACTTATTATTCTCTTTAAAATCGTTCCTTTGCTTTTGTTTCACAAAGACCAGACGCCGTGCTTCTACTCCAATAATTCTCTTTGTTGTTATACCACAAAAAGGTGAACAAAAATGTTCCCTAACGAAGATCGATAATGCGATGTGAGGTTCTTACGTGCACACCAAAGAAATTCTTTATCGACAAACGCGCCGCATTTTGCAATAGATAATATATGGCACGCGTGATTTCTAAATCACGGGACCCATTTTTTCGTCGAAAAGTTCAGAATGAAATAAAACAATATCGCGCTGAACGCTACTTTCGCATATCTCTCAGACGAATTTTTCATTCAGAATTTTTTAAATCTTTGGAAATCGCTTATACGCTTCCATGCGATACACAGCGTGTTAAAATTTCACTGCCTTTAATTAAATAACGAAATATAAATAGGGTTATGCTTGAAGATTGTTCGAGAGAAACGTGATAAGTTCGTTTCAATGTATTCCCCGAGTTTGATGCTCTTTTCGTAGCTGAGACGGAAAACTTCGTTAAAGAAGCATTTAAGAATTAGACTAATGCAGCCGATTATGATTTTACGCTGTGCTGCATCTGTCTGTCTATACATATAATATCAGATTTTCACAAGACCGAAGACAGTGCGATAAAAATGTCTACATTTCTCTTCGTACGTTTCCTCGATCTTTTAACTGTCCAGAAGAAAAATACACGCAAAACTCTAGATTTGCAGTTACGCGACGAAGGTTGTCAAGCGAGGAAAACTGTTTATATAAATGGACATTTTAAAAGTTACGAGTGCCCGTCGCATATGGTCCTCGAGAACACGCGACATCTTGCGAACATATACTTCCCCTCGTGACAGTAAAGCAACGTGCTGTTATGTGACGCAGTAAATCTTTGCCTTTTATAAAATATTTCACCTGTGAGAAAGGACATGACAATTTCAATCTGCATAAATATTTTCCCAGCTAGAGAAATTACGCTGCACAACGTTGTTATGCAAAATTTACGAATAAACAGAATCGACCGCTTGCATGTATGCTCGTTCGTTTTAAAAGTATCGATAAATAAATCGCAGAAATCTTCGACTCTTCTAATTCCAAGTACATAGAATGGTGGTGGGAATCGACGCAAAGTCATTGCTGATGTTTCATTAGTGAATCGATGATAAATTCTGTTCCCGGATAGCGACACCGTTTTATTGAAATCCGACCGCTGAAGATATCATCGATAAACGATGTTCTCTATAACCATACCGAGCATAATCTCGCGGCGGAGAAATTTTCTAATCCGCGGAAGATGCTGAAAATTCCTCGCCGCGTAATTCCATTTATTGGAATTCGAGCGTGAAAAGATCAACAAAAAGGAACCCTCGATGAGAAAATGGAACAGACCTCTCTCTCTCTCTCTCTCACACACACACACAAACACATACACTTTATCGTACGTTCGTCTGCCGCTCGCTCTCGATAAAACTGACCCACATTCGATCGGCGGGAAACGAGTCTTCGAGTGCATCATTGAGGCGTACCGTGCACTTATTCGAAAGACGAGAGGATGACACGAGGATGAGTTGCGAGTTTCGATTTGAGGTCATGCACTTTCCTATTCGTTGGGGGGTGAGTGGGCAAAGAGAAAGGAAGGGGGAAAAAAGAGAAAGAAGGAAGAGGAGGAGAAAAGAGAGAGAGAGAGAGTAGGTGGGCGAAGGCAGATGGCAGGGGTGAAAAGAAGAAACGAGAACTCCTCGAGCAGTAATCACGATTAATTAAAGGCTTTAAGCTAACTCGAGTTCTTACGCTTTCTAGGCCTTTTATGACACTTTCAATGGTTGGCTCGCCTTAAGGCTGCCTTTCCAGAGATTCCTTGTGAATTACGCGGTATCATTGTTTATCGAATTTCCAGCGATAATTATCGATCGAGGTCGCACAGACCTTATTAACGAACAATCCTCTACCGGGTTTGACTCGTCTCTACTGCGAGATTCCTGCTTGCAATTAATACTTACCGGAGGTTTTTAACGCGTTTGAATCTGTTGGGAAGTCGCTCGAAGGACTCATTACGACCAGGATATATCTTAATTAAATGGTAATAGATGATTTTCTCTATGCCCCAAGCGCGATTCAAACTGAAAAATAATTTTTCACGAAATTTTCGATTTTATCCTTTTATATTTTCCAATAGTTTTAGAAGCTACGTATATTCCGTCACTTTCTTCCGAATTCGAAAAATCTCCTAAAACGTTACACCAAATTTATCGTTGATAAACACGTAGAATTGATAGTTTTATGTGTTGTACATATAGAAAGAAAAAAGAATAAATTCAACTGCTGTCGAATGAAATCCGAATTCGTTTATACACACACACACATCGGTTTTCATTAAGCTGCTTCCACAATTTCAGCACGCTCAACGAAATTTCACATTTTTTTCCACAATTGAACGTCGAAATGGTTTCGAGAAACAGCCTGCGGATATCAAAAATCCAATATTATTGGATTTTCTTGGAAATAATCGAAGTAAGCTTCGTTGTTTATCGAAAATGTTAAATGCATAAAAGGATACACGACTATAGCAATCGAAGTAATTTAACGACGAATTGGAATTGGTTGAGCATTTCGACCAGGTAAATTTAACGTTTAACAAATGTAAAACGTTCTACTGATAATTATGGACAAAGAAAACTGTTCGAAAAAGAAGAAGAATAAAGTTAAGTATCGTGAGAAATTAATTAGGAAAATTAATCGCACAAAGCAAAACCGTTTACGCTCTCGATAGCTAATATCGCGTATGTAGTTACAGTAACTGAGACAAATTAATCGTTTCTCACACTCTCCAGCCTCTGTGTATATATTGTAGTATAGCAGAACTCTGGTTATCGAGATAGCTTGCAGCTGAAAATGTCTGGACAGCGTTATGAACTTTCTGGATAAATATTTCCACTCTTGATCTTGAGAATGCACGGTTTAATGTATAGACCACTTGCAAGTGATACAGACAGAAAACAGGTCGTTCCTCGTGAACGTAAAAGCCAGGTACATAAAGCATCTTGTTTGTGATTCATTATCTTTAATGAAATTTATCTTCGAAGGTTCCTTTGCTATAAGTAAGATGTACTATGACGGTCTCTATAGATGATTATTTATTCGTTCAAAGTCTAAATAACATTCATCAAGAGTTTGAGGTCATTAACAATATTATCGATGAGAATCAAGAACGCGTATCGAGTACGCTATTATCGTAATTTGAATTTCCAACTCTTTGTGCGCGCTTGGATAATACTTCCCCTAATTATAAGGGGCTCTCGGTATTTTTACCAAGGGGAACAATATTTTTAGTGACACGTAGCTACATCTACATGCGTACGGTATTAGGTCGAAACATAATAGATATTTCCAGTGATATTCATTGAACCGAATTTTAGTCAAGCACATGTATTTCACGTATTCGGAAAATCGATCTTCTCGAGAATAAAGGCTAATAAATATACGTACGATCTTATTCTATTTTTCCTTTCCGTCTAATTGCTACAGAAACGAGTTAGTAATAGTAAATAGTAATAGTAATAGTAAATAGTAAATAGTAGTAGTAGTAGTAAATAGTAGTAATAGTAATAGTAATAGTAATAGTAATAGTAATAGTAATAGTAAATAGTAAATAGTAAATAGTAGTAGTAGTAGTAAATAGTAGTAATAGTAATAGTAATAGTAATAGTAAATGGTTAGTAATTAGAAATAACCGCACAGTTCTGTACTAATATTTATATAACTGTTGCATAAATGCATACATTTATCGTAATATGATAACGATAAGCTATCGTAAGCTTGTTGTACCGTAGTCCTCGAAATTACTTTTATCTATGGTGTACGAAAGATTTATAAATAAAATAACAGCGTAAACAGTGTAACTTGAAAGAATAAATTACCTGATCTACGTGTAATTGACCTGATTACACGTGGATGGATATTTAAATGACGCGATTAATTCGCAATTTAAAATTTGCCTAAAGTTACACTGTTACACCGTACTATCTTTCGATCTTATCATGGACAAGAAAATGTATCATAGCGAAAGTTTAGTTTCTTTAAAAACTTATTCGTTTAGTTGTGGGACGAGTCGAAAGCTATTCAACTTGTCTTGCATTTTCACTAAAGATTTTATAATGAAATCCACGCGTTGAATATTTAAAGCATGATTTAATTAATTCCCTGGTATTTTATTATCTTCGACGCTGTATTCTATTTGACAGAGAACATAATGGAATTAAATTTCCTAAAATTCTATTACGACGATAATTTAAATATCTTAAATGGCTAACCCTGTTTTACCGTAATTCTCTCGAACGTTTAATTTATTTTGCACAAATTACATTTGCATACCGTCAAGTTCAATTCTTCTCGTAATAAAGATCATTGTTGCATTCTCGTTTCGTGGCAATCTAACAGAATTTTTTATTTTTCTCGCTCATTTCGAATTCCGCTCAACGTTCGTTCGCATTTTCAACATCGATCGAAAGAAGGAAATACAAGGAATTAATCAGATTAATAGTCATCGATGAGTGAATTGCGAAGCGGAAATTGCAACATCGAGAGAAGCGCAAACTGGCTCGTTTATGATCCGCTTGATGGCGATAATATTGAATTACATCGATGAAAAGAAGAAGAAGAAAAAATGAAATAAGAGTATGAAACGAGAGGTCGAATAAATCAATGGATTTAAAAGATTACGAGTTTCTTAGAAAGGATCGCGGCATCCATTCATTCATGAATCCGCCCGCACGTTTTTCGAACAGCCCGCCGGCCCGACCTAATATCTCTTCGCTGAATTTAACAATAATTTATTTGCGACATCGAAAGCCTCTGGCGATCATTGAATTGCAAACGTTACGACGACAAAGGTGTGAAATGAAGAGCGACGAGGTAGGAGTTGTCGCTGTAAAGATCAAACGAGATTCTGCAAGAAATAAAGGAATAGGGTCGGCGGAGGCAATGCTCCGGAGAAATTCAGATCGAGCAATTTCGAAATCGCGCTACAACGCTCGACACCGAGCAAGAAATTGAATGGACGTTTGAAAGATTCAGCCGGATGAAAAAATATCGAAGATGCGTTAAATAGGACTCGAAGTAGCACAGAAAGTTTAAAAAATCGAATCGGACAATACAAAAGGAAAAAAAAAGAAGGAAAGGGATTTTCGATACGAAAAATGGAGTTTGATCGCAACGAAGAGATAAATTTTTAGCAGTTTGAATTTTTATCGGTAGGTACGTAAATTTCGGTCAAAACGCATAGCGCGACAGTTTTTTGAAAAAGGATATTTTCCTGTAATTTTCAAAAATTATTGTGTATGTAATCAGAGTAATTCATCGATAGGAAAGCTAATACAATTATTAGAATTAAATATTAAATTAATAAAAAAATAATTAATTCCACTTTTATCTTTTTTATATCAACATAAGTATATATAAAATTATTATTATTATGCGTATAAATCAAATAAAGGAAAGTCAAATTCCGCAAATTTTGATAATTAGAAAACAGTTAAAAATGTTATCCGGAAAAGCACCAGATATATGAAAGTTGGCTGAGTTCTAGAGGGAAATTTTGAAGATTCAAACAACATCTGGCAGCTGTTACTCTGTTTGAAAGACGCTCGCTACTTAATAGGCTTCGACTGATCTAATTATCTCCGCAATAAAGCATCGTAGTTAATGACGACGTAACCAGAGTCGACACTGATTAAACACGTAAACATGAAAAATTGAACGAGACAAACACGAAAAAAGTTCTGATACTGCCCTAATAATCGCAGAATTATGACAAATATTTGTCAAAAATAACTCTCCTGGTTCATTAACCGCAGTGAGAGAAAGGACAAAGCAAAAAAGAGGGTGACAATCGATCGACTGTTAACCATCATTACGCGTGTAATTTAAATATTCATCGTTTAATAAATTGAAACTCACAATTACTGATCGAATAATCTAAAACAGAGAGATGGGAGTACAGCTGATAATAACAAAGGAAATAAAAGATTATACAGAGAGACCGATTCTATACGGCAAAAGATAAGAATGAAAGTAATAGAAATAAAAGGTAAAGAAAGTAAATGAATAAATGGAGTAAAAGCATCGTCCTTTAAAATCTTTACTTTCGTAAACTTGGCAATCATTAAGTCGCGGAATTCACCAATCAACGATAAAAGTAAATCTACGGAAATAGATCTTAAAGGATTATATCGTACAATCTTCTATAGATCGAAACGTGACAGTAATTAAACCCGAGAAAAGGGAGACAAACATTCGACACGATCGACTCTCCTTTGAAACTCAATTTGTTCTTAATCAACGACCACGAAAAACAGCGTTCAAGCTCAGCTGGAAACGCGATTGAAAAAAGCCGAAAATTTGAGTCGACAAAAAGGGAGATTCGCACTAGACGCATTGGCGGGGATACGATTCTCAGCGCGAAGGGAAATTGCCGTCGCAATCCCGACCCATTCACCACACTCGGTCAAATTGTCTTCCTGTCGCGATACAGCAGAAAACGATCGAAACAAGCTTCGATCAAAGAACCTAACTTACATCGATATCGAAACAAGAATCAAATAAACCAAACGAATCGAGCAGCACATCGTTCAGCTCAACAGTTCGCGGAACATTATCAAAAGCATCCTGTCAGAAAAAAAAAAGAAAAAAAAACAAGGAAAGGAATCGCAAAACGTTAATATACCTGAGAATGATATATTGAGGTGGTCTTGCCATCTGTTCGGATGCTGGGAGGTGTAGTGATGTTCGCGGTCGGCAGATTCCTCGGATTCATCGCGATTTCGGGGCCAGGGTGAATCTTCCTGATCCCCTGGGGACCGGCGGAGGGACCCATGGTCGGGGCTTTCACCATCGTTGGCCGCACCCCGTGTGCTTGGTCCTCGCTGGCCCACGGAACGAAATCCACGCAAGGAAAAGGAAAGCAGGCAGGCAAGCACGCACGCACCGAGGGCTAAGCAGAGGCGAGCAAGCAAAAGCACACTGGCCGCCCGCTACCGCCGGTTCTATCGATCTGTCCTTTCTCTCTTGTTGTTTTCCCCGTTTCACGGTGGCAAAACGCGTGTCAAACAGAAGGAGAACCGAGAAATTGTCCCTGGTCCTGACGGTTGGACCCGAGGAGGACCCGTAACGGTGGCACTCACCACCCAGCGTCCTCGTCGACTATCACCACGGTCCGTTCCCTCCCTCGAACGTACATCGTCTCGTTTTGCCGACCTACCCCGGCCTCCTTGCCCGACGCTAGCGCCAACATGGTACGTTCACGAAACTAGGCTAGATTCTCCGTCGACGAGAGAGGTCTCACCGCGAGCGGTGGCGAGTTCGGGGGCGGGCTGTAACGTCGGCCGGAGACAATTTCATTCCCTCGTTTAATGAATGATGCGTGAATGTTATCAATAATTCCGTTGTGTGACGAAAGATGGCCATCCCCGTGTAGACGTGTCTAATCTTTTGTTTACGCTTTTACACCGCTTGTTTCGGCCTGCTGAATATCGTGAAGATTTAACTACTTTAGCGGCAGAATCTTTTAATCTCTGTACGTAAACGTTTGTAATTTTTACGGGCCGACGCGAAGCTTTCTTCTCTGTTGCAGATGGACTTCTTGAACTTCTTCTTTCCTAACTTCATCCGTTCCAACTTACGTTAACTGGAAGGTGAAGTTCTCAAGCCTGCCGCAGCTCCTATATCTTCAAATTTCTTAAGTTTAAGAAACATACGAAAGAATCGCAACTAGCTGTCGTTCGTTTTCCTTATTGGCTTCTTCGTAGAGTGTACTTTTGCACTGCTCATTTTTGCAATTTGCGGAGATGAAGAGAGCGTAGGAGTTTGCTGGTTAAACGGATGTCAGAATTTATAGGTTTTCGAATATGGGTGCGAAGAATTGATTGAGAAGGAAATTGTACAATTACACGTGACGGCATGTGCGGAGTTACGCGAGACTCACGATCAGTTTGGAAATTGTTTCCCTTGCTTAAAATTTTATCCACCTTCGCATCCAGTTTCAACCAAATTATTATTACTTTATCGGAATTATAGTATAGATATCGAAAAAGTCTATAAAAACGTGCTGAAAAATAGAACAAAAATATACAAAGCGTTGAAGTACGTATAAGAAAGAATTGATCAAGTACATATTTACTTTTGCTTCAAACAAATGAATAAAACATTAACCTATGAAGTTGCTATATTTTTATTCATCATTCACTATCGCCCCCTTGCTATTGCCACTTTTTTTCAATATTACTTGCTTTTATACGCGTTCTTTTATATAATATACATATTAGGTTTTCAGATATTTCCTTATCTAACTTCCGCGTATCCCTTCACCTGTATCAATTTTTCCTAATCAAAATATTTTCAGAAGATGGGAAATTTAATACGCTCGAACGTTAAACCGCGTAAATATTAAAACGGACGAGCGATTCCAACAACAAATATGTGAAGTATAATAAACGCGAAGGAAATATCTGAAAATTCATTTCTAAACGACGTCACGCGGAGATATTTCCCAACAGTATGATTGGTAATCATTGTGAGATCACTATCGCGGATGCGCTAGAACTTTTGCATAACTATATGTACGGACAGGTCGATTCTCTCAAATATTCCACTGTATAACGATGAATTTTACCCCGTGGCGACTCGTTGCTTCTTCCTTCTCGACGAAGGTCGTGGGATGAAAAGGAAACGGAAAAGACCGAGAGAGAGAGAGAGAGAGAGAGATAAAAGCTTGAAGACTGATCGTCGCGGCGAGGGTGAACGCCACGTTCGTCCAGGGGAGAGTATCAGAATTAGGGAAGGGATGAATGGATGACGGAGATGGCAGTGGTTGCATGGAAGAAATTGAGACAGGGTATCGCGATGGCCGTTACCCGCCGACGGATTCACAGGGGTGGAAGTCGAGCACGGGCTTCTCCGATTGCCTGTTTGCCTTTCTTTCGCGCTCACACACCCCGAATCGTTTACGCTGCTAACATTTTCGTAGTCTTCAGTTAGTGATAGAAGCTCGGGGGAAAAGTCTAAGGTTCGCAAGTTCCGAGCGTATTTAAGCCTCATCTAGCATCTTGATCTAACAGAGGGTGCAAATGGAGCGCGAGTCGATATCATGCTTCGAGTACACGCTGCAATTATCGTGAACGCGAACTTTCTCGGAATAAGCATTCGCGAGATCAACTATACTGTGCATAGATTTCAACCCGATTGAAAAGTTTTAAACGCATCGCGAGCAAAGAGGATAAGGTAGAAACAATATTTTTAAATAATTTCGGAGTTAGACGAGATAGGTTCGAACGCTTTCTAGATATTCTGAGACATGGGACAACTACAACCAAAGTGACCAGGATGCAAGTGACATTTTTCTGATATCAAGGAAATCGAGTATTAAATTTCAACGTGTTTTAAACATTTCAGGTAATATTTTCATAAAAATTGAGCTACATTCTATAGAAAATAGATATAAAGAATACAGAAAATAGAACGAAGAATTGTGATACGAAGTAATGAAGCGAAACTTCTATATCTGAATTGATTTCGATTCCAGAGTACAAATATTACAATTAATTCCATTCTTATTTCCTAGTTGACTGTTTCCAATGTGTAATAGGGTAATTAGGGAATATTGGAACGGGTACTTTCTTGGGGAATGTGAAATTAACGAGAATCCGATTGATGAAGGAATTATACGAGATATTGATTGCCCCAACAAGTATAGTATGCTTCTTAACACGTTCGCGCTGTTTTGCATTCAAGATAACACATACACTTTCATGGTATGCATATTATATAGACTCAAATATGCGGGACAAATTAACAATCTCAAAATTTTGAAGGCGGAACAGAAGATCCATAATATCATGATTTAATTGGATACAGTATTATTATAGATAACATTCACAGTGATAATAAATGAAATCTATGGAATAAAAATTGTCTGGAAGAAAATGATAAATCTTTCGATTCATCTAATGTCTATATTGACAAATTGCGCATATCAAAGTAGAGAAAAAGTAGAGAAAAGATGCGCTATCGTGGACTATACGCGACAATAATATCTGACAGACCCAACAAACACGAGCCAGAAGTGCAAAAACCATTTGACTAGCGAACATCCGCCGTCCCATAAAAATCTATACAATAATTCTCTTCTACTACTATTCTCCAAACGAAACCTTTCCAAATATCCGACGAACGACAAAGAAAGAGTAAAGGCAACTTGTGTCAAAACCTACATATACCTACACAACGATCGTTCGTCGCGATTGATTCGGCTTGCATCAAAGAAAGGAAAGTTTCTCGCTAACGACAACGTATCAACGTCATCGTTTCCCCACAAAAAGTACAGTAGGTACATATCACGGGCCGCCTACGAGCTGACGGATTGCCAATCTGGAAAAAAAACCGTATCAGTCGAAAGATATTACGAGGGAAGGGGGAGAAAAAAAGAGAAAAGAGGAAAAAACGAAGAAGAAGAAAGGATCGCGTTTTACGTCATCCAGCATCCGGAGGCAACGACGCCCACGCGGAAAACGACTGCGTACTAAGCCTATCAAAAAAAGAAACTATTTTACTATTTTTACAAAATAACTATAATCAAAATCCTGATAAATTAAATTCAATACGAACCGTTAGATTAGACGATCTAAAATTTAGCACCTAAATGCTCTTGATAGCTCTTCGATGCTCTTCGATGCTCTTTACTGACAGTAAAAACTCATCGCGTGTGCCCGATTCTAATTATCAAGCCTTCGTGAATTTATTAATCAAATGGAGATTTACAAACTTACCAAAAAGATCGTGGAGCAACGAGTTAGTCATTGATATTGACATCGTCGCAAAGACCATAACTTTTAATCGTGTAATGGCTGTATTTCTCTCAACAATCCGTTTTTCCGAATCGCGCTTTCGCTTGCGTGATACATAGCGTTCAACGAACCGACAGGCCATATTCTATCCTAGTTTTTGTGCGCCTGCGAGTAAACAACCCGGTCGCGTGTGTTCACAATTGTTCTTGACATCGGAAGATGCATCGTCTCGTTTCGTTGTTTTGGTCCAGTTGTTAGTAGCGGTCTCACGATCTCCGATAATCTTTTTGTAGTGCAGGGTCTTCTGCATAGAGGTCAGACGTTTCGTGATTTAAAACTACGGTTGATAACAGATGTCGCTCAACGTATGTATCTCCTAATGTTAACGATAGAATAAACGTGACACGTCAGTGGTGACATTAAATAACGCTCTGTGTGTCACGTTCTGAAATACCGACTTGGAAAAAATTCGACGTGCTTCTTACGCCCTCTGCGATTTGCTATGGACAACATAGGAATCATATTCAACCGCAGAGGGAGTGTAGTGATTTGAATTACAGACGAGTTTGAATTAGAACCATTGCAATAAAGCATTGTTATAATACAGCATTAGTAGTAGTTAAAACTAAAACTAAATTTTCCTTTAAAATATGAGTAAGGTACAAAAAAAAAGATACTTCGATATTACAAGCAAAAATTTAAGAATCTATTAAGAATCTGTTTCGCTGAACTACTCGATTTGTATGTCAAATCAATTATTTAATACGAATTACTTATCTCCGTGACATGTAACAATTGTACATCAAATGCTTATTACGCATGGTTCAACAAAGAAACAATATAAACGTATACATACTTCTTCTGCATTTACTACAGCGAATCGAACACCAAATCCGCTTGACAGCCATCGAATTATCCATTAATTATCATGGCGTCCATAAATTTCTGTTCTTTCGAATTCGTTTTAGTGATCAAGCAGCTATCTGTGCAAGAGAGAACCAAATATTTGACATAAATCTGTAAAATTAAAACCGGTTACATCAAAATGAGACAATAAGCGAATCGAACGGTCGATCGACAAAAAGTGAACCAACAAAAGTTCGAAAAACTAATGAGTTTCGGAACAATAATGTCGAATAAATCGTTAAACAAATGCGTATTAATTAAACTAACCTAATAGTAGCGTATAATAGGAACAGGATAGCGGTGGAAATACGACGTAGTTAAGGTGACGCGGTTGAAGCGGAGAGGTACATATCGACGCCACAATTTTCGACTGTAGAATGAAGTCCCGCGACGTAGCATCGCTTAGTTGATTCCTGATTGGTCGACGCGCAACAGCGCCGCTTCCAATCAAATTCTCGCGCGAAATTCGAAATACTTATGCAGTGGTATATGGTAAAAATTGTAAAACCAGTGATAACTGGAAGATAAAATCTAGAGTATATATTTACTATTACTAAATTAAATTACTAAAATTAGTTATATAATAATATAATAATATATATATGTGTGTGTGATATGATATTTATACAATATATATGTTATATTAGAGTTTCGTAAATCCTTAAACTCAGTTACATTAGATGTGTCTCACGAAAAATAAATTACGGAGACAGCACTGAAATACTAGTAGACTACTGTATACCACAGAACACTTTGATCTTTCATTAGTTTATATTACACCTTTCATGGTTTCTATCTTGCTCTTTCATCTCCTTCTTGTAAAACTCTGCTTATCGTCACTCCATAAAAGCGTACACCCTTATGAATACAATTTACACATTAATCGTATAATATATCGAACTAGATCAAATACGTTTACATTCGACATACCGAAGAATTTAATGGTTATCACTTAGTTGATTTTCACACGAATGAACGACATTTTGAAAATAAATATTTTTCAGTTCGTTTCTAAAATGGAACAGTCTCGTCGGTTCACGTGTCGATGGAACTTGAAGGTTCGCGACTGGCCACGCAAATAAACAGTGTCGAATTTATAGAACGAGAAATCGCGTTTGCTTCGTGGGTTATTCTTCTGCGTGAAACTCGAGTTCTTCGATCGACTGCGGTGAAACGATCGACGTTTTCTCCGCCAGTGGATCGTTCTGATCCTATGTGACTTTCAGTTGTAAAAAAACTTGAAGTGTGAATAATTTTTTGATCTCTCTTATAGACTGTAGATTGATATAGGATATAAGATTGTTCGTATTATTTAAATCGTTATAAAAATATGATTAACGGATGCGTAGTATATAATTGGTGAGGATTATTATTTTATCTTTTATTAAAATAAATTCAGTGGGAGCATTGTATATTTGCCATAATGCTTGTGTGTTTGTGCTTAATGCGTGGAAACGATAATTTTACTAGATACCTATTATCGATCTGATCGAGTATAAAGTGTGGTGATCGTGTGTGTTTAAGTCCCGATATATTTTTGACACCGCATGTAAAGCGCATCGAATTTCCTAAAAGCTAACTAACGCTATACTGTAACACAGCATACTATAAACTCGCATCATTAACATACAATTACAAAATTCAGTGACAAAATACTGAAAGGAAAAGTCAAAATTAAAATTCCTTCGAGTCTACAGAAAAACCATTAAGAAGATGTACGGATTTTACGTTTGACTGAACGTGGCTTCGTTCAAATTGCACAGTTGACGGGCGGCTCGTATTTCCCCCTGGAACGGTTCTTATTTCCAACCTATTTTCCAATCAGTTTTTCCCGACGGCCAATCCTTCCCAAGGGTGTTGTAATACTCACTTCGGTCTTCTTTCGCGTAGATTATATATAATAGAAAACTAGATGTCGAGTAATCAGTGGTCACGGCGAGCGTAATTGCGCGACGCTGCATTTGAAAACCTATCCCTTCTCATCGTCGTAAATTTAATAACGCAAAGTACATATTGATTGCCTTGCCAACATCCTCGACTTCTATAGGAATATGAAAATATTGATCCTACGTCTGCTAACAAGCAATAAAATACGAAAATATGCATACGTCTATGCCATCTTCTTCGATGTACAGGTAGATGCGTACATTGCGTTTTGTATATGTGTCCGGTGTGTGTTTGCACAGTGTGCAAAGCAAAGAATGAAGTATTTGCAAAATTTATCGATTGTTTGCAATGTATCAGCTTCATATGGTTAATAATATTGATAGACGAAATAACCACGTTTCTTACGTCGTAATATTATGTACCATAAACTGAGGGAATATCGGCAAATTTTGTTAACATTTTAGCGAGACTTTGTAAGAGAAAGCATCTTTGAAATTTATTACGTACACTTGCGTCAAATTGAATTTTACGTTGGATCATTTTTACGGACGAACCTATTTGTGCCGATATCCCAAAAGTCATACCTTAAAAAATTGCATTGGAAGTCTATTCCATCGCTATTTCTTATCCTATATCAGCTACCTTAATTTAATTTTTCCGTAAACAAGCTTCTTTCACAATTTCCTTGACAAAAGAACCACTACGTAACAGTAGTGAAACAGTATTACATTACATCACATCGAAAAAGGAAGATAAAACCTCATCTTGTATCTCAGACAAAATATACATTATCAAGATTATGTAAAATTCACTTCCTTTTAGGAAAGTATCTTATTACGTAAAATTCGTTTCTATTCAATTTGTATTACATAACGTCTCTTTGCGTCCACAAATTCCACCGCAACTGTATACATAGCAGTGAGAAAATAAAGACAAAAAGAAAGAACAAAAAGATAGAAAAGAGGAAAGAAAAACGAAAATTGTCCAGCTATTTCCTTTACCAATACGATAAATTTTTATTTGATAGCTCTTACCATTTCGGCGTCTGATATCAATGCCGTCCGGAAGCCTGAGTTATCATTCGAGCTTTTCCTTCTACCATGCGAACCGTGGAAATCCAGAAGGATGAGAAAGCTAGATGACGGCAGATGGAACGACCGGGTGATCCTGAACGTCGGCGGTGTACGACACGAAACCTACAAGTCTACTCTGAAGAAAATACCAGCTACTAGGTTGTCACGTTTAACGGAAGCCCTGGTCAATTACGATCCTATTTTGAACGAATACTTTTACGATCGCCATCCGGGCGTTTTTGCCCAGGTGTTGAATTACTATCGTACCGGAAAGCTTCATTACCCGACAGACGTTTGTGGTCCGCTTTTCGAGGAGGAACTCGACTTCTGGGGACTGGACTCTAATCAGGTTTGCAATTACCTTTTATTTCAACCGCGAAACGACTTCGTTTTATGTAAAATCCTACGTGATTACTCTGGTTACGCTGAATCAGGAAAAAGAAGTCAGCAGATAACAGAAACAAGAATAGGTGACTCGCTATATTTGTTTGAACATTTACTCTAAAACGAAAATTCTAACGAGACACGAATACCACGATCAAAAGATTTGAACGTTTACTCGATCGTTTATTCCGACCGTTTATTCGATTCGAAACGCAACTGCATTATTTCATAACGTTTAACGATTCTGCATAATTAACATTGGTTGCCTGTTCATTTTCCAGACTAGCAGCGCGGACACAAATATGCTTTGATATCGCAGGAAATGTCTCTTTCAAAACGCAGAAATCACGGGCCTGCTATCGAGTCACCGGGTTAGAAACGTTTGTCCGACGACAGTTTCTATTGCACAAACATCCAGCGTTTGATTTTCGGTTCTGATCGATTATACGCTTAAGTTGCGGCCAATTGCCAGACACACGACAAATTTGTTTCCAAATTATCGATTATTTGTCTAACGTGCTCTAGCGAGTATTTTTATTTCTTGAAAAACGAAATACACAGCTCTTCTACGCTGTTTGTATCGTCTAATTTACCATTCGTAAAATATAATTGTGTAGCAAACGTGAAACACAGATAACGGTAGAAACTGGGTCTTCTATTCGTTCGTTGCGCTTTCTTGGTTAATTAATGACGTAATCAATATCAATTAACCTTTTCGTCTTCGTCTGATCCTTTTTTCTCCTGGAGGATCTCACGAAAATCCGCTCACGCTAATTAAGGCAGCGTTATATTATAATTGATAATCTCTCGGCGATAACACAAAAATTTATCACGACCAAGAAATTATTTGATATGTAGCTGGAATACGATCTCTATCTATTATAGTTACGTGATCTGCAATTAGCCAAGTTCTAATCATCGCCGACGCGTATAATTTCCAATTACGCATACATTTCAGGTGGAACCGTGTTGTTGGAGCACCTACAGCGTGCACAGGGACACCCAAGCAACGCTGGCAATTCTCGACAAGCTGGACATAGAGGGTGAGAAATTAAGCGACGAGGAGATCGCGCGACTTTTCGGTTACGAGGAGGAATACAACAGAGGGACCTTGACAAAATGGCAAAAACTACGGCCAAGGATCTGGGCTCTGTTCGACGAGCCGTATTCCTCTACCGCGGCCAAGTGCATAGCCTGTATGTCGATACTTTTCATCTGCCTCTCGGTTCTCTGCTTCTGCCTCAAGAGTCACACGATGACGAAACAATCGAGAAACAATCAACGGAACGGTGAATCGCTGCATTTCGAATCCAGCGGATACGTGGATCACGTCGATTCTTATCCGGTGCTCTTTTACCTTGAACATACGTGCAACGCTTGGTTTACTTTGGAGATTACTCTTCGCTGCTTGGTACGTAGAAAATTGTCCTATCGTTGTTACGATAGCTGGCTAATTATGGTATTCGACAGCTCGAAGCTACACCTCTTTCCTCCAGTTAAACCCTTGGAATTTCATTTCATCGACAATCAATAGATAACGTTTTCTCTCTTATTTTATGCAGTTTTTTTTAAATAAATATTTATCGAATGATTAAATGTGCCGCAGGAGGCGAAAAAGGTAAAGATCGAGCAATCAATCATTCTATACACGATCATACACACGTATGTGTATAACGTATAACGTAGAGGATTATTTCCAACTAAACTGCAACGTAATCTACAAGTGAAAAGCGAGAAAAAATGTTGTAATTATAAAGGTGTGCTGTGGGCATTTTATTACATTTATCAGCAAATATCGAACGCTTTACAGAGAACCATTTGGTTAATTATATTACATATCTTGCTACGACACCATATACATTAAATGACATAAAATTATCATTAATGCAGTATTTTGCACGTGAAGCTCTACGCCTCGTTAAAATCAATTAATTGCCCTAGTTTCATGCATGTTTATATCATATGAGATGCAATTACACAAAACCGTACTTGAAACGAGGAAATTGGAATTAAAATATTTCCGTTAAAAATTTTGATAGACAGTTTTTAACAGTTTCGAGTTGTGTTTAAAGGACGTAGAATATCCAAATAAAACGTGGTTGTTTAGTGTAATTATCGTACAACCTTTCATTGTTATTGCATTTTATATAAGCTAAGAAGGAGTGAATAACGAAGTAACCCCGCGATGTAATTACGTCCCTTTCAAGTGCACGTGAGTGACAGGAGCAAAAGTGGTTCACCAGTGAAACACAATGGTACAACATTAGAACAAAGCACGTTTTTGCGCGTGCTACGTGCGGTAAACAAATTCAATTCGGTGCAAACTAGTTCGGGTTAGCTTGCTAACACAGATAAATTAACGTACCAGACGACCTCGACTATTTCTTGATAAACCGCCTTAAATGTGAATTGCCGCAAATAACGAATTAACGGCGAAAGAAAACACTTGCGAGAAAAGAATTATTGTTAGAAACAACACAAGGCATGATATTACGGTCGAAGAACGTGTAATCGATCGCGAAAACTTGTAATCGATATTTGAGAAGTTTTAGATCGACGTTCAATTAACTTAACGACTGTCTCGAATACGTGTTATGTTAAGCTTACAATTGTACTTTTTTTTTCAAGATATATCAATACCGGAAAAACCAGTTGGATCTCTGACTTCCTGATTTTGTTTCTCCGTGTCTTAATAGATACAACAATTTTTATGGAAGTAAATCAGCAAAAATCCCAGACTAGAAATGATTTACTGCTTCCAACTAAACAACGTAACAAATCATTCGTTAATTATCCCTTTATCCAGGACTCGTTTTTGCTCGTGTATAAAACATTATAAAAGTACTATTTGATTTATTGGGTATCTGTATTTACTACTGTACTTTCCAACACGTTGAAACACGTATAAATTCAAGGAAATTATAACCTGCCCGGTTTCACCGTACGCCGAATAACATCCACTGCCACGAAATTTAAAAACCATTTATTTCTACCAAGAACTAAAATGAAATGTCACGTTTGCTTTTAAACTGTCACATCATAATTTCATCTAGACCTTGATTAGTCGCAGAGTAATAGCTTCCAGCGGAGCAAGTCGTTGCTTTTAAAAATCCAAACGAATATTAGAAGGAGATTTAATGACGTTGCACGCGACTCGCGAAAGATCATTCCGTGTAATTTATATTTCGCGTGATGTTTGAAAGCCGGAATACGGATTTCGTGTATTGATTTTTTTCGGCGAGGAACGGTTGGGAACGTGCGAAAAATACCAACGATGTGGACAAAGTACCGAGGATTTTTCACTTCTACGCGAAATCCTGCATAAACCATACGCTCCGCAGTGATCAATAGCGCAATTATTGAATTCTCATTTACAATCTACAGTGGAGCCCTCGGAATCTATCTGATCGTTGGAAGAAGCAGATTTTCGAATAGAAGGAAACTCGTGTCTATTTATTTGATTGGCATCGAGATAGAAATTAACAAGATTTTCAATGTTGTAGCACGATCTGACATATAAGGTCTGATTCATTGATCGACTTAATTACAGGTAAGCCCAAGCTTCAAGAGATTCGCCGTGTCACCAGTGAACGCGATAGACTTAACCGCTACGTTGAGCTTTTACACGGAGTTCCTTACCAAGTCCAGCCTGTATCTCGAGATTCTGTCGATAGCTCGAGTCCTGCGGCTCTTCAAGCTGACGAGACACTCCCCAGGACTTAGGATTCTGATCCATACGTTCAAGGCGTCAGCCAAGGAATTGGCGTTGCTGGTATTCTTCCTCGTTCTAGGCATCGTCGTCTTCGCCAGTCTCATCTTCTACGCAGAACGTCTTCAAGTAAGTTGATTGGACAAAAAGGAGAATTGGCATCTCGAAAGTGCACTTCTCGAAAAGTGCTTACACTTGCTTTCCGAGAGTATACCAGGTGCAAGATTTCCAGGTTGTGTAAGTTGGACGATCGGAACGTAATAATTGGAAAAGGAGTTCAAATATTAAAGTACTACGAACAAGTTTCGCTCGGGAGAAGCTTTGATCTCCGAGCACGATCGATATTGAAACTTTCACTACGTGCAAACGTTTCAGTTCGAATTCCTTGATTACTTCTTTGAACAAGTTAATTTGAGAAGAGGATTAAGACCGCGTGTAAATCTTTGTTCGTGGGATATAGTTTTGTAGGAATTCGAGCGAATATAAAACAAGTTCTCGTTGGGTTCTCCATACAGGCATTATTTTTCATTTATCTTTGACAGTAACAGCAACATACCGATGTATATTGTACTTGTAGTAACTCGTTACTTTACTGTCAAATGCCAAATACGATGCATTATCGTTTCGCGAATATACGGAACAATATCTTCATGTTTAGAAGCGGTCCTTTCTTCCTTTTGAAACCTAAATGTTCCTATTCGAAAGCACAAACCTTAAAACGATCGTTCATACATCTCGTTTGACTGATAGGAAAACCCGCATAACGACTTCGACAGCATACCGCACGGTCTCTGGTGGGCCTTGGTGACCATGACGACAGTTGGTTACGGCGATATGACACCAAAAACCTTTCCCGGAATGTTCATCGGGGGATTGTGCGCTATTGCGGGCGTTCTAGCTATCGCTCTTCCAGTTCCTGTTATCGTCAGCAACTTCTCCATGTTTTATTCCCATACGCAGGTTCGTAGCACATTTTCAAAAGCTTAGATCTCTTCTTTCTCCTTTGGAATACGTTATACATATATATGCACGAATTTATACTGCGCTATTTCAGGACAGATAGAAAAATGGAATGGGAAAATAAAATAAATATATGGAAGGCTCACCAGTACTCACTGACACAACGCGAGACATCGCTCTTCCTAAACTTTTCCTCTTTTAATATTCTCACGTTGAAGATTATTCAAATTAAGCTACTTAAAACCTGAAGCTACGAATCAAATTTCATTAAATTAATGTTAATTAAATCCCTTATTTTCTACAAATTCGTGCCCCAAGCATAAAATTCTTTTGCTTTAAGCCTGAGTAACTTTTGCCCAAGTCATATTTAATAAACCTCGTGTCAGACACAGTTTCTTTCAACGAGACAGGAAGTTGACGCGAAGGTAACGCGCGAAGATTTTCCTTTTTTCATCGGATTAACTTGCCTTGGCTCGGGGACCAGTTCCTGTACGCTGAATAACGCGTTCACCGAGAACACGGAAGCGGGAGTCCATTCAGCCTAGTAACATGCAAACTTTTGCACTTTTCGCTAGCCAATTTGAAACTTTCTATCCGGCGAAGAAGTTTCGCCCCGGTGTCAATTTTTTATGCCGCCATTAGAGCAACGCGGATACGCGCACTCGATATACACCGCATTGACGCCGCCATTCAATTAATCGACAACGGAATATTTTAAGTTCGATGTTGGCGAACTCGCGAGTCTATACATCGTACCGTTACCTGTCTAAGAAGTTCCGTATTAAACGTTTTATCTCTGTCAAGATTAGGCCAGCATTCGCTACTTGAAAACCCGCGAGTTTAAGGAAACTCGAAAGTTTCGTCCGTGAGGGCGAGCATTCGGAAAGTTCTGTGGAAAACATCGTGAAAATTAAACGTTTCGAGATTGCACGACCTTTATTTCGGCCGCTTCGTACATCTTTTCATTTCGACGAAGCATATTCGAGGATACTGGCGGGAGAGTAATGAAAACACGAAGGAGGAAGAACGTATCGACGAAACGAACATGAGTCTCATTGAAATAATTTGCAAAGTAATTCTAACAAGAAGAGATCACAGTCGTGTTGGGTCGTCGATCTTGATAGAATCTCTTTAGACGAATTTAGAGCAAAAATAAAGCAAAAATTGCAAAAACTAATGAAATAACGTAAAAATTGTTACAGGCTCGAAGCAAGTTACCGAAACAAAGGCGAAGAGTGCTACCAGCGGAAGTGCCAAGACGATCGAGATGTTTGAGTTACCAAGATGCCAACGATATTCAATCTCAACTTATTTCCAATACCTCGTCCAGGTCACTGAGACGGAGACCAGCAACCATAGGGTTGGAAAATGTTTTCAATCTGCAGGTAATGTGCTATGCGTTGATAATTTGAGGTGTGCAGTGATGTCATTCTGTCAGTAACCAGTAAATCGATAAATTTTATAAACGATAGACCAATTAAAAGAATACCGGCTGCCTTAATTACTGTATAAAATTGAATTACATAATCCTCGATGCACCGGAGAACTGTCGTTAATGAATAACGAGACACTCTACGTTCGCGTCCATTTGATTTGCATATTGAGGAACCTGAATGCTCGTAAAGGTGCAACGAGGTAATACAAACCCCGTTCCGACACGATTCATATGCCGTGCAGTTAATAAATAAAGCTGCAACAAGATTTTAACGCATTAGACGTTCCGGTGAGGGAAAAGGAGGTTTCCTTTTACAATTTATGAGAAACCAGCCAGATGCTGAAAGCAGCCCTCGCTAGGAACTGTCTGAGCGTGTTTCGCAAAGGAAACAAAATGCAAAATGCAAAATGCAAGAGTACCGTGTAAAGACCGCCTACATTGAACACAAATATATTAATAACAATGTGTGTACTAATTACACTTTCAAAGCAACTTGTTCATGCTTTTTTGTTGGTATTTCCTCTTACACAGCCTAATATCGTGATAAATTTGCCGCAAGAATCCACCGTCACGGGAACCATAAATTCTGACAGAGTGGATTCTCCTCACCTTGCCACCACCAATCCCGTGAAAAATGGCACAGCAGTTGATGGGGCTACGTATGATACGTATCAAAGGGAGGAGGGCAAAAAGGCAAGTTGGTTTACAGGAACCTCCAAAGATATACCTCATACTTACATCATTGTGCCAGACACGTTGGAAACGATGTAACAGTTAATGCGCATAAATAAATTCGATTTAATTACTCTCCTCTATTTATTTTCCTATTAAATACGAGTGACACGCTGTCTCGTAAATCAGATTATTCGCGTAGAATCAATGATCTCATCAGAAAACCTCGTCAGAATTAGAACCGTTTGACTAAAGTGACAGATTCGCAATTCTAAAGATGGCACAGTCACATCTTCGAATAACCGACCTATTTACCGAATTGGTGATTGATCAATCGCGTTGGAATAAAAATGAAAATAGGTGAGAAAAGGCGCGTAATGAATAAGCAGTGAACGTCGGCGCGAAATCCTCGAGGTAAAATTCATTTAGTTCGACGCGACGACGCGACGCCTGGCTACGCGTCACTGTTTATGCGACAATGCTGGAAATCTTAATCCATTTCGCCTGAAATTATCTTCCCTTCGGAATAAAAGTTTCTTTCTCTTCTCCACAATGATACTCGATTCAATAGCGCGACTCGTATTTTACTCGGATTACAGCGGTGCACGTGTAAAACTTGATTCTCTGGATTCGTTTCTTTCTTACTGGGAAATCTTCTCGACGGTGTATACGCCCTTGTACGAGTGTCTATGCGATCTTTAAAATTTATGGAAAATACTTCTACTTTTCCGTCGTAGTTTTTATCGTTGAATCGTATATTTTATTAAATCGTCTGATTGAGACTGTGATGCAATAGGGGATGGAATCCGCGTAGAAAGTTTTCGTTTTATAAGGTCCTTGGCTCGAACATAGAATTTATTTGATGAATCTTTATTAAAACTCCGATTAAGCCTCGTTTGAGTATACAGATGTGGCCAATTTATCGCAGAACGAATTTGGGCAATGATAAGAGAAAATATCTTGAGACTAGAAATCTATCGATCATTTTGATCGTGCGTAGTATAAAAAATTCACATTGATTAATACACATGTAAATCACTGTACACGGCGTAACAAGTTAAAGCAATGCATCTATGTATGATGTTTCGTGCAAAACTATTACGCATGCTTGTAATTGAACCTTTGTACAAAGTAAATTGACGTCCGAATACGCGAGCTCTCGTGCCACTTTGTTTCTGGTCCTCCAAATTACTTGTTTATCATTCTATAATTCTAGATCAAAGTAAAAAACTGTAAACATTACACATTGTATCGTATATAAATTTTATAGAGATTTTAAATAAACTTCTTCGGACATTTCGTTTTATTGGTCGTAAACTCTTGGAATAAAAACAATAAATCTGGCAACTAATCGTTCCTCTTAAGCCTCCATCTTCTGGCACATTGCAATTAAACGGAATTAATTAAACCGAGTCTCTAAAATTCTACATTAAATTGTATAATCAACTGTGTGATTAAAGAAGAACTTCGTGCGTATAGAACAGAATATTTATAATTTTTCTCGTTTCGTTGGCTTAACGTGCATCACGTCTGGTACAACTTTGTTGATGTGGCGAGTTAATTCTCGTTCGGCGGACGATATGGACGTACGTAAATACCTATGTATATGCGTATATTTAATCCGTGAGATGCTTTATTTATGCCTGGAGAGGCGCGGTTGTGGAGTTTTTGCGAACGTGTCGCTGTTTCTTCCTTCTGAATATTTAAACGACGAAGTCAGTGAGTGCTGAAAGGATATGAAGACTTTAAAAAAGGGTAACTTGATTATACTAGAAAAGGAAAGGATTAGTAGGGAGCAGGTAGAAACATCTTTTGAATATTTATGCTATCTCTTCTTTTAAAAGTTGCTTTGCAAATAAAAATACTTCTAGAAATTGTATCTCTTTTATAAATTAAATTAAACGATATGTGAAACCACTTCCTCGTGAACACATCCTTTTCCAAGCTGATCTTGCGTGTAAATATTAATAAAGTATTCCGTTGGCCACATGCTAGAACCTGCTCATTGATTATAAAGCAAAAGAAATCTTCGCCGTTTGTGAGATGAATGCAAATGACGGAATAAAGGGAAAAAGGGAAGCAAAAACGTAGGGTCAAGGAATTTTTTCTATGAAGAAGTAAGAAAACGGCGAGTAACGCTAGCGATAAGCACGCAACGTAGCATGAAACCGAGAATGTTCTAAATCCTGGAAACTCCACCTATTATAAATAAAAAGTGTTTCAACGTTCAACGAAAGACTAATTATAAATTTGTCGAAAAGGAGCAATTCAAATACGTTGAAAATTAGGGATCACCGAAAATAAGAAAATGATATGCCTGATTCGTATGGAAATGTACTCGTATGTATTCTATAACGTAATTCGTATAAAACAGAGCGAAGAAAGTACAGGAACGTCCCCTGTAGCAACGTAAAAAGTAAAATTATCTCGAAACAAAGAATGTTTGAACAACGAAATGTTTACGAAATTAAAGAAGGGGCGTTGTACCTTAATTACAAACGCTGAAAGTTCTTTGTGAGAAAAGCGAACATTTGTAGCTGAAGCAAGCCCGATAGCGCGAATCGAGTACGGTTCACGGTGCCCTTTCCGTCAATGAGAGGCACTTCCTGTGTGGCGGCAGAGTTTCCCTATCATCTGGCCGCAAAGGAAAACAGGGACGGCGGAAGGAACAAAAACGACGAAAGAAAGGAAAAAAGGGCTGAAAAGAAGTACATAGAAGAAAAGAGAAAAATGAGGAGAAAGGGAAAAGGGCAGAAAACGAAGAACGGAAGCGAGGTGAAACTTTAATCACCGATTCAAACGCGGGGAGATTCACAGAGGGCGAAGGAAGGTTGACGCGAAGAGGGGGCGGCGGCGGGTATCAAGGCGCAAGCGTAAGGCATCGACCGGGTAGGGCAGTTTGCTCGGGGGTAGAGGAGGCAGAGAGAACGCCATCCCTCTCTTCGCCCTTTAGCCACCGTCATAGGCCCCCCGGGTATACCTTTGAACCTCTTCTAACGTGATGCGCGAGTAAACGTAGCTTTCTCTACCCCCAACGTGCACACGTATCGCTTCTAGCCTCGCTCCTTATGTCTCGGTTATTTTCTTCTTTTCCGCTCTCCATTCGCCGGTTCCGCGTCCCATCACGGACCCTGCGGCTGACCAGAACTTCCCCCGTAGACGTCTGGCTTTTTCTAAGACCGGCTTACCTTTTCGTCGCGTGTCTGTCACCGTGTCCAGATGAATTACGGGAACAAGGGAGCAGAGTGGAGGGCCAAAGACGGAATCGCGGTGATCTACCCTCCGTTTCGATTTTTCTTTCAGAAGCACGACGTTAGATCTGCCGTAACCATCCTTCTCTATTCTCCATATCGTCGTTTTGTTTTTCTTGATCTTTTACCCTTCGAGATTCGTACGTTATGAGCACCTGGGAAACTCGATCGCTCTGTCCTTTTTTAATGCTGCTAAGAATAGTCCGGGGATCGAGGGCTTCCACGCCACGGTGAATCTGGCAGGAGGATTGCCGGAGGTTAATTCGTAGCTGATTGTTGTGTAAAGAACGCGGACGATAATGGATTGTTGACGTTCGCTGATTTATTATACTCTATTACGATACGCCGCGCTTTCTCATAGGCTGATTAAGTTTCTTTTGAAATCAGTAGACGCAGAGTGCTTTTTATTAATTTTTAAGGTGATAGGGAAATTTATTCTTACGACATACAACGATACGATTCTTTAAGAATTCATCATTGATATTACAAATTATTTTAAGTCATTCAAATTGCAATGTATGGAAGCTATCTCGGTCTCTCGCTACTTAGAAAGCACGAAATAATGGATTCTTCCGCGATATTTTTCTCATCTGTCAGCCTCTTCTCCCTTCTCTTGTCATCTTCCAAATTACTAAGTTAGCCTCGCAGAGAAGATTCCACCGACCTCTTTTCCCAAAATGCATTCGCTTTCTCGCGAAAGCAAACTACAGGACGTAGAATACTTCGCATCTGTCTCTCGAAGTTCAAAAAGTATAATTTTCACTTTTGGTTTTAATTTTAACTTAGTGAGATTACAAGGGTGGAAAGATAGATTTTGTGGCGAGGATGATATACAAGATAAGATAAAATATGGTAAATGGAGATGTAACCGGAAGCTGTTCAAAGCGCAAATAAATAGAAGTAGAAGAAGATGTAAGATCTAAAGATATGTCTAGAAATTTTATAATTCAAGGGCTATTTTCCGAACGTTTATCTTGACACTTTTTCTTTAACCGTCTTTAATTAAATTTAATTTGAAATTAAATTTGATAAAATAAACTCTTGCAATTGATTAAACTTTTTTTTAAATTTTCTCCCAATTTTCGTTTTCACGCCATATTATCCTCTGTTATTTTCTTGCTGCTTAGCGTCATAATTCTCAAACTTTCGATTGTTCCTTTTGCACCTTTTGTCGTTCACAGGGAGACACTGTATGGACGCAAGGATAAGAGAAGAGTAAGGAGCTAAAAGTGCATTATTCATTGAAATTCACCTTCTTTTCTTCCTTTCTCTCCTGGCCACACAAAGGAAACGACAGCTTCACTGCTTAAGATTTTGTTTCGTGCATACCTCGAAAACTTCGTCTCCTAACAAATCGTCTTCTGTACGCGACACAATCGTGTTTTTATAAAATCATAATTTACAAAATCGTGTCAAGGCAGGATAATTTAATAATTCGGAATATGTTTTAATTTATTAGTACAGGTAAATTATTATTGCCTTGTCGTTGTTATGCCATCAGAAACCACACGTTATTAATGTTTACCTGTAGCTAATAATTATATTCGTTGTATACTCTTCTGTATATTTTGTTTGTATTCGTTTCATGGAAATGTGTTGCTTATTAAATGTTTATTAAGTGTTGATTATTAAATGCTGTTCCTTGGAAAAGTTCAGATTAATGGATCTGTAAAATAACAGATAGGAACTTCATGAAATTACGTTTTACGATCATCGATAACTTATATTTTACGATGATAAAGTAACACACTAATGACCAGCTGGTTACTTGTCTCAAATGAATAACGATCTGTCTTAAACGAGTAACGTGTCATCGTTCTATCATTTTTATGAATATTATTTCTCTCTACAGCGATTTTTCACTGCTTCAATTTGCGGATGTCATCGATTAAACTTATTTATTTAACTACAAATTGAAAACAGATGAAAAATGTACTTCTCCATACTTCTCCTTTCGCTTCAAATATTTACTTCGCACTTCATAGAATGGACAGTGCATTAAACTGTTCCGTGCAACATATATGAAGCTCTAAATAATTGTAGATACATGTATTTTAATTTAAAATAAACCAGCTACCAGAAGGACTACTGTATGTATTTTAAATTTTAATTTATTTAATAAGAAGAATGGCGTTAAATACGCGGTACGTTAATAATACTCCTCCCTTCTCCGAATATATCTTTTATACATTTTTCCTCGCGATATTCCAAGATAATTTCAGTTATGGATTAAGAAAGAAAATTTATTTCTTCGTCTTCTTTCGCAACATTAATTAAATTCGAAGGGGAAAATGGAGGCGAAGGGTTTGAATACTTTAAGTAGACGATTCCTCGTAGCCGAGAAACATGTTCTTCCCTGAATGTCAATTATTCAACATCGAACGAACGAGAATCCATTTTCTCGTCGCCGTGAGTGACAATTTGTATGTTTAAAAGGCTTGGAGGAAGCCCATTGTGAAACATGCGAAATGAAACATACCTGTTCGAATAAATGATGAATTTTTAATTAACTTTCCAGGCAAGATATTACTTGCAGAGATAAAAATTGCAGGAGCTGCGTTTTTTTTTTCGTTCAAGGGGTTCTCTAAGTGGGTCGGATGAAATTTTATGTGACATTCACGAGTCTGATCATCGTTCTATCACGATAGGGACGTCGCATGTGTACAGAGACGGGGCAAACTAACTGTCGCTCGTTTCCGTCAGAAAATATCGATTTAACAAGAGCTGCAATTTCAAAGTATCTATGAACAGACACGAGAAACGATTATAATTACTCGTTTCCTATAAATCATCGTGCATATTTGTAGGCAATAAGTAATATTGAATCACGTACAACCATTAAACGAATTGTTAAAACGCAACGGGGTCGACGAATAAAAAGAGAAAGAATATTGCAGAACCTTAAATATAGTTTTGGAGATATTTATTGTTTTTAAAGAATGCGCGTGCATTTGCCACGTATTTTGTAGCGTTTATTTGGTATCGTCGTTCGTAAAGAAAGGTTCATAAATTGACAAATACTCGACTAGAGCAATAGACGTTTATCAAGACTATAACGTTAGCAGTTCCATTCGCTCTATTCGTCATTAGAAAATACAGGTACAATTGCGATAGAAGAGAAATTTTTCACATAGGAGGATCGATGGTCGACGTTCCGTTTCGGCTTGTAATCGATTAAACGTTGCACCCCGCGTCGTAGATTGTCGGCTGGTTACTCGTAATCGTCTATAACCGCGGCACAGATCCGCCGGTTGACTTATCGACGAGTTCAGACGATTTCCATACATATTCTGGCCAACTCGTCAGAGCACATGAATCGCTGATACACCGGGCAGTTGCTATGGGTTCGGTATTGCTCGCGAGCTGATTCGAGGGTACCAGGAATAAAGCGTAACTTCGAATTGGGGATGAAATTCTAACAATCGGACGTAATTTACGGACAAGTTGCGTTCATCGAGATATACTTTCATACGGTGGACATTTTACGTGTATTTAAATACTATGTTCGTTTAACGTATACATTTTTTAATTTGTCTCGTTGGTTTGTTATTAGCGTGACAGGATCGAGGTAGGGAAACTTCGGAAAAAATTGATTTGAAATCCGAACGTTGGTTCGACAGAATATCGATGTTCCGCTAGATTGTTACGTACAAGCCCGTATCCACGAGGTTTCGAATCGAATCATAGTAAACCAAGTAGAACGTCGACGTATTCGATCAGCCAAGTTGCGAATTTTTATGCGCTTGCTTGCTCGGTATTCAGCGACTTCGGGTTAGTTCATCGCAGTTCAGTGACTTCAATATAGCATGGTAATGTTTGTTTGGAAATACGCGACCGAACAAAAGTTCGAGACCGGTCGACTTATCGCTGTTCCTTTATGGCGTCTCACGACTAACACTATCGAACAAAATTGGTTTCTCTGGAGAACATGGAACGGTGCTGTGATACGACTTTACCGCAACTAGAATTCGTAATGAATCAAGTGGAAGAAGATATCTACTATACTAATAATAGGAAAAATTAACTTAGATATCGATATGTGCTTACGTAAAGCAAAATTCTAAAATACAGAGGCAATAATTGCCTGTATAGCAGAAATTGTCACATAAAGAAAAATATGGCAAATTTTCTGAATAAATCTTTTCTTTGAATACGTCCATTAGGGCCGATGGTTGATTCGTTAGCTTTTATGTTACGAACGTAAGGCTAACGAAGTATAAAAATCGATGTAACAAAGTCTAGAAAATAATTTATGAGATTGCGTTGTGCAAACGCGTATGTCGCTCTAAATAATATAATTGTTCATTGATATCGATTCTATCTTACGATACGGTAACACCCGCGGGCAATATCCTCGCTGAAGTAGAACAGAAGCATATTGCTTGTCACGATACCCTAACGTAATGTGTGTATGTATATGTACTGCTTCAGAATTGTGGTTTGGCAATTTGGCGCCATATGTGAAGCCAAAAGTGGCTCTTCTACAGTAACAGGACACTCTAAATTAATTCAATATTTGTGACGTTTAACCACTGTTTTCCAATCGTAGCATTATGATCGAGTAATAATTTTATTCAATAAAATTCAATAATGGCGATAATTGACATTCTTTCGAGTTGAATCATGTACCTTTCTCTTAAACGATGTACGCTCGTTATTACGTCTGTCAACTACTAGGAAATTTTGTAAACAAAGAGAGATAATTTAATTTATGGCTTGTATAATTGTCTTTTTCTCCTTTCCATCTACTTTCGCTGAATAACAGCATTTCATTTGCCATTGGAACATTGAACAGTTTACATAAACAAAATGAAATATCCAGAGCGATGAATGAAGTTCTGAATTTAGCACGTATCACGTAATGCTAGCATGAATCTGTCATTACAATGCGTTAACACGCATCGAGTATGTCAATACACATGCGATGGTTAGCAACGGAATGCAAACATATTCAATTTAACCGTATGAGATACAGCTTTTAAGTATACTCATAATTTTCGTAATGCGTAATCATTTTCAAGTCTTACTATCGTCTCTTCGTCGCAATTTCCAAATTATTTGAGCAACGAGTATTTATTTGTAATTTTCCTGCACAGTGCTAACTGTGCTAACTAACCCCTTTGAGGGGAGGATCCTCTCTTTTTGCCCAACAAACTTTCGATTCCCATAAGCCTGTTACAACATATTTATTCCTCTACGTAGAAACTAAATTAAATTTGACGACGTACGAAGGGACTACGGTTAATTTTTTTTTTTTTTTTTTTTGCAAGGATTTTACTTGGAAGTACCATAACAGTGCTAAAAGCACAGCTTCCAGAACTCCGGCGGTAACATCAAATTAAGGAAAGTAACCTGACGTGGGCGTAATAAGACGGTAGACTGAACCGCATTCGAACTCAACTGGAGACTGAGAAAAGGATTCGTTTGCTTTTCCTATCCTACAGCGCTTGTATGATGTAAATTGTCTAGGCTGTATAAATATACTTTTAAACTATTATAATTGTACGAATAATTATTCGAACTGCCGGAGCTAAATTTGCAGAACGATTAATACGAGAATCTCGCGTAAAATGAGTTCGATTATATCGTCTAAACCGTTATTGTATTTGGAGTATAAGGTAATCTCCTTTCCCAGAACATAATCGAAGCTATTTGAATACGACTCAAGTTCTCTGTGCACTACCATAGAAACCGTATGAAGCGCCAAATCCTCGTAGAAGAAACTTAAAACCTAGTTTACGGAGATCGTTCCCGTATGAAATTAACTATTGAAACTACTTTCCGTCTTATGAAACAATTAACCACATTTGTGGTTCTATCTCATGGGCTTTGGTTGAATTAAAGAAAAATCTACAGACGTTCTTTTTCGCGATTTAATAAATTCAATTCGATAATTGCATAAAGTCTTAGAGTTTGGTAAGAATTTCCTTCCCATAGACGCAGGAACATCCTTAATAAAATTATACCACTTTTATCGGATTCTTACTGTCGTAAATGTATTAGCTGCAATAGGGATTCATTCCATGTCTTCCATGCCAAATCACTTTTGGGATGTCCTAAATTCAATCTGAACCTTCTTGGGTTCCGAACCCCTGCTGGCCTCAAGCCATAAGGCACAGCACGCCTATTCTATCACTGATCAATTCGAAAAAGCGCAATAAATTTTCATGAAATCATTCACCTTATTCTCTTAGTCCGTTTCATAATATATAGAGACAAGTGTTACGCGAATCTATGTAATCAAAACGTGTTTTGCAATTCGTTGAAAACTTTAGCTTTAAGATAAATTGCAAGGAAAATTATCGATATATATTAAATAGAAATTATCGATCAAGTTAGAATAATATGAATTATCAGTTTCTTTTCTTAAACGCAAAATCGAAGATTCTCTAATTAATTTCATCGGACAACGATAAAATAATCCGTTGCATCCGTAAGATGTCATTATTTCCTTTGCATTCTTAGTGGCAGAAACGTGGCTAGCAATAAGTACAGAAGCTTTATTTCGCAAGCACGTTTCCCGTCTTTCTGGACCTGATACGAAAAGAGCCTCGTGAATCGATCGTTGTCGCCCTCGTCATCGAGCAAGCGTTACTGGTAGCAGCCCCTTTAAGACGTTGACGCCTCGTTGAAAGAGAGAAGGGTTGGGATGGGAAAAAGCGAGAAAAAATGATGGAAAGGTGAGACAAGTCAGATAGGGATGAAATAACGACCAAAATAATGGGAGAAAATATGGAAACACACGCGTATTGTCGACTGATTTTAGGTTTGGAAGGGTAGACAAAAGATTTTAATAGCTTATTAGAAGAAACATTATAGGTATAAGTGGTACAAGAAGAATACTATCACAGAGGTAATGCAAGACATAAATATCGTTAATTATGCATTAATGCACACATTAATTATGTAATTAACGCACAGAAATGAATGAATGAATGAATAAAGGGAAGCAAACGAAGTACGTGTTAATTAGTTTAATTAGAATTTTTAAGAATATAATTGAATATTGAAATAGAACTGGAAAAAATAACAAAGACAGTTATTTCAAAGAAAGAATTTCAAAAATATACGTCCGCAGCGCAAAAATAATATCGGTCTTTTCATTCGTATGGTCTTTCCACACATTTACTTGCTGATGTTGGCGTCCTGTTATTATGAAATTCCCATATTTCCTTACGAACCTTCATACTCTTCGTAGAAACGATCGAAACATGGAAAAGGATCAACAACAAAACGGAGATCTCATAAGAAGCGTATCGTAAAGGTCAAGTTAATGAAAGATATCAATACAGTGGACGTGTTTCCAACTGTTCCATGTTCTTTAGAAAATTGGACCTTTTTAGCAAAATTTAAAAAATCGTAAATTAATAAAAATATGTAGAAAATCGAATACGATATATATTAACTGTGGAAACGAGCCCTTTCCATTTTCCAGAAAAATCGGAGAGAATTCATTTCTACACCTAATAAACCACGTTCGTCATTCATATTTTACTCCTCGGTATTTTATAATTTTGAGAAAGAATGCGAGAAAAATGTTCGTAAGCATTTCTATAAAAATGTTATTGCTGAAATATAAAGCATAAAGCGTTACAAGAAGTTTCAAGCGAATAACTCGATTTGTTCTTTTGTTTTTACTTTTTAATTTCAGAAAGCAATACTATTATCCATTTTCTGATGTAGGTAGATACCACGATAGAACTACAAAGGACGCAATTAAAATACTGAACTCCTTTGTTTCTTATAGGGTTCAAGCAAACAGTTGTCTGTCGATCCTTAACTCATCGACGACTGCACGAATTTACGAAAGATCGACGTCGATGGATATATCGACAAACGTTAGTCTCTCAGTAACTACTTCGAACCGCTTTTACATTTAGACAACGATTCAGACTAAATATGAAAGGGTAAATAGTAAAAGAAATAGTAAAAGAGTAAAATCCGTAACAAAGAAGCTGGCGTTTCTCCACGCAACAACCGCCCGGTTTCTAGAACCGAAGCATCCCTTGAAATCGTTGAAACCCTAATTCCCTCGAAACAAACGAAACATTCACACGTATACATATACGTGTATGTACACACGTAGGTACGCTGATGGAAAAGCTAGGCAGAGAAGCAAGTTGGGCAGAAGCAGGTTCGCGTAACCACGGCTGAAAAAGATCTCACGGAACCCGGACGAATGCCCCGCAGCCTGTATCGTTCCGCGGCATCCACGGCTATAGATATACCGTATAGAGCGAGAAAGGCAGAAACAAAAGGACATCACGAACGTAAACTCCCAAAAAATCGGTGCTCTCGCAGAACCCGAAACATCCACGTCCCCGTTCGTGTTTAACATGCAGTTTTTTATCGTGGTCGTGGTCGTGGTCATGCCCATCGTCTTTAGTCGTAGTCATGACGAAGATAGTGGCGGTTGTAGTGACTACCCCAACGCATACGCACTCGGGGCTTTGCGCGCGCCACTCGTCCCACCACTGCGCCCTGTCTACACCCCCACCCCGCCCGCTTCGCAGTATCCGTTGGAAGACAGAAACGGCGGCTCGGTTCGAGGTTAGTTCTGTCCGCGCACGAGTCGAGATAACCGGAGAATTCGTCCTGATATCGTCACGGGACAAGTCGCGACACGAACGAGTAACGATGACCTTTCGCTCGTGTCGGGTGGTGGCACGGTGAGAATCAACCGGTAACCGAGTTTCCACTGGAAAGTCCAGATAAAAGGAACGACGACTCGGTGGTGAAGAAGCGTATGCTGTATCTGTGAGTAGAGGAGTTAGACGAAGGAAGAGAGAGAGAGAGAGAGAGAGAAAGAGAGAAAGAGAGCAAGAGAGAAAACGACGGTGGACCCGGCTTCGTCGAGTGGTAGGTCGAAGCGAAAGAGCTAGTGTCCATTGTGCGAGTCAACGGTGTACTTCGACCAGCGCCATCGTCACTCGCTACCATCGACATGGAAGATACAGAAGCGGAATAGTGTCGTTGAGATGCTGTGAAGTAGTCCCGAGACATGAAGAGAGCGCGACCGTGGGTAAGTAGATTTCCCTTTACCTTTCACCCTTGGTGGCTGGATCGCTCGCGGAGTTATCCTAAGTGGATCCTCGCCTCGAGGGACTCTCTAGGCCAGCGTAACCTCAACCACCGGAGCGAACGTAGTTCGCCACAGCGACTAATTATATTGCCCGTGTTTTGTCGGCCGATTACTTTGCCAAGCAATCGCGGCCGACAGTTTCTCGAGTGCTTCAGCTACACCACCCGTAATGTACGCATTTCATCCGTGTTTCGAGTATGTGTCTTGGTCGCGTTCTCGTTTTCGTTCTCCTCTGATTTCGTTCGCTATTATCTATATGAGGCAGACTCTGCGAAGGAAATTTAACGAGAATTTTCTCGTATCGCGAGACCATTGTATCTCGCGTTACTCCGTACCATTGTTGCGTCTCGTTCTCGCGTGTGCATATTTCCCTATTTCCTAGCGTCTACTCGATCTACATTCCTACGATAAACGTACTGAAAAGTAGGTGGTAGGATTGTTCGATCAGGGACGGACTATTTTTAATATCACCTCTTTTCGTTGCTTTCTTTTGCTCCATCAAGCGGAAAATCCGTTGAAACGTGCCTTTAAGACTCTCCAAGAGTAGGAAGAGAGGATAGAGGGACAGAAAGGGAGCGGAATTCCGCGAGTCGATCATTCTCTCGGTCTTAATCGCTTCTACCCTTATCAATCTTCGCGCAAAGCGCTGGTTCGATGCACCCGCCTCGACTAGTGCCCCTAACTTTCCTCGCCACCGGCGTCGTCGTATCCACCTTCTTCCGGTGCTCGTGTACGAGTATTTTCGTTCATTGATTTATCGGATTCGCTAGTTTCTCGTTTTCTCGCTCGATCGCCGTCGGCTGACCCGCACCACCCTCTCCGCTGGTTGCGTTGGTTCGATTTCGTTGCAGCTTCGACAGGTTAAGCCTAGCTCGAATTAGTTAGTCGATTTACCTGAATTCGATCGACTTGAATTGTGATAAATTGCAAGCTATGATTTACCTAGCACGTAAAGGTTCACCTTATATCTTTTTACTAGCGCGGATCTGTTACTTACGCGATTTGAAATATCGTAACCCTAATCCAATTCACGCCTCTTTGCTGACGTTATTTACTCGACTTAAACTGCTCTAACTTAAATCTCACCTAAACTTCCTCGCTAATAACAATCTGTTATTTACTTGGCACACGTTTTCATTAAGCTTCGAGCAGTTCACGTTCAAGAAATCTGAAACGCTTTACCAATGCGAATTTATCGTTTTTCTTCGCTCGAGATATTCTTTCGACTTTCGAGCTAGGTCGAAGTTCTTTCAACTATGTGTATTCCTTGATTCGAACGAAACAACAGATGTTAGGTAAGAAGTTATTTCCACTTTCGTGCTTGTTGATATCGGTTACCTAAACCGAGCCGACTGTTTTTCTGAACTTCGTGTTCGACCCTCCCTGTACACAAAATCTTTCTTATGTTTACAACCGATACAGGTAGTGGCGTAATATGAGACGTAAAATCTGTAAGACGATACGCTTCCAAATAGCAAAACACATAATACGTACTCGAAAAAATAAAAACATTTGTATACATACTGAACTCGTATCTCGTTTCTGGCAGGAATACATTTACGCCACTTTTCAATAGCGTCCCGCAATCATAATACAACAAACGTGCGTACAAATATAATCGCTTTCTCAGATTTTATATATACATTTTCCTTTAAGTATCCACTTGAATCCACCCGACTCGCATTCAGGTAAGTTGATTGATCCGAACGAAACTTTACTCTTCGCTTGTTTTTCTTCGTCTGCCCCTCTCACCGCAGGATAACCTCCTTTCTTTTTCCACCTTCGATCTTCTCCTCGACCAAGTTCCAAGCCTTTTCCTGATGCTTCAACATGGACGATCGAAAGAAGGAATCGCGATGGCAATGTCGTTGGGCGTACCGAGCGCTTATCGGCGTTTCGTGCACGCAGACTATCGATTCCACGCGACAAGAGGCCGCCCGCTACTGCCGCCGCTCAGGCTGACTTGTAAACCAGCTAGTACGAGCTCGTAGAACCGCCTCGTTCCGCTCGTGACAGCACGCGCCTTGTCTTTGCATACGCGCCTCCTCTGACTATCATGTTGCGTGGTCAATAACCTCTTCCCGAACCATGTCAAATGTATACACCCCCGCCTTTGGATCGTTGCGACGAAGAGTGGTTGATTTGCGCGCTGGTTAACGACGAAGAGTAATACGGATATAACGAGGAGTCGACGCGTCGTGATTTTGGTGATCGATGCTACGTACGTAGTTGGCAGCGTGATTTCGGCGATCGTTATGGGATGAGGGGTGGGAATTCTCGGCGGCTGCGGTCACGGATATATCGTAAGTTCCGGAATCTCGCGGTCACCTCGGCTGGATAGTTCCGCTAACCTGCAATTTCTGATTCGGGACTATTAATAACGCGGTCACCGATCATTGTTGTGTCGCTGGCTTTCCATTTTCTGAATTGATGATCGTTCCGTTGTGGCTCGAGATAGGTTTTATTTTATGATTGATGTTTTATGTCGTTGATCTCGTGACTTTGTCGAGTTTGCCGCGCTCGTTGTTTCGAAATTCGATATTTACAATTTATATCGTGTTCTGAATTTTTTCTTCCATGATGTACTGTACGTACTAAGGGCTTCGTAAATCAAATTTATCAACGCTGTAACAACGTTGCAGGGATGATTTACATTAACAACAATAGTTTCCCTAATTTCCATCGGGGATCAGGTAATGGTAATTACGTGCGTTAATCAGATTTTCAATTAATCTCCATATACGATATCGGTACGATAGATTTCCAAGTATAATAACGCGTGCTATTTACTATCGCATAACCTAATTTTCTAACCAATATATCGTATACTTTGTTCTTTAAAAATTTAATTTAAACATGGTTTTCATACAATGGGTTTCATACATGGTTTCATTCATGGGTTTCATACAAATTACAGTAAGAAGAAAAAACGTATTCAGAAATCGTGATATTACGAGTCCAATATAGCAAGGAATATCCTGCTCTGCGAAAAATGTTCTTATACCACCTATTTTTTAATTCTATGCGCTAAGTACTTGCATAATCCTACAATTTCCGTTTATCCTCTAAAACGTTTATTCGCCCTATTCTAATAGCCAGAATTTTTCAGTTTCCGAAGAGCCGTACGTCTTTCGTTTATCTACCTATGTTCGCGACCCTCGGAATTTTTTATCGGCTAACACGAGACAGAATTTTCAGAAAAATTATTTTTCACGGGTCGAACGCATTTAGGGCCGAATTAACATGTAATTATTCAACGGTTCAACGTGGTCGCGTCACTCTTCCTCGGCATTAAACGTTTCCCTTTTTGTTAATTTATTCGTATGTGATGTTATTCTAGCCTTGGCCCGGCGCCATGCGAATTTCGCAGGTAATATATCATCGCTTAGAGCCATTTATTGCGCTAATTACACAGATGCGCGCGCTTTCCAACCTTCGTACCATACACATTCGTCGTGGCAATATTTTTGCCAGCGATTTCTCAGGCTCGGATTTTTCATCGACCACCGACTTCGCATATGTGTCCGACGTTTAAAAAAAAGACGCGATACGAGTTAAATTGCTGAAAGCAGAATGATAAAGAGTATCTCACTCGACCCCCAATTTAATCGTTAGTTCCCTTCCCTCTAAGTTCGTCATCTTTTACTTTCGTCTCTTTTCGCTATTTTAAAAATACAAAAAGGCACCTGATGAAATATACATGAGTGTACGTTGGGATTCTAATGGACACATGCGTAGTCCTTCGCCGCGTCGCTCGTCCTTTCGAGCGTTAATTCAGTCAATAGTCGTTAATAACCTTCGACGTCGATGCGATTCTAAAGCCGTCAATATAAAAGAAGAAAATATCAAATGACTTTATTAGGGAAATTATTCGGTAGGTAAAATTATTGGAAATTATTTGGTAAAAGTATCTCTACTTTAGAAGAACGCTGGATTTTTCTGTGTAGATTCGAAGATATTTCTTATTTAAGGGCAATCGGCCATTCTACGAATCAATTAAAATGTAATTGAGATTTATATCCCCTTTAAAGTAAATTTATCGAAGAAATCTGGCTTAAGAGAAGGAAATTGTCCGAAGAAATACTATAAACACGAAATTAGTAGAATAATTGACTCGTTTAGCAAATTACTACCTCGAGCTTCTTTTAAGGGTTATAAAGAGTTTACTTAATTGAGATGGCAAGATGTCTTTTAATTCAAAGCTGGTTAAAACGAAGTTTGATTTAAATGAACTTGATAAAGATTTGCTAAGTTTGTATTTGTGCCGACCATACTCTCTGGTTTTAAAGCTACGCAGCATTGAATACGAAATAATCATGTTCATCTTCATAGATAATTTATATAATGAGACGACAAACAAATATTTCGATGAAATGTATAGAAAATTAGGGTAAATTGCCATAAGAAATACTATCGTGGTCAAATATTTCAACGACCAGTTTCAATTCAATTATTATATAGAAAATTCACTATCTGCCATTCCGTTCGAATGCCCTGCAGCAATCGACAGAAAAATGTTTTTGCGCGAGAAGTGGAAACAACACTCAGCGAATTAAACAAGTCGACCAAATTGAAGTGCAATACGAAATCAACTTTAACTTATTTAACAATTACTTTCCACTGAAAATTTCAGTTATCGAGGAACATACACCAATATTTTTGGTCAAATATGCAAATTTACAGTTCGTTGTTCATTTCCACTGAGCTGCGATCAGTAAAAATCGTCATGAACCCGTCGTTATAACAGGAAACATGTTAATTCGTTAAAAAGTGCGGTATTGTACGTTGGATCGCAAGCGGGAAGCAAACTGATTACAAATCCTATGACCATGGTCACTTCTCGTTATTTCGCGCTTACACAATAGAATCCGTTATCGTGCGTTTCTTTTATCGCAAACACGCGATTCGTCACAATACGCTGTGACATAGGTAACTGCTATCATCATCAATCTGTTCGCTTCTTCACAGTTTGCGGTCGCCTGTAATCCTCGTGGCGGATCGCTATTATAATTCCTTTCCTCGTCGCCATTATCGATCATCATTTTTCAAGCTGCCGCGCGAACTATCGTGCAGCGTGATGCAATCGCAGATTTACGTTTTCGTCCAAAAAAGCCAATCGATGCTCGTGATATCTAAGAAAATATGGCTGTAGCGTGATCTGGTTTCTCATAAACATTACGATCTTTTCTCGATGCTTCCTTGAGAAATATTACTACAATAACTATGAAAGACAATTTTTATGAAAATCACTTTTTCAATTTCCTCTCTTTTTTCCCGCTAAACGAAACAGCATTTAGAGGGGAATCACTTTTTCCTAAAAAATTATATTTAGACGCGGTAAAGATAAGACGAAAGGAATGTATTTGTACGAACAGAATGATTAGAAAGGATTTATCCTGCTGTTAGCGAGTATAAAAGGATCGTCGCAGTTGCATTACCACAACCAATCGTGTAAACGATAATCGGCGTGTGAGCTACGTTTTGTTAGGTTTTCGACACTTGGATTTATGACAGGATTTCGCGTGAATCGCTGTTGCGTCTCTAATCCGATGACAACGAGAAGCGACGTCTATAAACCATTCTAGCCTAAAATTTTTAACCGTTTGAAAACTCGATAATGGTTCAACTATCACGAGTCCATGGTAGACTGTGTGTCAGGTGATATACGTGTACACATCTCTGATACAAATCCGTAAGTCAGCAGAATATAAGAGGATTTTTCAAAACTGCGTATCAGAGCGTAGGAATCTTTATTTAAAAAGCAGCTTGCTAAATGAAAGAGCACAAAGAATCAATTCGAGATTGGCATCGGTAGAAGATCGAGTTCTGTTCAACGGTTAGGAGATACAGTCGGTCGCTCGATTTATCACGATCGTCCGATTCGTACAACAAATGGAGGGTCTCGGTCGATCGGCTAATAAAGATCAATTTCAGTAGTTTCGATCAGGGGACGCATTAGTCAGTCTGACTCAGAACATTCCAACAACCGATCTCATTCAGGAAACTCCCAGTCAATTAGGACTGGGTGGTCCTTCGGGTCCTAGACGGCACGTTGCCTCGCGTGCAATAGCCAAGGTCAGTAGGTAACAGGGTGGCGACCATGCCGTGTCTCCCTAGTAATAATTTTGGGAAGTCTTGTGTACAACTCTAGGTCACTGGTATCTCCCATTACGTTGTATCCATTTCGAGGAAATACGACCCGGTTGACAAATATTGTCCTACATACAATCCACGCTATATGCGCAGTCGGTCGCGTGTGTGTTCGTGTACGCACACGTGAAAATCTGGCACGATGATGACACAAATAGAGAACCGACCTAGAATTCGATCGCGCCACCGCCGTCGAGCCGACCGCGTTTTCCGGCCACCTCGTCGATCGAACCTCGGCCAAAGCGGACCAGCTTTGGCGATCGTACATGACACGTGCACGCCATCGTCTAGATTTCCCTCGTCTATCTTCTATCGAACACGCTCGATCGTCATTCGCGATAGGTTGCAGTACGTTTCAACGAGTTTCGATCTAGGAAGTTCGAGCTCTGTTTTATGAACACGGTAGGGTAGCAGGTTGGACATCTCGTGAACAGGAATTTTAGATTAATCGGAGATCGCTGCGTTAGCGTTTTGAGGGGCGATCGATACGAAAATTCTAATGTTAATTATCTAGTTAGTTACTCGTTGCTGTATATTTGTCAAATACGAAATATTTGTGGCGGCACTCGATCACGGAAATTTCCAACGGCTTCGCGACACAAAGCGCTGTACCTTCAAAGCGTAGGTCCGACAGGCCTAATGTACCATCGATATCCCTACGGTTCTTTCGCCGAATATTCGGTAGAATGCATACGCGGCAACCGTCTCGGATTTCTGATAAACGCGCGCGTAGTGGGGGTATCGAGGGGCAACAAAGAATCTGTTTGGTTTTGAACCAAAAGATTCATTCTGTCCCGAGCTGCGAAGTGCGAAAGGTTAAGCGAAATCAACACAGTTAGAGAAACGGGGTTGTCGTCTCTTGAGAGTTCAGTGTTAATCGTTACTTGTTATTAATCGTTGTTAACCGTTAATCGTGGTTAATCGTTATTTGTTGTTAATTGTTAAGAGTTTAATAAACGTTATTGTTGAAAATCAAGAGTATTTCTTGTGGGCACCTTCACCGACGATCACCTCATATTAAAATACGCGATCTGCTTGGATCTATTTAAATCTCAGGTATTAAAGTTGATCTTTGTCGAGTTATTTGTGAAAATAAACCTTCGTACGATGTTACGATATTGCACTTTCAGCGCAGGATTTCCATTGGCATCTTTTATATGTCACATTATGAAAAGGAGAATATCGAGATGATAACCTATCGTTATAGATATCCGCTGTATATTTCCTTCGCTTGTCGAGGAGCAAGGAATTTCCCTTCGCCTTTATTTTTATCGAGGAAAAGGGTCGAGGCAGCTTTCCGGGAATCCGGTATTTCACTCTAAAAGTAAAACTCGATCGTCGACTTTACGATTCTGCGGAAGGCAGGCACGAAGTCACGTTGGCAGGTGGTTCGTGGCGAACGTTGACCGGGAACAAAGTAGTCTGCGACCCACTCGAGCAGCACATTGGCTGAGGTTAGAACCACTTGTAGATTATTTTTTATCATCATTTCGACCACTGTTATATTTGTTATATACCACTGTCATATGCCAGTCTTTTAAAATTTGAATATTAATTCTTTCTTCGTAAGGACATTAGATAAATCGAATACCGAAGGTCTAGAAAATTTACGTCTCTTTACGTTATTACCTTTATTTCGTAGAAACATTCGGGAGACTAGAATTTTAGATTTATACCGCTCTTAAATTTTCTTCGCATCTTTGTGTTTTTCGAATTGCCAGAAACCACCCTCCCCCGTTGGTTTTTCTATTTTCTTCTTTCGCGTTAATTCAAAGCGAACGCGTGATAAAAATTGTTTCTCACTAACCATGAAAGCAACATCTGCGATGTACAGACTAATTGTATCTTGTCAACGAGTTAAAAAGAGAAACGATGGAAGGATTGAGTAGAATTCGGTGAAAAGTATTATCACGCTTTATAAAACGCAGGAGACATATTTCGACAAAGAATTTAAAAACAAAAAACACGACCACTCCGCCACGGATAAAAAGAATTTGTATTTGTTCTTACGGCTGTATGATATATTCGGATCCAGCACAGTCATATTTGTATGCGATTTCGATGGAGCGAAGTTGCTTTCCATGGGAGGGAAGAATAAAAGAAGATATCGTTTGCGTAGTTTGGATAAATCCAGAGAAGACGCCACAATGGTCCCTCCGCGGAGGGACGAGAGTTTTTAAATTTACATTTAAAAAGTCGGTGTCCCAGATTCGAAGGGATAATTTAAATACCTTTAAAATTTGCGGCTTTCCATTTGTCAATAGGTTCAACCATTACGTTCCAAAGTGACGGTCGTTTTTCAGGATCATTAATATTCCGTTATCGATCCGCGTAATTGAAGGAAATTTTGTGTACAGTTTGGATTAACGCCGGCACTCTTCTTACGACAGGAAGACGGTTTGAAGTTGTAAAGAAGGTGCGGAAATTTGATGCTCCATTTCAGGAGTTGAAAGTTTTAACGAGTACAGGAATAAGATTTCCTAGTGTCATTTTGTAGAAATTGACGAAGTTAAGAGCATTGGGTCTCTGGGATATTCTATTTATGATAATTCCACTCGTTTGATACTTCGTAAATATGAAATTCTAATATAACTCGTCTTACAGCGTGGTTGGTCAGCGTAAGTGAAACAGGTCAATCATTAGTCAGACATCGATTTCGCTTTCTTCCACGTTTAAATTTTCCAACTCTATTCTAGAAACATTAATCAAGTGGTACGTACATATTTTGAAAATATACGGGTTTTGTTTCACGATCAATGATGTATAAACATACTGCAAGTTACGTGCATCGTTCACTTACTTAACATTTTCATATTCTATTTTACTCGTATACACCGACCTAATATTAACTGTCTGCCCTCGTAGTTTGGTTCTTCGAGTTTCGTCGCTATACAGAGGCTCATCAAGAAGTCAGCGTTACACTTAGGGATCGCTGCTTGTTAAATCCACCCTGAAAATGTGAGCCACCAGGCAGTTAATTTACAATGCGAGTTTTGCGGCAATTAACGGTATCTCAGCAGTCTGTAACCACTTCCGAGCGCTGTGACTCACGTGTTCAGGTCGATGATTCTACAAGCTAGATTATAACAAGGCAATTGCTATTGAACAGGCGACGACCAAAGCCTAGTTAATTATTAGCCCTTCGCGGTCCGAGTCGCATTCGATATTTCATTTCAATCGATTCGTATTCAGTAATTTACCCTCAATGACTATTTATAATTTGGCTGTAGTTTTATCATTTTTATAATCGATGACGTATCAATGTTTAATATATAGGGGGAAATTGGGGCGGATTAATATTTCTCGAATTCGTATTTTAAATAACGCGAATATTTCTTTCGTTCATTCGATATTTATCCTAGAAGCTTGCGAGAATATTACGCAACATATTTATTTCAAAAATATTGCTCGACGAATAAAGTTTTAATCGTAATTAATGACTCGACGGATACTTTGTACGATCAATTTATTTCATACGGGAATGCGAAGAAGTTAGAATTCCTTGGTATTTATGGGATAGGAACCGAGTAGTAATTTTCACATTTTCATATTATTGCGTTAATTGGACTACGCTATGTATCAGAGTTGCTCAATGGTACAAACTAGAAACAGCGAAAACCTTCTACTAATATTTGCTTATCATTTGTGGGTTATCGTAATGGACAGCACAGCCTTTGAGTCTAGTTTTCCCTTATCTGGAATTTAACGACCATCCACGGAGCAGTATTTCTCCCGTTCTCTATTTATACCTCGTTCGATCATTATCCGTCGTCTCTCTCTCTCTCTCCCTCTCTCTCTCTCTCTCTCTCTCTGCCTGTATTTCGTGTACTCTTTACTTTACACGTAGATGTACACAGGCACGGAAGAAAAACAAACAGAGAAAGAAAAGAATGTAAAAATTCTAGCGGCTTCCTTTAAAGTTGAGAGCCGCACGTTAACCTATAAATCCGCAGTTGCTTCAAAGTGGGCATTGCGCCCGGGAAAGGGGGCCGTGATTAAAGCGCGGCAAGAGCTACTGGAATCTCGAATTGTAAATCTACTAGGTAATCTGATAATTGCGGATTACGGTAATGAGATAGATAAGCGTTTAAGCAGAAAATAGGTTCAATGTACGGGTTAAACGTGTTGGAGTTCAGATCGCGTACATCGAGTTTCATGCTCGAGGAAGCGGTGAATATTTCAAGAGAGACTCGACCAGCCCACGAAAATTTCTGGATAGACTCACGAATTGACTTTCAACCGTGTTAGCTACGGCTGCACGGCGACATTTGAAATTGTAATATTTTAAGAATATTTGATACCCAGTACAACGCGGGGGCGCCCTACGAGTTTCCCAGGGCTGGACGAATAAAACGATCGAATAAATAACAAACCCGTTGAATGGCTTCTCGTTCAAGAGGAAAGTATCAAGCGCTCGAGGTAAGCCGCTCGTTAGACGTTTATAAGCAATTTGCTCTTTTCTTCTCGTCAACGTTTACAACGATTGCGAAGAGTGGATTTCGAAAGAAGAAAAGATTCAGACGTTTATTATTATATTATGGAGATTAAAAGTTTGGACTGTACCTTTGTCGATGTTTCATTCGATAAGAAGTTCCTAATGTTTCCTGCGAGCTTTTGTTTGCGAATGAGGGCAATTTATATTATGTTATCTCGTTCGATCGGTTTCGAAGGAACGTAAGTGTTATATATTTAGTATCAGAGAATATTTGAAGCAACGATTAACCTCTATCAGCGATTAAGGTATTTCAATTGCAATAGTTAAATTTTAGAATTACGTCCGCCATTAGAGCATTTGGATTTTACGTGTTGTGCCTTTTATATCTGCAACGTTGCTTTTAAACTGTTAACTATTTTGCACGATACGAGCACGAAATTCCATTACAGCCAGCTAATTCTGTATGCCCACGATATCTAAAGTTTCTTACGATTTAAACTACGCGCTGAACTGAGAACCGCAGAAGCCGGTGGTCATATTGATTTACGAGGTCGTTTACATGTGGCAGAGAACCGCAGAAGATAATGAAAAATATAAACGAAAGGTAGAAGTTTGGATCGAATCCAAGATAATTTTTCGACCTACCCATTTACCGTCGTTTATACTGTTTACGATGTGACGTCAATGAAAATGGCGAGATGTAATAATTGGGCTGCTTTTGTACTAAATTCGACTTTTACGAACAACGTAACAAAGATTTTCAATGCCGTAAAAAAATTCCATGTAAACAGGATTATCGTTTGCAATGCACGAAACAGTTTGTAAAAAATTCTCGTTGTTCCACCACTGATGGTAGCGACATAAAACGTTGGCAATAACCACGAATTCCGTCTCTGACGAATCGCGGGCAAAGGTTAATTAAAAACGCACACATCGCTGTACCGTTCTATTGAAAGTTTAAAATGTCCGGGAATATAGCATTAACAGCGTTTAAACCAAGTTTATCCGAACCGGAAGATTTTTTAACAATCTTACGGTGTACGAGAAAAATAGCCTCAGGGTGCTTTTCTGTTGGTTACGATGTATGTGCGACTCCTTTAAGAGGAGACATGAAAGCCCTCTCAAAGTTGCTGCCTGAAGAACACGTCGTGTCGTGAGCTGCTTTTCAGGCATTTTCCAAGCCAGTTGGAAAATACGGAAATTCCGTCTGCATTAAGGTACAAACTCGCAGTGATTACTTTCATATAGTTAGAGCACGAAAGCCGACTAGATGTTTGCTGGTAATAAAAAATATTTATCGCTACGTTAATTTAATTATATTGTTACTATTATTACTAAAAGACAGCGAAAATAATAGCCTTTATGCGAAGGTTGTCGATTCAACATAAATGAAGACCGCCGCAGCATTAATTAGAATTTCACTCAAAATGCATTTTCGCTCGATCCATCCACCTTTTATTCATCCTTCGATCGTTTTATCCCATATAATATGTTCTTGGAGACTCCAATTACGTGTAACTGTACGACACATGCTCACCGAGACGATACAAGATGCTTAATCAATTCCTAGTTAGTTGTTCAAATAAAGGATCGATTCGAGGCTCGAAAGCTCGGAACTGCGAATACCTGGTTCCGTAATTGCTTCTCTCGAGCGAGCACGACGTGGTACGAACCGCACGAATGTCGTTATTCGCGCTATTTACAAAATCAGAGGTCCTTTTACAACGAGAAGAAAGAAATACTCGTAGAACGGAATTGATTTCGCATTACTGGAGCAACGTTTCTTAAACCTTCTCCATTGGTGACCCCAGTTATATACGTAGATCGGTAATTAATCGAAGAAGTTTGATTTCAAACAATTCTTTGTTATATTTACTATTCTATCGCTTATTTACCACTTACTAGAACAAAACGTATCGACGAGATAAATATGATCGTTTAGTTTGCAAAAGAATTCAATCTCGATTGGATATTTGATGTAACGCGTTTCTCAGAATTAATATTGTATCATGATTATACAATCTTGAATGATAAAGACGTCGTTTTGCGATAAATATGTAGTACAAGTGTCTAGGGCCATTGTAGAAATTACTGGAAATTTTGTACTAATTCGGAGTAAAAATCCATTTAACCGATCTTTTAAAAAGCTCTTATTTCATATCTATCTCGACTGATAACTCGCTGAATTCTTCATGATCCTTTAGTAACAGATGATCGACATTTTTCATTTCGCTGGTGTAGTTCGTTGCGGCAGATGCACAAATTTTCACGATCCGCTAATTCTGTTACGCAAGCCAGAGTTTAAGAAGCTCCGTACTGGAGGATCAAAGTCGAACTTTTACCACGGCCGTAGGTTGTATCGTTTGCGCCCAACAGTACTTCAATTAACTTTAATTCGATGAAACGACGGAATCGAATTGAGATAAAAATGAACGCCGACGCGACAACTTTCGATGTGAAATATTTCAAACGAATCAACGTACAGACGTCGCGTCACTTCGTTTCGCACGGAATTGGATTAAAGCGAGGCCTTTCCTTTTTCCCTAACGAAAGTTCAGAGGAGAGCGGAGAAAAAGTAAAGATCATTTAACGAATTTGAGTTACGCGATTCGCTTTTTGGCTGCTATCGGAAATTGCTTTTGATGCGACCTAGACATGGCCGAAGGATGAAAAACTGCGAACTAAAGTAACGCGCGGTGCTTTTCGAATTGCTCTTTGCGAAAGAAGAAAAATATGCAACTTGAAGAGTTTAATAATTTGATCCATGTATTTATTAGAATACGTTCCAATGACATTTCATTTTCTTATCGTATTCTTTACAAAAATTTTTCTACAGGTGTACGTATTTAAGAAATCGTATATCGGATCGGTCGACAGTTAATACATTAATCACGGTTGAACGGAATTGGAATGTCACTTCAATGGCTCCTTTGATACGGTTTCATGGAAACCTCCCAGAGATCCTGTCACGTATTATCAAGTCTGTGACAGTAATTCGCTATCGGCGGAGATTCCAGCAACCTTGATACTCCCTCGGAGATCTCTTCCTACCACGAAACATTAGTAGCAATGGAATTCGCTGGATTGGGGAAAAAATGGGGGCTCTTAAGATTGGAAAATTCAATTCGTATATTAATTTATTGTAAAATCATCGAAATACGATGTAATTTCTTGTACGGTATATTTCACGTTCAACAATTTATTCGTCAACGTTCGTGTCAAACGTAAGAGCGAAAGATAAAAATTGGGGAAATCCAAAACACCGAACCAAATACAGAATTGGTTATATCGAAGCTTCATCACGTCGTTGGTAAACGTCACGAGCTCTGAAGCACATTCTCTCCTTCATCATCGATCAATCCATTTGTCATGCGTTAGAATTAACAAACCAAATAATGTCACAATAGTTCGAAGGTTTCACAGTCCGTGCGAAACATCAATACTTCGATAATTTCGGAAAGCATTTGATTTTCCATCGTGACGTTTGTCAGTAATACGTTCGATGATCGTTTAAAATCATCGAATAAAAGAACGATCGTATCGTTTTCTTTAACGAGTTTTGATAACTTTACCTCTCGCGTTAACGTTGAAAATTGTACATAAAATATTTAAATTGATTACGTAGCTTAGTTTCAGCTTCTACCCATTTATTCCCGTTGTTGCTTTTCCCATGCAAGTTTCGGCGATACCTATCGAACATAGCCACTTCGCTTTTGCTATGGCTATCAGCCAAGTTGCACTCATTTTTGTGCTAAATTAGACAGAGAGGTAACGTGCATTTGAAGATGAGGATTTGGACACGATGCAGGAATAAAAAGTTTGTATTTTTAGCTTGTCCCAGTTAAGCGCAATTGTTAAATATGCACACGTCAATGACGAAGTCACGAAAGCGTATAATTAGAAAATATTCGCCAGCCGTAAAACTTCCGGGAAATTCGACGTGTCACGGAGGAATATAAGAACACGTTACACGAGTCGTAAAACTATGAAATTAAAAGAATCGAAACGGCCAACTTGCAGAGAGATTTTATTGGATTTTGTCTCTCGATAAAGTGATAACTTGGAATAAATACGATTCTAAAAATATTATATTAGGTGAATATAAATATTAGACGAATTCGATTCATTTAAGTATACTTTAACGCTGAACGCTGCATCACAGATATTTCTCCAAACACCAACATATTTTATAATCCTCCTCTTCTTTCTCAACCGAAACCAGAAACTCAACTAAGAAAGTTTTACCTTTGGATGAATTTCCCATTGAAATACGATGAAGTATACTATGTACTTTGAAATAGATACTCTTCACCGCTTCTATCTGCGGCAAACTATCAATAAGACTTAAAAAATATGTATACACCAGGTGGTTCGTAACCGATGGCACAATTGGGTACAGATTGATTCTGTGAGAAAAGATTAGGCGAAAATACAGAGTAAAATGTTCGAGAAGATTTTATTCCATATTTTCGGCTTATTTTCTCTCGTAGAATCACTCCATATTCGATTGTACCACCAATTACGGACCACCCTGTATATCCCTTTACCTACAATCTATGGTCTATTGGAATAAAAAAAGAATAAAAGACGTTAGATACAAATAAAATGTAGAAAATCTGGAGCATTCGTAAAGAATCGAGTATTACTAAAATAAAACTCACAGCTTGGAGAATGTCCGCAATTTTGCCATATTGCTGGCTTTTCGACGGAATCATCTACCTTCGCGACGTTCCATTCGAGGAGAAATATCGATATTCCGGTTGAAGTGTAGCCAGACAGTGAAAGAAAAAAAGGGACAGACGGAATCTTCATTTTCCACGCATTAAACACCTTTAGAATCGACAAGGCACGGCGTAACGTCGCGAAAAATGATCAGAAATTCATAGCAATCGCGTCGTACAAGACGACTATACTCCGTGTGAAAAGACTTGCCTCTCGTTCATCGTGAAAAGAGGAGTACTTTCTGTCAAAGAGAAAATATCTTTGGCTTTTCGCAAGTAACGAAAAATGGTGACAAATTCGTTGGAATCTCGTCGCGATCGTCGATCGTGGCCCGTTACGATTCACTTCCTATGGAAAAAAGCTTGACCCTCGTCGGCTCTGTGAAACAACGAAGAGTTTTCGACAAAGGGTCGAAGATTAAATTGCGCGTAATCGATGACCGATATCCCTATAAATCAAATCAACTGACAAAAAGTACGCACTTGCCGTTGATTCTCTGGTGGTGTCGTAAAGTTTTCATTTAACAGAGAAACGCTGCTGTTCGATATCGTAACGGTACGAATCGAGCATGGGACAAATGCAAAGTTCCGTTTGTCGGAATACCGCGGTACTCGATAGAGAGTTTTGCTGGTTCTACCCATTTGTGACGATCGTAGATTTGCCGAACGCGTACGATTTTCTTATTTCCTTTTTCAAGCGTTTTGGCGAGAAGCGTTTCGAGAAACGTGGTTCGCGTGGGAAAATTGAAAATCAAAAGAGAAATTTGCTCGCCTTCGTTCTTTTTAAAGGGCCGTCGAAAAGGCTGAGCTTGTGTATCTTGACATAACGAAGGTGGCGTGTGTCTATAGGCAATTCTTGTAATAGCGCTTTTCATAGCAGGTTGAACTTCTGTTGAAACGCGTGAATGAAAAATGATAGTTATTTTCGTGGAAATACCACGGCTATCTCGGAGGAAAGGTCGTATAGAAGATTGCAGCTACAAATTATTTCATCTTGTGCGTACAGTAGATAAAATCTTGTATATTAAGTTGATGCGTATGAAATATCGTTCCTCCTAAATACAATTTAGAAATTAGATATTTATATTAAAATGCTAATGCATCCTGTATACGTCTCTAATTACCCAACAGTTGCATTTAGAACTTGTCTTTTACACAGTTGTCTCTTAGAAGCTCTTGGAAGTTTGTCATACGTCGTTCATTATTGACAAGTAGTAAGTAGCAGTCGAAGGAAGTAATTTTCGAAATTCTAATTAAAATACTTAATTAACAAAAAAATACCAACGTGAAAATACACATTCTTATCTTCAAAAACGTCTACGAGCTTCTAATCGAATAAAAGATATTGTTCAAACTTTTAACCAGTTTGGGGTGACTCTACAACAATTAGTAACTTAAATATTTTGAAACGAATTACGTGAGAACATCTACTCTACGTGTAAAGATACTTGTAAAAATGTAGAAGAAGATTTGTTCCGTTTAAGACTTCGTTTTCGAAAAGATCGAGACATAAACGCGTTCCATGGGAAGAGCGTTAATCGCAGATTTTTCAAACTCGATTTTTTCGAGTACGAAGGCTGCAGGAAGAAAGATCCTTCCTCTTTTCACGACTTATTTTTGCATATAGCATACGCTCTTACCGTGTATTACCGACTATAAGCTTTTTCCGATAGTGAAAAATATGCAGTAAAATTTAGAATTTTTTAAAACTAAAGTTTACGCAATAACATCGGAAATAAGGTAAAACGATAACCTAGGACGTTTAAATTCAACAAAATTCCCTAGCTCACCAGCTTCTTGCGATAGAATCACGATTCCAATCTCTTGGATTAGGCATCGTCATCGCAAGTGGCATTCGATTGTGCCATTTCGATGACTCTTGGCAACGATTCACGCGGAAATCGGCTTACACGGAGAATGGGGACATCGAACCTTACACAAGTGCCTTCTGGATTCGTTTCCAGTGAAAATGGGGAATGTCAGCAACGTTTCTATCATTTTAGTATTTGATCGAGTGCATCGAAAACAGATAGTTCTTTCATTGAATTCCTTTCGACTCTTGTAATCAGAGTGAAATGACGTTCGCCGTTTGACAGCGGGTCGTTTCTAGTGTCAAAATAGATGGAACGAAATGCGAAGTAGAAGATCTTTTCATTTGTCTAAGAAATAATAATACTCAATCTTATGAAATATCATAGCAAGCGGTACTTGAACTATTTTAGTTCTCCGCTATGGTATCACGTTAAAACAAACAACGGTACACGAAATATGAAATTCCTTCTATTGTCAATATGTTAAAAATGCAAACAAAGATCCATCAAGTTGTCGGACATCGAACAGTATCAAAGATCTGAATAACTGACTGTAAGGTAGCAGATAGACGCAAGCCTATATAAACGAAAGGGGAATGGAATTGAAAGAAACGCTGAAGGGCTCTCGAGAGACAAGATATATATGTTCAAGGATGTACATAACTCGATAGGTAAAAGATTTTGAGGCTACCGGCAAACAGTCTTAGATTGGAGAGATCTTGCTTGTCCTCTTGCGTTAGTCAACGACGGATGCTTATCTTGTAAGTCTGCTTCAGCGATTGAACAACTTAATGAGGGGAATTCTTTCAAAGACTATTTTCTTTTTTTCTTATTACGGTAGTTTAACGATATAGATAATTACGTTCCTGTACAATTTACGATCGGAATTGAACTAGTTTATACGGTTCGGTGAAAGGCGAAGGAAAGCAAAGACGACTATGAGGGATGGACTTTGCCAGGCTGTCACAGACTTATGGTCTCTTGACAGACGTGAATCGATAAGCCATGGGAACCCGCAAACTGGCGCCCTATTGCGTGACGCGAGGAATTCCAGGCTCGTGGCTGAATATTCCACCCTCTTAGCACCGACAACAGTTCCATCAACGTCAACGTGTCGCCATCATCGTGTTTTCATTTCTCATTGCAGGCCGTGTGGGTTTCTCTGAGTCGGAACCGGCGATAGCAGAGCCGCGATCAAAATGAGTATCCTGAACACGGATTCGGAAAACCGCGTGATCCTGAACGTGGGCGGTATCCGGCACGAGACGTACAAGGCGACCCTGAAGAAGATCCCCGCGACCAGGCTGTCAAAGTTGACCGAGGCTCTCGGTAACTACGACCCGATCCTCAACGAATACTTCTTCGACAGGCATCCGGGGGTCTTCGCCCAAGTGCTCAATTACTATCGCACAGGGAAGCTCCACTATCCGACCGATGTGTGCGGACCGTTGTTCGAGGAGGAACTCGACTTCTGGGGACTCGACTCCAATCAGGTGGAACCATGTTGTTGGATGACATATACCCAGGTATATAAGCATCGGCGCACATCTATCCAGCTTTCAGTTTTCTTTGTCGTGTTCACTTAGCTATTCGTAGATGCGGTTTTATCGATCGCGGGTGCAAGATTAAGGGACGAGAGATCGCGATTTTTCAAATACGCGTTCGAATTTAAGACGTATCGTCGTCGTTGACGAAGAGTCAGCGTATCTACGGAGTTAAAATTGGGAATTGTTAGATTACGTTAGATACAGTTCTACTCGTCGATTAGAAGTTTTTTGAGTTTACGTAAATTTGACTCTACGTTGATATCGAGCGACTTGATTTGTTGTTGTTAGATTATTCTCGATAGAATTAAGTAATTTAAAAGCACATGTAATTATCGTTTGACTATAAATATTATTCCTTGTCCACGTGCTTAAACATAGGAGATAGTATAGAAATATGATCGTATCGCTTAATCTGCATCCGCAATCACACTAGTAAATACTGATTTTTTTACGACATAATGGGAATGTGTTTGTTACGTCTGTTTATAATATCGTTTTATATTCAATCTAGATCTATAATCGCAAATACGAAGCATTGCACTACGCAAACGATGTGACACAAGTGTCATCGATTTTATTTAATCATTAATAATACTATCGTTCGTTAATTAATAGTGTACATACACCAGTACATAGAAAATCACCGCTCGTATAATGCAATTTGTATAATATAATCGACGTGTATCCTATTCGTTTTATCGTATTATCGCTCGTTTAATCGAGAATTAGACACAGAACCACGATCGTGTAAATTTTCGTTTACACGATTCTAAATATTCGCCATTTGTCGGATGAATTTAATTTAATACCCTTAACAATTTTGAAGGAGGCGACAAATCGCGTACACAGATAAAATAATGAATTATTCCTCTCTGTGGTCGTTATTTCGGTCAACTGATTCAGCAAAACAACGAGACAGTCGAATCGAACAATTCCTACTTTTATAATGAAAAAAGAATCATTTCCATCGATGAAATCGCGATGTCCCATTTGTAAATTTTTTCACCATTCGTTGTTCCACAATTTCACCAGTGTATATCTATCGATTTAACGAATATCAGTGACAATCGTATTAATTTGCTGATGAAATTCGTTCGCTTTAACATTCCGACAATTTTACGAGCCAGACAAAATACCAAATAATATTATTTTAAAATCATCCTTGGAAATTATTCAGAAATTAATCTACTCAGAAACGTTGTAATATGTTACCAAACGATAGATTTAACATGGATTCGACCCGCTTACATGTTTTTTACATTCTTCTCGTTCCTTTCTCCGTTTTAAATTCTACGGTACACGCACAATTATCGATTCGCGGAAACTAGCACACCGTGTACGAGGCGAGCGAATTGATGCATCCATTGTCGTGCACATTCGTAAGACGCATGTACGAAAGAAAATCGAAAGCTAGGAAAAATCTGTAAAAATTTCGTTCTTCCGGTCTACGAAATACCGATGCGTACCGATCGTTGTATGGAAATGAAAGGAACCGATCGAATAAATTGCATTTTGTTTCCTTCGTCTCGCTATTAACGTGTGACACCGATGTCAGACTCATGGCAAAACGTAATTAATTGTATTATACGATGCGACTGTGAAACAAAATTGAATTTATCGTATCGCTTTACTTTTTCGTAAGTCGTACTATTTTTTCCTCCCTCTCTCTCTCTTCTTTCATTCTTTTTTTTTTGCGAAAAAAGTAGGAGAAACGTAAAAGTAAGCAGTCGGGCAAGTTTCCAAAGAATAGTAACTCGATTATCATAATTGCAGCAAATCTGAAATATTCTTTTTCGTTTTCATACCATTGAACTTCGCGAATCTTACTTCTTCACCGATGGACCGAAGTATTACAAATTTATTCTCTTCCTCTCTGAATGAAACCGTTTCGTCGTCGTTCCTCTTTTTCTTGCCTCTCACCCTTCGTTTCACTTTCGATTTATACTATGAAGTAACTTACTTTCTCCTCGACTTCGTTCATTGAGTGTCTCCAAACCTTATCCCGTGAGATTATCCATCTTGACCCATTTACGACGTCTGGACCAAACGGTGACCATTTGCAGCTTTGACCATATTCGACCCGTGTTGGTCGTTGGGTATCGGGAGAAAAAGATGAGGGGAAACGAGAGATTTATGTGGAGGCGCCTATAGAACGCAGGGTAAAGGACATCTTTGGGGTTTGATTAAACGCCATTGATTTGTGACGGTGGATATAAATAAAGTAACAAGGTGCGATTTTTCCGAGGCACTGAATATTTCACTGGAATTTATATGGCTATTTGTTTCACGGGCAGTAGATCTTTTTTTCGAAATAATGGAGTGGAAGGTTTCTCGAAGGTATCAGGGCAACGAGGCAAATAAATGTTAACAAAGGGAGAAAGAATCGGACGTTAGGAGTTGATATTACACTATCGATAGAAAAATTGGAAGCAGTAATTTATATGTGGAGTAATTACTACAAATAAGTGTAAACTTTTGGCTGTTAGCGTATGTATTTCATTTCTGGAAAAAGATGCACATGTATCCTTTTTTTGTTTTTATAGAGTCTTCCAATTATTGAAATATTGAAAAAGCTACTGATTCGAACAGGTATCTGTGAATAAAATTCTCACGTTCAGATAGTGTCTTAAAATAGTGGTTTTTTAAATAAAGTAGTTAAAACAACAGTAGTAAACATAATTCGTATAATATGCACATTATTATTTTCATCACACATGGCCATAAATCATGGCGACCACATTATAGTACGAGTGTGCACATGCAGCTGTCGTGACAATAGAAGATTAAGATATTATCTGTGAGTCGCTACGAATACGATAAAATCTCATCATTCGTAATACGACACGTACGTAAACAGTGTTACCTTTATGTGTGCGCCGGATAAATTTATCATTTAATTAGAGTAATGGAATTCATTTGTAAATGGTTGTCGAAACGTAAGCGTCGTTAATGTTCGTACAATATTGACAATCCTCGGGAACAGTTTCCATTATTTCGCGATTTCTGATGAAAGTACAAGTACAAATATCAAGTTTTGGAGAGATATTAGAACCGTGACCCGATCTAAAACTTACTAACAATGTCTAAATTTCAAATATCAGTTAGGGTACTCTGAAAGAACGAAACATTAGCTTTGCCAAGAATTGTTTTTAAATTTTACAGTAGAAAACTTGCAAATTCGTCGTTCGCAAGCAAGCTGATCGTATAACGGAAACGTGTAGCCATTTTTGTATTGTTACCTATTAAATTATCGCGCAGAAGAGACCAAGAGAAAGGATTTTTATGGGAAACGGAAGAATATCGCGGGAGTCTCTGTGAAAATTTGAAACGCGTTCCGTAGATCTATTGCGCTGCGGGGGCAAGATTCGGTGAATCTCGAGATTAGATCCGAGAAGATAATTTAGCGAAGAATGCTGTGTAACTCTGGCGAATTACTCGTAGTTTTCCATTGTTTCGTAAATATTTAAAGACCTAACTGATCTTCTTAGCTGGCTGTTGCGACGTTTCAAAGATACACGTGCAAAATGCCTGATATCAGTGGACGTGTAGCAGCCTATGAGTTGATAATAATTCTAGAAATTAATCAAAAATAAGTTACATACGATAAATGTTAGATTATTAATCAACGTTAAAATCAATCGTTAACGAACACCACAATCAAGCGAGGCTGTACTACCATGTAATCGCTAACACGTTTTCTTTAACATATTTGCGCTTAAAGAGTTGTATTCTTCGGAGCCATAGAGAAAAGAAAGTTTTGATAAAAAAAAATTTGTTTAATTAATTTTTTTAATTTTTTTAATTTTTTTAATTTTTTTAATTTAATTATTTTTTAACATGAAATACAAAAATACGTAACTACATAAGTATAAGGTCCTTTTCTGCGACGTGAAAATTCGCGACTATCGCGAGTATAAAAGCGATAGAACAGAGTTCGAAAATTTACGAACACGTCGTGGGCGATTTTAATGATCGTCTAAAGGGATTTTCGATGTCGACAGGGGCGTTTCTAGTCGATTAACTGCACGATCGCGTACCCTATATCGTCTTCTAATCGGGGTCGTGTATATACGTCCTTCACGGTTTCCGGTTCTGATATATCGCATTCGCCAAAATCCAGTAACGACAAGCCTGCAGTAATATTCAAATGCTGCTCGCCACAATCGTAGCATACCATTCCACGAGTCTCTCGTACATTGTACATTATCCAAATTGTCAATCAGCGTCCAATTAGCTTCAAAGTAGTAATGGTACCTCAGAAATATTCCTGGAATTGCACGTCCGTGTTTGCCAATTCGATTATTCCGTTATCCGGTGTTTTCTCCCTACTTGCCTCGGGTTGCTCTGCATGTACGAAAAGCTGTCGTAGAGTTTGCATCTTACGAGCTGTTATCATCCATTGAATCTGTTCTTACCATAATTTATGATATCAATATTTGAGAAACGATTGAACGTTTAACCATTCCATGGTTAGAATATGAAATCTTCTTGACCGATTGATTTCAGTTTTGCGGTGTAAACATCCGGTGCCCGTGAGATTTCCCAATTAATTCAGAAATTTCTAGTGATCCGCGAAAGAGGCGCGTAAATACCGATGAAGACCGAATAATATCCGTTCAGACGATAATTTCTTTGTTGCCAAGCAGTAATCCGATACGATCTTAACTCGTAAAGCCGAGAACAGAAATGAAACGTGAATTATGGAAAATTTAATGGGAAACTGTGAAACGAATTTATCGATCTTCGTGCTCGATTAAGGCCATAGAACGAATCTACGGAGCTATTGTAAATAAGAAGCTTTTGCGTTGCGTCTTCTGTTCCCACGAAGAAATTCCTGCTACAGTTTTTTAGATTACTTTTACATTAAAACGTTTCGAATTTTAAACGAGTATCAGAATATCGGAAGAAGTTGTTAGAATTAATGAATTTAATCCAGAAGTTTAATCCTTTCGTTACGATGGAATTAGCCGCCAACGCGCTTCCGCTGCAGGGAACAGTTCAAATTCGCGAAGCCGCAAAGCCGTTTTGACGCAAAAACAAGTATAACAGCCGGCAAATTATTGGCTTTTTCGTGCACGGTGTTTCAAATTAATATATAAAGAATTATACAAACAGATGTACGTGTCAGATTAACCAAAGTTTAATTGAAATTGTTTAGTACAGTATCGTACGGTAAATCTCAAAGCAAAAATTAGGATCGGTAAAAGCTACAATCTCTGAACTTTTAAACGAGTAAAATTTCCAACGTCGTCCACCCTCGAAACTATGAAATCGAATAAAGATAGCCAAGAAATCTACGTTCGTAAAGCAAGCAATTTAATTCATATTCAAAGAGTAGACCGTTAGTTTCGAATGCTCGCAAATATAACTAACATAAATAACACAAGATCACTCGAATCTATCGCTAAAGTCGTTGACTGGACGATTCGAAAAAAAGACAGGCGAGGTCGGTTCCGATTAGAACGTCGATCGGTTCCGCTCAATTAACGTAAACAATCTCGTCGATAGCCGCGGCGTGCAAACGAGCAGCGATTATAATCGAATTCCCGTTGGAACCCGACGAAACGAGGCCGGCCGAAAAAAGCGGCATCGAATTTCCCGGTGATTAGGATTAATCATGAGACGAAGGTGCGAATCCCAATGGGCGAGTTCATTGAACGATGCGGTGAAACATGGCTCGTGCAACTCTATTTGCCTGGTCCAAGTTAATCTCGTCCCTTGATTTATCGAATTGCGAAGGATTCCCATAATCAACGCGAAATACTCGTAATAAAATGACAAAAAGCTTCTTCGTGACGGTGTAACAAACGATAGCAGCTTCCGAGTTTGCTCGCACAGGAAATTTTTGCTAATACGACGCCTGTATGCTAAACGATGGATGAGCGTGAAAGTTCGAGCTTCGATGAGATCACACGCGTAAACTTGGCAGCTTCGAGTATTTTGCGTCGATCCGGGCAATCCTTAACACGTTGACCGAGGTCGGATCGTCGATCTTTCGAGCGTAATTCTTTACTTGTCTCTTATCTTCGTTTCTGTTTAAATTAAGAATCGGTAGCATTCACATTTGCAAGAGTTAAAAGCAGCCTGACTGGAATTCATTCGTCTCTATTAATTTCGAATTTCGTAATTAAAAAAGATTCTGATTAGGGGACGACCCGTTTTGACAGTTTGTTTATCAGCCGGTAATAGGAGCGTGGACCGATGATCCGCCAGGTGAAAGAGGAAACTGATGAAATCATGTGTCCCCTTGGGAAATCCTCCCCCTATCATTCAAATGTGCTGCTAGTTGTGAGCTACAATGAATGTTTGCGTATGGAAATTCGAAGCAAGGGAATTGGACGAGTTTAATTCTCGTGCTTCGATCGCGCATTGTTACTTGCATTTGTTATACGTCCAATTTCTGGAAGAATTTACTATAGTCGCAGGCTAGTTGCTCTATTAAGGTTGGATCGTCATCGTCATCGCATCAAATGAGAATCGAATTGAAAAGAAATACCGGGACAAAAGAGCAGTTTATAGATTGACGTATTCATCCTTTATAGAGCAAAGAGATATTTCATTTTATCAGCAATAAAATACGGTATCGTGAGTTCCTAGGAATTAGACGAAACGCAAGTGACTTCGATGTGAGAGCGAATGCTGTATAATGCCTGTAAAGACGATGCTGGTTTCGAAGCGATCTTGTTTCATTAGGGTCTGGTCGAGGAGAAAGCATCGTTGGTCCGAAAGAGGGTAAAACGCGTATGAATTCGCAGAAACATCCACAGTCTTATCCTGTATCAACGATCGTAACGAATATCGTCGTTGATAGGATCGTGCCTAGAGTACCCAGCACCGAAAAGGTCAATGATAAATCTAATAAAAGCCTCGTATATTCATTCAAACACAATCTCGGTCATAATTCCCTCGTTTTCTTTCGGCAAAATCCTGCACGTTATATACAACCAATTCCGCGAAACGATCTGTACTCCCCCAATCTGTTGGCGAACAAAAGCGGGGCATCAAATTAGCAATAAGAAAGCGAAAGCTCGAACAAACGATACTTTATAAGAATCATCTCTCCATTGTCTCCGAGTGTCGAGTTCGTCCCTCGAGTCGTCGCCGCCCAATAAAGAAACACACGGCCGTATAATAACACGATGATTCAGAGCTACGCGAAATCGTCCAGGGACTCCTTCGCACAAAGGAATCCAGGAAACCGGTGGGTTGGTTGGAAGCGTGCCGAAGAATACTCGGAGAGCCGCGAGAAGTCAGAGCGCAGTGTCATTTACCCTATGAAACCGGCAATTTCACGTGGCAGCCAGAACAAATGCGCCACGTGGGGTAACTCGAGACCACGATGCTTTCGTCGGTCCTTTTCACCGCCATGAGATACATGCATATTCCGTGGCTGGAAACTTCGCTAGCGAAAGGAACGTCGGCCTGATTGGTTTCCACCGGAATGGGACTACCGTCCGTGACGTGACGTGACGTGACGTGAAAAATAGGGCACACGTATTTTCGCCATTGGCCAAACTTGTCGTATATCTACAAATAGGTTGTTTGGATGTATTGTTTGGGACAGTCGAGACACGTCTATGCCAGATAGAACAATAATGCCGTAGTCGATTTAAGTTCTGGGCTGCAAACCTTATTTCTGACTGTGCGGCATTCTTTCTCCTGTCGCTTCCTCTCCGATAACCGTTCACCTATTAGTATTTCCAATTACACGTTTCGGTATTCGAAACGTGTAGCAGCAACTTTCCAGCCACGCATAATACGAATTACGGACGAGAACGTAATAGCAACAGGAATAACGTAAAATAGAAATAACGAGATGTAACATACGGTGTGATCGTGAGTTTCGAAACCAGCTAGAATTTAGTCGTAGCTGAAATTTGGAATGACTTTCTTCTTTCGATATGTAGACATTCACGTACGCTTTGCACGCGCTTTTTTATGTGTGTCCCGAGGAAAAGCACGAACAAAAAAAAAAAAAAAAAAAAAAAATACGCACCTTCGAGAGAACGAGAGAGTTTCGCAGGTACGAATAACGATCGTTGTTGCATCCTTCCTCTCTTCCACCCCGACCCGCTCTTCTAGCATCGGGACACGCAGGAAACGCTGACAGTCCTCGACAGGTTGGACCTCGATACCGAGAAGCCGACCGACGAGGAACTGGCAAGGAAGTTCGGTTTCGAGGAGGCATATTACGAGGGCACTCTCACGTGGTGGCAAAAGCTCAAGCCCCAGATGTGGTCGCTGTTCGACGAACCCTACTCCTCGCTGGCAGCCAAGGTTCGTATACTTGTATTTTGTATATTTTGTATATTTTGTATATTTTTCATGTGTATACATTTGTTTTCTCTAGACAAGATGGACAATACGATAGAACTACACCGATTGGAACAGAATTTTAGTTAGCGCTGGAATTAAACTTTAACGACTTTAATCGTATTAGATAAACATGTTGCAATGTGTAAACGTACGGTATATCGATATTTCGGATAATACGTAATTTTAATAACATCGATACATAACGTAGAGATAGTAATCAATGCGTTTTCAATGTAGCTTTAAATTTCCAAGTGAAAGCAATTAATTGATTAAATGTTACATTAAAAGCGTTCGGTGCCATCGAAAAAGGTGTTAAAGCTTGCAGTTAAGGGCTAACCGTGTTACGGTGTTCTAGTTTATACACCCGTTTCGATCTTGTTCTCGTTTCAACGAACAAATAGCATTTAAATATTTTATTTGTTATCGAATTTCAGATTGAAACGAAGATTTGTTATTAAGCGCGAGTTTTAGTATATAAATACACGAAGAAAAGGAAAAAGGAACTGGTTTTGTCAGGTCCTGTTATTATGTTAGGTAGCTGTCAAAAGTTTGACGGCAACTTGTTTGACAGAAACTTCGGGGTAAGAAGTTTAAACATACTTCGCTCGTGGTTAACCAAGAAACGTAGTTCGTAAAATATACACAACAACGAACTATAAATAAGGTTAAAATTTATAGCAGAAGCTAGCCATTATTTTCTATCATGTATTAAACAGTCGACTCCGTTATATTTTGTATAAAAATTGTTGCTTTATTATAATGAAACGTCTTTTTGCACAAATGTCTACGCTATATGTCATTCGTGTTAAATAAAAAACGTAATAAAATCTGTTTAAATATTCACAGGCGATTTATAAAACTAGGAATAAGAGAACTACTACGAAGAAACACGTATCTTAATTCTCGTGAAACGCTCAAGTAGCTAAACGTGGTTAATAAAGCAGTGGCACATTGTTACGTCTTCTGAAAGTTCCATCGTAAAAACAGCTTTTCATTTATTTTCCCCCTGTTGCTGTTTATGACAAAGAGCGAGAAAACGAAGAAGTGGATCAAACTGAAAACTTTCAACTGTCGTACGCTGCTGTCAAAACGACAGAACTCCGCTGTAAACAGGTTTACGTTCAATGAAAAAGTTGTACACGATAATAAACTTCTATCGAGTTTCCAATACGCGATTCATGATCCAAAAGGAATAAAATTTCTGTACAGGTTGGATTCCGGCTTCGCAATTGTAAGACCAGATAGTATTCACGGAATGGAAAAGAAAGATCTCAATAAACGTTTTCCGTTTCGGCTAAAGGCATCCTTGATCTTTGTTCGTTCGTTGTTAATAAAGACAAGTAATTAAATCGAGCGGCGAAATGACAATTGGCTGTAGAATAATTGTGAATTTGTACGTTGTGCTGAAATTCTATAACCGTAAAACTTTTAATCAAAGTTAATAATAATTCACGATCTTTCTAGTGCGCGTCATCGTCGCAGGATATTCTCAAGGATATCTCTCGCTCCGTCGGTTATCGAAATTATTTATGATAAAAAGAGGATCTAACTCAACGGCAAAGAAGCGATTAAAGTACATCCAGGAATTGGTAGTTGGAATTTACTTTTCATATTACTTTTCTCCCGGCTTTATTTTCGTTTCATCTCGTCTTACCTGTGTTCTCTGTACGATCCCTTTCAACTATTATCGTCTTTCGCCTCCAATTCTATTATCCTGTCCACGTGAAGTTGACGTGAAATTATTACAATACCTTTCTCAGTTCGTTTCTCAGGAACACGGTGATTATTTTAGATCACAATACGTAGCATTACGTCGTACAAAGAAACACAAAGGTAGCATAAAATGAATCGTGCGATAATTTATCCAGCTTGTTATTATCTCCGATAGGAATTTTATTTAACACGAGTATAGATTGTCTTTTTTTTCGTTTAATTATGATTAACCAGTCAAATTTTCAGACATTTTGTAGAGTAACTCTAATGTTCGTGTATCACCAACGCGTTAAATCGCTGCGTGACAGAATGGATCGTCTATAGCCTCCGTTAATATCGGCCACATTCAAAAAAGAGTCATCGACGTAAATTCTCGTTCGTATCGAAGGTTAGCGTAACTACTTGTTTCGTAGCGACGTTAAAAGCTGTTGCCGAAGAAAATCGATCGTAGAGGTAAGAACGTACTGATCACGCAACAGCGCGTAACTTTTAACGTCGTTACAAAGAACAAAACACGGTGGAACCACGGTAACAGGATTTTCTATAAAAGTTAGTCGTGCGTTAGTACTCCTCTAGGCGATCCCCGCGATAATCTCAGTTTCATGATTCGACGTGATCCCTCCAGACATTTTATGGCCTATTCAGATTTTCGTCTAACATTGTCCACGTTCTGACGCTCATAATGAAAAGCAATTCTGAAACTTTAGTCATGCGTTGATATCTTCTTCGCGAGTGATAGCAGGGATTCGAATCACGTCCTCGACTCTTCGTTTCTTTATCCTTTTATCGCCGATCAATTTGTTGGAAGTGTTTGCGTTTAGTTTTAGGGTTCTGTTTGGAATACCCTAGAGAAGTGGGTATTTTCAATTATATCTTTGATCGTAGTATGATATGGATGATGCGTTTGTTACGACCGTCTACGAGAAGAAATTTTGATACGATGATAAATGTCTCGGGCAGTTCTCTAACACAATGCAAACTCGAACCTGACGATCAATCCACCTCTAATCAAATTATTCGAAATGCTCCACAGGTGATCAGCATAGTCTCGGTCCTGTTCATCTGCATCTCGATCTTGTCGTTCTGCCTGAAGACGCATCCGGACATGCGCGTGCCGGTGATCGTGAACCGATCGGTGAACACGGGGAACGGCAGCTCCTGGGCGGTGGATAAAACGCATACGAACGCTCACGACTTCTTTTTCTACATCGAGTGCGTGTGCAACGCCTGGTTTACTCTCGAGTTTCTAATACGGATTACCGCGAGCCCGAACCGGTGCGTGTTCATCAAGAGCTCGGTCAACGTGATCGACATGGTAGCTACCGTCAGTTTCTACATCGATTTGGGGCTACAGCGTTTCGCCTCGCATCTGGAGAACGCCGATATACTCGAGTTCTTGAGCATCATACGTATCATGAGACTGTTCAAGCTAACCCGTCATTCGTCCGGCCTGAAGATCCTCATCCAGACGTTCCGCGCATCCGCCAAAGAATTGACCTTGTTGGTCTTCTTCTTGGTCCTTGGCATCGTGATCTTCGCCAGTCTGGTCTATTACGCGGAACGTACCCAGTACAATCCGAAGAATGATTTCAAGAGCATACCATTGGGATTGTGGTGGGCTCTGGTCACGATGACCACCGTCGGTTACGGGGACATGGTGCCGAAAACCTACATAGGGATGTTCGTCGGCGCGCTGTGCGCCCTTGCCGGTGTCCTCACGATCGCCCTGCCGGTGCCCGTGATCGTCAGCAACTTTGCGATGTATTACAGTCACACGCAGGCGCGAGCCAAGCTACCGAAGAAGAGACGCCGTGTAATTCCGGTCGAACAGCCGAGAGTACGGACTCTGGGTGCGCCGTTGGGAGCGGCCGGGGTTGCAGGCACTATGGGGCCACCGGGATGCACCCAACAGCACATGCAGTCGGGTGGACCTACATCGGGATCCGGTGCTCTAGCCCCTGGCCTTGGACAGACGCCCGGGGTCGGCTGCACTGGCGGCATGGGACCTCAGAACAGACGGATGAACGCTATCAAGACCAATCATCCAAAGGATGTTTCGTTCGCCACGAAAACAGGTAAGTTCTCCATGCTTGATCGCGACACGTGTTTCTCGAGGATTAGGTTTGTCGTTTTCGCGTAAGTCCGCGTAGAAACGTATTTTACTCCGTTTCCACTGTCCACTATATTTCGTTGTCAAAATAAAATGTACGTATTTCTTATCGTATTATTAGGAGTACTGGTTAGTTACTAATACAAATCTATGGAAACGTAGTAATGGCATAAAAGGCGACAAGTGCTTGCCAGCGTAGAGTAAGATATCCTATCTTCGTAAAAACAGAATCCCCGCGACAATCCAATACGACGAATGCAACAACGCTATTGTACTAGTCGACTATTGACGGATTTCAAAGGCACTATCGTAACGTTTTCCATCGCCCACTCGCGTTTTTATGGGAGGAAAATGACATCGTAGGTTCGAGCGACGAGTAGCATTCCGATATAGATGCAAGTTTACCTACTCTTCGTTGATCAACAATTTTTCTATCCTTTCTTTTGCATGTATACCGTTTCGCGTTTAGAACGAAGAATACTACGGAACACAGAGCGTAGAAAGATACTACGATAGTGGTTTCTTGTCAGTGGTTTGACAAAATATATAGGTACAGACAAAGTCGTTAAAAGTTTTAACAGTTCCTTTCCACAGACACGTTTATTTGTATACGTACATATATTTAGGTTATCTGCACGCAATCCTATACGTATCTACGTACATGAAAACAACGTTCTCCTTCGTACGGCCCGCAAAACCTCCAGTAAAAGCCACCGACACACCTCCTCCAAACTACCTACAATCTTTCCCAAGCACCTGAAACGAGTCTTAAACCGCATCACAGGTGCACTCGCAGCGTTCGCCAAACCTACATTTCTTACTCCGTTGAGCCGAGTGTTTCTAGGAAGAAGCCGCGTGTATGTCCAGCAATTATCATGCACAAAGGCTGCTGCTGGTGTACAAAGGGAACGCGAAAAGAAGGAAAGAAAGAATAAAGGTAGAAAAAGGGGAAAAAAGCGAGGGGTTAAACAGTGGTCTTGGCCAAGACGCAAGACAATTTTAGCTGTAATTGTCGCCCGAGCGGGAAGGTCTGTAGTGTCTTTGTTTTCCTGTTCTTCTTGTACGGTGGGTTCCAGAGGAGGACCGGAGGAACTCTAACCTGCGGACCAACGGGACCAAGACAGCCGGAGGTTTGGGTTAAAGCTGAAACCAACGCCACTCTCCACCACTGCCGAGGCGCACTCAACCGGGGCGTCGGGACGACCTACCGAGCCGAACGGGAAAAACGGTGAGGGAGAGAAAGAGAGCCGGGGACGGAGGGGAAAGATTGCCGGAGGAACGAGCTCAAGACGGGTATCAAGATTGCATGGTCTATAAGGGAATATTAGATCGCTGCGGGTGAAACGTCGGATTTTTACCGCAACCACTTGCGACGCCTTTCACTGCGACCATGCGTGGATTATTACAGCTGTCCTGGCTTCTTTTCGTTTCTGTTCGTTCCAGCACACGTATACGTATGTATGTACGAGCATACGTGTGTAGCAGGAGTTGGGAGAAATTTTGGCTGTGAAATTCTGGCTTGTTGGTGGCTTACACGCGATCATTGGGATCTTAGTGGATGATAAATCTCTCGAAATTCGGTGAACGAGGGTTGCGCTCGAAAGGTTAGCAGGAGAATGTAAAACTGGAAGTGTCCTGTTCTTCTTTATTCGAGTTTTATTAGAGCTTGAGGTCTGGTGAATTTTTTGCTGATGTTTATGATAGGAGATGTATTTGACGTAATTTATCTTTATAACTTTTCAACTTTATAAATTTATAGACATATTCGTGTAAAACAAGTATATTTATCGCGTTATATTTATAGTATGTAATTTATAATTTATTACGATATATTTAAATACATATTTTATTTATATATTTTTATACTACTTTACCTTTAATTATATATATAATATATATATATATATATAACTTAAAACGTGTACAGCACGAGAGAATATGTTTGACTAATGCGTTGGAAAGAGGAATTTTTGAAATTTCCAGAGATATTTTCTTGAGGTACGAACAGTCGTCGGGTAGAAGAGAATATTTCTGGCAAATATACCAAGCTGCTTGTTTTCTTCTTCTTCAGAAGCTTTGTAAGTTCGTACGAAGCTCGAAACGACTAGATAAGTAAATAATCTCTGTGTTTTTGTAAACGTAGACACGCATTATATAATACACGATGGAAGAGAAGAAAACGAGAACTTTGTCGATATAATTCAACCGAATTAGAAGATGGCAAATTTCATTTCGCCCTATTTTATTTCTACTAAGTGAAATTTATGAAACGTTAACGATCTGTTTAGTATGCGTAATACGTATCGTGGTTAAAACACAAACGCGTGGATGTTACATGAAATTATACAAACATTATACGTTTCAATTTTGTAACAAATATTTCACGAACTATATCGCATTAACGTAGCACGGATACCACTAACAAATGAGCCACCCTGAAGAGTAAACTGGCTAACTATACTATCCGAAAATAACTTAATTGTACCCCGAGAATATATAATTATTGCTTGACTTGTCAAACGAAAATAGACCGCGACAAAATTGACTAATTTGGCTTCTATGCATCTCCGATAAGGAACGTATCAGCCGAATTAACGGTTTACCTACAGCATGTGCAATCTTACGTTTTAATTACGAATCGTTTCTAATTACGTTTGACGTAAAAACAAGCAGCGTACGGTTTTCGAATCGTAAGATCGAAATGCTCGTGAAATTGCCAAGAACGAAGTACTTGCGTGGAAAGTGATAATGAAGGGCGTTCCAAAGCCTTAAAGCCGAACGCGAAAAACAGTGAGCAGCTTGGCCACAGGAAGTGGAGTCACGTTTTAAATCAAAAGCTGCTGGAGGCAGCAATTAATTGGAGCTTTTAATTAAATCACGTCCGCACCAACCTGCTAACCTTTCAGAAAGCAACAAAAACGAGGAAAAGAAGCGAGGGAGGCGAGAAAAGAAGAGGAGAAAAACTTCACGACCAAATAAGAAGACAGCGGAGCGCCTTAATAAACGAGGCTGGAGCGCGTGCGCGCACCAAACATCCGACATTTTACCCGCACCGATCTAACGTTATTCAGGGACTTCTCGCGATACATCAATTCAGCTAATGTATCTTTTTCACTTTCTTCGATCGTTTGCTCGAGCGACCGATCTCTCCTCTCCTCTCCAATTTCTCCTGTCCGTTCTTTATTCTCGCCACAACGTCTTCACCTCCCTCCATTCTAGTAAACACGGATCATTCGCTCGTATCATTCGGAAAACACCGAGAACGCGCCTGGATCGGCAAAGATCGCGCGTTGATTCTGCTAGATGTTTGAATGAGATTGAGATGAAAGAAAGATAGAAAGGAGAGTGGGGAGAAGCAAGGAAAAGGAAGCGGAGAAAGCGAATGAGGTAAAAATAAGAGAAAGGAGGGTAGAAGGTGTACACGGGATGAATGCGCAGGGCAGTGTTGGGTGAACCAATGTTCGTTACTAGAATGAAAAGGAAAAGAAAACCCGCTACTTGTATATTATTCGCTTTGTTCCAAGTTATCGAAGCTATCCAAGCGTTTTCGGTCATTTCGCAAAGAAGTTTTGTATTCGTCTTTACGCGCTATAAATATTCTTTTCGACGGAGCAACGTTATTTCTTTTATTCGAAGATTTAGAACGACGAATGCAAAAGACGTTGACTAAATTCATTTTATATGTTATCCGAAATAATCGAAGCCCAACACTGGCGCAAGAATTCGTTTGAAACGACGAGGAATATTCGTCGATTGTCAAGTGGAAGCCGAGTGAAAGCCTCGTGTTGGTCAAAGTCGAATAATTTATAAACCGGAGAACACAGCTTCGCTGCCAAAAATTCCTGAAAGTATCTGGTAAATGCTGTAGGAGCCGCGTAATGAGACTGGCGACGTCTCGAGGAGTTTAAATATTTGCGTACGGAACGTTCGTAGGAATTTTTGTCAGGATTCGACGTCGTACCAAGAAGATCCCTCCTCCCCTTAAACGGATTCGACTTTCCATCTATGAACCGTCGTCGAAAGCGAATAAAAGGCCGCTCTTAATTTCTCGAGATTGCCGCTTTAAATATCGATGAGTGAACAATTTGCGTTTCTCATTTCCACCTTTCATCTGGAAACTTTCCTTTCCAAACGATATAAGGAACGAAACGAGATAGCGAACAAAACCTCAATGTGGAAAATCCTTGGAGAAATTTCGGTGTTCTTCTGCCTTTCGCTGCACGAAAAGCACAACATATTTATTTCCCGCCATCCTAATAACATCACCGTTAACAATCATCGATCGATAATTAATCGAAAGAAAATACTCATCTTACAATACTTATTGTTAGTAGCTGGTAAAATCCGAGCGTCAAAGTGGATATTAGTTGATGCCCTAATTGAGAGGACCAAATGTACACACGTGTCGCATAAAACGTTGATTGTTAACAAATTTTGATATACCATAATTTTACCCCTAGTAAAGTGTAACGTAGCGAGTAAAATATTTAATGGGCTGCCATTTGCCTCGATTGCCATCTGATCCTCTCAATTGGTTTGAAGATTAATCGGATAATCGCGAATATTTGCTTGTAACTCTTGTAATAATTTAACAAGGCTGCGTTAACTAGCGATGCATAATTTTCCAAACTAAATGCGTAAAACGTTCGAGCGCTGAGAAAGCTAATAAAAGTCTGGTGGTACTCGCTCGACGCTAAGTGTATAGCACCGATCGGAAACGAAGCAAGTAAAGGCCGAGCGTCGATTAAAGTCAATTGCAATAAAATTCGCTACGCTTGTTCGCGGTCTCGGCGGATGAGTGGCGAACCGAACAGGTTAAACGAATAAAATTTATTTCCTATCGAGACTTCGATGGCCAAGCTTTTTTGTATATACGCTTCGTGCATATACTGCGTGCCGTTAATGTTGAAGTAAGTTCGTTAATAACGAGAAAACGACGATGCAACGAAAAGTTGAACATTTCTCCGGATTTTCCTTAAAACGTAAGATTAACAAGAAACGATTATAAAACTACTACGGTATTAATATAGCGTATGTAATAATATAAAAGTATCTTTTCGGAGATGAAATGCTGATAAAATTCGAGCAACTCGAGGACGAGGGATCTTTGATGTACAAGCCTCGAAACTGAACACTCATATACGTCCAAGTACGTGTAAATATTCGGATCAATCGCGATCCAAATACGAAAACCACACAGGCTGTTCTATACTCCTTTGTTTCTATTTTCGGCTGTTTTCTGCGTAAACGATTCTTCGTTTCTTCTCTGTTCTTTGACGATACGTATATACTTGCTCGCTACGACAGATAAAATTTAAATTCAGATTTTTACAAAATATGGGATCAATGCCAGTTCGAAGTATCTTTTCTTCTAGTTATATATATTTCGGGTATATTCTTACGCGTTTACTTTGGATCGAATAGAGAGAAAGCAGCCTTCGTCGTTTAACGCTTAAGAAGCTGTAAAGTTGCGAATCGTCATATCGACACGATATTATTATCTTTAGGAGCAGTGTTCTTTCTGAAACCAGTGATGTCGTTTCCGCGTTACGTACGACAAACCTTCCCTCGAACTTCGTGTCTACTTCTGACACGTTTAAAAAAAAAAAAAAGAAAGCTGACTATTTTATAAAAGAAAAAGAGAAAAAATTGTGAGCAAAGAAGTTGGACGAGTCGTATGCACTTTAAATTAATCGAAGGAAACTAAAACTCTAAAGAATCGTCGAGATAAAATAAATTATATTCTTTACAAATGTTTTCATAACGTAACGTTCTAATCGTAAAACTGTTACTTTAAGGTTTTGGAATATTTACAGTACTTCGAATGAATATTTGAACGTTGATAAATAAAATGGAACTGAACAATGTAACATGCTCAAAAATTGACTTAAGTACGATATACAATGTAACGGTATACTAATTTCTATAAGAACATTCGAAATTAACTTCTCTCTTGGACACGGAATATCGTTGATTTCTCAAAATTATCGGTCTACAGCGTAGACTTTATTTCGTCGTTAATACAGAGAAATTTGTACAATCGACTCAGTGCCGTCCATCAAGCTACTGTATTCACGTATATACGTTACGTATGTCTTTTATATAAAAAAAAATCGTCGTAACAGGTAAAAAGATAAAAAGCTAAGAAATGTAAAAAGAAATTCTGATGTTTCACGATAACGTTGTCATTCTTGATGGACGTTTAGCTTTCATAATTTTAGGATTAATAAAAGGCTTTGGATGGAAACGTTGCTCAAATGATAATAATTCGATACCGTTTTTTAATTACTTTCGATAATTCTACATGTGTTTTATGATATTTTCACGTCTTTCTTTCATTTACTGTGATATCGTATACCACGATCGAATACAAAAATAATATATATATAAAATTCCTACCTTTAACGCGCCTATCGACTCAACTTTTAACGTAACGATTCTCCGTTCCGTACTTTGACCAAATAATATGAATTTTTATAATAATTTCATTTTCGACAAACACACGATCCTAGATACGAAAAACCAGAAAAGAAAGAAACGTTAACAAACATTACGCACCAAGCTAACAAGAAAACAAGAAGAAAGTATACACGAAATCCAATGGAAATACGTCAACATGTAAAGAAGCGACTTAGGGATACGATAATCTGGTCGCGATGTTGTTAAAAATAATTTTCTAAGCAATATATGTATACATGTGACAATAATTTACTCGTAAAAACGGTTATTAAATCAACGGTTTTCTAAAAACGTAATCGATAGAAACGAAATAAGAACGTTAAATGAACGTAAAGTTAATTAGAATAATTCGTAAAGAACAATTGTCGAACTCTCAAGGGAGAACGAAAGGGTATGCCGGTTGCACCGATGAATAAAACTAAGCCATCCGACGTGTATTAACGCGAGACGATATCACTGGCGACAGAGGTTCCCTGGAAGAACGACGAAAACATCGTGTTGCAGCGTTCGAGGCGCGTTCGAGGAACGATGAAGTCGAATTGCAGTCGAGACTCGACAATTTCGACGCACTTATCGCACAAGTACACCCCCACACATGCATAGACACACGCTCGTCCACCTGTGACACATAGCTGTACACGTACAAAACGCAAATATTCACCGACAGTTCGTAAATACTTAACCATGCTGAAAAAATTACAGCGAGACAATACAAACCGTATTGTATGATACACGTAATACAGGGTGATTCTAAACGAAAATGAAGGGACGAATCGAAAGGCAAAGGGGATGAAAATAGACGACGAATGTCCGCTTCTTGTCTACATATGGATCAATGTCGACGAACAGAAAGGAGAACTAAGATCTTGGCCCCTTAGCTGTTATCGGTTTCCAATCGAAATTAACAAACGTATAATGCGATTGTCAGGCAATACGATTATATATTTTTAGAATTATATTTTCTGTTTTCTCGAACAAATACAGTTTCTTCGATTTTGCCGAATTTTTCCTTTCTAACGTTTTCTATTCCTACGTCGATATTGGTTTGTAGACACTGCAAGAGATGGGCATTTCTCGTCCATTTTTGTAGCCCGTGCCCGTAATATTTATTACATTTTTAATATAAAAGCAGTTTAAGACGGTACTTGATCAACGTATGCTTTGTTAAAATATAGTGGATAATCGTGTCATTTCATTATCATGCGCACATCGCTATAATATGTATGCTTGGCAAAAGACATTTTTTTACTTGCTAGAATGATATCGCTCGTTGTACATTCTTTCCACGATAACGTGCCCGTTTACTCATTTAGATATAACGTTTAAACGAAAGAGAAAAAAGAAAAAATGCAAAAAATACCAGTCTCGAAAGCCACCAAAGAAACGTAGAAAATGTTGAATCCAGCAGAGCAAAAGTGATTTACAAGCCACCTATTCAAAATTGAAAACGAGAAGAAAGAGTTTTCTAGTTTTCAATGCTTCGAACGAACATTGTATACGAAACTTCCGTCGCTAAATTTCAAAGCATTGTTATCTTCAGAACGACACATTCAATTACTACGAAAAAAGAAAAGAAAAAAAAAGGGAGAAGGAAGGGAATAAAAGAAGCAAGGGATAAAACACAGAACACCTAAAGCAGCATTGATCCAAGTATCCTCGCGTCGCGTTTCTCATCTTCCTCGAAGAAAACCTTCCGCACGCCTGCGACGTGTACGTCGCGGTGCAAGTGTTTGGACGAATAGTTGTGAACTTGCCCGAGTAAAGATGCAGAAGCAAAACGACTGAAAGAACGAAAAAGGATAAAGAAATACAATCAGGGAAAAATAGGGGGAAAAAAATAAACGAGAAAACAAACACGAACAAAAAATACAACACGACAAGAACACATGACCAGGTTCACTTAGAGAAAACAGAAGTTGGACACGGGAGATCGAACACTCGTTTTTCCAGAGACACCAGCAGCATGTATATTCACGTACATGACCGTACGCATATATGAAACGTATCCGTACGTGACACGCACACGATACGCACCCTGAATACCGCCGGGACCAATCGAACCACCCCCTGTACAACCCCACGCTGTACGATCCGTCTGATCCTCAAATTGCGTTTAAAGAAAAATTACACTGTCGTCTAAACTACGGAAGACGAAAGTGTAGGAAAGCACCATTCGTATTTACGATCGTGTGTACACGTGTTTGCACGCGAGAGAGAAAGGAGAGAGAGAGAGGAAAAGAGTTGAAACGGCGATATAAGCGGGGGATGGGGGACTGACAGGGCCAAGTGGAGAACGTGGCAAGCATATCAAGCGACCAATAATAAGGCGCACTTTGACTCCTTCGTGGACAGGACCAGGTGTTTCCAGGATTTATACGAGACTCGTAGGTCATCGACGAACCAGACGAACAGAAAATCGCGAACCAGAGAAACGTATTTGGAAAAACATGTTTGCGAACGTCGGGGAGCGACTTTCATGCGCAAAGACGCGTGAAAGATCAAAGGAAGTGGAATATTTGCCCGCTAGCGAATCGTTCGAGCTGATTCTGATGCGATCAGCGAGGTTTGGTTGGAGAAACTGAATGTGAATCGAGTTTCGGGTGAATCGGAGGTGAAGTTGTCGGGGAGGAGAAATCGAGCAGAGAGTTGGGAGTTTTGTTTTTGTTGGCACTCCTGGACAGTTTTATGGTAGTGCCGTAATTTAGAAGGGGGTTGAAAATGGTTGGCGAAAAGCCAGAAAAGGGAGGAAAGTGGAAGATGAAGAATAACTGCGATATCTGCGAGTATTGAGAAATTGAAAATCTAGGCAATAGAATATGGACGTGATTTTATGAATAATGACTTTTTAAACAATAACGAATTTTAATAAATAACGGGTTTATCGTTCAGAGGAGACACTATAGTGGTCGATATATACGCGTTAATGGTTGAAGTTAAATGCAGCGTGACAAGAACGAAACGGGAAACGAAACTTTCGAGTGAATTTCTGCTTCGATTTATTCGACGTTCGTAAGAATGAGTAGAACGAAACGAAATAATTATTTATCAAATATCCAACAAAGAAAATATTGTACGATGTCTCAAAGTTATATGCGAATACCTAATCGAGAAAATAATATCACTTTGCTACTAGGTACTACTGCCAGAACCAAATATTAATCTCAAATACAAAATATTAAAATGTTCAAATAAAATTAATATTAAAAATATTAAAATACTAATCTCGTAAACAGGAAGAAACATTTATTAAGTGGTATGGAACACAAAAAGAAAGTAATCCTACGGTACTACTAACTTTAGAAAGAAAGAAATAAATTCTAATTTTTAATACGAAACGATGAAAATTCGATTATCGAGCTCCCACTGTGATACGAATCGGTGACGCTAAAAATTTCGCGGATATTCAATCGTACATCATCGGCAACTGCATAATCAACAACGTGTCTAGAAACGGGCAGAATTCCATCGTACGAGCAACAATTTTTTTCGTTAAATCTGCCCCATGAACCGAAAACGTGATTAAATTCAGGCTCGATTCACTTCAGGAACCGTTTCTACGCGATTTGTCCGGAATTTTCCACTCGTTGATCCGACGTTAATTAATTAGTGGCGAAAATTAAATGTCAGAGGAGTAAGAAGATACCGTGACCTACCCGGATGCAACGTTTTTTGAAGTTGAGGTAAAATAGAGGATATAGTGCAGTGGAAAAATGAAAAGTCACCTAAGGGTAAAATTAATTATATTTTACTTTTAAGGTAAAACACGAATTTCCGCTTGAACCGTACGCTAAATATTTAGTAATACATTAATAAATATCGTTTAACATAACAGAACAGTTATCGCGAAACATCATGCGAAATTATTGATTAAATTTGTATTTTTATGAGTACGACGGTTCGATCTTCTTTAAAGAATGTCGCCATTGAACGTCTGCTTTTCAGTAGATACTTTTAATTCTAGATACCGCGAACTGGTTTAATCGAATATCGATAATTTAGCAGAGGGTTGTTAGCAATGCTGGGAGTGTTCTTAAATCAGCAGGTGAAAACACGATTCGAATTAGTCGAACCGTAAGTCACTCGAATAGAATTTTCTTCGTTAGTTCAATGCACATGAAACGACGATTTCAAGTTTCGAGGTGAGTTTAAGTTACCGCGGAAGACAAAATGTGTGATAAATTTCTTACACCTTCCTTTTAATCGTTGCCAACTGTCTGCTGCAAAATACGGTGTATAAGTACAAGGCCTATAAATTAAAAAGCTATCGTTCGTCGTAAAAATGATACGCTTCGTTCGATGAACGACGCAATTTTTGTTCAAAAAATGATACCTCGATCGAAGAACGTGAAATTCATATAATTTCTTTCTAAATCAGATCGTCAACTTAAATATACGTATAAAAATTTGCAAGCAAGGCCTACTACCATTAACACTAAGTATAGCGTGTAACTGTCGATATTTTTGACGGAACAAAATTGTTCTCTAAAAACTAACTAAACTAAAAAGTTAGTAGGAACTGTTCTAGTCACAGCCGAGCCACGAATCTAACAAGTGGAACAACAGAGAATCTGCAACGGTAAATTACTGCTGCTCGAACGTGATACACGAACCGCAAAAGAAATCTTTCAGCCGTGTGACACGAATCACCGGTGATCAATCTTATCTGAAACCTCTATCTATCCGATCCCTTTACGAGTCCTACGTGCGTGGATTACGCGTTGGCCACTCGATTCGCCGCGAACAGATATAAAACGATACGTGACCTGTCGCCCGGACAACGTGTACGACAATCCGCAAAGTATTCCCGATCTTATCTCTCTCCTTACACGCCCCTCGAGGAACACAAAAGCCATAGAATATAGGCTGACGTTCTCTTCGCGCAAACGAGTCTTCGCGAATCCGATACATTGTTCCGTTGACGGCGAATAAATCCGATCGAGGGTCGGAAAGCAGATTCGACGCCGCGACAGGATTTCAATCGGTTGCTATCGAGTCGGGTGTAATTGATAGATTTCTGAACGAGGAAATCGGAGAAACAAAGCGTACGGTGACGGCACGAGAGAGAGAGTCTTAACCCTTGTGTTATTAGCCGAGGATATGGGGTTGGTTAGGGAGAAATGGAAGGCAGGAGTTTGAGAAACAGGTTTCGAGAGAAATGGAAATTATGAGCCTCGGCTGGGTTAAGGAGAAGAGAAAGATAGAAGTTTGGGCTTCGTTAAAGAGGAATGGGAAGTTGGAGTTTGGATTAAAGAGAAGTGGAAAATGGAAGTTTTGGTTGGATTAAAGAGCAGTGGAAAATGGAAGTTTTGGTTGGATTAAAGAGCAGTGGAAAATAGAAGTTTGAACTGGATTAACAGAAAGTTGGAGGTGAAACTGTAGATTGTTTTAATGGGAAGTGGAACATAAAAATTTGAGTTACGTTGAGTTACGCAAGTGGAAAACTAGAGTTTGGGCTGTGTTAACGAGAAACGGGAACATCGGAGTTTGGAGTAAACAAAAGTAGACAATGGAAGTTGGAGCTGCGCGACAGGATCATGGAAAAATAATTTTAGATTGTTAATTTTATCTTGTTAGTAGATGAAGCTCCCATTGAAGCGAACGATAAAACCAATCTTTAATAATTGCAATTAAACGGTAAATTTCCTACAATTCCAAAAACGCTGATCTCTATTCGGTCTTGATAAAGGTAATGATATGATAAAGAGATGGCACGCATCGAAACGATTCTAAAAGTGAAACAAAAAAGTTATAACGAGATCCTGTTCACCGTGAAATGTCCAGTCATCGCTACATTGACGGAAAAGAAACCGGTTCGCGTTGTCATCCGTTCCAGTATTTAACCTGGTACGCGTTTATTCAGCCCGTTAAAAGGAAACGCAACTTGAGTTAAACTTTTTTTTGATAGTCGACTAGTGTCCAGGTATTATCCAAAGAAAAAGTGCTTCAAAATGTGCCGCGTGCAAACGAAGAACAGAATGACGGAAGCAATGGAAGAGCGTGAAAGAAAATACGTAGAAAAAGAGGGAAAAGGTCGACGAAAAAAAAAGAAGAAGAACAAAATGAAAGGAATTGTACGCGTTTGCGGATGTGCAGAAAGAAAATAAAAGGTATCTCTGCGAACGTATATATGTATCCGTGCAAACCGCTGTTGCCTGATATTAATAGTGAATCACAGCGACGGTACGCGTTGGCGAGGAAGATTTTCCAGGCGAATTGACGTTTTTCTCTTTAACACCGTTACTAATTGTCAGAGCAAAATTGTTCAAAGAATATTGAAAAGCGAGAAAATGTATCGAAGAAGAAACTACAGATGGAAAGAAAAAAATGATCGTCCAGCGACAGAATTTCACGCAGAGACGAGTATCAATTTGCCGCTAGCGTGCTACTACTTTTGTATAAAAGTTTATGAATTTGAAATTACCTCTCGACTTCTCGTCCAACGCAAATTAAATATTTGAAAGCCATATAATAAGTATCTCGATTTAACTGATATTTAATGGTACGAAATTGTTACAAAGTGAACCATTATTTGAGTTTGCAATTAAAACGCGTTACCAGTATGAAATACCGAGCCGGTTGATTTATCACGGTATATATGTATATATACTGGCATATTTAATCAATTCAGTCTTAGAAACAGCTCTTATTATTTCATTTTCTAACGCGATAAGTACCAACTGTTAACAAAACATTTGTATTGTAATATATGCATTGTGTAAAAAGCAGAATTCAGGACACAGAAATAAATTATTTCTGTAATACGCTACAGTTACGGTTATTATTCAAATTTATTTAACGTTGAATGTTGAACAGAAATACTCGTAAAGAATGAAAATTTAAGATGTTAAAGATAAAGTTTTAAGAGAATAGTTATAGTTTTTATGGAATTTTAAGAAATATCATGATATCGATGATAAAAGAAAATTCGAGTAGAATAACGGCGTTACATTTAGAATAAAACCTGGTTTTGTTACATTCTCGCGCATAGTGTTTTCTTTTTAGATTATTTATTTTAAATCAAGCGTAATACGTAATACATAACATGGCTGAAAGGGCATAAAAGTTCTGAATATCAGATCGATCGATGTGTCGTAAATAAAAAGTTAATATCGAAACATTTTCGCTCGTCGATGTGTACTTGATCACGATTCGCGTATAATAATGTAAGCAAAGGTTTGTCGTGAAAAAATGTCGAATGCTTTCGAATTTATGTCATAAATTTAAAAATCATCTTGAAACTTGCAAATTCTTCTAATTAAATTGCTAACTTCTCATGCATTTAATCGTCTTAACGAATTTGGTTTGTTCTTCACTTTTCATATTTTCTTTGGAAGGATTCAAACCAAACGATAATAATCTCAAGATTTCATGCACAATCTGTCTACACAGTACTCCGAAGTAATGTTCGCCGGATAAAATATCTCGTTGCGCGAAAGAGGAAGATCATGCTATTTTCGTAGTTAAACGTAAAAGACGATATCTGAAATGTCCTCAAAAAGTTATATTTTTCTGTTACCTAATGTTCGTTCTCTTATTCGCAGTCTCGACATTAAAAAGTCGCTGTAGCCATAAAACAACAGAACATTGTGTCAAATGAGTAATAAGCACATAAATATCGGACGCTTAAATCTACTACATCTATTTCTCAAAAAGGTTACACTTTATTAAAATCACTGAACGAATAAACAGAAATGTATGATATAAACACTGAACACGCATACGTGCACCCAGTCGTACAACTAAATATGGATAGTAAACAAATTCAAGCGAAGCCTATTCGATAAATATAACAGAGACCAAAGAACTAGAAAACAAATACGATTACAAGGCAAACGTTCGTTTAATAAACATACCAAACGGCGAACATTTATTGAACAAACACATCACACTTCGAGTAGCTATTCAACGAATCAATCGCAGTATCGAACGTATACGATGTTTAAACAAATTTAATGGAAGATAAACATCCATCGAACGAGCCTGTAATGTAACTTCGAAAGATTACGAATCAGTATACCGAAGAGTTGGTCGTTCAAAGCGCAAAACGATTCAATTATCATCGTATTAAATCGATATCTCGAAGGATAATTTGAAAAACGGAAACAAAAAAAAAAAAAAAAGACACGAAACATCCATTGAACGAAGCAAAATTAAAAAATCAGCTCACTGATCAAAGTTTATAGTTGCAACTACGACAAAGCGATTCAATCCCTCTACCTCCATGAATCGATATCAGAAAGGATAATCCACGAAATGGAAGTACAGAAAGCACGAAATATCACGACGGATAAACTAGAATAAAACGAAGATAAAGATAGCACATCGTAACAAGAAACAATTCGCCGATTCTTCTAAATAGTATACATATCATGACGCTTTAAAATAACTCAAGTACTTACTCTCTCAAAGAAAAACTAAATAAATAAATAAATAAATAAATAAACAAGTAGAAAGTGACGGGAGAGCTTTTTTTCTTTTTGTTTCATTAAGCCAGACTTCGAAGGATCGATCCAAGTTCCCGATAAGAGTAACCCATGATATAATAAAGGAAAGGGAAAAAAGAAAGGATGGAAGAAAAAAAGGGGAGAGGGGAAAAAGGAGAAAGAAATGTACAGGAAAACCTTACTACGAGTTAGCACAGTACGGTATCAGGGGAGCGACATGTGCTGTATCCAAGGACTCTGTACAAAGAAGCATACACAAACACACACGCATACACACACATATCTAAATCATACTCACACGCACAGACCTACATATGCACACACGTTCGTTGACCACCGCCCTTTTACACGTTTTATCGGTCTTTTTGACTTTGTAGATAGTGGTACGACTTTTCTTACACACGCCAGACGACGTCGACGACCTCCGGCCTCCGGAATACAGTTTTTGTCTACCGGACACCGGAAGTCATCGTCGTTCGATCACGATTATTGCTAATCTCGTTATTATTATTACTTATCATTACGGTTATATACATTTAAAGAAAAAGAAAAAAAAAGAAGAAGAAAAGGAAAGAACGGAGACGATGAAAAAAGGTGATAGAGGACTAAATCGAGGAACATACATAGATACACGACGATGATGAGGAGCTCGTAACGTCACGCCGTGTTCTGGTCGGAGCATCGTTTCTTTCGAAATTCCGGCGTGACGTCACCTTCATTATTGTATTTAATAGCATTATAATTTATTCTTGTAATATCATTATCGTTATCGCTGCGATTCCCGTGATCATCGTCGGCCACTTCCAACTTCCCAGTTCCAAGAGGGTGGAAACGCATTTCTCTGCCGGCGTTTAGAAACACGAGGATCGATGAAATAATAAATTACTTGAGAACGACGTAATACAAATGGGGGTATCTCCGCGAAGAAACGGACTCGAGGGAGGGTAGACTCAAGTTGCGTTTGCGATTTGGACTGTGGCGTGATGTGGCCGACGATCGTGACGCGTGATCGAGAGAGTGAAAGAGAGAGCGAAAGAGAAAAAGAGCGAGAGCGAGAGAGAGAGAGAGAGAGAGAGAGAATAGAGGCGAAAATGAAAACAAATTGAAAAAATGAAAAAGCGAATTATATATCTATTATTGTATCGAGAGTTGTGCGCTGCGTTTGCGATTTAAGCTAGTTCGTTTGTAAATAAAGACTATTTAACTCTTTGATATCAGTGTCTCTCGATCATTCTGAAACGATGTACATTTCTGTCTATGGTTCTCTTTAATCCTCTATAACTGGATGAAATATTATAATCGGAGCTTGATATGCTTGCGATAGACGAAGGTTGCAGCGGACGAAATAACATTTTCAAAACACGGTCCGATGAATATAGATATCCCAAGTTACCTACGGCGTTATAGAGGGTTAAAACGACCGCTGTCCCCGTAGGATATCTTCGTCGAAAAGCGAGGAAACCAGGATGACGGTGGATGAAGAACGCTGGATGGAGTCTCAGAATCTTAATTGGCCATTTCTGCGACAAGCTGCTAGATATTTGGCTTTATAATTGGAGTAGTCGGCCCACGAATCTTTTGATCCTCTTATATTTTTGCTCACAGCGGAAGGTATCTACTTTAATTTCAGCGGCTTGCGACGTTTTCTTTTCGCGATGCGTATAAACGTACGAATTATGAGACACGTTTCTCCCTTTCTAAATTAAAAAATTTAATTTCGTAGGAAATTCTGACCGGCTTAGCTAGATATAGCAAACATCAAATCGTCCTCTTCAAATATTAACCTTTGGATACCACGTGAATTCTCAACTTGTGTCACACCCGATACGTCTCCACTCGTTTCTCGGTCCAAGGCCATTCAGACAACGCAGGGTAGTTGCTCGTACACGAGACACATGCCAATATTGTCCTCGAGAGTGGTTCCCGTGTCCTGTCCAGGACCGAAAGCCACCCTAATACGAAAGGGCGTTGCCCAGGTCTCCACGCGGCAGTTACCTTCTTCGTCCAGCTCGTTTCGATCGCACAGAGAGTTGCCGCAGTGTTCAAGGTTGCAAATTCCGGCCTCGTTGTTGCCAGGCTGCAATAGGGAAATTCGTTGAAACGCGCGAGCAAAAGTCTGGCGTACGACGACGTGGATGTCTACTTGGTCGAAGAAGAAAAGGTTAGTCGAAACTCTATGGAAATTTCATTTTTAATTACCAGCGTATTTTGTTCATTTTCTTTCCTTTCATCCTTTGTTAGTACGTTCAACGTATTCTATGCGGAATATAATAGAGGAGAAAATTTGTTACACTCTGAATCTCTATGTGTGTGTTGTTAATTTTTAATTACTTAAAATTATGATTTTTTTCAAGCATCTTTTTAGAGGCTCTTGCGTTATAAGCACGCGTGAATAATATTTACGACGACGAAACGACGTTTCCCATTTTTCACACGCATTTTTAGACACGTGAAGCGTAATTTTTCGCATTGCAGTGTTTGCACGAGCTCGCATTGTGCCCGTCAGGGCTTTGCTCGTGTTTGTGAAAAATGAACGAAATTAAGAAAGAAAAACAGTATTTCCTATTTCTCTTGCCCTCATCGTGAAAAATTCTCTTCGTAATCTAGATTCTAATGCGAATAATTAAAATAATTGGTATAATTGTAAATAGCAAAGTAGTTAATTTGCAGTCGTACCAGTTACAGTCACGTAATTAAAAACATCGTAAATCTTTCACTTTCAAACATTTTTTACCACAGTTTTTTTTCATGAGGTTTAACTAGGTAACTGATCCATAATTCGTGACTAAAATAAATTTCTCCGAGCAACATTTTGCAGCGTTCATTGTTGCATAGTAACAGTTTAGAACTACAAGACCAGCTGAACATGGAATTCGTTAAAAAAACGCGCTTCTCGTATTAACAAGGTAGTTGCATGCTCGTGTTTGCAACATGTTGGAAACTTTTTAATCGTCCAATGATTTTCCTTACAACTACCTGCAAAAATTTGTTACGTTCATTCAAGCAAAAGTATCACGCGCATCACAAAATCAATGAAACGTAGGATATCTTGTAGTATCAGTTCGTATTCGTATCTAGTAAACTTGAGATTGTTAAGACAAGTTCCAGTTAGAACAATCGATGTCGTTCATTCGAAAGAACAAAGACCACGGAACTTTCGGTCAATTTAATACTTCTCCAGTGAATTATTCATGTCATAAATTCGAGTAACTTTCAAATAGCAAGAAACAGTAACAAATCGCCCGTAAAGGCAAACGATAATTCGCAACACCGAGCAAAACAAGTTTAACAAGTATCGTTTCAGACCACCATTACCATAATCGTTAAACTGCAAAATTCGATAGTACAATCCACCGTAGTATCCGAGTCCTTTGGATACTATACACGTTATGCTATATATATATATATATACGATTTGCCAAACCAAAGAAACAATCGAGCCACGATAAAAGTCAGCAAGACGATCGATCTACCGAAGGTGTCGACCTACCAAAACCTAGAACCGACTTACAAGATGTCTCGAGCTAATCAAATCCAACATCCTATCGACAGTCGCCCTTCGCAAGCAAACTAAAAAACATTACCGTGATAAATTCCTCGAAGTCGCAGGGGATGAGCACCCTGTCTCGGCAACGTTCCTGTCCATAAACCGCTCCATTCGACGAACCGACTTCCTGTTCCATGGTATTGCTCGTGTTCATAGAGGTTCCACCTTCTTCCATCGGATTCGATCCAGATCCCTCGATATCCGTCCCATTCGTAGATCCTGCGACGGTCGTATTACGAGTAGTCGAATTCGCATTAGGACCCTCGTCGATCGACGACCCGTTCAAATTCGTATTGTTCGTCAATAGCATCCTAGGAGGACCGATTCGAAAGGAATCGGGCGAACAGGGTGTATAAGAGATTCCGCACATCTCTCTCTCTTGACGAATACACATTAGATAGTCTTGATCGGCCAGAAATCTTCCGTTCGACAAGAAGTTGAAAGTTTTTAAGGTGCCGTTAGAACCTTGGAAGTATTGGAGGCAGCCGGTAGGTGCACGCTGCTCGAAATCTAACTGGACAACCCTCATTTCCCACATTCTCGATCGGAGATTGCTAGGTAATCGGAAGTCCAGTGTCAGGGACTGATCGTCCTCGTCCAAGTCTATGTATACTGGACAAAAAGGAAGAAGAATGAGTCTACAAACGATTGTCTGGCTTCCAAAGAGCTTTGTATCGGAGAAGATGGATCGATTCCTTAACGAAACTTAGTCAGGTCTTTCTAACGATATCGAGGGAAACTCATCGGATGGAAAGTATCGTCTTCCAGCGTACGATATCTATTCTTTTTTCGTACGTACAGCTACAGTTTTGCAGACGAGATTGATTGTCCGGCGTAGTTCGGTGGAAATGCGATATCCGCGAGATTTTAATCGTAGTGAATTCCCCGCAATGATTAATTACACGAATTTAATTTATCAATCTGAAAGCGTTTGATACAAACTGCCATTAAGCAATTAAGATTTTTCATTCGACCGATCGATTAGTCTCCGATACAAATGCGTAAAGATGGAAGAGTATCTAAAGACGTTGATCGCCTGACGATATTTAATTTTCCCAGTGAAATTCTTTTTCTATCGCCGACTTAGTGATACGAAAGTTATAGCTCCGCCTAGTTGCGTGAAACGTCCTGTATATCGCGTAACGTATCCAACGAATGGTATAAATTCTTCTCGCATAAAATAATTAATTAAAATTGACCTTAATAAAACAGACCGTACAACTTATTTGAATATTTCTGAAACTCTTTTCAGCGAGGAAACGAGGAAAGAAATAAATAAAAGCGAAGATCGAAGCGCGAGATTGGAGCGCGAAATGAAAAGTTTTAACACAAAGCACAAAGGAACTCTTACTTACGATGCTGACCGCTGTTCCAACCGCACATTTGAAACACGCTCCTGCCATTTCTGATTTCCATGATATCTTCGTCACATACGCCAGTCCTGGGGTTGGGTTGACCCTACAACGATCGATAAGTCTCTTGAATGAACAAGTCGTGCGGTAAATTGCGGTCGATTTTTATCGGACGATCAACATACACGCGTATAGCATGCTATTCGAATACTCGAATCAACCAGTACATCGTGGCCGTCTTTGGTCCGTCATCTTCATCGGTGGATCGAAGAATTCGAAACAAATTAATCGTCCTCGATCAATTTTTCCATCCGAGTATTTCCAATCTTGTTAAATAATTCGTTTCGTTTTATACAGTTTCTCGCAGGCATCTCGTTCGTCGTAATAATTATACGCGAAATATTCCAATGAGACTTTTACTACTTCCGTTAATCGATCACGGTAAAGTAATGGTGGAATACTACGCATTTATCTTCTTCAAAATACAAAAAAAGTTAATAATTTCATCGCTTCTCCTATGATTTTCTGTTAACAAGTTTTTATATGAACGAGGAAATGCTGCGATGCACTCGCTTCAACTGATTACTACAGCACTATGTCGAAAAGAATGTAAAGTTTAAATCGCAAGCCGCTACGCTAGTACACGGTGAAGCTACGATGGTGTCATTAACCCTCGGGGAACATAGCGCGACCACCACGTACTACCAACCTACAATTATACTCTTTGCAATCTTAATTTTAATCTTCCGTATCGTACATTTTGTCAGGGAGCTTCCGTAAAATAACATCCCCTCATGCTATAAATCTAAATTACAAAGTAAAATTCTTCTGTACAATACTCGTTGTTTCCCTTAAATGTGCATTATAATTTTATCGCGTGATCGTGACACCTCTATCCTAATAAATATAGTTGGCGTTTCGATATTTCAAAATTATTCAAACGAGCCATTGCCTTGCTAAATCATTTAACAATCGACGTAAAAACTCATCCCATTTCGGCTACACGAGAATGTTTCCATCGTCGAGATTACCACGGGAAACACATACTACAGCCGTAATCAGCATCAGCATAAAACATACCGCATCTCGACTGGTAAAGCATAAAAGAAGCGACGGTCTCTCGAAACGATAGCTTCACCCTTAAATAACGCGAGGTTTTAAAAAATTCATCCCCCCCCTCTCTCTCTCCCTCTCTCTCCGTCGACCTCCATCCTGTCTCGCCGTCGACGGTTGCCCGGTTAATTTAAAACGTGGTAATCTTACACGTCAACGTAGATGAATTTTACAAGCGTGTCTAGATCCCCTGGAGACACTCATAAATGTCAACGGAGGGACACTAGCTGGAACAGGGGAAACGTAGATATATATTCGGGTTACTGAACTTTTGCTTGCGTTCTCAATTATGGGTCAATAGTAGCACGCGCCACCGTTCCTGTGGAAGTCGTGCTGCGTGTCCTGGCACTCCAGTAGGTTAGCTTTTTGACACGAACCAACAACGATATCCAAGGGTGCGCGAGGCGTAGCGGAGAGAGACAGAGGTTGTCGCGTACACTAGGAAACCGCGCATGGTGGGGTGAGATCGTAAATGCGTAGTATTCCAGGGGTTAATATGCCGTTAGTGGAGCAAAGAATGACAAAGAGCTGCGTGGCTTACTATGTTGAAATGGACGAAATCGATCCTGAGCTGGCTGACCTGCCTATCGATCTTCTGCACGACTACTGAACAGTTCATGGGCCAGTCAATGAGGTTGGGGAAACCAGGGCTGATCACGTAGGTCAGATTATTCTGCACCTTCTGCTCGCAAGTTGTCGTGACTTGTGACAGGGGAAAAAAGAAAGAAATGAATAAATCGCAAATGGGCAAAGACAAACAGGGGAACGAAGGAAGCAAGGGTTGGAGAAAGAGAGCGAATCGCACGAAGGTGGAATCGGCCAAATAGCGGATATACACCGACAGCCAAGCTCTATTTCTACGCGCACGATAGAACTTGGTGCAGCATAAAGTATCTGTTGTACATTGTGTATATCGATTTGAAAATATTGATCGGGTTTTCGGTGTGTTACATAGCCGGAAAACAACGAATTCGAGTGCGTTCGTGCGGTCAGAAAGCTCGTGTTCTCGTACGATGCGTCGATAACGATTCTTTCGTTCTCTCCTTCTGCCGTGTCATTTTTAAATCTCTTTCGTGCCAGGTGAATCGTCGAATTCGCCGGTGACAGCAATTGGCAGAGAGTCGGAGGCAACGACGATGAGCAATTAAATTTGTCGATTTGAACCGCTTACTTAGAATTCGTTCTCTCTTTATTTGAAAGAAATAATACGGTATGAACCAAAGGAAATAAAAACGGACACGCGAATGATATTTTTTGGGATAATGTACTATTCTTAACGATTTAATTAGGTGTGTTTTTTATTCTTTGATATTATAAATAATTTTCCTGAAAAAGAAACAAGTAAAAGATTGATACTGCCGTAACTAGTTATCGACAATTATTCGTGGTGTTTTTTTACGGCGAACAGATACGCTGGTATTTTTATTGCCATTAGGATTCTGCTTGATAACGGGAAAAAGCAGTTACTATACTCCCACAACAGGGAAACTGTGATAACGGTACACGAATGAATTACGACGCGTGGTACGATACGCGGTACCTGTTTACGTGCGAAACAGGATATAAATTAATGCCAAGCAAGCAGCCGAAACTCGTATGTGGATCAATGGCTGTAGCGGGAAATCGAATAACAGGTATCGGGTATTTTTCCAATCTCTTCGTACGCGAGTACATCGAGAACGACACGTACAAGATATGCGATGTTCAAATCTTGCTCAGCCTGCAACGCGAAATATCTTGACCCTACTGCCTGACTACTGAAAAAAGTAAAAATGGTTAATCAACCTTGGTCAAATGGTAGATTATACCGTCGTAAATAATTCGCGAAGCAGTGAAATTTCGAGTTAAACAAATATGGAATTTAACATTTATCCAGTTTACTAATTTCTTATTAATACAAATACGATTTACTAATTTATTATTAATTTAATTAAATATCTTGTCAAACGTTGTACATTTAGGAACATTTAAGAAAAGCATTCGTTTAAAATCTTGTAAAATGTAATTTATTACGTTGCACAGTACTTCGAATTTGTAAATTGAACTTTCAATAGGCTTACAAAATGAGCATATACAGTAAAATAGTAAATTTCATTCGCGTGAGAAAAAAAGCTTTATGCGATAGACTTTTAATGTTACTGAATGTGCTTGCACCGTGAAAATATTCGAGCTGCATCGATTTAAGCACCGTTAAATTGAAATAAATGAAAATCCAGAATCCAACATGGGAAAATTATTGTAGCGTGGAACAAATACAATACAGATTATAAAAATAAGTAATAAACTGAGAAAACGAATATTTATTAAATAGAACGGGAAAATTAAAAGACGTGAAAATAAAAATTATTCGTTTCTCGCCACTTCCATTTCAAACAAATTAATATTTTTCATTAACCTTTTACTCGCGCGTTTCATCATTTTTCAGGAAGTTATCTAAAAACCGATCGTTGAAAAATTGAAAACAAGCATTTGCGAAAAATATCGACAAGAAAGAAAAAAATGTAGGAAAGAAATTCTTTATTCTCAAAGAGGAAAATATTTCTCGATATAAATATCTCTAAAAAATATTTCTGGATAGATGGAGCAGTCGCGTAATTAAGATTTAACCCGTACGACGAATATGATATTCATCGGAAGAGTTTCGCGGTTCGAAAACCACTCGGCGAGAATTACAGCGGGTCATTCCAAGAAACTTCGAAATTCCAGCAAACTATTTTTGAGGAGGAGGATTATTAATCGCGGTGTGACGGTCTCGTAAGCGGTCCCAAGCCCCGATAATGAGTTCTCATTCAGCCATTCAGCGGTCGTTTTGGAGTCACGGTGGTTCTATTCAGCTGGCTGCAACCCCGAGGAAATGGTTACCAGTTTCACGTAGACGTTTCTCGCCCTTCTTCTCTCTTGGAAAACAACCAGTGGACGATCTTGAAAAATTTACGGAGCGGTGTCTCTGTCGCCGAACGATGTCTCGTTAAACTCTTAAGAATCTGAACCTGTTTTATTATTTGTATTATTTCATTTCATTAGTTGCCTCATTTTTTGCTTCTTCTTTGGTCGTTCTATTCTTATATATTTTATATATACGTTACGTATATAAGAGAACAATGGAATTATTACTAACGATAAAATTAAGAAGTGGAATCGGTGGAACTTGTAAGAGAGGTGATAAAGTTAAGAGCGTAATTGAATCGTACAGAGATGTTTGTAAGAAATACTTTGTTGGGATGAAAGGAGAGCTTGGATATAAAGATTTCTCGCAATTATAATGGTACTAATTCTCGTTAAAAGTCAGTAATTAGATTAAAAATTCATATACCATAAACTATATAACTACGAAGTTTATTTCGTTGCAACGCACAGCAAAGTTTCTTCGAAGCGTTCGATTTTCTAAAACAAGACGTTATATTAAAATAACGCAGCGACAGTCTTTTATTTTCAATTTATGATATTCTAATCTAAAACCGCTTCTAGCGGATACGTTCTGAAACACATCAGATCAAGAACGGCCTATCTGGTAATCAAGGCCACGGCATTCGGAAACTGATCGAGGGTACGTACTCGTTCCTAAGCAATATATTCCATATGCATCGCTCGATGTAAAACAGTTACTCGGATGGTCAGGATGTTAGTGACCGAACTGGTTGAAAAGCAACGATTCCCGAACGAACTGTTCTCCGACCGGTAGGATAATTTCTTTCTCGCGTTAGGTCGATTTACAAAGACATAAAATCGAAGAACATCGAGATCTAATGGAAAGATCGTATCGTCGCGCTATGTTTCTTACGTAGAATCGTTAATGAACGGCATAGTGTCGGAGCTACAGTATTTCCAAAGTGTTTCAAAATATTCAGGCTGTTTCGTTGTACCTTGACCGTTATAAGATGATAAGGAAAGTTTTTGAAATATTTACTTTACTGTTGGCTGCAATTTTATCTTTACGCGATCAATCTGAACGTACTTTCGATAAATATAAATACCATATGTAATACAGCAGAGAAATATTCAAATTGCGAGAGAATTTCATGGACCGAAATTGATGTAAGTACGTTAATATATTCGATGACCGAAAATAAATTTCATAGACCGAGCACGGAGGATTTGGAATGCGCTGGAATCTTATGAATATTTATACAAGCTTGAGAAATTCGGGGTCGGCGTGTCATTTGGGCGACAGCCTTCCTGACTCGACTACAGTATTTCTATAATATTCTGTTTTTCTCAAAATTTCTGTTTTTTGCAACGATCGTATCATATTAGATGGATATATCGTTAAATATTGTAATATCGTGAAAATATTTATATATAGTTTCGTAATATCGAAACCGTGGAAAATAATTATACCCTTCAACGTACCATTCCGCTACTTAAAACTGAAAATAAACCACGAACAGACTTACATTATCGAATGTCCGAGCCATATTATTCGATATCACAATACAGCGATCTTCGAAAACATTCAAATTTTCAGGTCACCGAAGTTTCCTCGTCGAGCTCGATTTAAAATCAATATATCACGGTCTACAAGACGATATGAACTACCACTCGCGAGCATTTAATGCGCTTCGAAGACGTCGGTTATATCGATATAAAAACAAGAACGATTCTTAATAAAAAAACGATCTAATAATTTATCACGGTATCGTAGAAAAAAAAGATAATTCTCTTTTCGAAATCGAGTGACCGAGTCGCATGATCGAACGAAAAAAAAAAAAATTTACAAAGTGTTTTGACCTAACCCCAACCTAACCCGAATCACAAGCGTGTAACGAAGTTTGCATAGGATGCGGCGCGAGGTATCCAAAAGGTTTTCCTTCCGTATCCAACACAATATCGTCAACGAAACACATCATGTACGCAACAAGAAGAGTCTATGCAGTTATCAAGTTATCCTGAAAGTAAGCACGTGCACACAATAAAAGAAGTACCGGCGTTTGTTTCACGAGTTTGCTCACGTACCACGTTCTCCTCTAAACGAGCAGCCGCTCTTCCGTAAAACGCTATACACATTTGATACGCGAGTCGCCGAGCAATCGATCCGAATTCTATCAAAATGATACCGAATAATATATGCGATATATGTATAGCGTAAATACGAAGACACGCCTGCACGTTTCTAGTAATTGCAAACACGAAACCTCACTGTACAACGACTATTGCGTTATTCGAGAATTCCCTCGTCTTACCGATCGTGTCTGTCTTGATTAATTCAGGTACCGTCGTGGTTCAATTTAAAATCCGATTCCTCGCCGGGATAAAACTCGCAAGGTTCCGAGCGAACAGCTCGAGCGAGAACTACTTGTTTGTAGCTCTGGTAATCTCTATGAAAGTACGAGAAAAAGACGAGAGAGAGAGAGGGAGGGAAAGAGAGAAGAACGCGAGTTTCCTTCTCGCAACAGGATCTTAACGGGTAATCGCCCGACGCCTTCGAAGGCCATCGTCGAAAAAGAAATTGGCGGAAAGATCGGACGAAACGCGACTTGTTATCTGGGACGCGCGACCGAGATGGCAACCAATTAAATAACTGTATAACTTGTGCCGTACGTTCTTCCTTGGCACGCGAACTCGTAGCAAGTGTTCCTCTCGTTCCTCCAGTTTCTCTCGCGTACTCTTTCACCTGTTTCTTTCCTCTGCACGCTCGGAAACGGAGGCGCACGTTCCTCGAGATCATTCCTTCGGACGTGCACGCTGTCTCCGTGATACCGTTAGTTAAAACCGCCGCACGATCTAACCGAATCGTCGACGACGATCGGTATCATTTCTGCGATATTGTTTAAGAATGTCACTCTCTATGCGAAACTTGAATTGAACGCGTTCGAAGGTCGTAAAGTTATTTATGCAGAAAACGAACGAATTTCTTCCAAATCGGCAACACAATTTTTCCGCTCCAGTTTTTTTAACGCTTGACGTGAAACAACGATCATTCAAACGATTTAGTGAAAATTATCAGATCCTTTTTATCAACGGCGGTATTAAATAATAGGATTAAAATCATATATCTCGTCAAACGACGTGCGAAAACATCGCGTCGCGTTTATCAATTTCGTTCCCCTCGAGGAAACCATCTTGCCTGTCCTTTTTTATCGCAAATTACGCTACATTTCGTGTTTATATATCATGAGGAAAGTTTCCAACCTGGAAGTGGTTAAAATCTTTGAGCAAGTTCGGTCTATCAATGTTAATAGAAGAGCGCATCGCGTGGTAAAGTTTCGTGCACGATATCCGTGAAATGTTCATGCGAAACGAGTATGCGGAACGCGTAAGTGCTTTCATACCGAAGACTGAGCAATTTACGATTGACAGAACACGACGTGGATGGAAACAGACGGCGTAAATCGGATATATATCATTTTTGTACAGAGTCAAGTCCACGTAACCGTATTGCGAAATCTGTACCGAGAATTACGTCGCGTGTTGCTCAGTCGCTCGTGTAACGGGACTTATGAATGTTAAAACGTAGCCAAGATTAAAATTCAGTCGCCACGGTTTACACATGGCAAATGTACCAAAGCAATATCGAACTAGATACGTTTAGAGAAAAAGCTCGTTTCAATGGTGTCGCTTTTCTAGTAAATCCACGATACGGCGCCGTTATTAACATTTTTTTTATCGGATTAACGTAAGAATCTAAGAGCTGTCGCGATGAACATTGTCCGTTGAAAACCTTAGAGAAAAATCTTAGAAAATCTTAGCCTAGAGAATTTTTTCATTGAACGCAGATTTAATTACTCTCGTCCGAATACCCAACTTTGTATATTCTCACGAACGGGACGGGCCTTTCGTCCTTTGAAACTCTTAAAAAGAAAGACACGTACAAATATCTCCACTTTAAAATTTAACGATGTACCCTGGACGCGTATCAACGGTGCGCTGAAAAATGACGCCGTGTATAAAAAAGAAAGAAGAAGATAATATACAAAAAAGCAACGAATCGTGGGGGATGAAGAGAAAAAGAAATTAATTGCACGGGGGAGCAACGATCGTATCAACAAATTAGCAGTCACGGGGAACGGGCGCAAATCCCCGGAAATTTAAACGCGTTCACGCACCGATCCTGTATTTCCCGGCTATAAAACTTCCACCACGCTGAATTTATGAAACGTTCGCACACTGGGTGAACCGGGAATAACAGGTTATAGCTTGGAGGTACTTACATATGCAGCATACGCCGAAACCGAGCGCGCACCGTCCATTCGACTTTCCTCCTTGAATGCGACACTCATACGTGTTCATGCATATGCCCCGTCGTCGTTTGTCCTGCGATAGGCACTCCTCTTGCACCGGGGTGGGAAAGAAGTTCAGAACTACAAGGAGGTTACAAACGAAAAGTCGAGCAAGATAACGAAACCGAGATAGCAAACCGCAAACTGGAGCAACACTGTCGATAACGGGATAATAACACGGTCAGCTACCACACCTTCAGCGAGATTTTCGTATTTTTGACAAGAGGGTAGAAGAAAAATGAATGCTAGTGAACGAAGTAATTACGAACATATGATTAGTCCTTTCGGCGGTATGGCTGTGCATGTACAATCATGCAGCTATCTTTTTCTCTTTTCTTTTTTTTTTCTATTTTTTGTTACGACTATACTGTTTAATATTATTTTTGACATTAGGTTAGTTGTATTTAAGAATTTGGTCAAGTTCCTTATTTCGACTATACGAAAGACATATCCTTTAATGCCGGTTCTATCTAGGCCAAATGGATATCGGTTTGTTATCTAGTGAGTGAAGTGTGATGGATTTTTGGTCTAGAAAATCTGTTACTTGTCGAAATTGTATAGTTAATTTGGTAATATGGAAGAGCTGTAAAATACGAAGAGACTAAGTTATTCCACCGTGCCTCCCGCTTCATCATCAGGATCTTTAGTATGCGATTGGTTAAATCTTCGTAGTGATGATTACTCGTGGAAAAACGTTACGAAGATCTACCAATGCTACCCCAGTTTACGGTACGTACAAAAGAAACTGGTTCGCCAGTGTTGAAACGTGTTTCTTTCGTCCTTGCAATCTGAAGAAAGTATAGCGATGATAGGGAAAGAATGGAAAGAAGAAGAAAATAGAACGCTGGAAAGAAAGATCTGCTTTTTTAACCCATTCGCTACAGCTGTCTCTGTGGAAAAGCAGTCGCACGATACGTCTGTACGAAGTTTATACGTAGAATGCGACCAAAGTTACTTTTATTTCCTGAAATTTTAAGCGATGCAACGCAATTCCAAAAATTTTCCTTCGACATCTTTTTCCGTTTCCTCGCGCACTAAGAGTTTGAACAACCCCTTCGAACCAGCGTTCGAGTATTACGTTAAGTATTTCATCACGAACAGTGGTGATTTAACGCGAACAAGAAACGTTTCCTCCGTGGTACATTTGTAATTCATGAATATTGTAATTAACGTTATACAGGTATCACACCTACGCGTGGATTGTGTGACTCGACATTCGAGTAGAGACGCATTTTGTTCCGAGTCAGAGCAATCAACACACGATGATGAACACGCAATTACCGCAGTAATTAATTCGTCGGTCTTTGGTTTCTCCGCGGTGGAAGGACTATCGAGTTACTCTTACTTATCGTTACTGATTGCCAATTAACGCTTTGCGGGATACACTCATAGGAATTTGCATAAGTAGTGGGATTTGCCAACTAGAATTTGACGAAATGTACGGGATAATCGGTAATGGCTAGTATCGTCGAATTGATTTGTTCGATAAGAAATTTAATTCTGCTAAATATTCCGTGTATTAAAGATTAAAGATCCCTGTGAATATTTAACTAGTGTGGGCATCGAGATAATATTTCAATTCAAATATTAAATTTACACGTTGTATTTCACGTTTATTTGTTCTCTTCCCGTTTAATAACCCTGAATATTTTAGCTATGATTATAATCGTTACAGAGCAAGTGATAACTAATTTACTTATAAATATCAAAGCTGATTTTAATGATAATATTATACGCTGTATGTATGTATTTTAATTGTCGTTGGATTAATTTTCGAGCGACCAGCCAATACATATTTAATCTCTATAAATAGAAAGTAGAATAAAAGCTACATCTATTTCGATAATCAAATTTTTAATGCTATTATTGTAATTTAAATGTGAATAAGGGATTATATCGAAGATAATATAGAGAATCCATAAAGAAAGAAAGAGAAAAAGAGAGAAAGAGGGAAATTCGAGTGACGCGATCGTTAACCGGTTCGTTCGTTTTATTCGTGATTTTGAGAAAACTATGCGCCGTCACCGTGCACCACGATAGAATGCCATCTCTTCCCAAAAAAAAAAAAGAAAAAAAAACCAGCTCCGTAGGCGGCGTAGGATTGGAGGAAACACAAATTTCGGTGCAGAACGTCTTAGCGGACACAAAAGAAACACGAAACGGCACTCCGAGAACTTACCCCTGGAGATTGGGTTTCCGCTCAAATCGAATCCATCGGAAGGTTTGTCGATGGTTTGGCCCGGCCAGAGATTCAAGCCGAGCAACGACCATTGTTGCGTGTTCGATGGAAAAACGATCAGAGTGCAAACACTGGATGACAACCACGACAAAACACTCCACTGTGGTTGCGACGCGAACGCAACGTTTGCGAGTAAAATCAGTCGAAGAGAATAGATCGCGAAGCATCTGAGGATCATGTTGGACATCGGGGAGCGCGCATTCGCGCGCCTCGCAACAAGGATACCTTCAAAAGTACATCAGCGGAAGACGATGACCGACTGACTGGCCTTATAACAAGCTACTCGGGTACGGCAACACGTGTTGGACCCCTTCTGCTACGGTTACTATTGCCGCGTTTACCACTACCGATCCCTTTGATCGCGAACATCCTCTACAACACGCCGGATCTCATCGATTTAACTCGATTAGATCGATGTAATTACTCACCTACCTTCGAATATAATATCAGCCTGATATTAACTTAACCTATTTTTCTGTCGTACTTAGCATGAATTTAATCGGGATTTTTTTAATTAATTCCAACTTGCAAAGCAAATGACGAAGCGCCATTTTTCCAAACTTTTCTAATTTTAATCAGGAAAGATACTCTCCAGCCGGCCCGGTAAATCATAAAACTTATTACTAACGTCTTTCCAGAAACTGGATATTCTTCCAATTTGTTTTACCATTTCCTTTCAATTTATTTTTAATTCCCTCCATTAACTAAGGCATCCTAATTAGGATGTTTCTTCAAAGTTTTTCAATCTCCTTCGGATTTTGTTGGAGAAACTCGGTTTCGATGCTTGGAAAATCCTTTTAATGCGCGCAAATCGAAATATCGTATTTAATGGCAAATAAATTCTAATAATTCTGTATCGATAAATATCGTGCAGAGATTTATTTATTGACATCCTTAACACGACGGAAAAAGGTTACAAAGAGCATTCGAGCGTGTTTCGGATTAAAAACAATTCCAACTTTGAAATTGAAAACTGAAAGAGTATAAAAGATTCAAATTTCACAAAGTTGTGACATAGTTTCTCAGTACCCGTTTACAAAGGCAAACATACCAAATAGCTTTTCGATATTTTTGATCTACCGATATATCTCAACTAAAATATTGGAAAACTTTGTCGCGAGCATAGTAGCTCGGTAAATAATGTAGAGCTTTCGAATACGATTTTTCGCATCTTTTCTAGAATTTTATGAAAAATTGAATAACGAATGTATTATACTATCATACATTCATATTTATATCTGTCTAATGAACGTATATACAAATTTGTTGCTACGACGTAATCGATACTACGAAATACAATATTTTAACAGCATTATAAAAATTTACATCGCTTCTATCGATAAGAAATTCAAATGGAAAACAAATGTAAGGAAGAAATGAAAGGGAACAGAAGAAACCTCTTTGATGTTACTTTTTTCTATATGTATTAACATCTAGAAATAGAATTTATTATTTATTTTATTTTCGTTTCAGATGCATAATTTATTTAAATATATACATATTTAACAGTACTTTGTAGCATGATTCAACAGCGGTTTTCATTCAAATTGATTTAAAAATGGAAGCATACATCATTGACTTTGTCGGTATACATACGCATAAATGTATATATTTATCGGGTGTTGTAAAAACAGGAAAAAAATTCACGTTGGTAATAAAGTTTTCTACCAGCAATTAATTACCGAACACGACCTCTATATGCAGGCCAGTCATGCGCAGATCTTTGCTCGTTGAATATTTCTTTTTCGATATGGCTACCGAAAGGTTTTGTCGAAAACAAAATTAAAGAAGCAAAAATCTACACGGACAGAATTACTGAATATGATCATCGTGCATTGGTAATTCGGTAAGTCAAGCTTATTCTTTTTATTTCGATGTTATGGGAGGTTATAATTTAAGGGTAAAGTCGTCGAAAGAAATGAAAAAAAAAAATAGCAGTGTAAAAGGGAGAATTAATTAAAAATCAAGGGTTCGCCATTTGGCTATGATCGCTTGATTGCCAAAAATTAGCGACGCGAGTGAAAATACCACTGTATTATATTTTTATGGATTAAATCGATCGAACAGCCTTTTGGTTACCTGTATTACAGGTTGTTCCGAAATTTTCATCATGATTTTGTTATTCCTATTATGTTATTAGCAGCATAATTTGTTTAAGCAAGCACCGCTTAATAAAAAGACACACATTGTTTATATAAGTCTCGTTTATTCTCCTATTAACAACAAAACTCACAGCTTTATTCGTATTAGCTGTGTTCATTCTATATATAACATGATTTTATTTCAACCTGAATGGCTATGTTTTTCTCTTTTTATTATCAGTCGCAAAGTAATTTTAAATATTAACTTTGTGTGATGTTAGTGTCTTTACATGGTGCACTTTGTTTAATGTTTTGTGGTACTTGTGTATTCTGGAAACATTATTGGAAATATGAGGTTTCCTTTCTATCGGTAAGTAGCTAGGGATTGATTCCTATATTCCAAAAAAATTATAAGTAGTAGTAATAGTAATAATAATAACATAAATTACTTCTTATTTAAAAAAAACAAATCTCTTTTAATATGAATTCCTTTAGGAGCCCAATTACTTTTTAGAGTTGTTAGCCTAAATATGTAAGTACATATATAAAAATTGATTTATATTATGAAGTGTGTTATAAGAACTTGTTTAAAATGTATTTAAGTATTTGTGTTGTATTTTCTGTTGCTGAAATTATCTATTCAGCAATATTTTACAGCACTTATAAGCAGTTAGCATTAAGCTATTTGCTTTCAAATATAAAGTTATAATAAACCTATTTAACATAAAATTTACTCGATAGAAACTTCACATTTAAATAATATTATATGTGTATATAAATTGTTTAAGTATTATAGTATATACAACATTAAATGGGTAAGTATAGTTTTTTTACATCTGTAGCTTTATTATAAAAAACTTTGAAAAAAATAAATCACAAATGATTAAATGAAATTGCTGCTGCAGGGTTGGCTTATAAAATAACGTTATTATTCTGTGAATATATCGTTTCTACAGATATTAGCGAGCATTGACTATATGTATATTACTTTTATAATTTCAAGTTTTCTTTAGAGTAACTATATATTTGTTTCCAATTTATTATTTATAATTAATCAAGAATGTATTTTTCTATACTATTAACTTTATGTACTTTATAGTAATTGTAGTGCAATTAACTAATTCTTATACTTTTATGCCAGCCCTAATGCTGCATTGTTATCATTCTCAAACATGATAGCACTTTTATATTTTCAGAAAACTCAGCAACAATTTTTCATAGACGTGGTTAACCATGCAAAACTTTGATGATCTGGATATAGAGGGACGCAATCCCTCTCATTTATCTGAAGCAGATAAAGAAAAGGTAATGCGTAATAGGAATTGTTTGTAAAAGATATTGTTATTTATTAGAACCTTAGATATATTGTAATACACATTTGCTAAAGTTAGATACATACAACATATCTAATCCAAAGCAGAATTCGCAAAGGAAATCTGTGTTTCTATAATAAAAAATCTTCTACTACTTTCATATCCAAATTAATGTTATATATTTATATTCTGTGATATGTTATTTGCCCATTCTATAAAGTGTTTATATTTCACAGGAAGAATATGATCGAAAACGTTTAATGAGGAGCAGTGTCACTGCCGAAGATGGCACTCTCAGACCTGTATATTCTGAGACAGAAGATGGTGATATATGGTGTCATATCTGTAATATTGCTCTATTTGGAGCTCATAAATTACTAAATCATAATATGTGTAGTCGTCACAAAATGAAATTAAACGAATGGCCATACCCAGTATTGTTATGGTCCAAACGGTCAGATATTGTGAAAACAGCCCCACCTGTTCAATCGACGGCTATTGGTGATGGCTTGGCACCTGGTGAACCAATACCGCCTGGCATGGAAGATCAAATAACTAGAACAACTACGATTCAGATGAGTCTGGATCGACATAGAAGTTCACCGCTTGTTGGTCTTGAATATCTGCTTGAACTGGTTGACAATGACTCTTGTGAACCCAGTTATACATGTGTTTTGTGTGATAAACGAGGTGATCCTCGCACTGTTATGGCTCACATTACCAGCTATAATCACAGAATAACTTATCTAAATAGACATTTTCCAACAATATCGCGAGCAATTACGGAATTACCGCGTACTCCTAATTATAAGCGTGGAGCTAATGAAATATCTGTGTTAGTGGCAAAGAAGATCGAAGAACGATTTGGAAGATTACAACCGCAGTTGGTCGACAAGAATCAATTCGAAAAGAGTAAAATGCAATACATCAAGAGGGTCTATCAGGACTATCATTTTAGGTAAGTCATGATATTTACCTTTTCACATTTTCGGCTTTCTATACGGTCGAACATTATACGAACATCGGTTCGCGTGATTTTACGAATGTTTATGAACGTGATTCAACAAGGTGCGCGTTAATGATCTTCGTAATTTAATTTACTTTTCCTTTAAATCAATGGCTGTTTCCTACGTGCAGGGAAACGCCAGAATTAACATTTATGGATGTTTACGATGTGCGATGGGTAACGAACTTTGAAGAGAAGATGGCAGAAATGACTGGTAATAGTAGTTCAAAGAAAGGTGAGTATATGACAATCTATATCTTCAATGTACATCGTTTGTGTATTTACAAGTATTGAATCGTTCAATAATCTTGTATTAAGATTCTCAACCTGCCAATGAGAAGCAAGACAATAAACATAAAAGTGAAGATAAGAAAAATGAAAAATCATCGCCGAAGAAAACAGACTCGAAGTCAGATACCACTAAATCGTAAGTTAATGCTTACCTTTGATTACGAATTGTGTATATAATATTTTGATTTAACAGGATTCGTTTAATGTTTTTGTCAATATTTAATTTTTGACATTTTCTTCGTTTAAATAAATTTGACGAGTAATATGATAATCCAGAAACAATATAAATATATGAAATATGATCATATGCCTTCCTTCGTTAATAAAGCCACTCAAAATCAAGTGTTGAATTAATGTTTTGTCTTTTTTTAGGGGTTTCAAGATCCGTATTCTCACAAGGGATAAATTAAGTATTCGTAAACCCCTAGATAAAGACGAAGAGAACGTGAAAAAGTCCCCCAAACGCCCCTCCGACGAGACGAAATCTCTCTCGTCGCTTTCGAGCATATCAAGTAGCCCATCGCCATCGCGTTCGAGATCACGAACACCTATTCGTAATCGTAAAGCCAGTTCAGTAGATAAAAGTGGGAAATATCGTAGTAAATCGCGATATTCGCGAGATCGTACGCGTTCTCACACTCGTTCACGTTCGCGTTCCCCAGAACCTCTTAGGGAGCGAGATAAGTGGGACAAATATCGAGAACAAATCAGACGTGCCGAAGAAACTCTTGATCGCGCGTTGAAGTTCCACGAGAAAAACCCAGAAAAGCATCCATCTTATCCCGACGAATGGAAAAAGTTTTGGAATAGGCGATATAAAGAATTACAAGCCGAAGGTAAAGATCCAAGCAAACATGACTTTAAACCGGAGTGGATCGAGTTTTGGAATAAACGAATGCGGGAAATTCATAATGAACAGCTGCAACAGCGGAAGGAAGAGATCAGGAAACGATTAGAATTGCCGGAAGATAAGCCACCGGAAAAATGGATTCCATCGAGCAGGCGCGACAGATCGCCTAAAAGAAGTCGCCATCGTGTGGAGAGCGATGACGAAGTGGAGTATGTCGGTACGAAAACAATAAAGACGGATTATTATGATCGTCATGACATTAGAGAACGTGATTACGCTTACTCTTCATACATACGTGGAAGAGGAAGCATGTATAGAAGCACTTATTATCCTCGGGGAATTCCACCACGTACCAGACCGATACATTACGCGACACCATATCCGGTAACAGACAAGTCTCCGAGCCCTATACCAGACGAGGTATTGACCGAGGATTTAGAAGTTGTCGGTTTATTGCGATTACTTACTGCACTAGAGGGTCAGTTAGGTTCTCTTGGACCAAAGATAGTATCCCTTCTTTCGAAAGCGTTAGCAGCGGAAAAAGCGAAACCTAATTCTGCCGAGGAATTACTGTATGACGAAGAAGTGTGTGTATTGTTTGAAACGGTTAAAGAAAAATTAAAAGGCCAATTATTTGCGGGAATGATAGAAAAAATGGCCATAACGCCAACAAAAACCGCGATACAAAATATTGCTCAATTGCTGCATAAGGCAACAGAAAGCAAAAAGAAAATGGAAGAGGAGAAAAAGAAGAAACACGAACTAGAAGCTGCCAGATCGACGAGCTATATGCCTAGAACAGCTATCTACCAAAGGCCGGTTGAGATAATTACACCCGCCATTAAGTCCGAACCCGTTAGCGTACCTGGTGTCGGAACTGTAGATAAGGTAGCTATAGCTCAACAGATAGCAGCTGCTTTGGTAGCTCAAGGTAGATCTAACGTATCGCAGGAAGAATTAGAAACTCTCATTAACGCAGTTGTAGGAATGGCTGAGGCATCTAAAAATTCTGATAAACCAGTAACTACCGCAGATTTCGTTAAAGGACTATCAAGTGGAAATAATACTCTACCTGAGACTACAACGCATGCTGCACCTACTGTTTCAACAACGGTGGATACAGTTGAACGCCAAACTTCCAGAATGGAGAGTTTATCGGATTCGGACTTGAAATCGCTTTTACAGAATTTTAAAGACCTAACCACTCAGGAACAACATGGACTTATTAATTTTTTAAAGAAGTTAGAAGTAACCGACCCAGTTCGAGTAGAAAAGTTAAGAGCGTTTGTTAATTTGGGCATGACGTCGGTAGCGTCAGCAGTACCAAAAATAAAATCTCCAACGCCAGAAAAAGTGGAGATTACGTCTAAGTTGAATAGGAGTATTTCTCCATTCTCCGGACGTAAGGCAAATCAAAATCTCGTAGAGGAGGAAGATAAATGGAAACCTAAGATAGATATGTTCGCGAACGATGACGAGGAGGAACAACAGATTAAAAATGACAGTGACGATAAACAAAAGACGAAGTTAGATTTATCAGATGATGATGATGATTACACGTTTGAAGATATATATAAAGCAGCGGATAAAAATGTTAGTGAGAATGAAAAAGCGAAGAAAAAGTCACGAGCGTTTTCGAAATCATTGTCAAATTCGCCGCGATCATGGACGCGCTCTCACTCACGTTCGAGGTCACGTTCTCCCGTAAGATCAAAGGAATTAACGAAAACTAACGACCCAAATGCGATTTTAAACGAGACGAAGCGACTGATAGCTAACATAATGGGTGATCTTCCAAACAAATACGTGCCAAAATCGCATCTACCACTCGGAAACGATAATTCTGAGAAAAATATGGCGAAACCGGTAGATTCAATGTCTAACACATCAACAGCTGCAATGCCGAGTTTTTATAATCAAGAATATGTTCAAAATAATCAACAATCTTGCTCCCGTCCACAAGGACCTTCTTTAAGTTATCCAAACATGTCCAATCAACAATTCCAAAATTATCCTCAACAAGTTTATAGTGGTAATCAGGGTTACATGGACAATAGTTATAATTATCAAGGATACGGTGGTCTAGGGAATCAGGGTCAATACAGTGGACCGTCCATGACATCGAATCAATATCCGACTCAACAAAATTACGATACATCAGCTTACGTTGGATCGGCCACGGCTCATTCTTCCAGTTATTCACAGCAACAACAACAACAACCATACGGAAATTACGTGCAACAACAGCGTTTCTATTAACGTGACATTCGATTTACAGGCTAATCGAGAATATACAGAAATTTTACATAATTGTAAAGCTATTTACAATTGTTAAGGGATTTTTACCTTAGACACTATTACAGTGTCTAATGTGAATGTTTAAATGTTACTAGTTCAAGAACTCTAATCAAGATTTAGAGATGATCAGGATCCTGTTGAGTTTATAATTTAACAGAATTGATGTAAATACGTTTTAATGTAGCGCTCTTTTTCACTACTACGTTAGTAGAGTAACTTTTTCACTACTATGCCAATCAGAAGTACCCTGATCATTTCTACAAGAAAGAAAAAAGGTTAATAATACGCTTATTTCATTGTCACAGGACTTCCCGATATATTTCACATTTACATTTGTCGTTTCTCTTCGTGCAGAAAAATTTATTTCCCCGTCGTTTTTTATACGTTTATAATCGCGCATCTCGCCCTCGTCGGTAACGAGAAAATTAAATACAAAAGAAAAAAAAAATACAATGAAATCTTTCTTAAAGTGTATCGCGTACAGGCGTGGAGTGAGTGTTTCTAAAGATGGAGTGTTTTTAAAAAACGATCGATGTCAACGGGACGAAAGTAAGTAAAGAAAAAAAGAACTTGAAACGAAAAAACGACTACTTTATACTACAATTTTGTTATGCTAATTTTAATTCGATCAATTGTTCATCGTTTTATAATTTAGCAGTTTCAGATACGTGTGATAAAATATCAAAGGAGTCGAAAGTAATGATGTTATTTTTACAAGCACTTTTAATGTTTAAAAAAAAAATATATATATATATAATATCAAGGGTAACTATATGTAATTTTACAGTAAAAAAGAAGAATTGTAAAAAGCATTAGATTAAATGAGTAAACTACAATCTTCATTTGTAAATACTTTTAAGCGTGTAAGTTCTCCATGTATCCGCAAAACTACAAAGATACAAAAAATCCTTAAACTCGGTAGTGTTACTAGTGAGATTAAAGCACATAAGTTTAATTGTATAAAGAAGGAAAAAAACACATAAACGAGTTATATTTCTTCTTATGTTTCGCATTTCTATTCTAACAAATACTACAAAAAAGGCAAACAAAAATTACGCATTCCAGTCTTCATAAACGAATAGGAATCTGACTTGGACACAGAAATAATCGATATATTAATACCATGTGGCTGCACAGTGCACACTGACTAGAGAGTTACAAAGATTTCGGCTATTTCGTGCCTATCGATGCACACAGAGTACCATGTGTCGTATCACAACGAATCGTATAATTATATATATATGTATATATATAATTATATTAATACATATAATTATATACATACATATATATATATATATTAATCAAAGCTCACAATGCGGTTCGTACAATATTTACACGTTTCTTTACAGACTTTATCGGAACGTATTAAAAAATTGTCTACTTCGGTACGAGACCTCTCATCTTTGGATAAACCGGCGCTGGGATTTGAGGGATCTTTCCAACGCTTTTAGGTCGTATTTTCGCGGATTGTAAACGTGGTTTCGATCTAAGTTTCGCACTAGACGCATCGACGTCAATGTCTCCTTCGTCTCGCAACGCTTCTTCGAGAACAGCTTGAATCGTAGGTGCGATAGCGGGTCCTTGATAGTCTAGCGTTGTTCTAGCTGGCATATCTAGGTCTAGATTCAATATATTTTCACCCGCATAACGACTACCTCCTCCCATGGCTAGAGCAATTCGGGCATATTCGGAGACTGGCCTACGGGCACCAGGAATCGACGTGGGTCTCCTTATCAAGTCTACGCTGGATGGTTCTGTTTCCTTTACTACCCAACCGTCTTCTTCTTCGTCGAGGTGAATTCTCGATAGGATCTTATTCTTCTCTTCGTCGGGAATGAAATTCTCGATTATAAGATACTTTAGTTTTAGTTCCTTCATTAGCTCGTGTTGAGTTTGTTCTAAGTCTCTTCTGTCTCTGTTGAAGTCGTTAGTGACGTCTTCGAGTTCCTGCTTGAGAACTTGTAACTTATTGAAACATTTCCTGAGCTTCCTCGACTTCACATCCACTTCTTGTTGCAAGTTCGAATAAGTTTCTTTCACGCCTAGCATAGTTAGCTCTTCGTCCTCCAGTTTCTGTTGCATTTCGACCTCTCGTTTCTTTCTCTCGGCAATTTCCGCGGCTTTCTGTTCCAGTGTTCTCTGTTGTTCGTTAGTATGGTCAATGATATTCTTACCACCGCAAAGCATCTTACTTTCCAAATCCTTTATTCTCATTATGAGTGCCTCCGTCTCTTGCTTCTCGGCTTTCAATTGTTCCGCAATTAATTTCTTATCCGTCTCTATTTTATTATCCTCTCCCCGACTGTCTTCCGCTTCCGACTCTGAGTCCATGGCTTCGTCTCCCTTCTTTCTCTTCGATTTCTTCTTTCGTCTCTGCACAGTGCCCTTTTGCGCCAGCTTCTCCTTCAATCGGCCGATCTCTTCCTGATACTGTCTCAATAGCGCGTCCTTCGGATCTTCGTTTATTTTTGGTTTGTTCTTAATGTTCTTCGCCCGATTCGCGTACCGTAACGTTGTCAAAGACTCGTCGTAATTGTAACTAGCGGGCCCAATGTTTGCAACCATGATGGTCTTCGAGTTACCACCTAAAGAGTCCTGCAGCAGCCGCGTTAACTTGGAATCTCTATACGGCACGTGCGTTGTCTTCCCGTCTACCAGGGCCGAAATTACATTTCCTAGTGCTGATAAGCTCAAATTGATTTTACTGGCTTCCTTGAGTCTCTCGCCAGAGGCTCCAGTCTTGCTTTGCCTTTCACTGCCCGCGAGATCTACCAGGTTCAAACGACCGACCCTAATCCCACTGCTATCATCAATCGATCCCATTTCAATAGTGATCAAAAATATCGCGTGCGACCTGGAACTATGTTCGTTCATATTCGTCGCGCCAATGGTTCTATTCTGATTTCCGGTGTTCATCAACTGCTGAATTTCAACGGCGCTCTTGCACACCGACGTGGATAGGTCTTTAACGAATACACCAGTGTCTGGTTTCTCCTTCAACTCGAATCGGAGACTCTGATCGGGCTGCAAAAGGTCGCGAATCTCTTCCTGATATATTTCAAGGTAACTAGCTCTCACCAGATATTGCATGTTCTCTGATCTGCCTATGTGATTAAAAATATGCTCGAACGATCGTGGAATTACACCGCGTCTCTCGTGATCGCTCTTCAGGCCCTCCATGGTGTACGTCTTGCCTGTTCCGGTTTGGCCGTAAGCGAAGATGGTACCGTTGAAACCGTCAAGAACCGAGGATACCAGTGGCCTGACCGTTTCCTCGTAGAGGTCTTGTTGGCTGGAATTCCAGTCATAGACCGCATCGAACGTGAAAACTTTCACATTGTCGGTGGAAGGATCGTCCCGCGGATGACGAATCTCGACCACTCCCCTCGAAGGGAATACGTCGACCACACGCGTATAACCACGGGCTAACTCCTTCTCGTCCATCGGTCTGCAACGCACGACCACCTGGACGCGCTGGGTCACGACGTCCGCCGAGCCGCTCGTCTTCATGCTCTTCTTTTTCCAGGTTTTCAGCTGGTTGTCCGACTTATCCATGTTGACGGCTGATACGACTTCACCTGAGAAAAACGCAACGGTGAGACTCTGGACTCGAGCACGCATGCAACTACTTTGCAAAATCAATACTTAATCCCATTCGACCCATTGCAAAATCGGTGAAATTGTGAAATAACCGTATCGTAAAAAGTGATAGTTGATCTTGTAAAGAAAACGGATAATATCGTGTTTTATGAATTAATAAAGGTTTTATGGAAGCAACGTGACGTCTCGTTTGTTTAATTTTACGATTGTACGTGTACTTCTTAGCAATTGTTGCCGTTAATGGAAAAGTGACGAACAAGGCGCCGGTTGACGTAACTGTTTGTACTTGCGTGATCTTTAGTGTGTAGGAGTAGTGTGTAGGATCCGCTGCATGGTCGTTGATTAATCGAAACACAATTGTTTTATTCCGCCGACGAAAGTTAAGTATCCGTTTCTTCGTTAACGACAAGGAGCGAGAGTACTCGTAAGCATCTCGTAATTCACGCATATTCCGATTTCTTTTTAATTACGAATTAGAATTAAGCAGAGAAATCGTAAAAATTGCGTTGGAATGCGGCCGCGACTTTGTTAACGTTTAGCGAGAAACTTTCTTGATTTTTCGAAGCATTCTTTGACTAGATGCTCTGTTATTTTTAACGGGAAAAAAAGAAACGAAAGTACGTACACGTAGTACACCTTAACCAAACATCGCGTGACACGTTCTACATAAATGTCGGGACTGTATATTTTTCCAGCAATACACACTTACCTTCTGAAGTTTCTCAAGCAACAAGCGCACGCACGTACAAGACACGTTACTATAAAGGTACGACGATTTTTCGTCGTATCCGCATGTTACCCTTATCCGCAAAGTATTGATCCATTATTTGCTTTCTAGGATTTACACTAACGCGCGCTCTTTTTATTTCCACTTGTTCGAACACTTCTAATTCGTGGGTTGGTCTGAGTTCCTCCTTTAATCAGAGCACGATGCTCGAACGAATCATTAGAACGGTTGACGATGCATTGCGATAAAACGCAGAAACAACCGCATCGTATTTTGACAGGAAAAACGTATTACAATCAAGCGTGCGCACTCAACTTCCCTCACTCGTTTCCACGGACTTACTGAATCGATCTCTCGTTTAATCACTGGATATATTTCTCAAGATAGTCGTGTCGATGTTGGTATACGAAAGTTTGTAGAAAGAAATTTACTTTATCGACGAATCGCATTTTCATTTTTTTAAAACCTTGAAGGAAACAATAATGTTGGTATAAGTTATTTAATTCACGTTGGAAAAGTTAATCGATATAATATTATCTTCAGAATACTATGATAGTAAAATAATAACTATTTTTATATAATTTTGTGTTTTTTTAATTAAAATATGTGAATGTGGTCGTATATATATGCACATGTATACATATATATATATATATAACTGTTGTATTCGAGAATTATTACGTTATGTACAACAAATATTTCACGTTTGGGAAATATTAAGTAAATTTCCCAAACGTAAATATTTCATAAATTAAAAGGCAATTAAAATACTATTCTTATCTATAACTACGATCTTTTAATCAAGGAAATGACGTTTTAGTTTGTAGTTAGCTTCGTGGCGTGCAAGTCACCTCGAAAGGGTGCTGTGACAGTGTTATTACAAACATTATTACATTTAATTAGTAACTGGAATCAATGTTGAAAAGTTAGAAGAGTTTTATATAAATTTACAGTGAAGTTAGTGTAATACATTAAATTGATAGGAGTAAACATTCTTGTTACATAAAATCATTCCACTAAAAGCTTTTTCAAGCACTTCGTATTTTAGCCTGAAAATATCATTTTTGGGAATTACTTTTATATAATTATTTTAATAGCAGATTACTCGAAGTTACCCGTTTCAAACAGAATAATTATAGGATTATATGCATAATTTTTTTTTTTAGTTTATTGTTTTAATGTCCTAACTCTTTGCTGCTTTCTCTGTTTCAGACAAAATGAAATTGTGGTTAGTTGTAGTTCACATCATCTTGGTTGCAACCAACATATGGGTCACAGCACATTTTCATGAAGAGCTTCCCGAAGACAATGAATTTGCAGAGTTTGAAGATTTCGAAGAAGAAAAACCAGCTCAAACAATCAATGATCATAATATAGAACACCTTAAAGAATCAAATAATAATCAAGATTTCGACGAGGAAGATGTTTTAATTGTGGATGGTGATAGTGAATTTGATCACTTCCAAGATGAAGAAGAATTTGAGGGATTAGATGCAGCTGGAGGAAGTGCAGGGCCAAAAAGTGATGAACCTTCTACTTTAACGATCACAAAAATACCACTTCATCTGCGTGCAAGATGGGATAGCTTTTACTTAGAGATACTAATGATTATTGGGCTATTAGTATATTTTATCAATTATGTAGCAGGACGTTTTAAAAATGCCCATATAGCAGAGGTGTGGCTCATGGAGCATAAGCAGCTTTTGTTGGATAATTTCTCTCTTGTTGGAGATACAGGAAAATCAAGCAAAGATATATCTGAAAGTGGTTTGGTAAAAGAAAGTCAGTCTCATTATAGCTTGTATTGTTCAGGGAGAGTTGGGTGCGATTCCATGTTAATTGAATTGAAATTAATTAAGAGGCAAGATTTGGTTGCGGTACTAGCACAGCTTGTGAGGCCTCAAAATGATCAGGCCCATATACGTGTAGAATTAGCAAAAGATGAAACAGATAGTTTTGTATTAGCAATAGCTACAAAAAGGACTGCAATGCATTTAGTACGTGATATGGCTGATATTAGTGTTTATTGTCCAGAAAAGAGACCAGGGGAAAAATTTGGTCTTCCATCAGGTTTTTATGTAATGTCTGAAATTGCTGAAGCAGCATCAGCTATTTTAGATACAAGAGTTTTACAAGCATTTTCAAAGTTTGCACCATATATAGATTACATACATATTAGTGATCAATTTAGTGGTCCAAAACAACAAGAGTAAGTATTAAATACGTTTTGTTTTAAGAATAATGTTTTTCTTGCTTCATGTTGCCATACCTTTAATTTCACTTTAGAGATACAACTCAGCTAACAATGCCTGAAGTAAAAAGAGTTTTACTTGTTGGATTAAATATAAGTATTAAAGGACGTACCACTAATGCAGAAGGTCAAGAAAAATTAAAACTCCTTTTACAATTAACTTTCTATTTATTAGATAAATTACGTCGTTTTAAATTATCCAAAGAGGTTTGAATATATATATATGTATTCTTTTAAAATTATATTACTATTCTAATTTGTACTGTTGTTTTATAATATTGAAATTTCATCCTATTTTTAGGGTAAAAGCAAAGCGGATAAAAATAGATTAAGAGTAGAGGAAGCATTTTTAAAAACAACTCATGCAGCAAGAGCTGAAGCAGCTGCACAGCGAAGAGAAGAACGTCGTAGAGCTGAAAAGGAACGTATATTACAAGAAGAAGATCCTGATAAACAAAGAAAGTGGGAAGAGAAAGAACAACGAAGACTGGCTAAAAAACGAGCACCTAAAATGAAGCAGCTTAAGGTGAAAGCATTATGACCAAATAAAACTAATTATAGAGAATTTGTTAAAACTTTTGAAGAGCTATAAGTTGCTCAATTGAACTGCCTACTTAATTTAGCTCATATAGCAAAGCTGTATCATTTCAACCATATTTACGTATTTCTTACAACTATCAAAATTTCATTAAATAGCTTTAAATTGTCACAGAGGTATAGTAAGTACATATCACATACTTAAAATCGACCTCTGTGAGATAAAAATACTTTTATATTTTTTATTTGTGATATATACCTCCATCTTGTTTTCCTGTTGAAAATATATCTCATTACTGTTACATATTTATTTTGCGCATAATTATTATAACTTATCAAATAAGCCATAAACTCAACATAATATGTTATAAAGATCTTTGACTTGATAAAAGTGCAGCAACATATTATGGAGACAATATATATAATTGTTGTTTTGAATTGATATTAATATTACTTATTGCACAATTTTTGTTGAAATCCACCCTTTTATGTTATAAATATTCTTACTAAATATTTATATCATAATAGTAGACCATAACTATAAAAAATTCTTCACGCATGTATCCTTTCAATCATATTGATATATGCTGCTCGTAAATCATATTGAAATACTTAAAGCATATTCTTTTGATTACTTAAATAATGATATATATATATATATTAATCAAAGTAGTTAAAATTAAATAGAGTAAAATATAAGTGAAAAATGGAACAAAAATATTAAGAATATAGGATATAAGAATAAAATATTAGTATGAAATTTATATTGATTTATAGAAAGTAAATATTTAATAATAATGATATGATGTTAAATACTATTTCAGTGTGCATGAACTGAACATTTAAACGTGAAACTTTATTCAATATTTTTTAATCAATTAGCTAAATATCATAAATGTTATTCTTAAAACATTTTTTCATCAACACTTTTCAAGCAAATCATTGTTATTTCATAGTATTATATTTATATAGATTAAAAATTATAAGTAAGGAACGTACTGCAGCCATTGATATTATGATGTTATTAAACTTTAGAAGTTATGCCAGGGTTTAGAATAAAAATGAAATATTTAGATTTTTAATAAAGTAACATAAACATGAATCTATTATACTATTTATTATATATACAGATACTTCTTTAGAAGTAAAATAAATTTTCCATTGAAAATGTATGATAGAAGAATATCTTTACAATAATTTTTCACAAACAGATTGCATTGAAACCGTAAATTTCATATTCAATTTGTATATACATATGTGCATTTGAGTACAAAATATTTCACACGGAATATTGTACATTGAAATACAATTTTTTATTAGTATTGATGACTGTCTTACAAAATAAAAAATTGTGATCAGATATAAAATCAGCAATAACGATATTTAAACCACCACGGCCAGGTCGTTTTTTATTTATCCACGGAAGAATTACTTTTTGACACGATGGTACTAAATCTCTCTGCAATGTACCGCATAGATGTTTCAATACATAAGGAATATCAGGTGTTAAGAGGCATTGTGATACGAAACCGATTTGTAATGGTCGCGTCTTCAATTCGATATCTAAGAAGTTTATAAGCTCGTTAACGTTAACGGTGTTAGGCCATGGAGTGCGCCACAGTCCACTTGGCCATAAATTTGTATAATTTTGTGCATATTCGTTTCTGTAAATAACGATGACTTGGTACTTTTCCAGATTAAGCCAATGTAATGTGATGTGATTAAACGTAGATGCTATGGGGCATAATTTTGTTTGAAATATTCGGAAAATCGTTTCAACGAGATGGTGATGATCCATTTCTGAGAATGAATAAAAATGTTGAAAATCTAGGATTACGATCTCGTTATTGTGATAAGACAGCCATTCTGCTATTTCATAGAGTGGTTGATATATTTTCGATCCGTACAAGCCATGAACAAAATAGATATTCCCATCCGTTGGCTTCGTCGCCACGCGTAAGTCTAAATATCGAATTCCACCATTGAGCTGATCCTTGATGCTTTCATGTTGTGTAATGGACCAATTAAAAATAACAGGTTTTGAAACGAACGAACAATAACGACCAAGGGCTCTGATGTATCTTGGTTCGTCGGGTCCCACGTCACTGTGCCGATTTATGGTATAAGTCATCGTATCATGAGAACCTATTAGAAGTTATCAATTTATATTACATGTACTAATTTTATAATTTTGAGGTCAATATAATTGTATGAAATGGCATCATTAGTTTTTAAATATATCAAAATATATAACTGACAATGTGATTTAAAAATTTTCATTTTATGTAAAATTTTGTGTACGTCGAAAGAAATTCTAAATTTAATATTAATTAATTCTTCTGGATCTAATAAAATTAAATGATCTCTTTAAAACTTCGAAATATAAATATTAGTTTTCTAGCTTCTAATATAGATTTTCATAAGATGAGAAAATATTTTGAAACTTACCGGGTATCGCCAAACGTATTATGGGAAGGCTTTTCAAAGCTTCTGGTAGCCGAGTCATCCAGTATTCTAGTTCCTCGTTTACGGTGGAGTTCTTTCGTTTTGATCTGTGTGAAAAATTACTGACACCTTTAATTTCATATTCCATTTTATTATATATTTAGTATCGATGTTGTAGAAAATTTCCTGATGAATTATTATAACGAAAGAACGGAATGATGTAGGTGACGTACACCTACTCGTCAAATGACTCGTCAGTAGATGTTCTCCATGCTTTATATCGCTTTTTCAAATTAACGTTCCCACGGTGATGGTGCATTAATCACCTCGCACCTTCTTCCGACACACAACTGGACGGTACAGATTCATAGAATCTAACCTCATGGTCATTCGGTTATTTAGCGTCCCTCTTTTCTACAACCGAGAAGTTAACTGCGGGAATGAGTTCATTAGAAAAAAAGATACTGTTAACGATACGCTGTCATGATATTTATTTATATAAAAAAATCTGAATGTTCTTTTTTATGAATTATTGTAATATTTTCAATATGTACGATTTAGAAAGAGGTGTTTGACACAAATAGTACGATTATATTAAATAATTTTGAAGATAAAATTTAGAGAATTAATTCAAAAGTCTAAATAGTGCATGTGAAATTTTATTTTTCATTGAAATTTAACGAGAACAGTATTTTATTTTACGGAACTACAAATGATTATTAATTATTGGCCTAGGAGCATGGTATCATGTCACGTGTTCTGAAATACAGAATGGTAGAAATATGGAATTCTATATATCCTCCACAAGAGTAATTTACAATTGCATAATAACATCACGGACGAGGTACTAGGCAATGGTATACAATATTAATGTAATTTTCTGATATATTGAGTCGATAAAGTCGCATATGACATAAAAATGGTAAGACAGTCAGGTTATACATACTATATTCAATATTCATTGATAAATTTCATTCGACAAATGAAATTAGAGAATGGATACCTTATTTTCTAAGACATCTATGTTTCAAACTCAATATTAACTTTATGCAATGTAATATGATATGTGCAACTGGCTTTTCTAAGGATTTGTCGATTTGAATTTGGCGGATCGATTTTCTATGTTTCCCGCTTGCTAAGTTAAATATCTCCACCAATAGGAAATCTCAATCAATAGAAATTTCCACCAATAGGATATTCGCTAGATGACGCCATGCCACGAAACGTTAGTCAAATGTTGAAAGTTGTAGCGGTTAAATGTATCACTTTTGCTTTCTATACGGTGTAACAGGTAATATGCACAATTTAATCTATTAATTAAACAATATTCCATTGCTATTTTATTACCGTTTTTACATTATTATTAGTTTCGTTTTCGTGTTTGTTTAAGAATTTATTGAAAATTCGAGTATCTCGATTTTTTTTTTGTTCTTTTTTCTTTTTATTTATTTAAAATTTCACATTCACAATTTGTGACTACCCACAATTATTTGACAATTATTTGAATTCTTTCGCTCATTTGATAATTAGATGTGCCGGTATCTTACATTATGAACTTTTAAGACAAAATTTTAATTCGGTTATTGTTTCATTTTAATATATGTAATTGATATGGAAATACTGATCAATATTTCGTATTTTGATAAAGGTCAATCATAATTTCTACTTTTCCCTATCTTCTGGAAAGGATATACCGATGCTTCAAAAGCCAGAAATGTAAGTATTATTACACGTTATATTCCCACTAATTTTATTTTAAAAATAAATTATAGTATTTTACGTTTTGCAAGCGCACGATAAAAGGACTACTTACTTGTAAATTGATATTTCAGATGATAGATCTTGAATGTACATGCGTAAAAGGAGGGTGAAGGAATCTCCACGTACAACAACTTTCACCTAGCCAATTAGTATTATTTGATATACAAATACTAATTACATCACTGCGAGATACAATTATGAATTTTATAGCGAATAATATATGACTTGATCGGCTGCAATCGTTATTACGTTTTGTGTAACTAGAAAATTTACTCGGTACTTAATTAACGTCTGTTTATATTTTTATTAATTACATATAATTATTACAAAAATATAATATCATTTACAAATAATTAAGTTGGGCTCTTTTAAGTTCGGTGTACTGTCCAGTTTAATAATTTGTAATAAATAACGGAACTATGATACATGGAAGATATTAATTTTTGTGTTAGTAATTAATAGTTTGATACCGCCTCATACAGAGTACTTTCGATTTAACAATGGGATATATATATGTACTTATTTATTTAGATATGTATGTATTTCACGATTTTGAACTTTTGTTTGTTACATTAGTTTTACTTCCTTAAATTATTATACATGTAATATTTTATTTTTGTAATCTTTGATAATTTATAATTAAATTTATGTATATAATAATTTAAGAAAGTAAAACTAATCAAAGGTTCAAGTCCTAGTTCAAAATCGTGAAATTACGTATCGAAAATATTATAAGATTTGGTACTAACTTCCTACTTTAATTAATTTTAGATATATTCCTCCTTTCGGCGCTAATAAGAAAGCAGCTGGATCAATTACATACGGAATCATAGTTTTCTCGCAAACTTCAACTTTATGATTGCGAAGTATTGTTATCAAACCAACTTTGGATTGATAAACTGCAAATCGAGCGCCTGAAATATATTAAGTATGTCGTTGAATATATCGCAGTACTTCTTAAAATTAATGTAGTATCTTTGCAGCATTAAAAAAAGATAACTATAAGATAAAATAGTTAAACACGTACCAATACAATTTCTTGGCCCGTCACCAAAAGGCAAATAATGCATGGAATCTCGTGATGCAACGGCGTCATCGTTAAATCTTTCAGGAATAAAAGCATCTGGATTTGGATAAATATCAGGGTTATGATGAATCGCGTACAATGGTATCCATACGAATGTCTTTTCCGGTATGGAAACTTTAGTGTTGTTAAAAGTATAACTGCTCACTGACTTTCTTAGTATAAGCGGTCCAGCAGGGTACTTTCTTAACGTTTCTGCAATAAATTTAAGCAATAAAAATTAGTTTATGGTTATTAAACGAATGTGAGTCAAAGTTATGGTAAAAAACGGATAACGCAAGTTACGCACCTCGAAATACTAGATCCAGGTATGTCAAATCTTTTATTTGGTCATATTTCAATTCACCGTCGTTTTTCTCAAAGTGTTCTTTAATTTCTTGCCGCAATTTGTCTTGTATCTCGGGGTTTAAAGCTAATTCATAAAGGGCATTGCTTATAGCTGACGAAGAAGTCTCAAATCCAGCAACGAAGAAAACGAACGCTTGAGCCGTTAATAGAGTGTCCGTAAGCTCTGTACAAGACGATTAAAGGATAACGTGAACTGCTTATCAGAGATAGCTATCGTGGGAATTGCTTAAAAATTGCTAATAAGAAACATTTAAGGTACTTACTAATATTTTCCAATTTATCTGGATGTTTCTTAAGTTCCATAAGCATATTCACAAAGTCAGGTCTCACGATGTTGTTGTCATCCCTGTATTTCATCGTATCAACGATTATCTTCGTGAGGAACGTAGTAATTTCCAGTGGTGCCATTATGGAACCGAGTAAATTGTAAAGGTGAGGAAATATTTGTCTAAGTCTAAATCTCAAAATTTGCCTAAAGGAAGTGGCAAACACTTGTTTGCCCATTCGACGAAATTCACTATCTTCGTCGGATAACGCGTTCATTTCTATACCAAAGGCACAGCTACCTATTACATCCGTCGTATATTTGGCTGTTAATTCGCGACATTCTATGGGCTCGCCTTTCGCTACTAGGTTATCGAGGTACTGTTCCAAGTGTTTCGAACATTCTAATATCAGAGGAAACATCTCTTTGAGCTTGCCAGATGTAAATACTGGCGAGAGCCTTGTTCTTAATGGACGCCATCTCTGTGACTCCAAATTGAAGAGATGTGGAGATAGTGGTTCCGCCTATGATCATTTTTGAAACTGGTTCGATATTCGACAAAAGTAAAAAGATCGCGGTGTGTCATTAAATAGTTTAAAGAAGCAGTGTGCCATGGCATGCTTAAGATTCACGGCTTACCAGTTAGCTCATTTACCTTTTCGTGAACAGGAATCCCTCGATCAGCAAATATAGAGAAATCTCTTATTAGGACATCTTTTATGAGCTCCGGATCTTGAAGAATTAGTATAGGCGTTTTTCTTGTAAATATTCCAACCATTGGCTCGTCTTTGTACTCATCCCAGAGTTTCTTCAAATACGCGCACATCGATGTCCTTAGCAACATTACATCTTTGATGTTACCGAACACTGGTACAGGCTTTGGTCCAGGTACTCCTCGGACTTTCCAAAAATCGAAAGTCGAAGTAAAGTAGAAATAGAACGCGAAAAGTAGCGCGATAATTCCGCAAATAATTTCGAAGTAGGTTGCCATTGCGCTACTCGTTGCTTCTAATCTGATGGACAAACGATGATTCATAAAAGTAAATTTTCTGCAAGATATCGTTACTACTTATATTTCCATAGTTAATTCAAAATCGTAAAAATTATATGTTAGCAATGTATTTGCCAGTATTTTGGGATGAAAATCAGTTCTCAATTAAATTTAGACATAATTGAATGAAAAGAGTAAGATTAAATTATTTTTAGTTTCGTAATGAGTTTAAGTATTAAATAATTATCGTTTTTAATCTGTTCGGATGTAGAACAAGTCTATGTCTGTCGTGACATGTATCGGTAGAATCAAAACTTATTTGAAACGAGGAAAATAATATCACGAATTTTTTAATTGATATTCCTTGTTTAAAGTTGTCGTTTGTTTTTCGTACGTTAGTTAACAAAATTTATATGTGATGTATTTATTATAATGTAAAAATTAAGTACACAATTTTAACGAACCATTAAATTATCTTTTTTTGAAATATCTTTAGTACACGATATTGGAGTTCTATCGATTTATCAAATAAAAACTCGTGCAAAATTAAAAAACAACGATAGACATATGTATATCATTATTATATCATGCGTGCGAATGCGTTTGTAGACAAACTCGTACTACTCGATCATTAGCAACTTGAAGCTGTGCTTCAAGGTCGACAAGAAGCACAGCAGAAGCACGGAAGAGTTAATAATAGTGATTCATTGTATATATTATACTATTACTTTGCATATATTGTATAACAAAATGGTTGTATGTAACGTGCGATAAACAAAATGCTTACGACGCTTGACACGACGTAGAAATTCACTGTTTGACACTATTTCGGAGGCACTATCGCAGCGGAATCTTCTCAGTGGAATGGAGTGTGCATGATTCGATGAAATAACGGAATGCGCAATCAAAATGAGTTGCATAAACGCAACGTTAATGACTAATAAAACAGTCACACAGGTCACATATAGCTAGCAGATCGGCATTTTATTTGAATAGTATTTAATACGGGAAAGATAAGTCGATTAATGAAACGTAATATGTATCTATTTTGTCTGCGGCTATGCTCGCTTGCACGGTTCTACCGACTAACTATCTAGGAAGAATATTATCCCCAGAGTACTGGATTTAACTGAGGGATCTGATCGATGCAGAGTGATGCGCAGCTCTGTAGGTGTCGCCGTCAGTATTGGATACTTACTGATTAAATAAAACACTATTGCAAGGCAATTAAAAATGACTAGAATACGTAGTAACAAACAACTACAAAGCAAAGAATGGTAATTCAGATATTTATTTTGAATAATAGCTAAACTGCGGCCTACAGTAGCGTTACAAAATCCGTTAGTAGATCAGACTCCAGGACGTCGACATTTTTCCTACTAAACCCAGATTCCATAGCGTTTATCTAAGTGCATATCGTGCAAAAAGAAAATGTCATTCTCTCGGGGAAAAAACATTTCCATAGTTGGAAATGCCCAGTCTTTCTATTCCCATTAATTTCTCTAGTACTATAATGTGATTCTGGTAATACGATATGTATGGATTCGTCAGATTCGCCAGATTTTTGGAGAAAACATTTTTTTAATATTTCATTACATTGTGGAAATAGATCTGTTATAGATAATAAGTTTGTAGAAGCACATTTACTACAAATTATAGTAATTATTTGAATTTATTAAAAAATATTATTTCGTATTTACAAATATGATAGCAATAATTAGAATAATAATAAACAGTGTTTTTATCAATTTCTTCGCAGATGAATGATTAGAAGAGGTCGAAAGCTTAATACGCTTTTATAATTTTCTTTTATTATAGGATAATCAAAAAGTGCAAAATACAAAATCTTGAAGCAACAAATAAAAAATATGTTACGTTATGTTTGAAGTTGAAATCTATGAATAGCTACCGTTCAAGTAATAAATTCAACTTTCTACTTTGCTTATTTTCAAGTGAATTCCACCCTTGGGAGACAATGTAAGGGAATTCGGGTTATGTACATAAGTAGTTATCGTCTTTTCGCAAACATCAACTTTGAACTTGTGTAATATTTTTATCAGTCCCATTTTAGTTTGATAAATCGCAAAACGTGCTCCTGAAACAATAATTAAATTCGTTACGTGGATACAAAACAAATTAAGAACAATTATTCAATTCAATATCTGTCCTTGCTTTACCAATGCAATTTCTTGGTCCATCGCCAAACGGTAGATAGGACATCGGATGTCTGGCAGCTACTGCGTCTTCGTTAAATCTTTCCGGATCGAATTTCTCAGGATCCGGATAGATATTGGAATCCCTTTGAATCGCATACACGGGAATAAATACTCCGGTACCCTTAGGAATCGTTACCTTTGTACCACTAAAGGTATAATTAGCGTTGCTTCGTCGCCTTAGAAGCGTTCCTGCTGAATACTTTCTAAGCGTTTCTGTTTAACAGAAGCAGATACGCGTAATTTTAATACGTGGATAGATATTTTTATTTCTACAATTTTTATGGCGTAATTTTAATATTTAGTGATTGATTTCACGCGCTAATTTGGGATTAAATGCATGAACATTCGCAGTTAAATTATTAGTAAAACGTTTAACAACAACGTACCCTTGAATATTTTGTCCAAGTATTTCATTTCTTTGACTTGTTCGTATTTCAGGTTTCCATTAGTTTTGACATGGAATTCTATTATTTCTCTCCGAAGTTTATCTTGTATATCAGGGTTCAGGGCCATTTCGTAAAGTGCGTGCGATATTGTCGTTGAAGACGTTTCGAATCCAGCCGCGAAAAAGACAAAAGCTTGCGCAGCGAGAATTGTGTCCGTTAACTCTATAAAATTCCGTAAAATTACGATAGAACATGAAATATATATTATAATGAATGAATTATATTGTACTACTCTAATTAATAATTTATCAGTGTTCTGCGCTACAGTGTTATCTATATCAAACGTAGTAGTTTGCGTAATTAAGCAATTGTCTAATCTCAATTTATCATTAATTAATGCATAACGATGGCTGAGTAATTAAAAACCTATTTAAAGATACAATTAATTGGCTTACCAATATCTGCTATTTTTTCCGGGTGCTTCTTCAGTTCCATCAGCATGTTTATAAAATCCGGCCTAACGATGTTATTTTCTTCTCTATATTTCATCGTATCCGCGACCAGTTTTATAATAAATGTACTTACTTCCGATTGTGGTATCAAGAACCAAAGAAAGTTATACAACCGTGGAAAAGTATCTCGAAAGGTTATCCTGAGGATCGTTTTCAAATTTTGATCAAAGATTTTTCTTCCTATTCTTCGAAATTCACTCTCTTCGTCTGACAGTGCGTTCATGTTGATACCAAAAACACAGCTTCCAATAACGTCAGTAGAGAATCTCGCTGTTATTTCGCGGCAATCCATGAAGCCTCCTTTTTCTATAACCTTCTCCAAGCATTGTTCCAAATTTTCCGCACACTCTAATATCAGGGGAAACATTTCCCTTAGTTTACCGGAAGTAAATACTGGCGAGAGTTTCGTTCGCAGAGGTCTCCATCTTCTCGCTTCTACGTTAAAGAGATTCGTAGCCAATGCATCAGTCTGCGATTAAGATTAAGTTGAAACGATTAATCTCGTAGAATCTTGATAAAAGAGTATCGGAATTTTGCAATTAAATTATACTATGTTAAAAAAAATATTAATATCCATATACCTTTGAACGATAGTATACATTGTACATACCCGTTCAAGAACATTCAGTCCTCGATTGTCGAACGTAGAGAAGTCTTTGATTAAAACGTCCTTGATGAGATCTAAATCGCACAGAATAAGCGAAGGCGATCCTCTCACGAATATTCCAATCATTGGTTCGTTTTTGTATTTCTCGTACAGGCGTGCTATGTAGTCACCTATACTGATTTTTCTCAGCATAACATCTTTGATATTTCCAAAACCTGGTATAGGTCGAGGACCAACAACGCCACGATCTTTCCAAAAATCGAACGTAGATGTTAAGTAATAATACACAGCAAGAAAAACTGCGACGATCACACTTAGTATTTGAAAATAGTCAGCCATGTCGATGTGCCGTCCACTTCTGTTCGGACGAAGGTTCGTCGTAGACTGACGTCGTTGAACGAACTGCTGTGTAATTCCCTTCCGAGAACACATCCCTGTTGGAATTTATAATGCTGGCACACGAACATTCGTATCAAATGTGTACAGACTAGATTTTTAGCTCTTAATGCTTACAGTCCACATATCTGCCACTAAAAAAGCATGAACTTGCGTTTTCTTGCTGTTGAGTATGTTAAGTAAATAGAGTTAATCAGGCTGAATCATTTCACGCAACATATTTTGATATGACTTGTATCTACATAAAGTTCTACGAACATGACGATAGTTTTATTTATTCATTACTCAAGGAAATGGAACTCAATATGGAAAGTTAATTTGATAAATAATCACGTATCTCTCCGCTCGTTATCTTGTTAGTTAATATAGAAGCTATCTTTCTACGAGTTTTAACAAATGTTTGTCTCTCGTGTGTTTATAGTGACAATTCTATTCTCCAGAGACGGTCGTTAAACGAATTGTAATGACTTGCGTTTACGATGTCAATGCTCCGTTGTGTGATTTTCCTTCTAAATATACAGGGTGTTATAGAAAAAAATCAATGTAATTAATGTAAGCCTTAAAGTTAATTCTTTCCATGAAAAATATGGAAATTTTGCACGCTTACAAATGATATTCGATGCTCTTCCTCTCCACTTTAAAACAAGGCTGTTTTTTTTTTTTTATTTATTTGTTGAAATTACAATCAATTCTCGCGTTGAGAATTTTCAGTAATTTTTATACTGAACCAGTTTTCATAGTTGGATTCCGTAGGTCCAGACAGGTTTTATTACGGTCTTGTAGAGGGTAATTTTATTCTGTATGTTTAGTTTGGAGCGTCGGCCCCTGAGCCAATAGAGTTTTTTTAGTTTGTCCTTTAGTTGCTTCGTTTTATCTGAGATGTGTGTCTTCCACGTTAGTCTCCTGTCCAGGGTCATGCCCAGGTATCGGACCCAGGTATGTGTCCCTGCTAGGAATTGTTGCATTGTTGATGGTGACCTGGGGGCAGGTTTGTTTTCGGAGCGTGAAGGTTACATGTGAGGATTTCTTTTCGTTGACTTTGAAGCCCCATTTGTGAAACCACTTTTCCATGGAGTCGAGACTTCGCTGGAGAGTGGATGAGGCTATTACCGGGTCTGCGTGGGTAGCTAATAGCGCTGTGTCGTTTGCAAATGTCGCTATTGTTATATCGTTTGATATGGGTAGAAAACAAGGCTGTGTAACGAATTTGTTCAAGTGTTCCTTCTGTATCTCGCTTTTCGTCATATACAATCTTGTATTTATCGTCATGTCATCTTCTATTCATTATACATATTCATATGTAATAATTGAAGTAAAACCGCCGAAATGCATTGAAACATGTTGTGATATATAGAACAGTATCAGTTACATTAATGCAGAAATGCATCGTGGTTGTTACGTCGCGTAACACGCTACCCGGCCGAGGCCACACACCGCGGGCAATGTGGCAACCAGATGTCTTCGGATACTGGCAGCGTATCCTCCACAGTTTCAAGTACCTTCCATAAATCCCATAGATTTCCTAGGAAAGGTCCTTCAAACAAAACAAACATCTGGTTCCGAGGAATTTCTAAAGACTATTGTCTACCACGGCTGGACAAGGGAAAGTTGGTTTTTCTCACGAACGCTGCAACTGTCCTCCCACTAACCACTTTCTCTCGAGGGCGGTTAAGACCCTTCGTTTAACCAATTAGAAACGAAGCCTATTCCCTCACTTTCCTAAATAACATCGGCCCCAACAAATCCGATGGTCCCGTGCGCTAGACTTCCTTAGCTTTCCTCCGACACATCATCGTCTCCCAGGGCAGTACTGACTTTACATCCTTCGAATGGTCAACATCCTTCGAGCGGGTATACACACCCGCAGATCAGTCACTCAATCATCTCGTACACACGCACCAGTGTAACTATCCTCGTTATAAGTTGTGGAATAAACGGTGAAATATAACTTACTACTGTGTCATATTCATTCAACCACCTCTGTTATCTTAACCGAAACAGGGGAACGACTACTTCGCGGCGTCGATTCACCGAATCGTAGCGAGAATTTACGCCTCTCGCTGACGCGTTTTCCTCGCGACCGCGTCTCTCCGCGAACGGTCGTAACAGTGGTCATAAAATAGTATCTGTATGACTTCGCTCATTAATTACGCATGGTAACTATATAATGATGTGTAATCGGTACTGATATTATTTCAACGTACGTAGGTAGCTCAATACCACAAACGAAGTCCCGCAAAGGATGCAAGACAAATGTAAATATTATTTCACGTTAATCGAAGAATATAGTGGATTTGGTTTCACATCGAAAATATTGATTGTATGAATGAAGAATACAAAATACTATAAACTACGAAATCTTGGATACTTTTTTTGTGATTATTTCTTACTATAGACTTTATACTCTTTCTATCTCTCTGCTTTTGAATTAGATTCATGCAAGGCCACGTTCTTTTATCAGAAATTTCGCGAAATCTTCGTCAGGCCGATTTTCTTTTAATACATTGCACATCATCTCCTTGAAAACAGAAATTAAAGCTATTACAAGTAATGATAACAAATATTCGTGGAATTGTATCGTTTACGTGTAAAATACAAATACACACGTTTAATAATCTGTTTTTTATAATTACATAGGTACCGTTGAAATTGAAATTCTCTTTGTATTTGGCATCGGTTTGTTTTGTAATTAAAAGCAGTATTTGTAATGCATTCAGGATGTCATTTCTTTTAAAGCCTGTAGTATGTACATAAATCAAGAAACAATGTTATATAAACGCATAGATTTGAATATTTATTAACAAACTTTGAGAAAAAAGTTGAATATTAATGGAACGATATCGAGGCTCTGCAATTGAGTTCATGCCACTGATCTTATCTATAGAAAATTTTTGACGGGAAAGTGTGCGTATCGAATTAACACATCTTGCGAGTTGATAAGAAGAAGCGAGTCATTCAATAAAGGGAATTGATGATTCGTTGTGGTAGGACATTGGACTGAATTTCATAGAACAAGAAATTCATTTTTACTACAATCATTAACAATTTTGTTATCGGCGTTATTTACGTCAACCTAATCTTCGCTTAAATAATATGTAATAAGTAAATATAATTCTCTTAAATAATGATAATAACGATAGCAGCTACGAGTCAGTTTTCCACCTTCTCGTATTTTATATTTTTGATTCTCAACTTTTTAATAAATTGCCACGGATGCACTATTATCGGCATGTTTGAGATGTTGATTTCTTCAACACGCTCAAAGATCATCGAAATAGCTGAGATGGATGAGATGTCGATATTTATCAAATAATTTGCAAGATCAATTATTGATTTACATGTTTCAAATTTGTAGGAGTTCTCTAAAATAGGCAAAACACTTATTTTGTTTATTGAAGGCACTTGCAAATCTATCACATTACAATTTCATTTACATTAATAAAGATATAAGTTATTTAATCCTAATCCCACTTTATAATTAAGTGCGAAACAATGGATAATTAAGTGGAAAAAATATAGATATATAAATAGATGTTTAAATTTACAATAAAGAAATGAAAATTTATACGTTACTCGAATAAACAGATTATTAGAACGATGATTGTAATCTAAATAACAAGAGTACCCATATTTATTTCTTTTGACTAGAAACGACCATTTGCATGTCCGTAATACGAACTAGATTTTTGCGAAATTTACATAAATATATGTTGCTTGAGCAGATTTAAAAATTATCCAACAGAATTTTTCAGCACTCGCTTCGTATTTTCGTTATCTTCAGGTATATTCCTCCTTTTGGTGCTGACACAAATGCACCTGGCTCAAATTCGTAGGGAATTATCGTCTTATCGCAGACTTCTACCTTGTAGTTACGAAGAATCGTAATTAGTCCAACTTTGGTTACATAATTTGCGAAACGTGCACCTAGAGATAATACAGTACGAAAAATTGATTAATGGTTGTGAACATTTGTAATTCATTGAGGAGTGAATTTAACAAGTTACAGATGGAAGTAGAAAGGAACGATAGATTCTTAATATTAAATATTTTTTATTTTCTTTTCCTAATCAATTCTAAACTTTCTAAATCATGCAAAAATAAAAATGGTCATGTAATTTACATACCAATGCAATTCCTTGGACCATCGCCAAATGGTAAATAATGCATGGGGTGTCGGGCAGCCACGGCGTCTTCGTTGAACTTTTCGGGATCAAATGAATCAGGGTTCGGATAAATATCCGGGTCACGATGAATCGCAAACACTGGTATCCATACCAGTGTTCCCTGTGGTATCGTAACTTTAGTATTGTTAAAGGTGTAGCTCGATTTCGTTCTCCGCGGTATGGATGCTCCTGGCGGATACATTCTCAACGTTTCTGTAAAAAAAGGATAAATCATTAGAATTCGTACGTTTGTTAAAAACTGTAAATCTACGAAAGTATGTTAAAGCTGTCGATCGAATTAAAAATATAGTTTAAGTCGAAAGAATTAGAGATTAGATTAGAAATGTATGGTATTAATAGCAACGATATAATTAATATAATCAAAAGTAATATTTGATTAATAGACGATAACGCGTCATATTTGTATGCGTTTGTGTTGTGTAGCCAAATTATGGTCATCTAATAATATCAATGTTGCTTGTATAAATATAAAAGTTCATTAGACATATCAAGTTCATTAGATATATCGTATTAATTGGAAATAGATTCGATTGGATAAAGTGAGAATTAAAGGAGAATTAAAGATACCTTTGAATATTTTCTCTAAATATTGCATTCCTTTGATATCTTCGAATCTTAACCCTTCACTACTCTTGCAACAATGCTCTCTGATTTCCTCGCGAAGCTTGTCTTGTATGTCTTGATTCAAAGCTAATTCGTAAAGAGCGTTGCTCATAGTCATAGAGGAAGTTTCAAAACCGGCTGCGAAGAATATGAATGCTTGCGCGGTGAGTAGCGAATCTGTCAGTTCTGGAAAGAATTGCGATCACGCGATCAATTTACATCGATTAACAAATTTTCATCCGTTTTAAATCTATTTGGCAAATGAATCATTGTTATAGAATTAAATGTCTGTGAGACGTACCGATGTTTCCAAACTTCTCCGGATGTTTCTTTACCTCCATCAGCATGTTTATGAAGTCTGGCCTAACGATGTTGTTCTCCTTCCTGTACTTTATAGTATCAGTCACAATTTTTGTAAAGAATGGTGCTAACTTTCGATCGGGTATTACATAACCGAGCAAATGGTACAACTTTGGCATGAATAATTTCATCTTCTGTCGTATGACGTTTTCCAGATTCACAGCGAATACTTCCCTGCCCATTTTACGGAATTCGCTGTCTTCGTCCGCCATTGCGCTCATCTCGATACCAAAGGCGCAAGTGCCAATTACGTCAGTGGTGAATTTTGCCGTTACTTCGCAACATTCGATGGGCTCTCCTTTCTCCACACACTTGTCCAAATACTTCTCCAAGTGCTGCGAGCACTCGATTATAAGGTAAAACATTTCTCGCAACTTGCCGGATGTGAATATCGGCGAGAACATAGTTCTCAATGGTCGCCATCTCTCAGATTCCAAGTTTAAGAGACTTTGAGATAGCGGTTCCGTCTATGGATTAATTAATTTGAAAAATTAAGTTATACAGTATATCGAGCTAAAATTGGACCTGTTTATTGCACGAAGGATTACATTGATTTATTTCTGAAAATCGAACTTATAATTTCGCTTACCCTTTCATAAACATGGAATCCTCGATCCGCAAATTTGGGGAAGTCTCTGATTAAAATGTCCTTGATAAATTCTGGATCTTGCACAACAAGCAGAGGCGATCTTCTCATGTACAAACCAACCATTGGTTCGTTTTTATAGGTATTGTAAATTTCCTTGAGATAGTGAGGCATTGATTTCCTCGCGAACATAAGTTCTTTGGTGTTACCAAGGAATGGTAGAGGTTGTGGTCCAATTACTCCGCGATTTTTCCAGAAATTAAAAGTCAATGTGGCATAGTAGTAGAGAGCAAGAAGCAGTGCTGCCATGCCGCATAAAATCTCGAAATAGTTCGTCATTTTGCTCGATGATCTGAAATCAGTAGTTGCAAACTATTTTAACGATGTTACGTTGAAGATTTCTAACGATTATTATATTATTTTATATAGAATATGTATGGTACGGTGTATTAACTTTTGTAAAGTAGATAACTGTTATTAGACTTAATATAATAAGTAACATTTACTTGTATGAAAAACTATTTTTTCTTTTTCGTAGTCAAGTAGATAAATAGCTCTTTAAGATAAGCGCGAAGTGAAGAGTATTTACGTTTGAGAAAATGAGATCAGACAGATAGTAGAATAAGTAAAACATCGATAGGCGCGAAAAATGTTTGAATAATTGAGGTATTACCCATATCATATCGAGCAAATTAAATCATTGTAACTCTCTAGTTTATAGAGAATAAAAGAAACTGTTTCAAGCAAATGATGCTAAATTTGACGATAACAATTTACAAATAACAAAAAATTACTACGGGTCATGAATTTTGAAAATAATGTAATAAATATTTCTGTGTGAGATCGAGTAATGTACATAGTAATTAAAATGCAGTAAAATTATTCTAAAAATAGGCAGATAGATATCACATTATTCTAAAAATATCTTGTGCTGTTACAGCCGTCTAGAAAGAAAACTTGACAAGTTAGGGTGATAAGTACTTTTATAGTTAGAGTACTTAGTTTTTAGGAGATAATGTTTGTGTGATAATAATGGTAATCGTTTGAAGTACTGCGTGTAGAATTTAGATTGCGACAAAGACTTATGATTAAACTTGATGAATATCGATTTTATGATGATGATGGTATCGATGAACCTTTACTTACTTTACCGTCGTGGATGTAGCTAATATTTATCGGTACAAATGTGGGCACTACAAGAGGCTATGAGTAATGGCGAGAGGATGGTCGAGATGATGGTGACAACGAATTCAGGTTCGATAACGAATCCACGGTCCACGGGAGGACAAGTATCAACGTAATACTCGATTCGGGTAACTTCTCGATAACTCAATCAGCAATTCGTTCAACGATTAACTAACAAACTAACTCTCTCTTAATGCAAAAGAAACTGTCCTTATATACTCCTGTCCCCACTTCTCGTGTCAATCTTTGTTTTTAAGGAGAGCCATATAATCATTTCATACGTCTGTCAGGTACACGTCCCTTCCGTGACGCGTTGTCACTTCGAACCCGAACCCGTCGTCATAAAGTCAGATTGGAACATTAAAACTATTCCTTATTGTTATTACTTAAGTGCAGTTATAGCAAAGTCTGGACTAGGGTATTGGGGGGTTTCCCAACATTCCGGACGGGAACCCCCGCTGTCCTTCCATCTCTGACAAATATATATTTATTAGCAAATTTTTTGGCAAACGAAAGCGAAACAAAAGCAAGTCGATAAATGAATTCCTCGTTGATATGTTAATCGTTATATGTCGTTAATTTAAGTTTTATATTATATCTCTTGCATTTTATATTCTTAGAGTTTCTTATTTTATATTTATTAGCAAATTTTTTGGCAAACGAAAGCGAAACAAAAGCAAGTCGATAAATGAATTCCTCGTTGATATGTTAATCGTTATATGTCGTTAATTTAAGTTTTATATTATATCTCTTGCATTTTATATTCTTAGAGTTTCTTATTTTATATTTATTAGCAAATTTTTTGCCAAACGAAAGCGAAACAGAAGCAAGTCGATAAATGAATTCCTCGTTGATATGTTAATCGTTATATGTCGTTAATTTAAGTTTTATATTATATCTCTTACATTTTATATTCTTAGAGTTTCTTATTTTATATTTCTATTTGAATTTGTATGTTATTGAGGTTTAAGAGGAATACAAGAGAGTTTGAGTGAGTAAGTTTTAAGCCTAAATGTTAAATATGAGAGATGTTAAGCTTGATGATTCGAAAAGTAAACCATAAATGTAAACCAAAGAGAAATGTAACTGGAAATTTAACAAATTACTTGAGAATGAGGGAAATCTTATGTTGTTTGCCAGACATATCGCATAATAAATTTACAACTAAGCAGAAATATAAGTCAACTTACGATAAATACACGGTCTTGCTATTTGTGTTATTCGGTAGTAAAGGAGAAAGTTACGAAGGTGCTTCTTGAACACGTTTTTACATGTAACTGACTTCTACAGTAGAAAGTCTCGTAGTCTTATACCTACACCGTCCTTGCAGTTATCGTTCATGGTGACTTGGAGCTGTCCGCCGTAATTTGTTTCCCTCCCGGTAGTTTCTGGAAATGATCGCGGCTAACGGTACGTTAGCACGCTAAATCTCTTATTGTTGCTTATATCCTCATTACTGTGATATGCATTAAGGAAAACGTATTTTTTTGTCGATTGTGTTCATATGTGATTACGTTGCAATTATAACGATTTGATACATCACCAACTAAATTATTAAATGTATAACTTAATTGAATATAAAAATAAACTTCTACTTTGAGAAATTTGAGGAATGTAAAACTAAGATCTGAGTATTAGGATCTGAAAAACGCAAAAGTCAGATCTGTGTATTTTACGACACTTGGAAATATGAATTATATTATATAATTAAAAAAATTCTACTTTTTCGTGTAGAATGTTTATGAATAATATTTCGAATATTTATATTATATTATGAATAATATGAATATTTTATCTGTATAAGGCGGAGAGAGAGAGAGAAAGGGAAATTCGTTACTTATGAGATAGCTTCGAAAATTCCTTTTTTTGAAATGTCAGATTCGAACCTCTTCACTGATTCTAATTATGATGATATGGTAAATTATAGTCAGTTATACTTTATACTGTTGGAAGGCACGTAAGTGTGCAGAGATGGAAAAAGATCCTGTGGAAGGAATAAGGGCTCGATTGGTTGTATTTAACAGACTCGACGCAATCGTAGAGTTAAGCACATGTATCGGTGGAAACATCATCGTGTAACTATGAGCGATAAAGAGCATTATCATTCTTGTCCCTGTGCCATATCGCGATGCATGCAAAACGTGATAGGTTTAAGGATTTATTGTTCAAAAATATAAATAAGTGAAATAAATAAAATGTAACAAAATATAAATATAAATATAAAATATAAATATAAAGTATAAATTAATATCTAATGTATTATAAACTGCTTTGTTAGAAAACACACTGGATACCGATTTTAATTAGACGATTACAATCGATATATTTTAAAAAGCCATCGTAATTTTGAATTACGTTTATATTTTTGTTATCTTCAAACAGATCCCTCCTTTTGGAGCTAGCAGAAATGCATTTGGGTCAAATTGATAAGGGATCATAGTTTTCTCGCAAACGTCCACTTTATACTTGCGAAGAATTGTGATTATACCCACTTTGGTTTGATAAACAGCAAAACGTGCACCTAAAAGAAAAGTTTTATGTGCGTGTTTGAAATTTGTACAAAGTCGACATACTTTTCTCTTAATAATTCTGGTAGTCATCGAGTAAATATCATCGATCTAACGTACCAATACAATTTCTTGGTCCAGTGCCGAATGGTAAATAATGCATCGGATGTCGAGCATCAATGGCATCTCGAGTGAAATTTTCGGGATTAAAAACATCAGGATTCGGATAAATTTCGGGATCACGATGAATCGCGTATACGGGAATCCAAATCATCACACCCTTCGGTATACTGATTTGTGGATCTCGGAAGATATATTCAGAATTTGATTTTCTTGGTATCAGAGTTCCTGGTGGATACATCCTTAATGTTTCTATAGGAATAAATTGAAAAAAACGCCACTTTATTCATTTTTCATTTTTCTTCTCAAAGCAAAGTTATACGCATACCTTTAAATACTTTGTCCAAGTATTCCATATCTTTAATATGCTCGTAATTTAACTTTCCGTTGTGTTTCTTATAGTGTTCGTTGATTTCTTCGCGTAAGTTCTCTTGAATTTTGGGATTCAGCGCGAGTTCGTAAAGTGCGTTGCTCATTGTCGTCGAGCCAGTTTCAAAACCAGCAGCAAAGAAAACGTAAGCTTGTGCGGTTATGAAAGAGTCTGTTAATTCTGTAAAATACGATTTAACATTGTGTCATAATTTTACCTATCTAACAAATATCTAATGGATGTATTTTAGCAAATTTTTTGTATACTACGCTATTAAACGTACCAAGATCGTGTAACTTTTTTGAGTCTTCCTTAAGTTGCATTAGCGTATGTATAAAGTCAGGTCTATACACGTTGTTCTCTTTTCTGCATTTCATAGTATCTGTGACGACCTTGGTTAGAAACGGAGTAAGTCTTCTGTCCGGCACAATGTAACCCAACAAATCGTACAGTTTCGGCATCATCAGTTTGAATTTCATTCGTATTATCGCCTCCAAAGATGGTTCAAAAATTTGTTTACCGATTTTACGAAATTCGCTCTTTTCGTCTGACAGTGCACCCATGTTGATCCCAAAGGCACATGATCCTATCACGTCCGTTGTAAATTTTGCTGTTATCTCACGAAAATCGACAGGTTCTCCCTGCGCAACCATTTTATCCAGATATTCTTCGAAATAGTTTGCGCATTCGATGATCAGATCGAACATATTTTTCAATTTGCCAGATGTGTACACAGTGAGCTTCGATCTCAATGGACGCCATCGTTTTGCTTCCAAGTTGAACAGATGCTGCGATAATGGTTCGACCTAAAAACAGTTTATAACGCAATTTGAAAATTTTGACTATTCGACTAGCTATAATCTTATGTAACAATATAAAGTATAATGATGATAATATATGATAATATATTACAATGGATAGTGATTTGTAAATAAATATAAATATAGATAAATATTGTATAAAGATTAAAAGGTAATTGTGTATATTACTTTGCTCGCCGTAATGACTCGAAACGTATCCAAAAGTTCTAAAAACAAGTTGCATAAGTTATACGTACGTATACGTACTCTTTCATGGACATTAAATCCGCGATCAGCGAATTTCGAAAAGTCTCTGATGAGAACATCCTTGATTAACTCCGGATCTTTTAAAACTAGTACGGGCGTCGATCTCATGTATAACCCAATCATTCTACCTGTATAGGTTTCGTAAAGGTTTTTAATATATTGTGGCAAAGCTATTCCTGAAAACATGATGTCTATAAAGTTTCCAAAGAAGAATACTGGTTTTGGTCCCGAGATTTTGCGCTTCTTCCAGAAATTAAATACTAATATATAATAATAATAAACTAGAAGTACTGCAACGACAGCGCATATTATTATCAAATAATATACCATGGTACTCTTTTTCAGTTACTGATTCAGACGAAAAGAATGATTTTCTGAAAAAAGAAACGTGCAATGATAATTTGGTACAGTCAATATTCTCCTTTCGCTCAACACTTTCCAAACTGGAGTCGATTCGATTATGAATATCATAGAAACTTGCCTCAATAAAAATTGGAAAAATAGAATTATACAATTTTTATTTATCTATTTTGTTAGAATTTAATCTTGGGATTAAGATTAATAATCTGTGCTAATCTAAGATTAATAATCGTAATCCGTACGATCAATCACCTTATCTGCATGCGATTGATATCGTTGTATTCCAACATATTTATTTACTTATTTGTTCACTTAAGCACTGAATAATTCTACTTTCTATGCATCTACTTTATAAGTATGTTGATATTCATAGATACATGAATTTATATTTATTAATTCAAATACTTTGATCTCTTTTGTACTCCTCCTTTATTGATGCGATTCCGCTTAACTTTCTAATGATTCTCTCGCGACGACTGAATTTGTACTTCAGTGCAACCTTAATTACGGCATCATTATATACGCCCTAGATGACGCAAAACACTTGTCTTGGTAAAATTCATTAAGCACCATGCGTCAATTTCCTCGAAATATTATCATATTTACTAGTATTGTTATCATTATTGGCGCATTAAGTTACGAACATTCGGAACGCGGGATCGAATCCCGGCGACCGAAGTCCGATTTTTCTTCCACGATCCTAAAGTAGGAAGTGAATATTAGCAGTATCCCCAGCAGCGATATCTACACAGCCACCAGCCACAATCATCACGGACACACATATTCACCTCATGTGTATATGCGTATACTAAAACTTGTAAACGCACAAAAATATTTACAGCATATTTATATTTAGGCATAGTCCGTATGTGGTGGATATCTTTAAGGAGGGGATGTATCGCGTAAAATTTCCGCGATGCCCTATTTTATCGAAGAGGAACTTTGGGGAATTCCAGGGGGATTCCCGAGTGAAGCGCACGAAGATATGCTATCGCAGAACAATAATATTTTGACGGAAACTGAATATCATGTTGCATATGGACCGTTTATGCGTGTGCGATTATTTATGGGAAAATGAAAATATATGAGTTAACACTCTTAAAACGTTAAATTCCATTATATTTGCATGGCAGAGAACGAAAATTGTCATGTCACAACTACAAAATTTACTTTACAACACAAGCATAGAAAAATTTGTTATTCGGCGTTAATACGATTAAAATTAGTCATTTTAAAGGACGTCTCGCTTTGAAATTATGTTTCTAGTTTCGTTAACTTCAAATATATGCCCCCCTTCGGCGTCAGTAGAAACGACGTCCTAGTAAACTCGTATGGAATCATGGTTTTGTCACAAACGTCCACTTTATAATTACGAAGAATCGTGATTAGACCCACTTTGGTTTGATAAATAGCGAAACGTGCACCTAAGAATAAAAATGAAGCAAGTTAATAAATTGGTAATTTAAACAGAAACGAACAACTTCAACAGAAACGCTCGTATAATTGAACGTACCAATGCAATTTCTTGGTCCATCGCCAAATGGTAAATAGGTCATCGGATGACGAGCCTCAATGGCGTCTTCGTTGAAGTTCTCTGGATTGAACACGTCAGGATTTGGATAAATGTCAGCATCATGATGCAACGAGTATATGGGAATCCATATCATTAAACCCTTCGGTATACTGACTTTTGTGTTCTTGAAAGTATAGGCGGAAGTAGATCTTCTTGGCAATAGAGATCCTGGTGGATACTTCCTTAATGTCTCTGTGAAGATAAATTAAGAAAAATCTTTTATTATATTTCTTTGTAAAGCTTTAACCTTCTATTCGAAGTAAAGCTACGCATACCTTTAAACACTTTCTCCAAGTATTCCATGTCTTTAACATGTTCGTATTGCAACTCTCCGTTATGTTTCGCAAGGTGTTCCCTGATCTCTTGACGTAATTTGTCTTGAATTTCTTGATTTAGGGCGAGTTCGTAAAGAGCGTTGCTCATTGCCGACGACGAAGTTTCAAAGCCGGCAGCAAAGAAAACGAAAGCTTGCGCAGTTAATAAGCTATCCGTTAATTCTGCAAAATACCGTTCACTTGTGTTAATTAAATTGTTATATTGTACTAAGAAGTGAGTCGTGTTATTTTCTTTCTTATTATTCGCCGACACGATACAATATGATTGTATTTTCTTAGCATAAATTGCGATGCGACATTAAAATTAAGTTGTTACTATAAACTTACTAATGTCGCCCAATTTCTCTGGATGTTCTTTCAATTCCATAAGCATATGTATAAAGTCAGGCCTGTATATGTTATGCTCTTTCCTGTACTTCATAGTGTCTGTCACGAGCTTGGTAAAAAACGGAGCATGTCTTTTGTCGGGTACGATGTAACCCAACAAATCGTACAGTTTCGGCATGTACAGTCTGAGTTTTAACCGTATTACGTTCTCGAAGTTCAAGGCGAAGATTTGTCTGCCGATTTCACGAAACTCACTGTCTTCGTCCGATAACGAGCTCATCTCGATTCCAAAGGCGCAGGAACCAATCACGTCGGTCGTGAATTTCGCTGTAACCTCGCGAAAATCTATGGGCTCTTCCTTCGCGGTCAGTTTATCCAAGTATTTTTCGAAATGGTCTGCACATTCGAGGATGAGACCAAACATGTCTTTCAGTTTGCCGGATGTGAACATTGGAGTGAGCTTCGATCTTAACGGACGCCATCTTTTTGGTTCCAAATTGAAGAGATGCATAGACAATGGTTCTGTCTGTGAACAGTTCGCGATATTAGTTTAAAAGCCGACAAAATATTTTCTTTTAAGCAAACAGGACAAATACAACGTTATCGCTGAAGAATAGAAGATTAGAAATTTCTTCGTTGGAAGATCTATTTTTATGTCTCTGTTTACGATAAAAATATTTGTTTACTTCGTGATAGCACCATTAATAAATCATAAGTACGAATAAGAAATATGGATATGGAACACGGAGTGGCTATTAATACTTTATCGCTCATTTTTTCACTTACAAATGTCACTTACAACATACCCTTTCATGAACAGCAAATCCTCGATCGGCGAATTTCGAGAAATCTCTAATCATGACATCTTTTATCAGTTCCGGATCTTTTAGAATAAGAACCGGTGATCTTCTCATGTACAACCCAACCATCGGCTCGTTTTTGTATACTTTATAAAGATTCTGCTGGTAAGCCACCATTGATATTCTTGCAAGCATCAGGTCTATGGTGTTTCCAAATAAGAATACAGGCTTTGGTCCTTGAACTCCACGACTCTTCCAAAAATCGAAGGTTGACGTGGAATAATAATAGAAAGCCAGAAGTAATGCGGCTAACCCGCACAAAATTTCAAAGCCACTCATTATAATTTCTCTTCTGAAAAAGAATTTATAATGTTGTGCTATAAAAATTCTGCAGGACATTTCGTTTCGCCGTAGAATAAAAGAAGAGGGGTTAAATTATATCGTTAAAGCGGTGTTGGTAGATACACGCGAACACGGTGATATTTTTGATGATCTTTATTCTGAATAAACGCGCGTACAAATCTGCTTAGCCTCTCCGCGAGTTTAGGGGCATGTCCTTGTTGAGCAACGTACGTCGAATTATGAATGAAATATATTGTCTTATTTACGTTGTTAATATAACGCATACATAATATATGAACAGTATCTGACTTGTTTGTTAATGCTAATTGCAGCGTTATTGAATATATTCGATGATTACATAGAAAACTTTGAAACTATAAATTCTTATATACATCTGTTATCATTACATGCATATTGTATGAAAGTGTTCCGTTTTTGTATTTTAAAACGTTGTTGTTTTAAAAAGTATTTAAATGCGACGTGAATCAAGCAATATTCATATCAACCAGATTATCAGACGCGTAAAGCTATCTGCTGCATTACTCTACTTTGGCGATATCGATATAATTGATATAATATTCATTGCGCGTAAAAAATGAGGAATATATGCATGTCAACGCTATTCGTGTTATTATTAACGAACTGTGCTATTCAAAATTAGTAAAATTACGTATATGTACTTATGTAGTAGATTTCTGTTGTTAGATTAGTGTTGTCTGTGTATAATTACGTTGAAATCGTTATCAGTGTTGTGTTGCATAATTTTCGACGTTTTATGTTTGCAAAACGAGTAGCATGGCATCGAATAATAAAACTAACATTCACCACTTGAATGAAACTGTTTGAAGTATTATCCTGAAATATGTATATACATACACAATATAAGGCAATAGAATTACAAGTAGGTTTATTCAGATAGAAGCAGGTTTATAACGTAGTTAAAAGCGTTATATAAGGTTCGATATAGTACTTACGAATCAACTGATATCGCTTTTCATTATTTTCCACACGCACATAAGTACGTATGTATATAGATGTCTTATTAGTGCTAGACGATATATTCCTGAGTCGCGAAAAATGATGTTATCCCTAACATGATGTAGAATAGACTAATGTTAATCTACTGGCGCTTTCGATCTTTAAACGCATACTCTGACGATTATCGGAGACATACTCATGATGACTTGCAGATAACGAAAATGTTACGTCCGATGATTTTATACAAATCAGGCCCCACGTCGCAGGCAAGATGACAACCAGATGTCACACACCTTTACTGTGTACCCTCAATAGGCTTAAGGATCCAGCATAAATCTTGGCATAGTTAAGGTCCTTTAGACTAAACTAATATCTTTTAGTTCGAGTGTTCATTAAATTTATTCTCTACTACGGGAAGATACGGAAATTTGGTTTTTCCCACGTTCGGTATCTCCCGCTTTCCCGGTATCAGCAACTTTCTCTCGGGGGTGGCTGGGACCTTTCCTTGCTCACCAACTTTCTTCTTATTCAATCAGAAACAACGACTATTGGCCTCACTTTCCTAGCCAAAATTGTCATTAACAAATCCAATGGTCAAATGGAGGGGTGTGTGCGCTAGACACACCCCTCACTGGCTTTCCTCCGCACGGCATCGTCACCGAACTTCATTGACTTTCCATCCTTTGATCAGTCAACAACTCTCTACTAGTCGCCTAGTCGCTAAATCGCTGAACCCATTTCTCGATTCATATTTTACTTACGATTTATAACTCTCGCGACACCATAACTCACTATTTGCAAGTCACTCCTATTACGACTAACATCGTGATCCTGCAAATAACTATAAGAGTCGAACACTTCTAACTTTATTGTAAACGATATTACAATACGTATCTCTGATCATTTATACTCTCCGTGAAATAAGTTGTTGGAATAAAATATATATTATAACCTGTTAAACTCAGTGTTATACTAATTTAACCACCTCTATTACCCTAACCGAAATAAGGGATCGATCAGTTCGTGGCGTCGATAATCCAATCGTAACGAGAATTTGCGACTCCCGTTGACGCGCCTTCTCCGCGATCGCGTCTCTCCGAGAACGGTCAAACAGAAAGTGATTTCATAACTGTCATTTTGAAAGATACTTATAGGATGGGCTTAAAAGTACAGTCAACGAGACAAATATGGAACGCGTATAAAATAACGAAGATTCTAGTAATGGGGGATTCTAGTCATGTACAATTTACTAAAGCAATTTATTCAACCCTTATTCGACTCTGACTTTTCTTAATTTACGTTATTCGATGGTAACAAATTGACAACAATGACAAACGATCAGCGTAATAAAAAGTACGGATATATATTAATTCTCTCATTGAAAATTCGATACATCCGGTGTTCATTCATAAAAGCTCAGAAGAGTATGTCAATACCAGGTGAAAGTAGTTAGATTTTCTCAGTTCTGGCGGAAATTCCACACTGTAATCGTCGCATCCTTTCCAAGAAGGAATGTACTAAGAGAGCTGAGAGAGAATGCCAGCAATGCAACCAATTGGTCAAAGTTAAAGATCTCCATAAAGGATTCAACTAGTGCAAGTTTTTATGTCAGTTCAAGTAGTAGAGATGTACCGATTAGGGTTTTGGTTAGCCATCTAACCTTTTAATCGATCTCGATTAGTCGTCTGTGCCGATCACTTTCAAATACTGCAACAAAATGTATCAAATTTCTGTCATATTTATTTTATTAACGTCTTGTTTCTGTGTCTTAAAATTCTTTTTAGTATAATATAAAATAAAATAATATATTATAACATAATGACTTATTATAACAATATAAGTATAAGAATAATTTTTTTTTATGCCTTAGCTATTTTCAAATACACTCCTCCTTTCAGCGTCACTATAAAGGCATGAATGTCATGTTCAAAAGGAATCTTGGTTTTCTCGCAGACATCGACTCTGTGGTTACGGAGAATCGTTGCAAGTCCAACTTTGCTTTGATATTGCGCGAAACGGGCACCTACAAATAATTATAAAAAATTATATATTTATTTGGCTTGAAGGTTTGGGAAGGAAACTTTTCACAGAAAATTTTGAACAAATTCCAACTCATGAAGATTTTATATGTTAAAAATAGAAGAAATGCTTTCTAAATGGGAGAAGATGATAGAAGGTAAGAAAAAGATATTGACGATTTATCTTTTCCATAATGTCATGCTGATTGAAACCGACGATTTAAGCACATGCCAAAGATTTGATATTTTCTTATCTTATTATTATATTAGCATACCAATACAGTTTCTTGGTCCATCGCCAAAAGACAGATAACTCATAGGATGCCTAGCGGCGACAGCATCCTCGTTAAATCTTTCAGGGTCGAATTTCTCAGGATCCGGATATACATTTGAATCATTTTGAATGGCATATATTGATATAAATATATCTGTTCCTTTTGGTATAGAAATGTTCGTGTCTCTAAACGTATAATTTTCCATCGCTTGCCTGTTTAGCATAGGTAATGGCGGGTACTTTCTTAGCGTTTCTGCGGAGAAAAGGCATAGAAAATATTACCATTCGTATTAATAAAATTATTTTTTGCATATTTCAATAATTTTGCGAGTCTACTACACACCTTTAAGTACTTTGTCCAAGTATTTCATTCTTTTGATATCTGCATATGTCAAAACTCCATTACTTTTGTCGTAGACGTCTCTAATTTCTTCTCTTAGTTTGTCTTGTATTTCGAGATTTTGTGCTAACTCGTAAAGAGCATGTGACATCGTTGAGGAAGATGTTTCGAATCCACCGACGAAAAATGCGAAAGTTTGCGAGGCAAGCAACGCGTCTGTGAGTTCTGCAAAATACAACAAGATTCGTTACTATGCATTATTATGATATTGCAATAATAATTTTATTATGATAATTTATAATATGATATATTTATAATGATAATTTTATTCGAAGCATAATATTAAACTGTATTCTCATCCTCACCAATATTGTTAACTCTATCCGGGTGTTTCTTCAGTTCCATCAGCAAGTGCACAAAATCTGGTCTGATTATGTTATTATCCATCCTGTACTTCATCGTATCGATAAATAAATTTACAAAAAAGTCATTGACTTCTTTTGGTTGCAGGTAAGAACCAATTATTTTATACAAGGATGGTGTAAATTCTCTACAAAAATCTCGAATTATCTGTTTCGCGTTAACTGCAAAAATTTGTTTGCTCATTCGAAGAAATTCAGAGTTCTTATCCTCGAGAGCATTCATGTTTAGTCCAAAAACACAGCTACCGATCGAATCGATCCCGAATTTTGCAGTCAACTCACGGCACTCCACTGGTTCACCCTTCTGTGCTAATTTTTCCAAGTGTTTCTCCAACTTTTCCGCGCATTCTGCTATAAGTGGGAACATTTCTTTGAGCTTGCCGGATGTGAATACCGGCGAAAGTTTAGCTCTCAACGGCCTCCATCTTTCAGCTTCTAACATGATGAGATTTTGCTGTATTGGTTCTATCTACGCAAGAAATAGCAATAATAATTAGTTACTCGAAAAGTGTATGTAACGCAGAAACAATGAAGTTGTTAATTACTTTTTCATCATATATTTTAAATCCTCGGTCAGCGAATAAAGAGAAGTCCTTGATGAGAATATCTTTAATCATATCTAGGTTGTTGGGCATCAGAAGTGGTGATGTTCCCATGTATATTCCAAAAGCTGGTTCATTCTTATATTGGTCGTACAATCTCTTCGTCCAATCGGCCATCGATTCTCTTTTAAGAAGAACGCCCAGAATGTTGCCAAAGAAGATTATCGGTTTTGGTCCAGGTATATTGCGACTTTTCCAGAAGTTGTAGCATGAAGAGTAATGATAATAGATCGCAAGAAGTAGTATGGAAATGCCACACAGTAGTTGAAAATAGTCCATGTCGAACGAGATTTCTTTAATTTCAACGAATAAATATCAGTGTTTGTAGGATAGTTTTTAAATATAGAGTGTGCAATTAAAAACGTATTCTTAACTATTAATGATCGAAAATTTTGTATCTATATGATATTGTAACAGGATGAACATTCAGAAGGATAAAAACATAAATAAATCGTTAACGGGCAAGCTGAATACGACTAATGAATTTTGTTTGATTTTTAAAAACTTACCTCACTTTGGGCTCAGGATGAGATATTATTATGGTGTAACATGTTGTCTCTATACAATTGTGATAAATGAACCGCAAAAGCGTGGAGTTCACATAATAATACTATCAATACGAAAATGAAAGACAGGCGCTTACGATTAGTGACGACACGACGCGTCACGATGGCAACGACTACTTCGAAGTAGATAACGATGATCGCGCTCGGATGATCATTAGTACTAGCGATGAATCGTGGAACGTACTTCCTTGATGTTGTTTTTTCTACTTATACTCTATAAAACTTTTAATGAAATAAAAATATTTATGGTATAAATTTTCAAAAATTTGTCAAATGTATAGCATAACTTTAGAATGTTCGTGGCATTTAGTCGAGTTACGGACAAGTAATTTGCTATTAACCCCTTCCCGTGCCATTTAGTTCGACGAAACAGATCACGCTGATGCTCGTAAACAGGAACTTACATTCAGTCACGATCGTAACGGGGAAAAAAACAGTCCGTGAGCTCGGTTTGTTATGTTTACGTTTGGTCCAAGTATCTGGTCGCGAATCAGACTGGCGATATTCATGTTTGGGCCAAAATCTTCATCGCGAGTCTGACTCGCTAAAGTACAGGAAGGGGTTAAACTAAGAGCACTATCCGCACGTTTTAAAATTAATTGTACGAATTAGAAAATTGCACATACAGTGAGATTCTGTTTATACAAACCCCATTGAGGGACGATTTGGTTCATACGACCAGGTCGTTTATATAATAGAAGTCCATCTATATACAGGGTGGCTGGTAACTGGTGGTACAAGCGGAAAGGAAGTGATTCTACGCGAAAAAATAAGTCGAAAATATAGAATAAAAATTTTTCGTTTGAGGCTTTGTTTTCGAGAAAATCGACTTTGAATTTTCGCTCGGTACGCGTGCACTTTATCGCGTCTCGTTATAACGGATCTCATTGTAGATCGTTGTCTCGATGGAAAAATTAAAAAAAAAAATTTTTTTTTAATTTTTTATTCTATATTTTCGACTTCTTTTTTCGCGTAGAATCACCCTCTTTCCGCTTGTACCACCAGTTACCAACCACCCTGTATATTTCTCTCTATCGCTAACGATTTTTGGTTCAGTTAATAAGAATACATTTGCTTTTAAATACGCAATAACGTTGCAAGCCTTTATTAATTGCGACGCATGAGAGCGTATCACACAAGGAGCGCACCTATTATTTACATATTATAATTAGACATTGTACACATAACTGAATTAACGCGCAGCGATAGTTCGGATTATAGGAGCTTACCTAAAGTTCATTTAATCAGACACTATTAAAATAGCGCACGTAAACAGAGGTATCATAGAAACATAAACTAAGAAACTCTTTCTGGTGTCTTCAGTCAAGTGACTATAGTGACTTGTCACCAAACTAATACTGTTATGGCAGATATCTTGCAGCAGATAAACCACGAAAAGAAAAGTTTAGGAACACCGATACCGACTGATAGAGATTTAATAACAATCTATAAGTAGCTAATATCTGAAAGGACAAATTAATCATTTTGCGTCTTTTTGCATTATATTCAGTTATAGATGACACGTAAATCAGATTTTGCCATAAAACTACGCTCCATTAAATTCTAACTCATCGTTTGATAATAATTGTCATCACGTAGAGTATAAAATAAAGTAAATGATGCTTATGTGATTATATACAGATATTTTCTGATAATTAATCTCGTTTGCTGATAATTCAGCGCGACAGATAACACCGTTGCTTGTAATAAACAAAATTATTACTACGTTCATTTGAAACAAAATAACTATCGCATAAGTCTGTGTATGGTTTGATGATAAAAGCAAGAAGGATGATGTTAACCTATAGAATATAACCTATAATATATGTTATCTAACATTTTAACTTTTCGACGTATTTTTGCTGCTACGCAATTGCACCATGTGTACTGATAATCAACTACACGCTATATAGCCAACGTATTGCAGTAATGTGACCGTAAGATATTGTACACTTACTTGTTGAGATGGGTAATTATATGAAGATGAAAGCTTCCTGCAAGAAAGAAACTGTTTGGATTGTATCTACGATCAATGCCAAACTGTACTGACTGAAGTCGTTTCAGCCAGAAATAGTATGACTGTAAATTTGCTTCTACCCACTCTCCATATGGCGCAGTTGATGAGTAGCAATTGGTTAACGCCTTCTTCGTACGCCGCTTATACGGCTTATTTTTTCTTACACTTTCTTATCTTCGAGCAGTCGAAAATTGTGTGGAAAATTGTCGATTGTATCAAATTTATTCGTAGTAATTTTTTAATTACAATAACGATTCGTTTTTATGCGCTAACAAAGTTGGTCCGTTTGTCGTTATCTTTATAATACTGTGTGAATGAAAATTCACGATAACCGAATTCTATAATGATACTTCCACCGAAATTTTGTTACATCTACGTTTCAAAAGTTTCAAGCGTTATCAATAAAATATTTTCGTTCTCTGATACGATCGTTTCTAAAGAATTTGTACACAATAATACAACTTAATTTACGGTTATTGCAAGGTACACGATGTAATAGTATAATTAGATAAAAAATACATTTGAATAATTATTTACATTAACATTGTGCTTTAGTTATCTTTAAATTTACCCCGCCGGCGAGCGATAACAAAAATGCCTCTTTGTCCGGTTCGTATGGAATTTTGGTTTTCTCGCAAACATCGACTTTGTGATTGTGCAGAATCGTTGCAAGACCGACCTTGCTTTGATAATTGGCGAATCGGGCACCTGAAAGCAATTTTTAAAAATTACATCGATCCGATATCGTATAATTAATCGTATAATTATCATAGTATCAACTAATAGCATTATATAAGAATAAGGGTACAAGATACTATGTTGCGAGTATATTTTATTTATTTTATTTAAATACCAATGCAGTTTCGCGGGCCATCGCCAAAGGATAGATAGCTCATAGGATGTCTGGCAGCAACAGCATCCTCGTTAAATCTTTCCGGATCGAATTTCTCAGGATCTGAATAAATATTTGAATCGTGTTGGATACCATATACTGGTACCCATACTATTGTTCCTTTTGGTATGGTGATTTTTGTGCCTTTAAACGTATAATTCTCCATTGCTTGCCTGTTTAATACCGTCAGTATTGGATACTTCCTTAGTGTCTCTATGGAGTAACAAAAAATATTTCTTCCGTAAAAATAAAGCACAGGTTTTATTCGCGAGAATCGGATCTATTCTCTCATTTATAAGTAAATGATCATTTTACTATCTTTTGAATAATCAAGTGTTTCTTTCTTTTTGTTATAAATTGTCATTACAGATTTCATTAGGTAGACGTGCTTTAATATTCTTTGGCACACACCTTTAAACACTTTGTCCAAATATTTCATTCCTTTGATACCTTCGTACGTCAGAGTTCCACCATCTTTGTCGTACTCATCTCTAATTTCTTGCCGTAATTTATCTTGTATTTCCTGATTTTGTGCTAATTCATAGAGAGCATGCGCTATCGTCGACGAAGACGTTTCGAATCCAGCAATGAAAAAGACGAACGCTTGCGCGGCTATTAGGGAGTCGGTTAGTTCTGTAAAACACACAATTTTTTGTTATAACTCTGTTAGTGACATATGTATTTTTCGCGATTTCATTTGAGATATACTTTCAAATTCCCTACTCACCAACATTTTCCATCTTTTCCGGATGTTCTTTCAGTTGCATCAGCTGGTAAATAAAATCTGGTCTTGCTATATTATTCGTCTTCCTATATTCCATTGTGTCACGAACCAGATTTATGAAAAAGTTGTTTATCTCCGTCATTCGTAAAAAGTAACCAACTACACTAAACAGAAATGGTGCAAGTCGTCTGCAAGATTCTCGAATAGTCTGTTTTATATTGGGAGCGAAAATTTGTTTGCCCATTCTTCGGAATTCGCTGTTCTCATCTTCAAGAGCATTCATGCTGATCCCGAATGCACAGCTCCCGATCACGTCGGTCGTGAATTTTGCAGCCAAATCACGACACTCTACTACTGGCACACCCTTTGCTACTATGTTGTCTAAATATTTTTCTAAATTTCCCGCGCACTCTGTTATAAGTGGGAACATCTCTTTCAGTTTACCGGAGGTGAATATTGGTGATAACTTCGTTCTCAGTGGTCGCCACCTCTTGGCTTCCAAAAGGAAGAGATGCTGCGACAATGGCTCTATCTACGCATGAAATTATATATCGATAAATTTACAAACACTTTGATTTCGGGAAGTCTTGCAATTGTTGCGAATAATAATTTCCGAAAAATGTTTGTACGATTATTTTATTATTTCCAAAACATCTCGTTTATCCTTGAACTCAAGATGCTTTTTACATCAAATCAACTGAATAAATCTGTTTTCAATAATGTTGTTGCGCGGAGCAATCAATGAAGGAAATACCTTTTCAAGTACTTTGAATCCTCTGTCCACGAATAAAGAGAAGTCTCTGATGAGAACATCCTTGATCAAGTCTAAGTCGTTAATAACAAGAATCGGTGATGTTCCTTCGTATATACCAAAGACCGGTTCACTTTTGAATTCGTTGTACAAATTTTTCACAATTGTGGCTACGGCCTGTCTTTTAAGGAGAAGATCCACAAAATTGCCAACAAATATTGACGGTTTTGGTCCAGGTACGCCACGATTCTTCCAGGTGTCATAAACCGAGCTATAGTAAAAATAGATCGCGAGAAGTATTGCAGCAATGCCGAGGAGAAGTTGAAAGTAGTCCATGTTGTAAGGTACTAAATTCCAATAATTAAAAATCACAATCAATGACTGCTGTCGTTTCTCTATTTTACTTATTTCTAAATGGTTTTACGCTTCGTTTCAAAATTATCAATCTTCAGTTTATTACGACGGATTGGTGTTTCAGAAATATTTTCTCGAATAATCGTATTCCATACGATCGTATTAATAACAAATACCTGGAATTCCTAATAACAAATAACTGGAGTCTTTCGGTCGATTTTTTTTTAATTGCTCTCTGTCAAGCGGAAGCAAGTGTTTACATACCTTTGAACGATAGTCTATGTATCTGCGAGGAAAATGTACTTCCGATGTAATAACGTTAGTAAAGTAATAATTTCCCGTGATATACCTAGATTACAAAATATACTTCGTGTTGTTTTTATCATCTACGTGCACTGTGACGAACTCCCAATGTAGTGTAAAAATCGTAGTTATTCTTATCACGTTACCAATATCAGAAAGCCGCTAAAAAATCAGTAAGTTTTGCTTGATCGATAAGAACATTTAAATTTTACTTTTAAATTGTAAATGAACACTTAAGGTAATTAGTCGGTTGAATAAAAAATACGTGACATTTAAATGTACAAATTAAATTTCAAATTGTTGTCATACTTACATGGTTGTTCTTTAAATAAAGCTTCTACTAAGTAGGAAGAAACGTGTCTGTCCGTATCTCACACAGAATGTTGAATGATATTAACGATGATGTTTCAACTTGAGCCAGCTGAGCGATAGCAACAGAGTCATTTTAGCTACTGTCGGTATTTTGCTGCTTGGCGTCATGCAACACACACTATTTATACGAAGGCAGGGATCAAAAGGCAGACTAATGGAAACTAATTTAGATTTTGAAACGAATCAAGATTTCGATATTGTTTTCACGAAAAGTTTCAACTTTGTTTCATCGCAGTGAATATTCTCCTTCGCTTATCTAGAGAATACGTATATATATATACGTATAGTTTGGATATCGTATTATTTTATCAGTTTTTTCTTGAGAGGAATTTGATAACAAACAGTGACACAGCGTTAGTCCATTTCATTATATAATATTTATTTGATTTATAGAAATATGACCCGTATGACCATTAAATATATTTATAGAACATATAAAAAATATGAAATATCACGGGTGACAAAATCAGTTTAAAGATATAATAGAAATAATGTAGGGAAACTGTGTATATATATATATATATATTTGTCGAGTAAACAGTATTTGTCGAGAGTCATTCTGATAGATTGCAACGAAGTCCTTGACAAAGATTTACTCGTATCGTTTACGTAAACCATTCGTCATTGTGTAACGTCACCGTATGGCTTGCGAATATAATCACGAATTTACTGATACATATTGGATCAATATATAAATCATCAACATCCTTGATTCAATCTTTTGCTAACTCATTCTGACAATGTAACGTGTCATGAATATAAAAAACAATGTTTATCTGATTTATGAATTAATTTATATGAATGAATATATTTACTTGTAAATTAAGTAACAGTAGTAAAAAATTACTGTAAATAGAACAGTCTTCTTTTGCCGCTGATCTAATGATAGAAACTATTTCGCTCTAAGAAAACTGTTTAAGGATTTTGACGTGTTAAAGGCATGAAAAATGTTCAAACCGACCAGCCACAGAAAACGAGAAGAGTGAGTAACAAGTTACCATTGGTAGTAACCGATAGTAAGTATTTTGATTAACGCAAACTTGTAATCGATGCTATAATTTTATTATCAATTTTAAGTCACCATAAATGGTCGGATTAAAATTAGCTAGATATGTACATTATTGCGTATAACAATACAATTTTTAACTTTAGTATATTAATTCTCTACTTTGGTTATTTTCAAATGCACACCTCCTTTTAACGTCAGCATAAATGAAAGGGGATCAGTTTCGTAGGGAATCCTAGTTTTCTCACAAACGTCGACTTTGTGATTGCGAATGACCGCTATAATGCCAACCCTGCTTTGATACTGTGCAAAACGAGATCCTGAAAATAACGATTAAGAAGCTACGTCATTCATGCTTTTTTTTTTTTTTTTTTTTTAGAGGTAAAAGATACTTTACAGCGTAGGTTTTCTTTTCTTTTGCTTATTTTTATTAACTTACCAATGCAATTTCTTGGACCATCGCCAAAAGGCAAATAAGCCATAGGGTGTCTAGCAACAACAGCATCGTCGTTGAATCTTTCAGGATCGAATTTCTCAGGTTCCGGGTAGACATCTGCGTCTCTTTGGATTCCATAAGCTGGCACCCACACTTTCGTGCCCTTTTCTATGCTGACCTTGGTGCCTTTGAACGTGTAATTTTCCGATACCTCTCTCATTATAAACGGTATTAGCGGGTACATTCTCAGCACCTCTACATAGAGGAGAGTAAATAATTTATGTAAATAATCGTTTCGAATGTTGGAACAACTGCTCGAATAATTTTCTTCAGAAATCAAAGTTTCGTTTTAACGTTGTAACGCACCTTTGAAAAACTTGTCCAGATATTTCATCTCTTTAACTGCATCGTACGTTAAAACTCCTTGATGTTTGTCGTAAACCTCTCTGATTTCCTTACGTAATCTGTCCTGTATATGTTGGTTTAGCGCTAGTTCGTAAAGAGCGTGAGATATCGTCGTTGAGGAAGTCTCGAACCCAGCCGCGAAAAAGACAAAGGCTTGCGAGGTGAGCAACGAATCTGTTAGTTCTGTAAAGAACAATATCACCGACCTTTTATAATGATCTCATCCGATTAGAGTTATTATCAACTAAAATTGGAAAATTTCTTCTAAGAGGAAGTTTTTCGATAACGGAATTCAAATTTCGAAGCAAAAATTCATGGCTCTCTTTTCACTCTTCTGCACGTTAAGATTTATCAGAAATGGACAAATATTTGTAATCCACCTAAAGAAAGTCACAGACGGTTTATTTTAAGCTGTATACCTATATTTTCTAATTTCTCTGGATGGTCTCGAAGTTCCATCAGCGTGTTGATGAAATCTGGTCTGACTATCTTATTCTCTCTTCTGTATTTTATCGTGTCTCTGACCACGTCTATTAAGAATTGATCGACTCCTGGAATTTGCAGTAGATGGCCAAATATTTCGTAGATGTTTGGCAGAAATTGCCGACAGATATCTCTGATTTGCATTCGCGTGGTCTGCGTGAACATTTTTTTGCCTACTTCGCGAAATTCGCTGTTCTCATCCGAGAGAGCGTTCATGTTGATTCCAAAAGCGCAACTACCAATTACGTCGGTTGTGAATTTCCCAGCCAAATCGCGACATTCCACTGGTTTACCCGTTTCGACCACGCTGTCTAAGTATTCCTCCAGATTCTTCGAGCATTCTATTACGAGAGGGAACATTTCTCTCAGCTTGCCTGACGTGAATACTGGGGAGAGTTTTGCTCTCATTGGTCGCCATCTTTCCTCCTCCAGAGCGAACAGATGTTCTCCCAGTGGTTCTGCCTGAATAAAATCTCTTTTTGAATTTTTCTTTCTTTCAAGAAGTGGATATTAATATATTTCCTTTTACGCGCCAAGTGGCGTAAAAGTATCGGGCAATCAACGAACATAGAAACAGAAATTCGTAAATTAATTATAATTTTCAAGTACCTTTGGAAACAGGCGGAAACCTCGGTTAACGAATAGAGGAAAGTCCTTGATGAGAACGTCTTTGATTAATTCCAGATCTTTAATAACGAGGACAGGCGTCGTTCCCTCGAATATTCCAAACATTGGCTCTTTCTTATATTCCTCGTAAAATTCTCTCAGCTTATCGGCTAGCGACACTCTTCTAAGTAAAATATCTTTGAAATTACCAATGAAGACAGTAGGTTGCGGTCCGGGTATGCCACGAATCTTCCAGTAGTCAAATGTTGAGGTATAATAATAGTAGATCGCTAAAAGCACCACGCCAATGGCGCAGACAAGTTGAAAATAATCCATGTTGTATCACGCTTTCTGTAAAAATCAAATTTCACTGATCAGAATTGACTGGTTACAGTAACTTCTGCTTCTTATAAAGTGGATGACTAAAGCCACATGCTAAACGCAGGAAAACAAGCTAACAATTAATAACTAGCAGATTGATATCTGCGATATGTCGACTCCTCGATTAATTATCGACGATCGGAGTCTCTAACGATTAATTTTCTTTTATCGCAAGCGTTAATCAAATAAATTTAAACTTTTTATCGATTATTCATTTATATTCCATATCGAAGAACAATTGGATATCCACTCGAAAAGATCTTAAAAACTGAAACTTAATCCCAGTCTTCTTTGTCGATATTTCTTTCTTTGTAATAAGGATTTGCGCTGTTTAACAAAATAATAGCCTCTTATCATCTTATCGAGTTTTCGTCAATTTGCTTGTCAAGTTGCTCGAATATGTAGCTCAATAATTTCTATAACGACACTGCCGTGTTCCTTCTGTCGTTCGTACCGATGCTTACTTTTGTCGTCGCCCTAGAACAATCTCCATGCACACTTTTCTTGTTACAGTCGTCATCCAATTTAAGTAGCTATACATTCAACTGATACGATCGTTTCTTCTCCACATGTGTCACACTTGTTTGTTTTCTCGGTCATTCTAAGGTCGACATACACCACCGAGGAATTGTTTTAATCAATTTATAGATATCATTTATCTAATGCGAACCTCTTTATTGAGTTGACTGAAAATGTCCTTCTAAATTTCGACTTAAATACGAGATACAAGTATTTCGGGGCATACGCCATAATGTTAAACAATTGTGATATAGAAATAATAATCAGAGCCACTTTAACGTATTCTTAAATCTCTATATCGATATTGTCATTCATTTGAAAAATACGTATCTTTTATTCCATATTACGCGAGATTAAAATTTAGTACAAACAAGCAGTGCAGCAAGTATACAATACTTTACGGTATTCACCTTCGCTTCCTCGTCTATCTTTATTTTGTTTATTATATAAACATGACCCCACAAGGAAATACATTTTAATTTCATCCGTAAGATAAAAATAGATCATTCGTTTTGGTAAAACTTTGATAGCTAGTTCTCAGCAACAAGCAGTGCAACAAGTATACAATATTTTACGATATTCACCTTCGCTTCCTCGTCTATCTTTATTTTGTTTATTATATAAACATGACCCCACAAGGAAATACATTTTAATTTCATCCGTAAGACAGCCAAGATCGAAACGATCGCGAAAAGAAAAACTAAGGTAATCAAATTGTCAAAACGAATGATGAAGCTAATCTCCAATGACTTTGAACAGCCGTGAACTTTAATGTAACGTAATAGCTTTGCTTTATTGAACGTAACGATTCTAACAACTATACAGTAAAGTCACAACTGACTATTAATTAAGAAAAGGTTACTCTCTGCTTCTTTTGGTTCGCGCCGGTTTCTGATATTTGATTATTTGTATTTGTTCCATTGGTCGAATTCAACAGACGCAAAAAAATTTCCTCGATGAATAGTTGTTTTGCTCAACCAACTTCATCAATCGATAAAGCACGTAAAACTGTTATCTCATTATACACAATGTGAATTGATTATTTTGTCTGCTACGTTGAATACAACACTAATGAAGATGGCCGTTCTTTCCCGCATTTTAAATAAATAAGTGCATAGACTGGTGTGGGTATTGTAGAAATGTAGAAATAATTATGCACATTGTTTTGATGCCCACGGAAACGCGTTGCAACCAAAAGTTATTTCTGTTCATTTTGGTAAAATTTTGATACGTAGCTCTCTCAAAAAACGTAAAATGTTTTTGCAGCAAACAAATGTTACAACATTTATTTTCCATTTCTTTGTCTATCTTTATTTTAGTTATAAATAATTTTAAATAGATAGGTTTGATAGATTTTTTATGATTACATGCGTATCTTTTAGATGCACTTTAAATGTATTTACAAAGCTCATGGAATGTCTCATTTGTAAACAGATAAGATTGCAGAGATAGCAATATTTGTGTAACGATTCAAAACAATAGCCTGGTTGTAAACAACTATTGTTTTCCCAGCTGTAAGTGCGCTACTTTTTTCACAAATGTATCTTTACAAGGTATACAAATAATAGTAATTTCACTACATTTTGCAATGACATTGTACCGTGGTATAACACAAAAATGTTGAGATTACATTGAGCAGAATGTTTACGTTCGTTCCCTTAAACAATGAACTCAAACAATCGATACGAGACAACCTTGAATGAATGTAACAGTGAAATTGAATTGTGTAATATTAGAAATAAAAAATAATCAACATGATTATCGTCATAGAAAGTCTAAATTTACTAATTATATACATTGTAAACGGATTCCATATTATAAACTTTAAAAAAAAATTAGGTTGTTTCTAAAAATAAATAAAATAAAAAGTAAGAATTTTCTCCGAACTTTTTGATGAATCACGTAGGATTAATTGACTTGTATGTTGAAAAGTAATTGTTGAATTAGAACAGTTCTTCACATTTACGCGATGAAGTTTCCTTGATACGAAATCTTTACATATTGCTATTACTTACGTAGTAATCACGATGCTACGAATGTTTGTTCCGAGTCTACGTTTGTTGTGTATCGTGGAAAGATGTCAACTGATACTGCCAGCGATCATTACCTACGTCTCCTTTTAAATCGTGACGCAATTGAAATAAAATCATACATGAATGTATAGTAACAGAGATTATACGTAAGTTCTTCCAATTATTACACTGCTGATATCAAACAAAATATTTACTTATCTTTACTGTGTATCGTATGTCGTACATTACTGTGTATTACATAACTTACAAGTAATTACTGAAATTATTATTATTCTTGTAAAAGCAATTATTTCAGTTTAACTCGTGCAATTAACTTGCTCTAGAGAGAAAGAGAGAGAGAAGATAGGGTAGAAATTAGAAGTCACGAAACCCCATAGTGAACCATTAGATAAGGCTAATTAATTTGCTCCTTCCGTAGACACAGACTGTGAATATAAAATTTTTCGCTTTATCTCTTCTGCTATTTGACAAGAATTTCATGTCAGGATCATAAGAATACGGTTCCTTTGACTCTACAAGCAACGATTGTACGATAAAGCTTTTACCGAAGAAATTAAAATGAAAGGTATATAAAAAGCTACATGTACAAGCTAGGTATTTCATTTATTCTTCAAGAATTCTAAGCAATGCTAAACACTGCGAAAAATGCTGAAGCTGCTGTGGAAGTAAACACACATGTAACATTGTTGTGCAACACTTGCTGATGTAGCCAGTGAATAAGAATACTAATAGCAGATGGATATCGAAGAATTAGTAAATTAGTATTAGTAGATATTAATATTCGCTGTTTATATATGCTTATTATATACGTATATATTTCTATGACATTACATAAACGAACTGCTAGAAAGAATATCATATACATATTTCTATACCAGGTACATGCAACACATGAACATTCTGTATTGCTCTCTTATACAGATAGAAAATTATTTCGAGAATTAGTAAATTAATTTTTACTTTTAATTATGTTTAAATATAATCCTCCTTTCGGGCATATTATAAACGCATATGGGTTTAACTCGTATGGAATCGGTGTCTTCTCACAAACGTGCACCTCATAATTCTGCAGAATCTTAATTAATCCAATCTTCGTTTGGTAAATTGCGAAACGTGCGCCTGAAATCAAATAAATGAAAGAAGACAATGTCAATGCCATTTGATAAAATAATAATTCTATGGAAATAAAGTATAATCGTGTTATAAACGTGCCAATACAATTCCTTGGACCATGACCAAAGGGCAAATAGTGCATAGGATGCCTTGCATCTACTGCTTCCTTGGAAAATCTCTCGGGATCAAACTTATCTGGGTCTGAATAGATATTTGGATCCCTGTGAATAGAAAATACCGGTATCCAGACTCTCATGCCTTTTTGTAGTGATACTTTCGTGTTCGAGAAGGTATAATTGTCCGTCGTTTCTCTGGATACGAATGCCAAAGGTGGATATTTCCTTAATGTCTCTATAAACGGAATAAAAGGAGAAGATAAAAGTATTGATATAATGAATAAATTACGAAAGCAGATTGGTGAGTCTCCGGAATCGCCGCTAGTACAATAGTTGGTATTTGTGATTGTTGTTGTCATTCCGGAAACTTTTCGCTCTGCCCTCGTATCGTAGTAAACCTCCCGCGTATTAAAGGAATCGATCCTGTTACGTCTCAACCTTTAAATACTTTGTCCAAATATGACATCTGCTTTATAGTCTCGTATTTCCAATCCCCGGCATTTTTCGCATCGAATTCTTTTATTTCTTCTCGTAGCTTCTTCTGTATCTCTTGATTCAGAGCCAACTCGTACAGAGCGTTGCTGATCGTTGTCGATGAAGTTTCAAAACCTGCCGCGAAAAATACGAATGCTTGTGCAGCAAGCAAAGTGTCCGTTAATTCTGAAAGAAATGATCCTGGTACAATAATGGAAACTATGGATAGATTCGTATATAAGGATATTTTACAAAGCCACGTGTTGCCATTTGCAAACGAGAAAATGCCAACAAAATGATAATTTCGACGCGATAATGACCCGAAACATTCCTCTAAATTAGTTAAGACTTTCCTTTCTTTCGAGAGAAAATGTTAATATAATTAAACGATCAAATCAATCTGCTGATTTGAACCCAATTGAACATTCGTGGGATTACGTTACACGTCAATTGGGAAGTTGAATACTTTACATATGAAGGGGAGCTAATGGAAAAAATTACACATACATGGCGTGAAATATCAATTGCGTGTTGTATTCGATTAATTGAATCGATGACACACAGAGAGTATGCAGTTATCAAACCAAAGAATTATCCAACATCCCAAGAATTATCTCAAGTAATTATGTAATTGAAGCAAAGTATATCTCAACTTTTGTTACAAAGTTTCGATTTGTTCATCCGATTCGTTATTAATCGTAGATCTTACACGGGCATAATTGGAAAAAAATAACATGTTGCAACTTCGTACGTGGTCTGTTGTCTCTTTACGCTATTTTTAATTTCATCCGATGCATTTCGGAAGATAAAAGATATACAGCACTTTCCAAGCGCTCGTAATGTTTCTTAATTTTTGTCAGTAGGCGTACGTACAATAATTTATAGGACGAATAATAGTCTTTGCTAAAAACTTACTAATATCCTTTACTTTTTCGGGGTTATTCCGAAGTTCCAACAACGTATTCATGAAATCGTGCCTAACGATGTTGTGCTCTTTCCTGTAGTTCAACGTTTCGATGGTGATCCTCTCAATGAATACGTTCACCTTGTCTGGCGGAAGGATATAACCAAGTAAATCGTACAACTCTCCCATGCACTCCTTCATCCTGAATTTTATAATCGCCTTCCAGTGTGTAGCAAAGATTTCTTTGCCCATTCGGCGAAATTCGTTTTCCTCGTCCGACAACGAATTCACCTCAATCCCAAAGGCACAGCTGCCTATTACGTCGGTAGTATACTTGGCCGCAAGTTCTCGCACCTCGATGGGCTCTCCTTTCGCTATCAATATATCTAAATAGCTCTCGATACGTTTGGCACATTCGAAAATCAGGGAGAAGATTCCTTTGAGTTTGCCAGACGTAAATACCGGGGAAAGTTGCATTCTTAATGGCCTCCATCTTTCTACTTCTAAAGAGAAGAGGTGCTGAGAGAGTGGTTCCGCCTATAGCCATTGAACGAATTCACTATATTCGGGATGTTATATATTTGAAATATTTGGAACTTATTATATTATTTATCGTTATTTGTTATATCTTTTATCGCTTATCAAAAGAATAACTATCTAAGAAAGAGATATTAAATAAAAGAACATGAAGATACATAAACTTTCATTCGCTGGATGTATCAACTTATTTTTTATTTTGTTTGTTAGCCTGTTCTAATAGTTTCTTGCTGTGTATAATAATTCCTACTGTTAGTAGAGACTTCAATTTAACACGTTGAAATATAAACATGCGTTTCCATGCGTTCACTTACTATTTCTTGCTTCAAGAATCCGCGATTCGCGAATTTGGAAAAGTCTTTAATAAGAACATCTTTAATAATCTCAGGGTCCTGTATAACAAGATGAGGCGTTCTTCGTACGAATAATCCGATCATAGGTTCGTCTTTATATTCGTTATGTAGCTTCTGCAAGTATTCTGCAATCGATATCTTGCCAATCATCGGCCAGAAGACATTGCCAAACACTGGTATAGGTTTTGGACCTCGAACTGAACGATCCTTCCAAAAGTTGAATTTTGCCGTAAAATAATAATACAGCGCAATGAACACCACTGTCACGTAGCATAAAAATTCAAATGCCATTTTGACTTATTCAATCTCTCGACGATAGAGGTCAAAGTTCCGCAATCTGCAAAACATACAAATGTATGTATTATATATGTCGGAGAAGGGTCAGGAATAAGATTGTGGACGTTTGATAAATCTTCATTGGAATTTGCCATCGTCGTGTTATAACGAAGGTACGGTCTATTAATACGGGTATGGATACTACCGACTCGACAATCAACCGCAGCGGTTGGACACTCGCGATACTAGTAATGTTGGTCTTAGGTTCAATAACGAATCCGCGGTCAACGGGATGATAGATGTACGTGCTCACAAAAATCTAAATCGAACTCTTTGCGAAAACGTGGAATATCCACCGAGCGTACAGGCACTAAGTAACTCGCTAATACGACCTCACGAGAGAATGACTCTCCGTCGCGATGATGCTGCGGAGGAAAGCTACGATGGGGTGTGTCTGAGGACACGAGATCATCGGATTCGTCGAGGATAGCCTTCGTTCAGAAGGTGAGGGAATTTGGCGTTGATGCTAATTGGTCAATTTCCATATCGGTGGTTAGAAAAAATGCTAGCCGCCCTCGAGGGAAAGTTGCTAGTGGGAGACGCCGTTCGTTAAAAAATAGGTCTCTCCTATCTTCCCGTAGCTGGGACAAAGACTGTTTGAAGTACTTTAGTCAACTAATAGTCTGACTAATAGTCTAATAACTGAAATTACTGTTACTCAACTAATCCTACGATTTATGACGGGCCCTCAGGCTAGCTGAACATGTACTGCGGAGACGCATCGACATCTGGCAATTATTTTGCTCGAAGAATAAGGTCTGCGTGTGACGAGCCACGGGAAACATTCCAAACCGTTGGAATGTTTACTGTCGCGTGCCGCCACAAATATTTCTTTTAAGGAGAGCTATAGAATTACTCCATTACTTTTGTTAGATAAAGCGTTGATCCCGTGACCGCGGCTACGTTCGGCGACTGGCTGTCGCTTCGAGCCCAAGCTCATTATCACAACTCGCGAACAATTACAATTAGATTAAATAACTACAATTGTTTAATTACAGCTATAGTAGACTCTAGATTACAATGTTGCGGGATTATCCAAAATTCCAAAGGCTCCGGTGTTCTTTCATCTCCGACATATATATATATATAATAATAATGAATGATATAGGATTATTTATTCAGAAGTATTAGAAATTAGGATTTCCAATGATTTCTATCCTATATGATAAATTTATTGATAGATGGATCTATTTACAGTGGATTAAACAGGTAACGATGGTCATATAACGTGAACTAAATACGGTAATGTGATATAACTAAGACAAGTAAATTGACAACTCAGAGCCCACAACTAATAGTTTACAACTCATAACAATTCGGTAACTTTCTTTCGGCTCGCAAGTAATTAACTCCTCACAACTCGACTCTCAATTAACGATTCCTCGCAACTTCGACTCTCAGTTAACGACTGCCGCATAATTCGTCTTTCTCCCTTAAGCATCCCTTTGTCTCTTCTCGTATATCCAATACGTATGATGTCGATGGGTCATTGAAGTTTGCAGATATTAACTTGATACTCCGGACGAGAATTATGCTCATCTTCCGAATATGCCCACAGAGCTTCAAGTTGCTCTGTCAAGTAGTTTCCAACATACAGTGGGGTTCTCCTTGTCGCGGCTAATACGGAAACGAGACTGTTCGAATAGTGGTATTTCCAGATAATAAAATAATTTTTCTGACATGAAATTTCACTTATTCCAATACCAATTAATCGACAATTTCTTGAAATATTTATGGATGCCGTATCTTTTTGACTGTTAAGTTATAATTCTTTTAATAAAAATAACTGCACGGAGTTACATTCTTTTTGTATATCAAACCATTTTCCTTCGCAGTTTCCATTTTTGTAAAAACGCCATTATCATCGTATCTTTGTCGCAATAGAAGCATTTTATAACGTTAATGTGATAAGTGCTTTTCTATCGTCGCTATTCTCAGAATAATCTACGCGATTTACATAATTCTCATCATACTTTTTACTTACTATGTTTACGTACAATGTCTGCGATTGTCGTTTTTCTAATAGCACGTCTTTTTTTTGCGGTAATTAGACAAATTTCTTGAACGAGTTTGAAATATGTTATCATTCTTTTATCGTTCTTTTACGAGATATTCGTAAAAATCATCAATTAAATTTAGTTTCTATTACACTTCACTCTGGTACATAGATGATACGCATTTTTACATAGATATAAATCGAAGTGAACTTTGAAAATATCTGGGAAACTATGGCCGAGCGGCGATAATACGTTTAAGAAAAGATCATACAACATACTGACAATTGAGATTTTTCAAGTTCATCAAAATCGATATCACCTGCGACTTCTCTAATCATGTCGTATTTTCTTTTGATAGTTGGAACGCTATTAGGTTCATATTAAGCTCTTACGATCATTATTCGCTCGATCGATTAAAGGAAATAACAAATAAACAGAAAAGGGTATCTGTTATTGGAAAAAACTATGTTCCGATAATAGAACATTCGGATATTAAGATTTGCGTATTAAGATACGGATAATGAGTATTCGGGCCTAAAATACAGAAAACGGATAAATAAAACTCTACTATATGGCGACTGTCAATTACAAAAATATCATTTTGAGGGAATTTAGAGTTTAGAGTTTAGAGAGGGGATTTGGAGTTTAGTCTATTGAATAAGAGGTAAGTAAAATATGAAAAATCATACTTACATTTAATTAGTTATTCCTCTTCCTCTTCCTTAACACCTTCCTCTTTTTCGTACAGTCGCAAAGTAATTCTAGTCTCTTTGAATGTTACACTAATGTATGCGAAACATTACTTTTACTCTGCGATACAGCAATTTCCTTTAAATCTGTTTCTCTTCACTGATTTTGTTAGCATCTATTTGTCGCGAAGATTAGAAACGTACTTGCATGCTATTCGCGAGGCACTGCAGTTCTACTATAAGCTTATAGGCTTATTTAACGGCCTTGACAAGTTCTAAACTATAAAAAGAAATATTGGGATGCTTGGATTTTCATCAGCGCGTCGCTTCGTACCAAAGCTGATAACTCCATTGATATTGACAAATTAGGGCTTTAAAACGTTAAAACTCTACAAAAAATGCGACAAAAAGATATCGACACGCTATACAGGCCACTTAAACTGTAACTGTTTCCTTATTCATCTAGAGAAGAAGTAGTAATACGGTAACTACAATCTCGCGAGAATCTAGCTTCCGTCATCTTTTATCTTAAAAGCTAGAAACAAAGACACTTGAGAGTAAATTAAGCTCTCTGCCGCGTATACTGAGTCGTGCGTTAGCGGATGCAACAATTTTGCAACTGGAACGTCTCGTCCAGTGCAGTTTCAACGCCAGTCGGTACAGTTTCAGACGGGCAAAAAATTCTGGTGATACGAGGGAACAAAGTTGAAATCCGAAGACGCGTGCTATTCAAGAAACATATTAATTAAAATGAAGCGGGGAAAGGACGCTTGTAATAGGAGTTTAGCCTCCTCGTAAACTACAGAATCATACATGTTATTTAGTGCTTATAGTTAATTGTTCAGTTCCGAAACTTCTCCTTCCTTAAGATGCGCAATTATTACTTCATAAACGCACCGTTGCACACCGATTTCTTTATGTTCAGAAAGCCTAATATCTTTCCGTATGGGCAATGATTGAACGGCGCTGAGCTAGGATATTCCATCTGAATCAGTCACACAAGCCTCGAAAAAGAACAAATTCAACATTAGATATCTATTATCTTCCATGTATTATTTATTGATAAAATAACAATCCCATTTTTCTTAATGTTATATTCTTAACTACTTAACATTTTGTACAATTTTTTCCTATATACAAGGGGTGGACTACCGATACTACCGATAACAAGGATTACATGAGTTTACAAGCCCCGTGCGTGTATACACGAAGATACAAGAACTATCTATTTGATATAGGTAGTCCTCTTAATTCGGCAGTCAGGAGACAACCGGCAACGCTACGATAACAAGTTATATAAACATCAACAATGTTTTAATTTGACTATATTGATATATGTAATGAAAACATGAACTACTTGTTTCTATGAGTAAAATATTTGAACTACTAGTAAAATACATAAAAACAATATTCAACAGAACGTGTACCGCGCCTCGATATTATATTGAATTTCATTTGTCACACTCCGACAAACGTTCGTCGCATTAAATAATACGTCTATAAATTAAACAATTTTATAAATGCCGAAGTATACGTTAATAAAAAATTTTATTTGTGACAAATGAATGTTAAAATTGTGTTAGTCCTCTACCCTGGTTATCGTCAAATACAAACCGGTTGTAGGTGTCAGAACGAATGAAAGTGGATTATATTTATAAGGAATTAGAGTTTTGGAACAAACGCCAACCTTGTTTTTATGCAGGATTTTTATTAATCCAATTTTCGTTTGGTAGATTGCAAAACGTGCACCTGAAATAAATTATCGAATGTCAGATGTAAGTAAGTTCATTAGTTATATTTTTTAATATATGTATTATGATACTATATATACTACACGCAACTTTACTAATCGTAATTCTATCAATTCTAAGTCTAATTCTCCGATGGCAGATTTCTTGCGTTATGTTCGTCTAAAGTCACGCCTACTTTTTTTTCTACATCTCGATCTTAATCGCACGATCTTTCCGCTTGCATACTCGACGTTTAAAACTCCGCAATTCGTAGTAATTCTTAGAATTTTCATTTCCAGAAATATATGTTTTTACCCATCCTCGTTCGAAGGATAAAATTATTTAAAGATATATTTCGTTTCATATCGCCAATGTCGATCAATTATTTGAATTATTTATCAAGAAAAAACCGATCGATATTTTGCTAAATACGTACCGACACAATTTCTCGGTCCATGTCCAAAAGGTAAATAATACATAGGATTCCTTTCTTTTATCTTATCCTCGGAAAATCTTTCGGGGTCAAATTTTTCTGGATCTGGATAAATCTCCGGGTCCCTGTGAATGGGAAAAACTGGCACCCATATCAACGTTTCTTTGGGAATTGTTACTTTCGTATTTTCGAACGTATAATCTTCGACTGACTCTCTGCTTAAAAATGGCAAAGCTGGATACTTCCTTAGTGTCTCTGTATATGAAATAAGAATGATAATTACTGGTATAAATGTAGGAAGTAGAAGATAAGCAGGTAACAGCAATAATGAGAATTAATAGTATGATCATGCTATATAGTAACTCTGAGCTAATGCATCTAATCTACACATATGAATAAACGATCAAGTTCGATCTTAGATGCAAGCGATTATAATATTTACCTTGAAACACTTTGTCCAAGTATTGCATTTGCTTTATAGTTTCGTACTTCCACTCTCCGTCATTTTTCTCCGCGAACTGTATGATTTCTTCGCGCAATTTGTCCTGAATGTCATGATTCAAAGCCAATTCGTAGAGAGCATTGCTGATCGTAGTCGATGAGGTCTCGAAACCAGCCGCGAAGAAAATAAATGTTTGTGCGGCTAACAAATCGTCCGTCAATTCTACAAGCGAAAAGATATACATATTACGATATTTGAAGCGTGTATTTCACTCAGCAGCGATATAAGGATAAATTCTTAGAGATATCCTTATCGCACCGAAGCTTTCTTGCAAATTATTTACGCTAGTGTACTAACTAATATCGGCGACTCTTTCAGGATGCCTTTTCAGTTCCATGAGTATATTCATAAAATCAGGCCTGACGATTTTATTCTTCTCTCTGTATTCGATCGTCTCTCTAGTGATTCCCATAATCATTTTCGTTTCCTCGTTATACGGCAGTACACGAGCGAGAAAAACGTGCAACGGTGGCAGGATCTGCCGTATTCTTATACGCAATATTTTCCAGAAATCGGTAGAAAAAATTTTTTTACCGATTCGACGGAAGTCGCTCTCGTTTTCCGAAAGCGAATTCATCTCGATGCCAAAGGCGCAGCTGCCGATTACGTCAGTGGTGAATCTGGCGGCAAGTTCTCGCACATCGATAGGATCTCCTTTCTCTATCATCGTGTTCAAATAACTTTCAAGGTGATTAGAACATTCTAAAATTAAGGAAAAAGTTCCTCTAAGCTTGCCAGAGGTAAACACCGGAGAGAGTTGAGTCCTCAAAGGTCGCCATCTCTTGGCTTCCAGGGAAAATAGGTGATTAGATAATGGAACTGCCTGTGTTCGTTAAAAACATGATACGATACGTCACGGTTACTTAAAAGTGATTCATAGATTACACAAGACTAAAATTCATTTGTTTCTCTCTCTATGATTCTATTTCTTTCGATTTAAATTACTCGCATTCTTTTATATCTACGCATACTTACCGGTTCGCTTTTTATGAATCCTCGATTCGCGAATTTGGAAAAGTCTTTAATCAGGATGTCTTTGATGAGATCAGGATCTTTGACTATTAAGACGGGTACTGTTCTTAAAAATATTCCAACCATTGGTTCGTTCTTAAAATCATTGTAGTTTCTCGTTAGCAATTGTGGAAGCGATTCCTTTCCAAACATTGACTTCATAATATTGCCGAAGAGGAGCGTGGGCTTTGGTCCGGGTACTCCACGGCTCGTCCAAAAATTGTAACGTATCGTTAAATAGCAGTAGAGCACAATGAGCGCTAATGCGAGCCCGCACAGTATTTCCAAGGTGATAAACATTGTATATTATACGTTGATAAGAAGTTATTTGCTACAGAATATAAATAACTTTTAACGAGGCGCGAAATAGGAATCAAACTTCATAAAATATACAGAAAATAGAATTTATACATACTGAAATTTTTGACTTCAGATAAACCGGGCAGCTGATATACCAACCGGATTTCGCGGGGCGTTCTAGTTCACGAACAGCTCAAATATTTTTCAAACTGAAATGGAATCGAACTTGATAGAACTGAAAAAATCTATAAAAAGTTCAATACAAACATATAAAAAGTCCCAGATTAATTAATATCGTAATTCCTCTAATTAAAAAATTCCAAAAAGGCGATATTATTTATGTAAAAAAAAGAAGATAAATTCTCCCCTTAACTTTAATTAAAAAATAAAATCTGGCTGAAGAATAACGAACATTCACAGTTTAAAGTTTAAAGTTGAAAATTCACCTGTATCACTATCAGCGGTCTAATAGGTACTGTTCCAGTCTTTTGTTTACTAAAAGATATACATTTAATCGCAGTGCGCATGATCTACTGAGTCATGTTGGCAAATAATAATTCCTTAGATTTACATGATATCATTTCTGCGAGCTCACCACAGTCTTTGTTTCTCTCTTTTCGTTTTTCGTTTAAATATGCATGGCCCGAACGAATAGCACGTAATTTAATATTTAATAAGATAAATTTAATAGCGTGTAATAGCATGAAATTTATCATACACACGTACTAGACCGATTCTTAACTAAATTGTGTTCAAACCCTATTTTCTTGAAAATAGAGTCTTAAATAGAAAAATGTATTGTACGTTTTCAGCTTATTTTCATGCGTAGAATGATACCCTGTCGATCGATTATTTAGTCTTGTCCAGTCTGAAATTAGCCACGTTTAAGTATACTCAAGATACAGATCATAACGTGCTAAAATTGAACTTCGCGTGGATTAAAAACTTCACCTTCGTCCGTAAACTGTAAACGATTCATATAGCAACGATAAACGATGTGAACGCTGACTTATAACGTGATTTATAACACTTCATCATTCCTTTAGATTTTCCAAAGTTTCAACTTTTCTTCGACTGTTTAGTCTGTTATAAAGTATTATTCTTTAGTGATGTGATATATCGAGAAAAGACGTTCGCGCAATAAACAATCGTAATTGTTTCCCGAAAATATTCGTTGACAAATTTTGAATAAGAAAGGAAAACAGATGAAAATCTCGGTACTGATTGAATTACGAAACGAACGCTATTCGATACGTGTGAAACTGTAAAGCTGTTTATATACAAGTTAGTAGATTCAGATTCCTTTCCCCTCCTTTTCCTACACCTCTCAAACCGGTCTCACAGTTAAAATTCGTTGAAAAGAACATAGTGAGATGTTACTTGCCAACGCCCTGGCCACGCTGAGTACACTCGTTCCCGTCAGATCACGACGAAAGTTAAACAGCGCCGGGCACGGATAATACTTAGATGGGCGATCGCCTGGGACTCCGTGTGGCGTTGGCGAAGCGCACTGGGGCCCCCCCCCCCCGCCCCCGTGGTGGGGTTCGGGCTTTGGGCGCTTGGCGGCTCAGCTCCTCGGGACCGCCAAGCAGTCCGGTAGGGGAACCGGGCACGACCCTGGTGTATGACAATGGTGACACACCGCTCCATCAGCGGTGGTATTAGGCGCGCGGGGCAGGCCCCGTTGCGACGCTCACAGCGGTTTCCGGGCTTCTCTCGATCGCAGCCGGGACGGTTATTGTGGATGTTTTAGTCGGTTGGAGTCCGACACTACCTCGCCGCTTTTTCCAGAAGCGGCCTGGCGTCCGTGCGGATTTCCTCCACGTAAAATATAAAAAAAAAAGTGAGATCTTACTTTTAATATTTCATTGATATTACTTTACTTTACTTTATGGCCTTCGTTAGACTACAAATAAATTAATAATTAATTTAATTCGATTAATACATTAAACATACGTATAAAAAATTATTTATTTCATAAAATAATCTTATAACAAAAATACATTCCTCTTTTCCCCTAGTACATCATCAGAAAATATTTACAATAAGTTTACCTAGCCTGGTAATAATTTCCAAAGGAAACAAAATGATATATTACGTTGAATGTGATAATAATTACAAATAAATTATGAGAATATCATTAAATATCTTCTTTTGGCTTTCCGCTATTTTACTGCCATTAATAACTGATTCTTCATAATTGATTTCTTTAAAAATCAATCATAAAAATGAAGCTTTAAGCGAAAGAAAATTGCTATTGCGTACAGATTGCGTGATTTTCGTGGATTTTATCGGAGAGACATAGTCTTATGTTTACAACAGCTAACTTGAATATCGAAAGGGTTATAAAGTATTTTATTAACTTTCAACTTTCGTAATTTTTAGATCGAGTCCGTGTTTGGGTGCTAGCGTGAACGTACGTGGTTCATTTATATACGGAATTTGTGTTCGTTCACAAACATCAACCTTATAAGTACGGAGGATTTTTATCAGTCCAATTTTAGTCTGGAAGATTGCAAAACGTGCACCTACGAAAAAAACATGATACAATATTAATATATCGTAGTATCTTACAATTGATAACCAATTTCAATAATATGCCTTATATAGTAGGTTTATCGATTTGTAAATAATTTGCTTTCGCACGAACAACTGCTTAACAAGGTGATACTACATACCAACACAATTCCTTGGGCCATCGCCAAAAGGTAGATAATGCATCGGATGCCTTGCAGCTACTGCATCCTCCTTAAACCGATCGATGTCGAACACGTCAGGATTCGGATAAATCTCTGGATCGCGGTGGATACCGTATGCAGAAATAAAGATCCTAGTGTCCTTTGGAATTGTGAGCTTTATATCTTCAAAGGTATACTTCTCCGTATTTTTTCTCATTATGACGGTCACCGGTGGGTATTTTCTTAACGTTTCTAAAGATAAAGAACCTCTGTTAAAACTTGCAATTTTCTGCAATTCTATTAGCTTATTTTATTATTAACGCATCATTTTAGTCTACGAGCATTTATAAGAAATGTAAACATTCAACATATCCAAAAATATCCAACAAACCTTTAAACACGGCATCCAAGATTGGCATTTTCTTAATATTTTCATATTGCCATTTCCCATCGTTCAACTCGTGATGTTCCTTGATCTCGGCTCGTAATTTATCCTGTACATCTTGATTTTGCGCCAATTCGTAAAGGGCATTGGCTATCGTTGACGAAGAAGTTTCAAAACCAGCCACGAAGAAAAGGAATGCTTGTGCAACTAGCAAAGGCTCGGTTAATTCTAAAACGAGAGAAACGACATTTTCATTATATCACCACCTTAAAGTAGAGAAAGTCGTTCTTAAGACATCCTGAACAGTAACGTTTTGTCACCGGTCTCGATTCGTGTAGGAACGAACCATTCTAATTGCGCGCAACTGTTCCCTAATTTTCCTCGACTTTTCTCACCAATTATTCACGACAAACGATCACACCAAATTTCTACAACGTCGAAAAGCATACACACGTACTTATGCTCAACTTCTCAGGGTGATCCTGCAGATCCATAAGAGTGTTAATGAAGTCCGGTCTAACGATCTTGTTCTTCCTTCTGTGCTTTATCATATCCAAAACAGCGTTTGTGAAGAAAATAGTGGTTTCGTCTTGTGGCAGTATATAACCCAGAAGAGTGTACAATGTTGGCAAATTCTCACGAAGTCTGTTTTTTAATACCTGCTTTAAACCAGGACCGAAGAATTCCCTTCCTATATCGCGGAATTTACATTGCATGTCTGACATGGCATTCATGTCGACTCCGAAGGCGCAACTGCCAATTACGTCGGTGGTGAATCTGGCAGCCAGTTCTCGTACTTCGATGTAGCTTTTTGTCGATATCAATGATTCCAAATATTTCTCCAGAGTGTTAGAACATTCATCGATCAGAGAAAACATGTCTTTTAGCTTGCCCGATGTGAAGGTTGGCGATAGTCTTGTTCTTAGTGGTCGCCATCTTTCTGGTTCCAAGGAAAACAAATGTTGAGAAAGTGGTTCTGCCTATATTGAAAAATTCGAATAATCGAAAAATAAATAATATAGAACTTAAAAAAAATATATATATAATATATAATTAATATATATTTAAATATATTATTGTGTTATATTACATATTGTAACATATATCATTGAATTTCTAGAATTCTATATCCATATCTACATTCGATATCTATTCTTAATGATCAAACGTATCCGTTAAGTGCATTTCTAATTTTATGATATGAAACAAATTGATCAAAACATTATATTATGATTAATATCGAAGCTTATCGTTTAATATCAGTATATAACACTATCTATGAACTTGAAATTACACATTAGCGATTATACGAATTATAGATAGAGTGCACAGTGCAATAGTAACTTTCACTGACTTCACGCTAACTTTATTCGTGCAACCTTACTTCGAACTTATTTAATTCTTACATAAAATTACTCCTTCGCGTACTTACCACTTCGTTCACAGCAAGGCCACGATTAGAGAATTTGGAAAAATCTTTGATAAGAACAGTCTTGATTAAATCAGGATCATTTATAGCAAGAATACGTTGCGTTCGTACGAACAATCCAAACACAGGCTCATGTTTGTATTGTTTGTAAAAAGACATCAGTCGATCACCTATGGATATCCTCCCAAATATTACGGGAAAAAAATTTCCAAACAACAGTTGTGGCTTGGGTCCAGGTATTCCGTGCTTCTCCCAATACTCATAGGGCTTTACTAGGTAATAGTAAAAAGCAAGGAAAAGCACGATAAATCCGCAAAGGATTTCGAAGGCAGCCATTTTCTCTAAATTTTCGCCAAATTCTCGCAGCAATCAAAAATCCACTGACGAGAAACTGTAAAAGATACAAAATGTGATCTACGACCATCGTTATCACAACTTTCATTTTTACTAACCAAAAAGTGTGAAAAACGTTCTCTGATCTTTAAAATCACTCACTTTGGAAAATTACAAAGAATATAAAACACTAACAATCTAACTAATAGTGTGACAAAAATATGGACGATTCGTAGCAATGACAGATTTGTAGAGCTGGCATTCTATCCCTCTAGATCGTTAGATTCATCCACGTATTATGAATAATTTCACCGAATTTTTCGCGAACAATTATACCTTGTATAAAGGAAATAAACGAGACACTTAAAATGTGGATGAAAAAGAGCAATATTGAATTACGCAGCAAACACGTAAATGATGAACAGAAAGTTAGGAGAGGGCGACGATTTCTTTCAAAAGCTCAAAGAGTGAAGTTCTAAAAGTATGTACATACATGGAACACTGTAAAATTGGGTTCTTGGATTGCCGAATGGAATCACTACGACGATTCGAACAGAACTAATCTCCTACCATTGTCTACATGAAATTATATATTTCCCCATATATAATAAAACTATCAGATACAATTGCGTCACAACACACCGACGATGTCTATCATTCTTCCTTCGATAAAGATAATATACAAATCAATCAATATGATTGTTGAAGCCGTACGATAAGATAAAAAAATGCTATTTGATAGAAATTATATACGTGATTTGAACGGTTTTTATTGTGTGTCTATCTCTAATTTATTTAAAAATGTAATCGAACGAGTTAGAAACAGTCGCGTTTACGGTATGTTCTGTACATTTGGAAATGCTGAATTCGGGTAGTTTCACTTTGACGTTTGTTGACGATTGTATAAAGAATAACCGAGTACATTCGACGTCGCAATCGCGAAACCGTTGAAGCTTGCTAACCTGTACGCTAGCAAGGGAGAAGGCATAATATACGGTACCCTTAAATGACTGCTATCTTTTTCTAGAACCAGAGATGATGGAACTCAGGCAATCGCTATGTGCGTTTGCAGGTCGCAATCAATCCCAATGGTATCCTTAAGCGTTGACGCTTTCTCTTTCTACAGTCCCCGTTCGAACTTCCCATTTTCTCATACCTGCACGATAAATTAATAATTCCCTAAAGCCACATTTACATTTAGCAAGTACAGCTTAAATAACTTGTTCGTTTAATCAAAAATAAAAGAATGGGTTATTTCTAATTCTCGTCTTTGTTGGGAGCGATTGGATTGGCCATCGGGAGTTTGGGAAAAGTCCCACTAGGGACTTGGGCTCGTAGAATTTAATTTTCCTACGAAAACAGATATGAATAAAATTGCAGTTGTAAATTATTTCTAACTGTCGCAGAAATAACGAAAAAACATGTATACTAGATATCTCCGTATTGGGGCTACTCGATGTAAAGTTTAATCAATGAACTGAAAATGGAAGGCCAGTCAAAATTTATGACCCAAACCGTTCCTGATCGTAGTTCATTAACAAAGCATACGAACAATCCTCATCAATATTTCCATATCATCTTTTTATTATCTCATGTAAGTTGTAGTTTTCACGTATGACTGACTTGTTTCTTATTTATGTATATAGAGTCTGTGATATCGACGTGCTTTTTGTGCATAAAATCCATAATATTGATAATATTAGATTAGAGTTATATGCTATAAAATATAATCTATAAATTGTTTGATTATGACGTCTATCTACGCACGTTCGAGCGAATATGACATTTTGACATTTGCTCATGATATGCAAGATTCTGCACAAGAATAGTAAAATCACGTTAATTCTCATTAAAATTATACTTAATTGAAGAAGATGTTAGTAAATAATATTAAATTAGTCGGAATTTACTTCACGCAGATTTTAATGTTCCTTTTATTATTGAGTGATTAAAAGTTCAGAACGTCTCAACGTTTTTAAAAATTAATGTATAGAAACTTAAGCGTTAAATGCATAAAATGGATGGTAGAAATGTAAAACTAACTTTTCTCTTAAAGTTATTACATGTATTTAATAAAATATATTATCTAATCAACACTGTCTCCCTTTATTATCAACATATGCATTCTTTCAAAGTGTATAGTTTTTCACCTTGATATATCATATGAAAAAACAACAACGTATTAGCGACCAGTACTTAACAATTTAATTGTATTAATAAACAATGTACTTGACTAGCTTTACTTTGATTGAAATTTAGATTACGATTTAGCTTATTCCGCCAATATTACGACATTTTCAGATAAAATTGACCTAAAAGTAACTTCTTAGGTTAACTTATCTTTTTTCTCTTCTTATTGATATAATCAATTCAGTTATTAATGGTTCCTTCAAAATTATTGCGATCTAAACATCATTAATAGTTATTAACAAAGTGTGAATTATTGAAGTATTATAATTAAGTTTGAAAGGGAAAGAGTAATCGAGAGTAGCTAGTTTCATTATAAATATTTATTCAAAAGAATAGTCTTTTTTCGAATAAACTTTTATCCTACTATTGCTCGAACCTTTAAAAATACGAATAACGATTTGAACAGAGTCATTCATTGACAGTGCAAAACCATGAATGGACGGAGACCATGTGAATTTTAGAATACACTACTCGTATAGTGACTACTAATATTTGGTGACGTATTAATTGTGTGTTCCAAGGTTACTATCGTACAGTATGAATTCAAATGTTTCATTAATATGATTCCTTATATACATACATATATATATATATATTTTGCATAACACAATTTATGTTTGTAGTATGAAAATAGAGGTTATGTGTATTTTTCGTTCTTTCTGTAGGTAAAATTAACTAAAATTTTAGAATATTGTAAATATTAGGAACTATATCTTGTTAGCTTATAAAATATTTATTATTTGTATGTATATCATAAATAAACACATTTTTGTATTTTATAAAAGGGGCTGCGCTAACAAATTGATGGTATATTCAAGGAATTGTATATTAAAATCTATTATAAAATGAAAATTGCCGAAGTATGATTTAGGCATTTGAATGTTTAAAGGAAAACGAGTGACGAATAGACAATATACTTAAAATATTCGTATGGAATAATAATTTTCGGCAAACATCCAATATAGCTACATATATACATATGTATGTGTATTATTTTATATATAGACGTAATTTATCAATTTTATTCATTCTCGAAATCTTTGATCCCTATTTATAAATGAACGTACGAATCTTCATAATGTTTCAAATAGTTAATGGCCGACATCAAAGTGACAATTGTTTTTTAAAGTTTTCAATCGTACACTTGTTAATACTTTCGTACTGTCTTGTTTAAAAATTTTCAGTTTTTGTTATCCTGCTTTTTCTATGTAACAAAACAAATTCAAAAGGTGTTTAGGTAAATTATTAAATCAGTATTTTAGGCATAAAAACATAAAAAACATGCGCAGTTTCATACGAATAAAGTAGAACAATCTACTTTTTTAGGTTATCGTTACTTTTTATCATATCTTGTGTTTCTGTATTATTGCTCGATTTCGAATCAATTAATAATTGCTACAAAAAAACAGTATATATTGTCAATTAGATATTAAGAACATCGCAGGTATTATTGTATTTTATCTCTTTTATCTTAATGTATTTATTTATATACACCATTGTTATCATATATATATTGTATCTATTATATATGTAAATGTTGCTGAAAAATATGTATTTTACAACAAATGATAAGATATATATGTTAGGAAAGGTTCGCATCAATCATTATATATATCATCTGTAAGAGGAAAGTAACTATTAAGATTAACCTCTTAAATTGAGGAATGGCTCTTGGTATTTTGCAGTTTGCCTACAGGAATTTAGTCAAGTGCCCATTAGTTTCCACTATGGCAACATCTGTGTCAGTTGATGAGCGTATGTTAAAAGGAATAAGAAAAATAATTCCAAATTTGAATAATACCAAATATAAAGGACAAGATGGTAGAATTGGAATATTTGGTGGTAGTATGGAATACACTGGTGCCCCGTATTATGCAGCAATGAGTGCACTTCGCACTGGATGTGACTTAGTGCACATATTTTGTGCGAAAGACGCAAGCATTCCTTTGAAATCATTTAGCCCAGAACCTATTGTTCATCCAGTTTTAGATCAATATGATGCGATTAAACAAGTAAGACCATGGCTTGATCGTTTGCATGTAATCGTTATCGGACCAGGTCTTGGTAGAGATGATAAAATATTTAAAACAATTGTTGAATTAATTTCAATTTGTCGTGATATGAAAAAGCCACTAGTAATTGACGCGGATGGATTATTTCTAATTAGCCAAAAGCCTGATATTATAAAAGAGTATCCAGGTGTAGTTCTTACTCCTAATGCAATGGAATTCAGTCGTCTTGTTAAAGGAGTACTGGACAAAAATGTTCAACCTACACCAATGATTAAAGCTAACGATGTTAAACATTTGGCAGATGCATTTGGCAAAAATGTAGTAATTTTGCACAAAGGAGCGAAGGATGTAATTGCAGATGGACATAAAGGTACAGAAGCTGTGTCATGTGGATTAGCAGGTTCTGGAAGAAGATGCGGAGGTCAAGGAGACTTACTATCTGGCGCGTTGGCTGTATTTTGGTGGTGGGCTATTTGCGCTGGAAGTAGTGAAAGTGCTTTGTCACCTCCAATAGCTGCAAGTTACGCTGCATCTAGATTAGTAAGAGAATGTAATGCATCTGCATATAAGATAAGGCAAAGGGGAATGCTAACATGTGATATATTGGAACAAATACAGCCAGTTTTTGCTAGAATTTTTGAAACTCATTGTAACAAGTGAGCTACTTAGCTAAAATGACTATAATTCTGATGTAAAATATTTTTGTATGAAACAAAATTGTTTTTTCTATAAAAGTTTTAAATATAAAATCTTTATGTATATGTTGTACAGATCGGTTAATAATAATTGATAATAATATTGATATTGATTATAGAACATCTTCATTCAATGGGAGAAGTCGAACACGAAGCACTGATTCCTGAATTATATCTATAATTCCTTAATTTTTCATAGTACATAAAAATTTAGTATATTTTTGGATCATTAAATCATGAAGTGATATCGTTAGAAAGGAAAATTATATAAATTCAGGAATGTAAAAATCACAATGAATTTATTATAACTAATGATAGATCTTTTTAATGTCATTAAATGCATTACAAAATAAATAAAACATTTTATAAGCTTTCATAGACTTACTTCTACTAATTGTTCTTTTTTTAGTTATCTTCATATTTACAAATGGTGCATTTCAGTAATATCTTACTGTGAAAAAGTTTTCATTTACAAGTTTATACAGAAAGATTATCGAATTTATGTTTACAAAATGAATCGTTGATTTAATTCAGAAATTGATTAATTTAGAAATTAAAGAATGAAGTATAATAATAACTTGTTCAGTACTGAAAATTGTTTACGTTATTTTAGTGTTAATTAAATAATCTATGAGGCGTGATTTAAAACAATTCACAATTAAACTTTGTTCTGTACTTTGTTTATACGTAACTAAAAGTTATATGAAAACAAAAAGAATATTTCCTATTCGAGCATCAGTAATAACGATAATAATTAATGATCAATAATAGTTAAGTACTGTATTATTAAGTATCGTATTATTTAAAATAGGAAATACTTTTGTAAAAATAAGTGAATCATATCTTTAAGCATTTATATAAGTTTTTTATGCAATCGGAATTTCAGTAACAAGAATTTTCTTAAGTAGGTACACAGCTCTATAATGAAAAAATATATTACTGATGGGAAGTAAGAAATATCTCGTCCTTCGTTGCTTAAGTATAATACTATACATTTAGATCAGTTAAAAAGTCGTTAACATGTGAAGTACGTCATACTATTATTAAATTATTTAGTTATACGTCATTAACTTCAATGCGTATTTAAGAAGTCCATCGTATTTAATGAAAATTTAAATTCTACTTTATCTGTCTACTGTACTATATGTCGTATTAATAGTATATGTTAAAGATAATCCTGTGTATTATCATATAAAAGTCATTGATCGCTAACTAAATAAAACATCTCCACGCTTCAAAGTACAATACATTCTAAGAATAGTTGTAGTGTATATTTCATCATTAACGCGTCCTAGAGTCCTATAAGTATCAAAGTTATGAGGCTATTACTTATTGATAGTCCCATATATTGTTGTCTTTCATTTCTACGTTAAAATAATCTCGTCAGCAAGTACCACCGGGCTTGACGTTTAATGAATACTGTATAAAAACGAAAACAAATCATAGTATCTATATAACTTTTGGCATGAATATACCGAATACTGTCTGTCCACATCAGAAGATGTCTTTGCTAATTGCGTAGACGTTTTCGTGATGTTATTCAACGTAAATTCATCTAGATACTAAAATTATATTATTGTTTAAGAATAATGTCGGTGAACTACGAGTAAAACGTTAAGACAGAAGTATGATTTCCGCGTATCAAGAGTGTTGGTGGCATATCTTTAGTTAAAGCTTCCAGCCACGCCATGTACAGTGGCGCTGAAACCGCTCCTTTCCTTGGCATTGGCAACGACCTGCAATTTAACAAAATCATTTGTAAATAACTGCTTGTTTGTTCGTTTATTAATTTCGTAAGTCGTCTAGTAAAATATGCACTTACATTACAACCAACGTGGATTGACTGGAATTCTCCAATAATAATTCTCGCAGTCTGAGTTGCCGGTACGTCTTATCTTTTAAAGACTGAAGTTCAATTTCTGTTACACAACATTCTGCAACGAGATATTGAAATTATCATTTCAAGTAGCCTGATAATTATTGACGTTTGAAATGATCATACTGATATATTTCCTTTGAAATAAATAAATGATCTTTTTTCAATAGATATGTATATGTAATCTGGTAAAATACCTGTGTTGTCAGGCTCGTTTTTTCGGAAGTCAGATATAAGTTTATCGAAGAAATCTAGCGTTTCTTGCTTTGGTTGAACGCTTATGTCGTCTACCATTTTCAAACTGGTGTATCTTATCCTGAATTTTGCCATTATCTCGGTCATTCTGTAAATTATTAATATACATGATCGATGATCACATGGATTATTTCCAATTAAAGCTATTTTTAATTAAGGAATTCTTTTGTCGAAGATACGAACAAAAAATCACTTGTATTTAATCTACTCGATTATACGATTATTTATAAGTATATAAAATCTAGTATAAAGTATAAATCGAATCATACTTTTTTTGGACATTTAACTTACTCCTTCTCCTGGGCCACTATATCTTGTTTGTGATTGGCCAAAGCGAAAATTCGCATTTTACAATGCTCCCAATTCGAGCGTGTGCTGATTATATAAGGAAGAAGAATCGTCAAACCTGTTGAATAAAAATGTCTACCACTTAAAAATGAGTACACCTAATTGAGAAATTATTGAAATTATTGAAAGATTATTCTTCGAAAATTAATATTAATCTCATTCAGTTATCTGCTGGAATACGTCAAAGGTACATTGTTGATTAAATCATTTAGATGAAATAGAAAGACATCTATATCATATAGATTAATTAAATATAGATTAATTGAATACGACCAGATAAATATATCGATTAGTGATATTGATTGTAGACACCTGTAAACATTTTATGAATTACCTCCATCGTCGTACAACCACCACACGTCGATCGTACCATTCTTGTGCTTTCTTTGGAAAATCGCTAAGCGTTCAGGAACCGGTGTCATCGCATGCCGTTTCTCCCTGTAGAGATAATTTAAAATATAAAATAACATTTTCTGATTAACACAATTACCAAAAATACAGATGTAACGCTTAACGTCTGTAGATGCTCATTGAAATTAATCTTCACCTACATTAATTTTTCTATCGCGTGTTTTCGTTTGTTCTTCAAATGGTCACGAGCACTTCCGTGAGTAGGCGAATCTCTAACAATTTGTGGAGCGTCTACCGGCACGAATTGCGTTCCTGAAACAAAATTATATCGATCGGTATAATTTCATTTGAATTTGAAATATAATTTCATTGGAATTTCAAATGAAGAATTCCAGGTGGAGTTCGAACGCTGCTGAACATCACGATAAAGGTAGCTAAGGTAAAGGAAAAGAGATTTTTTAACGAATCTAATCATAACCTGATCAATCGAACTCATAGATACCTATTGTTGGCACGCTTTGCACCCTTGGAATTTGGCTGGACATTGACAAATTGCTATCCACGTGCATCAAAGTGCTTCCAGTCAAATCGTAGCTACTTTGCGCTAAAACACCATGTTCGTCATCCCCATTGGCGGTTGCAACTTCCGAACAATCTAAGCCCTCCGCGATTCGTAACATCGCTACCGCTAACTTCTGATCGAATGCGTTACTAGAAACGGTACAAAGTTTCGTTATATTCTCATTATCGCGGACACCGTGATAAACGCTAATTGACTTACTGAAGAACATTGAAATATTCTTGCAGATCCTTGTGGTTACACGTTGACCAGTGTGTTTTGTAACCCATTAAAACAACGTTCGGTGCCAACTTGCCGACACCTGTTGCTTGCATCAAAGCTGATGCACCCCGTTCGAAGCTTAAATCCTCCACTACATGGTAGAACGACTTTATACGTTGTTGATGTAACCATGCATAACCGTTTCTCAGTCGCATCGATCGTAAACGGTACGACAAACGAGTCTGGAAAGAGACGAAAGTCGTTTTTGTTAATCTTGGGTGTTTGAAAATCCAATTTAGATTCTCGATACGAGAGGATTCACGATACTAGCATGACAGTGGAAGATAAAAATATCATCAGAAAATAACTGGTTGAAAAAATGTGGCTACAGCGACTAATCGGAAACGCAGTATTTTAGGAATGTTTAAAAGTTAAAGTGTCTAAATCCACTTATCTAAACCACGTACTGGGTGTATTTCACCGGAAATCAGTAGCGAATGGTTTTTCGTGATGAGATTTGCCAGATGCAGTAACGCTGGTCTGGCGCCAGGAGCTCCGCTCAGTGCCAAAATTTGTGGAGCATAATTTTTGACATGTTCGTCGATAGAATTCAATCTGCAACATTTAATTTGAACATACATTTGAGAATTATGTTATATCGCGAGGCAGTTGAAAATAGAAAGTACGACGTCAGATAAAATTGGTAAATAGCGCGCTTTAAACGTGTCTATACGAAATGGTAACATCGCGTACATGGTACATATTTGAATTTGACCAACTTAAGAAAAATAATGGAATTATAATAATATTCTTACCGATAAACGATAGAAAGTGCTGTCTTGTAGGTTTGTGCTTGCGTGCTGCTACCCCAATTCACGTCTGGTTTCCGATACACCACTATCAGATACAATGCGAAGATGATGACGAACGTGACCAGCGAAGTCACCCAATCAATGAGGAACATTATGGACACGCACGTAATAAAACCAAACAAAGACAACCAGGTGTTGTAATACTGTAAAAAAGAAGCTTCACTGAATTTCCCTCCTTGTTTGATAGCCACTGATTATTCAAGATGTGCTCTTAAAATATCTGTTTACTTTGGTTACTCACTCTGAATGTGGGTCGCCATCCAAGCGGCCGAATAAGCGCCGCGTGAAAGGTGCAAAAATTAATTAACGCGTACGATGCCAGATAAAAGTTTGAGATTAGAGGCGCGACCACGTTCAAGTTTGCTGAAAAGTGAGATGATTTGTATTATTTCGCTATTTTAATTTATAAGCTAGAACTCTAATATCGGCAGTTGCAAATTTCTCGATACCTATCAAGAGGAACAACGCTGCTACGAAGAACGTGAGCACGTAACCACGATAAGGTTCACCGTGTTTCCCGTAACTTTTGCTGAAGTAAATCAAACCGGGATAAATTCTGTCTTGTCCCAGCGCCTGTATCAATCGTGGTACCGATAGCAAGTTTGTCAACGCTGTAGAGAGGGTTGCCGCGAAACAGCCGGCGTAGATCAACGGACCCCATACCGACATAAGTTGCATCACCTACGAGCAAAGAATATAAAACCACTGTAAATCAATATAAAAACCAATATAAAACACTGTAAATCTATTCGCTGGAAGTTCTTAGAAAAATAATAATCGGCTCGCCCTGCGATCTATTTAAGAAATACGAAACTTAAAACTAAAGTCAGCCGAGTGATAAGTTCGTAACTTAAATAGATAGACGATAGCAATTTTTCCAACTTTCGCTTTAATTTCATTTTATTTTCTTCATTTTAATTTCTTTCTCCGTATAGTTTTGATTTTAATATTCGATAACGTTTTAATGTTAATGTGTTTTAAATAGTGTCACAGGAATTCCGTACCGAGTAACTGTTGTGTAATCCGTAAGTGCAGTTGACGTTCGGAATGCAGCTTACGATCGTATCATTTGCACCGACAAGCCCACTGGCATCCCTTAGGGCCGCTCCACCAGCGAAGAAGACAAAAGTGACATAACTCAGCATCGAGATTAGCAACGCAAGAAGTGTTCCGATCGGTATGCTGCTCGCTGGATCCTTTAAATCGCCGGAGATATTGGCGCCAGCTTGAATTCCCGTTACAGATGGAAAGAAAATGGCGAACACGGAGAAAAACGTTTGGTTGCTGTTCTCGGAAAAACGATAATCGGGGCCCAGGTTGTCCATGAATACTTCAGCTGAGAATTTAAGAAACGATTCGTTCAGAGATAATAGCGTATAAATAGGTTTTTGTGTAATACACTCCTATAAAGTAATCGTATTTGACGTACAGGAAAATCCAAGAAATCCATATGCTTCTTGCGTCGTATTCTTAGGTCCTATGATAGTACCAATCAGAAAATCGAAAATAGCTGCGACGATGATGGCTATAAGGAAGTTTTGAGCCTGAAAGAACTCGTTTTATCAAACATCTTAAAAAAAAAAGAAAATATTTGGAAGTTAGAAGCATCAAATTATTTACATATACAGCAGAGCGAAACACGGACTTGTACGACACACGAAAACGATTAATTTTTCTATCGAAATACATAAAATAAATACCTTTGACTCCCATTCCATTCCAATCGCGCAAATCATGATCATAACGATCAACGCGATTATTCCGACGATTCGAACGTCGTTTACCCCATTGTCAATGATTTGCATGTTATGCTCTCGTAACAAATCGTTCAGGGAGTCGCAGAAACCAATGGTATTCATCGATGCCGAAACTGCATTTGCAAATGCAAAAACGATCCCTACCGAGGCTCCAAATTCCGCTCCCAGAGTCCGTGATATGATGAAATATATACCACCTATAGAAATTTCAACTTATACGTCATTGGACTTAACGACTTATTTAGAAATATAGTAATACGATTTTCTTTCGTTTCTATGGAAGTAAATAGGGGGGGAAATGAAATTCGTGAGGAGGAAAGAAGTTTCTCCCGAGAGCTTTTACGCGAAGATCATCGAATTAAGATTTACAGCGTGTTACATACGAAAAATTTCGACATTAATTGAAATATTCAAAATCCAGTCTCTTTGAACATATAGTTTGAAAATGATGGCTCGTATTAGAATTCTGTCAGTTTTAATAAGATCGAAACGGTATTCCATAAAAGTGGATAAGACAAATATTAGAATAGAAAGAGATCTATCAGTGGGAAATTTCTCATAATGTACATATTTGCATTTTTTTTATAGGCAAATCGTTGCAGCTGGGATATCGCGCGGTTATTTTTCAAGGACGACTTTCCACTTCGTGGAAAAACCAATTGTCAATGTTCGACTCTGGCGAGGCGAATGTAACGACTACAAAGTACATGGCACCACTCCTTGGAAAAAGGAAAAAAGAGGACGAGAAAGAACGGGGGACCCGTAACACACCTCCCTTTACTTCCCCATTAGTACTAATTGCGCTCAGGCTAAGCGTTGTGATGACGCAGACAGCTGCCGATATTCCGATTATGATGATGCTCTGCAGTATGCCCGCCTGTGCTACTACCCATGACAGCCGCAGGAAAAGCATTACACCCCATATATTGAGCAGACATGGTATGAGGACACCCTGGATCCATCCTAGTTTTATTCCCGTGTGTCCTTGCTGAGTTACTCCGATTTGACCAGCCTCTATATTTGGGTCCTGAAATTTCCAAATTTATCTCTCTGTTGCCCTCTGTTAAATCGGTGTATACGAGGTGTCATTCTTTTCTATAAAATTCTAATCGCGCATAGTTTCATCGAGATTTCGTATTCAACGAAATTCGATGAATTTTTCCAAATATTAACTAATTAACTAATTTATAATTGGAACATTTTAGGACTTCCATGTTACTTCTCTCAAATTTAATATCTTTCACAGAAGCTTCAGTTGAAGAGGGATTCTCGTGCAACAAGACTGAAAAATCGATTTTTTTTTTTTTTGATAAATCAATGATACAACACTTGGAAAATATGTTCCTAAAATGTTGCAGTCGAATTCGAAGAATTACGAATAAATAAACGTAGTTGACACCTTGTTTACACAAGTCGAATTTACGTCGTTTCACTTTGGAGGAACGGTGTAAATTCGGCTTTAGTAACACAATAATATGCCCGCGATGTTCGTGCAATGCAATATTGAGATGGATGGACAATGTGATAATCCGTACGTATGTGACCGTTGTTTATCTTTGAAGATTGCAACGTATGCGATAGTTTTCGCCAGAGGATTTGGAAATACAGAGTCCGATCTTCGTATTGTTTCGAGAGTTCAGAGAGTTCAGAGAGCTGAGAGTAGTTTTACATGGACGAAGAGGATACCAACAATTGCGTACAATTCGATATAACATTTAAAAGAGATAAATAAGACAAATCTTGTTAGTCTGTGAATGTATCTTTGTACCCGAAAAATGATAATCTCTTAACGTGAATAATTTACCGAAGAAAAATATGGATAAATAATAATCGGATAAACGCATTATGTCGCGTTTCATTATCAAACCTATTACTATGACCTTCGAGAACGACGGGGATTTCAAAATTGATATCTTTTCTAATTTCTCTCGCAGCTGGTATTTACTGCTGTGTAAACTTAATATACTGTCTCCCTCACGTCTCTCGTTATAAGTTCGATCGTCCTTGCCGAGGGAGGCAGCTCCTCCGGGTGTTATTTCACTCTACGACGAGACGAGTCGAGATTAGCTTTATCACTTCTAATGCACGCGTTATGCAACGTTCACTTCATTTCCTCGAAAACAGTACGTCAATCAAAGAATTTGGAGTAATATTTGGCAATTAACTCTCTTCGTGTTGAAAATACCTTTATCCTGTTCGTTAGAGAGCACTCGACAGGAATTTTATCTTAAATGTACAATGGAAATGCAAATGAGAAGCGGAGAAAATAGTTCACCTGTTCGAGTCTTTTAAGGAACGCGACGATTCTTTAAACCGATTGTGAGTCATCGATGAAAAATACTCGGTTTCTACGAACAATTGCACGTATATATATATATATCTAATGAATGTTGTTGCATTTGCATTTCTAATCCCTTCTCTGTCGCGCGTTTCATTCTCACATTTGCAAATGGGATACGTGACCTATATTCCTACACGCGTTGTTAACACTTCACCGACGTGTATAAATTTACGTATTTCCGATTATGTCGAAACACGAAGCCGACCATACTATTTCATCCCCTTTATTCACATTGCGCTAAAGCGTTTTCTGTTATAATATTTGAAGCAACCGTCGTTAATAACTATGACGTGTATGCGATTTAATAATGTAGCGTTTTACGTTACTTGGAGACAAACACGATGGAAATATATCACAAAGGATAATTATGACGTAAAAGAGAAAGGGAGAAATCGGCGAATCTGTCGCGAGATCAAATTTATAGAATTTTATGTTCACGTTTAACGGTGACTCCCGTTATACCCTCTACCCGTTATAATACTTTGGAAACTGCAGATTTTTTTGCCACGGAATTCTCGTGCGATCGATGAGACACATTATCATCGAACGTATTTTATTCAACGAATGAAAAATAATTAACGCACGGATGCGAGAACCTCGACGATTACGAGATATTTTTCGATGCATTCGATGATATTAGAAACAAGGGGTAGTACGACAAATGTCTACAGGGTGTGGCAATCTTACCTTTATAAGATTTCCTTCGTGCAGGGTGCTCAGCGATGGCCTCTTAGCACGACGACTCAATCTACAAACAGAAACGTGCCTGTGAATTTCGGTAATGGTATTAGTGAGCCTACAGCGGCTAATTAAGTTAGGATAAACTGTCGAACGATTTGAGGAATGGACAATTAGATAATGCTCGGCAGGAGAATTTTTCACGAAATTGGGAACAGTATTCCTAAAATCATGGAATAATTAACAAGATCTTCCATGTAACGTTAGATGTGAAATGTACTTTTATCTCTTGCGTTTTATTATAATACCAATGGTTCAAATAATAGTTCAAACGAGATGATTTATTTCCAGAAGCATATCCATTGCTTTATCGCAAGCGTTTAAGATTTAATTTAATAAGAGTTACAAATTGTAGTTCTAGTGACAAGACTGTAGTTACATAGTTGCAGTTACATAGAAAGAAATTACAGAACATCCGAGATATCCACTACTCGGTGGTCGTATACTTTCTGTCAACTTTCAAAGACATTAAGGACAAATGCTACGCGAGAAAATCGATCTCAGGGAAAAAATTTGTCGCAAGCACTTTGAGAAGGAAAGCACGTAGGAGGCAAGTACGTAGTAAGTGATACTGAAATAGACGTCGAGAGTTTCAACCTTGTTGAAAGCATATTATTATTTAATTTTTGAAGATGAACATTTGATAGGAAGAACGACATACTTTAATTTGTTACAGAAATAATCTCAATTATAGAATCTTTGTTCGAACGAGATTTTACTCCGTAGAAATAACCTTTATAGAATAGAATAACCTTTGAGAACTGTGAATTAAATATGTCTAATGATTTTTATTAACTGTGAAAGAAACAATTTAACGATCAATGTATAACCAAGTAATTTTATTGTGTCGCTAAAAGAAAAAAAAGCAAATTATTTCCTCGTTTAGAGGAAACGGGTTTTTAAATAACGTTGCAAAAAATAGCTAATTAGATAGGAGATTCGTCCCTCCGACCGATATTGAGAAATTAACTGTTTCGTTTCGTCAACAAAGTATCGGAAAATCATTAATCTCTTAAACGTAAAACAGAAAAGATACGTACACGTTATTGTGAAACATAGAAATAGCTTTTCTCGCTGGGACAATAATAATGGTAAAATTACAATAAATCGTCGTCTGTCGGACGAAGAACGCTCGCGCTGTATCCTTTAATTTAAAGTCGATTCTAAACGCGTAGCGTTATTTTCAACGAGTCACTGTGCATCTTTTCGGAATTTTTGAGGATTTATTTTTATATTCGATGTTATAACCTTCGAATAAACGCATACAGGTATTATTTTTACGGTATAGTTTCGCACGCCCCCACACACACATACACATACACATACCTATAATGATCTAATCGTGGCACCACGTCCCACAAGCCGCTAACGTTTAGGGTCATTGGTGATCTCTTGTTATTTTGGCCTCCACTAATCACCTCATCATCCATAGTTTTAAGTACAAATCAACAGCGTCTCGTTGAATCTGCAATGATAAGGAAAAAGCGCTTTTAGTTTCAATTATAAGCCTTTACAACGAGATACTTGTATCACACAATAGACGCAGATAAAGGCGAGAAAGATGTTTGACAAATTGACCGAGATCGTGATCATTTTACGTTACGTAATTTACGCCGTTGATGTACATTCTGTAGAAATCTAATAAAAGATTTGTCAGATTGCTGGGACAATGCCAGTAGAATTGTAACCGAGTGCGTGTCGTTCGAGTGACGAAAATATGATCACCTGTGAAATCTAAAATATTTGGCAAACTGTCGCGATAAATGTGCCAAAGTGTGAGCGTGCGACGATAAGTTTATTATCATTCCCGGAAATAGGAAATTAGTAAAATCGAAATGTTCCTGTAATGCCGCGTAGCTCGTGCACTTAGCGAATCGACTTAATCGTTCGAAAGGAATTCGCGTTTCGTCGAATCGCCAAATTTAACCCTTACTCGCCGCCGTGAACGTATCAATCGAGTTTCCAGGACGCGTGAAAAATCAAAAGAGTCTTTTATTCTACGGCGTAGACTCGCTACGCGCAAATTCATGTAATACATGAATACCGTGTAAAATATTCTCTAATTAGCATCACTCTTTGAGAAAATCCTCGCATTATCGTACTTCCTGTTTAACATTCGACGAGTATTAACGCGAAAATTTGCAAGATTATAGCTCTGTGAAAATCTACGTATCTATATCAAACGAAGAACAATCGTTTCAACGTTATATACCACGGTCATTTTTATTTTTCTGAAGGAGAAAAATGTGAAAGAGTCGAAGAACAGCGTTCCAAGCGTCGCCATCGATCAACCAGAAAAACGTATCAGTCAGAGTCGAAGAACTCATGATTCACCGTCCTTCCTCTTTCGATTATTCAAATCTGCCAGCTGACTTCTCGCCTAAGATAATGAGAGAGATGAAAAAACAGAAACAGGACGGTGCGCGCATACTCGCGCTGATTCCACCGCCTGTTCACCCGCTCATCCTTGTAGCCTTCGCGTATTTTTGAAGATCGTCAAGTCAGAGAGGCAGAAAGTGGAGTCGCGTGTGCGCGGAGGTCGACGGAAAAATAGATTTTCGAAGAAAGCCGCATCCGTTGCCTGTAAGTTCGAGCGAAAGCGTTCGAGCCCTCGCGAAATACTTCGCCTCTTCCGTTCGTCGTTGCGTCGTCGCGAGAAATTCTCTCGAAACTATTTGGCCATGATCCCGGAATTCGTAACGCCTGGCGAATGGCTAAACTCGAGTTTCATTCATCCTGACCCTACCGAGAATATTGACACTACGTTTTCAGAAAACTGTCCTGAGAACAGAAGGCTGGCGCCAATAAACGCCAGCACGCGTTTCTAAGTCCTCTTTAGACGAGGTGTGGTCGAATCGTTAAAATTTAATCTGATAATCTTTTATAGTAATTTATTGACGCGTACAAAGATTATTATAAATAGGACAATGTTCCTTTATTTCAATATTTCCAATGTTCCTAGCTTCGTTCACAGTTTTAAGCGATTTTCGATATAGAAGCAAGGGGATGAAAATCGATTACCACGTTCGAATGCAAGTTAGTCGCGCGAACTGAAGGATCGAGGTAAAATCGACATTGGAAAATAATTAACCGCTATCAAACGACACGGTACTCGAGTTTTTGAAAAGTTAATGCTCAAAGAGCGTCCGTAATTAGTTCAGTTATTTGAAACGGCATGCAGCCTGTTGTATATATTGAAACGCAAGTGTCGCAGGCGAATAATTAAGCAACATTATCGCTACTTTTAACGCATATCTTTGCGCGTCATTTGCACATTTTTATTCATTACGATAGCGAACTCAAAATATGATGACGCATACGGTGAGTCATTTGAAATTACCATGGATAATTTTTGAATTGGATAATACTGGAAGAATTACCTTATCGAGTGCCAGTTACTCGTCTCGATACGAGATATTTATCACGCAGGTTTCGTCCATGAGAAATTTTTAAGAATGCTATATCCTTAATATCGAATTGATCTTCCATTTAAAAACATCTATTAATTCTGTTACTTCGCTTAGTTATAACTGCACGATATCGTATGGTTTCTGTATCTCCGTATATTCGGTAAGCTTCTTTTACATCTACCTTGAATCGTGTGATGCGTTGCGGTGCGATGCCAAAGCAAATAAATTTTCGACACATTTTTCCTACCGGTTTCCAGCTTGGTATCTAGAATTTTGCCAAACAGCTCATGCCCATGACCGTGATCGTGAACGCGAACGTCAAATATAAATAGAGAAATAGAACATATTTCAAAATAAGGATAATTTGTATGTATCTTTGGCCAGTTGCGTTAAATTTATATTTGAGTGCCGTTGTTCCTTTATGTCCCATAAAATATATCTCTATACTACTCCAACGTAATTAAAGTTCAATTCAATGTTTATGAAATGCAACAGATAATCGCGAATTATCTTCAAACCTAATCTCTAAGGATTATTATTTGATTAATCTTCCAACACACTGTTACGCTATTGTTTTTGTACTTTACAAAATTTTTTCGATCGACAACTCGACGTTGCTTATCGTTTCAACTTTTCAATTGTGCTTCTCTTTGTACTGCAAATGAAACATGAGAACAATCGGTATCGTCGCGTCGTAATTCACTTTCTTTGTACGATCTTCCCTTCGTACATCTTCTGTACCATAAATATTAATAATTGTTACAAGTTTGATGGAACGATAGCATCGACTGATCGATTCAAATTCATTCGCAGCAGTCGAACTGAATAATCGAATAAAATCAGTAAGCGTGAACGAAAATAACGTAACGTTAAATGATGTTGACCGAAGAGACTTTATCATCCCTTTCTATGATGTTTTCACAATCCTTATCAAAACAATGGAATGCTGAGCTCGAACGTCTGGAAAGGAATGCGATCTAATCAATCGAAATAATAGTGCAATGACTATTTTTTAGGATTTTTAATAAGTGTGTCATTTATAGGAAATTTCTAATGGACGACATTGATGCGATCAATTCGAACTTGGAAGAAACAAGTTTTCTTATGCGCCAATCTAATGATTCGATCGGCTCCTTAATGAAATTTGGAAAAGAATGAAAAAGAGAAAAGCTCGGCGACGTAACATCGATAATTAATCATCGATATGATCGACCATACGTGAAAATAATATTGGAAAAACAGTGCAAGGTCTTCTCGAAGAAATTGTAATTTACCATATCGTTGGTAAACTCGCAAACTGTTGGTGATTACTAGCACGACAGATAAAAATAGCGTTGTACTGTTCAAAAGCATTATTTAACAAGTCAGAAATTCAAGGCAAACTTCGGCTGTAGCAACGATATCATTTACGGTTTGCTGCATATTTCTACGTGAAAATGCCGGCAAGTTTCTCACTGAAAAATATCTAAACTCGATCTTCTATCCGCGTTATTATTTTCGTCGATATTCTAATCTATCAAAATTTTCAAGTTTCAAATTTACGTACGAAGACGTTTGTTTCGATGAATACAAATGCTGGAGTTTCTTGGCTTCCGAATGTCAAGCATCGAGTCGAATAGAAATAAGCGAGTCTGAACCAAAACCGATCGGAAATTTGGCTGATTCGGGTAGATGGAACTGATAGAAAATCGTGGTATTCTTAAAATTTGTCTGGTCTCCTTCGAATTTCATCGGAATATAGTTGCAGAGATAAGAATTTAAAAGTATAGAAGAAATCGAAGAGAACGAGGAAACAGTAATAATATAAAAGGGATATAATTACGGTAACATAAAGACACGAACGACTGGAATTAAAATTTGAAGAAGCTGGAGTTAAAATGTGGGTTAAAATTCACGGATACCGTGGCAAGGAAAAAGTTCGCGAGATTTCTTATTCGAAAGCATAACTCTGCGTTTAGCAACACGCAGATAACAGTTTACGCTAAAAAATTCTTGATTACGTTACGTTCTCTATGTATGTACGACCTTGTATACATTGTATACAGACACGTTGGAGGGTTTATAGTGGACTCAACTAGTTTCGAGTCTCGGTTTAAGTGCGTACGCCTGCAACTCAACTTCAAAGTTGTATACGAAACGTCGTGAAATAAGAATTAACACTGTAACATGCACTTATTTTTCTTTGGTAAATCGTTCTATTTTCGTTTCCGCCATAATTTTCGTTCTACTTCGGTATCGCTGATCGCGTGGGCGTATAAGGATTCTGTTCGAACTAACCCCGTGTAAATTCGCATGAACTAGTATATTCGTTTTAGCAGCGTTGCTCATTTTATTACATTTTCATTGTTATTACTAGAATATTAATTATAAATTGCTATTATCAATTTTATAGAATAATAATTAGAATATAGGATAAGTAGAGTTACGATTTGATAATGAAGAATTGAATTCCAACGAACGTGACGATTCCTTTCGCTATAATATTTTAAATGAAATCAAATATAATAATGTGTGATAGCGAGTTTAAAAATATTCGCGACAAACAGAGGCAAGACTTTCATTTAGAACATATCCACGTTGTTACAGTGTACAGTTATTGAGAATCAATCCGCGTACATAAATGGCTCAAATTAGCATCACAAAGTTACCTTGTCCCACAGTATGAACATCTAATATGTAAACCTCTTCGTTGTGAAAGTAATCCAAAATTACACTTTACGCAATGTGTAGCATCGTTTGATCGTAACAAGAGATAAGATTTAGGCTGAGTTGATAAATCAATCAACGTAAAAAAGATTTCAATATTTATTAGGAATCGCAAACTAACTTGTAAAATGGCATTAACCCAAATATCATACGTAAGTTTCTTTTCTATGTTTTTCAAAATAACGTAACTTTTCTCTACTCGGGATTAAGACCAAACGTATTCACTGGATTTTCCTCTTACGCTCGATTATTCTTTTATTCGCGTTGTACTTTACGATCCTAAAAAGACATTGCGCACGTTTGGATTAATTCTAAAAGTCTAATTACGTAGACGATTCTTGTTTCAAACGTAAACCTCGAGACACGCTCTCAGACGAACAACGCCATTTTACTTATCGATAAATTACGTCAAACTGTCGCGATAGAAAAGCACCATACACCTGTCCACGTAGCCATAAGAGATTTGCACGTGTACAAAAAACGAATAAAGAACAACGCGTATCTCTTACATGCTTTCCACGCAATTTTCACCCTGTTGCGAGGCACTATATCGGGTATCTCTCAAATATCTTAATAACGTTAGATCTACGATGGATTATGTCAAAATTAGAAAAAAACTGCGATATCCCTTTCACTCGACGATGTTCTATCAAGCCGCAGTTCGCGAGAGAGAAAAAAACGAAGCATTTCGGCGTTCAAACTTCCACCATTCCTCCATGCACTATGAAAAAATTGAACGTACACGTTCCAAACGGTTTACGAAACGAACAAAAGAGCACAGCACACTCGTCGATCTATCCGATCATGCAAAAGCACAGTGCACAAGATCTATGGCAGAAACGCGTGGAAAAAGAAGAAAAAAGAGAGCAGAACGCGAGAAGAAAAAAAAAAAGAGAGAAAGGACATCCTTTCGAAAACGGATCGCAAAACGGAATTGTCACTCACGGGATGCCGAGGCTGGCAATCGAAACGGGAGCCTGGGAACACGATCGACCGATTCACGGATCGCACGCGATCCACTCGGCGACGGTAAGACCGATCAGCGGAGATCCAACGCGAGCCACTGAACACACCGTGCAACACTCGAATCCCTCGAGCCGGCCGACATTAAGGAAGGAAGCATGCGTCGTGCTTCCCTTTCCCCATAAAACTCTTTCAAACACACGCGTGCACATCTACTTAAATACACACGCGGTTGTATGCGCGCGCGCGTATATCACCGCCACCACAACGCTGTGTAACACACGTCATACGCGTGTCCGCACGCGGGGGCTTCGGCTTCGCAAACGCGCGAAAGAATAACGCGCCCGCAGAAAGAAGAAGGAGAAACTTGGTTTATTGGCGAACGAGTCAAAGACCCGATACCTCGAAATCGATTCCGTATCAATTAGTAACGTTGTATCGGCGTCGCCCAACTTTCCTAGGATCTCGAGATGAAGACAGGAAGGACGAGGCTCGTGTCACATCCGATCAAGGATAAAGCAGAAGGGGATGGAAGTGGAGAGTCGGGATTCGATTTACCGCGTAGAGGGTTCTTTTTTCCCTGGCAGCTTAGGGTTGTTTGGGCATTGCGGAGTGATTGACATTTTTCGAGGGTGCTACCGAAGTACTTCTTCGTGAGCCGAATGTCTTCGTCGAGCCGAATGTCTTCGTCGATCCGACCCTTTCACCCCGCTCCTTTTTTCTAGGCTTGTTCCTTATATACGGTACTATCGTAGGGTCGGATTTATTAAGGTCAGAGAAAGATCGTCAGTTCTTATATTTGAAGTTCGTTTTAGGACGCGGGAGACCAGTTATCGGTGAGGTGCGGATTTTTATGCGTTTAAGGTTAATTAAAACATATACAGAGTTACATACAGAGATATAAAGAAAATATTCGAGGCAAAGTACCTGTTTCAACATTTTATTGGGCGAAATAAATCTTTTATTTTTGCTAATAAAGATATTGAATTACATAAAAGTACAGTTGTCGAATATGTTTTTGTTTGCTTCGAATGTTGTCGTATTCGCGGAACGTTATCCATTTTATTTTATTATCAAGCTAGAGAAATTATTAGCTAGCTAGTAAACTGTGTTTCGCAAACCTCCACTGGCAATATAAAATATATCGATTGGACTGCGTAAAAAAATTTTGGATATTAATTGGATATCAACGGAGAAGCAGGAAACGAAAGTTCGATAAACACGTTGTTGTCGGCGCGTTGTTTAAAACACGTGCATCGTTTCGTGATACGCGTTTCGAACGTAGGTGAGATACGCGATGAAAGTAATATTGTTTGTGAAATTTATGGGAGTTCATTTTCGAATATCGTACGATGTTATTTGAACGTAAAAACGACATTTCAAACTTTCGAGGTTATCGCGTGTTGGCGTTGATAGTGGCATAACTTAAAACAGAGTAAACGTCTTAAACATTTTCGAATAAACCTTTTATAGTTTACATCTATCGGTTTTCTACGTGTACCGTGAATGATATTCGAGGCGCGAACGATGGAAAGGATGACGTATCTAAAACGCGTATCTTTCATCCCCTGTTCGTTTTGAACAATATTTTGATACAAAGCAGCAGGACACGGAATTTATTTGTCGAATAAAGATGTTTACCCATAAAACACCTGGTTCTACTTTCGATCGATAAATTTCTACACATCCTAGACGGAGGATGGAGCATTATGAACGCAAATTGTGACGTTGCGCCTTAACAGGAGACACACCCACGCTTCTAAGCAGACCTTGAAGCGATACGTTATCGAACCATAGTAGAAACACGAACGTAATAGAATTATTTATCATGGGAGAAGACCGAATCGTTGATCATCTTTCCACGAGTTTTTTAGTTTATCCTGGCGCACAGTTTCCCTGCTGTAGATTTCTAAATTGTTCGGGCTACTTAAACGGAAACCGTTGTTTGGGCAACACATCCGGCCTAGCGGAGGGCAATCTCGCGAATTTCGGGAGCGTTAAACGTCTACTAAACTAGACTTATCGCGATGTGTTTCGTGATACGTCTGACTGATAGCGATGCAATTCGTTTTCGTTCGATAACGCCTTACTTTGTTTTCATATGCTAATCGTTTGATAGCGTCGATTTACTTTCTTCTATGACAATACATAGTCTCGTATGTCACGCTTTGTTATCGTTTATTCCAATGTATGTTTACAAATGAAAGAATTTTTTATTAAGTGGTCGGTATGAAACGTAATTCTGTATATCTGGTGTCTCTTTAAATCTCAGGTTCCTATAGGTTCCGTCTGCGAAATTTTCAGGAACGTCGAACGATTCTTGACAAAATCGCCCTCCACGAGAATGAATTTTCCAATGTCTCAAGTATAGAAGCTAGTGTTTAATATTTTACGACCGTTTAACCGTTTCGAACATGGCCATAACGTTGGAATGTTACTCTTCCAATCAATTACGCAACGTCTCGGTTTTCTTTGAAACTGATAGACAGAAAGTCTGTCAAAACTAACCAATCGTGTAGTGTTCGATCGATGATTTTCTTAATAAGCTGTTTTTTTCATCTTTGATTCTACGTAACGACTACTTTTATGTAACCGTTTCATCGCTTTCATTTCCCAACGATGGGAATCCCAATTGTCTATCGTCTTAGGAAATTCATTGACTAATAAAACGCAAATTGATTGCCTGACGCAGAATTTGCGAAGTCTTCGGCGGCCATCATCTTCCTCGTACTCCGATATTCTTACACAAAAGAAACGAATAAAGAATCGAATGATTTTTTACTATAAAAGTGGTGATCTTCCAGCAACGGTTGCTAATAGAATTAAAGAATTCTTTTTGGAAATTGCATGCGCGTCGATCTTACCACGTGACTATAAAATAATCAAAATTAACCGCACATCGACCACTTAGCTGATTAAATTTCTGTCTTCTTCCGATTTTTAGTTGCACAGCCTGTCGGTCCTTCGAATTGCAGTTATTTATCATCTACGTTTGTTATACTCGTGTTACAAAGCTTTCGCTTATAAAGGAATTAAGTTCGAATCGATAAAAATCGACGGTAAGAAATCAACGGTCTATCGATCGTTGCAGTTAAACATAGAATTTTATTTCAACGATCGTTGCGTTTCACGACGATCCTCGCCTCTTGCAAGTATCGCACAGTTACTTCAGAGGATACGATTAACTGCGTACGGAGAACGAATGCCACTAATTGGCATATTTTTGATACTTTTGGCCGCGTTCCCTTTTTCCTGAAAACGTAACGTACCGTCGTAAAGGATGTTTTAGCTACAGAGATCAAGTAAAATTCGTGCAAGCATCGATATAGACGCGTTCGCACGATACGTTTCAAGTACGTACAGCCGTACAACTAACACGATGGAAGATGGACGAGAACGTTAGAGCGTGGCTCGAAGCAGAAAGAAAATAACCGAATATTTCCGGTCAGAACCGATTTCTGCACAAAGATGCACATGCCAGTAACTTTTTTTTTTTATTAGCAAAGCGATTCGCATATACTAGCCGTGACTTCATCACTTAAGTCGTTAACGACGATATTTATGACGTCTGCATTCGTTGCCTTGCTTAAAACTATTGCCAGAAATGAGAATAAATTGCGAGAATGCTAGACCGTTGCTTCGAGTGATTAAACATAGTGGCGTACGAAGAATTATTCACGCGACGACGAAGCGACGATAGAATCGCGGTAAAGCAAAACACTCGTTGAGATGAAATTTTACTCGGCGCCGCGATTTATTGAACTTTTGCCGACCCCTTGTCATCCGAGCTAATGCGGTTATACAAACGTACACGAGTCATTTCGATAAACATAGACGTTTACAATCTTTTTTGAAAGAACGGAATAATTCCATTAAAAAATTACGGATAGAGAGACGAACAGACGGCCATGGAAACGTGGCTGTGAGGAATATTATGGTTTATGACGGGTCACTGCTATTTTTGTATAAAATAATGTAAAAATAACGTCGTTACAAAAAATGCTAGTCCGCCATACGTAATGTCGTTCTTTGAACAAATCTTCCTTCCGTGATTATTTAATTCGTACGTCATAAATGAGATAGGACAGATTATCCTAAATCGATAAAGAGATTATCGTTGTTAGATGCGAGGAACGATAAGAACATCGGGTATACGAAAGACAGTCTAAGCCTTTTAGTAAACAATTGAGATTTATAGTCTATCGTCTGCGCAAGAAAGTGACAAGTGTTGCGTTTGGTCGCTAATTTATTCCGTCGTTCATTCATAAACTTTTAATAACATCCGTGCGCCGTCGCTATAGTTCAACGAATTTGAATATTTACAAATTGCTACTTGCGCGTTACTACTGCTTGCTGCGTTCGAATTTAATTAGCCGAGTGCAAAGTGAAAGGAAAATCCGATGAAATTCTATTGCTATAAACGATACGATAATTCAAACTGTTTCGTCTTTATCTCTTTATTCGTCATTTTACACATCTATGGAAAAGAACGTTGCATTTAGAAAATTAACAAAAATCGTTTCGAAGCAACATCTGTTCACACAGAAATTAAGTGGAAAATTCACCTGAAACGAACACCGATCCATTGATAATCACCGTCGATTCAACTGCTGCCAAATTGTCAGCCGTAAATTATCGTATTTGTCAATGGGTAGACTCATTTCAAACCTCGTAGAGTTCAATCGTCGCTACGCGCGTCACCAATTAAAAACCAGTTGTCTGATTCCATCGGTCGCCACGAATACATTTACCGGACAACGAGAGATGTCGTAAGTTAGAACGGTCGATTGTTTTACCGGTTAAAACTGATACGTACTAGTCCATTATCGTTTGAAAGTCAAAAGTATTGTCCTCGATCGTACTCGACGATAACTGTTCTTTTTTTTTTTTTTTTTTTTAACACAAGTTCTCCGGTCAATTCCTCTTTGTCTTTGTCATACGATCCTCGTTAATCCTTTATGTTCGTTTCTCACGAGTTGACGATACGTATCTTTGGTGGCGTGTCTCCGGTCGGTTGCGATCTCGCTCATTAAACTTATTCATCGTTGCAATTGCACGTAATTAATCCGCGGTAACGCAATTCAGAGTATAATTATTTAACGCTAACATCGCGCATGCAAGTTGCCGCCCAGGCCGATGGATTCGTTCGGTAACTATTACGTTACTTACAACGAACAGACTCGATCGTGGGTTGTGTAATGGAAAATTATTTGATCATTGCACTGTTTACTTGGAAACATGAACGGCAATTAGGTTACAGCGTAGGATCTCACACCTTCTTTTCGTCCGAGATGATAATTACTGGCTTGTTATGCGGTAAATAACGCGAAAGAGTATGTATATCGTACGACCAAAGAGGCTAACATTACGCAAGTCGACGTCGATATAGGAAATTCCGCGTTACAGGCAAGATTTCTATGCAACGATCGGATGAAACGAATATCGACGATCGACTGTTCCTTTCTCGATAAAGTAGAATCGTCGTTTCTATCTAACGATTCGTTATCCTTTAAATCGATGTTAATAAAACACAGCGTTGTTTCTCTCCGCTTCTTCGTACAGGTTATTCGATAAAGTAACTCTGACATAATAATAACAGCGTGCAAAAATAACCGCGTCTATCACGAGTGACATTCTCGTTCTCGTGTCGTCGGTTAATCTGGACATTAGAGTCCAAGTTTTGTTCGATGACGCGATTTAATCGAGATTAAATTTCCTAGAAACCTCCAACCCTGGTCATATAATGGAGATCATGAGCACACGTTTGTAGACAAGCCAGAAATACTCGTTCGATCAGGCCGAGTGGTAATATCCGGAAAATGTTAAGCGCGCGGAGGGTAGGTACCGCGAAGGCCGGATATGCGGAAGTTTGACGCGTTGCCAGTAACGCGAAATTGCCCGCTGGAGGAATCCTTAGGATATGCGAGTGCTCATTAAAATTAGCTGCTCCGGAAATAGGAAGTCCACTGGTCGCGTTCTTTGTCACCGAGTAGTTTCGTCAATGATTCATAACGCACGCGAGGTCACTATGCCAAAAATTTGCCTCTCTGGCGCTCGTGCCTTAGGAAACGATGGATAGACAGATAGATGTCCGTTTCCCTTCGACGCGCTCCATATTTGCCTCGGTTCTTCGCATTCGAGATGTTTCAGGTGGGGCGATATCGAGAGGAGGAGATTTTCGAGTTCGGACAATCCTCTCGTCGAAGCTGACACATTTTTGGAAATCCTTCGAATAGGATCTTTTCTGCGTGGTATTTTTATCGGACGAACGGTAATCGACAGCTTTGACGAATATACAGAAAAAGATAGACGCATACGTAAAGCGAGACGACTGGTTATTTTTTGTGATGTCAGAGAATGTTAATAAGGCAAAGTTGAAATTCGTATTTCGATGGAACAACTTTCTCGTTAATCTAATCTTTTACACATTTACAGAGGAAAATATTGCAGTATTTCGAAATCGTTAACGTCTTTCGTAAATGGGATTCGTGAATGTAAATGCGAGTCTATAAATTTAATTGACTACGAATTTAATATTTATGGTTGTAAAAGGCCAACGAAGGTGCTGGTTGATGGGAACACAGTTCTATCGGTTCAATAGCCGAGAAAACGATTCGGATCTCGTCCTTCGTTTCACATACGTTTCGCAATTAGCCTTTTTTCTTCGCTATGTCCTTCTTACGTTTTAAATGGTAGCTAGAGTTTCTTCTATTATCTTTTCTTTGCCTCTTTCAACGATCTTGCATAGTTACAGTCGTTGAATCCGTCGGAATGCGAAGGTTCGATTGGAAGGCAAAGACCTGTTCGCGTAGAAAAAGCAAACCGAATAAAAGAGATGGTTCACTTAAACGCTTCGAGATCGCCGGTTAACGTTTGTTCAACGTCGAAGAAGCGTTAATCGCGTGGATGGAAGAACTCGTTGCGGATATGTATTCCAGATTAATTAATAATAATCGGACGAGAAATTTCTGTCGCAAATATTTTCGTTCGGAGGGATGCGCTCGACGAGCGATTGCAACGCGACAAGCTTGCAGATAAATGTTTAAGCCTCTTCAACTTTATGCTTGGTTACGCGTTTAAAGTTTCTATGTACACATGGCCAAGCGCTATGCTCGTTTTATGCGTTTTCGAGGGGATTCTAAATAAAGCAGAAGGAATTTGGTATAGCGAGTTTAGGTTGTTCTTTCATAAAAGACGGACACGCGGCGTTCGTCGTGTTTACCAGCGCGCGTCTTGATCCGCTTGAAAGTATTGCTACATCACAGTCAGGCATTTGTCATATCCGGGAAAAACCTCTCGATGGAAAATTTTTCCGTGCAAACGTCGATCATTTTTACGATATCTCGTTGCGCTTGTTGCTTTAATTAACGTATTAATTTCGTAAACGTGTGCATTTAGTCACTGTACGTACATACTAATTTCATAGGCGAATATATTCGCGAACAAAAGATGATAATTTCTTTATAATGCTAATCCTGATTACGTGAAAACACGCGCTTTTGCAAGTTTTTAGATATGACTTTTAAATCAATCGGCCGAGTCGAAAGAAAGTTAGAAAGTTTATAAAATATATACTTTACGTGAACGTATATAATTCCAGACTGGACAGGACAAAGTAGACGGCAGGAGATCACACTACGCGTGAAAATAAGTCGAGAACGTGGAATAACGTATTTCGCAAGACGCTTTGTTTCCGAGAGAGACAATTTGGAAATTTATCATACGCGTATACTAGACTCGACTAAACGTCTTCAACCGGGATTTTCTCGAAGACGAAGCCTTAAACGTAACGTTACGTTGCTCTATATTTTCGATTCGGAATTTGTTACTCGACCGGACCTTTTATCATATAGAACAAACATATGTACATATGTGTGCGTGTGCGTATTTACGAGAAGGTAGGAAAATCTGTTTTGAAAATTTCAGAAAAGCAACGTTGAAAACAGAGAACGCTCGTGTGAATCGACAGGCTCGAATTTGTTCAAACGTTTGTAAAACGATAATTTATAGAGATAAGAAAGCGGCTGTTGTAACCTAAGAACGTATTTGCCCGTACGCGTGACAATACGATCGATTTAACAAACGGTTTCACAAATAGATGAGATAATGGCACGCATTTTGAGCATCTTAACGCGCGTTTAAATTAAACTCAATTTGGAACTGGCAGAAACCTACTCGATCTAGAACTGATTCGAGTTTCATCTGGAACTTGATGCTCCGTAATGAAACCGTATTTAACTGCGTCGTGGATGCCAGTAAAATATAATAAAACGCATTTTCTCGCCTCGGCTCGACACATTTTGCACGATAAAACTGTTTCAACGATATTGTTAGAAGGTTTAATAGATTCGTGTTTTCATATTACGGATAGTTTAAATTCGTATCGCAACGAGCGTTGCATCGACACAGTCCTCGGCTACGTTTATAAATAATGTTTAGCGTAGCGGTCACTTGAGAAACGGTTCGATATTAAATCTCACCTGTCGGGACTGGTTTCAGAATTATTAGTCGAAACTGGCCCATATTGGCAACGATAGTTCTCGAGAAACGATCACTTTGAGCAAAACTGAAGAAAACTGAGTTACAACGTGACGTCCCGTAGCACATAAGACGCGTTATAGCGTTGCGAAGATCCGTGGAGGAAGAAAGGATTAAAGTTTGAGTTTGCCTTGCTATAAAAGCGTCAGTATAAAATAACACGTGTCGCGAGGATCGACCGTCTTTGCTTTCGTACCAGATGTCAATCACGATTGCCAGTTTTCTTATTTATTTTACAAAATATCCTGCGAAATATTTCGAAACGTTGGAAATCTACTTGAATCAAGCAACGTTCTCAATACGTAGATGGCATATGCTTAAAGTTACCATATTCTTCTTCGTTTCTATCGATAATTAATCAGTTTTTTCAATACTACGAGAAATGGAATTACGTATTTGGTTCATGGAAAAGTGAACAGTTAGCGTAAAGATGTTAATTAATCGAGCGATTTTGAGTAACGCGTTACGTTATCCGCTCGGTATTCGCAAAGTAACGTTTCAGTTTCGATAGAATTTCCGCAGAATTTTCACGCTATGTAGTACGAAGGGTTGTAATCCGCATGGATAAGTATCGAATCTCGATCTATTTAAAGAATGCTGAAAAAAGATTTGCATCGCGTAACGTACAAGCAGATACCGCTTGGGTCATGGTATGGCGCGTATAAACGATACTAATAATTGCAGAAACACAGGCATCGGTTGGCATAAAAATGCGTCAGAAGTTTAACATTTACAATTTGATGAAAAGAATTGGCAGCAACCGACGTCCGAGCCGTAGCTTCTGCGTAAACGATTATTTCGCGAATACGCGCGGATCAATTTGCGAGTATATATTTCCTTCTACGACCGAGCAAAGTAACCCGGACATCTCGAGATCCAACAGCCCCAATCCAGTTCGAGCCAGTCCGATCCAGCAAACGATCTTGTAGACCACCTGGATAAGAGAGGGCTCCGGCTACGATAAAACTTCGATGGACTCTTCTCTGATAAATCAAACGCGTGACTATAACGAGCGGAACTAGTGGAGCACTACGACGATGCGACACCATGCCAACAATACGATATCGTACATCGTTGATCGTTGTACGATAGGCAGTCGATATAGCACGATGGAAAGAGCGAGAAAGATGGCGAAAGAAATGAAAGGAAAGAGACACGCACTTGGGATACTTTCGTCGTAGGCGAGACGAGAAATAAATACAGAGGAGAATTAAGAAATTTCTTTAGCGTACTTGTATTCACGGTACACGCGGGAAAATTAGAATTTTGGTTGATCGTTCGAACGATAGATTTAAATCGGTTCATTTATTTTCGGTCGTATTATTCAACGATGATATACCGTATGCGTGGACGTGTTACAATGGGAACGGTTATACGAATGATATTGCGATATTTTACATATTACGTTACATGTGGCGGTGGGAGGAAAATTTCAAGCGGAAAAGCTTTGTTACAGACAACGTATTGGCTTAGAGATTTAGATTATTGCTCCGCGTTTATGACAGATTTTCAGCCAGTTCGCATTACGAAGTCGATTTTATTTCTTTGAAAATGACACGCGTGTTATAATTTCGCGATACGAGATATCGCAAGGTCGAATGTGCAAGTAGCGTGTAATTTAAGAATTTCGTAACGCTTTTTACTGGATATTGTTCAGAGAAGATGAAATTGCGCGAAGCGCGTTCGATAGTTCGTTTGACGTTACTCGCTAACTTTGTAGCGTATTATACAAATCGTAAATAATTTTTTCCAACGTTTGTTGCATCGTATCTGTTGCTTTACTCGCGACTTATTCGATTCGTACGATCTAAGAGATAACTTACTAATCTCTCTAATCAAACTTTGCATACAATTATTAGAAAATTATACCTGGCAATATTAAACATATATTTCCTCGTTTCTTAAACTTGTATCTCGCGAGATTTTTATTCGCAGATAGTTCTCTATCGAAAGGTGGAAGTCCTACGTACTTTCAAATAAGCTATTTGGTATTCAAAGGTCAACGAATGCTTAAATAAACTAACACGTAAAACGATGGAAGAACCATAAATTCTCTTAACTTTTTATCGTATTTCTTTTTACGTATTCGTTAAGAATAATTGTCGTCGTATCGGTGCGGGTAGCGGAGACGGATGAGCGATGAAAGTTAAATTAAAAAAAAAACTGTTGCAAGTTAAAGGACACAGCCGACGTTTACATGGTCAAATGTAAATCCAACATTTAAGATATCTAATTTGAATATTATGTAACTACAAGAAAATTGTGTCACGGCGAGAATAATGTCTCGACGAGAACGAAGGTTGCAGATTCAAAGACTTCCACGAGTTTCGTAAGAAGTATTTACAATCGCTTATTCTAAACAATTTCACGTATATTTTATACCTTTGTGTTAATTTATGTCTACAGGGTCATCCTTTTAGCTGCAAGTGTTTACGAATAGCGTATTATATAATTAATGCTTACGTACCAGCGACTTTTATCGTACCAACATCTTCAAACAATATTTGCATACTAAATCCGCTACAACGAAAGCTTCGACTGGTCAATTAACCGACAAAGCACTTACCCAAACTCTGCTCTATCTTAGTGTTCTTCCATTTCAACGTAGCATTCATTTACTTCGATAAATCGTGAATTCCATTGTGATCTCTTTCATCCTACGATAAAGCTTTGGATCGGATCGAGAAGAACGAGAACGACTATGAAAAAATAGATCGCAAATGTATCTCAGGCATAATCGTTAACTTTTTCATGTTGTGGATACTTTTCGGTGTCTGATAAACGTCGTATTTGGGGCATAGTCTGTCTTGGTTAAAAATAACGCGTAAAAAAGCGCAGCTTTCAACGTACTGTAAACAGTACTTTTAGTTACAGCCCCGAACTTTCCTGTATCGATTAACGGATTTTCGGTATATTTACTGCTCGACTTTTTGTTAGTTTTGCGAGTCTTCTTGGAAAGAATAACTGCACCGAGATTTTTGCAAACATTCGCCTGTTTTTCCAGTTCAGTTGATACGCGAAAGAACGTTTCTGCTGTTTCCGAGATTTGAGACATCATCTAGATTTCTACGTTACCTAGGACAAGATAGAACTATACAGAGCGTCTCTAGTAGCCGGGACAAGCTATGAATTCGTTCCAAGCGAAGTTGGAGAAAAACCATTTGTACTGTTTCTTCTACAGCTTGCTTCACGGATGCAGCGGTTCGGCTACAAAGCGCAAACGCGCTCTTTCTTTTTTTTTTACTGTAACTCTATATTTTTTTTCATAAACCGCCTGATTCATTTTTTCGTTCTCTGCAAAAATGTCTCGAGATAGTCGAGTCGAGAAATGATTGATTTAAGAGACGTTTCGTACGTCGCAGTTTTGCAAAATTTGACAAAGAAGGAAAAGTTTGCCTGTCTTTCGTGCGCTAAACTTAGCGAAATTAAAATTGAAATATCTTTTAAACTAAGCGCTTTCCGACCCCAGTATCTTACCGTTTCTCCCGCGGAGGATTAAAACATCCATTTGAAAGGAAACAGTGCGATCGAGCTTTGCAACCGCACCGATGAACTTGCGAGGAAACTAGTACGATGACGCGATAGAGCGTGCGAAACAACGCAGAATTTATCTCTGCGCTTTTTCGCTGCTTTCGCTGTAGCCTGACCCATTTACTAGAAACACCCTGTGTACGAAATCGACGTAATTTACACATTTTTGCTGACTATTTGTGCTTTTAACGTCTTTCTTCTCGCCCTCGACAACGATTGATGTACCATAAATTCGTGAAATCTTGTACTCAGCAATCTCGATAGACACGTAACCCTTCGAAGTCCCTTACATGGTTGTTCGTTCCGCATAGCAAACTCGGAGGGTGTGTGTACTGCGAGAAGGGAAAAAGTTACAACACGAGGATCTTTCTTCTTGCGTTAAACATTCTATATTTTCCGCTTTAACCCGGCGAGGCCAACGATTTCTCACTAAATTGCGGATAAAATATGAAAGGTTTATCTTATCTGTGGAATTTACATGTATACGAATTGATTTTCATTATAGATCTGCTTTTATCGTATAGAAAAACGAAATTATTTATCAGTTTCTCCTTAGAATGTGATTGGCATACGAAGCTTAAAATGTATTTTCTGGCTAGAAATTGTATATACACGAAGCTCGCCGGAAGTTTGTATATTTGCAGCGTAAACGAAAAAGGAGATTGTATATAGATTAATTTTCATTAGAGGTCTATTTTTATCGTATAGAAAAAAGAAAATAGTACGCGAATTCCCCATTAGAGTTAGGCGTTTCGTTCGAACGTGAAAAAGAACGTGAGATTTATTTTATTTCCTTAGAAGTCGTACACGAACGAAGTTTCGTAAGTTCATGTACGCGTATCAGCGACGAAAAGAATCTGTCGTACACGAATATTGTACGCTGATTCTTCGTTTCTACGTGAAATAAGGCAGTTGAAAGAACAAAACGAGCGTCGAACAATTACATTTATTTTGTTGGTCCAGCTATGCAGGTGCAATCGACACAGCTGTCGCGATAACTACGCGACCGAACACCATTATTTATCGTGTTTCGTTCATCAGCTTTCGATCTCTGTGATATTATTACACGTATAGTTTTATATCGACACATGCACGTTCGGTTTTCATTGGTTTTCCTATTAATTCTACACGCTCATTCGTCATTCTCGAAGGTATCGTTACGCGGCCACATTTTTCTCTAACTTCCTCTAAACGGTCTAAACATACATATTCCTCTTATAGCATCGATACTGAACATTTATATTATAATCGAACATTTAAATTCTTTTTTATTTTTTTTTTCTTTTTTTTTTTTTGGTACGTTGGTTTCACGCATTGCATTGTGCTGTAAATCTTGTCCACTTAGTTTCTTAAATAACTGTATTAACTTATTCGAGATATTATCTCTCTCTAATACTTTTCTATTATATTATATTAATTGAAGTAACGATTAAACTTTGGCAAAGAGATATCCGTAATAGAGTTAGCTTAAAATATTTCTGGACGAAATCCCCTTATAACGCGTAAGGTAAGTGTGTTGGGGATATGTACGTCATTCGTAACCGATAAGATATACGATATTGAGGGAAAAAGAAAATATTTTAACCGTGATCGACTACGTTTTAAACGTTATAAAATCCTTCCATCTTCCGTAAACTTTGCAAACTTTAAAAAGCAGTTCTTTGAATTTCAGGAATCGAAACTTCCAACGAGGTTGTCGTCGTTAAATCGAAAGAAGAAGTGGACGATATACTTGTAAAGAAGAATTCGATACGAAATCTTGATATATCCAACCATTGATATAATTAAATAAGATGTATATTTGGCGCGTTAACTGGTTTTGTGTAAGTCGGATATATCCTTAATCTGTTGGAATTTTCAAGTGGACACTTCCTTCGGCTTTCACAATTCGATATTACATAAAACGATATCACACACAGAGTCTTCTATACGATTACGACGAATGCGAGTTATTAGTTAGCGGTTATAACATTAAGTATGACAGAAATCCTAACGTATATCGATTACGTGATATATATTTTGCTCCATTATATAATACTATTCAGGAAACAGGGACCCACGTCTTTCCAACGCTCGAATACAATCGCATCGTTCACGCGGCAAATAACTTTGATAAGAACCATTCTCGTAATTAATAATGGCGTGGCGCATGAAATTTCTCCTTCGCTCGCATCGAAGAACTATCAATCGAGAATTCACTTCGTTCCAAGCATCGGCAAATGAGATCATTGCGCTTAATATTCCTACTTTCTCTTCGACTATGTCGAATTTTTAATCTCTAGACGCCTAACCGTCTTAATCCTTTGTAAAGGTCCTCTAAATGTAATTAATCCGAACGTTTCTAATCTTTTATCCTATGGCAAATGTTTATGCATTGTTACACCGACGTACAGTATCGTGCGAGAGGCTCAGGCTGTTTCTGTGAAAAAATTGTATTTCGCTTTTCATTTCGCAGAGACGACAACTAAAATTGATTAAGCGGCGTTGCTTCGAAATTTCCAGAGGAGGAGGCGAATGCTTCGGAGACAGTCGACTAAAGATCAAAGGTGGCACGAATCTTTCGCACGAAACTGTACGAAATTTTTCTTTTTCTTTTTTTTTTTTTGTTTTTTTATATCGACGGGCATCTCTGTGCTCTTAGACGTGTAAATTGTCATTGTCGTTTAATTCCATAAATGTGTATGTTCGATGTTCGTCGCGTTCCTCGCTGAAGCGTATTAGATTTACAATTTGAAAAATTTCTATCGTCTCTGTTCGATGATATTCTGGAAAGATGATGTACCATGAGTTACGTACTCTGTAGCCTCGACTATACGTCGACTCGTTTACCATATTACAGTACTATTACAAAGTTAGTTATTATGGATGTACTATACGTATATGCTTAAATAGCGGGCTCGATAGAAGCTACGAAATAACCCTGTATTCCTGGTTTTGTTTTCTCACACGCAGCTTAATTTCAGCTCTTCGTTCCAGTTCTTTACGTGACGTTTCATACAAGTTGGCGAAATCGCTCAATCTCGACTGTCGGTTGGGGGAGTAGGGGGGCAATTTTCGTATAAAATATTCTTTCATACGGTTCATGACACTGGATAGTATTATACCAAAAATTTTGTCGATTTAACACTCATCTCGCGATGATTTCTAACGAATAAAAAGCCAGTATAGGCGTCTGGTTTTGATTCTCTTTGATTTGATCTTGAAATTATTTGATCATTTTACAAGTTTATTAGCCTTTACGTTTAGAGAGATGGTAAACATAACAAACGGTACATTGCGTACATTTACATAATATTAATACGAAAAATTGGAAAAGTAGAATAGAAATAAATAATTATTTTGGTTAACAATTCGCTGACGTTAGAGGATATTCTATACAAATAAAAGACGAAACATTTAATTTCAACAAAAGCCGCAGTTACTCCTGTACATGTATAATTGCCATACAAATTGGTTTAAAAGATACACGGGATGACGGAAAATGTATAATTCGCGTGTTTCGCAAAAGTAAATTAATCCTTGACGAAAGAACCTATTTCTTAAGGCACACTCAGAGAAAGATCGTCGGTCAAAAATAACCGGTCGAAATGAATCATTAATACGATTGTTTACGTTCGTCGCATCATCTGATTGTTTTCAAATGCTGAAACGAAAATGCCTGATGGTTCACAGAAGCTAACTTTAACAGGGTTTAACGAAACCGACAAAATTTATGGGACAATTCGATGCGCTCCTGAAACGTGTTCGAAGTCTCTGAGAAAAATGGCGTGCGACTACGAACACGCTCGTGTAATTCCACGAGAATTCACGACACTTCCGCGTACGAAACGAACGAAAAATCTAACGGAATCCAACGATACAATTAATTTCTCCGTGTATTATTCGGGTTGGTTTCTATGTACAATTATAGAGAGCAACCTGCTACGAATCAAAGTATCTGTACAATGACAACAACAACAATAACAATAACAACAATAATACGGTAATATATATGTATATATATATATATTATGTATACACATATCTATAGCTGGGAAAAGAAGAGAGAAAAAAGAAGAAGCCGATCGTGCGATCTCTCTGAATTCTTACAAATGTAACGTCGTAAACGATTGCAATACTAAATAATAATTAACATATTTTGTATACATACATATATTTCTTTTTACATCGTTAAGACGACACTAAATACACACACAGAATTCTCCGAGAAAGGTATCTCTCGCTTGTTTTCCTTTTTTACTCTCGTTTGGCCATACAATGCCGGTTGCGGAATATTTTATCGTAAGAAATAATTCTTCCGCGATTGCCATATTCCGGGATAACGCTATTGACTACGAAGTATGACGCATCAACATTAAATATTCAACTATACCTAATCGTCATCTTATTTATAAATATATGTACGCAATACGTGTAATATATATACATATGTATATTAAAATATTGACAAAAAGAGACGAAATCCACGGTAAAAAAAGCTTTACGAAATTGAATAGGCCTAAGAAATACGAAGTTGAATACCGTTGACGGATGGTCCGGATATCACAAATTAATTTTCGCCTCTTCGTCCTTCGCTTGAACACGTTACCATCCAATTTGTCTCCTCTTCTCAGTCAAGACGTATTTAGAATAAAATATCGATTTTAGTAATACTCGACTGGTAGCGTTGGATCATCGGTGATTGCTTCGCGTCTCATTCCGATTGAGTTACTCGAATTAAGAATTTCCTACTTGTAATTAAGTTCTGTCGTTGTTTGCACACTTTGAAAAATTCTGCTTTCATACGTGGACGAAATACCACGCAAAATTTCGTTACAAATTGACGTAGATCTGTTTGATAACTTAGTATTTGATGGCAACGTTCTCTTAAGAAATACCGAAACGTCGATCGAGAGGGCTAGACGAACGGATGGTAAGAAATGCTTTGAATTTTCTTGGCGAGATTGTCGGACGTCGAGAGGACGAAACAAAGGTCTCGAGCGAGATACAACCGTCGCTATGGTCCACGTATCACAAGTTAACTTCCTCCGTTCGATTTTCATTAGCTTCCTGTCCAGATAAAACTGGCATATCGTACGTCGTACAATCTCGCGGTTTCTTATCGTCTTCGGTGATGTTTATCGTTCACAGATAAAGCAGTTTTCTGCTACGACTTAGACTCGACGTCTGAACAGACGTTTCTTCGAAATCTCGAGCTGTTCACGTAGATTCCAGCACACCGCCGGCAAGTTTGGTCGCGTACAAATTTAATGCCTGAAAAAGTAAGATTCGCATTTATCTGACAAAATACCTCCTCCCACCTATCTCCGAACAGTACGGAATAATCATCTTGATAGATGATTCGTTTTTAAATATATCTCATTAAACAAACGGATCGTACGTAAATATCTTTCGCGCGCAGTTGTCACAGGGTTTCTTAATGAAAAATCGAGTATCCTTATGATCCCTTACGCGCGATCAAATACACGAAACGACACATTTTCTCGGAGTAAGCAAACTCGAAGGCAAGGTACAGGCAAGGGAGTTTAAAAAGCAAATTACCTTGTAAATGAAAGCGTATTGTTCTTTCGTCTTGACAGCTCCAGCACGGTCCCGTCTGATAGTGTAAACGACCCTTGGTACGTCCACAGTCCTCGTAATCTCATATTGTCTAATTCCTAGGTCAAGAGCTATTAACGTTCCCGTACGTCCAGTGCCAGGACTACAGTGGACCACAATGGGTCCAGGGCCACCTCTTTGGAGTGCCCTCGCCTCGAGAAGCACAGCTATTAACCCGGCACCGTCCGACTGCACCCCGTTCACCGGCCACAGATACCAAATATGATACACTTCTCGGAACGTGTTCTTCTCCAAATTCTGTAAAAGTCACGTTTCGTATTAGCTTCGCCTCTAATTTTTACTTGTAGCAGTTGCATCTTTAAATGGTCGACTTGGCGACAACGATGGATCCACCGATTGACGAGTGCATACACTACGTTAGAATAGTTGAGCGAAAAAGTGCTACAAAGCGTTACATTCGAGAACTGTCAACGACCAAAGCATAAATCTTGTAAGAAGAAAATCAAAAGAAGAAGAACGTGGGAAAGCATAATTTTTATAAGTTCGTAACGGTCCTTGATGTTCCTTACGTTTAAATGAAGCGTAGAAATGGCATATTTCTCTTTGGTTTCTCTCTTTTTCAGAGTAACTTGGAAGTCACCGTATAGCCGGCGACAGTCGGTAACTTCGGAGGGTGGGATGTACTCGGTGCATTTTTCCACCCCGTTCTCCACGAGATCGGTCAGCATGATGATCACTTTGCACTGTTGCTCCCAGATCATTCTCCAGAAGTCGGTAACGGTCGACTCCATCGGTGCTTGGCAAGCGACGTAATATTTCGTTGCGTTCTTCGGTCCCTGAAAATCATTTTCGTGACTTGGTTACAACGAACAGTTATGCTCTGCTGGCTGACAAAGAAATTACAATATTTATATCCGTTTCGATCTTTATCGTTTCGTGTCTACTTTAGCGTCGTTCGTCTGAAAAGGAAACTCGTAACTGTAACGCAGAATAATTACATAGGATTGGGATTAATTAGCGAGATGTTGATCAACGTTAGTTTGAAATTAGTTCTGGGATAGAATTCGCTTATTTCGAGCCGAATCGATCGCAGTTAGAATCAATTAACGGGCGCAATAATTGCGTTGCGCCTAGGATACGATATCGATCGATATTATCGATGGGGAAGGAACAGTCCGGCGCTAATTGCAAGTCCGAGAACGTTGCCCTCGGTACGTTCGATGTTCGTCAATGGCAGCATGCTGTGTAATTGCAACATGCGCAAAGTGGAAACGTTGAAAACGTCGGATCGTCTGCATCCGTTGGTTAAAGCAATTCTAATCAACTGCTTGTTATTTCTCGAAGGACCGTAAACGGTCTTTGAACGGGACGTTATGGGGTAGGATGACCAGACGACGATGAGATTTTAAGTTGCTTATAAATGGAAATCGGCTGTTTAAACGTGAAACGTTGGAATAGCCGATGAACACAGTGTCTGTACTGTTATGTAACAGTACTAACTTCTGGAAAATGATAAATAAGCAACACAATGAGCAATAGGTGAAATAATCATAGGCAAGAGCGCGGACAACATACGTATGCGAGTACATGTGTCTGGCAATATGAAATCTCATTGTGTTTTCATTCCATCTTTCGAGAACCAGTGGACTAATTGATTTAATTAGCAATATTACATTTAGAAAAATCGCCTACTTATTCTCAGAGCAACGATTAACCATCGCTTTTGTCGGTACAGTGCATTTATTTAAATGCTCTGGTAGTTCGATGGAAACAGGTGTTGACGTTCGTCCTGCTTCCGCGTATTGCCGTGCTTCCAGCTTACGCAATAGTCATTCGTGTTCTTTGTAATGCATTATGCAACATCCTTTTTCTCACGCAGACAAAACGCTGCTTTAACCCTTACTCACGTACGATCAGATCGCTCGAGATACGCAACCAAGTGTTTTTATTAAGCTGATTTTCCGAGATCGCGCGGATGATTTGTTCGCTGGAACGAGAATGAATGAACCGGGCGCGTCGAGTACTCGCTCGAATGAAACGTAAGAGTAGAATGAAAAGAAACGTTTCGTTGCAACGAGATTACATTATTTCCTTCTCACCTTTACTCGATATACCATAGAGTCTCGTGGGCAATCGGTCTCTTTCGATCGTAAGCATTAAAATCTACTTGGGAATCGAAGCAATATCGGAACTTGTGTTAAGGCAGCTTACCCGAACGTAACTGGCGTTGATGTACTCCGTAAGAGGATCGTTGTTGATTTTTTGTAGGAGCACTCTGGTCTCCGGAAGCGGTATCACGTTCGCGTATCTGTTCTTCACTTCCGCCCCAGCAGGCAATTCGTCTATCTTCGCTGAAACTTGTGGAATACCGGAGAATTCCTCGTTGATTGCGTTAACGTCGTTACAGAAGGATGAAAGGGCCGCGAAGTTCAACGGGTGAGACGGAATGGCGCTCTGCAACGAGGACACGCGTTTTGTAGAAACATGATTTTCCTGTATTTCACTGCAACGTTAACCGAGTTCAGCGGAGTTTCGTCCGAGCTTTCGGATCTTCTAACTACCATTCGTTTTCATGCCCCATCTCCTCGTCAATTCCAGCGAAATTAATTCCCTTCGTTGGTTTAATCGTTTCGTCCCATTAAAAGACGAATATGCGGAAGAAAATTTAGTAATCGGAAACTAACGATTTAAGAGACACTCTCCCTTCAACTCGATTAACGTTAAATGCTTGACCAGACTTATTTTATCTCTCACAGCGCTACTACACAGACTTTTATCCTTCGAAAGGTTTAAACGTTTGTCAAAGATTACCTGGGATAACGTACAGTGCATTACTTTTCCCTTACAGTTTTCTAATTGCAACGTCTAAAATAATGCCACGTTATTTTATGATAATTCGGTGGGAAAGTACTACGGGGAGACAATTTTCTACGTGGTACCTGAAGAGTTAATTTCTATTTACAAGAACGTGTTAAACGTATGCTACGAAGAAAGGAAGACACGTTTGGCCAGGACACGTTAGAAAGCAAAATGCTTTTGTGTGTAAGACGATACAAGATTAGATAATCAATTTATTCTGCTTGGATAAAAATGACTAAATTGTTTCGTTTTGACGATTTTGAACGATGAAATTCCATTTATCCGGAAGTTTTTTAAGGAAAAAAATGGCGGAAAAAGCACGCGCGAGTAAAATATTCTCAATTTGTTCCTGTCCTACATTTCGAGTTACGACACGAGCATAAGTCTGTCTTCGTTCTGGTTGATCTACCTAATAGAAAGTTGAGTTGTAAGAAAACAAACCAGTTCGTTTTTTACCACTTTAGCGTGGGTAAGTAATTGTACCATTGGTTTCCTGTATTTGCTCTTTTATGGAAGGAAAACAAAACGTTTTAAACGGAACCATTCGCATCGATATTTTTATCCGTTTGCCGTTTCGTGCGATATGTACTCTATTTCTTAGGAAACACGTTCCACTCTTTAGCAAAAAGTCGTAAAAAAAAAAAAAAAAAAAATGAAACTTACCGAATCCTCGAAAGTTGGATTCCCATAGCTTCTTTTCGAAGATCTCGTCACGCCTTTGCGTCTGACGCTGTTGTAAGCGGAAACACTGTCAAGGCTGTAAGCGTCTAAAGACACGGGACGACATCGTTCGCCATAGTTAAACCTCGTTTGCCTCTTCCTCATGATAAACTGCAAATAATTTTCCACCGAATTAGCACATCTGCTCTCTAAGCTTTCCTGAGAAACATGATTCTATCATTTTGCAAACTAACCACTCGTGGAACAAAGCGTTCGAAAGAAGGTGATTTTAGCGGCAGTATGAAATGCACTCGAAATTTCTCGCAAGTTTCTAGCGTTAGAATATGAAAATTTGTATTCTCCGATTGTAAGCTCGCGGTCACGGAGTTTACAGTAGCCGTTGTTCTCTACCAACGAATATTACGTACACTTCGAACGAATATCATCGAAACAGTTTCCAGGGAAATTCATAGAAAGTGCAACAAAGAAATATCTCCGTTTATTAACAAGTCTCGTTTTCGTTGCAGTGGCGGGTGCCGCTAGTCTCGTAATTTCAACGTTCATCAAGGATATCGGCAAGGATCGTGCTTCGTCTTAACATTAGACACAATCCTGTCATATCTCAAAAACAATCATCGAGAAGAACAATCTGCTGTTTTAAATTGTCCTTATTTTGAACGAGACATAGAAAACTGAGGAATAATATCTGCCGATTCCTCGATGGACCTTTCTAATGTTAATTCGCATTGTTCTTCACGTGAGAAGCAAACAATCTTGAAACATCGTGCAGCAAGCTGTGTGTTTCTTCTGTCGAAACACGTTCCGACGATCAGTTTCGACATGGAAACACGCGTGAATGAAATACACGAGGCGAAAACCAATGAAGCGTTGATGGTTGCTCGGTCTAATAGCCGATTCAAGGACGAGCATCGTGTCTTTTGTAGCGAACAAACGACGAGGTGCATCGTGTTTTTCTCGCGGTTGGAACCGCAAATGATTTTGTCCATTTTTTGTTTTTTTTTTTTTAAGAAAGAATTTCACGCCCGACCGGAAACGAGTCTTTTAAATAGGAAATTGAAACGCGTTTTCGCGATTTCTTTCCCCTTCCTTTGATCTTGAGCGATCGTTACATCGTAACCGATCAGTGGCAGAGTTAGATTGATATGCAATTTTCTTGTACTATTAACGAAAGTAGCACAGTTAGCCTTATTTGCCAAGACAAGATAAATTATCCTCGTCTTCGTTACGCTCTCATTGCTTTTTGTATTTTTACTTTCCCGATAATTTCATTGTGAAAAATGATTTATTGCAATTTATCTCAAAATCGTGATTCCATCTTTCGTACACATAATTCTAATACTAATGACGATGCTACCAACTGACAGACGATGCACAAATGTAATTCGCTGTAGAAAGGAGTATATCTCTGTCTTCGATGGCAAAGATTTCTAACAAACTTCACGTATCTGTAGTCATCCAGTTCGGTCTACGCGTTCAAACTTGAAATGCGTTGCAGTGGATGCATCGACGTGTAAGATTCGCGAAATTTGCATCGATACCAACGTCGAAACGCGTGTTTCAAAATGTCCGATGTTTCCAACTCCGCTATTATTATCGTTATCAGAGGAATGATAAAGAGCAAAAGATCAAAGACTAGAGAGAAATGGGCGAAAAGGTGATTAATGGAGAGAAACTGATTTATCGAGGAAATTTATTTCCCAACAAATTCTGTTCGATATTCTGACGTCTGCATCGATGCAAATTAATTTTGATGCCGATTCGCCGATACGGATCTACGTACATTGCCACATGACCTTTTTAAACAATTAAAAAAACACTGTATCTTTGCGTGAAAAAGCGGGACGAACACGGACGTAAAAGTGCAAACACTCACACGCACACGCACATGTATTTATCATTAGATGTTACGTACACTGGAAGTAAATCACAAATATGGACGGATGAATACGTAACACGATGCGAAATGAGCTTAATGCAAGCAGGAGGAGGCCTTTTTCAGAGAGTATAGATCTTTGCTGACCTGCGTAACTGGGAATCTCGTTTCATTAGTCTTGAATGATACTTTTTCGTGCGAGTGGTGCCAGCCGATAAGCGTGCGACGAATGATAACATAGTTTCGCGTTCTTTGACTCGCGAACGTATCGACGAGATAATCATCGATTCGACGTGAATGTAAAGGAATGAGTTGATTTTGGGTGAACAGGATATTCATCCGTCCGAAAGTGACGGCAGATCGTACGGTACGAACGAGAGTGTTTAACAAGCAAAATGAAAAAAGCCACTTGTTCGTTAATTATCGTTAATTATCTCGAGTTAGAAAAAATTTAAGAAACAAATGAGATTTGACCGTATCGTGATCGACAAGGCGTGAATATCTCCATAGGATTCGAATATATAATATTATCGAATGTTCAAATGAAAAGCAGAGTGCGTTTTATTTATCTTGGACGAAAGTAAAAAGTATTGATTGATAAAAAAGAAATCGTTACCAGAAGACCGGTGAGAAGAACCAGGCAAATCAAGGCAACCGAGGAGACCACGACGACCGCTATCGCGTTTCCGGAATCTGGACCCTTTTCCTGTACCAGAAGAAATCTGTGTATCTGAAAAGAGTGGGTCAATCGGCGGAACACGTTAACTAAATTGTATTATGGACATCGGTTAATTATCTACAATGTGATGCTCGACGCTGAACTCAAGTTTTGTTCGCTTTCGACCAAGAAGACAAGTAGAAATAAAGTTACGGCGTTCAAATATAGCATCACAAAGCTCAGAATCGTTTTTTGTGAGAAAATATTAAGATTTTGACTCTGTATAAATTATCAACGACAGATATATATGCAAATACACGTTGTAAAATTTCGTCGACAGATCTCTTATGGCTATAAATTACGATAAACTTACGGTAATCGGGAACTTGACGTGGTCCCGCGAATCCTCGTACAAACTGGGCAACATTTTCGTCATAGTGCTGTCGAACTTGCCAACTTCGTCGACGACGTAAATCAAGATGGTCATTATGGGCATGTCGGACGACGATGGCGTAGTATTCGGTGGCTCCTGACACGGATTTTGATGGAAAATAATTTGTTTGTCGGATACCGGCCTGTAACGGGAGACGACGAAGATACTATCTGTTAAACGTTAAACATATACCAGCGACGTCGAGAGGAAATTATAACGTGTATTAACCTGAAAGCAACGCACGGTTCCGGAAACTCTCGGCTACGTGCCGCTGGTTATCGCGAGATTTGCTTTAGACCCACGATACTGCCAGTTTCTTTATAAATAAATTTATTCTATATCGAGATGAAAATCGACTAGGTCAGGTACTTTCTAACCTCCGAGTCTCCCTATTCCACAAATTTATTTACTCCGCGTGCACTCGATTCGTTGCTTCGTGACAGTTTCGTGCGTAATTTTTCCTTGCGATAATAAAAAATTGACAAATTTATTCGACAGTGGGAGAGTTCTTTACTTACGGAATAACTAAGGAGGAAGAAATTGCGACACTCACTTGTCCATCCCGGACGTCAAAATGTTGGCCAGGGTGTGCCTCAATTTGTCCATTTGTGGGCACACGTCGAGCGAGGTGCCTTCCACGTCGATTCGAACTAGCGACGTAATCTCCTCCTGGTCGGGTAACACCGTCGCGTCGTGCGCCGTGACCGACGGTATGTCGGAAACGGTTGCCGGGCTCGTGCTACTCGAAACCGGGGTCCTTGGCTCGAGACCGATCGGGACAAAGGGGCTGGAAGTAGCCACTCGCGTGGCATCTGTCGTGTAAACGTTCGGTATCGACGTGAATTCCACGGGGGACTCGGTAACGTTCGCCATGAAATAGGAATCCTTGGAATCCTTTGAAATCGTCTGTTCCGTTCTAATCGTGGTCGTCGCGACATTCTCTTCGCTCGTGGTGCTCCAAGAATCCGTCACGTCCATCGTTTTCTCAACTTCATCCAGGCTGGTCGAGCTGCTGTCGGTTTCCTCGTCGACGAAACTCGGCCGAGTCGTAAACTCGTCCTTGGACTGTATCGTTTGGCTCGGTATCGACGTAGGAACGATCGTCCGGTCCGTCATTGGATTACTCGTGGCAGGAATTTCGGTCTCGCTGATCGACGACGTATTCTCCGTGGTCGATTCGTTGCTCGCTGTCGTGGTGCCTTCGTTGGGCGTATTTTTTGCGAGTAAATCCTTAACCGTAGGCACGACGGAAGTTTCGTTTGGCAAATCGCGTCCCTTGGGTGGTTCCTCGGTAGCGTTCCGCCAGGGAAAAGTGGTCGAATCGGACAGGCCAACGAACTCGAACTCGACGTTGGTAGTAGTAGGTACGAAAGTTTCCTCGGGGCTGAGAGTGCCACTTACACCGGAAGGGATTTCGTTGGTTCCGTTAGCGTCCGAGACAGTTGGTGGTTCGGTGACGTTCCCTACGGAAGTTTGTTCGATGGTGGTCGTGGGCAAGACGGTGGCACTGTCCGTTGCTACTTTGACGGTGCTCGTGTCCGTGGGTGTAGTGGGGAATATCGGCAACTTCTCGTCGGAAAAATTCCCTTTGATCAGTGGATACTCGGTGGAGAGCTCGGTGGCGTTGAGCGTGGATCGTATCAGCAGAGAACCAGCTACGTTCGTCTGCACGTCCGCGTTCGAGAGCATTCCGAGGTCCGTTTGCGGTTCGACGGGTTCCGTTGTTAAAGGTGTGGGCGTTGTCCGAACCGTAATCTCCTGCAAGGAGGCCTCGTAGGTTCGTTTATCGCCACTCTCGGGCTTCGCGCTGACTTCCGTTATCCCGTTTCCAGTCACATCGACGTTCCCCATCCCAGAGGTCTCGCGGCTCTCAGCCCACCGAGAAACGTCATTTCCCGCGCTCGTCGATTTTTCTCCGCTCTCGTCGATGCCCTTCTGTTCGCTTGATTTCTCGACCACGGTCTGATTCGTCGGTCTAGTTTCCTCTAATCTAAGCAAAGGCGCGGTCGTTATTTGAACGGACGGGCGTACCTCGGTGCTCGAGATGGTCGATGATTCGTTGCTTACTTTCTCGTAATAGGTCGGCTTAAACTGCTGGATGCTATTCTCCAACACGTCCGAACCTTCGGTTACGACGAACTTTTCTTCCGACTGTCCCTTGCCGATCGTGTTCTCCAAAGCAGAAGCTTCTTCCGTGGTGACGTCCAGCTGGTTACTGGCGTTACGAATTGGCGACTCTTTAGGCAATTTCGTGTAAGGATAGGGTTTCTGGTCCGCGAATCTGTCTGTGGCGTTCTTCTTCGCGACGATCGTTCTCTTCGAGCTTGCAGACTCGAACGCTATAGTTCTTCCTCTGGGAACCGGACTGGAAATTCCTTGAATCGTGGAAGATTCTTCGTTCGTCCTTTCGGTGGTAAGCCGCGCCAATTTCTCCTGATTTTTTTCCTCTATTTCCTGCTGTTTCTCGTGACTGGTCTCGTTAGCATTCGCAGAATCGCGCAAAAAGTCCTTGTCCCGATTCGACGTTCGATTTAATTCGTTGGCAAGGCCAGCGTCCTTTGACGTCGAGTTTTGGGATTGTCGATCGATAAACCGCTGGATCACGGGCTGAGTCACGTTCCCGACGACCTCCACCTCCTCCTTCGGATGGTGCGACTCGTGAGTCACCGGAATCTCCTCGGTGATAAAATTTGTCGCGTTTTCGAGAGGCGTCCATTTGTCAGCCGAGTCGGTCTCCACGCTCTTCTCCGTCGAGATTTTCGAACGGTGGCTGTAGTTGACGTACGTGTCATTGATCAACGAGACGGACACGTCCTCCTCTTTTCTCTCGTCGGCCTCCTTTAAGTCCGGAACTTCCGAGTTCTTCACCGGACCCTCCGCCTTTTTCTTCCTTTGCTGAAACTCTCCGAGGAAACGAACTTTTTCCGGAGCTGACTCGTTCTCAGGGTTAAACGTTTCTGATTTTAGCCCGGAATCCGTGCTCGCCTCTTTCGAGGAACTCGCCGCTTCTTCCTTCGCGTCTGTCGCGCGTTCCTCTTTCACCTCCAAGCCATCTTCCGACGATTTCTTAGCTTCTCTTGGTTCCTGCCTCGAGGTATCGTTGGAGCGTTCGACGAACCCGGTTTTGTTCTTCGTCTCGTCGACTTTTGATTCCTCCAGCGCCGGTTTCGCGGTTACCGTGGTCAAACCGTTGGTTCCGGATAGCCTGTAAGCGTCCGCGGATATCGTTTTCGTGCTAGAACTCTTCCCGGAAGTTCCATAGACGATTTCCTCGAGCTTGGATCCGCTGTTGGCTGAATCTACGGTCGATAATCTGTCGACTTGATCGCGCGACCTGATTCCTTGCAACTCGGTATCCTCGTCGATCGGCATTGGCACTTTCTCCTTGTCCACCGTTTTGGCATCTTTTACGAGCTTATCGTCTACCGTTTCGAAACCTCTTTTAGTCGAGTTGTACGGTCCGACGGCTTCGTTTTTCGACTCTGCTAAGGGAAACTCCGACTCGTCTCTCGATGGTATTTTGTTTAAGATCGTCTTGTTCTGTTCGAATATCGATGTTTCCGATACGTCGGGGGTGAGCAGCTTCTCCGAACTCGACGATGGGTCTTTCGTCGCGTCCACGGCGACCGTGCTGAAGAGCAGCACGAAAACACCTGAAACATATCGGTTAATACCGGACAATCAGTTTTAAATTGTTCGGAAATTGTCGAGAATGTTTGTTTGTAACTTTAAAATATGTAAATCGCGCTTTAAAATTGAAACGATTGATTTAGACAGCGTTAGGTATCGAGGTTACAAACGAAATAATACCAAAATAAAAAAAGAATTACACCAGATCAAATATTCTGCCACTGCATCGTCTATCGAGATTTCCAAATATTCGCGTAAACCGGACTATTTTGTTATTAACCAACGCCAGTGGTATTTGATTTTCATATTTGTGTTATCTACAGCAATTACGTAAATCAAACTAGTAGCGTGCTGCAGTGTATATGTACGCATATGTGTGACTGTGATTACAATCACGCTTATGGTTACTGTAGTTGAATTAGACGGGATAAACAGGAATTACAGTAAAATAATAACAAACTGAATGGAACTGGAAGATAAGAGCTCGCGCGTATATTTCGTGTAAACCTTCGCTTAAACTGTCTTAAATGTTCGCAGCAGACATATTTAAGCGATTAGTAACGTCGCTAAGTATTCTTCAACAAAACGTGTTTCTCTGTTAAGTGGTTCGAACGTGTCTGCAAGGTATATCGAAATTTACGTCAACATTGTACGTAGATTATATTATCTTCTTTCTTAAACGAAATACCGTTTGTTACGATAAAGACCAGATGTTTTAATAACAATATCAGGAACAGAATGAGAATGCGTATTTTTAGCTTCCTCGGAGTTATTCATGATGTTGCTATTACCTTATTTTTAGATTTACGAACATTTGGAAAATTGCTGGAAAAAACATAAACTCTACGTTCCACGCAGTCAGACGTTTAACGGATAAATTATTTTTTAAAGAGAAGAGAATTTTATAAACGAAGGCATTGCCACGAGTTCGTTTCAAAAGCGACTGGATTCTACAACCGATAATTCTAGTTAAGTATACGTCGAGTTAATTGCTATAAAATTATCGACCGTTAAGGGTTAATCGCTACTTTATCTTGAATCCAGTAAACGAGGGGCTGATCGTTGAATCGGTGAACCGTGAACAGTGTCGCGGACGATCGACGTATCAGCGATGAACACGTGCAAACGCCGAGCCAGGCGATGGATATTGACAACGGTGACTGGTTCTCACAGTGAGTTGAAATAAAAATGACCGTGGAGAGCGTGGACGAAGCTCTTAATGGATCTAAAAACCGGTTGGCCGGGAATTGCTCAGCCAGCCATCGAGAAACGATTCATGAACCTCTATGATGTAGTTTGCCGCGCATTCTACGCTACGACGGATGGAAAAATGTGTATGCAACGCGGTGTGTATGTTCGCGTGCCTCTGAATGTTAAACAGACCACGGGATTATGCAGAAGATTTAAGTATGCGCACCTGATCTCTACCGATGTGGACAGGTTACGTGAAAATGTGTACATGGGCGGGTACGATTACGAGGTTTCTGTCGCGGGTTTCGATCGTGTTCGACGACGTTCTTTCAGCATCCCTTTCAGCAAAACGATCGAGTGTTGCGCAGTTACAGTCGTAGAAGTAATTCTATCGCTTCTGCGAATTCCGGCTTGAAACTTGCTTCTAACAGAGGAGCGAATAACGAATGAAGTGTGAAATAGCAATGAAACTAGAAAATGTTGACGCATATTCTACGGTAGTTGGCTAGTTCGATGCTTTGGAAACTGGCGATTAACAAGCAATGAGACGGAATAAAGTAAAGTAAATTAGAGGTTACTCGCACAGAGATAATTGTATTCCAATTATACGTACAACACTGGTGAATTAGTTATCTCGCGATTGGATTAAATCGCTTTTGGCAATTAGAAACTAGAATATTTGGGAATTAGAAATGTTGCCTTTGTCGGTGAACGTTCTTTGAAACGGTCCAAAAATCGTTCCAACGTAAGCATCGAACCACGCGCTTTCTAATTCTTTAACCGATTCGATTCTCGTTTTGCATTCTTCGCAGAGTCATCAGTTCGGAACGGATCATCCGGTAATAATACGGATTCGGCTGGAAACGCCGAAAGGAAACTTTCGATTTCGATTTGTACACAATGAACGGATATAGGAGACTTTCGATTTCGACGCCATTATTTCTTTTTCACATCGATCCCGCGGTCAACTTATTAATCGGTGATTACGTTCCTGTAACGTTCCTGTAACTGATAGCCAGCCACGTTTCCAAAAATTGTTCGTTTCGATCTTTGAGAACGCGAAATGAACTCACCGGAGACCCGGAGGAAAGTTGAACGACGTGGCTTGGTTCGAGCGCAACGGTAAATTCGTATTGTCAAGGCAAGTGTTACGGTTTCAGCCTGCAGTCCGGCACGGCATGGCGATTCTAACAGTACTTGATGGCCGAGCAGCGTGGTTCGTGTAGTCGCCCTCGATTGCCAGCCTTTACGCGATGCAACAGGATGCATTCGAGCGATTCGATTCTCGGTCCAACGGAAACGCGGATCGTGCAGTTACGCGCGCGTGAAAGTTATGACGAAATCCTTGCTGCGCGACCATTTATTTCTCAATCGTGACAGATACGCTCTCGCGGAGCTCCGTAGAAAGCGCTAGATTAAGAAAAATCACCGAGGTTAATGAAATCTTGATATTGCAGGAGAATCGTTTCGGATAGAACGCGTGCGTGCTTAGCTGTGGTTCGATCGCATAGAAATAGTAATCTCAAATCGATAATACAGGTAAATTACCTGTGTAGTCTGTGTACGTTTCTGTTCGCTTATATTCTATCGCACTCCACGCGAATTAGATTTCGTACAGCGTGTCGATGATTTTTAGTATCAGAACTATCGACAACTGTAGCGTAAAACTTAAAATAAAAGATATTAAAATGGCAGGTAATGGGAAAAGTACGTAATGCAAGTACACGTTATGCGTTTACCGGTTAATGAATTGCGCAAATCGACCGATCGATTCAGCTTTGTTACGTATCCTTACCTGTGCATACTCTTAACACGAGTGGCACTCTTCTTCTTCCAGTCATCTCCACCGTTCGTTAGACCTCCTCGCGGAATCTGCAACGAAAATTACAATTCGATTTACACCTACTCGCAAACGACGTTTTACCTTCTGTATTATTTATTCTAGCAATTAGAGGATAGCGTGTTACCCGTTACATACTCATTTTCGATAACGCGTCGAGTAAGAAGCTGAGAAGCGTTTAAAATCCTACATCGAAATTTTACTGAATGTTACTTAATGATAGGAAACGATCCAAGTGGAAACATTATATCGCGAAGAACGATTAAATTCTTCGTTCGCTTCTGCTCAAAATGCCTCGCAGTTTAGTTTAGTCGATAGCTATCCAATCAATGGTAACGAAGATGAACGCTTTGTGGTTTCTCGTATCGGTAGCTCCGTGGTTTCCGGCAAAAGTGGCGCGATTTCAATCTCGCAGAATGCTTACTGCAACAAATTGAATTCCGAACGTTCTACAGAAATAAAAAGATTCGTGTGAATGACTAGCGAATGCGTGCTCTAGAGGTAACGATCGATAAGAGCGATTCGCGAGATAAAGCGTGAAATAAAATATTCGACAGACCCAAAATCGGCAGCGATGCAAATTTTCCTCACGATTTCCATGAAAATCGTCGGGGGAAAAAGAGAATAGTCGCAGTGGAATGCAATGTCGGAAGTAAAATTCGAGCGGAACTTTTATCTCGTGTTTCGCATCGACCGTGTCTCGTTCATTGAAGTTCCAAAGCTTCTATGGTCGAACCTTCTCTAATTTGACGTCGGAATTAGAATAACCAGACGTCGTTGTATTCGTTACATAAATCCGATGTCCCTCCGACTATCGATTTATAAATCGTCGTGTCCGTGTCACTGCCACTTATTGTCATTGACCAAATGATTGCCAGACCCTCCTACCGACGGCGCGTGCGGCCGCTCCGGGCTGATCACGCCGTCACTTTCTACTTGCACGCTATCGTTTCTGACGCTCGTACTGCATTTTCCTTTGCAAAGATTCATTTTTAAGCGCTGCACATGGTTAGGCGGTAATCGTAATACAGCCGGGCAGTGACTGATTTCACCTCAAAAAATAAGTCGAAAATATGGAATATAATTTTTCAACGACGCTTCGTTTCTGAAAAAGTCCGCCTTGAAAATTTGTCAAGTATACTTCAACTTGGCTAGATGTCGGTTAGGTGAGAAAAAACGATAATGAAGCATTTTACGAAAAAATGTTACTCTACGTTTTCGATTTATTCTCAAACGTAGTTTAAAACTGGATTGACAAAATCTCAGTATACTTGTCAAATATTCAGTCGATTTCCTCGAAAACGAAATCCCTGCCTGATCGTGCTACGATAACCGCCTCGCTTTGCGTGCAAAGAAATCTGCGCTGTTCCTTTGCCTCGGTATCTTTTCTACGAAAGAAGATAAGTTAAATGACAGTTATAGTTATAGCTTAGGGACATACCTCAGAGACGAGAATGTTCGTACGACTTCGGCAATCTATTGTCTCTTTGAAGATAAAGCTCGAGCGAAATGTGGGAGGAAAAAGAGAAGGAACGCGGATACGTGTGACCTGGTTCGCGACACGATTCACCTCGCTGGCTTTAATCTATATACAGTTGAAGAACCAGCTGGAATGTTTTATAGAAGCATCTGGCGACGAGTTTCCGCCCGATTTCGGCTTTACGTTCCGGCGCATAAACCTTGCTAAAAGAAATTTTAGTTAAAGGCTTATACTTGGCAATGTTAGTGGATTAGAGATTGAACTCGGACAGATCTGAGAGTATTTCGTGGTAGCTCGAACGGAGGTAAAGTTTCGAAGCGACGCTGATTAGGCAGGAAATGCGGAATCATGCGGAGAAACGTCGTGAAAATTGTCCGCTTCCTACGTTTGATTTTATTTATTCGCCGTATGTTTCGAAGGCAGCAAGACCGTTCGCGTCATAAGCCTTGACTTTCTTTTTCTTCCTAGTTCGTTCCAGCACTTGACACTAGGTACTCGTCTCAACACCGGAGCTTGTTTTAATTCTGAACGCGGACATTTTGACTTTCCTTCGTTTTTTCCCCTCATTATTTTCCTACTTTTAGTCCTAAGACTTTTATGCTCGATGACTTTCTCGTATTTTCGTTGGGATGCAGTATACGCTGCTCTGTTTACTGTAAATATCAAGCAAAGTTTTTCGATCACATGCGAACGATATATGCGATAAGACTACGTAAACGTAAATTTCCAGCTTCATTTTTGTAACGTCGTATGAAAAACGCCTGCCTGAAGTACGGTTAATTGACATTACAAGACACATGCATACTACCGTACGTGAATGAAGCGGCACACACGTGGACGTGTACTATACACGAACAATCCAGTTTCTTTGCCCTCGCCGACCCGTATCTGTCCTCCCACGCACGAGATTGTTACTAATTAAGAATTCGTAAATTCAGCCATGCCACGACGACCGACAATAAGGACACTGTGAATTTAAAAGAAAAAATGATGTCAGTCTAAAAAGCTAATTACATTCGATGGTCGTCAGCTGCTTAAGGCTATGGACGATTTTGTCGCAAATAAATATCCCATCAAATACGACTACGCATACACATATGCAATTGCAAAATGTCGTTTCTTGAAATATAGGTATAGTACTTTAATCTCGATATTTTACACCTATAGTTTGCACCTGACACGACATTCCGCTGAATTGTGATAGATAAGGTTGGCTATCGAGATCATAGGGTTTATGACACGGACGCCAAACTAGGCTATTTTCTAGGAAAACGTTAATCGATACTTTACAGAAGACTGTTCGAGCCAGATGTCAGGGCCTAGAAACGGCTTTATGGTCGCAGAGTGTCAGCATTTCTGGGTACTATACGAACGACTGGGCTGGTCTTGGCGTTTGAACCCTCGGTAACGATGCACGTGTCATAAACCCTTGAAACCGCGCACCAGTTCGCAAACACTAAAGTCGTTTCTCCTTCGACCTAGTCACTCCATTCATTTGTGCTACCATCTTACTAAATTTTCAGTCGTTCCGTGAGAACCTAGTCAAACGCGAATCGTTCATTTCTGGTAGATTTGTTCTTTAGCGTGGATAGCGATTGGTTGGTAATAGAAAATTTAGCAAATAGTATCGGCCCGTCGAGTTCGGACATGGAAGAAACGACGTTTCATACGCAGATCTTTCCTTGAGACGAACAACGATCGTCTAAAATATGAATTATTTTCAAACTAAACGATTTTGAACATTTCCTGGGGCAATGAATGATTCTCGATGCAAATATTTAAACAGCGAGTACACGATGGAATGCAATTAAGAGTCGGTTAATTATAGAGTACATTTACAGACAGTGAACGCAATGGGAGCACGTGTATACGTCGATACGGTGTATGTGTTGAAAGCTTTCGCACCGTCGTCCGTATCGTTTATACTTGATGACACGATACTAAATGGAATGCGAACCATTCGACGTTTCGTCATTCCACATTTGTCACGCTCTTCTTTTTCTTTTCCCTTTTCCTTATTTCGTTGGATTCTGCGTTTCTTTTGTCGCTCTGTGGGGACAATCGAGTTTTACCAAGTGTCAGGAATGCTACGAATTCCTGATATTTGAACGTTTTCACTGACATCGAGAGGTTCTTATAAGATTTAACTTCGTAAGATTTCCATCTTTTCAATGTGTCTAGATATATAGCGTTAATCCTTGGATCCTTTCGTTTCCAAAATTACAGCAAAATAAAAGTTGCTGGTGTTTTCTACCATATTTTGTAGCAGGCAATGATTCATACGCACACAAGCTACATCCTCAATGTACCTCGTAGGAATCATTTAGACGGTCGTTCAAAGGAGGTCGACCTCGAGATATGTCAATTAAATTAATACAAGTTAGACCGGCCGGGGAACGAGCTCTCATTTCGTGCGACGTTCTCTCGTACGAAGAATTTTATTTGCCTTCTTGATCTGACAAACAAGATCACTTTTCATTTGGACACATTTCTTCATTACGCTACGCGACGTATATTTCACAATTTGTGACCCGTGTATCTCGGCGCTCGTTCCACTCTTAAATTGGTTGATTATGCTACGCCTAAGTAACGCAGACGCCAAATTTATTTGTTATTTTATGCTCATCTCATTTCATTTCATTCGAAGAACATACGAAAGCCAGGTCCGAGTAATTTATGATACGGTTATAAAACGAAATGAAAGCAGCAGGACTGCTAATAAAGCACGATTATCTTTTATTCCTTTTCTTTCGATGCATTGAAAATACTCGCTACCTGCTACGGTATATCTTTTTATCGTTTTCGTTTGAAATTCAAACTCTCGTTACGTTATTACGTTATTATATTATATCTTCATAATTAAATTTTTATTATACATTGGTTGCACACTTGCTACGTTAACAGATAAAATCTTCTCGCTATATGGAACACTTCATTATGTAAATTAAAAACGCTCTTCGTATTTTATGTCTCGGCAAGTATCCTCTGATTCGGTATCTTTTAATTTTCCTCTTAACGGTGTTTTCCTTCGTAGATGGATGTTACAAGCCCTTCGAGAATAGTTATTAATAAAGATATATCGATAAGCATCATCGTTAATGAAAATATTGCTCGCATTATGGAAATGTAGAAACAAAAGCTAGAGAGAAAATAACGTTCTCGTATCGTCTCTTATTTTAGTCGAACGACTGCGTTTTTCGTGGAAGTTTAGAAAGTGCATTTGTTTGTAACACGACTCATATTTTTGACGAAGATATAGCATTCGGTGTTTCTGGCCAACTTTTTTCATTTCGGCCAGCTGTAGTTGCACAACAGTCGTCGTTGTATCGGATAACTGTTCAATCGGCGTGCTTGTGAGAACTCTCGACTTAGAAGCAGCGCATTAAAAGCTGCCTTTTCCGCCTCCACCCTTTCACTTTCGCGCTCTTTGTCCTCGCCGATTGGATTGCTCTTCTCACGATGATAGAAAAAACCATTGCATTCTGAGCGTGCCATTCACTGCCGGAGAATTGGACCATAGTGCCATTTATTTCGCAGCATCTTTACGAGAAACGCGAGCCTAGTTTCGTGTGTCTCTTGCTCTCGAATTTTAAATCTAACGAAACTTATTTCTCTTATTTCACAACTCGTTTTATTTACGAGGAAGCTTGGTAATTATATACGAAACGCGACATCTGTTATTAATAAATTCTATATGTTATTTATTCTGGAATACCAGTGACCGTATTGAATTAAGATACAGCGACGTTGAAAATGTTTTGCAAGGAATTGCAATGTCTGTTCAACATTCATTTTTCTCTTTCAATTATTTTTCCCAATTTGTTCGCAGCCATTCGTTTTCCATTTATACAAAACGTTTCTATTTATATCCGTGAAACTGCAACGCAGCAGATACGAAGCAAGTGGTTCGCGTGATTAAAAGAGAGAAATATATCGGTTTTCAATTAGCTCGAAAAATATTGTTCGTAATACGCACAGCGTGTCTGTTTTTCTTCATTCTGCATCGAACGGGATATCCACGCGGCGAATAGAATTTTTCCACGGTCGGACTGAATTTCATCGCCAGATCACAAAATTCAGCAGCTCGAACCGATAAATTAACCGAATGCATTTTGAGTAGACATCGAATAATAAACAAATGGAGAATTTCCGATCGATATGAATTCGACTCTGACGAGTGTATCGTGTCGCATCACGCAGAAATGGAATTCGATGGAACTGAAACAGGGCGCCGTTCCTTCGAATAAATTCGACGATGATAATTAAATCGCGATGTGATCAAGGGGGCTTATTAACCGAGATACTGATCACGATCCACAGAAATTAATAGCGAACGAACAAAAGAATTCTCTACGCGAAACGTATGGTCTATCGAAGGAAATAAGGAATAGCATGCACGAACCATATGAATATATCAACAACAATATTATTATCATTATTAGGTATACTTCGTCTAACGATCAGGTCGCGGTATAATTGTTGCTCACGGGTATAAAAATCAGTACAGTTATTTGAAACAACGAATCACAACGTGTACAACGAGGTCTCGTGAAACGCGTGTCACCGTGATCGCATCTCGTCCCTCTTTTATCTCTACTTAATTATACGCCTCTCTTACTGTCGCGATACAAGATAATACCGTAACGTTGAGCCACTATTTTCTAATCATTCTTCCACGAGAATTTATCGAATAAGCAAATTTCAGCTGCCATGTTTTACAAATAATGGTGTTCGTTGTTCGAAACGCGCAGAAGAAACTCATAATAGTGTGCGTGTGAAACTTTGATAGCGCGATTAAATAATTTTTATGAAATCCAATCAATTCAAAATGAATCTTATAGTTTTACTTTTAATTCCGAATATTTCCATAAACAAAGCAATCTAGGTACAAGATAATGTTAATTAATTTCAGTTACACGTTTCAAGAATATCGCAACGCTTGGCGAATCTGAAACGGTGTACGATAACATAGAAGGCAATTAAATAACAAACGACGGACGATGACCACGCTAGCACGAATAAGGATGAACAACAGTTACGAGTTCGTTCTCTACAGGTTTACGAGAAAGAAGTGCACGGTAGAACGGAGTGCAATTCAATTCGTTACAAAGCGACGCGAGCTTTATTTGCCGTGAAACGTTTCCAATTTGTCGCTGATAAATTTGTTTTTTAGTACTTATGGTAAAGTGCGTGGCCATTTTATCGCGTTTTATTCTCCCTGCGGAACACGTTCCCGCGTTTTCACTTAATTAAATTTATCCATCGCTGCCGCCTTAAAAAAAAAGGAAAATAACGTGCCAATTGCATTTTCGTTGCCTCGACAAACCATACGAACGCGTCAGAGATATCTGTTTTATTCGCCGTTCTATTTCATATCATCGATTCGATGTGCGGAAATTTCGGAACGCGGAGCCAGACGATCGCCAAGACCATTGTAAAAAAAAATTGTTATAAAATCAGAACGAAATTAGTAGCTCGCGTGATTCTAGCACCAGCCAGCGAATTAATGGCCGTGATGCTATTTTTTGATCCGTACTTTTCCGCAGAAAGTTTCTCGTTCTAATAAACCGGTTTACTTCGATCTCCTTTGAATATGCAGAACTCTCTCCGATACACTCTGTTCATTCAGTTTTAATAGACAATAAACTTAGTCATAGACTATAGGAAGCAAGAGAGAAACAAATTCGAATATTCTCAGCCATTTCAGCTCTTTTCAAACCCGTGACGAATCCCTTGAAAAGCCTGAACCACGGTTTCAACGTAACACGTACAACACGTATTTCTTTCATTCCGTGTATCGACAGGTATGGAATAGCCTGAAACGATCGCATTTTGTCACGGATATTCCGAGGCGAGAGAAACGCGGTACTCTCTCTCTGAAATGCATCCATGATGCACGAGGCAAAGCACATTCATAGCCAAGATGGCGTGTCGATATGTACGACACGTCGATCGATGGTTTCTCGTCGAAAACATTGTATACCTTACATTTTTCCTTATCTCATTCAACTTTTACACGCCTGTATCGCTAATCTTTTTCCCTTCGACTCGAGTTTCGCCATTCTTTCCGTTCTGTTTACGACCTTCCTTCTTCGCTCTCTGCACCTTCGTTTTTATCTTTCCCCGTTCTATTTATTTCGCTGTTTTTCATTATTTTCTCGCGATTTTTATAATTCCACTTTCTTGTCGAACTCTACTTTCTTGTTGGTGTCGATATCGCTCGCAGTATCCACTTCGCATGATAATTACTTTACACGCGTTTCTCCTCCTTCTTTTTCTACTTTTTCTTGGCAAATCTCATTCACGGTTAGACGTATTTCGTTATATTTTTAATTCAATGTATTCAAGTTTCGTAGTATAACATCTTCGCGACATCTTTTTTTTACGTGTATTATTATTCGTCTCGTTTTTCAATGTTTTTCACAAGTACTCGCGTCGTTTAATTATTCATTCGCGTCTGTTGCATCAGCTTCCTCTATGACCGCTCACTCATCTTTGTAAGCAACTTTTATATCTTCCAAAAGTTCAGCTTTTTCAAAGAAACGCGCCCCTCCTTTGCCTTTTGCGCGGTAAATATTTTCTGTCCCATTCTATCCACCTTTAGCCCTATCTTTTGTTCCCCTCCGTTCCTTCTTTTTCACCTTCCAGCTTCATGCCCCGTCTCTTTTTTATCGTTTATTGTAACAGTGTTTCATGTACGTACGAATCATTAATATTTATGTCTCCGATATTTAAACTCTTCTTTCTCCCGTTTTCTTTGTTACGTGATCGACGAGATACGATAGCTAGACTATAGACACTAGTCATGCAGACTTGTGCAGGTATTTTCCAACCATTGTAACGCAGGTCGCCCCTTTTCTAGCGCAATAAATCGTCTACGAAGCAGACGCGTCGCCCGAAAATGCACGAAATCTCGGGAATCCGACTCTCGACCATTTTTTGGCGTCCAAATGTCGCGCCTAGCCTACGTTTCCAATGCCGACGTCACTGGGAAGGCGATTCTAGAGGTCTAGATTTGGTCAGGCACGCGATAACGTATGCAAAATGTCCTGGAGACGGCCGGCATCTTCGTCGGTTTCTCTTTTCCACATTTCCATGAATCCGAGTACGAGGGAGGAAAATTTGCTTCGAAAGGAACGCGCTCTCGAATCTACACGCTCCAGCGTAAATCTAATTACGATCCGAGTCTGACTCTAAGTCGAACTTTAAACCTAACTATGTAAAATCTAAAGTTAGTTACGCGAGTAGCTAATAAGCACCTTTAGGAATAAACTTTAGCTCCGGCACGGACACTCGGACCGACCTTTTAAACTTTCTTCTTCAACGCTGTCGTTTCCTGTCGAAGTTACTATATTCCAGGATAAATTTCTCGAATGGATCGCGCCGAAATAAGAGACACAATTTTACTACGGTACGTAACACTTCGATTACGTTTACACGACGTTCTTTAAATAATAAATCGATTTTATTATAATTTCATGATACAATTTCATTTTCTATTTTAAATCAGAGATAGCTGACGAACGTCGATATGCAATAGACGTATGCATATTTAATTTTCCAGGTAGCTTTGTCTAGCCAGCGACTGAAATTCTCGGTATACATAGTTGGAAGGGTTGGTTTGTGAAGTGACCCGTAACGTCACAGCTCGGTGAATGTGAAATTCTTAGCCGCAGAGTCACGGTGTGCTAAGGGCGTGGTATCACATTCTCCCCGAATCTCTAAAATTTCACTTCCATTCTTCTACCTTCACTTTCGCTATCTTCTCTTCTCACCACGATTCTCCCTTCCCCGTTGTTACTCCTCCACTTCCTCATGTTCCTCGTTATTCCACTCTACTTCCTCTTTCTTCTTCGTACTCTCCTTCTTCGTTTTCTTCTCTTTCGAGTTGCAGCTTGCTCTGTTCGTCCTGTCGTGCTCCGTCATCTTTCTACTCTCTCTCTCTCTCTCTCTCTCTGTGTCTGTCTCTCTCTTATATTTGCTTGCACGCGGTATAGAGTCGCGTTACTCGACTTCCTCAATTTGCATGCTAATACAGGCGCAGGCGAATCGCGGATAATTAAAGGCCCATTGTTGCATGTCGCGGAGCAAGCTCGCGCAACCGTGTAAATTTTCCTGCATTCCGTCAGCACACTTTCGCCCTAATCCCTCGCCATCGCCAAACCATCCGACGTTCGTAGATATTCCATGATTCTTTCGATCGACGTCGAATCACTCGCGCGCGTCTCATTAACGATTTGATTGTTAATAACAATACGAAATACGTGGGAGAAGACGACCGATGTATCTTTCGTATATCGCGTAGCTGGCTCGGTCAAATACAACGTGCGTGTTACATAAAAAATCAGCTTGTAGAAATCGGCATCGTTGTATCACGCTATGCCTACTGAAGCTACCTGCAATGCTGATAAAACGTCGAGATAAAATTCTTAATGGCCATGGCTTTAACACTCCGGAAGCCTGGAGCAGCAGTACGTACTTGCACGGACCCAGGACGTAAAAACCAACGACTCTTTATCCTCTATAAAATGGAAAAATGTGGAGAAAAAGGGAAGAAATTTTACTGTTTGCTCCGACGAAGTTATCTCGTTGTGTCCAATACCGCGTATCCAGTTACGTAAAACACTACATGCACAGCTTGCTAATACGAACTTTTCCTCCCTAGCACATAAAGAGTAAAAAGGAAGAAAACTTTCTTTCTTTTCTCTCATCCAGCCGAGTTATTTTCCCTCCTTCCTATGTACCCAGTCCGTGTCATAAAAGCATTCATCGTCGGTTAGTTTATTCTTTTACAACTTTTTACAACTTTGTCGCGGTAATAGCCGAGTACTCGAACGAGACGATAAAAAATATCGGAGATCGTAAATTCGGAAGACACCTTGCGCTACCTTAGCCTAGTCGCTAAAGGTGCCTGATGGAAGATCAACGGCTCGTGACCACCTGTTCCACAATGGTGTTCCATTGTTGTGTTCGTGGCAGGCCAGAAGTCGCAGTTGTTGGCTGGTATGGTGTTTCGCCGGATACGGGATGCGGCTACATGCTCCACTAACTTTTCCGACGTCTTTTACCATCGCGGCTTTTTCAAATACCGATACTGACCCAAGGGCTACTTACACGGAGATAAAAACCATAAGCGTTGCTTTGGCTATTCCCATGACTTACCGTGGTATACGATTATTGTAACATGGCGTTACATTTTATGGCCATATAGATAATTCGATTTCGTCGTATAATTTCGTTGAGGATCTTTGTACGTCGTCCCAGTTTCCTTTAACTTTTTCTAACAGTGTATATATATATCGTATAAACGAAGGATACGACGATGATAGCTTTTTAACCGAATAAATATAATCGCGTTATCAACGTGATTCACGTGTCGGAGTTCGTAACAAAAGTTGAATAAACCGATCTTGCGCGAGTAAAACCTTGATTCGATATTAATTATAACAGACCGGATGAAAGCGGTAATGGAATCTTTATGAAAATTTAATTAATTGATTTTGTGCGAGATGGGTATTAAATTCGATGAATATTAATTAGATAGCTAGTCAACTGGAAAGCGTTACGTGCTAATCGAAAGCAATTAAAGAGAAGAAGAATAGATCGACGTTAATTATTTTGAAAAATAATAATACCGATAGATCGACATTGGAATATTTGATCGGTCGTGTAAATCCGACAGAGATGGATCGCTAAGAGAAGCGAGCCTACGTATATCGTTTCGAAAATATCTGCTAGACGCGCGATGTGTCGACGTTACTCTGTTACAATGAACGCGAACAAGCGTTTTATCAAGCTTTGCTGAAAGTTGCTGTTTTAATATCTGCTAAGCTAACAAAAATTCTTTTTACGTAATTTATAAGAAACAGACTAAATTTCCTTATTGTAAACATTAGCTATTCCCATAAGGACTCTAATAACACATAATTATACCACATATTAAAATATAGCGGTATATAATTACGTTATATAACCTGCTGAAAGATGAATTTCTACCAGTTGTTATCCCAGCCGTCTTCCAGACCTATTCGCTTCCGCACTATCGGTAGCAGCTACCATCTTCCTCATACGAAAGTCCGCTTTCTCGAGATAATGATATTCGAAGAGGAAAAGGCAATCCTGCCGCGACACAATTCTAGCCGAACGCCGACAAAAAGGGTTGCTCGAGCCTCGAGACGCGATCCAATTACGACGCGAAACAATAGGCTAAGAAATTGGTCTGAAATTTTGATGCGTTCCTGTACCCTTCTCGTCCGGTGAGACAGACCGGAAGAATCGACAAAGGCTACCGTTTAAAAATTGCAAGAGCTGCGGGTCTACTGACTGGCACAATACGTTATTGTTAAGGGCGATCCGCGAAGAAGCCGAACAGCGGTAAAGTTCAGGGAAACCATAGCTACTGGGCCAGCGAAACGAAGGCAATCGAGTGCACAGCCCTACCAGCTCCGACTTCCGACTTCCACTTCCTATATAAATTATCGTGAGAGCGCTTCTAAAGGCCCTCGCTTTCAACGGAATCTCTGAGCTCGAGATCGCCTTACTTTGATTCCGTTTTCACGTTTACAATTCGCCGGACACGTGAATTTTCGTCCGGTGTATAGATCGAACGATTTTGGGAAAGTTCAGGTCTACGATCGAACTGCAAATAGCATGCAAATGCAGTGGGTGTGGAAAATATTTGTACGGTCTTTAGGACGGAATAAATTTTCTTTTTTAATTCGGCCGAAAGACACGAATGATTTTGAGAAATTAGGAAGATTGGTTTACTATGTGATGTGGGTGAAAAGAATTTTGGAAAAGTTGCGGGTGATCGAAATCGCGAAGAAAAAAGCAATTAAATCATCGTCGTAAGTACATTAACGATGAAAACGAAAATGAATCAGCTTGAAAAATTCAAGGACGATGAATGGGAAATCCGTAACGTGAAAAAAATGCTTGTTCGTCTATGATTGTACAATTAAGGAATAAAAGATTTGATCGATCGCAGCTTAAGTCGCGTGTAATCGATTGTCCTTGTTACTACAAGAGCAGGCTTCACAATGCTTCGAAATAAAAGCCGAACTAGGCGACCGACAAAAATAGTTGATTAATGGATTCTTGTTACATGGATTCGTTGTGATGTAATTGGTCGCGTCATCGCGATGGAAAACCGACTATACACATCATTTGGGCATGGATTTTCTTCCTCGCGCATCTATTATGTAACTTGTTATAATAACGTGTACTCGCGATGTAAGAGAAAGCGTTTATTATAATTTGATTAAATCGAATTGTCTTAATACGATTAGTGCGGCTTTATCGACCATACATCGACACTCTATGGCAGCTCAAATGTTAAAGCTTCTTTGCTCACACTCGTCTAAAATTAACTGAAATACGTCACGTTAAAGAGTAAGACAGAATCGTAAGATTGCAAAAGAATTTATCGATTGCGGGACATAAAGGAACGTTTGAAGAATTTTAGAAATTCTGTACAATCTGTAATAAAATTCTTTTAAGTACCGGAATTTAAATAACTAATTTTTGAAGTTTGAATATATACAATTACCTATTATAATATTATAAATGTGATTCAAGTATCACAGTATCGTCGATAAAATTGTTTTCATTTATTGAGAATTCCCCCAGAGATTGAAACTTGCATCTACAGATTTATCGTTAATGTAGCCTATAAATTACTCTAACTCGTCAGTGAATGGATGTGTGTTAGCAGTGCGTGTAATTATTATATTGAAATGTACACTCATCTACTACTAATTAGTAACTATACATCAATGAAAGATTAAAACCCGATACGAAAGCTTATCCATCTAACATTCCTATATAATACTTCTACGTTCCATCTTCCTTTTCGCAGAATTATTATATAAAATTAAATCTTCTTTACGGAAAATATCACCGGACAGATGAAAGCTTGCTGGTTTAATCTTTTTATCTAAAAGATTAATAAGAACAAACATCGTTAACATCATATGGATTTAAGGGAGCTTCCAATATTTGCAGAAAAACGTCAATGAAGAAATCACTCAAACCTCCTTTTTCACGAGATCACGTAGATATTTCGTGGAAAAAGGATATTTCACCTCCCTTATTCCGGTTTGGAACGCGAAGGGGAAGTTCTCCTCGACAAGTTCTCTTTTCGAACGCGTGTAATTGACGCTGTTTCATGGAAGAAGTTCGAAAAGTGGCTGGAAAAGCAACGATCGTTCGACCAAAGGAATACCCATCGATTTTCCATTATGTTTGCTCCTTTCACTGGAAACACGTTCTCCGATGGTGGAAAACTACGCGCTATTTTCTCGATAGTTTGGCCCGGCGATCCTGCAGTTAGTTACATCACCGAAGAACCGATGTAGCGGCGGCTTTATTCGCTGAAACGTCCAACTTGATCTCTTTCTATTTACCCATCAGTGGGCTCTTCCAATTGCACGAAAAATTCCATATTTTTTCTCTATCGATTCTCGGTATCAATTGCAATCAAAGGTATCGACCGAAACGGCAAGAACTGGTTAGGGTTATCGATGTATTAAACGATTGGTCCATTTGACTTGGTGAATGCAGCCATTTAATGCTCGAGCATTTGCCCTTTTTTGCTTGGAAAGTGGACCGGTCTTTCGAAAAAGAGGCTTTGATGGAGAGCACTTATTAAATTATATTTGAAATTGTTTTAATTCTTTCCAATTAAAATTAAAAATCTTTTTTTTGGAAGGAATAATTTCTAAAAGCGAACGAAAAAAAGTTGTTCGATAGGAACATGTAGATGCTGCGATGAACGGAGAAGGCAATAGATATTGGGAAGAGAGTAACAAAAAGATATGTAAAATTTGTGAAAAAAATGAAGAAACATGGCACATTTGACGAAAGAATGCAAAGTAACGGGAAGACTAGGTAAAGACGAAGGAGTAATATGAGGAAGAGTGGATGGATCAAACTGGAAGTTAAAAACAAAGATAATAAGGGGAAGGAGAAAATAAACGAACAAAAGAATAGAATAATAAGAAGAAATATCCCGCGAAGGGAATCATTATCTTAAATAATAAAAAACAAAAAGCTGTAATTATAAATTGTAATTATACGTTCGATTTCAGATAATATCCAATAATTTACGGGGCAAAGTGTAATTAACTGTTTAATTTATGTGCTTTGGTAGATTCGCGTGTGAGCAAATAACGATACCGGGCGATCATTATACGAAATTCAATTCCCCGTGTTTAAAACGCGCCACAGCAATTAACCATTAAACATGTTATCACGAAACGACAAAAGCAAATTAATTATTAAAAATGCAGAAAGATGACACGCGTCAAGCGCTTAATTAAATGAAGCGGCATTTTCCCAGATACTCGATGCCCTACATTTAGCGAGGACATCGACTTCCATCAAATTCTCATCAAACTGATCAAATTTTCCTCAGAAGCATCGAAGCTTCCCTACTGCATGATAATAATAACAACAACAATATTAATAAATCGACTTTATCGTGCGCAAAGAGAATCGTTGACAAACGAACAGGTGAAATTAAAACGAAATAGGGCGCGAGGACGAAATTCGCTTCTAAAACCTGCCCTAAATACATTGCTTGACATTTTCATTGGCCGATAGCTTTTGTTACGATATTTATGTTACGATATATTTTGTTAATATTTTGTTACGATATATATATGTACAATGTAGTAAGATAATAAATAACGAAGAATGAATATGGCAAGATGTCGTCGTTGATAATCCCTGTATACATTTTTATCCGCCTAACAACGCAGACTTCGGACTTACAGAAGCTACAGAAGCTTAAGAAGAAAAATAAATTTCGTATACGTATATTCGTGTATTCACATATATTACTATCACATATATTGCCCAGGATTATTACGATATTATAAAACAACGTCTAAGAAACAGTACACTTCTTCGTACGAAATGAAATCCGAACATTTTATTTCAGCAGAGTCTTTAGAAAGTGCGGTTGCAAAAAGAAGAAAGGTACTAACGCAGGGCATGTAAACTGGCTGAGTATATGCTGCATGAGATTATGCAGAAATGCTCCATATACAATTTCGTATAAAACGTCGACGGAGGAGAGGGAATATAAAATTCTATATTTATCGTCAACCGGTCGAGCGAGACGAAAAATTTGTTCCCAATATTTGAAAACATCGCGTTAACTTTTTTCTATACGAATTTTAGATCAATTACAGGCGAAAAATATAAGTAGACACTCACGTCAGGATGTTTCAATCGATGGAAACGCAAACGTTTCAACAAACGGTCCATTTTTCACTCGCTTTCAGATGCCCCGAATATTTGCATCAATTAAGACGGCTATCGTGATCACGTTGATAAAATTTGAAGCCAATCTGTGAATGTATATCGGATCAGAATCGACGTTGCCGCGAACAAATCCGTGCTCATCTTCGAATTGTCCCGTTATTTAAAGCTAAGCAGTGCGTTGTTGTGAGTGTTGCGCTGGTGGCTCCAGTTCGAAATCGTTTCGAGCCATTATTCCATGAAGAGCGTTGCATCAGAGAAACATGCGTGGCTATGAATACGAATATCTGCCGCGGGTGCAACTGTCACTGTCCAATTATCCAATGACGAACCACGGCCTTGTCGCGCCTTTTCGAACAATGACGCCTATTACGCTGTTTTAGTTTGTTTGTCGTCGAACGACGACGTTTCGTTTTGCCCCGCCCGTTTGCTCACTCCCTGTCAAAGTCGCCAACGATCGAAAACCGCGAGTCCCTGGTACGAAAATTCGCAAGAAATTCACATTGGACTAATACCTGTAAACGATGTAAGCGATAGGAGCAAAGATTTCCAATTGAACCAAAAGACGTACTTTTGTTAAGAGACGACTTACTCGGGACTTGCCACTTTCATAAATTCAGAAGAGGAATAAAATACAGATTGATCTATCTCATCTGCTAGATACTATAACGAATTATATATCCCAGTTTCGACAATTTTGTACTTACAAACTTCTCGCGGCATAAAATTCCGCAGTCTGTTCATCGACTTACTATAAAACGCGAACCGTGCCATCTGTTATACCTTGGAAACCAACTTCTCTTACGTTTCGATCGATCCCAACGTTCCCAACGTACGAAAATCATTCACGGCCGTTTTGCTAAGGCTTCTTCCCTCGCGATTCGTAATCTCGTCACTTTCGCTCCTTCTTGAACGCACGTACACTCGCAAACGTTACGTTATACCGTTCGAGGGACCGGGAACGCATTGTGTCAGAAGAAGCTTGTGAGATTACGTCGCGCGGGGCCAATTGCAAAACGGCGCGATCCGCTCGCCGAGAATTATTCATACGGTGGTCGTGTGGTTATTGTTGTCTGGGAGCGGGCCAGGTAACGAGGCGCGAGTCCGTGGAAATCGTTCCGCGAATATTTCCACGGCTACCAGAATCGTCTGATTAATCGCGACGCGTAATCGTCCCGCAGATTTGTCACGGCTGATAAATCTTGCTAATTACAGGCCGGCGCGTTTCGCGCCAGCTAACCTCTGGCAAGAAACTGTTCCGACTGTTTTCGACCGGTGCGCTAATTAGCGGAACGAGCTAATTACGTGGAAATTATAATCGATCGGACCGCTAGTGTAACCTGCCGATTCAGCTTGCAACGATTTGGTTGGGTCGCGAAAGGGTTGATGCAAGTGATTTAGTGACGCTCGCGTCCATCCGTAATTACGTCGGATAGAGAATTAATGACATTATGTTACGAGAAGAACTCACAAGTTGATATCACTATACTCTATACAATCGATATATAGTATACATTATACGATCAAGAGTTTATAACTCGCATTTATATCCCCGGTGACTATTGTATCGACAAACGTGTCTCAGAACGTGGATAGTACTTCTGGGGTTTTGAACGTCTTTGCCACTTAAAGTTGACAAAGTAGCGGTGTAGGTCAACGTAGAGACTAGACCCAGAGGGGAAATGAACCCCGTATGAACACAGCGTGCGGATACTGCAGCTCTCTTGCTCAATAACTTTCCAACTAATATTTTATATTTGATATTTTTCATGCGCCAAAAGATGCTGATAAATACAACGAATGAAAAAATGACATTTGAATATTATTAGGACGTGATTGGTTCATTTTCTTCTTTACACAGTCACTGACACAAGATTGAAAGGCATGAATCATGCATTATGTGAAGCAGCACATCCATTATGTAGACAATGCGAAGTGTCTGCTTTAACTTGCTGCCGGATTTTAATTTTATTTATCAGTTACGGCCTACACGGAACCTAACATTTTTACATTTATTTTTTTTTTTTTTACAAACGCGTTAATTTAAAGTAAAAGCGCAAAGGCAAGGTATCTGCCCACGATTCGTATCTTTCGTTCAATTTTTTGTCCTAGTGGCAGAATAGTTTTATCCGAACTCGGTAACTGATTGCGTCACGTGTTTATCACGTAATCAGAGTTTGATCGTGAATGATTTATGCTTTACATAACGAACGTTTAACGAAACGAGCCAAAGGAGAATAATGCAAGCATTGGAGATGTTGACACGTTCGAAAACACGGAAGCTGCAATTCAATTGTTACAATATGTAAAAATCTCTGCGCAGATTAAAAGCTAACGCGAAGAATCGCGTTATACGGCAACTTGTCAAGCAGCTGCAAGAACGGCGTCAAACAAATGTGTACATTAGTCGTTCGTAACACATTAACAATGCGGAATAAGATTTCCACATTGTTGGTGATAAAAAAGACAAGCGTGTTGTTATAGTCAAACATGGATCGACGTCGTACGTATTGTGTCGCAATAAATTTTCAAATGGTTTTAAACGATCTTCCTTCTTTTGTGAGCAAACAACTTTTTTACCATTGAAATTTACATCCTTCTATAAAAATCTATTCACACAGTAACTTGTTTGATAATGCGAAATAATATCTTCATAAAGACACAAATTACTTGAATAATAAAGAAAGAATCTGATCGCAGAATAAGAAAATACGATCGATAGATAAGCAAATCGCTTTATATCGTCGTACCATTGATATTATATTATATGACGAAATAAATAATTTATAAATATTGGATTATAAAATAACAAGACGCGATAGAGCAATGGAACGGTGATGAAATATAATTTATATCATATTTTGCGTTACTGTCTTGCTAGTAAATACTCGAAAACTCGAATAGGAGATATATTACGCAAACTAAATACCACGGGACACCATAAGAAGTATCGAAAAATTCAGCCCCTTTTATGCAAACTTGAGTCAGTCATCTTGAAACTTGAAAGCGTAGTTCTCGGCTCTGGATGATCCACAGTATCTAGTTGATGTGTCGACCAACCGTTCAACAACCAAGTTGCTATTTACATTAATCTTCAGAATTTAAAAACTGGAAATTTACAAAGTTGCGAAATGTAAAGCGTAACGTCGTAGAACTTGAAAAAAGTCACGTTTATGTAATTAAACAGAGGATCTTAGCGAAATAGAAAAGCCTTTAACATTTCGTACTGCAATAACGATTTCGTGATAACTCTGTTATATCTGAAGAAAGAAAGACTGATAAGAAGATCGATTAGACGCGAACATCAACACATTATCGTAACAATTGCATCACGAGTATCGTTATTATTTGTTATTACGATTATCTGGTTTAATCGTGGTAAGAAGAAACAGAATGACGATTGGCAATTCGATATCCAGTCACGGAGTTGTCGCGATAAAGTCTGCATGATGCGGCCAATCTGCGTGACTTTGGAAAATTAATCCCAATGTTGAACGAATCGATCGAAATGAACGCGTAGACGAGTGTAGAGCGTGTATTTTATTGCAAAGTATAGACATATCGTCGATCTGAAACCACGTGTATTCTGTTCGAAAATTTACACGCGGTAAACGAGTCGATTCGCAGAATTATATAAATATAGTAATTTCTCTTAACGCTGGTAGCTACTATTGTTATTACATCCAGAGTTAGAACTATGAAAGTTACTAGCAAAGCCTTATTCGAAACGTTTCGTTTAATAATTTATCTGCGAATAGAAATCTGCAAATGACTGATAGTCAAAGTTTTTATAATATTCTTCATAAACTTTCGTATTAGAGTCTCATTTTTGTACTTCGAAATTGCAAGTTTCCCGGATGAATAACCGTGATATCAGGTGGTCTAGGAATTGTAGAAAGCAATCAGGTTTCAAAAGTTAGTCACGAAGAGTATAATTCTTCCAGCCAAAATAGGTTAATTGTGCAAAGTAATAGCGTGAGCTAGCTACGAAGTGAAAGGTCCGGGTTCGAATCACAGTAGAACACACTGAACTGTTATTTTGGATTTACCATTATCCCGAGTTCTAGAATACAGAACGAAATAACTAGACGAAATAGAAAGAAACTATAGTTCCATTTCATTCAGCTTATTATCCGTCGCACGCAGTAGAGAGAAGCTTTTAACGGATCGTCCCACTTCATTCTGGTCATTTACATATTTGCATTTATCGTCGCTCAATTTATCATGCAGAGTTGAAATTGTTAATCTTCCTATTTACATGCATGCGATTAATTTTCACCATTTTATCGTTGAACACTCCGCTTCATTTTACATAATCTTTTTCCTTCAATTTTTCCTCTTTTCGAAAACTAGCGAAGTTGCGGTATAGCGAGTTACGCAATGGTCATTTTTATGATGCATTGGGAAAACCTGGATAACGCGATATCATGTTCCTACTGAATAAATGATGGAATACGATACGTTATGGTTTCGTTGATACGAAATCCGAATTACGTTTTATATGCGAAACACGATAGTAATAATATCGATAGTGCATTAACTTTATCGCGAATATCAAAAATATTTTGCTCGGAGATACGCTTACAAATTTTCTTCGAGAAATTACTCAAGTGTAATTACTTCCGTAACGAAATAGAAATATGCCTCTATACAATTTCGATGAGTATTTTAGCAGTTGTGTATTTTGCGGTTGTTTCTGCATAAATATTCGAATCTCACTCGCAGTTAATCTTTGCCAGTGCTAGTCGATAGAGTTTATGCCGTTTAAAAGTAGCGGATATTGAGAAACGGACGAAGCAAGAAGAAAAGTAGGTAATTCGACGCTTGATAGAAATTGCTTGTCGGGTAAAAAAAAGGGGAATGAAAAAAAGTTTATGTCATGACTCATAAAATATCGACTAAACGGCGAAGAAAACTTGCAGAAAATCGTTTACGGCGGTTTACCATAAATTACAAAGTTGCTTAAACTATCTACCCACTTGTCTTTTCCTCATAAAACGTAACATTATTTTCTCCACGGTGCTTCTAAAATAAAAATAAGAAACTAATCGAAGTAATTCGTTATTTCAATAAATAAATCGTCGAAAATGTATTCCTTTTATTCTAGAAGCAACATAGGAAAATTTTCATAAAAATGTCAATCCTCCAAAGATAATTTTAAACAAGACCCTAATATATAAAAAATAGTCAAACCTGATCTTTATCACGACCTACTATGCAGACATCAAAATAGATCGATGGATCCGATAAGCAAGGAGATACGATCGACCTGGTTACGCTATCTCGATGATTTAAGGTGTAGCAGTCATTCGAGTCACTCGATGAATTGAGAACAAGTGATCGCGTTAAAGGCTGATAGATATTCACACGGTAAATCGACGATGGAGTCTGTTTTCGAATTGTGCGCCTCTGGTACAGCGAATTGCCGGACGTGGTTGACGCGCGCGATTGAAAATAGACGCTTCCGGTTTCTCCTGGACACGTGCACGGGATTCAAGGCACGTAATGTGTGCCACGGAACTTGACCGAACCTCACAAAGCGAGAGTTCAATTGAACAGCCGTTGGCGTTCTTCGCGCGATTTGCAGCTGCGAGTAACCGGCACCGATTACGAATTCGTTTTCAACGCCTCTCGTCTCTCGACTCTATTGTTAATAAGTGACGTTCATTTCCTCTATTAGGATTGGAAAGCGAAACGAAGCGATCTTGGAATTGTTCCCGAGCTCGATGCAGTTTCGCAATTACCTTTCTGAAAGATTCTACAGAGAGAGGCAGAGAGAGAGAGTGAAATACTCGAATAAACTTTTTACCCAGATTCTTGGCATAATGAGCCATTTTCATTCGTATTGCTGCGTTGTTTGTATAATAATCGTGTTGCTGTTTGTGGGAATAATTATATGTAATTATATATAATTATCGTATACAATTGTTTCAATTTCTTTTATGGATTTATCATGTCGTTCCACGATCTTGATGCTGTTTTTTGACGATATCGACTTCAAGATATTTACTATCAAATAATATCGATAAAATTATCACAAAGACGCGAGAGAAAAAATACATATAGGAATGATACGAAAAAAAGTTTCAATTAATTTTATCTCCCGTCTGTTTTTGCAAAGTTTGAACACATACGTGTGAAAGATGTCTTATATCAATTAAAAAACAATCCTTGTCATTCTAAATCTGAATCGTCATTACATTTACCTATGGTTTTACCTGCCATTAAGATGAAAATGAAACAGTCCTTGAAATAACATGGATATAGTACAGCTGACTGTTCGAACGAAAGTCACGTTGAGCAAACTTGCTAATTCCATTTGTCGTATCAAGGTAAGCAGAGATTGGTGCAAATGAAAAATCGGATACGCGTATCGACGAGTTGACAATTGGAAAATTGCGAATGCAGAATGCTTTCATATTAGCATTGAGAAAATTTGAAAGAATTACTTGTTAACATACGATAAAAATCCTATCAGCTGCGAACGTGTTGAACAGCTTTGTGACGCGGTTGGTCTTATCTTATCATCATGGCCGTTGTGACGTTTGCACCTCAGTTCGTTGTTGAATCTCGTAAGCTTCAAGACACCGATGAATCGAGCATCCGGGCATTACGTATCGAGAAATCGCGACTCGCTTCTCGGAAGTGAATCCAGTGCAAGAAGGGTGAAATCAACTTCGTTGATTGCTTTTGATATAACAATGACTATACTATATATGGAACATAGACTCTTAAATATAAAGAGGATAATGGTTCTCTTAATTCTTAATTCTCTGTCGTATAAACTGTGAACGTTACGTAACGCGAAAGATACTGATTTAAACAATATGAAAAAATGATTCCAATGGTCTGTAAACTCGAAATTCTGATATTGTCATGGTAATCTAAATCCTGTGTAAAAAATTAATAAAACTTACCTAATATCTAAGAGAGAAAATCTCTGTTTAGAAAATATCTGTGTCATTTTATCCAATGAAGCGGTAACTGTACTTATTATACTTATTACGCATATATTTTTACCATTTGCTAGATATTTATTGATATTTCCACGACAGGAATAGATATCGCGTTTTTCTTTTTTTGAACGTTATTCCGGAGACATGCAAACTTTATTTGTTAAAATTTCGTTACCAAACTACGTACTACGATAGTTTTGATACAGTTAAGCGCTATACAAATATTTTTCACACCGATCGTATCTTTTTTCTCATTGAAACAGCGAAAAATAGAACGATGAAGCGGATACCAATGAAAATCGCAATGGTAGTACACGTTCATTCACTGGAGTCGCGAGATTATAACTTTATTTCGCTGCTATTTGCGCAACTGTGTTCGCCGGTCGTAAAATCGCACGGATAACATTTAATGGATGAAAATGTTAAGCAACGGAACCTACGATCCTGAGAAACAGTAAGGAATACACGCGCGAGATTACACGGCGGGTGTTCGATGGAAAATGTCAGAGCTGGGTGCGCCGTGGTTTGTTATGTGTTTGTTTGCGCGCTATTGTAACACCGTGCAATGTTAAATGCGAACCAAAGAGACAATCCCCGGGCGATTGTTTGTTCTAGAACCTTGGTAATCACGAGATTTCGCGAATAAGCGCTCCCCTGGGAATAATTAGAAGCACAGCGAATCCGTGAAAACGGAGAAATATTTTAGCGAATCTCGGAACACTGGCAAAGTTGGTCTTCTACTCTGCTATTATCTACCACTAATTATACTGCAGATCTTCCACGAGATCTTCGGAGATTGAGAGAGATCTCGCAGAGACTGTCAAGACATCTCGTCTAAAGCAATCGACGACAGAGCGTATCGATGTGTATGGAGATTTTCGAATGCAACAAAGGAAACAATAATCGACTCTTCGATTGTTTCAACGTCTCTTCAAACTTGCCGTTCGTATAGTTGCTAAACGCTAAAGGCAAATTCGATGGTTGGAATCTCGCGTTTCAATCCCAGTTGACAAACTCTACGGAGAAGTTGAAACCATTTCGAAGCTGGATTGTACGAAAATACCGACGTGTACCAGTCTACGGCTACAGAATTCAATTAAATGGGAGACAGTACGGAATTGTTGGGCGCAAGCAACGGCAATACGGCAGAGAATGGCAAAGATCTAGGTGCGCTAAAGCGTCTGCGGTGAAATAAAGTATACGTAGAAGGACTGAAACCGTAATCCGGCCAAGCGAGCCAGTCTCTTGACCTGACATTTAATGCTCTTACACAAGTCGCAACTACCCGTTGCTCTTTGTCCGCCAAGATGGTGCTATTCATCGAAACGATACGAGTAGGCCAAAGGGAGGGACGGGCCAATGATTTTATCGTGTCGCGTTTGAATGTGCTCGACGCACCGCAATTTGCTATTTTCCACGGTATATGTACCATATCAGTTGCGAAATCGACGTTGGTATTGTCTTGTCGGCGGAGATTTGTTGGAACAGACTTTTGCGAATACGACTAGTGATCGTTATTATCATTATTAGCATAGTCCTGAATCGGATATGAGAATTCATCGAATACGCGTGCAATAAACACCCTGTATAATCAGACACGTGCGAGTTCCACCGTGAAATTGAGATTTCCACGGTTCTAGAGGCACGGCGAGCAGATATGGGAAACCTCGCCGGTTACAACGATGGATTGTTCGCACTAGCAAGTCGTGTTCGTCGGGGATTCCAATTCTGAAATTGATTAAATCATTTGACTTGCGGTGGCACACGTCCGGTGCTTACTACCAAGTACAAATCCGAAACACTTGCTAACTTTGATAGATTCGAAATCGAGTTTGACCGGAACAGAATGTGCGCGACGATGTCTTGTAGACGTATCTATACGTTGTACAAGGTTTAATTGGAGTTAAGTGAAACGAATTACTATGTAGTAAACAAATTAAGTATAGCGGTGCCGATGTCACGGCACTGGCTGATAAAGGAAATCGAATAACTGGAGAATGAAAAGAGACAATTTTAACCTGTGTTTCTTCGCGATACGGAAGAAAAACATGAGAATTAATGGTACGATGATTCAGAGTGCGTCGACTATCTTTAACTGCCGCTCAGCAGCGAGACCGTTCTCAAAATATTTAATTATACGACCAGTAGGTGAGGCTTCTTTCAACCGTGGAATCTTTTCCAAGTTCTGGCAAATAATCTTTCTTTAAAAATAAGAAATAAAGTGGATTCCTATGTAAAGAAGCTTTTCAAAAAATTATCTTCCAGAGATAAGTAATCTAAGCGACTGGTTAACTGGTGCGTGTTGCACGGTTTAATGGGTTAACGGGTTTCGTTCGATGCGACGACTTTCGACTATCGTGGCGAATCAACGATCAGGAGAGAACCGAGTAACTTACAGGATCAGAAATGAAACATTATGATAGTACGGGCCTCGTGCGTTGCGTGGGTCATTGAGAGTGTCACGCGTGACGTGGGAGCGTGTGTACGCAGAGGTATGTCAGAGAAAATACGGCGGAAACACGCACCAGCCGGCGGCACCAGCGAGGGAAAAGAATGAAAGAGAAGGGACATCGTCGAGGAGAAAAGAAGACCACGTACAAGCCAGACGGTAATTTTTCTAATTTGTTGTTATCCCCAGACAAGTTGAATTATGGCATGGGAGAGTCTGCTACTAGAAACCCACTGAGAATATACTACGTTTATATCACATTAGAACAGGAAAATATTATTTTATTGTATCATGTTGATACTTGGATTTATATGCTGTTTGCTATTAAAAGAGTCGTTATTATTGGAATAACGATCAAGCGATATTAACTAATAAATGGAATAGAGACAAGGTAATCGATAAAACAAACGATTCGTGGAATGTATATACTTTTTTCAAATCTACAAAATACTTTGTACGTTTATCGCTAGTTTTCTGAATTGTCTTTTTATTTACTACAAGGTGCAATGTGCAGTGGTAGTTATGTTCGTTATAGAATAATTTTATGGCTAGGATATAATGGAGAAATTGAACAAAAGGATCGCGAAGGACGACGTAGAATGCATTCCATACATTGCTTCGAAATGACGCGTCCCTGCTTCTTTTATAACCACAGGATTTTCTCAAACACATCGACTTAATGAATCTTTAATCGGTCATTGCGCCTACGCTAAGAAGTATTTCTAAAAATAACGTAAAAGCTTGATGTTACTTGAAGATTATGGTTTTCAAAAAATAGAAAATACGTTGCACTATGCTTGCCCGAATAAAAATTTTAAATTTCCGATAAATGAGTAAACATCCGCGCTATGACAAACACAGTTGCTCGAAAACTACGAATTATAGGAATCCAATATTCCAACTACCAACTGCATTTTTCATGCACTTCCTACAAATACCATTTTGCTTTTAGATCCATACGCTGGAATATATGCACACACATACTGAAGGATCGCAAAGGACCAAGCAGGAGAAAGAAGTAAACGTTGCTGGCGAGTCGAAATCTTGTATTCGCTGGACTAAGCCGAAGATATTTATCAGCAGAGATTAAAACGGGACTTTCCGTGTGTAACTGCATAAATTTAACTTTCCTGCTATGTATATGCACCAACACATATCCAGATACCGTAACTTTTCGGTCCGGTCGACGAATACCACGAGCAGCATCCGAGACAAGAATTAATATGACAATCTCTACGACTTAAATCTCGAATGGTCCTCGAACGAACAATATTCGAGTATATTGCAAGCAATACAAAATACTATACTACGCTATTTATAACACAAAAAATATTAAATTATATTACTGCATTATTATCTGTATTCTATAATACATATTCGTACCCTCATAGTTATAGAATTAAAACGATTAATACCTTTGATGATACACGTTCAAAAATGTTTATAAACGAGAGAGAGAGAGTAATTTAGGATTGTAATTTACAGTTCGCAATCTATATTTTATAGTGCAATAATTTATCTTAACTCGATATGTCGTTTATTATCGAGCAATTTATATGCTACCACGTGCGTATGAATCAGAATCGAACAGAGCTTATCAAGCAGGTATTCCTTTTCTTCCTTGTCGTTATCGCGATTGATTGTTTGTACAGGCAATACCAGTTAATAAAACATTCCGACAAATGCTTAGCTGCTAATATCACTCGTAAAAGCGTTACAAGTAAACGTAAAGATTCGATTTTACGATGCTATTAGGTTTAGAATTAAGGAAGTAAGTAACAGAAATTATAACGAGGATAATAAAAGGCGTAAAAACAGTTTTTGCCTATCAGATACGATTCATATAATATAATAAACAGAAGCGTAAATTATTCGAGTTCGATTTTCGTTACATTTGTGCAGAAAGCGAGGAGAGAATAATTTCATGGATTAAACAGCTGACACTTTTGTATCAGTGATAAAACCATTCTATCTGATAACGATAAACGAAGGTTAGAAGAAGGATTTCGACGATGACGAAGATACAGAACTTCAAAAGCTTGGAAATATTCAACAAATATTAAGAAAAAATCGGAAAGATAAATACGAATCTATTGGATTATATTAAAATTTCTGCTGGAAATTCTTTGGTTTAAATATGCAAATCTACGTTTAACTACTTAACAGTTACAACATTCGCATAATGCTACTTTTCGAAAATATTATCGATGTAAATGCAGATTTTGGAGAAGGATATTTTATATTATTATATAATATTTACATTATTCGCGAGGGGCAAGTCCAATTATTTATGATTTAACAATAAATATAGTCCAACAAAATCTCCATTAGTATAATATCGAAACCTCGAAGGAATATTCCTAGAAATTTCAGGAAACTCCGCAATTTATAATATTTTAATTCCATTAAAATTCCATTAAAATTCCATTAAAATATTATAAATTCATTCTTCGCTCGTAATATGCTCACACGTAAGCTCGCACTTTTTTGCAAGTATTTCTACTCAATCCATCACGAAACAACACCCTGCATAAAGCTTCTAGCTGAAACAACCCACCCACGATAAGATCATCACATGTTAACGACGTTTAATCGCCATACTATTAATCTCCGCGTTTACGACGATCGCTAAGAGTTTAAAACACGGTCGAAACTTTTGACCACGCTATCGCTTTCGATACAGTTGCTAACACGATAAACTTCCCCTATATTTTCTCATTGAGTGTTGCATATATAATGTATACATACGTGTACGGCCACGGAATCGTTCCGCAACGATGAGAAAAAGCGGATGAGTCAGCTGCTTCTTTCGCAACTTTCTAACGTCATTTACACGCTCGCCAATCCATGTCCGATCGTTCACATGCAACTCCACGATGAACACAGACTATCTATGCAAAACGAACGCGATCCTTCGATAATTCCATGTATTCTATGTTTTCGTTGCACGAGAATTGAAGTTCAGATACACGTGATTGGAATCGAAACAAATATTCCAAATCCATTTGGTCCATTCCTCCGAATATCGGCGTAATATTCGAATAAAGTTCGACACAAATGTAAAGTTATCTTGTTGCAATGTTTTATAAAACTAAGAATTTTAGGCGCGCGTTGCGACAATTTTTCGAAAATAGATGGAATGAGACAAAGGTCTCTCGAATAAAATATCGTGACAAAGTGTCGGAAACTTGTGGCTCGCTATCTGTAGAATGCTACTGGCTTAATTAAGCCAACTCGCCTTCAGATTAACGTTTCATAATGAAATTTGTGACTCTAAAATTTCAATTATATCCTAAGGATTCGCGGGAGTTTCATTTCTTGAAAAATTAAAAGGTCGCTAAAGTCCTGGATCGCCTTAATCACATTACCCTTGAATGCGAACTGAGAGAAAACGCTACAAAACGTTTCACGAAATGCCCGTGGCAGAACCAGTAACGATCGCTTTAATTCCGAGATTAGAAGTATCTTGAAATAATTTTTAGAATGTAAATTAATTTAAAAAAAAAAATCGTACGATTAAAATAAACACGCTCGTCGTAATACAGACGTTACAAGTAATTTAAACGTTTCTTTCTATATTTTGCGCCCCTATATTAATTAAATAAACGAGACGTTTAGAGACGCAGTAATTTAGAATCAAAATTCTTCTTTAGAAGTAGCAACTCTATAAAAGACTTTTTATATTTTCTTTTCCTCTCGTACGTGGCACTCGAGCGGAGCAGGTCGAGTTTCATCAAAGAAAATTGCTGCTTTGATAAAGCCTCGTTTTTCACGTTTTCCTAACGCGCCATTCAAGGCATGAACTTGAAATAATCCAATTACGTTAATTTGACGACTCTCTTCATACAGAATTTCAATAAAGAGGATTCTTCGCCTTTTAGCTGCCTTTTCACAGTCCTTTAAATCTGAAAATTGGACATTATTCCGTGACAACGCCACAGATTCACTTTAAATTCCGTCGGAATACCCAGACTAACAAAAATAACGCATCGAGAATTGTGTATAAAATAAAAAAAAATATAGGGGAACTTTGATCTCTTTCGTTGCTCACATAAATTCACTACTCAGGCTAAGACGCTAGAAATTATACAGAGAATACTATCGTACCTTCGTACTATTCTCGATTAAAGTACTGCTACAAGTTGAACACCTCGCATATTTCAACGCTACAACTACCAACAACTAAAGTATAAACTTGTACCAAAGAAATAAAAAATGAAATGCGAAAAGACACTCTAGAGACACTATGGAGTTCTACGAGCTCTAGCATTAATACGACCTATCGATCACAAAGAAGATATGCAGATAGAAAGACTCGTGTCGTAACGGTTTATAGCAAATTGTCACGGCCTGTATTGTACTTTCTATTGACCGACTAGAACCAACTGGAAACATCCTTGAATATATCGGGATCATTTACATGCATCCAGTTCTCTTTTCACCACAGATACTCGCGGTTAACTTTGTGGTTAATTGCTCTCGTGGTTCGCACCTTTATTTTTTAACTTTTATTTCGTCCAAGGAAGCATTTCGACTCGATATATACAGAGACCAAGTCGAACGGTTTCTTAGATACCTGGTCGGGACTCGGCGAAGCGAGTCTAACGAGACCCTTAAACTTAAATCACTCTGTTTACCGATACTGTATTCACGTTGTTTGCATGCGTATAATAAACTGTGAATCGAGTATTCGAGAGGAATTTGCAATGTCGTTGAAATTTACTTTTCGCAATTTTCTCTTTAGTAGATTTGGATCGAAGAGCAGTTAGAAGAAATAAAATTTCATTTTTCGTCATTCCGACCAATTGCAACGTTTCCAAAGTTTCTTTACGCGTCATCTGATAGATTAATTCTCCTAATTTCTCAAAAAAAGGCTCGTTGTTCGATCCAATTCTAGAAAACGTTATTCTATAGTTTAAGAAAGCGTCCGAGTATTAGTGAGACTGACTGTATGAAAATATTACAGTAAGTACAATGGTGTGCGAGTGTTAGGTTGTCCGAAAAGTGTCGTCCTTTCACTGACCCTTCTTTCACAACGACGCATCTGTATACAAACATGAAACCTAATCCGTCGAACGTTGTGATCTTTATTTTGATAGAGCGAAATGAATCATAAGTGATTCGATAAAATAATATAAAACGGAAAATGTTGTGCATCCATCATTACCTTACAAAAGGAAAGAAACTTTCCGGACGACCTAATACTTTTTGTAGCCATTGTAAAATAGCCATCTACAGTCTGGTCGTGTCATTTGTTTGATCATGGTCATAAAAATTGGAATTTGCATAAAGATCGGTAGCCTCAAGGACGCATTGTCAGATACGCGAAGGATACTGATTTTTCTGTACTTACTACGAGCAGATCTGAACGTGCTGCTGATGAAGGCGGAAGCAACGAGTCCGCATTATTCTCCCTCTTTCTCTGCCCGGCTCTCGCTGCCCTCTCCTCGACGTGACGGCCACGAGAGAGTAGCCTTTCGAAGTCTTGGCCGGTCACGCTTGTCCACGCGTTCTATATCTTCCTTCTTTTTCTCCCGTGCCTTTCACTCTTTCGCCTTTCTTCCTCTATCACGTGATCTCTGTCCCTCAGTTTTGTCTCTTCCCTTCGATTACGGGGTTCGCACTACACCCGCGAGCCACAACACACGGTACCCATGGCGACGCGTTCTCTCGCCATTTACGTTGTCTCTCCTCCTAATGTTCTTCCGCTCCCGATCTACGAAATCATCCCGTCTCTTTAATTCATTTGCATCCAACGGTATGGCACACAACCGACGACCAACGTAGTTACAGAAGACAAAGAAGGTATAATACTCGCAAGGTTAAGCGTGAACCGATGCGGAATATGAAAATTATGGAGAAAATAATCATAGCGAGGAAAATCGTGGAAGAGAACATTCATATTTTTTAACGAACTATGTTAATAAAAAGACGATATATCTGTTTTACTGACACGTAATTACACCTAACCGCGAACTTTTTCAATTACAATGAAATACAGGAAAGTTTACAGAAAAATATTTCTTTGCATCGTTACGAACCATAACAAACGTTACTTATTTACCGAAAAATTCTGCTTCCAAGAAACATTTAGAGCTATTTGGTAATTAGCTGAAGCAGTTTATTACGTATACTGATATTGGTCAAGGTTGCTTATCGGTTTACCGAATCCTTTCTAATATACCAAACAACCTCAACCATTAATCGGTCGAAATTTTCAATCCGATCGATCGATTATTTCTTACGACTGGCGAGAATCGATCGTGATCGATATCGAATACTTAACCGATAGTATATATCCTTCGCACGCCATTGTCATAGCAGTTTCTTTCTTTGTTCAACATTATTAGTCAGCGATTACCGAGTGAACGCTTGTCGAGGAGGAAAGTTTTCTGTCGAGGGAACTTGTTGCTCGATCATTTAAATCTGTGAATTTCTTACTTCGATAACTACAGCATGGTATCGAGGCAAGCGTTTCTTTCCTCGATACGCGTGTTCATCGAACGAGATCATATAGAAATCGATACTCTTACGCCTAGATTCACAAGCAGGGAAACGTCGATAACAGATCGACGGACAAGCGGTTTAAATATCGAAATTCATCGTAATTATCGACTGAATGAAACAGAATTGCACGGCTGATTGTTAATCATACACTTGTTCGAGTACATAGCCAAACGTTGGATTTCAGACTAACAAGTACAGATATAAGTAGCTAAAAAAGAGAAAAAGTCTCGTTGATGAGAAAATAGCGACTAATAGCGCGAAGAATTTTTTTTCATTAGAAAGAGAAAATTGAAAAGAATTGTTAGAAACTTGCTATGTAAACTTCGATATCGATACGACGCTTAAAATGTTCTAAAAAGGCTATTATATCATTGTAATATTACTTTATTTTCGTGCACAAGAATTATATGTAACCAGTAGATATTTATGTATATATATAATAATTACTACTATTACAACATGATACACAGAATATGACTTGTTACTACAATATTGTGATACACTATCGCATACATCGGTACGGCAATATTATTATTGACATATAGTGGTAATTACGCTATGGCAATCATAACATCACTACCTTCGTTACTTCTGTAAACATAATAGTAAGTTTCTGAACTAGCCGATATACTGTGGCAATATACTTGTGGCAACCACCAAACTATTCTCAAACAAATGCAACAGATGAAAATTAAAGAAAGTACATCTTTAAAATGTTTCTACGATTCTATGAACCGAATAAAAGTCGTCATCGGTAAAGAATTCGGAAATAATCGAAAGAAACACTTTTCGAAAATTCTCGGTATATCAGAGAGAGAGAAAGAGAGAGAGAAAGAGAGAGAGAGAGAAAGATCATAGTAAACATTCCTGAAATAATAAGAAACAATCGTGACGCATACCCGAAATCCATAGACAGAGGTCGACGCAACGTGAAAACCGAGAGACATCGATAATCAACACGCTGCTGACCGAAAAAAAACAATGCCCGCGATTTGGGTTAGATTGCACAATGAGGCTTTTGTCACAATTCCTTCGTAAAAACAGATAATAAGCTAACCTTCGAAACGTCTGTGCTTGTTGGATGCAAACGAATTAACGATCTGTTGACTTTCGTCTGCCCCACGCAAGAACCGTCACTGGTCGTCTGTCATGTGCACACGTTAGTATCGTAGTTGGTTTCGTAGTTGGCGGAAGTTTTCAAATTCACTGGTTCGAAGCGCGGACGATATTAAAGTTCGACAATGCGCACTATAAGACGCTCGGCGCGAGACTGACTACGCGAGTCGTGCACGTACCCTTGCTGTTTCGGAGTGTCGCGCCGTCTACCAATCAGTGCCACGGATTCCTGCGTAGGTATGCGTTCGCGCATGCGCAACGACGCGTCGAGCGGTCGCTTGCCGATCGCGAGCCCGTGATGCCACTGTTAAGGATAATAGTACTTTCTGAATTATGTATACATATTGCGATTAATAGATCGTAATTTAATAGGCCGTGTAAGATCCAATATACTAAATAGAAACTTCCATATCGATTATTACCAAAGTTTTTCTTTCTTGTTTATCTCCTTTGTTAAATGTTCTTAATTCTCGAATACAATCGATTACAGCGGTGTCTCAATTATCGAACGATTGATATGGGCCGAACATATCTCGAATAATCGAAAACTCGAATAGTACGGAAGGATCCATGGCTGTTAATAAATCGTGCAACAAAATTGTAAAAAACATTCTGGTCGTTTGTATATGTATTTAAGTTTGATTAACTATTTGATTGATTGAACGTTTGATTGCCTTGACAATACCTCGCTACATACACTTTCGTATTCCTTATATTAACTTATGTTACTTTCGGAAAAAATGGAGTCATGGTAAAGTTCAAAGCGACTCGAATAATACGGAACTTCGATTAAACAGTGCTCGCATAACCAAAACTCCACAGTGCATTCTTTTCTAAAAGTTTACAGTGAACCGTATGGATTCCGATATAATTATCGGCAATCACTGGAATGTTCTATTGCTGCTGTATGTGTGATGTGTAGTGCCTTTGTGTGCGAGCATGAGTAAATCTCTGGAGAGTGTTCTCTTAAGCCTTCTTGGTAAGTTTAATCACCAAACTTATAATATACACAATATACATGTATGCTATATTAATTATTATGAAATATATTATATATATACATTTTATAATACATTCTTTCTGCTTGACTTTTGAAAAATTCAAATAATCGCGGAAATTAGTTTTTAGAAGTAACAAAAGATAAAGGGAGGTGCAACAAAAAATTAATGAGTCCCACCTTCTGCTAGGGACAGCTACTTAAATAAAGTAAAAGCATATTTTTATGCGTCCCGTTTATTAATTACGTGCCACGTCACGGACGTAATTTAATCACTCTCTGTCGTGCAATTTTCATTATAAGGAAATAAATTTTCACACACTAAATGTATTCTTTCATGACCAAACTTTCTTTTGCTCGCGGTACTCTTAACGTGTAATTTTGAAACACGCGTACGATTCACCGTGTTATCATCGCGTCGTTCTTTGATGATTGATGACAAAGGTGACAGAGAGAGAAAAAAAGAAATTATTTTACATCCTTGAAAAATGTAAATAATCGACGAAGAAAGAATTATCGACGAACATATTTCACGCGCGCTTGACATACAGGTTTTTGAAACGAGTATAGAGGACGGGCGCAGGTACAGATTACAGCGCAAACAAAGTTATAAAAATAGTGGAACCAGAAACTCTCTGGAACAGCGTGGAAAAAAACACTGTAACCGTTCCAAAAGTTATATCGTGACAAATTTATCAGATACAAATGCAAAGGTATTCCTAGAAAATCGAGGAGCGATCGTCAAAATCATTCGTTGAAATATTGCAAGTGGCGACAAAAATATAAACGTACGTTTGATTTGTCCGTAAATCGAATTGGAGCAAATCGGATAGATTGTATTTGATTAAAGGGATTGCAATCCTCTGCCAGTGAGAAATTGATTCTGGCCCGCAAGCTATAAAGGAATAGCAATTCGAGTAATTTGCAAAACAAATTAAACATTTTCGTTGACTATACTTGCCGTGATTTATTATTAACAGGGAAAAATTAGAATTACAGGTGTGATAGAATTACAACGATGACTTTTTACCTCTCTTAACCTGTTAAAGGTATTGAAAATACTACTATCCTTTAATGATATTTAATCTTTTTTTTATTATCAGTCGCGAGTACTCGGAGGATGTTTATAACTAGGAGCTAAAAATCGTTTCGATAATTACAGTGATTGAAGGCAAACTGTTTAACTGAAATTACTTCTTTCTTTGTACAAATGCTATAGTCGATACTTATTTTCTTAAAATAGAAACAACATAACAGCTCTAGATTTTTCGAAGGATACTTTCCGAAGGATTTTTTAAAGATATTGGTTACTACTCATTATAGATACGTTCTGTCCTACTTACGATTAGCATTCTCACCACGGTCGCTAATAACCTTACAAGGTGCATATGACCTTGAAGACACATAATGAGAATAACAACGAAATAGGTGAAAGAACATCGTCGCTGTATTTTAATAGTTACGCGATCATCCGTATTTGGATAAATCACGAATTAAGGGTTAATGAACGAAACAAATTACCGATGCGAATCGTCGTTATGCCACGGTTTGGTGCTTCGACGCGAAAGTACGTAGGAGGATGCGCTTTTCCGGATGTGCACGCACGTGTATCTAACGAAACAGGAAAATCTCTGCACCACGGTTCACTACGGTATACACGATTCGCCTCGTTACGAAGGATGAGCCCGAAAATTGTGTTTCCGTAGCAATGAACTAATTACCGTAATAATCAGCGCTTATTAACTTACATAAAATCCTTTCTCTGCAAGCTCGAGCAGCATGGATCGCGCACTCTTCGCCTCGATTTGATTTGATTACGATAAACAGTCGGTTGTTTGCTTTTCGCCGTTCTTCTGTATTTTATAAGAAAAAATTGGTTCAGGCATCGTACAATTTTTCGTTGCTGTTAGACGAAGAGTGGCCAACATCAGAGAAATTAGAACGACAGCCATGTTTTGGCTGTTAACGCGTTGCTTCGTGCTTCTAATAATTCTTTTATTCCGTTTGCTAGATTATTTCATATCTTTAGACCCAACTTCTAGAGACAACAATTATTGCGAGTTTTTATTTGCTCCAAATAGCTGAAAAATTGAGGAAACGAAACGGAATTGCGTTAACTTGCCTCGTCCTCGTGGAATTTCTTAAAAAACGCGTGGCTGAGTTTAAGAAAAATTACGAGGTTCTATATTCTTATGGAATTACAGCCTCCTGAAATAACATTCGTCGATAATATTGATTTATTTGTGCAAGAGACCCTTAGTTCGCTATGGCTTTCATAATGCCGTAGCTGTTGCACAACAAACGACATCGTCATACGTGCAAACCGAACTTATACGTACAGATCGATGGTACGTTCTCATAAAGAAATGTTACCGTCGCGATGCATATTTCATGCCTCGGCTCTGCTTTTCCGCAGCGGAAAATTGACGTGAACGAAAGTTCACGACACAATGTCGCTCGCGTAAAATTACAGGCGTGGAACTAGGATCTAGAAATATGTATACGGAACGGAGCGTATCGTCACAGGGGAAAACATTGCTGGGCGAATGTCGCGGTGTATTTTACCTAATTTAGATACGATGTTTTTCCTTTCTTTCTTTAGTATTTTCTACTTTTTTTTTCATGTTTTAAGGTCTCTACCTTGTTTTCTCTTAATTGGCCGTCCAGACGTATTTATCGTTCCATCCATAACGTAACAACTACTATAACGATATACTAGCAACTCGACCGGAATCATCGGTTGGATTCCACAATTTTCCGGTTCTTTTTTAAAACCTTGCGTTTATTAGAAAAACAAACTTTATCCAACTCTTCTGCTAAAAGTAGATTAATCTGTTGTTAAAATCCGCCTTTCATTAAAAGCTAGAAATGAATTCGAAAGTACAATGTTTGTTTAAAATATCCTTAAAAAATGGTTTCACGCGAAGCCACCGTGTTTAACGACGGTGAAGCGGCTGTGGCCATTGTGACGCTTAAAAAACGATTCCGCGTTGATTCACATAAAGTGGCTTGAAGTCGTTTTCAAACCTGAGACCCCTGTGAATGCACGAGAAAAAGGCTTCCATACGTGTAAGGGTTCCATGAAACGAGATCTAGCCGGCTGTATTATAACTTATAATGTAGGCTGTTCTCTGGCCATGATACACCACGTAAATTTCGAACGATGGAAACAAAAGCCACGTTGCTTTGTACTGTGCCCCTTGTTTCGTATTCCACGGTGCTCTCTATGTACCGGTGCATTTTATTGTTGCTGAAAACGTGAATTACTTGCATAAATGCCGTCCCTATGCGTGCAACTTTAATGACAATTAAAGAATAAGAATAAGAATGACCGGTGTAAAAGAATCATTTTTTGTTTTCTGTTTCGTGTGTGCCGTAACAATATGCGCTTCTGTACCAAAGCATAATACGTATAATATTCTTGTGCCACTAACGATATCTTTTTAAAAAAGCATATTTTTTCGTTTCTTTTTAATATTTGCGAAATGTCTGGTCTGCCGTGAACTTTACCATTATCGTAATAAATTATTGTCGTGGATATAAGATACTGCTGTTCTTGAATATGAAAGGAAAATAATGGAAAGCAGTTCTGTTATCCAATTTTGCATGAAAGTCGCTGTCAGATAAAGCAGTATAATGAACAGAAAATTGTATCTGGTAATGTTCTTTGACAGTACCCAGTATCTTTCAACGCGATCGCATGTTTTTGTAATAAAAATTATTTTTAAAAAAACAAATTCTAGACGAGCAAATATTTTCGATCTTTCCAATGTAAACGATGCATACTCGAGAAGCGTTATATTTATATAGAGAATATTTTTAATCGAAAACTAATAAGAATATCTTTAAAAGTGAATGGTGAATTGAAATCTACGAATTTCCAATTTATAAATCCAATACGCTGAACATTCCGTCGATTGCCAATAGAAGATAAAGTTCGTCGTTTTGAATAATCAATCCTCGTCTTCGTCTTTCAAAACTTACAACGAGTCTTCGAAGAAATAACGAACGCTCAAATAGCTATCTATTTCGTTATTTTGAGATTGATGGAATCTCAAGTTTTATTCTCGTTTCCTTTTACCATTATTAAAACTTAACTGACAAATAATCTACGTTATCTTACTTTCAATGTCATTTGAAATTTCTATTTATGCATTTCAAGATTTTATTCAATACCCGTTTATGTAACCACTCTATTGCCACACTGTACTCCGCAATCTGAAGTAGATTTCACGCTTTCACGGTGTCATATTGGCGTTATTAAATACGAAATATCAGTGTCGATTGTAACCGCGCTGCGATGATATTTTTGTTTTGTATTTTTTCTTTTTTTTTTCTTTTTTTTACACAGACGGGTTGCAATACACGTACCAGAGAAGTTTCTTTGATACATATCGAATCAATGTATCGAAAAAACGGATTTCTATTCGTATCGAAACGGGTTTTGTGGTTTTATTCGATATAGAAGTAGATATTACACATAGTTTGTGGTAAAGTGAAGTTTGATAGCAGTTAATTCTGCATAATACAAGATACGATGTTAAGAACGATAGAGTCGTAATCCTCGTTAGGATTTTCAAATTATTCCACAGTATGTTACGACACGCACCACCGATTTCATAAATATCTTTGTTTCTCGAATAACACAAAATTCGCTTAATTTATTAACTCCGGTTAAACCAAGAGCGATGGATAAAATAAACTTGTAGAAATTTATAAAATGCTGTTTTCATACACAATTATCGTGGAACATTATGGTTTTTTACACGCTTGGATATTACACTTTTAATGTAATTCATCGAGTAATTATGTGTACATGAAGGCAATCTCTCTTTAAATTGACTCTTTGTTACCCCATTATCATAATTCATTCATTAACTTTACTTTAATAGAATAATCAAATAATTTGCACGTTGATAATTAAATTTGATTTAAAAGTGCTACGAAATATATTCTCGTACATGCTAATAGATAATAAATTGGAATATTTTAATAAATACGTATATAGGAATTACACAGGAATTACATGGAAATATTTTTCAAATTCCTTTGACATTTTCTTGAGATTGTTCGATTGAATTATATAAACCTTCTTAAAAGCACTGGTCGAGCAAATGAGTCATAAACCTTGAAACTTGTTGACAAAATTAGTCTTTTAAAACAATGATAAATTATTCGCTCATTTACAGAAAATGAATAAACAACAATTTAGCACCATGATAAATATTTGTTGAACATTGAAAACGACATTCCAAGAAGTCGTTGGAACTGGAATATTTTCCATAATCCGTCGACAATAACGTTCTTTATCGCATGTTTTCTCATTTTTGCGGCACTTTTATATACATATTTTTATTTCGATATTTATTTCAACTGCTTGAATCAAGAGGATAAAATAAAATATTATTTCAGCCGAATAATATTGAAAGGCCATTAAATCGTCCGCACATGCTATCTGCTTGTTGTTTTAATTAATAAAAGATCGTCATAAATACATCAGCTATAATAATTTTATTCGAAAGCCGCTTAAATTTCCATTTCTTCGTCTCCCTAACTATGCTCGTTCGTCCAACTTGCTAGTAAATTTTAATTCTTTTTCTTCCTATTCTTGAAGTAGGATTATTAAATTTGTAAGAAGAATCTGCAGGAAAAAGCTTTATCCACGATAAAGCTAGAATTCTACTGCAAGTTATTATAACGCAGATTTGCTCAGCTACGCTCGCTCCTCGTATTTCCTTTATCCTTTACAATCATCGTATTCACGCAAGCAAAACGACACGCAAGCTTATATTTGCCGCATCACTCTCGATTACTGCATTCGTGTAAATCAAACCTAATTATTCTAAACGAACGATCATTAACATACTACTGACCGATTTATTGAAGTAGGGTTTCGTTGCCGGTTTAGTTTGCCACTAATATTTACAGAAGAATGGCTTTCGATGTATAAAGTCTCGATATAAGATCAGAAAAACCTGTTTGTACATGTATGCGTAAACCTCTAGACGATAAATTAGTAATCTGTCGAAGGTTAATTAAATACACAAATATATAGATTAATAACCGATAGTACAATGATACGGAAGGATTGACGTTCGTTGTTAGCGTTGCTATGTTATGGGGATTACGATAGAGACGCGTACTTTACTGTACAACTTTCTCGCGAAGGATGTTCGACGAAGAGAACGTGTTGATAAATCTTGTAAATCCAATCTTCCACAGTCAGACAGTGCAACCACCGTTACGTTGGAAAACGAATCCGTTCGATCGATTTCGCTGCAAACTTGGACGGATTTCCTATCGGATGAATACATTTCGAGCCCCGTGGGATTTTTGTTGGCAGCCTCGACAATACCTTGCAGCCGTTTATCGCGCCACTCGTTTCGCTCCATTAATTATTTCGCTCGGCTATTTAACGGTTTCACTTCGTTATTTAATCGTAATCTTCGAAGACCGGTACAGCGTATTGAAAGGGAGATTATGCGAGAAGTTCTTGTCGCGTTAATATTGATATAAAGTACCGAAGTACCACCTGCCTTCCCTTTCCCTTTGAGCAAAACTTTAATCATGTAGACACTTTAAACCAGCATCTACTCGATTAAAATAATTTCCACGTAGTTCTGCTTTTAGAGTTTCCAAGGGCAATCTAATATTTTATTATTCTAGAACTAGAGTTCTATTCCAGAACTTTAGCAATTAAGGGTCGAGAGAGGGTTGCGTCTATTTAAGGAATCTTGAAAAATCGAACGGATCGCTAAACTTCTTCTCATAGTGTTAAAAATAGCGTTTGCATTCGCTGATAACTTGCGCTTAATAATTCTCTCCTAAGTTGTCTGAAAGGTAAATGAATCATCCGAGAAGATGAAGTGACCGAGAAGAAATTCCATTAGTTAGAAGGATGAATTTCTGGCTTTATCGTTTGCTGTAGATACGCTCTCTTTTTATCGACGTGTTAACCAACAAAAGAAGGATATTCGTTACTGCTTGACGCGTTAACAATTGTTAAAACATTTAAGCAAACCCTATTTACACTTTGAAAAATACATCAAATTCTTCTGATAATTCTCCGCCGTTTACGGAAATATTTATCACGAGGCGATGTTTTTCCTTGTATTTAGCGGAACTACGATAAAATCGTAATGGATCGGCGTTATTACTATGAATGAGATAAGAAGAAGATAATTAATTACCTGTATTTACAAATAGAGGATTATCTCTAACAACGTTACTCCTAACCTAATAAATAGGAAGATTATAATACCGGTTTGATGCCACAACTTTTAATCAGGTTAAAATACGAACATGTACGTAGTTCCACGGTTTCCCCACGAAACTAGAATTTATCGAACTTCGTCGACAGTTGACCAATCTCGAGTGATTTCACACAATGATCCGTATATTTTTACTCTTAATAAAATTGCAAATGGAATATTAATATCTCGTAGGGAATTTAATATGTTTGTTGAGTACCTTTTTAAATACCTTATGGAATATCATAATTTATTCCGAAACGAGTTGGACCAACCGGTTCAATTTGTCGGAGTAAGAATTCCCAGTAAATGTAATCAGCTGCACGCCCCTCGTAAGTTATCAACACACGCGATAGATAAGCGTTTTTCTGATAATGTGAAATTAACGCTTGCACGTTGAATTTTGCATGATTCACTGGCATTGGTATGCACGAGCATGGATGAAAATTTATTGATCCACGCGAAGTATAAATATTGTTCGTATTCGCTTCTTTTATGACTATCGTATATCTCGTTCTATAAATTGAACGAGTCATTGATTATTCGTGTAAATACGAATATAAACGTTAAAATTGACCAAAGATCAAGATCGCTGCTGCTCCATAACTTTTTTATTACGAGTTTCGTGAAAGACGTGAAATTTATTTCGATTCCGAGAAACGTAAAGCACAAAGCGCATATACTCTACGTTTCAGTTGTTTTCATTGCACCTCGTAAAATAAATTTCACATCGATCGCCAATAATTCTTCGTAGCAATCGACGCATTGGTCTCTTTTCGCAAATTAACTAGACAGGTAATCGCGTTGAAGAAAGATTCGCGTGCCGCTTAACGCTGTCAAAGATCGGAACGAACGAGATCAAGGTGTCAGCTTCGAGCATACGACGCTAAGCAGCGAGATTAGAGAGAAGGTTGAAAAGCAACAGGATATCCTTGACACAATCGGTGGCGAGAAACGCGAGGGGACGTTGTTTTGCGCGTCGAGCAACGCGGAGTCGCGAGCACGTAAATTACTTTCCTGTTTCGGTGCTGAACTGACCCTTAAGATCCGAGCAACATCGTCGTCCATGGTCCCGATTAATTCCGGACCGAGGGCACCGCCGCTTCCAATCGAGTTACAGTCGATAGGATTATGGAATTACAAGGTTAAAGCCGAACGGCGAGTTCGACGCCGATAAGGTTAATGGATGTAAGACTCGAGACCAACGTCGAATGCCGTTGGCAAAAATGGACTAGAGCGGAAAAGGTAACGTGGGATTACATGGGCTACCCTTAAACGATTTTTCGAAAATTATTGAATCGATTAGGCGAGATACCGCATTCGGCGAACAGGAGTCGTTCGAGCAAAATACGACTTTTAATTGGGAAGGGAGGATGATAGAAAATGATCGATTTTTGTGGTGGATCGGACATTGAAAATATTCGAAAAAATTGTTCGAGGAAATTATAAAAGCGCGATCTTTTTACCGGTCGTATAAGGAGAAAGTTGAAAACGAAAAAGTTTGTAAAAAAAGCGGCCAAAGTATGAAGCGAACAGAGCGAAAAACTGATAGTCTTGAACTTCGAATGATAAGATAGCTTCGTAACGAATGGATAAAGTTGAAAAGTTCAAGCGCTATTTTGTAGATAAAAGGGGATATTTGTATTATACGCGAGAAATAGTTGAGAAAAATACCTGAGAATTTCAGTATAATTTTAAATCAGTTTAATATATAAGTATCCTTTTCTGGTAAAATTAAAAAATTCCCCTCGTAAAATTAAAAAATTGAAAAATGACATCGTAACTGACAACGAGCTGTCTATAATAGTTGGGATAGCGTTTCGCGTTTGGTTATCAAGTTCGATCATAAATCACAAACGCTGGAAATTGTCACGATCGAACGTACACGTGGTTTTCCCTCGCACGAAGTCCATAATTTATGACGGTGGGCGTATCATCTGGTTTTTCATTCTGACCGAAATAAAATCGTCTACGGCTGGTCGTACGGCCGGAGTGCTTTTAAAGTTCCACGTGGGTTCACGATAAAAGAAAATATCGCAGAGACGTCGATCACGTACATATTAATTAATTGTTTTATGATCGAGATACGGCCGTCAGTAAATAGGAAAACTGAAATTTAACAAACGCGATAATCGATCGGTGTTCTGCGAATGACACGCCGAAATTACAATGTTTGCGAACAACGTGCTCGAGAGAGCGACGTCGACATTCTGCGGTAACATCGATCGGTCAGTACACATGCACTTTCCAGACGGTTTTGCTACGAATAAAATATTTAATCGGATAGTCTACGCTACACAATAGCGTAACTTACGGAAAGGGTCAACAACCTTCGTCGATTTGCATCTCTAGCTTAATCCCTCGATCGTGGAAATACGAGATGGTTTAACACGAAACGCAAATGTCTCTGTCGATCTTAATTTCGATTATCATTGGAACGAAAGCACGATTATACGTGATCGTGACAACTTTGCGAGTTAAAAAATCTGTTACACGATCATTTTGTTAGTTCTGTAATTTCTAGAGTATTTGCGCGTGTTAAATCACAAACGGTGTGATTATTACGTGTGAATAACTGCGGCGACATACCTGCTCCGATGAAAGGAAAAGTTCCGCACGGCAGCATGACGCGTTTTAATGAATCGTGTGCTCCAACTGCAATTTACGCCATAGAGAACGAATCTGTGTGTTCGCCGTTAATTTGGAGCGGCACGATAATAAGACGAAATCAAACGGTGATTGCAATGAATTACTGCGAACATTTCATTAGCGTTATTAATTACAATCCATTGTATTCGCTAATGAAGTCGTTAAACACAGATTATTAGCTACGGCTTCGGCTTGTTGTATCGTTACCTCTATTACGTGCTGTATTCTATTATATTATCTTAATTCCGTGTAAAGGGAACACGCTGTTACCAGCGAACAGCGCAAGCAGATACGTCGTATGCACGTAACTTTCATTCGCGTGATCTGTCGAAACAGTAGCACCGAGAAAATTACCTATTTATTTATTTCGCGTGAATTCATAAATGAAACGAAGAACGTAACGTTGAGTAAATTTTGAAACAACGCCGCCGATTCACTTGGTTGATGTTTAACTTCTTTCGTAAAAATAAGATGGAGATAAATTATACCGTTTCGTAATATTGGTAGATGAATCAGCCTGAATCTATGTAATTTTCTACAACAAACACGCGTACGATATTATGGAAATGCGTGTACTGGATGGTAGCGCAATTTACAGACAATTTTCCTTTAACGCCCCGTTCTCGATTTCTTCTTCCGCCCCGTTTTCTCCCAATCTGCTCTGATTTCCTCTGTTTTTCTTCTTTCCGTCCAATCTCCCAACGCTCTCACTTTCCAGCCATGTCTTTTTCCTTCCCCTTCGTTTATTTCTGTTACCCGAGGCCGTAATAAGAGAACCGATTGCAGACTAGAAGAAAATTGTCTACAATTTATGATAACCTTCCGGCACAGCGTACTTACTTGGCACGGAACAAATAGGCTTTCTTTGTGGTAAAAGTCAGCTTCTTGCGTTTAAAGGATCAGACACTGCGAAAGGAACGCTTGCCGCGCCCTTTATATTATACTTCCAAACCCGTGCACGTCTTTTTAGAACCGAAAGTCTGTGACCCGAAAGTTACCTTCTCCCGTTGAAGCTTTCTTAGGAAAATTATTTCGAGAATCGGAATTGTTCGACCTTTTATACGTTATAATTTTCACGTTTCTCAACGTTTTTGTTCCAACGTTTTCCTTCCGCTATCCGTGTGACATTTATGAAATAAATTAACACAAAGCCGCAGCACGTTGTAGGCGCGACAATATGCAAATTGGACAAAATGCAGATAGGATGGTTCCAACGCGCGTTTCGCTTGCCCAAGCCTCTGACATTAATCAGATTGCAAGATAAAGCGGCGGTGGTTCGCGGTCGATTTTCACAATTTCGTTTTTCACGGCAAAAGGAGACCGGAATGCAGCAAAATATTGCACACGCGTTGCAACGCGAAGAGAAAGCGTCTTGTTATAGGACAATACGTAATTCTATTTCCTGTAAGAGGTGCCTGGCTGATTATATTAGATCGTAACATACGAAACAGTCGCTTGAACGCTTCGTATTCTTTCGATCTGCGTTACGTTACTTATTTCTCCAACGTATTTCGTAATAATCTAATAAATTGTAATTTTCTTCTGTATGGATCCGTTCAACGTCATTCCGCAATATTTCTACGAAAAATGCGTCAAGATATTTTCAGATTCGCGAAACGAACGAAAATGAGAATTCTCGTAGGAACAGAACGCTATAATTTCTCGCTTTTGTTTCACCAATGACGCGTACAACGGTGCCAGAAACAGGAGAAAAAAATATCTGTAACAAAGCAGATTCGTGTTTGCAAACGTTTCCAGAAGTTTCGTTCTTTTTTCTCTCCTTTTTTTTTAGGGGGCTTTTTTATTCTTCCTTTTTTTTTTTACCAACATTCCGTACGGTTCGAGTTTATTGGAGCGAGTCAGTTTCTCTGGATTCTATCTGGCATCTAGCCGAAAAATAAATAATGCATGGGGAGTGACTGCGATTTTCGACGAGAACGAATAGAAAGCGATGAAAATCGCCACGTAACCCAATCAGATACGTTACTTAACACTTTCTAATATTTCCTAGAATTTCGTATTAAACGATTCTACGAAATTAGACTAAACTTTTAAGCTACGGTACACCCGAAGAGAGAGAGAGAGAGAGAGAAAAGAGGAACGACGAGTTTGCAAACGTGAAAACAGATTTTATTTTATTTGGCAAAGCTGGCAAATTCCATCTTACGATATTTGGACGAATAACAGAAACACGCTGAATATCAAAATTTCATTGTTCGCAACATTGTTTCGTGCACACTGGCTACCGCTCGATGGATTTATTTGAGAATTTGTGGTATATCATAGATTTGCCAGAATTTATAGTATCGCAGGTATTATAGAATTTATGGTATTATGGGAAGAAGGAGGAAACGAGTCGAGCTTTCGGGAAGCATCGATCGATACCGTGCATTCTATAGCACGTTTGCTTTCAACCATTAAAAAAATCGATGGATAATAATTCGTAAAATCCATAAATCGTAAATTTCGTTGAAAGGAACTTTTTTCTCGACCATCGTAAATTTTCAGTGGCATCATAGATAGTGATCGATACGCGGAGGAAAAGCACCAAAGTCGGACGCAGATTTATGACAGTACGTATCGAAAAGAAACGAAAGAGATTATGAGACAAAGTAAAAACTGCCGGAGACAGGGAGAATGTGAAACTTACCCGCTGTATGGTGACTTGGACGAAACTGTTCGAATAACGTTCGAATTAATTTTTATGGATGTGGAGGAAATTTCTAATAGTTGGGCGCAGATGAAAATATCTGTGCAATTTACGACGAGAGAATGTTCGTGAACACATGTTGAACGTTGCAACACGATAAGATAAACACGAATATTGTGTAATCTTTAATAGATTCTAATGATCTGAATGTGATAGCACTTGAGATAAACTAGGTAGCCGTGACGAATTATTCAGTTACAGAGATATACTACTTCGAAAATTGGAGTGCAATTGAATTAACGTTAGATCGAGATTTATCTACTTTACGAATAACGTGAAATTAAATTATCTGGACTAAGGTACGATTTAATACTTGTTTAGCGATCAAAGCGGAACTAATTCGTAAGACGATCTTTCGTAAGAGTTTCGTAAGTGAGCCACGAAAGAAAATTCTGCTAAGACGGAAAACACAGATACGATAAAATCCTCGGAGTCCTTTGTAAAAGATTCAACGCAGCTCCGTTTACAAGAGACAGATAGAGGGAACAGCAAGAAAGAATTCACTCGTTTAATCGTAAAAGATTGTGTTGCATTTGCCGGTTTACTTCGTACAAATACAATTACATTCGTTAAAATTTAATATCTACACAAATACACTGCGTACATTTCGTAGACGCACATTGACAAGGAGATTCCAATGATTCAATCCCTTTTTCTTTTTCTATATCAAACGCAATTGTACAACCCTATGAAGTATAAGTCAAAGGAGAAACATTGTCATCCCTTACACATTTACGCATACTGTATAAAGATAATAATATATACAACCATTTTTTGAATTCAGCCTGACCAGAATTCACGGTGACATCCGTCGTGACAACGTAAAATAAAATAAAAATCGATATCACATCTTTGATTCTTTGCAGTGGATTGTTAGTTGCATTCGATGTCTGAAAACGATGCATCAAGCTGAACTAGGAAAAAAGATCTCGATTGTGTATCGATCGACTTATTGTTACCGATTAACGTATGTACAATATTTAATTCTTTGTCTCCCTTTTGAAGCACTATTGCAACTTTTTACAGAAAGAAATATGGAGTTATGCTATTCCATTCTTGAAGAATAGTATTTTCACAAGTGATTCATAGTTATTTAGCTATGATCCGCGTCGACATGACAGAAATTCTAACATTCAGCTAATCTATAGCACAAGAGATTCGTCAAATTCCCTTTCTCGGAACTTTTCCCGACTTAAATCTACAGGAATAGCGTTTCCCAAACCACCTTCGCTCACAAATTAATCACTTTGTACAATCTGGATTCTAGCTCCATCCTGCAAACATTCAATAGATCCTAACACGAATGACTGTTTCCAAGAAACAATTAATTACAGTTCCATCATCGATTTATTTACAATTAGCCTGAAAACCAACATTCTATGAAACATAGTTTGGGAAACGCTGGTGTACTGGCACTTGACATCTTAAGAAGTAAACAAAGTGCAGTTGGTGCAATTTCGACGAGTCCTACTGTATCTTTTTCTCGTCGATGGCAAGAAATAAAGTTATTGAACTTTAACCTTCGATGACGTTTGTTGGCTATTTAAAAATTATTCATAGGCCTTTAATATACGTTTCGTTTTCCGCTTAACATCAAATATGAACACGAAGGAATCGATATTTCAGGCAGCATAGATCAATTCTTGTTGCGCATCCAGTGGCATGGTTGCGTTTAATTAATTGCTTAAAAAATCGATAGACGAGATTCGTAGCTTACGGATTACAAGTTTCGTTGCGAGAACAACTGTTTGTGCATTAAACGTTACATTAAATACTAGAAGATGACCGTCTTGAACAGATGAGCTCGACGAATAATTATACAAACTGCCTCGGCTAACGCGGCTCATCGACAAATCTTCCGCGCCTAATGCATTTATATCAAAGCACGAAGATAATTTTGCAACAAAACTGTCCCCTGCGGCTTATTTGTTCTTACGTATGATTGAAGCTAAATATTTATCAAGTTACGTGTTTGAGACGAGGCACTCTGTATAATAATCGAAAGAAATAAAAAAGATATTCGAGGATGACCATAGACGATGAAAATACATCAATGGGACATTCGCTGCTCTTGTTCTTTGGCAAGAGCAAATGTTCATATACAATTATTTTCTTCGTCAACGAAGAAGAAATGCACCTTTATTTAATTAAACTAACGACCTCGTTCTTTTTTTCCTGTTATTCATCGAGGTAGTCGTGGAAATCTGATATCGATCTTCGCAAAGCGATTTTCTTCCTATCTCCTTCGTTCGTATTTTTAAAGCTTCAAAATATTTGTTCGTGAATCTTACGCTATATCGATATTTTCTGCTACTTACAACGATTAAAACGAAGAGAAATTACCCAAGAAATATACATATAAAAAAGAAGGTACTTTCAAGTTTCAATTATCGATCAAAGATCATCGATTAGAGAATTTACACGAATGATCGTTACCTATGCTTTTGGCGACAACGACGTCCGACTTCGATTAATCGAGCAAAATACACTCTTGTTAGAAAGAAAGTATACAACGACACGAATTCAGAGACGTCTCAGTCTCGAACGATTAAGAGTTCTATTCCAGGGTCAGGACTAAATCGTCTCCTTCTAATCTCATTCCCTGAGTGACGTCCAGCGTCTTGATCTTTCCAGCTTTCGGAGCTTGGACAACCATTTCCATTTTCATAGCTGATAACACGACCAAGGCTGCACCCTTCTCGACCGAATCGCCTACTTTCACCCTGATGTCGATCACGGTGCCAGGCATGGGTGCTCCGACTTGGTTCTTGTCTCCTTTCGCAGCTTTAGGGTGTACGTGAAGCTCCTGTTTAGAAGGAAAATGGTTTAGTTGAAATTTTCAATCCTGACCACGCTTTTTGGTAGTAAGAGGGTACAACGATAACATAATTCAGGACTTAAAGTGTCGAAACGCGATTAAATTCTGAAAAATGTGACGTGAAATTCACCTTAACAGCCTCCTTGTCCTTGATGAACACAGATCTGAGTTGACCGTTCATTTCGAAAAACACCTCGCGTTCTCCATTCGGCGTGAGGTCTTCGGCAATTGCCAGGGTCTTAATGGCCAAGGTTTTACCCCTCTCGATCGTCACGTCGAACTCTTCTCCGACTTTTGCTCCTGTCAAGAAGATCCTCGTCTCTAATCTGTCCACTGGCCCAAATTGCTCCCGGAAGCTCAAGTAATCGTTCGTAACTTGAGGATAGAGAGCAGCTGACATGATGTCTTTGTTCGATACGTGCGGGTAAGTTTCCTTTAGTTCAGATTTCAAGGCCTCGAAATCCAATGGCGGTAAACTTGCACCAGGTCTTCCTTTTACGCGTGGCATGTCTTTTAACACCTTTGACCTGTAAATTACAGTTATAGAATACGTTCGTTAACAAGAAAAAGACAATTTCTCTAACGCGTTTGTAAGGAAGACACAATGCAGCAAACTTTAAGTTGAACCAATCTTTCAGATTAGAAAATTAAATTAGATAAAATCATTTATAGTTTAGTCGGATAATAACTTGTTGATTTACGAAGCGAAAGGGGCGGTATATTAATTTCACGTACCTGAAAGGTTCGGGGAATCCTCCGTGAGGTTCACCAATAGCACCTTGCAGGAATTCTACAACCGATTTGGGGAAAGACAGTTCCTCAGCTTTGTTCAGCACATCGTCAGCCGAAAGTTTATTCTGAACCATAAACTGCGCCAGATCGCCAACTACTTTCGAACTGGGAGTAACTTTGATAATATCTCCGAGCAACAAATTTGCTTCTCTGTAAGCTTTCTTCACATCCTCGAAAAATTCTCCCAAACCGAGGGAATAGGCTTGGAACTGCAAGTTCGTATATTGACCGCCAGGAATCTCGTTCAGGTAGACGTCCGCGTTTCCAGACTTCATAGTGGTCGTGCACTCGAACGGAGCGTATAAGGTTCTAGTCTGTTCCCAATAGGCGGAGTATTCCGAAATATCCCTGAGATCGAGCCGCGTATCCTTCGGGGTTCCTGGAATTTTTCGAATTTTTCTTCTTCGTGGCACTTGGTTTTATTCCGAACAAGAGTCACCATAGTACACTCGTATCTTACTCACCGATAAGAGAGGCGACCACGGCACCCATGGACGGTTGACTCGTCATTCCGGACATACTGTCAACGGCAACGTCAACCACGTCAGCGCCGCTTTCTGCACATGCTAACATCGAGGCCACTCCAGCCCCCGCGGTGTCGTGCGTATGAACATGAATAGGAACATCGGGGTGTTTCTGTCTGATCGCGTCGATCAACATGACAGCGGCTTTCGGTTTCAGAAGGCCAGCCATATCCTTAACCGCCAACACGTGAGTACCAGCCTTTACCAACTCGTCCGCTAAGTCCGTGTAGTATTTCAGATCATACTTTTTCCTGTTTGGATCGCTTACGTCACCCGTGTACGAAATCGCTGCCTCGACGATGCCTCCCGCTTTACCAGCTGCCTCCATACCTGAAATTTCGTTTCGTTACGTACATTTCCATCAGTTTCGTTTAGCGTTTATTTCTATCGAAACACTCCTGCTATTTTATTCAGCGACAGTATACGTTAATCTCTCGAGATTCATCTTACCAAAGAAAGACGTCAATGGTTCCCTCGCTACGTGGCCAGATCCTTTTTCTCAGAATCTTCTCAAAATCTCTACCTCTACACCCGATCTAATTAAACTATCTCACGCGCCTTTTAATTATTGTAAACAGTCATGCAATGACTACGAATGACTATGAATTTTCTAAACATTTGTTCGAGCACCTTGTCAAGGTCCTTATCGAACCCTCGGTCCAGTTATAGACTACGATAAAGCTACTAAGCTATCTGCCATGATATCGTTAAGAAAACGCGTTGTCGTTGACGTATAAACGGATAAATTTCCGAGATTTGTTTCCCTCGACTTACCAAGAATTAGATTCGGCAGATAATTCAATGAATCGAACACCCTGAACACGTCCATTCCAGTCTGTACAGCAAGTTCGCAGAATTTATAAACAACGTTATCGGGATAATTGGTGTAACCGACAGCGTTGGCGCCTCTCAGAAGCATCTGGAAAGGAATGTTCGGTATTGCCTTCCTCATGTCTTCTAATCGTTCCCAGGGACACTCGTGGAGGAACCTAAGAGCAACGTCGAACGTAGCGCCGCCCCAATTCTCCAGGGAATAAAGATTGTTGAACTTATGGGCGACGAATGGAGAGATCGTGAGAAGATCGTGCGACCTGACACGAGTCGCCAGAAGAGACTGATGAGCATCGCGGAACGTGGTGTCCATCAGAAGTAGCCCTTTGTGCTGTCTGACTGCTTTAGCGAACGCTTCTGGGCCTTGCTCCTTGTAAATGTGACGGAAGCCTTTCGGTGGTTCCAATATGTCTGAAAATTTCAGAGAAGTTAGTCGAAGATCGAAAAATTCGGAGGAACTGTAGGAAGCTTTCACATGCGGGTTAGTAAGCTTGCGCGTGCAGTGTCCAAAAAAAAGCGTTAGAATGAGATAAAGGAGAGATTGATCGAAGAGTAAACAAAGGAAAATGTCTCTTGTGAGATTACATAATACAGGATAGACGATGTATAATTGACTCATCTCAAAGTCGCCCCTTATTTTCGAACGATGCATCATCTTTTCTTTCGCTTTAGCAATTGTTTTATGGACGCTCAAGTATGAATGCTCTTAAAAGTAAAGTTCAACAAACTAAATATAATTGAGCAGCTGGAAGGTGCTGTTTGAGAAGCGATAGCGATAGCAATATATCGAATATATGGATAGGAAAAAAATGCGATTGAGGGGAGTTCGACTTTGTATAGTGTCCATAAATGACTTGTATCCAAAAGACTGTCCTTTCTTATCTTGTTTAAAAATTGTTGACAACGAAAATCATTGAGTTTATATACTGTCCACCCTGTATAATAGTTCATGTGTGTGTGCGTATAATGACATTCTTAATTAAAGTATCTCTGACGTAAGTAATAATGTCTTCTGATGTAGATAACCCGTCTAAATGGACGAGTACACTCTTCAAATCTCTCTCATTGATTGCTCTACCTTTGTTTATAACTAAAAACCGATCTACCTCCCTTCTGCACAATTTTAAAATCCATAAAATTATTTTCGACTTAAAGCATCGCTTTAATCTGTATTTTCAGGATTTCTTTTTAAAACATATTACAAAATTCCACTACTATCCCAAATTATATTGCCAATGCTGCTTCCATTTAAATCGCAACACGTGATTGTTGCCCATAAACAAATAATTAAATAAAACGTTGAAACTAAGTAACAAGTGAATTATTAAAATGTATATTTTCGAATGATCTTATTCCAATATTTTGCAAATTATTGCAAATATATAATATGAGATATTTTGCGTTTTCCATTTTCAATTGTACTGTTGGAAAATATACATTTATAGTCACCTTAATTTTTAGATCTACATGAGCAGTTTGAAATTGAAATCATATCTGAGAAACTAAGACACGTGCAAGCTTAACGTTCAATTTCGTTTTCGTTTTTCTTATTTTTTTCTTTTTTTTTTGTGTGTGTGAAATATTGACCGGAAACAATATTGATGACTTCATTTGCAAACCACTCACGTAACGAACAGCTATTTAATTTAGACAAACGTTTTTCCTCTTAACCCAACGAAACCTCTTCCAATCGTACAAACCAAATTCCAATTCCAATTCCAATATTTGTAAATTACGGATTCCAATCGTGTCTGTAATACAATCAACGCAATAAAATAAATAAAATAAGAAGCAACGAAAATGTTTCAATTTTGACAAGCAAATATCGAATTTGTCGTATCTGCCCATTCTTTAGCTCCGTTCGAAAATATCATCTCTGCCCTTCCTTAACCAACTAACCATCTAATTACCAGTTACTTAAAATACGAAACTTAAGAAGATACGATGATACATCTTAAGGCGTACCTGGTGCGTCTGGATCATTGCTCTCTTCTGCAGCTGCAAACTTAGCAAAGTCTAAAAAAAATGGTCAAACAAAAAGATAAAAGCATGCGATAAACAATTAGGAGTAATTACGAGAAATGATTAATCTCTAAAAGTAAAAGTGACGAAGAAAGTTACTGAACGATTTCCTTGAATTGCTGCAAATTAGTGCACACCAAGAAGGAAGTTTTAAATCACAAATATTTCTGTCACATCGATGTCTGTCAAAAGAAAACTCTAAAGCTACGTTATATAAAAGTGGAAACACCATGCCAACAAAGTATGTTATAGAAACAAGAGTTTTTCCGTGGTTTCGTGTGTTGTAAGTATATCCGTGTGAGTATATAGCCCCAATTTTGAGATACACGATAGTATAGCGCGCAACATAAACTATTTGATAGTGTAGATCACCGATCGGTCTTTAATCCAGCAGACAAGCATGAAAAAATATAGAAACAAGAAGGTTGCTTAATTGCGAATACTACGATCACTCTTAGCAACCTAACAAAAATAATAAAAATACGCTTATGTTCTTTTCACGAAATTTACCAATCGTGCAATTTTTCCATTCTATCTTCGTTTACCGCGCGTGGATTCTAACATTAAAAATTATACACTAAATGCTATTGATATTAATTAAAAGAATATATACATATATATTAGGCTGTCTTCAGACTATCAGGATCCCAACTAAAAGGATCAATATGTATCGTCAATACGATATCGTCAATATTTACTGATAAATCGCATTTTCGTTGAGAATCTTGATACAATATCAATGACGATATCATTGATCGTCCAAGGGCATCCTAACAAACAGTACTGGAGTACTCGGTTGCCTATAGTGGCAAAAGGTCAAAGAAACAACCCACATACGAAACAAACGACAAACACCCAATTATCCCCTCACACACAAAAAAGAAATAGAAAAGATTTGCTCCCTTGATTCGCCGTCCCACACCATTGAAAGCGAACTTCTTTGCGCTTTTGCTACTTTAATCGTATCCAATTACGAAATCGAAGTAAGAAGTGATCCTAACAAGGAAAACCCAAGGTGACTGATACACGCCGATTTTGATGAATGTTCGCGCGAATGTTCATTAGATCTACCTAAGAATTTACCCGTGATTCGTCCGTTTGTTATTTATTTAGGTGTTTATAAATCGCAAACGACAAAGGAGGATCTCAAAATATGGTTGAAATAAAAGTTATACCCTGTCTTGAGACTTACGAATATTTCGTGCAAATTTATAGATCTCAAGACACTAACACAGTACTCGTTTCGACCATCTTTCGTATATTTTTCGTCGTTCACGATTTACAAGCACTTACATGGAAGGTCTGGCTCGGATAAAAAGGTCGATAGCACCCTTAAAGTAAGAAACGGGCGCGGTCGAATTACGGCTAAATTGTCCGATGTGGAATTATGGCCAAAAGACAGGTCTTTTAGACTTTGTTCGTCAAAATACAAAGTTTCGTTAAAATCGACGCGTATCAGTCACCGAGGTTTCCCGTGAGTGTCGCGGAAACACGTGATCGGACATCTCGTTGCCAATCAGAGCTTCGATACAATACCTAGAGCGACTTGTGGGATGTGGGGCTTTATCTCGGCTGGTTTCAGCGGCGTCGCCAACGGGGTACTTGGTCCGTTCACCAGAACAGTACCAAGATAATTTAACAGCTTTTGAGCTCGATTCTGGCTCGGTTGGAACTGGAACAACTGCGGATTCTCGTCGATGAAGTACGTGTCAACGTTTCCATTGAGGAACTTTTGGTTTTCCAGCACGTTCAGAAGGAACGGGATGTTCGTTTTCACTCCACGAACTCGGAACTCACGGAGAGCGCGATTCATCTTCGCGCAAGACGATTGCAAGTCTCCTGCGTGAGCTATTACCTGAGAACATGAACGAGATTTCAACGAGTATTTATGGTGTAGCTCCGTGCGATACGATAGAGTTTTCTGACTGCGAAAAGAGCAACAGACAGAGCAACAGGTCTGCTTTCGAATCTATCTGTTCTCAATTATAATTTGTATAGATCTTTACCTTGACGAGAAGCGAATCGTAGTAAGGCGAGATAATTGCACCAGCGAATGCGGACGCGCCATCCAACCGGATACCCATACCTTCTCCAGAACGGAATACTTCGATTCTTCCGGTATCCGGCTGGAAGTTCTTCGCGGGATCTTCCGTTGTGACACGACACTGTATCGCGAAACCTTGTGGAGCGATCTTTTCCTGAGTCATACCTAACTCAGGTAACGTGATACCCTCGGCAATACGGATTTGTGATTGCACCAAATCGATTCTAAGAGAAATAAATTCGTCTTGATCCAACAGAAATCTTAATCGCAAAAGATTATATCTTAAATCTACATGCTTAAATCTATGTGCGAAATTCCCGTGAAAAATTACGAATTGATCGTTAGAACCACTTTGGTAATTCTAGTCTTCTGAATGACAAATTTACCATATTTACGTAAATGCTGCAACCATATGCAAAAATATAATAGACGCTTATGCAAATGTTTTTTCCACGTGTCTTTTGCATCGATATACGTACCCGGTGATCTCTTCGGTAACGGTATGCTCAACTTGCAACCTAGCGTTGACCTCGATGAAGTAGAAATTGCCGGACTCGTCGGCCAAAAATTCCACGGTACCAGCGTTCGAGTAACCAACGTGCTTTGCCAATCTTACAGCGTGTTCTGTCATCTTAGCCCTAACCTTGGGATCTAACATTGGTGCAGGGGCGATCTCAACGACCTGAAATTTTTATCTTAATTAACAGAACGACTCGTTAGAACGCACCGGCCTTCCGACACAACAAAAACTCGCGTTTCGAACGATTTCGCGATACCGTTCCGTTCGTACGATGTTTCACGACGTTAACGAACACGTTGATCTAGAATCGTTCGATTCTTCTCATTTCCCTTTGCATTTTTCTTTCTGTTTTGTCCTTTGAATGCCTATTCCCCGTTTTTTTCTACGTCGTCCTCGTTCTTCGTGCAATACATGGAAACTGTCGAGTACGTAAATGCCATTTAAACGTCTAACAAATCCTTGACACGAAGAAGTAGGAGAATGATTTTTATTCAATCGCCTATTGCGAAATAGTACTCGATTTATCTTCGCGTATAATTAATAATTTAACCGACGTTAACAAACACAAACAGACGTCGATAGTTGCAGAAATACAATTTTGCAACATGTAGTACTGTATCGTTCGAGTGTTCAGAAATTGTATATAGTAATTTATGTAACGTTATAATGTAACGTAATTTTTGCTTTAACTACGTAACGACAGCTTATACAACAGTACAAACGTAATATTGCAAATCATTTTCCTTTCTCGTAACGAAATTCTATCGATACGCATTTCACGATGAACGGAACGATCGTTCGATCAATTTCTCGAAATGAAATATTTTACCAATTTATACGCCATGTTTCTGTAATTTTTAATCCTTCGAAAAGTTTTTCACGAAATTCTTCAAAATTTCAATTCGATCGTTGCTACAAATAACGTGAATAAATTAGCGTGTCTAAAAATACGTGTAATATGGATCAAAGCGAATAAACGATTTTATTAGATGAATGGCCACTGTCTAGAAACGGTTAAATCTTCTTCTACTGACCTTTTGATGGCGACGTTGAACGGAACAATCACGTTCATAAAGATGAACGACATTGCCAGCTTTGTCTCCCAACAATTGCACTTCGATGTGCCTTGGCCTCTCGATGAATTTCTCAATGAACATCGCACCGTTCCCGAAAGCGGCTGCCGCCTCGGAAGAAGCTCGCTCGAACATTTCTCGAACCTCTTCCATGTGTCTCACGACTCTCATTCCTGACCAAGTACAGAAAATAGACTTTATTTCGGAGTTTAGAACTCCGACAACTGAGAGAAATTTTACACAGAATATCACCGACATTCTCGTGAAACGAAAGTATCTCTCTTCTATAGAAGTTTATGCAATTTAATGAAATCGAAAGGATATCTTTACACATTGACAGAAATTACAGGCGTTTTTATCGAATATTTGAAACTTGCAATGGAATTTAATGAAAATTGAAAGCTTTCGAATCAGAATTTCATGGAAATTAATTATCTGCGAAAAGGTATTTGCGTCGAAAACTTGAAATATTTATACCGTTTAAAAGGTTTTTGCTCTACTGTATACTTGAACTAAATTCATATAAGTATATAGTTAACGTTAAATACATTCTTACCAAAAAGGAATAATTTTCCTCGCAGATAAGAATAATGCACTTGCGTTTATACAGATAAGGTAAAAGAGTTACGTACATGTATAATACCTAATCCGTTCTACATTCGTTTCAAGTTGCACGAAATGACTCAATCTTAATTGTACTACGAACATAAATCTTCTCTCGAGGTGACGCTTTTATTGAGCGTTCGTTGTGAATGCTGCTTCGTTCATCTCCGATTCTCATTAAGTAAATAGCATTTGGAATAAAAGTACAATGCATATTCTGTTTTGACTGCTTCCAAGTTGTAAAACGATTCGGATACTTTAACGAATCGAGATTATCGTACGAGCAATTATTTTCAGAACATGTGCAATATCGCGACCATCGAAAATTTTCCAAATATTTTTTCATGTTTTCGCATCAACAATTGCTCGATTCTCGTGAAAAAGGACATTATGGGAACCAGTAGTAGTCAACGAAGTGTAATTAAGTCTGCTCATAAATCATACAGAGGAAAGAAACTGATAAACTTGTTCCACCGAGTGGATTTCACAATGAGTAGTTTTCGTGACGAGTAGACGTCCGCGGGAAAGAAGATGAGAACAAAAAAAAAAGCACCGGAAACACCAGATACGAATGCATTGGACGTTGCGCGTCCAGAGCATCAGCCTACTTTATCGAAACGTCGTTTTTATTTCACGACAGAAAATAACCACGAAACAAGACGCTGTTTTCTAGCCAGGGAAAATTTCATTTGTACGTAGAAATAGCTTAAACGAACGTTTCTATCCGATAAAGCGAAGTTAGTTCGATAAAATCCTACCTCTTCCACCTCCTCCGTAAGCAGCTTTGAATATCACCGGCAGTCCATGTTTCACACAAAATTCCATCGCCTCGTCAGATGTTGTTACTGGTCCGTCTGTTCCCGGAACGATCGGCACTCCAGCCTCTATCGCAGCCTGCCTCGCAGCTACCTAATCATTTTCAAATTTTTATGATTTATGCATAACTGGATAGTGGAATCTAGGAAAGTAGAAAGCCTGGAGAGGCGGTCTGGAAAATTTCCTTGCTAACGAAACGTACTGCGAAGAAGCAGTAAATCGTCCGAGGAATTTCGAAAAGGAAAAGAAAGACAAACAAGACCGAAGATAGGGATACGTGGTAATAAAACAGAAACAGAGAGAAATAGATTAAATAAATAGGCAATTAGTTAACTCAGAGACGATAGTAAGGCAGATGTTGGGTCCCGCGTGCTTCTCTCGGTTTGAAATGATCACGCAGGTTAGGACGAAACGAATGAGAGTAAGGCGTATGGTAGTTCAGTGAAGTAATAGTATAATTGTTCCTGAATTCTACAGCGGTGAGTCGATGTTTCCACTTAGCGTAGGTTTGCAGGTGAATAAATATTCTTTGCTACGCTCTTCTGATACCCTTAGACCAGGGTAGGCGTGCGTTAATCAGCAACGATTAGGGGAGAAATGATTTTGAGATGACAGAGATTCTGGGAAAGGGTCATCGCGACGTTTGCATCGCTTAAACTTAATCTGTAAATTCGTGAGTCGATGCACAACAGCAGATATGATAAGTAGGAATTGTACACGAACTTTTCATTTCTAGGCTGATGAGGTGTAGATTAAATAAATAATAAAGCTAATATAAGTACAATCGACACTGAACCAACGAATGAGTAGAAATGGCAGAGAAAAACGAGTAATAAATTAAAATACCGGGTTACCAAGGGTCGTCGCAATTTTATTAGTATTCCAGAGTTTGATTTTTTTAAGAAATCGTACCTTGTCACCCATTTGTTGAACGACTTTGGGGCTAGGACCGATAAATCTTATTCCAGCGTTGATCACCTCCTGCGCGAAATCCGATCGCTCCGACAGGAAACCATAACCAGGATGAATAGCGTCGACATCGTTCTCTTTCGCGATTTTCAGGATCTCCGGAATATTTAGGTAAGCTTGAACAGGTGGAAGCCCTTTTCCGATCACGTAACCCTCGTCGGCTTTTTGTCTGTGCATTTGCATTTTGTCCTGCTCCGAATAGATGGCCACGGAACGGATGCCCAGTTCGGTACATGCTCGAAACACGCGAATGGCAATTTCTCCTGCAAGAACAATAAATTTATTTTGTTACAGCGGTATTACTCCTCTCTGAAATCTTTATTTCGAATTCTCATTTCGTCCGATCTTCATTAACCCCGCTGAGGACGCACGTGCGATTAAATAGCGTGCACGTGCATCATATTCAAAATTACGAGAATACCGTCGTTTTCGTACACCGATTTAACGCACGGCCTTGTTCCGTAAAATGATGCAACCATCGATGCAGACATTTCATCAAATGTAAGTTCTCATGGAATTTATGAACGTGCTACGAGCATAAAGGTAAAACATTTGACGTTCGAGTCGTAATTCGTAACGTATGAAACACAATTTTCTATCGAGCCACATAGTTTAATAGGATACTTAAATATCCATAGAAGCGTATGTTAATAATTTCTCTAATACGAGTGGCCAGTAAAACAATTTGCACAAACAGGAACCTAACGTTGGAATATTTATAACTTGTTAGCGCGTTTCGCATGGCCTGAAAGATGGCGAAGAAATTATTATCTAAGGAATAACGCGTACTATTTTCTTACATTTGTATGCACGTTTGCGGTAATTCTTCATTTCAAATGCGCATAAATACGTTCATCGGAAAAAATAACGATAAAACCTGATTTTGATAAGATTAGCGCAATATTGCCTGAATCGTGCAACTAGTAAGCGAATTAAATTTCCAGATATAATTATCTTTGAATACACATCGTTTTCTAATCTCGAAACTTGAATCTTTCCTACGACAAACAAAGAGTGTGATACTACGAAGAGAAATATCTCGTTTTTCAAAATATTCATTTTCCATCGCCACAAAGATACGCCATCCTATTGATTGGATATTAACGACGTTCGTTATCAAACGTAGACACAATAATGCTCGCACAGCAATCTCAGTCTCGTGATTTATATAAATACCTCTTTAGGACTCTTCTGCCAAAGAACGCGAACCAAATAGGCACACTCTCTATGTTTAAGACGAATACATGGCGACACCGGTGTCCGCTTCTCGCTCTACATCGCTTCTACAAAATTTCCTAGCATCGTTAATTTATCGCCTACTAGAAATAATCGAAACCGATAATTGCACTGGCAGTGGAACGATATAATAAATGCGAATTGCGATAGAAGAAGAATTAAAGCAGATTGTTTAAACGGCGTCCAATATGTTAATCATTGTTAATCTCGAATTATATAAAGATAAAACGATCTTATTAATAATCCCTGTTTTGCGTTGAATTATGACATCTTTAAATGATTTATCATTAGTGGGTCAATTACGACTCGAGCTAAAGATAGACACGTGAATGGCTTGACTTCGACATTGACGTTGACAATATTTAGACGAATAGATCGGTTCTAGATATTGCGATAGCGATTTATAAAAATTCGATTATATACAAAGGAAAGGTAGCATCGTTTATTTAGTCCAAATATTTTGTATGCGTTCGATCGAATAACCGGAGAAACTTTAATAACGAGCATTGTAATCTTTAATTAGTAATAATATCTCTATTGCCTTGCAGAGTTGCATCAATTTATTGAAATAACGTGGTTAAATCTTTGTTTACCCATCGCTTTCTCGCAATCAGTAATTTCACACCCCTGAACTTTGACATCAATTTTTTAAATGTATTCGTCCCGATCTGAATCATGCTTGGAGAGTCCGATTATTACGAGCTGACGCTACAAAATAAATTACAAAACTAACACCGTGTTATGAACCGCGTTATACGGCTTGAAGCTGGAACAGATGAAACTGTTAGAAACGAAAGAAGGCGAAACTCACCTCGATTGGCGACGAGGACGCTCCGGATTGGTTTGTACTTGATATCGCTAGCGAAACATCTTTTTGCAATTTTATACACTTGCAACACGTTCCTGTGTTTGGTCAGTGCGTATCTAGCACGTGAGGACTGCATTTTTACGATGTAGAGTCGCGTCGGACACTTTCACCAAACGTAGATCAATTTACACTGTTCGATTAGAATCTTCTCTTAATCTTAAGTACCGCGTTAACTTCGTTAAATATCTCGCCTCGATATATCCTTCCAAAGGAACTTTTAACCGCAACAACGCCACTATAGCCTTTGCTGCTAATCTTGAATAATAAAAGAAATATTTCTCTTTCTCTCTCTCTTTCTCTCTCTTGCTCCACGCGGGATTTATCACTCTTTGTTATCTCTTAATCGAACCACACTGTTTCGTATATGTCGCTCCACGCGTCTCGATGTATCACAAAAGTTCGATTGCAACGGCTGGAAGCTGCACCGGCTGGAAGCTTATCGAGAGTCCGGCGTGGAGTGATTGCCAGCTTTCTGAAACAATAGATATTAAAGTTCGCGCGTGATCAAACAAATCCTTGGTATAGCGAGCGGCAGAGTTCAAAACAGTGGGTACTGACGTCATTTCGAGGTACAGTAAGTAAAATTATTATTAAATATTTCGTCGTAAATTGTTACCGATGACGGGGACACCTGGACAGTGTTTGCTTTTAACGTTAAATCATCGAGTGCTATCCCCTAATTGTTAGTCGTTCACTGTTAATCATGCGAGATTGATTTTTTAAGAACAGACTTTTCTCTGCTAGGTGTTTACTTGTCAAGGAACGATTTCATACAAGTGCAATCGATACAAAAAATAGAAAATTGATGAGAATGGTGGGGGATAAGATTAATCGGAAAGGATCAAACGTAAGAAAAACCTGAAATTATTTTACAAACTTCACCGCACGATGTTCTGATGCACTTTGCGCGTCGATCATAACGAAACATCGTGAGTCAGACAGTTTCTTAAACCATAGGTCGATGCCAAGCAAAACGTATACAGAAAATATTTTCTACTGGAAACGATCGCTTGACTTTCGGATCAAGTACGATAATGGAACAAATGAGTTTATTATTAGAATAACATTAGACGCGTACTTTGAATCGGCGATTCTCAGCCTCGGTCGTCAACGCCGTTACACGATACGCTCCTCTCATAAATAAAGCCCGGTTAAAGTCTCCTTCTGAATGTGTGGCCTTGTTGTATGTAAACCGCCACGAGTATAACGATGAATAAATTAAAACGACGAATTCGTTCTAACCATCGAAACGATGAAACGAACACAGATTTACGATATAGTATGTATACATTTTCAATGTTTTGCTTTTGACGAATCAATTAAGGCCGAACAACTTGGGATTTTGTTTTGGACTATTTTTAAAATCGTTACAGTGACTCTTTGATCATTCCGATGCTAAATATATTCCGTAGTAGAAGATATTTTAAAAATAGCCTAACTACGTGAATGTTTCGTGTCGAGTTAATGTTTATGAAAGAACATTATATTCTGCCTAAACCACTTGTTTCCAATCAATCAGAAAATATCGCCGTGTAATCGAACAGCGATTGAGAATTGTGTAATCGATTGTGCAATCCCTTCGACGACCTTGTCTGGATTTCCATAAATGGCAACCAGTCCCCGAGATCCGATTTCAAAGTCAGAGATCACCGATCACGACACGTCCATATTTTTTAATACCTTGACATTGTAAATGCTCCACTTATTTTGACCCAGATACTCTTGTTACGTTCGTTTAACCAAAAGTCAACGCGAAAGCTCTTAATAGGGAGACCCGACGAACCAATTAAAACACAATTTGTATGAAGATTAGAGATGCGATTGAGTCGTTTTGTTCGACGAAACAGAATGATATTTCTGCCGTAAATCTGAAACGCAAATTTTCCAGACGAGTCGGATATTCTCCGTTTCGTCTGAATTCGCACACGTCAGAGAACATTTAAATTTAATACACACGTGCGAAGAAACTACGAAGCAGCATTGATTCGTTCAATTGCACAGTGAATCGTGTGCGTGAAAAGATCGCTGCATCTCTTCCTCTCGACTTTCTTTATGTTCCACCGAAATGGGGTTGTTCGCGTGATAAATGAAAAAAATATTTAAGAAGCTAAGAAGATAAACGTCAACGATGAAACGATAAAAGAACAAATGAATCGCGTCTTACGATCCTCCCGAGAAAGAATCGATGCCAGTTGATTCTAATGCCAATTTTTATCGTTCTTTGACATCGTGCGTTTTCCAGAACGCATTTCTTGCGTAACGCGTAGACTATGAACCTCAGACGAGACAGTAATTTGCAAACGTAACGCACTCGATACACGCATAAATTCATGCGTTCTCTGGCTAAAAAAATAATCACGAACCTATCAGTCTTAATTGGAAATAGCAAATGTAAAACGTTTGAAACTTTTTATCCGATTAATCCTTCTGCTCAGCTTTGTAAACATTTGCACAACTATTATTTACATCGAATGACTGACAACTATAATTACTTACGTTTCACGAACGATGTATAAATACTTCGAAGATATCACTTTATTTTCTATCGAATCATGGAACAACATCGAATAAAATATCAACAGATAAATTGGACATTGTCGAACATTAAAGCTAAAGCGAGTGCGTCAAATGCTGTATGTCGCTGGACAGGACACTGTACAGACTACAAACGCGATTCTACAAAGTTCTACGCAAATTGGTCCGGATAGACTTTATCGCGAAAAGAAATGGTTCGCTACTCAACATTTGACTCAGGTAAAAGGGTGCGTGCGCATTCAATTTTAGAAAGGATCGTCTCCAACGTGTGTCGATATATGTGTGCGTGTGCGTGTGCGTAGAACATATCGTATTAGACGTAAAAACGTACCATGGTCCCTTCAGCCTTTTGCGCAGAGGGGATGCTATTGAATGTTATCCCTCATTCTCGATACTATATATGGAAGAGTGGACGAAGGAAGAAGATGGATGCTTTTGATCGTGTTTACTTTATATCGTACTTATGGAATTATATTCTACATATTCATAAGAACGTAACTGGATCGCTGATTCTATAAAAGAATGTTGACATATCGTTGATTGAGTAGGTAGGTAACATTAAAGTATAATTTTAAGCACGTATATAAGAGCCACTTCACGACAGGGAAGAACAGGGAAGACAGGGAGAACAAAAGCCAAAGAAGGATAAGCGTTAGATATAAATAAGAGATGTAAACCGAAAGTCGTCCAAAGCCAAAAGACACGGACTAAAAATAAATAAATAAAATAAGAGCCGCTTCGTTCGTTGAAACAGAAAGTCTTATCTCTGAATGATATTATAATTCTTGAATTATTATGAATCATAGTTGACAATGCAGAAATAAAGTCACAAACTTCTGCCAGAATTCAACGGCGTTCTAAATAGAACAGTCTTGTAACATAATGTCCCCCCGTTCGCCAGGAAAATTAAAATAATGATTCGTGTCATTGACATGTATAAAGATGCCATATTGCCAGTGTTCAGTTTGAAGGGTTACATAAACGATCAATAAAATATTCTATACAAATAATTAATATCAAAACTTTGCCCATTTCGTAGCTATTTCGTACCTTCCTCGGCATTCTCGTTCCTATTTAGACATATTTACTTATAAATGTATGTACGTCTGTTGGTTGTATAGAAGCTGTTTAAAAAACACATTAACGTTCGATCTCTATGAATGTGCGGATCGATGAGTCGGACACGTCGTATTGCCAAGATTTACATATGCATATAGGAGATACTAAACGACAATATAAGAGCTCTTCGACCTTGCGCAAAATCAGAAGGAAATACTCAAAATAAGTATCTTATGTAACTACCGCGGCAGCGATTTAAATTTCATTCGACAGAAACTCGTTGTCTCCGGTTTTTATGCTTTTCGCGTTCCTCTTGCTCCCCGATAGAGGCAAAGGCAGAAATGCGCCGCTTGATTTATTTAAAAGTTGGAAACCGAGAATTAGAAACAGAGATGATCGTTACCTCTTCTATTTCCCATTCGACTTAGCTTCTTCTGTCGCTATTAATGCGATGACGGAGACGTAATAAAGTAGCACAATGATGCACGTTACTAAAAGAATCCTGGGAAACTATATTTCATGCTGTACAACCGTAAGACGATTTGCGAGTCGCGTTAGATAATCTCTCGCAACGATATCTGTTTCTATTATTTTTTCTTACAATTCACGTACATCGCTATATCAATTTACTACGACGATTAATAAATATCGAACATGTAATTTTCATAGTAATCTCTGATGATTGTAGTTTTTTTTTTTGTAGTAACAAATACGTCAAGATACAAAGAGAAAGTTGTATTATTGTACGAACGAAGCCATTCAAGCGCGTTGTTAATCGACCTTGAACGTAATATTCTGTCCAACACATTAAATTGACGCGTGTCATAGAATAGGCTTTATCATTATTGGTTTCTCCCTTTCGAAACAGCTTCAAATTTCGCTTCAATGTCTATTCAATACTTGTACAGTAACGTATTTGCATTTTAATTTTTATCTTACGATAATCGAAGTAAAAATAAATTTCCTTCGTCGTTCGAACGAGCTTTCCGTAGACAATGTAATACTATTACGTTGCTGATACCCTTAAGCTATTCGTATTTATAAATAATATAAATATTATATTCGTATAAATAATTCTTTGAATTGTTACAAAACCCATTGATCTGTGAACATATTTAAGAAAAAATGAAATTTATCTGGTGTTTTAAAATCTAAAGTTACTCGCGTGTACCCGTTGCCGCGATGGCTGTACACAATCTCCGTCTATGTGTTTATTGGTCAATGACCATTCAATAAGTCGTCAATTTAATATTTGTTGAACACGTCACACTGAAATTTAAGAGCCGTTTTCGTTTTACATATGGTATCTATCGCGAGAAACAGCGTTTTAAATGTTTATTTTTTAAATTCTATCGATTTTCTTCGCTACTTTATTTTTATCGTTACACATTGTGTTATTAATAACTTCCTTGAGAAGTTGTTTACGAAATATATACTTCATTTATCAAGCTTTCTAGCTCTAGGAATTTCACTCCGCTTCAGAATTTGTCGAATATGCCTCTAACGTACATCAGTGTGACTGCTTTTTTTGGAACGATCGATTAGATAACAGCGAGTAAAATCCATTCTTGAAATACCTCGAGATTAGTGTAGCACGTGCCTTCTGGAAAACAACTTCAATAAAGTTGTGCGAACAACTTCAATAGACCTACAAACCATAAAACTACTTTGTGCGTTTGTCACGCAGTTGCAAAACATCCGCTGGATAATCTACCGAACTACTGACCTTTCAACCTCGTTGCACACACAATTTTTTATTCCCAACTCTGTCAATATAGGTACTAATGTCATATGGCATATAATTAAAATAATATTTATAATTTCAAACGATCTATAGATTTTCTATTCACGTCCATTCACGTCACTCGTAATAATTTTGTTTCGCATGGTTGATCGAAATAGAATCTTTGATCAATTTTTAAATGAAAACAATTGAAACGTTCATTCGTTGATTACCGTCCGCGTCTTATAAAGCAGCAAAATTTCGAAATATTTCCATTTAATTCCCATCGTTTCCACATATTTTGATAGCGATATATGTTGTTTGCGTTACTACAGCGTTGCTATTTTTGAGACAATCTGTCGTTTATCGGTATTCGTAATATGGAAAATGTAGAGATTACAATGCGTACTTGTTTCCTTTAGATTAAAGGAGTAATTTTCCGTAAGACCGAATGAATGGTAAAAATTGTATAATTTTATCAGATATATCAAATGTATTAGCATTAAACGTTAGGTCGAATACATGCAGGAAAGGTGTCATGTTCTAAAGAAATAGACCATAATTGACACTAATCGTGTCGCTCAGAGTATCTGGTAATCTTTGTTGTGCTGGCTAATCAAGTCAAATATACGTCCTTGTGGTTTAATCGGAAGTGAAATTTAAATGGATATCTATGCGATACACGTCGCTGTCCAAAACATTATGTCGTCAAAGTCGTTATTTGCTCAACCATATCAAATTCACTGGAAAGATCGAACGATACAAATTATTGGCAAAATATACAACTAGGATAAATTAAATATAAGTGCAACTGCTGGCAAACATCAAAGTACGAAAGTGAAAACCACATGTCGCGATTTTTTTCAAAATGAACAAAAAACAATTATCTGTTTGGTCTTCTATTCCTATACGTTGGTCTTCCTTATCTACATCGAAGACTTCTGCGTCATTGATATGACTTCTTAATTAGTCTATCCCTATTTTCCATGTTATAGGACTTCATCAAATTAAACTCGTTAAACGTTGCTAAGATTGTATTTCAACTAAACTAGTCGCGGTACGTCATTGTGTTGCGATGTGAATATCTATATATATATACTAGCGAGAAATAATGAAATAATTGCAAATATCGATCCCGCAACAGCGTAATGTCAGAAACAGTTGAGCCGCGAGTCATATACAGGGTGGTTGGTAACTGGTGGTACAAGCGGAAAGGGGGTGATTCTACGTGAAAAAAGAAGACGGAAATATGAAATAAAAATTTAAAAAAATTTTTTTTTAATTTTTTTAAAAATCTACAGTGAGATCCGTTATAACGAGACGTGATAAAGTGCACGCATACCGAGCGAAAATTCAAAGTCGATTTTCTCGAAAACAAAGCCTCGAACGAAAAATTTTTATTCTATATTTTCGACTTCTTTTTTCGCGTAGAATCACCCCCTTTCCACTTGTACCACTAGTTACCAACCACCCTGTAGATTTACCAGACATCATTGAACAATGTTTATCATTTTGTTCCGTGCCATTTCAGGAGAAATTTTATTCCTCGATGAAGCAACGAATAGTAATAATAATATTATTATTATTGAAACACGGTGTACGATTGTTTTACAACTGGGAGATGAAACACATTGCAGTATACAACATAGTACAATAGGAAGTACGATGAACTTTGCGATTGCACGAAGTGGCACACAATGTAAAACAAAGTTTAATTTCACCTATTACTGAAACTAATTCTACTGCACAAAGTGGAAATTTGCATCAGCACAGTGATTCCTTTACGAAGCGAAGGAAAATATAATGGCGAAAAATATTACAAATTAAAAATCTGTTTGCATCGGAGAATAGCTACGTCTTTCGCGTAAAAAACATTTCATAAGTAATCGAAATAAGGAGAGAAGCATGTAAATGTCCTGCGATAATGATATTACGCACATATAATATATTATAATTAAACTCAAGGTTTAACTCCAGTAATTTGAATTAATGTACTTAATTAAGGTGTTAAAGCTGAGCTACTATTTCGCAACAAAACACGTTGGTGCGTGTAACATCCAAAGTTCGTTATTTATCTTTTCCCTCCTTACAACGTAAGCCGGGGCAAGATCGTGCGAGATCTCATGTATTAAAAATATAGATATACAGAATTTGGAAAAATACTGATATCGTTTGATATAATCGTACGATTAAATTTAGACTGAGTTAATTAAGACTTTGTTAAGACTGAGTTAAATTTAGACTTTGTTAGAAAACAAACAACGATTCGTACGAATCTATTCAACGAACGTTGTACACTACGATCCTTTCGTAATCGTTAGACCATAAATGTCTATGCGAATTCATAATTTATAATCATGGCTAAAAAGGTGGAAGCTAAATTCATCCTTTTCATTCGATTTTTTCACTCGTTAAATATTATGACGAATCTTATGGTTCACATCGTAACGCTTATCGTTCTTATCGCCTCGCGACTGCGTTTGTGAGTCCAACGGCGATTCGATGCTGCAAAATGATATCGATTTTTAAGATTAAAAACACTGATCCGTCAGTATTAAAAGTGGCCAGATGAAAACTAAGCAGACCGACTATACGAAAGAGTTATATTAAAGAGCGGGGTGATCGTAGCTAACGATTTCAACGTTGGTCCGAAAAAGGGGCGTCAACTGAATCGATATTTCTAGCAGGCAAGTAGGGAGGTAGGAACGTTAACCGACTGTTGAGGGAGCACGTAAACGTTCCTCCTTGAGGACTGTCTCGTTCGTTTTGGCACAGTTTGAACATCCTATACGATATATCGTCAGGATTATCTAGTTCACAGCGATATAGTGCATTATATCGGAGAAGGTAACCGTCAAATTGGACCCAGTGAAAACTTGTTTCTTTGAGAAAGGGAACGATGACTCGTGTATTGGAATTGTCGTGGATTATTCTTTGGACGTTGCTACGCAACCTTCGTGTGTATTCGGCCAGTGAATACGCGTTAATGTACGTGTGTGCTAATGTGTATATATGTTTAAAAGTACCAGAATCGTTGTTAGCTTCTTGTTGACCGAAGCTGACAGATTGTGTTGGTCAGTTATTTCGTAAAGACGACCCAAGAAGTAACGCGACTTTTACCAAACTCATAGACCTGTACATTTAAATCATCCACTAGAAGGCTCGTCGTTACCAATAACAGATTTTTTTACGATAAAGCACACAATTCGTCGACGTAATATTCGTGAAACGTTTATGGAAGATTGTACGAAAAAAAAAAAAGAAAAAACGCGCTGGTCACAAGAGAATAAATAGAACGACGGACAATGCGCAAAGCGGGGAGAAGAGGAAGACTGCGGAAAATGATGCGTCTCGTTTGATTGGCGCCTGCACACGCGCTCTGTAATTACACGTGCTCTAGTCGTCGTATTCATACGCATACTGCGTCAATTAACACACTTGTGCGTATTTGTCGCACGAATTGCAGGTGTATCAGAGATGCAGCCGCGATACATCAATGTTTAACCAACGCGATTAAACGTCAGTGAATGTAATTAACGATTTTACGTTGCCAAATATACGATATAAACGTAATAAGACATGTACCGAGGGAAAATTTCAGTAAAAACGTCTCGAAGGCTACTGGGAAAAATTTTGACTCGAAAAGGAACAAACGCGTAAACTAATGAAACGCCAGACGAAGTGTATGTTTGTACACGCGTTATTAATCTTCTTGTATTCGCGTTGTTGGTACGTAATTGTCATTCACCGATCGATATTTGTCATTGGTCTCATTGAGAAAACAAGCAATTTGTTATCGGAGGAATGATACGTCTGATTATCTAACCGTAGTTACGCATAGGGTGAATTAACTTCTACGTAGAGACTTGAAAAATCTAAATCTTCAGCCTCGATCAACGAACTGTGTGTTACGATTATCTTAAGAATTACCAAATTATCAAATTACGACTCTCGTTAAAGTGAAGTAATACAATTTGTAGTACATACCATAGGTTTTTTTCTCTAATCAAGCAACAACTATATTGCAGCCATTGATTCATTAAATAATTGCTTTCATTCATCGGCATACTTGAATGCAGAAATTCCACGGATAGATGTGATACAAGTATAAGATAAGGAAAGTTGAAGATATAAAAAGATAGAAAGAGCTAGCAGTTTCTATTATTCGCTTTCATCTTCGTTGGTATGAATCAAAAACAGTTGACCTAATCATCGTGCAATATTGTTTACGTTTCAAGCGCCACTAGATATGTAACGTTACATTTTCGCTAGCTATTTACTAGCGCTTCTAATATATCAGTCGAATTCTGTAACCGATACGGGAAAAATATATGGACGGAGTGGAAAAAGGACTGCATACATGAACACATTTAAACAACATGCATTGCAAATTCTGCGCACATTGGCGTCGATATATAAATATTTATGAATTGATACTTCCGAATAGAAATTTAAAAACGTAATTTAAGGAATGATATTCGTGTGTGGACGTCAATTACAACGTCAACTCTAGTGTGCTATACCGAAATTAACCTTATAATTGCTCTCTTTAATGTTGCAAAGAAAATATATAAAAGAATTAGAATAAATAAAACGACGTGAATGATGTGTATCAGAAAAAAGCACCGAGAATTTCAATTCCCGGGAAAACCCTGTAATAAATTTCGAATGACTGTATTAATTAAACTTATATTGTCATAAAAAGTTAGTTTCTCGTCTGTACAGATTAATTGCAAGATTAAAGCAATTCGATAAGCGTACGAAAACCAAATCTCTCTTCTGTAAAGGGGAGATCGTATCGCTGAAGAGTTATTCTGTACATAATATTTTCCTATATGAAGGCAAGAAATGAAGTTACGTAATAAAAAATTATTTTATCAGATCAAAGAATTGTACGCTCCCATTCACTCACGAGCAGCTTCGATCGCTTTAATTCCGTTAACTCGTAACGATACTAGTTGCCAAATTTACGATTAAAGTAGAGATAATCGCTTGCAATATTAATCTTTCAGCTCGTTGACATCGGAATTCTAATTATAAAGAGATTTTGGTTGTTTGAAGTTGTTCGTAATAATAAAAATATCTAACTATAGAAACAGAAAGGCAAGAAAAAATTGATTTTCCAAATCTGAAAGAGCATGTCCACGCTCGAGCAATCAACGCGGAATCTCGTGATCTTCGACCCTGCATCGAGACCTCGTTGATCGACCATGACGATTCACCGAATTATTACATAAACGTCCTAAACCGTCATTCGGGGTAGATCATATGGCCAGAACGTTCGTAAATGTTCGTTTCGACGACTCTTTGACGTTCGATTCTAACGAGTTTGTCACCGACGCAAGAATTACACAACACGTTATCCCTTCTTATTCTCACTGTGCATTAAAGAAAAAAAAACGCACGAAACAGAGACCCCTCGATGGTGCATTCGACGTTGGTCGATTTCGAATTGTTGCCAGGATTTGTGCATCTATGTTTACCCGAGACGGGCGTGTTGTAATCGCGGATGCGCCAATTTGAATTCGGTCGAAAGTGGTGTACGAATAAAAATGCCAAAAATGTTGGTACACGCGCGGCCAATCGGCGCATCTCGAACCACAGACTCTCGAATCGAGAGCAGCGAACCGCGGCACGATAACTCGCGTGGGTCAATTTCGTTGTTGGCGCAGACCGCGAAACTCAGCACGCACGCAAATCTCAAGCAAAGCACACACACGCGTTGTTTCGGCACTGCAATCGTGACAGCCAAGGGATTTCAGGTTTCTGGGCCAGCTTCACTCGATCATTTGCCGGCGACCATGAATTGTCAATAATTCATTGCCGCACCGGGAAATACTGTGCACGGAAAGATCGAACGCGACGCAAACGATCGGAAGACGTAACACGGTGAAACAGACGAAAACACGTCGAATCTCATTCAATAATTCGGTGTACTTACGGTGTTGCACGCCGGGGACAAGGTAGGCCAGACCCCGTCCGGCTGAAGTCTAAGCCGCAGTGAAATCTTGAAGCACGTCGAACTGTTCTCGCTGGTACACGCGTTCGACCTCTATGGAAATAGACAGGCGCGATTGGTATACCAACCTGCGCCTGCTCGTACCGTGATGCGCGTTTCTACGGACGACCGACGGTGTCGCCAGCTAGCGGTTACGCCGACCGAGGAATAACCTTATCACAAGTTGGACATATTGTTTGATAGTGTATCGTGCGAGTTTACTGGCTACAGAATAATATTTTTGTTTGGTGATGTGTTCTGAAACGATTCGAGTCGTTTTGAACATGTACACACAGTGAAACGAAGAGTTCGGACATGATTTGAAGCTTCTGAAAGTCTCGATGAGCGTTGAATCTTGAGGCCTCGCCGGGGCTTCGGTCTCTAAAGTTTCGATAAGTTTCGAAAGTCGCGATAGATTTTGTAAATTTTAAAAATCATGAGTCTTGGCGAATTTTTAAATCTCTCGAATCGTATCGAAGTTGAGATTCAAACTCTCGCCGCTACTCTTACCGAGATACTCACATTGTACCGTCGAGTGTCTGGTCTAGAAGAAACAAATAGAGTTTAGTTAGCAGCGTAGCGTATTAACAACGGCACGGCCAACCGAGTTTGATAGTATTATTAAATAGATTAATAGAAAGTTATATTTTTCGAATGTATCCTTTTTAGGGGAAAAGATCCATCTATATAGAATATAATCATACCTATTTATATATGCAATGTCTTTTTATGTTTTAATTATCCATGTGATTAATCGAAGTTATTACATTTACGTTCACATTTCGTTTCTTATTAACTTATGCTAATATAATTACATGTGTGCATATTAATTAGAGTTCACAGTCCGTTAGAACGAGTTCGTAAGAATAAGCCAGATCACGTGCCTTTCTGAACTATGTTCCACACAATTAATAAATTAAATAGTCATACCACCTGTAACCAAAATATTACTAAATCTTTCAAAATGTTGGTGAAAATATTATATTTCCGATAAATACATATAAATAATTCTCAACAGCTTCGGTTACATAATATGCGTCGCTATCTACCAAGTAAGAATTACGTCAATTACAATTTGCAACGGAAGAAAAAAAATTATACCTAATTCAGCTACTTGCTTTGATAATCATTTCTCGAATACGCGTGTCATTTTGCTCACTAAAAGGTATTGCAAGTTTCTTTAGAAAACGGCATACAATATAGTACCATTTGGCAGTTTCTTATCAAGCATTCAAAAATGACACTAGTAGGTACTAATAATAATGTATCGCGTGAGTTTACGTCAAAATCGGATCTGCCAATCGCGTCACTTTTGACGAAGTCTCTTCATAGTAGTCTCCGAGTTCTTCTTACCATTAATTCTACTTCAAGTTACAAAAATTTGTGACACATTAATTTTTATATATCGTTATAACATTCAATCTTGGTGCAAGCATTTATCGCGTTGCGATAAATCGTCTATCATATATCCAGATCACATGTTTAAAGTAATTCTATATTGAGACTGTAATCTCCTGTTTAGAGGAATATTACTGAAAGTATATTTGTTTACATTTAGAAATCGTTTTTTCACTCACTAAAAGATAAGCCTGTATTTACGTGTGCCAGGAATATCGTCAGAGTCCGATTGATAATGGATGATGTAGAGACACCGAAAATGTTATCAATAGGTAACCTGCATATATCTGCATATATCTAATACTGTATATATCTAGCAGAAAATTTAAGAAGGTGGGTTACCAGAGTTTTGTTGCGCAACTCAAATATTTACTGATAAACTGATATAGAGCAACGCAATTTCAAAGCTAAAGTTATCATTTAAAGTGCCATTACTTACTGACTGTAAAGAAAGATTGATATATAAAAATATTAACGTTAATATAACGATAACGTTAATATCATCGTTTGGAGAAACGTATTCGTTGTCTTCAAATTCTCGTTTAATTTTTATTACAATATAATTTTAACGATCACTAGTGCTGGTTTATGCAAAAATATATGCGCAATTCAATAAAATATTGATTCTTTATAGGTTATTTATGAGATAAAATCCACATATACTACGTAGTCCGGTTTGGAGATCAGTAGAATAAGGCAGGGATAGTATACCATCAGCCGGTAGGCATCTGCCTGACCTAACGTGTCTATTTCTCCTTAACATATCATACGATGCAACTGTTCAATATTCGATTTCTACGAATGATGTTGCATATCATTATGCATGTTTCTAAAAAAAAAAAAAAAAAAAAAAAAACGAAGTAATGTAAGAAATAACGAATTTAAATATTCCTTCAAAGTTATTACATTACAAAATTGTAAATTCTTCGTAAAACGAGAAATAAATGATTATTAACGGATAATTTAGGCTAGATAGAAAACTTGAAATATAAAAGATAAGAAACAAAAATAAAAAATCATATGATGTGGAGATATCAAATTGTATAACTGCTTTAAATTCACATCGAGTCGCTGCGAAGATATTTTTTATTTTATACATGACGTAAAAAAGGAAATATTTTCGAAAGAACAGAAAAACTGATTATCTCTTGTTTACGAGATTATATTTATACTCTAATAGTACATCCGACATTTTCGTCAGCAACAACTAATTGATTACGAAACTGAAGGAAAGAAATATAGCATGCATCATGCACTTTATGTTTTCTGTATTATTCTTCTTCAATTATGTAGATCATTTGTTGGATTAATTAAGGAAACATTAATCATCTGCACTCGCAAATTCCATAGAGCGAGCTTTGATATTCTTTTATACATTGTTGTGAGTAGACTGGTTTGAAGTCTATAACTTTTTTTATAAAGTGTCAAAGGATTTTCATAATCTTCTACTCTTTTATTTTTTATATAAAATAAGTTGTTGGACATCCGTTATTGGATTAACGGTTAGAGGATCTTATACTTGCATACGTCCGCGTGAACAAGTTTGCTGATTTCTAGGGAACATCGAATAATTTTTAATCTTATTTTTTTACATTTTAATCTTTAACTGTCATCCGACAATATACATTGAACCTGTGATAATAAATTTTAGTATGTTGAGTCAAATCGTTATCATTCTTTCGCAATATACGTATATCTAACATACTCATCGTGTGAATGACGTGCTGCATCGTTACATAAGCGTATCAATGGGACGGTAATTTTAATTTTATCTGTGTCGAGTCATTGACTTAATCATTGACTAAATACAGAATAGACCTGACACTATATGGGATTTATTATGGAATTTATTTATTCATTTGTATCTCACATTCTGAAATACCGATCACGAGAAAAATCAGTGTGTCTCTTACGTTTTCTAGGATTTGCTACAACAAATATGAGAATTATATTCAATTCAATCGTCGCGTCGCAAGCGATAACGAATTTGTCATCTTATGGGATATCGTCACACGTAATACTGTAATAGTACATCGGACGAGATACAGGATGTATTGTCCTCACGGCAGCAGGAAAGTAAAGGATAACTCGAAACTGATCCGATACTCACGATTCAAAATCCCGCGCAAAATGGCCGTTACCAACGTGTTTTATTTCATATTTATTTACAGTCAGCGACTCTCCTCATTGAATGAATCGTGAATAGAAACCAATATGGCATCAAAAAACCGCGTAAAATACACTAAAATAAACGTTACATGTTAGACAAATCTATGTGTTAATCTATGATTTTACGTATGCATAATTTTTGAAGTGATAAATTCATAACATCCATAGCATCTTGATCTACCGGGGTGGAGCCAAAGAAATGGATTTTGGATGTGCACGTTCACTGCAAAGAAACGTCAATTCCTGATTCTTTCATTTGGTATTTGAAGAGTTTGCGCGTTTAAAAGGACACTTTAATCCAATTAACTCCCTAACATTTCACCCTAACGATCGTAGTTTCTCAACGGATGAAGAAGATGGTTTATGTTCGTATTAATATATTTGATCAATCTTATTTTAAGTACTAATTTTATGAAATAAAGATAAATATAGATGTATCAATTAAATGAATGGCATAAATTATTTTTTCTATTCATTTTCTTGGTATAAACATTAGAGTAGAGGCCTGGTACAATATGTCAGAAATAAAGATTTACTATGTTATTTAAATTTATTGTTCATATAATACATCATTTTTGTAGCAAAAACATGGAATAGTCCTAAATATTTAAGGCACGTAGGTGAATTATATTGAATATAAACTTATTTCTTATTTTAATAATTTAACACTAACACCTTACACTCTCATTTCCTTTCTAGTAGAAACTGGTAAAAAATTGTTAGAAATAAACTCTAAATAGTGAAATATTTGCACAGTTGGTAAGAAAAAGTCCGACATTTTGTGTGAATCAATTATCCAGGGTTTCTACTATATATTAAAGTATATATTTATTCCAAACGTAATCTGAAACCAAAAAATTTTCTCTCTGCCAAAAGTTAATTTTTACAAATAAAATTCGATAGTAGAATAAATTAAGAAATATTTCTGTTTATTAAGAAATTAATTCATTTTATGATTGGACATGATCGCTTTGTAGCGCTGTAATTCATATAATTCATCAACATATACAAAGTGAAATATAATGAACCGTCAGTTTTCTACGACGTCATATTTATAAAACAGTGATTCTGGTAAGCCTGGATTTTATCAAAATCTGGAATAAAAAATATTTTATCTTAACTGTCACTTATTCGTCGTTATGGAAAAAATATATCTAAATTCTAATATTAATTATTGCCAATAGATTTTATATTGCTCTAAATAATGAAGTAACTTTGAAAACTGTTGTTATTATTATCTTAAATTTAAATTATAGTTTATCGTAATTTAATGAAAATATACATATAAAACTATAGTTACTGGACATTTTGTAATATCAACAAGTACTTAGATTATCAAAGTAAATCATCAAAATATCAAATTATTGCTACAGATGATTTTTTAACCATGGAGCCTAGTGAAGAACAAAAATCTGCATCAGAAGAGCAGAACTCAACCAAACTATTGAATATTAATCCAAGACTATATGCCGAGCCAGAAAGCCATTTGCAGAATCTTGGATTTACTGTAAATAATGGAAAGGCTAGATTCAAATTGGATGAGGATGCACCTTTGTACTGTAAAACAGCAGTTAAAGATGTTTGTGTTGTTGATGAAGATGACACATCATTATCTTTTGTGGTGCTAGGTAAAGATTCATTGGATACTATCCAACAGTCATCGCTTGCATCTTATGTTGATATTCAACAAAAGTGTATGTCTATTGTACGTATCTGTTAATTGACTAAAATTTAATGTTCTAAATTAACTCCAGTAGACTTGTTTAAATTTAATTTTATATGCAGGATTATAATTCTATGATAGCGTCATGGGATTCAGCAGAAGTACATCAAAAGTTAAGTGAGGTGTTACAAGAAAACACAAAATTAAAGGAAACATTGAAACAGAATAATATAGCTATGAAACAACAATTTAACACACTAGTGACGTGGCAAGAAGATATTATGAGAATACATCAAAATCATAAGAAAAAATTTGCAGAAACTAGAGAATTAATAAACTACCTTAAAAAAGAAAATACGGACCTAAAAATGAGACTTAGCTCTGAACTAACTAGTCATTCGGAAATGGGATACGAGGTACGTTATATCTTTTTTCTTTATACATTTGTTAATATTGCTATTCTATTGTAGTTTCTTGATGCAAATGATAAACAAGATACAGCAAGAGAGGAAAAAGTGTCTATTCCTGAAAATCAACTTAGTGAACAAGTTTGTTGTGAATTAGACTCGATATTGAATGAAAATACAGACAAAGTAAAGATACTAAAGGAAGGTGGGACTTCAGAATCCATTGAAAAAACTGTAGAATCAGAAAAAGAAAACGCTGATAATAAACGATTTTTCGAAGAAGAAAAAATCGCACTTCAGAAAGAGAGAGAAAATCTTGAAGAAGAAAAGAAGATGCTTGACAGTCAAAAAAAGACCTTGGAATTAGAATACAAAAATTTAAACAGTGCTAAAGAACTTCTACAGCAAGAAAAGATCAGTTTACAAGAAGAACAAACATCTTTGGACCAACAAAGTCAATTATATGAAATTTATTATAAAAAGTCTTTAGAATCAGAAAAGGAAAAATTTCAAACAAAATATAACCAGCTAATTGCTGAAATTGGTGTGATGCATGAAAGTGTACAGAAAAAAAAAGCATGTATAAAAGAGCTGCAGAAAGAATTAGCACAATATGTAAGTATGATTTATTCAATAAAAATTAGAATCAAATACTTTTTTCTAACAATAAATGCAATAATAATCTTTCATTATTAATGTAGGTGGAAGATAACAGTTTGCTGCGAACACAGTTAAGGCTTCATGAAGAAGATTTTGGACAGGAGAGAAAACTCAGGGAGATATTATTACAAGAGAAAAATGCACTAAATACAGATTTACAAAAACAAATAGAATTTAACGAGAAACTACAACAACAAATTAAATCTCTAAGTACGTGTGGAAGACCTGTAAGTTGCCAAATGTTTCTATGCTTTATAGATATATAATTTGACTTTTTGTGATATATCAGAAATTATGTTATATCTATTCAATTTCAGACAGACATTATTGAACAATTACAGCCCCCACTGTTATCATTGTCATGTCCAAACTGTAATTGTACATTCCCAAATGTACATTTACTGGAAACTCATGTTAATGATTGTTTAAGTTTAGACTAGTGCAAAATCTTAAAATACATATTTTGTTAAATATGTGTATAATTATAAAAATAGAAATATTGATAGATATAAAAATGTTTCCATTAATGCTATATTAGACAACATACATTTTATTGTAACAGAAGTTGTAAATAAGATGAAATAAAATTATTTAAATTTTAGTATTAAATATAAAGTGCATGATTTATTCCCTCCAAATTCTGACACGCTTAAATAAAAGAAAAGGATTTTCCTTATGATTTAATAACAAATTCAAGTATTTAACTATGTTAATATCGAGAATCCGTTAAAATAACATTTAGAAATATGTGTGAAAAGATATATGTACTTATTACAAAATGATACATATAGACTGAAAGCTTTTCTTTAGTGAAAAATAGAAAGTTTTTCATTTTCCTAACTAATTATTGAGATGCATAATTTGAAGAACAAATAAAACTCGCATGTGAGATTGGAATAATAAAGAGAATATATGTTTATGTATGAGTGTAAAGATTCTTGAAAACGAAAGTCACTGTTATATAAAAGTTTAAACTAACATTGGCGCACTGGAAAATTATTTCGAACTTGTATATATCATATCAGAAAAAAATACAAAAATGATTTCGTCGCTGGTATTATGAACACTGTAAGTAGCTTGTAAGCATTTTTAATAGCTCCAAATTTTAATGCAAATTATTTAAACTACATTGTATGAATATAATGATATTGTTTGGTTTCTATATTGTATCATAATTAATCTCGAATTATCAATGAGTGTATATTATAGAAGATTATATTAGACAATTTTATAGGTTTCGTTCATAAAAAAAATTCTTATGTTGGTATTAAATATTCTTTTAGTTTTCTTTTCTTAGTTTATAATGAGTTATTAACGAAGAAATTTTTACAGTAAAGTTAGAGGAAGAGTAGTAAATGGAATTATACTTTCATTTCGCATAAATTAATATCAGCGAAGATTAAAATTTGAAAGGAATTGGTAAGAACATAGCTTTCATTGCTGTTGGTAGCACTTCTATAGCGTAGTATGTTTAAACTGTTTTCCGTTGAATCACAAACGGTTAAACGAAAGATACGTTTTAATCTCGTCGGCAGCCTAAAATAAGTATAAAATAAAATAGCGATGTTGCAGAAATACAAAGCATGTAATGCTGGAAATACAGAAAGAAATCGTATTATCCGCGCTGCAAGATATAAAGAGTCGCGTAAAAGTTACAGAGCAAAGGCTTTTAATGAAAATCGCAATATATCAAACACTGCGATAAATATTCAAGATGAAAGTTTGTATTAAACTCTATTAAAATTTTATGAATAATTATTAAAAATTGTTACTATTGGTTAATTAAAATTTAATTGCAGAAGCTCAGACTGATCCTGCTGTAGAAGACCGTCTACTTAGACTTGAAAAATGGAAAGCCGAACGTGAAAAACGTAAGAAGGTTGAACAACGTACAAAAAAACAACCGTTTATAGTTGGAGTTGTTCATCATAAAATATATTCGCCAGTTACAACAACTACACCAGTTAATACACTTACCACTACTTCTAAGTCTCTTCCTAAACGAGTAACAAGGGCGACAGAGAAGCGATTAATGAATAAAGCAAACGAGAAGAAAAATGCAGAAAATTCAAGTAAGAATTTAAATGTACCAAATAAAGATCAGAGAAATCAGAAAAAGGCAGTGAAATCTTTCGCCCCTGAGGGACATAAATTTAAAGCTCCACCAGGGTTGCCTAAAATGCCATTATTTGGGAAAGTAGTCGTACAAAGTATGTCACCTGCCAGACTAAGTCAACTTTTAAATTCTCCTACAAAAATGACAAGGGCTAGTATTAAAAACCATAGTACAGAGTGTATTGAAGAAAAGGATCATTTATCATTAACTGATACAGAAGATAGTTCTGTGGAATCTATATCATTAAAATTATCAGTTAGTGATAAGGAAACACCAAGTGATGATGAAATACATAATAATAACAGCATCACAGCAGCCTCTTCTTTAGACAATAATATGTCTACATCTATATGGTCAAGTTCTCCATGTGAACCAGCTTTTTTTTCACCTCATATAGTTTCTAGTCGTGGAAAAAGCAATGCCAGAAAAGAACAACAGTTAAGACGAGGTTTTAGTCTTACTCGTTCCTCGGACAACGATATTCCTACAAAAGATACAGTTATGAAAAATTTAAATATTTCGATTGAAGGAGAAGAACGTACTGCACAATATTTTCATTTTCTTTTGAATAAAGAAATAAATAGATTAAATGAATTATGTGAAAAATGGGCAGAAATCAGAACAAAGCCTGACACTACAGATGATGGTCAGTATGAAATAAATCAAGCTATTGGGCAAACAAAATTGTTAATAAGCAAAAAGTTTGAAAGATTTCGAAGATTAGTTAATGATTGTGAAACAGGAAAGGGTGAAATGTTAGTTACATGTAAGGATTTGCAAGGATTTTGGGATATGATGTACATAGAAGTGAGAAACTGTGATGTACGATTTGAAAAATTAGAAAATCTTCGTGCACATGCTTGGAAAGAGGAGGAATTGTTTGCTCAGAGACCAGTTGCTAAAAAAAAAGTTGTCAAAAAGAAAGTTGTATCAACGAAGCCCAGTTCTGTTAAAGCTTTCTTAGCAAAAAAGAAAATGAAGTTAAGAAATAGTGGTGATGCAAAAGAACTTAAATCTAAGTCTATTAATTCCAGCGAAAATGAAATTATATCTGTTAGAGATGATAAAAGATTAAGTTTATTGCAAAAGGTACAATCATCTGAAACACCAAAGATAGCAAAGAGTCCATTAACAATAATAAAGGTAAGTCAGATGTGTAAAACTCCAAAGATTCAGTTAGATGATTCAATATCCTACATTAATTCTAATCGAACACCAGGAAAGAGTATATTGAAACAAAAAAATTTTAATGAAATAGAATCAACAGTAAAATCTGCAAATAAAATTAATTTTAATGATCATATAATTTTAAATGAAGTATCAATTGACGAAGAAACACAAACAAAGATGGATTTAGCTGCAGTATTATCAAAGATAGATAGCTTTGATAGTACAGAAATGAAAATTAACGCAGAAAAAAAGCTTTATTTTGATGACAGTAATTCTGACGAGGATGATTTTGATAATGAAGACAAAATTAAAAAATCTCTGGGAAGTAGAAATTCGGCAGACAGGAACATTCATAAAATACCGATTATAAGGGTAGAAAAAGCTACACCATTACAAGAAGTAAATAAACGTTTTAATACACCATTCAGGAAGATCACCAGACAAAATGCAGTGGATGAGGATGAGTCAGTGTTAGATGGAACCTTCACATTAGATAAAACTAACAAAGAAACTTCAGACGATATAGATTTAAGTACATCGAATGACAAATTAAAAAAATATTCTATAAGTAGCAACGAGGAAACAAATGACCAAACTGACAATGTAAGAATATTGAGAAATAGAATTGTTACTTCAACAGGAACACCTATGCCTAGGCGAAGATCTTCCAGAAGAGTATCTGGTAATATACAAGAAACAGAATATAAAGAAAATGAAACTCCTATGGATAGGAGAAGAAGAAAAAGTCGTTTTAAAATAAATGCTAGTAATAATGAAAAGACAAATATAGAGTTGTTGTGTTATAGTTGTAATGACATATGTCTGGATAAAAGTAGTGACAAGAGAAGATCCACAAGAAGTGTAAAATTTTCTGGCATAGGTAATTTTATACAAAGTACATAATATTTTGTCTTTAAATGCAATGTTTAAATGAACATGTTTTATTTCAGAAAAAGAGTGCAGTAATAGGACAAATAAACCAACCCAACCTTTGACTCCTCACGTTAAAAAAAGTAAACGTAAAAGTAGGAGTATGTCAATGGAAACCTCTAGTTTGGGAATAGAAGAGAAATGTAATTAAATAATTTTATTTTAGCTTTTGTTAATTTGATATTATGTATATATTTTCTTTTATAGATATATATTTGTATGTAATTATAATTCGATTTTAGCGTCCCAACGTATCAGCAGGAGATCGCAAAACAAGAAATTATAATATTCGGTATTATGAAATTTGTGTAACTGGCTCATAAAGGTACAATAAGTTTTTACGATTTCTAATTGATATTTGATATGGATTATTTTTATTGCAACTATTGCTGTTGTCCAACCTTAATGTTTTATTTTAGATATATAATAGGGGCTAAATGCATTTTAATTGCATAACATATTCTTTACAAAGAATTAAAATAATACTTGCACATGATTTAGATTGGAAATTTATGTGTATTGTATAATTTATGTACGTTAATAAAACGGAATTATCGTTAAGGTGATGTTCATGTGGGTATATGCATATTTACAAAGTTGATGAAATAGATAGGCGCTATAATTGAATATCAGTGAATAATATATATATCCAATAAATATTTCTAATCACGCGTTTCGTATTTGTTCAAGTTAAATTAGATTCATGTTAATTTAGGTAATTCTGTTTAGAAAATATTCAAAAATATTTTTTATTGACCTTATCGTGATAGATTATGGTTATTTCCTTGCATGACAATATGACTTATTGATTTATCAAAAACCACCGTCAATTTTAATCGGATCGCCAATGAAATCATCCTGAGAGATTTTCCCTTGACTGACTATCCATTTAGGAATAAAGATTAGCCAAACGCAGATTAATTGCTTTAAGGTCATATTTTTGCTCCTCTATATCGCGCATCAGTCAGTCAACTAACTCTTCTCGCTCTGGATTGTTAACATCACGGACGTTTTCAAGCTTTTCGTAATACCCCCAAAGTCCACATGAATCTTCAGACGGACACATCTTTTTCCTCTTGATGCATATCGGAACATGCGACAATACCTGATCGGATAATGAATCACATGATCCCAATTAGCCCCAAGTCATATACATAATTTACTTTATCCCCTTCCGTACTAAGAAGCATTTTTTAAAAAATCCTCTGTTGATACATCGCCGTATTACAAATTCCCCTTTGCAAAAATGTGCAGATGGTAGTTTTTCCAATCCATAGCCAATTGTATGACTACATGAAACTTGTCAAGAGATATTGTCTTCGGAACAATCAGCCACCGTCAAATAGGTGGTTTGCTGCCAACCAGTGTGATTTGTTAGCTAAACTCGCCGGTCTTGGTCTCATATGCCGATAAATTGTTTAAGCCGTTGTTTCTGGTCTTTGTTTAATTCAAAGACGAACTCTTCAGTCTGCCATGTGCCAGAAGTCACCAGGAACCTGAAACTGGAAAGCAATAGAATATACAATTGAATAATTTTCATCTAAAAATTTAACGTTTTATATTTTATAATTTCCATAGTTTCAATACGTTCAACGATATTTATATTTATAATTTTTAAAAGAATTTTTTAAAGTGACAATCTTAATGGAGACGTGGCTTAGATTTCAATCCTCTTGCCTCTAAGATGGCAAACTACCGAGGATAGGTCCTTCGGTCTCTTTATTCATTCATTTAAATCGACTGATTTTAACGATTTAAAAATGACACATTTTACAATTTTTTAATTGCAAAAATAATACGAATTTCTATGCACGAAATTTGTAAATTCATGTGCGCTACACCCCAAAGTAAAGATTTTATCGATTGTCTTCATTAAAATCTTCATTAGGTATGTTACGCTCGAACCTCGTCAAGTGTTTCTGAGAGTTATGTGCTTTGAGAACTTTTGAGAGATATTCAGTATCTTTTCCCTCATTCAGTAGCTTGAACAGCTATTGATGTACTAGGCTCTGTATCAATTGAATAGCTTGGGAGGTTGTTGGTTGTTGATTTCCTAAAAATCATAAATTTTATGTACAATTAATATTTATCTATTATTACAATAATATTTATTTTATAGAATAAAACGAAGGCGGACTGGAAAATTTTTATCAGCAGATTACCGGCCCTCTATTTTTATTTCATTAATTAAATTATACGTAGAACCTGAAATCTTTACAAGTCCATTGAAACTTTATAATTATATACTTTATAATTTTTTTCTGTAAAGTGTAACGAGCATACTCTCATAGACGACGATATAGCGCCCACTTTTAGAACTTTCACCCATGCACCGAAGCATTCGATGATATCTTCTTGATATAATTTATTTTCCAATTCCTAAGAAAATGACAAAAGCGGACAATGTTATGTTTACACGCACGATTGTAACAAACATAGAGATGTAAGGATAGCGTACGCGAGCAAGCTGAAAAAGCGATATAGCATTAGAAAGAGAATGCCGCACACAGGCGCCTTGTATCTTCGTCTAATAACGCGTGCATAATCGTACGATAAATATGTTAATGTAACACCGATCAGCGAGTGGCGTCAGTGCGCATTTCCAGTTAAACAAGGACAGAAGAGTCTTCTATGCAACGTTCTCTTTTTCTATTCTCACGTAATTTCGTTATTTCTTTAATTTTACTATTTCTTTTATATTTATCCGATTCAAAATAATTTCAATTCTCCTGCTAGTTATAAAAGCATAAAACGTTTGTAAAAGTTCTGGAATTTTCCGTAAAAATCCTTGCACGAAAGCTATCGCTTCATTTACGTAACTAATATACCTACCAAACTAGCGTTATCGTTGCAATTCACATTTTCCTAACGAATACGTCCTAATAAATAAAAAGTTAAACACACGATCATATTTTGGACATTCTCTCGTTCAGCTTGTAAAAAGTATACGAAAAGATCATTACGGAACGTTCTGTCGTATCGTCCTTATCATTATCTCTGTATCGCCTCGTTTCAAAATCTTACCTTTTCTCCATTCGTATTGTTTCGCGATTCCGATTGATGCGTTCGTCGATAGGCTGGCAAGTTCAATACCGTTTCGATCCGCGAAAACAGAGTCGAGCGATTAGAACCACAGCGGCGAGTAGAAACGCAGAAAAAAGACGGCGGGAACGAGACGAGAGCAGAGAGCAGAGGCCGATTGGGTCGTGGCGAGCTTAGTTGCGGTACGCAAGCACGCCGAAGCGGAGCGCAACTTCGGAACCGCGTACGGTGGGTGGGAGTTGCAGCCCTCGTGAGTCAAGAGAGCGAAGAGTAACCGAAAGAACAGACTTCTACTCAGTCTGTCCGCGGCCGTCCGTCAAGCAGACGTCCCCGACTCTCTTGTGCCCCTACTTCTATCGTTTCCGTCCGTCGTCTCATATCGAGTGTCTGTTTCACAGTGCCTCGAAGACCTCGTGAATGTCACATGTCGTCGATGGTACGACCGTTATCACCACCGACACCCTGATCGACCATCACCGTTGCTCCATCGATCGCGAGGATCGATCTTGATCGTTGTGCACGCGCTTATGACAGTTTATCGAGTCGAACCTATCCATCGTGCATGAGAACGACTGAACGTGTGGTCAAGTGGCAAAACGCGCAAGCATGTGGTACACGAATTTTATCACGGGTCTAATAGGCCTGATTTTCATCGTCGGCTTGCCACCCTGGTGTTCAGACGCGTTTAACGTAGAGACGAAACATTATGCGGTTTATCGAAACGAAACCAGATCCATGTTTGGATTCGCTGTTTCCGTGTACCGGGATAGATATGGTCGAGGATGGTGAGTCTTTATCTTCCCTTGATTTTTGCTTATTTATGGCTTCTCTTGCACTGCAATGTGTTAAAGTTGTTGTGCAAAAATGTTATCGAGACGAAAGGTTTCTGCGTGTCTATAATTCTTATAATGCAATTTTGTTTTTTTTTTTTTTGGTACTTAAAGTTACGATAAAACACTTTCTGATGCTGCTGGCTCGAAATTCGTGCAATTCTACAAATAACTTTACTTCGATCGTGCAAGAAGGAACAGCCTACTTTGTTTACGATTGATTTTGAAGGGTATACGAGTCGTTTGCGATTGTTGAAATTTATTGTTTCCTGGATATTTGTCCAAACATAACTTAGTATGTCGAAGAATATCTTTGAAGATATTTTGAAAGTATTACGATTGTTCATTTCGAACTCGTTCAATTCGGCTGTTTCATTACGATAAATGAATAGGTGAAACTAAAATAATTATTTTTTGAATGCTAATTATCTACACTAAATAATGAAATTGCGATATAAACATCGGGATTGGTAAATACCAAATAAGAAAGAACTAAGAAATTAGAAATAAGAGCCCAACAATCTCCCTGTAAGAGACTAAAATATAAAACAATATTATTATTATCATTATCATCATCATCATCATATAATGAAATTGTGAATTAATCATGGAATTGATCGATCTTGTGTAAATGTGAAGTAAAATCATGAACGACTCGACACGCTACAAATCACCGACAGGTTGGATCATAGTTTTAAGTGGGCGATGTGTAATTCGATGACACATAATTCTTGGTAATGATATGATTACACGCCGAATTTTCCTCGCATTTCGATTAAAGTTACGGAAGGTAAATAAAAATATTTATCGTATAACAAGCGTTTCACTTTCGCTATCTTTTATTACTTGCACGTCGAATCAGATTTTAAATATTTCGCTTAAAAACAAAACTCGATTAACATTTTTACCAATTATGGGCCGTTCGCCGTTTAAGACTTCTCGGTATTGTGTCAGAGTCCGAGAATTTTTTCGTCGGTAACCCGTGACCCACATAATTTCAGAAATCCGTGTATCGAACAATTCGTGGCTCTGAATCATGGTTATTAAATGTCTGCTGCATATTTTAGTTCATACGCGTCCTCAGTTTACGAAGAAGCGCAATTCAGCTGACGGAAGGAACATTAACTCGCTACGTAAGTGGTATTAACGCACCTTCTGAGTTACACTTATCGCGTAAACGTATTCGAGAAAAACGAGGCATTAAAATACGAGAAACGAGAAATTACTTTAAGTAGATGAAATATTTTTCTCGTGGTCGAACGATTTTCCGACTAACAACTTTGATAGGTATACGGGAAGATGATGGAGGATAATTTATTGGATGTATCGGCGATATTTATCGTCGCGTAAATGGAAGACACTCCCACGAATTTAGGATGATCACGCTATCCTTTTAAATCCTCGTGCCAGAATCTAAATAGCAAAGCGACTTCTGCTGTTTCACCGCGTTCGTCGGATAATGAACCCCGCTAATGAAATATCGACTCTCGTTTGCCTACGACGTCTCTGAAAGCGTGTAATTTCTTCTGTTGCAAACACGCGACAACCATTCAGACCGTAGGATCGATCTCTTTAATCATAGGCGAATTCAGCGTATCGAATGCGGTCGTGTTTCTCCAAACGATGCGAAATAATAGCGTTGTCGTGGTTAATTTTGTATCGCAGTGTTGAATTTTGAAAGCGCCATGGAATTAATTACGAAGCTTGTGTAATGCGATAGCTAGTAGAGTTGCAAAGATAGCAGTGATATTTGAGTCTTTTTAAGAAGGCAGACTTTACATTAAAGAATGTAGAATCGTTAACATATTAGTAACACAATTTCGATTCTATACTTGAAACTTAATCTTATCTCGAGACAATAATCGCCTCTAAACGATCTGAATCTTAATATCATTAGTAATAGTACACCAAGGTATTACTCGCAACAACTGCTAATTGCTATCATTCACAGTCGATGACTCGTTGGCAAACAGATCTGCTTCGTCGATTATCTCCGTGACACGACGTTCGAGGGCAGACCCTTGGATAACAGGTGCTTCTCGGTGAGCTTAGAATCGTTTCTCCTTTTATGTCCCCTTTCGAGAACAAGGCGAGTCAGTTCTCCCGTTTCATCCGGACGCTCGTAACTGTTCTCCATCTTTCGATGACGATAAACACCCATCGGTGATAAGCGTTAGGTCGTAACGTATAAAACGTTCGTTTTCTTCGATCAAAATAAATATTCATTTTCGCTTCTCATCTGTTGCCGAAATCCATACGAAAAATATCGTTCTCCTGCATTTTATAAGAACGCCAACTCGAAGAAAGTTACTATTACGATTTATAACGAAATTAGCAGGCAATTTGGTATAGGTACAATTATGAAAATAATTTCAAATTTTATTTTGAAGGATTTTCCAGAGGTACACCTGTTTCGGTAAGTAGCCAGATGAAATCGACCCATGACCACTTAACGAAGTATGCGCTTATCGCTATACGTTGTAACGTAACGTTTCATCGAAGAAGATCACGGTTTACGCTATCGTCTATACTAATATCGTATACATATTCGTTGTCGTTTCGAGTACGAGCAGTGTCTCTCGTGAGTCACGCGGCCCACGAATAAACGTTTCTGCTCCAGCTCCTCCGGCGACGATGGATATAAATAATGCCGACAGAACGAGGAAACGCGAGTAATAGCATAGGTTACGTCGGCTCTGTGCGGAAAAATGCGCGCGAAAGGTCGGCTAAGGTCCAGGCCACGTAATGTATTCGAATTCTAAAGGATGTCGAAGCTACCACGCTATCGAAGTCGATAGAGACGCCATCGACTGACTACCGGCTCGAATCTTTGCTGCGCATGCAAATCCAATCCTCCAGCTTTCGTAAACGTGCCCATCTTCTTCGCGATCGTGTTTTCAACCTGGGTGAGTTTTAAGAATGGTACCGCACGACCGTTCATTCCGATAATTGGATTGGACCGCATAATTTGACAGGTTCGAGGGATTTGCGAAAGCGAGCTGGCTTTTCCGTCCGTTGGTGTCGATCGTCGGGACAGTTTATCCGACAGACAGGTAGAATCGATGGGACCAGGGTCATCATGAGAGTCATAAATAAATTTTATTCGACGACACGATTTTGTTTTTTTATTTGTAGAAACGCAGATGTTTTTCTACTTCTATTTTCGATTTAACTCGATCTAACGTTATATGTAATGGATCTGTCGACATGACAGCTACGATATATTGGCGTTACAGATAGTTCTCTCAATCCGTCCTGTTTTCTCTCGTCAGCTACTTACACGGTTTCCCGTACATTGTTGTCTCGGAAGACAATAGACGTCGTAATATCAGAGAGGAAATAAAAGGACGGACCTGTGGACTGGCGTTCAGGATATCCAAAGCCACAGGAAGCCCGGATTACATCGTTCGTTACGAGAAACTTCGTAGGCGCTTATATTTAGGCCAGCTCGTGGAAACTTTACGAGCGTTCATCCTCGTTAATCCGGCGCGAGGCGGACGTACCAGGTTGCTACCGTACTGTCGTCGATCTGCCCTCGCGTTAATTCCCGAAATAGGATCTATATCGGAAAGCCGGCGATTTAGCCGTAATAGAGGAACGCACTCCTTCCTACATAAGCATTGCCATACTCGAGGAAAAACAAGCTGAATCATTGGCAACTTTACAATTAGTGCAGAATCTTTTGAAATTCTAGATATACGTGCGTTTGTACGCTGCTAGGTGTAGTGGTGAGGAGTAGCCGACACAGGATTACATCATCATTGACATGATTCATAAAAAGAAACGCGTATTTACTAATTTGCATGAGCGCCACAACCATTTAGGAGACGAGGCGTTAAAAATTGAATTAAAAAATCGTACAGGATAGAATAGTGTAGAATAATCTGTACGAACTTGTTGGGATGCAAGTAATTACGCGTCAATCGTCATCTTCCTTTGTGCAAAATATTTTACAGTTCGGTTCTAGAACTTCTACCTATCGAACGCGACGAAAAATCATCACGACACCATCGAAGTAAAGCTACCGATCCGATTCACGATTATCGGCGCTTTCGTTCGAAGATTCGCCTTCGAAAAAGAAAAACAGAATTCCATAGCAGAGATTCGAATGGCGTAGAAGATGATCGTCGCTTTCGCTCTCGATCGTTTCTCGATAGGCGAAACAGGTCTGTCACTAAACGCGGTAGCGAGCAACACGTTCGTCGGATTCAGAGCACGAGGTTGGCTGTGATACAGGATGTTAGGTCATCCGTTACGTGGGCGGCTGGTAGCTCTCGCTTTGCTCTGATTAATACAGCGTTAATCTGCTCGTTCGATCTACCGTTTCACCCAAGCCTCGCCGTTTTCTCAATGAACCTGCCATCCTCCCGTCCTCCGTCAATTGGACGGCCCTTCGTGGAATTTGGAACTGCGTTTGCCGCCCTCCCGTCGCGTTTTCATGCACGCGAGCGCGCGCTTCGAGAAGGTGCCAGCTAATCTGCGGTCGTATCGGTCCTCACGAACGGTCTACGATGTCGATCTCTAGCGTAATCTTCGTTTTATCTGTACCGAATCGAAGTATCCTTGCGGCTCTTCGAGTCGTTTCTTCGCGTACGCGTAATAGGATTATCGTAGAAGCTCAACGAAGCCATTGAATATGAAATTGTACTATACGGCTTGTTCTATATTTCGTACAGACAATCGAGAAGGGCAAGTTTGTTCACAATTTGTATGGAAGAATCTTATAAAACTTTTTACTTTTAGTTGCGATCCAGACTAGACGAACGTACTAAAAGACAGTACAGATAGTATAGAGATGTCTGGTGGATCTCTTAAGGATATCTTTTGGATGTTTTGTAGTAGGTGTAGCGATCTAATTCAAGAGTAGTCTCGAAGTAAGCAAAAAATGGACGATTTCGCAACTCGTTGCGAAAGTACTATCGTTCGCGATTATGCTTTCAGCTGTTTTATTTTGTGATCGAGTTTTTGTAATTATTTTGTAATCGTATGTAAACTGAAATATTTATCAATACCGTATGAGAAATATTTAGGTTGTACGCGACGAAGGAAAGGAAGAAAAAGCGCGGTGTACGTTGAACCATTTGGAAAGCCAGGAATACGCGTTTCCCAATCTCGAGATGGTATTCGAAAACAAGCTACAACCACGCGAATCGTTGTCACTCGAAACTGTTACAGCAACGGCCTAGAGGCAAACATAATGGTAATTTTAAACGTGACGAACAGGTTGTAGGTTCAGACGTAGCTCATGTATATTTTTCAACACGATGATCCTACGAAATGCTTCCTCCGAACCAAATTATGAGTCAGCCTATCGTTGTCCGCGACTCGGTCTTGACTCACGATCTCCTTATTTACTAAAAAAAGAAGAAGGTAAGGGGGAATAAGGAAAGAAAGGGGCCAAGGCAAAAGAAAAAGGAAGAAGCAAAGTAGGAAGATAAAAGGGAGATAGAAATAAAAGATTTAAGGGAAAGGAAAACAAGAGAACGAGGAAAAAGAGGAAGACGATGAGAAAGGATTAAGGAAGAGAAAAAAATGGAGGAAGATAGAAAAAAAAGGAAAGGAAAAGTTTCGTCGTAGCTTCGCGATTTTTCTCCTCTTTCACCCAGATTCGATTACTCGTATCGAAACCGGCGGTTCGAACTGTGCGCTAAATATAAAAATTACATATTTCACGAACGGAGGCACGCTTCGTATTCGAACAGATGATAAAAGTTTCTGCCACAGCGTCGAGACGAGAGACTGATAAGGCTCCGCTCTCCCTCCTTTTTCTTCGTCTTCGCTGATCGAATTAATTATCCAACTCGCGGAGATACGTTATACCGACGGATGATTTCTTCGAAGCGAAACTAGTTTCCCCCTTTGTTGAATTTCTATTATACGCCGGTCAGATTTTTCGCCGAGAATTCCGGGAAGCATGTGCTCCTTATCACAGCCCGCCTCCACGTGATAAGACCTTGCCACGATTTGCAACGTGCCGGTCGTTCGAGATTCTGCCAGCGTAGAAAATTTCGTGGTATCTACGTATTTTCTCTTCCTGTTTATTTCGCTGTCGATTCTTAATATGCTCCTAATGGCTGACGTTTCCACAACGACGTTGGTAACGCGCCGTCTATAGAAATATTCTTTGACAATGAGCTGTTTGTTAACCCATTATAAAGCAAGCGGTGAAATAACTTGCAAAACAAGATTACATAATGCGTAGGATGAAATAAGCAGAAGGAAGATTACAGAAAATCTGTTGCGCTTATTTTTCATCGACTTTGACCATTCTCTCGTGACGTTGCTCCGATACATTGTACGCGATCGTTTTACACGTTTTCCACGGTTAAGCTCTTCGTGAAATCTTTCGTCCCGCTAACGTCCGCTGTATCTCAGTCACGTTCGTTCGAATTTGGTGCTTACGAAGCGTGTCGATGGTGGAGGAAACGAGGATTCAATTTTCCTGTTTCCGGTCGACCAAACGAAACAAAACGAGAGTCAGAATAGATCGGCGCGCTTTCCGCTTTTGATTAATTACCGTGCAAACTATAGAATCTTTCTTTTTTCCTTCGTCCCTTGCCTTCATCTTTCTTCTCGTGGTCTTTTTAAACTGCCATTTTAACGCCAAAAGAAAGAGTTTTTCTAATACAAAGGTACAGGGGGACTGTGGACTTTGGTCTGAATTTTTCGACGCATCCGGCGCGAAACGCGCGCTCGTGCCTCGTAGCGCAATAAAAGGATGATGTACGATGATGGTGTGCGGATGAACGATCCCCGGAGTGCAATGTAAACGAAGATTTAAACGGTAGCCGCGAACGATCGTGAGCACCGTGATCTTTCAGTCGAGTTAAGTACAAGGATCCACCTAAGACAGCGCGTTATTCGTCGCTTTTTATTCTCCCATCGGTCTTCAGACTTCGTGCTGACCGCCCACCTCTGCATACCTGGCACACCTTCCAATCGATTATCGATTCGCGTCGAGCCGGCGTTGATATTGATGGATCTTGACGATCCCGACTTTTCTTTCTCTTCCTCCTTCCCTTCTCCGCTTCCATTTCTCTATTTGCTTTCTGCTTCGTGGATTTTATGGTCGTATCTCGTTGGCGTTCGAGTTTTTATTACGTCGAAAAGAAAGATTGTACGCTGTTTTTCTGTCGATGATATCGCGAAATCGACAAGGTACGATTGGTGCGAACGATCGATCGGATTACGAGACTGTTCTGCGCTGTGTAAACGAGTAGAACAGATTCTCGTAAATCGAACGCTGCAGGTACCGAAAGTCGCGAGTAATTGGTAGATCGCGAGCCATCGTTTCACGAATTACAGGATTGTAAAAAAGTGTGAAAGCACTGTAAAAGAGAACGATACTCGATAGCGCTTAATTTCTTGAAGAGTACTTCGCCAAAAGATCCACAGAGTGAACGTTTTAATTACTCTTAAACACACATATTCATCGCTGTAATTAATCACGAGATGCCAACTGCGCGTGCCAACGATGCAACGATCGTTTGCAGCCAACGAACGATTCGATATCGTCGAACAGCCGTAACCGATGCGGTGAATCGACAAAATACAGAGAAAGGAAGGTGTACAAACTTCCCCGAGGAAAGGGAAGAAAAAGAGCAAAGAGCGAGAAAGAGGGGAAGAAGAGGGGAATGGAGATAATGAGGATCGCGTGAGGCACGTGCCCGAAGCTCTTGCCGTGTCATTATCCAGAAGAGAACCGACAGCCGCGGGCCTATTACCTTTACCTGGACGCATGCAAACACGTGTGCAAATGCTCTTACACACGTGAGCGACACGTTTGCACGCGGCTGCAGGGCCAGGTGGAGAAGCTGCTAGGAATAAAGGAAAAAAGAAACCTTCTTCAAATGAGTTACCGCTTTGCCTCTGGTTTCTTCTCGTCGTGCGCCATGTGCAGTCTTCAGAGCGCAACATGGAATACGAAATTTTTAACGATACGACGTATTTTCGTTATTCGTTCGTTCCGATTGCTAGCTTTTAACGTCTCGTTTAATACGAATGCGTTCGGACGAGCAATTTGTTTTATTTCACATTCTGTGGCTATATCGGCGATGTTCGTGCGAACATTTAAAAATACAGAGATTGCGTATCATCTGCAGAAATATATAAAACATACGAAATAAAGTACTCGCAAGTGTAAATCGACGTGTTCGAACGACGATACGGCAAGTAATTCCGGTCACGTAAATTTGTATTTTCTTCTTTTTATTTTTGAGTTTTGAATTTTTGATAATGATCGGCGTGTGGAAGAAAAGTTTGGTGAAAGTTTGGTGGCTTTTTGTACGTAGGGCGGTACCCCGAATCATTGTTCAAGGATTGTAATAAATCTTATATCACGGAGATGGCCTTAATCTTTTTTAACGAACATCTATAATTCTTTTTTGCCGCGTATGAAAGTCCGCAAGATGAGGTTGACAATTAGAAAACACTGCTTCGCTCGCAGATTATTTCCTTCGTATTTTCGCTTCGTATAATTTTACAACAATAAAATTTCTACGGTAGGGTAAAAAATAAAACTTAAATAAGGACTCGTTGTAGGCAAAAATTTGATACACCTGAAATTAATTACTCCTTCGCAAGTGTTTTTTCCATTACACGAATTAATCCACGAAGAAGCTACACTCGGTTTCCGTAATTAATCGTTGCCAGCTGATGTTCCGTAATTATTCTCGAAGCTACTCTGCTAAACGTGACTTAACAGATGACCGCCAGTGTGTGTTTACGCGATTTTTACGTCACGTGCGTAGCGCAGCTCGTTTCCTAGTGACGTGAGTGACGTAATGACTCGTACGTGAAAGTCATTAAGCATCGGCAACGTGAGAGTGCAATTGAAACGGCTCGTTAAGTGATTTAGAAGCGCATTTCCGACCACCTAAGAGTCGAATGGCTGTTATTAAGTCCCTCCGTTATTTATTATTGCCTTTTTTCATAGTTCCTTATAACGAATGAATCGATCAGACCTAATCGATTAGCCAACGTGTAATTGGTAGCGTGTAAAAGTAAACACGGTTCGATTAATTTTCTGAGGTGCAATTTTTTATTCGAAACGAGTTTTAACGTGGTAACGATGAAATCTGCATATACAGGCTGTTGTAAAAAAGCGAGTCTGAGACTTTGTGGCAATAATTAAAACTCGTGTTTATCACGCGACCATCGCGATCCGATCGTCGAAGGTAAATCACCAAAAGACAGGCGAACGTTGTAATTACAGCGTGGCGATTCGTCTCGAAGCACCCACGTGGATCGATGCCGCACGTGCAGACGTACGTCGCACACAGGATGCTTCGTCGCGGTTTTTATAGCAATTCGTGGATCACCGACACACGGGGTCGTCGACGTAACACGAATTGACAGCGAGTATCGCGTGTCGGTATCACGTACGGTGCTACCGAGTGATTCACGATACGGTTGAAATCACCATTGCGGCCTGTGACTGTCGACACGGGAATATCCAAGCCGTACGTGTTATGTGCTGTAAACACAGCGAATAGAATCACCGCGTAGGTGTGTCCAGAACTATTTCTATCGTCCTGCATGCCATACCGCCGTTCGAAACCTAAAACAACGAGATTATCGTCTGAATAGCTGTAATGATATATCGTTTAGCTGCATGCCGTGGGATCGATGCTGTTTCTACGAACAATAAGGAATTTTCGAACTTTCAGCGGATTAGAAGGAACGTTAGACAGCTAAATAATCTCACGCGTTAAATACGATGGATTTTGAAATGGTAGACAGGCTCTGAATGTTAGGTCCATGGCGATTAGTTTTGCACTCGGAAGGTTCGATCATATGTTTCAAAAATTTGTACGGTATATCCGATGTTCGTGGAAATTCTGGTTTTCCCGGACTTCCGTCAGTCTGTTCGAGGCCACAGCTTGTCATTGGAAATCTGCAGCATGTCGTTTCGGTCTCGTGTTTTTCGACCGTTCCGTGTCTATTCCACGAATACTACCAGTTGTTCTGTTCACCATATGGCAACGAAATGCTCGCACCTATGCGCCTTCCCGTCCAAATTGCATTGTTATTCGGCAGACTTGGCGCAACACATGTTTCCTCAGAGTGCTGCCGAGTTCCGTCAATAAGAAGAACGTGGCTCGAAGACCGGGAAAACCATTTTATGGGCGTCCGTACGATGATTTACAGTTCCTCTCTCCAACTATCCTTGTTATAATCGATTGAACGCTGCTGGATCGAGTAACTCGTTTCTGTGTTTACGCAGCTGAATTCGAAAATTTGTGTAGTCCTCCGAAACAACGTGTACGATTGCGAGGCAGACACTGGAAAGCAGGGAAATTCGAAAATTAAAAAAAAATAGAAATACGAGAGAAGAGAAGTAATCAAAAGAGAGAAATGGAATTTATGAACAGTAAGGAGTAATTGGGGTGAGAAATAAATTTGGAGAACGAAATGGAAAGAGACAAAGATCAAACAAGTAAAATAAGACCATTCGTATAACTATGATAGAATATTTGAAGAGTAGGTGTTTGGATAACAAAGACCACACTGTACTGTGTAAGTCTACTAGGATTTCGTTTCCAGTTATTTTTAGACGCTCGTCCAATTTCCCGATTAACAATACGGAAGGAACGAACGAATGCTTTCTCGAGACAGACGAAGAAGCTTCTTCGAAATCAACGATAAAATTCCATAGCAGGATTCGTTCGAATCTGATAAGCCAGATAGATAATACCATAAGAGATGTCACGTACGTACGCAATTGCTGTTGCATTGTTCATATACCGCGTATGGAAGTGGGTCGTTGCATCGTAACTGCAGATGAGACGATTCTGATTAATTCGTTCTTTTATTAATGCGATTAAGATCGACCAATTAATCTGCTCGTGCAGACCCAGTTCCCTTCGTGATTGATCTCGTTGCGTACGAGCTGCGAATGCGACTCTCTGTTCTCGATCACGTGCATTGCAGCTACTTATTTATTGCGCGACAATGCAACGCTACAATTGTACAATTTATCGCATTCCTTTCGTCTCGCCGCCATTCCGTTCTCTTCTATTTTCGTTCTCTTTTATTTTAGCGAATTATCGTGACGATAAAATGAAAATATTCGAATAATAAATAAAATAAATTGCAATTAAAATAACATATTTTCGTTTTACCAGAATTAGAAAAGACTGCAGTACTAAAGGTACTAAAAAAACAAAAGAGGAAAATATTGCTTAGAGAATGGTACAGATCAGGCAGATTTTCCACGAAACGATAAACAATTTTTAAAGCTCGAGTAACAAAAATCTTTTCTGTTCCCAGACGAAGTGGCTTGTTTAAAGTCTGGTTCGGAGGAACTGCGAGCGTTTACCATGCAGATATCTTTTATTAGCAACGAGGCTGATGTAATCGAGTAAACAGTTGTCTGATAAGAACAATAACAGAGGAACGTACGAATTCGCAAGACGTCTCGAACGTGACCAATGCGAACGTCGAGATTTCACGAGTTTTGCCAAGTCTGGTGTCCACGTGCACGTCTTTTGACCAGTCTTGGTCATCCGTGTCGGCTTATCTGGAAGAGTCGCTTGAACACGTACAGATTGCTGGAAACGAAAGTCGCTAAATTCCTGTTCGCTTCTCTTGGATTTTTTCAACGCTCGTTATGAAACTTTTGATCGTAAATTCATCAATATCGTACGGCGTGCACTTACAGTAAAAAACGCGATCGAAGGTCGTGAAATTCAAAGATTTCCAAGACGAAACAAATTATTTCATCCGGCTCTTTTATGTAACTTTCTCGGAATTAAATACTCACTTAATTCGCCATTGAAGGATGTTAACGTTCAACGACGTTGAAGGCTTAATTTTTGCTCGCGATAAATCTTAAGCTGTACTCGAAACTACCCGACTGAAGGGAATTTTACAAGACGAGTGCGAGTGATCGCGTTTTTATTTGTACGGATGATACGAGTGAATTGTAAATTCACGCAAGAACGACACACGGTTAATCTTGATCGCTAATCGAAGCCGCCGAATGGCCTTGAATTCATTCAAAGACAGTCATACGTTCCGCCTCGCATGCTTATACTACCGCCAGATGTAAATTACGCTCGAGGAATGTTCAATTGGATCTATAATTGCTCGTGACCGAGATAGAGTCGAAGACTTTGCTATCCTAGAAAGGAAAGCCATATTTTTTCCCTCCGTGAAATTCGATACGCGGCTAATTTCGTAAGAATTCATGATCATTGGTCGCGGGATCGGTATGGTTTGATATTTACTTTGGAATAAACGTATGGTAATTATTTATGAAAATTGTATGGTAATTAAATTTTAATCGAATCGCGAAGATTTCTCAGATTATACGGCGATTAGAAAGTTTCCAAGCAACTTTTTGCGATAAATGTGTAGTCGCGTTGGCACAATTTTACTTGAAAAAGTTTTATCGAGAATTGGACACAAAGAAGTTCGGGGTTGCAGGCTTTCGACTGTCACGTATGAAATTGTTTTTCTTGTCGTATGTCTAAAAGAACATTAAAATTCCAATTTGGCGTTGATATTTCCTGTCGAGGAATTACCACGCACCCGGAAATTTTCTCTTTGTCGGCGCTTAATTAGAATACAATCCGCGCGTGGCGATGCGTTCTGATAACTGTGCGTATTATGTATGCGCGATTAACAGGTGAATATGTAATTAGTCACCTGCCGAAATTTATTCTCTGTCGACTTTTAGGTGTTGCGTTAAATCGCGCTTTTAGTAACGTAAATTACGCAATAAATAATCAACCAATGTAACTTTAAAATTCTTAGCATTTTTCAGAAACTTCATTCGTAGTTTGGTGCAAATAAAATAATTGAAGCTTCGCTGTCGGTCCCAAGAGGCGACGTCACATGTTACTCACAGAATAACGTTCCAAACGAATTTTGAAACAGAATGAAATTCTTTTTCCTCGCGAGGATTCACCCTCTGTGGCGAACAGAAAGAGCCACCCTTCGCGTCAGCTGTTTCATAAATCAACGCTCGTACATCGACTGACCTGGCACGCTCGTGTACGTGCGATTTCGCTTCGGATGATCGAAGCTTCGCTCACAGTGAAAGTCGCGAGCGTCGGTGAGGTGGTGCTCCTTATAAAGTAGCAGAGAGCCTCGACGTCGATACGCCTTCGTTCCACTTGCGTCATCGATTGATCGCGCGTCAAGACGCTCGCGTTGCGTGTCCCTAAATTCCGGTTGCACAATGGAACTTTAGAACGATCCATGTCCGTTTGAAATCGAGCGAGAAGACTTGCGAAATCTCTCGTTGAGTTGGCATGTTTGGAAAAGTAGGCCATGGGGGTGTTCAACCCCCTCGTACTTTACGATTCTCTTCACTGCGTTATTCGGAGAAAGTATCGATCATGAACTTTCTAATAGGAATATTTTTTTCCAATTATCACAAGCATATATTTTATATCAGGTAATAATTTGTATATGATTGTACAAGTTTCTATAGATTGTTGTTTGCCTTTTAATTCATCGAAAATGTCGATTCGTACTGACGCTTTACGAGATCTCAATTAATAAGATCAATTCGTGGAATTGTCAGTGTTATAAATATCCAATACGTAGCGCGAATGACATTATAATTAATTCCATCGTTGAGCGTGTCGTGTTTCATTGCACGATCGTTTTATTCGAGTTCATTAGAATCTCGACGAGATATTCGTACTAGCCTGCGGAAGAAATTTCGCAACAATTCGACACAGCTGTTTTAACGGAATTTCGTTCTGTTCAGCGATAATGCAGCCGAGTTGCATGTACATATCGTGCGGAAGGCGTCTTCTACCTGGTTTTAAATTTCCTAGCACGCACATGCTCATTACCATATGTACGTTCCACGGGAACATCTCGAGTTCGCTGAACTCTACACCTTAATCGAGCATTCATTCCAAAAATCGGGTATGTTCTCACTTCCAGCTGTCTTCTATCTCTTCAGCGATAAATACCGCGGTCACTACGCTACACTACACTCGCTTAGTACGATAGACGGTTGTTCGCGAACAACTTTTAGCGGATGATCTATAATTTCTGCTTGATCTACGTATATCTAAAACTTTCTATCACGTTTCCTAAAATAAGAATTGTTAAGATTGATAATTGAATAAGAATTGATAAGAATTGTTATCGGAGATACAGGTTGAAATTTCTATGTAATAAATTATTCGTTGGTAGTTAATTTTTAAAGAAGGATCATCCAGTCCGAAAAATATTGAAAGAAACCGAGATAAAGGAAATTACCTTTCAATTATTCTTTTGAAAAAATGACAAGCCTAACTGATTGTGAATGAAATTCGTCATAAGAGAGGATATCAGATTTTACGTGACGTGTCGGATGCTTTTCATGGGCGTATAGAAGGCACTTCCCTTTGTAGGGACTTAAAGTGTTACGTGATTTCCGGCTTGAAATACTAAGGTTGCATTACAATCGTCATTCTTTATGCGCATACACGGATTTCTGTTTGATTATGACAGTTGTGACGGAAGGAAGTCGGTGAATTAAATGTTCCTTTCTCTACGATTTAACGTATATTCGGATGAAGATATTCAACATTGCAGCAGCTGAAGGCTAGATCGAACGAAGTCTTTCCGTTGGAAAAAGACATAATTATTCGACCCATTGTCAAAATTCAGATCTTTCTCCTACAGATTTCTTGTACCACTCAATTTATTTTAATCCAGAGATATCGCTATCGTCGGATCGAACTTTGGCGGACATGCGATTAAACGAAACAAGTATCGATTATCTATCGTGCTTGTTCTGCAACCTTGAGTCTATGCGGAGGCTGTAAAACTTCCATTGTTTCACGCGACACCCACGCATAGCGTTGAAATGCAGTAGAATCTTTGTTATTCGAATTGTCATCGTTCGGATGCTTTGCTCTTTCAGACTAGATCTTCTTCAACCTCGGCATACCGACCGTGTGCTGTCTATGACGATCGAAACTCGACATTCCTTTAAATTAAAGACCATAAAATTCGAATTAAGCATCTTAGAGAGCTACCAATCGCATTCACCTCGTTGTCGTCCCTAAATCACGAATAAGACCATCCGTCTCAGCCCCATAAATCAGCAGCAAGCGTATTTTATACACAGGGGAGGTCTTTTTTTCGCGCATGGGCGCAATGAGCTTGCACGAACGCTTCAATGGGCCAATAAATAAATCCATCGTTGCTGGACGAAGAGGTATCGCCGGGACAGGTTGTGGCCTTTTGCGCCAACGGACAACGACGGTGGCGTAAAAATAGCGGCGCGTATCGCACGGAAAAATCGCGGCCGTGCATGAATTAGAGAGCCGGGCGAACATCGGCGTCCCTTTGGCGTCGCGGCACGCGAGGCCGTCGTATTGACTTATATCGCGACGCGACAGACGCGCATTTGTAATCGCCGTATTTGGCAAAATCGGACGGCTCCATTCGCGGCAACGAGACCCGTCTGTCCCGCGCAATCTCCGGCTTTGATCGCTGAAAACGCGGCGAATCGGCGACAAATTTATACGCGCCGCGAGATGCGTGAGAAACATCGCCGGGGAAAGCGGGAGGATCATGAGAGAAATACGGAACCGTGTTCTTGCGAAATCTCGCTTAGACAGACTTCAGTTACTTTCGCGATTTCAGAGATTAGGAAACTGTCGGATATAAACGTCGAATTGGCTGAAAAGTTCGCAGTATTTGTGGTGAAAATGGAACTACGTGCCTCCACCAATTGAATTCGCATTTTACGCTAAATCCACTCCATTCGCAAATTTCCAAATTTCCAGATTTCTACATCGACGCTTTTGAAGTTTCTTACATAATCTACTTGTAGCCGTTCTACGAGGAATTTCGTCACGAATCACGGATAGATACGACTGGAATAAATAATCGGAAAGCACGATTACGCTGGCTTTTAAACAAGATCGACACCGGGGACTAGCTTTCTCGTAATTTGTTAGAAGTTTCTTGCCAGATCGTTGCCTCGATCTCTTGATTGATTTATTTATCGATTCGTTGATGTAGTCATAGATGTTGATTGCCAGCAGGCATCGAGTGTTTTCATAGGGTACGCGTTCACTGTTGATTTATTCAACCAGTCGACTTCACGGAGAAAAGACCGCCGTGTGCCCCCGTTCCTTTTTGCTGGTCGTAATTGAAATTCCGATCGAATTAAGTGCTCTGTGGCGATATGATGTTATTGAGTCGTTTGCAGCTTCACGCTCGTTAGGATCGGTATGTCAGCAGCTACTGTGTTATTTTAGCGTCGTCTGTGCGTTTGGATCTTCGTACTGTTCTCTATTCTTTTCTCGTAGACAAGATAACGTTGCTACGACGATGTCTCCACGATATATTTTCTACACGGAATCTCATAGGAGTTTTCCGATCGTTACAGATATACAGGAAAATAAAACTGAAGATTAAAGCGTATTTCGAACAACAAAATTCTACTTAAAAGCAGGAATATTTCTTCGGACCACGAGTTTCCATCAAAATTCACGAGCCAAGTGCACTGGCGAATCGTTTTTCGAGCTAATTTAGAAGATGCTAAATCACTGCACCTGCGCGTTTGTCGGTGCAGCTGCAGGCTTTCATTAGCACGTAGTGAGGCCTCAGCATCCAATAAATCCGAGACGATCGAACATATTGCACACGCATCCGCACGTGTTTTTCAATCACCGGAAATTTGAGAAATGGGTTTGCAATCTTCCTTGAAACTGTACCGTAAAAATCGTTGAAAATCATCGAGTTTGAAACATGGAGCGCAGCTGTCTGTATCCGCGCGTCCATCTATGTACATGGACATATGGCAAATTATACCGATTGCCGAACTAAAATTGTACAAGGTGTTCGTGCAACAGAAGTCTATAACTCGCAACTTGTAACTTGTCAATTATACCGTTGTCCACTTATACGATACTTTCGGCCGCACCCTGTATAAAATCTTTAGGAAACAAGAAGCTGTATCCAGACGTGAAACCTGTACCGAACGATCTGAAATAGCGATCCGAGGTTTGTAACCTGTCATTTTTATCGTCAGCCGTATAAAGACTGGATCCAGCGGGGATCGAATAAAAAAGAATCTAAATTGTTCTCCAAACTGGATCGACATTGTATAAATCAACGCGTTTCAACTTTCCCTCGATGTCAGGTTGCTTGTCCTCGCTTAACCTGTCGCTTGCTACGAACCATCTTTACCGCCTACTGTCACGACTATCCGCGAGATTGACACACCTGAATGTTCTATCGTCGAATCCTGTTCGTGACGACTGATAACGGTACTAGCATTTAACGGGCAAAGGGGAAATAAATATTGCAGAGGCAAGCGAATATTAAATTAAGAGAAGCGAGCAAGCCAAGCGAGACACTATGGTAATAAAAATAAAACATACAAACTTCAAAAATCAGGAAAAGTGGTTTTTATCGACAAATATGCTGAAAAGAAGAAAATAATTTTCTTAATCAGGCATTATTAAGTAATTGAACGTAATATACCGGGGAACCTGTATATGTTAAGCACACTCGGTAATCACGTAGGGTATCGATCGACAAGTGAACTCGTATTTGCTAAAAATAAAAACCTTCGGATAGGCCGACGAACAGAAAAGTAAGCTGAATAATAGCCGTTAATACGGACGAGAGGGAATTATACAATTTCTTGGTGATCGATAGGTTTTCTGACGAGCAATTCTAGCTGTGAATTTGAAAACTTTGTGCGAGAAGTTGCGCGGTTGTGATCGAGTCATTGCTAGAATCGCTAGAAGCTACACGGATAAAGGTAAATTATTAAATTATCTTTGCAGAGAAAAAAGGCGAAAAGGTTGACGATAGCGAGAGAAAAGAAGGATTTCTAAACGTTTGTATTCGCGGTATCCTGTGCGACCGGTTCGCCCCTGCATTCCTGTTCTGGTGCATGCGTCACATATTGGTGACTGCAGTTCCTCACGATTGCAGAAAAAAATAGAGTGGGCGAGCTTAAGTCCTCGTCAGGTTCGACCCACGGTTCCTATTAACGCGGCGTGTCCGCGAATCCATTGGACATCGAGGTCGTAAATGGATCGAATTTCGTCGGATAACAACTCGGATGCAACAACCCTCCGCGATGAAAATGATTTTCCATTTGCTCATCGCAGCGAATCAAACGCATCAAATTTCACGATTACGTCGTAGAATAATTTCGTTTGCTGGGAAGTAGAACGATTCGTTCGGATAAGAGGAACCGTGAAAGCTGGAAATCTTCGTCAGAGGATTCAACGCGTTAATTGATTCGTCCCTGTTCATTGCTGGTCACCGTTTGTTCTTATCAAAACGACACATGGCAATTCCGGCGGCGAGTTGCGTAGACTTGCGAATCACTTGCATAACTCGCATAATCGTCGCTCCAGCCGTTGTTAACGCGCCTCTGCACGCGTATGCGAGTTTTACCTACACTCTGACTGCAGCCTAGGAGCTGGAGTATGCCAAGGTTGCCCTGTAAACGGTGGCATTTTTACGCCTCGAACGGAGACGACGATGATCTTCCCGACAAAAGAGTCTCAGTTCCTTTTAAAAGCGCCTCTTCGGAAGTTCGAACGCAGCTTCTTTTCATCCATAGAAACGGAACAAATGTTTCTAGGTCGGTGTTCAACGATAAAATACTTTGCACTTTTGTGGACTCGAAAGGATTCTGTTTCATTGTTCGCATGCAAGATAATGATTTATTCGAGGAAGCTTTCTAGATCGCGTTATTTTTACACAGAGATAATTATTAACGTGGCGAGAGAGAAATTTACGATATTGCTTTTGCTCATAGTAAAGAACCGAGTCTTTATCCTAAAGTGAAATTCAACGAAACGAACGATTTCTCCGTCAGTTTCATCCATTGTTCGACGATAAAACGCTACGCATCATTTATCAGCCTGCGGCAATAAGACTACATATTCGAAAGTCATTTTTCTTTATCAGAAGTGCTTTATGCTTGGTGAGTTGAGACGATTCTCTTCAAATTTAATATCAAATACGTAACTTCTATTTAATTGCTGCTTCGTATTTTCGACTTCACAGATTATCGTTAAATTTTATCGAACGAGAAACTAAACACGCGAATATTATCCGATATCCTGCCTTTTGTTAATTTTATTTCTTCCTATAATAATCTTCATCGCGATAAAATTTAATTGTTGCACAATTACGCGCAGAGTAAAGAAATTTTTATTCGGAAAAGTTCAAGGCGAGCCAGGATGTAAGAGCAAGGCTGCTTTAGAAATCGCGTTGTTTGTTCACTCAGCAATTTGCTTCTCTTACGTGTATCTCAACGATATCGATTATTTATAGAAGATAAGTTTTCGAAGAAGATAAGTATTTGACGTTGTAAAATTCATCTGTATGCAGGTGATATTAATCACGTGGTATTATAGGTCATGGTAATTTTAAGTACAACCCCAAGACCGACACACCCTTTCAGGGTAATTATACGATCTATTACCTCGGCTAGCAATCTTCATATTGTGTGCACACGCCTACGTCCAGACGTAAAGATTCGATGATAACGCGCGATGATTGTACTCTGCCACGAAGCGCCGGAAATTACGTGTTTTTGATAATGTTTTTAACGAGGTAACGTGGAATGTTTAAATTAAAAATATACTTATTAGAAGAGAGGAAAATATTTAATAAAGCACTACGTGTGATTAAATAAAAATCAGGAATTATTCGCATTGCCGTATTTCATCAATTTTTAAAAAAATTGTCCGATATCGTGAATGAAAAATGTCGAACGAGTTAATAAGAGAAGATATTTCGTGCAATGTTTAAACGGTAAATTCCTCGAGTACAAGGAACGATGATAACCATCATTGTATGATTTCTCGAGATTATCGTGCTACCGTTAACGAGACAGTGAAACGATTACGATGCTTTTCGATTTACGAATTACAAATTCGTAAGACAGAAGTTCTCGAAATATTAAAAGCTTGTCAAATATTTCACGATGATTTACGTTTATCGTATTTTAATTTTTTGCTCCGATAATTTCAATGATAATCTAGAACCGGAGAGCCATTCATTAGAAAAGTGGAGTAGTCGTTAAATTCTAAGCCAACAAATACAATGGGTAGTTTAGAGCACAAGATGATGATCGTTAAAATAATTGAACATCTATAGACGATAATTGTCCTCGTTAATTTTAGAACCAAACGGTTACCTACTCAAGAGGAGAATAGCGCGATCATTCGTTAACGTTAACTTTTGACGTTATATTCCAATGAATATTTATTGTCAGAAATATTTCATATGTATCGGTTCGTTTAAATATCGATACGCCACTATTGAAGATTAAAGAAAATAACAAATTACGATTTAATCGTCGTTCGACAATTACTATTTCATCAACTCTGACTCGATAAAGAGCTAATTGATTTCGATAAACATTTTACCTACATGTTCACTTCGACATTCTACGATAGAATTAGCACTCAGCAACAATGTGTTCCGCGAAACCGATAAAAATTGCGGTGGCAAGTGTGTTACCTGGTTTAATAACTCGTCTGTTGGTCGGATCAGTTACTGACTTCTTGCGCCACTGTTCAAAATAGCTCGTGACCACTGACCTCGATCTCGGAAATACGTTCGCATCATCGTCTTTCCTCGACGATAATGAATATCGAACGATGACCAGCTAACATTAACCATCGCACTAATGACGCAACGCCTTCGTTTCGGCTGCGTTTTATTAACAACGTACGATTTTCATTCCCTCGAGTCCGAGTTTAAGGATTTCACGGCTGATTCGATACGTTTCCTTTTTCGCAGGGCGATCGTGGGTGCACCGGAGGCCGAAACTCCTCAAGTTGGCGTTCACAGAGGCGGCGCCGTTTACAAATGCGACATCGCTGCCGATGACCGATGCACGCTGATCCATTTCGACAGCAAAGGTAAGAAGAATTAATTTATTATTTTTTACTTTGACTTACTTTCTTTTTTGAAAAATATATCCGCTATTTCGTATAACCGTAAAAACGACGATACATTCAGGTTTATGGGTTTACAAAGTGTCGTACGTGATTAGAAATCTTATCATACTGGCATTATTTTGCGCAGCATGAGCAATTTAATGTTTGACTTGGTGATAACGCGTTGCGTTCTTCCATGTCGATTCTCATGCAAATGTGATATTAATAACACGTTGTATTTTTTATCGCGAAACCGCTCAATTAAATAAATTATTCGAGCTATTCAAACTACTCCGTTCATTTCGAAATTTGGCACTGTCGTGGTACCTAGTACGTTCTAATTACCAAATATTACCATGCTATCACACTCCTAACGAGATTTGATTTATAGCGGTATTTAAGGAAAATGATCCTGTAAAGTATACTTGCGGTTTGCGAAGGATCAAAGAGAGATACCTAAACAAAGAACTTTGTACGGATCTCGAAAAGACTATCGCACGTACCATCGCTTATCGCAGGGTAGCATCTTAGCTGGAAGCACGGTCGATTAACCAATTTTCAGATTAGCATAGTCCGGAGAAGAATGTTCGAACGGTTGAATTTCAAAAGGGTCTTGGAAAAATGCAATCGTCTATCGTAGGATGGTTTATCGCGTGCCGGAAGCATGGTCGGATTAACTCTCGTAGTTTGATATCTGTTTTCCGGTTCTTTCTTCCACTTGCACTCTCGTACCCGCCGTGAGGCATTGAAAGGTAACCTCAACGGGAACATTGTTGCTAACGAGGGCTCGTATCTCGTGTTCCACTAGCTGTTCACAGTCGCTGACCCACATTCTGGCTTTCCACCCGCTTACAAAGCCCTCGAGGAGCTTCGTAATCTCGGCAACCGGCAAGTAACCGGCTGACTGGTTGTAGAGCAGCGTTCTATTCTCGGCGACTTTCCACCCACCCTGTCGTTGACCCTTCCACCGCTTCGACTGTTTATCGCTTCTAACCGTATCGATTTCGAACGTTTCCTCGATCCTTTTTCTCAAAGCAACTACGAGCCGACTAAATCGCACCGCGACTAGACCGTTGTACAGAGAGAATTTTGTCGGTCGAACGACAAATCCTATTGCCGAGTAAACGACAGGTGATTCCACGATCTTTTGATTTGTTCAGAATTTTTGTTGCGAGACTTTCGTAATAACGCAAGGTACTAAAGAGTCGGATTTCGTTGTACAATATAAGCGAACATCCGTTAGAAAGTACATCTAAGACGAAAAATTGGTAGTGCAGAGACGAAAGGAAATCCAAGTGAATTCTATCCCTTCGCCTGGTATCGTCTTTCTCTCGCAAATCAGCGGACCAACTACAAGAACCATGTCTGCGCAAATATCTACATACCGCACGTAGCTACACTCTGCCTATCGAAACTCAAATTTACCGAATGCATCTTATCGCCGTGTCTTATCTGGCAAAGAAAGAAAATCTCGAACTAGAAGAGCGGACCGTTTCATTAAATATTTTCACACCAGAGTCGTATCTTGTCCCTTAATCAAGGAAGCGATCGTCCATCATCGTCGTCGTCGTCGTCGTCGTCGTTATCTCTACGATCGAAAAAAGGATTTCATAACGGAAGAAAAAAAGGAGAAGAGCGTCGTAATGACTCAATTGCGAGTCGAACAAGTTGCAACGTAAAAATAAAAAGAGTGAAAACCGAAGGAAGCCACGAGCGTGCATAAATTTCCATCTCTCAGCCTCAGCCAGCCATTCGAATTAATAATGACGAAGCGCGCGCGCGTTCTCCCGCGATACGATCTTCCGTTTCAGCGGAGAATGTCGGAGCGAGAGTCGACGTTAATGCCCGCGATGCAAATTAGCGGAATATCATGCTGCCGCGAATTAGACGTGCTTACACACCTCGTAACGATCGTATCTCGTGAATCGTGCACGATTCCGGACCCGTAATTTGCCGGCGCGAAAGTAATTGACTGTTCGAAAGCAATCGGCAGGAAATCACCGGTGCCGATTCTCTCTTATCTCGACGAGGTTCGGTCGAATCGATCGCGTACGAACAAGATCGAGATAAAATAGCGATTCAGGCGCGTTGCATTTTCTTTCGCATTTATTTTTATGGATTTTTCGTTACGATGCGATTATATGGGTATTTCTGCGAGAGAAGATTGCTGGAATATCGTCTGTCGTTTGTTCGACGCCTTGGTAATAGATTCTCTGAGATTACTCGTTGCATTAGCAAGGGACCTCTTTTATTTATATCGAGCGTTTCCGTTCTTTATTTTTCGGAAGCTGTGAAAATAGTCTAGTTTTATCGAGATCCAGTGATTTTCCACGAGTGTTTTATTTCGTTTTATCGAATCTCCGAAAAAATATTGGAACTTTTGTTTTTCTTATTAACGGTAACGAGAGAACCACAATTTACGTTAAAACGTTTATTTTAAACTTTATTTTATAGTTCCTGAAAATTCATTTTTCTTTCATGCTGGATTTCATGGAATACTGTGAAAAATAAACGAATGTCATACCGGCTTTTAGTCTTTGGCCAATAATATTGTTTTCTTCGTTGCGAGATACTAACCGTGGCTATTTTCGAAATGTAACGTTTGCTCGCCTCGAACGACATGTAAATCCGGCCATACGCTCACTCATCACTATTTTAAAATGCCCGTGAGAAAAATAACCGCTCGTGCGGACTCGTTTCTGCCTGAAAATTTATCAAGCGAAAATGAAAAAAAAAAAAAAAATACTGAAAAAACTATCGGCAATCTGAGTGAAAGAATCGCATAAGACATTGCGCTTGATTTATTATCAAAATCACTGCCAACGCGCCAATCGTCGAACTCGTCGCATCAAAAACCGCCCCCCATTTAATTCCGCTGTTCTTACCTTTCGTTCCACTCGATCTCCTCCAACTTCGAATCCAATCGCGTATCACTGCGCTGGATGGTATCGATGCCTGCAAGGTCGTGTCTATTCGGTTCGATCGGATCTCTCGATCTCTAGATCTCTGGTAACCAATAGTATTCGAATCGTTGGAGTATCTGCTATTCCGCGTGCGTACGAGGAAGCAAGTCGTATCTCGCGCGGGTCTGTCCGGAGGTCAGTCACTTCTTCGGGTGCTGGAGCGAACATCTCGTCGCGGAGGAACTCCTCGAGGTGTACACCCTGCGGAGTGGCGTGGCGAGCCGCCTCGGGATACCGGGAACCATCATCCACGCAAGAAGCCGACTCTGCCTAATACAGAAAACCGTAAGGTCGTTCTACCTACGGGCGTGCGCGGACGTAGGTTCGGCGTTTCTTGCCGGATACCATCTGAAGATCTTCAAGGAAGGTCGCGTTGCTCCCGTCCCTCGGCTCGCGAACGCGTGCTTAATTGACGTACCCTTAATGAGCGCGGCGAAATAATTGGGCCGCGATAATCGCGACGTCGTTCGTTCCTCCGCCGCCGATAATTCATAATTGCCTCTATTAAGGACTGTGTTCGGTCGATCGTTTGTTTTAATTAGACGAACGACCGTGTTTGACAGATGCAGGATTTAAACGAGTCGATCGAACGCGTTAAAAAGTCACGAATAAAGATTCAACGATCTTTCGTTAATAAAAATAGCTTTATCGCAATGGATGGACGTTCGAATCGTAATTGGCATTGACCTGTTTCTCGGAATATTTATCGAATATTATTCGACGTGTTTGTAATTTTGCGATTAATTGCGAATAACATTGCGATTGAATTGTACTTGAGAGATCTGTCTCGGTTCGCCAGTGTCGACGTAACCATACGCCTTCGGCAACGATCGCGAGTTAAGGGATAGGAAGCGAAGGACAACTTCCGTTTAAGGGTTACGACTCACCGATACGGCTAACGGGTTCATTCCATTCGTAAAATCGACAAAGAAAGATCCAAGGTGTACTCGCTGAGAATTCTCTGCAGTGACACCTGTCCGTGCCTTGTTTTTTCGAAGAATATCCGTATGATGCATCGAAAACTTTCGTTTCTTGGACATCGTTTAACTTTTCTTCGGTACGCGAGTCGGGAAACTGTCCAATCTTGCGCAGCGTTACTCGTATTTACATTGCCAAAACTCTGAATATTTTATATCCCATTCGCTTGGCAAAACGACGTTTAATCGAGCGTACAGGAAACTGATATTTAATTTTAATCGAACAGTCGTTAATCGTACATAGAGAATGTAGTTTTACTTTATGGTGAAACGAGCTTCTCGAGATGTACTTGTTCTTTTAAAAGCTGTAAAAATGGTTAAATCGATAACCCTATCGTGTGAAACGTTTCAAATCGTCGGCGAATATTCCAATTAACAAAAGATAGATAAATAACTGGCGAAGAAATAATTGATTCCATCTTGCGGTAACGTGAAAGTGCAGAATTTAAATTGTAACAAATAGGCAGAGTCGCGATTATCGTGATAAATATTGCCGCGGTTGTACTCGTTGGTGAATTAATCTTGTAGTAAATGCAAACGGCGCTAAAACTGGTCGTTTCTGTTTCGTTTCATTCCGTTGCAGCAAGTACCCGCGGCGACATATTAGGTTACCTGGAGCTAAGTGACTGCTAGCTACGGGATATCTGGGCGTTGATTCGTTCTTAGGAAGCTTCTCCTTTAGATTTACAAGAATCTAGTTCCGATATTAAGTGACCGATCCTTCGCGTTGACGGCATTCGTTATTCTTCGAAATAGTTAGCCTGGTCCAAGAAGAGACGCGCATTCCTCTCGATAATCGATCGCGAGTATGCGCTGCGATATTCAAACGGCGATTTGTTTCCCCGCTTTTTCCTTTTCCAACGCGCGTCCGCCGCTTTTTCTTCGTATAGCTGATTTGTTATCAGCGCCACGGTAGCCACAGCATCGAAGCTAAGTTCATTTATTCGTTCGAGAATGGGAATGTTAATACGAAATATTTCTCGTTGAAGATGGAGAAGCGTGAATCGAGAATTAATTCTTACGTGAAATTTCTTAACGAGTATAGGCTGCGCTAAATATTATTAAAATCAGTATTTAATACTTTTATCGACTCGTTAGTCATTACAGGATGAAGTAATCGTTAACAATGGCGAGGAGCAATAGCCGGCAACGACTAATGAGAAATGGTTTCCGGTTGCAGGGAATAACCATATCAGAAATCCAAACGTACCGGGTGGTTTGAGTCAAATCGACAATAAAACCCTTCAATGGTTCGGTGCGACGGTTTCGGCATCGTTAAAAGATGGAGGACCCATACTGGTGAGTAAATCTATCAAATTTTTATCATCTATCTTGGTAATGTTTTTCGACTCGACTAAAGAAGCCTACGTAGATATAACATGTATAGATACGTTTGAATTCTTCGTAAACCTACGAGCATTCGAAATCTGGTTATTAAAATCCTTAGATTATTTGACTAGTAAATACATATCGCTATATAAGATGCTTTCAAAGTTCTCCTTTTTATGTTGGAAAGAAGTTTACAAAGGTATAAAAGCGGTAGTTACGAATAGGCGAGGGGGCCTTGTGAGAAATTACAGGCGTGCACGTTCTTAGAACACCGTACCTTCTATTTCAGGAATCGAAAACAAACGAATCCTGGTTTCGTTCTATGTTTCCGTCGCTGTGTCTAAACGCTTTGCCATTATATCGCACCATATATAGTTACTTTGCTAGGTAACGCGAGTGTAAAAGAAGCGATACAAGCAGAAAATATTGGGTCAGTGTTAAAGTTCGTGCCCGATTTCAACGGACCTAACTAAATTATTTGTTCGCCAAGTCGCACCTGTTGTTGTTGTATGTACAACCGAGCATCGCTCTTTTTATCCGCTGTGAAGTTTGCGCGTGCTACAACACACGTGACTTGCAGCCAAACGATTTAAGACCACCAACTTTTCCATCGATCCGATAATTCGTAGAAAACATTCGCCTCGTTCTGCGTTCCTCTGTCGCAATTTTTTCATTCTACCTAGCAATCCTCCGCGTGCATCATCGCTCGACCGTTTCACGCGCGTCCTATTAGAGCGGTCCGTTCGCATAGATGCGCGTTGCAATCAGACGTGCGATGGAATTGTTGTTCGGATATGAATCTAAGCGCGAAGATCTCTGACTTCGCAAGACGGCCGGACGGTTCCTTCTTTCCCTTCGGGACGCGGTCCCTATGATGTACTGCCGCCCTTATCTTTACGTGCGTTGCACTTGGCCGGGTCTATCCTGTACGCATGTGCGGATGCACATCACGCACGGCTGCGGTGTGCCGGTCGGGATGATTGAAGAAAGGGAAAAAGGAGGAAGCCGCAGGACTGGGATTTTTCGGCCGGTGGATTTGCCGAGTTTGTTTAGCGGTTTATACGTAATTGGATCCAGAACGCTGCTTATTTTATTCGGCGCCTTACTTGGCTGTAGCGGGTGCTTTTAAGCCTTTGGTCGTCTTTCACACGGCGATACACGTATGCGATACGCGTACGATGGATATCGATTATGCGTCGTTCATTACGGAATCATCGTGTGAACGCTTCCATAACGAACAATGTATTCGTCGTGCATCTATCGCGATACGTGTATCGCCGCGCCGTGTGAAAGGGCGCTTCAGGGCCGCTTTATTCGCAACCGATGTACCTATTTTCTTTTGGCTGGTTATCCTTCGAAATCACTTTATACTCGCGAGTACCAACTTTGAACTTCGTTTTGTCTGTCATTTTACAGTGATCAAAAAGAGCGTACACGTATACCTTTACCGCTCCCCTTAACAGGTTTATAATGTTCCTCTTCCATGTAGATATCACGCGGAATAACACGGTGTAACGAAAGGTAGTAAAATACAGACTAGAAAAAGTATTTGCATAAAAACTGACCACTTTACGTCGTTGTCTTTTTTCTTTTAACACGATACTCCGTGACACACTTTTACCTGACGACACAATCGTTGAAACGGCACGATACCGTATCCGAGATGACTAAATGCAGCTCGCAGTCCGTTCCTCGAATTCGGATTCCTCGTAGAGAAATCGGCGGTGTCAAGTGAACCCGGGCGAAGAACCCGGGCTCCCATAAATAAGGAGCTGCTCTCCTACGTGAGAGACGTATTAGCAACGATTATCGTTCCCATGCTCGCGTAATTTTCGCATAGCGAAACGTCGCCGCGACATTCTCATCCCCCCTGGCCTCCGGCATTATGCGGGAATTATCTACTTACTGCAGAATGCGAGTGCACGTTCCACCGTAAATGCCACTATGCTTTTTCTTTTTCGTCGCTTTCTCCACCCGAACGCTCGTCATACGCGAATTAAAAGTAACCCATATTATTCCCGCCGGTCTAACCAACTTTTTCGTTCGTTCTCTGTGCTCGCTCGTCTATACGCGTTCGTAGAAAATTTGCCATGTTTCTGCAGCCGCTCATCGGTCGCTAGTCGATCGAAGACAAAGTCAGATAGATCGAAATTTTGTAGGTAGCTAACTTTGGACGTTATTGTACGATAACGTTCTTTCTAGTTACTTGGACATTTTTAACTTGGACATTTAAAACGTGGACACCTGTTGTCATACTCTCTTCTTATTTTCCGTACCTACTACTTGGATCGTTAATTCCTCTCGACGCGATACATCCGCTGTATCGATCGAATCCATTATTCTCAAAGAGCAGATCGTTTGTACACGCTGTAAGGCGAATTACGTAATTCCCATCTCGTACGATCAGCGATATTATCGAACGGTTATGCCTGTCAAACAGAAGCGTGTATTCACGCTGCAGCGTTAATACGAGCTGGTCGATGTTCTTGCTGGCGACTCGATGAATCAGAGTGAATTACTTCCATCGAGAAAACCTGGCATCCTGCAGAGATCGTCAGTGGCACGGCCCGACGATCGACAGGCCATGGATGAAACGGCTTCCACTTTCAGCTTCCCCTCCGCGATACTTTTCATCCGTTATCCACGCGTGTATGTACTCGTCGATGCTTTCAACGACGCATATCGAGCCGATTTGTTCGCGATATTCTGTAAGAAGTACCGCAATCTGTCCGGTCGACAGGCGTTCGACGTTTTTCGTTTCGTTCGGTGCTCGCCAGGCGATCATTATCAATCATCGTTCGCGTACAACTTGCGGGATATTGAAATGAAATGAGTTTCGATGTTGCGTGTATTGCCAGGTAATTCTAGCTCTGGATTGGTAATTCGAGGAGATCGTTATCGATGATTTTATAGGGGGTGTTGTCCTAGCGACGTGTTGCATCGGTGTTTTTGTCCAAGTACCGTCGAGCAAAGGAAAATCAACGAGGTACACCGGCTAGCGAAATTAGCCGATCAATTGAAAATTATAGCAAAATGAAGACGGAAACCTGTCGCGTCCGCGTTAATTTCATTAACAACGTGAAACTTGAAACCAAGACCCTGAAAATTGACACAGAAGTTGGACTAATGTAAATAATAAATTTAGACTAGACAAGCATTCTGGAAATGTTTTGTCGCAAATTGATCTCGAACGAATATCGACGAGTTGTGATGAAATGGAAAGATCGCCAAACAAGGAGGATAATACGCGTATTTTTCAAGCTCCAGCTACGGAAGAAACTTGTAATTTTAGAATTTAAGCAATTAATAAAGAAATTAAAGGAGAATACCGAAAGAGGAATCGATGGGAGCTTAAATCGTACAATTTTCGGTTAATTAACGAGCCCGACGACAGCCGTAGGGTTGATCCTTGTCTTTCGGCACACATCAAACTCGCAGGTAGACGTCACCGGTACGTGACGCGAATAATTCTTTGTCCGACCATATCGTTTTAGCGCCATAGTCGACGTGTCGAAGCATTCGGCAGGATTACACATGAACCTCACGTATCCAGCTCCGGTCGTAAAAGGAGACAGACCGGAGCTTCTACTCAGTCACACTATTAATTAACAAAAACTTGTATCTCTATATAAATACCGTTCCCGAAATTCTTGGCGTGGTAACTTTATACTGGCCCCCTGAAACTTGTCGAGTCCGATTCGTTGCGTCGCGGAGAGAAAAATTATTGTCGTCAATCTGGAAATTCGTGATAGTAATCTTCCGTGATAGGAGAGAATAAAATAGGATAGAATTTTAACGAATCGATGAATTTTAATTTAGTTTTTATCAGATGCGATTAAATTTCACGTAGCAGCCCAGGGTTGGTCTTCTTGTATTCTTTCATAAATAAACTGCTCTCGCGTTTTCATCTACCGTTTCACTGTCGTCGTTGCTTGGTTTTTTGTAACTATCCAATTCAGAGATGCTTCTTCGTTCTTTTCTTCTGCTTCGTACTTCTCATCTCTTTCACGATCCGCCGACATTTCAAAGATACAGCTTCTTGATTGCTGCCAGATGTTTCGCGCTTCTGACCTTTCTCTCTTTTCTCCTTTCTCCAAATAAGAGGATCGTGTCTTTTTTCCCCTTGGCCAGACAAATCTTCGTTCGATCGTGCTGTACGCCGATGAAATAAACGACTCGCGTACGTAAGAAGCGAACTATCAGAGAAAAATAGAATTTTGTTCTCAAGATAACTGCTCTTCGTAAGAATTCGTTCAAATTATTTCATTAGACCGTAAAACGTAAAAAGTTCTTCGAATTGAAGGAGTGTACGTCGTAAAGGCAATCACAGAATCTAACTTCAACGGCTGTAAGAAAAGAAAAACTCTCGTATTTCATTCCCGCCATCAAAACTGACCCAGAAATCACCCGCGTCCTCCTCAAAGAAATCTCGCGCACAATTTAAAACACATAAATTACCAGTGCAATAACAAGCTCAACAACGAGTCTGAAAAACAACCGAAAGAGCCGATCTTTATTAATACGTTACCGGGCAAAACCTCAGTACGGACGGTATTCGTAGTTCGGATTCCAGGAAGAAAGAAAAACTACTCGTCGTTAGAATTCCGTTTCCATAGAAACGATGCTTTAGTCGAAAATCTCTCGAAGCGAAGAAAGACGAATATTGATATAAGTCTCTTCTACTCGCTTTACCAGTGTATGCTCTTTCAACAATATTTTTCATCACATTTTCACCTGTTTCTCGTCTTATTCTTTGAGGTTCCTCGCGAACGTTGTTCTTCAACTGCTCGATCGTGGTCGATTTGTTTGCACATTCTTTATGGACCGTGAAAAGAAAAAGGCGTCAAACGATTCATAATAGAATCGTACGATCCACACCACACGACCGCTAACTAACGATCGATATATGACGGTAATGGAAAAAGGTGTCGCTTCTTCCATGACACCCTGTATATGAAATTCTCTATGTCAATCGAGTGGAATAGCGGCACGCTTCACCTACTTTCCTCGCGGGGCAGCAGCTTGCGACTCTCGAAAAACGAACGAGACGAAAGCGGCGGAGACAATGAGAGCGGAGCAAAAAACCGAAGGCGGAGGAAAGAAAGCCCGAAGAAGGCAAAAACCGTGCACGTACACGGCCCGCCAGGGACCGAGGGAACAATCGGCAACAATAAAATACGACGAAGCCGTCGCGATAAAGCCACGTCGCGTCGTCTCGCGAGTCCTCGCGGAGAATCCGCTGGCAAAAACGCATCGATTAAAAGACGAACAGGACGCTGTCCGCTCGAAACCCACCACCGACCCCGACGACCCACCTTGAGAGCAGAATCTTGTACCGAAATTCGTGTTCCCTCGCCGGTTTAATGGAAGTTTCTCTGGAATAGCGCGTGGTTGAATTTAGTGGTGGCTCGTTTCGAAAGATAGAAATTAGGTTTTCTCATCTTGGGTAGTTTTAGATTTACGATAGTTGGTAAGTTTCGGGTGTTGTTACCGTTCGTCTGATCTTTTTACCAAAGTTACCACTCTGTCAAGATATCGACCAACCACCGTTCGCACTTTCCCACGCAAACTCTCGGAGGTGGAGTCGAGTTAGCCAAAGTTCTTACCTACTTTCTCTTCCTTAAAAAGAACGTAACATCGAAACGAAAACACAGATCGATAACCATCGTAGGTGCACGAATCTGCATAGATATCCGCCGATCTATCAATTTTTCCTCGTTGGACGATCCATCTCGAGCGCGTAATCTCGTAGGAAAAATTCGCGTATCCTTCCCCTTTGACCTTCTGCCCGTACACGGTACACCGTTCGGGAAGAACGTCCTTTTTGGGGATTAGAACGATACTGTGGTCCCTGGAGCAGTGGCCGGGATCGATGGGACCAAGGGAGATCGAACGTTTGTCGGCTGGCAGAATGGAAATACCATTGTCAGAGGGAATGGACGGGACAATGTTTGAGAAATTCCCATGGCCTCGTGAGAGATACTGTGAGAAGCGGTTGATCATTCTGTCTCTGGATCTTCGAGAGGGTGTGTGGACGTTGTTCCTCTTCTTCTTCTTCTTTTCCTTCGGTTTTGTCTCGTGGTAGGTACGCGTTGCTTGCCGATTGCTGCGATCGTCTGTTCCTTTTCTTGTTGGAATTTCGTTGCGGTTTCGCTTGGAATCATATGGCTGTGCGGTTGCGTCGGAATTAAGTGGATGTTGGTGACGATTTATGACGAACGCTTCGATGGAGGCACTGTTGCAAGCGTTTCTGTGCCTGGTTAGAAATGTATATGGGTTTTTTTTCTGGGAAATACGTTGCTCGAAGATATATCAAGTTCGCGTTTCCTAGAGAGCAATATCGTAGAGAAATTATCGGTACGCAGATTAGAAAATCCGTATGGATAGGTTTCAATGGAGCGCAGATACCGTCATTTCAATCAGTACACGCAGCCATCCTTTTTCGTAAGTTTGCACGCAGAAGGAAGAGCCGAAGTAGAATAATGCAAGAAACGGAGACAATGCACATTCCGGGCGTATGTTTTGCCGACGGGACAAATTGCTACGTCCGCTAAACGATCGTTTTTTGCCGTAAGGGCCTGCTTTTGGTACCTTTAAGATCGTTTTCGCGAATCAGCTTCCTGACCGATTCTAATTACAATTAGTAGCCGTTGGACAAAAGCGCGTGAGTGGAACGATCGCATCGATCTCGTGTCCGATTTTTTCCTCCTCCGAAGAAGAAAAGGAAGATAAAAAGAAGACACGATGGAGACTTCTTTGCGAACATTTACACGTTTAATTAGACCGAATTACTGTACTCTGCGTCGGCCAACAAATTTAATCTCGAGCTTAACGACTCCACCTAATAAGAATCCAACCCGTACAAGCTCCCAGACCACAGAGATGCCCCTTGTCCACGTTTCACGCCATTAAAACAGCTTCTCCGTTAAAAGAACCAAAAGGAAAGTGAAACGAGCTCCTGTAGGTACAAGCAGCGTCGCTTTGTCCCGGATATTGGCCAGCGGCTCTTACAAGCGTGCCCATAATGTAACTCGTTGCTCAGCCATCAAACGTAACACGCCGCTGCCAGACGGTGTACGATAACTCACGCCTTTCTTCTCGCGAATCTGAAATATCGCGGCCGGTATTCGCGACATCGAAACGCATTCGCAGAATCTTCCAACTTGCTCCGAGGCAGAGTCACACGCGGCCTTGTTCGTTCGTTCGTTCGACGAATCTTCGCTTTTCTACCGCGTTGGGACGCGAATTCTGAGTTAGCCAGCCCCGTTGACCGTGTACGCGCCATGTATAAATAAGGCAGTGACTCATTGTCAGCCGCGAGGTGAGTCAACGACGAAACCAAAGCGAACCAAAGTCTTCCGTGCGTGCACCTCCGCTGTCTTGTCCGCTTCCTCCGGCAGCCACCGCGCGTAAATATCCGTCCGTGGCTCGTCGCTCTGTTATCCTGTCACGGGACAGAGCTCCTGGTTCCAAGGAGGACTCAGGTGAAAAATATGGCCGTGCAACGGAGGGACAAATTTAGCGGGGATATTTCATTCGTGCGGCTGCCTCTTACCTTCTTTGTGTTCTTATTTTCGAGGCTTTTTGTGCGGGGATGTTTTACTTATTTTATAACTCGACTGGTTTGCGTGATCAGGCTAACTTTCTAGAATTTATACTGTTCAACTAGCGGACTGCTAACGAGTAATTTTCATTCGTTGCCTACTGTAATAATAGTCTAAAAATAATCGCTATTTTATTTGAAGCAGAGAACGAGGGAAGACGGTGTTTTTCCTTTAAGTGCCAAGAACTCGCGGAGATAATGATCTTTGTTAATTCGTTAATGGATGGAAATAAGTCGACCGGGCCTTCCGGTATTAAAATCGAGCAGAGATTTCTTCGTCATTTTCACCGAGAACATCGAGTCTCCGTAATCCGCGCGATACTGCCGCGTTTCTTCGCTCGACTCCAAGCGCACCGGAGAGAATTACGCGTTAAATCGTGCGTTATCCTGCGGTATGACAAATCGGATTAAGATCCAACGCGTACGGTGGGCTCATTTGGAGCTGTAATTTGCCATGAAATCGCCGCGTTACGCCTTCCAGGGGACTGCTCGTTGGATTAATATATCGAAGGGAGGGTGTCGTTTTTAGCCCACAGTCTCGTCCACTTACTAAACGGGGAAAATATTATCGTTTTTTTTTTTTACAAGTAGTCGGTCAAGGTTCATTTCGTTCGGCTTTGTACGCGGCAAAACGATTATGAGGTATAAGCGAAAAGAATTATTTTATCGCTGTTAGTTTCGTGGCTATAATCTGGACGATTTATTAGCGGTGGAAATTTGTTGAAAAAGGGAATAATACTTCGATGTATTGTGTAGTTATCGGAGAAAGGAATTTCGTAAATATACATTTTTTTTTTTTTATTATTTAATTTGTACTTTACAATTTGTCCAGTTGGACATTTGATAAATTTGATGAATACATGGACTTGAAATGGACGAAACCATCTTTTATTCCATAAAGAACGAAGTAATCGGACGATTGTAGATTTACTGAACCAATCGCCAATTACATTTTGTCAAGCGTGTTTTGTGCGAGACGTACGTGCGAAAGATAGAGACGCTGGCTGTTATCCTTCAAATTAGTAACGATAATTATTAACGTCACCGATAATACACACCACGGAAAATGAAACACGCAATACAGTTGCGAAACGTCTCTTGTCGCGATGTAACATGCGTGTGCATAATTCTATATAGATCAAGCTTTTTCGATAACGCATTGTAATTTAGCGTATATCAGCATACAATATTTTCTTCGGATTGGCAAACGATTAATTAACATTCAACAAATTCCATTCGACAAAGATACGTGCATCTCCCTGATTCAAAATTTCATTTCGCTTCGTTTTCCACACATTTAGTCCACGCTGTACTCATATGCAATGCTCGAACATCGTGCAAAAATGAGGTTGTACAGGTTCGGCGAAAAACATGGTCTGTTCTACGGAAGCCATTCCTGTATCGACTACTCGAAAATACGACCGATCTATCCTCGTTGGTTAGGTCTGGGCGCAGCCGACCCGAGATGACCTCATTCACGGCTCAAAAATAACTTACCGCCCGCCTGGTCGTTTTCTCGTCGGCGATACGTCCAGTCAGTTAGCTTTTTTTTTGAAAAAATTTATTGACTATCAAAAAAAAAGGAGAACGAAAGGAAAGGAAAGAGGAAAAGGAAAAGAGTTGAAACAAAAAGGAAGAAGGAAACGAGGGACGTTAGAAAGCGGCGACGTGTAAACAAAACCGCATTTTGCACACAATATTACTATTATTCCTATGTTATATATTTAAATAATCGTAATATGGTTATTTTTCGTAGAACGTATATTTTTCGTAGAATGATCAACGTGTTTCTTCGATAAAATATTAATTTTATTATCGATTGAAAATTAATGCTGCAGATACGAATAGATTTTCGATTAAAAAATTTTCCAAAAAAAAAAAAGAAGGAAAAGAAAAGAAAAATATTAACGTGATTCTTTTTCAAGTCGTGGATTCTACGAGACAGGTAGCGATTTCAAACGTTCGGTAGACAGTGTATATTTGCAAGCTCGATGAACTTTACAGTTAGCATTAGCGTGTTCCTTTTAGCCGGTTTACAGTGGAAACGCATTAAGAATTGCAGATAATATTGCAGCCGAGAAAATAGTGGCACATTGTTTTAGTTTGTAGAGGCGTGGAAGATACGCTGACACCGGCACTGTAGCGGTATTTGTCAACTATCGGCCTCGGGAATTTCCAGCGTGCACACGTGCGTTACACGTTTCGTACAATAAAGGCCAAACGCTAAAAGAGTTTACGGTAGGCCGGCCGGTCTGTCGTTGGCCTGCAACGAATCGGTCGCCTCGTAAACTTTGACGTAAGAAGACCTCGGCATTTATTGTACTTTACGCGCGAATCCTCGAGTTTCGCTGAAAAACGGTTGGCAATGATCTAATTTCCAATGATGCGACGCGAATCCTTCGAACGATGTAGGTCGACGATAAGAATAGTTATCGAATGGAGAGAACAAAAAATTAAGAGAAATTTCAATCAAAGGTAACGATTCGTTAAAAGAGAGAGAAAGGAAAGTTTGTAACCTATTTATCGATAGAAAAATCGCCAGCTTCCCGCTTTCGAAAGAGTAATCTCGAACTTACTGCAGGAAGTGGACGTGGCTCACGATAATGAGAGAAATAATAGAACTCCTGTTGGCTGTTAGGATATTTCACGTTCCTTTAGATAAGTCCGTTTGACTGCTCCGATTGCTTTACGCTTGAAAAGATAAGTATTATCGTCTCGTGAGAGAAATACGATTGCAATGATTCGTGAGCGAGATATTTCCGAGTTCCTAAAGGAAAGAGAATTCAAGATTTTCAATCTATTTTGACGGAACGCCATGATTTATCGGTCGCTCCAAAAAACTGTTGTAAATTCAAAACGTCTGATAATGCGAGTTTAGCTTTCCTTTATCTTCTACTACTTTTATCTTTCGTCTTTCGTTGTTCCAAGAAACGTGGGATATTTTCATAGAGTTTTCCCGTGTTGTAAGCGAACGTACAGGTAAGCAGATTCGACGGTAGAACAATTCCTTGAGTGAAAATAATTGCGACAAGAATAGAACGAACTTTAGAAAAAAATCAAATTGTATAATATTTTATAATCGCAGAGTATTTATCGTGTGAGTACGCTCTTCATCTTTTCTCGATATTCATTTATTTGCTTTTTCTATTTTCAAACTTTTCGATCATCCGAATTATCGCATCATTCGCCGATTATTACACAATCGTTCGAACTGAAAATCGAAAAGTCGAACGACGCTGAAAAGAAGAAAGGAAAGAAAAAGAAAGGGTGTATCGTTCTCGTGCTATAGGAGCGCGTTGAAAGGCCACGAAGTGGTCGACTGAAGACATTAAAGGAACCATGCCATCAGTGAAGCCTTAAGCTCTTTCTCTCTCGAGTGGTCCTTTTAATGAAGAGTGAACGCAGATACAGCGAAGGTGCAATCACTGCTGAAGAATGTTCGAGTAATTACTTCAAGAAAAATTCTACATCTTTACTTTTGTATATTCGTGACCTGGAGACCGCTGTTACGCAGAGAATAGAATTTAATGTAAAAAAAAAAAAAAAAATAGAATTTAATTTTAAAAAAATATTCTAAATAAAGAAAGATTTATATTATTGTGCCCTTGAATATAAATTATGTTTTGGATTACAAGATCTAGAAAAGAAAAAACTATTAGTAGATTTCTATTGCTGCTTCTTATAGGCTTTAGCTAGAGCTACAAGGTTAACTTTTTTGGTAATGTCCTTTGTAAGGCTTTAAAAGTGTAACACTATAAAAAATATCAGCAAACATTATACTTATACCTTTATTTATTTCAATATATCTTTCTATTACAAATTCATCCACTCGTTCTTCTATCAGTCAACCTTAACAAAGGATACAACCATCGTTCGAATTATCATTCTCTTTCTTTCTCTCGTTTCATCCTCTTTCCTTTTTCTTCCCTCTTTCTTTCTCCTTATAATTAGAGATGCGCGAGTTTTCGTTGCCCGAACATGCTGTTATTCCGTTACTTACGGTCGTGAAAACGCTCTGAAAACGTGTCATTATTCGAGTTTAAACTCTTCCGGGCTCTGCAACGACGAGTAAATTGCATTGCTGCATGCCGCTCGCGAAATTCACGTCTTTCCGCCTTCAAATTCGTGCAAGATAAGCGAACGAGGTTGAAATTACACAGTGGTGGACGATTAGCGTCGCGTTAGACAACCGAGCAACACCGTGCATCCTTGAACGATGATTTGGTGGCTGCGTTTAGAGCAAAGACATCGTCAGGCAAGGAAACTGTTGATTTTCGTAAATGCGATGATTTTAATAATTTACGATATAATCTTTAGGAAGTTGGAAAGTTAGACGATTCTTCAGCTTCCAGAAAATCTGAAAAATTGTTAGCCTACAAATTTTGAGTATCGTCGTCTCTACTGCATGGTACAATTAAAAATAAAATTATCCTCGTAGAAGTCCAAGGTTGTTAACCGTTCGGTCTGTCTACGAAGGGTACAATAGAATAAATTAAACACGAAGAAGTTAATTTTGTAAGTATAATTTGTTTGAAAAAAGGAACGTATCGTGTCTCGAGAACGAGTTACAGTTGCCGCAAAGATCTCGATCTCGAAAAACTGTCCGTCCGCAACTTTTTCACTGCCTGTTGGTCATCGCAACATTGTAACACATACGTAATCCGGACAAAAGGAAGAGAGAACGTGTCGAAACGTTTCTCCTCATCTGCTTTTTCAGCGTGCACGCGTCGATCAGCTGTCGATTCCTTAATACGTATCTCGATCAAGATACATCCGAACCCGATTGTCAAACGTATAAGATCGATTTACTCGTAGAGGCTCGATCACGATCGATCCGCGAGACCAGCTGTAACCGTGATAATCCCAGGCTTGCCTCTTCGTCTGCTCCTCCTTCGACTCTCCCTCCTTTTCTACCACTCGACGAGATGCATTCAAAGGGCTGACCGAGGACTGCCTTTATTCGGAACGCGTCCGATGACCAAACCCATTCTTGTATTTCGACGCGGCTGTCCGCTTCTATTATACCTCTTGATTCCACCGTATTTTTTAACCGCCTCTTTTTCGTTTGTTCTAACAGCTGTTTCGTTGCTCCAGTCATTCCTTTTTTCCTCTGAAGGGAGTAAGCTCGGAGGTAGTTTTCGAGAGGTAGGAAGTAGGAAGTGGTGGAGAGTTGCTCGTGAATTCGACTTTACTCGACGCAGTTGGGAATTAATCGTGTTTCTAAATTTGCGATTTAGTTTGGTAATTGATAGAGATAAAAGACGATGGGAAATTCTTTGGCAACTTTGTGTCATTAGATTCTTTTTTATTTGCAAGAATTTTACGATCGATTCTCATTGAGAATTATAAGTAAATTATTCTGGCGTGGTACTGTAACGTGAATAATAAGTGTTTATCGTTTGTTCGATTCTGAGTCATTAGATCGTAACAGCAGTTACGCTCCAATGGTCGAAACGCATTCTAATGATATTCTCAAAAATCAATTCAGCTACTTTTATTGCTCGCAACAGAACGAGAGATAGGAAGCAATACAAAAATGACTCATCTTTTACGTTGCAAACGCGTTTGCTACGTAAGTGGATATTTTTGTATTTGAAAAGGGTCGTACGTATCTGAGCCGGTGATCCTTGGGCGATTGAGCTAAACTGGCGCAATGGATAAATTGCGGTACACATCGACGCAGGCTCTTCTTTTTTCACGTTCCTCGTTCCTGTCGGCTGTTCCCTGCCTCTCGATCGGCGAAAGAACACAACTGGTCGTTACGTTCAATTAAGTCACGACTCGGCGACACTTCGTTCTACCCTGCTACGCTTTTCTGCATCGAACCGTTCGATTCCGATCCCCGCGATCACGCGTCAAGCGTAGTCGTCGGTATTCTCAACGCAACAACGATAAATCGATTCCAGCGGGCGTACAGTCGATTACTCGTCGATACGGTCGCAGCCGCGGATGTTAGAATCGGTTTGTCCATGGAAATTTGTCCATTCGCTCCGCGACGGTTTCCCGAGTTGTTCGCGGAGATATTTCCTTCGCGGTCTATCAAGGTGTGAAACAAAAATTGGCTACACGCCAGCCCGCATAAAAACGCGTACAAACAAAGGTTCCTGAGATTTGGAAAGCTCGTCCGTCTAAATAAGATTTTTGATCATCAGGAGACGTCTCCTGCCAAGTACAGCAAGTTCTACTTGAAACATTTCTTTGCATGACGAATAGTTTAGAAGATAACTGCGTGTGTCGCTTCAAATGGGTCACCGCGTATAAAACTTAGCACACCTAACTGCATACTAAGCGCAGATTAACATTCATTTCCACTTCCTAAATCGCTCGAATCGTCTTAAACCGTTCAGCCTTTCACTCTGGATGTCTCAATCCCTGATGATCTCCTTTAATCTTCAATGAACGTTGGATGATCGTGCGATTCAGAGAGCCTGCGATACGACGTAACATTGTAACGCGCCTTAATTGGCTCGCAATTAATAATGCAGTGTTGCGTGTACTGGTCGTGGCAACAACATACGATCCTCCTGCACGCGGAATCAGCATATACGGCTCGTTAGGGCTCGTTTACACACAGAGTTAGCCTTGGAAGCCGATTAAAATGTTACTGGACCGCGTCCGAGACGATACCACGCGTTTGTTCTCTCCCTTAAATCTGCGTGTAGACACGTTTAAACGCAGCGAAGCCTCCTTTCAAGGTGTTTGATTTACGGCGAGCCGTTCGAATTGAACGCACGAGCTGGCTACGTGCACGAAGAGAATCCCAGCCTTGCGGTGAATGAAATCTTGCATGCGAGGGAATTAATTAATAACGCAGCACAGATTGATTTATCGTGGGATTTTGTTTCGTCTTTCTTTCTTTTTGTATTTATTCATTCGTACCGTTTATTTATTTCTCGGGCTCGGTTGCAGTGAAAGTATTATTTTCTTAATATTCGTTTCGCATTGATATTAATCGTCGAATAGATGCTAAAAAATGAACGATAAAAGATAACGACGTTAAATCGAGTAAAGAATTCGTTCAACCAAATTTAACGTACGGTAGAATTATTACGCTAAAATGTCAGGTACGTGTGTTCGACGTCTCTGCTATTAATTCCTTTCCAAAGACCATAGAAACGAAATCCTGCGTCGCTTCCCTAAGCATTGCATTTCTGATACCGATACGCGTCTTAACTGCATTATTTATAATTCCGTATCGCTGTGTGCCACCCTTCTCGCGAGAATGCAAATGGAATATAGAGAGACTTCAAAGACCGATACATTATCTGTGACTTTACGACTATTACAAATCGTAGCCAACTAAATCTGTCAAATCAGTGCAATCAAGAAACAAGAATTAGGAGTCAAAGATCACGCAGGGTAAATAACCGGGCGATATTTCCACAGGGCGAAATTAGCACAGATCCTCGACGCGATCGAGCGGTAAAGGATGCCATAATATTTCACTGGAAATGCAAAAGATATAGAAATGATTAATGGAAGCATAACGATCGCGATGTGCTACATCACGAGGAGGTACGATCGTTACATTTAACCCTAACGAGATTGACGCGTCGTGAGTCATTAATCTCGGCATCGTCCTAAAATTCCCGTGAATTCTACGATTAATTTAATTTGCCAGCCGTCGTGGTTTTCTCTTAAGCGACAAGTCCCGTAACGAGGTGGCGCGTGACGAATTTCACGGGAATTCTCTTAGACGCGATCCCCGTTCGATGAAACGCGAAGCGTGTCGTTACGTTTTATTATGAACGTATATTTATACGCCGGTTATTAAGGCCATCAGCTGCTACGGTTAGTTCTCTGGTCAAGTACAGACGATTGACGTAACACGATGATGATCGTTGCGCGTGAACCGAGCCTTGTCCCAGGATTCGAGCGGACAACTGCGAAGTCAATTGTGACACCCGCTGCCGAAAATACGAATTAGTCAACGCTTGTAACGCTTGATTGGATGACACAATGCGGAGTAACGTTGCGAAGTGAAAACTCCAATTTGCTCGTACCTCCTTTTGAGAAAATGCACAGATTTAACAGATTTCGAAAAAAAAAAAAAAATGGTCTTCATCGAGAAATGAACTAAGAGGAAGAAGATAATTTTCTTAATAATTGTCATTAAGTAATCGAATGTGATATTAATATACAGGGAAACCTGTTTATTAATTCAAATACGATTTTACTTGAAGACGATTGAAACGAGAATTTGGAATTGGTTGCGTAAAGCTCGATCCACGTGTATTTACGTGGAATTTCAATCGGCACGGAAGTCCTTGCCTGTTGTATGTTGCAACAAAATGTGCTTAACGAGTGGACAGGCTGGTCGTTACGTCTAATTGCGATGGAACGGCCATTAACAATACGAGAGCGCGATGCGTGGCGAGAGGTGAACGACGTTAAACGTTCCTGTTTGATATGCTTGCAGGCGTGCGCCCCGAGGTACATCTGGTTCTCCGTGTCCCAACAGAAGTACGATCCGGAAGACAATCGATGGAACAAGGACTCGCCCGTTGGAAGTAGAAGGGAACCCGTTGGCACCTGCTGGGCCGTCAGCAACAACTTCAACGAGTCACAGGAATATTCACCCTGTCGCACCAGTGAGTTTATTTTTATACATCCGACCTTTTTGCTTGTGAATTTCAGTATTTTGTTTGAGATAATATAAACAACGTGGGAAAAGATACTTATTATTAGAAAGCAGATTCTCTTCTCGAGATATTTGCAAAAATCTTTCGTTGAATTTAAATGTATAATTGGCAATATATATGTGTATTTCTATGCTAACGTTGCCGGCCGTCACTCGACGATCGGATATAAATTTAGCACAACTTATAACCCATTAATTTTTTCCTTTAATCCGTAGGTTTATTTATAAGACTGTGTTATAGGAATGTGGCCGCCATTAGGCGACCGCCTATGCCAGAATTCACGCTGCAATGAATATTCATGAATATTCATGAGGTAAATTTAACAAAAGCTTTTTGCCAATATCTTGAATATAAAACCGAACAGCGGTCACGTGTGTGAGAAAGAACTGTTCAGTATGTATATTTTAAGGTCACTGAAATCGGTGAGGAGGCCGCGCTTTTAAATAATCACCGCAGTGGTTCTACAGAATTTTTAGCCATTCTCGCTCTTTCCAAGAATAGTTTGATCCAAGAAACAGGTGTCTTGCTTTTAACGGTGGGCCAAACTACAACCTCTCCGGTCTGTCTCGGTCTTTTCCAAGATAAATTCGGAAAAGTCACAGCTTATATGTACACGGAATCGCCGATTTTGATAAACGTAGTTAGACTGAAGTCAAGAAAGCCTCGAGTCTCTGAATAGCGGGTGGTTGGTAAACATTTTCTCTGAAAAAGTTATTTTCGGTACTGAGACCCTTGTCGCAGCCAACGATACATATGTAAATGGATTACGTGCATTCACGATGCTATAAACAGTTGTAAACAGCGTCTGAAGAGTTCTCTCCTCTTTCCGTTTCGAATGCTTGTTCGAGGGGTAGCACGAGCTTCGTTTTCTCAAGTGGTAAATCGTTTGTCCTTTGAGAAATCCCACGGGACGAACTTTCTCTCCGACAAAGACGAGGATACTCCGCGACATGTGGCCGTGTCCTCGAGGCATGGCGACCATAAATACGCCCGGTAACAGGATATTTCCTGTCGTCCATGCAGGTCTGCCATGGTGTTTTAATGACAAAAGACGTATCGATTTTCTCGGAGCCGGTGAATCGGCTGCTTGTTTTACGATAATTTTAAAAACACCGTCGACTTCTTCTTTCTTAATTCGTTTCGCGTTAATAGCCGAATCACTCGATTCCGTCGGTTCTTTCATTCATTTTTCTGAAATTATTTACTCTTCTGCATTTTTACGGTACGGTTCGTTAAATGGTACGAAAAAATGCTTCTTAGCAGAGCTGAAACGCCTCTTAGTTTCTATTCTTTTTTTTTACACAAAGAAAGATAGCTTGTTGGTATAGGGAACTCGAGCACGAGACCGGTAGATAAGCGGCAGATACGAACAAAGTGCTATTTTAAAATCTATTCGAATGCAAACAGGAGCTGAATGGTTAAGCGTTAAGTCCATCACGGAAAGTGCACTTTCTTCTGTTCTTCGCGATAACGTTCGTGCCATTGTTCGAAGATAAGCTCCTTTGGAATGTCCTGCATTTTTCTGTTATCTACTGGTTATCACTGGTCCACCAGACTTTCAGCGCAGATTCTAAAAGTTACTTATGCGTGGCACTGTCACGTTGTTGGGATATTTCGGAAGCCTTTCCGGTCGATCATCTTCCGCGGTTCCAAGACTCGAAAGTGAGTCGACATAAAATTATTTCATAACGAAGAATACGACTAGGAGCGTGTAATTAACTCGCTATACAAAGCGCGATAAAACAGCATACAGTTCAAAGAATACTCTAAGAGACTTCGAATCGAACTTGGTTCGAAAAATTTCATTTCCTTCTTCTAATTTTATCGTATTCGTTTCACTGTGTGTTTCGAAATTGGAAAAATCGAAAAATGGGAAAGAGAAGAGTCTAAGAGATTTATCTTGCTTCTCGTTTAGGAATGACCATTGGCGTGAGAAAACGGTATAGTTAGTTCGCCGTATCTGCTTTGACGCGATAAGGAAGAAAAACAAGTAAAGAAACGTTCAACGAGAGAAACGATTTTAAGACTTGCTCCTGTGCTCGGTGCACGTTCGCGTACCAAGGGCAGATACTTTTCAGGGGCAGAAATACGCCGCGTGGGTTGTTTTAGCGTCACACTTTCCCGCAATTAAAGTCAAGCGTTCGCGAAGCAAATCTTGCACGCGCTCGCGTGTTTTACGCGCTGCGGACTGATGCGCTTCCTGTCACGCGTGTGCTCTACATTTTCTTGCTAAGCTTCTCGAGTCCAAGACGAACTTAGCAGAATCTGACGCGTTTAAGTGGCTTCTGACTCACTCGCGTCTGACATTTTGTTCGATCACCGACGATCCAGCGTTTCGCCGTAGAAGATCGATATCGCGTTTACGTCGACGTTACTTTCGCAAGACGAAACTGATAAAAACGATCGCAGTTCGTCAGAAAACGTCGATATCCTCGCGGAAGTGGCGCGCATCGCAGGCGTGTGAGCTCATCGTCGAGAAATTCTGCGGCGAGACTCGAGCAATTAAACAATTTGTAGCGGCCAAACGGACGAACGTTTGCTGTCGCTTTTCCCGAGAATCGTAAGGCGCGTTCTTAACGGCTAGATCGTTTATGAAGCCGTGCGCTGGTCGTTCTATCTGGATATTTGCTCATTCTTGCCTTTTCTGGACGCGAATCGCCATGTTCGCTTCTCGTCTGTCGACCGGCTACCATTTGTCGTTACCGCGTAGATATAATTCGCATTGGAACGTTTGGTTTTCCAGCTGTGCATTATACGAGCGTTTCATTAACATTCGCGTCCTTCGACGACATAAATCGCATCGTGCAACGGTTGATTTTCTATCAGGCGAGTTCTGTTCTTTGTCAATTTTCAATCGCTCGTAGAAGATGACGTTGGTGTTGCAAAACAGCACGTGAGATCATCGATGCGTCGTGAATCGACGAGAACGACCTTCGGGGAAACTGACTCACTTTTAGGTTTGAAGAAGGTGCCGTCATCGGGAAGGAAGTTTTACAAATTTTTAGTAGAAATTGTAGTTTTGCGAAATTTCGCAGAAGCCGTTTTGGTCTCTTCAATCGTACCATTCCTATTAATATCTTTCGTTCCGTCCTTCTGTTTCATTGTCTACTTCGTGGTTTAATACGCAAGACGAACATCCGCAAACATCTGCCACCACGTAATTTTTATTCCTGTAGATTTGCTCACGTGCACGTTTCCGTTTGTCGTAAAGAACTGCCGGTAACACCTATATCAGCATGCAAATACATATGCGTGTTTACACCGATATGCATAAACGTGCGAAGCACCTTAACGCATCGATTAATACTCCTTTATTATTTATTATTTATTATTTTTAGAGCTTAGAATGTTCTTGTCAATCGCGCTGCTGACGATCGTCAGAATCTTTAGACACAGGTTTTTGCCACGATTGTGTTCTTGCGTCGGAATAATCTGAAAAAAAGTTCGTCGACGTACTTGTCGACATCTTTCGATCGTTTGTAAATTTTTCTTAATAAACATAGAAATTATTTCCAAATGAATTAAAGGACGAAGAATCATTCAAGCGATGGAACGCTGTTTTTCCAATTCCGTTGAAGCCGATGTATCGTTTACATAAAGTTTCTTCGATGCGATCGTATACCTTTCACCCTCGTTTACTTCTATCTGTTTAATCGCAAACACACGTCTATCGTATCACGCGATATGTTTCACAAGTACGCTACTTCCACCTCATTTTCAACCAGATTAAACGGGGACAATATGCTTTTCAAATAAAGATCACACGATGTTTTCCCTTCTATGGTAGTGCAAATAGGAACGATCGGGCGGTTTCCCGTTGGTTCATCAACGTGGCTCGCTGAAAAATCGACCGGTCGACTAATGGCCTCGCGATGTGCTAAACGTGCCACAAGGAGAAGAAAAGGGTGTACGGTTAAGCGCTACTAAAAAGAGCTTTTAGAGCCAGGATGGAGGTGTTCGAAGAGAAGCGTAGACAAGGTTTATGATTCACACTCTATCTATTACCTTCGATGCGTTCAGCCAGTGATTACAGAGCAGAACGACTCCGATCCATCCTTCACGATGAAACGCCACAGTGAATGTTTCCATAGAAATCGGCCTGTTATTACGGCGTGTAGTTTCCAACGCTTCCCCTTAAACGTGCAGCGATTTTATCTAAGTTTGGTATCGAGTCGGAATCGTTGCTTCTTACGTCGACTAGGAAATAGAAACTCTTTTTTTTTTTCGCTCGAATATTTTTCCTCGATTTGGACTACGTACTCGATGGTTAGTTTCATTAGATCGCACGATGTCGATGTCGGTGTCATAGGTAATTGGATGTCCTCGAGTCATTTACATTCTTCTGTATTTTTCTCAAAATTAAGAATATCTTTGATGAGAGGAAAGGCTCGCTTCGATTACGAAAATTGATGAAATTAACTTAGAGACATTTAATTCTCGTAGGAATATCGTTTAAAACCAGAGCTCGCTTGCTGCAAGAAGAAGTTTCTCGTATGCAACGGTAGCAAGACAATTATCAAAATAGTCGAAGGAAGCAATCACATCGAGAGAACTAACCATCACGGTTAATAAAACAGTACGCACGTTTGTTAAGCTCGCGAGACGAGAGAACATTCCCTCGTTGTTCGGTGGCGCGATATCGTCGCCACTTAGACAATAAAACGGCACATTCGAGAAACGCGAGCAGCGGCAGTAGCATTCAGTGAAAGTGGCGATGAATTGCCATTAGCAAGCCGCGTTCTAACGATGAAAGCCGCCCACTCGCTGAAGCGTGGTTCGAGAAGGAAGCTCGTATAGGAAAAACACCGAGAAGAAAAAGAAAAGATGGAAAAACGGAAAATTGTAATTAGAAGGCGCCGTTGCCTCGGGCCGCTAGCTCAGCATCGTTCTAACAAGGCCAATTAACACTTGATCCTGCTTGAATTACGATCGTGTTGCCGATCTCTCTACCGGCTTCGCCGTGGATATTCGTTTCTTGCCCGAGGATTTGTCAAAACGAATGGCCGTCGTCGCTACTTTATTCGCGGCTACCAATAAAAATCACGGCCACTTTGTCCTGGCTTGACGAACTATTAACAACAAGAATGCTGGTGACAAGATCTTGAATTCTTCGCGTTGCAATAAGAACGATCCGACTCTTATTGCGATTTTATTGCGGCTCGCGCTCGCGTCCAACAGGCGCTTGGAATTGCTGTTCAGAGATAAACCTCTGCGGTGTTTCGTTTGTTTCACGCCGATTGTCTTCTTGCTTGCTTCTCCAGGATGGAAATGCAATTTCGTTCTTACTTTTTTCTTCGGCTATTCTTTTTGGACAGTTTTGCCACGATTGATCTGTCAGGGCAAAATGACGTTGTTTGCGGCCGTGGTACGTTTTCATGACGAGGTTTCGAACAGCTCGAGGGAACAATGGAATACTCGATAGTTTGACCAAAAGGTGGAATGCGCTTGCTTTGATTTACGTCACTTTTCCTCTTATTTTCTTCGTACCGATGGAGATATAATTTCACTCGTCATCGATTCTCGTTATGGCGTTCGAAGCTATCTAAGAACTGAACCGATTTAAAAAAAGAAAGGTAGAAAAAAAGGAGCAATCTGATAATAGAAAAGCGTACTTTCCAAGCGATTGTAATCTATCTTACCGTTGTACGATAATTGCTTCTGATGTTAAACCGATTCCACAAACTGACTCCCTCTTATTTCCAATGTAATTTAATAATTTCAACATGGTATTTAATGTTTTCAATTGTTCAGATTATTTACCACGACCATCGAGTTTCGTTTTCTTCTTATTAAAAAATATACGCTTGATAGGGGATACTTAATCGCCCGTCGACACACTCACACATTTACGCGGAATCAGAATCACAGTAGCTCCATTCATTCTGTGCAACTCGATTAAGCGTCACGTGTACGAATGTACGAACACTTTCACCGTACCGTTTTAACTTCATTCTTTAAAATTACGAATTAATACTTGCAGCGAAAATTATTATTTTCATCGGACGATCTTTAATTTACTCGAATATGTGTTTCGTTTGACTCGCGCGTCTTATCACTGCGTTATTTATTTATATCTAGGTAATTTCATTTGCTACTTTCAATGTATATTTCCACGTGACAAGGATGTCGTTGTTTTCGAAGGACCGTGCGGGTCCTCCGTGTCGTTGGACTTACGCTTCGTTTGCTTACTTGCAGTAACTTTCTTCGTATTTCTATAGCGCTCGTCGTGGGCCCAAGTTCGAGTGCAAAGCACTCTGTTACCGACGAGAATAGCACCCTCGCAAAGCATCGAGACACGAAAGAGTATAAATAGAGCGACTGGCGACGATATCCTCCAATCGAACCTGTCTTTCGTTACTTCGCACATTGAGGCAACTTTTTCGCCAAAAAAAAAAAAGAAACTCTGTCAAACGTAAAAATAACTTTCCATTCTACCTATACCGAAATCTGCACTGAAAAGTCACTTTTCGTCGGACCAGACTACTAGAACTTTGCGTATTATACGATACAGGACAGAAGGTAAATTTGGAATTTTTCAACAGTACAGGATTTCGTTTCAATTATATCGCAACACGTTTCTAATGAATGATTCGGTGACACCTCCTAGTTGGAATCATTCTTCAAACCATTGATTTCTCACGTATCGATTTTAAACACGCCATTACCGGCTATACATCGAGATCGAAGGCCCATTGGGACGCGATGTTAAAGGGCAGCTGTCTCTCTCTTTAGAGCTTCTTTGCATGCGCACGAAGAAACGGCGGCGCCGATCGACCACGTTGTTTTTTCTCTGGCCGACACGGCTGGATCGGTCGTCGACGACCGATTGATGTAATTGCGTGACTGGCAGCTCGTCTAAAGTGACCGATCGGCCGTCAGGGCCCCTTCTCGTCGTCCTCATAACGTATGTACGTAGTCACGCTCGTGTAGACCAACACTGCGCGCTCCTGGATCCCACCGGATATTCTCCCATACAGCCGTCGTTTTCTTACACTGACAGTCTCTGTCGGGCCGTGAGCTCGATTAAAACAACCACGACTCTTCGTTCATCGAATGCAACTTTCGTTTCAAGCATTGGGACGATGCGAGCGAACGAACAGCTTGGAAGTACGCACAGGTGTATTAGAACGATGTGCGAGAAGTCGAGGGAAATCGAGTCGGTTCGGCTGTAAAATTTCACGCTTCGTGTCATTGAATTTTTCAATTATTAATTTCGATGGTATCTGGTATTGCGTATACGATACAGGACTTGTCGTTTCTTTCTGGAAATAATTTCTTTTTGGATCGCGAGTGGAAATGACGTGTCAGGTTGTAAAGATGTATGATCGAACGATTCTTATTAAGAGTTTATTAGGAATTATTAAGAGCGGTTAAGTTAGTTGAACGTAATGGTTTGATAGTCGGATAACGCAAGCTAAACGAGCAAGGAGACACGGATATGTAATTTCATAAAAGGCTGTACATGGTAAAAGAAGTCAGGAGCCAGCGAGTAAAGCAAAAGTTCATTGACTCGCGATCAATCTCTTAGCAACTGCCAAGAGTCAATATTTAATTCATGGAATGCGTTATTTATTCATACAGTGAACTAAATTCAAATGGAATAGGTGAAAAAACCTATTGAGAAGTCGAGAGAGTAAATCATCGTGTCCTGAACATTTCTAATCGCGCCACGTGTAATTCGTTAATTAATATTCACCACCGTTAGAATTACTGCAAAACCTACGCGATAAAATTCCTTCCTGCGAGAGCAACAACCTCGTGGCTCTGGAATCTGCCATGAAAATTAGAAAATCCGCGTGAGACAGAAAAATTTGTAAACGACACGGTATCGTTACGCGTGTCGACGTTTCCCTTCGTCCATCGATTCGTAAATTGCGCTTAATGGTAGCAACGTTAGAAACGCGGACGTAACCTTGACTAGTTGAAACGAAGGATGTTCGATGCAATAGCAAAATGCTGAGTTTTGTTGCTTCTTTTCAGCTGATAATGGCCGATTGTCGGTTAATGGCAGCGACTCGTCACGATTACGTTGGCGCAGGCTTTGACGAGTGTGGCCAGCTTATTGACGCTAATGCCAAGTGTCAGGTCGAGATTAATCTTTCCGGCGGCAGTCACATTCGCGCGATCAATCTTACGCGAGGGTGTTCCAAACGGATCGTGAATGCGCGGTTCGTTTCCTCTATGAATCGACGTATATGTTTGAAATTTTATTCTTCTCGTTTCTTCACGAGATTGTAACACGAAGCGGGATAGCTTTGATTGATGGGCAAGGCGCTACACTTTGTGTTTGTTGAAACAGCGAATAATCGGTTTTCTTATCGTGCTACTTGTAGAGATAAAGGCTCTCTGTTCGTGGAATTATTTAGAAAATATGAATAAATAAATTTTAGAACGACTTTGTTGTCTTATCGTGACTAACCTTTTTGGGACTAGTGTTATAGAATATGCGTCGAAATTTAATATTTCTCTAGTCGGTTGAATTATTCGTTACGTCTTCGATAGGATACGTAGTGAACTATTAACTTGTTTCTGTCACGCAACACGAAGCTGCAGAAACGACGCAAACAGTTTTTGTCACAGATATTTGCAATTCTTTAGAAAATGAACGCTTTTACCGATGATTTCATACGTATGATAAACGGAAGATAAAGGTATTGACTGTCCTTGAGAACACCGCGCACAGCTGGAATGCGAAACAGCATGAAAATGTATTCCTTTATTTTTGAGAACACGATACTTCAACTCATCGAAAGACGCGTTGAACGGAAAATGTCTAACGATCGATCATATCGTTTGGAAAGATCGGAAAGCGAGAAGACGTAGCGTACGATCCACGTGGAAATCATGGCGAGTCACGGCCGTGCGAGAAACGTCGCGTATTTCGCGTAACTTCGCGTAAACATACGGGCGAACGTTTCAACCGGAAGTTTCCAAAAAGACCGACGCAAAGATAATACACATCGTAAGTGCACCTCCGAGCTGCATTTCTGCATTCTCATCGTGCGCACCGATGTACGGTGTACAACGATGGACGTTAAAAGAACTTCCATACGGAGTCGGACTACGCGATAGACTGGCTTGCACGTGAAACGAAACCAAAACCTCCTCTCTCGCTCGTGGTGACGTCTTTTACTTCCTGCGTTTCGTCGCGTTTCTACAGCTACGTAATTCCCTTTAAACGTCCCTCGCCGTAATCGCGTTTGACGTATCTGAAAATAGAACGTTCTATGTAACCGAGCCTGGGCTTCGTTCCTCCTAATTGGATAATAAATTTGACGCTTTGCGTATGGTGTGAATTATCAAATAGATCATCCACCAGGTTATGTTATAACGTTATAACATAACCATGCTATGCTCGACTACATAAATCGCAGTGGGCTACGCGATCATTCAAAAACTTGTATAATTTGGTCGGTAAATTATGTCGTTCAAGAGATTTTAGACACTGGATGAGAACGCATCAAACCATCGATTGTCCTCGTTTGGGAAATTAAACGCTGTGAAAACTCGTTCGCTTAAATAAAAGGTAGAAAAAGAAGAAGGAAAGAAAAGATGTAAGAAGAAAAGGACTTTTCACGCACGGTACGCGTTGCTCGCGGGTAATGCAATTTTATCGGCCACTTTTCCGCTTCTTTCGCCGCGAAGCGACATGGTCTTCCACTGAAATATCATTGCGAGCCAGAGGCGGCGAAGAAACGTGGATATTTGTGCGATTGCAAAAGGGCATTCGCTGCAGGCGAGATCTCGGAGCGGAAAGAGCGAATTACCAGAAGAACACGGCTGTAATAACCGCTCCTTTTTCTCGATGACACGTAATTGCCCGAGAGGAGCACGTGAAATAGCGTATCAGAAGCGGATAAAACGGTCTATCAAACTCGTACACGTACGCGGACGTGTGTACACACTCGAACTGGTTCGTGATCGAGGTGAAAAACGGGAAATTATAGGAAATCGCGAACTACCGGCCGCGGGGAACGATCGTGGTACACGAGCGGAGACACGATCGAGAATTGTAGAAATTGATAACCGTGAAGAAGTGACTCGCGCCGAATGAATTATGTATTTAGCGGAAACAATGGAGCACGGTGACGTGCTCTGGTTACCGTCGCTGTTTTCTGGCTTTGGAACATGTTCGAACGTGGTCACTGTGGATTAATTTGCTTGTAATTCGTACGGACAGACCTTTGGAGAAGCTTCGTGATGTTTAGCGATGGGGTATTCTTTGCTCGGAAAAATGTCACGCGACAAGCGAATACGATCGATCGACGTGTAGGATATAAAAGTTCTTAATCTTAACGCATCGCTTACAGGCTGTCAATTATATCGACGTCTGTGTGATTATTGCTTTCCGAGTCGATATATTGCAGAGATAATTTTAGGTAATCATCTTCGAACACCAATGTCACTTACATCGTCAGGTTCCATTTTCGAGGCAGGCTTCGAACAGTTAACAACTTTTTAACAACTTTGAAAAACAGATAGTACGCTGTTATTGCCAGCTGTACAAGCGCGAATTTGTTCAACAAGTTTTCTACCACCGCCTTAAACAGATTCAGGAAAAAACCGATTAATAGTCGATAGCCGAAGTCAATAAAACGTCAATTTACAGGCTACCGGTCGATAAACGCCATTGATATGCTGTCGGTAAGAAACGCGTTAAGATCGATGGAATAAAATTATGACGTAGGTAGAATTCGATGCAAAAGTGCACAGCATAGAATTCGTAGAAAATGTACGACAATCCGACTAATTGAATTTCCATTGACATCCGAGAGGCGATGATTCATCGGTTGGAAACGAAGCGCGATTCATCTGGACCGAGTCTGAATCGGCAATCTAATTTTAATCGTATTCAATCTGGTTGGCGTTGCGAAGGTCGGGAGGATTTCCTGGAAGCGACGTTGGACATTGTCGGGAACGAGATACTAGTCCGAATCGATCAAGGCGATCCGCGACCGAAGAAAACGACCCGCGAACACGTCACGCGTCTAAGATCGATCCAGGATTAATGATGCGTGCAACGTATTCTATGGACGTGTGCGGGAGTGCGTGGCGATAGTCCTTTAAGACGATTTCTAAGTCGACTTCCTAGTCGATAGGTGGACGAACGACCTCCGTGACACGGTACAAGACGTTTAGCAAATGCGCGCGCCAAGTCTTTCACCTTTCCTGACACGAGTTCCCCTCGAGGAATTCCTGTCTCTTTTTTCGTCGTAGAATACAGTCGAGGGACTTTCCTGCGGCTTGCATTGTTGTTGAGATATCAAACCTTTCGAGAATTCGTCGATGTTTTTAGATAATTCGAGTTCTCCGTTTCTTCTTCTTCTGTCTGTTGATAAAGGAAAGTGCAATTTTTTCTTTTTGGTTTTAAGAGAAGTAGAAATATCGAGGAATGTCCATTTTGCGATACGTCTTGTCTTCGTGAGAACTATGACTGAAAGACTGTGTCGAATCAAAGAGTGTCGCCGTGAGACGCCATTAAAGATTTCGTGTATCGATTACGAAACAGGGATAAAAATGATGAATATTTTATTAACCATACCTTGTTCTAGCAACTACATACGGTATAAACTTGGTTTTGTGAACAATACGGTTAAATTTATCGAACGTTTTTCCTTTTCTTCGCTAAGATATTAAAACTTAATTTTCTCGATAGACCTATTTTCTGACCTCTGTACATTTTTCTACGCTGTACGTTGTGTTATAAGAATGAAAAAATAACTTATCGAGAAGCTTTGAGCGGGAAAGAGCGAGACATCGAAGCAACAGGTTAAACGATCTCGAAGTAATCTTTCATTTGTCGGCCGTAATTATGCGTGGAATTATCGTTACGAAGGATCGATTCGGGGAACGTTCTCAATTATCGAGGGCTGCCGGTACGTGGGCAGAAGTCCGTTCAAACGAAACGACCGAGATATGACGTCTCTGTTTAGAACAGCGAAGAACGACGCTATATAATTGCGTGTTTCCGTTCCAGGGTACTGGGGATACCACAGGCAGGGTTCGTGTCAAGCTGGATTGGGCGCTGCCATGTCCAAGGTAAGTTCACGAAAGAAAAAATATTAGACACATAATATTTCACTCGTAGAAAATATATCTTTGAAACGTCACCAACGATTTACACGTAACGTAGATTCCATACACGTGTCGTGGATGCATCGATGAAAGTTCAATTGCAACGTATTTTCATATTCGTTCAAATATATTTGAGTTTCTCGGATAGCAAAACCGTCGACGAGAACCACAACCCCCTGTCATCGCGTCACAGACTCTTCTCGCGAGCCTCGAGATCCCACTCGTCGTCTGCTGCTGCTGCTGCTGCTGCTGCTGCTCCGCCAGAAGCAAGCGTATGCAACTCGAAAAACATTCCCCCGAGAATATCACACAACGGTTTCACAAATCACCGTGCACCGAGTCAGAGCCAAGCCAGATACCAAAGCGAAAGGGTGGAACACGATTGAAGGGGGATTAAAATTCAGTCTTTGAAACTATTGAAGTCAACGAGCGAGCCCAAATACGAGTCTTTCCCTTGGCACGCTCTTTCTCTCTACGATCTCTAACTGTTTAAGTCGCTGGCGTAAACACAGAGGCCCGTTGGATATAAATACGGTAACCCCACGTGTCCTGACGGTTGCCACGTCCCGAAAGAGTTAAGAGGCGACACGAGGGGTCGGCGAGGAGGAACCGAATATGGCCAGGAATGTGAATTCCTGCCTTACGCACCTCCGATCGTGGCCATTCGTATTCGTGGTGCATGGCGAGGGTATAGAAAGCCGGCCTCCGTCTATCTTTTTTTCCTCTTTCTTTCTCTTCCTTCCTATATACGATTGTCTTGTCGAAAGCTCGATTTTCTGGCGCTGGTCGCCAGATCCCCGGAGCCGATCTGCCCAGGACACCACGTAGGCGTCGACCTGTGCCTTTTGTCTCCCCTTACTTCTTTTTTTTATCTTTTCTTTTCGTTTCTTCTCACTGGATTTCGCCGGCAGATCGGCGCATCGACTCGTGCGCTCGACACGTTCGTTCGTAGCACCTGCGTCCACGGTGATACCTTGTTCGTGGCCGGTGTCGCGATAAGTATCGCGGGGCCAATAGGTACGAATTCGAAATTGGTATGTCAGCGGTTTATCTCTCGGGGATCCTCGGCCACGAAAAGGGATGAGTCCATGCTGGTGCGGACGTGAAACGTATGAAGAATAAGAAGGCTGCGGGCAACGGAGCAACTCGAATCGCTTTCGGGGATGAGTTAATCCTGCCGCTTGGAAACTCTGCTTTCGGGGAAAACGTGCTTTGGTTTGGTTTTCAGTGTAGGATTACCACATCCGTCGGAATGATGGATTACAGACTTCTTCGTTTTAAACTTACACATTTTTCTTTGTATAGATATATCTATCTTTTCCTCTATAGATATATTACTTTCATCGATCTGACAATTTTTTTGTTACCACGACATCCCCTTGATCGCAGTCGACTAACCAAACGTCTCGAACTAAAAATATCGTCGTAGCTTCGAATTTAAAGATCATCGAAAAACTCTGTATATCGAAAATAGTGATTCACTGCCTTTCACTAACGTCAACCGAGAAACCAACCCCTTCTCGCGTCGTATAATCTCGATCCAAGCCCGATACGTTTCTCCTAACGCGCTTTCTTGTCCCGGGGCCGCGTGACCTAGACTCTGTCGATCTAATCTGCGAAGATGGGAGAGAAGAAAGGCAGGATTTCCGGCGACGGGGTTGGAATCGACGCTGGGAGCGGCGTTATCGGCGCAGCGGGACAGCTTCGATTGCCGGCAAAGAAATAGTGGCACAATTCCCTGGCCACTCAGCCGGCTATCTCACCGTGGATGTATAATTCAGAATTGTTCGGCTATATAGCAGATGTTTAATGCATGCCGCGGTCCGTGCCCGGCTCTAACTTCGCCTCGGCATTCAATGTTAATACCCCACCCCCGCGGTACGAACGGTCAATCGTGCCTCTTACCCACAGTCCGCCAGTCGTGAAACGACGCTGCCGCAATGATTTTAGGCAAATTCGATCCTCTTCCTCGATCCTCCGACCCCTCGTCTCTGCCTCGCTCCGTCTTTATTCGCCGGTTTCGGAGTCGCGCCGCGAATCCAGCAGCTGGTCGCCGCTGACGAATTCTAATGGCGCGTTTAACTTCGAAATCATGACGCGGATTCCTCGCCTTCTCTCCTGCAGCCAAGTTTTAGGCAGCTTCGGAGTGTTTCGTAGGATATTCCAGGTGAATTTTAGAGGATGGCAACGTCGACCTTTCTCCGCTCGAGAGATCGCGATATTCGAGGATCTGGATATTTGCCGATCGAAAGATCAATCTCAGCTTTTGTGCGCGAATTTTACATCGAACTTCTCACGGTTCATTCTCAAACAAGGGATCGTCGAATCGGAAACTTTGGATCAGAAAACGAAAAATCTACTCAATTTGTTTTACGGCTAAATTATCCTCGAAAGAAAGGAACTGTGGTAGAGTCACCGAAATATTAGGCAAATTTTGTTTCTATTTAAAGCAGAAGCTCGTCCATTTTCAATAACGTTTTCCTCTCGAGCTGTTCGGCGTTTGTTCGGTGGTCGTAGTGATCGCTAGAAGGATCCTCGTGCGCACTAAATCTCGAGACCGGTGATTTAGAAGGCTCCCGAACGCCATTCAGTATGCAATCGGCCATCGATCTTCGCGTTAAACCGCCGCTCCTGGTATCTACCTCTGTTGTATCTGGTTCCGCGCGTTATCCCCCGATCTACAGAGGATCTAGTCAAGATCGATCGATATCCGCCCGATACCGATCTATACGACGCGGAACGCGATCATCGATCCTCTTGTTCCACGGACAAACGCGTACCCCCCTCGTTCACTCGCCACGAAAATAACTTCGAGGAGGTCTTTTCGTGAAATCTCAATGTTGCAGTGGTATTCCCAGCTCGAGGAAATCATTTTAGATCCAACTCGATAGAGATTTATCTTTTATACGGTCGATCGTGCTCGATCTTCCAATTCGGGCGGTAGAAAGTGTTGTTTGATCGTCGCTGGCGATCGGCGCGTCGAAATGGTATTTCTAAGCACGTAGAGAGAAAATCGAGAGTAGAATCTTACGTCGGGTGAATTTTTAATTTTACGACTCGTGAGGAAAGGTCTGTTTCGATCTGTTGTATAAAAATTGGTTGAAAAATAACAGAAATTTATCGGGCGCCCGAATTTAAGTTACAAATTTCTAATTCGAAGTTTCCTTTGAACTTCGTTTAAATAAAACTCAAAAGCATTTCCGTTCCATCGATGGTCCTAAGTAGAATTTAAAATCCATTCGACTCCACCGCCCACGATACTCTCTCCAAAACGTGATGCAACAAAGCTAGTGGAGGCTAAGCTACCCTCTTGTACGTCTTCAACCTCTCGAGCTATTCATTCGCAATATAAACCGAAACGCAACACGTGTCCACTTCAGTTTCACGTTATCGCGCTTGAAAGGGGCTGCTTCCACTTTTGCAATTCAGAAAAACTGCTTTCGACCATACAAACGGTATTTTCGTTTCCTGTATTCGTATTCGATGGCTGGTCGCTTCGTTATTTGTCGTTCTCGTCGAGCATCTAACCGCAGATCTGCAGTTCTTTCCTGGAAATGAATTCGACGAATCAAGAGGAAAATTAAATACTCGTTACGCAAGACATCGCGACGATCCTCCTTCCCCTAACTTTAACAGACACCAAGAACCCTTGTTCGATGGTCGTTTAAAAAATCGAAACTCAACCCTGTCGTGTATAGCAGCAAGCTATCATAAACGTCTCTCGATTTCTTCAAAAGTCGTTGGAACAACTTATCGACCGCCCCACTACGGTTGCAGAGGCGCACATAAATACGTGGAAACGGTGGCATAAATTTCAGCATGCTCCCATACATATTTGAGCGACCGGTTATATTTCAATCTGGGATGGTCAGTTTCCTCCCCCTCGCGATCGGCGCCAGAATACAACTCGTGCCGGTCGTGTTTCGTGTAGAGAGAGGCAAAGAATACGGCCGCCATTGTCTCGGTTGCAAATTTTTCGCGTGTACAAGCATCGAGGCAACGCTACTCCGTAGGGGGTACATCGTGTCGGTCTCTTTCCCCCTTTCAGCTTCGAGCGTCTGTGCGCCATCGAGCCGCTTCTGTGTTCAGCCGTGTCGTACGAGTTCCCTCGACAAATGCACGTATTTGCTTGGCTACCGGTTCGCTAATACCTTCGCTGTAAAAGCAGCGCACAGGACACGGGGGTTGGAAATTTCGTTCGGGACGGCAATTTTTCTCCGAAGCGTTTGAATTTTTGAAACGCCGGCTACCGCCGTATCTTGTTGTGCCATTGACTCGCACGGATTACTTGGTATTTGCTCGTTGAATTAACGCGTGGTAAAAATTAACGCAACCGTTTGTCCGATGAGACGTTTAGATTAAAAAGGCAGATACCGTATCTCGTAAAACTTCGTAGGGCTTCTGTGTCTCGATTCTTATTGTTCGTACCGCCTGAGACTTCCGGGTGCGAGACTAATCAGGCTATGATTAGTCTTGATCGAGTCGCATAGCTGCGAGGCTACCAGCGCGTCGAGACGAAGCTTCGACTCGATGCTCGTTGGATACGCCAGCTTCGTCTGTTAGCTACGATTCTCATAGCCCGGCGGATGGCGCCGGAACGTAAAAGTCACGGTTATTGCACCCGTGCGCAGTGTTGGGCGTGCACGTGACTCGGTGGCACGGTTTGACATTGTTGGTCGACGAGGAGGGCCCATTGTTCGCGTAGCGTGCGAATCGGCCGTACGGGCCGGCTCACAAATAATAACATTTCTGCGGGACGATAAATAAAAGCGGCCCCTAAAGTGCAGCAGCAGGCTGGCGCCACTAGAATGCATACGGTAAGAGAAGAGACCGGCTGTATGTACTCGATGCACTGACGCAACCGAGATGCCCCTCCGATAGCGTCGAGGAGTTTATGTCACAGCTGTGTTTTTTGCTCCGACTGGAAATTAATGGGCCACGATTCTCTCTGGATGATTCGAAGCGTGTTTAGCTGGCAGAAATTTTACTTTCTATAGATTTGATATTAGCCTTGGTTCGGGTCGAGCCAAAGCAAGGCGCATCTAGATTTCTCGGAGAAACAGCAGCGACCGTAGAAACGCGCGTTATAGACCATAAGAAAGAAGCACCCAATGCAAATGCGGTAAGTCGACTGCATAAACTCGGCGATCCGGCAGAATTACAGCGCGAAGCTTGTCGTTTGTAACGCGACTGTGCTTACGAGTATCGTCCGCGCGGTTTCTAATGGAGCAAAGATTACGTATCGGAAGGCAGTGAAAATGCATTCCTATTATTCTTCCTGGCCTTTACGTTACCTTCTTACTCTACCTATGCGGTACATTCTACCTGTATTTCACCTATTACTATTTTGCGTACAAGCAACCGATTGTAATTCTTATTATTCCAACGTAACGTTTTGAATCGATACGCTTCTGTATCAGCTTTGTACAAATTTGCTCGTCTCGTTATCGATAAAAATTATTTAACCCATCCTAGACAGATATAGATCTGTTCCACTGTTCTTCGAATTCGAAAGAAATACAGAAATGAAATTGATTCGTCAACGATCCGAACGATCCACGTGGCATTAAAAATCTTTTCGACAAATCTGTCGACCCTGCTCCATCATCGCTTTATATCGAATTTAAAAATCTGAAAGCGCTCGATTCGCACTTGGACAGGACGACTCGCGTGCACGCTGCACGCGGTTTGTTCGAATCGCGTAACACACGGCGCTCTGGCAAGAGAGAGCCGGATGGGAGGAAAAAGGGCAGACGGCGACACGGCTGCGGCGAGCAGCAATAGAAACGACAGGGGAGTCTCAGGTGGCCATTTAAGGCACGGACATTTCGTTCTGTCACCGTGTTCCGTGTTCACCGTCGACCAGCGTTCGCAAGGAGGCCACCTACGCGCCGCTGCTCGTCCTCCCTTAGCGGCCGCATTGTTTTACAAACGGCCGCCATTTCTCATGATAAGCAGAGTAAAACGAAACTAGACACGGCCCTTTCGCTGCGACTGAGCCGGGCGATCCGCTCGCGGTGCCGTCACATTTTCGCGTTTTAACTTCGTGCCAGAGCTATCGACTGCGTTCCGCGTCGCTAGCGAAACTTTTTGCTCCGTCCTCTTCTTTTGTCGGATTTTCGTCCACCGCCTGGCTTTTTAGTTCCTTCCGGCAGAAGCTCTGACGCTGGAATTCTGGGAAACGAAGATGAATTATGTTCTACCTTGTAATTTATACCGTTGCGTTCCGAAGTTAGATTTTTACGCTGGTAGAAACAACGGAGCTGAAACGTCGATAGTTTGGCAGTAAAGGGGTATCGGTGTTTTCTGGGAACATTAAAAAATAGTTTTGTCAGCTATCTTTGACGTACAATGTAAATATTAACTTTTATCCGCAAAATGGCCTTTCAGTTTTTCAATTTCATCCATTTGTTACAAAGCTACGGTCGTTCGAAGTTAGCGATTACCAATTTCTTTCTCTCTTCGCTCGATACTTCAACTTCCTTTTTTTTTTACAACTTTCTCGTCATATTGTCGATAAGAAAGCATGCTTTTGTAATTTCGTGGAACCTACGGAACGATGTCCCGTAGATATTTCTGGTGCCTGCGGTTCGCAAAAATCGGCCATCTTCTACCATTCTACTTCGACGCAACGAAAACGAACTGTAGATCTGATAAAGAAAGCTAGAAACGCAGGAACAGGTTTCGATAATTCGTATATAATTCACAGAGCTTAAAAACAGGCATATTCTCTTACGTTTTCCAATGCCAATTTCCACCACTCGAGCGTCTCGGAAATATTCAACGGCTGCCCAATCTATGTATCGCACGTGGTCTAACAAATGTCGCCGTCGCGTTCAACAACCGCTCGCTTGAACTCTGACACCGTCTTTCCCCCTCGTTCGTTCGCGTCTTCGCCTAATCTTCTTCTCTCTGGTATTTCCGTACTTCTCGTTCTTCGTTCGATCTTCTTACGATCCTCGCGTTTCCTTCACCGTGAAACGTTCCGTGCGCGCGTGGGCGTACGACTGCATCGGCGCGTAGGTGCATCCCAAGAGAGTACACCGACATTGTCCCGCGATTAACACTTTGATCCCGGCGATACTTAAGCGGAATCGTGGGTTTGCTTTTCGCGCGAAGGTCAGTGCAGGGGGACGCTATTTATGAAAACTAGCAGCCAGAAGACACGTAGAATTTGTGATGGGAAAAAGTCCAGGAAGCATATGTTCGTAGTTTTAAGAGTCGCGTAATCGCACGGCTATGAGCATTTACTATAGTCACGTTCCGAGAATTCATGGTTACATTATGCTCATGATCATCCGCAAATCGTTCCTGGCTGTTTCGTAATAATTGTAGTCGTTTCGTGCGTTCAATTTGCAGCAATTATAGCGACTCCTAGGGGGTCACCCTATTATAGTCATTGTACGATCTTTATAGTCACTTTGTAACCATTACACTCGTAGTATACCATTTGCATTCCTCGATACAAGCCTGACGTAATTTATGTTCGATTCCGCTTTGACTCGAACCTAATCCAAGAACTCAAACTCAATGCAAAGTACGATCTCGAGAAAAAGAAGTCCGTTGTCATCTCCGATGCTATTCGTATCGTTCGATATCACCGTCAACCGTGAATTTGCATTTAGTCTCTATCGATCATTCTGTTACGGAACGTTGATTAATATGTATGCGGGACATAATCTCTACTACTGTTGCATCGCCGTTAGATAAGGCCGTGCAACACGTACCGTTACGTCGTGTAAAACGTAAAGGCATCGCGTGGCAGGAAGTCGACTTCGCTGGCTTTCGACTTCGGTAAATACGCCGCTGACGAGACCTTCTTCCATCGTTAGCCGCGTAATGGAATATTAAGTTCTAATAACGCGGACGATCGTCCGATCATACGCGATAAATGGAATTAATTGGAACGATTGCATTTCATCTCTCTATTAATGCTACTAAACGGGCAATTAGCGAATTAACGGCGGTGCTTTGTGCGTTGAAAAAAATTGCGTTTATAAAAATTAGCGGAACTATTCGCCACGGTATATCGACGATTCCTAATTTTTCTCTAAAATTTCATAGACTTAGAACGACGGAGCATCGATTTGTTAGGAGTTTTGTCGGCTCGTTTTTCCTTAGCTGGCTATACCTTCTTCTTTCGTTTCTTCGATACGAATTGAAGGAGCTGTTGTAATAAGAAGACGGTTCTGTTTCTTCGATCATTTGAACCCATCAAAATGAAATTATTTCTTTAAACAAATTCATAGCCGACCGATACTCGTAACGACAAAGCTGTGCGCTTTTAGATATAAAACCTATACCTTCCTTGCTCTTCCAGATGGATACGATTTAAATATCGCAACTGTCTGCTTGGTGTTGCAAGCCGTTCGATCTCAACTTTGACATTCTTTCTATACTGTACGAACCTCTTGTGAATTCCATATTTTTTTTCACGGCCTGGCAGTCGCGTCGCAGCAAGTAGTATAACTTCGTACGCGTCAGACGAGTAAAAGCGTGAAAGTTTGTCTGCGGCCGCCGCATGGGAACGACCGATAGGAAGGTTCGGCCGCGATACAGAGGTATGTCGATGATTTCGAGTGGCACTCGAGTAATTCATGCGCCGATTAAGTGCACGGTCGAGCATCGGAGGAGAGAAGCGTGTGTGAACGTGGCTGAAGAGCGTTGTTTTATCACCGGCTGCCAAATGTTGCGACACGTTCTCCAGTTACGTTACATGCTTCGCAATTTATTGACTTTTAATCGAACCGCTCATCTCGTCTATATTTGTCTTCGGCTTTCCGCGGAGTCCGAGCTACTGTAACGAGTACGGGGTCGTACGTAAATATCGGTAGGCTTGCGTAACGTATCACGCGTTCCAAAGATGCTACATTTAGATCGAAAAACACGTACGCGTAGAATGCCGAGTAATCGACTTTTAATCGTAATCGATTAAAAGTTGGCGGATGATACGATCGGTTTAATCGATCGTCGAATTTCTGTCGGAAATCTTCGAAGCTCGTGTTGAAAAAGTTGATTGGCGATAACGTGGAATATCGCCAGCTTTGTGTAAAGCGAAGTACGACCAAATTTCGTTCTACATTTTCGACTTAGTTTAGCAGCTTAACGCTGGTCCCTAAACGTTCGAACCTAAACGTTCTCGATCCTCGTTTCGTAAATTGTAAGCACGTTCTTGCGATTTCTTCAACGACCGAAGAAACGGTTCTCGCTGCTCTTGCCAGTTACCGGGGATTTCACAGTGGCTGTTGCTTGATTTTTCCGCAAACGGGCGTCGCGATGGTCGCGAACGCTGGATCGCGAAGGCCACGATCCGCGAAACCGATTTAACATGCGTGACGCGCAACGCGCCGCATAGACACGCGACTAGCATACGTACGAGTCGCTGATTTATCGCGTCTCGGGCTCGTGCGCGCGAGCCACGTCTCTTATCTACACCATTATCTTCTCGATTGAAGAAAAGTTGAACTTTCGTGGGTGCGTCCGTTTCCTGGTTACAGCGCCCGTGGCTGGGAAAAATCGCGAGCCGGTGATCGCGCTCGTTGTTGCTCGTGAGTGTTCCACGCGCGTCTTGTATACGGAAATTATAGGAACATCGTCGTCTCGATCGCACGTGCAATCCACTAAAAAAGGAGAAGAATTTATCAACTTACTCTGTTAGCGACTGTGATCGCGTCACAGCACAAGCCCTCGAGTGAAAATGAAATACCTCGATGCAGACTTCGTTCCTTTCCATTACCATCCTACTGCGTTGCCATTAAATTAAAAACAAGATCGAAATCTCGAACGAGCGTAACTTTTGAATGCAATGTGACGTTTAAATAAAAAATCTATCGGATGCACGATGCTTCTGATACGTAAAGAGGTATCGTCTAACACACTGGTGAAAGTAATCCCAAGAATTCTATTAAGTATTCGGGAAAAGAAGGAATGAGTTCGTCCGATAAAAAATAAGTACATCGTAAAACGTTTCCCGTGGTTAGTTATTCGACGTCGATTAATTTCTCTAATGGAGTGCCTTTCTATTCGTTTCAGAACGGTGAGAGGCTGTTCATCGGAGCGCCAGGAAGTTGGTACTGGCAAGGTAAGGTTCTTTCGTGGTACACCGCTTCCACGGCTCGATTTAGGTCGACAATTTCACAATCGATACCACCTTGAGACACCGACATCTTGTTCGACTTGTACATACGCGTATCGATCCTATTTTCATTTCCATTTAATTGGGATATTCGAAGAAGCTGGAAACACAGGACGATTCGCGATAGAAATTGTTACCGTTTCTTCTAATATCTAATTTCAGACCGTTTGAAAGTCTCGATTTCTTTCAGTACGAGACAACTCGAGCAACTCGAGTCGTTTGTTACGAATTTTCATAAAAAATAAAATTACAAAGATTCGTTGAATCTCGACTCTCGAAAGTTTCCAAGGCTTACGGAGAATCTCAACGATCGATGGAATTTAAATTGCACGTATTGTAAAAATGGAAACATTATTCGAATCAAGGAATTCCCCGGACCTCCCTAAACCAATTGGGCTTCTAAAAAATACTCGGCAGAATTGCGGTCGGCAAAATTAAATCCCCATTTACACCCACTAATTGGACGGTGAACGGTCACTGGGCCGCTAATAAAAAAGAGAAACAAGTCGGAGCTCGAGCTTTCATAACGCCTGGGCGACGGAACTGCAACACGTAATACATCGCGACCACACGTGCTCAGTGGGTCTTTGAAGTGATTTAGAAGGCTTTCGTTGAACGATTCCAGGTCAGATATACTCGATCAGCACCGCATTGAGATTGGAGTTCTTAGCGACGATGTTTGTCATCCCCGAAGCAGATGCATCAGGTATCGCGTACTTGCAGGCGCCCCTAATCAAACGAAAGATAAACAAATGTGTCGTTTAAAACCAGCCCCCTGTTTTCAACACCTCTAATCTGCCGCCATGTTTTCTTAACGACGGCGTTCATTAACAAACGTTGCTTCATGCTCCGCGAAACGTGATCTTTTCGTATTGAGTTTTTTTTGAAACTTCACAGCGTGCAGCGTTCAAGGAAGTACGGTATTCCGATCGAATATCTCTGTTGTTTCCAAAAGATACGACGTTATTTCGAGAGCGGAGCTGTTTTTGCTTTTATCTTCGTCTCGACGTAACGTCGTAGCGTGGTAACGTTGCTAATTATATCGAGTTCTGAGAATTTACGCAGGGGAATATTTCGTTTAACGATAAATAATTACCGTTTCGCTTAATCGCAAATTCAACTTTTATTTCCTACTTCTTGATACTCGCGGACGTATTCTTCTCTTGAAAAGCAAACCAGAGATATTTATCGGCACTCCCCTGGACGTTTCATTCTGCGTATCGCGAATATCGATGCCCGCATCGACGGTGTTCGCGATAAATTCGAAACGATGAGATTATTTGCCACGCGATCGCGGCATTCGTTTGCTTGGCCCCCAAATAATCAATTTCCAATAATTCCATATTCATCTGGCTTCCACTCATGCGGATTTACCGCGATTAACCCGACGCCTGTGATTAATAACGATTCGAACGAACTCGTGTTGAACTGTCACGCTCAAGAGTATCGTAAATGCAAAAAATAAAGAGAAAAGAAAAAAAAGAAAATAAAAAAGGGAAAGAAAAGAAAGAGAGGGAGCAAAGAGCATCCTTTGTTCCGTACATTAGTTTGCAATTAACGTAGAGTATAATCTTGTATGCTTGACAGTTTGAGGCTTGTGACGCCTCTGACGCTCCTCCCCCTCAGTGATTAATATCCGATTGATGATTAATGCACCGTATGCTATGATTACTTATTAATTACTGCCAGGTGAGACGAGGGTGGCAGTGTTTAACTGGTGCAGGCCCGCTTCCTTCGCAGCTTCGCGTTGCAGCCAGAGAATAATAATACGAAGCCAGTCTGTAGTAACAATAATAATTTCTAATTAGACTCGAAAGAGTCTCCTTGGTTGTTGACGTTTAGTCGCAGTTGCATAGTAGTGGCGACCATCGGAATAATATCAGCGTCGTCGATAGAGCTGCGCTTAGAAGCTGGATTAATCACAAAAGCGCCGCTTTACGAGCGTGTATCGTTACCAACGTTTTTTGACTACGATTTTCCGACTTTATTCCGATTTCAAGTGGCTATCCAAATGCAATAGGACGTAGCTTTAAATCGCGCAGCTTAGTATCGTAAACAACGAACGTAGAATATATCGTAAGATGCGAAATATCTGTATTTTAAATTGAAACGCGTACAAAGTCGAGAAGTAACGTTCCTATCGGTTCGCTAAATTTTCTTCATCGTTTAAATTTGGTCTAGTCGGATCAATTATACGACCGAGTAATCGATACTTTGTATTATAGCCGTACTTGCGATCAGATATTTCTTCTGACATCGCGCGTTGCTAGTTTCTTGTTAATATTCTCGCGGATATTTCCCATGTTACGATCGACCATTCTATATCGATCCAAGTTTCTCACAGATATTAAATTCCTATTTCGTGTGAGTGCGCGTTCCGCTGGATCGTAGTCAGAAAGCAAATACGTTTGGGAAAGTATGTGTCTGAAATCGTAGGTACAACTTGGTGATTGACTGCATCGATTGCTTTACAGGCCAAGCGTTTTCACAGCCGTTGAACAGCCGCGCGAGAATAATGTTCACGAAGGAAGGGCCAGCCACCGAGGACGATAGCTACATGGGTTACTCTGTCACGACCGGCGATTTTATTGGAAACGGTGACAGCGGCACCGCCGTCGGCGTACCTCGTGGCTCCGATCTCCTCGGCAAAGTATGCTCATGAAATATTAACGCGGTAATTCGAAAGAAAAGAAGTCGCGGCATCGGAAATTAATTCTCTCTCGTAGAGAAAGTAACCTACCGAGAGAGATCGTTCGTTCGCCTGTTTCTTCGCGGAAACCGTACGAATTCGGACGATTGAGATTTGTTAGAAACGATTCTTTATCAAATCGTCGCATCGAGAAACAAGTTAACGAGGAAATTCGATCGGTCAAGATAGAAGCGAGATATCGTTCGACCATCGTAAAACACCAGGCTTCGTATGAAATTAACGAAAAATCTTCGATCATAGGTCATTATCTTTACCTCGAACATGACGAATCATCGCAACATCACCGGAGAGCAAATGGGAGCTTACTTCGGTTACGCCGTTGCTTCTGGCGACATCGATGGCGATGGACTAGACGATCTTATAGTTGGTGCGCCTATGTACACGGTGCCAGATAACCCGGAAATGACCATCGAGACCGGAAGGGTGTACGTGATCTATCAAGGCGTTGGAGCTGAAAAATTCCGCAAAGTTGACTCTAGGTACCGTCTCGTCTCGTTCTTGTTACACGCGCGTTATCAGTCAAAAGTTCGACGATATTCCAGAAGCGTCGATCACGATTTTCAATTTTTACGCGTGATATTCCTTTCGTTTATAATTCCATTAGCGGATACTTTACTTACCAGGTGACCGAGCCAAGCCATACTGATAAACAGTTCTTCCCAAAGAACGTAGGCAATTGTCCGATTTAAAGTTACTATCGTAGAAAAGAGAACACTCGTGTCTGTCGCGATTGAATTTCGTTGCCACACGAACGAATCGTCGTTATGCGTGGCTGAAACTAGTTGCAAGGAAGATCCTGAGGATCAGCCAGAACTCGAGAACACGCGGATCGTTGAACTCCCGCGATAATTGCTTATCGTTATCCAGGGACGGAGAGAGCAACCGCGGACGATTCGGCTTGTCACTGGCCTCTCTGGGGGACATCGACCGTGACGGTTATGGTGACTTCGTGGTGGGTGCTCCTTACGGTGGTTTACGTGGTCACGGTGCCGTGTACATCTATCACGGTTCGTCAACCGGCGTTCTCGAAAAGTATTCCCAGGTGATCTACGCTGAAAACCTCGATGTACCCGTGAGCACGTTTGGATTTTCCGTGTCTGGTGGCCTCGATCTCGATGGAAATCGTTATCCAGATTTGGTGGTCGGTGCTTACGAATCTGCCACCGCTGTATTCTTCAGATCCAGGCCAGTCATCAAGATGGATTCGTACGTGTCCTTCGATCTGGAGTCGAAGTTGATCTCTCTGGACGATAGAAATTGTACTCTATCGGACGGCAGCAGAGTCACTTGCCTTCCTCTGAGAGCTTGTTTCAAATATAGCGGAGAAGGTGTTTTCTCGAGGCATAATTTCAATATTCAGTACGCCCTGGACGTGAAGAAGACAAAGAGTCCGAGATTGTTCTTCTTGGAGCTGGAGGGAAGGAACACGATGAATCGAACGATCATGGTCGATCGCGAACGACAGTTCTGTCGCACCGTTCAGGTTCGTCTAAATCATTTCACTTGCTTTTCGGCGAACAACTTTTATCAATTAATCGGAGAACTTGATTGGAAATTTTCAAGTTCCGCTACCAAAAACTCTCAAGTATCATTTAATCAAAAAGAAGTAAACGTAGAGACAAAATTCTATTTGTTGCATTTTCAGTCATGATTGTCCGAAACTTTGACTCGTCAGATCTAATTAACCAGAATCCCTTGCACCATCTATAGGTATATGTGACACCGAACATTCGCGACAAGCTTACATCCCTGGACGCCGAGATGCGGATGAGTCTCGACGAGGAACGCTACGAAGACACTCGACCGAGAGACCCTAGACTCTCGTTGCGTCCCGTTCTGGGCTCCACGACATCCAGGAAGGACTCTCTGTCTATCAGAAAGAACTGCGGCTCCGACAACGTGTGTATCCCAGATCTGCAGATGAACGTGACATCGAACGTGCAGAAGTACCTGCTAGGCTCCGGTAAACGGCTGCAGCTAGACGTGTTGGTGCAGAACATGGGAGAGGACGCTTTCGAGTCGACGTACAACTTGAAACTACCCGCTGGTATCGATTACATCAAAGTGGAGAAGATCGAGACTATGGGGGTGCCTGTTCAATGTTCGGCGCCCAAACAATCGAATAACAATACTCTTCGTTGCGATATTGGCAATCCATTGCAGAAGAACGGATTAGTTAAATTCAGAGTGTTGTTGCAACCTGTCACGTCGCATGGAATGAAGCCGATTTACGAGTTCGAAATGGACGTGAACACCACCAATCCTGAGAATCCGTACACGACCGACGATAATACGTATACCTTGAGATTGCCAATTTGGATCGAGACCGATCTACGAATAGACGGTGAAAGTAAACCGAAAGATCTGTATTACAATCCGGATAATTATACCAGCGAGATAAATGTTACTACGGAGGCAGAGTTTGGACCAGCTATGACGCACAATTATACTATTCGGAACCAGGGTCCGTCGGACGTTATCGAAGCAGAGGCTTTTCTTATTTGGCCTGCTCAAACCTTGGCCGGAGACACGTTGCTGTATTTGTTGGAGCAGCCGGAAACTTCTGGACCCATCGCCTGTGAACCTGCCAATGCAAATTATCTCAGTCTGAAGGTATGTTTCGAGACTTATTATATTTTTATTACAACGCTTTGACAGCCTTACTGCCAATCGCCGACACTTTCACTCAGTCCGTTATCGTATAATTATGATACATTTTTTAAGAAAATCGCATTCAATCCATTGTATCGTACACTTGAGCTTTGTACGAATATGTGTATTCATTTCTTGATCGTCCCATACACTTACACAAGTCGAGATTACAATTCTTTTCTGACCAATCGCTTTCACCGAGTCGTTAGACTCACAAATTGCCGGCCTTTTCGATGCATTTGTAAATCGTTTCGCTTCGATGGAACGCTATCGGATACAGGAATCGTTTGGCTCGCGCGTAAGTGCCGATTAAATTAAAAAGAAAAAGCCGAAGGCAGGTTAAGCGATGGAAGAAGCGATCTTTGCGAAAATAACTTCTCGTCTCGAAATAGAGAACGTTCCCTTAAATCGACCGAACGAATGATAACATTCAGATGAAAAGTAATATATTCGTATGCTAATTACAGCTGGACCAACGCAGGAGTATGTACTGGCATCATCCAGATCCATCGGGAGTGATCCTGGACGAGTCGCAATCAGGCAGAACTATTAACGTGCAACGAGGCTTCGACATGGACAAAAGTAAACTGTCCCAGAAGGAAGAGTCCGAGATCAACACCGGAGACAGTTCCAACATCCAGAAATCTCGTCATTCCTCCTCGTCTTCGTCTAAAGCGATCACCAGCGAAACAAGAAGGTTCCAATTATCCGACACTGGGAGCAAGCCGGACGTCCTGATCACCACCTACACTCAAAACAATTCAGGGACCAGCTCTATAAATACGGCAGACTTAGCCGCTGGCAACAGAGGCGTGATTTTTCACACGGAGTCTGGCGGTTACGGAGAGACGGCTACGTTGGGCGGTGGTTTCCGGCCCAGTGACGGTAATAGTCTAGGTGCAAGAGTACCAGACTTCGAAGGAGGCCATGGATCGTACGTGAACCATTCGGAAACCTTCGTAAACCGCTGGGGCGAGACCAGCGTTTCTGGAGGACGCTCGTCTTCGTCGGATAGATACGGCTCTAACGTAAACGAGAACGATGAAAGCTACCAGGAGCTATTAAGACAACGACAGGCGCAACGCGAACGCGAGGAGGAGGCTCGATTGGAACGTCAGAGAAAAAAGGAACAACACATGGCTGCGCAAAGACAACGAGAGGAGCAAGAACGTTTGTATTATCAGAGAAGACAGGAAGAAGAACGCAGAAGGGCGGACGAGGAGATGAGGAAGAGACAGGAGGAGGAACGAAGACAACAGCAAGAAGAAGAGATACGAAGGCAACAAGAGGAACAACGAAGAAGAATAGAGGAAGAGGAATATAGGCTGGAGCAGGAGAAACGTTACGGCAGTTCCTCCGAACATCGTGGAGTTCAGAGTGGTTTCATCAGCGGTGATCGAGAAGAAACTGTACGAGGAGGTGAATTCGGATTCCAACTACGTAACGTCAGCTCCACGCAGGACCTGGCACGACTCTTTGGATCCTTATCGAAGTCAGCGACTGGTTACGAATTGTTCAACAGACAGGGCAAACAATATGTTCAGTTTATGGGAAGATTCCGAAATTCTGCCGACAGAAGGGAGTATATAGAGTTCCAAGATGGATCTACGTTCCCTCTTCAGGACCGTTACGGAGGAGAGAGTTACGTTTCTGGATCTACGGAGACCAGAGACGGTAGATTCTTGAAGATAGAGGGTGAACTTCTGGTCGATTCGAGCGGAAAAGGGTTCATCGTGCTCAAAGATGGTCGCAGATTCCCTCTGCAGGGCTCGTTTACCTACACCGAGGAAAGAACCTATACGTTGGATCCATATAGTTACCAGGGAGGTAGAACCGGCAGCGAATACGAAACGAAGGGTTACAGTAAATCCTGGAACGAGGAATCTAGCCAAGCTGCTGGCATAGGAAGCGACTACGAGTCCAAGTATACCAGCACGCACGAGGAAAGAAGAACAGAAGACAGAAGAGTAACTAGCAGAGTCTACGGAATAGAGAACCGCGATACTCCCGAGGAACGTTTATCGACTAAGATTCCAAATTCCAACGATGGTTCTAGATTCAGGCGAGAAAGCGATATGGTTAATGTGAGGGAATTTAAAAAATTCGAGAAGCTCCATAGAATACCTAGGGATCTTGAAAACGACCCTTTAATGCCAGAAGCAGAATTCGACGAGGAAGATTACGAGAGCGATCTAAGAAAGCAGGAACCGGTTAGTCTTTGCAAGACAGCCAAATGCGTGATGCTGAGATGCGTTTTGGGTCCGCTGAAGAAGGACCAGGAAGTTTGGATCGGTGCTAGGTACAGAGTGGACGCGAGGACGCTGAAGAAGGTCGCTCTGCAGGAAAAAGTCAGGGTTTCGACTCGATTGGAGGCACAAGTCACCAAGCAACCGTTCATAGGCGCACCTGCCGAACAGGTGATCAAGAGCCACGAAATTAAGACGAACGTCGAGCCAAGCATAACACCATCTGCGCCGGATGTTATTCCGCTCTGGGTCGTGGTACTCTCTGCCTGCGCTGGAACGATCATCCTATTACTGCTTATTTTCCTGCTGCACAAGGTTTGTTTATGCAAATTAAGCGGTACGAGTTTGCGTAAGACGATGTACGATGATATCAAGGCTTGTTTGTTGAAAGTATCTATCGAGTGTTGTAATCTCTCTAAACTTTTCTTATCCTTCTAGAAACATTTACATTCTGTTCTCGTTTTTGCTGAAAATCTTTCATTAGAAAAATCGAGGAATCTCGAGGAATATTCGTTGAGAATGTTGTTGATATTACACAAGTACATCTTCCGTAAAGCCTTAAAACCGAATAAGGTAAAGAACTGAAACGATTTTACAAAATACCTTTTTATTTCTTCGACAGTGCGGGTTCTTCAAGAGGAATAGACCGTCAGATGCACCAGAGAGGCAACCATTGAACAGGAACGGCCACTTCCAGCAGGGTGACGACCACTGAGAAAAAGGGCCAAGTATCCATCGATGGAATTCATTTCAAATCTCGAAAGTCGAACTGAACGAACGAGCCATGAAGGGCCTTTTAATCCTCGAATCTCGCGAACGAACAAATTTACGCACTGCCTGGATCACGGCTCGTCCTAACTGTAATACAGTCCCGTGTCAAGCAGCACTGTGACTAATATTACGATTATTGTAATTAACAAAATCGCGAGTGCCTTTATCTCCAGCCCCCGAACGAGGAAACTGCTCGAGCATTTTTACTTACATCGAATTACGAACGAATAAGCGATGTAGAAAAGGTTCTGGGGTTAATCTGCGATTATTTTCTACTGCCACTGAATACTCCTTCCAGCTCCTGCAGCTCGATCATGCAAGTTTCTAGTCAGGAGACGTTTTTCTTTTTCTTTTAATTATTATTATTATTATTATTATTATTATTATTATGTCATTTTTTAATTACCTGTAATTTACTTAAGCCACATGCTCGTCGATGATTACGAGCGAATACGAAGATCGATCGAACTGCCTCGATGACGTGGAGGTCGAAGTGGCCTGCAGCAGATACACCTTGCAATTTATGGAAAATAGATTGCACTTTTTCACTCCGTGTAGAATTTATCGTAATCTTTCCTTTTTTTTTTAAAGGAAACGTCCGCTATGGAGAATTCTGAAAAAATAAGATCAAAGGGTGAACGAGTTTTTTATTTTATCGGTCTTGTACAAACGCTGATTATATTCCGGGGCTTGAGCAATTGCAAAATAGTTGAGATTACCAAGAGAAGAATGTCTAGTTCTGTGTTGTAAATATACTATAGTATATCTATTCTGGCTTACCTGGTGGAATATTCAGAATAATAATTTATTAATTCTATTTTCCATTAGAAGAACGTTTAATCGGCTCGAATGCTTCGATTCACGTCGATAGAGATCTCATTCGTCGCCGACATCGGCAGTCGATTTTATATTTGTTCTCCTTTTTAAAACAAGCTCGAGAACGGGAGTTTTCGATTATTTATTATAATTTCTACATTATTATATGTATATGTAACGTATGATAGAGCGTCGTAACGTGAAACCGGGGCTTGCCCTGACTGTATGTGTGTACAATCTTGTAAATTATTAACTGTATTACTAAAAACCGTTCAGAAAGTAACTAGCTAACACAAATTAATAATTGTGTAGAGAGCGAACAAATTCCTGAATAAGCGGGAAAGTAGAAACTGACTTGTACATACAGAGTTAAGGTGTAATATTAAAAGAAAAAAAAAATATATATATATATTAATTAATAATATTATTAATATTAAAGATGGTATTTTATTTTTAAATGTGGGTGAAAAATCACCTCTGACAAAATTACTTCATCAATTCTAAGAAATCTAGAATTTTTTAAGGAGAATAATTTTGAAAATATATGTCATGAAAATGGAGAATTAATTAATTTTTCATTGAGACCAACTGGTAATATCGATGGCATGATCCCCTTTTATTTCAGACCTATTCCCTTTTAAATAAATAAATAAATTCGTACCCTTGTATCAGGAGATTCGTCAGAATATGATCGGAAACAATTAATTTTTCATATAATCATTTATTAGAAAAATCACAATGACGTAACAGCAGTAGACATAAAACAAATGCATGATTAGCATGAATATCATACTCTCACTGTTGTTTCTACGATAGTTGTATGGATCGTTTTTTGTTAGACCTGCATTAATTTGTAAAGTTACGTCGCGCATAAATGATAAGAAAATTGTTCCAGATATAAAAAAATATATCTTTCGATAATCTTGATTTATTTGATAGATTTTGACAATGTTTCTACTCTCTCACTCTCTCACACATACACACACTCTTTCTCTTATTTTCACTTTTCATTGTCTTTGATAAAATTTATACAAAAATAATCTTATGAGTACAATCATTTTGTAAAATATATTACCGTATTTCGTTTAATATTTTAATTCTTGCGTTTTAAGAACCTCGAAGTAGAAAAAGTGTTTAGAAAAATTTCTGGTTCTTTCAATGATTGATTTAATTTTCGATCGAGCGAAAATGGTCTGCGTATATTCGTGAGACAAAATGAAATCTGCCACCGGGACGAAGTAAATCTTGTAAAAAAGCGTCTTCGTATTTTTTTCCCCCGGTTTCTGCCTTCTCTAATGAGTTGTCGTTGGGAAAAACGGTACAAAAGTCAATATTTTAAAAAACATACATATAAAAAAAGGAAATCATGAAACGTTTCGTACAGACATACTCATCCACCTCTAGGATTATTGCTAAAAATATTAATCTTTCGTTATATACACGTATTGTTAGCCCTTCAACGCCCTATTTTTTCGTTATTTTTATCAAAATTTGTTGATAATTTAGTAAAATATTTTTGTAAAGCAATTTAACTTATCTCGTTTAAACGTTCAGTCTTCGAAACTTCAATATCGAAAGATCGAAATAATTTTCGAACTTTGATAAATTTTTTGAATTTCTCAAATTCAGTGATCAAAGTAGTGTGTCGTTGAAGAGAAAACAATTTACCAAGCAGAATGGTTTACGTGTATGTGTTATCTTCCATTTAAGATACATCGAGAAAACAAAATAAATATATTCACCATCTTCGGCAGTGTGAGGTCGATACTCTTCAAAAACTAATGTGCTATCGAATAATATGTATGTACAATATTATGTATATACGATGGCCACTGAATGCGTACCAGATATTTCGTTTCGATCCTTGCCGAAAAATTACGATCAACGCGAAATTTTGTTTTCTCTAACGTCTTGCTTGATAATTTACAATAATCTCGATCAGGCGGAGGCTAACTAAAAGATTTACAATTTACGATCGATAATTGAGTTATGTTTATACGAGCCGATGTCGTGAGATAAGAAAATACTAAATACGATTAACAATGTAGTTGTACCCGTAATCATTAACACCCGCGACATCATCAAGACATAATCTTGGAATTTCCCTAGTTTCTATGTACGAATAATTGAACTTCTTTTCGAACAGGATAAACGCATGGACCAAAATAATAAACAACGTTTTTTCAAAATTCAATCCTCGATTTGTTTATGACTATACTTCAAAATTCAATCCTCGATTTGTTTATGACTATACTTCAAAATTCAATCCTCGATTTGTTTATGACTATAGTTCAAAATTCAATCCTCGACTTGTTTATGACTACACTTCAAAATTGTCGTCTAAACTTCATTGTCTTTGCATGTAACTAAATCATACACTTCTTCCTGAGGGTCATCCTCGTATCAGCTATCCGGAACCTGAAGACAGACAAATTAATTAATAAGCATTAATTAAAAATATTTATATATATTTGGCTATGGGTATTTTAAGTAATCGATCATCCTTACTTTCCATTGTAGTTGGTTGCCAACGTTGTAAAGCTCCTTTAACGATTCCGCCAGCTTTCCAGAATTCTCTAATTCCTTGTATTTACGATACAACTCGAGAGCAGCCCTGGCATCTTCAGTAGAGTCGTGTGTTTCCGACTGAATCTTCTTACCCAAAAAGTGCCACGTAAGAAAACGCAGCGATACCATACGATGACGAGGTAAATGAAACAGCAATACTGTGTCTACGACCTGCTCCGGTGGAACGACTAAATTTATCACTCTGTGAACAACGAGAAAAAAACATATGTAAAATCAATATGATTAAGGTGATATTAGACGTGTTAGTATATTAAAGAGACGAGTGGTAAAAATGTAATAGTCAATGTATATTAAAATCACTTTAAATATAAGTACAGAGATAGAGTATGTCGATCGTAACCGTCGCTCACTCAATTTTACCGTATGTCTCGCTATAATAATTCGCTATGCTGATCGCTATACTGACTCGCTATGTTACTCGAATCAGCGTATGTTAATCGAAACAGCGTCAACACTAAGGCACAACAATATGAGTTACTCCCGATTCGAATTGTCCTATGACTCATATGCCGCTACATAATAAAAGCAAAAAGTAATTACCTAAAATCATTCTTCAGGCCATGACCAACGAACATGATCCCATTATCAACGAGAAATCGTAGTTTTTGGTACGTTGATTTTAGAGTTGTTAAGTGCTTGCTACTAAAGTTTGCGTCCAAATCACCTGGTTGAATCCCACTGAATTTTGTCAGGTAATCTACTACCTGTTCTTGAGTGCTTATGTAATCGTCTATAAAGGGAGTTCCTTCTAGGGGACCTTGGCTGTTTAAGGGATTAAAAAAATATTAAGCAAGAAACATAGTGATCCAAAAAATGGCTATACTAATGTAAGAATGATAAGAAAATAGTTAAAAATTGTACATACCCACGTATACAAGTTATACGTGCAACAGACATGTGACTTGGTTTTATAGTGGACATTTTTCCATCGCTACGAAGTTCAGATTCTTCCTGATTCAACGTTACAAATTCAGCGTCAATTCCAACTAGTTCACCTATAGAAATAATTTTATCAGTTAATACCATTTTACGTATGTAATTTAATGTCTTTTATTTCTATATTTGAGAGAAACCTGTTTTAGGCATTTCGTCGGACGTCAATGGGGTAAACGTGATACCCCTTGTCCCTCCACTGCGAGCGATACATTTATCTTCACCAAATACATCATAGGTAAGCGGACTGACAAATGGTGCTGGTTCAGGTGCAGGTACAGCAGTATAATGAAGGACACATGGAACCTTCCAATCAAGATTGAACCATACCGCTTCTTGCGGTGTCACTGCGGATATACTAAACAAAATAGACAAATTTTCATTGCAACTTAAAACAAAACTCTATAAAACTAACGAAGAAAGTAAGATTCCAATTTAGAACATTTGTATGCATAGAAAACTTTTCGAAGTTTTCCATCATTCATGCCATCCATACGATTCATTGTCGATTATTCTAATATCATTGAGTACAGAAAATGAATTACATTTACGTACCAAAAATCGTTAAAAATGTACCACTGCGACACCGCACTGCCAGCCGATCGTTCATGATAATTTGGTCCAACTCGCAATAGCGCAACGATATTCCTCTTATCTTCATTACTCTTATCATCGATGTAGCAAACCACAGCACTAAGACTATACCGAATTTTGCTTATCTTATCCAAATTTTCATCAGATTTGTTTCCTTTCTCCACATCGTCATTTCGTACTGCGTTAACATGATTTTTAACCACTTTCTCTTCTTCTCCGGAGATCTCAGATTCTTGTATCCTATTATCCCCTTGACCATTTTCTACTATGACCTCATTGACTGTTTTACTACTTTCGTTAGAGTCGCTCTTTGGAGTGCTAATTTTTTCTACGAATAATTCACAATTGCTATCCAAAGAGATCTCTATATCGTGTGGAATCCACGAATGAGAATAGTATAAATGACTAGGCGGTGTTGTGACCGATTGCGGTGTTGAAGTTGTTATGGGTGGAGTAACTGGTGGCGTTTGTATATTTTCTAATAAAAAATTTAAATAAAACAGATCGAAAATGTTAGTTATGTAAGATATAATGAAAATTCTGAAAAATTGTAAAATGGATTGTAACTGTACCTGGATCTCTGCCAATGTGTCTGAACCTACAGCCAATACGAGTACAATTGTTGCCATATCGACATGGTTTTGCAGTAATGGGGACAGGACTCGAAGATGGACTACTTTCTTTGCCATTTAATACTTTTTGAACGACTATGTCCATTTGCGCTTGCCAGAATGCTTTATCCTACAATAGTGGTAATTTTAGAATGTTAAAAGTCATCATGGAAATTAGTATATGCTTGCAGTCTATGAGATGCAGTCATGAAAGAACTCTGATGATTAGTTATTAAATTATTCAATGTGCAGGACATGATTAGGAATAATGAGTAACGAAGTATTTCATATCGAATATTATAAATAGTGACATTGCGGAATTGGTAAAATAATATTGGATATTGGTAAAATAATAGTAATTGTAAAACTTTTTCATATTACTCAAGAATATTTTTATATTTATGACTGTTCCCTGTTATAACTGCTAGATTTTTATATGAAACACTTATAAGATTGTGTTTGATGTACCTGCTGTGTATCTAAACCACAATTCAGAGCTAATATTTGAGGTAGTTTAGTCAGTTGTCGAGACTGGAGTGTGGGTGTAAACTTCTGACAATTGTCACACCATGCAGGTGTAATTTTCTCGGGTCTTAAACTACGGATAAGAACATTCGTAAATGGAACTTCTTCGGCTGCAAAGGATAAAAATTCATTCATTTTGTACAATGATAATTGATGTGTATATCCAACATACATATAACGTAAATAGTGGCTTACAAGGATGCGTTAATTCCGGATAAACTAAGTTACATAGCAACATGATGGAATGTTTCGTAGCTTCTTGCCCACATTTGAGACAGCGGTGTATATGCATTTGTTCGGATCCAAACAGACGACTGATCTCTGTCTCTTCATCTCGTACTTCGTTCTCCTCGATAGATTTTTTGCTGTTTTTGTCTATTCGAAATAAATATTTGTATAAGTTTTTTCGAATATCATTATTTTTTTTGTAGTTGTAAGATAGTATACGTTAGTAATGGAAATTTATAAAAAAATACATAAAAAAATTCAATAGCCTTTCATGAGGATCTATTTACTACTATGCTAATTTCAGGAGAATAGTATTTATATTTGCAATGTATTATTGCTATCCTTTTTTTTTTTACAAATAATATCGCTATTTAAAATATTCTGATTTTCTTCTTAAAAATATAAAATGAAAAGTTTAATGAATTTATTGAAAATTACAGCAATGCAGACGCAAAACAAATTTTTGCAAATAGGCTATGCATTCCCAGAAAACAATGTCATCTTTCCTATAAAAAAGAAGAGGAAGTATAGGTAAAAACAAAATTAAAAAAAACGTGCTTAAACAAGAGACTAAAAAACTTTCTGCATAAACCTAGCGCAATAAAAAAGAGGATTAACTGGCAACCTCTGTATATCCCAAGAATACAGGTATGAAAATACACATAATTTTTATCACTAAAAAAAAAAAAGAAAATTTTTTAAAACTTAAAACTTAAAAACCTTAAAATTTCTTTGTATTCTTTGGATATGTCGCCACAATGGTCAAATAAGTGTAACAAATAATCATATACAAAATGAAAAATAAACACAAAAAGTGCCCAATAAAAAGGTTACACATGAATTGTGTTTACCTTTCGATGTGATCCACATATATTTACCATCCTCCTCCTGTTTTTTCCTTTTCTTCCTTTCTTCTGCGTGGCTTCTATATCGGGAGCCAATGTCCTGCAAAATGCTAGGGAAATCCTGTTCGTTATAAACGAATGGAGGACATTTTGGTCCTGATTTAAGCCGAGCAGCTTCCTCTTCCTCCAGTTGCCGTTTCTTTGTTTCCAGAACTTCGTAATGGATCTGATGTAATATAAACCTGTTCCAACTCTGAAATTCAACAGTAGTATTAACATATTAATATTTAACACAGACACGGACGTTCTGTATTTAGAGACATACCTGTATCAATCGCATCAAATTCGTTTTCCTTTTGGCTTCCGGGTGGAGATCGCTGAGTATAAGTCCCAAAGCTGCTGCTTCGGGAACCGTTCTGAAAGCTCGTAGGAAATTGGCTGCCTGACAAGGCAGTCCTCGGGACGTGTCTAACATGTGAAACAAGAATCCTAGCTCACAGGATAGGCAGAATTCTCTTTGGCACGAGTGAGAGAGCAGGGCTATTCTTACAGGTTCGCAATAATAAAGTAACTGGAAAATACGTGATAGATATGAGTATCTGAGCTTGTTTCCCTGCAAGAAGAATAAGCTTTCTGGATATTCATTGTGCTGATTGAACTAAGCTTACCTGCAACATAGCGTTACAATAGCTGTTAGGAAGAGTTGCTTCGAGACCGCAGAAGTTGGTGTGATTATACTGATCAAAATCGAATTCATCGTAACCGAGACGTGAATATTTCAACTCGATTTTGCGATAACGTTTAGGTATGGCCACAAAGGTACCGTCATCTGTTTTTGATCGTGAATCGCCACCGAAAAGCTTTGCGACTACTCCCCGACGTTTTTCCAAATTGTAAGGTATCTGCAAAAGAGGTATTATTTATTTTTCTTCAATCAGTCAAACGACTTTCGCTTTTTCTCTTAAATAAATTTAATAAGATTAAAATTACGATGTACTATATGAACGTGATTTACACCATAAAAAAATAAATAATACCTATTGAATACGCGTGGGACCGAGCCAATAAGTTAGGTTTACGTGTATGTCTTACAACCTTTATTTCACTCAAATACAACTTCCATTATTACATTCTTGAAGGAATATATTCTATATAGGCATTAGATATACTATCGATTATTAGCCACAAAATCATTAAACTAGAACAACCATTCGAACGAAATGCATCGATTACAAACGCTCCAACGCGAAATCAAAGGCAGTAAATAGCGTTCTTCTTGAGATTCAAGACTTCAAAATTTGAAACACAATATGATTTGTTGGAAAGTAGATCAAAACTAAAATTACACCACATACGGAGTTAAAGAGCATAACATAAGCCTATAGAGAGCATATTTTAAATAATTCGTGAAACTATATCGCGAATTATGCAATGCAATATATATGTACATCATTTTAGAACACGTTCATTGTAATTCCTAGATTGGCACATTATTCATATTTGTCTTGATAAAAAGTTAGTAAAAAAGTTATTGCTTTTTTGAAGAAATTAAGGCAGATGCAACCATTGCTCTTCAATAACTGCAATTCTACACAGCCATTAAGGTGCTACTGGTATGCAGACCTTAAAATAAATGTCAATATTTCTCAACCTTTCAAAGATATTTAGATAAAATTTAGTAAGATTCTTAAAAATTTGAAATTCGGCTCGAGACAAATTTACTAATGTTTATATTTTATAATAAAAGTCTACAGTAACGGACTTTTATCGGTGAAAATAATAGAATTCAGTAACTATATTCATTATATACAAAAAAAATTTTTATTCTATATTTTCGACTTCTTTTTTCGCGTAGAATCACCCCCTTTCCGCTTGTACCATCAGTTACCAGCCACCATGTATAATTGAAAAATATATTGACTAAAATTAAGAGAAAGATTTGAATATTATGTAATACACGTGTTCAATGTCCTACTTAGATCTTTTTCTCTCATACATATTATCATACAGGAAATTATTAGAATGTTGTAGACTAGCTTATGAAAATATATCACGATCTTTTAAGGTTGTTCATCGACTACAATATTTATCACGAAATGTTATCAGTCTTAAATCACATCATATTATTCTGGCTTCTCTAAAAAATTGAAAGTATGGAGCTCGAATTCCTTTTCCTTACAATATATCGTTCCGATTGACTGTATCAATTTATACCACTGAAGCTATAATAAAGTCGTCAATTAGATTATACTTCTTAGTTATGTTATGCAACTAATATTGTCTGATAACTGATTCAATTAATAACAATTAATAACTATATGTGTCAATGCATACAAAAACAACTATTCAGTCACAAGTATATAACTCCCTAAAGACAAACTTTGTTCTTTCTAAGGACTGATTTAAAACTATATAAAGTTAAAGATAAATGAGGACTGTCCACGTTTGGCAGCGATAATTTGTTCTGTTTTACTCCCATTGGTGTAACTGGCAACAAAAAAGTCAAACATCAAGACTAATATGATAGTATAATCTTAAATGGGAGTCATGGAAAACACTCTGAGAATGAAAGACTGGAAATTCGGATTTTAGGAGAGATTTAGAAGAGTCGGAGAAGAATATTGTACAAGAGTGGGAGAATATTTTTTTCTCACTTGATTTCTGCGAAACGTCTGGGGATTTGGAGCATAACCTATAGTTCCTTGCATCTTCATTGTACGCAATATTTCAGGATCAATCGGTGGTGTTCTTCTGTAAAGATATAGAAAACAAGTTTGGAATTAGTTTTTTTTATTAACACTACTTCTTCAATTTAATTGTCAGTTATCATTACCTACCTATAAACATTTCTCAAAAATTCCTCTGGCCAATCGCTCAATAATGGCTGTCCAGTATAATACATTGGTATTGAACTTAGTGGTGTAATATCATCATTGAATGATATATGTGGAAGTGGCTCAACTGGATCAGCAAATTCAGTTGGTCTGGATAAATGAAAACAGAATCATTGTTCTATGCTTTCTAACTTCAGCTGGAATTTTTTTATTTAAAAGATTTAATATATTTACTAACCGAGAAAATGTATTAAACTGGGGCTCGGATGTATTTGTAGACATAAGATGTATAGAACCTGCCGAATCTCCAAAGCACAGACACTGAGATGTAGAAGATACATCAAAGGATAATATTGCTCCACTATTTGCAACCTATCAATACAAGAAAACTTGTACATTATGTAATTATAGATCACCCTTTTGCACATATGACATATAACATTTACCTGATACAAGCATGTCACAGATGGCTGTACATTAGCATAGATAGTGTCAAGAAGTTGCATTTGTCCCGATGGTGCTACAACAGCTAAACGACTGGAATAGCTGGGTAGGAACTTCAATAGAAGAGGGCACACCAAAGTTGCAACTGGGCTTAATGCTCTCATTTGTCTCAAGTCATATGCCATTAAGAATCTATCTACTGTCAAACCCTGACGACTAAATCAAGAAATTAAATGAGTTAAAAACTTTAACAATTACAATAGTGTTCTCAATGATATATTAATTATGGTGTTCTAAATCTTACCAGTTACTGAAACCACAAGTAACAAGGTAATTTCCTTGAACATCAAAGTCACTGAGAGAACCACTGTGAGTATCAAAAGTATGTTCTATTGATAATGTATTTGGATCCCTGAGATCGATTCGTCCAGCAGGATTGCCACAGCATATAAGTCTGCTATGCTGCCTTAAAATTGCACAACCATTTTCTCCTACATGTACCTATAAATACAATATGTTACAAATACATATCCACATAATCATGTTATTCTATCAATAGGGTGAAACTCACTAATCCAGTCTCTTTCCCTCTTGTTAGATCAAAATTGATAATTTTTTCCTGATGACCCCCCATAAGTAATCCTGTTGGTGAAATTTGAAGCATGCATTGCATGTCTATCATATTTGGTGACCTACAAATTGTTTATTTCTATACAAAAAGTTCATAAGTTCATAAATGTCATACAAATACTACAAAATTAACATACATGTGCGAAAATATTGGTATGCCACGTCTCAACTGACATCGTAGTAAACTCTGTGTCAGAATTAAAATTCCTTCATCTAATGGATGAATATGCCGAATTTCTTGAGTGGCATGAACTTGAAACGAGGTGTACTTTTGTAAACCAGGCCCATAATAAGACGTCACATGACCCTATGAAGCATTGTTCTTAGTCAATGTAATTTTAATAATTATTTAATAAATATCACAGTGTAACATGAATTAGATGTTATTTTAATCATACGAATTACATAAAGTAAATGATAAAAGTAACAAAATGTATAATTTGTTAACTAGACAATAAATGTTATAATACCCCTTGATTTCCCATCCACATGAGCTCTTCGACATTGTCAAAGGTGACAGTGGAAACTCCAAATCTATCCCCCCCATCAGCAAGTACAGTACGAGTTTCATGGAATTCAGCCCCGGCAAATTCTTCTCCAAATTGCTCTGTTGCAGGTACATACTCATCACCAGTTAAAACATAATTTGGTTCTTCCCCTGTAATAAAAGATGAGAAAAGATGTTGACAATGGAAATTCTTGATGTTGTTTCAATATCAGTCAATATCATTAAACATAACTTGTGACAACATTTCAACATTGAATGTAGGTTACAGATTATTAACGTCGATTAATCTTTGTTATCATTGTTTCCGAATTGTAATATTTCTGCCTGAACGAGCGCCTCTAAATTTCACAGTTGAAAACAACAACATCACAGCTGATTTGAATCGCGTGTCTAACCTTTGAATTTTGCAAGATTGTTTTGGGTCGAACAGCTGATCGGAACTAAGCATCATGTACCGAAAACAGCGGAAAGAGTGGGAGTAACCAATAACGGTTTATTGAATTGGTGGACAAGAATTAATGAGACAAAAGATATTACGCGATACTAACGGCTAATGGGACGCCAGATCGCGCACCATGATTCGAGCAACGAGTGTCATAGAACAAAGAGGTTTCGCGCCTTTTCGAGTCTTCCGAATCTTGGGACGTAAAGATCACATTTTGATGTAATCGAATTTATTTTGCCGCCTTCGGAAGAGAGAAAGAGTGTTAAAATGATATATATAAAATACTTACAAAGGAGTTGTTGTTCGTTAACACCGCTATCGGCCGTGGCCTGTATGGACGGGTTGTAGTGACCCAAAACTGAGTATTCCATAATATTCCCGTCTTCAGGTCGTTCGATTTTGAAACATGAAATTACCGTTAATACGAAGATAGCCGTAAAATCGTTGCTCCAATGATCATTCTCTTTTCATAGCACAATTTTGGACACGCACACGCACGTACCGTAGTCGCCTTGGCAACTGTGCAACAAGCGAAACACTTCGTCACGAATATTCACACTTTTCTCGTTACCAGCCGATTTGAACTAATGAAAATTATAGTTAGCACGACACTTTCTACACTTGTTTATCACAAGACATGAGCCGACCTACTCATCGAACAACCTTTAATTCATGTTTGCCCTTTTCTACGCGTTCACCCTTATATAGCTTTATTATGGCTGAAAGATGTCGCCACTTGCTGCTTCGCGCGTCAATCAATACTGCCAATAGCAACGACGCAAAAATCCCTAGATTTCATTATTCGGTTAGTTGTCGCCCTAAATATTGTGGAAGAAAGGCGCGAAGCTGGAGAGAAAATTTAAGAAAAATTACGTTTAAAGGATTTAGAAATCGATGGAACTGATGGAAAAAAGTATATAATTCAAATACTTTTACTATTTCATGAAATTCTTATGTTAAAGAAATAATTGAAAGTAACAGAGCAATTTTATGAATGAATTTTCAGGCCAGACGGTGTCTACGATTGAAAAACGTTCGATTCTGCTCATATATCAGTCATGCTACGCGAAAGAGTAAGTAAAATAAAAAAATAATATTCATAATTATATCGTGGATATGTTTGAAATGCACTATAAATTCAAATCGCTAAGATATATGTATGTGTACTTCTGAGAAATATTTTGATAATTATTGTTCTAAATTCATAACGACACTTGTATAACGCCATCTTGATATGTTGATTTGCCTTTTGTAATAAGATTCGAATTTATTTAGCATTATATTAAAAAATTTAAACTATTATTTCTTAATATATCCATCGACAATATTAAAGTTAATGTAATGCATTTTGTTTTTTTTAAAATATCGTGAAAAGATATAATCCTATAAGATATTACTATAACGACATTTATAATTAGGTTAATTATAAAATTCGTTATTTTCAATTGTAAATTATACAATTTTCGCTTAATTATCTGAATATGCTATTCTTTGCTTCTTGAAACGCATTTTCGTATAAAATGATTCGAGTAAAGAATGGAAGAATTTATTTGTCAGACATCGATATACATATGTACATATATATATATATATATTTCACAATTTTTGATTAACGTTTTACATATTACGTGAGAAACGATGAAAATCACAGAAGTGTCGAAATATTCGCTGTTTAAAGTGAGGTACGGTTATTAATATGAAAATATGTATCGAAGAGAATCTCTAACTTTTTTCCAAAATACATTCATATTATATTTTGATTAGTTTCACACGGTCGTCGCTTTGTATAACAATATCGTATACTACAGAGTACGAGTAGATTAGATGTACTAGCCGTGTTTATTCATTTTGCACTTTGATTTCAATTTTGCAATTACCTATTCTCAAAGACGCTTTCTACGGGTGTATTACCTAAAAAGAAAGAAATGATATCATTGTATTAATTAATTTTCATGGAAAATATGTAGATTTAGATCATCGATAAAAAAAAGAAACAAAAAAATGAGCATGGGCCATTTTCAATACTACGACATAGCGTTTTATTCCATTATACGTTTTTAAATATATTTACTGTATGTAATATTCATTTATACGATTTTTTAATATTTATTTGGGAAAGAAAAAAATATTAAAATAGAAGCAATATGTAAAAGTTACCTTATAGAGAACAAAAACGATTAAAATTATGGTTGGTGGAACGGTAGCAGATTTGTTGTTGATTTTAACAGCGGGGGTGGGGGAGGGGGAGATTTAGAAGATTGTTTGCTACTGTAAAATTTCTGTTAAGTAGACAGAATTGTAAAATATGAAGAGGAAGAAACAACGATTTCATTGGAAGTCCTTTTGGGTTGTTTCACGAAGTAGTAAGAAGTCTCAAAAAATTCGTGAACATAATCGTTGTGCGATATGTAAGACCTAACAAAACAATTTGAAATCATGTTATTCATTAAAAATCTTTTTAGTCTCATTTACAATGTTGTTGAAAACGTACCATTCAGTCTAAGACGTGTACCCTGTTAGTGTTAACGCGAATGAATTTTCAAAGAATTCAATTGATCGACCTTACTGAAACGGAAGTAAAATATAATTTAAGTTGTTAATATACGAGTTTAAGTTTGTGAAAGTTACTTCTGCATAAACGCAATTTATTATCGATGATATATAGATTCAGTTGAATCAGCAACACTTGAGAAAGAATTCCGATTCTACTTTTCCAATGGATCTTCGTATTGCCTTGAATCATTACCTTTAATGCCGTCGAATCAGGCGTGTGCGATGATGAAGAGCGCTCATGAGGATTCCGACCTCTTCGTCGGATTCGGCCGATTGGCGTCTCGATTTCCGATTATTCGGTGTTCCACTGACCGATCCAGAGTTTTGTTTAGATGGTTGCGTTGGGAATGACGAGCGACGGATAAGAGGCGGCGGTCTCGCACCTACGGTTCGATTTAGTGCCATTTATGTTAAACGATACGTTTATGTAGGCTAATCGAGCTGGTCTAATTATACGGCTACCTAATAGGCGTAAAGCAGATCGATGCATTTCGAAAGATCTCGCACTCTTCATTGGGTACCTCGGTAGGAATCTCCTCTGAACGGGTAACTCGACCATGGACGTTTTTCTTGAGCTGATACTATCTGCCTTAGACGAGTCCTTATGCGTTTTTTAAACATATATATATACATGTTTGTATACTCGTGTCGTATTGTTTTTCATATATATATATTTATATATACTTTATGCAACATAGAATAGGAAAATGCATTTCGGTGCGCGTGAAATCAATCAGTGTAACGTTTCGTTGCATCCACTTTTACAAAAATATGGTTCTACTTGTTAACGTGATATGACATTACACGTCCATACTGTATGTGATTAACTAGTATCGTATGCTATAGTATCTGTTTGCGGTAGTGTCTAATCTGTGATACTAAGAATTTATTTAATGACACTTCTACTTCTAGAAATTCTCTATTCTATAACATTTCGTTTTTTAAATACCTTAGTCAATCAAGATTCTCTGTGTACTATGAATCTACACAGACCATAGTCGCAACCAAGAAATTCTAGTTCGCATATTACTATTACTTTCATCGATGTCTTTTTTTTTTTTTTATTCTTTAAATCGATATTCTACTATTATAGCTTTCAAGGAACATTCATGTCGAATGTTTCGTTAAACGAGCATCTCTATCTCTGCCTCTTAAATGTACCTGTAACGTATCTACACTGATTGGATTTGCAACGACGAGAAATATAATCGTTAAAAATGGTGCGTTATAAAGATCACGGAATGGATATATATCACTATCTGGATCAAAGTTACAAGATAAACTAGTGCGGTTTCCGCTGTAATACCTTATCTCTAGCGAAACGTATTCGCAATACTTCAACGAGAGCAGCGATTGCTGAAATGAGAAGCATCGTCACGAGAATGTGTCCGGCGACCAGAACCGATTTCGTTCGACGATCTTTCCCACTTTCTTCAACTTTTTCCGTCGAATTCTCACCGACGATCTCCTTCAATACCTTGGACGTTTCATTATTCCCTTTGTTAACAGGTTCGCTCTCGACATCTCCGTTATTTTCCTCCTTCGTGTCGTTAATCGGACAGATTCGCGTGTAAGTACAATTTCCATCGTAATCACTTTGAAAAACCGATATCAATCTGTCTTCGTACTCGAACCTTGGACAGCGTCTCAACTTTCGATGATCCACCGGGATTATTATCGCTTCGACTGTTACGTTCTCCGTCGTTTGTATCGTAGTATTTTCGCCGATCGTTTCGTTTCGACTGTAATAATTCGTGTTCAAGAGCAATCGCAATGGCAAGGAAAGCAACACCCCGAAGATGGTTAGTATAACGAGAATGCTGACGTTAATGCCCATCGAAATCCGCTTCTCGGACATCTTGACAGAAGCTTGTAACCGAATCGCGTTCACAGCTCGTTCCTCGTACGTTCCTGCATCTTGCATGATTGCACCGCGTTGCATTCGAAGGCCAGGGTTTTCGCGCTCATGTCGAGTCGTTTCGTTCGCTCGACACGTTCCACCATCCACCGCGGCTTTTGCTCCAGTTCACATGGTCGGCACTCGAGACGAGGGTGTAAGAACTTTCGAATTGTTATCGGATGAACGACAATGGGATCGGCCACGATATATATCTCTTTCGTTCAGACGCAACTGTTGCGCATTCTGTTGTGACTGCAGTTTCAAGTGAACCTGGATGTCGGTTGATATTGATTTCCAAGCAGAAGCGGCCGCGTACGCGCAAGTCTCGTGGTACCTCGCCTCCGTTCGAGGAAACTACGAGTTGGCGGTAATTAGATGACGTTTAAATTGACCCTTGTATTAAACAATCAACGCTTACGCAGGAATTGCCCTTGTTCGAGTTTGCATTAACGTACGTAATCGATCATACGGTCGATTATTTCTTGTACTGTGCTTACGTAGCTTGCAGTAAATTAATATGTGAATTATTTGACATCTGGTAGTTGCACAGTTATCAGTAAATGTGGTATAATTGTATGGGTTTTATCGAATTCTTAATTCATTAAGTGGCTTGCACTTTGCATCCTAGGAACATTTTTAGAAACACGGAATGTATTCTAGGGATATAGAAATTGTTTGAGCTCTTTCGAATATGAAATCGTTCGGTATTTAAAGTGACCCGTATATGACTCACACAACACATCTACCTGTTTTGGGAAAGTTCGAATTTTCTATCTCCTAGATAGTAAACCTTACGATGCTGACCTTAATAACAAATAAATAAACACCCCAATTGTCCGACGAGTCAGGTCTAAAGTAAACATCCGTAAAGTACCGTTGGGTATGCATTCATGAGAGTACAGGATCGTAAAATTTGAATAGATTCCCATCCCATAAAATCCATGGAAAGTCCGGGGTAGAAAATTAATATATAAGGAACAAATAAAACTTCTTGAAAGAGTATTGACAAAGTCTAATTGCGATTTTCATTACGACGTCATATTCTTCGTGTTATACTATACCGTATTCTGAATCTTAACTTGCAAATACATAACATAAACATACTACTACTCGACATCTTTCATTTACCCCCACCTTGAACGTTAATTTCGTTCAAGGTTCGCGATAATAACCGATCAGTTGCAACCTGACTGATCGTCATTTAGTTGAGAATTCGCAACAGAAACGTCTTGTAAAAAAAAAATGCAATCTGCTGGTAAGAATGGGACGATTGATTTGAAAATTTTATTACGCATGGAATAAAGATAAAAATGTATTACGTCTATTGAAATTATTCGTCGATGCAAATCGTGTTTCTGCCTATAAATAGCAACGTGTAATAGCAACGTGGTTTGTTAACTTTTCCAAAATTGCCAGTGGACCTTGATTAGCTATCGGAAGATAAGAATTAACGCGTGTATATCTGTCGATAATCTATAACATTGACGCATACTTAGGTACAACATAGGAAATGTGTTTCAATCTCGGTACAATCTGCAAACCAGCGAGGAAATCTAGTTGCAATGCTAACAGTATGTCGGAACTTTTCTTCCTTTCCTCGCGTTAACCAGGATTAACTACCGCGATCATTAACTGCAGGCCTAGTTTCAGATGAACTTCGAATCACCGATGCAAACAGCGCATTAACTACCTAGATAGCCATCAATCATTAATTAAGTTCAACAGAGCTCAACTTTGACGATCAGATTGAAGTTGGCACTCGTTCCCTGTTTTTACAGTTATTTACCGCTCATTGCATCGTATTTTATACTCTTCTGTCATTGCACAAGCTGCTAAAATTTTACCCAAATTTTCAGATATTTAGAGACAGGGTACTAATTTGCCTCACACTACTGTTCAAGTTCTTGTTCCTTGTAAGAAAATCTTAATTACGGTTTTGGAAGGTACATAAGAAATATTTATTGGCGATAATACGGTATTTGCTAGAAAAAAAAAGTATTAAACATAAAAGATATCAAACGTATTCCCTCCGTAGTATTTTGGCATCTCTTCGTCTTCTGCTTCATCTTTTTTCCATCTTTTTCTCTTCCTTCACCGACGGTGTACTCGCGTACTAATTACGTTCCGCACTTCTTTATCTCCTTCTGATTAATCAGAAAACTCGTATAAGACGTGGCAACCGCGGACATCCTACGCCACAGATATTTTCGCGATAGTTTCTATCCTCCGTAAAAGCGAAAAATCTGCATGAAATATAAGGCACGAAGGAATCGTGCCCGCGGTGATAGCGGAGTGGAAGCCCGAAGGCGGCACAACAGTCGATTCATCGCACGATACATAGGCGATTCGGTTTCGCGTGGAGAGGAAGGAAGCGGTAGCAAGCGGCGGCAAGGGTGCAAGGGAACGCTTTGAAATGGGCAGGTTCTCTAGCGCGTGCATACATAAATAATATTAGACAATATCGAATTAAAATTCGCATCTTTCTGGCGAGCAACAATGGACCGTGGCGCGGCCAACAAAGGAAATGCCCGCCGCAACGGCGGCGGCGGAGGTGGTGGTGAGTGGTGGTGATGCTGCGGTGCTCATGGCCGGTGGTGGTGGTAGTATGGTGGCGGCGGCATTTATAAAAGTAATAAAACAGTCGAACAACAACTCGATGGAGTGAGTTGGCAATCAGAAAGAAAGAGAGGTAGCGAGGAAGGTAGAAAGGGCGAGCGAGCGAGATATTCCGCGAAGGTGAAAAGAGGAGAGCGAAAGGAGATACAGAAAAACAGAGCAAAAGAGAGAGACGGAGCACAGGAGAACAGCGACCCGACCCGACCGACCGGTAGCCCAGCCAGCGCACGTATATCTTGCTCTGCTACACCGCACGCCGATTCTTCGAGGTTCTCATTGATGGATTGGTTCGCCACCGAAACCGAGATACTCCACCTATCATCCCTAAGCAAGAGCTTATCGTCCACTTAAATATTCCATTTCCCTCTAAAAGATTATAATAACGTATTATCGGGATTAATAATAATTAATATATACGAGCCGCATGATCCGTAAAGGAGATCTCGAGAACATCGAAAAGGCGTATGATCAACTGAGAAAACGTAAGAAATTAACTTCTTTAGCGAGCTAACTTGCTCGGCACTTTAACCAACTCGATTATTAATCCATCACTCGGTAAGGTTTATGTACTCGGTGAATCCCATTCGTATCTTTTCTCGGCCATTCGTATCGTTTGAACATCCGTTTCGCGGATAGCGCAAACATTAATTCAATCTTAATACTAGTTCCGTTCGTAGAGTCGTAGAGTATTCACGGCCGATGCGGGAACCAGTTCTCTAGACGAAAGAAGCATAATGAGATTAGCTTACGGGCAAACATCGAAAAACGATGTTGGTGCAGGATACCGGCGTTGTATCGTTGGCGAACGAGCCGCAGGTGCGTCCAACCGATTATCGGGAGGCGAGTCGGTGCGCGAAAGACGAGAGGTGAGCGCTCCCTCCCTGGAGGTTGAGAGCCAGGGTATGTAGAGCAGATGCTCTGGCCATGGCAGTGGTGGCGGGGTGCGTGATTTTTCACCGCCGACAGCTCCTCCTTCGAGAACCGCGCATTCCACCTCCTTCCTTCTGCTTCTTCGACCGCTCTCGCTTCTTCGCCAGTCGGTCTCCTTCATCCTTCACTCTTCGTTTCGCAACCGTTGCTTCTGCCGTTGCTGCCGTTGCCGTTCCTCGTCTTTCTCTCTTCCTCTCTTTTCCTCGCGCCCTACCAGGCGTAGCTTCCCTCTCTTTCTCTCCTTCGGTGGCGAACATTCGCAACGTATGCCGCGGACACGCCACTGGACACCAGTTGCACGATCTTAGATTTGCTGATCTCGCGTCCAGAGTGCACCGACACATAGGGATGCGCTCTGGTGCAGCACACGAGGGGCACGCCTGTGTCCGCTCGCGTGTGCACATGCACGCACGCGATACACAAACGGCCCGTGACTGTTCCCAGAAATGATTTTCAATAATCGACCGACAGGGAAACGCGAAAAGGTACCGATGCGCCTTCCTCTTGACGCGTCGACGTTAACTTTGCGCCGTTGTGATTTTTATCGATTATCCGTTCACTAGCGCCTCGTATCCTTCGCATAGAACACGCTTACGGGTAATTGCAAAATGTCCGTATTATTCATGGACAGAAGAAATCGTTGCAGATAGTCGAAGAAACGAAACTGAACCACCCAAAATGGAGACCACCTGAAACACCTCATTAACTTCACCACCTCCATCAATGTCTCTGCTTTTCTCTACCCACCTGGTGGATTACGATTTACAAGCAGCCGTCGTACCAGGCATCGTTCGTTACGTTCGTAATTTACATTTGCCAGTCGGCCACGTACAACATACTTGAGTCAGCGTTGAATAGAATCAACACCGGCCGTTTTGCCAGGGTACCATGTTGAAACGAGTGATTTACGTAAGCTTGTCGATGTGTAGCGCGGCTCGGCTTCGATAGAAAGCGAGATCGACTTGTAAATCGGCGTGTCATTATGCAGATAGCCGGGATGCACGAGCGGTACGTCGAGCGAAAAACGCGGTATCGCGCGGTATCGAGACACGCTGGTGTATCGGGGGGTCCTGGGGATTTACAATCGACTGAGAGATCGGAAATCACCGGCCATGCCAGGCATTAGCCGTCAGGAGGTATCGAAGGCGCGAATACGGCTAATTGGCGTAGCACGAGCCGCGTATAGGTAGCTTAGGGGAGTCGCATAGCTGCGAAATTTTCAGAGAAGGCGTTTATAAAGCGCGTACGGTCAGCGAGCCGGAGGGCCGCGAGGGTTTTAACAGAGTCGCGTCTCGCTCGAAAGAAGAAGCCGGAGAAGAGAAGGGTAGGCATCGCAATTACGCAAATTGCGGCTCTGTTCTCGCCTGCTCCGGGCTGACTGCCTGCGGGAGGGCATCATGACGACCAGTACAGGCTGAAGGGTGGCGTTACGTGGAATGCTCGTGGTTCATGCTCGCGTTCATGGACGCTAACTACTTGCTCTACGATTGTTTGCTTACAAAAGATGGACCACGTTTGTAGGGAGAGTTCGATAACTAGGATATCTGGTTAAGGTTTCGCTGTCCAATTTTTTCCCGTGAAACGTCGACGGATCTTTGACCAAATTTATGGCTGGACGACCACCGGCGTAAGCTCGATTTAAAAAATGTATCCTGCAGTAATACGCGGTATATGCTTTTTCGGAGCTCGTATGCGAACTCGTAGCGTCGAAAAGGTTAAACGAACGATCCAAAGATGGAGTTTGTTATCGTAGATACGCCGTGGCTTTCTCTAGTCTGGCGGATCGTCGGCGATGGCTCGCCTACCGCGAACATTCACTCCGGAACGAGAGGGATCGGTCTAAGAGCGATGAAAAATGCTGTTTATATCGGGGAAACTGGTTGAACGGCGGTCCGTTTCGACGGGCAGGCAACGGAGCGCGTGCCTGCCGCGGTCTTATTAGCGCTGATCAGCCTTGCGATAAATTTATGTGCCGTGCAAGATATATATGCCGCGAGGCATCGCCACGTGGAAAAAACGACGCCGTTACACACGCGGGATCCCCGTAGTTTCTGGTTCGATTCCGTGGCCGTGTCGCGGCCGTTTTTGCTCTGGCGACGCGCCGTACGCACACGGCGCTGACACTGCGTCTAACAGAGAGCGACAGAAAATCTATCAGGCTTTCAATGAAAGCGCTGGATACACCGCGGCTGGAATTTCTAATGCCAAGGCGCGCGCCAGCTATGTCGGGCACGACGATTGGCGAGAAATCGTTTCACCACTTTGTTACGTTGTTTTTGTCGCCAACACGAATATCTATCCTATCATGTCGTATCGCCGTCTCTTCATTCTCTTCCCGTTCTTCTTGTATTTTCTTCGTGGGATAATCCGGGGCAAGATAGATCTCGCGTTAAAAAAAAAAAAAAAAAAAATAAAAAGAAAAACGTATCCATGTTGAATATTTTTGAAATATCGAGTGTTATACTTTTTGGCTCGCATAGCGAGCTATGTTTCATGGAACTACGTTTCATGGAGTTCCACCGATTCTACCGATGATCGGTACAGTGTACTGATTCTACCGATGATCGGTACAGTCTACTGATTCTACCGATTAGTAGGATCGTTCCACTTTTTCCCCTTATCTTCTGTGTTCGACCGTTCCCCTGGGACGGTCGAAACGGGAGGGTCTCACGATTCCAGAACAGGTAGATATAAAAAGCAAAATGAAGAAATAAGAGTAAAATCCATAATCTGGATTGATATAAACGCTTAGGCCGACAGGAAGGGTCGCCGTTTTAAGCGTCACGAGTCGGAGTCGCGTAAAGAAGAGAGCGATGCAAGCGTGAAGCCGCTCACCAGGGGCGTATTAACGGCGATGCCATAACGTGGGCATTTATTTCTCTATCGGCGGCATCCGTTGGAAGCTGGAAGCCACGACCACGGCAGGCAACGATGGAAATTTATACGGAGCCGATAATTAGCGAGCCGAATCGGCTCCTGGGAGGAGTAGCTCAGTGGCCGCGGTAATCGCCGTAATTTATGCCCGCTTCTCGGGATATAAGCTCGTTGAGATAGGCCAGGAGCGTAAAAAGGCGCACGGCGAAAATGTCGCCCAATTAACGGCGAATTGGAGCGGCCGAGGTCGCGCGCGTACACACCGTGCCATTCCACTGCGATGTGTGGACACGCGTGTACACGCGTGTCTGCTGCACGTGTGCGTGTATACAGGGTGACCCGGCGAGATCGCATTTCCATAAAAGAACCGAGGATGGAACGACGTTCACCGTTGTTTATTGGTCGCTTCTTTGGGGGCTGAAGTTTTATCGAGGCAGTCTTTGCTTAAATTTCTTCCATCGTACGATCGTATTGGAACCAGTTGATTTGCGAGTATACCTGTCGAACGTGTTTGAGAACCCGAGAAATATCGTGATTTTTGAAAAGACAATGGAGGTTGCAGGGTAATTTATAGCGAAGTTCTCTGAATCAAAGAAATATGTACGTTCTTTTCTGATAATCGTGTATTTGAGATACAGAATTTACGCCATTCCGAGATCGACTTTGTTTCAGTAAAACTAGAATAATTGCGTTCGCTTCTAAAAACGTAACTTACCTACCTACCTATTCTTTAGAAAATTTAACGTTTCGTGTCACCGGCGTTATATTCTTCTGTCTTTTATCTCAGACCATTCTTATTTTCCGTACTACGAATCTACACTATACTAATTTTATTACAATGCATTTTGTGTTAAGTAGAGCGCAAAACCTCTATTGATTCCTCGCAACGTGAAAGCTAAAGTTTTTCTAATTTTGGAATCCGATAGATCCTGATCCATAGTGCATGAATTCAAAGAGGATCAAAGCCGTCTCAACTTTGATATTCACTGATACACGCAAGCCTAATATGACGCCCCTCCTTAAAATATCCAATTTTAGAATAACAAAGTTATCGTTTCTATGCCATCACTGTTTGATCGTTACGTGAAAACGCTCGAATATCAAAAAAACAACCGACAAATATACTATAAGATCCCTGTACGTTAAAGATTCTACGTAGAACCGTCCAAACTGTCAATTATGATTACTCGATTACGAGAAAAGGGCAGTGAAAATAAAAACGATATTCGTATAAAAATATCGGACCATCGAATCTGGATTGACGGCAATCTCGCAAACGACACACGTTATTGAAGCTTCCTTATTAAATCGTTAAACTCGTTCGTCGTTTTCGCTATATTTCGATCGGCAGAAGCTCGAAGCGCGGCTACGAAATTCGCAAACCAATTCGAACGTATTACGTATTATCAGCTTAACTCGATACTTTGTTTTAAATCTATATTTGTTCGTATTTGGCGGCGCGTTGCAGAACTGTGAATGTATTTAAATAACTAATCCTCGCCGCTTGTGAAAGAAATTAACGTTAACAAAGGCAAATCAACCTTAATTAGATCGGTTTTAGCCTCCGCAAATGTAAATGCGACACGATTTATTTTTACCAGGAACGTAAACGACGCGTTAAGAGATACGAGCTCTCTAAATAAAGAAATTATTACGTACGAGGGATTGGTACTTCGGTTGACGAGCTAACTCATCTACCCAGGTTAAACGGGTTAAAATCGAGCACCTTGTATATAAATACATACAGATATTCTTAAAGATTCTTACGTGCGGTCAGGTACATAGAGGTGGCGGCAGAGGAGCGTACGCTTAACGAGTCGCTGGCGCAAAAGCCGCCGCTTCGCCATTAGCGAGAGCGGACTGCGCGAGTGAAACCCACCAGGTTTAAATAGCGCGAGCGTTCAACCGGACCAGGAGGCCCGGCCTCGCGTTACCGCGCCTCCCTTTTGAACTTCGAGCCACTTTTACGATTTTATTATTGGCTCTTACGCTCGCGATATTTATGCGACGTCGCGCGATATTTTCCACGGCGCAACGCGTCGACTTTAATGGTATCCACCCTTCCCCTGTGCGCGCGATCCACGACCCTCTTAGGATCGGCGCATCGCGCGATGCACTAATAACGCTTCGACCGAGCGGAACTTAATTAGGAGGCCGCGGACAACGAGCGGCGAACGAGCATCCACTCGTTGCACACCGCGCCGTTCAAACGGCCTCGAATACTGCAAATTTCCAATTCCATCGGGATTCCGGCCACGCATTCGTTCGATAATTTACCTGTTTGCTCTTCCCCGTTGATTACGCCGCGCGCTGTTTCGCAAGAGAAAAACCCACACTTTTTTCGATGGCTAAAGCGAACAGATACGATTCATTACATTTCTGCCGTAATCAAATCGCACAGTAGCTTGCCATTGCTCTTCCACGATAGCCTAATCTAGATCGAAATTCGTAGAAATTTCAGGCGAATGTCTTTAACTTGTAAACTGTGATGCACGATTTAGAGTAGGTGAATAATTTCTGTGAAACGAATCCCGTATCGTCGAGTCGCCGGAGAAATTATCCCAATCTGTGATTTCCTGATTATAAAATTGGTATTTGAGAACTGGTTGTTGGTGGAAAAGGGATAAGATCGACGCAAGAAATTGTACTTTTCAAATTCTTTTGCGTTCAACCAGTAAGTTAAGCTTCTCATCTTTGTACTCGAGAACATTAAAGACTCGTTCTTTCGTAATTTGTACCATTCCTTCATTCTTCTAAACATTATTCGAAACGAAAAAAACACGATGTGGTGTCAAAGGAGAGAACTGTCCAATATTTTATATCTTATTCGCTTTTGATTATCCTATAAAAATCGTTCTCTAATCGCTCGCGGTATGGGAGTTATGTAAATTACGCGTCATTTTGCTGACCGTTGCCAACAAGCGTTTTTCCTTAGGCTTTTTATCGCGTTCGATAATAACGTTCGATGAAGATACGAAGTGCTGTCAAAAACCTATCCATTGATCGCATGACAAACCGTACGGAGGTTCGATAATCTACCACGTCTATCGCATGTTAATGATCCTAATAAATGTTACCGAAGCAAGCAGAAGAGCATTGACATTGAGATAAATCGATATATCTACGCATCTCCGACGGCCACTCCGGTTAATATTTATTTATGCATCTTTACCAGCCAGTTTCAAACTCGTTTGGCGACGTAGGACCTTCTTCTCTCACCTTCGTTCACGAAAGCCTCTCAGGGCGAGCCTACGACTCCTCTTGAACCAGCCATTTTCCATTAGTTTCAAAATTTCAGTCCTCTATCGCCAAAGTATGAAAAGATTACAAGCGTGTTTGGATTATTCGAGGAATATATGGAGATTTTCCGAGATTTCATAAGATTGCCAAGTAACTCGCAAAATTGCGAATGTTTCTAACTCGAACTCTTCCTCCTTTCCAATGGCAAACTTTCCCATAATACCTTTCCACGAAATCGCGAATGGAGAGAAGGGTGGACTGAGATCGTCCGCGTGAACTTAACGTACACCTTGATGTAGCTGTTGAGATACTTTGGTCGCGGAGATGTTATCGAGAGCGTGTTGCCTATGGTTTCCACGAGCAGCGTCCATATATGCAAAAGAACGAATCGCACGTTCTATTTGTTCGGCGATCGGTGCACGTGTGTGCGTTCGATTCTCTGTTCTGGCTCGGGCTCGAAAGCGGTTGCAGAAGGGACCGTTAGAAGTGGATAACGATATTCAAGTAGTTTAAAGGAGGTCTGTTCGCGTTGCGTGCCGATCGTGTCTATTTTACGAGGCGCGAACGACAGTCTTTCCTTGCGATCGGCCATCACCAATGGACAACGCCTCGCATGTTCCCGACAGCGAGGCCAAGCAGCGCTAAAGTACCCGTGATTTTCAAATTCTCCGTTCGGTGACCGTGTACACAGCAGGACATACTTGTCTCGAAGCGCATTGACGACTCCGAACATGCTTGTTCAGCTTCGTGACTTTTAGTATGTGACCAAGTTCCAGTCATAAATTGCTTAATATTTCCGTTTAATGCGCATTATCCTTGCGCTCGTTGCTGTTTAGATTTCTCTATTTGCCAATCGTTAAACCGAAGTACTACCTTTCGTGGATGAATGCGAAGCATGAGATGCGTGATTCTATGTAATTAGAAACCTGCACCGTGTACATACTTAAGAATAGTCGTAAAATATAGAGGAAGTACCGGAAACTTGGGATGGAAGGGATTGTGTTATCTCGATATCCGATATTTCCAAAAGTCTCAAATTGTGATGCAATTAAAAAAAAACAAAAAAATCGGGATATTCAAATTTAATAGAAAATTCTACGTGGATACACACGTACCTTTTATCCACGTTTGGAACAACTAAACCAGCGCTCGATACATCTCGCTAGATTTTTGCAACTTCACGAATAATTTGCACAGTCAGTAACCGACGGACGAGCGCTACGTAATCCCGCGGTACAATTGAGATATCGTAAAGAAGTGAACATTTTTTCACGAGCTCCGATCTGCGATCATTGGCGGGCAATTAGCCAGCTCTTTAAAACGAGCAATTATTTGTCACGGCGGTTGTCGAGCGATCGAGATTGGTTTCACGATATTGTAAATAACAACCGGGTACCGACAAATCGTTATCTTCGCCGCGAGCTTTTAGCCCGTGGTCCACGGGCACGAACTTTCGATTAAAATTATCTACGTCGTTTCGATGTAGCCGGCAGCGAGATTGTAAAAGGGACGCGTGATGGCGGGGTGGGACGTATGCAGTGCATACAATAGTAGCGCCTTACGATTCGATCTATTGCTACCATCGTACGGAACGTGAAAACCTGGAAGTCATTTCTGCCACCATTCCGCATGGCTGCTCATAGCTATGCCACCACTACTAATACCCGTTTCAGCATTTCTTTCGTGATTTTAGCGATAGATGCGAGAAGACTCGAGCTGATTTCAATCCAACCTTAAAATCCTCGAGCAAACTAGAATCGATTTTACAGAAACAGATTTCATCTTTTTTCCCGACCCCTGAAATTCCTTGAGCTAATAACGATCGCGAGTGACTCGATGTTTCTTTCGATTCTTGACTCGATCGAATATTTCAGCGGCAATTCATCGAACGACTATCGACGGCAGTCGTGGCTCGGTACATCTAACTACCGTGGTACGGCAACCTTTTTTCTATCTCGTGCATCGCGTTCCTGACACGACAATCGATGTTTACCGGCAATTCAGATCTCGGTTAACTGCTGGCAATTTAGAGTCACGCGTCTACTCACGCGACGCCGTGTGGTATTCTAAATATTTGGTGATTTATGCCTGTGTTTCTTACGTTAGTTTCTTTCGCTCTGTGGTGGAAGTGAAAAAGAAAAAAAGAAAAGAAAAAGGAGAACGTTTGGTCGATCACGAGCTCCTAAGCGAAGCTGCTGATGGTGCCACGTGGTTTACTCGCGATGAAGATTTCTAACAAGTCATGTCGATGATTAATCGATCCTGGCCGGCATTCTTGTAACGAGCAGCCGCGTACGACAGGAAAAGTACGAATGAAAAATGCCTGAATCGAGCGTAATTTATTACCGCTATTATGGATTCTTACGAGTTACAGCCTCGTGAACTGAATTTCACGGGATCGCTTTGCCTAGCCTTCCGGATAGGTGTAAGGTTTTTTTACGAAGTTCAATGCTAATCCGGTATGCTTGAATTTTACTTTTCTTCTGTCTTTTTCTTTTCCCTTGATCGTCTGTAATTTCATGCTGGAGATTCGTCGGTATGTCGAACGTTAACGTGTAATTTAGTAAATGTGCGAAATAATCTAGGTGGGAAAAAAATTTGCAAATAGAGACGTCATGCATCGAAGTGTGTGATTATTGGAATTATTCTACTCGAGATATAATTGTTCCACTATTTTTCAATTGCTGTCGAGAGGAAAATGAAACGTTTGTAAAATTGTTCCGTATCCTTGATCGATTGTTGTGCAATTTAAGAGAAGAAATAGAAGAACGATGACGTTGTAGACTAAAATTCTATTCTATTCTACTCGTAGAATCGTTCTACTTTCCAACTGCTGTTGAGATCGAAGCGTTTGTGAAATGATTGCGCATTCTGATTAATTATCGTGATCGTTTGACCGATCAATTAAATTTGTGTAAGGCGTTGTCAACGTTCGATGGTATATTCAAGAATTTCCGTGTTCACCTATTGGAATTGCGTTACGCGTTAGGTATCAGGAAATGGTATCGAATTGTGCAGTATCTTTATTTGTGTAGGTCCGATAAATCAATTACTCGTATCGCCGTGTCGATAATTTACAATGTGTTTCTTACTCTCTTGTTCACTTTCATTGCTCGAGCTTTATATTGTAAATCGCGCACAGTCTACATTTTACTATTTCCACGCTATCACTGGTGGCGTCAAAGATGTTTTACGACTTTAATCAGTACCGTGGTGCAGTCGACATATATCTTATGTCGTGTCATTGTATAAATATATATGCCTTACCTTTTAATCTCCGCTGGATATAAAATCGTAATGTACTCTATCTTTTATCTGTTTTCCCAAACTATTTTCTTAGCAAGAGTAAGGGAATATTTTACGGTTTCCCTTTAGAATGAACATTTTCTATTTTGTCTTATCTTTCTTCAGAATCTTCGCTTTAAATTCAACGATAGCTCGAAAGTATTAAAAATAGTTTTAATCCGAAAGTTTCATTTCTACTGGTCCCTACTTTTTTAAACTTACTTCTTTAAAGTAGGTAACAGTTCTCGACGTTATATATCTGAAAGATGGAAATCAAAATGTTTGTTATCACTTCTTAAAATTCACTTTCATTACATTATCGTTTATCAGCTTGTAGAATGAGATTTTAATACTCATTTTATGGCACCATCAATCCATTAGCTTTATCTTTCATGCAGCGTTAGTCATGAGAATGAACATAGATAGGAACACGGGTTGTTCAGAAAATTCGAAATTTTATAATAATCCTAAAATAACTATAAATTCGATGACTGCAATTATAAAAAAGATCATGATGGACAAAATTTGATTGCAGATTGAAGTTCGGCATACAAAGGTGCATAAGGAGCGGTACAGCAATCGTCTCATCGCAGTACTGTGATAGAAGCCGTACTTTTAATCCGATTACAATCAACGGTGGACGAAACGACAAGGGAATCGGCGGGACAAAGGTCGGCGGATCCATGAATCACAGCTATTTTGACATTAGTTTAAATAATCTGGCTCGCGCCAAAATAATTTCGCCTCGCTTCGATCACGTTCGTGCGGTTCCGGTTCCGCGAGCATCATCGTCGCGGTTAATCTTCGTTTCTTGGATCGTTTCGCGCACACGCGTCATATCACCGGCTCTCACGTTCTATAATTAAAACGGTAGAGACCCGATCAAACAAACCCTCCGCCGACACGGTTCCATTTACTCTCTATTACAAGCTCGCGCGCGCGTTTACCAAACGATTCCATTAACTCGCCTAATCGAATCGTACCTAATTGCCACCCGGCAATGTTGAAACAACCGTGTGCTCGGGCGGAATCAAATCGAGCGTCGGTTGCTCGGAAGAGTTCGTCAAGTTTCGTATGAGCGGCACATCGTGTGCTCGTTTGACCTGTGTAGCTGTACGTCGAATACGCTCGCCGCGGCAGTTCGCGGGACAGAATCGTTTTGTTTACACGCGCTTCGCGACAGTCGCTCGATAAATCTATTCGCCACGCTTTTGCATATTTTCCGAATCGACGCGTCTCCAAGTCGCACAGCTATCGTCGAATACCCACGAAGACGACCTTCGATGATTTTAAGTGGAATGCGTCGGTCATCGTCTGATCGCCCAAGTACAATCAGGTGTAACATTGGAGTCGCTCCTGCTTTTGTCAACCTATCGAGTCGTACTCGATGCGTGTTTGTACGTCGAAGAGGAGAAAAACGTTGGATCGGTTATACCGACGACAATGCACGACGTACACGTGGATGGGAAAGTAGATTAGGAGGAAGTCAGACACGTGGGCGATATCTCAATGCCCGGTCCTATATCGCTTCAATACCGTGCTGGATATTTTCCAGTTGTTATCAAACTGTCTTACAATAGAAGCTCTTTATACGTCGGATAGATGAACATAGATCGTCGGATGTAGTCAATGGATAATTGAACCAAATATACCTATACAGCAGTGTCAATGCGCAAAGAATATTACACGACAGCGAAGGAGCACCTCGGGAAGAACCGAGACACGTGGACAGAGTCAGAATCTCGTCGGTCCACGTACAAGGTGCTCCAATCGACTACATTAAGCTTCAAAGAATCCGAGCTCTTTTGCACGTGCAGCTAACGTGGTGGTGCAAACATCAGATCCGGAAGCGGGAGTGCGGCATGTGTGGACGATCGAAGGAAACGTTGAACGTATTCGCGGCACTCCGGATCCGTCGTTCGGTTGTGTTCGTACAGCTTCGTCCGCGAACAAGAGCGTAACCTGCGCCCGAGGTGCACGCTGGGTATCGTATACGATAGCATACGTGTTAAACGACTTGTTTCGTCGCTTTGTTTACGCGCGTATCAGCGACAACAACAACAACAACAAAGAGAGAGAGAGAGAGAGAGAGAGACTCAACAGAGATCGGTGAGACTCATGCATCGAGCGAGTCGGCCGCGTTATCCGACTTGGAAATCGCGTGTCGCGTGACGGCGGCTCTCAGTTGGTTTTCGCGCGTGCAACGGTGTGATCGTCGTCAGACGTGTGTCGACGTGCGTCGTCGTCGCTTCCTAGCTTGATCTTCCGACGGGAAACGCGGGTCCCCGAGCGCGTCACGTGCGAATCGTGTGTGCATCGTGCGTCGTACGTCGTGGCAACGACGGTCACATGCTCGAACCTCGTCGTCGTTGGGTTCGTGCTCGCGAATCGCTCCGATTGTGCGCGTTCCACTGTCGTGAGAGTTCCCGCGTGTGACCTCCTCCGAGTGACTGGGAAAATGAGACGATCCATCGGCAGTAACACGTTCTGAGGATCATCCAGGAGGACCAGCAACGACAACAGTCTCGCATCGATCCGGTGAGTCTTATCTTTTAAACGATCCCGTAATATTCTCATCGTTTCTTTCAGCTTGTTATATACGCGTTTCTTCTACGAGATTGCGTCTTTGATTTTGCGTTTCCTGGAATTAACGTCGACCTGGCTCGATTGTTTTGGAGCGTGAAAGGTACGCAGCGGCCTTCGGCCGTTCGTTGGATATCTGTGTCAGGTCGGCGGAAATTCTTATTTGCGTTGTTGGTCGTGGAATGTTGTACTTTCCCGGGCTTTCGATCTTTTTTTCTTGCTTTTTTTTTTGTTTGTCAAACGTCGTCTTTGTCCGACGGAGACGCGAAAGGCGGAGCACGTGTCTGCGGTTTCCTCGATGATCTCTCGCTCCGCGTTTAGAAACGCGAGTCTCGAATTAGATCGACGATTGCTACGAGAGGGATTGATCGACTTTGTCGTTGAAACGTATGTATGTACGTTTGCGGTCGCCGCGTTGGCGTTCACAGAAAATCCATGCGTCGTTATTTTATGTAACGTGTGCTATAAGGTTATAGCGAGATAGAGTTGGCTGGCAGCGGAAGTACAGGCTGCTGATAGCGGAACCCGTGGTGAATATGGAGTCGCACAGTTCGTGTACATTCCGTTGGAAAAGTTATTTCGGTGTCGCGCTCCTCGCATATTTTTCGCGCATTTACCGCTCTCGTTTTCGATGTTTCCCAAAGTAACGGAACATACCGTAATTGGAAATTTATGCGTTAGAATATTATTGAAGATGTAATTTTAAAGATTCGTTTCGTTCTACTTGTAAAACATTTTAGTCCGGTTATTGCGGAATACAGTGGGGCTATCGTAGTTGCATAGAATAACTTTTAGAACGCTGTAACGAAATAACATTCTAAATATAACACGAGGCGATAGTTGCGAATAACACTTGCGTTAGACATTCGTGTTACAGCTCTCGAAGATAATAAAATAAAAAATAGTTTATTTGCTAACAGAAGCTCCACGTAATCGCTGATACTTCATACCGAGCGGTAACTTGTATATCTGCTGCACTCGAAAAGATCGAGTAACACGCGAATTTAGAAATAAACTTCTAAACAACGTAATACACTAGAACGATCGTCGACGACAATAACCTTATACTTCGTCGGACACATCCGTATCTTTATAAGACGTTTAAGCTCGAGACGCTCGACGATTTCATAAAATCACCAAAGATTCGTAGAACCATTAGACAGAGTACCACTGGGGACACCTTGTTTCTCATAAAAATAGCAATGGAAAGTAGACATAGCAAGATCGTTTGCTATCAGTCGCATCGTTTCGACGCGACGGAACGATCGATGGTTCGATTACGTCGGTTAGCTTTACGATCGTTAACGAGTCGGGGAAAAGGACGTTCGTGTCGTTGATCGCTGGTGAACGACGAGCGTTCGAAAAGAAGATTTTCCAAACGAGTAATCGTTATTGCTGGAGGAACACGACCGTATAGAGGCGTTGAATCTAGACCGATTCTCTATCGTTGAAGCACGGTGTATCGTGGCGAAGCGTGGAAGATAAGATAGCGCGGGCCGGTTATCGACTCGCTTACACTTGGTTCACCTGCGTCCTAGGTGGTGTTATCTTGGCCTTTTATCGGTGACCTCTGCTCCGTGTACGCGCGGCTCACGGCTGATATCGCGCAACACACGAAACGTCTGGGGCCCTGCGTATGCACGACGATACCGTCGCTATAATGTCTACATCGGAATGGTGAACACACTGGCGGCGACCCACCTACCTTCGCGTTCGCTCGTTCCAATTTCCAGGATTGGCTCTGTCCTCGTCCGTCCCTCTTTTCACCGGCTCCTTGGCTCTCGGTCTTATTCGCATTCCCCGCCATGCAGATCTTACCTTTCCCCCGGACGGTGTTCCTCTCGGTTTGCCACCCTGCGTCACGTCTCTCTCTCTTTCGTCCTTCTTTTTCTCTCTCCTCGTTCCACGAAGATGCGATCTTGTCCACCGACGACCACGCCTTCACGGTGTACGGAGAGCAGAGCGTGCGTCGATCTCGTTTCGAGGAGACCCGGCGTGTGTCCTTCCTTCTTATTTCACCAAAGAGACGAGACAAGCAAAACTCAGAGGGGGGAGAGACAGGAAAGAAGGAGAGGAAAAAATAAAAACAAGGGGAAGGAAGAAGAAGGAGAAACGTATGGAGCACGCCACGGTTATAGGCCGGAGAAGCCGCGTGGCGTGAGTTTGACGACGTCGATGATGGTCGTGGTGTTTCGTTTCTCTCGCGAAGCTATCCGTCGCGTCCGGTCGCAACACTTTTCCAAGGTAAATCTCGTTTCGTGTACGCGCGTCGTCCTTTTCTATTAGATGGACGGACTTCCGTCATCGTGCACGTTCCTCGTCGTGGTTCGATGCGTCGCAAAAAATCGGCTGCGCTCGGCTGGAACGTCATAACCATAGCGCATAGGCTTATACGCCTCTTATACGACCTCTGACGATGATTTCTCATTCTCCTTCGTCCACTGTACGACACGTCGTATCTAAGTACGTCGCGACGCGTCGTCGTCCACGCGATTCTTCTTATAACCTTCTTATAGCCGAGTAAATTCTCGCTCTACCGATCGACCAGCTTTTTTGCCCTCGTAGAACTAGAAAAGAAAGAAAGAGAGACGAATATCGAACGTTATTCGCTCGATAACGTGATATTCTGATTTCACGTCGCGGCAACAGGTCAGCGACAGGTGTATGCCCTCTCGGAGGCATTTCTTGCCGGATGAGAGACTGACTAGTGGGGGTCTGGATACATTCGCGGCAGGCTTCGATAGATTTTATGGTAACATCGATAATTTACGATCACATTGGAAAAGCCGCGGGACCGTGAAGCAATCTCTTTGGTTTTCGTTGCCGTGAGCCAGGAAAGCTTTATCGGCCGTTGCGTCGCTTATCCCGGTGCGTCATTACCTTGATAGCAGTGCACGTACACTTTGAAAAAGAAAGCTTATCGGACCTCTTCCAGGAAATACGAAGAACACGCGATACTGGCGGGAAATCCAATCGTATCTCGAACGTAGCACGAATGTGGCGCTAAGCTCGATTCTTACGTTGTTTTTCTTTTCTTTCTCTACCTGCCTTTTTTATTTTGCTCGATCTTTTTTTTATGTCAGGCAAGTCGGTATCGCCAGCGTGACGTACGGGAAATCAGAATTCAAAGAAAAAGTCGTGGTGTTTGTATTGCTCTCGAGTCAAAGGCGCGGAATCGACCGCGTGGTTTTTCGCGGGATTGATAAAAGAAACGACCTTTCGTCCCCGATAAGGCGATCAGTCATCGGGGCGTTGTAGATCGTAGATGGAACTTCAAAGTAATCGAGTTTATGATAATTGGAGATTGATACCGAACTCGATCGTTCGAAAATCTTGTACGCGTCTTCGATTTCTTTTTCAATTTTCCTTCTTGCTCTTCCCTCCAGTCGAAACCCGACTTTAAGTTAAAGAGTATTTCTACGAGACAATACGTATTAATTAATCGATAACAAAGCTACGAGCCTCGTTTCAATAGTAAATTACTACTAGCCACGAGGAGTTATTCCACAGTCGTTAACTTCTCGAACTTCTATAAAATCCCTGAAACAAGCCGTTGCAAACAAGACCAAAGAAACTGGAAACCTGCTGCATTAGCCAAAATAGCTGGTCCTTACATCGAAACCCGCGAATTAAAAAATTCAATGAATAAGTTACTCCTCTTGGTGCGCCCTATCCGTGCCAAGGCTCCATTACGCGAGGCCTAATAGAAACGCTTAACATTCTTGTCGGATATTAAGATATCCGGGCAATGAAGTCTCCCATTATCCGTCATACGATGGCGCCTAATATTACGGTACGCGGTTCATCGAAGATTCGTTTCTCTTTCCTTTTCTTCTTTCGACCAACGTGTCGAACATTTTTCGTACACCGCGCTAACCGATAGTGAATGTGCGTCGTCTCTCTGGTAGTCACCGCGCCGATCTCGTTCGGTTCAGTTCAACAAAAGGAGAGCCAGGGGTGGCGGTGTGTTGTATATGTATGGTGGCCAGTGAACAAGAGGGGCAGGTGGAAGGTTGTGCAACCTGTTGCTTCGTTGCTGGGACGAGAGAAACGAACGGTAGGATGAGAGTCGTTCAGGTTTGGTTGCGGATCGGCATGAGACGGCACACACCGGAGAAACATTCTGCCCTTGGGTATAGCAATCACAATGGGGCGAGTCTCCTTCTACTCGTGCTCTTTCTCTCGGTGATGTACGCTCTCGTTGCTCCTTCGTTGTTTGGTTCTTCTCCTGGTCTCTTCTTCTTCTTCTTCTTCTTCTTCGTTCACTTCTCTTCTTCTTCTTCTTCCTCCTCTTCCTTTGGTTCGTTGTCGTCTTCTTCTTCTTCGTCTTGTTCTTCCTGTTGGCCTGATGCGGTTCTTTTTCTCCGGCCACCTCTCCACCTCCTCTTCTTCTTGGACGTCGCGCCCTCGGGACACGATCCCGATCTGACGCGATTTGCATAATTCCAGTATCCCCGCCCAGCCGTTCAGCTGCTCAATTATTAGCTGGAATTTAAGACGTGTTTAAGAAAATAGCTGGACCCGGCTGCTTTTTGCTTCTGCCGATTCGAGTGGCTTCTTTGCTCGCGGTCCCTCCTCCTCCTCCTCCTCCTCCACCGGTAGAAAGTTTGTTCACGCTGAAAAGTGAATCCGCTCGTTTCTTTCCTATATATTCATATTCACCCGTTCGTATTCTTTCTACTTTCAGACACGGTAAATAAAGAAGTCTTTATCTTTGGGACGACACGAGTAGTAAAAAGGGATACGTACGAGTGTACTTTTATCCAAAAACGATACGCAACATCCGTATTTAACTATTTTTCGTGAATTTTCACATCTTTCGTAGTATAGTATCGCGATTCGAACTCTAAGTCGCTCTGATCCATAAAACTGTTTGAAAAAACTATAAGTTATACGTTTATTCCTCGCATTGTTATATTCCAATTGTCGTACGATTCGTTGCATATGAGCCGAGGGAGAAAGAGTCGGCGCAGGAGTTCGACATTCCTCGAGTTTTACGAGTTCTGGCTAGATCGAACGATACGTGGTTAGCCAGAAGGATAAATGCTTGTCAGGGCGTTGAATCATTATTAGGTTGAAACAACACTAGCCGTCAGCAGTGAAACGAGCGATACTCGTACACTGTTATCACAGAACACGGTTTTATCAGTGCTGCGATATGGTAACGAGGTCTGTACCTACGGATGTCTGTTGCGGTTTTTGCGCTCCACATCTCGAGGTTTCTTGCTAGTTCTCGATTAAAATGTTTACGCTCTGTTGCCTCGCGACAATTGTACTTTCCGCGAGCAATCGACTACGTCGAAAAATTCACAAATACATAATATGTAACTGAAATATTTAATTCGGTATAGCAGACTCAAGAATGTTTTCAATTTACACAGGTAATAATCGTTCCTTGTTTTCTCGATGCTCGACGTTTTCTCGGCGCTACTTCTTACATGTATCTTTTACTTTTAAAGAACGTTTATCGACGCTAACGACTAATGTCTTATGAAATTTCGCCGATAACATCGATTCGGTTGTGCGCAAGAGCAGAGCATATATAATAAATGGTTTTACGAGTAACTATAGCGGCCTATCGTAATCAGAAACGTAACGTCCCTGGACACCCTTTCCTCCCAGTACGGATGCACAACGTCAGTCTCGCGTGCTCACCAATTTCGTTGATTAAAGCGCACCTTCATCGGTGATATCCTCCATTAATCTCGCATCGGGTCGAGCGCATCGCGGATCGCATTCCCCGATGCGCGATGTGTGTCTCTGGCGACCGAGAAGAATCGGATGCAACGTGTTAGGGCGCATTCTCACTGGTCAGTCAACCACGAAGCGTAGACGCGCACTTTGCTAATATCCTGATCCATCCTGCCATCGTTACAATTTATTTCATCGACGCCCATTTGTACCAAAGCATGCTTTTCAAGTTTGCGCGTGGAGACCCCATCGCGTCTTCGTCTGAGTCTCATTATCAAACTTGAGATGGTCCCACCGATAACGTGTCCACGTAACGTGTAGCAACGCGACTCGGCGTTATCCTTCTTTGCACGGCCACCACACGTCCTTACGTATGTTGTTGGATTCGTAAACGTGTAGAAATTGTCGAAAGGTTAAGGATAGAAGTGTAAGTCGAATACGTGAAATTGGAATTTAGCAGTTATTCTAGTGATTTAAGAGGACGTAGTTTCTTCGGGCATTTGTACGGACAAGTAAAGATAGTTCGGATCGAATAGGAATGTTTGAACTGTTAGAGGTATCGTTTTAAAAGTCTTTTGAAATTTATCGAGATATTTCTAGCGTGTTAGGGAGGGTTCGGAACATTCGATAGTTCGAGTCGATGAAGTAAAAATCCTTTGAATAATCAAAGTCACTTCAGTTTTACTAAAGACAAAAGTCATATCTTTTCGTTTGAAAACATTTATCTGCTCGCGTAGCTCGTTCAGTAATCGAAAACAGGAAAGACACCTATAACTTTTATCAATTACTTTTTTACCATTGCTCTTTTTGGAGGCTGAAATTCGGCTGCCTTATTCTCGATGTCCTTAGATCAAAAAATCAGATCGGACCACCTGTGATTAGCTCTGCAGTTTGCAGCTTCGTCGAATATTCTCTGCGACGAGTGACCAGCGTTTTAAAACCAACTATCGAGGATAGAAAAGGTTAATTACCACTATCCTTAGTTTCAATCGAAAGCGAAAGAAGAATTGCATTACTTTGAAAAATATCACGAAGAAATCCCATCGTATTTAGGTTAAAATCGTTCATTTCACGGAAAAAGTATCGGAAGCAATCGGTGGAAGAGTCGGACGATAGTAAAAAGTAGGATACCGGTGGAAACGCACCCTTATGTCGGAGACGATGCAAGAAGCAGGGCGAGGCGCACCGTATCGCATCTGCGTGCTCTCTTTAAAGGCGTTGGGCGTTCACCCCGACCTCGCCAGCCCGGTGCAACTGGTTCAAATGCATATTGCCTAGCGCAGAGGTGCACTACTGGTAGCGTCCTCTCCTCCTCTCTCCTTCTCTCTCACTTGGCTTAATGGAGCTTGCAATTCTGGACCACGCTCTGGCAAGCTGCTCGCGTATTTTGACATTTACTACTGGCTCGTCGTTGGTGATTTTGCATAGACGACTAGCCAACTGCAAATCGAATCACGGGGCTGGCAGAGCGTGGCGAGAGCTTCCACGCGCGCCGCTCGATCGCCGATCGATAATTGGTTCGCGCGCAACACGTGCCGCGTTATAAATCCAACCAACCATCCTTTATGACGAAACTTTAATTGACAGTAGACGCTTTGTGGTTTAATTAGAGATTGGTGTAACGGTGACAAATGAGAGGAATCGATGATAAAATGGAGGAAATGTAATGGTTGTTTAAAAGCTTGATCAAATGATGACGACGTAAAGGGATAATTAGGCATCGCGGCGTAGTTTAACTTTATGAAGATTTTAGTTCTGGTAATTCTGATTGAAAGATTAACGAAGGAATTACTTAACGAAGCGTTTCTAGATACATCGCACTGGTATATTCCTTTTGGAAGAAGGTATCTATCACAGATGTGTCCCTTATTCTCTATTTTATATTTTTCAACGAACCACTATCACGAAACAATCAACGAAATCTCTCGCTTCTCTCGAATTGCACATTTACGTGGTAATCGAAGTTGGAACGCAGATTTTCGAACAAAGGGCTTTGTCTTTGGTTGGCATAAATTTCTTTCCTAACGTAGATACTAGACCGGCACAGACCGCGCAACGAACATATGGTACTTTTCTGATTGCACCGCCGCTATAATTTCTTAGTTTACCCCCTCACGCTAATGGATGCAAAAGGATAATGCCCGGGTAGCACCGCTTCTGTAGATTATCGCATAACAGAAGCAAGAAAGGGACGGATGACCATTAATGGTACAGTACCTTCGATAGGATGCTTTTGTTTTATCGATACAATTGCACGGCGCGACCGCGGTAAAACAACTACGATCTGTAATGGATACCCTCGAACACATGTGCTGGTCATTGATGAGGACGATAAAGTCGATACCGATTCTGGAACGAGCGTGGGCGATCTTTCAAACACGATAAATGCGTTGCTCCGTTTCAATGCCGACGATACTCGCCACAATGAAGTTTTTCAAGGCGGAATGAATTGCTCTCCACGAAGAATATCATTATGAATAAGTTAGGCGATCGGTTATAGCTTGATTTTGTAGAGGGAGCCCGACGCAAACTAATGTCAGCTTTTCAGTTTTCGATTTTTTTTATTTTTAGTCGACTCGATTATTCTGATCCCTTTACTTTGCAAATTTTATCAGATTCGCCAGTTTTCTGAACTTTTCAATTTTCTATAGTTCTTAGATAAGAAAGATAAGCAGAGATGGGCGTCCGAATCTAAACTTCGACACGATTCGTGGTTTCGCAAGACTGTGGGATTCGAATACGATTCGGAATTTAGAACTCTCGAATGTCTTGATAACGTTGGAAATCTTGAAACTCTAATCACGAGTTGTAAAAGTTTCGACGGATACTGAAAGCGCGGCGAGTATTTGATATCTGACAAGCTTTTTAATGGTTTCTGTTCAAACAGTATCACAGGTATCTTTCTCGAAAGAGATACGGAAACTATACAAAAATTTCGACGATTCTAATCGTTTACGTTACGTTTTGAGATAAAAATGTCGTATAAATGTGCCGCGCGTTGTTCGACGAGCTTGCTAATCAACGAAAAATCGGTTGTTACATCGGATCGAACCTGTGTTCGCGATTCGCCATTAAAGTGGTCGACCGAATCGAGGTACTGGTCGCGCGAGCACTCGCGTGTAGCAGCGCACAGAGGCATAAGCGGCGGCGCATGCCTGGAGCAACGTCGTTGGTCGGTTTTTCTGGTTCGCGAGGGCCAGAAAGAAGTTGGCCGCAATTAACGGCTCCGTAAATTTACATACGTCGGCGATCGGCGGGGATAAATGGCCAGAAGTCGTCCTACGCCGCGGAACCAGCCGAAGCCGCGGATAAGTAATCGCGTAAATCTCCGACAAGCAAAAAAGGATGTTCGTTCCCAGAAGAAGCGATTTCGTAATTTTCATTCGGAAATTGATTTCGCGATCTATCTTCGGGCCTCCAGAAAATTATCGTTAGTCTTTCCGCAGAAACAATTTCTTAAGAAGCGAGTACTTTTCTGGATCGAGCGTGTCTTTTTGGAGTCTCTGGAACCTTTCAACACGTTCACAAACAGCTTGCTGAACGTAGAATGATTACAGAGTTTCGTTCAATTCGAAGGAGTTAGACAATACGTTGATATTTCATTATGTCAGTGATATTACGTTATCGAGTAACGTCTTTGAAGACGTTTTGTAAGATTCGATAAGGAAGTTTCCTTATTGCGAAGCTACTGGTACTTTTTTATCAGACGTTACAACGAGCTGTTATCGAGAAAACAGTGATTCAACGATACAACTATTACAAATTGTTACGATAGCTGCTAGTTATGTACAAATAGTATTACGTGAATTTAATAGTTGATCGCGAATTATTCCGTTCATCTTGATCTTTCTAACTTTTACATACAAAAAATCGAGTTTGCGAAACAAAATTTAAAGATTTCCCATGGACGGTGCGCAGATCGACTTCGATTCCAAACGTTCCATTGATCGTCTCTCCATTAACAAGTTGCTCAAATAAATTCCTGGATGGTAATTAAAGCTGGAACCGGTGGATTTCTTGCAGGGAAGCGGATGGCCGCGTCGCGTCGCCACCGAAAGCAGATCAATCACACGCGCCGCACGAATCGATCTTTTTTTTTCCTCTGTCCGTAAAGACGCATCGTCCAGGTCCAAGAGAACGGTTGAACGGATGCAAACGAGGATTCGTCTCGCCTCGACTTGCCAATTGGATTCACCGATTCCTTTTCGCTAATGAAGGAATCGTCGGTTCGACTTTGTAATTAACCCGCCACGGGCACAACGACCACGTCAATGAAAGTCTCGTTACAGATATATACATATATATATGTATATATACAGAGCCGGAGAGAGGTTGTTCGAGGTTAGTGCATCTTCCTCGTTCTCCGTGTCTCTGTCTCCTTCTCATTCTCATTCTCCCGTTTCCTTCCTCGTCCCCTGCTCCTCGTCGCGGATCGTGGCTCTCGGCACAGCCACGTCGCAGAAAGTAATTACAATAATGAATGTTTATTTTCGCAATCAGCTGAACCGCGGTAGGTAGACTTCTACCATTCCGTAAGCGAACCTCTTGACTCTCTTTCTCAACCCCTGCGGCAAGGTGGTCCCTTACTCTTCGTCGGAGGCATCGACGTGACTACTTCGAGACGCTGATCGGACTCTGGTGCATCAGTCTCTACTTCGCCCGATTCTGTTTCGCCCGATCGACCACGTTGACAGATATTCGAGAAGCGTCGCTCTGACAAAGAAATCGTAGGATGGTTCAAATTGGCTGTCACGAATGAACAAGTTTCGAGCGTTTCTTTGCCGATTTGTTTCTCGAGTTCGTTTGAATCGCGACCTTAAATCAATCGGTAAATGAGACGGGAGTACGGCGAACATTAAAGAAACTGACTGTTCCTCTTGCGGATTAGGCTTTTGAAGTTGCTCGGTGCAGTTTTCTTCCACTCGTTTCTTCCTTTTGATTAAACGTAATCGGAAGTAGAACGTTTACAACAATTTATATTTTAACAAATATTCTCGGAAAGTAAATCCTTCACGGTGTAGCGTTTCCAACATCTCGCAGGCTTAGCTTTGATCAGCTACCATTGCACTCGAGCAGAAACGTAAATGTCCGATCGTAGAAGGTCGAAAGCAACGAGTTTATTATTAGTTTTTACTTATGTAAAACGGGATCCTTGGTTTTTGTACGCGATTCTGTTTTATTGTGGTATTACCCATCTGGTAGAGATGCAACGGAGAGCAGAACAAATTGAATATGTATTCACGTGATTCATGGTCTGGAACGTTGCGATAACGTATCACAGCTTGCCCGTCGTAGTAGGTCATTAATAACTTATTGCATTCGGCGAAATAAGCGAGGGATCATGTTTCTGGCCAGTTTTGAAAAATGAAAATGATACATCAGAAACGAAAGAGTTACAGTGAACGAAAAAAAAAAAAATTATATTCATGGACTGTCTAATTTATGAATTATTCAATTCGAATTGATTATTAAGAACGTGAATATTGCAAATTTCTCTGGCCTTCGACAAATCGGTTTAGCATTCATCATGCTATCGCCTCTGCTACTTTATACGTTTCTAGCGAATAATTTTACACGGTTTGGATGTGAAAGTTTTCTATTCTTTTATGTAACCCGTAATATTTTTCTGTCGTCCTTAAAATCTTCTCATACCTTTTTACGTCACACTTTTGGTGGTATTTTGTAAAAGGTTAATGTTCACATTGATATTCAATTTCCATATTAAACTACAACTTCGATTCGCATTTACTACTCACACTTACATATTCATATTTACGACATGAGAAGCTATTTCGTTCCTCGATTTATCGCAGTTCACCTTAAGTGAATTGTTCGTAATACGAATTCGGTTTATGATACGGCGCCGGTTCTTCGCTATTTTTACGATGCAGAGTTCCTACGCTTTTTTTATCTCAGTACGTTCCAAATTCCAAAGATTCTATATGCTAATTGAGAACTAAAAGTCTTGGGATCGTTCGAAGGGAGCGACGATTTTCCAAGTAAATTTTCTTTCCTCGGTAGTTCCTGGATTCTAGATAATTCACGACAGTTTCACGAATCCTAGCGATAGATTCGACGATTCCGCGAATGCTACGAATCGACCGATTACACCTCCGAATCCATCAAAATATCGTTTATCACTCGATCGACGTCAAAATCTCCATACCGAAAAGTCAGATCGTAAAATTTTCAAAGGTCCATCGCAAATTCTCATACCCGCTGTTCTACGCTATCTCCCATTCACCCTTGTCAGTGTACTCACGATACGGCATATCGTACTCGTCATCGCAGCCCAAATCACGCATGAAGACGGGAGGATCCTCGAAAGGTCCTTAGCGCGAGTACGTCGACCTGCTTCTCGACGTTCTTCTCCGCGAGTATAATCAAGATCGACGGTCTCTGCAATTAAAAAGAGAGGCATCGACGGCTCGGTGAACCGTACTCTTAAATCGTTGTTTAGCGGAGCGACACGAAGACGAAAAGGAGAAGAAGAGCTGGCAGAGTGTGTCCCGCGAGAGGGAAAGAAAAAGAGCGAGCTGTCCGGATCGCACGGATAAACCGTCTGGCGTGCACAGTGCCGTGAATTAATTATCACCCGTGGGCCTCGTGTTCGTACTTTTAATCGGTCTGCCGGGGCCCCGACCTCTCGGCCCACCTCGTGCCTCGTTTCCACCTATAAAATGTTCTCCGTGCGGCAGTATTTCACGCCAGCCCACGCGCGCCCTTACGCCATGAGAAGAAGTCGAGGACAGGGGCCCCTCTCGGACGGATCTCCGAGCAAGAGGACTTCTTCTCTCTTCTCGTCTCGTCTCTCGACTGTCTCCGTGGCTCTCGCGTCTTCTTAGCGTTGCAGGTGCACACCAAGGGCTCACCTTTGCGCCGAATGTTCGCAATATTGTACGGTTATGCGCGGCCTTAACGCGCCAACGTGCTTGTCCGTGGCTCGTGTCGCGTTTATATGCCAGTCAGCATATAGTTGCTCGTTCAGGCTGAACGAGCCTGCTCGAGATAATCGACGATGTTTCTGGGGAAACACGCGTGTACCGGGTGGCTGTGCAGCGGTGGTTGGTAATCGTCGGGGAGGGTTGCGTTTAATGATGTATACTCGTGCGAAAGTTGAGAAAATTTAAGAATTGCTTCTTCTTCTTTTTATATATATTTATCGATTAATATGTTTCCCTGCTTCCTATGTTCTTTCCCATCATACGGGATGCGCTATGATATAAGGTCGGAACGATATCAGCTGTATGGAAGTTCACGCACGAATATTTATTCGAACGATGGGCAATCATTAATTTCTGCGTGTTATTTTCCGTTGTGTTAGGCTTGCGCGTGCATTTCAGAGTGATCGTATTATAGAAAATCGCGTTCATATTTCATGTCACCACTTCGGTTTCGTTGGAAACGTCGCTGATAAATGGAAGTCATTTGTCATTTGAGATCGATCCCTTAATTGATGAGCCACTCTTGGTCACGAGGTCTGCTACTCGTAAATATACGATGACGGTTAATTAGGTACTGTGAATACGCGCTGATTACCGTCCACAAGTTACCTAGTCGTTTTATTTCGCAAAGTGTCCACTGATGGATGGAAAGAATTCCTCGGGTATTTTACTTCGTCACGGCGCGCGTATACTTGGATTTGTTTCCAAAGTCCAGTTTCAACAAGAACGTAATTCTTACATTTATATTTATCAAAAGTTAAAAGACTAAAGTTAAAGACATCGCTCGTAAGATAAACAACAACTTGTGCAAATAACGGGTAATTTACCATGATTAAAAGTAAAGATACTGTTGGAATTGAGCTTTTAAAACTACGTTATCTATGTAATAATCTACAATTGGAAAATCGAAAGTTTATTTGCAACGGTTCGTTCAAAGTTTTTACCACGGGCATCAGGTCGTTCTGGTAAAACGGATTTCTTTCTAATAGCCAGTTACTGCCACCACGGGATAAACGGGAACAACATTAGCCCTGATCGCTTCGACATGACTGAGAAAATCGAGCGCGATTACGTGCAATCCGTTGCTGATCTACTTGAAACCGAATGCGGTAACAAATTGATAGGAAATTCCCTTTATGGCTAATGGTGGTACAAGGTAAAAGCTCGCTCTCTCTTTTTTACCCCGGCAAATGGGTATGATCGAGTATCATGTTCCTTTCTATCGATGTAGTTGCAAGCAAACGGATATAGATGCCTTTTTAGGCAACGATTCCATGAGAATTGTAAAGAAGAAGAGCCGATCGAATCGTCGAACTGCATTCTACAAATTCTCATCTCAATTTTTTTCTTTTTATTTCACGGAAATGGGAACCTTATGAAAATCGCTTCTAATTTAACACTCTGTATATATTCTAGCGAATAACAACGCGTGTAATAATTTTTTCCAGTAATTTCACAGCGAATTCTCTGCGTAGAATCCCTTTCGAATCAGCTTCTTTGAAAGTGGCTGAATTCTCGTTTCCTATAGCATTGCCGCCCACGATCTCTCCGCGTTGCCAATTGGCATTCCCCGTTGATATTCGATCGAAAGTGTGTCGAACCAAAAGTGACACTTGGAGAGTCACGCGAGAAAAATCGGCCGGTGGAGGCTCTCATCTAGCACGTGCGTTCTTTCGACGCGAGGGATCGTCGAGAATGCAGTTGTACCGGTCTGTACTCGTGATCTACGTTGATTTCTGTGGTTCGGTATGAACAACACGCGCCGATATCATTGCTCATAGCAGCCGAGTAATCGTGGAGTCGGTGGTATCGAAAAATCCCCTATTTTATTGATAATATTCTTCCGTGCAGAGGAGAGCTTGTCAGTAAATACGATGGTTTTTACCACGAACCGGACCGTTTACGCGATTTACGCGCCGCCGACCGCACTTTGTATTCCGCTATTAGTTTTTACGCACCTTGATAAGATTATCGGTTGGGCTACGGCGCAACTACCCGCTCGAACGAATATCCTGTTTCCTTGGCACGGCCGATGCTAAATATTTGCGATGCAGTTTCTTCGATGCTTTGTACAGATATCGGTTAGTGCCGTTGTGCCGTGTCATTCGTCTTCCGCTGCTAACGATTATTTTCAATGGAGATTTTTTTGCGACCGTTTTATCGGACTTGACGCTCGTAAAGGATCGCGATTTGCGATTTGAAACTGCAACGTATTTCCACCTCGAGTTGTTCTTTCAGTGTGCTTTAACGTTGATATCGTGTTTGATCATCCGCTGGTTTAGACATCGTTACGTGCCACACGTTTAATTGTTAAATTAAAGTATTACGTGTACGTTACACGTTCTTAATTTATATCGGTGTAACGATCGAACAAAGTTTAACGTTTTGAATAAAAATGAAACTTGCGATACTTTGGTATTCAAGCGATCGAAAAATCCTTCGACCAGAAAAATATTCACCGCTCGAAACAATAAACCTAGAACAAGATCTACATACTCGCGTGCAATTCAACTAAATCCCACACCAACGCAACACCGGTTATACGCTGGCTACGCAATCGTTCGATTGCACCAGGCAGACACTCGAAATATCGTAGAGCACGTTATATAGTCCTCGACTAATCGTGCTCTCGGTAAATCAACGCGAGTCGAAGATAAACGTATGTCCGCATTGTCTCCCAGCCACACGTTCGCGTCTCCGTTAGTGCTACCAACCGATCGAGCATATTATTCTCTTAGTTCGTACACCTGCGGGCATTCGAAACGCGTACACGTACGAGAGCTGTCCGTGGATTCACGCGATACCGATTTCATGTACGCCGGCAATCGTATAGATCGTGGCAATTAATCTAGCCCGCGAACGAGCCGCTCGAGTTTCACGAGGGGAAATTTACATTGGCCTGCTCGCGTGAACCTCTCTCCTCTTAACCGATCCGCGCCGCTTTCGACCGCCCAAGATTGGAAAAAATCGATAAGCGGATCGGCTATTGTAATTAGCCGGAATGATACGTTGCTCCCAGGATTTATATTGGATTTTACGGGATCGCCAATTAGTCCTATATAGGATGATACGTCGGCTCTCCCACGGTTCGAGAGATTGCGCGAGGAAACACGCGCTATCGCGCTTCGTAATTCCGCATCGAGCGTTTGGAAAGACGCCGAGTCTGTATCGATGTTGGACGAAAAGAATAGGTTTTGGTAGCTTACAGTAAAGATCGTTATTTTAATATTTATGAGGTTTAAAACGATGTATATCGTAGATTGGCATTTTAGAAGTTGGAATCCCCAGTCGAATATTCCAACATCGTCCGTCTAATAGCCGAGTGGATTACATTTGCGTCGACTCGTAAACCGTATATAATCCCCGAAGCACCGAAGTCACATCGGATCAGCCCACGTCTGAATCCGTCAGATGGCCGCGCATTGAGCTTAATTAATCGAAACGGTTAGAATTAAATTGGCTCGTGATACCATTAAATTGGCGAAATATTGCCAGTTAGTCGTATTAGCTGAATATCTGATGCTAGGCCGGCAGCATAATTTGTCTAGACGATACGTATAAACTCTCGGACATTAATTCTCTCTCTATGCAACTTCTCCCCTGTTCGTGACCTTTGATTTTAAAGCTGGCTACGTGCACATGTGCTTTTAAGACCGAGATTCAGATCGCCGCTAGATACGCCGGTGGGTGGTCACGTTTGCTATCTAATTAATTGAAATGTTCGGTAGCCAGAGTCGTTACGCTGTGATCGAACGCAACTCGCAGCGCATAGAACGAGAGGAAACGTTTCTCCCTTCTGGTATATTAATTAGGCAGCTACCCGTATGCGGATCCTGCCAGCAATTTGTCTTCGAATGCTCGGCAAAATATACTAATTTCGTTGGCGATCCGTTTCGAGAAATCCCCAATGGATCGGTTAATTCAGTGGTGGAGCTCGCATCAGGCAGATATCGTGTACGTTGATCAACTGTCGTCGCGTTGCTGGTATTGGTGAGGAGACGTATATAGATCCTAGAGAAGTCGAGAGTGGATCTTGTTTAATTAATCGAATCAATGGCGAATAGCGTGGTAGCCAGATCTTTAATGTTACATTGATCGAGTCGCGTGTTACTCGCTCGTAACGCTTGCTCCATGTTGCTTAATTCGAGGTGATATATTGATCGAACAATGCTAATTAGGAGCCTCGTTCGATGCGCAATCATGCGTTTCTTCTTGTTATTTGTCCGTCTAGTTTGTCTAGTTTAACGATTGCATCGGTCAGCAGCGTTAATTTGTTCGCTGGAAAATATTTTCATCGAGTTTGGAGAAGCTTCTTCGACAAAGCAGTCATTAAAAAGAATACGGTAGACTCTTGTTCGTTTGAGATACTGAAACGGTTCAAATTTCTTCCTATATTTCTCTTCTTTGTTTCTCTCGAATTCCGAATAATAATACGCTATAAAATGAAATCTTTAACCGTTTGAACGCGTTTTATCGTTTATCGCGGCGCAAAAACTCGACGATTGTACCAAAAAATGAGCGACGAGCGTAAAAAAAGCAAATCACGCGATTTATCGCAAAAAGAAGAGAGAAGCGCCCTGCTGCGCGCTGTCGTTTCCACTTAAAAATTGGCGCGCCAGTAGATTGTGCCGTTCGACGTCAGACTTCCGCGTCATGTATCAAACGGCTTATAAAAGAGCGTGCCTTTTTATCAGTTTTTCAGACCGTGGATCGACTTTATCCGCTCGTACGTGGTCCAGATCACGCTCAGATATGCCGCTGGCCGGTAATGAAGGTACGTTTTAGTGACGTTCGCGATATACGTCGCAAACCGCCTCGTTAATTAACCGGCCGGAACTCGAGCGCCATCACCGCGTGCTAGTAAAGCAATTATTTATTGGCATGTATGCCGACCCTTTCTGTAAGCACTTAGCTGACCATACGTTTCTAGTCGTTGAGCTACAGTCTAGCGTTGGGACGTGTTGAACCGTCCCGTTCTCTAACGCTTTCTCAGCCCTTTTTCCGGAAATTACGTTCTCGCCGCCGAAGGTAATGCGCGCAATCGTCCCCTTCCCAGTTCGCGTAATTGTTCTGGATTTTCTATGTCTCTATCGTTGGAATAGTTCCGCTTTTTGTTACCATCCACGGTAAGCAGAGCAATTTATTACTCTGGAAGCATTAACGCCGCGGTCAGTTGTACGCGTTACTGCGTATGATGCGTCCGGTCTTTCAACGATCGGGAGTCGGCAAATTCTTCCACCTGTTTCTTGCTTGTTCGTTCCATAAGCTGTTTCTGCTACGAAGTAGAAATATCTTTGAATCTCACAGAGTAGCGAAAAGTTGTTCTTGGCGAATACGATTGGCGAATGATTGGCCAAAATGTATCGCACCGCTCACTTATCCACGGATAACTTGTAAGTTTGGTATGTGGAAGAGTGCCGGAAAATACGTCCAAGAATTGTTGTTGGTCGATCGAGTGCCATAGATTACACGTGTTACGTTATACGTGGTTTTGTGACTCCTTTACGAAGATGCTGGCAATACCTGTGGTCTATAAAGATGCGGACACTTTCCAATAAATCAATTTCAAGGTTCCCGCTTTGTCACTTGCGTCAAAGAAAAGTAGGTTCTATGAAACTTCCTTTGAAGGTTACTTAGTTGCTTGGTCGAAGCAAAATTAATTTACAAAGCATTAAAAAATATCTAGTGGTCGTTGCTGAACGACCCGATAAAACGAAACGTACGACACAGACAGTTTTTCTAATAATCCGATAAGAACTGTTTGCCGTGTCGAAAAATACGTCAAAGACTTTTCTCGTTTCTTTTCGCCCAACGTAGCAAAGAGAAAGAAATTTGTATTTCGCGCGAATGGCCAGTACTTTTTTCTCGCTAATCTTTATACGATATCTTACTTCGATATTTTATATTTGGACTTTTGCTTCTAAACGCTTTCACGCGTTGAATCAAGATTTAGAAACCTTTTAACACTCTCTAGCATCGGTCTATCTGTTTTCCCGTGGCCTCCGTGTCTCCTGATCCGGCAAGAGCACCGTCACGTATCTCGTGCCATCTTTCCCTCGGCAAATCGCTATCGATCGCGATCGCGGTCGTGTAGGAACATTACGTTGAAATTGCACTATCCGTTTGACCCCACCGCGGGATCGATCGTCGTGTCGATCTCGTTCCTCTATCTCTTTCTTCCTTTTCGTCGAGTGGTTACACGTTTGTTGGTTCGCCTGTGTCCAGACTAGGTTCGATCCTTCCGCTCATGGCCCATTTTCCTACTGAAATTGTACTGGCTATCTCTTCCGGGATAAACTCGACTCGATGACAGGGCTCGATCGACCTGAAAATGTTTCCTGATGACTCGATTATAGCGGAGTTGTTTGATCGAGAAGACGGTTAATATAATTAAATTCGAATGCTGGAAATGGTTCCAGATTTTTGGCTGATCGTATTACGATGATAGTGCCTCCGCGTTCTACATGCGTATGATCCAGCTTTCTTCAAGAACATTCATTTCTACAGCTTGCATACCGTAGAGTAGATTTCCCGATCTATTCGAGGAACGAACGACATCGAATTGAAGTCTTAAAATAAATTTGTCAGCGTTGTCAGCAAGCCGTTTAATCGTAGCGGACGAGCATTCTCGGCAACCGTTGTAAATACGCGAATACCGTGTCGTGGCTTCGGATCTGCGAGAATGCACCAAGATAATTGTGCTTTCGTCGTAAAATTGTCGAATAAAAAGCTTGCAGCGAAGGGGCGGTGGACAGTGGTTGATTTGGATGGTCGATGACGTCAAACGAGGCAACGTGGTTATTTTCAGAGGAGGCAGAGATCACCGGTATGAGAGGAGAGAAGCGAGGTCGAATCTCATGCGACTCGAGTTCGGGTCAGCTCGATCTGCTCACGCGAGTCACCCACGCCACCCTCTTTTTCTTGGCGACGATCCAGCGAACGGCGTCGCTGTCGCGTTCAAGACCTGCTAGAATCGCGTTTGATAATACCTCGCGGGAAAATTGTTGTCTTCATAGTCGTGTCACGATTTCATTTCGATCGTACGCCGTTCTTACTTTTCCTCTTTTTAATTTCATTGAAATTGACGTGATTTTATTTTCCTTTAAATCGATTAATTACGTATGCCAAGTGACAGCGAGTTTCAATTATATTCGAGGAAATGTTTAACAAATATTTTTCTCTTTAAATATTTCAATCAATTGCTATTAACTACCATAAAAATGCAAAAAATAAAAAGAAGTTGGTATCCACTTCTGCCAAACTGCCATCGATTTCTCGGAGGCTCGGTTCCCGTAACAGCGAATCTGTGGATGATCCTCGTATCTGTTCTGTTAGAAGGCTTACGTTCGATGCTCCGAAGGTGGAACAAATTTCTACGGCCATTATCGCTGACTTATTCCGGTGTATCGAGCGTTTCGCATTTCGTAACGGCGAAATATCGTCATTATTCACGTCTTGTTATAGTGGCCCGAAGAAGGCGATAGAAATTTCTATACATCGGGCTGGGACCAGTGGCGCAAGTGGTAATCGTTGCTAATATCTGCCATGTTACGGCTATTATCATATTTCACTGGGACGTAGCAGTAAATTCTTTCCGTGGCCAAGTGGGAGCGCATTACAGGGCGTTTCAATCGGCCTCTTTTCAGGCCTCTGTCGTGTCCTGAACCGGAGAACCGGTGTGCCTTACCTTTTGCACTCTTTCACGTGCCTCTGATAGACACGCAAGCGTTATTCGCCTTGTTACCGATCATTCTGTGCCTCTACTGTGGAACGTGATCCACGAAATGCTTCTTCTTCTTATCGATCCCCGTCGAATCGTAGAAAGATACTATCAATTTTTGATATTTGTCGGATAATCCAGTTTTACTCGTCCTTCGCGCGCAAATGAATCTAGATCTCGAAATAGGTTCAAACGAAAAAGGCATAAAACGATAGCGTATACCGTCTTTGAACATGGAACGACGCGTGAAAGTCGATAGAAATCATCTAGAAACCGTTCGAACTTAATGATCCGTATAACAAAACAGCAGAGAATAAGAGAAAATAGTGTGCCATTGGTTGGCACGCGTATCGAGTTTCAATTGCATCGCGATTACATTCACTTTCCCCGCTAATTCGTAATCGTTAGGACAGCCGGTACGAGATGGTCTGTGCGTGCAGCATCCACGGGGGCCAAGATTATTTTCTAACGAGAGATGTGCGTGGCGGGTATTATTTATAGAATAGCGTGGAGACGTTCCGACAAATTGCATAGGTGAGCACGGTAAGCAAGCTGTAGCAAGATGAATTCTCGTTGCGCGGATCTCGTAGATCATGATCCACGAAACGCAGGCTGCTCGAGTTCCCGCAGGTTTCTGTTCCCTCTGCGCTGCGTGGGTGTCGTGCTTGGCAGGGTTCCAGGACTCGTGGGAGGCTGACCAGGCCTTATAGACTGACCTCAGCCTCTGACCTCACCCGAAATAGTCTCTCGTTCCCTGGCTCGTCTCTTCTGCATTTCTATTTCGGAATTTTCCCCTCTTGCACAACGGGAGACTGAGAAAGAGCCACGGCAGACCACTCGGCAGTTTCTGGAGTACGTATGTTTCCTCGTTCGTTATATTGAAATTCCGTAATCGCATCGGTCGATATTTTCCTTCTGGGAAAACGTGTCCTCGGTAAATAGGCGAGATACGTTCTTGGTATTGCGAAACTGATTTTCGAGTCACGTCAAGACTCTACCACGTTTTACTCGCCACTAATTCACTTTCATGTACCGAATGTCGTTCATTGGTTATCCGCAAGAAATTATCCTTAACCAATGGCCTACCTCGATGTAAAGTAGCAAAGTGCACAAAATTTATGATCTTCGGAAATCTATCGTCCGATCAAAGGAAACCACTCGATCATCGAATTCCGCAAATCCAAACGATCCAACAAGATCGACGACTAATCGACTCCGGATCGAACGTCGTCCATCGACTATCTCCGCAAAGCCTATCTTTAACCAGGCGTCAACCTTCGCGGTGTGCGTCCTTCCTGCTCGAGACCGTCTATTTTCTGCGTAACCCGCATCCGAACCTGACATCCGTGAAACAATGTCTCGCGAACGACTCGCATCAAGCGGATCGTCCGCCGTGGAAATGTCGGATATCGCGTAAACGGTCTGACGTGTTCTGTCAGATCTCTCGGCGCAGCTATTTTCAGAGGCGTCGTTTTTCTCTTTGGCGTGGACGGTAGCGAGCAGCGGCGAGGAATTATGACGTGGGCCGCATGCTACGGGTAGGTAGGTAGTTCCATTAAGATGCAAATTTGCCAATAATTTCGCCGCTCGGCCGCTTGTCGCCCTGCTCGCGTACCGGCTCGTAATCGTTCATGCCTCCGCTGGATCGGCCGGAGAGAAGGGGAGGAGAAAGAAGAAGATGAAGAAGAAGAGAAGGAAGAAGAAGTGGAAGAGATAAAAAGAGAGAGAGAGAGAGAGAGAAGGGAGAGGCAGAGACCGTTTTCCAATTCCCCGTGCATCACGGGCGCCTACGACGCCGAGAGTTAATTATTGTCTTGGGGATTTAATTGCCCGCGTATCGCGATACCCCGTTCCTTTTACGGGGGGAGAGGTTCGATGTAGGAACGGACCGTAAACACAGCGCTGCTTGGTTGCTTGCGTGTGGCGTGGAAAGCTGGATCGCCACGCTGTTCTCTAGTATGTAGTACCAGTATCTGTTACAAGTTGATGTAGCAGATATTTCGTTTGTTTGGCTGATTGTCGGCGCTGCAACGTATATCGAGTATCTGTTGGAGAGACACACCCCGTGAACTTCGGGTCAGACGCAGGTCTTTCGCCTGGTTGTTCCAAGGAAGTTCTCTGGTGGAGATGTTAGAGCTAATGGTTGGAGAGATCGATCGGAAATGTAGATGCGGTGATTCTGTCCAGGTGTTTCTATTTGGTTTAATACGTTAGGGAGTTTGCGAAGAAAATATTATTAGGAAAATATACGGCGGATAGAGATATTTCGTTTATTCATAGATACCCATAAAATATCTACGATATATGTTATTGATGTTTATCAATAACGTTATAGTTGGCAGTCTCTCTATTTCTCTGGTGGATAGAGCTAGGAATCTATATTCTTCTAAAAAAAAAACTCCGCTACAAATATTTACAGAGTATAGAGAAGGTCAGCTTGAGATATTTTCGTTAGTCTATGTTTATTTCGTTTATTAGACTGTCGGGGATTTTTTACAAGTAACAAAGAAAATTTCTAAATTCGTTGCATCGGACCAATTCTGCTGTTTCTCAGCCACTTTTTAAACGGAACAATTCTTTAAGATACTGCTCGCCCTTCAATCTCGATAATCATCGTAATTTCTTCTTAGATCTCCGGAAGAATCTCGTCGAAAACTTAGAAAAACAGATTAAACAAACAAACTTGCAAAGTTATGGTGTCTCTGGTAAAACGCAAAGATGTTACTAAAACGAATCGTACAATGCACACGTGAAATAGAACTCGCAAGAAGCTCGAACAGCGACAGATTCGTAGATTAACGAAACGATCGTGTATAAATGACGTTAGCGTCCATAGTCGAAGCTATTGCACTTTTTCCATAGATCACAAGCGGAGCTATAAAAAGAACCGTGCCTAGAAGTTCTTCGATTATCGTTTTCCAACATAGAACTCTATAAATTCTCTGAAAATTGCGCTTTAACTCGAACGGTCATCTCCTTTTTTGCATCTTAATCAACCTGCCTCAAGTATCATTTATTATGCAAATCAAATAACAACTTTGTCGACAAATTCTCGTATGCGCAAGATACACCATGTACTTTTCCAGCAACTCGAGTACCAACCAGCAAATACGTTGATAATTCTTAACTCATGCTTGTCTGGAATTTTATGCAGTTGCCAGGAACACCGATAGATTATAGTTTAAATGTATTATGTATGCGTGACCAGAGATCGTATTTCATACCTTCATAGTCAAACATCATTGAGATATTAATGCTGTACGCAGCGCGTGCTTCTAATATCGAACTAGTCGGCCGATAGTCTTTCCAGGCAGTGACCTGACCGGGCAATGCTGGCGCGTACACTTGGAACAAGCGCCCACGAATTCGATCGTTGTAAAAAAAATGACTACGCGGTTTCACCTGCGATCGTTAGTTTGTGATAATAGGCGATTTTTGGTGTAAAAGGAATTTTTTCGCAGCGATGCGAAATAGTTGCTGGACAACGAAATTTGTACGCGTGTTCACGTCAAAGTGGACATTCCGCTTCGCGAACGCTATAAATATTCCACTAGGAACATTCGACTGTGAATATTCTACTGTGAATATTTTACTGCGAATGTTCCACTGCGAATGTCACTAAGTGGCAACGAAGTGTTTACTTGCGGCAAATTTGTAGCGACAGCGAACTGAACGCGTTGAAGAGTTAAATAAAACTGTCGCAGGTAAAAGCACCATAAATTCACAATCTTGGCGAAAATTTTTCACCTCGACGTGAACAGACGCATAAACTACGTTTGTTTTACATTGACTCGCCATGAAAATTGTCTGTCGTATCTCTTCTAGATTCAATTTTATACTTGGCATTCTGCAGACTGATCGTTCTATCTAAACGAAAAAATCACAATTTCTCTTGTCTACGAAAAGTACATTTTTCGTTTATGGGATTCTCGAGCGAATTTTTGCGACGCAGGCAGAACAGCTGAATCGTAGGCATTGCTATCGCTTTTCCAATCTCGTAAGCCAATATCGCTGATTCCCCAATGGTACGAGAGTACTTAGGCTAGAAACCCTCGCCTCCCGCTCGTAGTCTAACGTATTTCCAGGGATATCTAATTACTTGAACGATCTAAGACCGAACACCTTCACGCGCACGACAACAGCTTTGCATGGCGTTTCCTATTTTCAACGCGATTAACACGCCCGTTGTATATACCTAAGTGAAACACGGACTACGAGCTTGTACACGTGTAAAACGAGAGAATACAACTGGTCAGGATTTTCGAAACTTTTATCGAGTTAGTCTATGATGTGGAAAGTGGACGAGAGTAGCGTGGAATTTTATTATTGCCTCATCGAAGATTTAAGCGAGTATTCCACCGCAAAACGCGTATTTCAAGTAGATTTTTACGGAACATCTGTGCACATCGTGTTTCGGCAAGACTCGTCGATCGTTTGAGAAGAACGAATTGAAATTGACGGGGAAAGATACGAGCGTAGAGGAGAGAAGAAAGATCAGAAGGGAAGAGAAGAAGTAAGGAAGAAAAGGATAGGAAAGGAGTAAGGATCGCGCAGTTAACGTTAACGTTTCGTGACACCAAACGACCAAATACCTAATACTTCACAGTTGCAGTTCAAAATTCCACGACGTTTTTTAAAACGACAGCTGCTCGAAAAACGACGTTTGTTCGCTGAAAAGAAATCCATTATGCGAACGAACGATGAAAACTGGATCAGTCGTGTAACAGAGATCCTGTTCTGGGAACGATCGTCGCCAGGTTGATCACCGACGAGGATGAGTTGCCGCTGGTATGAAAAGTCGAGGACCTGAACACTCTGCGATCCGTGGAACGAATGTTAAGTCGCAGATGTTATCGTTCCAGATATTTACTGGCTTGCGAGCCATCAGACCGTTCCAGATTAATGGCGCGATCGGTAATGAACGTGGCAGCAAGGGCCACGGCAATCACGGCTTCTTGGTACCACAAATCCCGACTTCCTTGTACCCTCGGGCTCTCCGCGTCGGTTTATCGTATATGCACGTGTGCATACGCCGCGTCCATACGCATTATTATCAATACGGCCTCGTCGTATATGAAACTTACATGAGCGCGTATTCTTCTCCATGTTTCTTTGATGTCGACGAGTAAAAGGGTCTCGCTCCGATAGAAAGCTTCCTGTAGTGGTCGTATTATTAACGTGAAAGTTGCTGCTCGTTAGTGGTCGCTAGCATAAATATTGATTCAGTTATTAATATTCCTATGTTAGTTATTGACGTTTATTCCTGGGAATGAATAATTACCGTATGCAGTAGATCTTTAGATGTCGAAGGAAATGAAATTTTTTGATATCTGGGACGCAGGGGTAGAGTGACAGCGAGATTAGCGAATTCTGTGTCGTATTTTGATTGAAATATTCTTCTTGGAGAATCTGTGCTACGAAGATAAAACAAATGATAGATACTTCATCGCCATGATCTCCGAGCAATTTATTACAACGCTACAACTATGGTATCCAGTGCTACGAGTGAAAAGATAGTATACGTATCGCGTCATAACACTTTAGAAAACTTTTTCCTTGCGATGCGCACGATCGATCGACGAATGGCCATAAAAAGTACGCTATATAGCGTTCGAAAAATCCTGATCGAACATACTTACGTAGCGAAGCTGTGTAAAAAGCCGCGTACGGGAATGGAGAACCGTGTATCACCGGTTGATGGGAACACCGGCTACATCGAATAATACAAAATTCAGCGACTTATCTGCGTGCTCGTACGGATGGGTCTGGTGCAACGCAGCATTTGTTCCAATCTAGGAGGCCTGGGGTAATAAATATGCCTCTCTGGCTGATATAATGCGAGCGTGGGTTGGTACCACTGGAATCAGTCGTCGCAGCTGCTTGATTTACGCCATATGCCGCGATGCATCACGGGACTATCGTTCTGCTTGCATTTTGCCGACCGAAAATAGGTTCGACTCTCGTAACTCGATGCTGTCTCCTTCCGTTTCGCTCTTTTCGTTCTTCCTCTCCTGCTACGGTGCAACAGGAACGCGGGCGGGTCAAGCAGTCGATCCATTTCTTCCTAAATCCTTTTCTCCGCTCTTATCCTACCCTCGAGACTGCCTTATCGAGTGTCGTTTGTTTTCACACGTAGAGAACCGCGTTCTCCGTGTCTACCGCTTCTTCGGAGGACCGTTGGTTCGCTATCTTCCGCTATTGGTGCTACGATTTAGAGCTTGAGCTGAGTTCCTTTCCATTTAGCCTTTTATTTAGCTTCGTTTTTCGTTTATTTTTTGGCCTTTTCTTCGTTTTCCTCGACTTGTTTTCTTCAATTCTTCCCTATATACTCGATCTCTTCGTAAAACAAACGAAATAACTGTGCTCCGTATTCGGACTTCGTCGTGTAAAATAAAACAACTTAACAAGTCAAAAATAATACTCGCCTGCCTGGACTGATCCCCTGAATCTGCCATTCGAAGCAGCATAACCCCTGGAATAACGCTGGAAGAAACATGCGGCGTCAAAAATGACGTTTCCACGAACCAGTTCTCGACGGCGCGAATCGCAAGTCGTGCACACGGACGCGATCCGAACCAGGGACTTATCGACGGGCTTGGTCCCGTGAGCTGATACTCTGCGCCAAAGCGAAAAAACAGGAAAAAAGAAAACACAGAGTACATCCCGTGGCGTGGAGGACGGAATATCGCGTGTCGTTCTACCCCGAGCATTTCAGCATTTTATGGACGCGGTCAGCGAAGAGCGAGAAAGAGAGAAAGGAAGAGTTGGCCTGGCGTACGAGGTCGTGGTTGCCGTGCAACAACGTGCACTCTTCTCTCCGTCTGCCATTCCTTTCGTCGTCGTCTTCTTCTTCTTCTTCTTCTTCATCTTCTTCTTCTTCTTCTTCTTCTTCTTCTTCTCCTATTTCTGTGGCCTCTGTCGTTGCTCGGTCTTCGGCGATTCGACCTCCATGGACCGGTTTCGACCCGTGGCTACCGGCGTCAATGAAAAACTCGACTTATGATAACACTATGGGTCTGGATCTCGAATCGAGGCTTCTGCAAACCGAGACGGTCCCCTCTGATTGGAACACCGAACCGTGCTCCACTCGAGGCTACCGTAATTACTAATTGCCACCGTGGCTTAATTAGCGATTCACGTCATCGCGGTCGGTTCATCAGCGCTTTCTGACCCTCAGCCACTTTCTTCTTCTTCTTCTTCCTGCTACCACGGACCACGATCGTTTTTCATCGCGGAATCGTGAAAGTCACCGACTCTGTCGACGTTCGTTCCGTTCAGATCTAAAGGAAACGAAGAGAGAATTCCTCGTACGGTGGATGCAATCCCGGTTCTTCAGGATTGCTTCATTAGACGGCTGCACCTGCGCCACGTTCGCTCGCTTCCCGTCTCCTTCGTGATTTCGACTGCCTTGTTATTCGCCCGTGTTCCTTTTTACGCTTTGGAATAGCTCGCGCCCAGGTAACGGTCGCCCAATACTCGAGGTTTACTCTGCATTTTGATACGGGGAATTACGTAGCAAAGGTGTGGAAGAAGATTTGGTGTTTCAGTGTTATTAGAAGGATTCGAATATCGATTTTGACGCTCGAAGGATCAGATTCTAGATAGTCGTACGACTGCATTTGGAAGTACCAAGTAAACCGTTATTTTCATCGGAAGCGTAACTGTAGTTACGATTTTTTCAACAGATGTATCCCCGTCTCTTGAAACGGAGAACTCGGAGCAGGCAGGAATAATTTATTCTCAACACCAGAATTCCGAATGAGAACCAATTTTAACGAAATGCCGCGTCTATCGAGGATCTAGCCAAAGACACTGGACACGTACCCGTTGCCTGTTCGTGACCGTACGAGCGGATCGGCGTGAACGAGCTACCGGGGGCGAGGAAAGCTCGGTTCGTTAGCACCGGTCGTGAATCATGCCAAAAACACGATCGCGATCCGAAACGGGATAAATATCCTCGGTTTGGCCGGATCGACGGATAGGAATGCAGGCTTGGTCGTATGTAGATTACCGAAGGCCCTCCGGAATCGATATATACACACTGTGGCGCGTATGTACATCGAGAATGGTAAAGAGAAAAAGAGAGAGAGAGAGCGCACAGTAGAGATCGGATAATAGCCCTCTATGCGGTGCAGCAGCCAGGGCAAGCCAGCCATCGACAAATGGCCGTGGCCATGCAATAAACAAGCGGCGCAATTAAGAGAGCAGGTTAATTAATGTGGACCAACTAGGAGGAGAAGGGTCTCCGCTCCCTTTCCAATCTTTCTTTCTCTTTTCGTCAGCCAGTTTCGCTCCTCTTTATCCCGTTCTCTTCTCTTCTCCTTCTGTGTTTCCAATAGTCTGCCTCCTTGTTTCGCGACTCGATCTTTCTCTTTCTCTTTGCCTTTGCCCTCTCCTCGGGTTCGTCCTCCCTTTCTGTCGGCGTAACCACCGGCGTGCACGGTAGTTATCGAGAACCGAACCGACCTTTTTTTGCGGTACAGGGGCGCACACACGGCAGTCAGGACGTCACGGGATTTTCTTCTGTCCTGGCTGACGTGCGGCCAAGAAGAAGAAGAAGAAGAAGAAGAAGAGGAAGAGGAAAAGGAAGAGGGAGAGGAGAAAGAGGGAACAGCAGAGAGGAGTAGAATAGAGAGAGGGGTGGCACAGGGAGATGGAGACGGTGGCAGGATATTCTGGCTATTCGTGAAATCGGTGAAATCGATTCGACACAGGGACCATGCCACTCGTAAATCCTGCTTTACGGGTTTCTCTCCGCACCATTCTTCCGATGTGATTTCGCTCGAGAGCCAACTGAATGAAGCTTGCGATCTTTGTGAGTCGACTGTCGACGACTGTATGAAATTGGGAGAATTGATTCTGGTTAAATGTTGCTTCGTTTTGCTAAAGGTTTCAGAGCAGGGGGGCAAATTAAAGAGGATATAACGAGTTGTTAGATACCGTAGGAATCTTTTACGTACCTTTTGTACTCATCTCTATCTACCTTTTTTTTTATTTAAATTTATATATTTGACTGTACGATTTTCAGTCAAAATTCCAATATAAATATATATTTCTTCTAAATAGTTATTAAAAGCTCACGTTAAAGCATTAGTTATTTAGGTAAATGATTTTAGAGCTACGATCTTACAGGAAAATCGAAGATATTAATTAATTATTGAACCAACTACCAGAAGAAGCTTGTTATTCGATAATACACACATTTTTCAGATCAATACGGATATCGAGCATGAAAATTGAAATCGATACGAGATCACGGTTGAATAGAAGCTGTATCGTTTGCATCGATGTTGCAAATCAGATCATCGACAAGGAATTCTTAATGGTAAACACGTAACGTTCAGCCGGGGCATATGTTGCAACGATAATCTTATTCGTAAGCGCAAAGGAAATTGCGCGTGAAACTTGTCGACTGTATGTGTTCATGACTGTATTAGATATCGATTATGGAGAACGTATCGCGCATAGACGTATGCTAGTGATCATGATAATTATCAGGCATTTTGCGTGGGCATTCAGCCGTGTTCACTGACATTTTGACGTTAACGCGGGAATTGGAAAACAGAAATCAGATACGCTTGGATCGCTCTGCTTCAGCTCGTCCAGGCAGGTGTTAATGAAATCCTCGTGTTCGCGAAGAAACAATGACTCAATCCTCTCGTGGAAATATTCATTGGCGCGTTATTGCAAATTTTTATTAACAAACATACTGTTCGAAGCTTAGATGGAAATATTCACTTGTATTTTTTGTGAAATTCCTATCGATACAACAGGTTTGATTAGCAAGGGAGATCGTTATTTTCCTATCCATCATGGACAAACTATAATTCCAGCATTAAATTATCGCATATCTGTTAAAAGAGGCAGGTAGCATATTTCTGAATTAATTTATTCCAATGGATCCCTAAAATATGTGTTTTACATAGCTGACTGAGAGATTAATAAATAAGATGGATAACAGATATTACAAATTGTAACGAGTTATCGCACCCTGCTATTCTAACTGGTGTAAATTCGATCGGGTACCTATCAGCGTAACGAAACCAAAAATTTACTACTATATCGTATATTCGATTCGAATAAAAATATTCGTTGCTCGTATCCCAAAGCCTCTGTTATTGACATCTGTAGCGGTACACGTGTCAACAGAAGATTTGAATCGGGAGAGGCTCGTATTATTGTCCCTTGGAATACCAACGTTGTTTTGGTTTGCTAGGATCAAAGGTAAACGAACTCCGGACAAAATATTATCGCCGTCATTTGTAATCGTCAACCGGAGTTACATTCGAACTTTTCGTAATAACACCGGTCGATATAAATAAACGAACTTGTTCTCTAGGACAGTCAGTATAGCGAGTCACAGTGTCGAATAGCGAGCGTACAGTTGAGCAGTAGCATTGAGCGAGCGACGATTACGACCGGCATACGCTACATCTGTACTTGTACTTAAAGTGATTTTAATATAAGTAATTACAATTTTATCACTCGTCTCTTTAATAAACCAACACGCATAATAAACCACCTCGCATCAAACAGTCTGACAAAAATGCTATCGTTATTACACGAGTAATTAACTTCAGGCGGGAAATAAAGATGCGAAGAAGAAATGGCTGAAAAACCGTGGACTTTCGAGAGAAACCCCTCGTCTCGTTAGACGAACGATTGCTCCAAGAAGGAATGAAAGTAAACGAACATTTCCTCCCGAGACCACATTCTAGATTTCACGTAGTTCCGCCTATTGTCGGCCTCAAATACGATTTCTACGTTTATGGAAAAGTCGGCGCGCGAAAAGCCATCCGATTTGGCGTTCGCGGAAGAGAACCGCGATATCCAACGAGGAAATTGCGGAGAACGTGTTGCGGAGCGTACGATCCTCTCTTCAAGGCCGTGTTAGACCTTCACCTCTTGACACGACAGTGTATTCGAAGGCTCGGCTGGATATAGCATGGAATACCATGGGACTTATGAACCATACACACCCCGGTACTTAAAACATACTTGACCCTAGCCACGCTATTCAATCACCTACACAAGCTCGTTAGAAATACCGCTCTGCTCCATTTTATGTCGTTTTTTCCTCCGAGTCTATCATTACGACTTCTTCTAATTTTCTTCTTTGCAATCCATTTGAATTAATCTTCGTAATGGTCTTCGGCGAGTCTGCTCCTTTTCGAATGCTTCGAAACCTTTCTACGGATAGCAAAGTTGTTAAAATATTATATATTTTCAAACGTGGACGGTAAAAAGCTGTAAGAATTGAATTATTCGCTTTTAATTGCAAACAGTCAGGAGTACAAACACGCGGTAGTATCTGAATTAATGGGAGTTAATGGAACACATTAATTATTAGAGAATCTTACGACGTTGTAATGATAGGTCGTGCGAATTATGCAAAGACATTTCAAGAAGTAATTTGAATTAGCAATTCGCGGTGACTTAACGATTCAAGGAATTGTATTATGATAATCTCGCTCGGATTGTCTTGTATCGATGCTAGCGTGCAATATTGTTTTATTGCCTTCAGAAATCTTCCGCTTCTATGAACTCGTCTTCGAAGAAATAGAGTCGTTATCATGAATCTAATTACGATCGGTTATCTGTATAAAATTGTACGTTTTATGCTATGATTAAAAATAATTTTAGATTCTAATGTACACAGGAGATTAGCAACGCTCGTTGTTACTTTTACGTAAATCGTTTACAGCGAATAGTACGAGCGATAGCGTATTGTTCTCTTGATACGAAATCTCAATAATTAAGTAATTAATATTTTTCCCCTTTAACGTGTTCTCGATATTTGAAAGTTTATATTCCATCGACTCTCTCTTTCTCTCTTTCTCTTTTAAAATTAGCGGTCATGACAAACTCACAGACTCTCTTTCTACTAATTTTCTGCATTTACTCGTCCGTTACGTTCGATAATTTGTAGACTTAATCGCAAACCAATTTAAACGAACGAGCCCTAAATAACGGACGCAGAACTCCTAGATTGGCATCTGTACAAGCACGAATTGCGAACTGTACTGCGTAACTTCGTTAATCAGATAAGAATCGACGCTTTCTCCGCGACACAATCGTTGACAGGAATTTCAACTTAGACACCGAGAAATAATGCTTACCATTGCTGAACGTTCGAAGCAAATGTCAGAATGGGAATATGTTGTGTCGTAATTTACCGGCAATTAATATATCCGCGGCTAATGCTTCGACTCAACATTCAAGGATCAATCTTTTCCATTCGTGGATCGTATGCTTGTTCGAAATAGATCTTTATCAAGATATCTATTCTTGGAAGATAAAAGTTTATGATTTATCCTGAGACCATAGATAGACAATTTCAAAGAAACAAGAAATAGCCAAGATTGTATTACTTTTTTGTCAAAATATCTCGAAATTTATTGAACTCGGCCACAACTTAATCAACACTGTCTCGAAGCAATTGAAACACTAAATTGCAGGGCACGCTTCAAAGAATGTTACCCGCTATCTCCGGATCGGACTTAATTAAGCCCCTATCACCCCTATTATTACTACAGACACGATAGGACATCTTATCTAATAACTTAATCGGATATTAAATCACCGTTTGCCTACTCGTGCTTCCGAAGATGAAAAAATTCCAGGTCAATTATTAAGCAGCATAATCTGACGATCTACGAAATTATACCGAAGATGAACGATCCTCGTTAATTTATTGTAAAATCGTGACAGAAATCGTTAATTGTCAACGCGTTTAAAGATCTAGACCACCTCTTCATCTTTTTAAACGAGTTCTCCATCCCAAAATATTTTTCTAACGCTTTTCTTGTCTCTCTCTTAACGAATGTATCCTTTTATACCCGTATCGTTCTTTTCCTTTTTTTTTTGGATTATCGAAATACTAAAATTACTCAGAGTCGATACAATTTCAACACACGATTCGTTCCCATAATTTACGATTCCCGGACTAGCCGCATCAAGCGCTTAATAACCATGAAGCAGTACTTAGAGTGACAAATGTGCACGCGTAAATAGAAGACACGTGCAAAGGGGACAAAAGGGAATTCGCGAATGGTTTAAACGTTGCCAACAACGCTAATCGCCTGGGACCACCTACCAGCTTGTGATTTCATAATCGACGCTCGCGGCACGAGGATACACGGCGCGGCCTGCGTGTGTCATTATCTTCGACGTTCGAGTTTCAATTAGCTCGGCAATGCGCCTCGCGAGTATCGACCTCGAACCGCAAGAATCCAAATGAAATACCGTTGATTAATGTTTAAACGAACTTGGTACGCGATTCGGCCATCCGCTGATCTCCTTTTCCAGGAAATCATTTCTGTGATTGCAGATTACATACCGATGCTTCTTTAGAATGTTAAGTAAAGAGAAATCGTTTGCCTTGTGTGGTTTATTAAATGCAGCAGTGGTTAATCTTTCTTGCTTTCCTTGACTTCTAATTATTTTTGGCCATTTTTCTCAATCGGACAGTGCTAATCGAAAAAGTGTAGTTTTTTAGCTTATATTATTGTTTGTATAATAATATAAGAACGCGTATCCGTTTTTTATTATTGCTACGAAAAGGATGCTTCGTTCTTGCTAAAATGTAATCAATCATATTCAAATTAATTTTCAACCGTTTATCTGGAAACCGTTTTAATTATATTCTTTGTCCGATGGAGGCTGAAATTTGTTTTTTTACTTTGCCAAACGAAAGTTCAGTTTATCGACATCGATGATTAATTCACAACGAAAATTCAGTTATTTTTGAAAATACGAGAATCCAAGTATCATTTATCAAAGTCCTCTAACCTGTCACTGCTTCATTCATTAAACATTCGTTAAAAATCCTCCTTCGAGAATTTACAATTTCTGTAACCTTACTTTTACTCCAGCATTCTCATACTTTTTTCAATCTTTTCTCATTAACCTTCGAAGAGTTATCTCATCCTTGTCTGCCATTCGGTTCGCATGGGTGCTAAAGGGCGCTACTGAACTTTGACTTGGCGCATTAATATCTCTAGTTGCGCCACTTTTTCCCCGATTAGTCACAAGTTATTTTCTTCATCAATACCGAAAGGTTACGCGCGTTACTTGTGAGAACCGTGATGCATAATGATGGTGATCGATTGCTCCGCCACATAATCAGTTGGCATTGCGGCGCGAGGAACGCGTTCCCCGTGAATGTCAAGAACCGATTCCTAGAATTCCAGTTTAATAGCACGCGTATGTGCGTGTACGATTGCGGGAACACTAGAGAAAATGTGATTCGACATTGTTTATCGTCTTGACTTGTGCACACTCGCTATTTTCCTTCGGTCGCTCCACTCCATCGAGTATATCGGGTTAGCCTATTAAAAACAAGCAGCCAAACGATGCGTCAAAGTTACGTGATACTACCGAAAGGCGAATAGAATAGTAGAAAAAAGTTTACTTGTCGTACTCTTCACCAGTACCTTTTAACTCTAATGGAATAAGAAAGAAATTAATTTACCGCAACACTTTCACCTGCGAACAAAACCACGATTAAACGAGTTTGTTACAGTTGTATTGGTCATTCAACTTTTCCTATAGCCCAATCACTCTTTGCCCGTGTACCTTTCTGTCTGTCGATCGTTTCGCGTCAATGTCGTTCCTCGTTCGAATGTCCCGCTCACGATCGATCATCGCGCGAGACGATACGATTGCCTTATCGATCAAAGCGTTGATTGGCTATTACCAGCTACCGTGAGTTCCGACCGGAACTTCGTCGAAGCTTTGCGAGTTAAGTCGCGAAATAAGAGAAGCGGAATATGATAACGTAGAAGGAAGGTCGTGGTGGAAGAATAAAGGCAATTAGATTCCTTTCAGAGTGGAACTAGCGATTCTGCGACGTAATCTCGCGGCGAATTCATTGCAGTAGATGCGCGTCGAGGAACGTTCTCTTATTAGCCACATATTTTTCTTTATCGTGTTTACGTAACGACCGCGCTTTTTGCATTTGGCACCGCGAGTTGCAGGGAATTAGTGAACCATGAAAACCGCGGTTCTCTTTGCATGATACCACAAGGAAGCGTACTGCCGAGAAAAAAGTTGGAATTTCTGGCGATAATCGCTCTTCTGCGCAGCCACATCGTTACCGAAGAATCTCGCTTCCTGAAAGGAGTGTAGCTTATACGTATCGTGTGGAAGCTATATCGCGCTGCCTGGGTATTGTCTTCGTTTAAATCACGCGAAAGGCTGGAAACGTTGGAAAACGATTTTGCATTTGTATACAAGCGCTCGTTGAAGTTCGTTTCGATGATTATCAAAGAATGGATATTGTTTCCGTCTTCGATCGAATTTTTCGTACCATCGAAGCCTATGTCGCAATGGTTCGATAAAATAAAGTCGACGGCTTTCAAATGTTCCAGTGATCTATCACTCGTCCTGGATCTCGAAACGAACCAGGTTTCTCTCAATTATGTAAAAATCGGCTGGAAATATGGGGAAATCAAAAGGTACGTCGATTTTACAAGAGCAAAGTGAAAAGCGAAAAGAAACACGACCGTCTTACAAGAGAAAGGGCGGAATTCAATTTGCTCGTACGTCGGCCATGACCCGGATTTAGCAGGTGCACTTCCTGAAGATTGTTCCGGTCGATAAGTGTCGATGGTCGATCACTCAACGTTCACGAGTCCGGTTACCATCTCTCGCATCAGCCAGGCCGTGCAACATATAGAAAGCGGTCGGTGAAAGCGTGGCAAAATTTGATACATCATTTAAAACCCCGCCTCGCGGACGGTGATTTACTCGAATGTATTAAAATTCATCGGAATACCGGCGTACGTACGTATGCATCTGGGAAATCTCTTCCGCGTGTCTGCAACGTTAACTCACCAAAGCGCGGTTAGAAATTTTGCAGGTACCTTTCACGTGTACGGAATCGTTGTTAGGGAGATGCCATCTCTTAGGCGATACGATCGCTCCTTTTACTCGTGCCAGAGATAATTTAGTCGTTTTCGTTGTTGCCATGTTAATTGGATAGAGAAGTTTGATGAACTTTACGTGGAATTAATTATCATTGACTTCTTCCATGCAAGTGGAATCTTTTAACGAGAAACGGTCAGTGCTGATGGAACGGCGGATCTTAGCTACCGATCTACTCGCGCTCTTCCACGAAACTAATACAGAACGCATTACCATCGATTTTTTGTCGATTATTCACAAGCCCACGGACTGGATTCTGAGACCAGTCCCGGACAGACTGAATGCGGGCTTGATCGATGTTATTCTTCCTCGACGGTAGCACCGCGTTCTCACCCTTTCCCTACGGGACGTCCGCCGAGTCTTTCCCTAATGCGTCCTTGATGAGAGCTAACCTTGCCAGAGGTCTTTCATGCCGCCACCTCTCCACCTCTCCTCTGGATTACTCGGTTTATCGATGCGGACGATTATTTTGCTCATCACGTTCGTCATCGTCTCTGCGGGTCATCTGGTTGTTAACTTCGGCTGACAGCATTATAGAGTCCTGCGACGCGGCAAAGTAGCTAGGATAATCTCCTTCTGGACGGTCGCGTACGGATGCTTTAGCGGCCATGTAAGACGGTCTTTCAGAGGCTGCGGACTAATCTTCGGATGAAAAATGATCTCTTTTGCTAGACACTTGGAACGATGGTGGTCTTCCTCGGCATACGGTCGACAGAAGCCATGCAAGTAGCTAACGGTGAATTTCCGCCAATTTTTTATTCATCGTCCGAGACCAGACAATCGAATTATAGAAAAGTTGAATGTTCGTAGATAATACGTAGAGAACATAGCGAGCTTTTAACTGTGATATTTTACAGTAGCACCACTATCTTTATTGGTTCGTGACCAATCAACGCGAGCAGTAATATCTCAAGTGTATATCCACTAACAACGAAGGTGATAAGTGTTGCTGCTTGTTTAATCTTCGACATAGATAAATCATTTATCTCAAACAAAGTCAATTAACGTTGCACGAGTAACTGACATTATTAGCATAGTTTATCCATGACTGCATCGAACATTCCAGCGTAAATAAAATTCTCCGTAAACGAATCAAACACCGATTTCATAAGTTTCCGCGCAAGTAACTGGGATTTCTTCCAGCGTACTTTTCAACGAATCGAAACTTCTAAACTCCGATCGAACCTATGTTAACGAAGCCAGTCTTCCGCAAAATAGGACTATCTAACTAACCGTCGATTCTTCCAGAAGAATTCCAACGCAACATGGAAAAACTGTGTACGTCACTCGGTTTAAAAATCGGTAGAAAAAAATTGGCAAAACGAGGCTCGTAACACGAGCTAGTAGATCACACGGTAGAGAGCAGTAAAGCACGGAAAGGGAGCGTACGTACGTACGTGTAGAGATGGCGCGTGTTGCATGGGAGCTCTAAAAGCGTGAGGCCGGTCGAGCAGAGAGCCGTAAAGGGGCAAGGCGGGACGGACGACTGACGACATTAGAGGCACATTAGCGTGCGCCACTCGTCGACCAGCTGGTAGCCTACCGGGCCAGCTAATTACATGCCGATTCCAGAGGATCAGCCGCACAATGCCGTGTCGACATACCGGCGGCTCGTAGACGTGCACGGGGGGTCCTCGATACCGATATAACCGTGTAGCCGCGCGCGGCTTTCGCGGAAAGGTTTCCTCGGTTACACGCTGCCCGCTAATCGCTCTAAACCAACCCAAACACACGAGCTACCGATTCGTGGCCGTCGATTTACGCCATGATCTAGCTTCCAGAAGAGGCCGATGGTAATTGTTACGAGCGTGTGTCTCACTCGGATATGGAAGCTTGGCGCTTGGCTGCTGGTTTGCGTAGCTGCTCTGTATGGGATTCGATGAAAGCAACCGCGCGATAGATACTTATACGAATGATTGGTTCACTTCGAATTTTTACGAGGATATATATTTATTTACACAAATAAATAGAATTAACGAATCACACTATCTACCATCCAAGTTTGTTGTACGATCTCCGACCGTTGGAAACGGACGAGCCGACTGCTGGAATTATTGGCGCAGCCGAAATGACTAATTGGCAATTTTTCACAGAAATTGCCCTATTATTTTGAACTTCTTTAAAAGAGTCGAGCTTCGTATACCATAGTACGATCCAAATACATTATTGGTCTTGCGATCGACGTAGGGTTGCGAGAGGAAGAGTATAGAGAAGCCTTTGTCCCTTGGTAGAGCAAGCTTACGAGGAAAATCTCGGGGGTATATGCTTTAACTATCTGTCCGAAGCTGCGTGTTCATAATTCTTTGCAACGCGAAGAGATACGCGCTGGGAGTTTTTCGTTGCAACAGAACACGCTGCATCTACGTGGTTCGCGGATGTTACCAGCGGGTGTTCTTCAGGTACGTATTTGAAGAACGAGCGCTCATTTGAGACCGGAATGGCTCCCACTGCGACGAAAATTCAAATGTTAAGATATGTTTTCCACGTGCAAAGATCAAAGACCCTGCGCTTGTTTGCTTCGTCCTTTAATTAATCGCACCCTTTTGTCCCTCTAATAAGATTCTTGTCCGTCCCCGACAAAGGTTGTTCAAGACAATCTTATTCCTCGAATAGCCCTCGGTTCCTCTTGTTCCGTTTAAACAGATTACGCGCGAAAAAGCGGTATATATTCAAGGTCAGCAAATAGACGATTCTACGCATATCAAATATTTTCTTATATAGTCGAATAAGTTCAGCAAGATTGTACAAAAAGTTATCGCTTAACATCTTTCTAGTATAATTATCACTGCTTGACAGAACACTTTCTTCGTTTACTTACCACCACTTTTACTCGCCACTAAAATGATCTGTTGAAGTAATTACTTCAAGAAAAACTCTACATATTTACTTTTATATATCCGTGGTCTGGAGACCGTCGTTACGAAGAGAATAGAATTTAGCGAAACAAAAAATTCTAGATAAGGAGAGGTCCGTATTATTGTGCCCTTGAATATAAATTATGTATTGGGTTACAGGGTCTACAAACAAAAAAGCTATAAATAGAGATTTCTTGTGGCCTTCAGCTAGAGCTACAAGCTTAACTTTTTGGTAATGTTCTTTGCTGTAAATATATGAACGTGCTGCCTATCATTGTTTACCTTATATTGATACTTATACTTTTATTTATTTCAATATATTTATCTATTACAAATTCATTCAGTCATTATTCCATCAGTGAACATCAACATGATTGAAATCCAAGTATTCGCGAAGACTGACAGAGCGAATACAAAAATTTCCCATTATAGTTTGCCGTGTCACCCTTGACACAGCGTTCAAATCTCTTATTCTTAGTTACTTGTCAGCGAAGGGTCTCATTTTAGAACGATCGTACGCTACGAAGCTCCTTCGTCCGGATTCTTCCCGGAAAGGACTTTCGAGACACATCGTGCGCGTCTCTATCATTTTCACGAGTGGCTACGCTCGACATAGCTCGTCCCAGGTAGGGAGAGACCGCGTTGGTTCCTCTTCGCTATTAACGGCAGGATGTCTCGAGAGGGCGAGGAACAACCTGGACAAACCTTTTCCTCTGTCGAGTGCGCCGGTTTCGTGATAGCAAACATGCCACGTCCGTCGACGTGGACTCGAACCTTCCCGCGAAAACTGTCGGCCGTTGTCGTCGCCGTTGCAAACCGCTGATGACACTCTATGCCACTTGAACGAAGCCGCTTGTTGCGCGCCGCTTAGTTTCCTCGAAGAGTCTCGACCCTTGTCGCCGTCGTCGTCGACGATGAGGAGGACAACGACGACTGCCACGGGACAGCGGCCACGATTACGACCGACTCTCTTCGGCAATTACAGCTCGAGTGGTACCGTAAGAAAGACAGGTGGTATAAGTCAGCGCATCAGCCTCGTCTTCGGCCTTCTTTCTTTTCTCCCCTTTAACGCCACTACGACAAATTTATCACAGGATATATATATACACACAAATATTTCGATATTTATCCCGAAGAGGAGTCTTGTTCCTTCGGTGCTTTGCAAAACATCGAAAGCTTTTTTGTTTCGTTAAACCGAGACTCCCGTTGGAAGATAGAATTCCTTTAAAGAATCTTGTTCGCTATATTTATACGCGTAATGTCGTAAATCGACGTGCTACGACACCAACGGAAGAACCACGTTATCAAGCACAATTTTCTTTGGCCCAGAGCACTTCAATTTCGCCGCCTATATAACAAAACGAGCCTCGTAATCGACACCTTTCTCATTACCCGAAAACCGGCATCTTCCACCGCTTGTACCCTGCCGATCCCACTGTATCGCAGGATCTCGTTTAAAAATATTCGATTAAAAACGCCGCCTCTGCCCGAGCAACTGATAATGACGCCGCATTATACCAGGCGAAGCACAAGCATACGCGCCACCATGAATCATCCAACACGATGTCCGCGCGCTCGTTGTACCTGCATACACGTATAGTTCCCGACAAGCGTCGTACGTTACCGATCGACAAATTCCCGTTCTGGCCCTCATAAATCGGCGCGTATGCGACGCGCGTACAGATTAACGCCAGGCCTGGACGAGCGGGGCACCGATCCGCGTTTTATCGTAACACGATCGATAAAACTGGATCCCGCCAACGGTCCCCGGGTGGGATCTTGGATAGCGCTTCGAGCCCGTGACACGTTCGCCAGCCGATAAACGTGGCCTGAAGCGCGGAAACTCGATGCCTGGATCCTCGTCGTCAAGGGCTGCGGATAATCGACTTAACGACGAGGCTTAACGACTTCTCGGTAACGGTCCTTCCGACTCTCGAACTTCGTCGTCCAGTTCGTCGTCGTCGTCGTCGTCGTCGTCGTCTTCGTCTTCGTCGACTGGTCCGCTGGTCGTGGTCGTCGCGTTGGGTATTACGATCTTGAAGGGGGAATTCTAAACTCCGAGGCCAGTGTCCAGGTGGAGGAGAGGAGGAAGGAGGAGAAGAAGAAGGAAAAGAAGAAGGTTGGAGCGATCGAGAGACGCCCGGGCTCTATAATGCACGGGCGACACCGCCATACGTGTCACGGGGAATCGATCCGATCCGGTTGTAAGCCGACCTAACCATAAGTCCGGAGCGGATCGAGTCCGCTCGTCGAACAAGAGTACTTGGCCTGTTCGGTCCGCGAGCGACATTATCCGACTGTACAGAGTCGATTTTGTTCTCGTTGATGTATGTCGTTCAGCTGTGAAATATCTCAGAGATACGTAGATCACTTTTCCCCCTTAGTTTCTCTTCTTCTTCTTCGTCGCCTTTCCGTTTCGACGCGTTCGACCGAATTTTATGTTTCTACGTTTTATGAATTGAAAAAGTTGGCCATGATCGAGTATTCTGTTGAGTAGGATTCTTATACTTCGTACGATATTAGGATATTTCGTATTTAAGAAAGTTACGATCTTTTTGTGGAAATGACACGTAACATGTTTCCTGGCTCTTATACTCTGCGATAAACTATACCAGAAAATAAAGGTGACAAGTATATATGGAGGGCCAGGGAAAAGATGTAAACGGCTGATTCAGCGGGATTAACGGTTTCGAGGATTCGATTAAACTCATCGTCGCTGGAAAAGCTGAACCTCGATTCTAGGACAAGGCACCTTGTGGTTTTGTAAATACATTTTTATGGTGATTCGAGATGTAAGCGGTTTCGGGAAGATTTAAGACCAGCGTGGCCTTAAGAGGCGTAATCCGTTATCTATTTTATGGAATTCTTTTCTATCATAAATATGCTCTCACCGCGTGGTTTCTGAATCTCTACGCGACATCGTTGTTAATTCAAACGAATGCATCTTTCTTCAATTTAAACAGAAGAGTTTTCCTTCAAAATGGCTTAAAAAATACACGTTGATTTGCTAAGAGAATGACACGTCCAGAAATTCTGCTGAAATATTTTATTAGCCATTCTCAGATCCAAAGACGATCGGTTAAATTAAAAAAAGGAAAAGTAGCTCACTAATTTATGTTTTGATTTCGGCTTTTTATACCAAAGTAAAAAATTTACTTTCCTTGATCGAATCACTCTTCTAGAAAAACGATTCTGTGTATGAAACAAAGAGTGGCCAAAAACTTGTACGAGAAATAAACACTTCCATTTTATAATATATAATATCAGGTTGTTCGTGAAGTTTCTTTCGTTTTATAAGGAAATAATAGACGCACAATGTTTTTTGTTTTATATTAGTTTATTGGATTATGCACGAACGTAATAATAGAAATAGAACGAAACGATCACACCTGATTCAATAAAATAATATAAAACAGAAATTGTTGTTCATCTATTATCACCCTATGAAACGAAAAAAACTTTTCGGACAACCCAATATAGCACCAAATGTGTATTCGTCAATTAGTCGCGCTTTGAAATGTGTCTTGTACGGCGCGGTGAGAAGGTCGATCGCTCGAGGCTTTGTGTATACATTGTAGTATTCAGTTTGATTTCGACCGTGGCACGGGGAAGTCGAGTTTATGCGTAATTATATTTGCCGTCGTTTCGAACCGCGTTCTAGAACGAAATTTTATTCGGTATGGCGTTACATATCGGTCAAGCTGCAACGGAATTACGTCCGTGCGTCGTATTTTATATTACGGAAGAAATTAAGATTAAAAAAGCGTAAGTGATATTTATATTTTCCTAATTACAATAATTTTAGATGTTGATTTTACGATTTGCAACGTAGTAATTAACTGAATTTACGTTCTATGCATCGTACAAGAGAAACGTCTCTTTTTAATTTCAATTCTTTCCTTATTCCATACGTTGTTATTACTATGGTGCTATCGTTGTTACTAAATTTTATTATTTTTTAAATTCAATTTAATAACCTGACAAACGTTCTTGTTGATATCTACTTCATCCATTTATGCATAAAATTACTCGATATTCGAATGAAACGATTACACGCAAATTATATTACACAATGCCCACTATTAAATTAACATTGTAATTTCATAAAGAATAGAATTACGCAGAATCATAAATCACATACAATCGAATTGCATTTCTTATTTGATCCGTTGGATAAAATTTCAATTCAAATCAATTTTCTTACCTTTTGATTCGATTACTTTTCGAAATATCACGATCCTCTCACAACTCTGCTTCACTTTAGCCTCATTACCGTAGTCGACGAGAATCCCATTGCTCGTATACTTGAATCACCATGCGCTTTGCGGCGAAGCGTGGGAAATGGTAGAAACCAGTGTGTTTCCGTCATCCTTCGCCCGTCTCCGTCTAATCTTCTGCTTTTTTCTTCTGCCTTCCAGGATTGTGACAACCTGGCGGACGGCCCGGAGCGTGACTCCCCTTGGAGCTGTGGGGGTGGCAGCGGTAGTGGCCGCAGACCCCTCACCTCCATTATCGAGCATCTACGCACCTGCAAAAGCAGACTTTACAATGGTGAGTGAACAACGCTATTGATTTATCTCTTTTTTTTTACGGTTTAACTCTATTAGCGTCGATAGGAATTAGCATTTAAGATAGAAAAATAGTTTCTGTGTGCTCCATTTCCTTTTGTTGTGTAAACAAAACATGGAATGTGTGACGAAACATACCGAGTGTTACAAGATGTTTCTTCGTTTGATGGGCGTGGCAATACAAAAAATACATAACATAAACTCAGTAAGTAAACATGGTATCGTGAATGCAAAGTAGGTCTTGCGTCTAATAAATACGACATGGAGTGTTATCGATCCTACGATGGCGCATACTTGATCTTTGTATTTTAGTAATTCCTGAATGATTATTTAAACTGTGTTTTATTTTGTCGCATCGTTATAACTTCGACGTTCACATTGGCCTATATTTTTATTATTAGTTTAATAACTCTTCGTATCATCATCACGTTTCACGCTACCATAGTTAGAGAATACTTCCACAATTTTTAGGTCGTCCTATTAGATTTCGGGATAAATGAATCGCTTAGACTGAACTTAAAGTTCATAATATACGCCAAATGAAATATACTTTCAAGTAGAAGAATACATTTATATCGATGAAAGAACGCAAAGCTTTCTGACCACGGGCAGCTTTCCCAGTAGCATACACGTACCTTGAAACACCATCGGCACACAGTCAGTCTAGAAATTCCCATCGCCATTGCGTCAGACGATATCTACTCACTCTCTTCATCCATCAATCGAGATTCTCGTCGAACCTTTCGTCCTCGTATCTATTTACAATCAAAGATCTCTTTATCCCACCCCACGTTTCGATTGGACCGGTACGCGACCGCCGACAAGTGGACGACGAGGCCACGGCTGCAGGAAAGGCCTAAGGGGATGGGGACATCCGTTTCACCGTAGAAATAACGTCCTGCTTATGTGCATCCTTGCCTCTAATTACCTGGGATGAAGACATCACCGTAGTCCGCAGCGATTCTCCTCTCTTTTCCCTCTCGTCGAGATTCTTCTTTCCTCTTCCCTTCGTGAAAGAGAGAATCGCGCGCGGCCACGCTATCGGGGAGAACGAATCGTTTCGCGTTTCGTTGCTTGATATTTCACCGATTATTTATTATCGTTACACGACGTGGTCATCATTCTTCGAGCTTATAGCATAGGCGTGCTCGTTACTTGTAATGATTCGTCCACCGCGAACGTGTATTAGGCGACTCGGCATTATTACGGGCCGGCCATCGCGAAACACCGGTAGTAATTGGATTCGGACGTTGAAGTATTTTGGACCGGTGATTAATTTGCTGGATGTTAAGGAGTTAATTGTGTTTGAACTGTTGCAAACGATTGCGCGGCTTTGACGGGTAATAACGTTAATGGGGAGCGGAGCGCGCCGTGGCGATGGAAAATTTGGCTCTCGGGGGTTGATTTATCGCGCCACTGTTATTAAATTCTTCTTCTTTTTCTTTTATTTCTTTTTCACAGTTCTTGTAGTGGTTTCTTCGAGTCTTCTATGTTGTTCGGAGCGAAGCATAGCGCGAGATGGTCGAGTGAAAATCGTCGTGTTTGATTGGCGCGTGACAGGAAAAATGAAAGGAATTTCCAACAAATTACAATTAATATTTGATCTTCGATCGATCCAAACGTAACTTGCACCGAGACCGTAGATTCTTATATTCTGATTAAACAGATGGTTCAAATTTTGTTTCATTATCTCAAGATGCACAAACTATTGCTTTCGTATTTTCCTCGCACGATGCCGATCTTTTATCTTCGTAACCGTAGCGTCTCTCCACTCTCAAGCAATTAACATAAATTTTGTCGTAATACGCTAAAAAACTGAAACGATGCACGTAAATGGATTCATCAAGGAATAACAGCTTAAAATACGTTCACCAATTCGATCGAAGCTGCAGAGAGAAGTGTATTAACCAGTAAGTAAGTAGAATGGAAAAGAAGCTGGCAGGAAAGATCCGAACGTCAATCACGATTACGGGATGAGTTTTCAGCGCGCGTCTCATTAGCCCACGCCCTCATTATTACGTTATCAACGTCCCCGGGCTCGCATAATGGCCTCTGAATATATTTATGAGGGTAATCCCCGCGGCCGTGCGCGGCCATACGAAAGCTACGCCGCTTCGACTCTCGGTCGGTAACAATAATCCTTATATCCCCCACATAATTGTGCCCGCGGAGGATTTATAGAGCTGGTCCCGGCCACCGATCCTATCTAACGATCTGCCCATTGAGCTTGGCTGCCTAGGAGTGCAACAGGGATGCAGCCTGGTGCCTCGGGAATGGGATTCATTCAAGACCGCGAGCATCTCACCGTATTCGAGCGAGTCCTTTCTTTCTTTCTTTCTCTTTCTCTTTCTCTTCCTCTTTCTCCTTTTCTTTCTCTTTCTTTTCCTTCCACGCTTACCGACTCTCCGTGAAGATGTTTCTTCTTGCTCCTCTTACTCTTACTCTTGCTCTTTCTCTTTCGTTCTGCGTTTCTCTTTCTTCGGACGGAATCGGTCGGGTCATCGAGATTTTGTTCGGTTTACGGAGCTCGTTTCGTATGGCTTGATTGGTTTGTCGACCTTTCGCGAAACCCCGGCCAGAGTAATTTCGTGGACCCGCGGCAATTTGGTTGTCCGCGGGCTTATCTGATCCGCGACGATTAATCACGTCTCGAAGCTCTTGCGGTTTCGCCGTTTTCAATCCTGTTTCGCCGTTTCGTGGCCACATTGGCCGAAGTTGAGCAGCTTCGTGGGTCGGATCGTTTCGCAGATTCTTTCGATGAATTGGTAATCTTGGATTTAGAACGTTCTTTTATTCGGCGCTGGTTTATTTAAGTAATCGTCCGCTGTTAAAGGGGACCATGGTTTTGTTTGTAGTTATAATCTGTCGATGAATCGTAATTCAAAATTGGCATTTCTTAAACAATTATTTTTCTATAAAAATTAAGCGATTGCAATGTTGAAAAGAAAGAGGACGGCTGCGCTGTAATGGAAATTGCGTTTGCCTAGAATTTCAACAGGATAAAAATTCTCCTTCTGTCGGCAAAACATCACAGCTCCATTACCTTACCCAACATACGGAGCAGTCTACTCATCAGCAGTATGTCATCAGATCGTTTTGATTGCTCGCTCGACGACATCAGATTCTTCTCGTTTCTGAATAATTCCACTCTTTGCTTTTCTTTTTCCTCTTCGCTCGGAAACAGCGTCCTAACGCGTGTCTCCAAATAAGGAGTCGGCGATGATCCACAAAGATAGATTCGCGCGTCATTAGCGGCGATTCCAATTCGAATTGCACTGTCAATTGCGCGGGAGCGGTCCACGTTTCCCTTGGAACGAAGCTCGTTTCAGACAAAGTGTTTTATAGGTTCGGTACCGTTAACGTGCACACTCGTCGTTAGAGATGCTTCTTTTGGTATACGGAAAAGCGTATAATTTCGTAGGAGTTGCGCGAATTGTATCGCTTCTACTTTCAGCGAGGATCTGGAAATCTAAAATGAAGCATTATCTTTCGTCGAACAATTTCTTCTCCACGCAAGCAAGATCGTGTCTCACAGTCTCGCTAAAACTTTCACTTGGAACACCCACGATAACGATCTGCCTCGGAACGCCTCTGTAGCGCCTTTAAGCCTCTCGGAGGCAGCAGCCGGCTGCTGAAGCCCGTGAGCTCGGCACGTCGATCCGCGAGAAGAAATTGAATCTCCGCGGCGCGGAAACGTATTCTCGAGGTCGAAGCCGGGGTCTTCTCCTGGCTTCATCCAGGCAGCATCCTGGAAGCGGTGATTCGACACGCGGCGGTAGGGGTAGCGCGTTGCGCTGCGCGCTCGCCAGGATGTGCAGGCGCATGCACAATTTATAATGCAATTAGAGCCTCGGATGGTAGCGCTCGGATTTATGGCAGCTGGAGAATCCTACCGTCCGGGGCAAGGGAGAGAGAGAGGAAAAGGAAACGGGAGGAGAAGAAGAAGGAGAAGGAAAAAGGAGAAGAAGAAAAGTTTGAAGTCGAGAAGAAAGAAGAAGAAAAGAGACGGAGAGGAAAGAGCCGGAGCGAGGTCGATGCAAGGGTTATATTCTCGTGGAATGAGTTATACGCCTCCCGCGGTTCCAATACATTATTTATCGCTCGGCTTTTCATTATTTCTGCGTCGTACTCGGCCGCTGAGCCGGCCACGAAACTCGCCGGTTTCCGGCGGCGTGCCTCCTCCGTCTGTTCTTGCGTCTCCATTGTAATTGGCTTTATCAGCATTGTTAGATCGGAAGTGACGCACAGTTGCCGAGAACCTACGACGGCCACTCTTTCGCGGGCTAATTTGCAGATGGTTTAGAGACCGCGATGAATTTATAGCGCGAGCTAACGAGAATCACCGTGACGCGCTTCGGCGAATAGGGACGCAAAGGGAGATCGATCTGTTCTAGAGCGAAAATTTCTATTCGATGTTTATTTTAATTGCTGCTTTTTGGATAGTTGGCGTCGTTTTTTGATGGAATTGGATCATCGAACGATCCAACGCTAATCCACGAAACTAGTAGACTTATCTCGCTCTTCTACAGTCACATTGTAAATGCGAACCTCGTAACTCGTAGTGCAAACCCGTCGTACACACAGGAAATTGAGCAGGGTCGAGCGTTTAATCGATCTTTATATATCCCGGTGTTACGCGTCGCTACGTTACGATACTACATGTGTAAGATGTTACACGTGCAAATTAATATCGCACCGGTGTAATTAGCGTTCGCGTTGTATAACCGGACGTCAAACGAATGTCGAAGCTGGTAGATGTTGGCGGCGCGAGAACCGGAAACGCGGCCCCTGAACAAGTAGCCGCGAGATTAGTCCTCTGAAAACGTGTCCCACGTTGAACTGGCCTGACTATTTGCCTTCGATAATAAAAATATAAAGTTGTAAATAACGACGGTGGCTTCTGCAACGAGTCCTCGTTAGCATCGTAATGTCGACGTAAGTTATTGCGCCTAATGATAGAGGCGCCTGTAAATGTGGCTAGAAAAGGAGGAAGGGAGGGGAGGAAAGAATCGAAGCTCTCTGGACGGAGCTGTAGAACCGGAAGGCTAAGCACGAGAAAAGAAATACGAAAGAAAACGAAGAAAAGAGAGGGGAAATCGTATATGTTTAACGAGCGAAAAATTGACGAATATTGAATCTATTGGAAAAGTACAGTTTCCAGAAGCGAAATGATGCGAATTTTAATAAAATACTACGCTAAAGATTTCACAGTTATAGCAATCGAGAGATTGGATGAAATAGCGGAGGAATTACGATAATGGTTAGAATGGAAAGAAATATAGTGTGTTATTAAAACGGTATGTCTTCATACTCGAAGCTTAAGTTACATTTATGATTTTTGTAGCGTTAAATGGATAATTTAGAAAATTACGACATTTTAGCATGGAATATGAACGTACCAGAGTGCGTTTCTTTCTTCCATTATACTCGAACAATTTTCTGGAAACTATTACTAGTTGGCTTTCTTACGACAAACGTTTCGAATTTCGAATGTCTGGAGAAAATTCATTACCTCGGATTATCGAATCCCAAGGATTCTGCTTTCGTAAATATATATCTGACTCGTCATAAATTGCGATAATGCGATAACATTTCCGGCGATATTTAGAGGGAAAGAAGTTTCTGCAAAAACTCGTTAACACACGATCTTTTTCTGAGACAATTTGCGCGAATCGCCTGGTAGTTCGTAATGTCAGGATCGTCCAGGTATTAGAAAGTCTCCCTCGTCAGGCTTAAAAGAACACGAGCTCGCGATTGCGGGCGTGAAGGAGGCGCAAAACCGTGCTCGAACCGTTAATCGCAAGCGTAATTACGATAATCGTTCATTGATTGCCCGGTGAACGTGCCTTTTGCACTTTCCTACCGCGTACATGGCCTGTACAGAGCATCGTATCCATTGCACCAACGTCGGAATAGAAAGATACGACTTGGGAAAATTTGTAACTCATTCGAAACCCGTGTCCTCCGTATTTTTACCTCGCTCTTGTTGTTCCTAGACGATACACAGCCCCTTCGTACGCAGTTACAACTCGTAGTAATTGCTCGAATACTTTGGCAAGCTGCTGCGAATTAAAGTTAATTTGCTAGTCCTTCGATACGGAGGACGTATAATGTAACAATGGCAGCGGTACTGTAAATATTACAAAACTCTCGTTATCCTCCCTTCGAGTTAGCGTTGCTCGTGCAATCTAAATCTCTCGTCGCGTCGTTACGCTTGGCGTAAAACAGCGCTAAACTCTTCCAAGCCTTTCCTCTGGCTCATTCTCCCGTCAAATCGTTGATGCTCCACTCGTGCATTACAAATCACCGCGAAAGTGCTCTAGCATCCTCAACGAGGTCGTGGACGCTCGTTTAAATCGCCGCTCGCGGTGCCGAGTTGATTAATGCCGCCACCCACGCGTCCACCGCGATCCAATTTCCAGAACCTCGCGTTGCTTCTGCGACGATGAGCGCAATTAGCCGAGCGAAAGCGAGCCGGTTACGAGTTGCACGCGTGATCGACGTAAAGCGTGACTTATCCGAGGGCTGGAGCAGAGCTGGACCAAGTTATTACTTCACGGGGCACGCGAATAAAGACATTAATAAAGACCGTGCGTGGCGACGAGGGAACGCAGAACGCAGCCAGGAAGCAACGATGGAATACAATACACGGGTGAGACGAGGCTCACGGATAATGGATGCTGGCCTCGACTGTGTAACGGATGCTGCTCTAGATGGTGGCTATCGTGGCCCTCTGATGGCTACTCGGATATACGCGTTATCGGGCCAGAGAATCGCCGGGATCGAACAAAAACCGACCAACCGCCGCATTCTGGACGCGGAAGCCGCGGATGACAGCGGGATGTTGTCTTAATACGAAATGCGCGCTTTCTCATCGCTATTGTTACGCAGATGCTGCGGTCCAGGCTTTTGGTCACGCTTTTTTCTTTGCGAGCAAGAAGGGCAGATGTTTTGCGCTCCTTTTAAAGCGCGTAGATAGGCGTGGGTTTTTTTTTGAGAACGCGTTGGAATTATTAGATTAGCGCCGCAGTTTTTTTTACCAGTTTCTCGTTACCGAGGTGAAATTAGCTGGAAATCTCGAATTTCCTCGATATACGATATACCACGTATTAACGCGACTAATCAGATTCTCGATTAACTGGAAGCAAAGTAACGATGAAGCACAATCTCAGGTACCTTAAAATTTCGAAATCCTTGGAAAGAGCGAACGTTTAATTCTTGGAACGACGTATCGACGAATCCCTGCAGTAGGAAGAATCGGGAGAGGCAACGTGTAGCGATGGATTCGTAGCGCGAAACGCCCTCGTGGCCGCGTGCAAACGAGAAAACGGCTTACCCTTGTCCGGCCAGCTTTATCTCGTACCCTTCGTGAGCCTCAGCTCGACCATTAGTCGTTGTCAGTTACGTCCGGCCTCTCCTCTTCTGGATCAAGAACCAGGAACCAAGAGCGTTGCGCACTCTGCCGTCCGTGCACGGCTGTGCCGCTCGTAACGTGACCCCTTCAGCACCTTCGAGGAATTAAGATATCGAGTCTCACCGAGCCAACGGAATTATTCCCTTGCTCGATCTTTCTTTACGGCTCGTACGCGATGATCGATCGCCGTTTTAGCGTACGAACCAGCGACTCCAATAGTTTCTAGGAACTGAGATATCGCCAAGTAGCCGAGGGAATGCGAATCGTTTGTCTTCCGCGTTTGTTTCCTCGAGTGGCTCATCGATTCATCTATGGTTGCTCGGCTCTTCGCGTTCAGCTGTAGCGCGCTTAGTTTCGTTGCACGGCACTTTGAAACTCGAATTTGTTGTCGCAAGCGTTGAGAAATTTGAGAAGATCGTAGGATTTATTACTTGTGCTTTGGTCAATCAATTTTGGTAATTACGGCAATTAGGATCAGAACACGCGCGCCTTTTATCGTTCCATCAACGACGCATTTACGAAACTGTTAAACTTGTCAACAAATTCTTATACCAAATCGTTTGAATTTTGACGCTGATTCGTATAAAAATGGTGAATTTAGACGAGCTTGGTTTCTAAACTCTTTTACACCATAATGGGAAAACAACACGATCCGAGAGAAGATACGAAAACGCGAAGGTACGGGATAATCCTTCGGATGGGTGTAAGGGTCAAACGATGGGTGGAGGAAAAGTGTCCGCCGATATAGTCTTCCCCGAAGCTATCAAATTCCGCGTGGATAAAGACGTGGGATACGTCGGACGGCTCGTGAATGGGATTATTAATATTTCCCTTTGCTGCGCTTCTCTTCTCGCGGCCTTTCTCTGCATCGTATCGCCTCGAAGCGATCCGAGCGAGATACCCTTGCCGATAATTTATGCGAAATCGTGAAATCAAGTTTTACCACTTCTCGCCCATCCACCTTTCTTTGGAGACCTTTTTCACGCATAGATAATTAAGATATCCGCTTCCAACGGATTTATTAATATACTTCTTGCTATCCTCGATAAAACTTTTTCGCTTCTTTCCTGTCACAAAGCGGTATAAGGAATTTTTATGAAAGCGTTACGACCAATGCCTTCTAATTTAATTCTTCCGATTTATCTTTGGGTTAGTTGATTTCATCAGGTTGGAAGTTAGTATCGCGTTAGCGGTAGGAGTATTTCAATGTGTTATTCAACTACTACTATCTGTCTGAACTTTAATCGTTCCTCCTTTTAACGCGAAAGCAACAACCCCATATTTCGAATGAAACTAATCCTAAAGATAACCAATCGTCGTGATAATTAACTTCTTTAGCATCGTGAACGTCATTCTTTGGCTTCTTAAAAGTCCGGTGACAGCCAATGAATTCCAGTATCGATAGCAGAAACCAGTTGAGAATCTCTGAGCTGGATCTATTCGAGAGCAACGACTATTACGCTCGCCTGTTTCTATGTACACGTTCGCTTGCCTCTATGTGTACGTTCTCTGATAATTTCAACATTCCACAAATCATTTAGCGAGGCACACGCGACCAGTACGCCCACAGCTGGAAACACGTCCGATAACGCTCTCGATCTCCGATCGAAGCTGTTCCCATCCGGTTTCCCTTGAAACGCGTGTCAACCCCGTGTCGAAGTCCGCCTATGCTTGGACGCGTGTCGCGTAGAAAGGAGAAAAACGGGAGAAAAAAGAGCCTGTGGAGGAGAACTTTTTTCCAGTAGACACGTTTGCCCGCGGAATTATGCGCGTACGTGCGCCGCCTGTGAGAAAAAGATACGTCACTTGGTATTTCGCGATGGTTGCCTCGATGCTGTATTTTTGCTTGACTGTTCTGCCGCCGGTAATGGCGTTCGTGATGCGAGATAATCGAATGGCTAACTTATTTTGGAAACGACCGGATGCCACTGGAATTCCATATACGATCGAATTCATTCCACGATTCGAGAGAATGGGATTGCGTGAATTCAGGTGGTGTGACACGGATGAAAAAGTCGTTAGATTATTAGCGGCTAATCTTGATTTAATACCATTACGTTTTATGAATTTTTATGCTCCTGTGTTGGCTTTAAGCTTCCATATATTACTCTTGCCGTGTCAAAGTCTTTTCGTTCTTATCTTCTTCGTTCTGACAAAGCTCGCGCTCGCAATTTTCCTCTTCCTATAATCCTTTTTTTTTGCGCGCGAGCAGGGGAAAGTGTGTTACGCATACCCAGTGACCCGTGTCATCGGGTTATATGGGACTCGGCAGGTGGTGTCGCCATACCCACTAAAAACCCCTCCTCTTCTTGCTCTTCAAGTTAGCACAAAGTTTCGCTGGAACCGCCAAAGATTGGCATTTCTTCGGCGAGATTCGAGGCGCATCTGCTTCATAATCTTCCTATAATCCTATCCCCTTTCCTATGCGTACGTCGAATCTTTGTTTTTAAAATTCGACTAGCCTCTCGTACAAAAAAAAAAAAAAAAAAAAAGAAATATAAGGAAAAGAAAGAAAAAAGGAATATTTCTTTAGCAAAACGAGTAGTAGTCTACACGAGCACGGTTACCCCCGGGAATAAAATACGTATTTTTACGCGGCCCCTTTCTCTCTATACGCGGCGTATCATTACTTTAATGCATCGTTGTTGCTCGCGAGCAGAAACGAGAGAATCGAAATCGTCTTGATCGTCGGTGGTAACGTAGTAGGTTACTAATGGTGGGCTTGCTGGGTCGGTGGGTTGGTAGACTGGGTTGGGCTTCTTAAAGGTCCACCGAGGTCAGCTGTACGAGAAGGATATAGTTGCCCAAGGCACCGATGACATCGACGAACGAATAACCAGCCTCTCGAACGAGCTACGCCGAACCAACAGGGACTTGCGCCTCTCAATGAAATATTCCTGAACAACAATGATGCCAATCCACCATAAGCCGAACCCTGTCTCTACTTCTTTCGTGGTATTCGTCGAACTCGGCCGATTTATATTTTTACGGTGAGTTTTCTTAGCTAACGGAAAGTGTAATGCTCTCTTCGTGGTATTTTAGCGAAGAAGCGCAAGCTCGCAATTCTTTCAAATTTCTAAATTTCTAAATATTTTTCTACACAGATGCAAAGGGATGAATCTTCGGTTGTTCGATCCAGCGTACACGTATCCATCTCTCGACCCGCACGATTTTCACGTCGTCTTTATCGCGCCAATTTCACACAATCTGCACCTGAAAACTTGCAACGACCGAGTGAAATGTACATACGGGAATTTATTTCAGAAATTACTCGACAAATACGACGCGGCAAACTGCCATCTTCGTTTCGAAATAATTATCCGGTGTGCTCCTCTTTCGAGCGGTCTCCCTCGTGATCGTGCGTGTGTTGCAATATATAAAACAGCGTCGTTTCGTGCGGCAGCCACGGCTCGGCGTATGTCTTTGCCCGCTGCAAGGAAGAAGCAGGATAAAAAGAGCGGAGAAACCTCGACGGGTCGGAGGGTGAGGAGGGCAACCGAGAGGAGATGCTGAAGAAGGCACAGGTCATGCAACAACAGGAAGGTTAGTTGCTCGGGGCGGCGACAAGCGAGCGAACACCATCTTGCCTCTTACATACGTAACCGGCTCTCATAATAATTTCACTCAGCCACGAGGGACCTGGCAGGACGTGGAACGCGCGTTTCCTGGAAGCTCGTCCTCCGTCTCTCGAAAAAAGATATACTTCCGAGGTTTCGTTGATAGAAAACGGGGTCGAGCGCAAACTCTTGGTCAGAAAGCTCGAGCGTTGTATACGGACAGTTTGATCGCTGTACCATCGACAGGGGGATGATATCTTGCAAACAAAATACACCACAGCTGAAACGTTTGGGTTTATTCGTTTTACGAGAAGGGAATAGAGAATAAGAAGCAATAATCATTAGTAGAGTATTCTAGGAAGATTACTCGGCGTGTGGTATAAGGTTGAACGGATGAATTATTCGAGAATACATGTTTCGGTGTTTAAAGGATGCGTTAAAGATAGTTTAACTTGTCAGGGTAGTCGTAAATTTATGAAAGATATCGTGGTAGCTATATTTTAATGTCTTAAATTACGACTTCACAGTCTGTAGATTTATGAGTGCGTAGTAAGTTGTAAGTTCTTCGAATAACTTCTCCGAAGACGAAGTCGACTACGTGTTCGACTAATTGAAGTTCGTATTCAACACGATAAGTAATATTTTTCATTCTTTACGGCAGACTAATTTCCAAATTCAATACTCTGTCAACCAATTTCGTATCCCGTACTTAGGCTGCCTTTTTAATTAGCTTCGAGATTAATCGCGTAATTTTTCCACGTTAGTAGTTACATCGTGGATTTATCATTCGTTTTAGAGAGATTTCTGTTTTTGGACCCAACAGGTTGTTCTTCGTTTCAGCTATATATTACATCAGACTACCTCCCCTTCAACTTTGAGCGATTGCTTATCAAATTGTACGCAAAGTAATTTTCGATGTATTTAACTCTTCGAGATTCGTTGCTACGATCCAAGGAAACGAATCGAAATTATTATTAAACTTTTCTCCAGAATTCTAAATTCATAGAAACGAAGATTCTCGACAATTTCTTATTTCTTATTCTTATGTCTTTCGTATTCACGCGGTATCCTTGGGTAATCGGCCTAGAAAATTCTGAATTATTAGAGTAAACTTTATCTTCTTACTCAAGAGTAATAAATTCAGTTGGAAAACGGTTCTCTAGGTTCTTTATTAGAACGCTAACGATTGTAGCACGAGTTTAGGCAAGCAGGTCGATCGTAGGATCGGCTAATGCAGGCTTCGTCACCGTTAGGTTGTTAATTAGCCGTGGTTCGGTACGTACACCTGCATGATTTCACGCAACGTCCAGGTGTAATCGAGCACGGTTAACCTTTGTCCAGCCCCGAAGCCTGACGATCCACGGAATCTTTCGTCAAGCTTTTTTTCTCTCCTGTTGGCCGACACGCTCTCGTGATTACGATCGATCGATCCTGGATGCTCTCACAGGTAGGCAGCTACTTATCGATGGGATCATCGCGAACAATTCGAGATCTCGCAGAGGAGAACTGTTCCTCCTCGTAACTCGATAGCAAGAAAGATGATCGAATAGGTGGTATCGTTTTGTGCGCTGTTATAAAATGAAAAACGGGGAAATCGGACGAGGAAATTGATTGTTAGAGAAATAAGCGATTATTATAGAGAGATTCGAACTCGCCGATGGACTAAATATATTTATTTTCGTCGAACGTTTGAAATATAATCACGAAACGCTATTTGCCTATGTATTAAATATTAATTCCTTGTTTGTGCCTGATATTACTGTGCAAGGTTTTTTAATATCGCAGAATTCAAGTGAATTAAAGTAACATTTATGGATATGAAATAAAAAATTCTCCATGATAACGGCTAGAAAGGTTCTAGATAGAACGACGGATATTAAATTTACAGCTGTGTTTCTAAACCTATTAACAATGGTTTATATCTCCCTTCATTAGGTCTGACTACGACGGTACTGTTTCCACTGACTTTACTGCCGTTAATTTACTTGCATTTTTACTGTTTATTTCCGCGTCTGCATAAATTGTTTGTTATTCATTTCTAAGTTGCATAATTCATCTCTTCGATAAATTATAAAGTTCCATAATATCCTTGTATTTTACATAGTTTTGCATACTTGTAAATTAGATATTTTATATTAGAATTTGCATAAGTTCCTCGACTTTCTCTACAACGTCCTTCTTTTATTTTAGGAATATCTATACTTTATAAATATGCATATATTATACTTGTGTATGCAACGCGTTTACAACCGTTTAGAAATACGGATTATAATCGTCGATATAAATTTTCGGAAAATTATTAGATTTGATAATTTTAAAACAAACGAATCGTATACAAATTCTTCTTTAGCGTGATAATATCGTAACGCATCAAGTAGAAGCTTGTACCATGATCTCTTCTGACCGTCTCAATCATGTACAGAGTGTTACGATTTCCTTAACTGATTTACCAAGCCAATCTTTCACCAGTTCTCCCGTGTTCCTCGGTTGATGGACATCAGGAATCGTTTGTTCACTGTCGTGCCCCTACCACGGAAATCGCGTTGGAATCATTGACCGTGACAGATAGCGTTCAGGGCGATCCAGTTTCTCGCTCGACTCGTTTGAATCTTCTAGTTTGACGAGCTACGCGCGCCATAACGATAATCGATCGTTGCACGACGTACGCGATCTCGTTTTTTTAGATCTCTGGGCACTCGAAAGGCAATTAAGCTCTTGATAGACCAGAAAAATTTCGATCGATACTTTTATTAAAGTAACGTAAGAAAAGCGCGTGTCTAACTATATCTTTTCCTATGTCATGTAAGATTATCTTATATCTTTGTGGAAACTTTGTTCACTTTTCTCTGTTTTTAAAGAAACCCTGAAAACTTTTCTGCAACGATCCGACAAATTCTCGAATTAAAAATATTTCCGATACGACTGTTAAGTATCTCACGAAAGACAGATAAATCGTTGGCTACTATTCCTCAAATTTCTCATTCCTACGTAGAGATCTCTCTGAAAGTCTTCGAGCTTTTTTCCCCGTAGACGGTGTACTCTGGCCGAAACACCGGTCGATCCATAATTTATCGGTGGCCAGGCGCGGTGCAATTACAATTGAAAACGGAGATCTTAAAAATTAGTCGGGTCCGGTTGGCGGTAAGATTTATTTGGTCCCCTTGGCGGGAAGGTGGAGCGGCCGCGGCCTGGCGATTTTGTTTCTCGTCGAAACGCGAACTCGCCACGGAACAATGATATCTTAACTGGGATCTCAATGGGGTTAATTAACACGAGCGGGAACCGACGTTCGCGAAGGCGAGACACAGAGACAAGAAAAAGAAAGAAAGAGAGAAGGAGAGAAAAAGAGAAGCTGCTCTGTCGACGATACCGCACGCCCGGCCGTGTGGCGTTAACCAAATTGATTAATCTCCGCTTCTCAGCGTCGATTAATTATTGACACGCTTTTGTTATCCAGACATCGGCAATTATCCGGTCGGCGGCGACGCCGGCGATCCAGGGAAACACGCGGCCGCGAGAATTCGATTCGATGGCTTTCTTGCGTTTACGTTTCTTCAATCGCTCGTTAAAATCGTAAATTGGGAAACTAAAGTCAGTTGTATCTGGATATCGAAATTAAACGTACCGATTTTATTATATGGATACGTGTATGCTTGTGGAAAAACGATGGAACAGCTTGGATTGGAAAGTTTGTCCGTGTTTGATCGGTACAAAAGTTTGAAGATTTCTTTCAAAGAAAATCTGCGAATAACTCGCGATCAAATTCTCGAATCGCAAGAAGCTTTGTTTGATAGAAAGTGTGTAGTCTTTGCAGGAACTCGTAAATCTTTCCAACAATTACTGAAATATCTAAACCGCTCTATCCTTGAAGTACTCGAGAAATATCGCAGTTGTGGTATCGCTATCTTACCTTATATCGTTTCAAGCGCAATATCGGCGCGAAATCGTGGTCGTGAAATCTGTTTGATCGAGTGACGCGTGTAAGCTCGTGTATTGAAGAGTCAAGAGGAGGGATCGCCGACCAATAAGACAGTAGCGACTTCCTTGTTTGGCGACCGAGAGATCGAGAGATCGCAATTAGGCTCGCCGCGTCAAACGTTCTGGTCGGTGGCCCCTTATCTCTTCTCGGCCGCCTTGTTCACTTTCTCCACTTGATCGGACCTTACCGATTTCGGGGCAAGGCGAGATCGTTAAACTGCTCGTCACGAGAGATCTTTTTTTCCTGGAACTGCGAGTCAGCGCTCGAAATCGTTCCTCCTTTCGTGAGATCGGTCTGCTATAAAAAACTTGGGAATGTAAATCGTGGATCGATGTGGCACGAAATGGCTCCCTTTTTCCACTTTGTATGACCGATCCCGTGTAAAAATAACACTGGCTTTCAATTTTTATTTCACGCCACCTTTTTTTTCTCGTTTCTTCCTATGGAATTACGTAAAAGCAAAAATAAGTTTGTCGCCACTCGACGGAAATGAACGTCCAACGAACCTTTTTTCCAAGCGCCGACTACAACGCACTCGTAGTTTTTCGTGCAACAGCTTCAATTACGCTGTACACACTTAATTTCTACTTACAGCGAAACAATTTTTCACGGTGTTTAAATGTCACAATATTTCCGTGACGCAACGCCAACTCGCGTCCGGATTAATTTACTCCAGCGCGTGCACGCGCTTTAAGCGGTCCACATTACTGTCAATTACTATGCATTGAGTATACAAGCACACCTTGCGCAGATAATTGAAAGGCACTGCTGCGTGGACTACAGCTTTCCACGAACAGGATATCTATGGCAAGAACGATTTCCTGTTTCCTCGAAGTTTTATTTTTTCTTTTTTTTTTTTTTTCGCTATTCCAAATCGTTTTGCCTCTTCTAATTATTATTACCAACTACAAGAGTTTTTTTTTTTTTTAACGATTGGATATCGATGTCGTAGAGCTCATTGATAAAGAACGGTACATGCTTCTGTTCAGCGAAAATTGTAATTTCCACGAGCAATTTTAGTACAGCTACGTTGGCTATTAAGTTTCTTCTGGACGTAGCGAGCCTACGAGAAATGGATACACTGGCACTTGTGCGCGTCACATGCTGCCAACAAGTTTTTGTCTCGCGTTCTGTTAAAAGTTGTTCCATCATGTCGAGGAAACTCGCGGCTAATGGAAAGCTTGGTTTAAAAAAAATTATCGTGAATTTTGCCGATGTCCTGCTTCGAAGAAATGATCGTATCGAAGGAATACGTATTGGCATGGCCATTTTTACACAGAAAATAATTGAATGAAATTGCAAAAAGTATAAAAATCGCTTCCGAAGAAAGAAACCGTACAAAGCGAGTTCTTTCTTTGAAAAGTAAAATACCACCCCTCCTTAAAAGGGTGAAAGATTCCGTGTACCTAAGATTCTCGATGCAAGGATTCGACGTGCGTGCCACACAAAACGGTACACGGCCCCCTCCGCTTTCGCATAATCGTCGGTCGGTAGCTTCCGGTATAATAGCTTCTGAGAGAGGCTCATCGTCGGCTGCAACGACAACTTTTTGCTGTTCTTTTTCTCCCTGTTACCCCGCGACTGGTGTGCCGCGGTAGTTAACTTCTTGCCATGTGATCGAGCGACACGGTCCACGTGCCACGTGTTCGGGCTAATACCTGAAATGCTTTCCGTTGATTGTGAGCCGCCTGTTGTGCGTTCCTCTCCTCTCTGCCGTCTAAGAAAACCTGGATCGTTACTGAATCTCGCTGCTTCATGATAACGGTCTTCACGGTCGGAGACGCGCGCATTCCCGCTGGAAAATTTGCTTGCAACACGTAGACAGGTGTGTAGCATGTACAGTTGAATGCGGGTTAACTAAGGATCACTGGCGCCAAAGTGATAAAAAAATTTGTAACAAGCGTGAATCGCCTGAAGCTTAATCCCTTTCGTCACTAACGGCACTTGTATGTTCCGCGCAGGTTTCAAAAATTACTGGTGGACAAATATTTATGGTCAGTACAGTGTATCGGTGGAATATGTGTGTGCGTGTGTTCTATGCGTAGAATTTGAGGTTTAAAAGTAGGAAAATATTTTCCTGAGAGGCGAATCGCTTGAGTAGCTCCGAGGGATGAAGCGATATTATTAGTTGTATGCAAAAGTCTTAGCCTTTTCCTTGCGATTTTCTTCTATTTATACACAATACAAATCAACGTTCGCAATGTTCTGCCCCATTTTTTACGACTTTCCGTCGAGCTTCGGATTCCATCGCGAAAGAATGACACGTCGAAAGTATTTCATTTCCAAAGTACTGTACGAACAAGTGAAAATCTATCAATGTCGAATCTGGAAAGTACGACGCTTGCGGAAGAACTTCTCCAGCGTTATCGTCGTCGCTCGTCGTTCTCACCGTTGCTTCCCGAGAATGTTGTCACCGATCGATCACGAAGATAGCGTTACGGATAGATCGACAGCGACCAAACAATTGCACAAAAAGGCAGAAAATTACACGTATCGATTAAAAATAACCATACACGAACGCTTGAACGAAAAGGCCAACGTTTGTGCATATATCTGATAAACAATATCAGAAAGGAAGCTGAAATTCATCTCGGGAAATTACATCTCGTGGTCGATAGTGATCCAACTTATAAACTGGAGGAATCAGGCCTGTCCTCGTCGTCGCCTCGATGATCGATCAGCCTCGATAAACTGGAGTCTGCCTCTTAACAGCCCTAATCTCTTCCTACGAGGAACGACGAAGAGGATGGATTAAAGTGGGGGAGCTGAAGCATGTGCCCACCTCTCTTGGTTGGCCGCGTCTCGAGTAGTCATAAGTAATCACGTCGACCCGCGGTAGTCGCCAGGAAATCGACGAAGAAGTGGCTGACGAGGCGTGAGAGGAGGATCGTGGCAAAAAGAGGAAGCTGGAAGAAACGCGGCCGAGAGTATGTAGCGGGAGAAAAAAGAGGATCGGAGTTGAAAGAACGAGCACAGCTGTCCGGGGCGCGGCCCTTCACCAAAACGAACAACCAGACAAATAGAGAAGCGCATAGAAACCGAGCAAACTGCCTTCTGGTTAGACGCATCGTCTCTGTGTCGTGGAACGATTATTCTGGTTTGTCTGTCACGGTTGAGCGCAACCACGTTGGTTGCAGAGATGGCTCGGAGAGATTTTTATTCGAATGTCACGGACGACGGTCGATAATTTTACGAAATGTACTCGAGTAGCTTGTAGGAATGTGGAATGATCGAATTTGTGGAGAAGCGCTTCGAATATTTTGGCCTCGTAGTTTATTTTCTAATAAACTTCAGGATTTACTTAAACGGAGGTAGCACAGGAATTCTGGTTACTTTTCGTTTTACGGGTGTAGTTCTCCTCGGCTTCTAGAAGAAACATTCCGAACCCTCGTCATTGCGCCATCGCTTTTATCAAAAATCGATCGTTCTTTCTCCACCTCTGTCCGACAGTCGAACCACTTCTCTTAATCTCCACTTTTATCGAAACGATAGACCCCTTTCATTCATCAACTTCCAACTCGTTCTCCAGTACGATATAAATACTTTCTTCTCGACTGCTGACCCCGTAGCCACTTAATTTCATCGAGCTCGGTAATCTCCCCCCGTGCGGGATGATCGATAATTGCGATCAGCAATCGTACCAATAAAATCCACTTATTGAATACCATTGAAAATTTATTTCCTTCTGCTTGATCAACCGCTCGGCGTATCGGTTAGGGCGGTACTATGGTTTCGTTTGACAAGTTCGATGCAGGCCGAAATGGAAACTGGACCGAACTATCGAAACTCTTGTTCGAACGACGTTGGTCGAGATAACGGAGCGTCCAGTCGTTAATCAGCAATAATTACCGATGGTAGATACGTCATAGCGCTTGTGCTCCATTCAGGATGAAGCATCCTTCCATGGTGAGAAAGAAAAATCGAACAGCGGGCCCTTCTTGTTGCAGGCCTCGACTTCGGCCAAGATCGAAAATGAGATGATCCCTTGTCTCGATATTTTTCATCCTTGGGCCGCTTCGACGGAATCGTGATTGCTTCCGCTCGAACGCTCGGTGCAATGGATTCAGTCGATAATTAAACGCGACTGATGCGGTATTCTTCTGCATCGATCTTGTTCCGAGTGAGATACCGGTGAATATCGGTGCTCGTCGAATTTGTTTTGTGCTGTTCGTAGGGTGTAGGGTTGAGCAATGGAACCGTCAGGGTGGCGAGTTTGAGATTAACCGACTTAACGCCGAGCTGTCGTAACACGTAAAAGACTAAACGGAGAACGACCATCGTTGTCAGACAGGAGAAATTTCATAGGTATAACGCAACACGTAAAACGTTAAGCGAAGAAAGGTAATTATCGTCGGACATAGTTTGCAGCCCATAAACGACACTCGTAACCTTTGACAGTAAGTAGCTCTCGTCAAAAATTGTTTCAGTCTTGCTTTAAACCGTGAATCATCCAGCAATAAACGTTGGTGGAATATATCTTTTGGAAAATAAGGATAACGACGAAATTGTATTAGCGTTTCCACAGCGTGAATCGATTCCATCTGGCGGTCAGAATTTCGTGTATACAATTTGAGATCAGCCACTGAGAATATCGTTGATAGATCCATTTTTTACAATTAATCGATCTCATACGTCCGTGACGCCTTTTGCAAAGTTCAGACCGGTGAGTTTACGTAAGGCAAACCGACTCGGTAAGCTAATTGGAAAAAATAGTCGCCGTGAAAGATTATTTAAACGGTAGGGATTACAATTCCACTGATGGCTTACGCAATAATAAATATCGGTCGTTAAATCATCGCGGGCAAAGCGTAATGCGCAGTGGGCTGCACGCGTGCGCGCGAGCATTATTAATCATTACGAAAAAGCGTTAAGTAGATAATAAATTACGCTGCCGAGCCTCTTGGAAACCCAAGTTACGTGAAAACTTCCTTGGTATTCAATTAGCCGTATCTAATATCGCAATCCGACTCGATATTTCAAACTTTCGTGGTATCCGGTAATGCACACAGTTTTCAACTAAAAGTCGAGACCGAGATGCCGACGAAAGTATCGAACGTCGTTGCTGGAACAGTCGTTGCGAAATGCCACGCGAATTTCTAATATCCGTTCGATCGCCGCTAATCATACGTGTCCGTGTTAGCGGACACAGTAATTCAGTCATTGGGTCAGCATTTTCCTTTTGGTCGCGGTCAGTTAGCGACTACTCGCTTTTTTCCTCCTCTTTTAAATCTTTTTTAAACGTACGCGTATTTTTATTTATTCGCAAAGTCGGACAGCGCTTTACGATAATCGACATGTCGTGTATCGATCGTGCATTTAGCGAGATTGGAAGAGAATTTATCGTAAGCTTGCGGTCGAGTAACGAAGCGATAATTTGAGATAAATGGCGCTTCATTAAGTCATCGAGGACCGATCAACGAAATAACGAAAGTTTATTCTCCGTAGACAAATATATATTATTCTACCTTGGATTTCTTTATAATATATTCATATAAATCGTTCAGTCTACTTTCATTTATTACAATCATTTCGTTAAGTGCTCGATCTTGTGCATAATTAAGACACACTTAAGCAAGTATTATCAGACAGATGAAGTCTTCCAAGTTAATTATCTCTATTTATTTATGATCACTGAATAACCAATACTTTGTATATGTTACCAATTAAAGAGATCTTGATAAAATAGATTGACCTAATTAAAGCTCCGACGTTGCGTGACTAACAATGACACGACCCTAATACTTTTTACTAGAAATGTGTATTAGCATGTCGATATGAGAACGGTAGGAAAGTTCATGCTAACAGAATTAGCAAGTTTTAATATTTTATGAGCTATTAGTAGTTTAATAGCCATCTATCTTTATATTTATTTACTGGTACTTTATTCCCTTTCTTGCTTGTTATCACAGAAATCCCATTCGCAAAAGTAATTTAGCTTCCATAAGAAACATTGGAAAGCAAGTGTCTGTGAAAACAGAAATACCAATTAAGTAGAGTATCAACTTTTAAATACGCGTTTTTTCCAATTTCGAACGAAATTCTTTTCAATATTCGTTTATTTAGAAACCAAAAATTGGTTACGAAACGGTTAATTTTGATCCTTTTCTGGATTACACTATATGTTTCCGTTTCCCTTCAAATTTATTCATCTTTCCTCCATCTTCCACTTGTTTTTATTCAGTTACACTAGTTTCACGGCAGGTTGATTATAAACAATCGCGATGTAGAAACAGTATCACTTTCCGATTCGTGTTTGTACGATTATGATGTCTCGATAATAACGCGTCTCTCTTTCATGCGCTCACGATCATTTTATAATTACGAGAGGAAGGATTCGTTATCTGGATTTGTTATCTGAATTTGTCCAGTCGTTTCATGCTATTTTGCTTCTGGACAATTGTACAGATAACATTGTAATTTTTCTAGTTTTGAATATTACAAGACTGCCATTGTTAAGGATATTATAATATTGTGAATTCTTCGACTAGAAAATTACCTTCTTTGAATATAATAGCCGAGTAAAAATCGTCGAATTTCACTTTTAATTTTCTTTTTTCCTTTTTCCTTCTTTCTTTTTACATCGTTTCGCTTGCCGTAGATTTTGAAGAATCTTTCACATGTTTCATTCTGTCGTGTCGCACGATTTATCTAACTCGACGACGTTTCAACTCCGCTTCTCAAACGTCGACCGAAATATCCTATCGAACTTCGCCATCCAAAACCGCCTCGTCTTGCGCGACACGGACCACCGAATCGACTTGATCGTACCTCCGTTACTTTTTCACTTTGCATCAGGCCGTGAGACAATGCATCATACCAGGGACGATTTATAATAATTCACGTGGCCATAACTCATTATTACCAACACCGTGGCAACATCGATTCCCGAGGCCCAGCTGGGCTCATAAATATCGGCGGCTATCGTGGACAAAATCGCGACCAATTGCAACCGTGCTTTCGGGGCCGCCGACCCCCTTTTATTTTTCCCACTGTACCCTGTGTAATCGCTGTGCGTGCACTCTGCATACGAATGCGAGCACGCTAGAAGCTCACGAAAGGGACACTCGTATTTTTGCTCGTATCTGTGGATTGCCGGGCTGTGTGCGAGCCGCCACGAGGCACTCCAAGTGGTATGGTATGGTATGGCGTGGCGTGCGAATAGCAGCCCTTCTATAAATCTTCATTTAGTGGCCACAGTTCGGGGCCAGTTGTTGAATCTTGGCCGAGTCAGAATTTCGAGCGCCGTGCGCTCATTTGCGCGAACTTTGCTCGTTTGCGTCTTATTGTACATTTGCAAACACTCGAAGGGCTGATTTTGGGTGTGGTTGTTCGCTTGGAATTGCAACGGTGAATGATGCTCAGCCGAGTATCCTGTGGTTTCTGATCTGCGAGATACCGTAGGATTTCGTCACGAAAAAGATGCATTGCGATTCAACCGAGTATTCTATGCTTTCTGATTTCTACAATTTCGCAAGATTTAATAAGATTTTCAAGCAACCTTGGTAACCAAAATTACGCAAAGTAGCAGATTGATCGATTGGAAGAAAAATGTCAAAGCAACCAGTTTCCCTCGTTTCCTTTAAAAAGGCAGCGGTTGTGTGTCGGATCGGCGATCACGATCGTCGAGGCTTGTCTGGAAGCGACGATTTACCATACACGTTTCTTCCAAATCGACGAGTATCTCCTCGAGGCGAAACTGGACCAAACGCAACACGCGATTACCGATCTTTTTTCATCTTTCACCTCTATTTTCTCGTTACACGTTGGACTTTTCGCCGAGTTTCAGTCACCGTGCACATCGCGTGTCGTCTCAGCTTTCGCAGAAAGGGCAACGAAATCGCGAAATCGGTCGATTCCTGGCGGCTCGGATCATTAGGCGGTTTCTAATGGCAAGAACGGGAGAAACAATTCTCGTAATAGCAAGCGTCGTGTTCGAAGATTTATACAGTCATCGAGCCAGCTAATGGCTTCCGTTTTTGCCGGTGAAATTGTAGAAACGTGTCAGCAACGCATTATGCCAGGCTCTTCCTCGTAAAAAGTTGAGTTGCCAGGCCTTAACTCTGTTATTAAAATTAGTTCCGTTATTTAGAGGTTCATTTGCGTGTGGATATTGTTTATCGTTCGTTAAATTTGCGTCGCAACACGTACGGTTCGAGGAAAACCCGAATTCCCATCGAAACGCAATGAGATCGGACCAAATCCCAAAAGCCCATCCCATCCCAGAGACAAATAATCCACGTCGTGCGAAACTCCATCCGAACGTTCATTTTCAGACAATTTCGGATAATGCCAGCAAGCAATCAGCCATCGGCATTCTCGAGATCTCAAATTACTCGAACCCCTTTGCTCTCAATACCTGCATCATGCTATCCGACAGTCGAACCAACACAAAGAATCCCATCAGTCGAAGATCCCCTCTAAACCGAACTCGCCCCGAGACACAGCTAGAGCACAGGTGAACCTTTGCAGGCTGCAAGAGAACGAATAGTCCCGTGGTGCTCTCGTGGTAACACCGATTCCCAGAAATTTCGTGCCTCGATAAGTTTTCGTCAACCGCAAACAGGATGCGTGTAAGAATGTTTCGCCATTGGCTCTCCTCTCTGCATCGCCTCGATTTCTTTCTATCTCTCTTCTTCGTCGTCCCTTTTCAGGGGTTTCGCGGTCGAGACCCGGTCGGGTTACCGGTGCACCGATAGCTAACCTTTTGTCAAATTAATTCGAGATGCAACCACGCCCGCAGCATTCGCCATTTTACGCGCGTACGTAGTACACTTTGCTAATTGTGTTATTCGTTTGTTCATTTATTCGCAAGATCAATCGATAAAAATTTCTTCGGCATACAGAAAAGAAGATATAAGGATAGTCGTAGGATAATAAAAATTGAGATACGTTGGAAATTAGCATGTGAACAAAAAGAGTTAGATTCCTGTGCCTCGATGCTGGCCAAAACGTGATTCGTCCAAAGAAAGTTACAATTTCGGGACAAGCAACAGCTGCATCCAACACAAGCTGAAGACGAGACAGCAGCGTTGTATAGTCGCGATGGTAGATCGACGTAGAACGGCGTGTTTTACGAGCGGATAAGCGTAGGAATTTCTGGATCATCGAACGCTCTCTACTTCACTGCATAGGAATCGGTGATAAGATGACCGAACAATCGAACAATACTTCAGACGTGGGCGAACTAAATTCAAGATCAAAGAAACAGCACACGTGCGAAGTCGCCTTAAGGTCTCGCAGCAACTCGCGTCGCTCGTTTTCCTTTCACGTTCGCCTCTCGACGAAACGGTAAAATCTCGTAGATGAATCTTATCAGAGAGGAGCGTATCAGCTCTGTTTGATCTACGATGCCGGGGAAGGCTGGTAGGCCGAGCGAAGCGAATAAAGAGGCCGGTTCGGATAGCCTTCTACTCAAGGTCGAATCCGGAAAGGAAACTTAGAGCAGAGCAGGTGCTGGCACTGTCTCATAGTGACACCACGATCTCCAACCTCTTCGTGGTCTCTTCGTGTCAAAATGCTGAACGTGAAACGCGACCGTTCGCTTTCGATTAAACTGTCTGCTCGGCTGACACGCTTCCAGCGATCGCTCGACCGTTTAATCCTCTTACGGTATTGCAGCTGCTTAATCGATACCGCTTCGTATCTTTATCCAAATTTATTCAATTTGTACGAAACACATACCGGGTGATTCGTTGCTCCCGCACAAAGGTTTTATTTCTAACAAGAATTACGTTCAGCGATGCTGTTGAACGAGTTCGCCATCGTTCTGTGTCTCTTACGTATCTCGATATCGAGAGATATCAAAGGTTAGACCAAAGAAAACGACCTTGTCATCGAGTCATTGTTCATCACGGTTCCGATTCTTTCTCATCCGCGTAATTATGAAAAAACTGCACCGTTCACGAGCGTGATCGGAATCACCATCGACGTACCGAATGTACCAAATCGTGCAGGCAACATATGTATATGCAGGTGTCCCGGGTGTACCAACCGGATGTAATAAATCGAACACGGTGAAAACGTTGAGCGAGCGCCTGCCGTGACTCGATGACAGCTTGGAATATGCTCGGTGATCGTGACTTCGCTGATCCAGAAGTAAATACAGCATAATAGAGTTCATTTCGCTAGGAGTGCACGTCGCCTTTGCCAGCTGGCCTCGGGCAATATAATCCTAACTGTATTTCGTAATTAAAGGCGAAGTCGTGCGCCGATTTTCCTTGCTCTCCTTTGTCTCAACTTGGATTAATTGTTCGGGGCAGGATGGATTAAGTGGACGAGGGAGAAATCAGACAGCCAAGTCACGAGACGTGAAATTATCGAAAGTCTGAGATAACGATCGTGGCGAATACGACTGAAAATTGAGCTAAGCATCAGAATCGATGCTTCTCCGTTCCTACAATTTTAATTTCGTTATGATCTTCGAATTTTATGCCTCCGATCTTGCTCGTGTTTTGGCAAATAAAAAGATATTTAACGTTTCTCTTGGAACATCGTCAGAGTTAATAATTTGTAGCGAAGGAAAAACACGATCGGTTCGAAGATGACTTCCGATATCTTAATTCCATTATTTTATCACTGCAAATGTCTTAACCGGTGTTTAAAGTAAAGTACGAGCGGAATAGAACACTTAATAATGGGGCGATTAATTACCGACAAATATCAAGAGAATGATATAAACAATACGATTAAGATTGTTGCCCAATATACGGAGCACGAAGATAATTAAGATCTACCGACTCGTAAAAATAATCGGGATCGTTCATAATGTCTTACTTAATCGCACTGCAATCAGCCTCCACGCGGTTAAATTGTTGTAATTCGACGAACCGTGTCGTCAATAGGCGACTGTCGAACAAACGCTACTTCGTTTCCAGCGAATCGAGGGTGCACAGGGGCCAAGGGAGCACGTCGTGCAACGGATAATCACGATATATTGTCCGCAGTTATAGGTGAAACGGCGCGTGATCGTGAACAATTCAAATCCCTATCTCGTGTATGAACACGCGGAACCGTGTTCGGTGCATATTGCTACACGGATTTAATTAATTCGTGATCGGTAGCCCGTGCACTCCGTGAATTCTTTATCTTTGTCTAACTGGGCGCAACCACCCTGCAACTGTTTCCTTTGAGATTCTTACGGAGTATATCAAGCGTGTACGACTTACGAGTCTTCCTCGTGGAACGCGCATTCGTCGGTCGCTGTTGTCGTTACGAAACTTGTATTCTCACCCGAGTTTACTAGAGGTGGCTCGCGCACGCTGTTATTTGCGAAGATTTGGAAAGAAAGAGAAACGAAAATATGGTAGAACCGAGATTTTCAAGATACATCGAATATTAAGAAACATATTCAATCGTGACACGCGTTGTATTTTAATTCCGAGCACAGTACCGAACATGTTAACATTTAGTACTCTTCATCTCCTACGTGATCCGCAGACGAAATTCGACAATTTCAGCGTGATCTCGACTGTATCCTAAAGGCTATAAAGTCAGAAAGAACGCAAAAGGGTAAGTTTCCAGTGATAAATTCAAATATGCGTTAAATATACGCCTGAATAACAAGGAGTTACGAGAATTACCTGCTGGCTTCACAAAAGAACTTTGCGAACCAAAGGTCCACTAAATATCGCAACGAATACCATACTTTGAATATTTTACGTGTTTTCATGTATTACGCGCATTCTGTGTATTTTTCCCCTCGTAAATGCACAAGTATTCGTAGCCTACTAATAATATATTCAGTAATTCCCATCCAAATTCACTGCGCTTCAATCTCTTGGCCTGCGCGTCTTCTCGTTAGACAGTCACACATTCCAGCTCGCAAGAAAAGCAGCTTTACCGCGCCGAACATTCCGACTAGCAGGAGGTTGAACCGCTAACGCGATCAGGTCGGCCGGAGGAGGTTGGAAAAGGCGGCAGCGCGTGCTGGAAATTACGGCGGCCACCGTCGATGACTAATGAGAAATTCACGCAGCCGCTAATGTACCGTATCGTTATCACCTTCCACGAAGCAGCCGACTATCCGGCTGCGATTTACCTTACGGTCGTGCCAGGAAGCGCGATCGGGTCCCGGTCGAATCGCGCCGACTGAAAAACGCTCGCGAGGTATCGTTTTGCAGCAAGAAGCGAGAATCGAGCGACGTCCACGCCATCCACCAGCTCCCGACCATAGGCAAACGCTACGAGCCGAAGCTCGATTACTCGCGATAGCGTCCCCAGGAATTTAACACGGTCGCAGGGGATATTTGCACACGAGTATTACTCGACCAGGATTTAGATTAGCTTTGAAAATTGAGCGGAGCTGGTTAACCGGTGTAACGCGAAAGAAACAACGATGTAACTTCCGAGGGAATGATAACTACGGTGTATAGTGAATATTACGCGAATATCCCAATGTTGGAACGTTCTAGTTACAGTAGAACTTGGGTGACTCGAGCTTCAAGGGAAGAGTTAAAATCTTTTTAAAAGTTACAGAGACTTTGACTTATCACAATTTCCAAGTAAAAAATGGATCTTAATCCGTATTTCAATAGACGAAATTTCATATGGGAAAAACGAAACCAAACAGTTTCTCGTCCCTCTATTAGCTTCGATAAGGCAGACTCAGTTGCATTTTAAAGACTCGCTACGATCTATCGATGCTCCTGCGATAATAAAATTGCGCGCGTTAAACATTATATCACCCAATACGTACTTCCACTATCACCTAAGCAGAGCAAGTGTAGTTTCAAAACATCCATTATAGCATCCCACGTCGGCTAAAAATTTCTCCGAAAAAAGTTTCACTTTACCCGATCGATACACGAACCATCTAAATCATTCTCCGCTACCGTGAGCTTGTCCTATTAATATCATGTCGAGCAGCGTGCACCTATACGTTCTCGAGAACGGGTTAATGCACGCTTTTAATGTCCGCCGCCACGCTAAAGTACGAAGACAAGCATCGATACGCGCTTTCACGAGTTCGCAGCCGAGCCAGCCAGCCGTCTATAATAATTGTTCCGGCTTTTTCGACGATCGATCGCGAAATCGAGACTACCTCTGTCGTTGTTATTAATGCTCGGCACTGTCGTCGATTATGTTGTAGCTCGGTACGGTGAATACGAAGCGGCTGAGAAATGAACGCGATCCGTCAGCGAGACAATGGTTACCCGGCTGCCATGGGGAATTGATGAGTAAAGGCATGCCATGACGATGATGGGATTACGCGGACGAAATTGTGATTACATGGTCATTTTTAGGGAGCTACCTAATGACGATACGGGGAAACGATGTTCCTGGGGTGGTCGATAGCTTCTGGGATGGATTTTTCTTTTTTCCTTTTTTTCTTTTTTCTTTTTTTTTTTAACTCTTAAAACTGGAAAGGCCCCATTGCGAGAAGATGGCATTTACGCTACCGTTCGAAAGTATACGGACACATGTTCGTCATCCACGAGATTGAATTTACCGAATTACGGATAAATTTAAAGAAGGATTTTATTCTTTACACAGAGAATAATAGAGTAATTTAGAAACCGAAGATCAACGTCCTTGTCGCGATTAATCAAAGTTCGTTGTTAGCGTAATTTCGGTAAATGGAATATTCTATAGAACGTTCGGTAGATTCGGTTGGTTGGAGAAGAGATATTCGCGTATAAGAAATTATAACGTCCAAAAAAGAAAAGAAGAGGAAAGTTGCATAGGATTTTACGATGACAACTTTCGATGACTAAATCGCTAGAGAGTTATACCTATCATTATTTAACATGGCAAGTTCGAATGCGCTCTCTAATTAATTTAACCGATCGTACGCACACCGTCCGGTATAATAATTCAATAATAATCAGTGAGAAAGAGGAGCAAGGGTTTTTAATTACTTTAACTGAATTAACGAATGTAATTGATAGTTTTACGGTTATTAAGGTTTAATCTTGATCAGGAAATTTATTAAGTAGCTCGATGTGAAGAATTACGTGTTCGTAATTGGATTGAATCGAGCACGAGAATGTAGCGGCGCGGTAATAAATGGGATTCATTGAAAACTGGCACTTTCACTGTATTCACAGATCACTGGATTATCGCTCGAACGATGATGATCGTCGGAATTAAGTTTCCTAGCGATACAAACGAACGTTTTCTACGAATATTTTGTACAAATTGTGATTAGCCTAAGGTAGGGTATACTTTTTTCAACGAGAAACACTTGTCCAATAATTTTTCACTTCACGATACAAAATTCAAAATTGAATATGATATTCAATAATAAATCTGTTCGATCTATTCGATCAAAAATGGAATTTTCTCTAATTTCCATCGCGAATGTTAGAAATTTAACGCGATAAATGTAAGATCGAAGTTTAACACCCTCGTCGTTGGCAGAATTCGAACCATACGCCTGGATCCTGCGCGCAGAAACAATTTCCCATCGTTCAATCGACCGAAGTCGATGTTGAAGGCAAGATTCATTGAACAAAGAATCGGTGACCGCAAAAAAATTCTCGCCAGCTTCACCAGATTCCCTTGGCGGTGCTGTTTCCTCGAGGGGAGGATCGAGAATCGTCGAGTACGCGTTAGGTATATAACCCTTTCTGCAGTCATCGTGGACCGCATCGTATCGCGTGTTCCCTATATGGAAATTCAACGTAAAAAGTAGCTAGCAGAATTTACCCGGCTGTGGTCAGCGACTGTGACGAACGAAGGTGACACCATGGTCGTCCGACGATGATTTCGTCGAGAAACAGAGTGAAGAGAGCGTAAACTGAATCCTTCTTGCTATTAAATTACTACTAAATTACGTGAAAATCTCCTATCCTACGCTCTTAAACAGTCTGCCACGGGGCACAACGAAGCGTCGAATTTTCCAACACGCTTCCCAAATTCCTCTCTCAGTTCTTCGAAGAACCAACAATTTCCAATCCACTGTTAGCGAACAGCGCGGCAATTAAAGGAGCCGAGCGCATCGTGGCGAGCATAATCTGCCATAATTCTCGTTGACAGCGTTTCGACACTTCCTAATCCCACCAACTCGGATCGTGTCTTCGATTAACGCGACGTATCCTACCTTGGCTGTGTTCTCTCGCGGCATGGCGCGGAATTACGAAGCGGGAGACTCGTTGAAAGTGCGACTAAAGGCAGATACCCGCGGATAGGAGTCGCGATCGTTGTAGAACATTATCTACGATGATCTGCGATTATAGAAACCGTTCTTATCGAGAGAGCGCCGACTGTGTCTCGAATATTCGCGAAGATTCAGAGAATTCCAGGATTCCGTAAGAATTCCCCGTAATCGTGGAGGCACCCAGTCGCGTCCTTGAGGGAGTCTCGGTGCTGCCGAGGTACTCGCGAGGTAGAGGTCGAGAAGTTCGAACAAGACCGAGGGAATTCGAGTTGCTCGAAGCGTTTCGACGACTCATCATCATAGAGGATTGCCGATGTTCGCCGTAGGTCAGATAAAAGGGAATCCATGTGCGATCGGTGGGAAATGGCATGTGTACCTACCGTGCTGCCCAGTGATCGGAATCCCCGCAGTACTTGCGTTATTTATGAACATACCGACAGTCTCTCCAGCTTGCAGCGAATTTCTAATAATTTTGATTTGCGAAGTGTTAACTCGGCTGTTGGTAGAGACCATCGGATTGCTTGGGTGGTGTTGTGTTTCAGTTTGCCAAAGTTGGCGAGACGAAGAGTGGAATATTTGAAATCCTCGATGAGGCGTTGGAGTAATTTTTTATACTTGCGATTTATATCGCGAAAAAATTAAAATGTACCTCCTTTCGTGCAAAGTTTCTGATAATTTCTAGTCGTTGTAAAAATTTATGAAAGATTCGACGGTGGATTAAAAGGCATGCCAGATTTTTGTGGGCAACGATCCCAAGTGTTAAATTTCGACGTCTCCCGGGGGATGACTTTATGATGGAGTCGCGAAAGCTGATCAACACCGCAGATAACCGCCTGTATTTCCCGCGCGTACCTTTTTTACGCCTTTACAATCTGGCGTTATAAAAGTACCTGACGACACACGCAATGCTCGTTTATTAGCCCTCCGTAATTCGGCTCTCGGAGTGTAAAACCTTGGTGAAATTTCACGAGACCCCTGCCGCTGCAGAAGAATTGCTTTTACGAGTGCAAAGACCCGAAGCTCGCGTATCCCCATGTATAATCGACAGATGCTTGAGAAACGTTGCGTCGAAGAGGCTAAAAAAATTCAACAAAAAATTATATAACGATCAATTAAAGCGTTGAACGAAAGGAAACACGTTATGCTCTATAGAAATGAAAAATGATGCAAAGGAATTTCTTAATTAAAAATTCTGTTCCTTTATACCACTTCCATAAGTTTTGCGCCGCGATGCTTCCCATTTTTAGTCGAAGCCTCGTACTTTAGATTTATAGGCATCCAAGTACAGCGATACTTTTGCCAAGTCAACGAAACTAACTTTTACTCGTGCGATGTTAACTTTCGAAATCTTCTAAACAGTGGAAGCCGTTGAAAATAGTTATCCACCCACTCGTGTTCCAGCCACGAATAAAAATCGTTTCTTCGTTATACCGTCGTATCATTTCGAGTTTCGACGTGGAATAAAAGAACCGTTAGATCTATCAAGCATGCTAGGTCGTAGACAACGATCGTTTAGAATATTAAATATAATCCGGACAGCTCGATTGATCAGAGACCAGTTATCCAACAGCCAAAGGATTCATGTACAAAACTATGTTCGCTTAATCGATCGATCCCGTTCCTCCCTATGCGAGAACTTTCGCCATAATCTGAACTAGTTTGTACGGAGAGGGCGGAACGAAAGTTTGATCGTTGACTCACGACGAAAACGCTTGATTTCTCGGCGAAGTTTCCGTTTAATCTGGTCGCGGTTGATAGATCAGAGCTCGCGACACGATAAATCACAACGGGCGGAGACTTTTCTGTCGGAACGGGACGTGTTAATTCAAAATATATCGACTAGTCGGGGCCATGTAGCTGATAAACGATCGCGACGGCGAGGTAACGTTGCTGCTCGAAAACTTTCCCTCTAGAAAAAAAAAGAAAGAAAAAATTGAGGGGAGATCGCGAATGGTAGGATTTGATGAGAAATGAAACTATCCTTTACGGTATTTATCAATCAAAGTACCTTTCGCGACGTGCATACGTAATTAAGACGATAGCAATCGCATTGAAATCTACTTGTTCCCTTGTACGGACAATGATATCTAAAAAGAGAGGTAGTCAGCGTTGACCCTTGTAGCAGGTCGAAAGAGAAATCACTCTGCGACAAGCGTTGGTAGCGAACAGTTCACGGTAGAAACACAAAGGTGCGCCATAATCACTGGAACAGTCGTTACAGCAAGGTTTACGTTTCCTAACTCTAAGAGAATTCATCGAAAAATTCTTAAGCCTTCGGTCAACACGTTCATCGCATATACCGCGGTATAGTAGCGAAACTCGGATTCGAAGCAGAAGCGTCAACTTCTCGACCTTTTAGAAAAAGTAGACGAAGAATAGGAAGAGGAGCAAAGATAAATAGAAATTCTCGCCATCAGATTCAGAGGCTGATAACTGTCGTCGCGTTCCCAAGACAGAGAGTCAAAGAGAGAGAGAGAGAGAGAGAGAGAGAGAGAAAGAGCGAGGCAGAGAAACGAAAGAGCCCGGTAGGCGTTTCCGTTAGACCGTAACGATATTGTCAGGTTGCATAAGGGGGGCCTCCGGTTATGACAGATTACGAGCGTATAAATAATGGTTGGGCGCGATTTTCATCCCGCGTGCGCCCGTACACACCGTAGCCTGCCACGCCGCTCACGTGCATATATACAAGCGTGCGTTAGTGTGCACGCACGCGTGTACGATCAACACGGAGGCTCGTACGTCCACGGAACGGTTCACGGTGGCCGCAGCCGTATATATCGAGTCGAGTGATCTACGCCAGGATCCGTAGATCAATGACTGACCGCGCCGACCGACACAGCTGCTGCCGGGTCGCGGGATGACCCTGGCTCTGGTGCTTGATCGATGACTTGGACGATGACCTCGGTGGCCAACCAACGATCACCGACGTTCTTCTGCTCTCTTCTGTGATCCTCTCCTCGTGCACTGCGAAGCAGGAACTCGACTGTCCGACCGCCACGGTGACGTTTCATCGTCGACGACTATGCAAAACCGGTATATGGTAGATTGCGCTACGACCTCCGTGATGATGCGTCGTCGATTCGTGAATGTGGTTGGGGTTAGATGGCGAGTCGAAGTTGGTAATGGAGTATTCAGATTGGAAGATTAGCGTGGATGGCTGTGGGTAATGTGTGACGATCGTGGGAGGTGATGGGTGATTTACGTGGCTTAGTGTTATTTAGAACGCGTAGAAATGTTACGAGCGTATGATGCAATTTTGTTTCAAAGAAATTCCTATAACTCGTAATTCGATGTTGCTTCGAATTTAAAACGTCCGCTCGAGATGACTCCTCTCCGTACGATGGTTGCATCTCTCTAGGGCTCCTCTCTCTAGGGCTCCTCTCTCTAGGGCTGCCCTGGGTCTCGCCTATATCGTCGTGCTCGGACCCGTAGTTTATACAGAGCTGTCCAATAATGCAAACATTTATCTACCGAAGCGTAACGTGATCCGTCCGACGAATTAACGACAGCCGCGATCGTCACGGGACGAAGACGCGAACTGCGTTTGTAGTAAATAGCCGCTCACAGGCGTGTTAGCTGTAGTATGGTTGACCGATCCACGAATCGTCGACAAATGCTAAGTGTTTGATGGATCGAAGAAAGGTTTCCATACCTTTTATAATGTAAAATTAGGGCTAGAGTTTCTTGCACAAGAATTCTCACAGTGGGGCAAAAGTAACGTTAAACGCTGTCCAAATATTCACTTTTCTTTCACTCGGTGCCCTCTTCGTATACCAGGACCTCTCAAACTTTGTCTTAAAACCGTGCAATATCCGAGAGGGGCCCGTTAAATAGGAGCACGTCCGCGGTCGAAAATACACGGCGGCGTTGCGCAAGGTTCGCTGGTAACCTATCATCTCGTACCTTCGTTCTATTAAATCACGCTGACGTTTAAAGGGCCTGGTGAAATAACGAAGCGGAGGCGAACGGTTCGAGATACGTCGGAGGTTGCCGAAATTAAGTCGAGGGAACAGTAACGTTAACGGTTAATGTCGAAGGTTGGCGCGTACTTTTACACGCGTGCCAGTTGGCGTAAAACCGCGTGTGCACGCCTCCTCGATACGGCTCGTCGCCCGGTCGAACACAGCCGATTCTAGCCAGTTTGGAACGATCTGCGCGGGCCTGATTGTATCGCAATTACCGGTAAACAAATTGCCCCCGTCAATTTCGTAAATTGCAGGTTCAGAGAATGAAATCTCGCAATCTGAACTGCTCGTGTGCGCTACCTCTGTTTCGATCGCACGCACACACCGTTCGACTACTGCTAGCCCTGCGCGATCACGCACGTGCTCGCGAGCATCTGCCACGGCGAAGCGTGCGCGCGTTTGTTTAAGGCACGCGTGAATTAGCGAGAGCGTATAGCTGCTTTGAGCAAAATTAAACGTCGGATGAAATTCGTCTATGCATTTCCCCTTTCTACTTCTCCCCTTTTGTAATTATCATATCTCGATCCGTCTCAAAATTCTTGAAAGAAACGCCAGACCCAATCCTGGATAATCTCAGCTTCGTTCGTAGGCACGTTTCCTCTATTTATCTCTGCTACCCGTGAAATCGTGAGTCGGACAGTGGCGGACAATAAAACTACCCCGTTTTAGTCGCTTCTGTTTACTCTGAAGCGTACAGCGTGCAAGAGAACGAAGGATACTTCTGCTTGTGCGAGCGCACACTAGCGGGATGGCTTGCCTTTAAACTGCTGTTTTGCATACAGTAACGTGGCCGCGTTCACAACGGAGCCGCCTCTTTGCCGTCGGCTTACTTTCGATTTTCTTCGCGGACCTGAAACCGCCGTGTGCATACCGATGCACCCGACCACTCTATATTGCCATTGCACCGCCGTCAACTATACCTACACACGTGTAAGCAATTCCTGATGACGTCTGGATAGAAATGGCAATGTACAGGCTGTTCCATGGTGCGTAAAGAGAAATTTATTCGCTAATTTGCGATCCATACCGAGCAGATAATTTCGTGCGAATAATGTCTACTAGTTCATCGGGATTTTAGAATCTGTACGTATCATTGAACGAAGATGGTTCTCCTCTCGTTTTCTTCAAAAGGAGTTTGATAAACATTTTCGTTCGTTCGTATCGAGTAGTTCAAATCGGATTGATCGATCCAGAGTCGTATTAATTACATACGTCTAATTAGTGGTGAGTTTACGAATGAAGCGTTCATAGGCTCGAGATGATTTAATTGGTCAATGTACAATACGAGTGGAAGAAGGTAATAATTACTTTGATGCGCGAATGATGAAAGGATGAAGATAATTGAGATTGGCTCTATTATAGAATTCAGAATTTATGTGGTTATTAGGATGATTGAACTAAGCGGTAGCGTAGGAGTTGCAGACATAAATGACGTATAAAATTATCGTTGACTGGTTTACTTTAACCCTGATTATATAAACAGCCCTAAGCCAGACATTATCTATCAAAGCTTGTCTGTCAGCCAGGTGTTAAAACAATGAATGTGTATTTAAGTCGATAGTATCAACGTTCTGAAAAGATTAAATCAGCATAACGTGAAAAACGGTATATTAGAAAGTAACTAAAGGAAATGTATCGCCCTGTTACCATCCAATGCTGACGATTCACGAACACGTTACTATAAGATCGTTTGAAAAATGAACTTTCGTTGTTATACAGTCATCGGAAATTGTGTGATTTACCGATAGTACGCCTTTTAGGCAACAAAATTCCCCTAACACCTGCACCATGTTTCTTAGCAATATCTGTTTCCCCTTTTAAATTATGCTGATATAAGCACCAAGTATATCTCTCGACCAAAATCATATTAATTATTAATATCGTCATTTAAAAATCGCTCCCTTTATTTTCTGTTGAATATTTTCCACTTTTTCACTGCATCCTGTAGACTCCTGCTTTTTCGTTTAAGAGCCATTTCCTCGGTAGTAGCTTTATACTCATCGCTTTAACTTCACGGCGCGATGCATTATTAAAATCAACCGTACATCAAATTATTCATGAACCGCTTCAACCCTAATCAACGATTCTTGAATCCATCCCAGCTGGGACCTTAACAAGAACTATAACGTTATCTTGTCGATCGCGGCATTTATAATACGCTTAACTGCGCGATAACGCATCGCATATACGCTAAATTATGTTTATTAAAAACGTGTTCGCGATCTCTCGCCATCGTTCATTATAAATCATACGGCGGAAACCTCGAACTTGATCTTCGTCGGAACGAGTTTAGAACCGAGCCACCCCTCGTTTCTTACAAGTGATCACAAGATAAGGGTGAAAGATATGTCGAACGAATACGAAATTTCTGGTTTGCCCTAAAAAAAAAAAAAAAGAAAAAGAAGAAGAAATTCTTATCATTTACATAAAGAACGTCCAATCTGACGAATATTCTAGATTATCGTTAATTTACCTGACGTAATTACCAATTTCTTCATTTTTTTTCGAACTTTAATTTTCTAAGAAACAGATCTTTGATCAAATAAAACTCGTTCGACTTACTTTTATACAAGAAATTATTCTTTTCTTACTTACAACGAGATCCTATCATCGTATTTTATACACGACTTTTCTCTAACGATAAATTCTTCTAACAATTAAAATTCACCCTACTCATTATGTAAATTATCCTCATACCATACAGGATATTCCGTTACACGATCGCAAATGATCGTAAGAGGGAAAGGGTTAACGTTGGGGGCCAGCTTCTCTTTGAGCACAGAGATGTTGGCAGCGTTCCGTATTCGTGACAACCGTAATATCCAGCGGGATAATTAATTACGAAGGTAGAGCGGCGCTCGACCGAACTCGCTATATCTTCCGACATCTGGGCCCGTTTTACATTGTGACCAGCGGTGCGTGGGCGTATCGCCACTGGCTGCCTACAGGCTGGATCAGGGACTCGTTAATTCGCTTTCTTGCGAGTCCCGCCTGTGTTTTATTAACCGTTCCTAGGAAGTTACTTTTTCCTTGCTTTCCTCGCGTTTCCTCCAGTTAAAAACTTTCGTTCGATCTCGAGTCGCGATATAATTTGGAAAGTTCACCATTGCGAAGCTTTTCCTATCTTTCATAATGTTCTACTGTTGTTATTTTGACGACAGCGTGAAATTCGGAGCAAAAGTAAAAACATCTTCTAAATGCACCTCGCGCCAATTCCAAAAGTCACACCGAGCTGGCTGACAACCAACGATCGTCAGCAGCATCGTCCAACTCGTACGAATCTCACACGCTCTCGTTAATCCACACCCATAAAATTCAGCTGACCCGAACTACAGCTCTTCCTCTTAACCAACGCTACAAACTCGCTGCCTTAACATGGCTCGCGTCCTCGCTTTAAAAGCTCTCCCCGGCCGATCGACCTTTTAAGGTTCAACGATCGCGGGTCGATCTCTGGTTCGATCTTCCGGGAGTCCTCTCCCGGAGAGATCTCTCGACATACAGCATCTTCTCGTGGCTGGTATCGAGGGTGTAGCGTAATTTCAGGCCAGGACAGATCAGGTGTTACGACCGCTCGGGAGCGTATTAATCTTTCGGCAGGCAGAAGCAGGAGGAGGAGACGCAACAACGAGGAGGAGGTTCGTACGCGAAACGGGTATCCATAATACGCCTATCTCGTGATCAGCCGCGGCTTCCGCGGCCTTAAGCCGCGTGCATACTGTTTCTCGATCGCAATATTGGCCCGTAATTACCGGGTTGCCGCTATCTTCTGTTTTAGTTGCCCGTTTAGCTCCGTTTAGCTCTGCTTAGAACGTGCCACGCCACCTGCCAAGGATCCTAGGGGTGCAGCCTCTCCAATGGAATGTTTGATCCTCGAGAGGTCGTTTTCAAATTCCACTTTCCGTTCGCGTAGAAATGGAACTGCTTTTATCGGTATTCAGATCGATTTTGTTCCATTTGGCACACGGTTTTCGTTCCTTTTGGATTCTTCGACCGTTCTTTTCCGTTTCTGGCTCGCACATTTTGCATGGAACAGGCGCGAAGAAGATGTGACCTGCGATTAAGGATGCGAACGTAGGTGAAGAGTATAAATATATTCACTGGAGCAAATGTATTCTCTTGTTTAATTGGATCGACGTTGTCAGTGAAATGTCGTTGCACGGTAGAACTTGGAATTTTTCATTTATCCGCATTTACGCAGCTGGATCGAGTGCAAATTTTGTCTCTTGACGCGAAGGTATATCTCTCGGTCAGAAGAGTTCATCGTACCTGGTGCAGCCGTGAACTTCGCATGCGTTAAAGTAATATAGGACCGCGGCGACAAATGCACGTACCAGCTTAGGTATTAAATTCGCTAACGAACCATACGCGGTTTATAATCGTCGAACCGGTCGAACCGTAACGATTATCAGAAGAATTATAAACGTACGTTGTCATCGATGACGACTGGTTTTAACAGGCTTGTGAATTCCGGAGTAACACGCCTTCTGCGAAATATCGTTTTATAGGTGATTAAATTAACTGCGATAAAATGGATTTTTAACGACTACTCGTAGATTCGTAGTATTCTTTTGATTATTAAACCACCTGTTGATTAAGGAGGAGAAATGACTATAAACGCCGACACGCGTCGGTAAATAATAGGTTTCTCTTTTGAATTTCTCGTGGAATCTTTTTGGAAAAAAATCAGCTCAGCGTTTATTCAATAATAAGGTTATTAAACGCGCGATGGTTATCCGCTAATTAACTAATTATGAATGGTTAATTGGCGTATTTCGTTTAAGCATACTGGTTTCTAAAGTCCCGTTTAGATAGTACCGAATAAATGAATATCTTTGACTGCGGAATTGCAGAATTTAACAATTTCGTGAAGTAATACCGTTGATCGTAAATCTCTCAATGACTCTTTCGTATCGCGATTTAACCGACTGGTGGATGTACCAAAGAAGATATAGTCACACGCGAATATATCCTTTAGGAGATGGGGACGAATTCGAATGAAGAATCTTCGCGTTGCGTCGACGATAGAAACCAGAGAAGAAACTGACAGTCTCACCCGCTCCGATTCATCCTCATCTTCGTCCGCTTGATCCGCAATCGCAAGCTCGTCTCACACTTTCGTCTCAATTTTACATTCGCACTCGCGGCACTTAACTACGGTTAAGGGTCGAGGTTCGTCGCAGGGGCCTCGGTCGATTAAAGTGATATAAGGCCCCCGGCGTCGGCGGCGCGGCGGCGGTATTCAGTGGCTGGCATTAAATTAGCTAACGAACGAGTCCGTGCGGCCAGCGCCTAGCTTAATAAAAGAATATTCGAGCACGAGCGGAGCAGCACGAAGAGAGAGAGAGAGCGGGTCTCCGGGTCGACGATGATGCCCTCTCCGCCTCGTGGCGGCGCACAATCAGCGGAGCGTGCTCGTAATGACCATTACCGTCCGACTCGCTACCTTTGGCCACCACGGTAATGGCTCGTGTCTGGTTGCCTCTTGCCCGGCTGTGTGTGCTCGCCGATACTCCTTTGCTTCAGGGACGGATAACCGCTATCTACCGTCCCTTGCCTCTTCGTCTCTCCGCGAGGCAACACAGAGGGACAGATAAGGGGGCCCAGAGAGAGATTAACGCGCGCGCAACGCCGACACCGGGGGAACTTGAAACTCGCGTCGGATTTCATGGAATCGCGTGGCCATATTTTACTCGCGAAAAATGGTAATTTCTAGATAGGCTAACGGATGGGGATGCTGGACGCGGTGGCACGCTGCTCGATTCCAGGTGGACCGCTGGAATCCATAGAGGAAGTGGACGAGGGAGCATGGGAAGAGCACGTGGGAGAATGTCGCGGGGTGGTTTAGTTGGTTTAGAAAGAGCGAGAGATTCAGCGATGGTAATGAGCGTTGGAGGGAGGTGAAGCTTTTCCAACGAGTTGGCAGGCTCGATAAATCAATTTTCGCTATCGTCGTCTAAAGATACTCCACAGTATTTTGATAAGTTCGCAACTTATCGATGCAAATGTCCCAATGCGATCAAAGAGGACGAAATTAAAGCGGGAAAGAAGAAAATCTGGACTTTTCGCGTCATTCGTTGAGTGACGAGTTAAAGGTTACGACAGATTTACGATTGTTCGTACATTTTATAGATCTGCAAAGTTTTCCGAAAATGAAAGAACAGACAGATATATTATTCGCGAAAAAGTAACAAAGTAGAGTAACGAGTTAAAAAAACGGACTTTCGGTATTGATGATGTTGCGTGTGTTTTAAGTGGAGTAGCTTTTTATCAGTTTTCATCCGATTAAATCAAAGTCAATTAGCGGGTTGAAAGACTAATTACTTAGTTGCTAACTGCTACAATGTTATAAAGATGTAGAAAAAAATAATTTGTTGCATTGTTAATATCAAGCAATTTTCTATGATACCGTTTGCCGCAGTACGTAATTAAATGAATTTCCTTGATTTATATAATTCTTTAGATTTAATTAGCCAACCTTGGTAATATAATAGATTTTTCAATCGTAGTAGGGGAGAAGTGCTATGAAAGGGACAATATATTTTAACATCCATTTCTGATAGTAACCTTTAATATCCCTTTAATATAGTCTCTAACAAACAATAATGATAATAAATTAATTAATAATCTTTTTTATTACTCAAACGATTAAGCACTAGCGTTGCCATAAACAAGAAAATCACTTGCACGAGTAACACGTTCGATATTGTTGCGATAATATGGTTTGTCCCATTCGAAACTCGTCCCTCGCATATTATCTCATCCCCGTTCCAAAAGTCCAGTTTTATGAAAAAATTTCGCCTCACCGATAATTTGTTCGCGAATTGAAAAATTTCAAAATTTTTCTCTCTCTCTCCCTCGAAATTATCCTTTAAAGACATTCGTACAAATGATATCGCTAAATATCCGAATTATCATTGAATATCTGTTCACCATAATTTCCAAGCCATACACTGCAAAACCGTTGAGATAAAAATCAACCCTCGCTACCACGAAATAAAAAGCCTGTAGCTCGATAAATTTCCTGACTACGGAACTGGCGAGGGTAACTCTGAAAGCATCCGCGAATCGTCGACGGTGGTCGTTGGCTGGCTATTAGGACGCACGCCGGCGCACGTACGTATAATGGCAATCATGTTAATTATTGTAAGTAGAGCCGCGCGCCACCGCCGCGGCCACAGCCGCACAGAATACCGGCCGGCTGTCTTTCTTCCTGCGTTCCCTACGTAGTGGTAACGGCGTGTGCCACCATTACGAGGAGCGCCTTACCGTGAACGCACGCTATTCATTCCGCGGGGAGACCCTGAAGAACGGTCGAGGAAAAGGAAGGCGTAGGAGAGGAGAGGCCTCGAAAGGAAGGAAGGTCGAACGAGCGAACCAGAAGCGCGCCTTCGAACCGCTTCATCTCTATCTCCTTGTAGCGTAACGCGTTACGAGCCTCGTTTTTTTCCTTTTTCGGTTTCACAAGGTTTTTCGTCCGATGTGCTTGTCCGTGGCTTTATGCAATCGAGAAGGAATTTTTATTGCACGATCTGCTTCGAGAAAGGATCTTTTAGAGTTTGATGCGTTGTTTCGGTTCGTTTGAAATCCTCAGGCTCGGAGTGTATTCGTTTTATCGAGGAATTTTGCGATACGTTAGCGTTTAGATAACGTAGCGAAGGAGGAATCGAAGAACAAACTACCTAAATTTAATATCGTCGACATAAAACATTTTCAACGATGTTCCTTGGACCCGTCCTCGAACAAATTTTGTTAAGTTCAAAGAAAATATGAAATGACGGTTATTGCGATAAAGTTGTTGCTGAGATCTGTTAATTATCACGCTTTTCCCCTGCAATCTTCATTTGTTTTTACAAACGAAAGAAAGAAGTCAAACTTCTTCCTGTGTGTCTTGTCTGGACCCTTCTAGTGACCTCTAATTAGACATAGTCCAATTAACACGGTTTCGTATGGAGTGACCGCGTTCGTCCGATTCGTGCGCGCCGCCGTGTGTATCATTTTATCTAATTATCCGGGGCACATTGCGGGGGCTTAAGTACGCGTAGCTGTTACTTTAACGATATGTTTTCACGATTCTGCCGTTCTGCCAGTGCGTGCCGTTGGTCGCGTGCAATTGCACGTTTAAATAATTAAAAAGCGAACGAAAGGTTTCGAGGCTTGTCGCGCAGCTACGATATAGATCTCTTGCGTCGTGATTGAAATTACTTCATTAGCCCTGCTTTCGACCCGTCTGGCCTTTGTTCGATCGTTTCTTTGGCTTAAGCCCCGATAACGATCGGAAAGATTTCCAGGTGAGAATTTAGACCGTCGTTTAGAGCAGATCGCGAGACCCGATAACGTTGTGCCTCGATAATCGCGTAGCAAACTTTTAGAATATTATTCTCCGCCAACAAATTATTCAAAATCAAACATCGAAGCAACGAAAAAATTCTTTCAGCTGTACTTCGAGACTGGATAATTGTAAAGAATTTGATAATCTTAAGTGCTGCTCGGAGTGGATGCAAGAACACCTATCGAATTTGTGCACGCGCGAAAATGAATTTATAATAGGCGATAGAGCTCACGAAAGCACGCATTAAGGTCGATCTTAATTAGCGGTAATTTAATTAGGTTCGCCAGCGTGACGGTTAGCAATGGGCCAGGTCTAAGTCGGAGGTAAGAAAATGTCGGCGTGCGTTATTAAGGCGGGCAGCCTTCCTCATCGTCACGGAAGTTGAACGTGCTGCATTCTCTTCTGTGTTGTAGCTGCAGCGTTACGAGTTTTATCTCTTATTCGTTACCCTCCATATTTCTAACTTTTCGTTCGGAAGATTTTAACAACCGCTGGATCTTCTCGACATTTTCCATTTTTTTTTCTTTTTTTTTTTTGTGTGTAAAATCGAGAATATTTAACGTGTCGCTCAGAGTCGATCATATCCTCGCGTCCTTTGCCTCGTTCGTGTTAAATCTAGTCGAAGTAAAAGAACGTAACTTTTCCTCAAATTTGCTTTAAGCTTAATAGCTTCCAACTGGAAAGAAAATTTTCTCTTAACTGTCCAATATTTGCGAAGATGCTTATTTGTCACGCTTTACATGTTTCACGTTGTATGTACAGTTACGCGCTCGCCTAATGAGTTCCAGGCAATGAGTTTCGTATACAAGAACTATTTCCCCTTGGCAATTGAAAATTACATGTTCCGAACAGTCAATCAGAAAGGCTAAATTACTCTGTCGAAGTGTTTGAACAGACACCGTTCCTAGAATCAATGGAAATTCTTTCTTGTGTAATTTTCATTAGCTACTTTTTTTTCTTTTTTATTATATACTATTTTCTAATTTTTTAAAGGAATTCTTCGGTAAAAATTAGCTTTAGATTCAGTGTGCCTACATCTGTGAGAGTAATATCAAATTCGTCGAGTGTATCCAGTTGCGAGAAACGTACGAGAGAAGAAGATCCAATTTTCCAGGGTATCCTGTACTCGAACCGAGAATTACGCTTACTATTTCCTTTCTCGTCGCGTCAACTTTCGTTCATTTAAATCTTCCTCGAGAAAGGAAACATTTGTCAAGTGCTTCCCTGCGCGAAACTCTCCGCGAAACATGAATGAATAGCCCGTTCCCTTTAAATCGCTGAATGAATAGCCATTCGAAACAGAAATTCTGCGTATCCTGTACTCGGTGAGCAGCGGTTCAGCTTTCTCTCGCCCCTTTTATTATTCTTTGTCCCGTGAAACAAGACCGCTTGAACACAGAGGCTGGTTGCGAACCGATGCAGCATCGTACTCATTTACAACGTTATCTGAACTATTATAAAACGGCCACGCCGTTCTAACGGCCTGGCAATAATCTAAATTCCAAATGCGCGGTACAGGATACCTTTAACGAACCGTGATCTCTCTCGGCGAAACGAATTAATTGAACGGGCTGGCAAAAATCTTAATATTTCCCGTGGATCGCGTTTGCACGGCAAGAGAACTCAGTACCGAACCGTGAATTCTCATTAGAAATCATCGAAAGCGCGCGTGTACCGCTTGAAACGCGATGGATCCATTCGGTGTAAATCGACACGAATCGTGCTTTATGCAGGATACGGTAAATGTTTTCGAACCTAGCTGTTCTTTCGGATTGTGTCGTTTTCCAAGACCGCAGAGATTATTCTTATCTTTGCGGCTTTATTTCTGCTTGTTCGATCGATGAAATAAAGCGATTTATTTATTTAAGTAGACGGGGAAAGAGGTGGTTGCTGTTGGAAGGCAACATGATTGGTAAATTAATGCGGCAAGACGAGGCATCGATAGGAACTAAATCAGTTTCTTAATACGTACCTACCTGTTCCTCTCTCGAGTATCTCTGTTGGAGTCACCTTTTTGCTCGATACCCGTTGCCGTTCCGCGGTCTAAGCCCTCCCCCCTTTCCTAACCCAAGCAATAATCTAAATTCCAACCGCTCCACGCAGGAGTTACCACTAACGAACCGTGTTTCGCTCCGTGGTGAGACGAATTAATTGAAGGAGCGCGGAAAAATCGGATATTTGCAGCGCGCGATGCACGCAGCTTGTACCGTACTATAGAAAAGGAAAGATAGAGAGATACGGTGCTCGACATCTCGAACTCGTTAGATCGCATCGAAGGCTTGCTCACGGTCGAGTTGAAATTCGGTCGAGTGCGGTCTCTGGACGCGGCGTACGGCTTCTACCGGCCAATTAATTACCGCGAAAGGAAGAAAGGAGCAGGATCACGGCCGCGTTTGAATTTCCACGCGAGTCTCGTCGCGATGTGCTTGAGCCACCGAGCGTGGCATTCGCATATAATCAGCAGCCTGAAGCTCGATTATGTTTCCCTTACGGCCGCCGCCCCCTCGTCCCTGCACGCCAACGATCCACCGTATACTTGGCGGCCGTATGTATACTCCTAAGCCTCTTGTAGCCTTCGTTTATTTATTTAGCAGGCCAGGAAGCCGTTCATTCTACCGGCAGCCCCGCGGTAACTAATTAAAGGTCAGAACGTAGCCGGGTCTTATCCGGCCAACGAAGAATCGTAAGCGGTCGCTTCCGGCCCTCCGGGTGGACTTTCGTATCGCGCCGATAAACCACATGCCTAGCTTTCAATCTTTACTCGCACTCTTTCCTTTCTTATCTCTGGCTGAGATTGGAAGAAGGATTTTTCCATCGTAGGTGATCTTTGTTTCCGACCGTTGAAAATGGCACGCTGACTCGCGAAAGCGTTGCAAAGTTGCGTCTAGTTCGAATGGATTTGAAAAATTCTAGCGCGATAATTTTTTACAAATTCGAACGTTAATCTACTAAAATTTTAAATCGAATTCTATCTCTTCCTCTATATTTTCTTGCCCATTAACTTTCCGAATAATCGCGTACTTCCATGCCACTATACGTACACGGCGTTAACGAGGAGCGCGAATTACGAAGATCGGCTATGGTTTGAATAGCGTCGGTAAGAAATGAATGAAATATGAATTTTAAGATGCAGTGAATGAGCGTTCCTTTGAATGGAACGGATATCATGTTGAATGAAACCGAGGAAGTGTATTCGTTCTTGTAACTAACTGGACTTTTTCTGTTTGTTTCAGGTAAGTTGAAGATGTACAGGCTCGTAATTTATTCAACCCATTTCTGACGAACAATGCACGAAGTCTTAGGATCTTCGACGCGCATTGTGAGTACAAACACGTTCGGATAATGTTCTCAAACATTAACGTTATTTACGTACAGTTTAACGTTCGTCTAATCAGAGACTAATTAAAATTTCGCTCGAACGTATCTCCGGCACTATTAACTCAATTTGCAGAAATCTCGCTCGAATTCGCTCCAATAACGTCTTCCACGAATTGCCAATCCCAGTCTACCGTTTTCCATCTACCGTTTCTCGTGTCATTAGAGGAGATCCTGTCTCGCATACGGCAACCCAGATCCTCGGATCGTACCGTTTCTAATCGCGCTCCAATTTGTCCACGTGTTTCGCAACTCGACCACTGTATTTACCGTCTAATGACATTTGCCCGATGACGAGCCCCGATGTCAGCGCGGAGCTTGTCGATGCCAGGCACGCAGCGGCGACGGTCCCCACGATCCATTGAAATGGATGAAACGTCTCGATCCCTTTCGATCTCGAGCCGGCTAGAGAGGTCGAAATGAAATCATTAGCCGTGGAAAGAGCTGGCTTCGTAGCCGCTAATGGCCGGCCGTATACACCGGCTAAATAATGGTATTGTATCGATCGGATTTCTATCGTTAACAAGCCGGGGTGTCCGCGTAAAAAGACATCGTGGCTGACCGTAACTCAGCCGCTCCCACAATGAGCAGCCGCGAGCGGCGTTAACGCACTTCGTGCCATGCCGATCGACAGAGACCGGCCGCCTTCTATGGCATGCGAACGCATAACGCACGGCTAATGAAACCCTGGCCAACGTATCTCGCGTGTTTCGTTGCGTTCAGTTCGACACAACGTTGAATAAAATCCTGGTTATGAGTTGTACCAGTTGCACGCCTATATAGGGGGCGTTTTGTAGAAGATCGTTTAGCATATGTCGATTGCGTGGTACTTTATGTACACCTAGCGTTATATAGACTGCTCGCATTGCTGATTAATTCGAAACGTTATTCGCGAATGGTATTATGCGCGAATGTAGCGTTTTACAGAATCGGTTGCATACAGTGTTGGATAGAATAGACATTCTGACGTTTTGAAAAGTAGCATAGGTTCTAAAGATGGCATAGGTGATGCTTCGGAACGATAGATTCCTTTCTTAAACGACGTATATTTCCTTCGTTAATTAAGAAATTCGACAGGAGTTTGAAACGGTGTTAAGATCACGTTTCTAGATCTTTGGCTCTATATAGAGAGCGCTCTGTATTACCGAACTCTGTGAAACTTTATACCAGCCATGTGCACCCAATCTGCGTAATCTGTCAACTTGGCAAAGTCCCAGTGCCTCGATGAACCGAACCACGGTACATCGAAACGATATTGAGAATTGCCAGTCGAAGATCGTTCGTCTCCATCCAAGTTTTCCATGAATCCTGCATATCGATCAGAGTGAATCGAGCGCGGCAACATTCTCTAGAAAGGGAATCGGGGATAGCGGCGAGATATAAATTTCCCGGGATTATGTAAACCAGTGGAAGGATAAGCAGCCGACAGGCTGCTTGGTAAAAACTGATCGCGATGCATGTTACGGGTACGCATAACGCACTGGCACACTTGGATGCAACGAGGGGAACCCCCATAGTCCGACATACGCATTCGACCGTTGCTTCTCTCGTACGACACGGCGGCGCGGCTCGTTTGTGAGGCCAGGATCGTTTCTTACACGGGCGAGTTCTGTTCGTGGGACCCGCGAGAGAGGAGAACAAAGTTTCATCGATTCAATAAATTCCCATTAGGTCGATCTTGTCGGGATTGTAAGGTCTCCTTGGTATCTGCTAACTGGTTTCTACCGTTTGTACGTCGTTACTCCTATCGTTCCAGTGCGCGTCCTTCTGTAATATTATTTGTTAAAGAATCTGTCGCCGATGCGACATTTGTCCTTGGACGATTTAGCGTTCCCGTGTCGTTAATTTGCGCCCGACGGAAAAATCTGCCTGTCCGAGCCGCTACTGATGATTCCGTTTCATTCTCGACACTCTTGTTCCACGTTTTTAAAAGCCAACTGAATCTTATTTCAATTCGAGAAATTCGTTCGGAGAACTCGATAGTAAGTACACTCTCGATTTTCTTGGTCAGAAATACAGTCAAGCGATGGTAATATCTTCAGTTACGAATAATTCTGAGATTTCCGAAAGGTTTCTCCTTTCCCACTTACAGCAGAATTTTTATCCAAGTTGTTAGCCATCCACCAATAGGATAAATCAAATTTCGAAATTTCACTGGTACAAGGTATAAGAGGTTGAGCCGCGTGGCCACTCCTCGCTACCTTCGCTTTCTCATTAGTTTCCAACGATACGGTATAATCGGTCAGCTGTGCAATTAGATGGGACGATATAGTGCATTAATCATCGCTGAAAAGTACATAGGCAGCGTCAATAATTACCAACTCGGTCTCTGGCGACAGATCGCGGGAGGCGATGGTTCGCTTTCGCGCGATGTTCGCCAAGAAACCGGCGTGTTATTACACGACCGACTGTATATATCCACGTCGCCAGTGTCGGTGGCAATTAACGAGCTACCGGTTGTGCGACCGTCGCGGCAATTAACAACGTTGCTCGTCTATTTGCAGCCGAGTCATGGCTGTTAAACTCGGGTAGAAAACGATCTGTGACGTCACGGGGCTAGGATCGATCGTAGTAAATCGATATCTGGCATTCAGGTCGAATCACCTCGAGTCGATACGTGACCGTTCGACTCGATCGACGATCTCTTGGGGACCGCTATACGGGAGAACGCTTGATTGAAAGTAACGATCGGCGACCACGACGTTGTGCACTCATTTGCAGGCCTGTTCGTCGTTCCTTCTTGCCACAAATAGGTTGGTTGCATCGCTGTGACGGCTTCTTCCGATTCGTCGTCTTTCAAGGTGTGTCCATGATCCTTCTACGCCGAAAGGATGGACGATCGTCGTTGCTGATGGGTTGCGAGGCATACGTCGGCGACAGCGCAACCCTGTAACCGAGACTTGCACGAGAAAATACATATATCGGTTAGCAGGTACCGGTGTGTTTCAATTTACGCTAAAGAAAATGTTATCTTCGCAAACACACGACTATGTTTGAAAGGAAAGTTCCGAATAAGGCGTAATAACTCTGTCAAAGTGTCGTTCGCACAGTTAAATTCACCTGTATCCACGACGAAACGCATAACAAGAAAGCGACTCATCGATTTCGAACACGAGACGAAAACAAAATTACACGGATGTTACGGCGGGACTTATTCAAATAAGGCGGCAACGACGAAAGGAGCACGCTGTAATAAAATTTTATTACATTCTCCGTGTTAAATCATATTGTATTACGTTCTGTTGGAGTATAAAGACATAGAAGACACGTCGATTCGTCATGGAAAAGCGTAAAGGACGCGGCGCAGTAAATTGTGCTTTCGCGGGACCGCTATTGTAACCGCTATTCGAGCGCCCAGTCAACATATCGTAAAATAAAATTTGTGGCACGTCGTGTCACCGGTTCGAAGCGCAATCGTGACGTGTCGTAAATGCAAACGCCGCTCGCGTAAAACGTCGCTCCCTGCTCCGCGTACAATTCCAATTTGATTAGGCCCTGAAATACGACAGGGGCGATCTTTTGTCGCGTTTCGGCGGGCTTGACATCTTTACTCAAGTCCTCGTACATTGATTCGAGCTGTTGCTCCGTGGATATAAACGTTGTTCGTAAAAGCCGCGAGAAATTTTATCGAACGATACAGCGCAAGACATCGAAGCATTTTTAAAGAATATCTTTCGTTTTCTTCGTTCCCTCTCTTAATCCATTTTATGCCTCAACTGGTCGTGCAAACACGTGTCTTTTTCATGAAAGTATGGAACGTTTTTTATAAGAAACGAAAGAGTAGTCCGCGATATAAAAACTAAAAACGTATCGTTATCTATAATTCCCGTAACAACCTCCAAATGATTTTCGAATATCAATTGCATCCGAAGGAATCAATTTTTCCAAATTTTTCAAAAAGAATCGTCGCAACTTTTCTCGCGCGAGCCCGCCAAAAAGAAAATTCCACGACCTCTCTCTACGTTCTTCCCATTAAAGGAGGACCAGCGATGATACACGGTTGGATCGACAAAAAAATTAAGGCTGGAAAGAGCGGGGCTCCGACGAAATTGCAAACGAGGCCACGAATTCACGAACGGCTCGGTGAATGAAACCAAGCCAAGAGTTGAATGGCGAAGAGGTAGCAGGCGAACGAACGAAGGAAGAAGCGGAATACGACTAGAAGAAGAAGAGGACGAAGAAGTTCCTCCTCCATCGTTCGACTGGTCACATAACGTGACGTGTGAGCGATGCTTACTCTCCCACAACGAGCACCGGTAGTAGATGATGCTATAATGGCTGGGAGTCGGACATGTGAGCGCGGACAGGAAGTCCAGGTTCCTATACCAAGACGTAGAGTCACGCGGATCTTCGCATGGAGGCCTTGCAAACCTCCTACGTGTCACGCAACTCATTCACCAGCTTTTCCACGTTGCATTAAGTCCCATTACCGACCAACGCTGACTGATGCTCGTCTCTGCTGGTTCTGTCGAGTCTCCGTGAGTTTTGATAATAAAATTGATTAACCTTAAACGATTGTTCTCCGTAAACGAATCACGGTGTTCCGTGAAGTAAAGTATATAGCGCAACGAACGCGAACGAGAGCATCGTTCGAAGGTGGCAGATCCGCCAAGTCGACTTACCTTCATAGCGAATCCCATATTCCGCTTCTGTTTCTTCTCGTTTTTCGTTGTTCTTTCGCTTGATTCTTATGGAAGAATTTTACGGTTAGAACGTGTGGCGAGCGCAGAGCAGCGAGTAGCCTTCGAGGTCTGTTGGTTACATGATGCGCCGGTGTTGCGAATGTATACTTGTTTTCTTTTTTCACTTTTCTAACCGGAGCTGTGCGGAGTTGTTTATTCATGTATGCTGGAGTTTACGGACTTCTTTGCACGGTAAAGGGGAAGACCAAGGAATACCGAATCGTTTCGGGGTATGCGTGTAAATTTGAAACGGCGCTTAGACTTTGTTTCGTAGATCTTTCGTGTCGTGTAATCGTTCGTGAAAGATCTTATTAGAAAATTGATATTTTTCCGACAAATTCTGAGACAGTTCGAAAAATCGCGGAATTACAACATTCGTAAATTTATCACGACCAGGTTATACAAAATAAATCGAAGAAAATGATATATGCAACGTGGTCGCTATTCTCGACGTTTCAATTTGTAAAATCGATCGGTAGATTCTGAGTGGTTCGTACGATAGGAACAATGTCCAGCTTTCTTCCTAGCGTTACTGCTTACCGTGGAAGGCCTCGCGGGATGTCGTTGACCCAGCGACAGGAAGATCATGACGCGTTGCGTAAGAGGACATTATCGTAGAGCCGCGCAGCAGGTTACAATTTCATTCATGAATCCCTCTCTGTCTCCCTTCCGTTCCCCTGATGTACGCGCGTTTACTTTCTCTGAACGCATCCTCGGTCTCTTCTCTTCCTCCTACGCCTTCTTCGTTTTCCTTCGATTTCTCTCTCTTTCTTTCTCTTTCTCTTCTATCTTCGGTTCCCATGCGTGGGCGGAGGACATCCTGACGATGTCTTCTCGACGATCGTCGTTTTGTAAAAGGGAAAAATATCCGGAGAATCGTGGATAATTTAAATTACGTTGCTTGCGACCGCTTGGTTACACCGACATTGACTTTCTGCAGCGATTTATCGACTAATTTTATTCTCCGAAGTGAGAAAATAAGAAGAATCGAGTAAATCGTTCGCGAGTTTTCTTCGCCGGACGGTAACGGGTTAAATAAATCTTTTTCGATTACAGATACATTTTGTCCATTTAAACGGTCGAGAGATTCGATCGAGCTATACAATTTTGATTCGTGTTGCCAAGTTTTGTAATTCGTATCATCTAAATTACTCTGGATCTCTTGAATTCGACTTGTACAAGCGCTTCCGAGTTTTCTTCGCGATATTATTAATCTTTCTCGTTGCTCGAATCATTTTCCTCTGGCAAGTTGAACCACTCTTCTTTGTTTCAAGAGTAGATTTCTCGTTATTCGCGATTTCGTCGGGTTACGCGCGTGGTATCGGTCGTAAACCGCGTATTCGCTGTAATAAGATCAAATGCACGAGTATCGACCTGTGACCGCGTTGAAAGTGACCGTTTAATATTTGTTTTATGACGGTAGCCATAGCGGCTGTCATAGCAGCGTTTAATGGCTGTTCGTTTCTAGTGCGTGGGAAGCAAATTTTTTTTATACCGTTGTGGTTTCGTACTTTCTAACGCGATTGCTTTATCGCTCCGAGCGTGCTACCGTAATAGTTAGCGTAGAATTCTTTGCAAAAATGCGAGCAACGTTGATTAAGTTCTACGCTTTTATGTGACTAATAATCGATCGTTTAGTATGCGAGCAGGCCAATGTTTTAAAGTCGAGAACGTTTCATAAAGTGGCGTGTGTGTCGACGATGAATTTGCTTCGGAAATTCTTGCGCAATGACTTTTACAAAATATTCATTTATCAAACCTTTTTCATCAACTTTTACACGTCACTTTCGCATCATCAAAGTTTCTTATGGATAGATATTATTTTAGTCCAATACTTTTCGCGCAAGCGACGTTTGCAAGTGTTGGAACAATTTCGCCAGCCGCTTCCCACGTCGCGACGTATCGATACTCTCACTTTCCCACACTTCGCCTATCCCACCTTTACCAAATATATCTCAAAGTTCCCGAAAACTTCATCAAGAAGTTCGTCCGCGTAAATCTGTCAGCGGCCGTAAATCTCGAGCGGAAGTGGCGTCAGGGTAGAAAAAGGGGCCGCCGTGGGCCAGTGGAAAAATTATTGCTAGCCGCGCGAGAGGAATCATACACGGGGCCCAGGACCTGGAAAGAAGCGGCGCATTCAACGGCAGTCCGAAGCGAAATTTATAACATCGCGTCGCGAGTAAATCCGCGCCCTCTTCTCCTGGACGTTTCTTTCTTCCCCGGGTCGGTTGCTCGCGGCTTTCCTCCCTTCGACCCGCGGCCAGGCTTAGAATAAAGAACGTTGCGCCTTGTCTACAAGTGTGAGACAAGAGGGCCCCGATATTGCCGCCTTATAATAAGACAGTATCGCATGAACGAACCGGCATCGGGGCCCACAGAGGGCGGTCCGAACAATGGGCTGAATATCCGCGGAGAGAGGCCACTCGCACACACGGTGTCTGTTGCGTGTGTAACAAGAGGAGCCAGCCTCTCTTTCTCTTTCTCATTCTCGTTCTCTCCGTTGTCTTCTTCCTTCCCCCCTTTTTTTGTTCCTCTTTCTCCGTCGCTTTACTTCGACGGTAGAGACGGTTGGCGGTGGAGAGAGCAAAGAGAGCACACAGGGCGTGGATGGAGGAGCAATGCACGCCATATATCAACATCGTACCGATAACGAGGTCCCCAGGAGGCTACCGGTCGTGGAAGACGCCGACTAACTTTGGTCGCCGCACGAACCGACTCTCTCGACTCTCTTCTCTGCCTTCGCTTCTTTCTGGGATCCTGCTGCGGCCTCCGAAGGCGAATGAAAAAGCGCGAACGCGATCCAACGTTTCCCCTTCGGTCTCCGCCACGATAATTTACAGTGGCTCGCGCGAATTTCCAAAACGTTTTTTCCGCGATTATTCCTCGGAAATTCGACGTTTCGGGATGGTATCTTGGGGTGAGTCGCGAGAGAGCTGGAAAAGGAGCTGGATGGATCGATCGATGTGCGCTGGAACGGATCCTCTTTGAAATCGCACCGATGTTGCACGAATCGCGAGTTACGAACGTCGAGCAGCTTGCATCAAATATATCTAAGAGTAGTGGAAACAATTTCAACGGGATGTTATTCGTACAATTGTTCAGAAGAATCATGTTCTCCTACTTGTTGTCGCGGTACCTCGCCACTTCTGCAAACTTGACGCGTTGCGCGCCTAAATCGACTCGCAAGCGTTTACCTTGCGGGCGAGCAGAAAAACATATTTCGAGAAAGAAAGAAGCGGAGAACAGTGGTCGAGCACCGTGGCAAATGAATAATGCAGCAGGCCGACAAATTTATTAATTGCACGATGCGAATCCGCTGATATTCCCGTGAACATGCAAATCGAGCGGTAAGCATTATTGTCCGGCATTGTTCGCTACCTCGTTCACGACCATATTGGACGCCAAGAGCAGCGTAGATCCGCCTCGCGAAACCAAAGAAAACTACGCCTCTTAAATTAGTTAGATAAGAATTTTAACACTGATCCGTTGTGCGCGCCGAGCCAACCCGCCGCAGCAATTGTGCTGGCGGAATGCCTGCAGAGATAACGCGGCTAAAAACTTGTATTTATTTCGTTGTTTCCAGCTACTTTCGGTCGAGCTGCTTTCCTCTAACACGCCGCTTAACACGCCGCGGTTTTCACCATGGAATGCGTTTCAGTGTTTATCGCGGATATTATTGGCAAAACGTTGAGTGGAATTATTTAGTGGAGACGTTAAGTGTACGAGGCATTGTCCTCGGTTCTCGGATTTTCTAAGAGTTCCTAACATTTCTACCTGTGTAATTCTTTTCCAAGGATTCTATCTTTTATTTCGTTGGCGTTAAATCGATCGTTCCTCCCGTTTTTCAATCTTATTCCAACATCCAGTTTCGGCGACGATATTACAACTTTTCCACCTGTTAAATCACCTCCCTTCTCGCAGCCCTCGCTCAAACACATTCATCAAAATCCATCCAGAAGTCTGGCACCCGAAATTTCGAAAAGAGCAACTTTTTGCCAGGTGAATTGGCTCGAGGAGGCGGGTTTCGCGGGCCCGATCCGGCGAACGTGTACGAGCTGGCCGCCGCGGACATTGTAGGGCTTATATGGCGATCCGGCATAAATCAAAGGGCTAATATACTGGCTGGGCCCCGGTAATGCAGCCGCCGCGCGGCGGAGGTCTTTTTATCGGCGGGGTAAGACAATACGCATTTACATACGCGCGAGCGCTGCCGCGCGGCGTGTAGGCCTTCCGCGCCACGCCACGGTCCCGGCCGCGCCACACCACGAGCATATGGCATGGCTTATTGGAGCGGAGGCCGCGCCAGCGCGGCAATTACCGCGCTTCTGACCGCCGTGCCGGCTCCTTCGGCCAAGCATCAAAGTGCCTGTCTCTCTTCTCTCCCTGGCTGCCTCTCCCTCTTTTTTTCTTGCTCCCCCTTGCTTGGTTCCCCTACCGTCGCGAGGGCTGATGAGGAGATTGCTCTTATAGGGGTGAGTCCTCTTTTTGCGAAGATTCTTGTCTCCTGTTTGATTCTTTGTTTCTTTATTTGGTCGCGGGGGTACCAGGGAGTTTGTTTTGGGTCGTTGGCGAGAGGGTGTCCGAGGTTTGAGCAGGTTCGGTGGGATGATGAATTGGCTGACGTTTGATTAAAGTGTGGCGTCGTATTAGAGGGACGACGGTTACTGTACAACGTTTCTGGTATTTGGAATTTATATCGATTATTTAGAACGTTAAACGTAACGCGTTGACTCGACATGCGGTTTAATCGAACCTTCAAATCTTTCCCACGTGTAGCTCGCAAATATATTCGTCTTCTTTATAACGTTGCCATTAATTACACAAAATGCTGCAAAAAAGCTATCCCCGTCATCAAGCAAGCTGCCCATTCACTAAAGGTTCCAGTAAAAATCCCCGGTATCTTTCGTCGTAATTAACCACACCCATATCCCATCTGTGCAGTTGAGAGAGAGTCAGTCGATTAAAAGCCCGACGGGAAGGAGGAAGGGATTCGCGACAGTGCAGGAGATGAGAGGTATATGTCGCAAGAACGCGTCCCATCCGTGAGGGTTAACGAACGTCCCTTCGTAGCAGTATTCGTACATAATGCAGCACGAAAGAGAGAAAGGGAGAAAGAGTATCAGCCGAGGAGTAGAAAAAGGAATTACACGAGGACCGGCGAAGGGGTGAGGCAGAGGGATTCGCGGTCACGGGGACCGTGTGGCTTGACGTAGAAGAATTTAGGAGCGACGGCGAGAGCAAAGGCCCAGTTCGCGAGCGGCCAGGTCCCTTTGAAGTCTAAAAACAATGGCATTGTCTCTTCAGTCTAGCGAAAGGCTGCATCTCCCTCTTTTTCTCTTGCCTCCGCCCGGTTTCTGCTCCTCCGTGTCCTCCTCTTGGCCACTCCAGCCGCGTAAAGCGTTTTAGATGTTTTTTCCGCTCACGGACAGAGGTCCCTCGGGCCGAAAGGCCGCGATCGGTAAGGCCAATCGGACCAATTTACATTTTTCATTTACATCGACCGCAGGACACCGCACGAGAGACTGCGCCCGGGACCGACCAGCTATCCCAGTCACCCTGCCGGGACTTCCATCTGGCCTTGATTGAAGATGCTGACAGGCTTGGAAATAATGCTTCCTGGCGTCCTGACCATTTATTGGGAACTACCGAGCGAAGATTCTTCGGGCTGCAGCTTGTCTCTTATGCCTTCCATGCACGATGTGTTCGGAGTTCGATAAAGACTCCGGGCAGCTCGTGAGATCGTTTGGTGGTTACGTTTCATTTGCTGGTGAAAGATCGCAGATACTTTGGGTTCGACGAGGTTGTTGATACGTTTGACGCGACATTTATTGGTATCGTTGTTTCGTGAAGTATTTTGGACAAGGTCCTAGGAGAAGCAATTACTTTTGCCTTTGAAAAGTTATAGTCGTAGCACGTGTTTCTGTAGTTGTAGTGTTTCTTTTAAATTTATCGATACGAATTTGATGATTCGCTCTTTGTTTGCTGCGTTTCTTCCAACAAAGAATCCGTCGTTCTTCGTCGCTCGGATAGCCAACGAGCGTATTCGGAAGACTTGAAAACCAGAACGACAGAATTCACGGGGCTGGTTTCTGCTGTGGAGCTTGAAAGTTGGCTAGAGGCAAACAATAGAAAGCGAAGGAAGGCATTCGGTGAAATTTGTATGGCACTATTTGCATGGTCCACTAAATTATAGGAAACGGAATCCGTACTCGGCGGGAGCTGCGCGAGCGAACGCGCGCTTCAACTCAGATTGAAGAGGTTGGCTTTCGAGGCAGAAACGTCGGGTCGTTATTTCGTTCCATCGGGCTTCCAGGAGAGAGGAATACAGATTCGGCGTGTGTGTCCGTTTGCGGTGGCCAGCGCAGGCTATTAGGTCTCGTACAAGAGCGTTCTCCTTTTGTCACGACTGGAATTTATTCGTCTCGATTCGGTCCAGGTCCCCTTCTCGTCAAAAAAGAAGCCGACCTGTCCAGCTCCCGAGTTCCAGACGGTACCCTGCCCGCCTTTCTAGCGTCTAGATCCGCCGACGATTTGAAATTCCCGATGCATCGCACGCATCCACCCCCTTCGCTTCTCGATGACCGATGTCACGCGTCCAGGATGCTCTCCTTGGCGCGAAATAATGGCTAATACGGCTGAGAACGGCGAAACAGCCGTGGTTTCTGCGTTAAATATTTATAGAGAAGAATTTTTTGAAATTCTTGAACGGTTGGTCGAGTTTCCGAGCATTGGTTGAAAAAGCGAAGAGGAATTTGAAGTTGGTGTAAAATGAGGCAAGTTGGATCTATCCTTAAGAATGTTTTTCACGTTGTCTTTTCCTTTCTTTATCGCATACTCGTGTAGGACACTCTATGATCATGTGAGTCGTTGATAGCCTCGCACTACAGATGTCATATTTAACAGGAGGAACACTCTCCAGTATGTACGTGTGTGTCGATCGAACGTGCCTCGTCTTATCCTGGTAATGCTTGGTGCCTGTTCTTTGCGATTGAATTCTTTGCTTGTCTTCAAATCATAGAAGCTAAGGATTAATCTATGGAACGAGTTTATATAATAAATTTTGTCATAGTACGATTCAGTTTTGTTCGCATTTCTGCTTCAATATGTTTTACGATGTCAAGTGGATGTTGCACATGGGAAATTGATACAATTTTTGTCGTCAGGTCAGCTAGTTCGCATTTCCAAAGATATTCTTGCGAGAAGAGATCCAAGCTATGACGATCTTTTTGCCTGGAAACGATAGCTTATAGTATAAACTCCTTTTTTCTCTTCTTAGGTTGTAAAATTCTATCAATTCGAAATATTTAAGACAGTCTATCAGATTCTGTGAATAATTACGTTTGAAATTCCTCTAGCCTTAAATGAAATAACCAAGATTTTTCCATCGGTATTTTCTTGACATCCATAAAACTTGTCTGCGTGGTTATTTCAGAATGTTTGAAAATCTGATAAAAATCGAAGTAATTGGTATTCCCGGGACAATCCATGGCACGTCCAGTCACCAAGTTTAATCGCGCATATTCGTTGGATCCGGCCTATAGCGATCCAATTAAGAAAACGCGAGACGTGTGCGCCGGATGCGTTGTCTTCGTCTCACCTCTTAAGGAACCGCAATTATCGAGCACTTGGAGCGGAAGTCAAATTGAGAAGTTTCAACGGCAATGTACGAACGCTTCTGTGCTCGTTTGATTTACGCGTCCGCGTGGTTTCAGGCTGGTTTTAATGAACGCGTCCGCTCCACCGTGTCGTTTATTTTCGCCACCTTGTTATAATCATTCGCCTCGCTTCGACGCCATATGTCGACCGTGAATTTTTGCGAAAATACATAAATCGAAGAAACTGGATTTCAATTACGAGCCAGATCGAGTTTTTAGTTATTTTAGAAGCTACGTAATTAAGAATCTCGCATCGGTGAGTAATTGTAATTGTTTCTGTCGACGATTCGTTTGCGAGGCGCCAGCGTGCAACGATTAACCGACGACGTGTATGGTCCATTTTTAACGAAGGATTAAATTTAATATAATTCAATTTCGGTGGCTCCTTATTGGAGGACGAAGCATTGGACACGTGGGTGGTTGAGAAGTTCTTCGAACGATGAATAATTATTTGTCGAGTTAATGAATTGCGTGTATTTTCCATATTTCGTTTCTCGATTATGCTCCTTTCCTTTCCATCTCTTCTTATGTCCTTTTCCTCTGCATCAACAGTAAGATCTTCAAACAGTCAATCACCATCGTGAAAAGTTAATCGAATCATGACGCCGATGATCATTTTCTCTCCGAAACTGTGATATTCCATAAAAAAAAAAAAAAATTATACTCATCACCCCGAGTCTCGACACCCTAAAGGATCGATCCAGGAATCGCCGATGATTCCCCGAAAGTGTTCTTTGAATCCGGCGAAATCGGGACCTTATCTGATTCCGCGATCGCGTCGTGGTTCGGATTAAAAGTGGAGGGCGCGTAATTAACGAGCGGCGTGGACGGAAGTCGATTTGCGAAATTCCGGCGGTGGAAGGGAGCGAGAGAAGAACTTGGGACCAAGATCGTATGAAATCGATCCGCGTGGCCATGTACACACGTATACGGTATCACGAGAGCATTTATCGGGCGACACCGGGATCCCGTGGACTCTGCGCCGTACTTCTTATTGATCGCCGCAATTAAAAGCGCGCGTCTCATTAATTGCGCCGCTGGCCCTTAATTAGGAATCATCAATTCGTAGACCGGCCACGGTTACGTGCTAGCCACCGTGTGTATGATTAACGAGAGAGACTGTGCCTTTCGGTCCTTTACATACCGACTTGGTGGCGATAAATATCGATATGCCGTGAACGTTCGACGAAATTCTACTTCTCTAAGTCCGATTTTATTTTTCTCTTGGTCTTTTACCCTCTTTAATTCTTTTCGTTAGTTCTTCTTTTCTTCCTCTTTTTCTTCTTATTAATCGTTTACCCTCTCGGTTTGTATGTTTGATTTATTTGGCCAGTTTCTTCTGGCACGTCTCTCGTGCTGAGAAATCAACGACAATTACGACAACGACAACTCTGCGTGAGATCTCGCGTGTTAAATCGAACGATGGAAGTACAGGGTGGCTGGCTCGAACCGTTCTGTTTCGATATTTATAGGAATTTGCACGGTGATCCATTTATTTTGATCGGGTCCTGCGCGTTTCGATAATTAAAGGGCGGCGGAGGCGTGGTAGTTTTCTCTTCTTTGATTTGGTTCCCTCTTTTTTCCTGGTCTCTTTGGCCATGTTGATTGGTTGATTGGTTTTTGTCGGAGGCTAAGTTTTAATATCGCATATGGAACCGTATTAATTATCGGTACATGGAAATTAATTAAGTTGGAGCACACAGAGATGCAAATTTGCGTCGCGAATAATTGATAATGGTACTTATAGGTGGTTGGTAAATGAATCGTTCGAGGGGACTGTACATTCCATGCGTCGAACGAAAGACCTCGTTTAAAAGTTAGTTAAAGGGTCAAATATGCACGGAGTTTTTTCTCTCTTTCGTTTCATCTCAACTCGAAGGGAAAGTATAATTAGTATTTAACTATTGCAACGAAGCGAGAACAGTAGCTGTATAGAGACAAACGTTAAGGTACGAAATTTTACTTTTCGATAGATTGCGAGACGTCTGACTAGGAACGGACTCGAACTACTTTCTCGCACTAGAACAAGAAAACGAAAGTATAACGAGGCTTACGGTAACATGGTCAAAGTTAAACCTTTGGTAAATCTTATACGAGTGATTTCGCCGCAATTCGCTCAAAATCATTATTACAATCGCGATTACGATCGAATCGTTAGTTCTAAACGCGGTTGAGTTTGAAGTACCAAACTTGGAACTGTCGAACGATTTCAGAAGTAAAAATTCAAGTTATATCTTTTGTTGAAGCTACGCGAAAGACTGGTCTCGAACGAAATTCGCAGAATCTCCGCTCCGGAATAACTTCTCTACCGGCAAACAAAATAAACGTGTCTCGCCGAAAGAAATGCTCAAGGATTAAGCCATTCGTCCCCGACGATTGTCTGACGGCCTCGTCCACGTCCACGGCGGTGTAGACTGCGCATCGCGATCGAGGCTTATTCAGAATTTAATCTACGCGAGGTATCTGCGCGTTGGCGACGAGAGAGTCGCGCGAGTCCGCTCGAACGGGCTCGTAGAGACGATCGAATCGGTCACGTCGCTGCTTCCCAGCGGCGCGATGCGTGAGCCACGATGACCTTTGTCCCAAAGCTTTGGCGAAACGCGGCCAGATTGCACGCTCTTTCGTGCTATATCGCCGCTGCACGTGCACGTGTACACCCCCGTTCAGAACTGGTAAAGTTGCAACAGTTCGAGACGATACGTGAATTTATTTCTGCTGGATGGTGTCCGGCCTTGGAAATTAGTTCATCCTTTGTTCTGTATATACAGGGTGTAACGGAACACGTGTGGCCCACTTTGCGCGTTGATCGTGCATCTAAAAACAATGAGAAAAGTTCGTGTAAACGTATGTTCCATCTGTCTTCGTTTATGAAATGTAACGAATCCACTGTGTACGTAACATCTACCGCAACAGGTTGAAGCGTTAAGATTCGGAATAGAAGAAGCTTTTCAACAAAATCGGCAAAAGCAAACATCTATTCAGAGTGTAACCGGATCCGTGACAAGACGTCTACTGGCTTGCCTTGAAATGCGAGGTAACCAAAGCTTCGGACCAAGCAACGTCACTCTGCGTTTCTACGAATTTCGTTCTACAAAATTGAATCGTACAGAATTCTGTTACGAAGGAAATGGATGACAATGATGGACGATGAATGGCATAACGATATATTAACTCTGATCGGAAAACAGGATCGACGAATTTGCGTTGAAAGCAAAATATCCTGCCCTATCTCTTGCAGCTAATTCTCGCAACTTCTTCTACGATACGTTGCCATAAATTCATATGTTTTTTTACCTTGCCTGAGCATAAATTTCTGGTCGATTAATCCTCTCGATGATAATCTAGATTAATCGCCACGTTTCGTGTAAGATCAGCGGGTGTCCCTATACTTATGAACCAGGCTGTACGTGTTTCCGTCTTTTTGCACGTACGGCGTCGATTCAACGCAACGGATCTGTCGACGATGCTCGATGTTCCCATTTCGCGGTGTTGACGGCTTCCTAAAGTCAGTCGAACACGTATTATTAGCCACGTTACGTAAAGACATCTCGCGAGATGCGACCTTTTGCGCGACACGTGCGGCACGAAAGTGCGATTTCGATCTGCGAGAGGCAATAAAGACGCGATCGTAAACCGATTTCGATTGCGTTGATGCCGATGGAATCGGTTCCGTGAAATTGCCTGTCTGTTTGTTCAGTGCGTGGAACGAAGTTGCTTGAAGAGTTATATGGACTAGGTTCGAAGGGCGAGTACGTTCGAGTCGACGATAGTCGTATAATCTGGAATAAGTTCGATCGAATGGCGATCGTAATATCGTAGTTGCGAAACACCGCGTGCTATTAGGTTCCGTGATCTCCTTCGAAAGATGGTTACGTTTCTATTTCTGGAATATTATTTTTTCCGTAATTGCCGCTTTATTGCTATTTTCCTCTTATTATCATTGCATGACCAAATTATCACACAAGCAGTCCATTCGTTAAACGTTCGTTCAACCTCCTATTCTTCCAAATTGTCGTCAGGCGTCGATTCTGTCGACAACGATCGTGCCATCGTATTCTTCGACGTGAAACAAAATTCTCTAGAAACTAAGAAAAAGCAGCAACAACGCACGCACTACGTAAGCTGCGATCTATTCGTTTTCAGAGTTCGTTGGAGAGATGCAACGGGAATTGATTGACTCGTCGATTGGTAATTCGGCTGGTTCGTAAACGAAATAGAATCAGTCGGGGAAACGAGGATGCGGTGTGTTGTGCGTGCACGGTAATTGGACACGTTCGTCCGCGTAACGTGGAATTCTTGTTGCGTTCGAGGCAGCCGGTTGGCTGATGGTCCCGATGCAGGGGTCATGGTTCAGAGGTCCGATGCGGGTCTTCCGCACACATCCATATTAAGTGGCTCGCTTTTATGCGCGCGGCTGGACACTGAAACGCTCTTAAAACCAGCGGATACAGAGGCTCGATCGCTGCGAAAATATCGCGTTCCTCCGCCACGATTCTTTTACGTAGTATGTTTCACTCTTGGATTCTCTGTATGTTAGATCGGTGCATGTGAAATGTTGTTTTCGCAAATGAAACTTCGTACGTGATTCAATTGAATTTTTCCAGCGATTCCATTTTATTCAAGATTTATAGTATAAACAGTTTGGTATACATTTTGCATTATAAATTTTGAATCTATTAAGAACGAATGTCATTATGGCGGTGGCTTCTGTGAACTTTAATTCGCATTTAGACTTCAGCTGAATCGATAAAAGTTTAATATTTTAAGAAGGAAATATTGTAGAAATCCATTGTATTCTAATACTCTGATACTTGACGCGTATTACGTAGTACTCGATACTTTCTTCTATCATTGACGTGATAAAATAAAATTACAGAATTTTTTTATACGCCACGTGTGAAATGATGAAAATACCAATAAAAAAAAAAGAAGGTGGGAAGAAAGTTACTGCGTAAAAAGTATATTGAGATTGGCGATCTATCGTATCGCGAAAACTTTCGAAGAGCAAAGCTTTGATAGAAATTATTCATCGAGAAATAAGCGGACGAGAGAGCATTACAATCATATGTACGTCTGCAAGTATGATTCGTGATCCAGTGTTCCGTATCCCCGTCCGGGAAAAATGCAGAATAAGCAGAAAGCTCGGGCTTCTCACAGAGGAAACAGAGATCACGTTTCGCCATTTTTCCAGAAGCGAGGAATCTCACGGTGAGCGGTCACTTGGAAAAAAGAAATGCAGTCACGAAGAGAAGAAGAAACTCGACTGTATCCTCACTTAGCTTGCCATATTTAACTCTTTCGCCAGAGATACACATCCGCCCTTTACATCTATAGATTCCTATCGCGGTTTACGTAACATTCATGCACAATACCACAGAATTCATTCCTTGCGTGAATTAAAATTCATTACAAAAATTATCACATCACCTTTTTAATTAGAAAGGTAGTGTGTCAGGAAACAGGATACCGGGCATGACCAGCGTAAACATGGTAATTTCCTCTTTTAACGTAACAGTTACCGAAGAAAAATATGTTACTTAGACACGCTATTAATTTTTATAACATCACATATTCGTATTATTACACGATATCTGCTTCCTCGTCGAAGCAAGGCGGATGCTTCACAACGAGATTGAATCGTAAGAATAATCACGTTTCTCGATGCATCTATTTCTCAAAGGCACTCCCTGAATTCTTCAAAAATGTAAATCGTAATTTACGAAACACTCTACGTAGAAATTACATCTACGAACGTTTTATAAAATCAAACAGTTCGAAAGCACAGAAACTTCTCTACGTTTTCTTCTATCTATTGGGTCGGCATCTAAGCGATTGCGAATTTTGTCAATAACATCTAATGACAAAATCCGCAATCACTTAGTTTCCAGCCCAATAGAACGAAGAGGAAGAAACACGAGCGCATAAAAATGGAAGAAATCTTGATATACACACGTATATGTATTATCACATTGAGAATTATATTCTACGTTCGGATTATTTGCAACGCTATCAACAGATTCAACGATATTCTCGTTAGCCGTAATTCAATGTATTGTCTATTTTTAACACAAGTTCCATCGCACCTGATAGTTACTATATAACGATCTTAAAAGCATATACTCTTTTCATAGCGTGTACTAAAGATACAGCAAAGATTTATTTTTACTACTCTATCTTAACTACTATGCACAGCTGTTGTATACTTTACCGCATGTATACGCTATATAGTAAAGATTCCTCGATCAAAAGATGATTCCCACGGAAACGTGCCATCCGTAATACAGCAAAGAAAGAAAAGAAGAGGGAGGAAGAGATGGCGACGCGTCTGGCGGCGTCGAAACGGCACAGAAGAAGCCGCGGAGAGATGTGGACGCGGAGGAAGAAAGAACAGCTGGGAGAGGGGAGGCAGGGTCGGCCGGGTCGGAGGGATCGAGAGGGTCATGGGTCACGGGTCGTACGGCATAGCCCTGACCTTCGACCTTATCCCCTTCCAGCTCTTCTCGAGACCCCGTGCAGACCCCTACCAGTCGTACCTAGAACTCGCTTCTACTTCGTGTTCGACTCCGCTTCGGGTCTCGCGGTGTACCCGCGGTGTCGTCTTGCGTTTCTTCCAAAAAATTCCTATCGTTGTTTCTAATCGGTGTGTCCGATGATATCAACTTAAATATAAAAAGAAAAATAAAAGAAAAAAAAAACGGAGTGCAACAAAGTGACAATAAAAATTTCGTTCCTGTGAAACGTGATTGCAGACCTTGACACAGTTTAGCGAGGATAGCAGTTTAACGACGCGCAAGTTTGGCATCGTTTATGTTTTGGTAGCAGTAGATTAGCGAGTGTGCAAGTGCATCTGGTGCAGACGCATGCAGCGGCGTGCAACGTGGCCTCGTGACACGGTGTAACGACGCATTGATTCGATCTTTACAACGGCCGGCCACGCTGATGGAGCCTGTTGTTCGTGGCGTGTGACCGCGTCCGCTCGGCTACGCGCCTCCGACTGCCTCGCTTCTTTGTGTCACGCGACCTCAGCTCGGCCGGATGGTGAATTGATTTTACTCGTCCACTGTTTCTGGATAGACGAGCGCGTGGAAAGGCAATATGGGAATGTGTTTGATAAGAGTGGGGATTATGTAGATTGATAGGCAGATTGGCGCAATGGAATACGTAATATTGTCTCGATGTGTTTCTTCGCGGTTTGGTGACATTTTATCGCAACTGGTTCGTAGTCAATAAACTACTTTCAAAGGTCGTTCGTAATTTGGATATTTGCGTGTTACGGTTTTGCAACCTGTAATATGTCAAGTTTGACATTTTCCTAGTAAATTATATACCGGTAGGTATACGCGTTTTATACGTTGAATTTTCAATACTCGAAAGAGGTAGAGCTTTTGGAAAAAATAGGTAAATTTTTAATGCATTACATTTTGCATGCACGATTGTGAAATACCAAGTTCCAACAGTCGATAAATCACGAACAATCGAAAAATCAAATAGCCAAACATCCATAATAAAATTTTGTCATCGCGCTGGCTTCTTTATCGCTCTATTTCGTTGATACGCGCGTGTTACGTAATTCCTATCAGCTGACGAAATATTTCTAATTTCTAACTTACTTTTTCCTCTTATCTCTCACGATTAACGATACAAAAACAAGCGATGCGACTCGTATTCGAGACTCCACGGATTTCTAGTCTTTTTTGTATCGAAAGTTTCGCGCGGTTTGTTATTCGAAACTTGTCGCTTCATTATAAAACGTCGCCGTTAAAAGTCACGAAAATGTTCACGCGTCTGGCTTTCGATTCGATGGATAAATTACCGGTGAAATTGTCGTCCGATGCTCGTCGATGGCGTCTGTTAAACGCATGGACAAATGTCGCTCGTAAATCGGCGTTAGTACCTAGTAACGTTACTCCAGATGCAGTGCTTTCTCTTCGAACGCGAGTGTCGCGCATTACAGTCAACATGATGAATGTAATGACAATAAATTATTCCGGATATCGGCAGTAAAGCCGCTTTATCGCGAGGCAGTACGTAACCCTCGCGTCCATTAAGAAAGAAATCGACTTTGCTGGCCAGAAAATCGTTTCTTCTCCGAGCCTTTGTCCAGACAAATTGCCGTATCTCCAGATAACGGCGTTACATGTCTTTTCAACTTTGCGCAAAAATTCTTTCTTCCGAGTTTCAACTCGAAAGATTCTAATCAATAACAAAATCGATTTCGTATGCTTAGGCAATGAAATCTCTAAATAGCGAAATAAGAAGAATTTAAGTTGATCATATTCCTGCTAAAAGTTACAGTCAAATTTCTCTTCTCACTCTGGTAGAGAGAAATAGAATCTCCGTTTTGAAAGTTTTCTGTATCAAGAAAATTGAAGTTTTAACGTACGCGCTAAAATTATTCGCAAGATAATCGCCATCGTACTTGGACGTTTCCGCTGTTTGAATTTTAAATCGCGGACACATTATCTCAGCGGCACTCTCGCTTTCTATCGTTATCGATAATCTTCGCGTGGAACCGCGGAACGTGTCGCTACGAATCTGTATCGGATGTTGCAAATGTAATCGACGCTTAGAGAGCGGATTACATGTTTAATTACAGACGCAAGCGGCGATATCGCGTAATCGTAAATAAAACGAGACTGATGGATAATCAAGCAGTCCATTCAGGGCTATGATTAATACTGTTATCTGTCGAGTAGCGTGTCGGTCGTTTTGCCGGCTTTATAAACCGATCTTAGATAAACGCTGGTTGCACATCGAAAGAGCTTCATTATTGTGTCGTGGCTGGATAATCTGTTGGCCGGTTGCTTCTCGTTTCGCCACTAGAAAGAATTTCGCTTCGATTCTTCGTGCAATTACCTGCTTCTTCCTGTTTCGCTAACGCATCAACCTCTGTGATTAACGACACGGTTTAAAGCGCGAGTGGGACGAACACGAGGAAAAATCGGCCGAACCGAGTGTTACGATCGGTATTCCGATGATTTTTACCCGAGGCCCAAACCCTTTCCATTAAGTCTCCTTTCACGAAGGATGCTTCGCTGCCGGGCAAGTTAAATTCTTAAAAAAGAGTAATTGCGTCCTTGGCCCTTGATTTATTCTGTTACCGTTGTTCTGCTCCGGCTCGTTTGCTATTTCTACGAGCAGCGTTGCACTTAAACGTTATCGACATTACCGAGAACGCTTCTTACACAAGTGGAATGGAAATTTTGTTCGTTCCTTTCATTGCGGTATGTGGAATGTTGACGAATGTTTCGCAATTCCCTATATTTGTTACGGCCACGCGTAGAAAGCTTGCTTAATCGGAATAACCGTAGGACGACAAGTGGAACACCAAATTCTGGCACTGCTTCGATTGTCATTTCCATACGTTTTTCGTTATCTATTCCAAATCTCCATAATTAATTTTATTTCCTTCGTCTCGACAACTCTATTAAATTCGTAAACTTTTTACACGGAGAACGAGATTTTATAGGCTTCTCAGATTACGATCGCAGTGCTTCGGTACCCCCATCCAGTTCCTCGATATAGTCTCGAGTAATTACCTCCATAAACACAGAAACCTTAGCCAATAAAAATAAGAGGCAATCCAACCATAGCCATAACAAAATTCTATTTTTTTTTTCTTCTTCTTCTTCTTCTTCTTCTAAAGTCTCCGTCGTCCATTTCATCGTCAATATCGCAAATCTGTCTAACTACGGAAAGTCAACGTATATCGAGGAACAAATAGACGAGAGATGGTCGTGGAGTGAATCGCCGCGTTGATCACGAGCACAGACTATGTTTATACGCGTGTTCGTGAGCGCGTAGGTGCGTAGGTATATCGTAGATTACGCGTGGCGCACGAACGACCTCGGTGCACGGTTCGTTAGCAAGGATCGCCCTCCTCTTCTACCTCGGCGACGTTGACCCGACGTGGGCGCGGGCCACGCGTCGCTAATGACGAGCAATCAGCCGCGAACTCGATGCAAATCCGGCGTCCAAAGGGCAGTCGGAGAAAGTGATTAGAGGATTGGCTCGTTGCGTTGCCTGGAGCCTGTTCTTTTCCAGAATGTTGAGATCGTCGAGGAGATCGTATAGGAACGTCGAGTTAGCAATAGAGAAGTTGATTTTACGCCATCGAGGATGACATTTAAGTAAGGATCGCGCGTAAAGGAAGGAGAGCCCGTATTTAATCTGTCGGATTTTTTAGCGTTATTTTTTCAAACTTCAATAGCTTGGAAAAGTACGGTGAGCTCCACTTGGAAATTCTAATATGGCTTAGAAGAAAAGCAATTTCGTACAAGGCTACGTGGTTGCGGAACTTTAGTGCGAATAGCTGATTCGTCACACGTGGCGTTATTTTTATCGTCTGCGTTAAAAGAAAAATATGGGTCGGTCGCTGGGGGAAATAATTCTATAGTAATCGTTGGTACTTCCCAGAGACTGAACGATTCTCCTGAACGATCCGTTTTGCTCCTAAATCGTAATTCTCGAAAAGCAAGGTATAAAGATGAAATGAAAATTCCAGAAGCAACTTTCTCGAGCTATTTTCAACGCCAACCTGTCAGAACCGAGCTCGATGCTTGGCGAAAATTGCACGTAATACGCGAGTGACGAAGAAAGTCGGTGTGCTCCGATCGAGAGGAAGTTGGAATCGCCTCACCTTCGTAGGTTCTGGTTTTATCTTCGCCGGCCCCTACCAACGCCGCCTCCTGAACCTCCACCACCTTCTCCGAGGTCCGCCCACAACGCGTGCTCCTTCGTTCCCTTCGCTCCATCCCCGCGAACTCCCACGCCACGTGCTCGTTCTTCTCGCTGATCTGCTCCTTTTGGTCCACCAGGAAGCCTCGGATCCACCATCCATCACGCGCAACTATCGCGACTAACGAGTCCGCTCTTCATTCACGACCTCCGGTGCAAAACGGGCTCGCCACGGGTTCAAGGGTCGTGTTTCATTTGGCGAACGATTATGGGCTACTTCGACCAACGAGCGAGCGAACGAGCCTCGTTTTCCAGTAACAATGCCTGTAAATAATGAGACCGTTCCGTGGAAACTGTTAATGGGATTCTTGAATGGTGTTTGGAGGTTCGTGTTAACCCTTCGGCAGTGTAATAAAGTGACGAAGAATTCAGGAAGTAATTATCTCTTTATCTTCGAGATACTGCTAACGGGTTAAATACTGTAAAACCACTGTTAGACGTTATTGAGAGGAATGGCGAAATTTAGAGATTAGTTTTAGAAGTTTTAGTAAGTCGAGCACGTCACCCTTGAGTTTATAGTGTGCTACCTATTCGATGTCTTGATTCAACTGTACTTTAATCGGGAATCGAAAAAAGCGTCTAAAATTTCTAACAGTCTGATCGACGTAAGAAACAGGATAAAAACTTGAAACAACCAGAACCAGGACTGGTATCCGTAGACTTGGAACATCAACCTCTTTTTCTTCGATTCCAATTACCGCAATTATAGCACTTGAGTCACGCTTCGACGCGAATTGATTTACCCTAGAATTCTACGACTCGTTGTTGCACAACCTACAAAAACGGCAAAGTTCACGTATTTTTTCCCCTCTATCCCTCCCTCCCTCTCTCTCTCTCTCTCTCTCTCTCTCTCTCTCTGTCATACTTGTCGACAGAAAGGAAGGTTGTCTCGGTAGCAACGTTATTTTGCATGACTTCTTTCTTTCGGAATTCCTTAGTTTTTCACGCTGTAGATTGTTACGTTACGCCTATAGTAACTGTATAGGCTCGTGAGTCATAGTTTAAAGGATAAAGAATGATCGGCGCAGCGGTGGTGCGATTTATTTCTTCATGGTCAAGCGGAATAGAGAAATGCGCGAACAGTTTGTTTCACGCTTCGGCCAGTTCGCCCGGTGAAGTCGGAATGCTGGGCGAACAGGACATTTTTTATGAGCAGAATACATCGAGGAACGTTCGAAACGCGCTTTCTACTTTCTAAAGCTTCCTAGTATTTCGATTTTATGGAACGAGTTATCCGGTTTCATTGCTGTTAGTTAGGATGAAAATAAAAATATATCCGAGATCAAATAAACAATTGTAGTCGAGAGCTACGAGCATCTCGTCGTATCTTTTCGCGTCCATTTTATCACTTTAATGAAATCGATCGAAGCGTTTTATCGTCTATTATTGTATCATTCGACCGTAGTCGAATTAAGTCAATTAACCACGGCAACATTCCAATTTATTTCTTTATTCGTTGAAACCGCAAGAAATATCGAATCATCCGAAACCACGTCAAACAATCTTCCATATACGTTGGATCCGCGCTCATAAAACAAATCACCCATCGCTACGGAACATTATCGATACCTAGCAGCACTTCCACAAAATCGCCCTCGAATATCTCCAATTTCGTTCCATCGACTGGCTCCGTTTCGCAAACACGTTCCGCGCGTTTAGCGCAGGAAAACGGCTGCCACCGTTTACCGCGAAAGAGTCGCCCCGACTTAAAATACCGAGCAATTCCCAATCGAATTGCCTGCGGATAGCGATGGGAGCGAGTTCCATGTGAATTCACGAAGCATAGCTGCGATCTACACGGGTTTCGTTCGTTTTCCTAGCTTGCCAATCTATCGATAATCTACTATATTATTTTATTTATATTTCATTTAATTTAGTTTGATCTACTGTAACGTTATTTTGCTTCGGTCAGTCTGCCATAGCATTCTGCGGTTCGTCAATTTATTATCTTAAGATTCTACTACACGCTCCTGCAACTCCTCGGCTCACGTTCTTTCGAAAATATTTCCGAAAAATTCCAAGCTGCTTGAAAGTTTCATTTCGTTGGCCAAAAATGTTGCGATCGAATTCGAAGCTACTCGACGCGCACTTATTCCCATCGCTGGCGATCGATTCGAGCTGGTCGCGGATCATTCTAGCAAACCGCACGATTCCAGAAAACATCTAATCCAGCGGATAGGAGGTGGCATTACGGCGTGTTGCGCTAACGCGAAAAACAGTAGCCCCGTTCTGCATGCGGGGAAGGATCGGCACGCCTCGTCTGCGAGGCGAGTGCAGGCCGCCAGTCTGCAAAAGCGGACTATCGACCAGGATCGCGCGAAATAGTACGGTTACGACGTGTTTTATGATCCGCGGGTAAGTGCGCGTTCCTTTCTAGCGGCAAAGTGGCAAAACCATCGTGATAAAGGAACGCAGCCATAGGAAACGCCGCAGATGCTGAAAGCATCGGGTTCTACGTGCAAAAGGGAAATCCGCGTTCGCGTTTTTTCCTAAGCCTCTTTGAGTCTTTTTGTCGAGCCTGTTTGACCGCGCCTTCGTCTTTCAAGGTTGTTTCGTTGTACTGCAAAATGGTAATCCGTGCTGTAACCAGCGAATATTGGGTTTACATGTTGCGAAGAGCGGCTGGTATTTATGGCAAGATTTTTTGTTTCGAGATGATTAGGTGATCGAACGTCGTTTCTAGACGATTATTGAAAGGCCCAGTAGTGCGAATGGTTTGAGACTGTACTTTGTGCAGTGTCGTTGATTGGCATATGATACGCGTGTTGTTCGTATTTTGTGGGAGAAATTTGATTTTGGTAGCAAAGTTTGGGGATGTCGTAAGTTTCAGCGAAGATAATCGATTTCAGGAAAATCACGTAGCTGTGCTTTGGAACTGTCAGCAAACTGACATAGATTTGAGAAAAGTGTTAATTAAAACTGACCAAATCGAGCTAAATTTTTTGTATTAATGAAAAACACGGTTTAATACTTCTTGTGAGGATATATCAGTGTTCTTGTGGTCGTAACATTAAAAAACACCTTCGATAAATTAATGTTACTAAAATACTGTTGTAAAGATCTGCCAAAATGTTTAGCCTCGACTGGGGCTTTCACTTCATTCCAGAAGAATATGGAGGTAAGAAAAAGTGCTTTAATAAGAAGAGTTATCAATTTGCCAGTTGACAAAATTCTGGACCCTTATTAACGCCCCCTACACCGTACAATCATCGATAAATCAAGCGCGGCAAGAATTTCTCAATGAAAATAAAAATCCTTAACGAAGAAATTCAAGGATCCAATTCCGCCTGAGCCATCAACGACCCTAACGCTTAATATCATTAATAAATCTTCGCATTCATATAACAATCCAAAAATAAAGAAGTTTCGCCAACTTCCACGAAACGCAGCCTAAAAAGGCACGACGTTCCCCTACGTTATTAATAAATTGTTGTACGCGAAGCGACGTAAAATTTGTCTTCGAAAACCCTGGAGAAACTTCGCGAACCTAAATGAAACGTAAACTAAAAAAGGAACGAAATTTCTCTCCTACGGATCAGTGTTATTAATAAATTTTTTGCACGCAGGCCGGTACCAAATTTGTCTTCGCAAAAAGGGGTATACTTCGCAAGCACGAAGTACAGTCCTTAATCCCGGCGAGGCCTTAGTCGCGAATTTATGACTTAATATATCGGTATTCCGACGAGCCCCGACGTTGAAACACCAAGAAAACGAGTAATCGCGCAATTTCACTGTCGTGGTGCTCGCACGAAGCCACCCCATGCTGGGCGTCCGCTGAAGCGACCGGCTTCCAATCCGCTGGAGCGCGTGGACCGAGAAAAAAGTCACGGTCGGAAGTATGGAAAGCTCGGTAGCAGGTGCCCCGCTGCGAGGTTTTCTCATTTTCAACGTTTTGACGTGGCTCGACGTACCGGTCTACCAACGTGGAATAATACATACCGCTGACCAAAGACCAATTAAATCGATCCGTAACGACAGCTCGTTTCTGTTAGGTTATCGCACTGATTTAATTAGCGATTCGTCGATAGCTGCGCGTGTAAACGTTGTAAATTGTCCGATCATCATTGTTTCTATTTGGTTTCCTCTCATTTGCATTCGTGTTGCAGGTTGCTTTGCATTATTTCCTCGCGAGTGATTAATCGTTTTAATACTCGCGTATCTTATTAAAAACGAGCGCTTGGATTCTTTGAATTTTCGAGTCTGAAATTTCGAATCTTTGGATTTTTCTGGATCTCCGTTTTCTTCTCTTTCTCTCGCCTGACCTGATATTCCGCAACGAAAAATATCTTTCTGTCGCTACTGATCGTTAGAAATCGCATTTCTTCTATCGATTCATCGACGCGCTTGCAATCAAAAGAGTATCTGCTCGACCAGGGAAGTTGTATTAGTTAACCTTGTCAGATAGGTAGGTAGCTACCTTCTAGCTGGTCGTGCATGCTAAGTAGCTACTTCGTGGGTGGTGCTCCCGACTACCACCTACAGTTGCAGTCGCGGAGCACGTGGTATTCGTCGATCGATCGATCGATACGCGTTCCATCCCCGAGTGATTGGAATTGCTACCCCCTCTAGCGTGCTTCAGCTCGTCCGGCAGTGCGGCCCAAGGCTTCTTTGATTTCGATCTTCCGTTTAGCAAGTGCACGCCTGCTAAAGATTCCTGTTCTGCTTTCTTACAAGTGTCGTTTTTTTCCTCTCTTTTAGAAATTGTCAAGATCTAAATCGGGAAACAGATAAAACGTGTAATATCGAATCGTAAAGATACAAATTTGTAGACAATCGTCCGTATTGAAAAAAATTACACAATATATACGTTGTGGGATTGACATAAAAATTAATATTCTCCGTCTATTAATCTGCGTACAAAATCTATTACAACTGCCATTTAGCAATACGATGATTCCTGTTATCCCTTTAACCTATCACCATTATGATAATTAACCTCTGTTTTCTAAGCTTTCTCTTTTCAAACAGGATTGTTCCTACTTATCTCGATAAAAATCTAACTTTTACCATAGGATCGGTTCTCGTAACGAACCTCACGATGTTACAACATCATTCGATATATGTATAATTAAAAAGCATTATAATCCCCAGCCATTCGATGCAACAGCACAACATCCGCACAATACCAACCATTAACATACATTCACGTTACCATACACATTCACGTTACCATACGCTCGACATTGTTGAACAATGAAACGTAGATCCCACGAATCTCGATCGAATCTCCACGATCGATTTGATTAAAATCTCTCCATTGAGCTCATGCGAGTCCTTGGAATCGACATCTAGGGCGGTCTCTTTAATGACAGTCGAGGGAAAGGGTTACGCCGTGGGTGGTGCCTTGCATCTGCATTTGTTCGATTCTGCCGTTTATCCGTCTGCGTTTAACCCGCTATCGATTCCTCCATCTGACGATCTATCTTTCGTTTTTGTTCCAGGTTCGGAGAAGAATGGATTTCCTGATGCCGGTGCTTCATTCGCGTGCCAATTTGGTGAGCTATCAAACAACTTTTGTTCGCCTTTCTGTCTATCATTTTTTTTTTCTTTCTGATTTATCGATTTACCGTCCATGGCTATTGAATTAGGATCGTTAAAAATTTTTACATCGACAACGAGACAAATTTTATGTTTCAATCGCCGCTGGCTTTAGAATTAATTTGTTTTAATTTTACTACGCCTGTTTGCAATATCGGTACTTTTCTCGCGTTCGTTCAACCACGAAACGATATTCGTTGGTCGTTTAATTTACCATCTTCGCTGTTTAACTTACCAACTCGCATTAACTTATTAACCTGTTAATTTAGATATTTAACTATGGCGATATTATTGGTTAAATTGTCTTAACGATACGATGATCAGTTTTTAAGCAATTCCGTGCGTCTTATTAGCAACGTATAGTTTCTTATATATTTTTCTAAGACTGCTTTCCGTGATTACGGATAATCAACTGTGCAATGATCTTTTTACAATTGATCATAAGAAGTGGAATTTATGCGAAATCTGGTCGAATAACGAAAATGATGAAGGTAAATGAGCGCGAGGATGGTTTTGCTAAAATTGGAAATATCAAGCGAACATAAAATGCCGTTTATAATGACAGGATGTTATAATGGAAGGTTAAGCGTTGTTTGTTAGTAGACCGTCGATGATTTTGCAAATAAAATACGTAGATATATCCGAGAAGTTCGCGATGGTAAAACTATATATTAAATATTTTTGTTCCTCCATTTGCAAGGCAAAAGTTAATTCGTTTTATTCCGCGTGTCATTTCCTTTTTGCATCGTAAGCAAATTCGAAATTGCTTTATTTTTCCTAAAAACAAATTTTATATCAATTTGTTTCGAGTTCGCTTCGATTCAAAGATTTTTCTCTTCCTCCAATATTAATTCCCCTTAATTTTCTTGTTAATTTTTCTTTTTCGTCATAAAATCTGACACAGAGTATCGCGTTACAAGGATTCTCTTAGAAACCACAATTTCAATTTTCTTTTCATTTTATTAGCATCGCAGTTATTAAAGTAATAGTGCCAATATCGGAGGAAAAAGTTTCGAAATCATCGTCTTCTTCGAAGCTATTAATTTGCACGACCATCTGCAATCAGCCGAAATTAGGTGAACCTGCAATCAACCTACACCGTCTTCCACACCTGCCTCTCTGTCTATCGCCATTCCGATTCTCCCTACACCAAAATCATCGGGCCACGAGTCGCAAAAAACTACATCACCGCAGAACAAGGCACGTTTTCAAGGTGGCAGCATCGTCACGATCAAAGAATCACTTTGAAACAGTGAAACACGCTGTTTCTGGAGTCGATCGCGCGTAACGGAGACACGTATCCGAAATAAAACGGACCAGATATTTCGTTGGACCACGGTATATCGATCTTCGGAACGTGGTCGTGGTCGATGCGTAACGAAACGATTAGGGTCTAGCGATTATTCGTGGTCCTATGTCGCAGTTAACCGGTCGTAGAAGTAATAACGGCCGGCAATCTGGTCCAGCAATCGATGAGTACGTGTTTATGTAAATTGAACGAGCCACGACACGAACCACGCGAGCAACTTTTCCTATACGCCCGGGACCTGGGCCGGTCGAGGGTTGGAATGCTTTGTTATCTCACGAGGAAGACGATATGTCCCCTCTGCACGCGAGGACTCCTCGCTTGCTTGCTCCTGCGAATGACGAATTTCGTGTTGGAAGGAGTTTCGGATCTCGTTCGAAGCAGTTGTGGATGTTTTAATTCAGCCAGAGTCGTTTGACGTGATAAATTAGCGCGACACATTAGCGTGTAGATTTTTAATAGCTGTACGATTTTCCGAATCTCTCGAAACTCTCGAAAATCTCTCTCTTGGTCCATGCTACGATCGAACTTGTACATTATTTTCTATCGAGTCGGATGTTCGAAGCTCTGAACCGTTCAAATTTCTCTCCTTATCTGCTAGGAAGTCCGAAGAGGACAGAGATTGAGCGATAAACCATCGGTTTATGCGTTCTCCGGACAGCGATCGTGCAAAGTGAAAAAAGAAGCATCGTTTCAATGTAACCGAGTAGCTGACACAATCTCCGGCAGTTGTAACTCTTCTTGATCGACGATTATCCGCGGTAAATTGCACCGTCTCCGTTCGAAGGTACGTCGGATCGTGGCCGTGGCTCCGCGAGGCAGATGTAAAGCAGAATAATTGTAGTCATTACTTTGTTAAACAGGGTATCGCCACCGTTCGCTTCTTACTCGCCTTCCTTTCCGCGCTCTTTCCTCCTGTTCATCCTCCGCCCTGTTCACGCTGACGTACGCGCGACGCTATAAAATTTTTAGTACGCCCTGAGCGGCGTTATTGGCGCGTTCACACACGCGCGTCCCTCGCCTCGACGCCTCGACGTCGTTAACGACGCGAAATTGCGCCAGTGTAGCGTTTGTTTGCCGTAGTCGGCCACCATTCGCCACCGGTCGAACGTCCACGTTTAACCAGAACGAATTGCAACGACCGTTCGCGATAATGACAGGTATGCTAGGGAGAACGTCCTCGTAGACAGTATCTTGGTCGTGGTAGATTTTTTTCTTTTCTCCTTTCGATTCTTCCTTTTCTCCCTTTTTTATTTTCCTCGTCGTAAATGGTTCCTCGAGGGCATAGTTGCATCCAGATTTATCGGCGAGTTCCTCGGTGTCCGATTTATGGAAAGTCCATAGAAGAGAACGTCCGGTGTCGCCTGGTACCAGAGCCAAGTTATCGATAGTCCCGCCGATGGCTGTAACTTTTTGGCGTCACGGAACATCGATGCCGGAGACGGTGTAATTTATGAAAGTGGCGGTTGGGTGCGCACAGCCGATTTATTGGAAGTCGTTGCATAGAACGGTGGCGGCGTTCGCGGTTCAATGATCGAATAGGCGGTTCCGCGCAGATAATCGCTACAGAGGATGCGAATGAAATTGGTCGTTGCCTTGTGTTTGCGTAGTTTGCGGTCAATGGGAATAGTTGCGGGAAAAGGGTCGTTCGTGGTCAGGAAAATAGAGAGAAGCTGCTCGAACAAGTGCTTTGTCCTTTGGTCCTTTTTCAAATTTATTCCCATCTCTGGATCAATTGGTAGAATTATCGATTAATATCCGTTAGGATTCCACGAGAATAGCGTTTGTTAAAAATACTTGATAAATTCTGGAAACTTATTGGGAAGTAATACTTTGATATCTTCGGTATGCCAAAAATTAATGATATAGGAAGACAATATAATTTTTAGGATCGGTCGACCGTGTACGGAATTTAAAAACTGCTTTCTCGTAGAAGATGAAGAACGTATACTCTTCGTTTTCTACGATATAGCAGCGAACACGGTAAAAGTGCGAAGATATTTAAAAGTGGAGGAATAGCGGATCCCCACCAGAGTCGGTGGAATCCAGTTCACAAAGTCAACGTGGCCGCGTTCTACCGGTCGGCGAGGTCGTACGCAGAGTTCGTCGTAACCGTACCAGACGCAATGGAATAGCATGGTCGTTCGTCGAATGGGAGCCGCCAGAGGCCGATCAATTATGCCGGTCGATTCCAGGCCACGAAATGTCAAGGCTCCACCTCGATGGAATTCTAAGCCAGCCTCATCCTCGCCGCTCAGTCTCGAACCTGATACGTGCGTGCTCGTGACACGAGCGTCATTGATAATGATGCGCTTGCCGTTCCTTCACGGGAATATCGATTCGATCAGCTTCTTTTGTAACGAGCCTACGCGATAGTATCGTAATCGAGAAGGTGGAGCACAGCTGTGTGCAAGAGTTTAAGAATTTCGTCATTGATTCCATATCGATATTAGACGAAGCGTTTTATCGTACAGGAAAGTTTTACGAAGATAAAGTTTGACGAAGTATACCGATAAAATCTTCAAAGCGGATGATTTATTCGCGTTACTTCACTGTTCAAAGAAGAAATTGCGTATTTAAAAGACTGACATTTTAGCATTTTTACGTCGTCGGTAGAATTCGAGGAATTATTTCAAATAATCGCGGCAGTTTATTTTAATTTCTACCTCCACTATATTCCTACTAAGAGCAAGGTACACGTATTACTTCATCAAAGATTATTCTCGGCTAAGTATCGCAAAATTAAATAAGCGCGCATGGCTCATCACCGAGTCGCCGACCAAATTCCAAGGCAAAGTGGTTACCCACCAACTTCCCGTTCCCAATTTTAAAGCGGTCGATCGTCGCGCGAACTCCATCAAAATTTTAATTTACCGCCGGTCGTACCTTAACCACGGTCTCCCAAATTAACCGTCGAGTATCGGGAGGCTTCTGGAAACGAGCTTCTTGGCTCGAGCGAACTCGAATGGGAAGCTCTCTCGCGTAAGAGGCAGTTGGCGCGAATAACGCCGCGTCCCGGCGTCACGTCCGGAGCGATGATGCTCGCTATACGGCGGAAAGGCGAGGCCAGATGTAAGTACTCGCACGTACGCACACGCGTGTGCCAAAGTATAATAAACATAATCGCGGTAGCACGATGAGAGGAGGCCTTGGCCGTCTCCCTTCGGTCGTGGCCGGCACGCCCACCGCTACTACCATCGTGCCGTGCAAAGAGAAAATACTGGCGTGGCAATCAACGGTTTTACACCTGAGCATCTACACGTAGGTCGGAGGCGGCCGAAGAAGCGAGCCAGAGGTTAAAGAAAGGATGGAGAAAGAGACCCGATAACTTCTCTTCTCTCCACCTCTTTCTTCTCCTCTTTTCCTTCTTCTCCTCTTCCTGCCGCTCCTTCTGCTCTTGTCCCTCCTTTTCTTCTTCTTCTTCTTCTTCTGCTACTTCTTCTTCTCCTTCTTCTTCTTCTTCTTCTTCTTCTTCTTCTGATGCCGATGCCGATGCTGCCGTTGTTGCTTCTGATCCCGAGCGAACGAGCAACTTGCCTCGCTTGGACTTGTGCATCGGCTCGATAGGGCCGAGCACGATGCACGCCGACCTACCCTGAAGGATTATCGACAAAGCATCTCTCGATACGCTCCCGTTGCCTCGACTGCTCCCGTTGCACGTCCTGGATCGATCCTGGCTCCGGTGTCCTGAACCTCGCTGCTCCGAGTTAACGGCTCGGTTCCCTTATCTGCTGTTGCTCAACAGATCCGATGATCGATTTCGATCGAACGTTTGACGCTATACGTTCGAACTTCGCACCTTAGGCGAGGCTTGCTTTTTACAAGCTTTGAGTCGGATTTGATCCGAGTTTGGAAGATGAGATGGATTCGAACGTTGCGAGTAACACGAAGTGAGAGAACGTTCTTTTTCTTTTTTAATTATTTCGCTACGTATCGGAAAGCGGTTGATATTCGATACGGTTGAGAAGCTTAGAAGAGACATCGTATCTCGAGCGTGTCGGTGGTCAAAAATCGAAGATTCGTGCGACAGAAAGAAGCGAGATACGATAGATCTCGCGGACAAAGAAGGCGTGCGTATCCTTCGAGATGTATCGAGATGTATCGATGATTATCGTTCGAGCGGAAGCGATCTTTCTTTTCGCGCGGTCACGTCGACCGGGTTGACAAGCTCGCGATCGAATTTCTACGGCATTCCAAGGGACAGTTTCTGTAACGTAGAACAATTTCCAGCTCGATATTAGACGCGTAATATCCAGAGTGAACTTTGCGAGTGAGTCTGCATTAACAACTAGAATGTTGATACTTTCTATTCTACGACTTTCTAAATGCTTTAAATGTTTTATCCGATGCGTTTACAACGAAAAATGAATTTCATTCGTATTCTCGTTAAAGCACATCACCGTGTGTATCCATAAAAACTGAGAAATTTATAATCAAGTCTTCCAGGCAAATTCGAATGGTATATATCGTTTTCTCTATTCATTTAGTTCCTGATAAAAACAGAAAAAAAAACAGGCGTGTACCAATCTTCCATTGAGCCCTTAGATTAATCTACGTTTAATCTTCAATCTAAATCGAATTCCAGTAACGATCTAAAACTCATATTCCAATTACTCGTCTAATATCCAGCGTCGTTGGATACGCGCTTCCGTGATCCTTTTTCCTCCTCCTCCTCCTCCTCCTGCTCCTTCTTCTTCTTCTTCTTCTTCTTCTTCTCTCGATACGTTCCTCGAACGTGCCCTTTCGACAGGGAGATGCAGATCCGCCGAGAAAGTTGTTCGGGTCGCGGTTATTTGATCAGAGACTCGTACGAACGAGTCGTTAGCTCGTACGTGCCAAGATCGAGATTCGCCGGTGTGGACACCAACACCGGTGCACGTGCTCCCGTATCATCGACATACGTGACTCCATCGCTGCGGCCAAGGTATATATTCCCTTCGATATATAGGGTGGGGTAATAACCATTGCCACTTGAAATAACTCGCTCGAATGGCGTTCGAGGGACGAGCTGAATGATATTCGGCCCGCGGTGCTCGCTGATACCGATTTGCATGAATGGGAATTTTTTTCGCGTGATTTACGACGCGACAAAGTAATTGGCGATCGTTCGCGTGCAATGCTGCTCGAAGCTTTTATTATTTTCCGAGGATTTGTGGCAGTTACACGCTCGCGATAATCGTAGACGCGAACGTAGCTTTCGTTGAAACCGAGATCGAGCGAAGCTCTTGGAACTTGTTTAAATTATTTATTTCATACGAAGGAGATTACACCGACACATAGAGCGTTTCGCCGTTTAGAATGAAGCATTTTGCTCGTCGTAAACCGAACAGGTAACCGAGTACATAATCTCTACGACGAATTAAACAACTCGAGAAGACAGGAAATAATTGGCAAAGAAAGCGAGAAAGAAGTACGCGATATCCGTCGATATGCGGAATATCGAATATCTTCAAACTTCCTTCGAAACGTCGTGGCAATTCCAAAAAGAACGAAACCAAAACCCCCGTTCGAAATGACACACCTCTAATAGCCCCTTGTCTTGTACCCGAAGACACCCTACGCAATCCGGTCTCCAGGGGCAATAATCTCGTACGACAACGACGCAGCGAGTTATATTGCAAGTGGCAGCGGCTATTTTCTCCTGCTACATACAAGTGTGCCAATATACTCGAAGATTTCTTGCCCCTTCCCCTCGTAGAGGTGGAAGATATACGCGCGTTTGGCAGAAGCGAATACACGAAGGGGGGTTCAGCTGTTACGAGGCATCGGGAGCATAAGTCTATACTTATGGGCTAGGTGGTAGATATGGAGCGGTCGATAATGATCCAATATACTGGTACATCCTCGCGAAGTAATTACAATGATGAGCGAACCGCTACCATCGGGCTGGCACTCGGCTCCTTCGGAGGCTAGGCGTTGGATCCGAGCACTCCTTCTCGTCCACCTCCTTTCCCCTCGCGGGTCTTCCTGTTTTTCTTGTTACTGCCCCTCGCTCTCCTTTCGCCTGTTCCACCACCACCGCCACCTCCTCCTCCGTCTCTTCCACTTTATCTTGTTTCGTTCGCCTCCGCACTCTTTCTCCTACCGAGCGGCGGCCTCTCCGGTGTTGCGCACCGCAACAAGAGCAAACATCCACCACGGGGTCGTCACGGGGCCACGGAGTCACGGTGGATGGATCCTCGGAGCTGTTTCTCGATCCCCCGGAATTATCACGGGGCCACCATGGGGGTTCAACCGGCCGGAAGTGCGTCATCAGCGGTGTACGTGCTCGCCGCTAACGATCCTCGCGCAGCCAGCGCTCCTTTGTTCTTATGGATTCCTACGGCGTGCCCTTTGTCATTCGCTTTCTGCTGCTTTAATTATCGTCAATGCGGACGATTGGGAGAATAGGAAGAACCAAGGTTCGATGGATGGTGGAGCGAGGCTCGTCGTAATTGATTCGCCACGAAGAAACATTCCAAGAAGTTTGCGATTGTTTTTGAATCGTTTTGGAAAAAGAGATCCGTTGCTATAGTTTTGGATTCTTAAGATGTTGCAGAAAGTAAGTCATCCCGCGGATTTTTATTAGGAGACGAGTTTAGAACAGCAGAGTTCTCGCGTGTGATTTCTATTTAGAGTAGAGGTCGTTCATCGCATCATCATCAATAAGAAAGCCACTCATCCACTGTCAATTACACGCTTCTTGCAACGATATTGCGTCGATCAACCTCGATCGTGGCAATTGTGTAAAGTCAAGCCTCGACTAACCTTGTCAAACACGCGCTTTCTCGTTCGAAGCTCGACCTCTAAAGTCAATTTTCTCAAAAAATTCCGTGTCAAATCGGAGGAAGCTATCCAGACCTCGGAACCCAAATATCAAGTCGCGTAGGTGGTCAGCCAGAGGAAAAAAATTCGCGGGATCCACGTCAGAAACTTGGAGCAAGACGATAGGAAGCGCGAAACGTTCGCTCTGGCGAAGGTTCATTCATCGATTTTTTGTCCCGAAGAACCTGCTGCGAGCTAGATCACTCCGCTCGCCAGGAGCTGAATAGAGGCGATGCGAAGTGTCTGATTAAGGTTACGTTTTTTCCCTCTCTCTCTCTCTCTCTCTTTCCCTCTCTCTCTGCCCTTCTCCCTCTTCCTTTTTCCTTTTATTTCTTTTCAGTTTCTTTTATCAGAGAGCGTCCAGCGGCCCGTCACGAGCCGACGACCTCGCCCTCTTCGCTTCCTTTCCGGTCGACTCGATTATGAGCGAATATGGCTATCAAAGTGAACAGCCTCGCCTCGCGTAGCATCGACATCCTGGGCTGGGCGCTATCTCGGGCGCATTCTTTTGCATAATCGATCGGCGATCGGATCGGTAGGCGGCTAGCAGCGCCGGCAATTATCTTCTTGTCGTGAGGTAGCGAAATTTCTTTCAGACCAGAGTCTCGCAGGAGGAAGATCGTTTCGACGTACAGCGACGATTCACGCGAATACGTTTAGCCGCGATCGAGATTGCTCCCGATGCTTCCAAGGGGATTTCAGTCTCGCTCGCACGATGAATAATCGAAGTTTGCGTAAGAAGCTTTTTGTCTAACGCGTGAAGCGCGAGTCGAATCTCATTTCTCGACAATATCGACGTTGGGTCGGTTCTCTTTCCATCGACGAATATATCTTCTCGTGCATAGCTTTCGCTTTCTCAGTCACGACGCGAGACCGGTCGTTCTTTGTCAACCTCTGTGCCAATTAATTCTTGATCGACTATTTAATTGTTAGAGAAACGTTGGTCACAGATCGTGCAAACACTTTATAAACGTTGCAGTCGATGGTGTCGTTCTCAGAGTACGATAACGTAAGAAATCCACAAGGGTTGAAATTTCGCTGACGACAACCAACAGGAGTCGATCTTCGTACGGTCGGTCGATGTAGCCATAAATACGACATCACGACAAAGTGACGGTTGCGACGCCACTGTGACCGTGCATCCTCGCGCAGAAGAGCACGCATAACGTAGAGATGCAACGCTCGAGAGCTCCGGATCGCCGAGGGCGCGCTTCTCTCCGCAAGAAGCGGAGGTGAAGGGGGCACGCCAGCGACCACGAAGAGGGGCCTGAAGAGAGCTAGGGGAAGAGGTCGACCGGGATAAACATCTGAGCCCCGCCCGGCACCCGAGGCGCAGCCTTTTGTTGCTCCTCTTCATCGTTTCTCTTCTCCTACTTCTTCCTACATCGTTGCTTCTTTCTTCTACCTCTTCTCCACTTCTGGTGGAACTTTCTGCCTCTGCTTCTTCTTCGTCGTCTTCCTCGTCTTCTTCTATGGTCGCGTCTTGTTGTTCTTCCTTCTCTTCCATCGTAACGCTGCCATTATCGATCACCGATGAGGCTTCGCCAGCGTGTCGATATGTAGCATTTCACACGTCCCGTGCATTTTATGGCGTTCCGCCTCTATCTGGTTTCCTTAATTGTATTTCGTTTCTAACGCTTGATTCGAGCTTGATTAACATTCCGTCTTGACTCGTCGAGAGTTGACCTTTGCCTGATGGGAGCTTGAGCGATCGTGAGAGATCTTTTCAGGGCATTATTCGATTCTCTTCTTTTTGCTCGCGTCGCTTCTTTGCAGCAGTTTAGCATTTCTCGGGATTTGATGGTTGCAGGTTTTAAACGACCAGAATCGAGGATATCCTGCGTAACTTTAATCACACGAATCGTGGCCTTGTGAGAAATTGACGTTGCGGAGGATCGTAATCGAATTTTCTATCAACCGTAAGTCGGTTAAAATTTTCGCCTGAAATCCCTCAATGATTCAGGATATGTAACGCGAATACACTTGGAATTTCTTTTATATTTTTGGGAAAAGCGAACGACAAGTGAACATCGAGTTTTCATCAGTGTCTATCTAAATTCCTAATATTCGTCAAGGTTTTTATAACGTTTAGGAATTTGTATTAACTGCTCAAGATTACCTATTGCTACATGTTGGATGGGGATCTTTAATAGCTTGTAACCACCCACTATGAAGAAAACGAAAACGTAACTTCCATTAAGCTAAAATTACACCCTCCGTTGAAAGCGAACGCCTCGATTAACCCGTTAGGGGCGAAGCAATCAAATAATCCGTAAAAGTTGCGTAATAGTAAAACGTTATTATGTTTCTGCAAAATTCGAGGTGTTCGGCGAGAGAAGAAAATTAGAAATCCGTTTCCATTGGTCCTCGTTTATCCTAAACTTCCTCCCAAACTTACCTGTCATTTCCTCCTCCTTTCTTTTCAACCTTCCAACTTTTATTTCTCCGAGGCGTCGACGTTCCCTCTTCTCGCTTCTCGAGTGTAGCAACCCTGATCGAATCGCTCCCCACTTAAAAGCGAAACTACACCATCTACCTGGAACATTTCGAAACGCCGAACAATTCATCCCGTCCGACTAAATTAGAAATCCATCAGAAAACGCTTTTCACCCGAGCAACCTTTCATCTTATTCAACGAAAGGAACGAGGCTAACGTTTATCGGCCTCGACCCGTAATTCCCCGTCCAGTCGATCGCCGCGGGATTCGGTCCGATAACGAGCCTTTCCGATTAAAGTTTATTGCCTGGCCGGTGTATCAGATAAGAGCTTCCGTGTTTCTTGTCCAGGGATGACGCGGGGTGAAAGGATCTGGCAAAGACTACGGTTTCTCGCGACCTAGACCTCGAAACAGAGGCCGTATTAACCCATTCGCGTGTGCAGAACTACAGAGCCGAGCCTGAGCTTAGCGTAATCCGAAGCTATTGACACGCAATGCGTGTGCACATTCCACGGAATTGTCACGCGTCTGGCGCTTCGTCTCGTATCCGAAAAAAGAAATCGCTCGTCTACGTGGAATCCACGTAGCCCTGTGTAGCCTCGAGGAATTCCTTGATATCGCGCGTCTCGACGATTTAATTTTTTAATCGCGACGAACGCTTCGCCACACCTTGACTTGTAATCGCGGTATCGCACGGACAACAGGCAACATCGCGAGAGAATCTGGTGCAGAGCTACGACAAGGTGGCGAAGCGAAAACCCGATTTCACCCTTTTTTTTGGCTCGTTTTTGACTCGCGTGTGCGCGTTGGTGGATCCTGGTTCGCTGGCGTATTGAATAGTTTACGGCTTCTAAATAAGCGGCCCTCCCGTTCCCAAACAATTTGCCCGCGCCACGGATCGCTCGTAAATAAAGATAATCTATTCTACCCGGAAGATAAAAATCGTTTCGCGGAGCAAGGTTGGGGCGAGACTTGAGACGAAGGAAGAGGAGGAGCGAGATGAAGAAGGACGAGATGGAAGGCTACAAGGGGAAAGAGGCGTCGTGTACACGAAGCGGGACGCTACGCGTTCGTTCCGCGGGTGAACGATCCTCCAGTTATTCATTTTTACGTCGTTCATTGGCCGGATTTTACGAGGCAAAAATGGTGAAATTGCACTTTGTGCGCCGTGCGTGCCCCGCTCCCTCTTTCACTCTGTGCGCTCTTTTCAGCCTTTCTTTCCCTTATTCTTACGCTCCGGAGAGCCGCGGTTGCGATGTCGAGGTAGCTGATGGGAAACCACCTCGGGATTCACCATTGCTACTCTTTCTTCCATGGATTCCTGCCTTTTGATCATCGTTTCGAGGCGTGATCCTACGATCTCGTGAATTTTAAATCCCACGTTACTATAGTAGCTGAAAAAACGCGAGTTTTAGAGGAAAGGAACGACGACTGTTAAACAAAACCCACGATGGACATTTATTTTTGTTGCTCTATTCCGTAGATACGAGTCTTTTTGAATATTTTCAAAATGCAAATTCGATAGAGGACATCTCGCTTCGTTCTATTCTTCTTACACACGATTACGAGCCATTTCGACGTAACTCGCTTAATTACAGAGGATTTCCTTCGTCGTCCGGTTATTCGTCATTCTAGCACATCGTTCTGAGAGTCTTCAAGTTTCATCTCGCCACTGTCCAGCAGCAAAACGTCGCAATTACATCGTCTCTGCGGACGCTACTCGATTTTACTCTGCTTAGCCAATTTACGACTGTTTCTAGTATTTTACTGCCTTGTATCCCGTCAACGATAGCGATCGTTGACTATTAAAACGCTGAAGAAACATCGATTGAGCGTCCCGTTTTTTTTTTTTTTAGTGGTCCATGTCCATCGGATTCGAGGAATCACGCCACCCCCTTGTAATAACATTTGACATTCCAGGCGCCAGTTCCCTCAATTATTACTAGCTTCCAGCGATACGTCCGTACTTAACGTCCCGATGACGAATTTACGATGTTTTCTCCTTTACGCAAGCCTTCGTCTTACAATTTCACACGCCTGTCTCTTCGACCAAATTGTATTAAATTATAGGCGCGAGGGGAGCTGAATTAAACAGATTTATACTGCCGAGGAAAAATTTGAACGCACCAGGGTTTTTCAAGATCGAAGACGAGCAAACTGTAGCGTAAAACATCGAATCTGTTACTAGGTCGACTATTTTACAGTGAAACTTATATTATTAGACCATCATCGAGGTTCTTGGTGTTTCTCAAGCGAGTTTTTCTCAATTACGAAATGCTAGCGTATTCGTAACTTCTCTGATGAGTAGCTCGTTTTTTAGGAATTGCGCTAATTACAAATCTTCTGTGCTGCTAGTGCACATCGAATCTTCCATAGCGGCAACGAGAATGAAAAAGCTAAAGGATAAATAAAACGAACGATAGAGGGAAAATAAATTAAAGAGGAGTAAAAATAATACGAAAAGGTTGGACAAGAAAAAACAGAAAAGTACGTAAAGGCTGGAAGAAACAAACACGCTGTGTAAAATTCATTGGAACCGTTAACGTTTTCATTTGTTAGACATAAATCTTTCCGCTTCTAGGCGTGCAGCTATATAAATTAACTAGAGACACGTCGGATGTCACGTTGGAAACGCGATAAACGATTCGCTGTTAATTAAGGGTCCCTCGTTTATTGGCCAAAGCGTTAACAGGTTCGAGCGGGGAGAATAATAAATTAGTCGATGATCTTTTTCGTTCCCGAAGACGCCTTCCGTGAGTCCGGTGGCTTCCTCCCTTCTAAATTATTATCGCTCGTAAAGCGTCCATTTTATATAACCACGTTCGATCGATGACAACTAGCACGCAGTTGTTTGATATCCGAAGGAAAAATAATCACTCGATTCCAATTGGAAGCGTGAATGATCGTGGATAGTTGGATTTTTCGTTATGTAATTGTCAGGTTTTAGGAGGTCGGAGATTAATTTGTTATCGACCAGGAGCCATTTTAACTACCGAATATAGGAATAGGAGATGTACAACGTGTTAGCTAATGAGGGATTTTATTTTTTGATAATTAAAGCCGAACGTATGGTTGCGTGCCTGTCGACAGGTTCAGTTCGTCGAAGATGAAAGATTCTTGCGTCTTGATCTATAGAGCAATGAAACAGCGTTTTAACGCTTCTCTTCTAGAAAGTCGGACGATCCGGATGAAATTTTTATTCCGCTTTTTGCATGAAAATTATGGCAATTTTTAACTGTACTGTACGATTCTTCGTATGATACAAATACGTTTGTCAGAGCTTAGATCAAGCGTTCTATTAAAACATCCGCTGAAACTTACCGGCACACGTTCAACCACAAGGACATTAATAAAACAGAAATAATTTGATCGAGCGCGTTGAATGACACGCGTGGGCCAGCATTTTCATCGTGGAAGAACACGATCCATGAAAACCCACACGCGAGCGTGGAACAAGTTTCCATGATTGCTTGATCCACGGTATCTTGCCTTGAAAACGTTGTTCTAACCGAATGTCGAGCTCGCGCGAGTACACGACTGATCGATTTCGATTACACGTCGATCGTTTTAACAGCACACGTCGGTCAATATAATTAACGAGTTGCTCGGACAAGAACGATTGCGTAAGCAGCGTGCAAGGAAAGCAAACACTTTTTAGACGAAGCAACGTTGAGAAAGCCCGTGGATTAATTAGTTCTCAAATCACGTACCGATTTTTTTTTTTTTTTTTTACTTATGGCTCGTTCGACCACGTTTCCTTGACCTTTCAAGTGCGCGTATATTCCTCTGACCTTTACCTCCGCTGATTCATCGGCATCTGTCGGCGTTACCTCGACAGTTATAATCGTGCGTGTTCGCGTTCGTCATTCCATTTATCGTCTCGCGATATAAATCGCCATGAACACGACTAAGTTTGGACTTTGAAAGGAGAGACAGCCGGGAATCGAGCTTCGAACGAGCGTCTGTGTTCGGATGGTGTTCCGGTTGCGACTGCTTCCGATTTTCTTTAGCGTTGGAAACGGTCAGTCACCGGAATGGCGAGGGTTCAACCGAATACGAATTTTTATTTTTCGATAGCGACAAAAAATTTTCTTACAAGCTTTCCCGGTAAAATAATGCAGCTCCTCATTTCCTGTATCGATGATTCCAGTCTTTGGAAACACGATTATTCGCCTGACGTGATTATCTTGCATCTGTATGCGACAGATACTTTTCATCGCGCTACTGATAAAGTCTTTCAGTGTCGGATTCTCGCTCGAGACGAAAGTGGCAACAGAATTATTATTATTAAGAAACTCTATATATACGTAGCTCCGCGAAACTTTATATCCTTCGATACTCAATTAATTATTTCCGTCTCGGCTCTCTATTTTCTACAATTGCCCGGCTAAGTGGAAGCTGAGGATCCCTCTGCGTTTAGTCCACGGATTAACGAGAATCGTTGTTTTTAAATTATTCGAAACGGCCACCGAAACGAGCGAATAATAAAACGGGCACGGCGTTTATGTTTTATACACGCGGCCGGGCATCGAACAAGGTATTTAATTAACTAAAATCCGCGAACATTATTCGACCCGATCCTCTTCCTGCGTGCTGAACGGCGAAGCAGAACATTCCTGTAAATTACATCGAAATTAGCCGTACGTTACTAAAGCAGCCTCGTTTCTCTCCCGGGTACAGGCAAAAAACTCGCGTGGTTCTGCGAGGTTTGGTTTAAAGGCCATGAAACTTTTTCACCGGAACTTTACGCGATCCTGAATGGAGAAACGCGAGGAGAGTACCTCTCCTCTTCTTCTTATTCTTCGGCTCTTCTCTACTCCCTTGGGATTTTTTTATACGTAATGAATTTTGTGACGTGCCCCACGCTCGTTCTTTCCACCGAGGGGACACTATTAAGCCGGGTTGAAAGGATAAGCTCGAATGAAAAATGGAAGAGGTAAAACGCGTTCAGGACGAAGCTCGCTTCGATCAAAATGAGATTGTAATTAACGCGTTTATGCAATACGCCGTTGACTGGTTTCTAGTTAATAAAAGGCTGCGTCGCCGTTTTCCCCCCTCGGGCACAAAGTTCTCTTTTATCGTAATTAACGAAGCTGAAAAATCGGCGTTGTTTGAGGTTAAGTTTGATGACGCGGTTGGTATGCGATGGCGGGAAACGTAATTAATGAACGAAGCGTCGAGTGTCGAGTTTTAGTATGGAACGTGTTTATTAATTGGCTCGTTTATTGAGATTGTGTCAGATAATAAAGTGGCCGAGAAAATCGAGCGTTTTTGTCACCGGAAAGTGTTAAGTACCTCGGAGAAAATGTCTGCTTCCAGTTTTTGCTGGTCTTCTTCGCGTTACGGTTTTCGTGTTCGTTAGATTTTTATATTTATGCGCATAGAGTTACGTGGATGTGTTGCAGATTATTCACGGCTAGAACTGTTAATTATCGCATCTGTAGAATGCGCATCTGTATAAGCGTTACGAGAGAAAAAAAGGTAGAAAAGCATGTACCATTTTCTTCCATATAAATACGAATATTCTATGTCGTTTCCTGCGTTTATCTGCTTTTTAGAAGAATTCAATTCTTACGTATATATGGAATAATGATCCAAGTTTTCACCGTTATCCGAGAATCAATGCCTGTTTCAAAATCCCGTAGACGGACTATCGACCTGAAAGTCAGTTGAAATCGAAATCTCTCGACGGTATCACGGGCGTTCGTGCAGCCTGGCTTTGGTTTGGTTCGTGGCTCATTAAGGCCGTGGTTCGTCGTGTGTTCTCCGCGTACATCATAATAAAAATTTCGTAAAGCAGCTGCCCGTTATCGTTTTTACGCCTCCGAGAGTGTAGACGCGAGTCCATTGGCCTTGCAGAGGCCAAGTTGTTACGCTCTTCCCCTTCCGGTTCTGTACTCTTTGGGCCAATGATTTCTTTCTCCTTCTCTGTTTTTCCTTTTATTTTAACGCGGGACGCTTTTAAGGCAAATTAAATACGGCGCAACAAATTACGCGGTGAGCCTGGCTCCTCGTAAATCAGGCGGCCAATAAAACGTCCTTCGAAACGGGCTGAAAAATTCGACCGAGCCATTCGATAGGGCGTCCCTCTTAACTTGGCCCGGAAGAGACGAGCGAACAGACGAGAACGAGAGAAGAGAAACTCGCGATGGGGATTCTCGTGGGACGTGAAGAAGGAAGAAGGGCAGCGGGAGGGGAGCAGGGTGTTTTTAGTACCGGCAGGACGTCTTAATTAAATCTTCGAAATCATCATCGGGTATCGTCGTCGTGGCCGTTGCCGAGGACCGCCTCGAGCTCTCTGTTTTGTCGACGAGCGTAAATTTCTTCGCTGAACGGGACCGTAAAGGTTTAAGCACGGTTCCTTGGTGTTGCATGGGCCTGGAGTCGGTGATACGAGGTGTTGGTTTCACTTTGTTTCAGATTGGTCATTGGCAGACGCCAGCGTTCATCCGATCCTTATCTGTTGAAACCTCGATTATCGAAACAGCGATTAATTGATGGATCGATGAATGAAAAATTGGAATTGTAGAGCAGTTCCGACGAAGGTAAATTGGGAAACAAGAACGAGATGTGAAATATCGATATGATAAAATGCTATTCATTCTTCGGTAGCCAGTTGCAATCGACGTGGAACCACTTTGACTTTACCGTATCTATCGAGTAGAGAAACCACAAGAAACTCGAGTACCAACGTTGTCGAGGGTAAAGTCCGCTGACGCTTGAGAGCTACATCGCTGCAACGATATTATACGAAATGAAACACTATGGTTTCTGACGTTACTTGAAACAACTGCCGGTGAGCAACTCCGAGAGCTAGGTTTTCGAGGCAGCTTCGGTTTGTTTAGAAGCGAGACTCCATCCAGCGTGAATTATAGTGTTTCGGAACGCTGTAATCTTCGCCGGGAAATACGATGATTGGAGCCGAAAGCATGAATTAGGACTGATTCTTCCGGACAGAGAGTGGTCTTCCATGAAGGATCTTTGAGGAAAAGAGACGTTGTTAAGAGGTTCAGGTGCTGTTTCAATTTAGTTTTTTTTCCATGCAGCTAAAACGTACCGGCCTTAAATTTTTATCGATTCATCTACGCTGTAACGTTTGGGCTTAACTTTGCCGATTTCTTTCTCGAGCGTTAGCGAAGTTTCTGGAAAATTACAGCTATAGTACTTAACAGTCACATCGTGGACTTGATGAAGAATATTCGTAGTTTCTTTCACGCCTCGAATTTTATATTATGCTATGTTAAGTTCCAATGCTAGTTTATTCCGAGCGATTCTTGCATAAAATACGTATTTTTTATCATTATCTCTCGAACGTTTTAAAACGTACGAGACTTGAGTTCGATTCTCACCTCAACGTACCCCGCACCATCCTCCACGCAACACCTCGATCAGAGCGTTCATAAACACCTTCCAGTGTCCGTTAGCTTCGACTTTATCGCGAAATTTACAACTTCCTGTTCATCAGCGATATCGCTTGTTTTGCACGAACCGCAACACGAGAGTAGGCCAATGGACATGAGAGTTGACACTACTCGTTACAGTGTCACCTCGATACTCTCGAACCTTAGCCAAGTACCACTCTGAGCAGCGACTCGAGAAAGAAAGAAGGAAAGAAAAGATGAAAAGAAGAGGATAGGGGAAAGAGGGAAATAAAAGAGACCCAGTTCGATCCACGGTGCCTGGAACGTACAAAAGGCAGCTCGTTATCAGCTGGTCCCATCTTATCAGGCTGAAGCAGCACGGCCGATAAATCATCCGAGTCCTTGGCGGGGCACCTTTAATTACCAGCCGTGCATCGGTGGAAAAAAATATGAAGACGTAATACGTTATCCGGCTGCCTCTCTTCGTGCCTACCGGTAGATAGGGAGGCTGGTCCAGTTGATGCCGAGAGGCGTTGCTCATAAATAATGAACACGTATTCATGAACGCCACTGGTTACTTCGGCCCCGATGATGAGCTATGGCTAGGCCGTGGCTTCCAGTCCCGCGAGACGACTTTAACGCGTCGATTTCGAGCCGATCGTCTTCCGTTTGCTTCACTCTGTTTCTCCGGATAGTCGTTCCTCCGGAATATATAGACCGGGCGCAGGTTGCTCGGGGCACGAGCAAAGATTTAACTGTGTGCTCGTTCGAAATCAGGTTCGAGGAACTGGTTAATGTTAGAATTGCCAAATCAGTTAAAATGACAGAGTCAGATTCGAGGTACTCGCAAGCATCAAAGAGCTGCAGCTGCCTTCGATAAAATTAACAGCGACTTTTATCGAAATGAAGGCAACGAGTGGTTACTCAAGCGTTTCCAGTTTTGTCGACTGTCGTAAATTTTCGATAGCCCGTGCGGCTATTCTAGTTGGAAGATGTTTTTATCGCGGACAAAAGAATACGCGAAATGTAATTTGTTCGGTTAAATCCATCTACTCTGCTCGCTAAAATAAGAGTATTCCGCTGCTTGTTAGGAATGCCGATAATTTTAGCTTTAATCGGTGCTGCATAGCGAACTTTTGCTGCAGGTTATAATTAGCCAGGACAGTTGCAATTGGAAAAGAAGCAAGGACGAGACGAGCAAAAGTGTTACAAATGTTGTGTTTCTTGCTAAAGCTTTTAATAAAATGTGTTTTAATGGGTATCCCGTATAGGACTTTACAGCAAGCAACGAGCAGGTAGAAATATTTTAATCGAGATAAAATTGATGAATAAGAGATGATCTAGCATCTTGAAACAGGAGGAAGTACGAAGTACTTCTTTAACGTAAACTGGAAATTATTCAGAAAGGTAGTATTACTTGTCAACTTTCTTGACAGTTCTAATTTCCGTAAGAATTAAACCGACTTAACGAGTTGTTGCCCGACGAGGATATTTTAATCGAACGGAAAGAAGAGAAGAAAACCATTTAGAATTGCGCATAAACTTCTATGTTGGCAAATTTGTGTTAATTTTGTTTGCAGTCTGGCGTTAGACAGGCAACTTCGATGAAAGTTTGAGAGTTTTGATCAGATCGAAGGGAGAACGTTCACTGGAAAGGAGGGAAACATAGAAAGATGATTGTTCAGTCGCTCGGAGCGATGGAAAATGTGGTAAAACGCCGCTTTATCATAGATCAAATATTACTTAGAAAGTGCTGCGCTATTTCCGAAGCTTTCTACGGATTTTAAATCGAACTGGAAACCTTTGACCCAACATTTGCATTACTCAAACAGATACCGTGTGCGTTGCACGTCTAATCGTAAAGTCGACGCGTTTTCGAGATATCAAATCAAGATTTCATCGTTCGAACGACATATAGTAGCACGAATCGTTTCAAACTATTTGGGGAAGCAGAAAAATATGTTAAAAATATTTGCTCAAATCGCTCAAGTCACGAGATGCAACAACAGGCAATCTGCCAAAAGTTGGCTAATCACGCGCCAATCACACGTTCTTTAGAAACGCACCAAACAAACATTCTACAAAAAGAATCGCTGCACTCGTCTTGGTAGTACCAAGAAACCAGCAAGCAGCATCACGACGAGCCTAGTTAATCGCGTCTCGCGCTAGCCATCGGCTCGGAGAACGGCAGCGACTGGGCAGGGTTTCGATTGACGCTAATCTCTGGTATCGACGGTGCCGAGGCGATTACTACATCGTCGTGGGACGAAGGGATGGGTTCGACGGACCGTTTAATCGCGGCTGGAGCCGCGAAAGAGAAAATGGCCGAGGTGGTAATGGCTAGCTCCGGAAGCTGGCCGATCGGCTTCGGATAGGAAGGATCGACGAACTGGAAGGCGAACGACTCTCGTTGTCGTCGTCTTCGTCTTCGTCGTCGTCGTCGTCATCGTCTTCGTCGTCGTTGCCTCGAATAATCTCGAAGGGAACGGATATCTAAACGAGGACCTTGAAGCCAGCCCGCGGGCGATGCACGCGTACATATGTACGCTCTCCGGAGCGGACGTATGGAAGTCGAGTGGTTCGCCGAGTGATATATATCGACCGCGATATATCGCTCTCTCGATGCCACGACTCGATCTTCGGGCCATAGCGGTCGGAGGAACGGGGATAGAGAGAGAATGAGAGAGAGAGAGAGAGAGAGAGACGGTCGAGAGTAGCATGCACAGAGAGGAAGGCCTCCTCGCCACGCACTCGTTGCAAACAACACGCCACCACGCCCTCGTGAAACAATGTGATGGTTAACCTAACAAGCTCTCATCCGTGCTCTCGAGCGTGCTGAGCTACCCTACCGTGCTCTGCACGGTTGCAGCCTCGTTTCGTTCGCCGTTTGCACTGCCCGGTCGCCACGCAGAGAGACGCCTAGGGCAACACTTCCAGGACACCGGCGTATACTACCGATATTCCGCGGCGATAACGATGTCGCGACATACGCGAGTCAAGTCGTGGGATCGCGGGGTTATGGCCCTGTTAACCAGCCCCTGACGATCCTACGCGACTTTCCTTTCGTTAAGGTAGCCGTTCGATAGGTGCTTCGACTTTTTGTTACGTTCGTCGCAGGTTCGTTCGACTTCCTCTTTTCTCTTCCTAGGCAGATTGGTGGTTCGTTGATGGGATGCGTTATGGTCCGCGTGGAAGTGGAATAACGATGAAGCTGAATTGAGAATGCAGCTTAGGTCGAGTGGTACTCGTCGTTCAGGATATTTTTTTTTCTAACTAGAATGATTATAGTATATTAGCGGACGTTATGTTTTCGAGCGTTCTTCCTTGAATATGTGATCGAGACGATAATTTGTTTTTTTAACGCCAATCTAACTGATCCAAAGTACGTTAAAAGTTCCATCCGACGATTTCTCTCCGACGATCTATTAAATATAGATCTTGTCTACTTTCCGAACGATGAAATTAATCACTCGAACGGATGACAATTTCTAAAAACAGTTGAATAGTTGATCGTTGCGTTTGCGGGTACACGCGATTGTTCTGAAACCGCATCCATATCCGCTCGCGGCTGCAACAAGGCATTCTTGTCTCGTTTTATCGATATACTGTCCAGCTAGACGAAACGTAACTCCGTTCAGTTAGAGACGTAAAGAAAGACGTAGTTAGACAGCGTACGACGTTCCTCGACGACGAGTCAGGGGACAATCTGCCATCAGGTTGTAGCCGTGGATCGGTGGAAACGCCTGGAATTCAATACCCTTCTGTTCCTTCGGTGAATCCAAATATGGAACTCGCCAACGACCTTTGTAGGAAGCCATAGTCGGTACCGGAGACACGAAAGTACCGCGTGTGCCTTTTGTCCGAACACCGAGTCGAACCTAAATGAAGGAATCACTCTTTCTCTCTCTTTCTCTCTTTCGAAATGTCCTCCACATATTATTTTTTTTTTTAAATACGTTTTCCTTATATTTTCTTGAATTTTATTTGCATTCTTTAAAATTCAAATTAAGTTTGCATTCTGCCGTACGTCGTACAAGTTGTATTAACAAGCTACGGAGTCCTGAATTTGCCAAGTGTTTGCGAATCTTTCACTCTTGCGATGGTATCCGGTAGCGGTAGCCTAAGTAGAATGTGAAATTCACGATCGGACTAATCGTTGCAGGACAAATCGTTCCGGTAGACTTTCTATCTTTTATGAGAGCGTTTTTGCGTTAATATGTAAGAAACTGCGACAGCGAACGATTATATAATACATTGTAAAACTAATTCGGTAGAATTTTCTCGATTCTTGCGGAATTCCCACGCGGAGATCCCGATCTCTTTACTGGCAGAGAATCTACGTTTAGTATCGAGATACGGTTTTAAAATAGTTGAAACAGCATCGAAGCAAAGCTACGCAATACCTCGCGAGATATTCTAATATTCACGATCTTCGATCTATTACAAAACCATCGTCGGAAACCTCGATGCAATCCGTTGGTTTCGAATCGTGCGACAGTAACCTAGAATGCGGCGTCATTTTTCTCTCCAAAGAAATTCGTTCGTCCCAGAGCAGACATAGTTCAACGAAATCGTGTTTCTTCTTCGCGTCCGATCGAAAAGAACCGAACGACGATGGTCGGTAGACGCGTCCGAAGGAACCATATCCACAAAGAAATCCCGAAGCGACAGGTTGCTCCGATCGGACGGTGCGCTCGGTTCTCGAGGTCCTGTTCGATTCCTACTCCTTCTCGTCGGCCGCGGCGGTCGCGTATCCTACCAAGCACGGCCGCCACCACCGTGGATTCAGTCGAGTACCACCACCACTGCCACCTTTTGTCCACCACCACTTGGTTCGGCTACCACCTCCTTGTTCGCAGGCAGCGCGGGGCACCTCGCCATGTGACTGATTCCCCTTCTCCGCAGGTTGACGAGCGGTGGGCCTGCCTACCTGCCGCCCGTTGCCCCGCTCCCATTACGACGCGGACTCTCGCGGCAGGTGCACCAACCTAAGTGCCACTCCGCTTACCTGTGTGTCGTGCCTACCAAGCCAGCGTGTCCGGTGGTCAGGTTCTTCCCTCTCTCTTTCTTTCTCTCTCTCTTTCTTTTTCTCTCTTCTTTTTACCTCTTCTCTTTTCTTTATATATTCCTTCACCCTTTCTCTCCCGCCGCGTGTGTCTCCTCTTCTCACCCCCTACCAAGCTTCGTCCTTCTCCCGCTGTCTCCGTCTGTCCCCTTCGACGTCGCCTCACGCAGCAGTGCGGTGTTGTAGTGTCGTGTCATCCTGCGCTACGTCAACGATCCTCCCGAACGTGTGGAGGCAACGATCGATCGATCGCGTATCCTCTCTCTGACTGTCCGTCGCTACCGGGTCGTCGCCGTCGTCGTAAAGGTGACGCGTCCTCCGACAAAGTCTCTTAGGGACGCGAAGCTTCTAAAACGTTTGTGAGAGAGAGAGAGAGAGAGAGAGTGTGTGTGTATGTGAGAGAGAGAAAGACACTGTCTAACGTCCTTGGCTCGTCGGATGTTCGTACGAGAAGATTTGCAATATAGAGGACAGAGAGGAAGGAGGAGACACGATTCGGTTCTAGCCGAGGTCCGCGGTCGTGTGTAAACAATCGTGGAAACTGGAAACTCGAAGGCACTCGGGGAAGCGGCGAGGAGCGTTCGAGAGGTGTTCGCCACGCGACAGTAGACCAGTACGAGACCGCGTCAGTCGAGGGTCGGACGACGATCGTCGACGATCGCCGACGCGGAGGATCGCCGGAGTTTTGCGCGAGTGTCGATACAGTGTTCCGAGAGGATCGGTGAACGACGAGCCTCTCGTTTAAACAAGGAGGAAGACGAGACTAACCCTCCACTCGTGTGACTGTGTGCCGAGTAAGAGGAAGGAGGGGACAGTGAAGGTGTCAAACGTCCGCGACTCCTCATTGACATTTCCGTGACATTTAGTGCGCGACCGCGCGGCAGACGCGACGATTCGAGGCGACGCGACGCGACGCGACGGTGTTTTTCGTGTAACACGCGTGCAACATCGTTATGCCGTGCTGTTCCTCTGCTCTTACGAACACGACCACTGTCCTCTGGTAGCAAGGCCAGAGCGAAACCACGTCGCGCCGATGACGGATCGTCGTTCGTGCTTTATCGTCGCAAATTTCTTATCTACGCTTAACTGTTTAATGAAATTGATCGTTGGACGTGCAGTCGTTCGATAAAGGCAGGCTCGACGATCTTTCGCGTTCGTTGGCGACCCGTGCACAACCAAGTGATCGTTTCGGTGCCGGAGGCATGATCCTTGTCGGACTTGTGCGTTTGCGCGTGCTGCAGATTTGACGTTCAACAGGTGGTTTGGGTATCGCCAACGTGCACGAGCTGGAAACGTTGAGAGCTTGACGAACTCGAGCTAACTCGCGCGTAGACTGATCGGGGCGATTGAGTCTCGTTGAACGGAAAAGGGGGTTGATCGTTGATTGCAAGGGAAGCTGTTCGTGTCGGAAATCAAACTGGACATACTCACCGCTACGTCGGGGCGTACGGAGTGGAGATGTCCGCGGGTCGCTGAGAGAATGAGGGAGCTGGACACCGAGAGCCCTGTTGTCTGGCCGGCCTGGTGTTACACTGGTGAGTCGATTCGTTTCGTACATTTTCTTTCATAGAGTGTCGAATCGTTAGGTCGTTGGCGAATAGATAGTTCCGCAACGAAACAGCCGGCAGACACAGGTTTGGTCCGTTAAAATTAAGGAGAGCGCAATATTTAACACAGAGCGACGTGATATTTATTATATTTTAGGTCTTTCTTGTAGAAACAGAGCTACTCGAAAAGAAAAATCGCGACCCTTCCATATATTTTTGACGTGGATTGTTTGTTTAAAGTCGTTCGACGAAACGAGAATCATCTCTTGAGAGACGCGTAATCCTATTGTAATGTCCTATCGTAGGAACAGTTGAGACAGGGAAAAAGTTATCGTATTAGTTTCGAGTTACTTAAATCTTTCGTTAGTGCGGAATTTTTTGCGTTATTTCCAGTTTCAGTGACACCATTTGTCGAGCAAATAAGCTATTAGCATCTTCATCAATTTCAGGTAGTATAACGAACCGAAGTTTAACGTTGATTCGCATTTTTATTCGTCCAATCGGCTATTTTTTGAGAAATGTATGGTATTCGTGGAGAAAAAGTTGAATACTATATTTAGTAATTAATTTCGTGGAATCTATTTCTCGAATATCGTTAATCATTTTTTTTTTATCTGTAGCAAGGCTCGATGGATCGAAAGATATTTTGTAAACACACAGTTTTTCGAAGCGCCTCGCGTCCAAAATATTTATCCTGCGGTAGTCGGACTTACATACCGTTGCCATTCATCGTCCAGGTTTCATTGAGAACAATGCTTTCCATTGATTACAATAATTGTACCCCGGCACGGATAGTACGACGTTGGCATAGGTCGTAAGTTATATGTCGCTATTCACACTTTTCTGAGTGAAAATTGCAATATTCATCGTTGCATCTCTTGTATTTTTTTACACGATAAATAACAATACGTGCGCGATTGTCTAGATTTTCGTAAGCGTGACAACTATAATAAGGAGTTTCTTTCTGAACTTGTCGTTAAGCTTATACCAAGTACGTAAGAATATTCAGATTTCTGTGAATGTAAAGGTACAAATACTATATCTATACTCGGACGAAATAGGCATTTGCTGACATTTTATTACATTTGAATCTTCGTAAAAGAGATCATTTTATTAAAATTAATAGCCGTAAGCGCGTAATTCTGTGGACATTCGTAAGTATCACAATGATAGAGAGAATGACGAAGTATCGTTTCGAGGTCGGCAATCGTTTCCTCATGGTCGACGCTGCCTGCTCTAATCAGTCATACGTGTTGATAGGGAACAAAATTCTATCGAGTTCGTTATAACAGGATGCCATTCGCGGTGACGGCTTGCGCCAAGTTGTGAAACACATGTGCGTTTAAAGTAGGCGTTACTCTTCGTTATTGGAATTCGTACTCGATATTCTATCGACTGACGTACACGGGAAACAAACACGATCATCGATAAGGAATCTCGAATTACATTTTAAGATCACTTGGACTTGCGTAATAAAACGATAGCATCGTTCGATGATTATTTATAATTGCTGTGCAAAATGATTCGTCGATAGGCTGATCGAAAATTCGATTCGTCTTTACTTTGATTATAATTCATATTTTTCAAAATACACTTCGAATTTTGTAGGTTTTGTTTGAAATAATATTTATCAGAATGTATCACGCACGATATTCTTGTAAAGCTCGACTTAACTTCGTTAAAAATACATTTGGCGTTGCAACAACTACTTTATCGCTAAACTTCGATGAAAAACAATTATATTCTTTGCTTCGAATTTTTATAATAACGTATAGATCTCATCCTTGGTATCTATCCTCTTCGTTATTTCTTAATTCGAATGTTTCATTCACAACAGCAACCAGTTTATTACCAAACTCGAGGAAAAGGGACTACACCATTCTGCCTGGAATTCCACGAAAATTCTTCCTCTAAAAACCTTTCGATATTTTTCGACTTCCTCAAACAAAACACGTAATTCTTCTCGAACCCATTACCTCTTCCTGAACAGACGTTTTATCTTTCCCTATCACTGGTTCGAACGTGGATGCGTTGAACGTTATTTTCGGTGCCCTTACGCCATAAAATGGATCCAACAGCATCTTAAAAGGATGTCTCGGTAGAGTGAAAAAGAGAGGAGAGACAGAGAGAGAGAGAGAGAAAGAGAGAGAAGGAGGGAAAGAAGATAGAGAGTCGGGGGAACTAATGTCGAAGTGTGTAATTACGGTTCTCGATCTTGACAATTAGGAGCCGGTGGAAGCTGTCGGTAGCGAATAGGCTGCCACTTAGCTGCCGAAATTCCCAACAGCCTTATCTTGGCGAATCGGGCTCGGTTTATTCGTCGGGCTCTTCTAATTAAGAGGGGCTCCGCTGATTTTTTCTTTCCTACTCCGGCGAAATTGCTCTCCGAACAACTATTCGCAGACAGTTCGACGGCTTCTGTCGCGAAATTGCTTCATCGTTTTTTGCAGCTTTCGTTTGGTTGACAGTGGCGCTTTGTTTCTATAGTTGCATCCTGTTCTTTTTCTTCGCTTCGTATCGTTTCGTTTCATTTAAATTGTCGTGTTAATGTTTTATCGAAGGATCGATCAGGAAAATGGTACGTTTGAAAGTTGGGAAATTAAAAAATGATTGTTTCGTACGGTAAAACCTTGAAATCTGATAATTGCTTACTTATCAATAATTTCGGAAAAGAAAAACGATCAAGAATACAGAGACGTTCTACTTACACTAAATGATGTAGAATTATAATGATTATACGTAGAGGAATGGCTTGGAATAACGTAGGATGATAGAGAATTCTATGTGGATTTCAATCTACGGACTTTCCAAAATGAAGAAAACATAGCTTAAAAGATACTTAAATCATCTTCGAAAATAATGATCTATTCACCGGGCAACTTCACCACTCGACTCGTGAAAGTTTTGACATTAATTTTCATCGGAGTGGATCTTCCCAAGTTAAACACATTTATTCTCGTTCTACACCACTCGCGGAGAAGATCCAATTCATCAGGGATGAAAAAATGACTGACGGCACGGACCAACTGCTGACGTATCGAAGATGATGATGGAACGTTTTGTCATTTGCATGTGTCCCACGTGTCGTCAGTCCCGTTTGCCACAGAATGCGTTACAATGGCGACAGCAATCAGCGGCTTTTTCACGGGACATATATTATCTTTCGACCAGTTGATGCGTCTTCGTTAACTCGTGCCCAATGCAACTCGTGATTTGGCGACAGCTACGATCTCGCGGAACGAATTCGTCGCGATATAACGGCGAAGTAATGGCGAACGGAGCGTTCTCCAGACGAGTCAGCCGACTCTTTCACGCGGCCACTAATGAGATTAATGTTCGTACTTGTAGTGACTCGATGTAAACCGTGCACACCGGATTTCCCTCTGAGGTAATACGCGCAACATCTCCAGAACATTGTATTTATTTAATTATTTATTTGAAGAATAAAAGGATTGATAAATCGGGTCCGGGAGAAATACCGGGTCCGGTCAAACCCCTTGTACGTGCTATTCTGTCGGACCAAGTACAAAAAGGGGAGGAAATTTCTTTCGATTCGAAATTTACGAAATTTTCTATTTTTCGCGCTCGGAACTTCGTATAACTTTTGAAACATACTCCAAAAGTATCGAATCAGAATTCAATGGTGGTACTACATTTTTCTCAGAAAAAATTGACACACCTTAACAAAATTATTTTATAATACTTTAACCTTGTAAATCGTTCTCTGTCTTACCGGTGAATTTGATTCGCTAGTTTCTATATTTTTTATGATTATATATTTGTTTTTCAAGTAGCGAAGCTGAAAGTGTTTCAATCTGTGACAACGTGCAGGATCGTGCGTCTCGTCGAGCTCAAAACGTTGAAACAGTCGTATCGAAGGAACGATTTTCGAGTTATCGGAACAAGTGCGATCTCCAGTGGTTCATGAATCACTTATTATCATACGACGATGATCGCGCTGTCAAATTTCCAGCGTACGTTTCCATCGAACGAACGTTCGACGGATCGTCGAATTTTGCAACCGCTTGACCTCGCCGATTTTAATGATCGACGTTCGCTCGCCGCGTCGCAGATAATCGCCAGTAGATGAAAATACGAGTCGTGCATTGTTATCGTGGTTATGTAAAAAGCAATCCCGAGGCATTCGAGTGGGAAGATTTGAGTTACGATCGGAAGGCGGTGTAACGCGGTAATTTTTCTTCCCCCGTGTTTTAAGCTTTTTTTCTAACTACCTTTTGCGGCTTATTGCGGCGACTGTGGTCACCTTCTTTGGCTATGGCAATCGAATTTAATAATGTAATCGTCATCGATTGAAAAGATTTTCTTGATAAAGCGATTTCTAAGGCACGACTTTCTACAAGCTTTGATTTCTTCTGTTGAGATACCGAAGAAGACGTTCTAGAGACGAGAGGCCTGTAGCTATAGATTAATGCTACTTATTGTAATAAGTATTACGAGATACTCTCGCTACTTGAATCCTCGAGGGAAGCATCTTCTTAGCTAACGAAAGCACCATGTAGGGTCTTGAAGCTTCGAACCGAGGTCCAAGTACTTAAACGTTCATCCTCGACCTTTCTCTTTCCTCGGATAACACGCTGGTCGTCTGGCAATTCCCTTGTCTCGTAAGATTCGCCATCAGCCATGTTAAATATTGGCTGTCGCTCAAAATACAAACGCGACTGCTCGCTGCATCGCTGACCACTAGCCTCGTTGACGGCCGTCGCCGATTGACATGTTTATGGGCCACAAAGCATCTGCATCGCACATCCTTGCCCTCGTGAATGAAGCGCCATGTACATTCGTTTCGTTTTCATTGTTTCTGACTGACAATGAGTTACACGCGGCACCGCCCACGTGTTGCGTCGTTGTAATGTGTCGTAGTTTCGAACAGAATAGTTTCTCTAGGTTAAAGTAACTCGATGTTAGTGACGTGATTAAAATAACAAGGATGAAGTTCCTTTGAAAAGGAAGAAGTAATTTGGTATTCAGCCTGGAGATGGAAGAATGATCAGCGAAGAAAGACTAATGAAGTTGATTAACATACTGTAATTAGCAGAAAAATAATCTTTCTCTCCGTTGAATCATACTCGAAGTAGAAGGAGATGAAGAATAATTTGGGAAAGACGTTTGTCAAAAATTCGTTTCTTCGTTTTTCTGAATTTTCCAACCAAGAGACTCTTAACCACGATCTTTTGTACATTATCCTTGTCTTATATAATGAAATCAAGAAACACTCTCTTAAGTAACACGGGATAGATCAAGGTCGATGTTTTTAACATCAAGAAGAAGATATTATTCAAGATGTAGATACTGCCGTTTTTACGACATTTCCACTTCCTTCTACCGATGACGTCCATCGTCGTGTTTATTAATTTATACAAATTCAGATTCAAATGTATCTTTAACAGTAAAAATACGCGTATCCTGAATAATCACAAAAAAGCTCTTCCCCTTTTAACTTCTCGATCAAAGATCCTCGTACGATATCTGTTTGTTTGTCCAAATCGAAGAAATCGAAGAAAGATTCTCTTTGACAACATCGAAACGCGAGCTTTCACCAGCGACTATAAAAACAATTTTCAATAAAAAAAATAAAAAAAGAAAGAAAAAGCAAGTTACTCAAGCCGTAAGATATGAGTCTCCTTCCTTGCCATTTTCATTTCTTCCTTTTCTAGCAAAAACCGTTCCAACCACTATCTCCGTAGGAAATCTGCAACGAGTTGCATAACCAAACGAAGGAAAATCTCTTCCTAGCGCGGCAACGCATCCGTCTAAGCCGCGCGCTTGGTTGAACGCGAAGAAAAACGAGACCCCTCGGTTTGAGAGTTAAGTTTCCAAACTAGCCACCAGCGTGTCGAGCGGCGAGACAAGTTTTCTCGTCGCTTCGACAAGAGAGGAGGAACTCGTTGAATGGATGGAGCGTGCGGTCGCGGAATCGTTTCGCTTCCATTGTGGCTGGCTGGCGCGCAGCCGGACAAACCCGAGTTCCTAGCGCAGAACGATCGCCCACGTATCGCCGTCACCTTGTCATGTTTAATTTGTCCGCGATCCGACAACCAGCCGACGTATGATTCGATAGTTTGTCGCGGAGCACGCGATCGTCGGTTACGATAAACGTCAACATCGACCGCGATTTTCTGCGGTCAGAGGGCCCATGGCCTGGAGAATCGGTTTCGTTCCTCGAACTGCAGCGCGTTACGAGGAATTTCCGCGTTAGAAGCGATGAAATCTGAGATTTTCCAAGCATCGAAGATGATGTGTATTTTTTTTACGAGCAAGGCGCGCAGTTTTATGCTTTAGCTTGACAGAGATTTTTCTTTGCAATTTGACGTCTTACCGATCACCGACTTACCGATTACATATTGATGCAACGCACAGTGTATTTCTGCTTTCTTCTTCTTTCTATCGGAGAATCAGTGTCATCGCTATCTCGGAACCCGAAGTTTCTTCCGATCATTTCGAGGACGGTTAAAAATTTGTCCAAAGCTCACAACCGATCCGCCGTGTCTTTAACACTCATCGTCAAAATTTCTCCGAATGCGCGTTACTTTCTTCTGCGTCCTGTGTCTTCGATCTTCTTCGCTTCTTTTCGCCTACTAAAAGCGACACGGTAATGATCGACGCGCGAGTCGATGACTGTCGATCAAACGAGAAGCTGCTTCGGTATCGGCGTAATGGAGCGGAGAGCTGGATCCGCCGAAGGGACAAACTAGAAGGGAAAAGAGAAAGAGGAGAGGGAAGAGAGAGCGGAGGGCCCATGGTATTACGCGGTTTGGGCTTCGTGGAAAGGGAGACCCTTCGTGTTCGCAGCCGCGAAATAACGTTGGTGGTTTGTGGTTTTTCATACGTGCAAGAAGTCACAATGGTGAACGAGTGATCCCTGTACGTGGCGAGCCAAAAGCCTTCTCTCTGGGCGTAGAGGAAGAAAAAATAAAAAGAGAAGAAAGAAAAAAGACGAGAAACAAGAAGAAGTGGCTTTTGTTCCCACCTCGAGCGAGCTCTTGGCGTTGTCCGCCACTTTTTCTCGTTTCCTCTGTCTCGCTTCCTCATCTTCTGCCCATAGCTTTCGTTTCCTTTCGACCGTCATCTGACCGGCACGATGTTTCCTTCTCTCTGCTTTCTCGCGGTTGCAGCACGCTTTGTCTCCGAGAAAACGTGATTAGGAATGTTCGCGGAGCAATCTCGAGGCGGCTCCCGTGCTTCCGTCGTGATGGCGCGCCTATTAGTTTCTCGAACAGCGGGAGACGGGCTTTAACGAACATAGCCCCCGTTTTCTCTAGGCCTCCTCCTTTTACCGTTCGCCTTAAATCGCTCGAGGATCGAGCGTTTCCTGCTTCTGTGGAACAGGTGTTCCGATTTTAACGCGGCTCCATGGAAGCCGGTAGATTCTATTCGTCAGAGATTTCGCTTTGCGGCTTCGACTCGCGCGAGCCTTTTTCATGGAAACACGATGCATGTGCTTTTGAAATTTATTATTTAGTATATTCGTACTCTATAGCGTTGAAACTCTGCTATATTCGTTCCCGCGTATCACCCACATATCGTCCGTGTATTATCCAGAATCTTGAAATATCCGCGTTATCACCGAGTTTCTGCGATCTTCCTGGAACGTCAGAAGACCCGAGTGTCGCCAAGACGAATCGCGCGACCGATTCTAAGATTTCCTCGTGTTCGGCAAACGAAAAATGAAGTTTCCGAAGGCCGTGCGCGAACACCGCAAGCTCTCGTCTCGTTTCCAGCGTCGTTAACTCGAGAGAACATGGTCTCGACATGCAGACGAATCGTCCTGAAGTGGAGGAACGAGCGTGAAGTGCTGGAACATTCGCGGGCAATTACGCCTCGCCAGCTGGCGCTTGTCCGATTTTTCATCTTGGCCGAACAATCCCGATTCGATTCCCCTTTTATCGAGCTCTGGCCATCCTCTCTTCCCGTTCTGATTGCTCGTTATCGACACTTTTCTCACTGGCTACTAGATAATGGCGCCAGGTAGGGCAACGCTTTCTTCGTTTCTTTCTGTCGTGGCCGAGCGAACGAGCGTTTCCCTAAAGATAAACGCGCGCACAACGAACGCCATGGAAGCCATTGAACGATTCGCGGGGGCAATTAAGCGACGTGACTCGCCCGATTCGCGCCATGGAAACGTCATCGCGCGATTAAGGACTCCGCTGTCACCTGTCGGAACGACAGGGCGCCGGCAACTGTTCGCACGCGCCTGCTGTTTTCTTCCAGCGATTCTCTCTTCGTCGATTCCCTTTTGGAATTCGACGACTGCTCGATCGTTTTGTTTGTCGTGTGGACGATGCAGTGTGCAGGGTGGTCGCCAGAGGTTTTAAGAGGAATAGCTTCTATGCTGAATACAAAGAAATTAGAAACCAAGAGAAACTTCGCTGTCTTAAACGCGTGGCTCAAATAATACGTCGAACGTGGAACCCGTGTACTCCACAAATTCGAAAAAATGATAAACCAACGTATAATCCAACGCGTCTCAGGAAGCCGGTGAAACAAGTATCCAGAACCAACCACGATACATCTCAAAACTTTAACCACCAAGATCCGCAAGCCAAGACTGAACGTAACGCTCAGCTTCGTAAATTCGAAATCCCAGCAAATCGAAAAGCAAGAACGAAACTCTGCAATAAACTGAAAGAACGCAGCTCGTCACGGTTAACAAGACTCTGTTATCCCGATACCGATATTATTTCGTCTCGGGCATGATTTCACTTTTCCGGTTGGCGGTCGATCGAATGCTCGCGAGCAAGAAGAAGCGGCTGCTATATATATATATATATATGTACCTTTTAACGAGAGGAATAAGATGCGTGAAATGTGTGGTGGCGCGTGTGCGAGATAGCTGTCGGTGCATGGTGCCGATCTAACGAGCCGTGAACTACACCTCGCGGCCCTATGAAAATGCAAATGACCCGGTCCCTTGGTCAGATAACGATTTTTTACGGCAACGGTCGCCGCTTCGAACAATCCGCCGAACGAATCTCGGTCGCGTGAGCTGGCCGCGCCGCCGCCGGAAGTCAATTTTAATCGCGGAGTGAGTCGTGTCGTCGTGATCGAACGATCTATCGCGGGTGTACCATGGTCGTTTTTTTTTTTTTTTTTATTGATTCACTTCGCGACTCTCGTGTGCGGCGAGTTAGTCGAATCGAGATCTTTATCGGCACGATGATCGAATGCTCGAAGCCGTGATTCCTTCTGGTAGAAAACTATAGAAACTTTCTGGTTTTTGATAACTTCGACGATCGTACAGATGCATCGATAGATATTTTCGTCTCATTTTGTGTAATTCTCAAACAACAAACCAGAAAATATTTTCGCGCTCTGATTGATGTTTCTATCCGATAAACGTAACGATATCTTAAATATATTATAATACGATATAACGTACGTTCCGTCTACGCGAATCTCGTGTCTCAACAACGTAAGACTTGGTCACCTGAATCTTCTACCGTACCACGTTCCTTAGAATAGCAAGCTTGGAAATATTTTCGCGTAGCGGCTGAAACATTTACACTCCGTTGACTATCCGACCGTTCCACCTGTTAAATGCAAAGGATCAGCTGACTAATCGTAACCTATTCGCCTCTCGTCTCCGCCTGCTCGTTTTTCCTTTTGGTTGCGGTGAAAAAATTGAAAGGCGATTGTCGCGAGGGAAACAAAAGCACAGGTGCGTCGCATTCGTTGTCGTACGAGTCGATCGCTGGATCCGTGACTTCGAGCATATTTAGCCGTGCGTCGGGTTGGCACGTCTGCCTACCAACTACGTACCGAAGACGCGAAGCGCGTCGTCGCTGGCGTGTCGGTATGACAAGCCAGACGACACGTCGACGGAATACCAAAACGTTTGTCCTTCTTGCGGGAACGAGCTGGCAAAACCTCGCGCGTACCCGTCGTCGTTCACCGTTTTCTTTTCACCGTGTGAATCGTATTTTTCGAACGCCCCCTCTGTCGGCCCGGCATCGTGAAATTCAATCGCCGCGTTTGCATTCGATTTCTCACCCTGCCGTGCCGTACGCGTATGCTTTTAATTCGTCGTATTGTATGAAAACGACAGCCACAGGTACGTCTTTCTCTTTCGAGACTATCGTCCAGCAGGGTTTGTGGTATTCTTCTTACTCGTGGTTATCGAAGTAGACGATTGCAGGAGTTACGTTGCGGGTTTCTTAAACGAGTTTCAGCTTCGACTTTTATCTCGTCCTTTTTCGAGGGTTAAAACGAATTTTTTTTTAACGACTACCACCGTAAATTGTTCGAATATCGTCCGAGAGTCGTAGTTGAAAGTTGTCGTATTTTTAATTTTGTTGATCTCCCTTCGTGTATCAGTCGCATTTTCGTCGTCGCGAAGCTTCATTGTTATCCTGAAATAAAGTTAGATCGAGGCATTCGGGAACCAACGCGGATAACCATTCACCAAAATTCATTTCCGCTTTGCGAATGTCAGTACGTATAACATCGCGTGAACGGTCATAAAGAAAAGTGGCACGCATACCTCTGAATCGCGAAGAAAAGTGGAAAAAATAACGTTATCGATAATTAACACCGGCCTAAACTTTGACATGTACCGTATCGCGATATAAGATTTGGCTTCTGACGCTGTCAATGCTTGAAACGTAAAACACGCGGTTGCCTGTCAAAAAAGACGAAAAACCATACCGAAGTAACTTGGATCGCTATCTTACAATGAAACTTACGATCTCATTAAGCGCCAACTCGAAGCCTGCCAGCGGAGCAATTAAACGTTTCTCAATCAGTAACCGCAGCTGCACCTTCCACTGACCGATCTCCAACGAGCGTAGAACGCCAACGTCGGTATCACGCCTGCATCCAGTCTATCACGTGCAAATATGCTCCATAATTAGCCTGTCTATTAATTGATATCCAATCAAACAGCCATATCGATCGGCTCGAATTCGCGAGTTTGCTTTCGACGCTGTCGTCGGGCTATCGAAGATAGTAGAACCGACGCAACAGCGTTGGTAGAGACTATCAAAAAGACGTTAGTCCAAAGAACGTGGAGGAGAACGAAGATGAAAGTTTTCACGCTGGACCTACCTACGATCAATATACGAAACTTGTGCAAATACGCTCCATAATTGGCCTGTCTATTAATTAATATCCAATCAGATAGGCCTATCGATCAACTCGAACTCGCGCAGCTTGTTCTTGACGTTGTCGGGCTACCAAGGGTAGTGGAACCAAAAGAGAAACTTGATAGAGACTGACAGGAGAACATTAGTCCAAAGAACGTGGCAAAGAACGAAGGGGAAATTTTTCTCACTGGATTACCTAACTATAATCAACGTACTATCCTTGTATGAGGAAAATTAAAGTAACAGCTATATGGAAAAACGTTCTGAACGTATGGAATAGGATTTTGGCCGACTAGCCAATTAACCGATTAACGGGTTTGCTGAGAGCCGATTAGACGTCTCTGCGGATCCTTTTCACCGAGAAAAGTCCACAACCTCTAAAAGTTCGTTCTCGGGTTAAACTTTGTTCCTATCGGAATCGCGACACGTTGATAGCTACGTATGAGGACCAGGGGAGGTTGGAAAATGCCGATAGTCGACTTGGTGCTACCGTCGTCTCTTAATTTAGACGCCGCCCCGCAAAGATATTCTTTCCTGCAACCCTTTCTGGCCTTCTCTTTCCACTCCTCATCCCTCTGGCTTCGTGGAGTCCGCGAGAGGACGAGGGACGTTGGTTATTGCGCCGTCGACTATAGAAACGCCGTAAACACGTCGCGGCCGCCGGAGACGGGATAAAACGTCGGTTTTATGCGAAGGCGTTACCGGACGAGGGAGATTCCCCTTCGTGATAGAGACATGTTTTCAGGTATTACCCGGCCGTGGACAGGTACGGGCTCTTAGAGCGGCGTTACGACCGCCTTGGAACGCAAGCTCGCTCTTAATCGGAAGACACTGGACCGCTCTCTCTCTTTCTCTCTCTCTCACTTTTTCCTCTCCTCTCTTCACCCTCGGCCTTGTTGTCCGGCAGCATGCGCCTGTCTCTCTTCCAGAAATCGTTGGACCGCGTTTCTACGTCGATATTTAAGATCGGTGAATCGTACCTACTGCGATGGTTCGTGGTTGCAGCAAGAAAAATAGGTGTAATTCAGCGATGGTATTTAATCGAATTAGCGTAGATTCTGGGGAAAGAGATACACGCAGTGGCTTGCAAAGATGCGGCGTTACGTTTTGGGATTGTGCGCGATGGAATTGGAGAAGGAAGCTTTGAGCTAGAGAAGCTTTGATGAGAGTTTCGTGGGTTATTTAGAGTGCGATGATATCATCGAGACCGGTGGTGCAGGAATTTAGGAATTTGTTTCAATGTTTGAACGACATAGAGTAAAATCTTTCAAGTTACCGATCTCGATGAAACTTTAATCGCAGGCCTTCGTTAAAAATTGGGAATCTTTCGTGGAAAGCAGGATTGTATAGACGAATATTTTAATTGAAATTATTAGGTTGTATAAGCATTCGGCTTACTTAAATGAGACGACAAGATTCGAGATTATCGAAACAAGTATTCTCTAATCCGATTAAGTTAATTAAGTTACTACCGGCGGGTCACTTTCAGTGCTCCAAAGACGCTGTTAATATCGTTATGTGGCTCCCTATAAACGTAAACCACCATTTTACGACGTTTCACTTCCCTATAAAATCCTCGCTCTCTCTGCTCTAAATCTCGAATTTCCACTCGTATAAATTCAGCATCTTCGTTTCCAATAACGAACGCTTCCACTCCTCAACTCCCACTTATATTATTCAAATCAAAAACATCGAAAGTATTAGTTCACGTAACAGTAATCTCTCATTAAACTGTATCTCCATTATCCTATAAAAAAGTACATAAGAATTTCATCAGAAACCATTCCCCGTTCTCCGCTATTCTCCTTACTTCCACTTCCACTTTAGGTGACACGGTTGTCCCGAAGGAACAAGCACATAGATACAATCGCTTCTAGTCCTTTCCTTTTGTTCGAACTGTCTCGTTCGATGTGACCGTCTCTTTTCATCGTCCCGGAAGTCGGTGAAGTCACGTCGTTAATAAAGGGCCGGTGAGTACGCGAGGGGCGCCACTACGAGCTCTCTTTAGCCAAAGATACGTGACGTTTATGGCGGAGGACGGTATCGTAAAGGTATACCCGTTCGGCTCTCTAATGTCTCTTTCTACCTTTTTCACCCGGGCGTGATCCCCAGGCCTGTACTACGATTCGGTGGGCGTAAACGTAACGTCGGGGCTCTCTCCTTGGATCTCTTCTTTCGCCAGCTGAGAGAAGCTCGTTTCCCTCTTTCTTCAACCGTGTTGCTCGTTTTTCTCTCGAAAGCCCCTTCTTCTTTAATCTGGCCGCGATTCGTTCCTTTTCGTTCACCTTGCCTCTCCTCGTTTTTTCCCGCTTCCCTTCCTCTTTCCTTTTACTCTTTATCTGTTCGCGACGATTCCGCGGTCTCTTCGTTAATTCGAACCCTTTTTTCCCTTGTGTTCCTTTACAATGTATCCTTCTCTTTCTGTCTTTGATGTTGCTTAATTCCGCCTCCTCGGTGGTAAGCTTTTTTATCGGTCGATCTTTTTGCTTGTCAGCCTGCGAAATACACACGGGAATCCCTTAATCGGCCACTTTATTGAACCTTCGTTCTCCCTTTGCTCTCGTTGCTTCGCCCTTTCCTATTTCTTACGAGGTTTCATTTAAGGGTTTTAATTAGTTCCCTTCCCCCCTTTTTTTTTTGGTTTTGTGTTTTTTTTTCTTTTTTGAGTAATACGTTCGGTAATAAGATAAATGAAACCCGTGGAAGTATAAATTTTATAAATTACAAGTCATCTAATTAATTTCCATTTTGTAACTTGTCGATTCACCGATATTGTTACAGTTAGTAAATAAGGACCGGATAGTCCAATCAACAGTCTCTCTGAGAAAAAGTAAATTTCTTGTATCTATGAATTACGATTTCTCCAAATTTTTGTGCTTTTTCTAATCGTAGAGAATTTTAATTTTCTGTATAAAAATAAAATAGTTCTATCCTAAGTTAAGACTTCTACCCAAATTGAATAAGATTCCTTCTGTAATTTTCCTCGATGCTTGTTCCCTTCGCGAACAAACTACTTCGCCTTTTCCAATTTCCATCAACGTTTCATCGTCACCATCTGCACCCAACGTGGCCTATTTCGCTTCTTCGGTCTCTGCGAGTGTTCGCAATTTTTCCTCCACTCCCATAAAGGACACGACGTTCTCGCTTCGGAGTTCTCATTTTCGACCTTCCTCCGAAGCAGAGCGGCCGTAACGTAAGCCATGCAGACGCGGCGTCGACCGCAGCAGAGAATTTCCTCGTCCGACCGCGATCGCTCGTAATGATCCGTGCGGTTTTCATTGGCGTGAAATACGCGACGTTTACACGCTCGTTTCGCATCCTCCGCCGCGAATAGCCGCGTACCCGCTGAGCGTTATTCCACCTTCTCGAAGGAAACGGGCTTGACCTTGGCCGCGCCACGGAAATGGAGCGATTTTATGGAGAGGCCTGCACCCGCGGATAATCCTCGCCGCTGGTTTACTGCTTCTCTGATTCTCGAACAGCGATCGGTGGAGTTATCGGGCAGCACGACGACGACGACGACGACGTCGACTGTAGAACGACGATAATTTGGATGACGAATATTTCCAGGTGTTAGTTGGTTCGTTGAAGGATGATATAATACGATTAGTAAGTTACGATTGGGTGCTAATAAAATCTCAGTTTTGACGGTGGTACCTTAAAAAGATGCGGAATCTAAAAAAGATGGAAGATTCTGTATTTTCATTTTAGAGCCGAGCAAATATTGTGTCTAGTATTACGCGATGTTTGAGCTGTTGGTTAAGCGTGTTGTGAATAAAATGTGCGAGTCGGAAATTTCCGTATTTCTCCCCTTCGATATTCCGATCTTCTTCGAAGATCGTTTTTGTCGTACTTTCTTCGAGTAGATTCTTCAAGATGCATCTAAGACGCAGTGCTCCGAGAATAGAATGTAAAAATGTTTCTACAAATTTGAAGAAAATATGAAAAAGGCAACACGATAAATTCCTCGTCGATAAACCCGCTATTTATTTAATGTAAATCAAAAAACGTAGCCATTTGCACATTTGCAAGTCTGGAGCGAAATTACTCAGGATTTATCCTTACTTAGCTTTTGTATTTTTCTGTGTATTTTTCCTATTTTCCTTTGAAACGGCAAATTCTCTTATTATACACTTTTTATTAGACGGGTATTCTCCGAGCTGTCTTAAATATTTTTAAAAAGAATTTACAGTTTTATCATACTCGCGAGCAATTTTTTTTTTCACTACCAAACCCTGGATAACATTATCCATTTTCAAAGAAGAAATTCTCTGCGCTACAACTTCTTTGGAACGAGCTTCTTGCATTATTCGTCGATAGTTGCACGAATCCTCGATAATAATCCAAAATCCAAACGCTCGAAAATCAATAACTTCCGATCCCAGAGAACTTTATCCGACGTTTCCTCGATCCGAGGTATTTCTCGTTGGCTCGTTTGCCCGCTCCATCTTCCATTCGTTGGCCTCCTACGATCCGAAGAGAGAGGTCAGTCCTTCGTAAAGGCGATGCGTAACCCGACCTGACCACATCCCGAGGGTCGTAGCCTGCTGTTTTTATCTGACTGTATTTCACCATGATTCCACGTTTAATGCCCCCTCCAAGATGCTGCGCGAAGCCGTAGCCAGCGAGTTGTTGGTCGAGAGGCCACGGTGACAACTTAACCCGAGGATGTCTGGTTTTATGAGCGTGTCGAAACGTCAAACCGAATAGACGCGTTACGATCGATAGAAGAGATCTTGTTGCGAGTTTCGACGTCATTTGGGGACATCAGTGGGTATTCCGTTTCAATTAGAAGACGTCTTGGTCATTTGAATAAAATGCATATAAATATAAGACGTAACTGGAAACTCGTTCGTTGAAATTATTAATTTTGATCGAGAATGATTTTTACAGTTATCGGTGTATTTATTAGAGTTCAGGCTTTTTAAAGCTAGCATATTTTTATAAATATCACGAATATTAAAAAAAAATTTTATATCTTCTATTAGTCGTCTTTTTATTTATTAGCTCGTAATATCGATTACAAATGATAGGTGGCATTTTTGATATACGACGCATACTTACGCTCGACACTCCTTCGTCATTAACATCTCTCTCACTGGATTCGTATGACTTCATTAACTTCGTTTAATGGTAGTATAAGATAAATCGCAAAAAATATTCATGATTTCTATTTGCAAATCAATTTCAGCACTCTAGTAGATACTGCTCGTAGTTAGAACTGTCGTTTGCGAGTATGTGCAAAGATTTGTGTGTTCGCTTTTTCTTTCATCGTCGTAGTTGTAATTCGCTTGAAATGACGCTGACTGAGAATCGAGAGTCGAACAAGTTTGGCTCGATAGAAAGAAACGATCGAGGCTGTTGATTCGTTTGAAATGTTGCTGGGAATATCTCTATAGGTCATTCACGTTTCTACAGCAATTGCTTATCGTATGCATAGAGTTCATAGGTCAAGCCGATGACATTTGACGCACGTAAGAGTTCGTAACCAATTCCGATTACTTTCTTCTATACACACGTACACCGAGCACGTCTACCTAAAGGGTTAAAGTTTCAGGAACAAATTGGAGGTCAGAAGTTTTATTACCGAGATTTTTATTCGTTCTATCTTCGTACGTTGCTTTCATTTGAAATCATTGGAAATTAGAGAAGCGTCGCTATTTTGAAAAATATCATTCAAACACGGTAAAAGCAAAGAGCACGGGACGAACTCCGAGCGGCATCTTTAACTTTATTCGATGGATATTTTTCATAAATATCGTCAATTTAAAAGAATATTGCAACAATTTTCGGTTCACAGAAAGGACACTTAAGTTGTATCAGTTGTATCATTTTGTCTCTATGCAAAAAGTAGTTTCTTCGCCAGCAGAGTCGCCTCTTGTTAAACCTCTTTTGCGAAATGTTAAACATTGTACAAACCGTCGTCAACCGAACGATTTACTACCATAATTCCTACTAATCCTCTAATTACAGTTTTCCACTTTCCTCTTTTTACAAATCTACCGCGGTAAACAGCTTCTTATCGCAACGTTTCGGATCGATCGGAGGAAACGATCGATCTCTGAAAATTTGAACGTCGACGGAACACGGTGATAGTTGGCGAACCGTGAAGGACAGATTCCACGCGATATCGATTGTATCTAAAGCCCTGAACGGATTGCTCGGGCTTATGGATCTGAAATATTGACAAGTGGATACACGCGAGACCGAATGACCGCCGGTTTCGATTAAGCGACCGAATTAGCGGACCATGTCCGAGCGTTAAAACGCCAACGTTTACTCCGGGGAGGATTATCGATTGTGCAATAACGTCGGATTATGAAAGTCGCCTGTGAACTCTCCGTAGACAGCTCGACTTCGGCAGAACGTCTCTCGTTCGTTTATCGAATAATTTAACGCCCGAGAAACCGGCGTTTGATACACCGTGCAACGTTTGTCGTCGCGTTCGCTATGTTTAGTCCGTTAATCGTAATTGATTCGTTTGGAACGGTTTATTTGCTCGGAGAAAACGCACAGGAAGCCATCGTTGGTTGATTTGTTCTGGAAGCTTGCACGGATGGTGAGTTTTCTTAGATTTTTCTGACTGATTTTTCAATGTTTCGTATTTCTTCTGAGAAGTCTTCTTTTACGGAGATTTTACTTACGAAGGTTGTGGAGACTGAGAATTTATAAATCCGAGTCTGATAGAAATTTTTGGGACATTGAAACTGTTTCGAATTAGTCGAGACAGAGACCTGGCGTCGATTTTGCTATGATATATGTAAGATTCGTACGTGTAAAAAGTATTGGGAATAAAATTACTATAATTTCGAGCACGAGTGTATTATAAGCATGTAGGAAAAGATTTATAGTAAACGATTTGTTATATCGATGTAATTAAAATGCCACAGTTTTGATTTGTATGGATGCTGTATAATTATAGAAAACGTTGGAAGATCGCTGGACGTGGTGAAAACAGATTTTATCGAGAAAAGGACATCTTAATTTTCAGCGTTTGATATTTAAGCAGAAAGCAATAACCGTTTAATCGACTTCGTGCGATTAATACATATTAATGAATCTACGTCGCGTCGGCGTTGCGTGACGCTACATTAAAGAGCACGTTTACTACTAATTAATTGGTGTGCTGAGTTCACGATAAGTCAAAAATTTACGGCGTGTCACGAAGCTTACAGGTTATATGCGCGCTGTTCGATTACTAGGAAACTATTATAAATTCCTTCAAGCATCCGAAGCCTAAAAGAATGTCTAATTTATTCTGTAGAAATATTTCTACTTCACACGCTCGTAAATTAGAGCGAAGCTACAATTAGCTTCAGCCAATTTTTAAATAAGTACTAATTGACGTCATTTCGATTTGGTTATTAATTACCAGTTTATGCAAGTAACAAACAGAATAACAAATGAATCGTCGAATTCCTTGTAAAAGTTAGAAGCATCGATTCTACTTGATAAAACATAAAATAATATAAATGTTACTTCCCTCGGTAGAATTTCAAATTCACCTTGCTTCGCTTATTTTTCTCTCGACGGTCGATCTTTCCAGCCTCCAAACATCCGCAAACGTCGTATTCCAATAATTTTCCATCCGAAGTTTCATATTCTGTCGAATTTCAAGGAGAGGTTCGACTGAAATCTAGAAAATCGATTGTTAGCTGCAACCTAAGCTAAATTGCCAACACTCCCGATAATGGATTTTCACTCTGCTCTGACAGCCGATTATTATCGATCAAAGATTGATACGCCATCATACCATATCCATATCGCGTCGTTATCGCACACGCGATTGCCGGTCTTTCGTCTCGCAACGTAGAATTCTCGGATGATGAATTAGATCTTGCTGCATGGTCGATCGGAATCAAGGTACGAGCTGTCGGCTGGGGGGGATAGCAAGGCGCGATACCGGTGCGGTTTCCGACGATCGTTGAATTCCACGATCTGTCCATCGACCTCTGATCCCATAGCCGACGACGCATGAACGAAAAAGTTGTCGGTACAAGGCCTCGCAACGGAGCGCAACCTCTGCACTTTTGCCATCGCCGTGGATACCGGTCTCGCGATAAAAAGGCTTCATTATATCACCGAGAGCGCAGATTAATAGCAACCGTCGCGTCGACTCGGTCTACTAAACGTCAAAAGGAAGTGATCGAGCGACGCCGTCGAAATCCAAGGATACGCAAACGAACCACGTTCGCTGTTTCTGCTTTTTCATTCGTACAGCTTTTTAGTTTACTTCTTTGCTCGATTGCTTGATCTTATGCGGTACAAGTTTAGGAAAGTATACAACTCTATCAACAAAGAACAGGCAAACTGATTGTATTCTCTTGTCCGAAGCTTAACACTCCATCCATCTTCCTCGAGTGAAACATTTAATCGATTCAATGGCAATGTTCAATCGATCCAATGGCGATGTTTAATTAAAGAAGGCGTTTTTACGTTACGTAGGACAAAATCTCAAAGTTATTGGCCAATTTGAGGGAGAACGATATTTAGTACGAATCCAACAATGCAATAGGTCGGGCCAGCACGACATTTTATTGTTAACTCCTAATGAGATCACTGATATCGATCGTAAAGGTTAGCCAACAGATAGGCAAAGGGTAAAATAACGTTCTGACCTTTTACGATCGACCGTATGATACAGATATGTATATCTAATACTGCGCGCAGGGTGCTGCTGTCTCGATTATCAGACACTTTTCGCGAGTATTTCCATGCAAACTGAGTTATCTTTCTACGCAGATCGCGCACCGCCTTGCCTTATGCAATCGTCTTGTCTCGCCGTTTCGAATTCATTGTTTTTCTTTGTTGGAACAACAAAGAAAGTTTTCGTTATCCCTTTTGCGTTCTCCTCGGCCATAGATAAAGATTTCGATGTCTCGATTTCTAAGAATTCTTTCTTCCACTTTACAGATCCGAATTTCAATCTTCTCTACGCTATTTCTAATTTACTTTCTTTTTTTCGTTGCGCTTGTGCGATGGTCGGAGAACGCATCGCTACGAATATAGCGAACGTTCGCGAAGGATGTAAATTCAGTTTTACGATCGTACTTGGAATCGATCACACGGTTAACCTTTTACCTTCGAGCGATCCCGGTGTCGTAGGTGAAACGACGATCCTCGATAAAAAGTGGGACTACGACTTGTCCGCGATTAGATCATCGTGCGAGGAATTCGAGGAATCCTTGGTAGAAGACTTTGAACGTCCTTCCACTGTCTGATCGTGATTTGTCGGTTTATCGGAGTTCGGGTCGGATGACTTTTCTTCCAGAGACTCGACGAATTAGTTAATATTAATTTCATGCTAATGTTTCGCGCGAATTTCCTTGGAAGTCGGATCTTTACCATAAACTGTTCTACATTGATGATTACGGTTGCATGGATCTAGCATTAAGTTGCATTTTCTGGGAAATTGTTGATATCGTTAACTAAGAGAGATATAACGTAGGATATTACATGTTTATTCGCTATAGATTAGTTTCTTAATTTCAAATTGAGAAGAAACGAGATTCCGTGAACCGAGAAGGTTCGATCCACACGATCGTCCCAAGTGACATTATCCGGCCTGTTCCAACAAACCGTAGAACTCGACACCGATATGAGGAAACTCGAAGCGAGTCAGCGTGCAAAGAGAGACACGCGTAGGCAGAAATCGGAGAAAGAAAGGTTAAGTGTGAGCGTCGGTTGGACAGGCAAGGGCAGAGGATGGGCTCCTCGAGTAGCAGACGCGTAGCAGGAGTTCGGACCAATGATGGAGCTCACGGCCAGTCAGCCAGTACTAATTAACCGAGGAATGCTGTATCTAGATTGAAATCTGGGTGACCCGACGCCCTGGGGCCACCACCTCGCCTCAACCTCGAGGCTTCGAGTTCTCGAGAGTCTCGAACTGGCCAGCCACCGTGTTCCTGCGCGCACGGCTCTCCTATACTTCTACACGTGCTACTTTCGTTACAGACGCGTCCTCTTGCACGCGACCACGTACGTACGCTGTACACGGCCGGCTGACGCGGCGTTTATTTTTCGCCGGACAGACCGGCCGCATCTGTTCCTCGATATCCCGTGATTGATGTTCGTGTTTCGAACCACTGACAATCTCTGATTCGCCGCGAATTCGACGATGGAATTTTCTTCGGATGTGACTGGACAGAATCGAGGGTTTCGGATTAGACGATCGAATACAGTGGTTTTTGTTTGGTCGAGAATGCTACGACAAGGGTCACGTGTGATTTAGGCAATTTATTAGGTTGTCCGAAAAGTTTCTTTCGTTTTATGAGGAAACAATAGACGCACAACGTTTTGTGTTTTATATTATGTTGTCGAATTACGTATGATAAACACCGCGACATTTCACAGACTTGGTTTCGCATTTGTACGAAGGTGCACTGTTGTAAAAAACACGTTTGCGAAAGAAAGACACTTTTCGGACGATCTAATAGTACTGAGAAGACTAATGAAGGCACTTTGGTCCATTAAAGACTGAACAGAAATCGTTATATTCGCTAACGAGTGTCATTATTCGTGATTTTCTTCTTTTTTCTTTTTTGCTTTCAGTGGAATGAATGTATTCTTCTGCGTTTTGTTTTAAATAATTTAGATAACGATGGATTACTTAGAGACTGTTTCCGAGGCATAATAAATGAGCGATTCGTTAAAATTCTGTCGCACTTTCACGCTGTATCGAACAAGGAACTCGATTACAAAGACGGAAAGTTACATCCGAGCACGTATTTAAGCGAGTTGCGTCGAGATATCGATGATTCTATACACACGAGTACAAAGTGTTCACAATACGAAATTCATCTCCCCCCGTTGAACACTTTCAAACGAGAAACTCAAACTGCACGACACGATTGACACATTCCCGCCAATGTCTTCCTTCAACTTGTACAATTAGCATTCTTGTCGCAAAACTTTCCTAACGGACGAGCATTAAACTCTCGTTAAAATTCCACGCGAAATCCACACGGAAGCCCTAAATTCAAGTAGCTCTGGTCGAATCTAATCTTATCCTCGTTATTCGGAAATCCATTTGCCCAATGTCTTTGTCCTTATCCTCTCTATCCTGTAATAGAACTTACTTTTTCAACTCGGACAGGAAAGAAGAGGAGGAAAGCAGAGAAGAGAAATTTTTCAAATAGTATTCTTACTTTTTGAATAGTATAATTTTCAAACACAGTGCCAAATGATTTAAATAGTACGTAACCGCGGAGATCGTTTTCATCGAGAAGAATCGTAACTGGAGTTTCTGTTTCATATGTTTTATATATTTCAAATTTAAATGTACGATGCAACGAATCGATGCACAGTGCATAAATAATTCTTATTCCGTTTTAAATTAGCGCTACAACCCTTAAGATTCACAGATATTCGTAGAAAAATTTTAACTATTCTATAGAATTGTAACGAAAAAGATCAATTAACTCAAAATTCAGATAAACGATTTTCTTTTCTCTTTTGCGAACCACAGAGGAGCGCGCGACGATGGTTGGAGCATATGTAAATGTCCGATGAAAAAAATGTGCGATTTGCCTAGAAGAAATTCCGGTTCTACGACCGCGGAAAGCTTCGAAAGCAGCTGGTATCACGCATCGTATACTTTCGTTAGATACGTGCAACCGTCCTACGCGTCAGCAAACGAACACGAGCGTGCTTCGTGTTCTACACGCGATATTTCTCGTGTGGCTGTGCTCTCTGCCGGCCGCTGACCGGTAGCCGATCACGATTCAACGTTATCGAGCACGTGAAATAACCGGTGTATACGTGACGGTTCTCCCATGTCTTGACGTCGCTGATAATTGAACCCGAAGTCGGATTATTTCGAAGAGTTTATCGTGTCTCGAGTGCTCGACTGTCTCCCTTATCAGGGTATCGTTCTTTGGTTTTTACCTGGAGGATGAAACTCCATATTTCCTAGCGGAAATTGTTGCTCTATCTTCTCTCGTTGATAGAAACGGTGGCTCGAATCTGGTTCGGTCAGTTGATTCCTCGGATTGGATTTTTTCGCTTGTTGCGTAGATTTTAGTTTCGCCAATCACCGATAGCGAGATTGGAAGCAACGTAGTCAGCAGTACTTTTCGTTCTATCGATCTAATGGATAAGTAAGCGGATTCCAATTTGTATAATGTTGTTCTCTTCCTCTGTTCGAAATAAGATCACTGGCTTCGCCACCAACGTGTCTATCTCGCTTGTTTTCGAAAAATATTTGGCTCCGTGAACACTTTGCTTTTATCGTTTCCGACATTGAACTTGAATCGATTATACTCAAGATAAGAAAAAAAAAAAAAAAAAAAACGAGCCAGTCGCGCTATTACCCTTTCCAACTTAAATCTCTCTTCTTTCTAACACGCTCAAATTTTCCAAGAGTCATTCATCACGGTAGCCAGAGTGGTAACACGCAGGTGAAAACATTTTCTTTTCACGCTCGCTCCGGCAAGAACCAAATCCATCATCCTTTAGCCAGATACGGCTGACTTAGTGGTTAAAAAGCGTCGAGTTCCTCTTTCCATCATAAACGAGGAGGTCGCGACGAACGTTAACCGCGCTGAATCGGTTGCTTTTGTTGCAAAACGTCGGAAAGAAAGCTTGTTCTCGATTAATAAATCACGGACGTTAGGTTCTGGCAGGGAATAATAGGCGATATTTCCGGGTAAAGGCAAGAAACTGTTCGCAACGACTAATACCGTGGCGCTCTAGCGATGTTGGGTCGACTTCGAACGTCGTGTCATTCTGTAAAACAAGGAGAAACGTGCCGCTACAAGAAATTTCTCTATATCCCTGGCAGGCGTCGTGCAATCGATCGACGTCTCTCGATCTGACTCGCGAGAGTTCCCGCTTCCTGCCGCACGACACCATCCGTAGCCTCTTTTCTTTTCTTTTCCTTTTTTTTTTTTTTTTTCATTGCCTTTTATTCCTCTCTACGGCCCCTTCTTCTTCTTCTTCCGTCGTTTCTTTCTCGATTGGAGTTGGCGTGATTTTACGAGGCGAGAAACTTCGTGTCTGGGGGCAGATATAAGAAATAGCTTCTTTTACAAACGAGAGGTTGCTTCTCAGATCGATGGCAAGCAAATTATCGATCGAAGTGCTTAATTAAGTTCGCGTTCGTGGTGTAATATGGCGATATTTGATCGGATCTGACAATTTTTGTATTTAGCGTAACGAAAAATACAATTCCAAGCAAAACCAAGCGTTTCATCGTAAATACATAGGAAAACTGTAGCATTTCTAGCAGACATCTTTCGATCTAACCCGGGAGATTTCGCTTTCTGGCGCACGACACCATTCGCGGCCCATTCTTTTTCACGATTCCCCACCGTGCTTCAACGGTGCTTTCCTCGTTTCTCCAAGCTGGAAACCGAGAGCTCGTGTGTCTCGGCTCACCAGGCGAGAAACATCGTGAGTTACCGCGTTTCGAAGATTTATCGTCGCCGCTACTTCGGCTGGTACGTGCTACCATGCGCGGGATTACGTAACTTATGGCGGAGCAGCGTTCGCCACAGGTCGCATAAATTTCTTTGAGAATATTAACGGAGCTTCTAAGATCCGCTCGCTTCAGGCCGACTTGCGCCAGGCCAAAAGGATTACGCGTCGAATAATTAGCGTTACGAGCTTTGCATTCTTCTTCTCGATCGACTTCTCCTTTGTTTTCCACGATTTATGGGGTAGCCAGTGTTCCTCGTGCGATCGTCTGGCACTCGTTTCGACGAGCCCGTGGCTTTTATCTGTCCATTAGTATCCTAAAGAAAAAAGAACCACAAATGATTTGCCTTCATCTTCGCAAGTATTATTATATCTCTCTTTGGCATTATTTACCGCGTGGCGATTTTTATCACAAATTTATTACGTCGATCCAACGAGTTCATTATATGGTTGAATTACAAGATTCCTTATGAAATTGCAGTCGATTGAAACCGCAATGAATTTCTCGAGGAAGGTTGTTAGCAGTTTGAAATAATTCGTCGATGCACGCGCTCGCACAATCAACGATTATACACCACCATCTTCTAACAATCCTGTTTCCTAGTCATTGTTACGTCACTCTTTGTCTTTTGCCTTCGTTTTCGCGCGTGTTTAATTGCACGGAGTGACACGATCGCGTAACACGAACCAACATGTGCAACCGATCAACGTTCCTCCGCAGCGACAGTCATTAATTATTTCAGAACCGTCTCGAAGCGACTCGCTAACTACTGGAAAAATATCGGGTGGAATTATAAGCTGTTTATTCTACTTGCTGGCTTCTCGTTGCGCTTTCTAATCTCCATTATCGATAGGTTCCTTCGCCTCTCGAAATTATCATTCGTGCAACTCGTAGATCGACCATGTCAATGCGCGCAAAATGACGAACATGGCGAAAAATTGTATAACCATCGTGTCTCTTGCGATGAAGTACTTCTAGATGGTATCGCGCGCGGAATTTTTAATTTCAATATTCCAAGTTTCTGTATTCGTTAGAATAAATTAGCATTTGTTTCTAAGAACCTTCACTTTTCATTTCTATTCGATTTCTTTCGAATTTAACAACGCTTTAATTCTTCGCAGTTAGAAATGTCAAAGTTATCTTCTTTTAATGATCTTTCGGATACAGTTCCCTTTTAATTTCTCACGTTCCCTTTCTTCCTCTGCGAGTCGCTACGTTGCACCTCTTTGAGTCATTGAAAAGGAACACAGTCGCAAAAATGTTGCACGGCGAAATAATATTGTGCGTGGCGGATCGAGCGGAGATCCAGTCGATCTCCCGAGAGGATCAAGATCTTAAGGACGCTCGGAGGTTGCCTCGAGGTCGAGGAAACAACGTGCAGGACAGACAGCAGCAACAGCAGCGCACAGCAGGCTGCAGGAGCAATCTCCCGGACAATTAGCCCGCAGTTCGTGACGGGTACCTCCTCCTTGGTCCTTTCTCGACGCGGCTTTCCCCTTCTTCTTCCTTCCTTCTTCTTCTCTCGACTCTCTTCTTCATCCAACCACGATTCCGTTCCCTCTGTGTTGTTCCTTTCTTCCACGCTCCACCACCGCGTATCCTGGTTCCGTTTTCAGTTTATTTCTCTTCTTTTCATATTTCTATCCGCGATTGTGTTACCGCTTTTACATTATTCGAAGGAATTCATTAGTAAAAAAAAAAAAAAAAAAAAAAGAAGTAGAAAACAGTGACCAGTTGTCGGCTTTTTTTCGCTATTTTACTGGGAATTATTTCTCTTCTCGCTGTGACAATATGTCGAAACCGATTCCGAGATTTTGAAACTTCTGAAAAAGTAAATTCAGTTTATAGACACTGAAATTCATCCCCCGGTGCATTGAACGTTCCCTCGTCTTACTGTTTCTATTTGAAATTTAATAAGAAAATATAATAAAATACAAACCTGTCTATCTTCCATAATCTAACTTTCATTTCTTTCGAGAATTTCACTCTCGTTCGATCAACCCATATTTCCGTATCCTACACCCCTTACCTGTACCTGATTTTCTCCTTTCATTTCCAAGCATCGATTTTCTTTTCTTCCTGCTTTGCTGCCACTCGGTTCCAATTCTCTTCGAAGCCGAAAGGTCGGCGTGTCTCTTCATCCTCGTCCCAGTGCGGCGCGTCCACGTCGATCTCTACCTGGCGTTTGTACCCTAATGACCTGGCAGGTGCAGCGGCGGCGTGCCCTCTTGGTGCAGGGCCACCCGGCTACGTGACGCCTCCGAAAACGTCCGTGGGACGTTCGTGCTTGCTTCGAATCGCGTCCATCGATCGTGGAAGAACGCATTCTTCGAAAACAAGCGAAAGAAAAACAGATCAGGCGAGAACCATCGGCAGGTGTTTAGTTGTTCTGGTTCTACCGATGATTTAAGGCTTCCCAGAGTCTTTAACGAGTTCTGGATGTTTTAGAAGCTGGCGCTAGTCAAATCGAAGGTCGTAAGGTTTTAAATATGCATATGGAATGGGCTGGTAACGATATTTCTCAGTCGTCACCTTTTCATCGTAGATTTTTTAGAAGAAGAAATTACAGAGAAAGATGGCTTAGCAGCATCTCGGCAAACTTCCTTCGCAAAAAGTATCCACGTGGTTACGTTGAAACCATCCAACAGTGCCACTAATCGATTCTCGCAAGAAGCAGCCACGACCATTTTAAGCTTGGCTCAGTTTCAAGTACCGCCGTGAATTAATTCGTTCGCGATTTATCCACGTTGATTTTTTCCCGTCAGTTGGAATTTTTTCGTAGCGACATGATCGATCAGGAAGAAGATGCTCGAGAGACACGATCATGTATGCGCATATTCGTTCGACGTGAAACCTGGTACAACGATTAATATTGCGAAAATCGTGGCGTATGCCGTTGGAGAAGCGACAACGTGACTCTATTCAGAAGTTGAATGCACAATCAGACATGTTTGCCCTTTTGCTGGCTTGTTAATTCCGTGGTAGCACGGTGAACGATCATTCCAACGAATTTGTCCACTCGATTCCAGCTTTCAGGACTCGAAGCTATTAATTTATCGCTTTCCGATCGAACCTTTCCGATTTGCATCCCGGATCTTTTGTGGAATTATCGAATTTTGAGAATAATAAATTCCCACCTTTGAATATTCATAATAGCGTAGAATTTGTATTTTTATGCTTTCGAAATATTAAACTCGTGGTGCTTATAATTTATAAAATTTCAGCGTGTCGAAAACTGAAAAAATAAATTATTCAAAAATTTACAAAATGTCATATCGCGTCGTTTAATTAATATTTATTGCTGGGAAAGCATTTAAATGTAGTTGGGCATTATCTACAGTCAAAGAAGGAATACGAGTAATAATTAAACTGATCGGCGAAATTAATCAATTATCTTAAATTGATTTCATAAAGTCGAACGAGAAATCAATAAAGCTAATGGAAACTCGACGGTGTAACGCGATTATTGACACGAACGAAACCATAATATCGAGTGTCGCAATAACGTAGAATAATGATTATTCGTTCGTGGTTTTATAGCCATCGTGAACGTAACTGATGTCAACTTCTGCGACGAGTATTCTTCGCGGTGATATAAATTATTCGCATTAAGGTTATCGAGCATCGATAGCTATCGATACATACGAAGGATATGTGAATGTCAATGAATAAGAAAATCGACGTGTCAGATTCGATAAATACACGCGTGTACGTAAATACTGAGCTGATAGTGAGATTAATTATTAATAACACGCGCCCAGACATCGATTATTAAATATATATACAAATGCTCATTAACATTCCGGAATGAAGGATCGGTTTTACTTGTTAGGACTGTTCAACTCTCAGAAGGTTAAAGATATCCATTCAATTAACTTCAGAATTAATAAGTGTGATATAATCGGATAGCAGAATATTCTACGAGTAAAAACCAGGTTCAAATCGTAGGATGAGTAGAATCTTTCGGTTCAAAGTCCTATTTTCGCTTGAATTTATGAAGTGATCTGATGGAACATACTGAAAGGATACAGGCAAACGACATTTACATATAAAAAGGTTAACAATAAAATCTGCAACGTTGCTGTGTCGTGTTTTTATACAATCTTTTCATGTAACACGAATAATTGGTGTTGTCGCGAATCTCACGGATGTACGCTTAAAGCCATTCTATCCTAAATTTATCCGTGGGAAAGCGTTTAATTTTCAACCTTTAATTTCGTTCTAAACGTATAAACCAAAATACCACGAAAATAGTGTATTTTCCTTTCATTTCGTTTGGCCTTTCTCGAGCTTCGACATTTTCTGGTTCGCTTAAAGTTTATCGTAGGAGAAAAATCTGTCCAGGAAACGGAAGTTGTTATTAACAGGGAACGGCACTCCCCCTAGTCAAGTTATAAATTCTTCGTCCGATAAAACCGACCTTTGTCAACTTTCTGTTGCTGTTCGCTTCATTTGCTGAATCAAACTCGAGACCACCTGTTTCCCTTAGATAAGGGAATACGCCGGAGTGTGTGTGATTAATTATCTAATACGCGGTGCGTATTAAAGCCGAGAATGGGTGGAGGAGAAGGCAGAAAGGAGGCGGGAGGTCGTAGTTGGCCGCGGCTCGATTCGAGTCGCGTTTACGCTCGTCCGCGGAATAGTAATCAGCCACGACAGCCCTTTTACTCATTGTCAGCGGTGGCTTCGTAGAAAAGCGCGTGACTGCCCTGACAAATTGGCCTACTACTCCCAATGGAGAGTCCCGCTCCGCGGGATCTACGGCCCTCGATCGCTCAAAGTAATTAATTATCGAGCTGTGGGCCCTGCCTCCTAGGAGATCGTGCCGATCGCGCGCTGTTCGCGGGCAACGAAAGGGAAAGAGACAAAGAGGGAGACATAGAGAAACAGATAGACAAACAGAGAGAGAGGAGAGCAGAGAGAGGGAAGAGAGACTGGCGTGGGCGAGGTGTGAACGATCCATTCATTATACAACATCGGCGAGGTCTTGTCTTTCAGCGGCTCGTCGATGACGCTCTTTCGTTATTGTCACACCGACGACGTCCCTTGTCGTCTCTGCGGACAGCGATTAACGGCACAAGGATAAATTACTCGCTCGAAGAGGTTGTGGGTGGCTAGGTCCACGCGATTTGCTCCGAAAGTAACGAGATTCGTCGCGTTGTATTTCGTTGATACGTTTAATTGTAGACGATAGACTGGGAATTTCTCTGCGTTTAATTTAAAGATACTGAAACGCGTGGAATGCGCGTATAACAACGGAAAACCTATGACATATCCAAAATACGCTTACTTGTAATCGCTTCTTGTACTTGTTAAAATATTCGATAAGTGGAGCAAATGTCCATTTAAGTCTTTGTAGCTCTTTCGATTGTTTGCGGAAAAATATCAATTTACATAAATATCCGCCAGCTGGTCGTTAATTCAGCGGCGCCAGTTTGAAGGCCGTGCGCGTATCAATCTCGGCCGCGAGAACAAATGATCGGACCGCGAGTAGGCCTCGGAGGCCTTTCCGCGGCTTGTCGAAGTCGGAAGCGCGGCAAGGTTTCTCGCTGGTAAAAAGGAAACCGGAGACGATCGGTTCGTTAATGGATCCCGGCAGCCGGTGGTCGCCACTGGGTGATTAATTATCGAACGATACCGTGTGCTCTCGTACGAACTGTGCACCAGAACGGCAAAAGACTAGGCCGTGGACGACAAGAAAGAAAGAGGAACGGAGACAAATAGCGTGGGTGAGGTGTGAACGGTCCATTAATTACCCAGCCAGTGGGTCCGCCACTGGGTACCAAGGAGAATCAATCAATTTCGTCGCGGCTTTTTCCGCTTTGCGAAATGGTCGTTTTGAGGGAGGTCGAATCGATGACAGCCGGCAGGTGGATTGATGGTGCTGGTGGAATGAGGATGTTGGTAAAACTGAAACGCGATGATGGCGGTTGTTTGATGGCCTCGTGGATGATTTGGTGCTTTCGGTGAAAGGTTCAGCATAAATCCTCCACGATGTTAAATTAAGATTAAATTGGGGATATTTAATGGCGTACGGGAATCGCTTGTTTTGGCAAGCCACGAAGATTGAGTTGAAAGCGTTAATAAGGTATATGGGCATTAAATTGCAGATGTTAATAACAGGTGTACGTGTATTATGCGTGTGTGCAGATCAACCGAATATACAAATTATATCGAGAATATTGAAACGGTGCGTGAAAATCGAACTGGGCTATTATGACAAGGTATATTCCAATTAACCACAGAGAGTACAATGAATTAAAAAGCATGAAAATTATATTGAATGTGTGGACAGTTTATACGGGGGCCAGTCGAGTGATATTTGAGGAATACGTACTATCCATACTTGAAAATTAAGCGAAGAATATCGCGTAATTGATTTGGAAGAATACAGTTTGAATTACCAAAGAGACACTGTGTGGCAAACATATTAAACGATTATGTCGTGTTTCGTGTAAACACATCAGAACGGAGAAAGTAAAGTGCAGATTTATTAACAGTTTCGCGGGTTGCATCTCTGCGTGTACACAGAGTTATTAATACTCTCTATACACAGAGTTCACTGTCGTCATTCAGTTAATTTGAAATACTCACGTTCCTCGAATCTCCATTTTTCGAACGTCTTGCAGTTACGCTCAATTAACAGTTGTAAAACGTATTTACACCTGTGTTACCACGACAGAGAAGGATGACCGATGCTCGAGTGACGATTTCCATATGATATCCATATGTATACCAATTTTTTCCTCGAAGGAATTTCCATTATTACACTCGAATGATACTCGATTTCTTTATTACGAATAAACGTATTACTATAGCAGTGATTTCTATAGATGAACGAAAATTTTGGCATCGAGTCCGTAGGAACAGCGGTCTCGCGTCATACGCAGCTATCGCGATGAAATATCGCGTCCGATCGATCATTATCATAATTATGTTGCCGGACAGCCCAAGGTTCCAGTTGACATTACAAATTGCTGAATATTGATGACAGTACGATTCAATACCAGCGTTTTTATAATTAAGCGGCCTAAAACCAATTTCAAAGATGTTCATTACACAATACGTCAGTGTGTTGTACACGTTTCACGAATAAATTCGCTATTTCGTACGGGGGTCAAGCAAGCGAATCCTAATTGATTTTAGAATTAATTAACTGTGTTGTCGATGAAAGATAAAGATACTGTAATTTAGATTTTAGGCAGATAATTTTTATTATACTAGAATGTTTAATAATTCGGATTTAATTCTGATAACATTTCATCTAGTATTAAATTGCTCGTAGAAACTTCTCGAACTGACATATTTTTCCTACTATTAATTATACCGGAAAAGGTTTCACGTAAAAGTCGAATAGCTTGGAGGGGGGAGGGGGGGTGCGTGCTTCGATATTATTAGTTTTTCCGTAGGTGGACGCGTAAAGGTCATGCGGAGATAAACCTTGCTCTTTTAAATGGAATCGTATATTTTTTAATACAGTAGTCGATGCATCACGAGGTTCTCCATAAAAAATTGTTAACTTTCTTACGCGGAAACATTATTAGTTTAGTAAATATTTTGGTTTGTAAAACTTGTCGTATGAAAGACTAGAAAAAGAAATACAAAGGTAGTATCTTACGTCTTTCCTTGCCTCTCTTCAAGCCATTCGACTTTATCTAGGACATTTCCCGGTATAATTAGCAGTATCGAAAATATTTCAGCTTAAACTCTTAAGCGACTCACTCTGTATATTACTAATTGGCGAGACGAACTTATAACGTCTTGCACAGTTACACTCTGACCAATATCAAGCGATTTTAATACCAAAATAGCGAAATAATTTCAATACGAATACGATTCTAAACTATCGAAGGAAGTTTAAAATTTCCTACGAACAAGTAACTAGTCAGACACGGCGAATAAATTATCTCTATACCAGGGAGAAATTGAATATTTTCTAATTTCATAAAACCTCCTATAACCTTCCACATTCTTTCCACAGAAGGAACGACACGTGTCATTCGCGTTAAAAGTATCACGATAAACGCGTATTCGTGATGGTTTTCATCTCGAGGGACGCAACTGGCCGCAACTTTGCTGTAGCATCTTGCGTTCCCTGATCCGCGGTTGGTCGATCAGAGAGGTCTCGTTCCATTGAAATTCTATGTGCCCCTCTTGTTGCATATTCATGTCATCGTATTTTGTTGTCGACTTTCTAACAAGCATCAAAGACGAAACAATTGACCCTGTAGGTTAATGAGTTCTATGCGTTACGTGAACAGTGCGACACGAGATTTCAGATTCTTTTACATCGAGATTATTGCGGCTGGGTCAAGTCGATGAATATTCAGTCAGAATCACTGGTAAACACTATCGTTCAGATAGAGTCATTCCGTATGAATAACATTTGTTCCGTACAATTATCGTTCTCGCTGTTCGCCAGATGTTGTATTTCAACCACGTAGACGTTTATTTTTCGTAAAGAATCGGAGATTGATAAATAAAGATTAGTTTGGTTCGCTCCTAGGAAATATCAATACGATCATTTATTACCGTGAAATGTATCGGGGATTTGTAATTCAGATGAATTTCCTTGGCTCGAAATATTGACAACCCAGTTGACTAGTTAATATTCCGTAACGTCGTATAAATTGGGGATCACGTGTCTCTGTATTTATGTCTTTTGAATCTTATTCTACCTGTTTATTACTGTGCTGTTGAACTTTATCGATTCCGTGAGTTTTTTAATTTCTACGATTCCGATCGACGCATGCTGCATCCGATCCACAAGACCAATCCAAAAGGAAGCCAAAGAGAGAAAAAGAAAGACCAAAGATACTCTACACAGGATCACCGAAGTAAGACTTCCAAAGGTCGTTCACCGTCTCACCGACTGTCATAAACGTCCTCCGCGATGTTACCAAGCCTGCTCTAACAAGCCAATCTGTTAGAACCAATTCAGACCAAAGTTCACAACCCAAGCGCCTTAAACCATCTGTTCCGAACCATCTCTCTGCCTGAAATTAAGCGAAACACCATAGTCGTCATACCCTCCGAAAAGCAACGCGAGTCCAATCGATCACTTGGCTATATCTCGATACTGTAGACATTAGGGAGCTGGCTGGAATTCGATTTGGAAAGATTAGGGCAGTGGGAACATCGGTGTTGTCCCATCGATGAGCATCCTGGCGTCGCGTCACTCGGATAAAGAGGTGCGTTCGCGGACGAGTGGCTTTCAGAGCGAGACGTCAGATCACGAAGACAAAGCTATCCATCCGAGAAGAACGGGGGACTGGCGCATTCCATCGCCTTACGAGGCGTCCACACGCATGTTCCATCGCGTACATCCGTGTGCGCGTGTAGCGTGTGCGTGCGTGTACGTGTGTAGCTGGCACTGTTTGAACCTGGAAGCCTGGCGGTCGCGTCTATGCTTCGGGGTCAAGCGACCTCGCTCGAAAAGAAAGAAAGACTGGCCGCCGGGGTGCTCGAGGGTTCTTCTATGTGAACTGGACGCGAACCTGTCCAACGGCCGACGATCTCCACGCTCTTGAAATCGGTTTAACGATCGACCCTGAACATCTCACCCAGGGAGACAAGGAGATATTTTGTGATGGTACAGGTGCTGGGTTTCCGTGAACCAGACATTGCAGAGGGTGCAGCAGGGTAGAATTAATGGAACCAGCGATTACAGAAATCGAACGAATCAACCGATTGTATACCCCGATGAATCGATTTGATTCTTCGTTGGATTAAAACCATCCCTGATAGAATCGAAGCTTCTTTTCCGATCCCAAATTCGAACCTACCTCAGATCTTTCTCGTCGACCAATATCGCGTGCAACGCTCCGTGTGAACCGGATCGAAGTCTCTTCAAGGTCTGCAACTCGTCGCACCGAGGGAGACACTAATCCTTTAATATCGTTTTACAAGGCGTCTTCCCGCGATCCCGCCGCGTGTCAGGTTATGGGAGGCAGGACACGAGTCCAGCTGCCTATCACCCCATTGAAATCTCCGACTTGACATCCAAGTGGACATCGATCGACGATATCGTTGTATCGCGTTCGGCCCCCCGCATCCCTTTTTCCATTCGTTCTCTCGCCATCGAGCTCTGCCCCTTTTCCCTCTAGCCGGCTCTCGCGTCGTTTTTCAATCTTCGCCGAAGAAGCTGAAGAAGGCGCACGCACGAAACGCGCGTGTCACGCGAAGGGGAGGCCGAAGAGGCAGGGTCGCGTCCGTTTCGTTCGTTCGTAGCTTCAGGAGAACACGAGCAGGGATTGAACACTCCTCCGTGACCCGAACCGGTCCGCCTCGTGCTCGTTCTATGGGGTCAGAGGTTCTCAACCTAGGACATGGTATGGAGGAATCTTGATAGTCGTAGTATGTTTTGTGTGTGTGTGATTCCGTTTGGTTTGGAAGGTTTCGATGCAGAGAGTTAGTTGGTCTAATGCGGCGGTGTTGACGATTTACAAGGTGGATTTGATAGTTGACATCGATAATATTCAAATTGCTGTTTGCTAATGTTCGTGGAAGAAAAATGATAAGATTCGTGAGTTTTGAGAAAATATAGCTACGTGTTTGTAATGATGCTTCGATAAGACGAAGTACAGAAAGAAAGATGCCTTCCCCTTTCGATCATCGTAAAGATCAACACAAAGGATGCGTGACGCGTTTCCACGATGAAAATAAAGGTTCTTTCATCGCGGCAAAAATTTATGCTTCCCATTGTATAGCGTGATATGGTTTACGATTGCTATCTCTAACGATGAAACTGATCTTCAAAGGTTCACAAAGATAGAAAATGGAATGCAATCGTAGCCTGCTTCTTTCCGTTCATTCAGTTAATTTTATTTTACAACGATGCAGCACGAAGCCAATAATGCTTCCACTTCGAATAAAGAAAAAGAAAGTAATCTTTCATTTGATAATTATACACCATTTTTGTTCCTCGAAACAAACGAAAGTCTCGAGTTCATCTTTCCCGCGCGGAATTTCACAGTAACGTTGTGCAACTGAAATGAATTAAGAGGAACTTAATGGCCGAAGTAGTCGACGTTATTAACTAATAACAGTAATGGCAATAATTAAGAGAGACGTGCTAATTTCGTAACAGGCTATTGCTTCGAGTGACACGCTACGAGATTCGCGTAGACGCGAACTTTCAAATCTACTTTCAGTAGCTACTCGTCTAATCAAAATACGTTATTAAGGATAAATAATCGCCTGGAGTCAAGCTAATACGCTTTGAATTATTTCAAACCACGAAGAATTGAAAGAAAAAGCGCTCTATTATTCGTTTCTCAAGATGGAGAACACCGTATATCTTTTGATTGCACCATAAATAATCATTTTCTCTTGTCTACTGTGAATGATATTCGTGACCTTGGCGTCACCTTTTCGTCGAACCTCTCTTTTGCTCGACACGTCGATACAACCAGCAGTGCATTTAAAACTTTACGTTTCCTTGATACGTCTTCTAGATTTTCACACATTATTTAAGATATCGAGAATTTTGTATTTTTCGTGTGTCCCGGGCTCGCTTGGAATATTGTTCGTAATATCAGCCTTACGTTTGTAATATGCTCGAAGTTAAACAGCATCGATTTTTCCGTTTAACCATCGAATGAGTCTAATCAATTGCTATATGCGAACACGATTTCTAAGATGTTCAAAATCAGTTAATTTCGTGGCCACCTGATCGTAGTTCGATTATGTTTAGTTTAGCAAATGATACTGCGTTCATTCCGCATTATTTCATACGCGTTGAAATATTATCTCTTTTTAACTTAAATACGTCGACGTCATTGGGAAGAAATTGTAATTTACTGCATCAAGAAGCTCGCCGCCGTATGACCTTTGATCAATTCAACTGCGTTAGCTGCATGGTTATGCACTTTTTCTGTTCATAATCCTCTCCAAGGTATTAATACAGCATTGTTACCCAGAAACGACCTGCAATCGAATTAGTATACCAAAGGGCTAGCTGCATAGTATATACCCGTGAACAATATTAATTCTCACGATCTGATATCTGAATTTTCCGAGAAATCTGATAAAGATTTTTACAAAAAACATATTAAATATTGATGACAATCTATAGTTTTAATTCTACAAAAACACTTCGTCAAAGTCTAAGAAGGAGTCCAGTCCAATACAGATAAAAAGTCGCTAAAGAACTATCGTGTGCGCAATACACTATTTCTGCATATTTTCCATTTGTTATAGTAAATACGTTGCGGAAACTAACGAGGAGAGAGAGGAAATAACGATGGTTCTGATAGTATTCTTTTATATTTACTCTGGAATCATGCCATCATCTTGCGATAAATAAACTTACGGAATTAAGTTGTTTGTTTTTTTGTGAATTGGATGCTAAGAGAATTATATCGCTTTATTCACATACAAATGTTCCTTTTATAACGAAGTGTTTATATGCGCGAAGTATTTTACGCTAAGTTTTCCTGCATCGGAGCAATTCGCTGGAACTCGGTGTTCTCCGAACAACATGTTGATCAATCTGCCATTCCTTTTCCCGCCAAATTGATTCGTAACAAGAAACAGATTAGACGAGGTTTCGAAAGAAACGGTTTACGCTCGCGACTCGTACGTGTTCAGTTAGGATGGTCGCGGGCAAACAGGAAAGACGTGAACGACGAGATCGTTTGGTCGGTTCGCGTGCAACGGCAGCCGTTATTTTGCCGTTGTTGCACAACAGCCGCGTGGAATAGTCATCACCTTCGGTGACACGTCACCTCTGACTTTTGCGACGTGTCGCGCCGTGCAAGAAAAGCAACGTGCGAGCACGTTCCTCGAAACGGCCTAATCTGCACCGTTGCATATCCAGCCTGTGCGTCTTTGTCTGTCTTTCTGCCGTCTGGAAACTTCTACCGCGAGGTTCGATGCGAGCAAAGAACCGAGATTCCGTCGCCTTTGCCCTTTCAAAGTCCTCCAGTCTTCCTTTCCTATGGAATTTTTTCCGTAATGCCCGATATCGTTATTAAAATCGACGATGACTGTGCGTTGTCCGTGGGCGTTAGTTGGCGCAACCGAGCTCCACGATGAAATTTGTCAGTCATTTTGCAGATATCGGAAGAATTAGAGAATCTAAAAAATAATCCGACTGATAGAAAGTTATCTCTCATTGTACGCGATTTGCACGAACGTAATAGTTCGATTGTGGTCGTTTTTCCATTAGGAAAATGTGACGTTGAATGCTTCGAGTAGAGACACAGCAATTACCCTGACCCTTCTGGCTGACGGTATGAAATAATATGTTTGCCAATATATTCAAAATAAAATCGTTTTCGTATATAGCAATTTTCCTGCGAGCTGTTTCATTCTAAATGTCCTCTAACGAATCTCGATGAAAGCATTCGCTAGGAAACTAGCAGCGCCCGCCTCCGTTTGTTGGAGATACAAAAAAGGGGCGAGCTAAGGCCGACAACGCGACGTGTCGCGAGGCAATTCATTTTCTTCCGACTTGTCAGCCGAAAGGTTGGGCCAGGTGACCTCTAGGCGTAATTACACAAAGGTCGGAGATTTAATAGCCTGGCCTACGCAATTGTTCCCCACAATGCAGCCTGCGTAAATAAGTAACGTCTCTCGACCCTGAGAAGGAGAGACACACGAACACCGGCGAACACGCGCTCTGGACCAGGTCTCCGGTTCATAGACCACGAGGCTCCGATAGAATACCCGGCGTGGCATTTTTGTAAAATGCAAATCCTTCCACGGGCAGCAAGGTTGCGCCGTGTGAACGAGATCTCGAAGAGCTTCGGGGTCGAGTCGTACATTCTGGCGACATTGTTTCGCTTGGAGTGCTCTTACAGCTAGCTTGTTTCCCTTGTTTCGATCAGCATGGAATTTCGTGGCTACAGATTGTTGGCTTGTTGCAGTCACGATGTTTATATTTTTCCTTGCGTCCTTTCGCGATTTTCTAAAACCACGAATATCTCATAATCCTTAACATTCAAAAAAAAAAAAATGTTTCAGTGTATTACATAGAAAAAAGCTGAAACTTCATTAAAACCAAAAAACTTGTAATTCTCGTTAAATAAAGAAATCGTCTCATTGCCTCGTATTATCAGTGAAATTTAAAGACTGTGATATCGTAAAAGGATCATGATGATTGTCGGACGTAAGTTGGTTGTTACGACTCGTAAAAGTCGCGTTCTTTAATTCGACGAGAACCAACTTTAGATCATTGGATCGTGGAACGTGTATTACCAGCGTCGTGACGCTCGCCTCGTTATTAACATATTAGAAAGCGCGGCGGGGGGATTTCATATTTTTTACGCGTCCCAAAAAAGGCGTCTTACGTCAGAATCGTTGATCGGTGTTTGATACATTATCTGTTTCATTATGTGCATGGCATTTATTACTTATTGTGCTGCATATGCCCAGTGAAAGTGCCGTCTGCCCGCGAAGCACGTTCAGTTTCGCAAATTTCAACGTTGCTTTCTTTTATTATCGAGAGAACGTCTCGACACTGCTGACGATGCCGTGATAAAAATCGCGCGACGAACACGAGTTCCCTCTTATTGTTATCTTAATTTCAATTCTATCTGCTTCCTGGTGAATTGAGCAACTTTCCAGAACGAGACATTTGTGCTTGTCTAGGCGTGTTGTTTGTTCTATTGGCTCTTGACACCCGAGAATCTCGTTGCAAATAGGCTTCGCCTTATTCCTTTAATTTGCATATGTTGCGTTCCTTTGATCGGAATAATATATTAGATTGCCCGAAAAGTTTCGTTCGTTTTATCAGGAAATAATAGACGCACAACGTTTTTTCTTTTATATTATTTTGTACGATCCATTTTGTTCTATATAGATAAGCACCGTGACATTTCACAGACCTGGTTTCACTGTTGTAAAAAAACACGTTTGCGAAAGAAAGATACTTTTCGGACGACCTAATATCTAATGACGGTTTGAATGTAGAACGCTGCGTCGCAAAGCTACGTTTGAATAAAAGTTAAGTTAAGAACCTCGATGCGAGTTCCGTAGTCGCTGATCCCAAAGAAGAAGCCGCTGATCGAACATTATTACGACATCGAGGTGATATCATGCCGGTGGATAGTTTGAAACGAAATTTTTTTATTTTCGACTCTCACACATATGAATGCACGTATAGAATGATGATGCCGATGGCGGCTTCTCTTTTGGAGTATTTCGAACCTACCGACTGTCTCATTCGGTTGTCTCGTGAGATACGCGGGCAGCCGTGTAATTTTTGTGTACACAGTTGTCTCACGAGTATCCGGGTATCTCAAATGTTCAGTTGAAACTACTAGCCCTGGCATGTGTACAGCGATCGATGCAGGAAAATATCTCTTCTCTGCAGTTGAAAGCACTTTTACTCCATTCACAATCTCTCCTCGACCTGCCTCCACTCAGTGCTACTCTGTACTTCATAATTTACCGAAATATCTTAAAAATACCTTAGTGAATCGACAGCGTTTCAACCGTGGAGAGAATATCGGTCGATATATCGAGGCACCTTTTTTCTTCAAGCGTCAACCGTGAAAGGTCCCTTAACTTTACCCGACCAGGAATAAATAAAGGCGAAGAAAATTCCCTACGACGGAGGCAAGAATGGCGAAGGTAGGAGTAAAGAGAGGGAGAAGAAAAGGGACAGAAACACGGAGGAAGAGTGACATCAGAGGTCTTTGTGCACGGCACGGAAGAGAGGTGGGTGAGGTGGCCCGTGCGAGGATTGTCGTAAATGTCTTCATCCGTAAGATATGAGATGCCGTGGGCGTCGACGGGCACGCGGGGGCTCGCGTGGACACTGCATTCGGTCGCATTAACCTCCGCGAAAAGACATAGCGGAGGTGAAGGTAAAGAGGAAGCGGAGGAGAAAGATGTCAAGCAGCTCTCCCGGTTCGCGAAGTGTCGCGGAGATAATGGAGCCGCGAACGGCCCCTTTCCTTCGGCAATTCTCGAGGCATCCTGGTAATAAGTTTTATAGCGATCCGTTAGGATGTTTCGTCGATGTTAATCGCGGCAAACTTTCTCGCTTTGATAGTTGGCAATTCACTTCGAAATAAATTACGTTCCTTTTAAGACGGTTCTGTGTAGATTAACTTCTTAAGGGATGCTGACACGTCTGTTACGCTCGTGCTTCGAAAGCGACACGAGTGGGAAATGCGAAGAATTTTCTTTCAACGTGATAAAATATCATCGAAGACGCGATAGATTTTGTCCCCCAACGTGGCACTTTTTGTTTTAACCAAGATGTGTTGTGGGTGGATCTTGGTTTTCCGGTTTGAACTATGGTAGAATGGCCAAAGAACAAGAGTTACTTTATGAATGGAAGGTGTAGATAAAGATGCAGGTTTGCGATATGTGCACGTTTGCGTTTCAATCCGATACAACGCCGTGCCATAAAGAAATCCCAATTGAATTTATGAACAGGCTTTCGTAAGATTGTAACCTTTTCCGAAGTTTCTTGCGCAATTTGTAATTCGTATGTCTGCTAAACGAGACGCGGTTGATGAATGAACGAATCACGCGATAAATTGTTTAAGATACATAAGGAATTAACATTCTCATATTTCGTTCCTTCCATCAATTGTAATATTCCTTCGATAAATTATGTTATTCACACATAAACCAATAACGACAAATATTCTCTCGAAGTCATCATCGACCCAGCCAATCGATTACATACTTGCCAAGTACCATGGAAAACCAATCGAAACAGAGAAACTACCACCTTGTCCGATAAAAGACACTTAAATGAATACATAAATCAACGTTGGATTAAAAATCCAGCGTCCACTGTCCAAGCCTTGCCTTTCATCCCTCGCCAAGCACGATCTCCGTTTACACCCATAGAAAGTCGACCGTTCTTCAGCGGCGATTCCCGATTCTTCCGTTTCGTCGAATCCTGTTACACGTACACGTACAGTCCCAACCGTGGCACAGGCCATAAGAGTCTTTACCTGGTCGTCGTATTCCCCGAGCGGTGAAATTCCAAAGAGGCTCACCTCGCAGCTCTTCGTCGCGTGTTGGCGTTGCACGTGGGCTGGGCAGTACCACGTTGAGCCCCCTCACACAATGCTACAGCTTGGCCCGTGTACACAGGAATAGGTCGGGACCCCGGCGTGTCAGAGGTGAGGCCGCACCCTGCATTGTGTCCTGCCCACGTGACCATCGTACTAGTCGTCATTCGTGTCAACGTTTGCCCCATGAATCCTTCCACCACGCCGTGTTTGTGTTGGTAACGACTCGTGTGATAAAGCAGCCTTCGTGGATGGTGGTTTTGTCCGATTCTCGGCTTTTTCTTAGAAACTTTCAACCGTTGTCTCTTTCGAAGGACGATGGTGGTGAAGTTGACGTTCTGTCAGTGCCACGCTGTGTTTACCGATCGATTAGGGTTGAACTAGGATCAAGTTAAACCTTTTCGAGGTAATTCGAACTCGTAGGGCGACGCGAACGTGTACACATCGAGCGTAAGCTTCCTAATTTTTGTCATTTCAATTTCACGGTGAAAGTAATGATACGTTGAAACTGTATCGATAAATCGACAAAGCGTTACGTAATCTCTCACTCGTGCCTCGATACAAAAGAAAATTCAATGACTAAATGAACAGAACCCCACCTAATTCCTCGGTCGTGTCGGTTCAAGATCAATTATCCTTACGAATAACATAACTCCACCTCGACGCGTTGAGTCGCCGGCAAACACACGTACATATTACGATCAAATGATAGAGCATCGTAGGATTGCGCTCGATTCAATTTATCGGGCGCGTAATTTATGCAAACGGTCACGCAGTCGTCAATTACAGGGCTCATGAATAATATGGTGCACGTTTGACCGAGTAAAGTCGGTACGAAGGTTGTAACCTTTGCATCGACGACTTTCTATCGGCACGGAAACCCGTGGAATATACCAAGTTCGATACTAAAACGCCCCGTTACTCCATAAATCTCTGCTGACCATCGAAACACTCGATGCGTGTAAACCGTTCGAAAGTCAAATTGCAGCTGGGGGGCTTTTCGTGTTATTCCGGCGTTTATTTCATCGGACTTAGCGTTTGTTAATTAAAAAAAAAAAAAAAAAAAGAAAAAGAAAGAAGAAGATAAGGAAGGAAAAATATCGTTAGGCATGCCAGAGGCTATCAACTGCCGGAATTTGATTAACATTCTGTATTAGTAGCAGCAGCATTTCCTGAATGAACCTCTCTGTTACCATGTGCATTCGTACCACAAAATCTTGAGGAGCTTTGGGGTAATTAGCATGCAAAGTGCGTCGTCTAGGTATTACAAGGTACTAGTTCCATTTGCTGCTTACAGTTACTAAATAATTCAATTTACCGCGCAGAATTTTTCCTGATATCCGGATGCAGTTCGAAGAATAAATTTAATTTGTACAAATGATAAGCAGAATATAAATTACGTTTCGTGTTATTTCCGTCTCGTTGTGAAGCGTACGCGTTACACGCTGAATATTTTTACGTTGGAATATTTATCGTTTTGATGTTGATCTTGTACGTAATTTGAAGAATGCTTTCTGAAATAAAATTATGCTGTTCGGTATATCGAAGAAGATTATACGTTTGCAATCTACGAATTAGAGAACAGCGTAAAAAGTTTCAACGAATGCTAACATACTATTTTGATATTCAACGCTCTCAAGGGAGTACGTTTAGCATCAGTCAACGATCTCATGAATTTCCCCATAGATTGCTGGTGAATGAATCCGTGGAAGCATTAGTGCAATAGCGAGGTCAAATCGTAGGCAGTTACGCCCAAGTAATCTCCTCCCTCTGTGTCTCTCTCCTATCCTCTCCTTTTATTAGCAGCGGATCGACAGGTTTATCGCGAGCCAAGATTTACGAGGCATCGTCGTTTGAACCGTTGATCATCGCTGGCCAATTCATTGTTATTAACTCGGACTGATTGTTACTCCGTAAATGATTTCTGTTCCACTGGTAAAACGCACCTATTTCCTGGATTTCTTCGAGCAAACTATTTTACGAGACAGTTCCGTACAATGATTAGGTTTTTCTGTTAGCTCTAAATTTTAGTTACTCGATCTTATGCTTGATCTGAACTCAATCGTTGGATTTATTTATCTAACCACAGTCGTTTCTTTTGTTTCAGGTAAGCAGAATTCCTTATTTCGGGTACCACACTACCATTTCATGAAACTACAGCTCTGAAAACGATGTGGCTGCTTTTGATCGTCCCTTGCGACACATTTTCAGAGGTAGATATTATCTACGAATGTTAAATATCATTTATCGGACCTCGAGGAATTCTCACACTTTGGTTACGATCGATCGAAATGGCGGATGAGTCGGGCCACTCGAAAGAACGTAGCTCGAAAAGCTTACCTTTATTGCTTTAACCTTTTCGATCGCATTAGCTCGTCGTGATTTTGTATCAAAGCTAAATCAAAGCTTTCGATATCTCACGAAACTTAATCTCTCCGAGCTCGATAAATCAATTCGTGGCCAATGACTCGCTTGATAACGTTATAAAACAACGTATGCCTTTAATAATTCGATTAAAATTCATGCAGCTACCTTTATACAGTTGTTTCATAAAATTTGACGTGTTCGATCCGCCACTAATTACCACGTCTATGATACGAACCAATTACCGTGGCTAATTCGTACCACGCGAACGTATAATTAATATCGTATTACCGTGTATTCCGGTGTTGCTTCGAGTTCTTCTTGGAAATTGCACTTACGAATCGGTAAATCGGCCAAATTAGGTGTTTGACCTTTCGCGTTTTTCACGTCCAACTAAAATTGTTATAATAAATCTTAATAGAAGGATTTACGCTATTTCTATTTATTGTCTGTATAACGTACAAGTTGTGTCGGTATTTCTCAGGTTGAAAATATTAAACATATTTCTCTAGTTAATCGAAAACTATTCTTGGTGAAAGAATAACGAAATAAAAGTTTTACGACCGTTTCTTCATCGTGGATTGCATTTTCTCGGATACTACCCTCATTACTGTGCTTCGTTGTCCTTCTTACCGACATTTTTCGTTTCGTTTCTTTTTCTTTTCTCTGTTCCGCGTGGAAGCATTCTCGAGATTGCAATTATGTCTAATAACTCGTGGAATAACGTCTTAGCCTACGAAGATTCACAGTGGGTACAGCTGAATGATTCTAAGAAAGTTGTATTATACTTCGGTGGTATGAGAAAATGGAAAACAGGAAATGCCGGCAAAACGCTTGCCTATTGTTAGTTACAGGAGTGAGAAGAAATACAGACAGATTTCTGAAAATAGACCATTGTATCTCGACTATTTTTCGTTTCAACGAAAATTTTATGAAACTGAAGCAACACGTACTATATTTGCAGTCACTTATATAATCAAGGTTATATAATGTTGCATAGATCATTTAAGAGCGAGGAAAATGGAAGTTTTTGTATATTTTAAATTAACATAAGATTAACATGAAATTAAAATCACATGCCAATAGAAGTTTTAATAGCTTAATTGTCACACCGCAGCGATACATATTGTTGGTCACAGAGTCTATCTCGCAAGTCCTCCTTACCGAGCCGTTGTTACACCAGTTCCCAGGGTTCGATCAGAAGCAATAAATCCCAGCGAGACACCCAGCGACGCGTGAAAAACCGCGTTTATCCTACGTCGCGACGGTTGGAGGATCGAAATAAAAAAAAATAAAAAAGGAGAGAAAAAGAAAAAAAGATCGAAGGCACGAGAGAGAAAAAGGAGCAAGAAATCTCGAAGAAGCGGAGAACCGGGCGCGTTCGACTTGAGCTGTGCTTGAACGACACCTCCCAGGCCGCGATAAAGATGTAAATCTGGCTGTAAGCGAGGAGAAGTACGAGCACGGCAGCGGTCGCTATTAATTCATGCATGCATTGTTACGTGTCAAGGCGCGCGGTGTATCTGTCGGCAGATCGTCGTGACGAGATAAGCGAGGCGAAAACCTTCCTTCTCTCGATCGGCAGCCTCCTCCCGCGCCGAGCAACCGAGCGAGCGAAACGAAGCAGCGCAGCGCAGCGCCTTGGAAGCAGCTCGCACGACGAAAAGACCCGGCTTCGCACCGAGGCGAAGATTAATCGTCCACGTCGGACGGACGTCGTGATAATTCCTTTAAACGACACGCTGCTACGCGAGCCAGTCGTGATACGCGAAACGCGGCCCCGTCGATCCCGCGACGCTGGTAATTATTTCGTTTAGCGTCGCCTCGATGGACGGCTGCCGTTAAGAGTCGACCGCGACGTGCTTCTGTGAATCGGTCGAGCAGACTGTTCCACAACGATGATCGGCTGGAATTGTTGGTGCGAAGGTAACGCGCATTTCGATACGTTTGTTGAGAAAATAATAATTACGAATAATGGGGAATCGATGCAGATTTTGAGGATATTGGGCGTTGTTCTTATATAAAGGAAATTGGGAGTTGGATTGCCGAGGTTTGAACGAGCGTAACGAAGGGAAATTACAAAATCTTATATCTTGGCAAAACTAGCGAGATTCGTGAGAATTTAGAAAAGAGACATTGAGTTTCGCAGGATTTTTAAGAGGATACAAATCGTTGATAATTGAGAAAGTTTAGGCAGATTGTCGAGGTTGGAGTAGGTGCAGCGATATACTAGATTCGTTAATATTTGGACAAGTTTACGCACGTGGAATTAATGAGAGAGTTATTGAGACATCGTAGTTTGTAAGATAATCACGAAGCTCCGTTCGAGGAGAATAGAACGAACGATCAAACCAATGAATCTTTCGTTGCCGTAGCAGGAAGCAGGACTGTCGATTTGTCGCGTAATGCACGATATCGAGGATCTCGAGGTCGCGATCGCCATGACCACCGCGTCAGACACGCGGTAACACGTGTCTGGTTTCCAATGAGAATTTAATTGCTCGAGCTTTCGTTCGCCTACCGCTGAAGCAACGCTCTTCTCGGTTCTCTCATTTGCATCGAGAGAGCATGACCATATCGGGCCGCTTCTCTATTACTCTCTGTTCCTTCCTATCTTCTTCTTCCATGCTGTTTCTCAAACTCTATCGTATTCGACGAGAGAAAGCTTGAGAAAGGTTATCTCGCGAGACACGTGTGTGATTGGCGATTTTAATTGTTACCTGAACGTTGTGGTTGCTACGAGGTTATAGTTTCAAAGGGATGCTGTTTCTACGACGAAGAATAATAGTTCTTTGGATAGATGAATAATAATTCTTTAATTCCGATTGTTTTTATCTTTGGAGAGAATTGAAAGAAGTTCTCAGTTGGAGAAGCAGCATAATACTTATTATATTCATCGATTTGGTTCTTTGTGATTGTGTTGATACTATTTTTTTATGAATTAATAAATTTGCAATGCATAGTTTTATTATAATGCAGCTAGTAGTTTACTTAGTATGTTTACTTAGTTTACTTAGTCTAATACTTAGTATGGAACATTTAAATTCATTTTCCCTTTTTGCTTATTATCAATTACCGTACGCTATTATCATGATTTATATTAATAACCTCTGATATAACTGACTGTTTATCAGAAAACATCCATACGAAGTATATTGTTCAGTAAGACTTGAAACGTGCGAAAATATCGATGATAATATCGAGATAATACGACCTGATTATCATAACGTCTCAGTTTTCTATCTCTTCGTAATTCCATTAGAACTGTATATCGCTATTACGTATGTACATCTGTGCAAACTGGTTCATCTTTCGATAAGTGGAAGAATTAATAATCCTCCGAATCTCGCATAGTATATATTATTATTTGACGCTGTATTTTCGATGCTTGTAAACGTATTTTAGCTTTTATTCCAAAAATATGGAATCAGTTAGTAACAAATAATCAAAGGTAGAGACGAACGTTTTCGCTTTTGAAACGTATTTGAACGCCAGATTGATTGCCTCAATGGTCGCAGAAATGTCAAGATTTCTATTAAATCTTTTTCCTATAATTACGCTACAACATCGATCGTGAAAGATAACATGTGAAATCAATCACGAAAGGAAGATCTATTCTCAGAAACCGTCGTCGCGTTAAATACCGGCCGCGGAAATGACGTATTACATAGTATTTAAAGTGAAACGTCGAGAATCTCCGTATACTTAAGTACTTTGTATTTGTCATCAGTCGAAGAATAAAAAAAAAGAAAAAAAGAAATAACCATCCATCGATTTTCTATTAATTCATGTAGTCCTGACAATTCTCATTGTTGCAGAGATATTTATGCATGAGTAGGAAATCAGATGCGTTGACGATTACAAATAGAGATCGATGATAGATCGACAAAGTGATCTTCCTATTAATAGGCATACGCGAATCTACGTTTAACATCTAATAACATCAAGAACATCTAATGCGAGTTTCTCGCAAGAGATCGCATTGGTTCACAGACGTACATTCTACGCGTATCTCTGACGACCGATATTTGACTATGAATTGTTCTGGGATCGACAGGTCGCATGCGACTAATTATCTATCGCCTTGGTCGTCCTTGCAATTAAGAATAATTGTTAAATGAGATTTGTATCGTTGAGTCTCGAGTATAGCGTCCGGTCTGTTCGCGATACGAACATCTACCGGCAATTTATCCGCTGTCGATCGGGTTGTGCAAGTCGAACGTGACACAGGCGTGTACTCGCAAACGTATACGGTACGTACACACGAGTGTATCGCGTGCGGTTATTAAAAGTTGAATGCACGTAATAAAAGTATTCCGCGGTTCCTCGTGCGGTTTATGACGGTGTTAGAGGTGAGCAATAAAAGGCACTTTGTGCAGCTGGAAATTGATTGCGATATAAAGGGGATCCAATAAAGATAGCTTCGGGTGTCAGAAATTCATCACCGTATCACGGTGAAACGGAAACCTCGACGCTGAGTGCTGTCGCGTTCTCTTCTTTGCTGAAAGATTAATTTAGATAGGGGTTGGATTGATTTAAGGTGGATGTATACGGTTATGGCAGCGAGAAAGAATTAAGTAAACGGTTAGAATGGGGAAAATGATGTGACGCGTAGTGGAAGTTTGTGATTCTGCGTTTACGCGTAAAATATCCGTCGGTTTATAGTTTGTTCGAATACGATAAGAGAATGACGATCGAAGTGGTTTTCGTTATTAAAATTCCTCTTTGAAGTTTGCCCGATCGAAGCGTGATCGTTTCTCGAGCATCTGTTTGATGGTGTCAAATAAGCTGGCCGGATTGTAAAGAATGAATAACGAAATAGCAAGAACGATAATCGAAGAATTATTTACATATTTAGTAGGCAGCAGATCTGTGTGATACATAACTTGTTTCTAAAATGCATCATTAGAGTTGCAAAAATCATACTTATAACGATTAATGACATACAGAAAGAAAACCATCCATACTCCCCACCACCGTACATCAGGGCAATTAATCAATATCAAGCAGCCACATAGCAATCGCTGTATCATGAATCGTGCAGAATGTAACGCGGTCGCATAATTAACAGTACAGCTCGAGTGTAACGTAGATTACGCGAACTCGTACTCGATTGCATTCTTTCGCGACATCAAGCTGCACGAATCCGGTAATAATCGCGTTCTCCAGCCGGTAACAGCGATCGAAATATATGTTATCGTAAAGGCAACATTCTCCCGCGTTTTATGGTATTCCGTTAATGGCCGGTGCTTTCTAGGGATCCACGGGTTTAAGGGTTAAAGTTTGCCTCATCGAACAACTCATTAGCAGCTGTAAGAACTTTTATTGACTCGTCCTAGGAAATTGAGAAAAATCTGTGTAAAAGACCGTCTAATCTATCCATCGCACAGCGTCGAAACGGCTAGAAGAAAGGATCGACATCCTCACGAAGATATCGACTCGAAGAGAGAGAGAGAGAGAGAGAGAAGAGGCATCGTTTGAACGTTCGAAGTCACTGGCTGGCCTTTGGCCATTCGATTGCCTTTTAGGACGTTTTGTCGGTCGGAAACGAAGCCAACCAAACTTGGACGAAAGGCAGAGAAGGATAGAGAGCGGGCTTTCGAACGGCACGGTGTGTTTCCCTGTCCATCGGTAAATAGACTGGATGGACGGGAGTGGAAGGTTCATTAGCGAGGTATATCAGGACCCGGCATTCCTCGCCTGTCGACCTTTGGACCCTTGTTCGGGTCAGCCGCGGCGACGGAAGGATTCGAGCAATTTTTCTACCAGCTGAATCGAAAAATGAGCCTCTTTCAACGGGACGTTCGGTTTCACGCGTTGATTTATGCTTCGCAATTTTGCGTTACAGTTTTGGGCGTGACGTGGGTTTTCGACGTTTAAAATGCGGCCACGGTGGGAGGGGAAGCGGTGGAAATTAAATAGAAATTGATCTTTCGTTGAGCTTAAGATATATTGTGTTGCAGAGGGGAGTTGAAGAAAAGCTTAAAGGCGACGGAAAACTACGAGGAGGCGAATTTAAAAGAAAGCAAAGAATTCATTTTTTATCACATTGTGAAAACTAACCATGATCCGTATACGACGTTTCTCGAGATACCGTAGAGTCACGAAAACGTCTTCGAATTTCGCGCGAATCGACCGCCCTAACGACCACAGCGATACGATAAGTCGCTAATTTACGTTTGTCGTCGATACGGCGAGGGCCTGTCGTGGGTGGCCCATGGCGTCGTTCCATACGATGGTACCATATGTCCTGCATCTCTGCTTGGCCACTCTCTCGAGCGAATACCGCGTCATGCTGCCGATTAATTAGCAGGCCAACGATATCGCCGAAGGAAACTGTAATCGGTGGGATCGGTCACGTTTTTCGGTATAGCCATGACTAGACGATTCTTTTTCTCGCTGATCCTCGCGATACAGCCAGTACATTTCCATCGTATCTTTACTTCCTAACTCTTTGTACATTGTATCATATTCAGGGGATGAATAACTTACGGATAACAAATTTCTATCCAGTTCATAGTCGTTTACGATCCATTTACCTCCAATCGTATGAGATTATAGTGCGCACACAATGCCACGATGCTAGTCATCGAATTCCCAAACAGTTGTCCGAATGGTTTTCGTAATGCCGAGCGTAGCAGTCATTCTGTGATCGTGAGTGGCAGAAGCTCGGATCAAAGGCCCTGTGCGAATGGTCGATTCGAATCGAACGCACCTCCAACGAAAGACACCCATTAGTCAAGCAACCCGATGCTTGGCCACGGCGCGTTTCATTCGTTCGCAAGGAGCGGAATGCCTGCTCTTAGAACGGCAATATATTACGCCGGTAATTACTGTTAAACCGGCATCAATTACTATCAAGCGTCAGATGCGCGCGGAACGGATAACCGATAGTCCGGCGAAATACAAGCGTAGAAAGGATGACCAAGTTCGTGACCATCGGGAGTCGGCGAGGGTCACCTAACCGTTTTCTTTCGATCACACTGCGCGCGTAACGCATCACTTGCAAGGATACTGTCTGATCGATGCACGTGGAAACACTGTCATCCGTTTTAATTGAGCCGCTTTCTCAAACTTTATTGGTATACGTTTACGTATCAGAAGCGAAACAATTGGAAGAGAAATTATACATGAGGTGTTGAATTTGGGTCTAGAGATTGTGGAAGAGTTTTAGGACAGATAGGGTGGAACTAGAATAGCGCTCGACTCTTTGCACTCGAAGAATCTTTTCAGTTACAGACATTTTTGCATGTCTTCGTCGACGAAACTTCAACGATCGCAAACAGGAAGACAAGATGCTATATACGAGAGGATGACCATAAAAAGCGAAGAAATTGAGAAATTCATTCGCGATGCTCGTGCGTCCTTCAAAAACAACGGTGCTCGATGAGTCGATCAATGGCATTCCGTACACTGATTGCGTTCGTTAGCGTGACTCTTGTCATTGGAATAATTATTGACGAACTCCTTGACACGCGATACGTGGCGTAACCGTGGCCGCCTGTGCGCGCCGATGAATGTTGAACAATGTGGTTTGATTGGTGGCACAACTAATTGCGGGAACTATTGATTCTGACACGCCAGAAAAGATGCTCGTAACGTTTCTCGACTTCTCTCTCGCAGGAAGGGATAAATGGCATTGGTAATTAATGACGTTGGAATTATTTTCTAATTTAATTATTGGGAAATAGTAGTGATTGAAGGGACATTAATGGGATAGCGAGAAATCAACGCGTGGAATGGATAACGTTGCGCAAGAGGCTCGAAGCCAGAGATCATTTTTATTTAAATGATTATTACGGATCGACGTTGTTAGCGGATAATTGATGAGATCGTGACTGATAAGAGCGAGAGGCAGAGAAGCTAGCAGCCTCTGGAAAGGGAAAATAATCCTTCGTAAAAGATACTTTGCCAAAGATCGTTCAAATTCGAGAACACAAGAATCCAAGAGTACACGTAAATCTATGAAATTACTACGAAGAATTACGAACTGGTAATTTCAACTCTAGTAGCTCTACTCTATCTATCTGGTTAAGGATTCAACACACTCTGTACATTCAATTACTCACGGCTACCTGAGAAACCTACAATCTACCTGTATTATCGGTGAATCTTAATAAAAGTTGGCAACGAGTTTTGCGATGGACTGTACGCCAGCAGGCGAGCAGTTAGCATTAGCCACGATGACGAAGAAGGCCAGAGACTCGGTGAGATGATAGCGAGCGCGTTCGCTCGGTGCTCGCATCGGTCACACCACAGGTGACTCGTCGTGGTCCGACTGTGACCCCTGCTCGACCCACGTACCTGACTTCCACTCTTTCCCCTCTCTCTCCTTCAGCACCTCTCCTCCTGTTCTACCGACCAGCAGGACGAGAGAGGATTGTCGGTGCTAATCGTTTCTCGCGCACGAAGCCACCTTGCTCTTTGTCGACTGCCTCTGCTGGCACAGATAGCGCTTTAATCGTCCGAGGATTGTTCGAAGGGCGCTCATTCTCGAGCTAGAACCTCGACGAGCTAGCTGGAATCGGACGAGGTAGAGATGGGACCTTTCCTATTTTTCTGATAGCTGTGGATAGTACTTTGACCGCGGTAATAGCGAATTTTTGCGATGGTAGGTATCTCATTACAGCGAATTTTGGTAATGTGTATGTGCGATTAAATTTTTCTTTTTGTACGTGGTTCGTTGATTATCGGATTTAAATTATTCTGTTGTAATATTTCGTGCGAGGAGGAAATGAGTTTGAAATTGGAAATATCTTGGATTTCTTGATTGATGGAAAAAGATTGATTCCATCAAGAGACAAACGGATGTAGATAATTGAGAATTACCGAGAGATTGCAAATTACTTAAGCGATAAACGAAAACAAAGGCCAAAGGATCGTCTTTGATTTGAATGATAAATTACATTCTGAATTGCAGTGACATGTATGTGTATTTTGAGAAACTTTATGTGACTTCTGATGATTCGAGAAATAATTACCCAGCGTGACGAGTTGCTGGTTCGAGATGGTTTCAGATGAATTTTCTATCTTTGTTTCGCATAAACTTGCCAAGACAAACATGTCTATGGCACGATACTAACCGTCAACGTTACTACCCATTACATTTTCATTCCAATGAGACTTTATATTACTTGGGAACTATGAAACAGTAAACTAGTGTTCGCGTATAGTATAGCTGCGATACATATCAGAAATCTAGATACGAGTATTGTTGTAATTTATTTCTTATCCTTGAATCTTTCTTGCGTATCGTTTTATCGCTCGGAGTAAAATATTTCCAAAATTTGCCGTATCGTGTATCCTTCTGTATTTTATTCACTTTAATATTTATTTGACCAAAATTTTCTCTGCGATAATTTTTAGATGTACCTTCTTGTAATTAAGTTCACGAAGGATTCTTTATTTTATTTTAATTGATTGTATAATATAGTTACGTAACAGATTTCGTGAAATCACTCGCTATTTTCCTTGCGTTTATATGGATATTTAAAAGCGTCGAAAATTACCATATCAATTAACCCAAGACAAGAGTCACAGAACCCATTTGACATCATAAAATATCCCTCCGTCATTGCTTATCTATTTCCTTTCCGTAGCAAGCATTTTCCGCATTTTATCACTTTATCCCCGACTTTTTCTTGCGACTGGTTTCTCACGTCTTTGCCTACGGCCGAAGAACGCGACAGGTGAGAGAATCGCCGGTATTAATCGGTGCTCGTGCACGAAACGTCCACGAGGTCATCTACGTCGTTCTTTGTTTGTCATCCGTTCGTACTCGTAACTCGTCTGGTCGTCGGAGTTGAAGAGGGAACACGCGTCGTCGAAACAAGGTGACGGAGACAGAAAAGAGAAAAAGAACCGATGGGAGACAAGGAAGGAAAAAAATGACGGAGGAAAAGAGAGAGAAAACGGTGCCAGGACGTGTAAAGACTCGGTTTCCAGTTGTGGCTGCATGTGGAAACGTTCCAACCATTGGACCGGTGTGTGTAGGTGGTTTATTAACCTGTTTAGATGCATATCTAATCGGTTCTATCTTGGCGCGACGTTAAATGCTTCTGCGCTCGTCGCTCCTGCAATTTTCCACAGTGTCACGTTCGTTTTCAGCAGCAGCCAGTAACGAAACACCAACAGAGAACCTATTGGTTCTAAACGTGGATATTTCTTTTTGCTCTTTGCTGTATAGTTGGCGGAAGAGATATAGCGAGGTAGTAAAATCGGCTAGAAGCTAAATTGATATGTTTCGAGAGTTTTCAAGGATATTCCGAGGCGTTTTAGGATGTGTAACGACTCCGTGCTTAGAAAATTAGAGACTCAGACACTCGGAGATTTAAGAAAATAAAACAAAAATTGGAAAGGTAAATTGTAGACGACAAGAAGATCGAACGGGCCCTCTATAGAGTGCGTATGACTACAGGCTTAGGTTACGTCAATGGGTGTCGCCACTGAACGCCTTAATTTACAAGCTTGCTCCATCGGTTCCACCGTCTGTACCGTTTACTTTTGGCCGTGATAAAGCGATTACGTAACACGTTTTGCCCTGGAATACCGAACGAGCAGACGGTGAAACACGAAACGACCGAAGTCGTGGGAGTCGGTCGTTTTACACGCTTGTCGCGCGATTTCCGCGATTTCACGAGGTTTCTCCAAGTTTTGTCGAGATTTGCTCTCGTTGTCGTAGATCCTGGTCACTGCAAGCTAAAGATATTCGTTTCGCTGGATTGTAAGATGATTTTGTAAAGGAATTCACTGAAACTCAGGAAACCACTGTCTACAGTACAATCGCTACTACGAATCTATCGACTCGAAGATTCTATTTCTGTGCAATTCTATTAAAGCTATTATCGGAAACCTGTTAAAGGAACAAACGAAGTATTTTTCAACTGTACTGTAAGTCGTTATTGCAACACGTAATTCACAGAAAACTTCACTCAGCTAACCACTTCCCAATTACAACGATATTTAATTTCTACGATATGCTTCCTCATCCTATCTCTCTTACTCTTAAACTGAAAAAGTATTCTCCAAAACATGCCACTTCCTCCATTGGAATAGTATTTCGCGGTATCGGTCGATCTTCATCCGTGTCGGAGTGACACGCGAGTCACGCCCAGCATTCACGACACCTACGTCCTTCCGTCGTACGCTCGCGACCCTGACGAGAGGATTAGAAGAGTGTTCTCCCTCGCGGCGAGTGCCACCCATAGAAAGTGGACACCTACGTGCGCTAACCGGCGGAACAAAGTTCGCGAGCGTCCACGGAAGAGACGTCGACGAATACGAAGAAGCTGAAGAGGTGGAATGACCCCGCGGATCGTATTGTGAACGCGTACAGGGCCCCTCACGGAGGGTAACATATGCGTGATGGCCTGCGAAAGCTACGTCACGCAGGCACGCACCTTTCCTTCTCTTTTTCCCCGGCTGTCGTTTCCTCTTCGTCTTCGTCTTCTTCTTCTGCTCTTTTCGTTTCTCCGTTTGCCTTTTCGCGTAGCCTGCTCGTACGACGGGGGCTACGGAGGTCACCGTACGCTGCTATCTGCCACTAGCGGAACAAACGGTGAACAGGCTGCTTCTCTTCTTCCTGGAGCCTTTCGTTGCTCGCTTTGTAACCGCGACGATCGAGGGCAGGTGGAAGCGTCGGATTCCATGTGACGATGCTCGGAATCCATCGGGGGTCAATATAGCGTTGGCACGATAGTCGGTTAAGTTGATAGAGCGCTACAGTCGGATAGAACGGAATTACAGAATTTATTTCGAGTTATAAACTATCATCCGAATGATAAAAACGACCGCGTTAAAATATTTGATTACAGAGATTATGATATTATTGGCACTTTGATCTTCTTTTAGCCCTGCATGACTGGTATAGCAACTCGAGAGGATATCTTTGTTTGCATAATGATAGTTTTAGCCCCAGTAAGTGTCGTGGCTCACCGATGACCCACGTTTTCAGTTCTCGCTTTGTAATATCGAGTCACGCTCGTGCCACGGATTATAGACTAAGTGTGATGAAACCATGTATTCACGATGAAGTTCAATCTTAACTATAAGTTTATGTTTAACGATCGGCTAGCGGAATTATTCCGTTGGCCACACTGTTAAACGGCCAATTTCAGTGCATCTGATCATTAAAAAAACCATAAGGTAAATATACTTATCGTTGGTTAAGGCGCTAAAGTATCGGCAAGTATAATTTCACCTTTGTATGGTTAACGTTAGTTGTGAGCGAAGAAATTAAAAATTAGATTTTAAAATACAGGAAATTTGAGCAAAACGACAGCCGGATAAGGATATTGAGCAAACTTGGAAATACTTGATTACACAATTAATTCATTGTAATTAATTTAGAAAGAACTGTGATGCGGATTATTATAGGGAATTTATCGATAATTTGTTTATTTCTGTTTGTGCAAGAGCAACTACCGGAAATCGATAATTAATGCCGACGTTGCACCTAAAGCAACAAAAAAGTGTCTCGTACAAAAAATATATTAATATTGCGCTGTTAATTATGAAATGTTACTTGCATAACGTTAAATAATAGACGCAAGAAGAACACACATACGCACGATAAACAAGTAAATCTTACTTTTCAAGAAAAGAAGGATACAAAACGTATCTTAACTGAAAGATGTTAAAGAAAAACAGTTAATTGAAAATGTCTTCAAATAATTTTCAATGTTGGTTTCTCCCGTGTTTCTTTGAATCAAAGCCTATGGTAAAAATGAGATACACGTAATAAGAAAGAACTCGTGGCAAAAAATCTCATTAACATTCGAAGTAAAAAACAAAATGGATACTGCGTAAAAATACAGTTCTAGGACATGGACAATTGCTCGATGTACGTACACCTACAACAGATTCTATCGATGCGAGTTTTTTTTATACAATATCGATTTGCATATTCGGAATTAATTATTGGAAACAAACTATCTTCTTCGATATTACGGAAAGATTGGTGAATCATCGTTGCTCGCAGTTAACCATGATATTTTCCTTTTTCTTCTTTTTACGTTAGTTACTTTGAATAAAATATCTTTACACGTCTGAAATATTTATGTTCTTTAAAATATGCATAATGCGTAAAGTAGCTCTACTATCGTTCGTAGTAAAAATGTAGAAAAGCTAGATTTATACATTCGTAACGTTCATGTTTCCTTCTCACGTTCTCACAAAACAGATTTTCCTTCTCACTTATTAGACTGTTATATGTAGAACTAGGCATTTTTCCGCTCTAATATAATATGCAAGTTTGCGATAAATTAGCTCATCGAATTATATTTACGTAAGAGCCTCCTATAGTAAGCGAACGAGGTTAAAAATCAAATATGTAGGATCATCGTGTGCCACACGTACGCACAGAATCACCTCGGGAGAACGCTTTCAATCACCAGCACGTGTTCCAAGTCCCACATTTGAGAGACACACCTCGCTGTATCGCGGTCGCGTGTTCCTGGAGGGATGTTAATTAACCAGAACCGTAATAAATTCTATCGTTTCCCCTTCTTTCACCGAGTATTTTCTCTGCTCGCCTCGGCTAATAAACGCTCGCCAGTCACGTGATAGTCCATTGTGTACCGCGGTAGGCCTTCCACAAATGAAACAGCTGATTCGGCCGTTCTCCATACGACCAAGGTTACGCCTTGCTAAGAAGAACACGCGTTCTTATTATATCAAGTTAACCTAGCTCTTTCATTTCGATTGTGCATTGACTGGCGAATAGCCGATAATAGGTCTCAGGATGATTTTGCAAAGTTTATGCTTTTGTTTCTCTTCGAATTGATTTTTCATTGTACGATGATGAATCTGTAAATTTGGTATTAAGTTTGTGAATGACAACGTTTATGATAGGCGACAAACGAATACGAATATGAAGATTCCATTTTTATTAGAAATATCTTCACTAACGATAACACAAGTAGGTTTTACCTACTTTGAAAAGAGCAGCGAATTAAAAAGATGGAAAGTGCTTGGAACCGGGGCTACGTTTTCTTCAACAGTTGTTCGTAATATCACTAGCATAAAGTGTACTCTTTTCTACCAACTTCTTTTAACCATCGTACGCTACTCGTTAACCACGAAAATCAATAAACGCGCGAGGATATAGAGGCGGTAACGAGAGTGAACGTACAAAGTGAAGCGAGGGGCAAGGGGAAGTTGGTATTACGATTAAGTAGGTGAAGGCACTGGAAACACGCGAGCATCCCGAGGGATAGCACCCAGCGATGCTACCAATGCAGAACGAGATCCCGTGGCGTGAAATATGGTCGCGATGAGATCGGCGTTACGCGGCGATCAAAAAGCTGAAATTACAGACGTTCTGGTATACTTGGATATCGTCTCGTTCTCGAAGCTTCGACCGTGATTCGCCAGCTACAGACGACGCCTATAAATTTCTATCGAAGCTCGCTTAAAAATTCTCAGCTCGAAATAATCGATCCGCCGTGGACGCGTTTCGTACGATCGAAAGTATTCATAGTCGAACTCACGAAACAGTACAAACGCAGGACGAATGCACGCACCCACATGAACCGTCGGCGAATGACATACGCAGAGGGAAACCGGCGCACCGGCTACTGCATTATGCATTAGTCATGATTACAAAGTAAGTGGCGTGCTCGTGGCGCGTCTATAGTAATAACGGCGTATTTGCGGTACTTATGATTTTCTACTTGAAACGGGCATAACCCGCTTTAATGGCGCAGGCCAGCCCTCCTGGTCGCGCATAACTTACGGCAGATTTACAACGCAAGCGGATCCCTAGCCGCTGCTGACGCCGTGCGTTGATCGTGTTAACGCCACGACACTAATCTCTCTCTCCTGCTTCCTACGTTCGCGTTTCTTTTACGCCGACGGTACGGCCTCGACCGGCCTTTAAAGGTCGTTACGCTCGGTAATTATTGTCGCCCGCGACACACCACAGGCTACGAGGACGATTAATGCCGGACGCTGGTGGTGTCCACTAGGTTTTATCTTGGGCGAGCTCGTACGACGTTATTTTGTTCCAATCCTCTGCAGGAGAATGTCGTTTGTTATGGAAAGTAGCTTTATGAGACGAGTTGGAGAGTTGTCGCAGCTTTTTGACTGCTACGGTTGATCGTTGATCTTTGATTAGAATCTTTCTTGGACCGACATTTAAGAACAACGGATACAACGCGCTGGATATCGTTCGTAACGAATAAAATGGCTGCAATAATGTTAGAAAGTGGGTTCTAGAGATCTTCGACGTGGAAGAATTTTGTAGAACTTTTTGATCGTTCGTACGAGGACGATCGAGAGGCTCGATGATTTTTACTCGTTCTATTGGTAATGTACGTTTAATGTAATGTAATGTTAATGTAATGTACGAATGTAGGTTTAGCGAGTTTTCGAGGCTTCTATTCTGTCTAATTAGAATTGCGGAATTAATCGACAAACTAACAGAAACCCATATAATTATCGATGCTACAGGTACTCAAACCATCAACTAAAATTAACCGTAGAAAAATGAGATTGGAGAAAGAAATTCCAAGCACGTTCATTGTCGAGCTAACGAAGCTTCTGCGAAGATAGCAAACACTAAAAATCTACATACACCAGATCTCCCATAATTTTTGCGACTTATGCGCCAACGACGGTCTAAATAATGTATTCTCAAAGCAAGAACATTATATAGCTCTCTGAATACCTCGTAATAAAAAGGAGAAAGGCTAAAAAGATGGAGAAAACAACGACAAAAGTCGTGAAGAGATCCATTGCCATCCGTAAGTTACCAGATACTTGTTAACTTTAATGACAATCCCTTTTATAATTACAAATTCAATTGTCACCATTCTATATATTCTATCCGATAAAAATACTAAATTCCTAGCGACATACGGATGCTGTACACTTTGCAATTAATGCTATATTCAAATGTTCCTCCACCATGTTCAACTCGAATGGTTTAGAACGTACAGTAGAAACGTTTAACACAGGGCGAGGAAGAAAATCGTGCGTTTTAAAGATAATGGCTCGTCGCGTCGAGGATTTATAATGACCGGCTACGTGCAGCGGAGGGCCGCCTTTATCGTTCATTAACCACCACGCTAACCCCGGATGCGGATATGCGAGGAAAGGTGCGTGCACGCGTGCTGCACGCGTTCAAACCTCGCGGAGCAAGCGATCCATCGGCTGTTTTTCTGGCGTGGCCAGCCTTGCGGAGGCCGCAGAGGAAACAGCAGCTTCCGCTCTTTCGCGTTTCAACCTTTAATCATGATGACTGGTCTCGGTTAAGACCTCCGTGGCGTCAGTAGCACGCGAAAAATATTCGTCGGTGCTTCTTGTAATCGTAGCCTGCGAGATAATTGGCTTTGGATGATGAATGTTTCGGTTTTCAGGGCTGTTTAATGAAGAAAACGGTCTTTATTTTTGCAACGATGATGCTTCTCATTTTGGACGGAGTAATGGTTTCGGAGGCAAGTCGTGGAACGTTCTTATTTCGTGGTTGAGAGGAAAGAAAATAAAATTCTTTCGTTCTTTTATTTATATCGGTAAAATATTACGATGTTTCGCGTTGAAAATTATATTTAAAGTACACGATGAGATTGTCGTACGTTAGTACTAAATTGCGAAATTTTTCTTTTCTTTGGGAGCTTAGAAAATTCGCTGAGAACACGGCATTCTCTCGGCAATGTATTCCGAATTACGTGATCTTTGTTAGGACGTGTCACATCATCCCGGCTAATGAGATACGAATCACGTTTTCGATAATTTTTTACCACTCGAACATTGGAACCCGGAGGAAGTTGTTGAACTTTACAATCGCTGCGATATGCATACATACGTCAGGTGTGATAAGTGTGAATGACGAAACGCATCAACGATCAAGCGAATTAAACGATATCGTTTAGATTTTATTCGATTTGAAAGAAAGTATAAAGCGTGTCTCTGTTCGAATTTACAAACGACGATTACTCCGCCTTCGAATGAAAATCAGAGAAATGTGTTGCAGCGGCTTGGAAAAAAAAATCAGTGCATTGCGTAACGGAGATGCAGGAGTGAAGATTGTGAATGCAAATGCGGATTGGGTGCGGTCCAGGCGAATAACGTATGCACGAGAATCGTGTTGAGTAATTTTTATCTATACTACTTTGACTATCTCGATGTTCATGCATCGAAATATGCTAAGAATGACGACGTAGAATTTGCATAATTCAATTATTTCCAACATAAGAGCTTAGAGTATCGTTGAAAACGTGTAAGTACATCAGAGTTGCTTAATTCCAGTATTTCCTTATCGAACAAGATACATTCTCCGTAATAAAATATTAAGAAACCTAATCTCCGAGAAACGTTATTACATCGCTGCATTAATTATTATAAAAGTTTATAGCTCAGGCGATATTAAACACAATTTGATATGTATGTAATATCGAGATTGGATTAAGCGGAAAATCGAAGTCAACTTTCGTTTTGAATTCGTGTTGAATATATTAGATACTTTTCTCGGGAGAAAGTAATTTCTGTTCATAAATTTAGAATTTTATCGATTCGGATAGTGGTTTGAAATTCTGAGAGATTCCATGAAATTTAGGCGATCTACGTTCTGGTTTCTTTTCCATTGGTTATAATATGAAATATACAATTGTTATGTACTCGGTAATTCTCTCGTTGTTCCACTGATTTGTTTGTAAATTTTGTTTCACAGATGGCGAAGTGCTTGGAACTAGATCGTCCAAGAGGAAATGTATTTGTATTATGCGAATGTATCTAAACCTTGTTTCAATCGTTCTTTGTAAGAGAACTAAGACAAAGAAATTTGTTTTCTCAACACGTTTATTTTTCTTTCTTTTTTCTTCTACTTCTCTTCAAACACAACCAGTTAAAAAGAAAAACGTCGCTGTTTCTACGATTGAAGGATCGTCGAACTTTGTCTGCACTTAAAAAATTCCAACTGTTTCTTCATTCTTTCAAAGTTCTTTGCTGAATAATTACTCTTTGCGTAACTGTTTAAGGTTTCTTCCCATTCAAATTCTTTTCATTCAAAAATTGTATCACTTTAAAGCACAATCGCGGTTAAGCTTCGTCTAAAGTAAGTATTGAATCGCATGAAACGATCTTCATCCTCCGAATACCTTTTCATTATTTATTCTCCACAATTTCTCGCTATATTTAGAAACGAGCATGAACTCGCAACAATCTCCACTAGCCAGACGATTCTTAAGAGAGCCAAGCTACGATCAGTCATCTCTGTGACAGGCTTTCGATTATCGTTTCCCCTTCTCCTTTTTCTCTCGTTTTGGTCTCAGGTGTCCTCAACGAAGAGCAAACGTTAGCGAATCGGGTTCGCGTGGATTTCGTCGAAAAAGAGCGTCGAATTCGAGGAATAATTAACGTCAGCCAAAAGGTACGGTGCCATTTTTATTCCTGTCGCGAGACTCTCTATTCTTGACCTCGAGGGTCAATTCGTTTCAACGATAATCTCGCGAAATAATTTATGCCCACCGCGTATAATATAGATAGATTTCTCGATACTTCGATTTTCCACCTTTAGACCCACTGTCCACGAAGCGTAAGCATCGTCTATGAGACATGACGATACGTCTACGCAGGTGTCCGGTCTACGAAGCGTACAGCAAGATACATTTCGCGTCATTATTAAAATGTCAAGCGACATCGAAGACGCTTTCATCTTATATCACTACATTCGTTTGCAGCTGTAACTTACGCCTCGCTACTGAAAATGTTAACGTCTGTGGCCGTGACGAGAACGGATCGCTGCTGTTTCGTGGAAAGGTGCACATTATTTTACTATGACCGCTGCGTGGAAACGTATTTGCTGTTAACATCGACCCATCTAATACGCGTCTGTGAAAAGACGCTTCGTGCACACTGGGTCTTCGTGTCTAAACGACATTTTTCTATAGATCCTGCGATGATTACGTTGTCTGCAATCCTGTGATGTTTGATAGAGAAACGCGTTTCTCTCGCACGATTGAGAAATTATTTTTAATACACCGAGATTGTGATGATGTTCGTTTAAAATATGTTTAAATCATGGACTATGCTTGTTACTGGGATCAGATAATTTATGAATCTTGACACGTTGGCTGTTGATTCGATTTAAATTATTAATTCATTTTATTATTTCGTCATATCGAGATTGTTTTGTTTTGTCCAAACGTAACTGGATTTCAGATAAGTTTGACAACTTTCACAGCATCAGACAGGAAAAATTATCGTATTTCTGCTTGCTAATTTCTTCGACAATTCTGTCTGTGTATCTTTCACCTGTGTTTTTGAGCCAAGCGTTAATAAACCAGCTACCATATATTGCAACAATATTTGAGATTTTGTTTACGAAAGGGTAAAAACATGTAGGAGGCACAAAGTTCTTCCATTCGAACTCGGAAACAATATGAGGCTTCAGTGTGAAATATCGTAACGACGTGTTAATACGAGCTAACAATAGCGTGTCGTCGCACCTCGAACCTCTACTCACCTGCTATGAAAACTTACTTCTTTGAACTCGGTGTGTTCAGTTTTGTCACAAATTCTATACGTAAAACTCTCTCAATGTTGATACTGAATACCGTACAACTCTAATCAGCAAGTTTCGTGTGGATACAAAGTAATTGCTCCTGAGAAGAAGAATTCTATGGAAAATCCGTAAGTGAACATTTTTATCTTACATAATTTTTAATAGTATTACTTTTAAGCGAAATTATCGAGAAATTCCATATGCAAATGATTCGAAATTGTTTCAAATTGAACGAAAAAACATTTTTTTTCGATAGAGAACTTTTGATGAAAAGATTTTGTTAAAAAATCTCCTTGAAACGTCAGTTTTTGGTTTGATTACTCAATTGATTGAAGATATCAGATTATTAATTATCTATAGAAATAGACGATAACGAAGCTATTTATAGCGTTGCATTATTTTCTTCACGATCATTTCCGGTACGTGGAAACGACAAATGTTTGAAGACAGCTCGTCGACGATTTAGAAACGATTCACGTGCTGACTTGCAGTTTTCCGCGTACGACCATCGTAACTACAAACAATTTTTCACTCATCCGCAAACAACTGTATAGAATCGAGGGAACCATTGGCAAACAATAGTTTGGCGTTTCGACAGTTCCGTAATACGAGTTATGATATTTGCGGTACGTGACTTAGCCTTGCTACCGCGCTCATAAAAGTTGCGGTTCCAGTGTATGTTTCGAAGAGAACGTGACGGCATGCGCGATGGGAACGCACGAAATTTTATGAGCTTTCTTTCAGATAAGTTTAAACAACGTGCCAATTCGAACATAGGAAAATTTTAATTACGAAAATATTTTCGTCGTTTTTAAATATCTCGTGGCGATCCCACGTCTTCTTATAATTTTCATGAAACAATTCATGAGAAGAAAAAGAGAAAGAAAGAAAGAATATTACGTTTCTCGGTGGTATTTTTATCTAAACAGCGATACAATTACATTTTAGAATTTCAATTTCCTCTGCCATTTTATGAAACAAGCCTGTAATGAAATTTTAACTTTGTACTCAACGAGGCTAATTAGAGGAGCAGACCCAGTGAAGAATCACCCTTTTAACGGAAATATTGATCATCGAGGAAGAAGCGTAAATTCCACGAGAGTTCGAGACTCTTAACCTCGAGCAACTCGCTTCTCTATCACTCGATTATAGAACTTTTCAATTTCAACCCGCTCGATCCTTTATGCTGTAAAATAAGATCGGAGAGCATTAAATTACGGCAAAGCGTGTTTTACGATGCGCCGCGAATACACGTAAGTGTGAAGATACACATTAAACCGATTTTACAGCTTCTATGGGATGGTTATTCTGAAATTGGTAAAGTTCTAGCACGGTTTAACGAGGAAACCTGGAGAAAATGGAGGGAACGGAGAATCTGGATGAGGGAACATCGATCGTAAAAGTCAGTTCTATGACAGTCATTATCCAATGACTTCATCGTTTTCAAGTAGTATATTTACAGCTTCCCATCAAAATTCTATTAGATGCTGGCTTTTAATAGGAAACGAGTTCACGTTAGTTTTTTTTACGATCGTTCAGAGTATAGCGATGAAAATTTAAAGCCTCGTTCTTCGAAACGATCGATCTAGACAAAGAGAGAAACTTCATCGAGAATTTAATTATCGATATCATATATATTAGCGTTAGACATAAAATTAATCATTCTAAATTTTAAGCAACATTATCCGAATCTGACCTAGACTGTCGATCACCCACATATTTTCCAATGCCAATTAAGAATCGAGAAATCAAATAACTATAAATAACTTTGAACGCGATAAACGCTCTTAACGATACATAATTAATCCCGCGATATAATTCTCGAGGAACTACCACTTCATCAGTAACCAATCTGCGATAAAAAGTTTCCAATCCTCGAAAGTCCGCCTTATAAATTAACTCACGCATCGAATTCGTCTCGAACGATAGCGCTCATACGTGTACTTGTGCATCAATGACACGAAGCGGAATCACGAGGATCTCTCATCGCTTGAAACGATCGCGATCCTATCGTCCAACAAATTCGGCCGTGTGCACGAGTTACAGCCGACCATAAAATTCCGGCAATTTAACGGTGGCAAGAATTTATTGGATATTTTTGGTAGCTAATGTGGCCAGTGACCTGGACCCTCTCTCTCTCTCTTTTACTCTCTCATCACCACTTCCCTTAAATCTGATCATTCTTTTGATTCCTCGTACACCCTGGCCGAAAGCTTGACTGTCCTAAAACACTCGCGCACGTCTCAGAAACGCGGCAGATACGCGTCTTTACTGATCGAGCATGAAGATAATGGCGCCACGGACGGGTTCATTTATTGGGCGTAAATCTCGTCTCTCCGCCTAGCGGCGCCTCGCCTGGGTCGCCGTGTAATCGCGTCCTATACGGTTATCCCTCTTAACGTATTTCATCGAAATTCCTGGTGTCGAAAGACACCGTTTACACGCCGCGACGTTAAGGAAGCTTTACGACGCAGGCCGCGGCTACCGCCTCGTTACGAAACCGGTGTTAGGAGCAGGAAGAGGAGGAGAGTGGATCGCGAGGAAACCGTACGGCACGAGGTTGGATTTATCGACGACGACCGACCGGCCGACCGCCGAAATACGAGCCGCGGCTGACGCGAAGCCGCGGGTAACGTCGTCTTTCGACTCTCCGTAGCCCAGGTATTCGCAAACGAAGTTACTCGTCACGTGAGAAACCGATATTTTATGGATTATCTGATCGGAACGAGGGCTCGACTTTAACTCGCCGTTGGCTACGCTCGATGGATTGCTGTTGCTGGCTTGGAGAACTGTGTTGGGTGGTTAGGTGGTTAGTTCGATGGATTTGCCACGGCCAGGGTGAGGAAGGTGAATAATGAGTTTAGGACGGTGTGTTTTATGGGGGCGGGATTGTTTATTGGTATTTGCCAATGTTGTTGTGGGAAAATGAAGAGTTAGAAGGAGATCGACAGGTAGGATACAGACACTTGCAATTGGTGTTTGTGTAGAATAATCCAAAAACAGGATGAAATAGGGTGTACTATTTGTTAAAAATATAGGAAGATATTAGAAGCTAGGTGATACAGAAAATGATATTATACCGATAGATGCCTCGGTCGAAAATCGATAGATAATCAAAATTCGTTGGTTTATCAGACCCACGTGCGTCATACTACTTGGATCGAAGTAATATTCCAACTTCGTATCTATTTTCATATATTTATCGGTCTTAACGAATAATACATCCATTTTTGATATTAAAGGCTGCAAGATTGATTAGCAAATCGATTCGTTCTTCTGCAGGTGAGGTATCAGGTGAGAACGTGTCTGCAAGCTCTGGACCTCGTGGCGGCGATCGTGGAGAGGCGACCGATTTAGGCACACACACGGAAAATACCGACGGGGCCACCCTGGCCGCGAACACAGCGGTCGACGCTAGGGGCGGAAGCCCCCAGGGTGCCCACCTTTCCGGTGCGGCCACCCCCAGACCGCCAAGGGGAAGGAGGCGACAGAACCAGAATGGTCTCGACACTACTCAAGTAAGTTTGTACCAAGAGTAACCTAATTTGTAATCTTTAATGTTATCAAAAATATTAATTATCCGCTCGCACTCTTCATTTTATAATTTTTCCATTGATTTCTGCGATATCATCTTTCCAATCGTCGATAACGTGTCATTCTGGTTTATGCATCGAATTTCTCACCTGATACTCTTCCCAGAAATTTCTACGTCCCTGCGAGCATTCTCTGCAATCACGCACAGTCCGTCTAAAATTAATTCCAATTCAACCTGCAAAAATTACTTTAAAAGGAGGAAAACGGAAGAAAAATCTTGGAGGAATTTTACACACGATGGTGGTCGCGCTGTTTGCCTTCGAAATATCCAAAAGACTTGCGGCGAGCGCGATCTCGAGTGTTTGATTGCCATCGGGAACAGGCTGAAGGAGACTTCTCGAGATAGAGTTTACCAATCGAAGCGGTAGCGTATACACGTGTACACGAGCGGTCCCGTTCGAGGCAGACCTAGTCGGTGCTCTATGGCAGCGATGTCAAGCAAAGCCGCAGTGTCATTCCGTCGCTGACATCCTCGCGGCCGTTCGACGCTTCTGTAAACGCGGCGCAGAGGCCAAGAAAAGAAAGAGGGAAAAAGGAAAAAGTGTACGCTTCGGTGGCCAAGAAGTATCGATGGTCATCGTTCGGGAAGAATGGTCATCCATTGACACGTGAACATTTCTTCACAGCTACCAGCCGGTCCATGGGAAAGTAATGTCGGTTTGTGAATAGAAAAGTAAATCAATTTATTATATAAATATTACTGTATAAATTGTCTAAAACTGGTATGTAGTAAGCTATGAAAAATTTACGTTAATAATTCTTTTGAAAGCATGATGATTAACGACAGACTTACTATTTTCAAATTTGTTCCAAAAATATTGTTTCTGAAGTAAAAATATTTTACGTCTATAGCTACAACTGCTGGGAGTGAAGCGTTTTGTGAATATAAAACACTACTCTTATAGAGCTCGACATAACTTTCTCATCAACGCAATACTATCCTGCATCGTTTCAATGAAGATCCTCGCGTAGAAACAACAGTCAACGATAGAATTGACAGGGAATCTTGATAAAGCTGGAATTTAATGGATCCAGGCTGTTGATCCTTTTTAATCGATGTATCCATTAATTAGTACGGTATGCGCGTCAATGTTGTTCTATTTTGCTGATGGAGGAAGTATCTTGGATGTCGAAGATGAGTTCGTTCCGATGAATATGAATAAGAGATCGGGGTTAATTGGACTTGGATCAGATTGATCGATGGATTTTGAAAGGATGGACGACTTTAATCTGATCGGTATATTTTAATTGGTGAACTGTGTAATTAACGTGGATGATGTAATTCTTCTACTCGTTCCATCTAACTACTTTATTTTGAATTTCAGATTGTGATAGACAATTCCACAAGTTTCTTAAATACCCATCTTCTTCCTTTCTCTTATAGTTAGTTCCTTTGAAATCCATAAAACACTTAACCCTTGCGTGCCTTTATTGCGTCTTTCAATGGCTCACAAAATCAATAAGAAACACTAGGACGATATCCCGCGCGACCATAAAGAAACACGAGAAGAAGAGGACCGAAACAATTTATCATAAGATCGTAATTTCTCTTCAATTGCACGTATTAAACTCTGCAATTATAGCTACTAAACTCCTACCTCATCGCTCGTAATCTCACACCAATCTCGTCTTCCCAGTCGCTCGCCTAATTACTCCAAAGAAAGAAAAAAAGAAAAAACAGAAAGGAATATTAGAAACCTTCGACCTTGCACGTAGCGGCAAGCACCAAGATCCTACTTTCTCCAAAGCGTGGCCATCCTCCTCGACCTGTATCAATCCCAACAAATCGACCACGGTGGCAAATATTTCTCCATTTATCGTGGAATAGTTCTCTGGCTCGCGTTTGCCCAGAACTCTGTCCCTCTGGTCGCTTTTCTTTCGCAAGAAACTGGCAGAAACGGGTGGACGAGCGATTCAAGCAGACTCGTTCGAAGCTTGTACACGTTGGGATCGTGTCTACGTTGCGAGAACCCCGGCCCCTTGTCAGGAAGAGGTCTCGAGGCGAGAAAGAGATTTACCGTGGTCTGTTGGAACGGCTCCTCGGACTCCTCGGGGACCCTATTCTACGCCAATCGAGTCTCGTTCTTCTTGGTGTCACGTAGCCGTTCTCGCCGCCGAAGAGGAGTCAACTGTTACGCCACGCGTTGCCTTCATTACCATATCTCAGATGCAATCTGTTCCCGGGAATTAATGCGCACTTTGATATTTCCTGCTAGCTCGGATCCTCCCCTGAACTGCCTCTTAGAGCGGTTCAGGATGACGTTTCCCATGTCGAAGGACAGAGACGGAGTGGTGGCTCGTGCTGGTTTCAACAGGATATGGAATTTCAAAAGATTTTTCGTTTGCCTCGATCTGAGAGTTGCCTTTTGGTTACAAGGATTTTTATTGTTTTCTCGGTGGAAGGTGGAAGTGCGAAGATCATGGATGATTGATGCGTTTGATATTGGAGAGCGGAGGTACTAGGGATTTTTTTTATTTTTTCTTTTTCTTTATAAGGATACTGCTTTTTCTATATTGATGTGGCGAGGTAGCTGTTCGAGTGATCAAGTGTCGTGATTAATTGCATTTTAATTGGGTCTTTTAACAATGTGTTGTATTATAGCGTAAGGATGATTTATTACTTCTAGTTAATTATTTTTAAACATGTGTTGTGTTTAATGATACATTGACCTGTGATACGATACGTGTAATCTTACGAGGTCATTAATTTGTATCGTGAATTGTGTATAAAATGTGTGCTGCTAAAACGGAAGTATCAATGCGAATGTTAAGAGACACTTACGCGTGTTTTACAAGCTCATCGACTTATATGTAAAATTGCTCGCCAAATGATATCCAATTTAGGGAAGGATGTAAGTGGATGACGATTAAGGAACTCGTGAACAAATTGTCAGAGAAAAGAAATTTGCTTTTGTATGCATATCGAACAAAACGTTCAATGAACTTTGATTTCCAATTGTATTCCAGTGGGGAATCGAATTGGTGGACTTTCAAATTGTGTCTCACCACAGAATGTACATATTCAAGAACGATGTTTGATATTGGTGTTTCAGGTTAAAACAGAACGCCTTACACCAGACAATAATTCTACGTCGTCGAGGAGCGTGACGCCCTCATCCTCCAGCCACCCAGGAACGCCGCCAAATGCTACCCCCTTGGGTGGACCCGAGGGCCCACCACCACCCCATCACCTCAAACACATGGAGCAGATGATGGGACGAAATTATAGCGATTTTATGAGAAGCCTCGCTGCCAAGTACAATAACGCCAACCCTAATGAGTGAGTAGCTTGCTGCTTCTCTGAAAGCATCTAGCCTCCATTCCCTGCTATTAGCAGTAATTCAAATCAGCTTAGCTCTATATCTTCTTCCTTTTCTCGTATATTAGTTGAGACAATTTCCTATTTTTTATAATGCAACAAGAAAAAATGTAACGTGAATTGTCATCGTGACTTGTGCAAAGTTGATATAAATTTACAAGGGTCGTCCAGACTACCATCGTCCATTATACTACACGTTCACGTATAGAAGCCATATAAAACGACTGAATGTGTTTATATAAGTCGTATATAAGTCGTACAACATTTTGTGCTTAAATACCTAACACTGTCGTTGTACCACGCGTTTCAAACGACGATGCGGATGGAAAATCCCGCCGGTGACGCTTTTACGCTTTTCGAACGCTAAAAAATTCATTCGAAAGGAATTCACCACCGAATTACAGCAGTTGACGGCGATAGGATGACGAATGAATTATTGGTAAGATTATGGCTGCGGGAAATCAATGGGAAGAGAAGAACTGTACGTGATCGTAAGTATTCAGGCTGTCAATGACTCGTGACAGAGGAACTCAAAAAAGTGTATGCGATTTCATTCCAAATGATATTCATTGAATTTTTTTTTTTTTCTAAAACTTAAAATTTTGCTTGGTCAACTTATAGCATGATCGATAATGCTTCGCAAAAAACGATGATTTAAGATATTGCGTAAGACGAGGTTATGTGAACTGGCGGCGGAAGCGTATGACGAAGATGTAGAAAAACTTGCATAATGTTACGCTATGTGTTCAAGTAGAGCTGATGGTTGTATGGAAAGTTACGAATCAAAAAATCTTTTTAAAATGTATTATTTTCTGGATGACCCTCGTATTTGGCGGTAAAGAACGAACAAGCTTCAAATGCATCTTGAAAGGTGAAAATTTGCTAAAATTTGGAAATATTGGAAAAACGCAAACCATTTGAATAGAGGAGAGTAGTTGATAGAGTCGATAGAGTCTAGCGTCAAGGCTTGTTGCAAGGTTATTCAGTTATTCTAATCGAAGATCATGACGAGAAAAAGATCGAAAAATACTATTTCGGCGGTTAGAAGAACTTCGATCGATCGAGATCGACGAAGATTTCTCAGTTTCTTGCAACGAACACACATAAAACGAGCTATTCTCTCAAACGCAATCATCCGGTATGAGCGCAACAGCCGCAGCTAACGCCACCCGGTACTATTTAGAGAGTATGAGACCTTGGGAATCATAACGCTTGCCTTGACATTCTTCATACTGTGTTCCGTGTGCATACGTGGGAACGATGGGAAAGACGTAAGGAGCGATCCTCGACGAGGACACTGCGCAAAGCCGACATAGGAAAGGGAAAATATTGATCGTGTTGTTACGCGCATTGAAATATCGATGCTCGTCCAGAGTGGACAGAGTATCTTGCCGGCGTAGAATATTGTCGCGTCTAACCGGTTGCAGGTTCGCGGACGTGTACATCGACTTTCAACCGCGCAGCTTCCGGCACTAGACTCCCAGCTCTGGCAGAAGGTACTTCTGATCGGCCGAGTAAAGATCCGCGTGACGATGAGATCCTCGCGATGCTTGCGATCTGTGGCATTTCCAGGAGAAAGTGCCTCCTTGGTCGTTCCAAGTCACTGAATAAATATATGCCGCGATGAGCAAAATTATTAGTACACGTCAGTTTTTCTTTTGAAATCCCCTGCAGATTTGCGAAAAACGCCACTGTCTATCTAATATCCGTGAAATTGCCATTTCATCTCGTTTCTTAAAACGACTATGTAGAATCTTTATTTCAGAGAATCGCATTGTAGAATCTTGGAGGTAACATCGATTGCAAAACTGTTCTAGAATCGATTCTTGCATCGATTTTACAATAATTTGCAATAATCTTATATTTCGTTCAGATAAACAGAAATGTGGAGAAAAGCTGAGATTTCGTGGGAGAACTTGTTTGTTGGTTGCCTGGACACGGGCATTCGTTCTCTATAATGCAATTTCCAGTAAATGGTACTTTACGCTGAAAAATTTTATTGCATAATGTTGTTCGATGTGCTCAGTGAACTTTATTTTCGAGATTCGCGTTAACCATCGTTGGAATGTAGAATCGTTTAGGATTAATTTATGAGACGTGTAGCTAGGTGTTGCATTAATGTGTTACCTTAGGAAATTTTGGTCCATGATATACGCAAGAATAGACACGATGATAGATATTTAATAAGCAAGAAATTCGAGTTCGATTAAAGAGAATTTTATTTATTTGTTCTTGTACAATTATCCTGGACAATATATCCATACGTATCTGTGCGCGCATAATACTCGTTTTTATTGCGTAGTAAAATCGTAAATCGTTGATACTTAGTTTAGCGGTTAAAACTGTCACAAATTGTCAGCTATAAATTATATCTCATTCAGAGAACGATTCTCTTCTTTTATTAACATTGCAGACATGGGCGATAATAGAATACTAACGATATCTCGCTGATATAACTCGTTGCCTTTAATAGCTCCAGTGATGCAGTGCAGAGATAGCCTAGAGATAGTCGTATAATTATTTCATTAACTCCAAGCTGAAACTTTCGCCATTCTAATTAATATATATATATTAATATCCCCTGTTATAATTGCCGTATCAATTTTTGTATATATATTAATATCCATTACTAAATTAATATCAACGAAGAGTATTAATCAAATTCGCAGCTACTTCAGTTCACCAAGGAACGGCTATCCTCCAGGCTTAGATCCAAGGTTCCCAGGATTCAAAACTGGCGCCACACCCTTCGTCGGTTTGATGGCCCCGTTGGGTGCACCGCAACCGTCAACCGTGTCCACCACCTCACCCCTTTCCAATAAGGATCCGAAAGAGCAGAAACAAGACAGTTTGTTTGGCAACCCCGTCTTCCCACCCATGTTAGATATGTCGTCGACGCAAGCGCTTTTGCACATGGTGAGGACTGCAAATGCAGCACAGAATGCAGCAGAATTAGAAACGTACCTCAAAGGTAACTTACGCACGATTTTATTGAAACATACATCTACGTGATATTTTTGTATTATCTGTTATTACGACTATTAGAGTGTCAATTATGGAATTATGAATGTTAAGAAACGAATATTTGTAAAATTAATATTATTAAATAATATTTCGTAGAAATATGTAATTGTATACATGCGATGAGAAATCGGACACAGTTAGAAAATAATATTTTTAATGTAACGTAATACGCAGCTGGCTCGAAACTGTTTATAGACTAGAGTTGATTACCTGCTATTAAAATTCTCGGAAAATGTTATCGTTTTTATATTTTGATTACACGCCGCACGTATTTGAGACTCGAGCGTCGTTCAGTAACCTTCAAGCGTTTAGTTTGTCACCGACCGGCATGAGCGTAACACGTCGTTTCGTTATGAAATCACTGGAATATCCATTTTATTGCGAAAATTAACCGAGAAGACAGCTGTTCAAACAATTTCGTTCTACAAGCGAAGTCTTCTTTTAATTCGTGAGTAGATTTTTAGCTAGCATTGACATTATCTTACTGTTGCTCGACACAAAAGTTAAAAACAGATGTAAATTCTAACTTTACACGTCGTTTACTGAAACACTGTACTAAAGTATCAATTATTTACTACGCGAAGCAAGTTATAGGATAACAGAAACGAAAGAGAAGAAAATACAGAATAAAACATTTTCTCTAATGCCAACCTTGAAATGTTAGAAATCAAATATATAACAATATAATGCAAATATATAACTATAATCGTTTTAAATATAAACTGCAAGAGGCTGTTCGAATCAAATTCCCAAAATCTTCAATAGTGAAATTCTATCGAATGAGATATCATGCGACCGGTTTTAATTTATAAATGCAAAATACTCGCACACTGTGTGTTCTATAAAAATGTAATTCAGATAGGAAGCGAATGGTTTCAGGAGAGCTACACCTATTTTTTATAATACAACAAACACACACACACACGATAAAAGTAATATGCGTTTGTAGATTAAAACCGATTATCTTGTCTTAGGGAACTGAAACTTTTTTATTTTAAACGTTCTAAACTATTCGTTTACAAAAGTCTTTCGCGTGTGAATAAACAACAAAGTATACTCTTAGATAGCGAGTACCGCGTAATGATAAGTGAATTATCTTTAATCAGGTGCGAACAAAAGAGACGCGGGTGTAACGAGTCCTCTGGATCTCTCGAGTCCAGGTGGCTTTGCTCCGCGGAAGAGGCAGAGGACGGAAACTAGGAGATCGGGAAGCGTTTCTCCGAAGCCGAAACCAACCCCTCGGCCTACCACACCACCCCCAGTCAGGTGTCCATCCCTATGTGGTCACATGCCCTGCGGTGATGGACAAGCTGTCAATCGATGGACCATCGAGGACGTCGTCAATTACGTATCGTCGATCGATATTTGCGCAGAGTACGCACAGGTAAGTCATTTAAACGTATTTACATTTTCTTAGCTCGTTTTGGGGATTTTTCTATTCTCGAAACTGCACAGTAGAACCGTAAATATGGCAAATGGCGATTGCGACATTTACTACGGCAAATAAACGCGGTGCCTAGTGTTTGCCAAGTTTCATAAGAAGCGCCACGGGCGCTGGGAAAACTTTGCACCGTGATGACAGAGGTGAACCAATCGAGGTTAGGCTTTTTTAGCGCGAAATTGTCAGTGGAGGTTGGGTCAGTCTGTTTTATTCGCGTCAGGAAAGGAAGACTTCGGTTGCGATTTATCTAGATGATCGGTCATGATAATCGTCCGCGATTTAAAGGAAAGTTTGCTGCATATATATTTCGCATTTTTTAGAAGTTATCATTCGATTTGATTTACGATTAGAAGGTAGATATCTGACACGAAATAATGATAATTGGAGCCGTTAGAACGAAAGATATTAATAAAGAAAATTTGATTCATTAGCATTGACGTTTAACGAGCTGCCGAACATGGAAATATATATTACTTGTGGTTTTATTTCTGAAAACAGTTTGCTTTAAATTTAATGTAGTCGTAAAAGTGATCGTAAGACGAAGGGTTAATAACGACGGTTTATTAGTTCATTAGCTATGCACTTAAAAACGAGATTGACACGACAATTCCTGGTATTGCTACTCAAACATCCATCAATTACTCTATATTTTAAACCTTAACCGCCCATTACGACTTGCTCGATGCTATCGTACTCGGTGATCATAATGAAAAGAACGGGTCACCAAAGGCTACGCTTTTAATTGCTTCGGCGTCGCTCCGATTTCACCGAGAAATTTCTCTCTATGCTCGCGGTGTCTCGCGAAACACCGAGGAAATACCAAACGATTGGCAGAAAAACGCGTGGGTTGTTGAAATCGCGAAACTCGAGCAAATGACCGACGACAGCGAGAATAGCTGGAACAAATGAACGTGGTAGTTTGGAGAACGTGGCAGTTTTAATTGCTTTTGAAAGTGGTTGGCGTAATGAGGCGTATCGAGATCCGCCGTGCAATATCGTTTGAGCCTCGAGAGCAGCCTCCTCTCTCGACTTCCACGTCGTCACGTCGATGAGGCAACCGGAGGAGGTCTAGGAAGCTCTGAATGACCTAACATCAGTCAATCCGGACAGTCTGGCTGGCATCGACCAAAGAGATGGCTGTTCTCCGGTTAGGAGAGCTCTATAATGACCCCTCGAAGCTAGAATCGACCCTGCACCCCTCTCTGATCTCTCGCGTCCGCACTTTCTCCCCCTTTTTCGCCACGAGAGCTGTAACTCTCTCTCTCTCTCTTTTTCTCTCTCTCTCTTTCACTCTCTTCTATCCCCGGGCGAGCATTCCGCTGCGAACGTGAAGTTATTCGTAATCGTTGGCGGTGTTCGCTCGTTTTTGTTGTCTTTTCACGTGGCAGATTCGATGGAACGGGGAAAAGTTGTCTCTTCTGGAAAGCTGCTTCGACACCCTGTTCGAGTATTAGTGCGCTCGTTTGTTTGATCGTTAGCCGACGCTTAGTGAAAATACGAGTGGCTGCAGGATGTCGAGGGGAATAGAATCGAGTGAAAGGGTGAAGTTGAAGTTTGAGAGGACGAGACGTGCATTTGAATTTAGGAGCGCTGCAGGGTTAGACTGTTAGATAACGATGAAGATATATGTATATGCGGATATTTCTTTGCGAATAGAACGTTTCACTATTGTAAATTTAGAATTATGAAATTAAGTTCGAGATTTTTATCGTTTCGGTATTATTTGATCCTTTAACGATGCTATTGCTGGGAATTTTGCAAGCAACGTTTACACACGCATAATTCTACTTCGCCAGTTCATTGAAAAAGGCAGAAATACACCGTTACTTCGAAGTCCATATTTTACTCACAGAGAGATACGTAGTTTCCTTTATCGTTCTAACATCAATCTTTTCTAATAATTTTTCTTTAATAAGATAATAATGTAATAACTTAATAACTTTAATAACTTGGAAATAGAATAAATTAACATTTGAATTAATATAGCAATAACCGCGGTAATTTATACATCCGTTTACAACGTCAATAGATTTCTAAATTACGCAATCACTCCTAGAATAATCCGATATTCTCTCGAACAAACGACCATGTCCGACAATAAGGAATTAACATCGTATCTATCATAATGCTCTTCGTCTCTTCGAACACTTCTTTCTGTAATTATTTTTGTCTTTGTAATTCTTTTTTTTCATTGGCATTTTTAAACCCTGAATGAGAATCTGCCGCGTCCTTTCATTCCTTTTCATTCGACTCTAGTAATCCTTCATGGTGTCACGCAACCGGTTCAAACCACGTTTTTGTGAACCGTGTCTGATTTTAATCGCGTAAGTGCGATATTCATTCAACCGAGTATCCTGCTCGATCATCGTCAAAGACACGATGGATTGTTTTATAATTAGAGCTTAAACCCGACGCTATAATTATGGATCTGATAGCGGTACGGGCAAATTGATTAATCCCGGACAATTAAGCGTTACCGAGCTCGTTAGCATGAGCTGGTATTCTTACTAAGGCTCACCGTGTCACGAGCTTGTTTCTTCCACTTCTCCCGGGCTCTGCTTTCTCCGAACGAAGTTATTAACCTGTCACATTGACCACTCAAAATTGTCAAACGTCAAAAGGATTCTTCGTGATTCGATCGCCGTGAATTCTTTCGTTGCAATTAGTATAAAAGACATTCGTCCCTCTCTTTTTCTTTCCTTTTTTCTCTCTTTGCATTCTGATCTCTATCGAGGAGAAACAAATTGGTTACACGTGTAACATTAGCTTTGTACATATTTTTGTACCAATGAATTCTTGTAGAATTCAAACGAACAAATCTCTCTATTTTTTTTTTTTTTTTTTACTTTTACCTATTACAACGATCCATTCCACTGTCTACCAAAAGAACAACCACGCTTCATCTCTTTTCGTCAAAGGAAAAAGAAAACATTGGCTGAAGTAAAAAAAACGTGTTCTCAACTATAACCATCGTTCATCGATTACCGTCTCCACGACGTCTCAACTCGCGTCTATTTTCAATAAAAACACGAAAGTGTTTCTTCATCCGGAGCATCCGAAAAATTCGAAAGCGTCGATTCTTCGAATCCTCGGCGTGTGTTTATCCAGCGCGATGTGGCGCCCCTTCCGATAACACGGTCGATTCCATCGAGAACAAGAAACCTCTCACAGCATCTCCGTATGACGTTCTGAAAACACGGTCGAACGATTCGGCTCGATTTCGAGGCGTAACGTGGTTCCTCGAGGGCTGCCAGTCCCGATTATATCCACGAGTATCAGGCCTCGTTTGCCGGTCCTCGAAACGTCAGCCTGTCAGGGCCGTAAATTTTTGCGCGGGCACCCATCTAGACATGCATATTCATGAACACTGGATTCAAAAGGGGAAGACATCGAGTATTTCGATCAACCATCCCAACCGATTCGAGAATGACGAGGGATCAAATACGAATGTATGTAAAGTATACGCTTCGATCAAGACCTTCTCTTTCTACGTCCTTTGATTTCGTTCGCAGCGAATGAGTCGCGAATTTCTGAGGGTTTTCGGTGGCTATTTCTTCTTCTGTGCATAGATGTTGATCGAAATCATTGCAGATCCTCCGTTTCTTTGAATAATTAGCGCAATGAATTACTTTGTGTAATTGTATTTTCACTTCTCTAATATTAAATCCTCTAGAAGATTTGTAGAGTTTTAAATATAAAATATAATATCCAGAGAGTTTCTAAACTAATGCTATTATTCAATATGAAATTGCCGATACCGTTGCCACAAAACCATTTCCACGCGAATCTCGAAACGAGTAACCGAGTCATGTTGCTCTATAAACTTGCCAGATATTACTCAGCAGTAGAACCTAATATGTACACATCAAGCTCGACGAGGAAACAATTTTTAACCCGGAACGTTAGCAATATCTAAATAAATACAAGTTTCCCACAAAATTTAGAACGATATACCCTGTAAGGTCCATAAATCATCGTACACATCAAGAAAGTACACGCAGAATTCTGCTGGGATCTACAAGGCGAGCAACGAGGGAACACAAAACCTGTGCAATAATCGGCGCGGATATCGAACCGAGCAATTTATCACATCATAAATCCGCTCGAAAAAAGCATGATAGATCGCGTACAGCTTGTGTTCGCGTACGGTTTCGTTGAAACTGCCTCGAAAAACGTTGGCAAAAGTTCACTTGTGATCGACGACGGAGGCGGGACCAGGTTCTCGTGACGAATAGTAGATAGTGGAAGCACGAACGTACGATTTACAAGATTCCCCCAGTTCGTAAATAGCGAGCCGCGTCGCGGCATCTCGAGATTATCTTATAAAGGATACCGCGAGCGGGTCTGATCAACGGTGAGAGTAGATCGTTCGGTAGAGATCCCCGGTTGGAATTATAGCGTCGATCCTTATCTAGACCTGGAATAGTGGCGCGACCACGTATATACGCTCACTTTCGTTCGAACGAGAACGAGAAACGCCAAAGCGAACGCGGCGAGAAACTGAATCGTCGGGAAATGTAAATAATTGCCACGAGGACTGCGTACCTAATTATCGCGGCGCGTTTGGCACTCGCGATTTATGATCGCTCGAATAGGTATACGTTAAGAGAAGAGCTTTTTAATTGCCTGTTAATGATACCTGCTTCGAGATTTTGCACGTTGTTTCGCCTTCAAATCGATCGTTCTTTTGTCTAATAGATATTTTTCGATTTTGACAGCTTCTTTTTGTACCAGAAATACCAGGAACGGTGACAGAATTTTGAAATAATGTAGTTTAAAGGTTGATTAACGGGGGAACTTTTTCAGGAAAAAGGGCTAACTTACAAAAATCTTGATCCGAGGCAAATCGCTTAAACGGTTTCTCGCAGAGAATCTTCACACTGCGCGCTATACTTCGCCAAATTAGAAGCAGTAACCGCGAATAAAGGATGATTACCTCTCCCTCTTCCTGTTCCCCATAACCGCCGAAAACCGTCCGTAATTCGCCATAAACCGCAAAGTAAAACATCTGAATTTCGCCTCGTCTTTGATACAACCATTTAGCAGTGGAATCACGAGCGAAAAAGGAAAGAGTATAGAGAGACGATAAGCAGGCGAGACGTAATTTACGCTAACAAGAGGCGTTCGAGTCTCGATATAAGAAACTCATAAGGAACTGAACGTGTTTCGGGACCTGTAAAGAGCGAGAGGGAAGAAGTGTTTTTAAAGTGGCCACATTGAAGCATCCTCGAGGAACGTGTCCCTCGTGTGTGCACTGACGCGCAAAAGAGGCGAAAGACACTTGGTCCCAGGTCGTTAGAAAGTCATGAATGCGAATCGAATCGGTTCGTACGTCTTTCGTGATGTGGCACACGAGAGGATATCGTGTCTTCACGTCCCACGCATCCTCTTCGTGCAAACTCCTCCGTACGTTTTCGCTCGCGTTTTATCGGCCTCGTGTGTGCCTCGCTTGTAGACCATTCCACACCTTTGTTCTGATCGAATGGGCAAACTGCCAAGATTCTTCCGCGAGAGAGAAGTATGAACGTCGTTTATCTCTTAAATGTGTCGATTGTGCGAATAAGATCACGGGTTTGTTTTAGATATTTTAGTTAACCGTAGATATATTTAGGAATTTCCAACATTTCAATACCTATACCGTGTGATTTGTCCAAATATATAAGATTCAAAGATACATGCAATTTAAAAACAAACTGAATGCTCGTCTACTAACAATCGCGAAAATCTACAAGAGGACGAAGCGTCTGCAAAATTTCAAATGATAGCGCGCGATCTTACATCGACTCGTATAGAAACGGAGAAGCTGACACGACGAGATAGCATGCATCGAACGCATGATTCTTCCCGGTTTTAGAAATCCGTTGGTTTCCTCGGCTCTGGTTGCTCCGCTTTCGCTCGATCCTCTTGAAAAAGCTTCGCCCCAGCGACCGCTTACGCAGATCTATTTAAAGCGCGAGCAAAACGAGGTAGAAAGCCGCGCACCTCATCCTCCGCATCTCGCCCAACATGCAAATCGTTCATCACCGATTCCGCGTGCGCCGCTCCAAAAATGTCGAACCGTCAGACACATCTGCGTGCCGTGCAATTACCCCGACGTAGTCGTGTTACGTCGTGCAGTGGTTATACGCGTACCTCGTCGTAAATCGTAGATTCGATGTAACGAGGAAGCCCAGATTCACGAAGAAGAGAAGCCAGGCGAACGATCTAACGGTTGCCTCCTCGATCTGGAACGATTTTGACGCGTCTCTCTTTCTAGAAGATCATTCGACACGCTCGGTTCGTGATCGACGCGCGATCCCCGGATGAATATTATCGCCTATTAATGATTAATTGAACGACGTCCGACAGGCTTAGCCGCGAGAAGCGCACCGCTTACGCGTTGCCTCTGCATCGAGAAACGAGAGGTCGACCCGGGTCACATCACGCTCCGCGCCGAATCGTTAGAAAGTCCGCTCTGAATCTACGTATTAACCTCTTCTTTCCTTTTTCCTTCGTGTTCAGCTGCATTTCTTCCCGTCTTTTGAGTTGCTCCTTTTAGACGGTTGGTCGGTCTTTTTGGTATGTGAAAGGTTGATTTGGCTGATTGGCTTTGGTTTACGTTGCCTACGGGAAGTAATCTTTTTACGAATCGCTATTACACGTAGTGTCTGAAGGAATATTTAAGTGCTAATTTGTTGGATAAAAATCGAGATCTTCTTCGGTCTTTTAATATAGCGTAATTGTTGAACGCACATGTATTATTGCGCTTATATAAAAAGAACGTAGTGCTGCTCAATGTTCTAATTCCATCATTCGTCTCCCTCGTTTGACATTTTTCTCTACATTGATAACAGAGTTATTATTAAGAAACACGCTTTGTTTGCATTATATATCTACTTTTAAGAAGAACTAAATAAAAAATAATGTAGTAGCACGTCGAATGACCCTTGAATTTGACATTTTTGACGTCTGGCGTAACCTCACAAATGTTCGATCGAGTTGAAGTCGTGAGATTGATTTGGTCACTCAATTACATTAACATTCTGTTCCAGAAGAAACGTCTAAATTACTTTAGAGGAATTTTTCGGATCTTTATCGTGTTGAAACGATCGCTCTGTTGGCATTTCCTCGTTTGTGAACGGAAACGCGCGAGTTTGTGAAATATCCCGATACACGAATCTACGCGTAGTTTCTTTTATTTGTCTTAGCGAACCAGGACCGTTCCGCGTGAAAAACTCCACGCCAGCGCGTTATCACCGTTAAATTTCACTGATCGTTTTAGACAGTTAACGTTAAAAGATATTGTACGCTTACGCGTGGACTGTAATCTCTTTATGGTATTTTTAATTCCAACCAATGTACCTCGAAAGATAAAAAATATGTATACTTGTAAATATATATAATTTTCAAGCAATCACTATGTTTCTTAACTTTTGTCAGCGAGCGTATATACCTCTTCGTCCCTTCTATCCATCTTTACTGGAGCCAGTATCGATAGCAGTCGGGTAGCCAACGTCTCGGTTAGGAAGAGAGCCATCCATCGAGCGGGATTGTTCGAACGCGGAGGATCTCGCTCGTTGTTAGCGCTCCCCGAGAGATGAAAAGGGTTTCGCGTTCGCGGTCGTTACGCTGGAAAAGTCTTGTGTAATTGAAGATCTTGTAGTACGTTACCTTTATACGTATACACGGACACGCGTCGGCTAACGTATAAATCAGCCGCCTTTAGGCCCCACGTCGACTAGCCAGCGACGAGGAGCCTCTTTGTTTGACTTGTCGCGAACCTACGCGCGGATCTTCTGCCGCGATTCGTTGCAGACGATTTATTGGCGCGATTCCCCGTGGCATCTCGCCGCGAGAGGATTCGGATGATGAACGATGAAACCGAGCTCGTTACCTCCACGCACACCGCTCTTTAGTAATAGTTATCGAAGTCTCGAGTATCGCGGATATTTAGGATACTTTCAGAATTTATGATTTTGGAAATTTCAACGGGACGTTCGCTGTACTATCTTTTAATTCGTTCGACGATAATAGACAGATGTATTGCGAAGAGAAGTTTGTTATCAATGAAATTATATCAGAGGTGCTGCAAAGAAATACAAAGAAATTTAAGTTGTTGGTGAATTGCATTCGAACGATAGCATAACCTTTGGTTCGGGATAAGTTGGTTAATGGTGAATTTTTAATTTAGAAGCTTCGAAGCTTAGAAAAATTCGGGAACGTGATTATTCGAAAAGGCGGCGATTCGAAAATTTGAGTAACTTAAAATTGAAATCTTCGACGGAACGATTAAGCTAGTCCGTGTTTCTTCGTCTTCTTCGCCTTCGCACAACTTAACATCTCGCGATAAACGGTAACACGGGTCTGGCAATTTTTCGTAAAAATCTCTCTGTTATCCGAACACAACGAAGTTTCTTATCAAAATTCAAGTGAGCCGTGTTGTCGATAGAAACAGTTACTCGATCGACTCAGAAACTTACGACTCTATCCGAGGTCGATAAGCACGACAGGATCGCTGTGGATCGCGATGTGGCCTGATGCAAATCGCGACTTAGAAAGTAGCGATTTATTCCGTAGCCAAGAGGTTTTCATGGAATCCTCGCGATTCAAGGATCGATTTAATGACTGGACACGTGGTCGCTGTCTGGCTAATCGTTCGGAAAGCTAATTAACCGGAGGGCCACGTGCGCGCTTTCTCCTTGACGCTGCGTGCGTGTAATTACACGAACACATCGGTGGCAAAACGCGAACGGTGAAACGACCGTACGAAGCCGATCGTGTGAGTTTATATGGTAATGGTGCAGCTAATACGTCAATGGGTAGAACCTGGCACTTTTTTTTCGAATTATCGCGAAAGAGAATGTTTGCACGTGTATGTACATACATACGTAGGCATTTGTATAGGGTGAGTCATAATCGGGCTTCTGTTGGCCTATTTATTAACGGAACTGGTCCTTATATAACTGGATTCTTGCTAGCGATAGTGCGGATAAGGAAGAATTGCTTGGCAAAGTGTTTTGTATTATAAAATGTTACAGATTATCGTTATTGTTCGATCTTTCTTATTCTTCTATTTTGGAGGCTAATTGGAAGGAATTGCTATGTTATATTACATTTACATAACTCGAAAAAATTTACACGTGTCATTGCTCTTAATCGTAAGCACGCTAGTTCGAAATTCCCTATTGTCTAGTCTTGGTTTCGCTAAATTTCATTAATCCAGAAACGTTGCACGTCACATCCCTCGTTTGAAAATCCATAATTCCAGAATTCTCAGTTCCTTCTGTTAACTCCACTAAATTTCCGTAACTCCAATACGCACTCGCGTGTCACTACCTTTACTCGAAAAGCGTGCAATTGCCAATACGTTCTGGCTCGCGTACTCCGAACCCCTAATTTTGACACAAGCCAGCGAAACCAGTTGCCCCGATTGTCCAGCAGCCTGAATTAAAAGGTCTGTAACCATTTTGCAGAGGAAGGAATCGAGACCAACATCGTGTACACTCTGATTTACACTGGAATATACACATAAACAGACGGTATCTCTGTCCGTCCTCGTGCAAGCGCGGAGAAAGAGAAATTCATACAGAGGCACGTAGGTAGATGTATGCAAGCCGATATGTAGTCAAGCCCCGGCCAGACCGTTTTTCTTCGACTGACAGATCGCTACCGTACGTTTAGAAACGTGTAGCGGCGATAAAACGCTGGATACTGCTTTCAGTAGCATTCGTGTTCTGTCATTTCCAGATGAAAATGTCTCTTGATATGTTAATTGAACGTAGGTGTAATTAGAGGGACGTTAACCGGTGGCTATTTACACGGGTTCATTATGATAATGAAAGATAGCCAGTTGGATCGAACTTCTTTCTTTCTCATCGCTCTTTCTCGCGAGACGTCGCGTGTCCAATAGGACATAGGTGATAAAACGAGTTGGGAACAGCGCGTTTTTCATGGGTCGATTCGATACCTGTCCCCTCGCTCTGTGATTAATGGCGTTTGGTAGAAAGCGAACGCGTTCAATGTTACTCGGTTTATCGGACTTTTTCAGCCGGCTGTGGGAATTCGGCGATAATACCGTCTACCATGGAACGTTGTGACGTAATGAATGTCGAAATCGGGAACGACGCTGACGTTTAATTAGGTATTTGCATTCGTTGTTCTCCATTCTGCTATCTCGATATTTTTCTCATTTTTTTTTCTTTTTTTTAATTTTTAGAAACTGAGATATATAGCGAGCGAAGTAACGAGTTCCGAGATAAAACGAAGTTGCTTAATTCTTTGAGGATCCTGAAAAGTTGAAGCACTCGATAAAGGTGTTAACTTTTACGTATAATAAAATTCTTCGATAAAAGTGTCGTTAATTTGAAACGAGTTCTCGAAGGAAATCCTTTTAAATCGGAGACGTGCTAATGGAATCCTTCGTATACTACTTTATAATCGGGAAAGATATCAGTTATAGGTCACAGAGTTCCTGATTCTTTGATTTCTTTTCTTAGCCGACTTCAAGTCTCTTCGAACCTCTCGTCGCTAAACTATCGCTGAACGAAAGATCCTGGTAGTTCGAAACGCTTTGGCTACGATCGAAAACCGGTGAAGAAGGTGTCGTCGACGTTTCCAATTACGAGCACCGGCTCTGAAGACCACGTATGCCCGCCAATTTTTGCTCGGGTTTTCTCCTCGCGAGGATCGATATGATCCAGCCTGGGGCCATCACTCACGTTTCCTACGTGGCGGTTCAATAAGCCCCCGGCTTAAACGTCGGGTTACCACATATTCTCGACTAGTTAAGGCTTAACCCGCATCTCGTGGCCGGGCCCCTGTAACACAACGAGACTAAGAAGAAAGAGCTACATATTACATATACGTGGTGGCGAGTGAAAAGGGGAACAGGAGAAAAGAAAGAGAGAGAAGGGTCGTGACACACGTACGTGTATACGAGGCACACGCGCGAGTTTCCTATATCGACAGCCGGTTACCGTGCCCGGAGCTGCAATCAACGTCTTATTGGTTCCACTGGCTGTCTTTCGCTATAATTCTCGTTGCCCTTCTTCGACCAACACCGGTGAGCACTTCTTCCGGCTACCGTCGATCCATCGGTCCCTTGTTAGCGTTCCAGCATTGACAAAGTCGAATGAGATTCGACGAGGAACATCGTTGATCGAACACACGTTGAACATGCGCGCGTATCGACCTCTTTGTGGTTAAGATCGAAGGAAAATGTGTTTCGTGGAGAAATTTAGGGTAAATTGATTCGAGAGGTGACTCGGTGAAGTGGAAATGATTCGCAGTTACGTTCACGATTTTTGGAGGAATATTTTCCATGGACGATAGAATTTCAATTTGATAGATGGAAAGTTAAAAGCGAACAGATGAGGATAATTTTAAGATATTAGATTTTAGAGAAGAAATTAATGTCTCTGTCTATTCAACCACATAAATATACTTCATAACTAAACATCCAATTAGAATGAAGCAAGTAGTAAGTATCTTGGATTTTTTCCCCGCGGAACTAACAACTTGAAACGTGCGATCATTTGTATAGCATGTTGAAGCTTAAATTGAGTTAGTCCTGTTTCCACTAATGATCGAGGACCGGTCCAAAACTTCAATAAACTAGTTGGAAACGATTCATCACCTGCTATCAGATTCATCGCGCTAATACATCATTAAGATCCGACAAAATGAATTACACGAAGTCCTGTCTTCGTGCTTCGAGTTTTATCCTCTTACCAGGACTAACTAAAAACCAGCGCCCCCTCTTATCAGATTCATTGTATACGTTCTTAAAAGTGATTGATCAACGTGCTCGGCTACCTAAACTGGTTCTAGAATGGTCAGAGCCAATGCTCGTTGCAACTGTCGATCGAGTTCAGACAGTTATGCTAGCCTAATTGCGCGTTCTAGGTTTCTGTGCTCTTATTACGCCTTTCCGCGTTCTTTTGATGAAACTGTAAACCTAATAGCATTCACCGGTATCGTTGGGTAGTTAAAGTTTATTGATAATCCTATTGGTAATTATAGTTTACAATGGTAGCGACTGAAATTAGTGGACAGCTTTGGTGAAATTAAGCGTTGCTGATGATTTGCTAATGAAATAGTAGCTATAACTTATTAATTTCATTAATTCAAAGATACGAAATGTTGCTTCAGAACTTTTCCCTCTCTTCTGATTGTAAGAGATGGCTATACGTTTCTATTTTAGCAGTGGAACTTTCAATAAAAGGTAGTAGCATTTAGAGTATTTAAATTAATAATTCTTCAGAAGTAAACGTTTAACGAAATTAGCCAAACGTTGCTTAGTTGCGTAATATCAAACTGCTTTGTCGAAACAATAAAATCTGTAATAGCTTCATCGTTCGCTCGATCTCACGACCAGCATAATTAACTACGGCTGATTTTCACAAATTTACTGTGACGGAAGCGTTAGTGTCTGGACGATATCGGCCAGTTTATCGACCGATTCCTATCCGGCTCGTTGGGACATAACTAATTATAGCTCGTTATAGGTCAATGCTTAATTACACCGCGGGCGAGATTCCACCTCCGCTTTCGAAGTCTTATCGACTTCTCGATCTTAGACACGGCAACAGGTTCTCCTCCGGACTGGTTCGATTTTACCATAATTTCTGATCCGAATATCCGTGCAGCTTGTTAACCTTTTCCACGTCGGTGTCACAAGTCGTGCCGCGGAATTCGCCGGCTCTCCTATTTAGGTGTTGGTAGATCTGTCGTTCCGTGAGCCTGATCGCGGTAATTACTTTCTGCGATCGATGTATCGCGCTTCAGACAACTGATAAAACGGGGAAAGCGACTTCTGTTTCGGTCGATGAAAGCAAGAGGATCGTCGATTGATCCACCGTTTCATTGGTTGATCGTGTCTTGTTTAAAGTTTATTTCCTCATAGAGAAAAATATGATCGAAAGTGGATGAAAGATTTGGTGAAAGTTTGGTTTGTTTAAAAAAGTCGAGATATCTCGTCGCGCAGTTGGAAGATAAAGAATAACTAAGCTACGTGATATTAAACAAAATTAATAGCAATATTGAAATAATTTTTCTCAAATTATATTTGATAATTAAATTCGACGTAAACATTAATCTTCTTATATGGGACGATAGAATGCGGCGTATACGATAACATATATAGAATATATTAAATGACAGAATTTTCGATTTTCTACGTTTTCGCAGCTGGCTTAAAAAGTCGCGTTTATCCCTCGCAGGCAAATAAACATGTGCAGACCCACGACTCGATAATATTGCACGACACGTGTTTAGAGAACAATCCAGCGTGCAGTTTGCAGTAGGAAGTGAGTGCATCGGCTGGTATCAGCATTAAACTGGTGCACCATTGTAGAAACATGTGCATAAAACAGTGGGCTCCATCCTTAAAAGGAACGTCCTTGCATTGCACAGTAGCGCACAGATGCACGCTCTTGCTTTCATGAAATTCTTCGTCGCGGTTCTCTTACCCTAAACATCTACCAGTCCCATCTCTCCACGGCGAGTATACTCGCCGGTTTGTTGGTGCATGCTTCAGATTAAGTTACTGCGGACGCTTACTTGAAATAGTAGCACAGATATCTGTATCCTTTTAGATGCAGCTTCTCAGCTGCTGTTTGGATCTTGACCTTTTTCCTTTGGCGAATATTTGAGATCAAAGAGTGGCCAGTAGAGTGGTCGAGTTACCTTCATCTATGGAGCGAGCAGTTTGCTTGAGAAAATTTGTTAGAGGGAAAACGACGAGATTAGCTTCGAGTCTTTAAAGTAAAGAATAATAAACTACAAGTTATTCTTAGTTCTTTCCTCTTTCATATATCTTGCGGTATTGATGACTAATTTTCGAGCTACGGTATGTCGATAGCAGCACTTTCATCTTCAAAAATACCTTTATTACATTTACTGTTTGATAATGAAGTTTGATAATTTGATGTTGCCGGTAATACGCTGTATTCTTTCGCCTAATGTCAGAAATATGAAAATCCTTTTAGTTTTATCTTTAGTATATTCCTGAATGAACCTTTCTTCCTTATTCGCAACATGTTATGTCCTATAATAAAAAGAATTCCGCCACAAATATGCACACCTACGTTGAAGTAAAGACTTCCAGTTTTACTACTTACCGGAAATCGTAGTTTACTGCACGGTATGTACTAAAACTTCGACAATTACTTTTTCATACATCTTAATATTATAACAGTAAAGGAAACATAATGCTACATACAGTGAAACGTTCATAACATGCAAAAATGTACAAAATACTTAAAGCAAACTGATCGTTACGATGCTGGTGGTTGGGTGGTTGTTCGTAATTGATACTTAATTCATTCTCAATCCGAAAATTTATACTTTTTGAAAAATTCGAAAAGAATCCGCGGTTTAGAGTTTTCGGTAAAATATTTAATATTCGAGCGTTGTAATAAATATTTCCAGTAGCGTATACTGCAAGCGTGGCCCAAAGTTCGCGTGTTCTCCACCTCAGGGGAGACGTCTCCAGTTTCCTTCAGTGGCACGCGGCAGTAATAGACACACCTATGCCTATTTTCCTCAGATAGATTCCTCGTCTCGTTCTACACGTATCTCGTTATCATTTAGAGATGATTAGAAAACGCGGCGAAGCCTGGCGCGTATAGACCGTGTACTTCCTTCGGTTGAAACGATTGCGCGACGATGATGAGACCCGAGATCACGAGACGACGCCGGTCGTTTTAGACTCTGTTTTTTCCACCGTCTTCCTCTCCAATCCTCGATCTCTTCGACGATGCTTCTTCGGTGACCTGTTCTACTCTCTCTCGATATACACTCTCATCCAGTCGCAGGCCTGATGAATGGCCAGCACTCGTGGTTCTCTCGTCTTCTCCCTTCGTCCTCTTACGAGAGGTTGATCCTCCCTCGTCTCTTTCTCGGGTGACAGATCTGGGTTGCCGACGGTTACGTCATGCTCGTTTTTCTTGTTAGCCTCTTCCTCGTGCTCTTCTCGCAGCTTCTTCGTCGTTTTTCTTCTTTTTGAAGAAACGATTGTACAATAGATGACTGATGAATTGGATTTTGATTGAAAGATCTAAAGATGTTGGGCTTTGTCGGAGAGGGGATGGTTTGGAATAAATAATTGTTCTGTTTTCTTCCCTTTGCTTTTTAATTAAACAGTGGAAATCTTAATGGGAATTTATTTCAATTCGAAATGTAGATTCGTTGACTTTCATGTCAAAAATATTATTATTATTATTATTAACCCATAGTATTATTTCCCAGTTTTCTTTCTGCATCAAACAATTCAATTACATTTATATAACAGTGTAGTTTTATTACGGAGATAAGAACTTATGACACGAACTATCGCAGTAGATGAAATCTGCCGCTCTATGCAATTCAATAAGCTACATTTCATAATAATTTGTGACCCGTATTAATACCACGTAAACCTTCAGTTTGCTTAAGAATCTACTTTGTAACATCGTAGCGCATAGAAATCGTTGCCCGCGGGGGCGTCACTTCCACGTGGCATTTTCATCTCATCGTCCCAGTTGATCTACGTCGATCATCGTCACGGAAGTAAAATCGTGCGTCGATCCCCTCTGGTAAACTATTTTCGCCTTTCTCCGGGTTGTACTTGCAACACGATCATTAACCATCGCTCTTAAATGGCACGAGTTTCTTCGTTGGTTCGAGTTTAATTGAGTTTGAACCGGCATTTCGTCGTCTAAAAGGAAAAATTGAAAATTTTCTTCCTCGTTTTATGATATTTTCGAATTAGTGGTCTTTTAATATCGTTATACTTCTAATATTTCTCTAAGTTGTTTTTACAAACTTTATTATGCTTTATAGTGGTTTTAATAAGCCGAGATAGATAGATAGATAGATAGAGAGAGAGAGAGAGAGAGAGGGAAATTAAGAGAAATTGTTCCGAAGTTGATCTTCATCAATCATTTCGCGGGTATTTTAAATTATGTTTTCACTTTCCTCATCGAAGTTTCGCAAGACACATTCTGGACTATTTCTAAGATATATTGTGCTCATCCATATTTTCTGATCTTCCTGTTATTTAGTTCAAATGTGTTTCATGTCCAGCTACATACCTACAAGGAAGATGTATTATTGGTTAATTTACAGGGAGGACTAATGTATGCATGATGGTAGACTCAAAGGTAAAATTTAATCCTTTGCCTTGGACTAAATTACACTCACGGTGTAAATTATGGCCTGAAGATTGCGATAGGATTTTAGTCCGATCTTAACTTTAATCTTTCGTTACAAAATCAGAAGGTAAAAAAAAATAGAATCCATGACCTATTACTATTCTAAAAAAACACCTTCACCAAAGCTCCATTAACAATTCCTCTAAACGTAGTACGAAAAGAATCGCACCAATTGAATCTGACATAGCGAACGGTAGCAATCTATATATCGCGGATCCTGTTCCCATATCCCAAGGTTCTGAGACTAGGCAGCAGTAGTCGAAGATGACGATCACGACCCGATTAGCGAGGACACCCCGAACAAGTAGATCGGCAGGAACGTACACGCGTTGACGTCTCCTCTCTGGACCCGTTCATCAACGAGGCCGAGTCGGTATACGCGTTGTCCAGGTTAGGTTAGATAGCCTGCTCTCTCAGCCCGGCGCGTACCGACACGCTCTCCTTCTCCTTTATGTGAACGGCTAACGATGCCCATTAGAGCACGGGGACTCGGAGTCTTGCTGACTAATCGCAATGCACACGACTCCATAGCTCATGCAGATCGGCTATTCGTCTTGCGGTATCCTCCAGTTTGTCAGCCGAATCGATTCGATAAAGATACCAGCTGTCTATGACGTTCGACCGAGAGAAGAGAGCTTCGGTTCTTCGTTGTTGAAACCTGGCGTACACGCGAAGGGGATACAACCACGAGGTCGAGCAGATACCTCTCGATACGACGGAGACGAGCGACGTGCAGCTACGTGTCCAACAGGGGGAGACGGCTCCTGGAGTCCCTTTAAAGGCAGCGGCCTGTTCGTTTGCCGCATTTCCAGCGTGTTCGGACCGTACCGCATGGGATCGATGGCTTTTAACGAGACGATGATGGAAACGAGACCCGAGAGGAAGAGGAGGGTCAACTCTTTCTGCTGCTCTTTTCTTCCTTAATGCGTCTGCTTTTTTGCGTGTCAGCCAGGGAACCGAGGGAACTCGGAACCTTTCGGTTCGATTGCTTCGCACAACGTAGAAAGAGAATCGTCCGAAGGTTTTCGTATATAGAGAACCGGCGGGCAGACGATCACGAGGTGGATAAGTGATTTAGTTGCTGCGGAATGACGTCGGACGAAGGTTGTGTTTCTTGGTTAAGGATTGCAGTTTCAACGGGTGGTGCAGTTGATTGGGATTATTCGGGATATAGCTTTGCAGACGACAAGGTAGATTTAGGATATACGTAATATCGAGCAGTTGGAGGTAATTGTAAATTCTGATAGACTATTCAAAGGAATCGCGAATGATTCATCCGACGTAGGATTTCGAAATTCCATTCATTTCACATCACTCGACTTCACAAGAATCATAAAAAGTTTCTATAATACTCTTCAAGTCCCCCGAACTATAACATTTCCATCTACGTTTCGCGACCCAGTGAACCAAAATTCTATAAACCATCGAACCATCCACGATCAACCACAAAAACCTCCGATTTCCCTTCATCTCATCGCGTTCGCCATCAACAACACCCCAATACTCAAGAAACCCTTACGCGTCGCGCATATCTGGACCAACCCGTGAAAAGATTCCGCGACGTCCAGCATCAACCTGTCGTAAAAAGAAGAATGAGCCACTGTTGTCGTCTTTCGTCGGACCAGTTCTATGGCCCGATGTGGCCAGTGTGCTCTCTTTTCCTTCCTCTTGCCAGCGGACTTCTCATTATACCCGGAGGAACAGAAGTGGGTCGTGGCACGGGCGCGGTAGCCAGTCACGGCGAAGGTGAAGCTAGGTGGGGTACACACGATCCCATTCCTTCTACGAGGGTAATGATAATTAATCCAGCAGGGACCGCTCCTTTCAACCGGACCTCGGCTGGTCAACGTCGGAGGCGCCTGAGGTCAGCCTGGAGAGCAAGCGCGCTCCTCTTTCTTCCTGTTCCTCGTACACACCGGCCCTCCTTCTTCGGTTTCTTCTTTTTCTTCCCATTAACCAATTAATAACGTCACCTACTATGGCGTTACCGTTCCGGTTCTCCTCCCTGTGTTGACCCTGGCGAACGGTACCTGCGCTCGGTTGTTGAGGCTCTGGGTTCGAAGAACCCAGAACAGAGAGCGTCGCTCGCTCGAGATAGACGATTATAATCCTGCGGGGACAGAGTCACCCGGGAATGCAATTTCGCGAAGGTCCAAGATCTGATCTTTGGTGGTTCTTCAACGAGGAAGATTGGTATTTTTTTTTTTAAATTACTACGTTGCCGTTTCACTTCGTTTCACTCGTTTGTGGTCAGGACTTCAGCGGTACTTCTCTTGGTTTTGCATTTTCTCTTAACCCGATAGATTTTGACGAAGTTTCTCGAGTCGCTTGGCTCTTGACCTGTTACTTCCCTTAGTAGTTTCATTCAGTTGGTCTCGTTGGATATCCTTTCTCGGATTTGTAGTAGCTTTATTAGATCGAATGGTTCAAAGAGTAGCCAACACGAGTGTATAGCGAAGATCTTGCTGATTAGTTGAGCGGTTGAATACAATCGAGATAACCTTCTTTAGCTATCGCAAAGATATATTTCCATTTGCTCCGACTAGTTTAGTTATTAAAATTATGAATTATCGATGTTCATTGTAGTACACGTTCCACAGGAAACAGTAAAAAATTTGATTAGATAAAAATCTCGAGAACAAGGAGCCTAAATCTTGCGATTAGATCGGAATATTCTCGATCTTTAAATCGTAAGGAAGAAAGGGAAAAAAGCAGAGAGGGAGATCGTGACTCTTTCACCTTTTTCGCCGACTGTTTTCCGCTCGTAACGCGGAGACTTCGATTCGTAATGCTTGCATAAGTGCGGCCGTACCACTTGAACCATGAAGAAATAACGCGGCCCGATAAACTTGCAACGATAAAACGTACACAGATAGCGAGGCCAGGTCCGGGCAATTATAAAGCCACAAGCGAACTTTTCTTTTTTCCTTTCGGGAACGCAGAGCGGAAACAATGGATCTTTTCAGTCGGCCAACACTGACGCAACCACTTTTATTCGCTTGGTCTCACCTTTTGAACTGCTAACGTCGTGAACGTGAGCGAGCCACAATGTTGCAATTAATCGAAATTCCACGAGATTTCGTACTTTGATCCATTTTTTCCCCCTTCTTTTTCTCTTATTCGATGAAATTTTTAATAAATCTCCGTCTTGTTAATTTTTCGCTCGAGAGAGGTGGTTTTGCGCCTGTTTATTAGTTGACTCGTGGTCGATTGCTTTTATAGGGGGAATTTTAACAAGATTATTACATTCGTTTCGTGCTCCTTTAGTGGCTTTATCTTTCGTCATCTAAATGCACGGTTGCATAAATGCAACGCTACGGCTCGGGCGACAAACGACGCCTGCACGATCAATTTAACGGCTGATTCTGATGAACGTGGTAGATGAAGTCGTTAGACGGCGAGTTCCGAGCCAGATAGGGGAATGGGTATTTCAATCGGATTATTATTGGGTGAAATTTGATTGGATGTTCGTGTTAGGTTGTACAATATCGTGATTGCTTCTTTTTCGTGCGAGTTTAATTTGATACTCTTCGATAGTACGTGTTGATATTTATCGTTAGGATTGGTAGAAATTTTTTAGCGTTTCAGAAATTGCTGTACCTTTCTTGTGTATTGCACAATCGTGCTAGCAGCTCTGACTAAAAGAAAATTCACCGACGTTGCTTGAACAGACGCACAGTATCATTTTCATTTTATAGTGTTCAAGTTCTTCGACTTTTAACATATAATATGTAACAATTTCATTCTAAAAAGAACATCCACAGCAACACAAAGTCATAAGAAATAACACGCATTCCTGGCGTAGTTCTCATTAATTTCCAATTAGCCCCAACGAAGCAGCCCCTGTTCCCTAAGACCTCGCGAATTATTACGTTAACATCATCGTCTGAAACGAACAGAAAGAAAAAAAAACGAAAACTCAGAACATAAATCACAAAGCGTCGCGATTAAGAAACCAACCCGAGCTTTCCCAACAGCCGGGCGCGCGAGTGAAACGTAAAACAAGAGGAGCAGCTAATCGACGCGCACAATAAATCTCATTCATTACCTCCTCTGTACTTCGGAGATCTTCGCAGACGTATTTATATATGTACACATACAGGGTGGCTCGTATAAGTTCCACTAAGGAATTTTAGAATAGGATTTCGTAATTTATATAATTTATACTTTACACTTTTTTCGTTTCTACCTTTTTCTAAGATTCGTATCTTTAAGATTTTCGATTCTTTTGCGTTCGAACGAATTACGACAAACGTTTAAAAGTTTCACAGCTTATCACGTCATGGTAGAGCTCAGTACTGAGTTATAGTAAGCGTTCGAATTGCATTCTATCTTGCAAACGTAGCTACGTACGATGAAACAAATTTGCATTGTTATTGCGTATCAGATTTCTCATTGTGCGAATGCATTCTGATTCGCTTAATGACAAAGTGAGACTATGCATAGAGCTGATCGTTTGTGACCACTTGGCAACTTAACCTTCTGTTGTTCTGCTACGATAGCAAGCGCAAAATTTGCTTTGTCTCGAAAGAAGACCGCTTGATAAATCGCGTTACACGTTTCCCATTCCATTTTAATTCGCCATCTCGGTTTCCTTTGCATGACTCGAAATAATAAAAAATCCGCAACAGACATCGTAGCTGCGTTTAAACTATGAAATATAACATCGGTATTCTCATAAATCGAAACGAAGAAATCCTGATTCATAAAAATCATGCATATTTAAATATAATACAGTTTCAAGGCAATTTATAATGCTCAACTTCTAACAAAAATGTTCCTTACACCTTAAAAAAAAGTTGTTCAATTTTATATTACGCGAGACACCCTGTATACATGCATATACATTGTCAGACACACATGCAGAAGCTGAGAAAGAAATAACGCGAGTGCAAGGGGTTAACAAATGGCCGGTTCGTCGCGCAATCGCGCCACCCCACCGTATTCTGTCGCAATCGCGCGATCACGCGAGCGAGCGAGCTTCGCGCGCGACAAGCGAGCGACGGTCGCATGAACAACGCGATGATCGTCAGTCTGGTAGTACAGAAGTGTCATAAGCGAGCGGAGAAGCGAATAGACGCGAGGAGCCCTCCACCTCCGAGTGTGCCGAAGATTTATTGGCCGCAAGAGCTGCTCACTTTCCCTGGCAGACGTAACCGGACCGACCTGCGAGAGATGCTCTCCGTTTCATCTTGCCCGCTCCTAGCTGTCTGTATCTCTTTTGTATCTACTCGTATCTATTGTACGACCACCGTAGGCGAGACGAAGCTGCGTGTGTGTTGTATAGCTGTCCGGAATATTGTAAATTGGAGAAACTTCGACAGGATGGGGCAACACAGACAGATACGAGTTTGTAGAATTTATAATTTTTTAAATTGCTACACTTTTCATGAAACGTCCGAGAACCAAAGTGATACGCTGCTACTAAAATATTTAAGTATCGTTTATTTGACGAGTGGCAAACTTGCATTTTGTGACGAAAGATCATGAATGAATGTTGAAACCTTAATTTATTTCGCATTCATATGTACAATAATATATTGTGTTTCGGTAATTGCGATACAACTTACAAGAGAGCAATTCTATGAGAAAAGACGATTCGATTGTATAGAACAAAATCTCTGTTGAATTTCAATTTGAGAAATTTTCAATAAAATATTGGCGATTTTTGATGATTCACGATTGAATAGGAGCGAATGGTCGGCAAAACAAATCGAAGATATAGAGCAAGATTTTCTCATGCGAATCCCTGTGAAATCGAATTTGAAAATTTGCCAGGTACACGTAGACTGGACTAATCCTCAACCGCACACGTTCAAACGGATCGCAGTATCCTCCAGTTTTTTCGTTGCACTGTCTTACCGCAGATACTGTCGAAGATGTCGTTTCGATCCCATTAGTACGAACACGACGAGAATACGATCGTGACGAGGCAGCGGGTTCGATTTCTGTGGACGTATCGCAAGAACCAGAACGAATCGCGTCGACGACGGCGTGATTTAGAAACGCGTGGTAAGCGCCGGGCCCCCGACCATGTCGAAATCGTAACACATGTTGCGCCGCGAACGAAAACTCATGAGTATAAGAGGGCTAAAAGAAGAATGATCCAGGCCGCCCAGGAACGTGTGCGCTTTGCCTGGATGCATACACAGGCCAGCCTTGTATCTCGTCTCGTAGCTCGCGATCGTGGGCTCGTGATCATGCTGTCTCTCGTTACCTGTTAATGCGTCATTTCTCGTGCACACGCGAGCCGAGCCGAGTGGAGCGAGGGAGCGCGCTAGGATAATTTAGAAAGCGAGGATGATGCATTGCTATCGGAGATTTTTCAATTAGCCGCAGCGATTTTATGGGAAATTTATACCGTTCTCGCTGTTCCTCGTCGCCGAGAACGGTATTAATACTGCATAAACGTGTCTCCCTAGTCGGCTTCGACGCGGATTTTATAGGTTTCCCTGATTAACGGCGTGGCGCGATGCGTTTGTCTTTCGAAATTGCCAGGATTACGGATCGTGATGGAGGACCGTGTCGTTAGTGCTAAGATGGAGCAAATAACGTTTGAAATATGTGCGTTAATTGCTGAGATAGAATTCGGGGAATGTCGATGACGATTTTCAATAAGGACGTGGCAGGAGATATCGTTTAGAAATATTTTAAATCGTTAATTCGTAAATTGGGGCCATTTGCAAAGTCAAGCAATATCTCTCGGATATAGATAGTTGAATATAAATTTAGAAGTTTGAATTTCTTTGGGCTGTTGTTCGTCATGGAAATGAGAATGGCGAGAAGATTTGCTGTCGGCGAATAAATGAAAAATATTTGCGAAGCATAGCTGAGATTTTTCTTTTTATTATACGGTTGATTTTTATTATGCTTTATTACACTTGAGAGGTGAGAAATGAATAATGTCTGACGTTTCGAGGCTCGGTTCACTGACAGCCTAATGCCACTGAATCTTCTCAAATGTCGTGTCGTGAGATCATACGAGAGAAACAACTCTCAAGTTATTCTTTAGCATATTTCATAGTGCATACTTTGCTCTACACATTGTTGAGAGCTACAACTGTATACCGATATTAATTAAATTCTCACAGTTCTGGAACACAGATCGACTCTTTAAGACGAACACCAATACGATTAAAACATCCCTGACTCCTTAAATTATTTTCTTCTCTAATTACGATCAACACGATCACAATACCGATCAACCCCTCCCAGCGATCCCATCATAATCCACATAGCACAATGCATTAACTTTCACCCATAATTCGCCCTTGATTTTTTCGTCTTCCTCGGTTGTTCTATCCCCACGGGTTAGCCATAGATAGAGGATCCCTTCTAGGCTCGAACCTATGCTAGAGATAATATCAGTTTTCTTCCTGGTATAAGAGGCAGGAAGGAAGAATTCGTCTGGTTCTCAGGCGCGGCTAAAATGTGCAAAACGATCCTAGACGTTGCTTCCGGGCACGAAACACCGAGCCAAAGCATCGATTCACCGTTCTCCCCCGTTTCTTGGATCATCATCGGCGTTATCTTCGCCGCGTCGACGCGGCCATTTCCAAAAATAAATCACGCAACCATCGATCGTTAGACCCTGGTCTTCCTCTCTGTCTTCCGTTCTCCGACGAATACTAGAGGCGATCGAAACGTCGGGACCCGCAAGAACGGGCCAACGTAGCTCCAAGGGATTTATGCAGGCAGCGTGTGCTACGTCGGATGGCTGGTAGTTACCCAACCCACATCCAATACTTAGGAATACTCGCGAGAATCGAAAACTCGTTTGGAATACCTGCGGCTCGGTAAGGTGCTCCGGTCCTGCGGAAGCTTTTAAATCAAGCGGGGGCGGTTTTGCGATGGACAGACCATTCGAAGAGGTAGTCCACAGAATGGCAGTTATTGTTTGGGTTCTGTTCCTCTCTGTTCCACCAAAGGCAGTTGGATTTTACGAAAAACGACCACGCGTTCAGATACTTTGTTTTTAGATGATTTTACCACTAGCCGCACGAAGGGTTTGAAGGGGTTGATTTTTCTATAAAAATTGTTCCCTTTTTATTTTGTGGAGATTTATTAATTCTGTTATCTTAGAATGGTTTCTATCGTCACTTTGCTAAGCAAATGCACAGTTATTAAAAGCGCATTTGTCTTCTGTCGTCTATTTTTAAACTTTAAATCTTTCTCCTTCTTACTGTACGATCGTGACTTTCGCTTTCGAAATTGACTGTGTGCTTTCACGAACCAACAACTCTGATCTTACTTACTAACCAACGGAAGAATTTCGTTAGCTGCCACGTTGAACGAAAATTAGCGTTTTAAAGGGGTAAATTTATGTAGCTCGCTTTCTGGAATAAACGCCGATTATTCCCCAGCGTTTGATATCTCGGTGATCGCGTTCGTTTGCCTGCTGCGATCTCCAATCCATTCAGTAGCTTGTAAATTTGTTGGAAACTATCAATTAGATACATCCCACCATCGGCCCACGCTCCGGATCACAATATGTAATCAGAATATTACACCTCCGTACGTAGGACTAAATTATCCACTATCCGGCTAGATAAATGCGGGCGCAACAGCCTGATAAATCTTCCGCAACAGATTCCACCGTAGAACGCGATACAACCACTCCTACGCGAGTTTCATTGAATTTATGATAATGTTGCGTTTAATAGATCAAAGATCCTATCGCGTGCGCGAGAAGTGGAAAAGATGAGGATTAACTTTTACGTTGGTTCTCTCGGCATATCTTCTCTATTCATAATCTCGCTATCCTTCTTATCTACACTGAAAAGTTTTTCAATGTTTCTCAAATTATCCGTTGGGTATCCGAGTCTACGATTAAATCAGAGCGATATGATTTCTGTGTTTTTACGAGTCGTAAGATTTCTGTTGCTCGAGAACATCAACTTCCCCTTGGAGAAATCTTGCACGATTTTGAACGAACCTGTACGATAAGCGCATGTCGGACAGAACGTTCGGTCGGATGCTGCCGGCGGGGACAATTACGCAGATGTGTGGCTGGCAGAGCGGGACGCGTGAGCGTGTCGTGCAGCTTCAGGATCCTCTGTTAGTCTCGTGCGCGTGCACACCTCCAACGCACCTACACGCATACGTACACGTACAAAACCGTATGCATAGAGGTCGTCTGTCCGGAATTAGCATACTCTGTACTCATACACAAATCTGTATGCTTGGTGAACGGAAACACGGTGCCCCATCACCCCTCCCCCTCGCCCCTCTACGTGTGTAGCACACGTGTGCGTTTCTGTAAGAAAGAAGAGGAGGCGGTGTGGCGAACGACGTGGAAGGGAATAAAGAAGAAGAAGAAGAAGAAGAAGAAGAAGAGAAAGAGGGAAAAGTGATTACAGAGTGCGAGCCCCTGGTTGCCCCCGGCGCGTGCGTCCACCTCTCGACCATCCTCCTGTAAAATCCTCCCAGTTTCACCTTTCCTGGAACACCGCCCCGGGCCGTTTGGAGAGATCTCTCGGAGTCTTGGAGCGTTAGGACGAGAACCCGCGACCAACGGCAATAGAAGGACGGTAAATCGGTGTACCAGGTGGCTTCAAGGATTCACGATCCTTGAAAAAGGTGCTTATTACCCGGGGAAAGGTGGATTTCAAGAACCGATTTGATGGGTATGCCCGTTCCTTTGGCTCGATTGTGCGTAATCGTTGATCAGATTCGGATGGTCGCGGCCTCTCGCGGTTAGGTTCGTCGCTATGGTCGGAGTTTCAATCGTTTTCAAAGGATTTTTCAGGAGATATACCGTGTTTTACATACGAATGGTGTTCAGGTATTTGAACGTGAGCGAATCTCGGGATATGGATTGAATAAATTGACGCGGGAATTCGGTAATCGAAGGAACACGAATTTTATTTAGCTCGTCTGCAGGATGACAAAATGGAATTTCATTGAGTGTATTTGTAAGATTCCCAGATGGTTGCATAGACAATCGTTTTAAACATTCCAAAATGCGAGTTCTTCGGTTTACTTGTAAGATTCTATAGAAGCGCTACGATTCTAAGACTTTAAAGGGAGCGCATTTAATTTAGAAAGACAATTTTAAAGGGAATTCCATCGTTAAAATTATGCTTATTGTACTAAAAAATTCCGTTCACTCGAGTCGTAAAATTCAAAGAAGACCACTTAAATCCTGTTTACTCCTTTTAACAAATCCATTTTACGTCAAAGCCTGCAGAAGCTCATTCAGCAAACGTTACGATCCATCCCTAACACGACAGCCATTAACTGATATTGCATTACTTGTCTTCTCGTCTACAGAGAAGAAGACGCGCGGTAGCTACCGTGCAACGTATCCACCTTCGACTGTTTACATAACGCGAAAAACTTAATCAAGCCAGATCGAAGCGGTAAAAAGCGTGTAGCCGAGCTGATCACCGCGTAATCGACGATGCGCGCGTGAAGCGGATGGAATGTTGAATGCGCAAGAAAGATATTGAACGATGCTCGTGGATGGAAAGTCGGTAGATCGACCACCCTCTTGTCGCTCGTTTCGTAGCCAACCTATATCCTCATCCAGGTCTAATAAAAACAATGATTGATCTTAATGGGTAATGAGGAGCCCGTTGCTGTGCATCAGCTGCGAGAAAATGATCCGCGATTAACGTCAGGATCTGTTACGCTTCGAGATCCGCGCGACTCTCGTTCATTCGTTCCGTGGATTACGGTTCGTTGGCAGATCCTGGTGTCTTAGTCGATGCGTTTATAGAGGGAAAAAAGCGAGATCGATGTTGTTGGACAATTCCTTGCGTAAGTTTCTTCTTATTGGCAATCATTTTTTCGCGTTTCGTCAGCAATACTGATGGCTTCATCCAGACGTTTATGGTTGGTACTTTGTTGCTGTTGATTGATGCAGATTGATAAAGATTTCGAGATCCCCTAGTGTTTTTCAAATATAAAACATTTTCAGGATATTTGGAGGAAAGAATATTAGAACAGACCAGATGAATTTAGACGAGTTTATCGAGTTTATTTGTCGAACATTCAAATTTTTCAAGTACTTATAAAAATATAATATCTATTGACGAAACAATGCAAAAGATCTATCGTACTATTTGCAATATCTTCGTAAATAGATTTCGAGGCGAAAAATCGTCCATCGACAGCAACGTTGCGTAACGGCAATCAGTCGGAGCGAGTTGTTCGATATCGATCAATTCGAGGCATCGTTCGTTCGAACGATGTACTCGCCGCGACGATAATCCAATTTTCATCCCGTAGCTCGCGGAATTCCGCGTTACGTCAATGTTTCGCTACCCCGTGCCATTAACCCTAGTAGGAGCGAACGCGGACGCGGTTGAAATTGCGCTTTTAGTTTAATTGCGGTGAAAGTTCAGTCGGTACACGATCGTTCGTACGTGTGTACGTGGACGCACATAGAAACGCAGGATAATCGCGTTTACTCGGCACAGAGAAGACTACGTGCCTCTGCTTCTGCGCCAATGCACGTGTAGTTCTTCTTTTTAATTGCGATCGTTCCAATTCCAAGACGCGTTTTCACCGTTCGTCCCGCAAGTTCGCAGAATCCGACGTTCCGATGAAAGCAATCGAGACATTCCGCCATGGAACGTCGGTATCGGTAATTTGAAGAGGCAGTGAGAGGCTTTCTGAGAATTCTCTCAACGCTGATTTCAACCCTTTGCATTGTAGCGTTTCGTTACATCCGTGACGCAACACTGTACTATGCATGTTGATCCTGATTCTTCTTATCGCCTGTCGATCCTATATATTCTACATAACAGTGTGTTTTAAAGATCCTGCCCACACATTATAGAAAAATTAGATACGCTAGGATTATCCCTAATCTATGAAATAATTGGCCGTCGTTAAAAGCGAACGCGGATAACATTTTCATCGATACGAAAAATGAAAAACTACGAATTCAAGTACATGATTATAGGAAATTGAAACTCTGGAACGCATCTCGTGACACGTCAACAGCTTGCCCGTCATTCTGGTCGCGATTTACGCACGGATGCGCTCGCAGCCGTGAATCGTGTACAGCATGTCGGCCTAGCCACGCATTACCATTACCTTGATCCACATCTACATTGTCATTAGAGGTAGGCCGCGCGACGCCACTTTTCAAACTCGAAACACACGATCCTTCCTCGCTCGTCCACCTGCGATGCAACGTTCTGCCGTTCGAGCAAGGCCATGAAAAACTCGTACAAGGAAAGAGAAGACAAAGAAAGGTAGAGAGAGAGAGAAAGAGAGAGAAAAGAAGGGTTCAACGGAAGAGGGATGAAAGCTGAAGAAGGACGTGAATCTGTCCTCGAGGAATACCGGAGTCTCTACTTTTGCCGACGTTACGTCGATCACAGTGATTATGTCGTCGATACGGTGCGCCGCGTACGCAAATTTTTGCGCTCTCTCGCTCGCTTTGCACGCTACTCTATTTTTCCATGGCACAGGGAAGCCTTTTATTAGGGGACGACGGACAGGGTTTCCTCTCTGTCGATACAGATTGCTCCTTTGCTGCGAGATCCTTTTCTTTTCGTTCTTTCTCTGTCTATGCTGCTTTCGTGTAGGGTAAATTGTCGGATAATTCAACTTGGAAGCCTGTTTCAAGACCCTTATTACGATATACTTAAAGATCTCTCAGCCGAGAACCCTAAACGATTTATTCTTTATCGATTTGATAAATTTCAGAGACCTGTTGAATTTTATAGAATTTTTTTGAGATATTTTGGAAGAATTTTACAACATGAAATTTTATCGAAGAATATGAATCATCGAGGAATCTATCTTCGCTTTCTATCTATAAAATAATTATCATCCTCTTCAGAGTAAATCTTCAATGCTACATATTTAATTATGTTTCTTTGCGAACTTCATCCGCCATCACAATTATCTGACACAATCTGCAAGACTATATTTAACGCTATCAGGACATCGAACCAGCGTATCGATAGTCGTACACGGCTCGGACATCAGCATTTGCATCCAGATGAAAGGTGTACACGAGGCAGGGAGAAATAAGACATAAATGAGGGCGGAAAAAGGAGGGGGAAGCAGGATGTGCCTCTACCCCCGAGGAATACGAGCACGAGTCTTCGACCTCTAGCTCTTACTTCGATCACTGTGATTACGACTTCGATGACCGATCCACACAGACACGCGTGTCACGTTTGCGGCGTTCTTAATTTCACGCACTGTCGCACTTTGAGCGCCGATCATCGAGAGAAACGAACATCTGGAAAAATCAGCGTACGGCGAATCCTCTCTCCTCGTAATTCTCCAGTTTATTCGATACAAATATCGAAGCTCATTTTATTGTACGTCGATGCTACCAAGCGTGTATCTTAAAGAAAGTTGCTGCAATTTTATTGAATATCAAAGAACTAGTTTCTATCTTGTAGAATATAAAGTTGATCGTGGATATATTTATGCAAATTCAGGTCTTTATGTATACAACTAAAGAACGTTAATAGAGATTTATTTTACTCGCTAGATATTATAATATTTTACTTTAAATATTTTGTTCATTAATTATAACTTTATACGTCATCGTATAAATTCTGTGTACATCTACCACGTGAACGTACAAAGTAACATGTCACGAATTCCGTGTTTTTTTAAGTTGCCCGTATCAAAAATCTGTCCGGGAAACGGGTATTGTTTTCATCCTTATGTGTTCGTGACGCCATTTGTCTCAGTAATCGATCGAGTCATATTGAGTTAGGCGTTTTTATGTAAATGCATAAACATTCACAGTCCATTCGTACTTGTAATCGTGAAGTTCCGCGAGAGATTGTCAGTTGTCGCGTTATCGATGATCGTAGTCCAATTGGAATTGAGCAATTATCGAATGATAATTAGAGCCGGTCTTTGTATCTTCGCAAGTTGGCGCGACGGTGGCGGCCAGTGAAGAACGAGCCAGGTCCGGAGACAATAGGGTCCTGAAGAAACAATGGCCGTCTCGTAGCCGGTGCACGGTTCAGCGCTATAAACAATACCGGAGAGAGGCCCGGCTGATAGGGTCAGAAGGTCAGCCCCTGTGGGAGCTCATGACTCTCTTTACTCCTCTTCATCCACTGTCCAGACCCACCTCCGCCTCCGCCATGGCAGGTTCTTCCTGAACGAGGTCACGAAATTAATTTTTCCTCTCTAGAGCGAAACGACCGCGTCTACGGTGCTTCACCGACTCGCTTCTACGCTTTGCCCTGGCCTTTGGCTACTACGTATCAGCCTGGTCTGCAATTATGTTGCACGTTGCACTTGCAGTTACGAACACGCGGATGTGTGCCGTGTGTGATGCCAAGGTTAATGGTAGTAGGAGGAAGTTTCTGGCTTGTTGTGGTCCTTTTGAAGAAAATCTACGGGTTTGTCTTTCGATGTGTACGGGTGCAGAGAGCGTGAAGGTTCAAGGAAGGGTTCTTTACTCTGGCAAATGGCAAGCAAGTTGCATTCTACTAGCGAACAAGTAGGATTCTTTATTTAATTCTACATCTGTGAAAAAGCGGGGAAATATCAATTCTATTTCACAAAGATGTGACAGCCAACTATATCCTTCCGAAGTTGTGACAAACATCTTTACCTACGATTAATCGAATAACGTTTATCTCGCATAACCGTACATTATTAAAGAAGGAAAAAAGAAGGATCGCACAACGATGTGATAAAGAACCGTCTCCACTCGGCTCGCAATGACCCATCACGACTGACTGACTATTCATAAAAACGTTTCACTCGACGTGGCATCGTAAACGCATTAATCATCGCGTATACACGTGTATCAGTTATCCCTGGCACGGTGCGCCAGTCGCGAACAGTTATACACTAAATTACAGTAAGGAGGAGCGCGGAACGTCGGTGGAACGATAATCCGACCTGTTCACAGCGTTCCCCGATAACGCAACATCAGATTACCATCTCCCCCGGTGAATTTCTCTTTCAGCTGGCCCATGAAACCTCCTGCGAAATTGTTATGCATATACCGAAGTACTGGGATAGGTAGCCTATAGGTTCCGCTCTCTCGTTTCTTTTCCTCTCGCACGTCTAACCCCTTTCTCTTTCTCTTTCTCTTTTCCCTTTAATCCACGGGAAGCCTTTAACGAGATTTACTCGAAGGCAGGAGCGCGTAAACGCATTCCTTCTGGCGCAGGCGGTCCGAGCCGCAAAAATCTTGCCGGAGAGATCCCTTCGCGAGATAGGATATCCGCGATGTCGGTTTCGTCGGCACGCTTTTAAGGTCGAAACCCATGGAAACGGCAAACAAATGCACTCAGCCGCAGTAGTTGTGCTCGCTCGACCCTCGGTCCTCCTTTTTTCTTCTCTTGCTCTTTCTCCTTTTTTGCTATTTCTTTCCTCTTTCGCTGGTAGTCGGTAGTTGCCGATGGCCGTTACGTGTTTCATTTTAATCCTTTAATGACGAATTACACGTATAAGAACTTTGTGGCGAAGAGAGAGAGAGATATCGATACGCTGAAGATTGACCGATTAAAAAGAGCAGATAACGGAGCCGCGAATACGGTCAATTTGTATTCGATTGTGATTTACGAGGCGGTGTTCGCGGTCGCCGAAATTTACGGGCGCTAATTTGAAATTATAATCAGCCGCCCCGTTTGATCGCAGGTTGCATAATTTTCTTTAATTAGGATACACGGCGACGTGGCAAAGTATACCAAACTACTTATGGTAATATGAGACTCGACGTTGTTGTAGGTTATGTTGTATAGGAAATTAGGTATTCTTCTTCGTTTTAGTTACGTGCGTTCGATATAGAAATAGAGGAGCGGTTGTACGGAATAATTGAGAGTTTCTTTATAACAAAAGAATGTTAATTCCTAGAGATTCTTTTAGCTAGTATATTAACTTTTTTGCTCGTGAATTATTTTCATATTTATTCCAGTTTTGTCTTGCTCAAGATAATTGCAAGACCAGTTTCACTTCTACATAATTATATTGTTTCGTTCGATGTAGAATACTTTAGAAGTTTTCCTAACGTAAAATTATATATTTAGCGCGCAATCTTTAAACTACTGTTGGAAACTAATACGTTTTAACGATCTAATTCCTTTCTGGAAAAAAGAAGCTCTACCATTTGCTGAAAACCAACATTCGGTCCAACCCATCGATTAATTCCCACGAAAGAATTCCTCGACCGATTTCAAAAATCGATCTCCGTGTTAGTACCCACTTTCAATAAACGGGTCAGGAGAGGAAGTTTCCATTTGGCACGATTTGGAACACGCGTTCATGTATCTTCTTGCTATATTGCACAGGCTGGCAGCGTCGTGTGCGCACGTACACGCTCGGCCTGAACCTCGAAGGCCTCTCGCGAATAGGTCACGCTAGGGTCAGGTAATGACAGGCCGAACTCTGCAATCACAGAAGCGCGCACGCCACGTGGCTTTGGTATACGCCCCGGCCGACCTCTCCTCCGGCTTATGCTCGGCCGTTTCTTCAGGATCGATGGAAATGTAGACCTGCACGAGTTTGCACACAACCCTTCGACCACCTAACTCTCACTGAAATAACTCTTTTTTAATTATTGCTTATCCTGCAACGAAACTCTGTTCCTCCACGTTTTAAAGTTTCACCAATTTCACTACGATAGAAAGCTTGCATTTATCAAAGATTCCAATAAAAGAACGTCCATTATTATCAGTTTAAGACTTTCGTTCTTAGAATCTATTAGAAACAAGAAGAAATTCTCGCATCTTCGTTTCTTATCATCGCGATCAACTACCTTGCGTAAATAAAATTTCTTTTCAAATTTCAACCTATGGAACATCTTGCAGACCGTCAGCTTCCAGAGAAGCATTTTAAATTCTTCGGCTTCACCATCGATTCCCGATCAATTCCATAAACCTCATCCTTCACACGCTTAGCCGCACGTCCATGGTACAGGCTATGACATACTGCATGATCTTCGTAGAAAATTAATAACCTGCCACTATGGAGATAAGAATCGGTTCGATCGCATGGAAATCGTGCCTCGATATCCAATCGAGCTGGAGCATAGGATGGAGCTTGGAAGCGGCGACGCGGACGTAGTATGATCCGCAAAATGTCTGGGACACACGTTACCGGAGCCGAAGGTCAGTACCTCCACTGATCGTCATGGGATTAAATGACTGTCTGGTGGGATCGAGCCAAGCCACAGGCTCGAGCCGCGGCGATAAGAAGGGAAGGCAGCGCTCTTGGTCGCGCCGAGTCATTCTCGTGTAATTATACGTACCGCGAGGCCAATAGGGGGTCTCTGTATCGACAATTAGGGCATTTCGGCTTCCCATTTAACGGCCCCTCGATTTATTCGGCTACACCCGCGGTCGTTCTTCATTATCTTTTTACGATCGTCTGTCGCTCCGCTCGGTTCTCTTCTTGCGTGGAACTCGTGGCGCCCGGGAGGCGTCCAGGTTTCATTAGACCGTGTACCACTCGAGACTTCGTCGATTATTTATCACAGTCACGGTTCATTTTCTTGGAAATGTTTGTCACGGAGAACAAACGTATTTTAAGTCTGTGATTTTAATAGGTTTTAACTGGATTTCCGTAGGCGAAAGGCGTTTCCAATTTGTACGACAGGTTCTTGTACAGAGTTTTTGTTCGGCGAGATCTCGATGAAAATTTTGTTCTACTTAGAGTATTTTAGAATTTAGAAAGTTTTAAGGTTGATTCCGGATACCGTCAAAGGTTTCTTCGATATTGGTTTTAAAAATCTACATTTAAATCGTGGCCATTTAAAAATCTATATTTTTCTAACGATTGCTTGATTGGGGTTTTATTAGCGACAGGTTTATACATATTCAGAAGGAGCGTTGATCGAAATCTAGAAAATATTTCCGACGAGATAGTTGAAGTCTATTACACGTATTTGCGAGTCTAATCTTCGTAGACATAAGTTTGCAATTTATCTTTCATTTAACTGGAAATTTTTTATTATACAGCAAAGGTCTAACATATTCATGTGAAGTCTACGTTTGATATGCACACGAGAATTATGACAGATATTACAGAAGTTGCCTTACAGGTTTCTTCAATCATATCAACCAGCGTGAAACTAAGGTACTAATTGCGTATTTAAAATCGAAGTTTGTTAAACAACTTATTAATTTCGCAAGCTACGACATGTAATAGACATCAACTTGAACCTTAATCAGAACTTCAACGAAGGAGATCGTCAAAATATTTTATATGCTCTGATCATTTTACCTATCCATTTTGCCAATAATTACATACACAAGAACTGTTTGCAGACATCGACGTTATCAAATCACGTATGCGTAATTCATAGAGGTCAGTAATTGCTCGTTACCAAAATTTAATCCTAGCACGAACGAACGTTTCCAATGCCGACAACAATAGAACGTGCCATGCACGATCACGGTATAATTAACCAATCGGAGTTTCTATAAACGAGAAGCAGAGAACGGCGCTCGTCCCCGAAACGGACAGACAATTGTATAATTCATAATCATTGTCTAGATGGTAGAATCAGATAAAACCGTCACGAAAGCGCATTCCTTGCGAGATATATTCGCAGGACGACGAGCTACACCTCGGCTAATTTGCCTGGACGAGGAACGTGCAATTTGTAGTCGGCCCCAACGACCGATTTAGTTTCGTTCTAACGACAATAATTGCGTATGCGTGTTATGGATCGTTTCGCTGCGGGCTCACTGTCCGGTATTAATTTTACACCATTGGCGAAGGGCTGTTAGGATTTCGAACGACTTTGGCGAGACAATTGTGAACGTTTGGAATGCCTGGAATGTTCCAAGATTTGCGGCCATTGTGGAATTTATGATATAAAGATTGATAGAAATATTTTTTTTTTTTTAGGAGAATGGGGAAATTTAAATAACATTGGAATTTTTCTAGAATTTATTTCGAGATTTGGGAGTACTTCCGATGTAGACTTCGGCTATTTATGTAAATTTATGGACATTTTTATGAACGTAGTTAAAGGAATTCTTGCATTAAATTTTTCATAAATATTAGAAATTCATGAAAATTCAGTAGTTATCCTGTTAAAAGATTGGAATTTTCATCCGTTAAAGCTAATTAGAACTTATTAATTTAAATTAAATTTGATAAGGAGTACAGTCAGTTTAGGAAGGAAATAAACAAATTATTTAGTAAAGAAGACGCTTTAGGGGCGCTGGAATGTTGCTCGATCCAACATTGTAGAATCTCTTTCGGCGTTCCTGGCAATTATCACGATCCATTGTAATTATATGTACTCGTTCGATATCAATGGGTACCAATCGCGAATGCATTATTCATAACGTTGAAATAACAGAGTGAGTCGACTCTTTTCCACGGGGGGAGAGCTTCCCTCTAACAGGATTCGAATTTTTCTCTTTGCAACGATTAGTTGACTCCTTCGTCTTTATTTGTGAACGTCAACAGCGTTCTAATGCTCGCTCAGTTGCGTCTATCTAGAAACTTATGACCGTAATTACTGCTAGGTAATGGTTATTGACTACCGATATTAAAAATGTTATCTGGAGAAGATAAATATAGACCAATTTCGATAACAAGATTATAAAATTACAATTTATGATAATGTACACGTAATGGTGTATTAAAAGGAAAGATATATCTTTCTTTTGAAAGCTCGTAGAAATTAATAATAATCGATATATCAAATTATACGACGGTATAATAAAGTAATATACTTAGTAATATAATTATCTTAAATTAGCAACAATATTAAAATATATCCTTCTCGGTCCCTAAATTCGGCTGGCTTTCGGTCGATCGGGCAGAAACCGCGGTAGAAAACGCAGAATTCCGTTCTAACGGAGAATTCCCAGACTATATTACACGGTTTTTGCCGCATTGGTTTACGTAATAGCGCGGAGAAAGCGCCAGAAGCTGCATAAATCGCGACGATCACGAGCATCGATCGTGAACTTCGGGGAAAATCGAATTAATCCGAATTTACGATTTTTACTGGAATTTCTCATCCTCTGAAACATATTTCAAACTATGTTGGATCCTTCAACTCGTGCCGGAATAATTTCGAAACTAAAACAGCACATTGTTATTTCTTTTGCACTTAACGCGCAAAATTAAACCAATGAAAGTATAATAAGCTTCTCGATTTCTTAGAAAGATCTTGTCACGACACGGTGCATCGTTCGACGTTAGCGTGATTGTTTGAAAAGTGACGAGGAGTGTATGGTGATTAGACGTTCCCATGGTGGCGTCCGTTGCGTGGAACGAATCGCGTTCTCCTCTGTTTCGATTTCTCATGCGGCAGAAGTTACATGAAACGATGATATCGTCGCGGGATCGAGTGTTCCGAGAGTAGCTTCTGAAGTTCTCGATGAGAATGGAACTTGTTGTCGACAGGAACGACGATAGAATCGGCGAGACCCGTATGCTAGATCGTGGTAATTCGACTCGCGAACGTTTTCAGGGAAACGGTACGTTGCTAGGAAGTAGCTTGTCGATTCCACTAAAAAGACAAGATTCAGCGCATTGTAGATTTTTATCCGATATATCCTGTACATCTTCTTCGAAACTTTTAACTTGCCAAACAAATATTAAAATTGCTGTTAATCAACGTCACTGATATCCGTCAGAGATATTTAGGAAACTTAGTTTTACTCGAATAATCCTACGATTAAATAAAAATATTATGAAACGCGAGCAATATTCGGACATCCTCACCGTAGAGAAACAACTTCGGTAAATAAAAGTAAAAAGTATCCGAGACACGTTCACTAACTAATCGAAAAATCCATCAGATTTTTACTTCTTCGAGAAAAAAGTCAATCTTCCCTGTGTATACTCTCGTTCTTATGCAAACGCGAGAAATATCCTGGTATGGAACGACAAAATCGAGGGCAAGAGGACGGTCGCAATCGAGAGACGGTCGATTTAAAGCGTGACCAGGAATCTATCGCGCGGACACGGTTTGATGGACAGGCGAGATGGACAGAAATCGAGTAAGAAGCTTACTCGAGATTCCGCTCTAGGCGTTCGTTGCTCGAGAAACAGAAGAGACACGCCTGGTGTGCGAGGACGCGGAACGACGTTACAGGTTCACCATGGAATCTTTGGATTCTGTCACTTGGCATTTTTCCCCTTGGGTATAACCCACCTACTAGATCGCTCCTTTGTCCTAGTATATACTTATTACGTTAACCTAGTGGACAGATGCGTATCAGCTAGTCATCGATCCTTGGTAATCGCTTTGCTCCACTTTGTCCCTCGTTTCGTCATCATCGATAATTACCATAGATCCCTTTACTTGGATACAGTTGCTTCAAGTACAGTTACTTTGCCTCTTTATTCTTTGGGTAGAGTGGATGCTCCCGCGGGTTTAGAAAACTCGAGGTAATTGCGACAGTATCGTATCAATTAAGTAGATGATCATTCAGACGCGTTTTTTAACGAACCTCGTGTTCGGTCGTGTCCGCTTTTCCCTCGGTGGCCTGTTTTTTGCTGATTGAAATTACGCGAATTAAAGGAATTGGAAAATTAACGGTAGTTTGCGGGTAATTTGTTACAAATTGGGTTATTATCGTTAGTCTCTTTAACCTGTTTGCTGATTTTGATTGGTAAATGCGAGTGAGAGGAACACAGTGATCGAAATTTAATATAGCGTTTCGCCGATTCAGCGGTAGCCGCAGTTACTATTTTTATGAACATAACCGCGCAACTATAGAATCTTGGTCTTTCATTTCTTATTTTATTCAATCACGCCTGGCCCCGCCGAATCGGACGATATTAATATCCTTGTTTTCGTGTTATATCCACGTCCGCAAAAAGACTGGAAAATCGTCGCTGGAGGCCGTGGAACGCGTTCCAGGTGGACGTGGGTCAGATATTCGTGGCAGCTTATCAATATTCATAACGTATGCTCAGCTCGCGTTATACATATCAATCAGCCGTGGCCGATTCGAAAATGAGCCCGGCCAGATCGCCAAGCCGTGTACTCGCGCTTAACGTTGTGATTTAACGTTGACCAAATTCGCTCCTGGAAATTGCTCGCCGACGATTTTAGATAATTCCCATGCAAGGCATTCCCTCGCGGAGGGAGAGATGACTCCATCAGCTTGTAGCAATCTTTTTCGATCGGCCAGCTCTCCTTATTCCTCGACAACGTACGATCGTTTCTTTTTCGACGAAATGCCAGGCTACCGATTTTTTTCTTCCTACGAATGAGTCGTACTTTTTGCCAAGATGATAGGTTTTTAAGCTCTTCTTTACATATTTTTTTTGTGCTTGATATTACATGTTTACATGGTTTTTTTTTTGAAGGCACAGCAGGTGTATCGAGATAAGATTTAATTAATCGGGTATATTACGTATTCAAGAAGCTGTTATATCTAAAGCCGGGCTTGAATACGTAGATAATTTCTAGAGAGAGAAGATGTAGATAGTTTCTGGGAAGAGTCCAATAAACTAATATCAAAATATCTGCTTTCTGGTTTAATTTAAATGTAACGTTTATGAGCATACTCGCCGGGATGTGTAACGACAGTAGCAAGAAATTAAGCGAGAAAACGATGGAATTAAACGTAGTGCTGTCCTGATCGTCTATCGAAGAAATAAAATAGCTCGAAGAGTGTCTGTCACCTGTTGCTGGGAAGTAAAACTTGAAACACGATTTTAAACGATGTAGCTTGTCCGCACGATTGGGAATACGCTATTTAAATTTCTATTATCATTACCTTTGTGCCATATAAATTTCTTCTTCTTTGACTTTACAATTCAGAAGCCTATTAAAATTCAAGCGCGCTAAATAAAGAAATATAACTATCTTTCGAGCAGCCCGAAAACGTCTCACAAACTTGACAAAGTCCAACCGCGACCAAATTCCGCCCAACACATCAACTTCAATGCTACGAAGTTGCAACACCAGGATTTAACATGAGTGGCCCAGGAAAACGGACACCGTGTACATTCTCTCTCTCTCTCTCTCTTTTCGGTAGAGGAATTCCTGCACGTCACCGTGTCCGCCCAGTGGCTCCGCCGAATCGCGGGGGACTCCTTATATAATTAACCATTAAATTATAAGTTTGGCTATCGAACCGCCGGCGAAGCTCAGCGCCGGACTAGAAGTAATTACTCGGCCCTGGAGGGGCCCCGGAACGGCAGCGACCTTAGCCGAGATCGTCGTAGAAAAAGAAGAAGGGACGCGAGAAGAAAGAGAGGAAAAAGAACACGTTACAAGCAGAGGTTGAAGAAGAGCGGATAAGTAAGAAAAAGGAAGGATCGTATCGTATGGCGAAGAAGGAAGAGAGAAAGGTGAAAGGGACGAAGGGAAATAAAAAAGAAGAAGGAAAGGAGAAAAAGAAGAAAGGTAAGAAGAGAAAGAAAAGGGAATAAGAGGGGTCGCGACGGCTACCTTACTTCGAGCACGGAATTGCCAGTGCCGCTTCCATCGGCGTAATGATCAGAGGCGGGACTTTTGCCTTTTTAATCGGCATTAATCGCGCCAGGGGCTCTATCCCGAAGGCAATGCTGTATCGTCGTTATGTTCCACGCCGCAACGACCCGACGAGAGCGATCTGCATTAATGCGGATGCCCACCTTTCCGTCCGTGTCCGCGGCTGGATTCTTTCGCCGGGATGAAATATCGAGCCAACCCCGGCCTCCGTACCAAAGTTATGAGGATTGCTTATTGGAATGCGCGCGCGCGCCGCAGCCGATGAACCGGACGGTAGCTGCAGGTGCAGGAAGTGAAAACCCGCTCTGCATCTACAAAATGCTTCGATTTGCGAATTGGAGTTGAGTTATGGACTGGGTAATATACTTTTTCTTTCTTCCTCCTCTTCTTTTTTTTGTGTGAAAGGAATGTGGATTTCTGTGATTCGAAGGAAGAGGGTAATTAAGGAACAGGGTAGATTTTTTAATTTTATCATTGGAGAATAGCATCGATTAATTTTGATTTGAGATTCAGACGATTTAGTTATTCCACGCTCTGTGTTTTAAACGTTACTTCACTGTTCCGTGTAAAAATCATTGTCCTAGGATCACGACGCGAAGATTGTAACAATCAAAATTCTCTACTATTGTTCGAGTCACTTGGAAACTTTATTTTACCAGCTGCTTTCAACTATCTGTCTGTATTTTCATACTTTCGTAAGGAGTAACGTGTTCGCTACCGTCGTGACATCTGCGCGATGGCCCTAATTCATCGTGACAGCCGGGCATCATACACATGTGACAGCCATGGTTTTCAATTTTCTGATCACTTAAATAATTGAAATCTGCTTTGAACATATTGTCAGTTTAACACATTTTGTACGTACGTAGAGTGAAATCGTGCAGCACATTGTGATTTACTACTATAATAAACTGTATCTACACAATAAACCTGAAGCGGTCGGTTCTCCACACGCCACATGGTAGCGAGCATGTTAATATATTTCTGTCAAATCAACTTTCCAACACAAAAGACTATATCTTACATAGGGCAAGTCAAGATCAAACGCAACAAGTTAGATATTTGAAAATATATTGCAGCTATTGTTACAAATATCGATTATTGAACCGTTTGTTTTGAAAATGGCAGTCATTTCTCGAAGAAATTGAGAAGACGAGAAATTTGCATATACTTTAACGTGATCTTTCGATTTATAAACAATTTATAATTGAAACCTTAAAATATTCGTTTTGTCACAATGCAATTGAAATCTCTCTAATAGATGAAATTGCATAATCATTTATTTTGCAAATGGTGTTGTTAGTTCATTTCCTGTAATCTGTACGCTGTCCAACTAGACAAGGCACCAACAATCAGAATCAAATGATAGCAAATGTAATCCCAACCTTACTCTATCTTACGTAATATCGCATGTTCGAATGTGAACGAGTCGTTTAAATGCGAATCAGTAATATACTCGTAAATTATTATTACATTTATTAAATTATTATTATTACGATTAAATTAAAATGCTATAATTAAATGCAATTATTACTACATTTAAGGTATTATTAAATTAATAATAGCTTTGCCTTTATATTGGGTCGTAAGTGCAAACCTGAGATTGAGGAAAGTATTACATACAGTCGTTATCTTGCTTTCTTTTCTCAATGGATAACCTCGCATCAATATTAGAATCTGACAGTGACACAGATACGTTTATCGCAGTCTAACGCAATAATACTACGATAATTGCAACTTATTTACTTCTAGTTCATTTATTTTTAACAAATCGATATTTATAAAGAAAAATGGATTAAGTCAGAAAAATCATCGATCTCGCGAGCAACACTGCCCCGAGTACACGAGACGATGGATCTACATGATCGGGGACAGGATTTTTTCGAATGGTTTCAGATCGCTCTTGCGGCGGTTCGGTCGGGCAGTTCTCATCGCGTCTCGATGATCAGGAGGACGTGGCGCATTTCGAGGCGTCCTTAAAGGTGGCCACACACGTCGCGATCTCGGTACTCGTTGTCTTCTCTTTCACGTGGACGGTGCCGCAGTGGTCATCAGGGGTTAAACCAAAGGCCGAGCTTTGTCACCATTGCCGATCTTCGACCGTGTCTCCCAGTACTTACAGCCATCTAAACCAACGGCTAATCCCAATTTAATGTCGCGCTTCACCCTTCCTTTTCCTCGCCATCTCATCGTGTCACGTTTTTCTCTTTCTACCAAGCGATCGCTGCGCCTCCGTGTACCTCGTTTATCTCTCGAGCCAGCTCGTGAAGAGAACTCTTCTCCTAATGGTTCTCGAAATATCGTTACATCGGTTTAGAATGTTCCTCGGCTGCAGGGAAGAGCGGAGTGGAGGGTGTTGTTCAGCGAGGAAATTAATTGGGAACTCGATGAGACTTTGAATTTTGTGTTTGAACGTGACACATATGGTGGTTTGATTGAGATTTTATCGCTGGATTAATGCAGGTACAGGTACATGTCCTGCTTCAAAAGTCTAAGGTCAGTTATTATATTTATTTGAGAAATTTATAATGGATAGCGTTTAATAATCGGTAAAAGATAACGACTAGTTCATATAACGAAATATTCCTTCCTTCTCGTAAATTATTTCTACAACTAAGAATTTTAATAAGTTGATTTCTTTCGGAACACACGGTGAAGTATGATTTAATTCGTAATGTGAAGCATTTCAAGACCTTACGTCCAAGTGGATAACGAATGCTTCTCTTCTTCTTTAACTGTCTTGCGAAAAGAAGTAAATCGGGGCAAAAAAGAACTCGTAGCATGACCTCTTCTTGCGGCAGATCTTTTATCTTGTCAGCGAGCTATCGACTCTTTCAAAGAATTTCTCAGAATCGTGTCAGGGAATGAATTGATCGATCTACTCTTTTGTGCGATTCTAATTAAAAATTGCAACGTAGGTCGTGCATTCTTTTACACCTACCAGTCCTTGTTACGTAGGATTCATTATACTCTGATTTACATTTTGCATGAATATATTTCACGCGAATAAAAAGCAGATTGATTAATACGGTAAAAAATGGTCGCAAAGTGAAAAACATGGAAATACAAAGATCAAAGTGATATAAATTGAAAAGAAGTTCTTGTTCTGTTGAAACGAATTTCGTTCAAACGCAGGAATTTAGTTCTTCGCAGAAATTCCTTCGGGAAATCGTTCGATAATTAGGTCAAATTGCAAACACTCGGAAATTTCTTAGATTCGTAACAACAGGATATATTCTGCGTGCCACGGGAAGAACGTCGTTCCACGGAATTTCCCAACATGATGGACATTCTTCCTGCCACTGGCATTCTTTATGAAACTGTTAAATTTGAATCGAAGAAACCGTGTTGGAAAATTCCCTGCGTTTATATCGCATCGATAGTCGGAGAATCTGAATGTTTTTTCCTCCTGTTCGAATTACGCGAAAAGAATTCGTCCTAGAATTCGTAATTTGTCAGCTCGATTTGCACCATCTGCGATCTTTTGTGATTATTGCGAATTTCTAGCATACCTGTATCCAGCGGCAGATGTTAAACTGATTCGTAAAAAATAATAATTAAAAGTTGTAGAATTCAACTTCATAAGAATTCAAACAAGCATTACTCGTCTGAAAAGTATAGAAAAATGACGCCACAGCGTCACAAAATAAATTTTCTTTAACAGAAGAAAGCTATAATATTTCCAACATGTCAATCTTTCGCAATTTTCTGTAATACGAGATTTCTACAATTTTAATTAACCAAAATTTCTCTTTCTCTGTTGCAGGTAAGAAAATTATCCACGCCATACCGTAATGCCTTCTCTGGTGCCAAGGTATGAATTAAAAGTTAATTTCTGGCCACCTACAAAGACTCGTAACGTTCAAAAGATGAATCCGTTCTAATAAATTACGATGAAAGCAGCGCGTATATTTAGTATACAAACGTGGGAGGATAGCATATGCATGTTTGACACTGACAAAAATAAATTCAGTGAAAGCTAGATGTCTAATGGTCGCGATGATAGAGGGTGTTAGCAAATCGTGAAATTAACTCTTCTTGTAGCGTTAATGACGGCTGATGTCGACTAACGTTGAATAGCGATCTTATCAAGAATAACGTAATTATCATGTTGCTCGAGGACCTCCGTTTAATGACGAAGCACCTTCGTTTTACACTCTCGTAATTTACTGACAATTTTCATTCGTTATTTCGTCGGTTCGAATGCTGTGTAGATCTCGTTAGAGTTTTCTTAGTTAACACTGTGTTACGTCACACGCGTGCTTTTATAGCTCCAAAAAGATTATGAAAAGTCAGATAATAATTCACTATGAGATAAAAGAAATAATAATCTGTCTAAATAATAAAAATCTTCACGAGTGCCTCACCTTCGCTGGAAAGATGACAGAATAAGGAAAAGTGTCACGATGATTGATAAACGACTGTGCACATTCCCGTTATCGCGCGATGTTCAACGACGTATGGGCCTAAAAGATGATCTTGCCGGATCGTTTATATCGATTCCTGGTACACAGCCAGATATTTTGCACACGGTGAATCTAATGCACGAACGACACGTTATCACCAACGTGCACGGAATCGACGCCGGCCTTAATTATGTGCATTAGCGCGATCATCATTCTCGTTATTATGGCGTACAGAACGCTGCGGCATGTTGTAGCACACGGCTTCAAGGAAGATCGTCATTAATATACTACTAACCAGACAGCCTTGTAGCACCGTGCGTTTTCAACAATGACTGCGATAAATCAATCGACCGGTGATATTTGTTTTAATTGAGGAATTTATTATCGCGCAGGTTGCAACAGTTACAAAGGATGTTCCCTCGAGGAGATGTGAAATTTCATTGAGGAAAACTGTATAGTTCTTTTGGAGCGATTTTAATGAACTTTTGAAAGCTCAATGAAAGTTTACAAACATATTTACATTCGCCGAGTTCGACAGTAATTACGTTTGTTAATTACAAACACATTTACATTGTTTATGTGTAATTTGTATATTTCTACAATAGAATATATGAATACGTACTATCTGTGTATTATTATGCCATTTAATCTTTTCTATTCAATGTGATTGTATTCAGTAAATTGTTTTTACCTTCCTAACTATTCATTTCAAAGAGAAACACAAATGAGTTTTGAACTGTGAATTATCTACGTAAATATTACAGAAATAATATAAATGACATATCGAAACTATCAATTCAATTGTAATAGTTGCTTAATACTATTACAGTACTGTTCATTGAATAATATTAAATATTTGTTATAATAATTGAGAACTTCTAGTATCGATGAACGAACGACCTGTTCCTATAATATAAACATATTTCATTTTATGTATTATACGTTCTATTCAAACTGATACACTTTCTTACAGAGAACTTTTCTTTATTTGTTCGCATAAGAACTTATGATGTGGGAATGGTATCTAAGAAAGTTCCACGGTCTGTGTTTTAAATAGAACTTACTAAGATGTTCCATAAGCCTTTCGATCCCCGATTATTAACATTCAATCGCGAATCTTTAGCGTTTTAACGTCTTTATTCTGTTGAAAGCAAGATAATCAAGAAGCGAAGCAATGAAATCAAGATAATCATCCAGCAAATCGACATTATAATGTTGGAAACGAAATGAACACAAGGCATTCTCTCATATAATCGAGATAAATGTCACGTTCACGCTGACAGCTCTTACTTTCCTTGATTCTCACGGGTCCATACGCATCGTTTCGATTTTAATACCAAGTTTCGTGTCCAATAAAGGAGAAAGGGAGCCGTATATAATTGATGAACAAAAACGTTTTTGCGCGATACACGTCGAGACTCAAGAAATCGAGACATTACGTTGCCTCATCGAAAGCCAGTGGTCCCAATAAAATCTGTCGGGCCGATATAATTAACCATAAATCGTTTCATCGATCGATACAATCGGCAGATACATCGGCCCCCATGTACACCGCTCTTCTCTCAATTCCGTGTTTCGTGTAACTCGGTATTCTCGGTTAATATAATTCCTCGATAAGCGTGGCTTCCATGAAATACTCATTTTAGCTCTTTCCATACAAATTCCGGTCATTAAGGTTTACGTAGCTTGATCAATTAACGAATCGCAATTAACGAATATTTTATCAAATTCCGAACGTTGATTCTCTAAATTTGACTTGTAGCAATCCAAATATTCGTCGTCGAATATTGTACAATGAACATTTTCTCTCTATCAACCCCATTTTTAACAGCAACTTGTCGAAGTCACTGGCGAAACCAAGCCACAGTAATACAATCCCCTTTCTTTGTCTTAATTACTTGCATCGAAACATCTCGCTCGTTCCATTCCTTCCTTTTTACTCGTCTCTCCCTCTTTCTTCTTCCTCTCTGCCCCCTTCTTTGTTCTTTCGGTTGCACGGGGTTACAGCGTGTCGCTCGGAGCCGAAGTTGTAAATTCGCCCCGCGGTTCGGTTGCGTGCCCTTTATAGGCAAGGGCTCTTAAGGGGCCACGTCCGAGTTTTAAGGTCCGTAGGACCGGTGGATCGCGGACATGATTGCATTTGCATTATACACGCCGCGGCGCGCACGCAGATTTATCTGCCCCTGGGGTTTATTTATCTGGAGTTATGGCAAACACTGACCGGCCTGAAGCCGGCCAATAACGTATGGTAATGGGAGGGCTCCGATTGACTTTTTTACCCTCAGCTGTCTCTCTCTTTTCTCCAACTAACCATCATTCTCCGTCTTCGCCAATACCTCACACTTTCTCTATTCATCTCGCTCACTCGTTACACTCTCCTTCTCCTCGTTCTTACACTTCCTCCTTTTCGTCTCTGTACGCCTATCATTCATTTCGCTCTTCATCCTCCTCTTACTTCCACTTTCCTCTTCTAATACCGCGTGTAACTCCGTCTAGTTCTCTTCGTGTTGCTTTCTCTGTCTTACACGATCCTTCTCTTTCCGATAGTTTCCTCTCTGTTCACTAGCCAGTGCTTTTATTGGGCCCGCGGCCTATCATAACACGAACGATCGGTGAACCTTCGACCCTTGCTCGATCCTCCTATTTCGTTCCTTGCTTCGTCCTCTCGCTCTGTCTCCAGGGGTTTCTTTGTCTTTCTCCCACTGTCGGCGTGGTTTTTCCTATTCCTCTCCCTTCGCCGTTCATCGACGCGCGTTTTCTGCCAGCCTCGCCGCCCCTCGGGCCCCGCTTCGTTCGACGAACATTTGTACGCGATTCTTTCACCGTGCATCCTTTTAATGGATGCACGCTGCTTGTTCGGCGAATGTATATGGGTACGCTAGCTTCACCGAGTCCCGCTGAATAAAATTTGTTCGCAGGATATACGGATTAGGCTGGATGCAGATGAGGGATGCGACGTTGCTACAGCCTTGAAGACCACGCGTTGGTATAAAACATGATTTAACGTGACATCGTTACAGTTTCGTATCGATAAAGCTACGCAGTTTGATAAAGTGTTAGTGTTAGAACGCGTAAGATAGCGCACCGTTAGAAATATAAACGCAGTGAATCGTACGACGTCATACGCGTAGAATCACAACGTCGTAACGTCTTTTTGTTCGTTTAGACGTTAATGGCGAGGTTTCTTCAGCGGTCGGATTGTAAGTAGAATGTGACGTCGCGTGTCAGACGACCAACTATTTGTACTAGCGTTTCTTGGACGTGAGTATTACGAAGTTGAACCGTTTATAAGCTGTCGTTGTCATATTTATACCGCTTTCTTCTGGAAACACAATAAGAATGTTAGCGCGTGATTGTTTAGTAACTGCAATGTATTAATTCTTTGCCTTGAGACATACCTATTTTATAACTAATCAATGCTTTTAACTTTCACGACACGTGGCTATCATTAATAACGGAATGTCATTTACAGTCCAATATTAAATCTATCAGCAGCCATAAACGTGTCAGAAAACTATATAAACACCAGATGCCGATGGTATTAATAAATATCCAGCAGATAAATACGAGTGCAAATAAACTTTCTTCTAATGCATACAAATCGAATTGGAAGAGTAATTGAAAGGTACCAAAACGAGTAGCATTAGCATAACGCTACCATTACTAATACTAACAGCAGCCCATATTAGTTTCGCATCATTCTCATTGAATGGTATACAACGACCAATATAAACTCGATTTTCTCCATCTTCCTCGTGACCCCGATGTCAAGTATCTCGACACGACATCTTCAATAACATTAATAAAATACTCAGGCGCCTAATTACGATCATCTAAATCGAAGCCCAGCATCTTTATACTCGAACTCTCGATGCCTCGCAACAGGCAATCCACGGCTGAGGCCAGAGATAAATTGGCTAGATCGCTCGGTTGCAACTATAATTCTGGTTGAAATCCTAGACGCACGCAAAGTGCACGCAACGCGCACGGCAATAATAACGCCGTTAAAACGGCCAATTACTCTAACAGCAGTTTTTCCGAGAGTTGCTTGCTGAATTACGCAGCGCCTCTCTCCTTTTCTGTTCCACGAAGGAAAGCTTTTCTCCTACGGTTCCATCGTAACCTTCTTCAACATGGATTAGGTCTATGAGAAAGCCACGGTACGGAGGCAGAAACATCGATTCCGCAGTTAAACAACGAGAAAGAACCATCTCCTTCTACGTTCCATGGTTTAGGAATGCACCATAAAACGAGCCAGACCCCTCGAAAGTGGCCACTTTAGTTTAAAGCATGGGTTCTGACCTGGCCAAGTTATGTGATTGCGGGTCTCTGTACCCGAATGTAAAAGTACAGGGGAATTGTCTCGAAAGAACATTTTTTTCACGGCTTGGAACGGACAATGTAAGATTTCTTTTCAATCTTGACCAATGACGACGTGAAACGTATTTTTAGGGAATTCTCCGCCCATTTTTCTAAATTCCCGGTACATAGCTAAATCTGCTATAATCTGACGTAATAATTCGTTAAAGGGAAAAGGAACGCTTGCGTTACTTTACGCGAAATATCAGCCGGTTCTGTCTTTGATTATTACACGAATCTCGATAATTGCAGTTCTTACTATACTCGTCGCAGAGATAATTCACAATGTCATTATCTCAGCGGTCTCTGCTCAAGTGTCATACGCGTCTTATGATGTGGCTGCAGCAAACGCCGAGGCGCAGCGTACACTTTATTACTCGCGAAATGGGCGAATCGCTCGCAAAAAGGGCAGCTGTCTCATTAGCGGTGCTGTACGAGCTGGTTGATATTGCTTGTAGCTTCTCGAGTACGCTGACGCGTCGCTGTCACCTTGCTCCACAGACACCTTTTGCCATATACTCCTCTCTTAATCCGGCGAAGTCTATCGTGTCAGCACGGCGAAGGAGAAATCGCCGTGATTCGCTAGTAGTTTTCTTTTCGCACAGAACGGCTCCAGGTACGAAGACCTGGGTAGATCGTTCATCTACCGACTTACGTATTTCTTTCTACATAAACATCGTGAAGCTGTGATTTTTCAAATTTTCCAAAAATCATATCTCACACTTTTGAAAATTCCCATTTCGCCGTCACATTCGAACTTTATTCTAATCAACGAGCTGATATACGTTTTGCGATCTTTCCAATGTTAACGCTATATTTCTTGGCTTCGTCAAGTTCCAAATTTCCAAGCAGCGCCTTGAGCAAACCGTACAACGCCATTCGTCGACTACCAAATCGCGTTTATCGCAACGCGGCAAGACTCGATCTAACGCGAACCGATTGGACAGTTAATATCTCACTCCAGTAGCCTGGCGGTTTGCATGTCCCGTGCACGCGGCGTATTGGAAAGGTGCCTTTATACATACATCCATTCCTCGCGAGACTCGCGTGATGTATGAACGTATGTGGGAGCGGCCGTTACGTCATCTTCGTGTGCAACCGAGCAGTTCTGCCGTTCCGCAGCATCCTCGGCACGTGAATTCGCGTAAAATCGATATCGAAAGATTAAGGATCTTCGGGCAAGTCGAAAATCGTAAAACGAAGAAACAGTACGGTGCACAGTGGAGTATTTGCGTGGAAACGTCAGCTTGTGCGGAGAAAACATTCGAATATTTCATCTTTGGCAACTTTTTATTTCAAATGTTCTAGCACGCGTGCATTTATCTTCTTAAAGGGTCATGAAACATTTCTGATCGTTAAAGGAAGCATTTTCTTGGTAGTATGATCGTTCAGACGCTTTTTATAGCCAGAATTACCCTTTGGTAGGAACAGGAGTAACCGGATCCCCTGCACGATTAATAATAAACCGTAGTAGCATAGAAATTAGAATCGCGACGAGTGACGGGCGCTGTTAGTTAGAGGGGAATGCAATTTGTAAGAGATACACGGCGAGAACTCGTAAAATTTCAGTCGGACCGCAATATAAATTTCGCGATCGTAAAAGTCGTTTATGCTATCGCGCATACGCCAACACGCGTGCACCTCGCGACGAATAACGAAATCGATTGCGATTCCCAAGCGAAAAATCGTTAAACCAGAACGTCACGTACAAAACTGCTGTGTTTTACTTGCGCCGCTAAATCTTGTTAGGTAAACACGACTTACGTATTCACCGGTTGATCGCGATCAAAAACTCGGTTCAATTAGGCGCGACCCAGTGTCGATCAAATGAACTTTTCACTCGATTGCACGCCACTGTGAATTACGACGCTGTAAAAGCGTAAAGTGATTTCCGACATCGAAATCTGCTATTAAATTATTAAACTTAATTGGGAGCTGGCTAGAGACGACGTGATATAATGAAGTGGCTGTAAAGCGGCTGATGAAGAAGGGCCATTCTACTTACTGCATAGTAACTTGTTAATTCGAAAGTGTAAAATGATCATCAGCCTTATTTACGCCAAGTATTATTGATCTGTTTATTTCAAAGCGAATTACGCTGCAAGTGGCGCCTTTCTGTTTCAATTCAAATTTCTTTAGCTCGATATTGTTTTAATTTAGATTCGTTCCTGGAAAGATCTACTTACAAATAAAAAAAGAAACAGCGAGTAATAGCTATATAAAGCTATATAAAGATATGGAAGGAAAATTGGCGAAGAATCAAGCGAACAGGAAATTAAACCAGAAATAAAGACGAACAAGTAACTATATAATTTTCGACTAACGTTTCAGCGATTTGTCTAATAAGGTATCTTAATTTATTACTCGCAATGTATCACAGAGAGTTGCGAAGGCTTAATCAAACGCGACTACTACTTAACAAGGAAAATGAAATTAGACGCAAAACCATGCTAAATGATAAATGAGGTGAATGTATCATTCTGTCCGGTTGGAATCGCTCGACTGACAAATTTATGTCACTGTCGGGGGTATTTTTCTCCGGTGCACCGCTGCCGGCGTTCCCGTTTGCCCCATGACATTTCTCTTGGCGTGGCGCCCACCACCCACGGTATTAAATGTCACTCTCTGAAAAGGACGTGATCGATGTAACCCCGGTTTTGCGTTTCGCTAGAGGGCCTTCTCGTGAACTTCTTCTGGCTTTATGGGAAACGACGCGTGCACACGATATTAACTGCATCATTTTCGAGTAGAATGGAAACGAACACTACGAAAATACCCTGCAGCCATTCGATGACAACAATCGCGTGGAATATTGAGAATGTAATGGGAACAACGGCGTATTGGGAAACGCTTTGATACGTTAACTGAGTTTAGAAAAGCAATGATAAATTAAATGGAAGTTTCTCTTCTTACGTAGAGGCGATTGCAGTTCTTCGGATAATTCTCTTCGGCTTATTTGTGTCATTTAAATTCACTTTACAACGCGAGATCTCTTATGACGTTTCACTGTTCTTTTCTTTTTTAGGAGAATCATTACCTTTATAAATCGTATGAATTTTATGAATTCAATTGGTAAAAAGGAAATTCAATCGAACAATTTCATTCCTTTAACAGAAGAGGGCTGTCGTTAAATCCAAGATTCTTCGATAATCCTCTTCCTCTCGAACGCATATTTCCACGCCACTCATAAAATCCATAAAACTCGACGCTCTGTATAAATCAAATTCCCTCTGAACCGTTGCGCGCATTAAGAACACGTCCGCGAGGGAAGCAGACTAATAATCGTGGTCGGATGACAGCGATGGTGCCAGGTTAATTTGCGTGCAGGCCGTGCAAGCTACCTAATTGGTAGATACAGATTACAGCGAAACCCCTCATTTATCGGTAAACCCGTGGCTTTACGGCTGGTTCGATAAAGAAAGGGCTGGCTGTCGCCGCGAGGTGTCCCCTTCCGCGAACATCTCAATTCCTTTAATCTGCCATTTTTCTTCCTTTTTTTTCCCCCTCTTGCCCGCTCGGTGGTGTATCGTCGTCGTTCATTTGCGTAATCTCAAATGGCATCTGGAAAGTATGTACTCGTGTGTATGCACGATGTATGCCGATCGTACGGCGATAACCGGCCGGTGGAATCGCGAGAAAGGAAACGAGGTTATTCCGCGCGCGTAGGGATGAAGCGCGAGATAAACGAGCCGGGCGACGAGCTAATGACAACTCGCCGGAGAAAGTTGAACGCTGGTTGCTCGGACGGTAGCCTTCTTGTCTGACCCTTCGCGTGTCGAATGGCCGCGTGCGTGCCTGTGTAATCACTCGCTACGCCGATATTAGCACGCCCCAGCCGCTTTTTTCTGCCACGGTGTATTCTGCCATGGAAGAGCCTCGCGGTTCTTCCGCGAAATTCCCTGTTGCGTAAACGATTTCACGAGTCTCGCGAGAAGGGTGTGCAATTGGGATGAAGAGAGAAAGAGAGAGAGAGAGAGAGGCGAACAGGTGGTTCTGAAGTAAAGGAGGGTTTGGGAAGAGCGTGGCGCTGGGCTGAGGGTAACGATATGGTACTTTAATTTGATTAGGGATCGGGTTAATGGGATGGCGGGTGGAGTGGTCGACTGATTTAAGCAGCGTGAAGGCATGAGAGGAACAGGTAGTTGATTTTAACAACTGGACGGTAGGGATTGACAAAGCTATGGGAATTTGTAACTTTTAGTCTAGGTGATGTCTAGGTACGAAGTGTCAAGACCGATGTAGATCGATATTTCTCGAAAAATATATGATACTATATATTTCAACGCAATAGTCGTAAACTCAAGCCATCCCCGGTACGGCGGACGCGCGAGAGCATGGTGTGTCCCGGTCGATGCTTGGCCATTATTCAAACACCCGGAAGACGATCGAAGCGCATTGTTCGAGGTGGCCAACCGGCACCAGAGCCTGGATATCCGGGCTACTACCGAAAGACCACGAGGAACGACTCTGTACTGGGGAGAAAGGGGGAGGGGGTGGGAAGGAAGAAGGGACAGAGGCGAGCGTTTCTTCTGGTGGCGAACAGCGTGTAACACGTGGCAGTATCTTGTATCGGGGCCGCGATCCCCTGCTGGTAGCACGTTGTTCTACTCTATCCGCGGCGCTGCCATTCGCTTCTCCCCGCCGCGGATGCCAGTAGTGTGGCGGCGGCTGCGGTTCCACGGGGGACATCAGGCCGTCGTGGGGTCTCCACCGCGTCCCTGCAACCCCGCACGCCCCCGCCCAGATCCGCTGGCATGCCTACAAGAGTAGATTTCCTGCAGATAAACCGGCGACCGCACGGAGGTCCGCCGGTGGCCATAGGTGCGCTCTCCCCTTGACTACACAAGCGTGTGTGTGTGTGTGTGTGTGTGTGTGTGTGTGTGTGTGTGTGTGTGTGTGTGTGTGTGTGTGTGTGTGTGTGTGTGTGTGTGTGTGTGTGTGTGTGTGTGTGTGTGTGTGTGTGTGTGTGTGTGTGTGTGTGTGTGTGTGTGTGTGTGTGTGTGTGTGTGTGTGTGTGTGTGTGTGTGTGTGTGTGTGTGTGTGTGTGTGTGTGTGTGTGTGTGTGTGTGTGTGTGTGTGTGTGTGTGTGTGTGTGTGTGTGTGTGTGTGTGTGTGTGTGTGCTCGCATATACGAGATCTACGTACGTAGGTGTACATGCGTGTGAGAGAGCCACGGTTATGGCTGTATAATATAGTCCCTCTGTTGCCCTCTCTTCTTTGGCCTTTCTCTGTCGCTCGTTCCCTCCGTGGCCGTCGAGTGCAGCCTGGGTTCAGCGGAGGTCATTGCAAGGTTGCCTTTCGAAGAGACCGCCTCGAACAGCCGAGCCTCTCCTCCGGGCGACCACTTTCCCCGTTTGATCACCCTGCTATGCTCTTTCGAGTGTTGCCGCTGCAACGAGCCAGCCCCGGAGGTTGAAGGTGAAGCCCGCGATGAGGTCGATGCGCTTTCTGCGCCGACGTTTTTACGGGCCGCTCTGTGCCTGCCCCGAGACGTGTGGGTGGACGATCCGAGGGATGACGAAGGCGTTCTGAGGGATCCACCGAAATTTTTGGAGAGACTGCTTGGTAAACGAAAGATCTTTGGTACATATCAGTACGTACCGAGTGGTTCTTTGAAAGGTGGTTTGGATTAGGTTTGTTTAAGTGTTGTGGCATGGCGATGTAATTCGGATAGTTGTTGGAAATTAGAACGGTTTAATATTCCGTAGCTTGTATTTGTTTTTCCTCCAAGTACCTGTATATAGTAATGGAGTATTGTAATTTATTGCATGGTACAGTTGTACTTTTTTCAGGCTTGAAATTGTATTGACAGAGTGACTGTAACTACCTAGTACAGTTTCTAGTACTTCTACTAGAACGTTTATGGCGCTCTAGCTAACAAGCAATAATGATATGTTGCTTTGTAACGCCTTCCCTATTAGTTTAAACTGAAGTACGAAATTGAGTTTTTGACTGCTGTGTTTATAGACGTTTACTCGATATTTCCTGTATGTTTCCTATTTTTAGTATTACCAACAAGTTTTTAACAATCCGCTCGTAAGTTCTTTAAACAAAAACGAACTATCGACTTTCTAAAAATTCTTCGGATTTTTGCCCAATAAAATTCTACCACACTCTTTACATTTCGTTCCGCTAAAATCACGCGCCAAGTTTATTCGCCATACGAAATTCAAATCGAGAACTTCGACTCGGAGATTCCACTGCGATAAATCTCGAACACGTGTTCGCAGGAACACTAATCGTCCAGTCTCTTTTGTGTTTCCGTTTTCATCTTTGACCGGCCACGAATTCCCGGCCAATAAATCACACCGATAATTTGCATTTCATCCATTATACCGTTTTAACTGTACAGTTCGTCGATAGGATCGCGGGTCTCTGCACGACACCGACTTTGAAAAACATTGGAACGTCGGTTCTCCGAGAAATTTCGCCAGCCTAGATAAAATATGTTCGTAGGGAAACCATCGGAGCTCGGGAATAAGACGTCATGCCGTTAATTTGTCTCCAAACTGGGCATAAATCAGCTTGCTCGATCTTTCCTCGAGCAAGGAAAAGCGCGAACACGCGGTATCAAGCTCGCCAGCTATGGATCTTACGCTTGTACTCGCTCGGATTGAGTTTTTAACTGTTTCCAACAAGTTTATCTTACCCCTCAGAATTCCTCCCCTATTTCGTGTAATTTATACGATGAGATAAATTAAGTCTTGAATACAGTTAGTCGAAATTATAGCAAGAAACTACCGCGGCTTTTGACAAGACTCAAAGGACCAAATAAAATTACATATCTAATAAAAATATTCATAAACGCGGTGCTAAATATGTTTACAAAATTCAGTGGATATTCAAATAAATATCTTCCTCTCAAGAGAAACTATTTTTTCCCCATTTTCAAAGAAATGTAGCTTCGATTGTCATACAAAAAATGATTTTCTAATCTCCCAGAAAATTAATCAGTTTAACACGTTTGCATCTCGTCGATCGTTCCAATGACATACAGTACCATCGTACACCTGACAGTGGACCGTCACTGCCTCGGTGGTGCGTTAACCGGAGGTGAACATTGATAGCACGAGTTTTCACCGGAAGTAAAGCGGTCGAGGTCGGGACCAAAGGTCAGGACGCACCTACGAGCACCATTCTAGAATTTAAATTAGCTTAGAAAGTTCAGGGTCGACTCGCTACGGGTCCGTGCGTACGCTCGTCGACGAAAAGCGGCACGGGAAACAGCTGCTTGTAGATCGATGGAAACGATAGCTCCCGGCTAAAGCGGGGAAATCGGTTCGATCGGAATTTTCGCCGCGTAGAATACCGTTGCCGCTGCTGTGAAAGGAAAAGCAGCTTGTAATTTGTTGCTTAACATGTTTGTTTTGCCAGAAGGCGCTCGAACATTACCTTTTGCAAGTGCATTTTCATCCGAACGACTAACTTGATTTAACACGGTGTTAAATTTACCTAACACTCTTGTTCGCATACGTAGCTCTATGATGGAACATTTAAAATATTTAGAACGTTTCAGCGGAAGACAATGATAGAATTACGGATAGAAGTTTGCTTCCATTTTTAAACAATTCTGTTTCTAACTATCGTCAACCGATGGAAACACAGACAGGAAAATTGCAGAGAAAAATTCTACCCACTGAATAAATTGACAGCGAAGGAGCCGATATAAATTTTTTGATCGTATTCTTCATGGCGATCTATATAATTCTATCGACCAACATTTGATAAATAAAAGCGCGATGTAACTACGAACGATTGACTCACCTAATGTGAAATAATGTAGCACACCGTTTCGAAACTCGAAATATTAAAGTATTCGTGTAGCGATCAGAATCGAGAACGTACAAATACTTATCGCCGGATCTACAGAGATTCAATTTTCTTCTGAAAAATGAGTACACGCTTGAATATTAAAAGAAATTGTGTTAGACACACGGCAGAGAGTATCTGATAAGTTCTTACAACGGAAAGCTAAAAGAAGCTCATTAAACAGATGTTACGCGAGATGAAGAAGAATTCTACTATTATCGAAGGAACATCGTAACGATAAATCATCGATTGGTTGATTTTCACCGGCAGATAATGCGTTTCGTGATGTGTCGAACTTGAACGAATTTAGATCTTGGCCTCTGCTGAATATACCCATCGGATCGAGGTTTACCTCATCAATCATGAATTAATGATTCACTGATTTGACAAGCACTAATACGTACAACGTCCTGGAGAAATTTGATAAACGCCATGGATCGATCGATGAACCGAAAGGTTCTTTCTTTAATGTTTGCTTATTTATTCGTTGACCAAGATTAATGAATTCTTTCTGTTAATCGTTGTAGCTTTGAAGTTTCCTCCTACTAATATTAGTACCATGCAGTGACTTTATACACAAAGAGATAAATAATATCCAGCGAAGATAAAGAAGAAAATATACATTAAGAAACTGAATAGTTTTAATAGAACTAGAAGCTTCGATATTTTAATTCTTTCAAAGCTTACTCACTTTTAATCCTCTTAGTCATAATTTAATTAAGTCTTCCGTATCCGATAGAAATCCATCAACAAATGTTATCTAGACATTATATGTAAAAGGCAAAAGTGACCGGTTCATTCATCAACGCTCGGTGCAAACCGCTGTAACTAGAAACGTCCAATTTGGAAAGTATACTTCTTTCATGACGTAGACACGGGGAATAAGGAAGGATTTTTGAAAATACGTACCCCAAAGGTGTAAAAAGAGGTAAACATTTTCGCGAGTTGCCAAAATTGCAGACGTGAAATTCGCCATACTTATTCAACTCTTAGAGGTATGTTTATTCTCGAAAAATAGCCATATTTTTATATCCGTTAAAGCTGAAGATTTGGGACTCGGCAAACAGACTGCTCATTTAAAAAGAAACGGAATAGTATGAAAACAGAACGTGATACACATAAATTACCATAAAAACGAGCAAACACTGTGCGGGTGAAGCTGCGGGCGGCTAGTTAGATACCAATAATTCCCATTGCCTTGAGATTAGACTGGGAATAAAAAAAATTATTCAATCTACTTCGGTGCCATTCAATTTACTTCATATTGCATTATATTACGCTATACGCGTATATTATATTACTTCACGCTACAATTTCTATAGCATAAATAATACGGTAGAACGTGCCGGCAGCACAAAAATGGCAAATTATGAAAATAACAGTAGAAAATATCAATGCTGCCCGAGGCATTGAGTTTTGTCGATTTGCGAAATGGGTGCGCAGATGTAGGAAACTAGAATTTGCGAGCGGCACGAATCGAGCCGATTTATCGGCGCCAGTTTATCGCGAGCCGCACTTTAATAACGAGTTATTGCCGAGGACCACGCCGCGAAAGAGGCAGGCATTTATCAGGGGTTTAGCCGATAATAGAATGCGCTGGTTCGTGAGCAGTACGCGGGGGCGGCAATTTGTAACAATGCCGGATAATAAAGTGTAACCACCCACGCGTCTCGTTCCTTGTTCCTCCCTCGTTCAACGCGTCTATGGGGTGGAATCACAGATCTGGAATCTAACCTCGATGTCTGTCAGATTTCAGCACTTCTTTTATGATTTTTCGACGATATTCCAGCAAGTTATTTACTCTTTCTGTAATACGGAGAGGTAAGAAATATTCAACCATGTAAATCTAGTTCTTTAGTTATTTACTCGAAGAGACAGTTAGACTGTTAATTTCTATATCGTTTTGTCGACTTACAAGTCTCGTGTTGATTTACAAGTTGTATGTAGAGGGGCGAATATTATTAAAGTAAAACACTGTGTGATTTATCGTATTTGAAAGAAATAAACGCCAAGACCAAACTATCACGAATACCAACAGCAGATACCAGTTTTGTCTAAGTATACAGTGACGAGTATATAAATAGCGAAATTCCCTTTTCCACGAGTTGACAACTCGTATTGATTGGTGGAGAAAGCAATGGGCAAAAGCTATTTTTACGACGAAAAATTTATTACTTTTAACTATTATTTTATTAACAACATGTACATTTTATTAGTAACATAGAATTCTATTAACGATATATACGATACATACGAAGAGAAGATGTTTTCTCTATTTGTATATCGTGAAAAACATTCACCATTTTTATATATTTGGATATATATAAAGAACTGTGCATCAAAATGAATAAAAATGACACGTTGTGTGACGCTTTATAACCACAGTTTTACGTACTATCCCTTAGAACAAAAATTTAAGTTAAAGTTTGTTACATCGAGATATATCGAAGACTTCGCATTTCCCTATTTATATTTGTACACGACTTATTTGCTTACTCATTTAAAACTCACGAAACAAACTTGTTTCTTTTGTAGAACACACATATGTAACCTATTCAGCGGAAATCGGTTAAATCACCTGCATTCTCTAATCTAACAAGACAATCATCAGCAGGTATCAAAGATACATTCAATTCAAGTATCGTGCATTGAAATTTGCATGCAGATCACGCTAATCTGGATCTTCCTATCAAAGACTGTTATCTGCCTCATAACCGATGCACGCGAAAGAATATCCGTACCGTTATACATGCTAACAGGAAGCCAAGAAGCGAAGTTTCTTCTCGAAAACGTTTCTTGAAAGTCTAATATGATCTTCCTTCAAGAATATTCATCCTTTGTCTACTCTGGCCACAACAACGGCATTGATAATCTCAAATTTATCTCTCATATTATTTTCGCTGATAAAGAAGATACAAAAGGAAGAGACTTGCCGTATAAATGGACCTATAAACGCTTCTAACCTTTTCCTTTTCGAATCTAAATCTTTGATTTCCAGAAAGACCATTGCAAAAGCTATAACAATCGATCGTATAAAAATTAAGTGGAAAGGGTCAATTATCAATTCTGTTCGAGAAAGTAACCAATCCCTAGACTTGCCTTTATGCATACCATGGCCGTTCGACACAGATCTTTGTCGCGGCTATCGCGATCTCGTTATCGCCTCGACCTTTCGTGCATTTTTCCCTCGACCTCTCGTTCGATACTTTCTCCGATTGTTCTTCTATGGATGGAGAGAGGGCCGTGTAGAGGGCTACCGGCAATTTATTCCTCTCACGTGACCTGGTCTTATCGATTTCTCGAAATAAGAAGGGGGCACATAAGCTGCGAATTTGATGCTCGAAATCTCGAGACGGCGGATCCGGTGCGATTTCCTTCGCGACGGAACGTAATGGTGTCGTGGCGCCATTCGAAGTCGATCGTCCACGGCCATGACGCTGATAGTTCGCAGGATCGGTCGCAATTTAAATTCTAAATGCGATCCCTTTTTGCTCTGTCGAGCAGATAAGCGCGTCGTTACGATCTTCTTTGGGGCTGGCTCGCTGACGGTTTTAAACGGATCGATAAATATCGCTGAACGTCTTGAACGCTGATATCGATATCTATTGATAATGTATTGGGCTGGATTTATTCAGTTATCACATTGACGACTGGTCAGGTAGATCTAGCATTTGATAACTATTGATATTTTATCTTTGTCGCTTTTTATACTCTTGGTTCGAGCGTTAGTATGATTTATTGTGAAAAGACTGGTTTTCAAGGCTTAATGATAAATGCAGAATGAAACGATTTCAAGCATTACGCGATAGAGACAAATTCTAAAGACTCGGTGCTTAGTAGAGTAGATGAAGAAAGAATTTTAGAGCGAAGAGCCACCCTCGGGCATATTGCACGCCATAAATTATGTGGTAATACGCAATCTTTCTTCCATTAAAATCGAGGAGAAAATTATCTCGTTTTTAAGAAACTTTGCTGCACGTTGAATAGATGTAGGATACAAACGTGCGATTCTTCGCAGTTTTCTTTTAGAGATTAAATCAAGCGAAATCCGTGTTGACCGATTGTATCTCTCGTATTTGTGAAAATTGGAAGTCCGGTTGGACGTAATTGGATTCCATATTGAGCGTATCGATTACGATGAAAATGTAATTTTGAGAAATCGGAATTTAACGTAATTTATACGCAAATTGATTGTCTTGTTAAAAGATTGAGATTAATTCTGACTTAATACTGCATTAAGCATAGGTTATCGTAATTGTGTAATTAACGTTACAATATAATTCCAGCTTTTTACACGTCAGCAACTATTTCCTCCTGGTTATTACGTTCATGCATATTATATTCGTGGCAATTTATTACGTTTCCGTCGAACAACTGCTATTTACCAAATCTCGTAATTATACTATATTTCACTGTACAATCCCATTAGGCAAACATCAATTAACCCGAATGCTCGAAAGCATCATAATCCGTGTTTAAGCAATCTCAACAAATGTTGGTCTGTAAAAGCGGCAGTTGCATTCCAGGTGGAAATCAACCGCAGATTGCCTCGAACTTGCTACCGTCTGAAGAACACGTCTCGCTAATTAAGAGTTAGCTATCGTCCGACTCTATCTCTCAGTGAAAACGTAAAATCGAAATATAGGGCTCCTGTTGCATTCCTTCTCTCCAGACGAATTTACCATCTAACTTTCCGTTAGAGAATCCACTACTCGATATCACTGATTTTTTCTTCGTTTCTATATTTCCGTTCGAATAAAACGAAGACAAGTTTCGATGGAATTTGCGAACTTTGACTTGTGAAATTTTGCGAAATTTTATACCGAGAATTTTCAATACGAAGATATTACAAAAGTTTGTTCGTCGGCGGGTGATTAGGGAGATAAATTTTTGAAGATTCGCGAGTGAAACAGAAGATCGAAGGAAGCTACGAAAATAATTTTTATTCGAAGTAAGCAAAATTCGAGTCTTCGTTAAAATTGGTTTTAAGTAGACCGGAACATTATACTATTAAATTTAACGACGAATCGTCCTAAACGTATTAACAGGCTTTAAACGTAAACTGATTATCCTTCAATAAACTCGAAACGACGTCATCAAAGATAAATCAGACGAGAAGAACTACCCTTACAAACTACCATTTAACTACACCGGCAATAACCGCGATATCTTTGTCCGATCCAACGAACAGGATAATCTTTCTGCGCTTGAAAACCATTTAAAAGATGTACAACTTCCTATTCGTTGCATCGAGTCCCATCGAGCAAACACGACTTCGTATATCGCTTCATTTCCATCCGTTGTCGGAACGTACAACGAGGAAATTGTCCCGTAACGAGCCTCTAAATTCCCATTAAACAAGGCCAGCGTGAAAAAGGCGCAACGACGAAAAAGCTCGCGACTACGGCCGTCCTTGCGGACAACGCTCGTGTCGTCGTGTAATTGAGAGACATTCAGAGTGCATTAGCGCTGCTGGCCAGGGGGCAGGCAGGCGTATTAATTGCTCATCAGCAGTAATGAAGGGTTTGTAAGCCGATATTAGCATAACTAACAGGTTTCCCGGTAATGAAGCCACGCTCACGGTCACGATGCCACCGGTCTCTTTATGTCCTCCTGGACCCTTCGGATATCCTCGCGTATATGTAGAAGACTATGCTCGATGGATCTTTCATTAAGTACACGGAGAATATCTTTGGTATAGATAATTCGCGGTTGAAACTTCGATGCATCGTGTTGCAATTTGGAAATTGCGAGGTGAGAAAGGACTATTACGTTCCTGGATTGCTACGTCTCTTATGGAAAGTATAATAATATCGTGTTTGTACAATGCAAACTGGAGATCATCGTGTAAAGTCGAAAGGGAAGCGGAAATAAAGATATATAGGGTCGGTTTATTTCGAAAGCGATGTTAAGTTCATTTTTTTTTTTAAATTCACATATAGTTGAATGTGATTTTTCTAGTTATAAACAATTTATAATTTCAGTCTTAAAATATTCGTTCGTTTTAATCAATTGAAGTTTCGTTGATAAATGGAATCTCATAATCGTTTATTTTGCAATTCGTCAATTTTGAAATTAGTGTAAGCCTATTCATGATTCTGAAAAAAGATATTGGTCCTGTTAATTCTCAAAAAAAAAAAAGCAAACTAAATAGACCTTATCATGATTTTTTAATCGATAGAAACGCAATCACCTGAATATTTTAAAACGAAGGAAAATGGATTTCAAAGTAAACAGTCTGTATATTGTACTAATATCTTATCGGTAATTTCACGAGTAAATTAAATCTTGACAAAAATAGACAAGTGGCTGGATATTTTTATAACGTGGTGTATCTCTTTACAAAAGAAACTAAACCACCCTTTACGATCCTTAGATACCTATAAAGTAAACTTTTCTAATTCCTATCGTTCAATTTATTCTCCACAAAAATAACCGCAACTTTATCACGGATAGTCCCACGCTAACTTATCCAAAGCGAGTTCCTTCATCCATGGAACACGGTTTTCTCTCCGTAGCAGCCACGACTCTTTTCCAGGCGACATGATTACACGCTGTAGTCTATCTAAATAACTTCGTATCTCCGTCGAGCTTAATTTACCTCGTTGCCGTCCTGACTCTAATTACTCCAGATTCGATATCGTTTGGTAACACGGGCTAGAATAATAATTAAAACACGGTTGGATGAAAAATAGCGCAAAACAGCTGGCTGCCAGCGTGGAAATCAGAGATAACAACGATTTAACGAACCCCGACGCGATCCAGGGTAGGAATCGCGCGTGGAAAATAGAAGCTCACGATTGTGCAATAGGCTGGGCGTGGTTGTGTGCCTGATTGCGTTTCGTGGTTGAACGAAGGGAACGAACAGGATGCTTAATTAAACGCGTAAACGTTGATTAAGGGGGTATATTATGCAGGCGTCCGAAATTTTGTAAAATAAAAATTATTCCAGATATCGATGAACCGCATTCGTATAGTTTGTGTATTTTTATATCTGAACATGTGTATTTTTACATTTTGATCGAACAAAGAATTTACAAATATGGAAAAATCTAGCGTTGAAAATTCTGACATTCGTTAACGGGAACGTTAGAATTTTTTAATCCGCCACGCTGTTACCTTCGTTCTAGTCGCTTAGAAGTTATACACCGGAGAACATGTCTCGCTCGATCGAACGCACATTTGTTTGTAAAATCGAAGTTCATCCGTGGAGGTAGAAAAGGACCGAAAGAGGAAAAGATGGGATCGCGCGATGTCGCGAGTCAGCCGATTGACCTCTTGATCCTCGGTATCTTTTCTCGGTAACCGCAATTCCACGAGGAAGCGAAACACTCAAGAAACTCGAGGTATGATTTCATTCGACTTCCTGCGCGAGAGAAGAAACGAGAGAAAAAAGCGAGGGAATCTCGTCGTAAACGTCACGTTGGGTGCGGCTAGGCAGAGCACATTTTAACTTGGGATTGTAACTTAGAAAGAGGGGAAGGAAGACGAAACCCTGAGGATAAAATGAATCGGTCGCAAGAACGGTGTGTGACACTTTGTTTAACTGGCCCGATGGCAGAAAGAGAAATATAAGAGAAAGAAAATGACTTCTATCGCGAGAGGAGAAAGTAGAAAAGGAACAAGTCGCTTAAAAGGAAGCTGAGAACAGTAAACGAACCAAAGATAGAAATAAAAATCGTGTGCCTGAAGAAGGCCGACGTTTAATGTAACCCACGAGGAAATGGAAATAGTTCAACTTAAAAATAAAGGAATAAAATAAAAAAAAACTAGATCGTCTCGTTAGCAGCCGAACAAGAAAAGACGAAACACACCTGAGAACAGATATGTAAATTACAAAACTTGACGAAGTAACTAAATCGAATCGAGTCGTCTAAAAATCTTAAAATACAAGAATTCGGTAAGTGAATTAAAATACAAATTCATCGTCAAAGATAAAAAAGAGAAAAAAAGGCAGTTAAAAGACACATATAAAAAGAAAGAGAGAGGTATGAAGCGAGATGAAAGGAGGTTGGATGGCAAGAGTAAAGAGCAGAAGGGAAGAAGCGGTGAAAGAGGGATAAAGAAAGAGCGGAGAAAGGAGGAGAGACGGAAGCACAGCGGGAGATAGAGCGTAGCGGGAAGCAGTGGGGCGATGTTGATCTGGTTAGGCTGGTGGGCAGCGGTCGTCGGTACGCCGCGGTCGACGTCGGTACGCCGGTCGTCGGCGAGAGAGGCGCGCGACGACCTCGACAGGGCGTGGCAGGTCACCGGTTCTTGTTCGCTGGTGCACAGTGGCGTAGCCACCGATCGGGTTTAAGGTAGGCCAGCTGCGAGGAATTTCCTGCGTGATTCCATTGCGAGCATCAGTTCTAACCGTTCTACCATTGAGACAATCTTAAAGCGGTCATAGTTGAACTTGAAATTTGCGAGCCAAGTAGATCCTTGGTTTTCTTGTTTTATCATTTTTAATCAATTTTAATTTTGACGGAAAACCTGATAGTCAAATTTCAATTTCCATTTTCAATTGACATTACAGGAAACTATTTGCTTCTTTTGAAAGTTTTTAAAGAATTCTTTGATACGATCACATTTTTAATCATACCACTGCTACGATCTATTTTTCTAATATCTTTGTTTAAATTTCCTGGAACAAGTTAAGGTAACATGTAGCAATAAAAGCTATTAAATGGTATTCGAAAATCTTCGAAGAGTATTCAAGAAGTTTTGTCGATTTTTTAAAACAGAAGAATCTAAATACAGCTACATGGGCTTAAACGATCCAGTACGTAGACGATTGTTGATGAGGGTTAATATTGAATTTCTTTAGCACTTTGAGCTACCATTGGGTATTAAAAAATTTCGAGCGCTGATTGTAATTCCTGATGTCGACAAAGGTAGGGGTATCTAAACTACATCGAATTCGTTTAAAGAATTTAAAAGAGCAAAGATATTTCGTACTACAAAATCGATCACTTTATGTGATAAAATAGTTTCCAGTAGAACATTTAGCCGATAATTTGTCAGCCTTATCTCTGCAGATAATTCGATGTACGTTTTGGTCTTGTGTCGAAAATACCATGCGTGCGGAGAAATCGTAAATTCGTGTGGTATTCCTTTATGTAACGATGCGCCATGCTAGGTTCAACCGACGCCCGGAATTTGTGTCGAACAGGTATCTGAAATTCCGGTCACCTTCCACCTTTCGTTAATCGCGACCTTTATCTCGCTAGTAACTCGCGGTAGGGGAACCTTTACATTTCCTAACCTCTGATAATATTCAACGTCTCCATAGAAAACCTTCCACGCTTCGTTCCTCGTTAATTCATATAATATACTTACCTGTACGTATTATATGCACAACGATTTTGTATAGCATAGGACGTGATAAGATTATCAAGATCACGTTAATAATATTTGGAACAAATGTGAAATTAGACAAAGGAACTGCATGATATTTGGTGCAAGTGTATGTCTCACAGAGATCAGAAAGTATTTAAATAATCAATTATCTATTGCATTAATAGGTATCGGTGTTCAATGGGACCCTCTGTAACATAAATCTAGGAATCGGTTCCAAATTTTATAGTCGCGTCTCATCACAGTGGTAATAAAATTCCAAAATGTTTCATATAACGCGTACGATACACTCGCGAAAGTTTTCTACGCTAAGTGTTCAAATACTTTGGTGAGTCACTTCCAAACTTACAGAAGCAGCAACGTCTTAGAATCTAAACTCGGGAAAGAACGAAGGTACGAGCGATAGCATTCGTTTTTACAAACTGTATCCGTTGTATGCCCAGTAGTGTACAACCCGACAGGGAGTCATAAACGTAAATTCCGAGCATCGGTTCATCCTAGTTCATTCCACGTCGTGTTTTGCATACTGCAACGCCATATAAGGCGGTACCGTGAGCGCGTAACAGCCCGAAGCGAATGCAGCAGCTGGATGCAATAGCGTTAACAAAAGTTATAACAGCGGTTACGACGTTTTTCGCCTCCTATGTCCCAGATTCGTGCTGGTTTATACTTTGTTCTTTGCGTCGAACAACCGTTCCATGTCCGGCTACAAATGTCACGAAGATTCTCTTCGACGTGTGCAGATTAGCGTATAGAATTGTCAGCTGTGGCAAGATTGCCGACTATATTAGGTTATATCGCAATTATAGTTATTATACAGACATGCGAAATATATCTGATACATATCAGGTTTCTGTGAAATATTTGTCTAGATTTTAGATTGTTAAAGTAATGTACGTCAATTTGAGGGAGTATTGGATTAGAGAAAAGTGAAAGATAATATCCGTATGATTGGAAAAGATATCGAAGTTTCTACGAGAAAAAGAATTGCAGCGATAATTATTCCTGCAATATAGAGCTTAATCCTGTAAAATCTAATTATATAGTCTTTAATGATACTTTTTAATGTAGGACTCGAGAAAGAAATTATTTATTTCTACGTTGATGAAGATATATGGTTAAAAAATTTTCTTCGATATTATAGTAATTAGGCAAAGTTTATTGCGAGCAGATTATTCTATCATTGCAAGAGACAAAATCATTGGGACTTTTTACATTCGGCATAAAACAAATCTTTCGTCTGGTTTTGAAAGATAAATTAAATTTCTTGACAAGTATCTAAATCTTCTTGGATCAAGAATTTTAATAGCAAAAAGCCCATAATGGACCAATAAACTTCCAATGATATATTCCATTATGTTCTCGGCAAATTACTCACCAGGGCTAGCTTGTCATTTGTCAGCGACTAACCATCTTGGAATTTTTCACATATCGTAAAACGTTCATCTCATTAACTCGTCATTGTCATTGCACAACAGCTGTAGTGACGAGGCTTCTAGATGTCACAGACGCGACTTTTATTACGAACCTACCTCGAAGAACATGGTATAGTTGATGGAAGATGATTTAAACCCATAGAATAATTAAAGGACGTATTTTACGCGTCGTAAATCGGCGTCGAGAGGCGTTAAATATTTAGCTTTTTACAGAATTCATCGTAATTCTCGTAGAAAATTGTACGCAACATGGTAACACGTGCATGATACAAAATTAGACATTTTCGAACACTTAAAAAATTCAAATACTTTCACATTGGTAAAGCGAGCAAAGTTAAACAAAGCACTAGAAAATATATGGTAACCATCGTTGTCGCTTTAAGTAAAGAAAACACTTCCCACGAAAAATATTTGCAATTCTGCGAATAGAGTAGTCATAGTTCCATAACAAACGTATGAAGACATTAAAATTCCAGAAAACTAAAATTATAATATATAATATAAAAGAAAGACAGCAATTTCATGCAGAGTCGTCTTATCATTTATACGAAAAAGGAAGGGAATCTAAGAAAGATCTCGAAACTTTAACCAACCGAAGAACGAGGTATAAAACGTCGACGAGTATCGGCAGTGCTACATTCCATAAATTCGTTCCCGGAGGCCTCGACTCGATTTTGCAACGGGCAAGCTACAGCGACTGTTTTTCCCCATAGAGAAACCGATGGACCGAGAGAAAAGATTCCACGGCTCCATCGCGACCAGTTAACGTGACGCTGTTCCGAGTCGGTGCTCTTCCGAGGTTATAACCGCGGCTTCGAGATCCTTCGGGGTCAAGAATTCGAACTTGGCAAGAAGCAAGCCGTTATTTTTCGAGGAACCTCGATCCTTTTCACGCTCGACCAACACTTTCTGTGGATCCTCGACTGGAAAGAATTCTCCTGTCCGTTTCCATAGTTCTTGCTTCATCGTCGTTCGAATCGCGTTGCAAATAGGACAATGCGATTTCCTTAACACGTTTGCTACCCTGCACATACGCGTGTAATAAGAAATATTATCTTTGCACAATCTTTTGTGAGAGGAATATTCTTTCCATAAAATCGCGTATGTAGGAAATTCTTTGCCTGTGAAAATTTGTATCAGAGAAATTTTCCTTTCGTAAAATTCTCTGTCGAACAATTATCACTTTCTTTCCTTTAACAAAGTTTTCCATCGAAGAAATATTCCTCGTATAAAATTTTGTAGGAAGGAAACGGTTCTCTTGGAAAACTTTCTATCAGCGAGATGTCAAGAAAAGGTAAAGTTTGCCTCTTTCTATCGATTATTCTCTGTAAAAGATCTTCCATATCCGTTCGAGAATCGCATTGTCCACCGTAACGTGTAAATATGGAATCCAAATATCTAGTTGTGGAACAATAACGTAGAAAAATCATTAAACACACCCTGGAAGTTGTTGCGCTCGAATTTCGCGCTGTCTGGCAAGCGCGCGAGATAAGAGCGTGTTTGTGGAAGGTATAATTGATGCTGGACCCGGTCTGGGATCGCGTTTGCCCTTAAGAGTTTGGAACTGGGTGGAGAAAATATAGGTTGTCTTCGTGGCTGGGCCTTTGGAGGGCCGCGGTCGCCCGCGGTGCAACACGAGGATGATATATTCGCTGCAACTGCAGCTGCACCACACAGACACCACGGCTGGCTTGAGGTTTTGTGAGATTACGAAACTTCTGCTTGTATCCCTGCTCGAAGACAATGAGATGTATGCGCCGAGATGAGATTCCTGTGGATTCTGCCATCTTGAACGTCTGCCCCCAAGAAGGACCTCCTGTCAACTTATCCTCGAACTTTTTTATGGTTCCTTTCACTTTCTTCTTGTTTCTTTGTCAATGCTAGTTTTTTCTAGATATTAGTCCGATCGTGAAGGAATGCGTTCTTCGAAGAAATTTTCTGTATTCGTAGAGTTGGAATTTACGATGACGTAGCGTTAACAAATTACGTTCTAATCGTCGAGACTAGACTGTCTGACGTATGATATTACGCCCCCGTAAAAAGTGTAAAATTATGAATTACAGTATTTTCCTCCACGGTATCCAATTACCGAGTAATGGATTAAAAGATTCCAGGCTCCACTGAATCTCCATATTATCTCCGTGTTAATAATCGTATCAGAAATTACTCTATCGTTCTTTCAACGCAAACCTAACGATCCTCTGTTGCATTTCCAATTCCGGAAACGCTCCAATTGCTTCATGAAAATCTCTCAACGCGGCTCATCTTCTTCTCCTTCCCCGTTTCCAATCTTACAAGCACTCGGCTAAATGTCAAAATCTTCATCTGATCCCAGGCAGAAAGAATCCCACTGGAAAGAAAAGAGCCGCGACTCGCATTAAACATCTTTTTTTCTCTCTTTGAGAGACCGCTGTCGCTTGACAAGATTTCTGCACGCAGTCGGCCAAAACGAACAGACAGACTTCGTATGTAATCTAGCAAGCCTTTACGGAGCAAGGGTGGTAAAAACGATCGGGAGACGGCGGTTTTAATTCATGCTCATCAACGGATCAGGGAAAAATCTCGGTGTTCCGGGAGCAACGTTTTACCCTAAATACATTTTAATGAAATAGAACGTTCTACACGGCGTTGCACAGCTCGACAATTTCCACGCGAACGTTGCACGGTGCAAAAAGCCGCGGTTCGATCAACGAGGAGACATCGTGCACTATAATTTCCTGCTACTTGGGGGCGCCACGGCTCGCAGGCATAATTGATACCCTGATTTCAGAGTGGTAATTCATAATAATCAGCTAAGAGATCGCGAGCAGAAGCCTGCCTTTCGTAGCAACATTCTATTCCGTACCGCAATTTAATATAATAAAAGTACGCCTTTTTCTCGTAGCACGGCACTCGATACAGCTCGACGATTTCTCTACGATGTTTAACGCGCGGCAAAAACATCACGGCAGGTCTCTATTTTGAAAAAAAAAAGAACACACGTCGTAGCACACAGAGACACGAGTTATAATTTCCACGTCTTTTGCGCTAGTCTCTCTGATATACTTGCTTTAATAACGAAATAGTTCGAGAGTTTGTTTCACCTGAAATTACGATAGGTAATACAGGTGCAAGTTTTCATTAGTTAATTTCTACTGGTAATGTGGTATTTTTGCGATGATCGTTCACGGAAGGAGGGATGCAACCGTGTCTTGTAAAATATGATAGAGTAGACAGAAATTTAAACGGTTTTTTAGGATACCCCGGTATGTTTTTAGGTTGCGTATATGAAATTTGTAATTTATAACGTGAAAGGAGAGAGGAGATTAAAGAGAGTTTCAGGGATTTGGTGAAATTGAATTGTATTAGATTCTGCGAGAAAAACGGTCATACTCTTTAACTTGTTGAAATCACAGAATCATTTTCCACGTCCAATGTATTTAAATTTTCCATAGATGCACTAACATCCGCGATCTGTTCGACTAGAAAAATATCTCAAATCGACGCCTCAACCAAATCACTAAATCCAATCGCAATATCCACCAACATGGACAGATATCAAACGCTTCTCTTCGACTTATCATTTTTCGAAAATATTTAGAGGAATGTGTGATCATAGATCTTCGTGGCTCGTACGAATATTTCTGATACAGTTTGTTGCGCTTTGGCCCAAACGAGCCGAAACCAGCGTGCACGATTCGATGGCGTGAAACAGGCCTCGCGTCTGCATCTAATAACGATCCCATGACCCTGTTTTGTCTTGTAGCAGCTAACAACTCGGCTAATTAACGTTCACGCGTAAGAAAACGGTAAGCGCGACGAGCTTCCATTCTTACGTTCGCCCGCTTTCGCATACCGTTAGCGTGGCTATCGGAAATTCGAAACAATGTTGGCCATGTCGCCCGTGATAGATGGCCCTGTGTATTCCCCGTGGCCGTATTCTGGCGCGATCACAGTGTCAGCTGCAAGGGAGAAACGGGATAATTAGCCGTGCACCGAGCCGCGAGGTTCACGCGAGTAAACGGCGTGTAAAGCGAGAACCGCGGCACGGGATAATTTGTGCAAGTTCGTTGATCCTCCTTCTTGTCCTTTTCTTGTAATTAGTCAGCGAGCCGGCCGACGAGGAATAACTTTCCAGCTTCGCTACTCGGTTGCCTGCGCTTGTTGTAACCGTGTGCTGAGAACGGTCGGAGAAACTGGCTTTTTCAAAGTGGCGATTGTGAGAGATTATACCTTGGTTAACGCGCTCTGAAAATTTGAGTTCGAGTTAACGAAAGGGAACTTTCTAATCGAAGATGAATGCCACAGCCGTTTATTTTGTTTAGTTCGCTCCAAGTCTTCCGTAACTTGTAAAAAGTTCTTTTTTATCTAAACGAAGCCTATATTATTGCATAACACATATCTTATCTTAACACATATCGTAGAATAAGAACGAATGCTTCCCACTGTAACTTCGTAGGGTTTCGAAATAACTTCGTACAGTGAAAACTTCCACCGGAGCTTCGTCCTCCGAGTCGATGCGAACTATTCAACCTAGAGATCCACCACCGCGAACATTTATCTTCGAACTCTTTTGCCACGAAAGCTGAACGAAAGCTGGAAACAAATCTAAATCGTTCCTCAGCTTCGTAAAAGCCGACCACTCGACTTACTTGGATCTGGATGTTCGGCTGGCGTTCGCGGAATGCACGAAGACCAGGACGAAGACCGGTCTGGGGTTTGCGTGCGGCGTTCGCGTTAGAACGCTGAATATTTCATTCATAAGCTAGCGATCGGCGTATTCTGTGCTCGCGAACGGAGCGCACACGGGCAAACGATCGTAGTACGATGTGAGTGGCCGCGAACCGTGCAACGCTAAGCGGGGGTAAATCGCGGCGAGTTGCAGCCGCAATTACGATCGTGTGGCCCCCGTGAATGAAACGCCCGTCCTTTTTTTTTCTCTCCTCTTCTTCTTCCGCCTCCTTCCTCCGCCGTTCCGCCTCTTTCCTCTTGCTACGTCCTGCACCGTGATTCTATCCGTAGCGGGCAGCTCGAGCCGACTTTTTGCGGAACGGAGGTTTAATGAGCGAGCGCTGCGCGGCGTTCCACGCCGCTGAGGATGCCGCTTGTTGCGCAACGAGAAGAGACACCGCGCGGAACGCGCGACCTTCCGCTGGGTCGTGGGTCACGCCACGCGTTCAGGAACACGCGTGGGTTCCGCTGATTCAGACGACCGGTGGGTGCACGCGTGGGTGTCATTGTTCATGATCATTGTGAATGAGCATGAAGAGAAGGTGGTTTTAATTGGCGGAGCGGAGTGTTTGTTTTTGGCATTTTATTTTAAGGCGGTTTGGAGTGTTTAGAGACCTCGTTGTATTTTTCTTGGTTTGAATTATGGTAGAAATAATTCCCACGTCTTTCTGTTCCGCTTTCTACGGGTAATGGTCGCGTGTTTCTTAAACCTCGTGTCGTTATCACGTTTTCACATTTGACACAGACTTAAAGAGCGGATCACTTTGATAAATCTATTAAATGTCCTTTGAGAACGTTATATACCTTGTTAGGAACTGTGCAACAAAGAATTTTTACCTTTGCATCCAGACACCGTCGAATCTTTTTCCAATAAGAACCGAAGCTGTCAAATAGAAATAACCATCGTCCTTGTTTCTTTTGCAGAATTTCCGCGAGCACCGGATCGATGGAGCGGCATTGCCCCTTCTTTCGGAGGATCATTTAACCGGGCCTATGGGAATGAAGCTAGGTCCAGCCCTGAAGCTTCGCGCGCTGTTAGCCCGGAAGCTGGGCGCTTGCACGGTCTGTTTGCACTGTGCGCACTGCCATCAGACACCTTTGCCGGCATTGAACGCGGCCGCGGCTGCGGCAGCCGCGTCGCAACAGCAACACCAGCAGCAACCACAGCAACAACAGTTGCCTGGAAGGCGGCCGAGCAGCACAGGAAACTGACAAACAATGGCGGAGACTCCTCTGGGCCCGGAGGGCACGGTCACGCCCTCCACGGACCCGAACAGGGCCCTCAGGATAGAACGGCGCGTATCACGTCCCATACGCAAGCCGGAAGTCGTCTTCAAGAAGCCCATCAAACAGTGACGCGGACTACGCGACAGCGCGTACACGTGACCGCGGACGCTGTGGAGTTCCGGAGGCTCCGCCTTGTCCTTCATGTTATATTCCTTTTTCCTTGGACGTTCGACAACGAGAAAGAGTTTCGTATATATACATATGTATATGTATATTATGAGAGAGAGAGAGAGAGCGAGAGCGAGAGAGAGAGAGAGAGAGAGAGAGAAAGAGAGAGTACCTGGAGAAAAATTGCTCCGTCTTGGAGGCGAAATTTCACTTTGCTGCGTTGTACTTACTTATAGATGACTGGCTCGTGGAATCGGGTGAAATTGTGCGTGGGAGTAGGTGACTCTTCGAGAAAGAGAGCGAAGATTGGAAATGCGAAGGTTGAGTAGCCAGAAGACTTAGTTTTTTACGTTGATTCGATATAGAGTTTGAAGTGTGGATAAGAAGTTTGTAGAGGATTTGTTGTTCTTTTACTTTTTGGAATGAAGATGGTATTTCATGTTTGATTTCATTTTTGACAGAATTCTCATTGTTACGTACGTATAAATGAATTCCTTTTTTCGTTCCTATTCATATAACGTTGTTCCGACGAATGTAGCGTGCGATTTTGATGTAATGAAATTACATCTTCAGATATTTAAATCGTTAAACCGTAAGCTTTATCTACATCCAAATTTTTATAACTTTGGACTACAACGATTATTATAAGGAAGAAACATAAAGGAAGTGTAATAAGTCAATAAGACATCTTCTAGTAAACTTCTTGTCCGCACGCTGATCCGAAAGCTCGGCAAACCATCGAATTTAAAATGAAATTTTCAATCGACGATTACCGTATCCTTTAATTAAATCGTAAACCTTTAGGATGATCGCCAGTGCCTGAAACAAGAATACTTGTCCAGAGAATCTGGGCAGCCCGATTCAGAATTTCATTCGTGAAATCTTCCAACGGTGCGATTCTCTTTAATTTGTAATTCCTTTGTCCGGTTCTTAAGAGACTTGTACCGCTGGTCATGCTAACAGATTCTCTTCGACGAGCAGGAAGTGGAGGGTGACTAACAAGTGTTAGCATTCTCGCGTTCTGCCGCTTATAAATTAGAAATAGACACGCGATGAGCATAAAAGAGATGACGCTGCGTGATAATCAAATTAATTGGGATAGTAATTAGCGATTAGACCGCTTGGTTTGCGTGCTTATTCAAATTACATCCTTCGGTTGGAGAAAAAAAAAGAATGGCCAACCGGAAGCAACATGTTCGATTCTTCGTGAGCAATTAACGTGTCAGGATTTCAAGATCGGTTTCACGCGGAACTAATAGCCTCGAAATCTCCGGAATATCGACTTAGCGATGGAAATTAACGTTTTAGAATGATTAAAGCGCGAATTAATGTACATTCTGCGAGATCAACGAAACGAGTGCCTCTATCTTTAAAAAGTCTTCCACAAGGCTAGCCTTTCTTAGATGAACGAAACAATGGAGACAATTGGCAATTTTTAACGTCAGTTAGAAATTCGTAATGCTCATCGATGCTGCTCTTTGTTACCTGAAATTGAAGCTTTCGAGCGAGAAAGATTCATTGTACCGAGAAAAATTATTCGAGTTCTGTTGTACGATAAATTTGTAGATTAGAAATCAAGCAAATACATTAATTTGCTTGTCGCTGAAATATAAAATGTCCTAGTAATATTTGTAACATCTTTCAATTGAATTTGAATACTGTACAAGGGATGAAATGCTATATTAAAGATAAGATACGAAATAATAATAAAATAATTCTGCGATACTACGTACAATTTCATTAATGCAAAGCATTAGAAAATGTCTATTGGATAACAGAGATTGTAAATATATTCTAAATAATGCAGTTAGAAGCATTCGAAGCGATAATAGTCATCCAAGATGAACTCGAATAATTTCGCGGAAACACCAAGTCCGACAAACACAGATAGTAAAGCGTCGAACGACGATTCTAATCTTCATCGTCGTGTGAAGAATTAAAATCGTAAATGACGATAAGAAATAAAAAGGAAATATTAAATAAGTACATACCGCAGTAGGTATAATATATCGAACGAACTAAGTGAACAATTTGTTGTTTAGTGAGAGCGTGTGAAAAACGAATGAGTGAAACAGTTGTGCGAACGAGAGGGCGAGCGTGAGAGAAAGTATGCTAAGAAGAAAAAATGAAAAAGAGACAACACTTTATTAGCGAAGAAATAAAGAAAAAGGAAAGACGAAGAATTTATGTGCAATAACGACGAAAGGGAACGTTTCTTCGACACGGTACTTATATCTAGCTGTACGATAGGATGATACGTATTTGCTCAAATCGTTGTTTCTTTTATATATTTTAACAAAGTTTTTATATGAATGAATTATAAATGATAAAATATACTAAATTATATTTTTGCTAACGTTCTACGTGCAAACCACACGGAGAAAATCCACGAGCGGGTAACATTCATATACCTATAAAGAATATGTATACGTAACGCACACAAACGCATACATACACGCATAGACACGACATTACAGAAACACGAGAATACAAATTAGAAGCCGATACGTTGGAAATCGATATAGATTTACGAGATGGACGGACCCGTAAATATAATTTAGGGAAAACATTGTAAATTAATCTTCTCCCTCTCTTATTTACAACGTTTAACGTTTATTTATTTAGCAGTAAACCCGTTGCCTTATTGTATTCATGTAATAACAATTTAGTCGTAAATAGAAAGAGAGATATTCTTAGACGAGCGAGTCGCCCAGGACGATTGTTAGAAATGGAAGAGTTGATAAGTCGTGAGACGAGCAGTATTTTTAGATTTACATTAGCCTGAATTTACTGCAGACTATTATACGTTTATAAATATTATGTATACATACACTTATACGCGCGTTCTCGCGCACAGTACATCTGCTCGTACTTCCAGCTTTCGGTAAATCCGCGATCCTTTACATACTTTGACCGTTACATGTTAGTAGTACGTTAACAATTTAGTAAAACAATTAATGGCATATATCGGACGAGGTATAGAACACAGATTAAAATTAAACAACCTGTCCCGAATCAAACTCAAACTGTTATGGTTACCTGCGACCCAAAGATATTACACTTTTCAGAGTTCATTTTCAATTCTTAATTGTTTCCTTTCATTCGTTCTTATTAGACAAGTACAAAGTTTCTCGAAAATTTTATTATATTGAACAGACGATCTGCGAAACATTTTGAAAAATGAATAAACGGAAGGTTGGACGACACGAGCGGACATTAACCGAGCTAGCGGCTTTTACTTAAAACGAGATCATTGTACATAATGCTTAAGCATTTATTTATATCGTGCTTTTACAGAAGAAGAACCCGTAGTATTTTATTTAGTTTCGTAGCAGAGGTTCATGCACATCATTACCGCGTTAGCACGAGATCGTTAAATTGTCGGGCAACAGGATCGTTTTGGGGTGCGAACGGACATACGAGTAGCGAGCTACGAGATACGTGTGTTTGTGTTTGCTGGAGATAGAAGAAAGTGGATATAGAAAGGAGAGGATATACAGAAAGGAGAAGTATGAGAGGAAATTCGTATGCATATCGACTTATTTAAAAAATATAAATAAGAGAATATATGTACAGAATGAGACGAGCATGCTGGAGAAAAAGAGGGATGAAGAAGCGGGCGATAAGGCAATCTTGTGATACTTCGATGATTTTATTTTCCATCTATTTTTTTTTTTCTTCTTTCACCCTTCGTTTCCTTCTGCAATTTATTTCCGCATCCAATCATTACCATTCTCCCATGAAAAACTTCCTTCCGACATCCCCTTTTTTATTTCTCCATCGCGAGCCTGTCGTGTATTATTTTACTGATTAACTGTCATATTATGTATAGTAGAAATTAATGGTGAAAAGAGAACAAGAACAGTACATTGTTTCTGTTAAAATAAACCTTGTTGAAAAATATCTATGCCTGGTCAAGTTGTTTTCGTCAGACCCGAAATTGCGCGAAGATCATGCGATATTGTGTGAAAAATTTCACAAAAATAGGAGTTTAATTGAGGGGGGAAAAATACAAAAATTTGAAGGGCAGAGAATTTGGGAAGAAATCTCCCATTATCTTTGAAGCAAATTTATGATCAAATTTATTTTTTATGTGGCACATCTTGTGAACCATGGTTTCTGCCATTATCTCACCAATTGTTAATGCTCGTTCCTTTAACTGCGTTGCGGAAGCGAATCGTATTGTAAATTTGTCTCCAGCGGTGTTCACAGATCCAACCATTGTCTGGGTTGATAGTTGCGGATATGATATTGTCATTGCCATCCAGAGGTCCTTGATCTTTGCCTTTGAAGTCGAAGGAACTCGTCACTCGCGATGTACAGATTGGGTGGGCTAACATAACGGCGACAGCCAGCTACAAATGGTTTTGTTCAAAATACAAGAGGCAAAGAATCGTAGAGTGAGACGTTTGATAATTGTTAGCAATGTTCATTAGTTTTGTGGAATTTTTGTTTTTCATCCTAATTTTCCTGGTATTTTATTTCTACTATTCTTAGAATACATAACTCAATGTTTCCATAGAAATAATTTAATAAAATATTAGATCTCTATATTACTCTCGGAATACGTAATTCAATGTTTTCATTCAAAAGTATCTCAAAATTAAAATCAGAGCATTCCCATAAAACACCGAAGGAGAAGTGTCCCTATTTGTATCCTAATGTCTGACAACTAAACGACCTATTCTACTTGCAGACTCACGCCGAGCCTCGTACTGTACTTTGCAAATAAAACTAACTAAAAGCTTCAAATACTGTCTACCTTACTACAAAATTACTTAACGAAATACACGTTTAAGTAAATACTCAAAAATTAAATACTTTTTGGAATAGATTACTTTTGGGAGAATATAAAAGCAAATTCTCACGTAGGGCTTATCTTGTACATTTTTCGTGAGTTTTAGTTTTTGAATTCAATTATTACGAGCTATGTAAATTTTCGTAATTAGAAATTCGAATTATTGAAATAACAATAATTATAATGAGAAAGAGGTCCGTCATTATCTTTGAAACGGACGTACTATAAAATTGATAAGTAAATTAGTTTGTATGTGTCAAACGTGGCAAATAAAAGTGTGCTTGAACTTTAAATAACATTTATTTATTCTCATAAGGTAGGTACAATGTTTCTTTGATTACAAGATGCGTCCGCGTGTAATTGTACGTTAGATCAATCTATGTAATACAAACAGGAGACATCGCTTAATATAATGCAAATTTCAGCATCCTTGTTCGTGTCTTTCGACATTCATAGTGATTGACTTCATACTCGTTTACAGTTTAGCCTGAAAATAAAATATTTCCAATTATCTAATAATCATTATCCTTAACTTTATGACAATTTATACTCTTTCGATCATCTCTAAAACAAACCCACCCCAACGTGAATAGCAAGAACTCCATCCTCCTCTCCTTTAGAGATTTCGATATAAGCATCGCCATTCTGTTGCACGTTAACAACCTTTCCAGTGCATCTTCTATTCTCCAAGTTACCAGAAATCACGTCACAGTATTGACCAGGAGGCAAGCAGGTCTTGAGGGTGGCTCTCAAATCATTCCGGTCATTGTTAAACGCAACAAATCCAGAATTTCCACGACAGAATGCAATCTGATTGCTGCCATTGTCCCACCAGTTCTTAATGCTCGTTCCTTTAACTGCATTGCGGAAGCGAACCATGTTGTAAATTTGCCTCCAACGGTGTTCACAGATCCAACCGTTGCCGCAACTGTTGTCTGGATTGATAGTTGCAGATATGATATTGCCATTGCCATCATGAGGTGGTCCTTGATCCTTGCTTTGGAAGTCGAAGGAACTCATCACTCGCGGTGTACCGAAGGGATGGGCTAACATGAAGGCGACCGCCATCTGCAAGTAGTTTAGTTCAAAATATAACAGGCGAATGATCGTAGAATAAAACGTTGGATAATTGTTAGCCATGATTCGGTAATTTTATGGAACTTTGTTTTTCACCCTAATTTGCAGAGTTCAGAGAAATACTGGTATTTTATTTTTATTATACTGCTCTTAGAATACGTAATTTAATGTTTCCATAGAAATAATCTAATAAAATATTAGAACTCTATATTACTCTCGGAATACGTAATTCAGTGTTCGTAATTCATACGTAATTCATTCAAAAGTATCTCAAAATTGAAATCAGATTATCCCATGAAACACCGAAGGAAAAGCGTTCCTATTTGCTTCCTAATGCCTGACAACTAAACGACCTATTCTACTTGCAGACTCACGCCCTCGTGACCACACGACTCGTGCTACGCTTTACAAGCCAAATGAACGATAATTATCATTTCCAAAGCTCCAAATATTGCCTACCTTAACGCGAAATTACTTAAAGGAAAACACTTTTATGTAAACGCTAAAAAATTAAGTACTTCTTGGAAAATAAAAGCAAATTCTCACGCAGGGCTTACCTTGTACAGTTTTGATGATTTGTAGGTGAGTATTTGATGATTGTCACGTTGCGTGTCGTGATTATCGACGAACACGAGGGCATCTTGAGAGGGTAAAAGACCCCATTGCTCTCCAAAGTTGACGAACCATTTCAAAAGATTGTTACCCCGGAACGAGTTGGAGAGTTCGGAGGCGTATTTGAACTCAATTACCACAGCCTGTTGGTTGTACTCGCGTTTAGAAATTGCCTCGCCGCCATAATCGATCACTTCTTGGTATATGTATGGCTTGGAATTTGGAGGGAAACCGTGCCGAGTGTTCAGGTTCTTTACTCTCGAGTAAATGATGTTCAAGTCGTTTGGCCACATGTGCTTGGCAGCATCGATTCTGAATTATATATACTGTTAACAATTTCCCACGCGATTTTACATTGTTACATTGAAATCATTTATTTAATTAAAATAGAATAGCATAGACTTCTGGTAGAAAAGAGCACCTGAGATTTAAATTAGAAATTAAAAAAATTACTCCATTTACTGAGTCAAGCGTAACAACTTTAAAACACAAATAATTCACAATTTGTGATATAAATAATTCCTTGATCATTGTTGACGAAAGCTCTACAATCCCGAGTGTTCCTCACCAAAAATCTAATTAACAAATAATTAATTAATAAATAGCATCTATATTGTAATATATTTCGGCTCTTAAGATTTGTCGAAATGACGAATATTTTTGCTGAAAAAGACAATCTATCCTGAAATATTATACAAACCGGAAGCCAGCAACACCAGCGTCGACAGCTTCATTCAAGAAATTCACCAGCTTCGATCTGACGTATTCTTGACTCTGATCCAAATCATGAAGACCAGTCAGTTCGCAATTTCGCACGTTCTGTGGATCGTTGTAGTTGTTAACCGAGCAAGGTTTATGGAAATGTTGAGCGTGGTAAGGCACTTGATAATATTCGTAGTGGTACGTGTCTGCTTTGGAGATTCCAGTGCCATGAGCATTGTTCAAATTGCCGGACATGTGATTCAAGATAGCGTCTACGTAAATTCGGACACCAGCATTGTTGCATCTTGCAACCATATTGATAAATTCTTCTTTCGTGCCGGATCGCGTAGTCCAGAAGTAGGAAATTGGTTGGTAACGTTCCCACCATGGCCTGTTAGCGATCACCAGATTCTCTTGTAATGGTGATACCTGCAGTGATTGAATCTCGTTGATAATGAATTCTATGCATTCGATACATTATAAAAAAAAAAAAAAAAAAAAAAAAATAGGAAGATTCACGAGTAAAAAAAAAGTTTAGCCAGTGATGTACATATTTAATGAATTTCGAAGAAATTTTTATTTCGAATAAATTACTAACTCGTGAAATAGGATTAGTAGAAAGGGATAATTATCTTGTATTCTAGTACTATGTTGTGATTATGACGCGTGAAAATCAGGTTTCAGATAAAAGAGTTATGTTTGTTTCCCTCTTATAGATATCATTTCTCCGATATCATTTTTTGTGTGAAACTAATTAAGCACTTGATCGATAATAATCATAAATGATAAATTAATCCAACAATAATGCGACTGAAGATATCGCTGATACAGGGCTTTATTGTTATTTACACCTGTGAGAAGAGATTCTAAAACCACCCGAATTTTCTATTAGAGACTTAACTGAAAATAATTCATTTTTCTTTATTCGTATAATTTAATCGATAACAAACATTCAAGAAATTTTTATACGTCAAACGAAGCAAATGTGTGTCAATTTTCAAAACACTTGGCTTTATCACGGATAGTATTTGTATCGGGAAATTATTTTATTTCATACCTGCACTCCACCGTATCCCATTGGCCCAAGAAATCTTTCGCATTCCTCTGCAATGTCGTTCCATTTCCATTCGAAAAGATGCACGATGGTATCGTGGCCAGGAACAAAGTGGGGGTCTTTGTTCGTGGCTCCACTCGCTGCCAATACAAGTACAGCTAAAAACGTCGCAGTCGCCAACATCGTGGTCAGTTTGTGTTGCAAAATGCTCTGCTTCTTAATATATAACCTATCGTCGCTTACATAATCGCTTTCTGTATCCAAAGGTCTACACCCCTCTGCCACGAACTACGTTTTATCGGTGCGACTCAGGTCTATTGTCTATCCCACGAAATCATACACGGTACTTATCTTCTTATCGCCGTGACAATGAAACAAACAGAGCTGTTAAAGCAAGCAGAACAGTGGAGCCTTTAATGTTGTGATTTCATTCGGTTTAGGATAAATTTTCTTCGATTTTAATTTAACACGATATAAAGAAAAAGTGCGATGCTGGAAATTTGTTTAGACCAAATAAGAATTCATTTACAATTAGTGTTATTTAATCATAGAATCGATTGAAATATTGTCACTGTCACAAGCAAAAGGTTTTAAATACAACTATCCTTTCCTAGTTCTCGATTTCGTTGAAAAATCGGTATTCAAGTATCGTAATATTATTGGAAGAAAGGCTAAATGTAAGTATCTGAGTGCATTATGGTTACGAATGATAAGATACGTCTATAAATGTGAAAAACACCTTGGAAGAAACAATGTATCATTTTTTATTAAACTGTTGTTTCTTTTCAATGATATATTTCCCCGAGTATCATGAAACGTGATATTTATTTCTGAATCACCATTCTGTTTGATAAAAATGATAGTTCGATTGTGTATATACCCTAAGTATTTCCATTTGCTAAATATTTGTTACAGAAATATTGCTCTATACGACACTGTTTAATAAATTTGCAATATTTATCACGAATAGGTATCTTGACTCATGACAAACGTGAATGAAAGCCATAACAAATGAATAATAATTTATAGAAGTACGTGACTTGCGCGAATAATTAATGCATAATTAATCACAAGTTCAAAGGCTACTAAAAATATATGCTTGAAACACCTAGAGCTCGATTATCGTAATGAAACACCATTCACGAAGCATCGTTCGCTCAGTTGTAACAAGAAACAAACGAGGTATTTAATACTCAAATATTTTTAACGTTGTTCCTGTAACATATACATCACTCGTGTGTCAAAACATCCTCGTTAAGTTATTTTCAACCTACCAGAAGATTCCCGTTGTCAAGGATTGAATCTGCCATAAAATTCTTAATCGTCGACCTGGTATCCTGAAAGATTTTCAGGAAGGGAAGAACGCGAGTAGGCTGACTTCACGTTTGGTCGAGCATAATTAAGAGCGACCGTTAATTCAGCAAAGGATCAGGCAACGCACCGAGCAGCAACAGGCAGCGATGCTGGTTGTTATCAATGGTCGTGCCGCGTATATCGTCGTGAAGCTTATAAAGTAGCGGGCTGGAAGCGTACGATTTCGCTGCGGGTTACAATTACGAGCGAGGCGCGTAATTAAAAGCTGATGTCCCTCATTTATTAATGCTACCAGACGAGTTCAGCCGCGCTGTCGATGCACGGCTGCGCCGCACGCTCGTTTTAATGCCAAACATCATCAGTCTTCGACCATGGTCTTCTTTGTCCCCACTTCTTTCGATCCGCCAATCTTTCTCCTCGCTATATAATGCGGCGATAATGCTGTGGAAAAATGAAACGTGAAGGTAGAAAATTTAAATCGTCGTATGTATAATTGTATTTGGAATTACGTCTGAATGCTGTTATTTATCAGTCTATCTCGTCTCAATCTAGTTCTACTCTATTCCATCCTATACGGACTATATCTCGGTTCTCGCTTCCCACATACCATTACCCACGTATATCGTAACTCCTACTTCATTTTTCATATCTAATGCCCGGATAATTTGCATATTAGACCCACGGATCTCACATTGTATAAAAAATTCATTGTGAAAGAATTAGCATTGTACATTGCAGATGTATAAGGCGAGTAGTTAAACATTAAAAATGTTAAAAATCAACCTACAATTTTCGGAGAAAGTGATGCTTCCGCGTGCCACCTATTCGTACATCATATTCTCCGAATATGAAATTGGAAATTTTACTTATCTCGTACTATCCTTATACTTGTACTGACCTTATTTTTACCTTACCTTACACTGACCTTATTTTTATCTTATACTCGTCTTGTACTTATCTTATACTTAAGTTCATCTCATTTCGGTTGGGTCACCATGTAAACTTAAGTGATTTTTAGAATTTCTTTTACTATCTATTGTTTTACAATCGTGTAAATATTCACCTCTTATACATATTTCCCACATCTCCTTATTTATTTGTTTAGATGGGATTACTGAACCAGGATGTGGAAAAGGGAATGTCAATCACACGATAATGAATGAATATGAAGAATGGAATGTGGATTGGAGAATGTTAGTTGTGGGATGGATTGTTGTTGTCTATTTGATATGGAGTAGAGAATGCAAGAATTGAGAAATGAAGAGAGGAATAGGAAGTGTGAAACTTGCAAATATATCTTTGTCGAATTCAAAAAATGTTGCGAAATATTTTAAAGATAATTTTTACGTTCTATGGAGGGCCAGTTTGTCATCTGTGCAACTCCCTCCAGCTTTTGTGTCTCATTTGCATATTTCTACTTTGAAATGCGAACACATTATCGCGCTTATCAGTAAGCTTAATGATCATCGCTCGGCCTGATGACTCAATCAATTTTACGGCCTTCCAGATGATTAAAGTAAAAGGCTAGAGTCCATTTTGGATGCTGAAGTATGTTAAATAAGTTGAATAGATGCAGTTATTCGGCAATCTATTTATCCCGTTCCAGGCAAATCTGTTTGTCGGTTCGATATTATCAATATTATAAAATCAAGTAATTAAGTTACATCGGAAAGTAAAAGCAAAAGTATGTTGCTATTTATCGTAACTGACATCAATACATTAAGATAATTAGTCAGTGAATCGTTACATTTATCTTGATGTTTGTATCATTTAAACAATAACAATTCTCTTCATTGTTATCTATAAATTATGGAAATGTTTATAGTGGCTTTCACTTTGCAAAATCATCTAGGATAAGACATTTTAGATAATTAAAATTTGACTACACTGTAAATATTTTGTACGAGAGGATCGTAACTATTACGGCCAGTTGAGTTTATTTGTTACACTGTATATATTTTATTTAATCAAGATAAAAACTGTAATATTTTGGGAAAAAGGTTGGAACGTGATGTTTTAAAGATATCTGATTAATGTACTTTGAGAGCGAAGTACTTATCATTGCGATAACATACTAGTAGCCCAACAGGTTGGTTTATTGATCGTTACATAAAGATGATTAAATGTGTGCATATATTGTACCAGAATACGATACATTTTCAGGTAAAACAGATAATAAGGTACAACAAATAACAGGTAGTATTGTTACGAGTAAAAAATATTTCGACAAGTAGGTGATGAATGAGTATTTCTAATGATAAATTGAATTTTCTAATTTAATTTCAATCATTTTGTTACTTACATCGTATAGTAACAGTAGAACGTAATCAACGGTGTATCAAGCACGTTATTGCATAAGTTGCAATACTATAAGTCAAATATACGAGATTATGTTATCAAGTAATTACAATTAAGCGGTCACTCAAATTTTTGCACTAGGTAATTTTGTTGCACTTGAATAATCCCATTTCCTTGTCCTTGGTATTCAGAGATATGTGCATTATCTCTTATATTTGCAATTTACAATTAGTGACACATATACTGGAAAGTCTATCACTACACAGTTAACCATTACTTCGACAATATTTCACGTTTATTCTACTACTATTACAGCGCTATAGTATTTGCAATCAGTCTCACTGTCGCATAAATTCAGCTAGGAAATAGCTCGCATTCGATTTACTTGTAAAATTGCTGTTCTCAACTTGCAACCAGCGGAGCTACCTCCAACAGAAAGACACGTCTTTACGATACTAATAACACATTTTACTGCTTCACTTATCTTCCTAGTCATGCCTCTTCACTTAGGTTTATTTTTAATCGTACAGATTCGCTCAGTGGATGATTATCACAGCCAGGCTCTTTAAATCGATCATTAACGTCGATACAACGCTCAATAACGTATGGCACGATGGATCGTTCAAATTTCGCTCGAGCCTTGCGTCACAATCATCAGGATGTCGAAAATTATAATTATTCCTGGTACGCTTACCATCTGTCGCCCGTAACGAGCAACGTTAATTTTCAAGAAGGTCTTCAAGAAGGTTTTCAAGTTGATGTGCCGCGATGATTCTCGTTGATCTTTAACCTTCTATCGTTTATTAAACTTTCGAACGATCAAGGTTGTAAATATCTGCTCGTGACGGTTCATGTATCGCGAGCTTTTTTGATCCAATATAATTTTGTTACACTTGATACGCGATCATCGAAAGTAGAAAGGTTTTTATCGGTAAAAAAAAAAGAGAGAAAAAAAAAGAGAAATTTCAATGGATTTAGTACATCAGGAAGGGATAAAAATGTCTTGCTTCGTTATTCCTTGACATCACGCTCTTCTCCCTTTATTTCAACTCATTTGGCTACAGAATATCACAACATGATAGAGATCGAACTTTAGATAGAATTGCACCGATCACCGTTAAACTCATCGATCGAATCGCAACGTTTCTTCGCTTCTAACAAGAATGTAGCAGAAAGTTGTAAGAATGGAAAGAAAATTTGACAAAAGTTGCTTGAAATTTGTCATAAATGTAATTATAATCTACCCTGTAGAAAAATTCAGATCTTCCTCGCACGTCAAAAAATAATGGATTATTTGGATTAAAATTTTGAGGAAACGATGGAAACAAAAATTGAGAAGATAGCTGTCTCGATCGGATCGACTGAATCTCGGTGGGATCGATGGTAACACTGTAACGGGTAGTTAACGCCCTTAGGCTACTCAACGACATATCATTGTTTATTAATTAATTTTTTGTTATTTTTTTACGCACACCTTACGTACAAAACAGCAGAAGTAACGATGCGCACGGACAGACAACGATACACAGATTAAGTAGACTACACCACATTCATAAATATACTCTTGACACTTATGCAACTGAGCCGCGTACAACGTGACGATAATAAAATACAATTCTCCGACAGTGACGGCTGCGATTTAGCTTCACGGTTTGATGCCCGGTTCCGTTGTTCTCCTTTTTTATGCGATTATCATCGACAACGTGCAATTTCCTCCACACCTGTTCATCATTGAAATACCACTGAGCTTTGTACAGTTCTATCGAACAGTTTTCTTCTTACAGCTATTGGCAGAAATAAGATTTCATCGTGTCGAATAAACAACAATATTTTATACGTTTGTCGATCTTTTCTGTTGTTCCAGTGTGTTTGTCATTTTTGTGATTTATACAAAGTGTGTTTGATAATTCGTAGAATACTTTCTGTTGAAAAATCAATTTCATCGTCTGAGATAAAGACAAGTTTTTCGTAGGAAAATGAATAAACGATGTAAATTGGGGAGAAGTTATTGGGGACTGAAATCAGTCTCGAACGAAGTGTACATAAACTATTTTAGAATGTACAGAATAATTTGAGTGGAGGATTAAAAAATTTAGAATGATGTAGTAATCGTATCGATACAAAGAAAATAACTAATATTTAGTTAATTCGAAGTCTGTGAATGGAGAAAATGTTACTTACTCGTGAAAATGTTTCCTAAGTGAAACAAAACCCAGTGAATCACAACCTTTTTGAACAAAGCAGTAGTACACTTATAGATTACGATTTTCTATTATTTTATTATAATTCTATATATGTACTTTTATCATTTTACGTTTAGCCTGAGATAGGGAACATATGTGTCGTACGATTAAAGTATTGTCAACGCTGTACGAAAGGAGAACGACGAAATCGATGCAGTATTTTCCTTCTCCTTATTTCTGTAGATTTGTCTAATAATTATGCGATATTACGATACACGACTGTCTGACACGATTATGAAAAAGATTCGTGGAAAGCTCATGATCACAACGATGCTTCAGCCATGTTGTTCTTCGATTCCAAGTAGTTTGAAGTATTAAACGAAAAGGTAATACTTGCGAGGTTTCAAGTTTCTTGAAATCATTATATTTTTAGTAGTAGACTTCCTCTTCGATGACTAAACTTAAAATTCGTCTTCGATCGTTGCGTTCTAGTGGTTGCAGAAAATTGCGTGAAGTTTTCACACAGATCAACAATTAGATCTTTTATTATTGTTAACACAAGATCCTCGTTTTGCTTCGTATCTTTTCAGTGATGATTTTAAGCATGATCATCGCGCTCGTGCCAAATCGTTCCAGCAAACTGTACACGATACATACAGTGTGAGACTATCGTCAAAATCCTCTTCGAATGATCTTGTATCATCGATACGAGGTATTTTAATACTGTCGTTATAAATCTAAATAACAAAGAATTGTCGAAGTATCGAACGATTCGTTTGCCACTGTTCAAATACACAAAGAGTAAGATGAAGGAATCTTGGATGATATTAATTCGCGATAAATTAACATGTGATAGAAAGTTTCAATTCTGAGAAACTCTTGGAAAATGATACGGTAATTAATAAATTACTTATTCGAAGAAATTTCGCGATAATATAGAGAATACGAATGGTAATCACAATATTATACAATTTACATAGGTACACCGTTTGTTTGCTTGATTCAATATACGAACAAATTGCGCATCGTTTCACGAGTTGGTAGCAACTAACTCGGCGTAAATTTTTATACGATATAAATCAACTTACGTCGAGATTTAAATAGTTTCATTTTCCGTCTGCATGAACGAAGGGTTTAGCGTTTGACGAATCAAGCGATCCGTCGTTCTGCTTTGTACCAATGCTGAGTATTACATCGATCAACAACGTTTAATAGATGATAGTCCGCTTCGTCTCCGCTGCTTAAACAATTAGCTTAGGTGCGGCAGTTAGGAAGAAGAATGTTGACAGCAAGAAATCGAATAATCCTCTTTATCGTAGCGCTATTTGCTGCTCTGACAAATTTTTGGCAAATTCAATTGGAAATTTGTTATTTTATCGTATTACTTATTACTACTTTCTATAATCGAAATTATAAAGAATTTCGAGAACCGAAGAAAAGCACAATCACTGATTGTTGTATAAAATATAAAAAGTTATGATAGCGTGGCAATGGAATAGAAAATATTAAATCAGCAATGCTTTCGAGATTAAAAGCGCGTTATAAATATTTAGCCGAATTGAACGATTCGAAATTACCGTCGAAAACACTTTTCCTCCTGTTGCACGTTAAACATTACTTACTACTACTTTGTGTATTCACAGTTTCATAAACAATTTTTCGTTGCAAGCACGCAAGTGGATGCGAGTCAGCAGCACGATTATACAGCTTCACACCCGTGTAAAATTGTTGTATATTAACCGTACTGCACTTTTTTATCATTGTCAATCGTAATCGTGATAAAAAGCGGCTGTAACGTAACAGCAGAATTACATTTCCATGCGAGCGAAATTATATTATTCAGGGTACAGTAAGTAAGTAAGTCGTATGAAAATGTTGAAGTAGAAAAATAAGAGATCGTGGCAAATAAAAATCGACAATTTTCATCGAAACAACGTCGATTTTCGTTCGAGGGTACATCATTGTCAAGATTCATTTTTAGAAACGTTCATTTTCACATTTCAAACATTCATTTTAAAAGTCCGAAGCATAGAACTAATTGTAAGATTCTAGTAACAATTTATGAAATGATTTATCATTGTCAAGTCGTCGACCACAGCTCTCGAACACCTCGCCCATAAGCGATATCAATTGTTTTTCTTTTTTTTTTTAATATAGTGTCAAATATAGATATCGTGTATATATATTCTCTTGTGTTTATATATATATGTATATGTATATAATTTGTAGTCTTTTCCTTGTAAAAGAGTTCAACAATAACGTCTACATAGATACTTCTTAATTTTCTCATTAGCTGCTCATACTAGTACTGTGCATACTTTATTTTTCATTTCGTACGAACGTTAAAATCTCTTTCATAATAAACGGTACAGATCTTCTACTTCCTCTTCTTCGTGCAGTGATCGAATGAATGTTCGAGATGCTTGGTAAAAAATCGGGTAGACCTTTTCGATCTGCGATAGTAGATCGCCATAATAATAATACGAGAATAGTAGAAAAGTCGACGGAGCAATAAGTATAGTATCATGAAGTAGTGGTTTAATGGGAAAGCGAGAATTGATTGATGTCGACGAAAGTCGTGTTCTCCGCCGTCGCGTGACACCATATAATTGATAATGATTAGATCGAAGAAATGGTTGGGAATTCACAGGCAGGCAACGCGTGTAAATTATCGTATATAAGTAGTCGTTAAGATGTCAGTTGTAAAATAACACTCTCAAAATCAGTATCGATAACATTTTGCGTTTTGATGCTGATATACTGCTCGAAGCAATCGGAGAATTACTTCGCCGGTTCCTTGAATAATTTTTTCGAATAAATCAATCGTTGAAAATGTAAAAGGATACCGTGTACTTAGCATGGAAAATAATCAAATTTCGTTAGGAATAAATAGATTCGTGTACGCAATTTTCTAATCATCTTGAGCAGTGTGTTACCGAAATAACTCTTCGCGTTCAATTACAACCCACAGACTACGCAAATTAAGAGTATCCTTAAAATAATCGTACGATTATCGTAGTAGTATAGTATGACCTATTAAATCACTTTAATGAGCACGTACCTCGTCTACAATCATTTACAGAGGTGGATTTTTTACTGACTGACTGTAGATGGAGATTCGGTTTTATTAACAACCACCATGAGTGAACGTCTCCGCGTTTATCATAAATACCTGTATGCGGTTCCAACGATAAAAAACATTAATGTACAAAGAATGTTCCTCGCAAAACACAACGATTCGTCATATAGAAATCTCTGGCGAGACAACTCAAACAATAGGAATAGTCATACTCTGAAACGATTCTCTTCCAGCGAGAAAATTAATTTGTTAATTATTATATAAAATGTCAACAGTGTATAAAACCAGAGTAGAGGATAACGAGAAACGAGAACCATTTAAAATTTGTGCGTTTTGAACAACCAAACCAAATTCGCCCTGCCTTCCTGCCTCACCACTAACTTTATGTAGAAACCAGTCACGGCAGGGTCTTCCTGTTTAGGGGATTCCGCCCCGTGTACCCTAATCTCTACTCTTTCGTCTTTCCTCTTTTCCGCCTTCTTTCGTTCCGTTGTTTGCCGCCTTTCTGGTTTCTTTTCCGCCTCAGGCTTCCGACCTTCCAAATACAACTGCATCTGCTGGAATTGTCGACTCTCCCATTGCTCCTCGTATCTCAGGTTCTCTATCTGTCGTTGCAAGGCTTCTTCCTGCTTGTATATTGTTAATTCCTCCGATGCCCATTGAGTTTTCAGTTCCTGCAACTGTAGTTGCAGTTTTCTATCCTCGCGAATTCTTCGTTGTTCCTTTTCCTTCTGCTGCTTTAGTAACTCCTGCTCTCTTCTTATTCTTTCCTCTTCTTCCAATTGTTGCTGTGATTTTTCCTGATTCGATAGGCTTGGTTCCTCTGATTCGTTTTCTTCTTCAATCTTTCCTTCGCTCTGCGATTCTTCCGGTTGTCGTAATTCTTGTTTATCCTCTCGATGTTTCTGCTTCTCTTCATCTTCTTTCTGAACTTCCAGCAGCTGTTCCTTCTTCTCCTTCTCCTCTTCTTGCTTCTTCTCCAAATCTGCTTCTCGTTTTCCTTCCTTCGAAGCCTCCTCCTTTTTAAATTCCTCCTGCTTCTTCAATTCTTCCTCCTGCTTCTTCAATTCTTCCTCCTGCTTCTTCAATTCTTCCTCCTGCTTCTTCAATTCTTCCTCCTGCTTCTTCAATTCTTCCTCCTGCTTCTTTTCTTCTAGACTCTGTCGATTAACCTCTTCCTCTTTTTGCTTCTTCGTCACATCCTCGACTTCTTTTACTGTCTTCTTCAACTCTTCTTCCTGTTCTCTCTTCAGTCCCTTCTGTTCCTGCTTTCCCTCCTTCTTCGGCTCCTCCTGTTCCTGCTGCTTCTTCAGCTTCTCCTGCTCTTTTTGCTTTTTCAACTCCTCCTCCTGCTTCTTCTTCTTCTGCAGTTCTTTCTGCCTCCTCTCGAACTCTTCCTGCATCTCCTGTCTCCTTAGCTCCTCCTCCTGCTTCCTGATCAGCTGTTCATCGTGCTGTCGTTGCAGCGTATCCTCTTGCCTCATCGATTGATACTGATTGCGTTGCTCGATCAACCGCTGTATATCCTCCTCTTCGGAAGAGCGATGCTTCGGCCATCGTTCCTGCTCCCTTATCTCCTGCTCTGCTATGCCGTATTTACCTTCAAGCGGGTGCGAGACCGCAACGTTAATAGGAATTTCCTCGCGTCGAGGCTCGTCCGATACGGCCGCGATCAATGCGGCCGTGGCCGGAGGTTAGTTGCTACCTGAATGCTGCTTCTCGTCGGACCCCTCGTCAGACCCAGTCGAGCTTAGCGATGTGTTGCTGCCGAATTGGTCCTGTAGAGATGACTGCACCGACAAACTACGGTCCTGGTGCTTTACTCTGTGGGGGGACAGGTGTCCGGGATCGACGCTTGCCGGGTCTGCCTGCAACAAACTCTCTGGTTAAGAGACTTACAGAATCCAGCCGCCGATCAAGACGGATAATAAAGGATAAATATAGAGAACTCGGTTCTACATGGTGAAGTTCGATCAAAAATTAGAGGTGTTAACCCTTCCGCGAAGAAATTTGCAGTACAATTTTTCTTATTTGAAGAGGATCACAGCAAAATTTAATAAAATTCAATCGATAGAGCAATTAGACAAAGTCAAAGGATTAATTTGCATTTCCACGGATGTTTAAAACATTTTGTTATTCTTCAAACTTAATGATAGGCAAAATTATTGGATGGATCGTCTGGTTCGCTCTTCATGTCGAAAGGGTTAAGATTGGGGTGTGAATTGAGGTTGTTTCATATTGATGTATAGATTGTAATAAAACGTGTGAGGGATGTAGTGAGGGACGTGAGTAGACTTCATTTCTCGGAATTTCTATTCATATTTAATTAATGTCGGTATGTTTTACAATTAGAAGATTTGCGATAACCGTGTAGGATAATTTGAATTCAATAAATCCATTGGCAAAGGATCATTTATATCTGTACAGTTTTCGATAAACGAACGTCTACTGCACTTTATCGAATGTTCAGTGAAGAACAACTATATAAAATATGACACGTAATTGATTGAACGTAGAAGACGTATTAATTTCAAACGATAATTTCGGGAAACAATTATTTGAAAGGAAATAACTATTGCAAATGGAATAAATGCTACATGTGCGACAGCAGACAAATGTACTTGGGAAAATAATTTCTTTAAACACGCGTAACAGATACGAAACGGTTACATCGAATAATTAAAGATCGATTCGATTAAACATTTGAATATATCAAGGTTCAAACAATTAAATATTGCAGACTTACACTTTCCAGAATAATTAACAGGAAACTTTCTAGAATAATCAAAAATATTGCAACAATCAGTAACCACAAATTTCTATTAAACTTATGTAACATTAAAGACTATATTATCTTGTATCCTTTAGATATATAATCTTTCAATTATTCTGAACAGTGTAACATACATTGAGCAAAATATATATGTTTTTAGATAATAGATAGAAATGCGTGTAATGGTCTCATACAAAACTGAAAATCATTTTTCAATGAAATTTAAAAGAAACCCTTGGATTTTCAAACGGTTACACTGTGTCGCAGGTGTACATAATACAATTTTTAACCAAATTTTCGAACGTGATGATCTTTTCGTTTCAAACGAGATAATTCCACTTTCTGCATGCTTCGATAATAAAGTAACAGACAGAAACGGGTGTACGTTGTATCAAAGGGAACAAGAAGAATCATAAATGCATAATCATACTTGAATTCTTTGCGACCATAATTTCTTGTCTTTTTTTAGGACGAGGCGTTATACGAACATGAAATAACTGAGCACACCACAGTTACCTTAGTGGAGAATGTACATTTTAGCTCATTTGGCTAGAAATTCGCAAACTACAATCCTGGAGCTACACTACAAGTGCTGCTTGCAACAGTGTAATCTCGATCAAGCTGTTTCATGATACATTAAAGCAAACATTTTGCACGAGTTCTGTCTGCGACATACGAATCAGTAAGCTAAGAAGGCTAAAAGGCACAATAACTTGAAAATGTTCTAATTACGATAAAGTAGATACTAAGAGATAAAAATTCGAATATATGTAATACTTTGATTTTTAATTAAATTACGAAACAATGTTTAAAGTTTGTGAATAAACTCGATATTTGTATAGAATGAGAAGAAAGAAAGCGTAAAGAAGAATTAGAAATTAATTTCATTGACAATACTGAAATAACACGCACCTGATAGGCCAACGCGTTCACTATGATCCTCGAAGGCACCAAGTCCAGAGGATGAACTTCTCTCATTAGCACGTTCGCAGGGATCTTATGGAACTGAATGTACTCGAGGAAATTGCCAATCACGTCTTTCAGATCTTGATTTTGATTGCTGTCGCAATACTTCTTACTCCACATCAAGGCCGCCTAAGATAATCGAATATTCAGTGAATTTTAATAGTTGAAATATACAGAATTAAAAAGACTAATAATAGAAATTCGAGTTTTTTTTTTTTTAATGGGAAACTAAATGACGAAAAAGTTTTATGAAATTAAGAAGGGAAAGGAATTATATTTTCTAGGAAATAGCAGACAGACGAAAATTAATAACGAATAGGGAATTTCTTGGTTCAATAGGATGAAAATAATGTCGAAAATTCGCGTACTTGAAACTTGGTGAATTCATCGGCTCGTAACTCTTCTCTTGCCAGGATCAAGCGAACCACATGTTGGGGAAGTAGCGTGAAGGATCCTAAATTCAACACTTCGTTGCCATGTTCGTCGACGAATTCGAATACCTTTAAACGCGAAACAAGAGGATATCAGTACTTTCATACGGTAAAAAGAATTCATTCGTTTCCTCAGGCGGGAAAATGTTAATTTACAAAGAACGTTCTCAAATATCTGTAAATTTCAATACAATCTCACCTTATGGACCAAGGATTTCGTACACTTGTACTGAATGTATCGTTCTGCCGACGCTAATAAAGCGCACACAGTGTCCACTGTTATACAACATTGTACGAATCCAGTGCAAGCTTTTCTCAGTTGTTCTAATCCATAATAATCGGCGGCATTCATCAATCCTTTAAAATGAAAATTAGCTTACTAACGCGAAATTGTTTCCTTCAAAATCTATATAACGTTAATATATACGACGAACGAAATACTTACCTAATAAAGTTCTAGGTTGTAACGTCACACATCCAGTATGAATGTACTCGATCAGCTGACGAAACACGTCGGGCTCGAATTCCTCGATGATTACGGTCTGATGTTGATTCGGCTATGATTGATCACAAAGAGTGGTGTATTTAGAAAAACGAAAAGATTGACAGCGATTCAAAGACTGAAAATCGAAAGTTCATGCTAAGCGATTTGGTGCATTTAGCGATGGCTAGAAAATATTTTCAGTCCCAAACTAACTAACTAACTACACTTATAAATACTTCTTACTTCTAAACAAGAGATGTATTATCAATGACGAATTTCTAAACAATTACCTACTATCGTCAACTACAAATTATTAATAAATTGCTACGTTCTAAATATTTCCAAGGATCGTCCATCGTTGTTCGCTTAAGCATCGATGAAAATTGAAAACAGTGTATTGATGCCGCTAGAATGTTCGCATTGCTGCATATCCTTATAAGCAAACTACTGTGCGTCTATAATACATCATCGTCAATTTCACCACTACATAACGAATTGTAGGATGCAGAATTACAGAATCAAATTGTGCCGTCCTCGAATAACAGAGGATTTTGATTGCAGTCGTGCGAGTCTACAGTTATTGCAAATGTGCCGATGTAAGAAGGACAGCAGTCTATATTCACGATTCTCCAGACTTAGACCGTATAGTCAATTTAAAACTTGCATGCCGACTGAAAGAGATAGACTGGAACGATGAATGCCTCGTTAACAACTGACTGAATTGGGCTGGATGCATCGTATGGGTAATCGTTTACAAATGAAATTAGGATACCAGATTGACGAACGAGGGTTGATAAAAGGACGTCGATTGTGTCTCGATAAATTTCTGATTTTTCTTATGTATTTTAATTTCATTTCGTTTAATTTATTCAAATAAACAGGAAGTCCCTTTAACCTTAAAAATATATAGAAACATATGCGAATACATAGCTTCACGGAAACGTAATACAACGTAATGCGATATAATACAGAAAAAATATAACAGTTGAGATTGCAATTAGGAGATTAGTGAGCATCCTATGCATCGAAGCCCTAAACTTTCACATAGTAGAAGATCAAAGGTCTACGTGGTTGTGAATTTGAATGCCTACTTCGCATACTCTATTTATGGTATTGATTTAAACCATTTCTTTGAGAATAGTATACTTATGATTATAGAAATATCTTAGAATTGTTCTTGAGAGCTAAGAAAATAACTATTTTTGTACTCGTAGAAAATATAAAGTTAAAAGTTCTAAGGACTATTTTTAAAAGATGTCCGTAAAGTGATCTTCCACGGTAAAATCTGGTATCCTGAGACAATAAAATTGAGATCCTTTCGAAGAATAATGAAGTTCATATTTCTATATCTTTCAGTAAAAAAAAAAAAAAAAAAAGAAAAAAATTAATAGTACCACAGCGCATTAGTATCGTGAAGATATATGATAGATATTTAAAAAGTAAAAAGTTTTCTACATTATTGATCGAGCAATACAGAAATCAAATTAATTGATTCTATGAAGATTAATCGTTTACTTTCTAAAGAATCGGACATTAATCATCTACTGTGATATAAAATGACAACATTTTTATAAAACGTATCAGTTTGACTTCACATTACCAACGCGTCAATGTTTCATGCAATCGTACAGATTAATTCTAACTTCGTGAAGATTATTCGCTTGACGAAGTCTAACACACACCGAGAAACAGACCAAATCCGTCTAACTAACAATTCTTAAGAGATAGAATTTCTCTCGGTGAAACTTTTCGAATCGAGGATTCATCGTTATTCAGGATCCTTCTCGTTATTGTAATGCTTCAGAACAGAAAAAGAACAAAAAAATAATAAAAAGAAACAGACAGAAACTTGAGACGAGCATAGAGTGAAAGAAAGGGAAAGGGGAAAATAAAAAGAGGACCTCAGGATGCAAAATCGTATAGAGAAGTGACGTTATAATAGTACCTCTTGTATGGGAGCCAACTGCTGCGCGAACCCTGACCGCTACACGGCACACAACAAACGCACACTTACTATTTCTATCATTTTAACGACGAGGTTCGAACACAATTCGTTTAAATGTTCTTTAAAATGCTTCTTTTTTTTAATTCAATTGCAGTAAATTGATTGGTTGTAGCAACCGTTTCAAAGATTAATCGTGTAGAGTATAGATTTCAGATTGAAAGTTTCGAAAATGAGAGTTCATCGATTAGAAATTTAATATGGAAGCGAAGGAAGGCAAGCACTAAATTTGTAATATTCCAACATTCGCGTGGGTGTTTCATCCATCTTGTTTGTAACAAATAAGTTCAAAGATGCCCACGTTTGATCGGCTTGATTTTATTTTTAGCTTGCTATTTCTATCTTTTCTGATAATATAGTGAAAGAATAGAGGAGGTATTGAGAAAACGATTTTTCTGTAATGACCGCGATTACCTGTTGCGCCGCGTTTTGCAGATTCAGCAGTGGCTCCGAGCTTCTTTTCAGGAATAGTCGGATCTTGTTTTCCTTCGGCGGTGGTTCCTTTTTACGCTGTGGACTGGGTGCTTGGTAAAACATCTTTTGAAACACCCTATAGAAACAAAAGAATACGTTATTTCACCTTTACTGTATTTATATTTATCTAAATATCGTAATAACAATCTTTTTAACTGTCGTAATAAATAATATTAGAAGAGTGTTGTTATTGTAATAAAACGTACTACTTACACATCAAGATTACCTTTGCACGAAAGAAAGAAATTGATCGTAGCATTAATCGCGATACGAACCTACTTCTGGCTGCTAAAACAGCCTTCACAGCGCAAATGGGCTCTTTTGTTTCACCGACGAGGAAGGTCACGTCGCATAGTTCCGGCATACTAGCCAGAAACTTCATGTCCTCGGCCAAGCCGGTCTTATTCTCGAAAATCGAATAATCCGACTCATCGGCCACTTCTGACCCTGACGCCTCCGGCATCGAGCTGATATTTTCCTGGAAAACATTTCATGTAACGCATGTTCCATTAAAAAATTTCATAAAGTGTAATTTCCTCCTTCCTTTCGTCTTGAAATTCCTTTTTTTTTCTTCTTGTTTCACACAACGAAAAAAGACAAAACGATATCAAGGCATAGAAGAATTTTATTATGGAAATATGGCATCTCTAGTATTTTAGAATAAAATGATTGAAACTTGAATTCGAACACGCGTTATAATATATTCTACGTGATAAAACGAAAGCTTTCTAAGTGTTAGGAGAGATATATTTGGATGACTATGAGAAAGTTTGCTGATATATTCTGAACAACTTTGCGAATGATAAACAAGCTTCAGCTAACGTGTGATACGCTTTACTTCCGCGTGAGTTTTGCATTTTTATACACAGCTTATATCTACCTACTACATTAAAGTCTGGTTTCCAATAAAAACATTATCTTGAAACTAAAAGCTTCGACAAGCGTAATTGCTCGTTAACAGAGATCCGCCATGAATTATCCACGTTTGCAGTGAAATAACAAACTATAATTGAAGCCATATGGACGACTTCCAGCAAACTGTCTCACATTTTCGCTTTATATTAAACGACGGAGTATTTGAAACTATTTTCACTGCGAGAAAGTAAATATTTGCAACTTGTCGATATCACATTCACACGATTTAACTTCCTATATCGAGTTTCCATCAGGTTACTTGTCCCTGTAATCACACAGCCACTCTGTCAATACAACACCATAGCAAGGGTGCATTTATTTTCCAGAACATCTAACATTATGATTCGAGTCACGTCTAGTTCGATCAAACAACTATCGCACAGCTATTATTAGCAAAGCGTGATATAAATAAAAATCGGATTTATAAGATTCCTACGTACTCACGAAGAATGGAAACACTCTATGTGTTTCTTTAAAAGTGGATAGAGAAATCGTGTACGAATTCGAAACGAAGAAACTGTATTTTTCACTGATATCGATTCATATATATAGAGATCGATGGAATGTTTGAGACATAAACACTTGATTTTATAAATAATAATCGAGTATGTGCAATCTACATCGTAGGAATTCTTCATTAGGAATCGAAACGCCGCGCCAAATATTTAGCCTTAATTCAATGCTGTCCTGTTTCGTTGAAATTAATTCTCGATTTAATAATAACGCTCTGAAAAATGTCAAATACTCATCGAGTTAGGTATTTCAATATTACTGAAATTCGATCTTCGTAAGCAACTTTTTCATTAAACATTTCCGAGAAATTATTTCATTTATTTAAACGTATTTATTTAATTGTTCTAAATGTTTAGGAAAAATAAGAAAATATCTTTTTAGAGAGAAGGTAAAAACCTTTCAGTGAAATTCATTTACTTCATTTAATTTGTTTAGGTAAATAATCATTTCGATAATTAATTTTCTTTGTATATTTCTTGAACGGAAGTGTAAAATGTGATGGACAGTTGTAAAAAGGAAGATTACTGTAAGAAGCACAAATTCCCGCATGAATGGCCTTAATGCAGTCAGCGAGGCGAGCGCGTGAGGAGTTTCTGAAGAAAATGCGACACGGGAACACGCTTTAATGGACGAAATGCACTCTCTTTTATCCGGTAGGGAAATCTGCTATATCGTCTATAAATCACCCCCTGACGAAAGACTTAACTACCCTTCCGTGTAATGAGCCCTGTTATCTACGATGTAGTTAACCTACTTGCAGCAGGAGACCCGTTTAATCCTCGTCCCACGTCAGCGATATACTTTCATTTACGTTCGACCTTTAAGCAACGCGAATTATTTACGCAATGTAGGTGTTCAGACTCGGAGAATTTGATTGGCACGTTGATAGCCAAAAAACGAACTGAAATTTCAAACATTCAAGAATATAGTTCCCTTTTTATAGTACATGTAATTTGATCTATATATTCAGATAAAATATTTTTGTTTATTACTGTTATTAATGTATATGTAGAACTATGTACAAATTCATACTGATGGTTTTTTAGGTTCAGAAACCTACTAATTTCCAATAATTAAATAGAATTCGTACGAGCCACGACAAATACAAAAACAAAATTCTGCATCCACACCGAGGAATATTCTGGAGAAATACTGTACATTATAACAAAACCAAAATAACTGGAAACGTTAAAAACGCCACAAGCAAATAAACCCAGATATAACAACGAATAAAATGTCGTCTCTTCTTCAGCTACGAGAAAGAAACGCAAAGGAAGAATGAAATTTTCTCGTTCTTTCAACCACGACAAAGAAACAGCCGCGTCTCATTAACGGTGAAGGCGCGCGTAAATTGCATCATCTCGTCGCGACAGCAATCAACTACATTTCACCCAGAAGCAACACCGACGCAATGGAAAGTGGTGCCCCGCGGAGTCAGCTTTTAAATTACCTGTTGCTCGAGTCCCGGAGCCCCCTCGCTCGCCGGCCCGCTTTTGCCCCGAAAAAACACTTTTACCTCACTTCCTCGTTTCTACGATCACGCATAATCCACCATACACGCGTAATAACGACCCGTTTACCACGGTGTTCACGCTACAGCATCTCTTTCTCCTTTCCACTCGAAGAAAACGATCAGCGATTTACAGAAGAAAAGAAAAATATCAATCGGTGGTACGTTAACCCAAAATGAACTATTCCAGGCTCTGCTACCCCTTATCCTCTTCCAGGTACCCTTACTGACAGTCGAGGTACGTGAAATCGAGCAACCGTACGGAAGAGACACGCCTGTATCCGCCGTTCGACCTTCTTGTCTCTCGATTTCTCGCGTTTAACCCGACTTCAACCCGACACAAGTGGCTCAAGCACGCCTTAACCCTTCCTCCGACAGGCACACGAGGGGGTGGTTGTTCGAACAGGTCGTTTTCGTGAATGGAACTCGAGCGACAAACGCGAAAACGCCGCTCATACTCGGCCAAAGCCACTCGACTGCGCCGAGCCTACGTTCCCTCGGGCCAGGCCAACCCTCATTGCGCACTCGCACACCCTCTTTAGGGGTGAGACTGGAATACAGCTGCGCCTGTGCGACCCGTAGGTCCTCCGAAGGACCTCTCCCTTCTTTCTTCTTCTCCTTTCTTCCCACGGATTTTTAAATGTCACCTAGTTACCAGTATCCTGAGATCGTTGATTACGCGACCGATGGGGGGTTAATTGCATTTCCTACAGGCAGACGTGGATATTAGCCTATTTGATGACGGCCTTGTTCGCAAGGAAATTGTTTCCTTGAGCGTGGCGCCTCTACCTGTTCCTTGGAAAATTTTCTGCTTTTATTTGAATCTGTTTTGAGAGAAAATAAATTGTATAATGATGATCTTTAGTTTGATCTTTAGTTTGATGTTTTGATGTGGCTATTTTGGAGAATTGGTTTTATTTTTGAGGTTGATGGTTGCGGTTGAAAAGAGATATTTTTTCCTTGCTCGAAGTTGCTTAAGTATACCGTCCCTTGATGTCGTTTGATAGCGATGAAGCTGAGTTCGGCCGGTCGCCACTGTTCACTCTCGATTTTTCACGCTATGCTTAAAACGCGAGTAACGAAAGTGAAGGTAGCGTGAACTCCAGCGTGACGAATCCGGGTCAAGCTCAAAATCTGGCTCTGTGGACCACAGCCATTCATGTCTGTGGAGGAACGTTCGTCTCCCTCTGGTTCCTTCTCTCTTTCTCCACTAATCAATAACAGCCGACCCCGCAACAAGTAGGCATCCCGGCTGAAAGATGGGGAAAAAGGACAAGTACCGACACCTGCTAACGTATTAAAGTTTTCCTTTTTTGAAACCTACTATAACATTCTTTCCAACGTCTCCAATAATTCGATTATTTCACTTATTCGATTAAATGCCCTTAAAAAAATTATCTAAATCCATTCTCGTAATATAACAAATACTTCAAAGTGTATCAAATTTATTTGTCGTGAATTTTACGATATTAGAATCGTATAATCTTGACATTCTTCGTTTTCAGAATATTTTTCGGGTATCTGATTTTTCTATGTGGCTCAAAATTCATTGATGTTAAAGGGGGATGCAAGTGACCTTCATGGAAGGCGAATATCATTATATTTTAGGTATCAATGAATATACTAAATATAAATAATTTATTAGTGTGTTTGGCAGGTGGAAATGGTAAGAAAATTGCTCAACAAATGGAAGAGCTTTCGACGGTCACATTCTCCTGGCGAGAGACGTCGCAACGCGGACGACGCCTGCGCGAAAATAACGAACGATTTCGTTTTGGTTTCCGTGGCAGCCCTCGATAATTGGTGAATGGCTCGATAGATACACGCAATCCTTGGTAATCGTGAAATTGCATGCAGGAAGATTTTTAAATATTCAAATCTACTCGGCCATTAATCAATGTCAACCCTTATTATTCGATTCTATCAGTTGTAGACAATAAATTTTATACTGGGATAATAAATTTGACCGGGCCAACAGATTAATCGTGATTAATCGAGTATTGACTCGAAATGTTTAGCGATTTGTTAATAATTAATAACCAGCACGTAGGGTTGATCAAGTGGAAATGGAAATTTATGGTCGGACCAGAATAGTTCAAGGTTGATCAGAAACTATGTCACGACCGAGTTTCATGGTGAACTCTCGATTCAATATCACGAGCAATTACGCGGCTCGTCAAAGGAATTCATAGCGTCATAACAATGAATCGAACTAAGCACAAAGGAAAACAAAGACTTTAAACTTTAAAGACATCGAGTTTCAGAAATGAAAAGAGTATCGTTCGGTATTGGAAACTATCGAGTACAATAGCTAGCGGCATATAGTTATCCCATGTGTGAAACAGTATGATTATAGAAATTGTTTTGAATAATAAAAGTGTCATCAATGTTACATTCAAGCTATATCGCTGTTTCTATGATCGTCTTTCTCTTTCTTTTCACAAATTTTCTTGTTTACTCCGTTAATGGCTGACGTTCCATCTGTTTTTTTTTTTTTAAGTTAAGAAAACGATGACAATTTTATTAAACAATAAATTTCCAACTTCTAACGCGCCGCAATAGTAACATCTACGTAACTTTAAAATGTTTCAATATGCTTGGTCGAGTCTTTCTTCGTTTCAGTGGCAAATGCTTCCTCCTAAGGATGCTAAGAATAGACAATACACATTCATCATGTCTCTTCGTCCACGTTAATTTTATTTTCAAACATCCTTCCAATAAATCAAAATATTCTCGTGTCCCACCACTTTTCTATCAGCCTAACGGGAGAAACGGATGACCGAGTGAACAGACAAGAATAATGATCGATCCTCACGGTATTAACGTAAAACAACATCGATTTATTCAACACAAATACTTGCACGTTACGATAGAGGTTCGGTAATAATGATAATAATAATAATGATAATAATATTCATATATGTATATATACAGGAAATAAGGCACGTTCGATATTACATTAATTAACGTGCGACCATACGTCGCTCGGCTATCCAATAATACATCTCTTATCGTTTTATCATCATCGTGTCTTCGTCTCGTTCGTTCGATATGCAACATCCTTACCAAATATAGAAAATGTCATATATATATATATATATTTATGTTTATAATATATGTGTATATATATATATATATCTGTATAAATGTTCTCGTTGAATTTTCATTCATTCGTTCATCGGCATTGTCAAAGATAAACTTTTACATCGTCTTAAATCTATATTTATAATCATATATATATACGTATTTCCCTTTTGCTTAATTATCCATGAAGAAATCACGACCATATCGGTCGATTTTCCCTTTCTCTTCTCATATATTCATTCTCTGGGAACATTTCTACGGTGTCGTTCTATAGCCGATATTTCAAGCCGCAAATAGGCGCGAAATTTAAAACGTTCGGAACGAAAATCGCTATCGTCGATCGTGTTCGATTGAACGCTTATTGCAATATTTTTCTGATTGATTATTCGCGATTTATAACATTCGCTTAATAGATTATTAAATGCACTCACACTCTGGTTTCAATTTCGATGAATGCTTATTATTGGTAAATCAATGACCCATTATGAGGATTAGACTGAGCTAATGGTTATTCTATATTGTCTCGATGAATTTCTCAGGAAACATGGCTCATTCTTTCAACGATAAATCTTCTAATGATGCTGGCTGTGATTGATGAGGAAATCGATGACGATCGAGATATCGTGATATCGTACAATGTTCCTCGCGGTATTTACGATTTCGTTGGCACGCGCAGACACCTGCAGATTGCGCTCTTCACTGTAATCTTGATTATTAACCCTTTATTGTCTTTTGTTACAGGAGAACTGTTCGTTAATCTTAATCGTTTAGGCTGATATCGAATTCATAATGATATGTACTGTACGTATAATACACTTTCTACATATCTAGAAAACAATTTTTATCATCAAAAATGTGACATCTTTGTCACATTTCCAAATTTTATCTTGCAACTAAATTGGAGTTTCATTATATTTTATTTATTCCCAAATAAAACAACGAATTGATTATGCAATTTCGTAATTGCCTAGTTTTCAGATTACCACCAAGTTCTCCTTCCGAAATTTCCATCAGCGAATCGTCAGACAACGAAGGGTTACACGAATTCTGTTAGAGAATTCGCGATTCTAAAGAACTTACACTCTGAAACTGATACTTACTCTCACACATACACTCGGAAAACTTATTTTAGGCGGTATCTAAACTGGCATCAAGATACTTTACACGAATGTACAAAAGTCTCCCTACACCGTAATCGGAATGTATGAACCATTAATCGTTCGTTCTTTTTTTTTTTTTTTTGCCTGTCCCTATGCGCTACCTACGTGCTAAATTAATTAGAAAAAGAAGGTTTGTCTAGAATTTGGAATCGTTGGTTTCTTGCGTCGAATCTGGAATGTAAGATGCTACTGTAAGCGGTGTAATACGACAGAGAAACGAAGGGCGATCGGCGAATCGTTGATGGATGAATTTAAACATTTCATAAATGGCAAAAATGACAGAAGATTAGGTAATTTTTGCTACGAGAATTTCCTGGAAATATGACGAGTTAAGTCTTTCGTTTCACTTCGTTGAAAACGTGTTTCTTTGAGATCAAAGAAATTTCTTATATCGAGAACAAAATAGGTCATCAAGTCTAACTTATTCAAGTGAAGTAATTACTAAATTGATATGTTTAACAAATCCAACGATAAACTCAATGTATCTCAAGTACGATAGACGTACGTTCTCGTTAACATTATCTGAAAATTGTAGTATTATTAACCGCAATCGTAATTCAAGAATTATTTTTAATTTATCCTTGTAAAGGAAGAACTACAGATTTTGGATACATTTTCAAATAATCTATATACTTGCTTCGTTTCTTCTACTTTTTCTGATTTTAAACTATCTAAAGTCTCCACTTCCATACGTACTTTATCGTATTATCCTCTTTTTCATTTTCAAGATACAAAAATAGAAAGCTAGAACGTTCTACTCTAAAAGCATCGAAGTGTAATCTTGAACATCTTTGGAATGAAAATAATACAAGAAAAGACATGTATTTTACACGCAATAAATTGTTTGATACGTATATTATCTGTTTTCTCTCTTGATATCGTCATATGTATCTTTGAAAGAAAGATTTATGTTTTGCTTCAGATGAATAATCCTGTTTGTTTCTACAATCCACGAAGAAGGGTTTCGTACGAGTGGTAAGCCGTAGCCGTTATTCACAATCAACGATCCGCCGTTTTTCAATGAAACTGAAACGCCACGTCGTCTCTGAGATGGCACTCGCCGTAAGCAGCTTACACAAATCGCTCCATCCTCCTTAAAACAACGGAGCTACGGATGAAAGCGACGATCGAGGCTTTCGTAGAGATCGATACGGCCGCGTTCGTCCATTTAACTCCGAATAAAATTCAACAACCTATCCCCTTTTGACACGCTTTTCGCTGTCATTGATGCATTGACGCGTATTCGCCGCCGCTTAAACGTTAGGCTTAAATTATACAGTGTTTATCGAACAATAGATCGTGTCGATTCGTAAGTACTTGCGCAATGTTATACGTAATCATTATATCTAATTAATCGAATCTTTAACACAACGATTCTACAAACTAGCTTTACTATCAAGGAACGGAGTATCGCTTGTAATTATTCCAAAGATTGAGACTTCTATGTTTTGGAATGTTCACGAGTCTCTCTCTCTCTCTCTCTCTCTTTTGGCGCATTTATATTGTGAAAATATAAAATGTGTGGGGAGAAAAATATGTATTGGGAAGTTATTCTTAGTTCCTAGTTCCAAGCATAAAACTTTGAACTATATTTTAATTGAGAATATGTACTGTACTTTATTACTGAGTATATTAAGATGTTTTAGGAATAATAATTACTCTTTCGAGCTTCTAAATTCAATTTTATTATTTTCAATTGCTCCTTATTTTTATTTCATTGTCTCTAAAAATTCTGTCGTTTCTCATTTAACGTAGAAATTGTCTAGGTCCTAGAATCAAAATACAATCCGTCAGCAACCATCCAGATAATTACAAGCGACGCCACGAGTATCCAATCTCTCAAGAAACGACAACCACATAAACGCGTGAGTCCATCAACGAAAGTAAAAAGAGAAGAGAACAACTATCCATTTAAACACTGCCCAGTAGCAGAGGAGGAAGATTAAAAAGTCGTAGGTTCCTTCGTGTACTTTTCGTCCATCGGTAAGCTTTCAATTCTTCAATGCCAGCGAAAACGAGCCTCGAGCGTGTGTATCGACACTCGATCACTCTTCGAGTGTCCCAACTCTCTCATTGTACACCAGGTTACAGCTTATCCATGAGACTATATCCCTCTTCGATCACTCCTTAAAACGACGTTTCTATTGCACTTCGTCCGTCTTACAGTTAAAGGTTAGAGCCGAAGATCGGCCATTTGGAACGTGTCTCTTCTTCAACTCGGACTTCTCAATGGTTCTTCGTTCGAATAGCTTCCTCAAATAAATTCCCCGTGGTTCCCTTTCTTCGTCTAGCGTTCGATCTTGAGCATCTGGCGGTGTTTCGAGGCATTCGTTGCCTCGATACCACGGCGTCTATCTACCGAAACGTGTCTTAGCGACGGAATAACGTTGAACAGGCACCCAAGAACCGGCACGATCGAACCTTCGGCCGAGACTTTTCGACTGATGACGCGATAAAGCGCGATATCACAGCTTTGATGGATCGTAGTTCTCGAACGACCACCTCTGCCTGGCTGCTGCTGCCGAACATTCCTCCATGATCAGCCGCTGCTTGCTCTCCGTTATTGCCAGACACTTGTCGCTGCTGCCGTGTCTGATTTGCTTCGTCTGAAAATAAAAAACTAATGGTCAGTATTTGTGCTGACGATAAAGAAGAAATAACGAGAATCGAAGCTTTCTTCAATATGTGTAGTCAATACGATGGAATTTTTCCAAGGGTCAACTATTATCCCAGCTACAACGGGAAATGATGAATCACAGTGTTTCATTTTTGAATAAAATTATCTCGCGTAACAATGAAGAGTAGGCAAACGAGAATGCGTTCTACAAAATCCTTAGAAATGAATAATTTAATAAATAATTCAACAAATAACTGATAACCTAATCGATAAAAAATCTAATAAATAACTAAGAATATGTTAAAATAATTAAATAAAAACGTCTGTATTTTGAACAGACGATCCGCGTTCGATACGAATAAATTTCAAACTTAACGCAACAAGTACGAAAATAATCCGCAGGAAAATCAGAACAGGATTTGATATTAATTACTTAAGCGTACACTCAATACTTGCCACGAACGCAAGGATTACGTACCTGATGATTATAAATCCATTGTTGATTCCCCTTGCTACCATGACAAGGATAGAGGATGACATCGGTGCCGCTGTAATCCAGGCACGACTCGTCTCGACGGATCTCGCCAGTCTTGCTCAACATCCAGTACTGTGACAAACGATCAAGATTAATGTTCGTGGATTTTGACCTCCATCGTTTGCCTATGACCGATGGTTCTGACAGCTACTGCACATACATATGGATGCATTTGTCCACCGACAGACTGCCGAAATCATAAACATTCAGGAGACGAATGGAATAGGTAAATTTCTTTGCAACTTGTTGAAAAAACGTCATGAAACTAGGTGAACATTTTTGATCAAAGTATATGTTTACTGCAGGTCAAGTTCGTATAAAAAATCTAAGAGCGTTTAATATTGTATTCTAGAATTTTATGTAATTTGTCTGACATATCGTCGACCACGATCACTTGGCTGTATTTTCTTATTACTCGACTAAAGTTCTATCTCCTCTAAGATGAAAATTTGAATTATTTGGAAATTATCATCGTCAGGAACATTTTACTAAATTTTGTTAAACATTCTAGTATCTCGTAATTTATCAAATTTTAGATTTTTTATGGCCACAGGTAATTTCAAAATTTTTTGATTAATAGAGATTCTAAAATTTGTGAGCCATACGTAATAGCGTAGAAACATTTGAAAGATTTGAAATATTTGAAGAAAATGGAGTAATAAGGTAATCGTAATAAGATTCAAATTTCTGCTTACACGAGAGACCATATAATATGCGGAGCCACTGAAAACTTTTAATTAACACGATGAAATGGTCAATTTTCTTAATTGAAAAGAAGCTTCTTTGTTGAAGGGATCAAAATTTTCTTTTGTAGCTTTGAAGTTTTTAAGCGCGTCCGGGAAATTTAAGTTTTTAATACGTATGAAGAGGAGTATTTCATCTCCGTAATTACTCTAACAATATAGTGGGTTCAAATTTGCACATGTAATGGCTACTTAATGCTTTGAAGCCTTATGAGCCTTCGAATATCCCATGGTAGTTGAAACTTTTTAAATTCGATAAATGTTCATCGATAAAATAATTAAAATAGAAGTGATAAAAACTTCAAGAAAAAATGTTTTGTTTACCAACGATAGAAATATTCTATTAGACTGTAAATAAATTTTTCCCATAACAAATAAACTATAAAATATATAGAAACCCTGATGACAGAATTCTATTTTGTTAAAAATAAAAAAATGTTAGTGAAATCTTTTTCTACGTGAACATTTTCACCACTTTTCAAACGCAATTTCATCGGAATAATTATTAATTAAATATGTGCGTACGTGGTTACATTTGACACACTTGAGGCGAAATTAAATCCGAGTGGGAAATTATATGAGAAGGGAATTCCGTGATAATGAATGTCGATCGTTGATAATCGAGTTCAGTGGTCCCAGATATTGCGTCGATCTGCTCCTATGTGATTGAATCATACTGGTCAATTGAATTTGACATCGTTCCATCAAGTTGTAGCTGCTAGTAGCGAAAACGAGAACTAGAACGTATCTTGTTGAGTGCCTAAGTGCGTGTACGTTCGCGCTTTTGAAAGCATAACAAACCATCCCTGCTGTAAAAAGAATTATTTCAACTGAACTACTTGTAAAAGATTTAGTGATCTTTTTCTGCAATTAAATGATAACGAATACAGCGTAATATTATTAAATTGCTGATAATCGATTTTAAATTGGACAAATTTTGTTATCTCAAATTTAATTTATTACATTTCGTTATCGTATTAATTCGACACAATAATTATATTCCTCGAGAATCGAATAATTACTAATATTCCTTTCCAATATCTACCTGATATTATTTTATTTCGCGTCTAATTGATATCTAAAATTAGCGTAATTAGCTGAAGCGTACGTACAAAATTTCAATTGGTACAGGCCGAGGAAGCATATGTAGCGAAGAGTTCATTAAGTGTCACGAGTGGTCAGGGACGAACAGTGGCTTCTACTTATTCAAATCGTTACACGGTTGTAACCGCGCTGTCAGAACCATCTGTGTTGAAAATTCAAAGGTTTTCAGCCTCTGTCGTGCAACGATAGACTCAAAAGCTGCGGGATTCGGGATAACGAAAAGCGAGGATTAATGCCATGCACCAGTTACCGCATGTTAACAACCAAGAATTACTATCTATCAGCTCCAACAGTACGTAAAATAGATCAGACAACCATAAACCAGGATCGAGATAGAAATGATGTTAATCTCTCCCTAAACGACACCTGTTCCAAAAAAAAAGAATCACTGTAATCGAATTTGCAAATTCTCTGCGAGAAATCTTCCCTTTATCGCCCTTTTTATTTCCATGGAATTTTATATCGAATATTAAAAGTAACCACGAGTATTTTAATGATAATCGACGATGAAATACGATTTAACGATAACATTCAGCGATCGTGTATCCAAGATCACAATCTAATCTTGAATATAGCTTTATCTAAACACGTGGCTATCAAGCGACTGTCGTGCTATCTGTTACCTAATTATCAATGATTACTTGCTGTTAGTGTCACCTAATCACAATACAATCGGCCTATCTGATTTCGATCTCTTCATCAGCTGCCAACTGCGTATTATCGAGACGTCTGTTAACTGCGCGATCATCGCTGACTATCTTTTATTGGATTGTCATCTACAACCGACTGTGTACTAGTTGATACACGAGATGCGTATGTAACACTGGGTGTAACTACTGTCGACGCTTGTCTGACGGTTGATGTTGCGAATAGCTACATTGTTATACATTGTTATAGGATTCTGTGTTTCATTGTTCAGGATTTTGTGTCATTACATATTGAAACGTATAGTGAGGCAATCGTGAATGGAAGGATGGATTTATTTTACTTTTTCTAGGAGTAAATACGTTTGAGTTATCATCAGCAAGATTAATATAGGATGGAAATGACTCTTTAACAAATTAATGAAGATTATTCTTGTCGCTAATGATTTTCACATTATAGATAATTACGGCTGTATGGATTTTGATTAATTTATACTGTAGAAATTTTAATTTTTATCTATTTTTACTTTGTAGCATTAACAAGATTAGACAAGAATTACGCGATAATTGCAAGAATTTGCCGTTCGTAAAGCGTATGTTCATTGAATTAACTGGAAATGCTTTTATTCTTCATTATCGCGTATTTGTTAATTAAAACGAGAATTCCTTTATCTCGTACCATCAGCTATTTAATTCAATCGTGCATTATTGTGCGATTTCGAACATTCTCTGCTCGACGCCTGTCTGCAATTCACTACTGTTATTTAGAGAATTCTCTAATTTGCTGGTTTCATGTGTCAGTTTAATTAATTAGGATTCCCTCAATTCGGCTATCGTTCTTTGTCCATCAATCAAAAGCAATCTCGTACTTAGTAATTTCGAAAGTTCGCGCGTTGTTATCTGATAGCCAATTTGATTAAACACATTACAGTTGATTGACGCGTTACAACTGAAGTTATTTTTCCAAAAAATGTGTAAAAAGATGAATCCTAAATTCGCACAATAAACACAGTCTAGTTATAGACAATCTCGAGGTTTCTCAGCGACGTTACTATAATGAACAGATCCAGCGAAAAAGTTTCGAAATACGCCACGAAATATCCATCAGTCGGTGCATGGTGTGATTCGTGTGCCGTCATTCGGACGCGTCGAAATCATCAATGGACGCCACACGGTGGAAATGCAGACTGGCCGCGACTGCATCAGAGAGTCGGTCGGAGTTCAGGGGTAGCGGCGTAATTACCGTGAAACCGCGGCTTAATTGCTACGGCAAATAGCTAAATTAAAGCGACGCTTTACGAGGCCAAGCGAGCGGCGACTGATTGTGTTTTTGGTTGTAACCGGTTGTCACGGTTGTTAAACCGCGCCGGAACTCCGGGGAACGATTCAGCTTTTGTATCAAACGTACACCCGGGACTCGCGCCGGCCAGCCTTGTCCTTCTCTTCCTGCTCGACGTCATCGTCTTCGTCGTTGTCAGCATCGTTTGCGTGATTTTAACGACGAGACGAATGCCCGGTTACGAGGCTACCTTTTCATGGTTTCGACGTGACAGCACTCGTTTTATCTGGTAACGAGCTTCGCCGACCCCCTTTTTCTTCCTCTCACGCTCCCTTGTTTCTTCTAACCGGGTGAATTTTTAGTCGCCATTCGGTTTAGTTAGTATTTTTCTTGTTTTAGGTACGCAAGAGAAGCTTAGAAGAATTTAAAGCCGCATGAAATTCACTAGGGGAAGCTGGGCAGAGTTTCGTGTTTTGGTAAATCAAAATGTGTGAAATTGAACGTACATTGAACTGCTTTCATAGGAAAATGGATTTCGGATCGTGTTATAGGATGTTTAATTGATGAATGTTTCTTGGAATATTGGTATTTAATTGATGAATGTTTGTGTTCGTGTATTATCGATGAATATTGTAGTACACCCAGTTTAACTGTTTAATCTGACACCGTTGTTGAATATTCTATGGAAATATAGAACTTTCTTCTATATAGAAATACTCGAAAGTAAATGGACCAATTTGAAATCCTTTCAAACTTTTCGCACGTTAAATTATTGAGCTATTATATCAAAGTTCCGACGATGTACGTAGTTGAGAGGAATCACAAGCAGCAGACAAGATACTGAAATAAAAATTTCAAATTTCTCTCACGACGAGTACCCTGTAGCTAGGTAGTAAAGAACATAATTTCCACGGTATACACGACTTCATTATGTCGCAACAAGCTGCAACATTACGAGTGATTCTTTCCCCGTGACAAATGATACCGAAACAACAGATCGATTCATCAAGAGCTTAGCGCCCTTATCAATGGGTGCTGAAAGACACGTCATAGCCAGACGAGCGGACATTACTGTAGCCTCGACATAGCACGGTTACACCCACGATGGGTAATTTCCAGCACGCGTGCTGGTTCCCACGGGTCAGAAGATTAATTCGACACGCTGGCACGTGAAGCTAAAAATGACGACAAGCAGCAGATAGCCGGGCCAAGAGAAAGCTATGTAGCTTGGCCCAACGTGCCACTCGTGCACGTGTGTGAAACAGAGACAGGAATAGAGCTAGACAGACAGAGAAAGAAGGTCGACGATTGATGAGCACCTGCACCAGATTAGCCACGTTACTAATTGCAGCGAAATGGGTCGAGCTTAGCACCGAGTTAGCGTGCAAGTTAAATGGTAAACGTGTCGTGTCGGTTAATGGTCCCTTTTTCTTCCTTCGTCGGCGATACTCGTTCCTGGCAGAACGATTATCGTGAACAATTGTCCGCCCGGGCGACACCACCAAGAAAATTCGTAAATAGTTGTGGCGATTCTAACGAGACTGCTTTGTAATTTACGCGAACACAATGTGGAATACATTAGAAAGTTCGAAATCGTCTTAGAAAATTCTCGTGTTGGTGATGCGAACTAATTCAGTAACGTTTTAAAGAGATTTCGATTGGAAAATTCTGATTTTTCCCAAATTGTCACCAAACCCGATTGTTATTACGAGTCCCAAAGTTATTACTTTGGAAAGAAATACTTATAATGGCGCTATATATACGATCTACTATAAATTAGAAATATTTTTTTATAATATTCGATGATTACGCGCTGCTACTTGAGAACTGAAGAGGATCTGGACGAGTCAGAGATTCGTGAAACAAATGTGACAAACCGAGGGTTAAAAATGCCCAATGCTTAGCGAATCGTACGCTTCACTGGATTGTAAACAGATTTGTAAAAATTAAAAAATAAAAACAGTTTCCATTGTTTCTTTAAATATGAAATTGCGAGCCTGTTTTAAGAACAAAAGAGATCGTTGTCGATTACATACCAAGCTGTTGTACCATTTTTCGAATCTATTTATATATTTTCAGAAGAGGCATTCGATGGCTTCCCGTTATCGTCAAATCAACAAAACACAACAACATTATAAATATATTATCATTGATTACCTGTACGTACACACAACTATAATCTTGTATCATTATAGTATATGACAGATAATCTCTGTAATATCACTTGTCTCCAGGTCACGAAACGCTATTACCTGTAATATGACTGTAGTGTGTAATTTCATACTGTATTCGTAGATATATGCCTGGAAAATGTATTATATTCCATCCTGCTCTGTAAGTAATAATAATCTGGCCTGTGTTTTATTAAATAAACCGCGTGTGTTATTAAAACACGTTATACAGAACTCGGACAAGTTCTATTTTTTGCAAAAACATTGTTGTATTAAATGAAATTTTGCCTGTACATAATTAACAAATACATAGACCGCGTTTCTCTGGGAAATTGCGCATTATAATTTCACGTTAACCCAAATTGACATGTATTACATTTTAGAAAATATTGTCGAACATAACACCAGAGTTATATTCAATGAATTATGGTATTTTTTACCCACAAACAATTAATTTACTATATAATATTATATCAGTGTAAATATTATGAAGTTTTGTTTCATTTTTCAGAAAGGCAATTTCCGAGATTTCACTTCCAACGTACTCCACAAACATGCTACGAGCAAGTAGATTTACAAATATCCCATCACCATCAAGGATCGAAAAAAACAAAAAAAAAAAAAAAAGAAAAAGGAAAAGAACGCCTTGCAGATTCGAATTGACACTCGAACTATTATTAGAATGAAATGAAACAAGCAATTACAGCACCGCGTGCCCCGATGATTATTCCAAACGCGTTCATTCCCTCGAATTCTGAATTCGTGTACCTGATTGCCGCCCTGGCGGTGACAGGGATATAAACCAACTGGCTGGTGCAGGTCTTCAGGTTTTCCTGCCGAGTCTATACACATGCTGCTAACCAGGTGTCTGATCTGAAGCGAATTAACAGATTTGCAAACTGTTACTACTGAACTTTCGCCGCGAAAAAGATTCAAAGAAACTTAGCTTCTTTTATCATTCGATCTCAACAGTCAGACTGATCTCGCGCAAAGATTTACCACAATACCTTCCTATTTCTTATCTCACAACCCTGAAGAAATGGGAAACACGAAGCCACACAGATAGTACACATAAGCCTGAAATACGTACAACTAATCATGCAGGTGTGAACGGGTGTTAAGAGGCTTTAGGTTAGAGAAACGAAAAATCGACTTTCGACGAGTATTCCGTCGCAGAAATATGAAGTAAAAGTTGTTCTTAATTAGATTTCAACATTATTTGCATCTTAATTCAGAGAAGTGTGTTTCAAGTTCATTGCTAGACTGCAAACATTCGAAAAAGTCGAATTTTCGTTTCAAGCGTGAATCTGCGACACGAAGAGACACGAGATAGATAACGAAACAAACGGCTGAAAACGGAACTCGTCATATGTTTGATCGAGGTTTGGATTCATCGTCCGTGCGTCTATTTGTACCTGATTTCCACCTTGTCGATGGCATGGATAGAGTCCAGCCGGTTTGTGCAAGTCTGCCTTGCGTGCCGGCGAATCCAGACAGGTGTTACCTCCTTCTCCAAGATTACGAACCTGTTCATTAGTTAGTACAATCATTTCACGGATTAGTATCACTAGAAGCGGCAGGTTAGTTCGTACATTCTTTCGCGTAACGCGACGAACACCCGAGAAAAAGAAATAATTTTGTCGTCTTGATTATCATATCAAGGAATTAAAACTAAAACAAGGTATTTGAAGCAGGTGAACCTTGAAAATCAAGTTAAGTTTAGCGATTTCAATATTTATACGCTTTAGTATTTAAAAAGTAGCGTAATTAATTTAAAAATTCTATGTTCAAAAAAAGAAAAAATGCCAATTATTCCTTGAATTCTCAATGACCGATTCTAATCGTCGACAACGCGTAAATGGTAAAAGATCTTCTTTGGAAAAGGAAATTATAGCGATATGCTATTGTCGGGAAAGTTGGAAAATTGAACCTCTTTAAAAAGAACGGATCTGACAATCGACGAATTCCTCTCGTTAGAGAGACAGCGAGGAGAATCAATCTTCGATATCTGCGCGCTATAGAAAACAATAGGAATTATATCCCGGGCGAAAAATATTTTTCGCGTTGCAGACGATTTCCTATCGAAAATATTTTTCTCCTGATGGACCGTGTTATTTTCCTCTCTGGTGTTCGCACGTCGCCACGGATATTTACAATCGCCAAGTATTTCGCAGTGCCACGTCTGGGAAAACGAAAAACGCATAAATCAATGGAGGGAAACGTAATAATTGAACGGCTGCGCTCGTATATAAAGCTTCGCGAAAGCTCTGGCAAAATTTCACCCTCGCGATACCATCGAGATGTAAAGACAAAAGTACACGAGTCATGTGTTATCGCGTAAGTGAATGCGATATGGAAATAGAGAAATAACGCTGCGCAAAGGGTCTTTCCATCCTTGTCTAACCAGGCACACACACTCGCCTATCACACCGTTCGTTGATCGGCGTTACACTCACACATGAGCCGTTTAATGCAAAAATAACGTCAGTCAGTCTTTTGCCTGTCTGGCTTATAACCATATCTAGACATCGTAACCATCATTCTGTTTTGCGCAGAAGTACTGTAAGTATATCTTCGTTATCTATAGTTCCACGTTGAATAGCAGGATACGCGAAAATGTCAAACTCGAATTCTTACAAAATTTTTACTTTATCCTTCATTACCCGGAAGTTTGACTTACGTTAAACAACTCATATATACTGTGCATGTGCATATGCATTAAACGAGGGCACAAAGGATCTCTGTGCAGCGTACTCTCTATTCCTATATCGTTGTTTCTTTATATGCTGCTATCTTTACATCTCCATGCTCGATACGTGGTACCTGATCGTTCTTTTTTACGCCTCGCTGACATTTTATCGGCGTAGATTCCTGTTAAACGTTTCTTTCATTATGAATCGTGCGGTGGAATCTCGATTGTACAAGTTGGTTCTTTGTCGTTGAGTTTGCGGAATTTGTGCAGGTTGTTTTAGTTTTGCAAACTGTAACGCGAAGGTTTGGAAGACCAGTGTTTGTTAACACATCGAATGCCATACGTATTTTATATATTTTACCCTGAGAGACTCGACAGATTCAAATATATTGCATCACGAGATTTAATTTTTGTAAAATATTGTGTTGAGTTTACACGCTCTTTTTTGGGTGTTATCTAAGTCGTTCACACTGTTGAACATTTTTAGCATCTTTTAATCGTTCTATAAAATTTAGATAAGTGGATCACCGATAATAATCGTGATAGTCAATGTGCTAAAGTAGTTAATACTTGACTACACTGCTACTTGAAAGTCATAGTGATGTAATTAATTAGTTAAGTTAACACGACTATTTTAGCGTTTTCTAAAATTTTATCGTCGTTATATACAGGGTGTACGACCACGAACAGCCCAATTGATTTAGATATTTTAAGATTTTCACAGTTTCTCTACAGTACTGTCTCTACCAATCTTTCTTAAAGTTTCCACAAATTTCCAGCAACTTCTTTCTTAAAACAACCCGTATTTCTCCTGATCAAACCGTTCAATCGAGATCACCGTCTGTGAAACGTATCGAGTATCAACGAACGATCGATTTTTCCTCGAGCTCGTGGTACACGGCCCGTAGAACAGTTGCACAGAACGCGAACAAAAAGATGAGGCCTGCAACAGAGCGATGCGGTTTTCCATTTTTCAGATAGACGGCGACAAATCGAAAATGAGCCGGAGCTACTGTGTTTTGTCTGCGAATATACACCGATCCTTGCACGTGCACTACGCGCATACACCTACGAAAAACACAGACGTACAGAAAAACACAGACGTACACGTGATCTTCGCGTATAGAAGACCACGTGTGCTCGCGGGTGTATGCGTTTTCATGCAATAGAATGCATTCAGTCACGAAAGCCCGGTCAGCAAAGTCCTGATTTCGCTGCATGCAAGAATTCTGTGGTCGTTGCAGTTTCAACACGAGCATCTTCGTGTCTTTCATCCTCGTCGTTCGTAGTCGTCGACGTTGGCCGATCTGGCTGGAATAAAAACTACTGATTTATCGTCGACGTTTGGCCGACTTCGATGAAATTCCGGAAGTTGCAGGATTCCCATCTTCGTGCCGAGCTTTATTAAAGACTCGGAGGCTCCTGTTCGACCAACTAATTTTTTCGAGAGGGTTCCTTTCGCTGATTTATAGAGTCCTGATTTTTGGAAGTTATTCGCAGAGTCAATGGAATTCGATGGGAATTGAAAGAAATTGAGGTGATTGGAGGCTAAATAATTGGATAAATGATAGGAGGATTCTTTGAATAAAATTTAATCTTCTATAACGCCACGTCAATTGAATTTTTTCAAATTTACTTAGAAAATGTCGTTTCTTCTATCGTCAAGCTTGTCACTCGTTACCGTTACGCAAGAATACCTAGTGATATCAGTAATTTATAACTTGTAACTTGTAAAATTTTATCTATCGTCAATTTGATTGTTCCAGACGACTCTGCTAATCAAACGGAAACATTCCGACTAAAGCGAGTAAAATTGAAATAGTCGTTCGATAACCAAAAGTCTATGCAAACCAATTCATAAAACATACGTTACGAAAAATTCACCCCTTTCCACGCGTCGTTTCATCGAGCAGCCAAATCCTTCTCCCTGAGCATTCATCAAAGGCACACGTTTTAACGAGCACAAATTTTTCACTCGTATCGGTCCACGTGGATCCGAAAATTATTTGCACGCGAGAGTCGCATTGGAACTATAAATCCACTCATCTCCTCGTTTCCCTGACCGCGAGTAGCCAACGTGATTTAACCAACCCTCCATAGAAACAAAGGAAAAAGAAAAACGAAACAAAAAATATGATGAGAGTAGAAAAAAAAAAATAAAAAAGGTTAGGATGTCGGATATCAGGAAGAAGAGAAGAGAAGAGGAAAGGCTGGCTAGACTGTAACAGCATAAGTTTCGTGACAGCCAGTGAAATTGTTATTTCGCATGCGGCACGGAACGCATTCCGAAGCGCAGAGCGCGTGAAATGTTTCTTCGCGAAAATGTCCGGCCATCCTTTACGCGTTTCCTCCTTTTTCCAACGCGCCTCTCTTTTTCCACTATTTGCCCGGCCGTAAGAGTTTCTGCAGGCGAACGGTGCCAGCGCCGGGAAAAAATATGGCAAAACGCATTCCATTCCGGTTCGAATGGGGGAACTGAGGGTAACGGCAGGGTACTAGCGAGGGTGGAAACCGGTTGATCGATACGATTTCTACGCCACAGTCTCGTGGCTAACGCTCGATTCTTTCCCGATTTCAACTCCGTCCGACTCGATAAAGCGGATCAAGCACCGAATTCTGTTTTGTTTAATTTCTACGTTTCGGTTTTCCACGCTGGAAAATTCATTTACGTGTCTGTTTATTAACGTTCCACCATTTTTGTTTTAAGAGAAATTCCAGTGTAACAGAACATTTTCGATAAATGATTAGTAGAATATTCAGAAATAAATTAGAATTTAATTCTAAACAGGAGAAGCGGAAGAAATTGTAATTTTTGACAAACGTAAGACGATCGAAAATTCAGTTAAGAAATTCATTTGCATTCGATCTCGTTCAAAGAGAATTCAACGAGGGAAACGTTGTACCTTTGTCTTGTCGGCGTTTGTAAGGAGGTCTGTGTAAATTATGAAAAATTAAGCCATAGTTTTGTTACGTCATAATCGATCATAATTAGAAAACACTAGCGTTATAAGGTGGAAATAATGAAGTAATTTCAGATTTCTTACATCAATCATCTTGAACATTATTTGCTTCCGAAATAACAGGTTGCAGGTCTTCCAAGTAACAAACTCTAGTCGGAGAAGAAAGTAATTCTCTGTTCGATTGTTTCAATTAAAATTTTCGAATCATTTCTGTATATGTGGCTAAAATATTTATTCTAATTACGAGATTTGTCTTAAATATTCGTATAAATATAATATCGTACAAAAAATTTCATTGAATGTTAATGAAAATATAGATTCATTTACGAATCCTAAGATAGAGAACTCTGATACCAGAGAACGAGGCCAAGTCCTCGACTTGAGAAACTTTTCAACAGAGCAAGTCGAACTTCCGAGAAATCATTACCCAGAGCCGTTTCATTTTCCGCCTTCACTTTCAAAATGAGTTTTTAAGTTTTACGAAACCAGCCATGTAATTCAGTGGCTAACGCGGCCTGGCGCCAACTAAATATTTAAACGACACACCATGACCTAGAATTCATATTTCTAGGGAAAAGTAATTATCACGCATCATTGTAAATTCTATTTCAACAGACTCGTTTGTTGAAATGGTGAAAGAAACAAGCGTCAAGAGAAGAGGAAACGATTATTTTTTGGGCGAGGAAAAACTGCAAATGGAGAAAGCGACGAGTATTTCAGCATTTAATAACATTTCGAGATAAACAACCAGGTTGTGATTAAAAAAGTTAATTAAGACATAACTAATCTCATACATTTTTTACTATTTATTCTATATTTTCAGAGGTGGTAAACGCTGAAAGTTCACGATGTGACTGACAAGATTAATAAAAATATGTTTGTCCGTTTCTACTGGAAATCTTCACTTCCGAAGTTTTCTTCGAATTCGAGTGCGTTCAACAAAATTAAGGTGTACCTGATATATCATCGACTGTGATCACTTTTTCCTTTCATAAGCTTCCTCTCGTCACTTTCCTTTTCCCCCTTGATTCTGTCTCAGGATTTACATTCAATTATCCAACCGTACGAAAAATTTTCGGTCTTCCTTCACTTAATTCGGGATAAAATCGGCGAACTAAAGGAAAACAGAGTGACAAGGATAAGGGAAAGCATGAAATATCCACATTGCGTGACACTGCAATTTACATGAAAGTAGAAAGCCTTTAATCCAACGTTAGATGCCGTGACTTTGTCGTGAATCTACGAACGTACATGAGGAAAGGATCTAGGGTTTTCGAGAAGGGTCCACGAGATTACGAGGAACAAGAACTGACTTTTCTTCGATCGATATTTCTATACGATACCGTCTCGTGAAGATTATTCCGACGATTTAACATTAAAACGAACGCCAAGTCGAAAGTCGTTACAGGTGCTTGTAAGCTGGCATAATTATTGTGTTTAATAATCATCGTGGATCTGAAGCATTATTTTACCCGTCTGTTTTAGTCATTCGTTTCGTGAACGTAACACATAAAAATGGCTGCATTAATTAAACGTTAGAAGTGCTATAAACTGCTTCGAAAGAGAATCGGTGGGAATAAGAGAAAGAGAGAAAGGTGCAAAAGTGTGAAAAATATATTGCTCACGCGATGCCTGCGTTTGAATCGGTTGAGATTAATCGTTCGATATGGGCAAGCTTTGAATATTTATATAATAATATATGAAGGTCACGCGGCGGAAAAAAAGTTGGAAAGCTCGCGATATCAGTCCCAGATTTTTAAGAATTAGTTGAAGGGTAAAAAAAAAAAATGGATGAAAAATATCGAAGGAAGTTCCTTAAGGATAATGATTGTTCTCTGTTCGAATTATATTTGATCCTTTAGTAAAATATTCACGCGGGTACAGAAAATCGTAGAATGTAATACTCGTACAATTAGATGAAACTGTTTGTTCAAACTTAATCAGAAAACGAGGAATATTAGGTTGAGTTTATTCGAATCGTCTGTATTCTTACTGGAGAGCAAACGTAGCCATTCTAATAAAAGGTTAAACAAGATGGATATTACCATTGTTACAAATGGATAGTCACATTGTAAGTAACTTTAAGTACTTTACCATGGTACATTCAAATACGAAGTGTGATGCGGGTCTCTCCGAAATTTATAGAGATTAGGTAAGTTGTAATCGTTATTAACTGAATTTCCTATGTTACATCTCTGTGTAAACTTTCTCCATTCACCGCCTCTTTCTCTTGATACTATAAAATATTGGAAAATGCAATCAAAGTAATATAAAATAAATTTATTTCAGAAACATTCACTGCTGTAATATTTGATTTAAATTCTCCGTGTTTGTCTTTTATACGAGGGAAATTTATATTAAACAGTACGAGTTACTTCGTTGATAATAATCAATAACCAAACACATGTATTTATGATAAACGAAAGGTTTGTCAGCCGAGAAATTACGGATCTCGCTGTAGTTTACAGACAACGTAAATTCATTAAAACAATGTCATCCATCACTTTCGTCATCCTATTCTTCCACCAAACAATATTGCGAGCTAAACAGGGAAAAACTCCAACAGAGAACGAAGAATTCGGAAGTGTACACGAATATCGATGGTGGAAGTTGAACGTCCAGGCGTCAGAGACGGAAATCACGGAAATCACACGATGTGCACGATCCGTTTTGCTCGTCTCGCGATTGACAGTGCATTAATTTCGTTTCGATCCGGAGGAAGAAGGGGACGGGGTGGAATGGAAGGGTTGCAGCGATCAATCACGTCTCGATTTATTTCCGTCGTGTTGCGACGCCGTCTCCTGGCCCTCTGTTTCCCTGCATTCGTAATTGCGAAATGATTGTCGGGCTTGTCGCCGATAATCTCGTAGCCCGCTTCTCCTACGGGTCATTACGTCCTCTCGACTCTCGTGCACCACGTATTTGATCGATGCGACCCGCGCGTGTGTTCACCCTCTGTTATCAAACTGCGACTGGACCTGCCGTGTTTCTCTTCGATCTCGTGAAACTCGAAATTTCCTGGTTTACCACGTAACAACGCGTTGCATCGCTAATTTTAGAGTAGAATATACAGTATGTGCTGTTTAACTGGAAACGCTCGAGTATCTGAAAGAATACGAATGATAGGAGAAAATGTTGCGGATAAAAGTTGCACGGTATCGAGGGAGACATAGCGTGCTTTTATCTATATGACTGTGCGATTACCTCGAAACGTCACGTGAAAGTGTGACATTAAAATTTCTAGATGGATACCTGCGTTTTTTATTATCTACTCTTGTAACTGACGGTGTCAAAATCTTTTCACACTGGATACTCCTGTTTCTTTTTTTCTTTTTTTTTTGCACCATCCGTTATCGAATTTTAAAGTTTATATCTCGATAGCGGATAGTGGGAAAGACGCGAGATCGCGGTGCTTTGAAAATGACTGAATGTTAGCTACAAGAATACGTAATAAAAAATAGAAGTATTCATCTCGAGATTTTAATATTAAGATTAATTAATAAAAAAGTTTCCTCGTATCATTCGTACTTTTTGAAACATTTCACCGTTTCCAGCTAAACAGGACATACTGCTGTACTGTGACTCGCGAAAGTATCTCGACTCTTTTAAATGTTCTAGATAAAATGATCTATCACAGCAATATCTCTAAACTATGTTTCGTGGTCTACAAATATATCGTGAAATTATTAAATTCTGATGAAAAAAACCAGGACAGATCAGAATAATTGCCAATAAAAAAGGATGATACAGAATAAACAGCGAAATACCATATTCATAACCACGCCTAAGTCCTAAAGGAAAATATATGAACCTGACAGACGCAATTTCCATGACACCGTCTCTCGTTTAGCAATTTAATTCTTACATAAACAGAGGATCGGACACGACACAGAAGAGAAACATCCGCGAGTTATAAGCCATCAAAGGAAGACTTTAATTGCAAAATCGAAATGAAACAGCGAAGTAATGGGGAAGGCAGCGCCTCTTTCAACCAGTGTTGAAACGTCTTCGCCCGAAGCGACGTTCGATTCGCCTCTATTATCCGGCGCGACTACCGATTTCGTCGTGCTGTAAGCCAAGAATTCAACAAGCCGATCGAGACGAATCGATTTCCGATCGGATGTCGCACGAGCCTCCGGCCGCGATCCGATTGAGATTGCCTCGACCGCGGGCTGCATTGTTTCTCGATCGAACGCATTGTTTTCTATGTCGCAAGCTCGTCGACATCAATCATTGTCTTCGCCACCGACAATTGAACTTTGCCTATCTGTATAGATACAGGCCCTGCCAGCGTTTCGTCTGTCTCCTACCTCGTATAAAATACAGGATACGCGTTAATTCGTATATATCGCTGAGAAAAATATCGAGTGGATGTTTCTTCCACTCGTAGCGTTAACAACGTAGATTTCGAGTATCGTATATTGTTCGAATCGTGATGTACGTTCGAGTGGAAAGTTGGAAATTTTGTATTACAGTTTTTAAGAGTTTTTATTCCTACGTAGAATCTTTAAAAGAGCTATTTTACCATTTCTTTCGTTCCTGTTAGCTGCTCTCAAAACGCATTCAAACAAATTCACTGAAAACTTTGTTGTACTCTCTTCTTTCATACGCTAATCTCAAGCAAGAGAGTTCAAAATCCTGGAAAACCAAGGATTTCGTAGACCCGAGAAAAACCACGGAAGAACAATCTCGCGGCACTCGACGCCTGCGCGAATCTCCGAGGGAGGATAGCAGCCACGCGTCTAGAAACCGTAACGCGACATTTCTGTGAAAAGAAAACGGGGGAAAAAAGAGGTAGGGAAGAAGATAAAAAGGAAGCCCTCTCTCGTCCATTTATCCCATTCGTAAAAATGGCCATTATTCGGCTAAAAGAACGGAACCTCCGAGTATTTGGCGCACCTTGGTGTATCAAAATGTCGGTTGGTAACGCCGTTAAAGAGAAACGAGTGGCTCCGTACGTTGATTCCGATCGTCGTTTACGTAGCTGCAAAAAAGAAGATACGAGGATTGCGGTGAAACACGGTAAATTCTTACCTCGCCGGAAGCTACCGCCTCGCCAGGTATGAACAGCTCCGGATAAACGTTGTCGAGGTACCACTTGAACGACTTGCAGCCGAGTTTCTTCCTCAAGGCCTTCCGTTCCGATACGTCTCCGTACTTGCCCTGCGAAAATTGCGAATCATAAGCCCGGAAATTTTGCCTGCTACGATAGAAGGAAGGAAGGATGGAAGGAAGAGAACAAGCTGGACTGCGTGTCGGAGGAAAGGGCCGTTTCCGGAAGGCAGGGATTTAAGGGATGTAAGAAAAGGGGATGAGAGTTATAAACGTAAAGAAGGAAAGGGAAGGGAAGCGAGACAAGCGAGGAGGAAATAAAGACCGGAGAGGAATACACGGAATCTTTTATGGACTCGAGTTTTAAAGCCCTCTAGAGCAGAATAATGGCAATACTTTGGTGGGGGACGATTCACGGCACTCGTGCAATGAGTATGCTTCTACTAGGCCGTGGATGGTCACTTTCGTCTAGTCGTCGGAGATTTTTTCCATCGCTGTTCTTTGTAATTAGGTTTTATCCATGGAATTTTGGAGATACAGAATATGGGTTCGATAATGGCTGACTTGTTCTACTTGGAAATTGGTATTGGATAGAAGAACGCTAGTAAAGGGACCCGATTAACTGTTAAATCATTATATCACTGTTTAATTGACGTGTAAATTGATACACGATGCGTAAAATTATCTCATTAGACATTCGTGAAACGTTTTCTGAAGATTCCGAAACAACTTTTGTTGAACATTGCCGAAACACCAAGCTAATATTTCAATCGGATACTTGCCGAAAGTATTATTTCCTTTTACTCTTATGTCACACGCAAACTTCTATTTGCTGTAAAGTGCCGCGACAAAAAGTATATCTGCTATAGAAAATGGAAAATTCAAGCACGTATTGTGGCAAACCAGTGCTCCACTGATAAAACGTTTTCGATAGCTGTAAAACAATTTCCAGCGGTACTCGAGTGAACTGTTGAATCGCGTCCGGGACTATCCTTTGTCTGTAATAAAACAAAAGTTGCATCGCAGAACGCTAATCTGCTAAGGTTATCGTCGAACTTGGAAAGAAATACTGTTATTACCGATGTTAAGGGTCGGAATGAGGGGAATTAAAAGTGAGAATCAGTTCCTTGAAATTAGCCTCGTTTTGAAACCGTGAAAATTTAGTCTGTGATACTGTTTGATGCCTGATAGGGCTGAAGCGATAGTTGGACGGTTTGGTAATAAGAGGGAGAATTATTGTTGAAGATTAAAAGGTTTAGAGCTCGTTTCATAACGGCTAGATTATGAAAGATTAGAAGAATTTCGCTTGCAACTGTTCGGATCCTCTTCGGTGGATCGTTGCAATTGGATGGTTCGTGCAAATGAGAGGATTGTCGCTGAAGATTACAGGTCGACGTAATTTGTGAGATAATGGTATCATTTTGAACAAGAAGAGCGGGAAGTTTGGTTTCTTTTTATTCCAATTTTCTTGGAAAATATATTACTAAAAATTAGAATTTCGCAGAATTCGTGATCGTATTGTAAATTCTTTTTAAAGGAAGTTTCTACAGTTCTGATTCTATTAAAAGAAAAATTGAATTTTTATTAAAAATTTCTAAGTAACGGTTTCTTTGAATAAACTATGGCAGTAGCTTATTCCAAGCCTTGTTCTTAAAACATTCCATTCTAAAAATCTACGACTTTATAGGAGAAAACTCCTCATCAAAAGTCATCGTTTTACGAATAATAAGATTTTTCTATAAACTTTCCATGAAACCATCGCATCATGTTTCATTTAAACTGCCTACAAGACCATCGCTGCTTTTAAAAAACTATTATATTTGGCGTACGAATCTAAAAAGCGAAATTCAAAATTTAAAAGAATATACCGCAAGTTGTTTAATCAAAGTACTTGCAGTTGTCTTCTATAAATTTAAGCTGTCTATCAGGCAAACGATGAATTCCATCAGGGAAAAACGTCGTATCTTTAGATAAGATCCAATTAATGGGGCATTAAGAAAGGTGGTCGTTCTGTGAAATTGTTGCGTAGCAATACTAAGCTACATGCTGCTTCTACGGTCAAAGACATTATAATCAGTCTTATCTGGGACGTTTTTCAGCAGTCAGCTTATTTGCTACATATTACTCCTTTGGATTATTATCTGCTTGGATCGATTAAAAAAAAATATATCGATCTTTAACCCTTTATAACTTCCGAATTAAAATTTTCTTTCGATCGTGCCTCACAGTACTGCCTTATGAAGAGCTAAGAAACCAGAAGCTATGCCCGATCTGTTTGCTTCTTTCACACGCCCGTTTCCCATTATTATTTTAGTACGCCATACGACGTGCTCGAGACAGGGTAATCCGTCTGAAAGACGAAGCAGAATCGAGATCGGCGCGAGGGAAGTGGGAAAAGCGAGACTGGGTAGCAAGTGTTCACCTTGTCGTGACCTATCCTCTGGTAGTAGTACTTGGCATACTCGTCCAGCCACACTTCGCTCAGCCTTATGCTGTTCCTCTTGAGCACGTTCACGCCGCTGCGCCACTTGTACGGCGAACGTTTGCGGAAGATGTGGCCCACGTGCGAGCACGGCACGATTTCCAAGGTACCTGGAAACAACAATTGCCTTTCGAATTTCGTTCGCTCGTTCGTTCGTTGCAACCTATACCACGGAAACGGCTGATTGCGGGCGAAAAGAGGATGAGAAACAAGTTTATTTCGCCACAAACAGAAGCTACATCGCTATGGTTTTCAGGATTTAAGTCTTCCGGGAGATTTTCCATGCGGCACCGTGTAGCCAACCGTGGAAAATTGAGGATAGAGAAGATTGGCGTGATTGTGCGCCCAGAGATATCGGAGTCTGACTTAGATTAGACTCAGCATGGAATGGGTTAATTATTATGCAAGGAACGTATGAGAAAAATGATACTGGAAATCTTCTATGTCTTTTTTTTTTTTGCTAGACTTTGATCGTCGAAATTAAAGAGAGATGTAGCTGCTGTGTTATTTTTAACATTCAACATGTTATTTTGTACACAATACTGTTTTTTTGGCCAGAATATTGGCCAGCATTGTAGCTAGCTTCTTGAGCATCTAAAGAAAGCACTGAAACTGATATCCGTGATGGTGTTTTTATGCGGGGTTTCTCAATAACTTTTCTACAAAGCGATATTTCGATGATCATTAATAATACGAGAAAATGGCAGAGAAATAGATTTCGTTATTTGGAATCTTGAAAATTATGACCACGATGAAAATAACAATTTCAGTTAACGGAACCAAACAATTTATGCTTCTAGAATTTTCTTGTATTATCAATGATTATCGGAATAGCATTTTGTAACAGAGTTACTGAAAAGATAGATTTTGTTAATCGATCAGCTTTTAATTTTTATCACCGTACAGCAATATTATGTTATTTTTAAGTCTTCCAGGCTTTAAAATTTAGTTACGCAACAATGAATTTATATAAAAATTTAAGGTGTCATTCTTTCGCGAAGAATAATGTTCACTCTTTAGAATTAGCAAATAGCTGGAATAACGGGAGTTGTTTTCTCGTTTCAGTAAATACCAGGACAAATTTTTGTATTGGTATTGCACATACCTCCGCACATCCAGGTCTTGAAGGAAAGCTCAAGATTCTCGCCACCCCAAATATCGAAGCCACTGTCGTACGTGCCGAGACGATCAAAGAAAGCTCGATCTATCGAAAAGAGGCCTCCGGCCATCGTCGGTGACCACACAGGCTCCGCAGGATTCTTGTGTCTTTTTTTCTCTCTCTCAGGGACTGCGTGCCAGTTGAACTGATACAGAAAATCAAGAAGTCTTGGGAACCGAGCTGGTCGACATTGAGAAATTATAAGAAATCCGTGGCGAGACGACGAAATCTCGAAATATTTTCGATAGCGTAGTTTTAGTACCAGCATATTTGTATTTATCCATATGTTTGTCTCACAGCGATACTTGTCTTCCTCTTACTGTGTTTCACCTTCTTTTGAAAGATCTTTTCCCGTTTAATTAATAGATTAAATATGTGTATTAAGAAGAATTAGGAAAGAGCTGCACTATACAGCATGTCTGACTACAGGCGGACCGCAACTACTTACAATTTGCCACTCCCACTCACAGATACGTGTACATCACGATCTAATCATTTCTATATTTTCTGTATTGTCTAATCTTTACTCCAATGCCACGATACGATAGATAGGCTCTTAATTAAGATTTTTATATTATTATATGTATATCACACGCTCTAGAAAGACACGAATATTCGTATGCACGTTTCTCAGTGTATATAAATATATCTCAAGATTTTACAGATTAACATGAGTATACCAATATTTGTTTATAGTTTTATATGAAACGTACAAACTCCGCAAAATAATCAAAGCGAAGAATTCTGTCAGATCCTGAAGCACAGTTGACATCGGCCCCATCGAAAGCGCAATCATCGAAATTCCGGCAATAATTTTGCAAATTTTACCAGCGATTAACCCATCCCTGATCGGCAGAGATCGCCACTCGGCATTGCGAATAGTTTCCGCGAAATAACGGCGAAAGGAATTTCTGCTTACCTGCAGATTCCAATCGAAGCCACCCACGTTCACACCGCCGGAATCCCGCCAATGATATTCGAGCGTGGTGTCGTCGATAACATCGATCACAGGACAAACGACTGTCGTCGGATCACGAGCGATACGATCGAGAAGCGGCTCCAACCAGCCTTCGGTGCATTCGCAATGGCTGTCCAAATATGTCAGTACAGGTGCCTTCGCCGCTGCTGCACCCAACAAACGCGCCCTGATAAGACCTTCGCGCTTTTGCGCCCGGATTATCTGTACCTTTGGGTAGTTCATCATGTAGTCCTCTAGTTGACGCTGCAGATGTGCTGTGAAATTTTTAATTCGATTACTCAGCGACCAAGTAGATAAAAAAACGTTTGCATATTTATGCTTGTGAAAAGGAAATCGAGATATTCGTAAGGACATAATAAAATCTTCATTAGGATTTATAAACGATTCCATTACAGGACTGCAAAACCACGATAAAGTACTAAAAAAGCACGTTTGTAGGATTAGTAAGGTTATTCCAAAATTTTATTGCTCTGTCTATTAATTTATTATCCTTTGTGGGATATAATCCGAGATGCTACGTGATGCAGCAACTGTATACCGTCCAACATAGTTACACGTAAAATTCAGATTTACGGGATCTGATGAATTATGGGGACCCATTGGGGATAGCAATTAGTAGACGTTCGTGATTTAGTTTACGTTAGAATAGCTATATGAGAACCTTTCCTCTAAGCCTTCACTTACTGAGCTTAATTAGTTTAACTGCGGATACTATACAGAGGTTTGAAGTATCATACCCGTGCGAATGTAACGATCCTCATCGAGTTTATTTGCAAACTAACGAATCATATTAAAGACATCATTAAACGAATTTACAACGACATTTAAACAGCTGGATGATTATTTTACCGAAAGAGTATTTTACCTCTAATTTCGAAACTTTTTGTCTCACGGTTCTAGTCATATCTTTCTACCTTTTCTTCTGCCAATAACGGCAGAGCTTTCATCACGTTACGAGCTTACTTAGCCCATCATCAAAGCTTACAAAATGCCAGATTATTTTCATTCTTCTCCTGTGGCGATATTACGTTGCAACTTAACCTCGAGATAGCAAAGACAAGAGACACGTTCCTTGTTATTATTAATTAAATCGTCTTTATTACAACCATGTTATTTCACACTTCTCTGCGACAGATAAGAAAACAGATAAAAAGAAGGGAAAACACGAATACGAAGACCAAGAAGCGAGCAAGGAGTTCATTGTTTCCTGTTCCTATGATAAAATTAATTTAACTGGTTTTGTAATAGGTCACAACGTCGACCCATGCTGCTCGCTAACTATGTTTGTAAGCCTGACTTCCGGTTAGCACAGAAGCTTATCCTCGGCATTTAGGGATTGTACAGGCTGTTCTATCGTTTCCAACACGTTGCGCCTTCCTTAGCCTGCTGTCAAGCGAGCTTAATCTGGTCGGCTTTCCCCAGCGATTTTTATTTTCTTCCCTCTTTTCCCCCTTTTGTTACACGTGACTACGGTTAGTTATCTGTCCGTTCCATCCGGCGACACGTTAATTCGATCTGAACACCTCCGACGATAAACCGGCCGCTCCGCTTCTGGCTATCTCTTTCAACGAGCTGAGAAATGTAAATATAAGAAAGGGAAATCTTTGTCTTGTCCTTTGGAGATGAGGTTTCTAAAGATCTTGTTTCTTCCAGTTTATTCATTGGGTTATAGACGACTGGTAATAGCTTCGGTTAATTGCATTAAATTTCGTTTTAACGAATTTTCTATTAAATCATTGCCAGCAAAAGAGACTCTATAGAGACTCGTATTTTGAAATGTTTGCGAATACTTTATCCGTCTGAAACTGGAAGTCTACTAAATATCATAATTTATCTTCGTTAGAGTAAAATTCTTTATAATTCATCACGAATCTCATCCCTCTACAGGAACTACATTACGCAATTCTTTTCCCCTGAACTCATTAACAAACTTATATCCTTCATCAGCGAAACTTCCACGATATTTCCCAACAAAAATTACCAATTAAACGCATCTACCTCGTCAGCCAGCCTCGCAGGGCCAATAAAACACTCGCGAAGTTCGTAGCGTGGAAAAATCCTCTTGAATCGTACGATTCGTCTTACTAATTCGTGTACTCGGTATTGTCAAAAAATTGTGTAAAGGAAACAGGAATGGCAGCCTGTCAAAACGCACTTCCCACGGAAATAATAGGCTTCGCGCGACAGAAAGAGACAATCGATCTTCCGTCAAAGTTTCCTTGGTCGCCGGAAAGCGCGCGTCAGATGCAGGCGAATTTTTCCACGGGACGTGTAGAGAGAAGCAGGGGAAGAGAGACCGGGAAAGATATCAACGTCTCGGCATCGTTGGCATGCATCAAGCTGTCAGGAATTTTCCGAGTACACGCGCGCAACACGTCGACGCCAGCTTTCCCTTCTATTCACGCTGACCCGATCGTTACGGGTTCTGTGCACACCACGGGGGAGATGGATCGCGATTAATCGATCCATCGTGAAGCTACGGAACGCTGTCCGCGATAACGAATCACCCCGCGAGCCTGAATAGAGATACGTTTGCTCGGACGAACAAGTAGCGATACGTAACGAACCAACGTAGCATCTGTATAAGCCCACCGATTTTCCCATTCCTCGACTAGCTCCATTTACAGCAACGATTCTCTCTTATTTAAAGAATGGCTAGAGTTTTGTGTTTTACTTTCGGTTGCTTCGTTGGTACATTTATACTAACCCTCGTTTTACCAGAAATTAGTTTGAAATCTGACATTAAATACTGGATAGGATACGCGTGTAATGTGAACGCTCTTTTTGTCCCAGTTGTTGCTAACTTTGTACCCCGGTCGGATACCAACGTTGTTAGAAAATATACATTTCTTTAATGACTAGCCGAGGTACAAACTATATTCCCATGAATAAAAATAGCTTTATTATAGAAAAAAAAAGAAAAAACGAAAAGTTAAATTTCCTTATATTCTGAAGCAAGAATGTATATGCGATGGATAATAGAGTGGGACAAGTGTATAAAAATGTATTTTTCATAATATGACAAAAACGTGATGCTTATACTACGCCTGTACCTCGTTCGGTATTACGAAGCTTAATCAAAGAACACAAGGGAGAAACACGATAAAAATTCCTTTATCCGTAGTTTGATCGTGATGTTTCTTCGATGTAAGAGGGTAATTTCGTATGATATAGTTGGCAAAGAAAAAATCTTAGGCCAACATTCTATAATATAAGTCTTTTAAATATCGATAACAATTTTGTTCACTTACGCATATCTGAGAAGTCATCTACCAAAATTATTTCTTGTATGAGGTGCTCCGGTGATCTATCTAACACGGAATGTACCGTCCTCAGCAGTACTGACCAGGCTTCGTTGTGGAAGCAGATTATCACCGCTGTGGGAGGAAGGTCTTTCAAGTATCTTCCAGGTTCTTTACACCTGAAACAGAAAAGAATATTTCTATAGGAAAATTCCAAAGCTATTGCAATTCAATTTCTCTTAACCATAGGAGCAATTGCCTTTTTATATCGACGAAAATGAAAAATTTATAGATTCTCAATAGTCTAAAAATTTTCCATCGAAAGAAGAATTGCCTTTCGCATCGATCTGGAATAAATTCGAACGAGGCGCATTAATATCTTAATCCCATCATCGCATCAGTTGGAAGACACGGATTACATGGCGAAGAGATATCGAAACGATGGAAGGCGAAATACGATAATGCGATTAGGAACCACTATGTTGGCAAAATAAACGACCAGGAGGTGGTGTATACACGTTTCGAAGGTCCCTGTAGGCCAAGATTCTACAAGCGTTCGATTCCGTATCGTATTGGCTAATAAAGCTAATGTGGATAACAAGATCCGTAAACAATCAAGTTCCTCCATTTCCGGCGTCGTTACGTGCATTTGTGCGTCCGTTCGTTTGTCAAGCTACCATTTATCGTTTCCTTCTGTACGTAATCCCGTTAGATTTATAGACCATAACATTTCCTCCAGTGCTTATTTCTCCAGTGCTTAAAGTTTAATCGTATATGCTATGATAAAAAGAATGTTCTTGTAAAAAGATTTCTAAATTATATTTTACAAATGTTGGAACCTAGAAGTCTTCTCATAATCTTCTAATATCCATAATATTCTGATAATACGTAAAAGAAAATAATAGAATGTTGAAAGAACAAGTCCAGTAATAGTCTGCCAGTACTTCTCTTTCGTTATGAAGAAAGTAACAGCAAAGGGCAAGAAAAATAATAACGAGAAATATTAACGTAAAAGGTCTATGGCGAGCTATGCCTTATTAACTCCAACCAATTGATTTTCACTGCAAAGCATCGACGAAATCCTTATTAATATTAGGAAACTTTGAGTATATATCTATAAAAATAAATATGTAAATATTATTAAAAAACTTTTAATATATTAATAAAGAAAAATTTGCATAGAAGATTTGAAAAATTGTAACAAAATAGTCTCAGTGGTTGCATAAGCATAACGAAATTCGTGGCAAATGTCGGTAGAAGTTTCTCACTAAATAGAGCTTCTCGTGTGGCCGACGAAAAAGGGCGGTGCAGGCAATGACGCAGTTGGAAAGTTCATGAATTTTTAATGAGATTTGCTCGCGCATTAAGCTAGGATCAAATTGAAAACCAAATTTTGAAGCATTCGGTCTAAAAAAATGCTTTAACGTGTGACCTCTTCAACTGTTGCTCGCGTCAGGGATAAATCATTTTTTAAGCGGCATCATCATCGTAAAAAACACATCACGCGTATATCAAATATAATTATAAATCAGCACAATTTAATTGTTAATTTAGATAAATTTTATGGTTGATCATAATCATAAGAGCTGTCAATTTTTTCCAGTTAGAAAATTATAACACCAATGTTTTATTGAGATTTATAAAGAAATTCTTACGCAGTAGAATAAGCCTACCAATAGTCGTAAAAGAAACAGAAGCGTTTCACTTTCTTAAAATAGCAGTGTGTTATGAATTTTCGAATAAAGCAATTCTCAGTAGTTCGACCGGAGATAAATCAGGCTATTGACTTCTCGTTCCACCATAATGCCCATGTACTACTGAACCATCGAATTACAATTAGATAGAAACTTTCTCATACAAATTTATCTGTACAATGTGATCGATTATTCAAATATAAATTTATAGTCCATTCAAACTCATTTAAATATTTTTTTACGCATTCTCATAATAAGTCTCCGAGATCACGTTAATTCGATAAGAAGCAGAAATCTCCAGTTAAACGCGGGCAACGAGAGACCCCGTTAAATTTCACCTAAGACACGAGAGACGATCGGGTAATCGAATTTCCAAAGAGGAATCTCGTCGAGCGTCGACAAAAAAAATGTCAGTCTCAAAGAGGCAACTTCATTTGCCGTTGCTGGTCGTGCAACGTGAACTTAACGACATTAATTCCCCGAAAGCGTCGGAACGGCGAAGAATTTCGTCCGACGTAAGGCGGACAAAACCAGCCTAATTGTCGGAGACAAATTTTGTTTAAAAAGTTGTCACGAAGATTGAATTTGGTCGATCTTTGATTTAGCGACGAACAAGAAACTGAAAATACTGAATTCAAGTAGGTTTACGTTGCTTTCCGCTTTGAAATATCGATTCTAGACTCTGAATTTAATACTGTTAGTAAAGTTGTGCAAATTATAAGTTACCGCAACTAATGAATTATGTTCCATAACATTTTACAAGTAAATTTCCAGTAAAGTTATTAAATTACGAATGAGAAAATCCATAATTTGTAACTTGTTATTTATGAATTCATTCTTATTTAATTGGAATTAAAAGTCACGTAAAAAACAGTTAAAATTCTAGAAAAAAAGGAGATACCAGTGAACTCGAGTAAACTAAACTAAAATGCCGGTCTTCCTTTGTACTTAATCCCCTAAATATCTCTGCACGCAACGACACCAGTTCCGTGCGTGTCAAAAGAGACTGGATAGCCGTACCAATTAGTGCATTGGTGCAATATCGTAATCCCTGATGCCTCATGGGGCTCCATAAAAACTCCTAATGGTCATGGGGCGCGTACTTTCGGCCGTGAACGTAAAAAGAATGCGCCGGTGATGAAGTATTTTTCGTGTCGCGCAGAAAGGAATGCGTGCCAACACGAACCAACTTGAGTTATGGTAGTTTTCGCACGCGAACGCGTTACAAATATATTCGACGCCTTGCGTGGCCTCACGGCCGATAAAGCAAAAATTTCTATCATTGTGTCGCGTTAATTACATAGCTAGAAAGGATAAGATAAACTTCGAACAACTTGCAAATTTCAATATCACGCTTCAGAATATCTTTGAATCGACACAAGTAAAAAATGTAAGCGCAAAAATGTTCACCTCAGAAATATCAGAATTGCTGTTTTATCTTAATATGTAAGCATTTTCGATCGAAGTTTTTCGTCCTATTAAAGGGCATTCTGTTAATCGAGAGATCTCGAGAACGTTATCTGCTGCTTCCATTGACGTTCAAGTAACAGCAACGCGCGAGGATAGGAAGCCACGGTACCTGCTCGTACCAAACGTGTATCTACATTAGCCTAAACGTCAGAAACGTTAACTGCACACACGCTGATACGTGTATATCACGTCTATCGGCTGTGTGGTTTCCACGTTACCTCGTTCTCGCCATCTCTCTCCGGAGTCGAATCGAGAAAGCTCAAAGAGAAGTCGAAAAATCAGGAAATCTAGGAAACCATTAGTTCTGGTGGAAGGCAGGCTGATTATGCCAAGAGAAATCAACTCGACAAGCGATTGAAAGGGCGCAAAGGCGTCTTTTAACGCGCACAAAGAACCGAATGATTAATGTACTTCGATCTATTTTGCGGTCGGCTTGCAGTTGATTAAAATTCCTTCGGCTCTAGCGAGGAATACCATAGAATGCAATCTTGATCAAAGTAAAAGATAAACATATAGCCATAGGAATTTTTAAGTAATTAAGAAATGTATCAGAATAATGAACGTCTACTTGAATAAGTTTCTCATAATATTCGCTTAGAATTTTTTCCATGAATCTTTTATTTTTAGCGCCGTTGTGAATGTACCTTTATTAAAGTTTATCGTGCCGTTTGTGCTCGTGTTAAAAAATTCATAATACATTTCAATTGATTTAATAACACGATGAGAAATTGTAATAAAAGGTCGGATTGCCCCGTGTGCTAGATTAATATACATAAAGGAATTTTTTTTATCAAAATTATACACTCTCTTTCAAAGATAGCAGTAAATTCTAAATGCTTTTATTATCATTCAACCTTTTTTCTCTTATTCAAGCAATGTAGAAGTATATGCATACTTCTATATTCATAATGTAAAATACGATGGATTTCCTGTTACTACAAGAGTTAATATTTCATACGTGAAATCATTTTCGAATATCGTGTAATGCATATAATAATAAACAATGTGGTGCGAATTCCTGTGTTTATCTATTTATCGGTATCGGAGCTCTATAAATAAAGAGGCAAACGTGTCGCTAAAAATTGTTCACTTCCATATCGCAAAATATTCGTGACACGTAACGATGCAATAAATGGCCAATAAATTCTTCTATCAGATCGCGTTTTCAATGACGATTCGTCGAAAGCAACGGCAGTTTATGGATTTTAATCAGCGCAACCCACTGAACCGCATCAAGGTAATTTAAATACAAATGTTCTGTACGTATCACACGCCTCCAAATATTCTCTTATCTTTTTTCTGTCACGCTGTCAAATGTATTTAAATAAATTGTCACGATCGTCATTAAAAACCGAAAACGGTAGCGTGGCGAAATGAATAACGATATGAAGTATTATATTTCTGTGACTTGATGCAGGGAGTTAGTATTGACAAAGTTGAGATATTAACAGTTAACGATATGATAAAAATGTTATGTTCAAATAATTTCGGAAACAGGTTTCTGATCTTTTCGATTTCTTTTCTAATAAAAAAAGAGAGAATTAAAGCGTATGCTATTTGAGTTTTTATACTGAAAAGAAGGAAGGTATCTCATATCGACGAGTATATTTCTTTTATTTTTTGTTTGTTTATTTCTTTCTTTCTAATATGCGAAATTTAAAAAATTGTATTATAGTACAAGGAAAGAAAACGAGAAAAAGAAAGAGTAGAGCATTCTAATGCGAGTGAATACATTCTGAAAACAGAAACGAACGAAGGATTTTTTTGCATACCTTTTGCATACGCCTGTACAATTCAAAGTGGAAACAGTCGTCACCAGGGAAAACTTTCGTTAAAATTTAGTAAATGAATCGCTGCTGCTGCTGTTTGCATGCGTCGTTCAATTGTTTCGTTACGAATTCGTTCGCACTCCTGTCTGTAGCACGACGAAAAAACGAATCGTCACAGTGGCAAACTTTAACCATTATACTTGGGTAAACAGCTAACGTTGTTTGTCCGTCTGGGTGCAGAAATTGGGATACGAAGAAAATTGCTAAAAAAAAATTGTGAAAATTATTTTTTCCTATGTTTTGGAAACCTATCGGAACAAATGCTCGATATAAACCCAATTAAAATTTCGTCAAAACAAATTCTAGATTGTCAAAAAGTAAATTGCTCGTTTCAAATAAGAAAATTGATTGAAAACTTCCCGTATCGTTCTATGCGGCTCTTAAAATTCACTTCAAGACGTTTTCTCGAATTTCTTCCAGAAATACCGCGAATAAAATGTCCGAATGACCAGGCTCGTGGACGATATACATTCACAGGTTAAGTCTAAAAGAGGCTACGATGGATTGTGTTTGCCGGTAACGAGTAAACATCCTCGTGTCGCTCATCGTCACTGCTAAATGCCAGTTAGAATGGTTCCGGCCGCTAACAAGCTCTCTCGTTTGCATCCAATTTCTACACGCGAAATCTCTTCACCCGCGTTAAGCATTGACAGCGAATTTGCGCGGCACTCGCGTCAAGAGAGACCTTTCGACCTCGAGACTCGCGAATCTCGCCTTGACAGTTGACGTCATAACACTCTAACACGTTGTAATTCCCCGGTGAAAAATGGTATTTCGAAATGCCTGAAAATTAATTGCCAATTAGGTGAAACGAAATTGCGTCAGACTTATTATAATGTCAAAGTGATTTCGTATGCTTCGACGAGAAAATTTAGATTGCTTGGTTATCGGGTATAATATGAGAATGTTTCCTCACATATTTCGCTGTTATCATTCATGGAGGAAACTTATTGGATCGGACATGCAGAGTAGTGACAATTAATTCCTGATTATTCTAAATAGATGGAGATAATTCTAATACTTTGGATCAATGACTTAAAGACGCAAATTGAAAAAAGAAAACGATATTTTAAAATAATTGGAAGAAATGTTTCCTCTTGATAAATGAATTAAACGAAGCGTCAGAAATCATTAATTATAACTAATAAATATAAAAAAGTCGTTAATTCTTATTTGCAAGCTTGTAGATTTTCTAAAAGCCTTTTGTACGAACATCGTTTGCGTGTTTTGACTCTACTGCGCATTCTAATAGATAGCAGCATAGATAATTACAGGAGACTGGGGATACTTGCAAAGATAACTTTTTACTGGACCATATTTCATTTTAAAAATCTCAGTTATCTCTGAAAGCGGACATTTAATACTTTAAAAAATATTGTTGGATGCTCAGAGGCAATGTGCATTACGCGCAGCTTATTTCATGGTTAATTAATGTAGATAGAAAGTGTCTACATTAAAATATACTTTACTTGAAGCTGCTTTAATGTTGGCGTGCTGTTGCATGGATTTTTCATTCACGAAATAGCTTCTTGATCAGAGGTTAGACTTTTAAACAGTATAATTAGATATACGTGAATTTGATTAGCTGACACGCAGTTTCATTATGAATTATTATTAGCTAATATATCCTCAGTGAAAATACAGGGAGTCTCTAAATTATAAAACCAAGCGGTAATGGGTGTCATAATTATAGGAAAATTATATCCGTCCATTTAACTCGGCTTGCATTTAACAGAGTTTACTTGACGCGACATAAATTTCAAACGATGTTATAATATATAAATATGCGTCGTTTCCTCTGTGTTTTCATATTTCAATCAACTTCCCGTCAAAAAGTTCCAAGAATGCAATGTTTCAATTTGGCTATGGTAAATTACAAATTCTAAAAATAATTCTGCAAAACAAACGTGTGCAATTCTGTTGTTCGGGCTTAAAAAATTCTCCGTATAAATTGAACAATTAAAAATCAACTTGAACTAAACTAACAATTAAATGAAGGTAAAGTCAGGTAAAATGAAATTAAATCTTCGATTATTTTTTCAAACCTTCAACCTGTGAGAATATATTTTAAATTGATACTTGCCGGTGTATCTAAATTATTATCATCGCGTCTAAAAGCCGCACCCTAAGCAGGAGTCTCCATTTTGCGTGCAAACAACCAAACTGCAAACTAAACAGTCTCTAAACCATCCATCAGACCCATCGTCAGATTTTCAATCTATCCAGCGATCAATTTCAAATCCAGCGACACCCCTAACACCGAAGAAACATTCTCGTTATCCCGGCGTTCGGAGGCTGTCAGGGCTTACAGCAAACTAACATAATTATCGGCATCTCTAGACAATAGCCCTCGTTAACCGCCCTGAAACTATTGCTGTAGACAGTGCACAGTTTGTCGAAGACGCTGGCAGGTCCATTGGAAATCCGAGTATTACTTCCTGTTTGGAACCAGTCCAAGTTTCCAGTTGCTTATTGGTAGACCATCTCTTCGCTCCTTCATTCTCTCCTTCTCTCCTTCTACGTCTTTCCTCTTCCTTTTTTTTCTTTTCTTCTTTCCCCCTTTTCTTAGCAGTGTCGTTTCGACGACATCGAACAGCCATCGAGGTTGAACGATTTTCTGGAACCGCAGCAGATTCGCGACTAATGGACCTTGAGGAAGAGACACGCGGTCGACGTCGACGTGCCTCTTCTTCGCCCGTCAACCAGAATCTTTAGACTCGGATACTCGAGAACGGTTCATGCCACGGTAAGACAGTTATGGGATCGGCGGAAATTCCACCATAGCTCGCAACCAAGCAGAGTCTCTCTCTGCTCTTACCACCGGAATTTCTCTTCGATAGGGAATCGAACTACTACTACTACTACTACTACTATTGCTACTACTGTTGAACGAGCTTCACTTCAGAATTCTTATTGGCCAAGCTTTACTGAGAAACGTTCGAGGATTATTAGGTCTCCAAGTGTGTTTATTGGTGAAGAGAAGATGTCGAAGGAGGATTTGTGGCGATACTTGGAAGAATACGAAGGAGATCGAGGAATTTGTTTCGCATGAGTAATTTTAGAATAAATGGAGAATTCTGCGAGTTACGCACACCGGTGGTTGAAAGTTTGGAATAATTAGCTGTTTCATGGAATAGAAAGATAGTAACGAACGAGCTCCAAAATTTTCTTTACGAAGCTTTATCGAGAAACGTTCGATGATTGTTAGGTCCTCGAATAATTTTAAAACGAAGATAAATCGATACCAATAATAAATTACATTTGTCCTAAGAATTAAAGATCTGCCTTACGTTTCGTTCATTCCAACGAGCTTCGCTCTCCTCTTTTTACTTATTTTAACAAATCCCAAGAATCTAAATTAAACCCGTTTTAAAAAATTTTATCAAACACGAATTCCGCCCGCTTTAGCAAAATTAAAACCAGGAAACGCGCGTTAAATCACGGAGAGATCTTCGTAGAAGTATGCGAAGCCCTTCTCTAACAATATGTTTCGAAGAGGGACGCAAGTACAACGAAAATTTGCACGCAGACAACGGTCGCTTCGCGTTGTCCACTCGGTGCCACCCCCTCTCGCACGTCGCCGCGAATTAATTGGTCTTGCCCCGTGATTAGTAGGTCCCACGGAATTACCGCGATGCACCGGCATGATTAATGTTTCGGCGTTGCCAACTTTCGCGCGGCAAGATTAATAATGAACGGAGAGAGGCAGAGAAAGGGACAAAACCGGAACCGCTAGAATAGGAGTTTTAAAACAGCAACGAAACGTCCCCTCGTCTCTGTCCTCTTCCACCAATTTCTATATTTTCCTGGACTCGTAGATTTAGCTATCTTGAATGTCAGCCGCAGAAATTTCTGTGGATTCCGAAACGATAAACCTTCGTCTGAATTTTCTTTCTTGTCGTCCGTTTACTCTTACGTCCTTTTTTGTTTTTGTGAATAGGACATTTTAGAAATCATGCTACAAATTTTAATATCGTAGGATCTCGAGATCATTCGACAGTCATAAATATCATTGTAATTGGATTTCAAGTCATAATTGGATTTCCAGATCATCCGAAACCTAAACTGGTCATTCGAATCGTGTAATATGTGACCTAGTAAGTTCAGCAAATTAATTTCATGTCGCATTAACAAATTAAACCCGAATTTTCGAATTTCTTGCAAGAGCAATTCGAAAATTGTAGACGATAGTTGAGAAAGTCGTTTGGTTAATGCATTCGGAATTGCACGGTAGCTGGCATTTAATATATCCTGAATTCCAAAGAAAACGAGAACCTCTTGCGGTAGACGGCCGGAGGCGGCGCCTTAAGAAGTAATTAATGCCGTTTTATGGTGTCGGAGAAAAGGAGCAGTCTCTAGTGAGAATATGGGGTTTAATGGAAGGACCGCGATACGATTGGCGAACAAGGCTGCCAAGAATTCGACGCATACCATTTGAATTATTTATACGAGTAAAAACTATCAGCGTCATAGTCAAAGCTGACACACGCAAAGAAAGAATATATTCTTCCGATTTCTTCAGTTACACACATCTCCATCAAATTCCGCCGATTATTAAAACATAACAATTTCATCCGCTTCTTACTAAGAAAACACGTTTCTTTCAAGATATTTCTGTATCTTCGAATTCTATGAAACTTGATCGATCGTAATAATATCTCTCGTTCGTCGAAGCAACGAGAGAAAATCTGCATTTTATCAAACATTTCTACAGTTTCGACCTCCTCAGGAAACTTGATCAAAAGTCTGATTATTATCGAAGCATGATAATATTCCTCACTTAGGAAATCAGGCGAATCACGTACTTCTTACAAAACTGCATTGTAACAATTCCCGAATAAAACGAAGCTAAAATCACAGCCTCTTTAATCCCTAATCCTCTCGTCGTTGAAACTTCCATAATCCGATTGCCAGTTCGCGCGATGCACGCGCTTCATCCGAAACGCTAAACCGTTTCCCGCGGGCATCGGTATGCCATTTATGTACTTCCGTTTCGCTGTGCATTAAACTCGATCGCGCATACGTGCTATCCTGGCGCGGAGGGCCAGAGGGTTCAACTGTTCGCGTTTAAGTGCGTCAATGAATTTCGCACGGTGCGACACACGGCCAATTCATCCCCCAAATTACTAACCGGTCACTGCTTATGATTAATGCCATGTTTCTGACTGGGAACACGCGTCGCCGGCCGCGACGCACGCTGTAATCCATACGTTAATTAAACGACGCTGCGGCCAAAGAGACGTCATCGGCCGAGGACGACGAACCCGCGGAATGTGAAATTATTTATTCGCGCGTTACGCCGCCGATTGATCACTCGATCTCACTGCCGTGTAAATTATATAACGCGGCCATCGTCGCGGGTGCAACGCGTCTCGTGGTTGTTTCAGCGGATATGAAAGGACGCGATCGAAGAAGACAGAGCGATTGCGCATTTCTTCGAGTTTGAAATGGCAAGTATGAAGAAATGGCGAGTTTAACAACAATTTCGTTGGATTTAGGATATGCCGTAAAGAGTAAAGTCCTGAGTAACGTTGTTACATGCAACATTTTTTAAGGTAAAGCTATGTACCACAGAATACGATTAATAAGAATTCCAAAATAATTGGGGGATTGAAGGAAGAGTGAGAGAGAAGGGTGTAGGGAGAAGAGCGGGGAGAGAAGAGTGTAGAAAATCCGGAGACAGTGAGAGGCAGTTGGCGGATAAAAATCACGTCTACACTGACAGGCAATAATTGTCGACAAATATGCGTCGTCGAGAGGAAAGCCCCGTAAAGTACACGTCCGCACGAAATGGATGGAGAATATTTGCAACAATTGCTATTTTTAAATTCACTGTCTATCAGAGATTGGAATTTTTAGTAAAATTTCCTATATTTTATTTATTATAAATTGTAATTTTAAATTTAATATTCCATAATTATATTTATCTTATATTTTGTATATTAATTTCAACATTATTAATTTCAAATTCGAATGTATCGTCGTCGCTACTGTCGATAGAAACGAGGCTTAAAAGGCTCGTTGAGACACCCGAATGGGTAATGTCTTTTGGAAGTTGCATTTGTAGAAGATACTTGACAGATACTCTGGTGACAGAGTGGACAAGCTGCTCACATAATCAATTTTATCACCCCAAATCTTAAAAGCTCCCAATAACATCTACTAAAATTGTCAGGACTTCACGCACCCAGTACTCCAAATTTAGACAACATTTTTAAAAACCCGTGTGCTAGTCACATAGTCTGAACCTCCCTCCCTAACACGCTTTTTGATTCACCTCGATACATCGTTTCGTTTTCGAGATATCGTGGCTGGAAAAGGAGGTGGACAATTTTTAATATTTCGCTGTCGCTGTCTCGTCGCACGCTCGGACCTTTCACTCGCGCGTATTCACTGACCTGCCGCAAGCGGCGGCACGTGTTCCATGGTCAGGGCAGACGCTGAGTCAACAGTTTTTTCACTACTATAGTACTAGGCGGGACGTACGTAATACGCAGAAAAAAAAGTGGGTCACAACGTTTCCAGGAAATTCGGCTGCTCATTCGGAGTTGCCGCACGCGTTGCGCAACAATCTACCGTATCTCGGCAACTGATTGAGATATCCAATTAGAACAAAATGCATTATAAGTATAAGTAAGAAATATTGACAGTCTTTTGAGTGAGATCGAGTTGCAGTCTAAAGTTACGTGACATACATACTGTATATTTTCGTAGTGTTGTCAGGATAGTTATAGGAGTTTCTGCGAAATATGTAGAAATTTCGTAAACAGGTAGTGAAATGGTGGTTTCATGGAAGACACGCAATACGTCGATAATTTTGTAGAGAAGTGAATTGTTGGAGTGAAAAGGTCGCTACGCTCGATAATTTATTAAGCAATTTTTTCTGATGCAGAATATTGCACAATACGTGCCACCTATGTTCCATAGAACACTATAGACGTATTGGAAACGTTATGATAATTGCGCCACAAACTGACCGAAGTTTACAATATAGTGAAATTTGCTGTCGTGAATAAAGTTAGATATCACGATCGTGATTCTGATTCTACGATCACCGTGATAAATCACTATTAGTGATTTTGCGTGCTATCTCTGATTATGAACGTTATAGCGAAAATTATTGCATTTCACAGGCCATGAAATATCAAATGAAATTATCAACCGCACAACGTGTGAAGAACCGGGACCATAAAACAATTTCACGTTTTGAGATGAACCAGTAATGCGCTGAATTTTCCGCGTTCCGTTTAATTAAAGCAGAAAATTAGTCGATCCGTGGCTGGCAAATAGATGAAAAGCAAGTTAATACGCGTTCCGACCAGCGTAAACCGCAGGCGTAAAATTACTTACGCCTGTCTGGTTAATGCTGGTAGCTTCTACTTAGCGCGATCACGCTCAAACACCATGCCCCAACTTGGGCAGGCATGAATTGAAAGTCAAACAGCGAACGCGGTTGTATTTAAATTTCACCGGACTTCTACAACACGGCTCTGGTCGAGGTGTTACGAATTAAAAGTTTCCAGTCAAGTAACGACTATAATATCGTTTGTGGATAGGAAATTAGCAGAAAATTCCTAACGTTGGAAAGGTCGTCGATTCAGCTGCAATGAATTTCGTCAACGTAATGTTCTCATTTGTTTAAAATTTATACAACTTTTCCAGATTGATAATCAAATTCATAGAACTCGGAAAGATCGTGCAAAATGCAACAAGTTGTAAATTGGTAATCGTGCACATCGACGTTAGCACGTTTCGTGTCAGATATCTTTTTCCATGTTGGTAACAATCGTTATATTCCGTATCATCGTTTATTCTGCCAAGCACCGATCTTTATAATTCGAAACTTCTTTCTCAACTTTTACGAGCATAGAAAAAAAAACTAGAGTGTTATAATGAATGATAATAATGTTAGAATGAATGATTATAAATATCTTTTCGGAGAGGAAGATTGAAGATTCGTTCAGTCGGTGTTTCATTGACCTTTATTATACATATTTCAGTATCTCTAAATCAATAAGAGAATGACGGTAAATCAAAGTCTGCGAAATAATTAATTCTTCGGTAGACTGAAAAATAAATAACGTCAGTAACATCCGGTGGTAAAAATCGATACCTGTGTTTCGAGCTCTTTATATCAACTGTCTGACGCAACACACTTGTGCATCGATATTAAGGGATGATCGGATATAAAAACTGTTGAATGTATTAATCATTCGAAAGGATTTTAAATCTTCTAATTGCATCGACGTCATCGTGACACAAATAAAATGTAACGAAGATAAAATTGTGATAAAATTTTCATTGATCAGGTGGAATCGATAGCGAATAGCTTTGATTTAAAAACCAATCCAATTTTTATTCCATTTCTCTCGGATAACATCCAACCGAATTGAATCTCGGAAGTTAATTAGAAGTTTCATTGGGAGAAAAGAATGAAAAATGATGTCAGTTGCTCGGTCACGTACAGTTTCTAAAAAGAAGTCGCACTCGTCATTTACGACGTTTAATAAGCGCAACGGATCACGTGAAATCGATAGCGAAGTAAAATCGACGTCGCCGTTATAAGAGCATTGCTCCTTTGTTATCGAAAACGTCGATACGAAGTATTGGTTGCCCGGGGCTAGGAAACGTGTCCAGCGGCGTCGCGATGCCTCTTCCAGTCAGATGAAGATAGAACGATCGTAAAGACGGCGCCAGGCTTTTTATTAGTTCTTCACTCGCTACGTCTGAATGGCTACGATTATTCCTTTGTCCCGCGCCTTCAATTTTCTCCTAGTTTCGTGTTTCGCTTCGTTGTTTAGCTGCTAGATACGCGGCAGCTCGTTCATGCAACTTCGATAACTTTTAACGACATATTATGTTCGCGATACGGACTATCCGACGATGTTGCGAATAAACTAACCTTGTTTCTCGGATTTTTCAGAGTTTTGATTAAAGTGTAAAGGTAGAAAGTTTTTCGTATTTATTTGTGAATATCGATTATGTGCAATACCAGATTTCACACGAATGTCTTGGAAAATATCAGCATAATAAGAGAAAGACTAAATAAATAAATGAATATCTAATATTAATCTGTCTCGAAGACACTAAAAAGATCTAGAAAGATATGGAAGAACTGAGTAAAAAATTATACGAGAATTTTACAAACCAATTCCCGAAATAATTCTCATTGATTTAAGCGCGTGATTCGACAATCGTACCTGAAGGATCAACCGAAGGTTTGAGTCAACTGACACTCGGATTTCCCTTCGTGAGATTCCCTGGGGTAGAACTCATAAAATTCCCGTCGAATCGTCGAAAAATAAGCTGTGTGGCCAAGATAAGAAGCAGCGGAAAGGATTTTAGGTTGCGTCACTTCCTATTTCAGGGAATTCACCAACGACGTCGACCAGACTCAGCGAAATCGGTCGCGTGGACCGCATGCACGAACGGTTCGATCGGTAATGCGGGTAATGAAAGACGGTTTCCCTTTATCAGACGTCGAAACGGATGCTCCAATCTGAGACAGGAGCAAACATTTCTTCTATTTGTTCAAAAATTCGATCGTTTCTCCAGTACAGGTATTCCTCGCAAAACACGACAGTTAGTTTCCGGAAAAATGCCGTGTTACGCGATTCAGAAATTAACAAAAGTATTTTTATATTTTTCATACCTGAGTCGGATATGTTTATTAAAATATATAATTAAAACAATAAATAATTGATAAAAACTACTACATGCTAATATTATTGATATTAATTGTAAAAATTGACAAGACTTCTTTTATCAAGAAAGTTTCGACTTGCTACTTGCCTACAGCGGAAAGATTTTCGTATGCAAATAAATAAAGGAACTCTAGTCAACCGACTTACACGGTCAGTCTATAGCCGTTCTTAGATTGTTTGAATTAGCGAAAACAGTGACCGATTGACTCTCCTTTCGGTATTTCTGAAATATTGTCAGAATCAATAAATTTTTGCAATGACCAGGTGAGATTTGTGGATACTAATTACAACTGCAGCTGATTATGGCCACAACGTTCTTGTTAAAAACTCATGGTTACATTAACAATACGACTCCCATTAAATTATTTCGAACTGCTGAGATTAAAGTTGCGATTGTAAAGTTTACCGGTCGGAAGACTAATACGTTCGTCCCCCTTCGTGTTCCGACCATCTGAATTAAAAAATGAGTTCTGGAAAAAGAAACTTCTATAAGAGAACGTACCAGACTGGATTGATTGATACAAGGTTGATCGATCAAGACAAGAAGGGTAGATGTTGCGTTGAAAAAGCAGAAACGAGGTCAGACAGATAAGCCGAATTCCATATGAAAGTCCGAATCCCTTTCAACGGTTCACCACCGACGCACGCATTTCCCGCTTGCCGAAGCCCATAAAACATATATGAAACGAAAGCTTCGTAGGAGAGCGTGCGCCGACAAAAGGAAAACCAATAAAAGTACAAAAATAACTCGCATACGTGCGTGGTTCGAGCTGAAGCACTTTGTCCCGCGGTACAGTTCGGTGCGATTTAAAGCACGTACGAAAAAATACCGCAGAATTTTATCTGCCACCAGATAAAGGTAAAAAGACCGGTAAAATATATAGAGCAAAACAAAAAAAAAAGAGAAAGAGAGAGAAAAGTAAAGGTGAAGAGACGAAAAGACACGTACAAGAAGAAAGAAAGACGGAAATAGGTAAAAAGAATCAAGATAGATTCGATCGATATTCTCTTTTTCAACCACATTCCGCTTTAGCGTGAATATCACGAGTCAAAAGGAACGAAAAATATCGTTTCGCCTCTACCTTTGCGTTTCGCACTTATTATACGACTGGCGCATTCACCTTTGAACGATCCTGATCCCCCTCGTCCATTATCATATCGATCTATCGCCAACTTTTGATCTCCTGCTCCCGGAGGAAATTCCACCAAAGAGAATGCCTAACTTTTGTGCTCCTTTATTCTTCGTCCCTGCGAAGAATGCGGATTTGGAGGCATGCGAAAATTCTCCTCCTCTTTCGCACAAGCATCTCGTCCGTAGGGACGATAGGCCTTTGAATTCATTGTTCTCATAATTTTTTCCACCTCTCAGCACTTTCTATAGCTCGAATATTAGACATTCGTATACTTAAGAGTATGATTAACAGATTTTGGTAAATTTTCGTCTAACAATTAATCAAAGATACTAAGTTTGTTACTGTTCCGAGTGAAAAGCGAGTCGGATTGCCCGATTTGGCTCAGTTACCTATTGTTCGGGGATAATTAAGATCTCGCAGAGATGCACCGAGCATGAGAAGGCTTATTCGGATAGGTGATCGACGAGAGGATTACGTTTCCTCTGTGAATATCGCGTCGATTGTCTGCTGTTCGCGTGTTTGTATTTGTATCGTAATTGTACTTTTTAGTAAATTTTAAAATAAAAATAATTTCTTTGACTTTGTAAATTTATATGTTTTATTTTTTACTTTTTCATTACATTAAAAATGTTTCACGGTATATTACGCCGAGAGATAATATTCAATATTCTATTCAATCATCCGTTGTTTATTGAAATTTCATAAAACCTGACGAAATCCAAATGAATAAATTCAATGCCACACGCAAGCTATTAAACGAAGCATCACTTATTCGCAAAAATCATCCCAACGTATCACCCAAACATCGTTAAAATGATATCATACGTAAAGCATGTTATTCGAATAAAGTCATATCGAAATATTTACCAAACCACTTGATTTATAAAAATCAATTTGATTATACCACACATCGATAATGTATTTAAGGTAAATCATCTGCGTATTTGTTCAAAGGCAAATAAAAATTGTAATTTCCCGGAAAATAGCAGAGAAGGAAGTCTAAGAGGTTCCGTCGATACAACTCGAAACACAATGAAATAGAAAACCAGGCGAAACAGAGATCAAAGGCAATGAGAAAAGTTGCAAAAGAAACCGCAGAATCCTGTCTTATTTATGAATTATTTTGTATATTACTCGATGGGATTAGCTTTCAGCTGATTGCTACTTGCATAATTCATTCAATTATCTGAATTATCCCACTTTAAAACTTGACTTTATGAACCTTTTCAGGCAAACTTGCGCAGGCCCCACCGCGTGCTTTCTTCGATTTAATTTTCATCTGGCTTCTATCTAGCTAACTTCTGACTTTCGAATCGTTACCGAACTTCAATAATAGCTGTAAGATAGCTTTTTGTAAAGGAATTCGATCTACAGCGATCGATTCTTTACTCGACGCGACACGAATCCTCGAGATACAGAAGACAAACAGAAATGGGAGACTGTGAGGACGTAGACAGACGAAGTGCTCTATTTGCAGACTCCAAGAACCTCGATTGCTTCGAAAGAAGTGCTTTAATTAATGTGGATGCCAAAAGTTGCGGGTTGAAGATTGGATCGTGCTCGGAGATACGAACAATTTCATATATTCCGTGTTCGAATTCGATATATGTCGATCGAGACCAATCCTTCTAAGCAGCAAAACAAAATTTTTTAAAATTTGAAAAAGGGGCTATTGTTCTTAAGAGAATATTAATCTCTGAACTGTTTATTTTTCCGAACAAAAATCATTAAACGTATGTGATTATACGATCGATGACGTATATGATTTTTTAAAGACCAACTCTTATTAAGATAAAATAATTCAATTATAAGACATTATACGTATATAACTGCTGTATCTGACACTAAAAGTGGACAAAAAATAATAAAAATCTTTTGTAAGGTTGAAGCCAGCTACCTATGCTCCATAGGTATCTAATAAGCTTCAATGAACGATAATTAATCTTCCGAATATTCCAAAAGAACGACTACAAACATCTCACTGATCGTGGGTATATAGTTGAATGTTCGAAGTGACGTGAAATTCAAGGTGATACTTTGCGATCTCGACAAGAATATTTTTCAACGACCTTCCACAGTAACTGGAAAAAAGAAAAAAGATGAGAAGATGAAAGATGACCGCGATATATCCATCGGGGTACTCTGTGTGTTCAGCCAGGGTGCAAAAATACCAGTTTCCAAAGGGAAAATGAAGCGGCTCGTCGTGGTGAGTGCGTAGCGAAATTGAAGCTATCGATTTCCTGGGAAAAAGTGGACTGCCCGATGACCGCAAACATCAGTCGAGGGGCGCGTCTATAGTCGATGGGTGATAGTAACGATTTTTTGAAAAAGAAAAAAAAAGAAAGAGTTGGAAACGCCACGGTATCAGTGTGGCTAGACCGAAGTTATCGACTTTCATGAAAAAAAAGAGGGACTAGAACTCGATGAACCTAATCTGAAACCAAAAATCAAGGAAAATCGATAATGATCTAAACTGAAGATATAATACAAAGATGTAGCTAATTGAACTTTGTCGTGCTTGTATGTACATGTATGACACACACGAGAAAGAAGACTGAGTTATTTATGAAGGAAACGATATGATAGATGGGAAATATAGCTTTATTCAGATAACGATTGGAAGCTATGAAAATAGTCGATCGATAGAAGCGCGATCCTTGAAGAGCGCACTAAATCATTCGACTCGTTCGATATTATTTGACAGAACTGAATATATGGACGATATTCTTTATCAAATTCGTTTCCATTCAACTTTCTCCTCCATTGTAAAATTGTCTTCTCTTTTTTTTCTTTTGCGACCAGTTCCTTGCCTCGTTTCAAACATCGTGCGCTGCTTTACGATACGGAATCGAAAATATGTACATTATCTTTTCGTATAAATATTTTCAAGTGCGAAAATCCATTCTCACAATAGCTTCTAATAAGAAATATAAGATAAAAGTATGAAGTTCTAATATATGAAATTATAATGCATGAAAGTATAATGTATGAAAAATATTGCGTCGCCATACATATACGTTCCTTGTCGTCATTCTTCGTTTTTCCTCATTTTTAACCTCTCCAGTGTCATCGGTCAACGCCAGCGAGAATTTTACTCGAGGGTTAATGTAACTTCAAAAGCGCATTTCACGGTTCAGTTGAGAAACCATTAGAACATCGAGTTATGATAATGAACTTCATCCCACTGGGGAGAGTGTCGGTTACAGAGCTTTCTGGCCAAGGGTTGGGTGGGAACTATACCTCGTGGCGAAACTTCAAAGATAGAAACGCACAAGGCGTCAGGAACAAAGGAAACTTTCGGTAGAGAAATTTTCTTAGTTCGACATCTAATGAGATCTTATTGCTTGTGTGACTGGTACAAGTTGTACTATTGTCGTACAAACTACGTCATTTATCGTTATTTTTTGCGATAAAATCTTTTTGCAAATTAAGCGAACAATTGCGAAATGTTAAGAAAATGATGTGCGAATGAAACATGAAAAAGAAAAAAAACATTTTCTCTCCGACCAAAGTTTTTTAACATAGAAATTTTCTGCATGATCTCCATACTTTTTACGTATTTCAAGTTCTATATATTCCTCTAACATACAATTTTCTAAACGAAATATCTGAATAAAATATTTCCACACTTTGAAATGTAGTTAGCCTGTCGAACGAAGTAATTCAAGTTTGTTGAACTCGAACAAATTTTTTGGAAGGACTGCGGTGCTTTCACTACAGAGAAATACATGTTTTCTCTTGAATATTTCACGAGGTACGGTTTATTTCGAAATATTCAGCGCGGAGAATATTTCAGCGTTAATTTGGTCGGAATAAAATATATATTTTTGCGCTGGGAATTTTTGCATCTAACAGTGAAATTATACGTCGCGACGTGAGATTTTTTTAAAAGAATTCACAGTAAAAGATGGTTTGTAAAACAAAAATTACAATGGTCCCCATGCAGAATATGCTTTTAAATCTAAAAAAACGAACTCTACCTCTCGTTTACGTATTATGATGTTTTTATACTTTCTTCCGTATGAAAAATTCCTACAAATTAACTTCCACGAAATATCGCTTCGTTAATTTCTATTTAATAGATTTCTCGTCAGTCTTTAAATTAAAACGATCAGTCGGCAAGTCGAACGATCAACGAATTAAACGTCGTTTTACGGATCTGTAGCTACAAACGGAGCACCAAGTTTTCCAGACTATTCTATCCGTAAAATCAGCGGCGAAGTGATCGGTCAAAGTGGAATCGCAGAGTGCAGAGTGCAGAGGCGTGCACAGGTGGTCGCGAACATGAAACCGAGAGACGTTGAAATAAAAACAACGGGGTCCTTTGAATCGGCGCGCTGGATTATCAGAATACGGTCAATGGCACTCGGTATCAGTTACCCAAGCTCTCTTCAACATTGCAGTGCAGAGTTTGCCGGCCGCAGGCGTTAATTCGATACTATTCCACCTCTTTCCAAGCTCTCCACCTCTGACCAATCAGTTTTTTACTGGGCGCAGCTTGATTTAAAAAAGAAATCGGAAGTTGAACCGTAGCTAAGTGAATTTTGAATGTGTAGTAGAATGTATTTGTGAAAATTAATTTGATTGGCGTTTACGTTGAAATATGAAATATTCTGTTCACTGTGTAAGATCAGTTTTCGAATAGTCGATATCGTACGAACCGAATTTAAAAGTCCAGTATTTTAACATCAAGCGTAAAACAATATTCGCTTTTGTTTTAATCAAAATTTCAACTGGAATACTACGTATTGTCAACTTTGTATATCTACTGAAATTAAAATATATTGGCAAAAAGATATTCTCGCATGTCATATAAAATAAATCTGCTACCATCGTCACTATCTAATATTTCTATATTGATGTTTTATACGATCAAACAACGCAAAACACAGATTGGATACGCTACGTTTCCTATGTCAATTAGACGATTCTCGTAAGTTTTGCAATTTGCAAATTAGAATGGATAAAGGATGAGGAAGGAAGTTCCCTTTCAGCGAATATATGTCCACTCGGAGCACAGAGGAAGAGGAACTTTCAAAATCGAAACACGCGGTCACGAGAGAGCGGAGCCTAAAGGCACGATTGTGCGATATTAATGTTGGTGCAAGTTTCAGCAGCCTGGTTCCGCCCCTATAATTAAATGTACTTCCAAATTTTTGCCCGTGGAACGACGCGGACGTGTCGAAGTTTAATCAAACTGCCGCGGGAACGAGTTTCAATTCCGCAGAAATTTCCATCCACATGTCGAGGCTGGTGCTTTGGGTACGTATGTGCTTTGCGTTAGATTGGTCGATGGTGACGTTTCCGAAGTTTAAATTGCAAGTTATGAACTTCACGCTTATCTTTGCTTCACGCGTTTAACACGTCGCTGATGGAGTCGTAAATTAACTAGCCTTTTGAACATATCGCCGTTTCAGTGCGACACGACGTAACTGCAAATTTACAAATTTTCAGATAAATGCGTAACGTCGTTATTGCGATATTCGTTGATGGCTGTCGCAGTAATAACGACGTAAGTGTTAGTTGCGTGGCAGACATACTCGATGGTAATTAGAGAACGCAAACAGCGTTGTTTATCCCAACATTATAAAACATTTCGTTCGTTATTTCGTTACAAATTTTATTAAATGAAATTGGTTTTCTTCGTCCTTTGAGAAACCATTTTTTTACAATCGTTAGAACTGAAACGGCGATATGTCAATTTATACGATTATTAAAGTACAAGATCGTGTCGTATAGTACTTGTTAAATTACAAATACAGTTATAAAAGTTTGCTCGATTGTATTCGTTAATATACTTTTGCAATTGATAATTTGAATATTATTTGTAGAATAATTATAATATCACCTGTAACTAATTATGTATTTAATTAATGGGCTGAAACACTATACCGTAAAATGGATAAAGAAGAGAAGAGAATTCATCTAGCAAGATACAGATACAAACCTGCAGGCAAGAGTGAGTGTAGTGTATTTTAAAAGTAGATCAATTTTATAGTCATTCGTCTGCATTTATTGATTGATCCAGAGGAAAGATCAACTTTAACAGCAATACTGTTCGCATAGCTACATATTCTGGTAGCAGCGATAATAAATCAAAGATTGATACTAAAAGATTCAACGTGAAAAGGAGGGCTGTTGCGCAAAGGACGTCTACCTGCATTAAAACTAATTAGTCGAAGTAGCGAAGGACAGTTTACTAAGTTATTTATAATTTTCAAAAGAAATAAAATGCCACCTAACCTTCTCCGGTACTCAAGTGTTGGAATGTTGAGTTTATGGAATACAGCGACGTAGTTGTGATCATAACCGTGAATAGGCCAGCCTAGGGAACGTGATACAGAACGTAGGAATTTACGTTGTGAAGTTTCAATAAGCTGAACATGAAATTATGCGTTGGAAAGTGGAATCCATGAAAAAGGACAAAGAATTATAAAATACTTTCATCAAAGAATCTTATAAAATAGTTAAAAAAAAAACGTAGTTATCTTATAAATTACTTGAACAAATAACACAATTAAATAATCAACGAATCTATCATCGTAAAGTAAAATTTTAAATAATACCATTGGACGTTCCAAGCAATTTCTGAGATGTCTGTATTACACATGACATCGACATGGTACTTTTTCCTGCACGAAATTCCTTAACAAGGGAGGCAAGATCCGACGGCTCTGAGTGGCGAGATCCCTCTCGAACGCCTTGCCTCCACCTTTCTTCCACTACTTTTTCTTCCACGGACCCTTCGTTCGGCAGAGGGTGAAGATTCACCGCCTCATTGACCCGATGTCTAATGAGCACACACCTGAGTGCTTTTAGACAAGTGGATCTGCACTTGCATCCGCCTCGGTGTCTGGCTACCAGCGCGTGCATCGCGTCGTCACGACGATGCGAATATGACGAGGGGTTACGGTGGAGACACGAGGTAGAAACAATAGAAACGGCGAACGTTTGCGATTTTTGATACGTAGAAACTTTCTCGTCTTTTGCGGAGAATTCAAGAATTTCTTGAAAAATTTTCAAAATGAATCGTTTTGTTTAATTAACCGTTTAGTTACAATATTCCTCAAATTTAATTAAAAAATAAAATTGAATAGGAAATATATACATATGGATTTTTTAAGCAAATACATATGGATTTTTTAACTATCACTTGGTAGCGGAAATCTGCGAAAGAGGAGAATTATGTAATTAGTTGCCTTAGTTGCCAGCCCATATGACCCGCATTTCTTTAGTTGCCACCTCAAAAAATTCGTATTTTCATGAACTTTGCCAAATGGATGATAAATTGGTTCCTAAACAGATATTTCTCTCGTCTAGCAAATGTTCGACGAGTATACTCGACGTATTACGAATCTTTACGTATTTTCGTAATGATAAAAAAGCAGCTACTGAAAATTTATATAAATTAAATATTAACATAGTATAAAGTGACTTTTAAAGAACGTAGTTTCCACAAAAATATGTCGCACTAACTCTCAGCGATTCAGCGAATCGTTATCAATTTCACGTGCAAATGAACTTGAAATTCATTACAATTACGTGGGAAAAAAGTGCACATAGTGAGTAGTGCGCGAGGGAAATAAAAGGTTCACCAAGCTCAAATGCAGCAAAAATTCTAACGCAGCGCGGAACCTGCAATCTCGAGTAATTAAAGTTGAAATTTAACCTTGGACCTCGTCGTTTTTACGTTATTTAATTTTCCGCGTTGCTCGTTAAGTGATTCGACAAAATTGCAAAATTACGGACTATGGCGATTACGTTTGGAAAATATGAGGAAAATTGTATCGAGCGACGACGTAAATGAGAATTTTTGGAAATTATTACACGTTGTTGAAAAATATTCGAAATCTAATCGAAGCATAAAATTGTCATTTTAATTGCACGTTTTGTATAATTGTACTACGCTAATCACTGTAGTGCAATTGCACCGTATATTTTTATATATACGAGCATCGTAATTGCAAATTGGATGGTTATATAAATTTAACTGCCTTGTAATAGAAATTTTATTTCTTATCCTGAACGTTTACGCAAATGTTGATTAAATAAAGACAAGAAGCTAATGCAAATAACTATCTTTTTACATAGTATTAACAAACAAAATTTTTTACGCAAAAAGTATTGAAGAATATTCGGATGAGTTCTACTAATAATATAATATATATTTATATACAAATATTTCAGTATACGAAACAAACATAATTATTTAAAAAATGTGATATTTCGTTTATTCTCGCCTGCGAATGAGTAACGTTCCAGCGCATATGGAGAGTGTAGAGAGATGTTTTGGAACTGAATATTTAGCTGGTGAAGCACGAGTTTTGCGAAAAAATAATGTTTCAGAGAAATGGTTAAGCGTTTTACGTCAATACGCCAAATAGAATGTCTTTACCAATTTTTCGAATAAATTTTTCTATGAAAGATAAATTAAAATTTTCGCCATAATTTCGTACACGTATTCTATTCTATGATCAACCACAATTTACTATAATCGCAATTGCGAGCTATAATTGTGAAATAAATCATACCAAATATTACTATTATTCCCAAATAGTGAGTAGTACAACCTGTCATCGATCCATTGAACTATACATATGTATCAGTCCCTATTTCACCTAACATTTACGGACGTTGCTTGGTCTGCTGTACAAAACCATCTCTAAACTTTCTCAACCTTCACTTACACTCCTCCCCTAGAGTTACTACCATCCATAAGTAGTGTAGGATCTTGCTACAATTAGTTTATTTAAAATGGATTAATCAGATGTTGGTTAAACAGAAAACGATAGTTGTTTAACGCGAACTAATTACAATGACGTACTATAATTAAGACAACTAAATAGTTAATTTGCAACTCTCGTCGCCACGGTTTCAACGCTCTCTCTCACGCGGACCACACTCTCTCGACAACGCAATTCGCACTCTCTGACTTCTCGATTCGCACTCTCTGACTTTTCGATTCGCACTCTCTGACTTCTCAACTAACACTGACTGTTAATTCGTCTTTCTCCCTTAGCATCCCTTTGTCTGTTCTCTTAGCCCCACTACGCACGTATCCCGCAACCAGTGTCACGCAGGCCTTTTCCGCGTAACTATTCGATCGGAGGATCGACGATACATTGATGAGTCTGTCGGCACTTAGGCTTTCTCGAGACATTGTTTATGGTTCACCCGATATCCCTTAGGTCTTTCGTCCACGATATTACAGTAATAAGGAGTAAAATCTGTCATGAGTCCGCCATATTATATGTATCGAACTTTGCATTGAAATTAAATAAAAAATTCTAGCTTTCACACAGGACCATCCTTAAACCTTAACTCCGTCGCGATAATTGCTATCATTCATAAATAATAAGTAGTATATCCATTCATACAAAACCTATCCACTCCATCCTTGAACCTTTTCAATCTTCAGCCAGACCTCTCCGAGATTATTACATCATCCATAAACTTCCTGCCCGATATTCGCAACCTCCCCCGCTAATAATCCCTCGTTGATCCAAACTCGCTCGATTTGTATCCTCTCGATCCCGTGGTACCTTCGCCGCATGCTGAGCAGTCGCGTTACTTTTACGAGAGTGAACTTCTGCAGTCGATTGTACCCGGTGTATCCACTCGAGAAGGTTCACCACACACGCTCACATATACATACAAGATAGCGTCAGAGATAGCGCAAAAGTGGGGAGCACCCTCTCCCACTAGCATTCGACCCTGCAGCGTCGTGAACACCCCATCTAACCTGTTCCGGGTCTCACCAAGCTCTTTCTCTTTCCTCGCTGTCTGCGTGCATGCGCCAACTATACATATGGATGTAGCTGCGTCGCGTAATTAGAGCGAGACGTGCTCAAAGAACCCGGCACTCGTCTCCTCTTCCCTTCTCGTCGCACTGTAAAATTCGTCGCGACGCGATCGTTCGTCCCTTTATCGAGGAATTCGACAAGTTTCTGCTTGCGTCGCCTCTTACACTCAAACTCAAAAACTCTCAGACTCGAAACTTCTACCTCGTGGCACAACTTGCTGCTCGTTCCTGTTACTATATCGTCTGAGTAAGCTTCCTTCTCCCTCATCGTATTTTTTATAGTTATGGACTTGTCGATAGATCTTCGATATGCGAGTTTGGTTTATTGCAATTTTTAAAGTGGCAGTCGTAAAGTGTTAACAACTGGCGTTTTGATTTATACTTTATGGCGCTCACTGAAAAAAGAACTGCTTTATTAACGGACTGTTCGGCGATGTTTCTCCGTAATTGCTTTTGGTATCCAACTAAGACTAATATTCTAGCAATCGTAAAGTAATTAAAACGTTTATTAAATCTGACAAAAAGGATTCATTGAAAATTTTTAAAGCACGCGTTAATATCTCCGCAGTAATTTTGGATAGAACAGAAGTACGAGTAATATATGTAGAATACAAGCTCATGAAAGTAAATTGCGATATTAAAAATATCAAATTGTTTGCATAAATATACCGCGCAGAGTGGTTTAACGAGTAATTAGTAGAAGCAATAAGTATAATTGCAAGGAATAAAAATTCATAAAGAGTTAATAAAAATTAATTGTGGAAAGTAAAAATATTTCCGGTGGACAATGTCATGTATGGGGGCGGTTTTTACAAAGGAATAAAGATTCATGAACTGTCCTGGATAAAAGAGATGAAAGGTGTTCCCTAAGGACCAAGTAACAGTAGTAGCCTAAGTAATAATACCCTAGACCGTAAGTAATAGTACCCTCTTTGTATAAAGAACCACTGGAAATTCTAAATCACACGAAAAAATGTAGTCTTGTAGCTGTAATATTTTATGCGGGCCACCGTGTGTATTTTACGAGCAAACATTCCAGAAATTCCTGCAAAAATATAATTTTACACAAATATTTGTCACTTTCATTTCATGTTTAGTAATAAATGCTAAACTTGGTCATCAGAGTTTAAAAAATCAAAGAATCCATTTACAACACGAGCTAACTTTCTTGAATTCGCCCGAATCTCTCGTACAACATGTTCGAATTTACAGAGGTCCCTACAAAGAGATCTGCAAATGTAAAGGTGCCTACTGTAACATTTGCTAACGATAAAGCGGCGAATGAAAAATGGAACGATGCTTGATCAGGTTGCGAAACGACTTTTTGTATTCTTTTATCTCTTGATCAAGAAATAGTAGCAGAAATACGATCTCAAGAAAAGGAACTCTGATTCTTGTCATTTTTATGACTAGCGCGTTCTTTTGTCAAGAGTATTCGAATTACAAAAGACACTGCGCCGATGTTCCTTACGGACTGGAAGCAAAATGGGATATTATAAAGCGAAACGTAACAAGCGAATCTTTTTGTCTTCCTTCATTTCTATCTCGAACGACTCGGCAATCGTTGTAGGATGTTCCATAGATTTTTTTAATGACCACGATCAAACAAAGACGACACGGGGAAAAATCTGAGTATTTTAATACGATACAGGTGAAGATAGAAAGACTTTGTTAAACTCGAAGACGCAAGCCCTTTTAGGACAAATGTTGAAGTAAAAACAGTATGACAGCCTGTACTAATATTTTAAACAAGTCGCGATTGAAATATGGATATTACACCAGCTATTTCGCAAAAGAACACGAGCAATTTTTCACGGTGAGTGTCCATTTAGCGTTGTTGTGTCGCGGCACATCCTGCCTCAATATCGCTTTTACGTTCCATCGCGAGAACGATATCCGGAATACCTTCTGGCCTCCAATTGCGGTCTCGCCACGAAATGTGCTTCCTGCTACTCATCCGCGAAAAATTGTATGGGATTAGGAAGATACGAGGACGGTGTCAGTGGCGTAATGCAAAAATACTCCTCCTTTCCGCTAATGCTTTTTACGACACACGTTACTTTGCAACCGTGCTTCCATGTCGCGATATTATTATTACGGTTTTACGTATTTATTCCGAGGAAGCAGTTTCTAGGGCCGTGTTACGTCGACACGTGCACGTGCAAGACTAAAGTATCACGTGTAATCGCGAAGGAAAGTTTCATCTTTGAGGAAGAAGGACGTTCGGAATTTTTAGAACACCTTCTACTAATGTAAAGTTGTAATTTAGTGCAGGTGTTGTAAATGCCCATAACCGTTAGCAGTTTGCTGTTTTATTACGTAGTTAAAAAGTTGGATGCGAAACTACTCGGTCAGCTGCTTCGAGGAATTTTTTTTATCGTGGAAGAAGTAAACGGCCGCGAGTGTTTTAAACGTGATCAAAAATTAAGCTTTCGAACTTAACGTACTACTAAACTCGAACAAGCTTATCGTTATAGCCTTTTAAATGTAAATTTACTATAATTACATATTTACCTTCTTCTTTTTATGACTGAATTTCCCGAAACAAAGCTTCCTTTGAAACGAATTCTTCTTAAAGCCCCGAAAAGCATAAAATAAAATCTTCCATCGCTTAGAAGAAATATGTTCCATGCCTTTTCCCGAGTTCAAAGTGTTTCGCGCAAATCTTACGTGGCCAATGCCAAATGCAGCTGCCCTTTCGAGCGTATCTTTTCATGGAAGTATGTTGAATAATAAAACAGCTTTTAAATAGCTCAAACAGAACCGGATATAAGAACATCTAACTCGAACCTTTGAACGAAACCAAACACGGCCAGCTCTGCTGCTTGCGCATCAATAGTATATTTATCATCACAGTTACGTTAATTTTCAATTATTTCCATTCGAGCAAATTTGCGAACGATGGAATCCACTTTGACACAATTCGTTCTCTATTAAGCGGAGTTCTTTGTTCGAGAAAGTAATTGCAAAGTTTCCACAAGTTTCCATCGAGATGAAGATTCCAGTTGCATAGTTTCATGAACAGAAACAAATGCCACTCGTTTGTGTAACCTCTAACGAACTATGAAGATGCAAAACATGGAATAATAAGCTAACTAATCATTATTCCATGTTTTCTTTATGAGTTTTGGCTTTAGCTAAGTAACAAGTGAAAGTCAATCAACATACTGTGTATATTATTATCCTTTACATCGATGTACGTGTTTGTGACAGTGCAATAAAATAAATGCGTACTGCTTCTTAAGAAAGGTCACTGGATACCATCGTCAGTGGCGACTGAATTGTAATTCTTGCGTGTTAAAATTACTCCTAGAAATTTATCAACAACTTGATGTTGGCTTGCGAGATAACATTAACAATTCTAAATTAAATTCGTATTTGCACTTTCAACTTTTAACAAAACTTTGAACAAAAGCTTCCAATTATCGGAAGGCTTACGTTTGTGAGACACATGATGCTACGTTTAGAATTATTAAAAATTATGTGATACACGCAACGAGGCAACTGGGAAACGATGAAGGCACTGCAAGGAAGGAGAATACACGTTCACCTTTTCAAAGAATTTCAACTTTTCATATAATCAATATATACATTACGCTATCGTATAATAAATTGGAACAATTATCGCAAAAAGTTAATTAATCCAACGTGAATCTCGTTAGCTCGATACATTACACGTTCTCAACGATATTAAGCAATTCCAGTTGACTAACATTTCCAAGATCCAGGGCGTACACGCCTTCCAGATGACGAATACGAAAAGCCCGAGATAAAGATCGGTACGCGGAGCACGCGAAATGCAAATTTGCCAGCGATTCCGTCATCTAAGAAGAGAAAGAGAAAGAGAACGACATGGAGCATAGAGCGAGGTGGAAATAAACTTTCGAATAATTCCGGCGACACGACGTTCGTTCACGGCCTACAGAAACGTTTACATGCCTCCGAGCAAGGCAACCAGTCGTCACGACGCGAGAGAACTTCCACGCAACTTATCACGCGGAAAAAGGGTCACGAGTTCGGAATTAATTCGCCGTTTTCAAGAATCATTCTCCGATCTGCGGTTGGAGGGAAGCGAAACACAGTGGGAGAAGTAAATGGAACGGGAGAAGACCGCTTCACGTGAACCGGCTAATTAGCTAATTAAGAGTGCGAACAACAGCCACGACGAGTTCAACCGCGACGAGGGCATCGGTCCCTCCGTCCTTCCGGAGAGAGCGCCCGGAGACAGCGGTCGGAAATTGGAAAATTAAACTCGAACGAGCAGCCCAGAAACGGCGATGTCGCCATCAAAAGTTTAGTCGAGAGGGATCGAGCTAGCGACAATTGGGAAACTGGTTTCTTACACAAGTAGATAAATTGATTCGTTTGGTTTTGGAAATTTTGCAAGTTTTTCCTTTCATATACGGATGGTCTCGCCTAATTTTATCATCTGGAACATCTCTTGGTTCCCCTTGAAACCATTCAACTTGTTTCCGAAACATTTTTTAAAATTATGAAAAACAAACGATAAAATTAAGTAAGACACACCGTATAGATTGGTTTGTTTATTGTAGAAATCATCAAACTAAATATGTTTGGTATATTTTTATAATACGACCTTAAAAATAAATGACGAAGGAATGCGAGTATAAAAAAACTCTCTGTTAACAAACTTCTTTCCCAATAAAAAATACTTCAGTTTAATTCACTAAAGAAAAAAAAAAAAGAAAAATATAACGAAAGAAACAAACAATTCGTGAATTCTCAACTCCAGAAACCATATATCCTCCATAAATCGGATTTAACCAGGGGATTCATGACTTTCATTTCGATGTACAGTCGAATGTACGTTGAACGAGAACAGCATGGCTGCTGCACAATCGTATATACAGTTTCATGCACAAAACATATTTTGCAGCGATCGCGGAAATTGCGTGGATGCACCGGAAACGGACCGAAGGGATTTTAGCGACGCAGTAGGTCGCGTACGTCTCGCTAAATTGTTCCTGTTGAATTTCTACCCTGTTGTGGAGGTCGAGATAAAGGATCGGGGGCTGGAAAGACGTTCTTCCCGATTGAGTTTTACGAGGCGTTCACGTCACGTGCAAGTAAAACGATAGTACCTATGGTTACGCTCTGAGAAACTGAAAATGCCTCGTAAAAGCCAGCACGAGAGGAAGATTTTGGGAATAGAGGAGGATGGAAACGCGAAATTCGGCTCGCCTGTGTTTGAAAAAGTTTCCTCCGTGATGGGATTTCTTTTTTCAGGATCCAGCGCTTTAGTTAGATACTTTTAACGAAGTGATCCAGTGTTTCAACGACTGATAGATGAATTTTTTGATGGAAAACCAATCTGATAATTTTTAATGGCTGAAATGAATGATCAACGAATGGAATCTGGCGTTTCATGAAATTTTGCAGATTTTTATCGATATTGGTTTTTGGTTTTGTTAATAGAAATAAGATTTGTTCGTCTACCAACTTCGTTCGCGTCGACTACTAATACACGGAATAATTTTTAAGCAGATGAATTTTTATCAATGAAATACCTATACATTTTTTATATTAACAGTTAGATTATTCTCCTAGGAAAAAATTACACTATAAAAAGGTTCGATTTTGAAACAAACACGACGTAGAGAATAACTATCGTTGCTTGAACTTGTATCTCCATCAAACATATTTTTCAGCTTCTACACAGCGGATGAAGATAAAACGTAACCTATTTTTGTTTTCCAAACACTGAGCTACGCAACAGACAAAATCCCGACAAAACCCGTTCAGTAGTGTTTATGCAATACGAGTACGAACAGACGAACGTACAAGCAGACAAAGATTCCAAAAATTAGTTTTTTGGACTTCATAGCTTACGAGCTGTTGTTTTTTTTTTTTTTTTTTTTAATTTGATGTACAGACACAACACTTTTATTGTTTTATTCTTTATATAGATATAGATTACGTTAAACTGGGAGAAACTTTCTGACAAACTAGAAATTTTGATAAAAATTTCGTGAAAATATTTCCATGAAGTTTACTCATTGTGCTTCCACATTATCACTGTTTGTGAACACTTGATGGCTTCTTGGTAAGTCATAAAGTAGAAATTCAATCGCAAGCTCCTTGCGTTTCGACTCAACCGCAAGGATCTTCGGACGAGGATTTAATTAAACTTTATCCTCTAAGTTTCAGTGTAGTTTTTAAAGAATTTTTAAAAGATCTGGAAGAATATTCCACTTTGCTTTGTCAGACGAGTTTGAGCTTGTTTTTATCATTTTTTGAAACTCGAATAATTACCATTATACTCAGATATAATTAAACTAGCTTCAGTATATGTATATCTCTCTCATGTACGAATACCTTTCTTGTAATAATAATTTATTTGATTTCGACCTCGCGGCCAAGAACCACATCTTCTCACTCATCCTTTGATAATTTATTCTTATATTTTCTTCTATCGTTAACGTAGTTACTTTCTATTCTAAAATTATTGTTTCCGCTAGCAGCCCCCACTGCTAACCCCACTGCTTATTGTACTTTGTAATCTTTGATATTTTCACCATTCCTTTCCTTATCTTTTTCTTTTCCTTATTCTTTCTATCTCCCTTAACCATTTCTCCAACTATTCCGATCTTGTACTCCTTAGGATCTTTTCTACGCTTGTGTTTATTCTTTCTATTCGTGTGCAGCCTTCCACCGGATGTCTTAACGTCACAATATTCCTCTCGCAGATTTTACACATTCCTTTCTATTGTCGACCACCATCGAAAACCTACCTTATATGACTATACTTCTTTTCAATCGGAATTACAAAAATTCGTCTACCTTTTAATTCTTTAAAAAACGTTTTGATATTTTTGAAGTAATTATCAACGCTAAAAAGATACTAATAAATTAGATAGGTTACTTTTCGCGCATTGCTTGCGCCATTACGCCCACACGATAAGATAAAGTGGCACTTTCACGAAGAAAACCAAACGACAGCGGTTTCCTTCAATTAATAGGAAGAAACGACAAGAAATCGTCCGGATAAAATACCAATTAACGGGATTTGTAAACGGAGGACAATGGGTCTAGCAATTAAGTAATTTTCAGAGAATAGGAAGCTATTCTGTCGAGGAAGTGGCGTCTTTTAATTGCTTGTTACGAATGACAGCCAATAAGGAAGCTATAAAAGGACGAAGCAAGGGAAATTGCAGCGAAAAGAAAACGAGGATCGATGAAAGATAAGATCTCTGAAACTACAACTAGACGTAGAACGTCTCCAAAAGAATGCGAAGAAGAGAATCTTTCGATTTCTGAGCGAAACTGGAAAGACAGCGAAAAGTGATTCTTCTGTGACAAAAACTGAACCGAGCATTGTCGAGAATTCTAAGTTAACTTTTAGGATATTTTATTTCATTCTGCTTGCTCCTGTCGTGGCATCGACTAGCTCAGGTAACATTCGCGAGTTCATGTTCTGAACTATTATTAAATATCGAGGAAAAACTTGGATCGGTCGCGAGTTTCTTGTCTGGTTTGATCAACTTTGCCAGAGATTCGGCCGACCAGCCATTAAGAAATGAAACGAGGACGCGCATCTCCGTTTTTCCGACGTCTCGCCAAAGAAAACTTTGTGGGAACAGAAAGAAACTGGAGAGAAAAACGTGAATTCACTATAAGTAACGAAGAAATTATGTAAAAGGAAAGCGATGCACTCTTTTAAAAGCGAATCGCTTGGAGAAATTTTTCTTTGGGGAGTTGCAAAATGCCTCTCCTCGTGTGTGTATATAAAACTGAAAGAACTGATATCAAATTTTAGTAAGAAGCAAAAATTTATTTAAATACAGTTATAAAGACAGCTAATCGCTGCCAATATTGTAAGACACCCTAATAATAATTTACGCAAAAGACACAAGTACGTAGTCCTTTGAAAACGTTTCGATGTCGTCATCAGTTAACCGTGGAATTAATTAATAACTATGAAATAGAAATTTCATATTTCCTATCGAAACGAAATATTGTAACATTCTATTTTATATACCATCTTCTGAACAATCATGATCCCATAGATATAAATATGAAATTAATTAGCAAGATTAACTGTAATATTCTGCACAGGTCCTTCGTCCTACATATTTCTCTTTTATCTACAGTAAATTTCACTCTGCAATTCTTTAACTTCACTCAATTACTTTATAACGAGGACTCGAACTCGAGAAACTTCATTTGCTCTTACGAGAGGGAATGAAGTATTCTATCTCAATTTATCCGTGAGATATAACTTCTCGAAATATCTTCAGTTTTCAGCGGTAACTGAAAGTCACTTATATCCTCTCATACGTCGTAAGAAATCCATTTTCGTTCGTCAAGTATTGTCCGACGACTGTGTAAATTAAATGATAAACCTTACGGACTAAATAGCGAGAGTTTTAAATGCAACAAATGCAAGTTTTCGTTAAAAACGATCCATCGAATTTTGGAGAAAGTCACGATATAAAATACCCATCGAACGAATTCCACAAAATCTACAATTTTACTAGGGAAATATTCAAAAAGGTACGAAACACTGCACATCGAACGTTATTTAAACTTCAAGAGCAAAAAGCAAACTTTCTCGGCGATTGATGCACTGTCCATTGTCTCGTTAAATACGTACATGTACGTATGCGTTTATTTGCACCAACATAGAAGGTATTTATCCGTAACAAGGTAGAAGAGCGTAGTTTACTCGAACACAACCACGCACCGCCGTTTCTATTTCGATACAGATGTACCAACAGCTTTTTGAATTGCTTCTAGCTCGGTTCGAAAGCTAGATTTACGGTGATCGATTACCAGGGAGTAGCGGAGGAAAATTGCTGGCCCCGTGACGGCACTGCACACAAACGAAAATTACCAGCCTCCCACCATTAACCATTAGCTGATTGATATGATAGAAAATAATGGCTAGATTGAGAGAGATTGCAAGTAACCGGAACGTTAAATCACGGCTCTCTGTTTACACTCCCAGGGAAAAATGAGGGACTTTGTAGAATCGCTCTGCCATTTCGCTGAAACGGCGATCTTCTTTGCTTAATGCTACGCGGAAGGATTCGTTTTTCTTCTTTTTAATAGTAAACTCTTGGGGCGATGTAATTTATGTTACAGAGTAATAGAGTAATAAGATAATTGTACATTATCGAACTGGGGAAAGTTACAAGACTGACTTCTAAATTAACGAATTTAAAGAAAAATATCACATTTAAACGTCTTTAAGGTGATTACGTTTCTGCAGAAACTTTCTATAGATAAATAAGAATAAAAAATGAAGAAGCAGAGGAGAATCCCTTAGAAAGGAACTAACGAAACTCGTATCTGAATTTCGTCGGAAGCTGAAAATCTTCATCGAACGAGAATTTCATCTGCCGTTTCTCGTGTAAGCTCGTTACTCAGTTGCCCCCGTACAAGAGACTCCAAATTAAGTGAAAAATGTCGATGAAACGAAGCACAGTGAGAACGGAATCGAATTACGAAATTGTTGAAGCACACACGTCGGAGTTAATACTACGCGACGGTAGATAAAGAAACGTTGATAAAGATACATCGACTGGCCCGACACTATCCTCCTAAGAATAATTTAATGCAACAAACTCGATACACCTCTCGTTCCGAATGTTTCGAATTTAATACCTTCGTATCGAAGATTAGCGATGAAGAATCTAACAACTCTATTTTTCTGATTCATTCTTTTAACCATTTTAACGATTAATTAACGAAGTGTTATCAATCTTTGTTAAGTATCTTTGTTTGATATAATTAATAAAATGAACTATTCTAACGCATTGGACATAATAATACATTATATTTTTATATGTTATCCGAATTTTTATATCTTCAAGTTCTCCATATATGCGAGCAGATCGATACCGTCGCTATGGTATCGATAGAGCTTCAAAAAGGTTTGCAATACATTTTTCACCAACAATTTGCAATGACGTGTTCACACGATATGTTCATAATCGGTTTCTACGAAGGTTTCTACTTTCGCGATTAACTGTACATCCACACGCTTCATTAAATTTCTTTATAATTGAAAATGTAGAGAAAAAAGGAGAGAAAGATCACGAAGTATCGCAAAGTAACTTCAATCGCGTAACGAACCGTGGAAACATTTTTCAGAGTACAGGCTTACCAGATCAAGCAACGATTCGTATGAATAAACCTACAGGGACGCGTCGGCGCCGGTGAAAAACTACTTCCCGAGTTTCTTTCTTCTCCATGCACGCGTTTCCTCCCAAAAGGATCCTTCTTATTCGCGTTCCATTCGTTCCTTTCCACGGTCTCGACTTCTGCGCGTCGTTCTTTCGCTTTCCACTCGGATAATGATCAGTCTTCCACGCCCCCACCGCCTTTTTTCCACCTTGTTTCTCTCCCACTCTTCGTTCTCCTTTTCAAATGAGATTTCTACCTTCTTCTCGCCAAGTTTTATATCCATTTTTACGATGCTCGACTATGTCAGAAAGGAGAAGAAGAAGAAGAAGAAGAAGAAGAAGAAGAAGGAGAAGCATAACGAGTTTGCATAACTAAAAATTGCACAGCGAATAAGGAAAGAAAGAAACGGATGCGTTGGTGTCTATTTAGCGAAATGGGGTATTTGTTTGGCGAAAACGGGACAGAGGCCGTCGTCGAGGGACCATTTTCATGCGAAATTCCGCGTGTCTGGCAATCTGTAACGTCGTTCCCGTCATTCTTCTCGTCCCCTTACCTTTATCTCCCATGCAATAAGTCCCCTGTCTCGTTAAGATATTTCTTATTTCATCCTCTCTTTTTGTTTTGACCATTTTTCCCTTTGGACATCTTCATTTCTTACATTCCAGCGAGAAACGGTTAATCAACCCAGTAATACTCTAGTCCTCCATTTTATTCCTGTTTTTCTCCGCGTTTGTCGTCTCTTAACTCGCCAAGAAAATGAGGAAAACGAAAGGAACCAAGGTAGAGCAAAGCAAGATGGCGAAACAGGCTGATGAGTCGTTAATTGGAATAACGTGGCGACAAATATTTATTCGAGCGTGTAAGATATATTTTTCTTCCTGTTTTTTTTTCCTTGCTATTCTCGCGATTCCAGTGGATACTGTAGTATTATGACTCCTTTTTCTTCGCTTTGCGTTGTTATTATGCCACCTTCCTCGCCATCTGTCCCTTTCACACAAGATAACTAAGAGTAAGAGTCCTTTTTTCCCAGGAAACGATGCCTTCACAGCTGTGTCTGCGTGCCACTCTAATCGAAGAATATAACAGGTTATTGTGCCGCGTGTATTCGCTGAAAGCGAAACCTTGCGTGGCTATTTTTTCAAATCATTGATAACGCAATTCATCGAATGAAGATATTTTACCAAAAAGAGTTAAATTGATATACTACAACGTGACAAAGTTCCACCAACTAAAATTGGAATATTTCGCTTGCTGATTTACTATACTCGTATACTAACATTAGTATAGTACGAAAAACACTCGGGCTCACTATCAATTTAATACGAGATTTTCAATTGTATTTTGTTCGTTTCTTCGAATTACTAAAAAGTAGTAAAGTAGAAAATAGCTGTTGCGATTCGCGGAATTCGAACGGAAGAATGTCCAGCTGCGCCGAAAGTCGCAAGAAGTACGCAATCAACGCGGTCGAGGTGGATTTCTCATCAAAAACTCGCGGTATTATCTATGCAAGCGGGTTTTCGGCGTGTTGGCTTTCGCGAAATTAACCCAACGTCGTCTAATTAGGATTATCTATGGCCATCCCGTGAATTTACACTGCGAAACGTCCAATTAAGGCGGCACGATAGACAATGGGATTGCACAGTCGCGAAATTACGTTGCCAAGGACGGTCCCATGCAAATAGCCTTATGTATTCCCAACGATGTACGTACTCGCGAGCGCACACGAGACGAAACCAGCGCTACGCTCGCGGAAATTGGAAAAAGAACAGGGTGAGAGCGTCTTGGTTGAAGGATAGCGTAAGAGGGTCGATGTAGGGCCGGTCGTTGTCCGCCGGAAAGAAGAAGAATAGCGTGGAATTTGTGATAATGCAAGCACGAAAGACCCGTTGTACAGGATTATTCGGTTGAAAGGCCAGCCACGAGGAGACCATCGCCGTCGTGAATTAATTTCGTGATTAATTGCTCTAGTCTTTTTTTTCTTTTTTGTTTCTTGTTCAAGTTAGATTGGTTAGAGTCAACGTTATAAATAGTTGGTGAATCGAGTTATGTATTTAAGTCAGACATCATAACTGTTATAAGAGAAATTTGACAAGTTATGGTATAAAATTTAATATATCTAGCTTAAAAATTATGGTTGCGAATAACCGTTATAAACGATAAAGGTTCTTTCAATTTTTCGGTAATCATTATCGATGGCAAACATTTGTTATGGTTACGTTTATTGTTGCTGGTAAGCACAATTAGATTTCCGATAAAAATAATTGTTATCTCGAATGTCTAATTTAAGCTTGTTCTACTCTATTTTGTATTTATCTTCTGCCTTTGTTTTCTAAATCTTCGTATTTTTAAATATTTACTCTAATTAAAAAAACACGCGCGAAAGGCAATAACATATTGATCGAGAAATCACACGTCTCGCATTGAGATTTAACGTTGCTCCGTGTCGTTTCCGCTTCCTGCGTGGCGCAACTTCGAAATTTGTTCGGGAACCGTGCCACGGAAACGGCAACTTTCTTCCTAGAGTACCAAAACTTTCACAATGTATTATTTCGATTTACAACGTTTTGACGGGGCCCGGGCTATGTATTAAACGCGTAAAGTTCAATTTCAAATGGCGGCGTCACGGAACCATCGCAATTTTCACGTGATATCCTTCCATGGCTGGAAAAGGAATACCTCAGGCATTCCGAAACTTTTTTTTCTCAACGTTGGAAACGAACTTCCACGACAGCCAGGAAATAGTCTCATCTTTTATCGGGTAAATGAAACCTGTTTGCATTTTATTCACGCGCCATCATCAGTTTTTCGCCTGTCTGATAGGACTACGCTTGCTTTCTAGATAACCGACGTGCGGGAATAGAATTACAGGGGTCTTGCAAACTTAATTACGCCGGCTGATTCCATTAGCAAAGTCTTTGTGCAACGCTTTCGATCCACGGATTAGATAAATAAATAAGTTAACGCACGCTCGACGAACGAAAAGTGATCGAAAATCAACAGCCTCGAGATAAATCAACTTGTTAAAACAATAACTATGATAATAATAATAATAATAATAATAATAATAATAATAATAATAATAATAATAGCCAGTCTTTCTAGTAGTTGTGGATATGTAGTAATCGACATTTAATTAAGTATTGCTACCAGGACTTGATTTAATGACCTTATTAATGCACGTGGTAGCGAATTGAATATCGTAAACTTAAATGACTGGATTGAAAATAGAACGAGGAGAAATGTGTCATTCCTAATTATAATTTTACGCCAAGCCTCAATCTTAAGTTAATTTTTCATTGTAACATAAATTTTACTCTGCCTTTAGTCTAAACTTTATTCTATCTTTTGCAAGAAAATCCGATTTGCACGAATCCAGATATTTTGAAAATCTATAGATCTCTATTGTCGAGAGTTATTAAATGATAGTCTTCAGAAGTCAAGCGTAGAAGAAAACAACCCTCTCACAAAAAAGAAACACCCTATACAATTTCCTTCAGAAGTGACAAAAGTTAGGGTAATATCGTACCATCGAGTGGTATAGTTTCATGGTATAATTTCATCGGCCACAAATCCTACTTCGAAACGTCCAAGTATTCGATCACGACGATAGCAACTACCCTCGTCAGTAGTCCTTCTCACCTCTCCACTAACAGACTCTGCTCCTTGCTGGGATCCTCGATCTTCCCTGTCTCGTGAGGATTCTCATCTCGATGTGGATCGACTCGAAGCAGTCTGCGATCAGTAAAATCGAGTAGCCTTATCGATAGGAAGGAAGGAAGTACGAAGAAGTCCTCGGACATTTTCTAAATTCAATTGCACGTATCGAGTTTTTCCAATTGATGCGTGTTAGAAAATTTAGAAGAAGCGAAGATACTCGAACGCTGGATTTTTCTAAAAGTGACTCTACAGCTTGTCATTGTTTCACTTGGTACAGAAATTTGAAAGAAAGGAAAATAAAAGTTTTTCAGAGTACGAGGAATATTTAAGATCAGAGAATGACAGAAATACTTTTTATAGGAAACGTTCCTGGTTATAGGTAGAAAAATTTCCGACGAAGAGATCGGCGAAGAAACTTGTGCCTTTATTAGATTTTCTGAAATGAACATTTCACAGGTCTGCTCGCCGCATGAAAATTCCACGTTATCTTAAGTACAACTAAAGACACGCAACTACGAAACTTCAGAACTGCAAGTTGGGGAGCGCTGCAAATCAGACACTCAGCGTGTTTTAGGTTTAACTTATAAGCAAGTCGACATTCAGCCGCGTCGAGTAATTTCTCGAAAACAGACTGACAAGTTTCCAAGCTTGTCAACTAAATTGCAATGGAAATTTATATCGAGTTACCATCGTTGAAGAATTCGTTTCCACGATTCACTCGAAAAAATACATTTTTTTAAAGAAAATAAAAAACGTTTCAATCTCGAATTTACTTTATATACATATCCATATAATAAATAATTATTTTTAAGGTGCAAGCGAGACTTCAAACACGACATCATCAATGTATCACTTACCAATCTTTTATAGGGCAATCTTCTGTCAAAGTACGCTACAAACTATAAAGTTCTGTAGACATTCTCGATAGTTAATTTGCTGTCACTCGGAGTTTCTTCGTAAAAGAACGATCCACGCCATACGTAGAACTCTACTTAGCGATCCAGACATAAGATTCTGAACGTCGATCATCGTTAACGTGATAAGACGCTTTCACTTAACTTAATCCACGCTGGTAACGAGGATTAAGGTGAACTGGTTCGTTAGAGCCGAATAATGCTGCGCTATTGAAGAAGATTTAGGATGGATCGGATGCATTATGCATCCAGAACCTGCTCGAAAGAGTGCATCAGCCTTGTGACTTGGATCGAAGGCATTAAAGCCGCAAATAAATTTCGTCTTCGCTCGAATATTATATCTCCGTTTGTTTTGCTTCTTTCTTATTCGCGAATTATCTACTTTATACTGTTGCCAGAATTTTCATGAAAATATCGCATTGCCGTTTGAACTTTAAATTAATGAAAAGGAGTAGACTTCCTCACACGATGTTCGTGGAAGTTATTAACGAAGTATATCAATTTTCTAACGATCTTAAAGCGTAATTACGGGATAGTTGTAAAACATCAGCACGTATTTCAACTATTTTATGGTAACTAAGTTCTGATTAATTTTGTATACCTGTTGGAATCCACGAAAGTTGTTCGCAACTTAATTAGTACATGAACGAATGCTTGCTCGTTATAAAATTGAAACTCCCGTAATTCTCCGATAGAGCGACTTTGTTTTCGACATGTAAAAATCGTTCGCTCTAGAAAATTGCGTCTCGAATTTTTAAACCTTAAAAAAAATTTTATTCTAGAAACAGTTGGGCGTTCGAAATTCTCGGTCGTAATAATACTCTGAAAAGTGATCTAACGTGAAAAAGGTCGCGTTTCGTTTGGACGCTCCAACAATCCCCTTGTCCAGGGATAAATCAAAAGTAACAAGCAAACAAATTTCGCGCGAAAAGGGCGAAGTTATGCAAGCGTAACGAGGGAGGCGCGTCCCAGCGCAAGTTAACGTGGCGAAGTAATTCAGGCAGATGTAAAAAGTGACTCTGACCAGATCGACTCCGCCAGAAACTAAGCAAAGTGGAAATGGGCTGTGAGAGAGGTCAGCAAATGAGACTCGCAACTCGTAAATGAGTTCTCTGACTTTTTCTGAATAATTACTGCATACTTTGCCTTTTCTACGGCAAACGACGAATTAATACTCTGCCACAGATTTAAGGTGGACGTACTAATCAGTGCATACGTAAGATACATCTTCGAGAAAAACTTCTATCTAAGTTTTAACTTTTACTCGACAAACCTTGCCCAAAAATTATGAAATACGCTCGTTTTCTGAACATTTCTGGATAATATATTAGGCGTATGCGAAAGTTTGAGTGTTTTTCATAAGCGTTCCTATATAATTACTTTTTATCTCACCGGTTTGCGCGACTGTTTGGGTGGTACTGATCTATCTGAAACGTCAACTTCATGACTCACAATAACCGCGCGAAAAGAAGAGTAAGAACGACGAATGACGACGACAACGCTATCGCTGAGAAGTTCTTCCACACGCAGAGTACTCTGCACAATTGACACCGAGAAATTATCACTTATTCCGGTTATTGATAAGCATTCTTTAGTCGGATAACACCTATAGCACCAAATACGAAAATGTATCGATATGATTTCTTGGCGACGGAATCAAAAACTCGACAGACAGTAACGCATATATGGAATATGCATAAATAAAAGAAATTTGCAGAAAAAAGGAAACGCTAAAACTTTGTTGCGTACAGCTAGTAAGATAATTTCTATAATTAACTATGAAATTTAGATTTTTAATTGAAATTTTCATTCTTCACTTTACGTTTCGTTCATAAAACTGCAGATATAATTTTAAAGGGATTTCGCATGTTACGTGCTTACGAGATTCGTAAATTTTTTAGCAATGTCCGCGCCAACGACAAAACAGAATCTAATCGAGAATCAAGTTTCAAAGCGTTCAGCCTGAAACACGGTTCAACGAGATTCCATTTGCCGCACGAAATCAAACGCGAGCCATTTTTCAAACAGGATTGCACGGAACCAGTTTGCGGTTTATATTTATGCGTTTACATGAAATCGACTGTAAGTCAGCTCAATTTTGTGCATGGTAAACCCACAGCGAACGAGTAACAGGAAATACAAAAGCAGCTTACACGAGCTTAAAGTGATTGAACTGCAACATACGAGAAATAAACGGGGTAGGATTTCCGTGCAGTAGATAAGCTCGGCGTTGGTCAGACAACGCCAGCTTTCATGGATATGTTTTTTTTAATTAAATGCAGAGACACGCATCGACTTATTGGAGTACGATTACTTGATTAGATTTCTCTGTGACTTAAAATTATACATAAAGCACCTAATTTCGCATGAAAAAAAGAGTTCGTCTAATTATAATTTTTTCGATTCTGAATTTGGAATATCGCGTTGTAGGTTATCCACTAGAGTTCAGCTTCAGTTAGGTTTATTCTTAGTTACTGTATCCTGGTATTTAGTCAGAAACGAACCGTATTATTAATAAATCACGAAATCAATATCAATATTTCCAAAACATAAAATAACTAGTGCTATATTGTATAAATAAAAAAACACGGTCCGATTCTATGATGAAAAAGCAATAAAGAATGATTCGATTAACAAACGTAGTCCCATTTGTCTCCAATCAACGAAATTACTAGAAAAAAACTCGATGAAATATCGCCTGAAGTCACAATGTGAAATACAACGGACGAAATGATGAACATGATGAAAATTCCAATCCCCAAAAACTAGCCCCGTGGAAATCAGCCTTATAAATCTACCAGTTGCGATGGAACAATTGTGTCAGAGAAGTAAATAAACCATAGAGAATAGATTACATGTTGCACGTGTAACGGCATGTACACTAAACAACACGTTAACGAGAACGCTAATTTTTTCGCGTATTTGTCTCGCGTGGTGTACTCGCGCGCCAATTCTTCAAGTACGAAATGGCGCGGTTCCCGGAAATTTCAGTCCATCTACTATTTGTACGAATTTTACGATTGCCAACCTGCCCACTAGCTTTGCTATACTAAATCCTTGTATATTGTATGGAGTGGGAAATGTATGATGGATTTGAACAAACAGGTTTTGGAAGAGCATTGTGCAGTAAAATTCTGGTATTTAAATGTCAAAACGATTAAACTGATTAAAATAATTTTTCTTTTCAGAATTTATATTAAATCCTTCGCGAAATAAAAAGTTTGAACTTTTTCAAAAAAGAAAATCTCAGGCGATATATTTCGACATTTCTAAACCTAGTCGATAACTATAAAAAGTATTCGAGTAGGAATATTTATTGCACTACTAAAGTGACAAATTAAATTTGTCGTGTAAATTTGAAGTGTAAATAACTGTAAAATGTAAAAATCGTGTAACACAAGACAAACGAGTTATTAGTTTCGAGAGAGAAAAAATTGTATCCGAATTAACGAAAAACCAATTTTGTTCGATTCCGATACGGTATCGGTAGTTCACTTTGGAGGGAAAGTACATGTAATAAGAGATGGCCAATACAAGATCGAACCGTAACAAGTTTCCAAATAACAGTATCAAGGTTCGGTCCGTGAAATCTTCCCGGGTCAGCAGAAAGAATCGTAATGAAATCGATGTCGAGTAGTTTCCATTTCTCTGACAAACTTTCTATCCCTCATTGCCTCCGGAAATCTAATTTCCGCCGATAGAATTCTGCCTACGATTCATTTAAATAGAAACACCAATGGAATGAATTATTTCCAATTATTCTTTCACCCTTGTTCCAGAGAAAATTGCGAACATCCGTCTGACAGTACTGACATTTTAGAATTAAGTGCTTCGATGCCTCTATTGTCGTAACATTTCGGGATTTGCTACTTAGCCAGTTAGTTTCGTTACACATTCAAATGCATCGTTTTTGTTTCACAATGTTTCATATGAAATTATACGTAAAAATATTGAATATTTTTACTACTGAATTATTTAATATTATTATCGGAACTATTATCGAAAAGAATGCGAGATTAATTCACAATCTTTTTTAGAATTTTTTGTAAATTTCTTAGCGATTTGAATGATAAGATTATAAAAATTGATGGTAACTTTAAGTGATTTTATACGTCACGTAAATTGTATATTTTCCAGATCGTCGAAAATCTATCCAGAGAAGTTTCACTCGTTAACCGCTTTACATTTCCAAATTGGGAACGAATCGAAGGAGGGAAGAGGTCGAGATCGATGTTCATAACAGACTTTACTCTGGTTTTTAAGCGAGGTTCGTCCAGCGACCCGATAAAAGCTACGTAAATACAGATGCAAGCTAGAGCTCGCTGCATGCTTCCACTTCACTTGCAAGCCGTGCTTCCAGCATCGACCCGCCTACCATAGGTAATACATAGTTCCGCATAGTGTAAGCCGCGGTGCGTGCGAAACTAGCGTAATTAATATTTACGCTACGTTACGTCGAAGACTGCAAGATAAATCTTTGCAGATTCGTAAACATGGAGATGCTTACGAATTGTACTTGTTAGAAACTTTTGTTGCATCGTCAAACCGATAAATTAAACAAGATAAAGTCACGAAATTTCAGACGAAATGAGCAGAAATAACTGTGAGAAGAAATAGAAATTATGAAACTATTCATATCTGTAATTGCAGGTAATTTCGAGAAGTGTAAGACGTTTCTGAAGTTGGAATTTTTAGATCGACGATTACCACATCGAGAATATTGTAAAATAGGAAGTGACTCGAGATCGTTGTTCGGCAAAAAATTCTGATTTTAATGAAACGACTTACAAGTTGAAAGAACAATGCTTTATCGATTCCTTCGTTCCTTAATGCTCGGACATCTGTAGGTTTTATGAATAACTCGAGTGCTTAAGAGGATTTACAATTTCGAAAGGGATAATCCTCTTGATGGGAAGTTTCACGAGAAGACAATTCAAGAATAAAGGGAATCAGGAATGAAACAAAATAAGAAAATGCAATAAGAATAAAATACCTTTGTAAGTGACGTCGTTTCAAAGAATCTGAAATTTCCCAGCAATTTTATAAGTCTTTCATATGATATCGTAACTTAATAATCCGTTGTAAAATCCAAAGAACTAAATGAACCAACCGTCGGACCCTTCATAGACCAATTATAATTATAAAACCAACCCTTATCCTTCCTTGAAGAAAAAAATTAAAAATCTTCCCTTCGATTCAATAGCGAATCAGATTTTTCTTTCGAGTTCAACAGTGACGGATCGATTTCAGTGTCAAAAACGAGTCATTAGGATCGCCGAAACTTATTCAGAGAAAGGAGGGTCAGAAAGGACGGTGACTACCGGATTTCTGGTTTTCAGAGTAGACTCTCACGTGGACTCTATTCGAGGATGAATATATCTTCACAGATACGGAACGCAGTGGCCATTTTCACGAGCGTTGGCAAACATCTAGACTATTTTAGACGGAAGGGACCAGGGACCCGGAGGAAGTAGAATGAGCTACAATAGGACCCAGCGAATGGATTTCCATGCTGCATACAATGGGACGCACGCGGCGATCGTTATGCATTCGCGGCGCGATTTGGCCGCCATGCCAACTTATTTCTTCCGGCCACCAACTGTTCGAAAGCTTCTCCTCAGGATGGAGGTTCGCTGTCTCTCGCTCTTTGTAGCTTGACAGCGTGCTTTGAGAAAATTTTTACGTCTGACACTTAGTTCGTGATATTGCGAACATAATAGTTAAGACATAACGAATTAGATGTTTTATCGTTAACGATGCTCGATGTTTAACTATTTGTCGTGTCAAATATCTTCAAGTTATTTAATTGTTATCTTAGAAGTTTTTCAAATTCTATTCGAACGTCTGTTGTTGATTTGTCTGTATCTTTCCTCTTATTTCCATACCCATAAACATGTATTGTATAATCAATATGATATTCGAGTAAGATAAGTAATTTAAAACATGATCGCAAATTTAATTTTATTAAACAGCAAATGTAAATGAAAGGTATTGATAAAGGTGTTCTTGACGAGATTGATTACGTTATATTTCTGCATAAACCGAAGGATTAAAACACACCAATTCCAGCAATTTTAAACTGACGCAAGATCGTCCTCCGTCCAATTACGGCGGACCATATGGAATTTACGAAGGCAGCTTATTAAATTAATTTTACAAAATAAACTACAAAACGGAGATAAAACTGAGGCTATAATGAATTATTAAATAATACGTACGATAATGAATAAATTTACTTCCGATCGTGTTTATCAATCGACATCTACTGTTGATTAAATTACATATACGTAGAACTGTTTAACGAGTGTAATTTATTCAGAGCATGAAAATAATTTTTTCAGTTCAAGTGAATTTCGAATCTCTTTCGAAGCTTCCTGCAACTATTTTTGAAGTTATGGAAACTTTGGGAACTTTTCTAAAATTCCTTTGTCTTTAAACTCCCCTTTCTCGGAGACTTTTTCCAAATCCTAATATTCCAACAAACTTTTCTACAGTTTCTAGATCTTTTTTCTATCACCTACCTATAATACTTCGAAACTGTTGCAAAGGTCTCACAAATTTTGCTTACACCTTTATCAAACTTGTTCACATATTTCCAAACTCTTTTCAAACTTCGCTCCTATCGTCACCAACATGTTCTCAAACTTTCATCAAGAATTTTTCAAAATTTCCTCATACTTTCTTCCTGTCAAAAATTTACTTTCCACACCTTACTTCTTCGTCATTTTCAAAATTTCACAGAAACTCGACACAGAAAATCATCTCTATAAACTCTCATAATATCGATACCAAAACCGAATGAACTCGCAGAACGCAGATTAAGATTTATTGTTTATTTGTACAGTTTTCGATTCGTCCAAGAATTAAATTACGGCTGTCATTTCGCGCAATGAAAATTCGAGCTTCGCGAATCAATGCTCAACTAAAGTACACTCCATTCGATATAACTGTGTGTTTGAGTTTGCCACGCTGTGTCTCGATTGAGAACCGAGAGTCGCGATTGCTACTCGCAAATAATTCCGCGCCGTTTGTGCGTTTCAGCTTTTGCTTTATTTAGAGCCACCCTGTTTGAATTTTCGTTCAACGTTCAAACGGATGGGTCTCATCTTTGCCGTGCTTGCTTGCTCGTTCGAATATTGTACCCCGCATTCCAAAGATAATATCTTTCGGACCGATATTCCACGTAGCCGTTTCTCGTTCGAGGAATCCTACGCTACATCGTAAACTTTGATTTCGTTTCGCCCAGTTGCCGTTGTGTCGAATGCCTTGTTCTAGACTCTAAGAGGTTGTTCTGAATTTGAAAAAATCTGAGAAGATTCTGGGATACCTGTCGACGTCTCTACGATAGCGTACAATCGTTCGTTAAATCGAACGCTTTGATAGATGAAACTCTTCTGGAATTAATCGTAAAACTCAAATAAATTTGAAAAAAAATCGATAAATTTCGAACTTGAAGTTACGTACCTGCAATTTTTACAAGCAAAGTTGTTGATTTCGAGATTCCCAAAATATGGTCTGAAACATCACTGACTTTTCACTTTCTTTTACATATCGTTCTGCTAAATTAAAATTACCTAATCGTTCGATATTACTAAAACTTCGATTCTAAGGAGCCGAAATAAACAAATTATTAGAACTTATTCTTCCCCAGTTTCTGTTTTCTATCTTCGAATTCCTGCTCGTTATACGTATATTGAGCGTTGATCACGTTGGCACGTTAATCTACACGTTTCATTTTATTATAACGCTTAACAAATGTTTAAGGAGTAAACTAGTTTGTGAAAGAAAATCTAACCGGAAAATATTTCCTTTGATAGAGTTCTGGCAAAGGAACTCGATTCAGAAAGGAGACCCGACACGGCCAGAGTCAGCGATATATTAAATGACAGCCGGTCAGGGAAACAGGCTTCGATCTATCGTTTTGCATACGAGAGCGATTTGGTCTCCTCGCCGACTTATTTCTTTCGGTCGTGACTGGTTTCGCCTCGACCGGCTGCCGACTAAAATTGCTTTTCTATTTTCCGAGTAACTCATTATCTCGGCAATATATGTACATTTCAGCATTTTGCTCCAGCTATCTTTACCAAAAGCGTGCCTTTTTAAAGTGCAATAACTCGCGTGTGCGGAACGAACGCAAACGATGACCTCAAAGTAACGAATTCAACGTTGCTAATCTTCGGCCTCATTTACATCGTTTATTATTCGCGATCAAAGGATAATAAAGCGGAAATAAATTAGCGAAGATGCTGGGGAATGGAAGAGAAGAGAGATGTATAGTTCCTTTCACATGTTATAACATTCTTCCTTATCTATTACTATGTTTCAAAAGATTTCTACAAAAATACACAAATAAAGGCACTGTGTGTCCGCAAAATATCGAAAGTAAAATTTAGAACGTCATGAAAATTGATTCCTAACTATTTTCAACGAGATCGATCACCATCTCGTTACCTGCACAAAAAACGAAAGTACCCCGATTCAATTAACTGCACGATATAAAAAGTCTTCCTATAAATTAGATTTGTAACACATGTACATAAGTTTTTTATATGTTTTAAAGTTAGACGTATGTTTTCTAACCTCTTCGGAATTTTTATAAGAATTCTGCACAATATTACGACATTACTATGTCAGTACATATCCTTACTACACACATTTACATTCAAATGTTTTTATCGAAAGGGAAAAGAAGAAAAATAATTTGGAGAAAACGAGGAAGAAAGAGTCTCACGTCCGAGGATCGAGGAGCCTCGAGGACACTCGGTCTTCCACCTTGTAGAGTCAAGAAAAACTCACCTCCTCACGGGTCGCTCTTAAATAACCTACTCAATTATTTATTTCTGGGTTTCTCCAGTCCGGCAGCGGCCATCTCCTACCATTTGTGAGATCCTCCTTTTGTTCTCGGCAACGAGCAACCGGCCGTGCACGTAATTTAGTCCCGGCGAGACGTATACCAGGGGATAGGTGGAAAAAGCGTAATGAAAAAGTATGCGGCAGAGCTGGCGGCCTGCAACCGGCCGATTTCCGGGCCTTGAAACGTCGAGACGCCGATATTTTTCAATTACCAAGCAGCCGACGCACAGTTTATTTAGTTTGCGTACGATCGTACATGCTCTCGAATGAAAACAGCGTCGTCAGAGCTGATCCAACCGTTGAAAAACACGTGTAACTTTGAAATATATTATCGTTCGTTGCGTTTTCTATTATGCAATGCAACTCGTTTGCTTTTTTCTTTTCCTGTACTTTCTTTTCTAATGAATATGCAGTTAGCAAGAATAGAACAATACATTGAAGACAAACAGAAGAAATATATACAGAGGACAATTGTATAGTAGCAACTGGAATATAATGCCAACCAAAATTTGTTGTTGCTTTTTTAAACCAGATATTAGTATTTTATTTGAATAAACAAACAAATATAACAATTCTGTGTAACATATTTCGAAACCATGCTATTTATTCCATTGTTTTCGTGCACGTAAAAACGTACACGTTGATATTCCGAACGAAAAAAGTTCTTTTCTAGATTTTGTTTTTCGGATAAGGAAATGATTTTTCTCTATTGCCTATTCTAATCTATTAAGCGTAATTACCAATCCACTTTCGCAACTTCCTTCGTACATTATTGTATATATTGTAATCCGAAACGTTTCCACGTGTTTGTCGCCCAGTAGCGACTAATAAAAGTCGTCGATCATTACAGATCATTACAGATTTTTATCTTTGAGTTCAATCTATCGACAACTGCAATTAAATTAGGAGAGGTTCATTTAATTTTTCTCTTAGCTTCTCCGCAGGAAAATATCTAAAATTTCAAAGCAGAAAGAAGAGAAATGTGGCCAGAAGCCACATGAATGTTACTTTGAAGTTACTCCTGGAAAATAAAATGATCGAGAGAGAGGCCGCAAAGGCTTTCAATGTTCTAAACGCTGGGCATGCGTCGAATGAACAGACTCTCCCCTAGCTGAGAACAATTTAGATTAAGACGTTTGTATTACAGTAAGATGTTTTGCGAGAAACGAACAATGTTACTCGAGTTGTTACGTGAATACATTAATCCGCATAATTGATATTCTTAATATTTTTTTTTATATTCGCGAAACGTAAAGGATATTACATTTTTCTCTCGAACTCGGTTCCCTTTTTATCCATTTAAACTTTTACAACCGCAATGAAAGCGACTCTCGAACAGGGCAGCAGAAAATTGCGCATAAAGCTGGTGTCTTGACGGAATTATTGGCTTAATGTCGCAAAATGGAGAGTAGAAGAAGGATCATCTGCCTGCATTAAACAACGCTAACAACCGCTTCGCAACGATAACTTGCAACAGTGGAACACGAAGTACATAGGTCCTCGCGTAACAGACTCGAGAATTACGGTACGAACAATAAAAACTGTTCTTAGCAATGGCGAAATTACCGCTGGACGAGTCGTGTTCATAACTTCTCGTTAACCGAGTCAGCCATCTCTTTCTTTCCGTTCAGTCCCTCTCTGGCTAAATCCGCGTGTATCATTGCCAATTTTCTTTTCTCGTTGCGACGTCGCAAGGTAAAGAGGCGCGAGTCGACCTTAGAAAGAAAGAAGAAGGCAGAGAGAAAAGGAGAGATGTTGGTAATGGGACGAGCAACTTGTCATTCAAGAGAGAAAGTCTGCATGGCAAGCTCTACGCGATCCTATCACATGGCTGCAATAATAAACAATTCCGAGAGTGGTAAACGTTATGAAACTCGAGTGAAGAAGATTGCTTTCGGTTGTCGCATCGCGTAAACGATGAATGTAATCGTAACTTTGATTATAACGTAAGGGTAGTGAATATTACACTTTTATGCTGATGCAAGGCTATTTGAAGATTGAAGAAGGTTTAAGCTTTCGAGGGAGAAATTCAGAAAAAGTTTGAAAGCTTCGAGTTTTACGATAGACAGATACAATGAAAATTTTATTTTTACAATCGCAATATCTAAACCTTCCTTCTCTCTTTACGCCTCGGAAAATTTGAGAAATCTAATACGACAAAGACGTAGAATCTCACGATGCTGTATAATTGAAACAAGCAAAAGGACACGATGCCCCTGTGTACGCGAAGCACGAAACAGATTTCAATTCTTCATTATTAGGTATTGAAAGGTAAGGTTAATCTTGTAAAAGCCCCCACTCCGCAAAAACTTCGCTTATCTCCTATCAATTATGATTGCATTAATTAGCAGAAGATCTCGAGAAAGTGTCTGATTAAATTAAGCACGACTTCGAGTCAATTATTTCACGGTGCAATTTCAATGAAAGTTTCGCGCCTTGTACTCTATTGTAATCGAATAATACCAACGAACATCTACGTTTTCTATGCGTCGATCGAACGATATTAATTGGCCAAGAAAAGAAAGAGGAGTTAAGAAAATAAAAAGAAATAAATCGTAATTTCATTTGAACTCATCCTCTCGTGACGATTCGCGGTTTGGTCTTTTTCAGCAGAAAATTCCATGTTTCTTTCTGGCCACCTCGCATATTTCTACTGTACTGCGGCAACCGCTGTTCCCTTGGCACGATGTAATTGAAATTAAAAAAAAAAAAAGAAGAAGGAGAAAAGAGAAAGAAAGAGAGAGATACAGAACGAAAGAACGACGCGAGAAGATGGAACGAGTGGTACGGAAATTCGCAATTTTCTAGACGAACTCGCGTTTATTCCACGCTACGTCGAAACGTATATTGAAATTCAAAACAGTCGCGGCCATGAAACGAGTTTGTATAGATATCACGTAATTAACTATGGTATGTCGGTTTCGAGTTTTTGTCCGTTGTTCGTTTCTGCGTGAATTCCTCCACTTGTTTTTGCGGTAACTGGTTCGAAGAATGCTTGCATTCTGTATTTATATAAACGAAGTCCCCACACAGTGGAAATGTTTATTGGATTTAAATTTTAAATTTCCGATGTGGCGTTTCTTTCATAGTTGACTATTGCGTTAATTATGAACGTAATTATGCTATTAAATTTATTGAATTTGTTTGTTACACTATGGAAATGAAGTATTATTCCGATTACCATACCGATTCCGCTTTATTAATTTTTAATTTAATTTCATGTCGCCATGGACATATACAGTTGTCTACATAAGTGATCAAACACTCTTTAAAACAGAGTATCTTTTTTAAAATTGAAACAAACGGCTCGAGTTCTTTTCACAAGTTACAAGTTGCAAAATGATGAGTAAAAAAGTTTTAAAAGTCTCTCGCGTTATCTAGTAAACTAATCCTTCTAACTTCTCAGAAAGAAACTGAAAGAGCTATTCTGCTCTTAACGATGCTCGATCGGTTATGCGAGTAACTACAAATCGCAGACGCGAGCTCACCAATAAAACAATTTCTCCACCTTTCCACTTTTCTTCAAATATCCGAAGATTCCTCGGGAAACTGACTATTCCACGATGGAAAGTCACTCGTATCGATTTTTAAGGCTTCGTCGCCGCTCCTTTTCCGAACACTCGTACGTTTTATTTACGAAAAGACCCTTTCGAGTTTGTTTTGCATAATTGAGGGAGTTGCTGGAGGAGCAGCGATAAACCCGTGTCCCGGTGACGAAGCGGGGATTCGTCTTTGAGCCTTAGCCGAGCCGTGAAATCAATTAAACGATCTGTTACAGATAAACTTTCTCTTCCTGTGACTTAATGAATATGTCGGTAGCTAGCTGATTGAATATTCACGAATCGTGCGGTCGCGGAAACGGGACCTTTTCAGGTGAATTTGTTCATTAATCGAGGTCGAGGTTGAATACATTTCGCTAGGTAGAAAGTATCGACGAGTGATAAGGGAGAGCATGCAAATTTTTAAATTATCACGCCTCCAAATTTTCTAATCTTCCGACTCGCAAATCTCTAAATTTATTAATTTTCAGTCACTCGAATCTTACAATCCCTGAATCCTCAAATTTTCAATTTTTTCATTTAGTAACTTTGAAACATTTAAACCGCGAAATTCTTCGTTTAGAAATAAAACGCGTTTCCTTCGTGACCTAACCCAAAAAGAGAATAAGCAAAATGTTGCTGTGAAAATCCCTTGCTACATTATGTACCCTAACCCACGCAAACGCTCAGTCTCATAAAACACAGAACACCGTATCTACCCTCGTTTCACCGCACGCTTCCAACTTCCCATCCCATATTACACTCCAAAAACCACGTTCTAGCACTTCACTGTCTCCATCCAAAAAACTTGACTTCGTCAAAATTTCATCGACTCGCTAATCGAGGTGGAACATTAGCGCGACCGTCGATTGGCTTAACGGTATGCAACGGGCTGCAAATCAGGGCCACCTGTTCGCCGACAGCAGCGTACTCTCTTCGCTACTTCTGTTTGAAACCGTTTGGCTTAGTTTGAGGCAGCGGTGTCCTGCGCCAATGGCCGTTCGCGAACTTCGCCCACGTGTCCTGATAATGTCGGTTAATATCATGTAAATTGTAATTAATATTCATGGAGTTAATTCGCCGCCGCCTGCGAGCACCGCCACGAGCCACCCAACTTTTACCGAGAATTTACGATCGCCGCGGAACATATTTCGGTAGGGGACCCCACCGGTTCTGATCGTCGCGCAGATAAACCTACGTACCCAGTAGGCTCCCTGCTTTGCAAAATAAATCGTCCGGTCGAGCAACGAGATTTATGGCGGAATTATGAAGAACGATCCCACACGACGCTTCGTGGAATCCACTTCGAAAGCGATAAATCGCCCGGTGGTTTTTGATGTTTCGTCAAATCTCGATATAGACGATTCTATACCTTTCCGACTGTGATGTACGGATCTCACGTACCACGAGGACGTTTCCTGTTCGCCGATTGACGCCTCGATATTATGGAATGGGAACTGTTTCGCTATAGATAAACGTCTAAATCTTCCTTCTCTATCTTTTATTTCCTTTTCTCGGATTTCTTTCCCTTTTAATTTCTAAGATGTCTTTCGAATAATTTAATAGCTCTTGTGTTAGTTTATTATCTATCAGATTGTATTTTACAGTGGCTTTTTCACATCGAAGAGGCGGAGATAAGTGATTTTTACGCGTTTTATATCAATTTTGGAAATAAAAACTCGGCTCTTTTTAAACTGTGCGGTTCGTCTTACAAATTAATTTAGCATCTAATAAAATAAATTTTGCTTAGGATCGCGTTCAATTGAATCTGCAAATAATCATTCGTCTCGGTTATCGTCTCATTACGCGCTTCTATGCGACAAATTAGTCAGCAAATTACAATTACGATTCACTTAAACTTGCAATCTATGTTGTTCGTTCAGCTGCGTCTCTGAAAATGCTTTCCACGCGCCAACGAATAAGTAATTCTCGCAATTTGTTAACAAGAAGTTGCAATAACGTCTCGTTACGAGGACGTTTCGAAACATACAAATGGGCAGGAGAAGGCTACCATCTTTTCCTCGGGACGCGAATAAGGCGCGACGTACATGTACTTTCCTTTTATTACGTTATTCAACTCCCGAAAAACCTTGGAGAATCCTTTTCGTATTTCATTCGGACCGTCGCGTAGGAGAAAAGTTTGCGCAATGGTAAAATACGATGTCTGACATAGCTCGAACTAAAACGTATTGCTGGCTAATTTAATTAAATAATAACGAAGGAACAACTTTAATCCCGTTGCGTTCGTCCGCGCTAAATTATCTCGTGTTTTCCGAGATTCCCTCGACTGGCACCGCGCTCCCTTTGGGACACGACTGTAATTTTAAGATCCGTTGAAATATTAAGGAAACGAAAACTCTGTTGGTCCGACTTGTCCGCCAAGAATTCAACAATAATACGTCGTTGAAGTTAATTCCATTATCGGATTATTTTCCTCGAGGTTCTATCAGATGTAATTTGTTATTTAATTTCGGAATTTATATCATCCTACATCCAACTGATTATACGCTTGTCGTTAGTGAATTGAGAAATGGAAAAATGAGTCCACGCGGTGAAATTAATGTTATGAAAAAATTGTGTTGTTTGCGGCAATTATGAACGTATTTCCGAGATCACGTGGAGTCTTAGAGCTCGATATTTATAGTATCTCCGATATTATCTTCTAAGCGGATCAATTCTGTTATTGTTTGTTATTGTCAGGAGACGAAGTTCTTAAATGGGACGAGATTCTTTCTATAAAGAAAATTCTTTTAAGAAACGAGAGCGTAAGAAGCGAAGACTCCAAAAGATCTTCACTAAAATGTCACAAGGACGTTTCGTTCCAGAATTAAAAATGCTAAACCTTGCCTAACCAAAATCTAACTAAATCTTCAAAGAGCCTTCGTTTCTCAAATACAAATTAACACCCTACATCTTTTTCATACCCTTACGAACAAACATAAAAGAGATCCTTTTTGGTAAATACATATCTCCTTATCAGTTTATTAACATGTGATGCGACTAATTTCAATAAAATGTTATCGTCGAGTTACTTGTATTTATTGGATGTACACCGTCGCGAACTTTATGAGCCATTACAAAATATTATTCCTATAAATCCACGAAATTTACAGAATAACTTTTTCCTTACCATGTACTCTGCTCTATATCACGAAGACACACAGTATTAAAAATCACCATAAAAAATTCAATCTTAATAAATTTCACTCGAGGATAGTAAAATATATTGTACTACGATCCTCGGAAATATACTAAAACACGGTATCGCTTCTTTCTGTAATTTCCAATATTTTTTATGTTGTAACAAACGTATGGAATACACGTTGCAAAAAATATTGCAAAGGTTGGAAGAAAATTAACATGCAGAATGGTTCGACTCACCATGGATCCCGGGGGTCAGGCAGTGTTCTATGAACGGAAATCAGGTCGCTAACGTACTGATTGAACGCGTTGTTTAGCCACCCGTCGTCGACGAGCTTTTTAGTTTCGGCAGTCAAATTCGTTGGCAAAATTACGGGTCTTCCCATCTCTCCAGGCGCGCTCGGATCTTGTTCCCGGGGAGCAACAAGCACACCGCCGCCTGAAAAACAAAGAAAACACGGTAAAATAATAATTCAGCAAATAACTTTTTCCTGTTAGCGAGATGAGAACGAACTGCAGGTTCGAAACAAATGTTTGTACTTTTAACAATTTTCTAAAAATTCCTACGACCTATTTCCTTCGGAAGATTTTTAGCTCCCATAAGCGTAGAAGAGGAAGTTTTGTCTTACAAATTTTGAAATTAATACTGATTTGTTCTGCGTGGCTTTCGTGTGAAATTGTAATACCAGCTCTTGCAGATTCGTGTTCTAAATGAGTCTAATAACTCTGCGAGTAGTAATAATTCCGAAACTTGTCTGTAGCTCATTAACAAGATAAATTAATTCGTCCATTTCAGACAGCGTTCTCGGCATGAAATTTCTACCTCGATGTGGGGAAAGTGTCGCTAGTCAATTAATGAGGCAAATTACTTAAACTTTCCTTGCACATTGAAATCCAAATTTTACACTAGAAAATCACACGTATCGCAACGTATCTGTTATTTAATACAATACGATGATATACAATTACCTGATTCATTAATATCTTCAAGGAGACGGTCGATGCCAATGAAAATAATCAAAGACAATCGATATACGAAAAACGCAACCAATAAAACTACGATACAATGAAACAACCCTTAACAACCTTAAATATATAAACAAATTTATTCCTTAAAAAAGAAAAAAGAATGTAGTTGATACTTATCCCAGTACTAGCTTGGCTCGTTCACCCATCGATTCCGAAACGAAATCATCGCCCAAGCGCAATTTCCAGTTCGCGCGAGCAGCGACACACGGCAAACGAAGGAAATACAAAAACGAGAGCAAAGGGGGTGGTCGATGCAGAGACGAGGGTAAAAAACGGAAGACGGTGTGAATTGAATTTTCAGAACGTATCTCGAGTCCGTGGCTGTCTCTTTCCCTAAGAGCTTTCCGGCACAAACTCGACTTTTATTTTTCTGCGTCATATTGGCAGCCAGGGCATCGGTAAAATGGCGGCAGTACGGGGCTCGAGAGTTCACCCAGTTTCTCCTCGCGCCGCCTTGCCTGGAAATAATTTCATCCTGGCCGAGCGAGCCAGGCCCCGGTGTGCGCGATGCGGCAATAAAGAGCACGACAAATTGCTTTAGAGCAGCGTGCAGGCCGCTACGAACTTCGCCGCAGTGAAACTACCCTCGTGCATCAACCTCCCTCCCATCTTTTCCTTCGGCTCTCTTTCGAAATTCCGGTTGCAACCTTTTGTACGTCGGCCGTTCTTTGTTCCGACTGAATGCCGCCAAGGGACCCAGAAAAGATACAGCTCTTTTTATCCTTGAGTTATATTTGCGACGATAATTTCACGACGCAAGGAGGTAATACTAGCCAGATAGAGTTTGGTACGGATGACGGTGGATGGAAGATTCGATAGAAGATAGGAGGTGTCTAGGAAGAAAATAAGTATGTTTAAATATGATTAAAAGAAGAAAGGCGGGGGGAAAGGAGAGAAACTGCGAAGAGAAGGTTTGAGAAACGACAGGAACAGGAATTATGCGTGTACGAGTTTGGAATGCTACGCATTGCCAAGACTATACGAAGATGAAGAGAAGGTTCGTAATAGCAGAGGAATAAACGATGTTAGACATTGAAAACGAAGAATTGACGAAGGAACTGTAGCATCGAGCGAAAGGGTGCGCGTTCGGTCAAGAATTATAGCCAATTTTGTTCATCATCGTGATGCGCAACTAAAGGATATAGAATAGATAGACATTTACGCACTAGTGGTATGTGTATGACGTTATCTTACGACGAGTATGACGATACTTAAACGGTTTCGCGACGCGTGAAGAGATTTACAGAGAGACAGCGATTTAACTGGACCCTTCCGAGGTATGATTGGATTTCTACTGAGGTACGATCGGAATTCTCCGAGGTATGACTGAGATTCTCCGAGGTACGATTGAGATTCAGCCAAAAATGCGCTATTTCAGTATCCTTAATACCTTGTATCTTTCTTTAAATTGCGTATTGTAGTCTTGGAAGGTGACCGAGGTGTAGTGTCACCAGGGGATGCGCGTATATGGCGTTATAACACTCAACAGGAATCTGAAGGTTTGAAATTCCTCGCCAAGCATTCCTCTCCTAAACCAAACCCTGACCTACGTTCCACTCCATTGAACTCTTTATTTTTCCCTGATCTCTTTTAATAATAATAATAAATCTCTTCCATCCCATCTTTGCATGAACAAGCGATTAATTACCTTGCTCCGGGCCGGCTTGAACTTTTGCCTTGGGCTGCGCGTTGAACGGCGTCTCTTTCCTGAGAGCCGCTGCTGCCGGTACGAAACCATTGGCCATTTGAGGCGCCGCGACGCCGGACGGTGCCAAGCCTTGTACAGCTGCGTTGGCACGGTCCTCCGTGTACAGGAGGAAACACACGGTAACCCAGACCGCCGTGGCTAGAATGGCCACTTTCAACCACAGTGATCTCCTCCTGGGGAAACCCATGCTTGACTCTCAGCTTATGGACCTGGGCCTGTTTAGCTCTATCCACAGCTCTTCTTCACCTGCTATACCTTCGTTGTTCGAGCACGGTTCGATTAAAGATCGCTGTTCAGCCGGCTCGAGAGGTCGCGTTACCTCAGCAACATCCTCTCACTCTGTTCTATCTTGTTTTCTTCCAAGTTTTCTTGGTTACGAAGAGAAGGGGTGGTTTCTTCCGACAGGTCGGTTTAATTGTTTGTTAACTCGGTGTAAGGTTTATAGGAAGGTTTAATTAAGACAGAATATGACGAAGAGTTTCGTCGATCACGCTCCATCGACATTTGATATGCCTTGAACGAGGCAGAAACATCGCTGAGCCTCCATATTGCTTTGATATGCTTTGTTAGTTTGGTCGATGTTTGTGGTCGTTCGATAGAGACGATATGAGCTGATATGTATGTTCTCTGGTTGGATTCCTTCGGATATCACCGCATAGTTTCACCTGAAACATAAAACAACAATTAATTAGTGGAATATTCGGAAGATTTAGGTTGGATCTGAAATACAGTTTAAACGTGAATCTTTGTTATAAATGGTTCTGGATTATTCAGACGAAATATTAATTCCACAATTATTATTCGGTAAAGCTAGTGTGAAATATCGATTTCTCTGCGTGCAGTGAAATAGGAACGTATTAGGTCAGACGTCTTAAAGAGGAAACGAAGGCGGCGGTAACGGAATAGGAAACATGTTTGGCAAATAAAATTGTCTAGCAAAGAATAAAACACGATTCCGAGAAAGAACTGGGTATTTTGTTCAACTTCCTGTTTTCCTGTGTTATTTAGTAATCGATTCCCTCTACAATTATCGGCCTTTCGTTAGCCTGCCTTCATTTAACGTGGGAAATCTTAACGAGACGTTCGATCACGCAATTGTTCGCGTTCTCTCGCTATGTGTAAAATAGAATAATGCAATGAACAATCTTGATTAAATCGGAGAAAGTGAAAGATACGTATCTCTATTTGAAAATTAGATCGTTTAACAAATTTTTCTTTACTCACGATGCAATACGAATAAAATATCGTTCGGAAAGGAGATTGTATTGATAATTAAAAAATTATTTCCGCTGTTTCAATTAAACACCGCGAATGAGCAAATCTCATCGACCTGAACAACTATTTATGTTTTAACATTTAATTGGAAGATAATTTACCGACAAGGTGAAATCCAATTTTAATGTGTATTTCAATGATTTCTCACTTCGTACTTTCTGCAAATTCGATAAGCGATTTAACAGTGACGCGTCGTTAAAATAGCAAGTTTCAAGGGATTGATAAAGTATCCTCGAAACAGGGTTACGCAGTGGAACACGATAAGAAGTACAAACTCGATTAATCAGTCGTCTCACGTTGAAACTTTTATTAATTCAGTTAAAATCTGGCTGATGGAGAAACTTGCTTCCTTACCAACTTTCGACCTTAATTAACGCAAAAATCAGCAATTTGTATTTTCGAGGCTCGCGAAGGGACGAGATAGGATCGACGACAGATTAGAAAGACTTAATAGAACGTCTCGCATCGAAGAAGATTTACGACGACAAAACCGTGAACGCCACGAAATATTTACTAAAGACATATTTGCGGTGTAGTAAAGCAACGTGTGGAAGGAGATACACCCATAAATTAACTTACTCGAAGTAATTGAGTAATACATCATCCGGCCGGGATTTCATTAACCAAAGTAAATCATCCAAGGAAATTTCGTTTGCGGTGAAACTTTTGATTATACTATGGCAACAGGCGTTTGAGAGTATACCAATTCAGCTTAACGAATTTAATTAATCAACAACAAAGCTTGAAAACGCTCTTCAAACGATTCCCTCGCACGAAAAAATTACAACAGTGTTACGACATTCTTCTACATATTATTGACGGAAAGCTATCAGAATATTTACTAACGTTTAGTATACATCCTTTTAATTTCTATGTACTTTATCATAAATGTATTATTTCGTTAACACAATTAAGATATTAAACTAGGTAAAGATTGATAGAATTTTTCAATGAGTGGATTGAATTGATATCTTAATACTTGTGGCTGACGGAGTAGGTTAATTTTCCGACTGGATAGCTCAGAAATTAATTATTCTCCGATTCGATTAATTATTCAGTATTATTTTAATCTATATATTTACTTTTTACTCTACTTTAGTATTATTAAATAATTACCATCGTTTAAGTTTTCAACAGCTAACCACGTCGATTCAAGTTTCTATTACGTATTACGTTATTTTCCATTTTCTACATAAGCTAGCAACGGGGTTTCTAAATAGATCTTCGTTCCTAAATAGAAATAGAAATTCGTTCGCGAATTCCATTTGGAATCATCCGATTGCATCCTAATACGATCGTTGATCGATCAGTGTTCCAAGTCATTCGATTCGATTTAATCATAAATAGACTTCTGACTTATTCCATCCATTCGTCCATTAATATCGAATATTGGAGGCGATAGAAGACGATAATATGCTCGAAGGCTCGTCTAAACCTAAACGAAATCCAGCGGAAGGGCGTGTAAGCCCCAGGCGATTCCACCTTGGTGGAACGAAATTGTTTCATTCCGCGGCTCGTTACGCGGATAATACGCGACTAGTCGCGTCGGCAATGAGATTAAATTCCGCTTCATAGGGTGCCCGAGAGACGGGCAATTTTGTTGGCGTATTTCAATTAAACAAGCCCGGGTGATCACACGACTGAATTACGAATTTCTCGGCGACGACGCAACTCGCGTCCCACGAGCGGATGCGCGCGAATCCTGATGCACCTACGAATACAGTGTCGTGTTAACAAGGTTTTGCAAGTTTAATGCGTATCAGATGCGTGTCGCGGGCGCAATCGTGCGATAATTTTACGATCAGGATCCAGATCGTTCTTGAAGTGTCTTGCAAGACCATCGGACGAGTTCCGAGAGGATTTCAAAGAAACGAAGAATGAAAGTTTCATGGAAAGCAATGTTTTGTTTATCAAAATATTATTTATCGATAAAGTACAACGAGATTTGTTTGTTACGATATATTGATTTTATAATTTTAGGATATCTATTTGGAATATTTATTTAAATATATAATATTTCTTCGATCACCGAAATATCGTGAAAATGATCGATCGTGAAAATGGACGGATATCATAATTAATCATAATAGTATATTCCTTTGTGCTGTGAAATGTGGTCGTTTTATTGAAATCCATGACATTTCCCCGAGGAATTTAATTAGTTTGAATGATCACGTACGAATGACGACAATTTGGCTTTCATTTTGACATGGCACGCGAATGTTTTGATCTTTCGTATAAACTTTAATACTCGCAGTAGTCCTTTTATCTTGCATTCCTTCTTCTCGTCGTTCTTTACACAAGCAAATGTACGTAATAGAAAAATTACGTAGTATCGACGAATTTCATCGTATTTCGTGCAAATGGAACACATTGTATTTCGCGTGTTGAACATAACAGCATGCGACGTTTAATTAGAACGGGACGATAGAAAAGCGTGCTCTGCCTTCAGCGGATCCCTCTAATCGATACGTGATTTAGCGTTCGCATGTGAAATATTAGAATAGCAGCCTGACCTACTTTAACCGTCTATGAGACATAGGAGAACATGGTTACAATGAGCTTACACGATTTCGCGTTATACGACAAGGAGGAATAGATCCTCTTTAATCGAGCATTATATCCGACTGATGGCTCCTCCGTATTTAACGTCGATACTGTGTTTGTGAATTCTTACACGTAAATAATCTTAACATCGAAAATTAATACCAAAAATTTTGAAAAAAAGTTGCTTTGGTAGTTCTGGTATTGAACCTCATTCGATTTGTTAATCGCTCGTTATTAAAATCAGGAATTATAATTAAACATCTGATAGATCGTAACTTCTTCTACTGAAAAAGAAGAAAGGCAAGAATGGGTAGATTCTTCTAATGGAAAGATTTATCTGCTTATTGAAATAACATCAACATATTAATTAATGGATCACAGAAAGTAAGTATCCGTAAAGCGAACGAGAATCACGACTTGTTACAAATAAAAAATAGACGTTGGCAATGTTAATGAAATTCCCTTTAATTGTACAAATTTTCCAATCGCGACGATATTATTCTGTGTTGTAAATCGATTACTTTCCAAAGAATCGTCGGCGAGATACTGGCCTGAAGAGCAATTTCGGCGCGGAGTAATCATTTCCTTTCTCTGTTTTCAAACTCTCTGCCGCGGTTACGCAGCCCTGCTGAGAGACAGGGAGACGCATATCGCGACACGAATCAGAATTGTTCGCGATAAGCGGCCGTGTTTGCGGCTCGCCGGGAAAACTTTCGCGGTGCACGCAATCTCAGAAATTGTCTGAAGTCGTCGTAGTCGTCGACCGACTATATCGTATCGGGGGATCGAGCGCAGAATTCGAGATAGTTACACACGACGGGACGATGAAAGTGAGGTCTGAGAGGAGCGGTGAAAAGGAAAGATCCTCGAAGCGAAAAGCTTCGCAAGAAAGCTCGCTTCGAGCCGCGACTATATGCGTGTGCACGTTCGATGCGGTTCCAAGGATTTGCGAAAAGGCAATGGGCGTCTTCTCGATGTATCTGGATGACCGGGTGAACGAAGACAGGTTGAATATGTTTCTGGAATTCTAGGCGTGATTGTTGCTGCTTTACTGGTAGAATATGTACAGCGAATTCCTTTGGAGATGGAAATATGACGAAGAACAGGAAATTGGCAGAAGCTTTTTATAGAAAAAAATCTACAGCTATACAGCGTGCAATTGCATACAGTGGCTACAGAAAGTATTTGTACGCTATATTCGTTTGTAGAAGGTGATACGTAACTGATAGTACAGTTGCGTACAGAGCGATCGTAGATGAAAAAATAAATGGAAAATTTCTGAGGAAATCGAGTTTGAAAATTTATCAAGTATGTTTAAACTTGGCTAAGTAAGTTGTACGTGTAAAAATAAATCTTGAATTTAGACGCGCGTGATACGTTTTCAAATTTATTTTGCTAGATAAAGCATCTTGGGAAAAGCATTTATTCTATATTTACTCGTGTTCGGCCCGAAATTAGTCAAATTTAAGTATGTTAATATATCACTTTTCCTCGTACGTTCTCCCCATACCCAGTACGTTCGAGTAGAATTAAAGATATTGCTACCACGTGTCTCAGTAGTAGATTGTTACATTTAGATTTCGAAGGTTCAGTAAAAGATGATTAAGTGGCAACGTTAACTATTTTCGAGTAAATGTATCATAATGGAACTTGTGCGTGATGCAAGGCAGGTAATTCCTGACGTATCAACGATGTTGGTTTACATCAGACTGTGGTATTACCATTAGATTTATAGTAGGCAATTTAGAACATCTCACGATATTAAGTTGTAATCTTCATTACACATATATTACTCTATCTCAGAACAATGTCTTTTCCAACTATATTCCTTTAACGGCGTCCAAAACACACGAGATGCATACACACAGTGGAAATTCACTTACTCCCTTTCTTTCACAAACACACATCAATATCCTCTTCTATCGCAAACCCAGAGACTTCACGAACTTCAGAAAACTCAGGAAACGCCACGTACCGAGGGACCATTATCCACGGTGTATTTCCAGCCAGTCAAAAGAAAACAATTTCTATCCAGTTACATCGATCGAGGATTTTCCTCGAGCCGTCCACGTGGAAAAACCCTTCCTCTCTTTCTTTCTCAGACGCGTGAAGTGTCGTCGATGGTAACGGCCACTAAAAACCGAACGAACCACTTCGCCACGTACGTTTCTGGCAGTCGTTCGTTCGTTCTAACAGACACTTTTCCCTCCCTGGCAGACACGTGTGGCTACTCCAGACACAACGGTTCCCTCCATTTTACCGGAAAATGGGGGTGTCGCCAGCCGTGGACGAAGGAACGAGGTGGCTTGCGACGAGAAATCGTTCCGTCCGATTGTTGACAATATAATAATCCCACGGTTGGAGACCAATCGTTTGCACTTCGATCGGCTGCCATTGTGTTCGCGGCTATATACGTTGGATACTTGGCCGATTCTTCATAAATTGAGCTTTATCGATGGAATTTTGACCAAACGAACCGAATAAACGCGCTAGCGATGCTGAGGACGAAACGTTTATCGTCGTTCGATACAGTTTGTGGTCGATATTGGCTTAGTTTCAAGAAATACAGATCTTTTCGAAGTATACCAGTTTGGAAAATCTTGGATGGGAATTCTTGTCTTTTTTTTTTAGAACCTTAGGTTTTTCTACAAGAAACTGAAAGATCTTCGTGAATTTATGCGATTTCGAGTCTAGGAGAGTTTGTAAGAATCTTAATCTATGGAATTTGAATTTTTGGAAGACAATTTTAAAAATTTCAGATTCCTGTGAAATTTTAACACTTTACATCTGAACACTCGACAATTGCAATAGATTTATAGCGCGATATTTAATCGGTTAAGCCTAAAATTAACGGCATGTGAATATTATTATCGCATTTTGTTATTAAGTTAATTGTAAACGGCACGATTATAATAATTTACGCGTATGTAACGGGGGATACATGGGAGTGATAGCAATTAATTATTTGTAATGGAGGTAACGTTGACTGCTCTGTTTTTGTGCTTGGAGTTAATCGCGTGTAAATTGAAATGTACGCGATTATGTGATAAAGTTACTCGTAGGTTAATTTTCAATCACATAACTATTCATTTATTAAATATCCTATAGCAACAGAATCGAAATTACCTATTTCAAACGACCGTGCTACGTATTATCGTACCGTATTAAATATCATATTTCATTTTCAGAGCATTAGACTCTAATCAGCCTGTTATTCTACTCGCAAAACCTTATATCGAGACTTACAAAATTGCTCGATTTCAAAATCGTATTATCGATCGAAATAATATCGAATTATTTTCAACGTTTGAAAGCTCGATGCTTCGAAAATTCAAAGTTCAAATTCTATTGCATTGTCATTCAATAAATATCTGAGATTAAGAATTCGACGAGGAGTATAGTCACCTAAAATCTTCGGCGAACCGAATGTGTGAAATTAGGTCGCTTCTCACCCTCGCAACAAAATAATCAGTTCTACCAATCTCTATTTCCATAAGCCTGTATTTCACGACAATTGTCAGCATTTCTCTCCACCATTTCGCATAGATCCGTGTACACACCTCCTGGCGAGCCGCAACTTTAGGAACTGCACCGAATCGATCCTGTTAACCGCGTTTCCTTGTAAACACCGACAACCGGTTCCTGGCTGGTGAACCAGTCACGCGAAGAAAAGGATTTTCACCGGTGAATTTCCAGAACGGCAAGCGTGAGATTACATTTTCGAAAGTTTGTATTTCCAGCTTTTTATTCTATTTCGCTCCTTTCTATTCCTTTTATTGCCGCAGTCCCTTCCATGTTTCGCTAGGTTACTTTGCGCCGCCACACCCAGGATAACATCTCGGTCGCGTGTCCCTGTTTATTCGCCTTCCACTTTCAACAAGGGATTTTCAACCCTTGTTAAAGCCACGCTGTAATGGACAGACACACTCGCCGCCTTCGAGAGCTTCCATTTCGAAACGCCACAATGTTCTCGATTCTAGCTGGTATCGATATCGGAGCGAATGCCAGGAATCGAGATATTTTCGAATTTACAGGTAGTTTCGTTGCCGAGTAAGTCGGAGAGGGAAGTTGGATCTCGAAATTTGTTCGATGGTATGCCGTGTGCTACTCTTTCCAAGCCTCTACGCTCTAAGAAGTTTTTGATACGTATGGAAAAGCTGCTATATATTCTTACAGAGAAACTTTCGCTTTGAAAGTTTTACTTCTTCAAAGGTAACGTCCTATTCCTTCCCATCTTTTATCGATAGAGACAAAACTGAATAATAATTTTCACACCAACGGTTATTACGACATGTAGAGATGCAAATTGCACTCGCAATGAAGTTGCGCGCTTTCGGTTGTGATGCAAATTAACTGTGTCGTCGTACTGGCGTGAATGAAGTTATGGTTCGCGTTACGACACCAGCGTAAAAGGTTAAGTGGTCAGAAGAGAAATTGAAAATCTACCGTCAGAAATATAAAACGACCGTAAGTCAAACATGACAAGATAACAATAACCACAAAATATTCTTCTACGTTTTCCTTCTACATCAACCATTTCCCCTCTCTAAACGTACTTTCTCCGTGTCAGACAGCTATTTCTTAAAAAGAAGAAGAAAAAAAAAAACTCCAGCAACGTTGCTGCAGAAGCGTATCCAGCTCCCGAAATGAAACGTTCGCGGTCCAATTGCGAGTTTCTCAAACTTGAAATCCTGTCGGTTGGAAACGCGAGACATTCTCGCAACAACGGAACGCGGGGCAATCGAACGGAGCGGTCCGAGTCGCTAAGAAAATAAGTCGATGCTGCCTTCGGCAGGCTGAGCACGGGAAGAGAAAGAAAGGGCAAAGAAAGTCGTGGGAAGAGACAAGCGTAGGAAAGAAAAAACAAAGCGAAACGAAAGATTTCGAATCTGCATGAAACTCGGTGTAAGGCAGATTGGAAAAACAATCGGGAACGTTCGAGAGGGAAGCGCTAAAACGCGCGTGCAACAGCTCCGACAGTAGTCGAGACAGAGGATGAAAGTAAATCGAGACTTTTCTTTTACTCCGGATAGGAAAAGAGAGAGAGAGAGAGACGAGTGACTCGTCTCTTTATTCGTAGCTCGTGCCTTAAGCCTCCTCTTTGTACCCTGTGTTTCTCTTCTGTTTCCGTTTCTGCTCCCTAATTTGAGGAAAGTTCGCGAAACGAGGGTCAATATTGTTCTTTTTACACGCGTGCTAAAAGTTTCCTTCCTCCCTTTCGCTTCCAGGTTCCGGGGCGAACAAGAGATGGCCACTTGTGTCCCTTCTTTCGAATAATGGAGTTAACGAGCGTGAATGTTTTCGCTGAGACTTCGCGACGCTTTTTATTGTCAATTTCCTTCTTTCCACGAGTATTTTATATACGAACAATTTCTGCTAACGCGGTGATTCTTTATCCTTTTTTTTTTTTTTTTTTGTAGGCTAGTTCTTCACACCGGACATGACTATTTCGAAAAAAACACTTTTTTAAAGATTCGATGGCATAGGTAGATACAGAAATGAAAACGAACGATACAATTCCAACTTTGAGGGATATTGGTATATATGGCTATACGTGTCGCGTTCAGGTTTTTCGTTTTTTGTTTCAGAGGTCACGTACGTAATCCTTTCTTTTTTTTTTTTTTTTGTTTTAGTTTCCTTCTCAAATGATTTTTTACGCTTGTTTCACGCTATTTCTAAATTTGTATTAAATAAAGTAGGGATAAAAAAGAGCAGATTATTTTTAGTTTTAAAAGTTTCATTCGTCAAAAGGATTATTACGACTACCTTTTAATAGCGAAGAATGGAATATATTTGAACTTCTAATATTTCCAAAATTCGTGTTTTGAAGATAAAATTGATCGTGTTTAAAAATATGGTGGGACAAAACTTTTTCAAATAAAACACGAAAATAAAATGTGTTTTATTTACTTTACAGCTACGCAGGGTGAAAAGCGTCAGACTTGTGCAAACAACCGGGAATTCGTTGGAATATTTATTTAAATTCTGAGTAGTTCACGATCGAATGATTTTCGTGTTAAATATTTGCCACTCTACTATCGACACTAAACGTAATTGCTTGGTGTGTTATATTTATTCTGTTAAAAATACGAATGTTTTAGTACGTATTTGCGTTCAGTGCCATTATTTTATCAGTCAATCCGTTTCTATTACGATCTAGTTGTTATGAATCCTCGATATATGAAATACATTTCCATAAATAAGGAATTTTTCATTCAATTTTCATTAAATTACCCGTATACTACCGATTAACGATTTTATTAAACTTATAACTAAAGAACTTTATAACTTTGCAGATTGCAAAGAACAAGAACGATTGTTTCGCTGTTTCTTACCGCGTACTTTATGCAAACATGATCCATGATCCTACAGAGAAAGAGAGAAAAAGAGACGTAAAGCTGCGTAAAGCTTCGCTTCGAAAATGGAAACTTGATTAACGAAGAGTTATTGAACGCTATTTGTTCCTATCGGAATGTTCTAGCGTGAAAACTATGGTCTCTTGAGCTTTCGGAAAAATAAAAAAAATGGAATGAAACGAAATTGTAACAACTACGCTTTTAAAACATTCATTTAGATCTCGTTGAATTCGAAGCTTTTTTTAACCTAAATTTAGGAAATTAACCGTATGACCACTGTTCGGACATATTTCCTAATTAAACGTTTTTGAAAGGATGAGAAATATTCAACATGGATACTATTTCGAAATTATGTCCGTGCTTTATCGTTTCAATTTCAGGGATATTTATAGTACTTTATGAAGCAAAGAAATTTTTACATACTTAAGAAATAATATTTCAGTGTCTCGTTTTGACGAGTGTATAAAAAATTCATTAATCACCGCGACTGTCATTTTCATATTCTGATGTTCATTTAACGATGCAAAAGACTTTCTATGTTCGTCGACTGCATGAAATTGCATCATCGAATCAGTGAGAGTTTTAACGATGACTAATCTCAGGTGACACTGGCCCATTAATATCAAAGTTGCGTCAATACATTATTTCGATCCTAATTATTTTTCAATAAATTTACATGATCGTTATAGCAATCTTTAAAGTGCGTATTTCATAAACATCACTGATAATTATTACCTTATATTAATATTAATTACACATTATATCGCATACAACATTATCACGAAATTAATGACCAATAATAATATTAAAATTTTCATTCCGCTTTCAAAAGCTTGATATCGAATCAAGGGAAATTAATTCAGTGCGATAATTGATCTAAAATATTCAAATACATCTCCTAAATGTAATATCAATTTTACAAAACTTATTATTATGTCCACTTGATGTATAATTATTCTCTTTACTAATGCCACGTATGTCGATGTCGTGTACGTTTTATTATTAAAATATTATCCTGGAAAAATTAAACTTCTTGCCATTTGTCAAAAAGAACACGAACCTTCTGGTAAATTTACGTGGTTCTGGAATCACTGTACGGCCCGTAATCCCGAACACCCTGAATAAATTGCAAAAGAAAGATAATACGAGTTGGTTTGGCCATTTTTGCATATTGAAATTTATACACGGCGCGGTAAACTTTATTCGAACGATATGTAAATGGCAATATGTTTCGTTTCTCTGGACTCTGCAGATAGATTTCGTTCTGGTCTCGTTTATTTCGTATTAAATGAATTTAATTCACGTTAGGTAACCGTATAACTGAAGTAATTTCATTGCTTCGGCATCGTTAACAAACACGAATTAATAATCGTTGCCGTTCTTTGTTACGTTCCGTCGATTTTAACCAAATAAAATAATACACAAATCGGTGCATTATGTTCATGAAATAACGCGTCAAACGATAATAAAAACCTGACGTGATTTAATTCCCAGCAATTCTGTCCGTGTCTGATTACAACGATATTCTTCTATCGACCCGGTTATATTTCGAATTCGTATTAAAAACACGTACATATTATTTATACGCAAATTTTCAAAAATTGCATCCTCGTGAAAACGTAGAACGTATTTTCAAAGGATTTTTATCCTCGTTCGATTCACAAATAAATTTTATAAGTCTTACGAGTCATATTCCCGCTGATATTAAAAATTATTTGAAAATACCCAAGCTTCTTCCTCGTAGAAGCTGAAACGGTAGTTTCGAAACGATTCCGTCAAACTGTAATTACATTTTCTAGTTCAGCTTAGATTCTCCATTTATATTAAAAACGACTGTCTTCGGATATCTGAGAAATTTTCGAAAATTCAGTGTGTACTTATAGAAGCGCAGGAAGTGTTCAAAGTGTCGTTCAATTAAAAGTATTATTTGGAAATTCGATAGCTTTGTACGATCCTTCATATGGTCGGAACACGTTTCCTCTATCCTTCGTACGGTAATGAATTTTTAATTCAGAGCCACGTATTTTTTTCTTTCTCTTTCCTTTTTTATTCTTCTTTGCAATATACTGCGACCAGGCTAACTTCGTATCCTCCTCGGCTAAAAACGAGCAGCCATTTAATCAACTTTCGCGATGCTCGTACGATTTTGCTTTGCCTTTCGAAATCGCGCCTCCTTTTACCTGGACCTGTCTGCACACGTATAAAACGTAATTCGTAATAAAAAAAGCAAATTGCAGCGGAGAATTTCTGCCCTTTCGCGTGTACAAAGGGACACGGTCTCGTCCCCGTTCATTTTGCCAATATTCAATCGCTTTCTCGACTAATAAAATCGCTATTTCGCTTTTCCACCGGTTCCTTCGTTTTATTAGAGATATTGTAATGTAAGAAGATCAAAGAATACTCATTCCAACAGCAATTCGTTTTTTTCTGCGGTTGCTTTTGCGTAGTTTGATCTTCGCATCGGTGTATCTGATAAAATAATTCTGAAATAGTTGTTATATCGATGCAATAAGGATTGAAATTCCTGTCCGGTTTTTGTATTGTACTTTTCGATAAGTACGAAGTACAGTATACTCGTTCTCTTTTTCCAAATTCTCTTTCCGCGTGAAGAACTCGTTACACAAATTTTTCATTTTGCAGAGAATACGAATATAGAAGCTAGAATCAGAAATTAATATTTCCTGTATATCGAATATTTCAGTAAGAACTCAAACAATCGATTAGACGAAATGTCAAAAGAGTATTCCTGCCACATTGAATGTTAAAGAGAGAAAGAAGAAAAAGCCAAAGCATTAAATTTTTGAATTTGTCTCCCTGTTTAAAACAACATTCCAGTTTTTCATCGCGAAATTTCGCGATACTTCTCTACTCATTCGGGCTACTATAAGCTAGAACAGCAATTCTTCCTTCGTTTACTGGCTGAAGCTCGAGATTTCGCGTTTGATGTACGCGGAAATGCTTCCGCGTGGCCTAAAAGAGACAACTGGTGTCTATATAATCGGCATGAGAACGGTTTTACGGTAATCTCGGGGAAATGTGGACATTAAACGCCCTCTCGGCGAGAATGAAGAACGGTGGCTCATATACCGACGGGCAATAAAGAGTTAACACGGTAACCGCTAATGGAATAATGGACACTCCAAGCGTGCACACAACCCTGGACCATCGCCAAATACGTACTTTCCTTCCACTATAAACGCCCGGCTAGCCTTTTTCGTTCCATCCCCTTTTCGTATAATTTCTAATTCCACTTGCACTCTTAGTTACACTGCAAATTTTCGTGTACGCGATGGTGAAAACTAGGATGTGATGTATCATGTTGGTTACTTAATTTAATGTTACGTAGTTTGTGAAATCCAGAGGGTTTACTATGATTATTCGTATGATGACGTTGCTCGAGTTCAATTATAGAATTAATAACGATCGAGACACGAAACTTTTCATTCGTATAGTTTTCAAAACGTTCAAATGAATTATTTGTTCGCCAGATGTTACCAACTGCGGATGCAGGTTGAAAAAGATGAAAGTTAAGCAAATTCCACTCCTCTTATATACGTGTTTCGCTCGAACTCGCATACTTTCTTCGAATTATATAAACACCGAAAGTCCACAGCAAACGATAAACAGTGGCAAAATTGACAGAGTCGCGATTTTTATTCCTACTAGAAATCTTCGCTTCTGACATTTACACCGCTTTTCAGCTCTCTCGGATGTAAGTTATTTCAATCTTCCAGATGTAAATGAACCGCGTTTCTTTCAAGCTCGATATCACGCAAGTAGCGGTAACAAAAATTTCATTCCCGAAATATCCATTTCCGTTCGAAATCTAATCCAAAATTCGCGTTTTCTGTTTTCCCCGATTTATCGCTGACTGCCATCTGAGACGATATAATGCCGGGGAATTAAAGTAACGTTTCATCAAGTCGGACAGCCGAGCGTGGCTGATTCCACGGCAAACGTTTGCCTATCGCGAGAGTCCTGATTTTAAGCGGGGGATCAAGAGGCTTGTGTGCGGAGCAACGCGGAAATTCCAGTGAAAATGGGCGTGCGTGAGAAATCACGTGCTGCAGGGCCGGGTCATGGGTCACGAGGCCATCGACAAGAAGTCTTTACGTTAATTTTAAGCTCCTTTGCCGACACGTACCGCCTTCGCTTCGGTCCCGAAAATTTCCACTTTCATGATTACGACTCTTTTAAGGAACGATGCAGCCGGTTTTCGATTAGGCTGATACGACTGCGGTAAAACATGGCTTAGCTTAATTATTTCGAGTGGCGATTACGAATAGTTTGGTTTGGTTTGGAACGAAACTTTTGATCGACTCAAACGAGCTATCGATCGTGATTTTATGTGGACTTAGCAGGCTTACAGAAATTGGGATTCAATGGAGATTTATACGCGTGCGCTTCAAGTTGGGATGTGCTTCTAAATGCGGTGCTAATGTTTATTTAAAGGCAGAATGAGCAGAATAGCTGAGCCACTTATTCATCCCCAGTGGTATTTTGTTGGAAGCCACGGATAATTATATGGTTTTATTTAGCTTTTCAAGCAAGTCCATTGTCTATATCATATTTTATTCAAAAAGATTTTTTAATTTTCTCATCAAAGGATTCGTCAAAGCCTCTCCTTTAACACCAGTCGGGTGATTCGAAATCAATTACAAAAAATTCCATAGACGTTGTCGATGATTATGAAAGTCGCCTAAGTGAAAAAGTCTTCCAAAGTGGTAGAAATCGAACCGTGGCTTGATTGTTGCATCGTTAAAACACAGATAAAAAGAAATTTTATGGAAAAACATCTCACGATTGTTTTCGAAAGAAATATAAAAAGCGTGGAGAGCGATGCTGCTGAATAGAACTGTGAACCACTCGGTTAAGAACGTAGGATTCTCCAGAAGAAACAGCTCGAATAGCCCGCACCCACTTAATTGCCAGCTCGTACGATCCGCATAGCCTTGTCATAATATGTCGCTATTAACTGTTACCGAGGCGCCACGGTGCCAATAAGATAAACGGTCCATTGGGGAAGAATATTGTCTTACATCATCGATTTATTATTATTTCACCATTATAAGCTTTGAATAATAAAAATACTCCCGTGGCGTGCTGAGCGAAACGTGTGATTTCGGCGTGGCAGTCAAACTGTCAAGCAGAATACAGTCTATGCGTTGAACGCGAAGCTTTAAATATCACTTAGGCCACTTTCATAATTATCGGCACAAGTGTACGGAATTCTTCCAAGCTTAGTAACAAGCTTTTACTCTGCCACGAAATTTTTGCAACAGTCGCTCTCCTCTAAAATATCTGCAACACTGTGATGAAAAAATTTACGAATCAAACGTCGATCGCGAAGAATATCTCCGAAATTCAGGAATCAATTACCTCCTAACGAGTTTACCATCCTTTTAAACGCAAACCCTCCTCCAAACCAACCCTAGTCTTGTAATAAAAAATTAGCGAATCAAACATCGATCATGAAAAACCCGTACGTCGAAAAACCTCTACAAATTCCGCAATCAACGCGCGCGCCTCTGAAATCTCATTTACACGGTAACGGTCAGAGGGAAATCCCATGGAACGAGGTGGGCAAACATTGTGCCGTAACGAGCGAAATTAGCGGCGAGCAGCAGACGCCGGAAAGAGAGAAACGGCGACTTCGACTTGGAAAGTTTCGCCAAGGTGCGACGACTGTTTCACGAGAGGCGATGGAGAGCATCGCGGGACTGTCTGCGGCCGCGACGATGACGACACGACGCGGTTAATCGAATCTTCACCCGCGGGACGATTCGAGCTCGATTTCACAGGCCGTCGACGCGAACCTCCTCCGAGAGACGACGCTAATGAATTTTCGTCGAATTAACGCCGCGCACCGTGGCGTGAACGCTGACTGGCAAAGGAGAGAACGTACACATCGCGATGAAACGTGCCTTCATGGACGAAATTTCGCCTATCAAAGGATGCACCTGCTACGTTTATTGGATCAGTGTAATTAACGCCATTTCCAACCTCGCGATATCGGTGGAAATTGGGAAATCAAGCGAGAACATTTGCGTTTTACTTCAGAATGCGCTTTCAGATTGAACCCAGTGGTAGTTGTTTACTGACGTTTGTTTCGATCATATTACTAAAGAATAAAGCGAGAATGTTTCACGAAAATAAATTCAAGCCACCGATGAACATTTTTAGCCTAAGTGATTATTATTCTGAGCAGATTATTCACGCAGATAAATACAATCCCAAAACTATATCTATACGTGTAGTGTTTGAAATATCGAGTGTCCGAAAAGATCGGGACAAAACTTATACTGCGTCTTAATGAGATCAAGTAAATTTATGCTTTATCCTGTGAAAATGAAACGTAGAATCTCGTAAGAAAACCTCATTGGAAGATAAGACACGTGCAAATACTTTTTCTAGACACTGTACATTTATGACAAATAATATAAATGGATCTACCAAAAGCATCGAACTTAAAACACATCAGCCATCAAACTCACCCCACGAAAGTTCCTAGCCCGTAAAACCTTCGTCCATTTCTTAAAGCCTCAAACTCCAAGCACCCACTTTCAACCAACGATTCGCAATGGAATTGAAAAGCCTCGCCTCCCCACGGGCTTCTCACGGCGTTTCTTTTCCATCAGAGAGGTCGTCGCGGTAATTTCGCGAACGTGACGCCGCGTGGAGGAGGGAACGAACGAGATATTCGATGCGAAACAAAATTGTGCTCCATGGGAAGAATTTGATAGCGACGACACCTGACGATCGGACGAAAAACACGAGGAATCGGGTAAGAATCGCGGTGGGACTGCTCGTCGTTGGCTCAACGTCAACCGTTTTGATTACTCGCGAGACAACCACGGTCCCAAACGTGATTCGAACGCGAAATCGAATTCGTCGAATTTACGACGGCTGTTTCGCTGTCGATCGTCGCTCGAATTTGCCTCGGCGATCGAAAAAAACGCATTGCATTCGATACCATCGCGAAATTAAACATTCTGTTCGTTCCATTAACTTGATTCTATCTCGTGTACCTTTTAATGTTTTATTCTGTTCGAACACGTTCAAAAGTAACAAGAAAAATGTTAATCTAAAAGGAAACAAATGGATGCTGACTAAAATTGTCGTAAAATGTAATTTATATACTTGCATACTATATATATTTATATATACTATATATATATATTTATACTATATATATATAGTATTATTTATATTATATTATATTTATATTATACTATATATATATTTTTCTTAATACTTTAAGATCTTTGAATTTTACTTTCGATTCTACGCGTACTTAAGGAGAGGTTGATAACCACTGCGACTCACCTTATCGCGAATCTCTTTGTACAGAAAATTTTTAGAAATCTCGGATACACAACGGTAAACGAGAACGATAACGGCGTCAAGAAAACAAAGTAATTCTGATAACAGGGGCGGACAGCGAAGTAGAGCAAGCGAAAGTCCGTAAGCCTCTTATCTACTTTACATCCGTTCCAGTAATGAACTTTCTCGAGGAATTATCGCAATAATTATCGTAATAATTATCGCAACAAAATATTATCAAAACGTCGTCGTCAAAGAAGAGTCTTCTATATTATTTCATACTAGTTGTACGCGTACTTTACAATCGAAAACTTCGCAAAAGAATTATTTCGTATTTACATTATTCTTTCCATCTACTGCATCATTCTATTAATCGACTCGGTCCAACATTCATTTTTCATTTTTCGTTTCATTTTTTAAATCCACCGATACGAATATCAATTCAAGAATCCTGTCGTTGTAAAAACTGTTGGCTTTCGTGCCGCCGGATCGTAAGTATAAACAGATCAATAGGAATATGAATCAGCCCGTCCCTAATAAAACATCAAAGCATAATTCGAAAAAGAGGGAAGAACTTTTTGAAATGGCTTTACCCAGGCTATCTACAAAATTGACTCTGAATGCTGCTACGATTCTCCTAGTTACCAAAGCTCTACGGTAGATTGAATTAGATGAGAGAACGCAAGCAAAACTAACTGCAAGCCGGGAATAATTCTTTGAAAATAAAATCTAGCAAATAAAACCCGCCCGAAAAATAACGCGTCTGTCCACAGATCATTCCTCTACCTCCGAAAGCCAATACCAATCTACGTCAGAATGCCAATAGAAACATTCAAAGCTTCGTTCTACTTAATAACCCAAAAGTAAACGTCTGGTAACCAAAGAGAGACAGAAAAGAGATGAATCGAAGAGACAAGATAATTCAACGAAGCATCCACTCGAACTCGTCAAACGTACATGCGCGATGCTCTAGTTGGCGGAAGCAGTTCGCGAGAACTGTGCTGACTCGAGTTCCTAAACTGCACTCCAAGTCGCCAAATATTCCGCCACGTTCTTGCACTCAGCCGGCTTTGCCCTGCACTCGACTTCGGTCACTTTGCGGGCCGGAAACTGCGCGCGAATTCCGCCATCTCCGCGTAAACTCTCGCTTCCTCTCGTCGCTGCACGGGGTAAAACCGAATTCAACTCGTTGAAACTATGTCGAGTTTCTCTTTTCTACGTGCTCGCGCCGCGCGTTAAACTAGTATTACGTCACGTGTCTTCGTTGCGGCGACGAGCTCTCGTTTTAAGCGACGCAAGTCTTTGTCCCACCCTCTTCGTGTTCGTCGCTTTAATTCGCTCGCGTGTTTTTTCGAAAAGCGGACTCGAGACGAGTGGGCATCTGGTAATGCGCATACTGCGCGAGAACCATGAGTGTTCGTTGTGTTATCTTGAACGAGTTACGGTTGTTTGGATTGTCACGTCAGCGACAATGGTGAACAAAGAGAGAGAAACGAGAAACAAGGGGTGAGAATAGGGAAGCTTACATTTGGTTCGTGATACGCTCTGATAGCCGAGTAATTAACGTACCTTTTGGGTGTCTTTTGATTTTCATTGATTGAAGCGGTTTATAGATTATCAAGAATAGTATTATCGTAAGATTATCGAGAATAAAACATAGTCATCATGGAGTGGATTTACCTTCACGCTAAAGACGCTACAAGCGTCGTGCGCCTAAAGGCAATGGGAATACAAACTAGATTGCATCTTTATGCATTTTGCGGAAATTTGGAAATGCGGGAAAGCATGGAATGCGCACAACACGCGAAAATGTATTACCTGTTGGGACATTTAGTAAGTGAAAGAAACCTCAACTTAGATTCCATTTCTTTTTGTTTTTTAGTAGTCTTCGTAATGATAAGATATAAATTTGCATGAATATTCATGATCTAGCGACAATTTGTATATTTTTCTCCTTAATCCTTGCGATTTGCTTTATGATCTAAAAGAATTCCACTTCCGATGCTACAGCGCAATTAATCCGTGCGCGAATCTCTGAGCGACATCGTGACGAAGTATAATGAAAAGCGCGGATCAATTGCGAGTGTATTCCCGTCGCGTCCAACGAAACGACACGAGTATAAATCTGTGTCCAAGTTGGAGGAAAAGGAGACGTCCACGAGATACGACGAGCATAGACACGACAGACGTGGCATGGACCGTATCCCGCTGCTTCTGGATACGCTCTCCTCTGTTGCAGCTTCCGGCTGGATGCACGCGCGCGCATTGTTGCGCTGACGTGCCGCGAGCAAGAAAAACGGAGAAGAGCGGATAAAGCAGCCGTTTACAGAGACGAACGTGCACCGCACACGGCACACGGCATAATTTCATGTGGCGGTTGTCAGAGCTCGATATGAGAACACGCGCCAAGGACTAGGGTTACATCGATACTTGAATACGCATCGCACGTAACCGGGAACCATGTGGCTAATCGTGGAACGGCTGTGTTTTAGCCACGAGAGTTTTGGAATGGCCAATTAGAATGTTTCGTAAAGTTCACTATGTTCGGAGTTGATCTATGTTTCAAACGTATCGTTCGGGAAAAAAGAAAAAATTATTTGCATGAAAATCGCGTAAGGGAATATTGGTGGAAATTTGTATCGGAAATTGAGGATTTTTATCGGTGAAAGGAAAGAAACAAGTGACATTTTAAGCTGGTATCAAGCCGCTTCCATTTCCATAGGTAAAAGTCGTAGCATATGTTAAAACGACGTTCTCGACATCGATACAGGGACGATGTCGTGTAAACAAAAGTCTCATCGGGTTTATGCAGCTTATGTCGGCGAGGAAAAACTCTGAGAATATCCGATTCCCTGTTCCATGCGCATGCATCCGCCAGAGTAAACAGAATATTTCCGGAGCAACGTTACCGTACCAGCGATATACTGTAAAATATCTAAGATACTACGATCGAATCCACAACGAGAACAGCCGACGATTTAAAAAAGGAAATGTTCTCTTCCCTTCAAACGCTTGTCATAGAAATAAAAATAATTTATTCCTTTCATCCTCTGGATCTTTCGAGATTTGGAAATTTCTTGCGGAAGATGGTCTTTGAATAGTTTCATCGCGAATATCGATCGAAATAAATGCCGAGTAATAAATAATAAATATTATTGAAAGTAATTTTTAATTCGAGTTACTCTTAATTTGAAAACTGTGAAAGACGAAATAAATCGACGTGAAACCTAAATTCTTTCATTGGACGATAGCAGTTTATCGAACAAGTATACGCAGAAAGACAAATATATTTCTTGCGAATTATTCGCACTCGTATTGAAAAATAAACAGGTAGAATAAAGAAAAAGCAATTTAAGTGCGTTATCGGTCGATTTTAATTGTACACGTGCTAGATATCTCTAATTGAAAATGATACAGATAACAGATTAACGAGTGCAAATAATTAATGCAGACCTTGCTTGCTATTAAAGCTCGTTGGTTATCGATGATAATAAAAAAATAACAAGAGAAGAATATTAATTAAAATTTCGGATCGATATTCTACCTTTTATTACAGTTGTTGCTTACGAAGTTTCTTTTTTATTCGCCCATTGTTCCATTACAATGACTTAGGTTGGTTCGACGCAAAGCAGTTCCTTTTATTTTGATTTTTTGTTGAATCCCGGAAGGATAATGGCGCAGGAGGTGGAGGAGGCAAAAATAGTGGAAACGAAACCAGCCCAAACGAGCAATATTCGTCTCACTAGGAGTTACACCTCGCTGGTTACATTGTACTATTCTACAGACTGCACTTTGCGCAGTAGTCTGGCCGTTCCATATGCCAGACAGACTCTCATAGCTATTTATGGAATGAAACAAAAAGGATGTCGGAGGATGCGACCTATAGAAATTCATTCCCATGAAAGAATGCTTTTCTGCTAATCAAGGATCATGCTGACGATGCGTACTAATTTTTGCTTTCCATTTCAAATTACTATTTTCACTGTCACGTCACATATTCTATTAATATGGATACCTATATAAATACCAAGCAATTTCATAAATTAACACGTAGACAGAAATAACAATTACAAAATACTTTAGACCTCTGGTTAAAATATGGACAACGCGAACGTCAAAAGATTTCCTTCGATTTTTCACGATTCAAAATTTATATACAATTCTTTCCATCGTCCAATCTCGTGATTAAAACGTTTCGGATGGCTTAAAACGGTAAAAACGACAAAAGGTTAATAAACAAGAGTTTGTTCGTCAAAAACGATCGGTCCAACTGAATTTCAAATCCATACAATTGGAAAATAAATTTGACATCGAAAAATATGTAAACGGGAAATCAGCTCGTTAACAACTTCATGACACAATAAAATTTTTGCAAACGAGTCACGTTGTCAACAAAACGGAGAAATATATTCGCCAAATAAATTCAATAAATGTTTAATAAGCCAACGATCGTCGATGCTACAAAATTCACGGTTTTAAATACGGTTCGAGCAAACAAAGAACAGTGCACCCATAAGTACCGGCTTCCTACTCCAAAAGAATTGTTCTGAAATTGCCCTGGGAATCGAAATCTCCGCAAACAATCGGAAACAAATTCCCCTCGGTATTCGTAGCAATTCATACCGACGTAATTATCCTGGGACGCGACACGATTCAATTTTCCGCTTAATTAACGCAAGCGTTAATACCCGAAAATCCAAGTTCCGCGATACTTTCGATCGTTCGGTTCGATTAAACTTTTCCCAAGCATGGGGTGAGTAGCGATTTATCGCGTTTCCCTCTCGTAAGACGTTATTATGCGAATGTTGAAGTTAAAACGTTATCCATCCTGCTTCCATGAAGCAAGTGAAAAAGAAACAAGCAACGAGAGAGAGAGAGAGAGAGAGAGAGAGAGAGAAAGAGACAGAAAGAAGACGAACAAAATTTGCGTAAAAGAAAAAGAACGAAAACGAACTTGGTCTAGGCTGATCCGTTCTTTTTCCAAGCTGATTCGCGACTCACCCCCGTCGACGAATAGCTTGAGAGAGCCCTTGAAAACGACTGCAGGGCAAGTAAAGCGGAAGAGGCAATTAATTAATCCGGCGGAAAGTATGCCGAAGAAGTTTCAGCACGTCCCAGGCCCCTGTTTCCTTCGCGAAACAATGGAGATTGCAAGTGTACCCTCGAGTAAGTGAGAAAAAGCGAGACAAGGATAGAGAAAAGGGTTAGGGAATACTCGACTCGATTCCCGGTAACGAAGCGCGCCAGTCCTCGTGGCCGTTCCTCCGCGTTGTCGGGCGTTGCATTTGCATAAAGTTGGGAAACTTTTCGAATAAACACGAGATACCAGAAACGGCACACGAACCGGGATCTGCAGTTGGCGCAACTTTTCTCCATTTCCGCCTAGTTGCAACGCGTCTCATCGACGTCGCCGCTTCGACGATTTCTACTGGGAAACTTTTTCGCAAAATTCGGTCAACGTTTCGGAAAAATATGTAACCTCGCGGAAATTTCTTGATCGCGACGAGTTGGACAGGGAGATGGTGGACAAGATTATGGTTCGTTTGGGGTTCGTAAGAAGTTTCCGGCTGCTTTGGCCAAATTTTCTTGAATCTTCGTTACGTTCGTTACGTAGTTCGAGAGATACTTTTGGGCTGCTACAGACTATTCGATGGAGGAAGTGCAGCAGCAGTATGGTTTTCGCAGATTGTTTCCGATAGTGTAGTTACATATAGAGCGTTTCTTTCAAGTGCAAAGAATGGAATGCTTCGTGCGAAACTGAAGCAAACGAGATACGTGATATGTACGTGATACGAGAAGGAGGAAGATCATTGTGTGCAATGGCAAACTTCCCTGCATGAGGAGCAGTGGAGAAGATTTCAAAATTAAGCTAATTTTTCAGGATGGTCTTCTACAGGGTGATTCAAACCTCAACCGACTTTACCAACTTGTTCGAGAGGATGTTTCGAGCAAAGAATGTTATATTCCCTATACATAGATTTATCTCCGTTTACGAGATACGAAAGGGAAAGTAGTATAAACCGCAAACAATCAGATTTGTTCAAGCCGCTTCACTTTTAACGATGATAATAATAATTATTCTAAACTATATTTCACACTGATTTATACTGGTATCCTGTACATATCCTTTCGTTCATAATATCATAATTCAACCGTTTGTGATTAGTTTCTGGCGAGAGTAACATCGTACTCCACAATTGAGAATAAACAAGGATCGATACTATTGATTTTAAGTACTCAGTTTTCGGCTGGTAACAAATTATTCATCTTATTGCTCTAATTCATAGATAGATTTGTACCAAACGAAATGTACGTAAATCACATCAAAAACCATTGGTAAAAGGTACATCTTCAGCCGTGAGAACCACGGTCGAATGCCTTCTCTTCTGCATAGCTGCACATCGGTCCGAGATATATGGCCAGCAGCGAAAGAATAATACGGCTGCCAATGTTAACTGATTCTATATGAGCCGGAGAATTTTCCTGGCCACGATAATGATGTTTCATGCGAGGAGAAACACGGCCCTTCCGGGAGCCATGCTACGTCCATGGGGGAACGATGCACTATTTAGATAAGCCAGACTGCAATCGGCTATGGTGACAGGGAAATAACGCGAACCAACACCGTGAACATCCATGGAGCAATTAACGTTATCTCGTTCTTTTCTTGTGATCTTCGTGTCCAATTCATATTTTAGATTTCTACTCTTATTCGTACGAGGCTCGTAATACCATATTTCTAATTATTATCATTTCTCTATGATAAAATAGATTAATTTCTACGTAAGAAGGTGTTGCACGACGTAAACGGCTATTAAGAAAATTGAATTACTTTTAGTAAAAACGGAGAAAGCTTTAATAGACTGATATCTCTGGCCGTTATTCAGACTGCGAGCAAATGAGCTTTCAACGTAATAACGTAGGAGGCTATTTAATCATTAACAAATATTTAACTATAGCCTTAAGACAACAGCAATTTCATCAGCCGGAGATTCTTCGTAAATGAAGCTATTAATGCTCCAAGTTACCGAACCTTGGAAACTTGAAGAAGAGACTGTTTTAGCTTTATGGAATTCCAAATCCAACAAACGGCTCAACAGTTAAACGAACTTAAGAAGAGTTAATGTTACACGAGGAATTCACAGTGCCCACAATTACAGTACAAATACAAGAAATATTACCTCTTCTTACGTTTTCTTAAACTCTGGTAATTAAGAAACTTTACATTTCAGCAACTGGTTAATACAAATTCGAACGTTTCTTTGCGAGATAAATTTGGAGAAGTTCGTTGGAAAAGATGCCATCTTTCTCAAAACTCATAGTTCGGAACTTTATTTGATAAACTAAACTAAACGAATAACTGAAAAGGTAATTTTTATGTAGTTTAGAATACACTTTATGTAACACCGTACGCTAAAGCAGACCGATGAATTCATTACGGTAAACTAATGCGCTAAATTATGCCCCTATTACTTCACACAAACGTTCACAAAATAAATATGAAGTAGCTTAACTCCGCGAAACACGAGCTTCCGTAACGGTAACTCAGAAAACCTCCCAATTAACCATTTTCATTCTCCTAATTAAAAAGGACGAAGTAGAATTACGTGCGAGGTTACAGAAAGCCCGATTAAAATCTCGCACCCGTTTCAACCGACAAAGCTAAACGAATAAACACGGTTGAGGATGCACGGAACATCCGAGTCCGAAAAAACAGGCGGAAAGTCACGTCACCCTCGTAACACGGCATCCCTTCTGTCCGTGCGCAAACCTTCGCGGAAATTTTCCTCTCGTTACAGAAAATTTCGTTTACCGGTAAAAAGTTGCTTGGGCACGCTCGAAACCGTCGGCATTTGTTATTCGACGTTTTAATGAAATACATGGCAAGAATTTAATTAACCCTTGGTCGGTAATGATGAAAGAAGGCGCATATACGGACTACTATGCGTTTAATCTTGTTGCAACGGCCGAGTCAACTCGTTCCTTTTTCTTTTTTCTTTTTCTTTTTCATATTTCTCGCGGTAACTCCTTTGTTTGTAACGTATCCGCGAGAACGCAACCGCGTAACGCTTCGCCACCTGTCCACGAGCCAGCTTTTTTCAGGGTTGAAATACGCTCAGATTTTTTTTTTTTTTTTAATAATACGAGAATAATTGCATGCGAATTTAAATACAAGCTGTTTCTATACGACTGATATAAAGGAAATTATTCTATATAATAATAATAAGGAAGAGGCTAAAGTTTTTTTTCGATTCGAACTCTGTTTTCAGGGGGTAGCGCAGGAAATTGAGTTTGAAAATTCATCGAGCACGCGTGCACTTCGGTAACTATAGACTGTATAATGGTATTACTATTGGATACGAGGGTATTTTAAAGCAAACATAAGTAGAAAGTGTAGAGTAAAAGTTTTTCGTTTCGTTTTCGAAAGAATCGAGTTTGGAAATGTATATATGTACTTTGTTAACTATAGATTGTATAACTGTACTACAACGAGATGTGAGAGCATTCTATGAACAAGGGCTCTACAAATAACCGCAGAATAAAAGTTTTGCTTTTGAGGATTCGTTTCCGAAAAAAATCGAACCTAGGATCCGTTGATAGATTGGTCTGTTTCGAATCCAATTTTATCGAAACCGAGATCCCGATTGAAAAAAATTTTCTTTTATTACTACATATTGTATTATTAATATTAATAACGTAGCGTTGTGAAGAACGTTGTTCGTTATTCTGAAACGACGCACTAGTAAAGAAATCGACACGAGTCGATGCTTCGTTAATTTCGAACGTCTCACACACGGACATGCAAGTTACCGAATGTCCTATTGGTGATAGCACGTGTCGTCGACAAATACTAATATTCCGTATGGTGGGCGTTTCATGTACATATCACGGGAAACAACGACGAAACATACGACTGATTACGGGGACTATCGGAATGTACACACGAATGCACCGCAAGCGTTAAAGTGCAAATGATTACCAATGCACCAGTCAAGTTTATACAAATTCGAGTATTTAACTGTTGACAGCGAAACGATCGTGAAAATTTATCCAACTCAAGTCAGCAAACTACTAGAATTATCACGACGGCCACTATTTCTAACATTGAGCATGAAAATCACTCGAAGAAACGATACTCGTTGCATCGTTCAATGTTTCGTTCTTCCGAAGACCTTTTAAAATATATTTTAACGTTGCGTCAACTTTGCAATTCTTTATTAGATCATATTTTTCGTCAACATTTATACGATCATTTATCAAGTATTTAAATATGAATTTTATTACTCGGGATAATAATAAAATAATTTTATACAAGTTAAGATTGACATGAACCAGAAATTATATTCCTTTCCCAAACGAAACGACTCTTTAAATATTTATTATCGTTGTAATAAATTAAATTTAAATTAAATGTATCGCGAGAATCTCACGATGTTTTCTATTTATTTCCTAGATAAATTTCCCAGGAAAGAAAGACCAAAATCGAGGATAAAAAGCAGGAAACAAAAGACGCTGAAAAGGACCGGAACGGTAACAAATCGGCAAACCCCGTTTATGGAAACAAGCGGGCAGAGGATACTCGTAAAAAGTTGATAAAGATACGAGAAACGTAGCAAGAAGAAAACAGGGGATGGAAGCAGAAAGTAAAAGCATCACGTGGTGCGAAAGACGGCCATATTCGCGAAAAAGTCTCGCGGATTTTTCTTGTTCCTTAAAGCCCGTCACTTTTGACCATGCTGAAATTAAACAGCGAAAATGTTGTCGACGAGAAATGAAAACTGACGCTTACCGCGGAATATCGCGTTTAAATTCCGCTCTACGTACCAAGATTACTTTTGACAGAAACATCGAAACATAAACCGGTCGAAATTGTCAAGCAAATCGAGTCAAGAATATAAAAAAGCTGTCAAGTTAGAGAGAATATTTAATCTTGCAAAAATATGTCGAAATACATGTGGAAATATTTCATGAAAAAGCGTTTCACATTCCTTAATTTCTTTAAAAGTTATCGAATACTTGTTCCATTCCAAAAATCAAAATGGATAGGTATTTAGCGTTCTTTTCAGTACAGAATACTTTTAAGAATATTATCAAATAACCCATAAAAAATCGTGCAATTAAAAACGGACAGTTTCATAAATGTTCCACTTGCTTTTAAAAGCCCTCAACGATCTCGTCACTTTTTCGAACATACACTGAAAAATTTACGCCTGTCGCAATCACACTTTGGATAAAAAAGAAAGCTATCTTCGATAACTTTGTACACACTCTCGATCAATTGAAAGAACCATCGTGGCTATATATATATAGCCATCTATAATAATAGCCATCCTATTTCCAGCCTGAAACCAGCAAGCACGCTTCGCTCGAACATTCTCATTGTCGCTGTTCGGCCATCAACAATTTCCCATCAAACCCGCATTTACACCTCCAATCTGAAAGGCAGGATCCTTTTTAATAGCCTGGGCTCTGGCTGTTCGAAGAAGAAAAACCCAATTTTGCCGATGAAGTCGGCCCATCCCCGGCCGCGATTCTCTTACCCTTTGTTCCCGACTGAATGGTAGGCTCGATATCAATTGAAACGTTCCAGAGGAAACGGCTCCATCGGCTCGACCAACAGAAAATTTTTAATGAAAGTCGCCTACCCGAAGGTAAGAACGGAGAGAAAAGGGAGAGAACGCGTGGAAACTTCTACGAGAAAGATAAAACCGGTGGATTCGTTGGGGAAAAGAAAAGTCGAAAAGAGGAAAAGAGGCAGAGTGGCGGTGGCAGAGGGAAAGCGAGCCAGGGTAATCTCTGACATCTTGTTACAGCTCGGCACAAGAAAGAGGAAGCCTCGGGGATGGAGGGGTGCCGAGACCTCTTCGTGGCTGCGTTCAATTAAAGCGTCACCTCGCGCAGGAAACTTTTATATGAATGGTTTTCATTACGTCGCGGACTTATTAAAGCCGTCTTCGCGCGAGCATTAATATCCCTCATCCAGACGAGTTTTGTTATCAGGCCACCCCTTCGTTCAACCGTCCGTGCTCCTTGCTGGGAGCCAGGACGATTCTATCAGCCGTGGAGCCAACGAGCACGATGGACATTACTCGACCCGGTCACGTGCGAATTAATGGACTGATTATTTGATTCATTGAAACGAGAGAAATGGTAAATGGTTTGGAAGTAAGCGGGTATCGATACTTTGCATTAAAACGATGCATCGAGACTTTGGTATTATTTGATGTAACGTAAGTGGAAGAAATTGTTAGCGATTAATCATGGAATAATTAACGGATCGTTGGTTTTCCTTTATTTTTCTATAGGTTCAACGAAAAAAGAAAAATATAAGAGCGTGTAAAATAAGAGCCTGGAAAATAGAAGAGAATTATAATTTTTTTGCTACTTAAATTCACTCACCGATACTGCTTATAGAAATGTACACAGCGGTTGGTTGGTAAATCCTTACTTAAGTGAAAAGTATTGTCTCGTAAACTCCCACTGAACAACACGTTATCCTGGAACAGCAAAAAATACAATTCGTTGTACTAATATAATACATTTGTTTATGCTTAACTAAGTAGAAAATCTATGATATCCATAAATTAACAGTATGGTATAAGGAAACATGTATAATAATATCAGTCATAAATCACGGGATATAATATAACACGTTCGTGTAGCTATAACAACCGACAGATGGATGTTGTCAGAAACGAACCGCTTAGATCCGAAAATAAAGCATCCTTATCCACACTCGTAGCGCGATAAAATCATAAAACGTCCAACGCTATTTCATTTCTAAGATTTAAACGGTCATAAATTATCATAGATAAAATATCTGCCGGCGTAACTCGCCTACGGAATACGCAGCAATATCCTGTAATCTTGCGTTCGCGAGCATGTACGTTTAATCTTGAATGGCGATCGTTTATGCTACGCACGAACACTTTACTACTTCCCCATTCCAATAACGATTCTCGACAAAAGAACTGCATAAATACAGAAAAATTGTTTCAGGCACGTGGACAATTTTTCGTTTCAAAATCCCTAAACTGCCTAACGATATAACCAAATCGTTGGGTTCTATCCAAAGTCTACCGAAGCTTTTTTAATTCCTCGGATCTACAACGCTGTATCTGAAACTGTAGACTGTTAACTGTGCTACGTTGCTAATCGCCCGCGCTGCTGAAGCAACGTTAAACGCGTATACAAAGGAAAGAAAAAGTTTTTTGTTGTCCTACGATATTTTTCTTTCTGTGACTTGTCGATGCTCATCGCCACATTTCGGCGAACCAATTTTCATCATTTTTATCAAGTTCCGTTTATACTACGAATCATTTTCTTAAAAGTTGACTGCAGCCTATGTTACGATAAAAGGACCTTGGAGTTGTCGACGCTGCACGAAACTACCTCCGCTTGGTGCGCGTGTACGTAAAACAAATTTTGTGTACGAAAACAGCGACAAGCTAGCAAACAAGCTAGGTACACTATTCCAGGCACTCTATTCGCCCTCGATCCCTTAAGAAAAGCTCAACGACGGAACCCAATTCATCCCCGAAAATAACACGCAGCAGCCACGTAGCCGACTAGCCTAGATCGCGAGAAAGCAGCCCTGTAAACGAAAGCACGACTTTTAACGTGACGGATTAATTTTTAAGCGTATAAATAACTCTCTCACGGGGGAAAAGGGACTTTAGGTCGAGCGTGGCTGAACAATGGCGTCTGCTGCTCAGCTGCCGGAAAAGAGGCTTTTGAATCCAGCGTACGGATATTAAACGTCGTTGGACGACGAAGCCAGTGAAAACCCGAAACTCTGACCGAGCTTCGCGGTGTAACAACGTGAAAGCCATAGGACGAGGAGAAAGGGTGATGAGAGAAAGAGGATGTACGTACGTCTACGGGAATTATGATCGTACGGAAGTAATTCCGCCTAGCGGCGTAACCTTCTTGATTTCGCCCAGTGCTCCACGTTTCTACAGTTTCTTCGCTCGTATAACGAAGAATGGAACAACCGAGTCTCATCCTTCGAGTACGACCAACGTAACGGCAGTTTCGCGTGGCATCGTGTACAATGCATGTGCATGAGCTCGCTTGTAATTTCACGCCGGTGCAAACTGTTCGATCGCAGGAAAGGAGAGGAAATAGCAGCGACGAGGTGAATGTCGATGCGAGACGCGAGTTTTGAGTAATTGACCGAGATTCAGGGTGATTACAGTATTGGCAGAGGGTAGAGATACGACCAGAGGCCACATTCTCGATAAAGACACGACTTATAGTCTCTTTCGCGTTCATACTTTCGTTACAACTAGATTATTACATATACATATACTTAATCTTACGTATTTTGTTTAGTATTGGAATATATTCTTTTTACCTTCGAAATATATCGTTCAAACAACTATGCGAGGCTTTCGTCGGGAAAGCTTACAGCACGACGATCGCCTGGAAGGCTATTTTTGACATGTTACGAACTTGGTATTTCCAAAAGGTAATTTTGAGTCATATTGTAATAAATTATTGTAAAAGAGATAAGGTTGCCGAGGTTTCTGAACTGGAGGGATATGGTAACCTTCCTGGCAAACCGAACACCTTACGTTAGTTCAAGTAGTTCAAGTAGTCGAATGTTCGGCGATAAAAGTGGCATCAGAGATACTCGACTGGAAGGAAACGATCGCGGCGTCGTATTGGAGAGGCGAGCCCGTGTTCAGCGTCATAACAAGGCGGAAACGAGAACGGTTCTCCTTTCTCCATTGCGTTGCTAATGCACTAAAGCTCGCTGGGATGCAACGACGATGTACCGTGTTGGTGTAACGCGAGAAGTATGTAAATTAGCAGATAGAAGGCGAGCAATAAGTTAGAAAGTGAAGGTAAGTCGTGAACGCGAAATCACGTGTTTGGTTTTTGTTCTTCGCGCCGAGACGAAGAGAAATGCTAATTATAACGTGTCATGGCTTCTAATGACGATGTAAATTTCGCTCTTTACGAAGATCGATCTACATTCGACCAAATATAAATTATCAGTTCCTAAATCCCACTCTGTTTCGTAAATTTCATTACGCGTATTTATCCAGCATTTTTAAATAGAATTTTTTGCTAAAAAAAAAATTAATACGAACCTGAATATCGATAACAAATCTCTTTGTTCGCTTACTACGAAATAAAAAACTGTTGAACCTGTGAAAATTCTGTATGGAGTATCGAATGTATCAAAATTTGAGCGAAAGAGAGAATAGTTTTGTTAGATACCAATCCAATATTTGTTTCTTTGTACTATGTGTGAAATAAATTATTCAAGGAGACTGGAGTATAACTGTTGCAACCGAATTCATTCGATATAAAAAATGTATCTGTAGAACCGATCAATCTACGTTCCATAAAATATGATACCACGAAATTCTACACATTAGTAATTGTCTCCGAGCAAATGAAATTGATACCTCAGCGACGTTTGCACAATTAATGAAAACAGTAAAACAGACGTAAAATCTTTGATAATTAAAAATGAAAAGGCCACGATCTCTTAATTTAACCAGTTCATTCAAATGAAAATACGTTCGAAATTTTAAACTACCATCAGTTTTCATTACTTCTACCGCGAGTATTACGGAAACCAGAATAGATCCAACATAAACGATAGAGGTTCTTTGTAAAAAGAAGAAGAAAATGTTAGAGTCTAAAAAAATCACGTGTTGCAGAAAAAGAAAAAACAATTCCTTAGAAGTGATTCGTTGAAAAATCCGAAAACTTGGAAATCCGAGACGTCTCGCGTCTTAACTTTCTCCCCGCGATTCCCAAAGTTTCCTTTCCCAAAAGCTTTCAAGAAAGACCAACGCTTTCGAAGATCGCTGTAGACCGATAAAAATCCCAAGACAGCACGGAGGAGCTTGAAAACACGCGAAGAAACGAAGAAACCTACGGATTCACCGAACAATGCCGCTACGTTAATGCGTCTGTAAGCGATAGCGTTATAGCCGTTAATGCGAACAACGAACAACCGGTGTACCAAGCAAGAAAATGGTCCTTGGAAAACACAACTTCTTAAAACAGCGTAGTGTCGTATTACACGGTGTTCGCGCATGAAGTAACACAGAAACGAGGCCGGTTATTCTATCCGGCCCTTGGAATCGTTACAAGCATTCGTTGCGACTGAATTACACATACGCGGGCCATACTTTTTTTACCGGCGTCTCTTTTGCACGTGGAGAGAAGTCGCATGTGAAATTTCAAAGGGGAACTATAAGGCTTTGTGCGCGCGCTAGACAAGTCGCGTAAAATAAAAAATTCTTCATTTTCCATTATGATTCTTTTTGCTCGAGAACTGTCTAGTAAACCCGCAGCATCGCGGTGAAATGTATCCAAAAGTGAATTTTCAGGTCTATCGGATATTTTGGGTTTTCAGTGGAGACGCGAGTACGATACGGACGATTCTAGAGAATGCGATCCGAGAGATAAAAGAAATTACACAGTGTCGAATATTACAAGAGAATATACAATTATCGAACTTTACATAATTTTCTTGAAACCCTTCGAATTAAAAATGAGCAAGTATTTATTTGGAAGCTAAATCCTATTATCAATTTTATCAGCTTTCTTCCATCATACGCAAAATTTTTATTCACCCAGCACGTCTTTTTTTCTTTTTTTCATTTATTTAAATACACGGAAAAAATCCAATTCCCTCAAACTGCGGCATACAAACCCACGATAGTTGCAGTTGTAATTACGAACACGGAGAAAAGGTCCCACTCCAATGCTTCGGCCAAACAATCCCAAATCAGTAAAAATACAAAAAAAAAAGATAGAAAAGGAGACAGAAGCAAGAAAGACGAGAGAAAAGACAATGAAAACAAGGACGGCGAGAGAAATAGCGAGGCAAAATAGTTTGTCAAAAATGAGTCGAATTCCGCGGCATCGATGTCACGCGGTTGTTTGTCGATTTTTCTCCCCCGTCCCGCCGCTCTGTATGGTTTTTTTTTAAACCTGAACGCTTCTCACTCTTCCTTTCAACCTGATACACCGCAATTCTCTTTTGCCTCGTGGATCGCGGGCGCGCGTTTCAAAGCGGATTTTGCGGAGCGTGACGGCGTTCGAACGTGATCCTAGCAATTTGTCGCTGCGGCGCATTCATCGCTGCGAATCAAACCGATTAACGGCGGAACCAGCAGTCGTTGTATTCGGTGGCCGACCCTCGATCCGCCAAACCGTTTCCGCGCTAACGATGTACAGCCTAGCTTTTTCCCTTCTCCAGCTTTTCCGTGTCCATTCGGAGACGTTTTCAGATAAATTTCGATCGAGAAACTCAGGCATGAAAGGGCAAAGGTGAAAGCTAAGGATTAACTATCTGCATTTTATTGGCCTCGATCCATAGCTAGGCTCTAAAAGTCGAGAGCCGACGAGTCTGCTACAAACGTTCGAATTCGTTCCGACAGAAACCTCGAACGAAAGGGATCGACCGTGGAAAATCCCCTTCCGCGCTCTTTCCAAGTGATTTCGCTAATACTATTTGCGAGTTCATCGGTACTTTGCCCGATGGAGAAATCTTGACTGTGACTTTTTAAAGGTGGGAGAGGAATAAGGGGGGGGGGGGGAGAAAAGGATCCATACGAACGAAACGGAATTATTTTTTCACGACTGCGAGAGCAGGTTTTGATTTCGATGGGGTATTTGACGGATTTTCTGGCGAGGAAAAATATTGCCGAGGTTCTGACGGATATCCCCGATGAAATGTGTTTATGGAGGTTTGAAAGATTGGTTTTGCCGAGCGGATTGCAGCATTTTTTTTTAAGCAAATGGGTTCCTTTCGGATTTTACGCGTGGGTATGTTGTTTCATATTCGAATTCTGCTCGAATTCCAATCAATTTCCAAGAATAAAATGTTAATCACACCACTCGATACATTTCTTAACAACATAATAGATTTACAAAGCGTGCCTATCGCTTCTGCTGTGAGAAATATCCATCGATTATTCGCAGCCAATAACTACCGAGGAACACGTTCATACTTGCAATTACTTTGTCTACCTTTACGTAACCGTTGCACTGCCTCTTGCGTTTACTCGTCCACATGATTCAAATCGTTAAATTCTGCTTGCAAATTACACAACAGAAACCTTTGGTTCGTTGACATTTACACTGACTCGACGGACAAAGCGATTTTTCCAATCGTCGCTTAAGAAACGATCATAAATCGAAGAAGGAAAAGGAGAAACTTAAAACAAACACGGTTCTCTTCGAATCTTTCACTTCTTTTTTTCCTTCGCTCTCTTGCGACATGGAATTACACGTTCGCTGATCGAACGCATTTACAAGCGGCGAACAACGCCGTGAAAGAGCAAACGAACGGATCTCTTAATCAAACTCGAGCGTAAATTACCAGCTCTTGACGTTTATTTCGGCTGCATTATTAACATTGCACTAGCTGTTTGGATATTTGCATGCAAAAAGCCGATTCGTTTGATACCTATCCAATGTAATTTCCGTACAAGTAGGCACTTTAGCCGCAATACCACACCGTTATTTGTCGTCATTCGAAATTGAAAATCGGCAAATTAGACCCGGTTTAGTAAAATAGAAGCTTCCCCCACGATTCAATTATCGAAATCTTCTTCCGATGTTTGATAAAGTTATTTATTTAGAGTTTCCGACGTCTAATCTCGTTGATCGTCTAAACAAGTGATTTCAGCGGCGATCCTTTCATTTATAAATATGCCAAACTTCTCTGTACTCGCGAAAGTACCATATGGTATTTTCTTTCTCTTTTGAAAAATTATTATATGCAACAGAAAATGATTTTATTCCGCAAAAGTAATTATTATACTCTTTAATATCCCACTGGTCGATTGAATTGCGTAAAACGATAACTCCTGCCTCTTTCGGATGGACGAATAACCACTAGATTTATCCATACGATTTCATAAAAAATCGTGTATCGACTATCCACGCGTTATTGACCCTGCCCCAAAGCTGAGAACCATCTTTTATGCCTAACGACGAAAGATATACGCTCGAGTCTACTAGAACACGACACGTTCGGTCCATCGTCGATCTTCCTCCCCCGTTTCTCGAATCTGCGTTTACATGGTTAACCCATTAGGCTAATCCCGCTTGTAAATTCAGCCAGAGAACCGTAGCAACTGCATTTTTTCGACAACCATCGTTTCGCATTCCGATTCATCTCGATCGACCGTTCGAAATACGGGCAATTAAAAAGTTAGAGTATGAAAAGTACGAAAGACGTTTCCCTAAGTGAACGAGTGACAAAAATTGAAATTCACGAGGTGAACGATGAATGCACAATACGATTGATAATGTAAAACTACGACAAGAGATTCGATAAAACAAAGATGATTAGTAAATTTGAAAATTGTGAAATATCTAAAATAGTGAAATTTTTACATACCGAAATTTAATAATCTCTTTTCTTTGGCAAGTGATTTTCTTAGTTTGTGCGGATATTAATTATAACTGGAACTTAAAAACAGGCGCATCGATTTGCCCTCAATTTCATCTATTTTTAAATAAACGATCGGTCAACGAGGAACACGCCATTCGCTTTTCACGCCATCTTTTGCGTGCTCTCGACCTTAATTCTTACGATGCAATGTGCATCACAGTCAAAGGAAGCTTTTTAACCAGTATTGTAAAGAGTTTCCCTTCGCCGGAGATAGAGACGAGGATTTAACATCCGTCGAAGGCCTGCCTTCTCTGCCACGCAATTAGGTTTTAAATTTTTAGTTTATACAATGTCGAAGTCGAACAGAACTTGATAGGATTTCTTTGCAACCAGTTCGCAGAACGCTCGATATTCCAATTTCCTTGTTAATAATCTGACTTGTCTGTGCCTTTTCAAAGTGACGTGATATTTTTGCCGATAGTCTTTTATTTTTCTTTCAAAAATATCTTAATTGAAAAAAATTCACAATAAAAATGAAACCTTTGAAAATAGTGGCGAGAGCGTATTACTGAGAGTAATTGGCGACAAAGAGCGCGAGAAGTAGCGTTTAAAATGAAAGTAGGCCACCTACCATTATTCACTTGATGCAAATAGGAAAAGTAAAGAAAATGAACAAATGGGCTTCGCACGAGTTAAGCGACACGCAGTAGCCGAAATGGATGTACATAGCCTCTTCGTTATTTCAGACGAATAAGCAGGCCGAATTAGAATATGAAATTTTATCTCATTCCTTCAACCTTCCACTTACGAATTTCTTCAAACGCCTAAACAATTCTCCAATGAACGAATTACCTCGTAATAGAGATACAGTGAGAAACAGCACTGTCGAACATTTTTTAATCCTTCGTTTGAATAAATTCAAAGTGCGAAATTGTACAAAATGCGCACAATATGAAACGGTATATAAAGTGTCCAACGTATAGCGCTTGCCATAATACACGATGTGTAGGTAAAATAATTTCCTAGCGAGCGTTATGAGATTGGTTTTCCAGAAACAATCGCGTAGCTATTGCGCTTCGCGCTTGCACTTTGCATTTGCACATTACACTCGCGCTTTACACTTGCGCTTCACACTTGCACTTTGCGCCAACGTTTCGCTGACATCCTACTGCGATGCTACATTTTTAATTATATCCGCGGAAGTATGAGTTTGCATAAAAATCCATACTCCACTCACGGACCACTCGAAGAATTTCGCGGACTATAGTCTTTAAATTTAACCTTCTTACGAGAGACCCGGTAAACGCGGTGTTACACAGACATACTTCCGTGGAAACGACGGAACGCCGATAAGGGACGAGGTGAAACGAAAGTGTCGTTATTATTAAATAAAGTGTGGCGTAAGAGGCGGCTGGGCTAGTCGCCGGCTATCATGGAGGACAAGGAAGAGGGATCATGCATAATTCAGCGAAAACTTGGCTCCCCTGACGGGATAGTAGACGAACAGCCCGTGGTATCGGTGCATCACGACGCGTAGAATAACGGCACTCTGTCCTTTGCCTCCCGCCACGAGCTGTCTACCCGCCCCGTAATCTTTACCGAGCCATTAACGTCCAACAACTTTTTATACGCCCGTCCCGGGAACTCGATTCAACCTGCACTCTGTTGCGTTCCGAGGTGGTACGATGTTCATCAAGTTCGCATCATTCGGACGTAAATCGTATCGATTATGAACGAAGAACATGCATATACGTGCGATAACAGAGTTACCATACTAAATATCGTTCAAAGATGTTACACGTAATCGTGTTAGAGGCAGATTTGATTACGAAAAATTTCAAATAGGACAATAGCAACTGTATCTGATAATAAAATAATAGTACGACGTTCTTCGTTCACTGTAGATACAGAAGTAGACATTTTCCTGTAAAATAATTTCTCGTAACTTCATAAACGTTCGCAATAATAAATATAGAAATATAGAAATACAAAATAATATTTCGTATTTTGACACAATTTCTGCAAATACAGTGACATCGTATAATATCTGCATTCTAAGCGAAGGAGCGTTCTCTTTTCGGTCTGCATCGGATAAAGAGTTAAACTACGGAAAAAGCCAATACATTTGGAATAGAAATCAACTTTCTAACTATAACGGGAAATTGAAATCGAAACTCAGGTAGCGGCGAGTTGCCGTACATCGGCTCTTATCGTCGCGACAATCCACGAAGAGGAAACGGAGGGTGAACTGAGAATTACTCTGGGATACGAATACGCTTCTGAGCATTCGCCATAAGCAGGCGAGAAGTGCAAGCTCCGTCGGTGCTTGAAACTTAATCCCCCGCGTCGTCATAAGATAACGGCACTCGGCACCGCATAAACTTCATTGTCTCTGTGCTAAGCGGCCGTTGCAACATCGTCTCTTTACATAGCCTCGTCTCTTCATTGTTTCCGCGGCGTTTCTGGCGTTCGTACGACTATACCGGCGCGTTACCAACCCTCTTTCGACCGCGCTGCCAGTCTCCACGATACGCAGACAATCTGATATCGCGACGAATTTTGAATTTACGTTCCGACTGTTCTGACATTTTGGTGAAATCTCAGTTCTGACACCCGACGAAATTTCACAGTGCTAATTGAATGTGTCGAGTCTTTATCGCTGTGACCGATATTTCGAGTATACGAAAATATTTTACCATCTACTAAAATTAACAAGCTTTATTCGTCTCCGATTAAATCCAAGAATAAGATCCTAATTATACGACCAATTCTGTGTTTGAAACTGACAGTAAAATTTTCAAGTCGTTACGTGCTGCATAAAATGCAAGAATTTAAAAAAGATGTATTAGAACTAGAAATTGCCTTAGAAAAGTCTCTCCAGAATGACAATGATCGATTTCATATTGAAGATCGCGAGACAAACTACGCTATGCATCGACGACCAAACAATTTTATTTTGACTCAGGACCATAAATTGATGGTAAAGCTGAAAAATTATAATGGAGCTGGAGCGTAAATGAATGATGACCTACATCACAGGGGAAAAGATAAAACTTCCAAAATGCTGCTTGATTAATGCTCGATCATAGCGACGTAAGAAAGGGGGCCGAATACCAATCCATCGATTTAAAACGACTGAACTGGAACAAAAGATAAGAGCTCGTGGATGTAGCAAGGGTTCTAAGAATTTCGTGTAAAAGAAAAGCGAAAAACTACAGCAGAAGGAAGGATACAGTTTCGAGGAAACGTTGCTAATGAAAATTTCTATTTTAAACAAGTTTTCGGGAGACACGGTGATTAACGAGGTCCAGTATCATAACGGGAACACGCATAGGCGACTAGCGACGTTTCTGGACGTCGTTAATCACCATCGTCCCTTTTCTGTTTGAAACGAAGCTTTAGCTCTTCAGGATCGATAATCAAACGAAAGGACAAACACACTGACCAACCAAGTATTATCCAACTAATTGTTGCAGGGTGATACGACATACGTAGTAAGACGAATCTGCGAGACTTTAAATTGTCTAGGAAAATTAAAAAAAAAAATCAGAGTAAACGATAGAATGTAACTTTTCCTTCGAACTTTCCATAATACGATTCGTGATATTTTAATCGGAAGCAATCCTTTCACAAATCTCAAATGCTAAAGTATTTGGCATATTCGAAATTTACGCTGTTAACTGATCGCCACCAATGCAAACAATCTGTGAACAAATAGACTCTGTAAACAAGCGCAGCTGTCGTTAAACCAAACCGCGTGCAAACGTCGAAAATCATAGACGACCAGAACGCAATTAACTATAAATAAATACAACTGATAAAACAACGGGAGAAAGAAAGTCTAAATGATATCGATTCGTATTCAAAGTTAGGGTACTCGTTTCGCATCTATGTAGCTAGGATCATCCGTCTACGTTTGTGAACACCAAGGAACCTAGAGAATTCACCACGGCAGTCCAATCGTCTGTCCAAATTAGAGAAAGATAGAATTATCAAGGGAAGGAAAGACAGATGACCCTGCTGAATAAAGCAGGGAAGGTAGCTTCAGCCGGCCCAAGGGTAAAATTTGCATCGGCGATTTGTACCCCCTTCCTTTCCCGCGGTTGCTTTCCTTCGCAGTAGCGAACCTTAATTCGTTTTGTTTCTCGCGTTGAGAATATACCGGTCTTTCCGCAGCAAGTTTCTAATCGTTGACTATCTCGAGATAATCAGAGATAAAGAGCAACAGATAATTACAATTTTTCACGTATTTGAAATTACGAATCGCAATTTACGATATCGCTTCGATCCTGAAAAAGTTGTATAGGAAGATTAACCGAAGCTATAAAATTTGAAACTCCTTTCATCATTCGATACTCAACGCTCGATACTCTTCTTCTATCTTCCAAAATCTCTAGCTTGTTCTAAGACTAGAAAGACAAATTACGTTCTACTTAGTCTGCAATAGACCGTATCTAATACTATATCTAATAATAGCCTATAGTCTATTGTTATGCCGTGGAATATTTGAATTACAGACGGGACATCATAACTGTCTTTTAATCGAGCATTTTAAAGCTGAATCAATAAATCGAGCATAAGTTATTGAACGTTTATGAGCTCGTCAAAACATTCGAGCGATAAATTTACAGGCTGTTCCTCGCGTTTATGAGTGCCATAAACGAGAAGGAGCGCGTGATTCAAAGGAGACGAGAAATAGCAACCGCTCGTCGATGCAGGTAGTAGAGAACGGATTCGTGTTTTAAAGGACTCGGATCTGCCCACTCTCTTGACGTACTACGTTTCGAGATCAAACGCGAAATTTCGAAGCGAACGATGTAATTGCATGCACTTGAAGGTTTCTGGCGTGGCGGATGTAAACTGGCGAATTTGCGAAAATAGTTTTGAAAAGAGAAAATTCGCGGTAAATGTACATTAACTGATAAATTCATAAAATTCCAGATAATTTTAATATGTAAATCGATGTTATATTTTACCTACCCCTTTTACATGTAGAAAGTAGTTAAAAGCGCGAAGCACTGATTTTTCCGTTTAACCGTGCGTCCAGTGGGTCATCCAGTGTCGGCATACGACCACGATTTCTCCGACATGCAAAATCAATTAAATTTACGACCTCTTGATTCCACGTGGATACTAATGACACATAAAATACTAAATGACGCTATAATGTTCCATGAGATTACTATGTTTCTTTCGAAATTAAATACGTCGGTGATATTGAGAAGAAATCGTAGTTTACTGCGTCATAAAAATAAAAATTAGAGGCTTAAATTGATCGAACAGCCGTAAGAATCTTTTTCTCGTTGTTATCGATCTTGTCAGAATGAGATTCGAAAAACAAAATGGTATTCCATGTTTGGCTACTTTTCTCTAATAACGATAACGAATAATAGTAAAATACGCGATCCTTGAAAGTCTACCTATTATGTCTCAAATTACACCAACTTCCTCGTAGACTCGTAACAAATCACTAATCGCGAAGAAATCGCCGGTGTTCGATCGCACAATTCCCAACTTTCCGGAGGAAAACGAGCAAGCTGATCCAATAAAGGAAACGACGCATAAAAATTTTAAATCTACAGAACGTTGACCGAGTCACGTTCCCCGTGAGCTTCGCGCTTTCTTCTCCGTTAGATGGAAAGCGAGCAAATCAATGTTTCTCACGAGGAATGTTTCTCGTTTTATTTCGACCGACTTTGCAGTTGTGACGGTGGTCACAGGGATAGAATGAACGTCATCGTAGCTCGAAGCAGAAAATTCATAACACTGGGCCTTGGAGGAGAGAAAACGAGCGACCAAGTGCAACTAGTATCGACGCGTTTGTAAATGTTTGACGCGTTCTGCCTCGGTTCGTGAAGAAAGATTTGATCGTTTTAAGCGGATATATGTCACGGTTTAAACGTTTATCTATCGTATTACGAAGTAAAATTGGAAATGAATTTTAAGATAGAAAATAGGTCGTTACTTGCATTACTTATGAAATGGTATGTATAACTGATGATTTCGCTAATTTGGAAGGAGGTCAAGAGATTAATAGTGGTGGAAGAAACAAGCGTAGAAGATGGACGTAACTACACTCGTGCCCAAAACATAATTAAGAAGAGAATTAGTTTCAAAATAGGAAGTACTTATAATTCACAACTTATAACCAGATCGATATTTGGATTGCCTGTAAAATAATTTAACAATTAGCCAATTAGTAAGGTTTTCGATGATCCAGGAAAGTTAATGTAATATTGCAGACAATGGAAGTGGTAGATAAAAGGAAATTGAGTATCGTATGTTCATACTACGTTCCAATCAAATATGAATTTATATTGACTGCGTACAGTAACGAATAATACATGTATGTACATATAACGAAGCAAGCATTAAAATCATACAGTCCCACGATCATTGCTTCGCTTTAACATGTATTTCATCGTGGAATTACGTAATTGAATAATTAAAAACCGTTTCTTTTCTATAACGAAAAATTTCATTTATCGCGTTCGTCATTAATTACGAATATTAAAAGAGTTCGCTCGGTTTTGACGCTTATCTAATTCATTGATTTAACAACTTATCAAAATCGGCAATAACGATAACTTTTTGACGGGCAAAGATTGTACGTACGATACGGCTGATAGATTTAAGGATAATCTTTCATTCAAGATAGAATCTATATAAGATCATATTTGTTTCACTCCAATTACATTAACTCGAATTCTTCGTAATATCTCAGCAAACTGAACGATACTGATCTCTCCTTATTTATAATCTTTCATTACTAAATCTCCGAATAAAATAGAGAGAAGGATTTTCACATTGATTTCTGTTCGCACCACAATGCACACGCACACTCTAACCTCTGATCAACCCATTCAGATACACCCTCGGTACACCTCGGCTCGAAACTCATCAATATTAAACGTCTTACCTAGCAATGAATTTATTTGAATAGCCGTAAGCCTTCAACCGTTTCAGACACTTCCAACAATTTTCCTTCGATCATGAATATTGCATGATATCGCCTGTGTAACTTAACGAAATCGCGCTCCGCTGTGTTCACTAAGAGAAATGAAAAGAAAGTAAGAAAAAAAAAAAAAAAGAGGAACAAGATCACCGAGTTTCTCTATGTCTCTCTGTTCACCGACCAGTGATGCATTTCGCGGGAAAATAAAACAGCCAGCTGGCTTCGATCGGATTTTTTCGGTTGGCCAGCTCGTTTCGCACGACCGGAAACAATCGACGAAAAACCGAGCCAAGAAATGGCTCGTCACTGACGCAACGAAATTGTCTATGAAACGTAACAATCGTTACGTCCCGGCGTATAAATTTGTCGTAACGAGATGTAAATGCACGATCGCGCGGACAAACGCGTTTCGTCTTTTTATCGCCAGCTGCCTCCGTGTTTCGTTGCGAACGCTGGATTAGAATCGAAATGTAACCAAAATGGCACGAGAGCAGCTCGTTTAGCTGGACAGAGTTTGAAAGGAACGGGGCATGATCGATGTGCATCGTTTCGAGAGTTTGTGGATAATCGCGTGTACGGCTTCTCATTAAATGTACGCGATATGGACGAAGCGTGAAATATAGACAAATCACGTTTTGACCAGTCGAAACTGGAAATGTTTAATCCCGCTGGATAACATCGGCAAATCCCATTGATTTATTTTAGATTCGAGATAAATTCTCAAACCTACGAACTTTGAAGCTTTTCTATCGTTCGTAAAACATAATTACGAGTATGTAACGTTAGAGTAACATCAAAATGATAGAATCGAATTCTATGGGAAGAACAGAGCATGAAACATTGATCGTATTACATGGAATATTCGATGCTTATCGACGTATATATAATATGTTGCTCACGTGCAAATTATTATACGTGCAGCTCTGTTCGTCGAGACAACTTTCGAAACAGGACAATTCAAATAACTGGAGGAATTATTGAGCAAAGTTCGCATACCCATCTAACTGTGGCCCATATGACTTAATAATCCTCGTAACGATACCGAAGTTCGTATCGCATCCTGTTGGAGTAATAGATCCCCGTTTTGGAATTAATTCTATGTAACTATGACTATGAATTTGCAGTAGCGTTGTTCGGTAACGGTTGAAAAATTTTATCGCTGAAATTTTGCATCGTTATCTTATCGATACGATTATTGGATTAACGTTGACACTGATAGAAACTGTCGAATGTCTCGTGTTAGATTTATCGAATTCTCTTTCTCCGATCAGCTGTCGTTTACGATTGTACGCAGCGTGATTGAAATTGTACTAAAATTCAGGAAAGAAGGTTAGATCGAGTTACGAAGAAGCGAATCATGAAAATACGCATTAATGTATTAGATGGTTTTATGAATATTGTCGGCTCATTAATTATTAATCTATTTACATATTCGATATTGATTGCGCAACGATTAGTCGCAGTTTAGATTACATAAGTATAAAGAGTGTAAAGTTCAAATATCGAATATTGGCTTGCTCTATGTTACTTATTCCATATAGAATACAATAAAATCGAGAGATATGGCAATAATTAAACGAAAGAGAGAACACAAACGGTTCTTTGCAAATAGTCCGATTAGCAGCTAGTGGAAACTAAGGCTGCAAAAATTCAAGAAACTTCGAATAATAGAAAGTCACGGATTTAATAACTTTTTGCGAATTGGATAAGCGCAGAAAGGTGATTAATAAATCGGATGTTCGGTGAGGCGTGCGTCAAAGAAACGAAACCGTATCCGATAGCATTTTCAAGCGGAGAAACGATAGAAGGGAAGAAGGGATGACTATGACTATATAACCTGTGTGGTTGGAAATTCGCTTCATCGACATCGACAACACGCCACGTCGGCCCAGACCTTCCAAGGGTTGAGATAAAATCAAAGCGAAATCCCTTGAAAATCGCGCTGGAAAGAGAGCAACGCATCCCTGGCGTTTCTGGATCGCGTTTCGATGCTTCGTTCGAGCGGAAGAACCTGCCAGCTATTTTGCCGCGTTGGTCCCTTTCGGCTGAGCTGGCAGAAGCAATCATCTTCCGAAATGTCAGACTTGCCTTGGTCGCAAGATACGAATCTCCAGAATAATTTTTTGAACGGATCGAGTAATAAAATGTGATATTGCACAGTCGCTGGGAAAAATTGTCTGGCTATGCTGTTCAACGGAATAAATAAATGTATCAGGAAACGATAATAAGGCAGATTAAGTTATCCTGATGAATCGATAAAACATCGTCAACTTATTTTTAGCGATAATTAAAATACCACAATACGGTGGAGTTCTGGTTATCCGAGTTCCCTTTAACCAAAGTTTCGTATTATCCGAGGTGCCTCGAACTTTACCAAACTTCAATTTTTTTCATAAGTTTAATATAAAGAGTACAAAAGTGAAAATAGTCAGGCATTTTTAAGACAATTGATCAAACTCTCAATCAATTGAATAATTGATTAAACTTAAATACATGTGCAATATTGTGTTATCAAAATGTTTTTCACAATTCTGTTGTACGACTTATTGACGACCATGGACCCTTCTGTATTACTCGAATCTTCGATTATTCGAGGTAGGTTCGGTCCACGTTCTAAGATAATTACCGTATTCTGAAATAATTCAGCTTAGATTTAAAATTTCGAACAATTTTTCAAATTGGTCCTCACGAATCAGCCTTTTTCTCCCCTACATTTTCCCAAATCAAAGTCTTCGCCTTTCTCCTCGGAATATTCGAAAATTCACGGAACTACTCCGCATAGGAAACATGACACAAGTTTTCTAAAAATACGTCGAGCTGCTAAATTATAGATCTTGTAACAACTAGCGCATCGTAGTTTGCATAATATATCGAAATCTGTCCGATACGTCGTAGAGCAAGACATATGCATGGTACATCGTAGAATCTGTCACACGTCGAAATTCGAAGCGTTCAGAGAACGAATCGACGGAATCTTTGAAGAACCTTTGGCTAGTCCGAGTATACGTTAGGCCTTTACTCCGAAATCTGGGCGAATCCAATGATTGAGAGGTTTTAACGGGAAAAACAGATGGTCGTGCGCGAGTGGCCAAGAGCCTACCGAATTTATGGAATGAAATGTAAATTGAATACGCAGTCAACGAGAGCGTCGAGAAACGACACGAGTAAATCGTGCCAGTCTTCTCTTCCCTTTTCTCTTCCCTTCTTATTACCTTCGTTCTCTGTTCAGCGTGCCGATAATTCGCACATAAATTCACAACAAATTGAAATAAAAACCGGGTCGATCGGGATGCAATTTACGTACCTCCCCCCCCCCCCCTTGGAATCCACTTCGCAATGACAAAAAAGGGGGTGAGACTGAATCGAACTGGGAACATGGGGCGAGGAGCAGAGACAGAGGAAGAAGATTGTTTAGTGCCAGGAAACCAATCACGATCCCCCTGGTAATTCCCTTTTCTCGTATTAATTACGAACTTCGGACGTTTCTTCGATCAGATAAACTATCGCGATGGCCGATATAATTGTTGTGGTCGAGTAGCTGGAAATGATTTTTCTTTTCTTTAATTTTTTTGGACCGCAGACTGCTGTAGAGAGGACCGGTATTATCCGTTCTACCGTCGATAGTAGATTCAGAGCATCGGAAAAGATTACATTTGAAAATTTGGAATAATTGTTTATCGTTCTGGCAGAGGAGGTTCGGCTCGTGGAAGAAAATCATTACGCGTGAGTTTGATGTGCAATCGCAGCACTGAGCGATCTTAACGTAACGATGTCCTGGACCTGATGTTGCTAAGGTACTTTTTATAATGCGAGTTAAAATATGCTCACCCTGAACTAGTTACGAATATGTAAGATGTAAAAACGTATAGTCAGAGCAGATACTAAACATCGCAGGTTTCTCTTGGAGTCTTTTTCAAGAAAGAATTCGAAAAATAATAATGGATTTCTCGCGAAGGTAATACAAAAATCAATCCAAAGTTATAACCTTATCGCTACTTACGAGCGCTTCAACAGCACCACGCCCAACGCCCAAGCATTTCTACTCGTTTCAGCAAACTGTACGTACCTGCAAAGTTAAAAAACGAAAATTACTTCTTCCATTAACGTGACCAGGACGCCTAAAACGATACGGTACATGGCTAAGACCGGCGCTTTCGTGATCTCGTGTAACTTGAAACAAAGTTATTGGGACCTCTGTTCCCCATTCAAGCGTACACGCAATACGTTCGTATTAAATCTCGCGTACTTTTAATTTACCGCCCACCACGGTTCGTAATATTTTCTCCTTTCGCCCTGCGATTTAAACGCGCCACCTGATGCCCTTAATGTCCTAACACTGGCATGGTAACGATTTTTACATGCTGAAAGTAGCCATTAGAATACGAAACGAACAACCAAGAATGTTCAATTACTCCTCTGTTAGAAACTAAGTTCTTTTCAAGGGTTTTAACTAAACGGTTATTAGCTATAGCTTAAGATTAACTAGTACGTAAGCGTTACATTAATCTTACAATTAATTTCGATCCCTTTACGAACTCGATCAAGTTGTGAATTTTCTCATTTTTCAGGTTGTCCTTAAGCGGCCCTATCAATCTACGCTTATCACATGAAAGATTATACTTAGGAGAGTGTAAGATTAGATAATCTACTGTAATTGCAGAAGAGCACTCGTTGTATCGAGCAGTTGGTCTTTTGAACGATAGACTGTGGGAATGTGTAATCTTGGTATGTTCAATCTTAATCCGTGAAATATGATCTCTCCTAGCAAATATAGTATTCGTTTTTCCGTTCTTGAAACGGTCTCGGTGATATTTTTACCATAAGGCGGGGCTGTTAGATTCCATTCAGATTCCCACTCTATCTATTAAACTATCTTTTGCTTCTTTTATCGAGTCGTTCATATGTAAGTTGTCGCAGTTGACGGTGTTTAGAGAGTCGGCGGCTTGCTTGACCAGCTTTTTCATTGCCAGGAATTCCAATGTGACAAGGGATTCATATCGGTTTTATTTCTTTTCCTTCTGCGATGGTTTTTCTACATACTGAAAAACGTAGTACTATTTCGATAAAATGATCTAGCAGATACTCGTCTCTCTCTCTCTCTCTCTCTCCCTCTCCCTCTCTCTCTCTCTCTCTCTCGCTTTGACCCACTTTATTAACTACAATCCTATTTCTCTATTTTTTGCATCAATTACGGGATTCTGGGAAGATAAAGATACCAAGAAAATGAAATAGAAAGGGAGGAACAAGGCAATTTCTAGGAATTTTATCGCGTGCAAACGCCACAACACGGAGTTTTAGATTGAGTTTGCTCGTCATCGATATCGAGCGGATTTATGGCGTCGAACAATAGCGGAAAGGATTCACGCTTTCACCGAACCGCGCGTATACCTCGATCGAGCAGGGAAAAATAGGAGATCGTGAGTAGACAAGGCTGCTTCCTGGGCGAATTAAACGTTTTATGGCGAAAGGCGCAGTCGATTTGAGATTCTAAGGGAAGGGTCAAGAGGTCAACGCCACTTTTCAAAACCCCTCGGTAGTTTCTTACCGATACGATGTAATAAGGTTGTTCAAGTGCTTGGAGCAATTTACGGATCGATCTAGATGTTTTAGTTATTAATATTTTTGAACGAAAGTTTCAGAGAATGTAATCAAACAGTATGTATATCTTTTAGAGAGGAAAGTATTCTCTTTTTATTTTCATCTTTCTATGTACTTTTCGTTAAAGAACGACGTTCTTTCCTCTTTAAAGATATTTTATAGTTTTCGTGTTTTACTATAACAGAAACTCCGATAAAACTTCGTTTCAACAAAAATGAATACTAACTTAAAAGAACGAAGAAAACACAGCTTACAAACATTCTCAAAATATTATCGAATCCACGAAGAGGAATTGCAAGTAAAAAGGGATTTAAATACACGAACCACCCACTTTATAAATTTAAGTATATTATTTTAAGCGTATATTTTAAATGCTAATGACGATTTTAAACTAGAGAAGGAAATCTTTGTTTGATGAAATTCTCAAAATAACTACAAAAAAAGAAAAAATAAAAAGCACTCGAACTTGCTCGAAGACATTTTCATTTTATCGTCCATCTTAGAGTCTGGTACTTCCAAGTGGCTGTGGAATATTATTGTGTAATATTTCCCGTCGAATATAGGTTCAAAACGTCGCGGGTGAGCAACTCTATAAAATTGCTGTCTGTTATTTCCCCGATACGATGACGAAACGTAAACGGAGAGAGGATCAGAATTTCCGGTTTCCGGGGCAAGTTTAACGACACGAAGCGCATAAGCCACGCCGATTATCAAACACCGTTGAAATTTAATCACGACAGAGGATCTCGATGTTTTGCACTTACGTAATGCGCGTACTTGTCTCACAAACATTATTGAATTCTTACGAATACGAGCAAACTAGTCGCTGCACGAGAATTACTGTGTTTTATGGCTACTTGCATTTCCCTATCTGTATGTCATCTGACATTGTTATGTAATTCTGTATAATTTTCCGCACAAATGATAGATAAACGCGGTAATTTTTTTAATAGATTGCGAATTTTGACCTACTAAACGATCATGTTCCTCGTACTTAGAAATGCACGTTAAATGCATATTTAAAGATAAGACAGATTATGTACGGCACTGTAATAAATTTATGTAATATCTAGGCGAACATGGGGAATTGTAATTTGCATAAGTAATTAGCGATTGCAAATAATAAAACTAGAATCGCTATTAATACAGTCTATTACTTTATTTCTCATCTCATCAGATATAAATACAACCGGCATAAATCTCCATTGATTATCGGTAAATGAGCTAAATTTCCATAAATTAATCACGCAACAGTAAACATGCATACCTGAGCCGTTTCTCGATCGTGTAAAGAGGTATTCGCGAATTTCCTGTCGATGTTGCGTGTTTAAATCGAGCATCTAAAATAAGTTGCTCAACGGAAAGAATATATCTTTTATGAGAACGATGGAACACGTAAACACGATAACAGGACTTCATAAATGCTTCCCTTTTTAAACATTAAAGTCGATATTCTAAACAGCTTCCTCGGAGAAGAACCTCCGTTTTGATTTCTTCCTCTGATACATACAAGTAAAACTTTTTGCCTCCGCGGAGCATTTACGAGCAACTAGAGACACTTTCGTCGTTAGATATTATCGTATGTTTTATCTGCGTGAACTTTAATAGAGTTGCACCTAGATTTTTGCTCGTTGTACCTTCTTGCAGCGTGATTTATTGATATTCCGAAGTGTGTCTCGATATAGACACTCGTTTTCATTGCTTCAACTTTGAAATTATTCAAAATATTATTTTGCAGTCTCTTATCCGGAAGAATATCGTTCACGAGAACGACGGAATATAGAAACACGATAACTTCATAAATGTTTCCCTTCTGAAACATTAAAATTGATATTCCAAGCAGCTTCCACGAAGAAGAAGCTCCCTTTCGATTTCTTCTTCCGATATAAGTAAAACATTTTGCCCCTGCAGGGCATTTCTAAATAAATCTCGTCATTCGCTAAACAAATAAGAACGTTACATTTTCAAATCGATATATCGATTGACTTAGAAAAAGTACAATGTCAATGAAATCATTGCAAAAGCGGTCGTAGATAGAGCGCAGATACCGTACCACTAACCCACTAAATCCTTCCACACACGTTTCACCACTACCGACATCACCGTGCAAACACATAGTCATGCAGAGGCTTTCCTCGAAACCGCGCAACCTCGTGAATCTTTACGTTCCAGTCCATAATAGAATATCCAGAAGGTTTCACGCCGTCGAATTACCATACTGTCCCACGCTGTCAGCCTTCCGTGGCCACTTCACAAAAGGAGGCTGTCGCAAGCGTGCTCTCGCGTCAAAAGTAGCTCCCTTGGAGAGAACGCTGTGCGCTAAACCAACAGAAAGAGAGAGAAAGGGAGAGGAAGAGGGGGAACGAGAGAGAGAGAGAGAGAGAGGCGAGGTGAGAAGCGAGTTACCGTTGACGAACTTTATTAAACTATTACCACGCGAAACTCGTTAAATACCCACGAGGCAGGCATCTCGAGCCTAGACGATGCGGTTTGACCGTCTAATTTCAGTCGACAGACGGGATATTTGCGTGACGCCGCTGGCATCTTCACGCTCCGCATGTCGAAGGCACGCCACGAGAATTCGCGGATCGAACGGAGGTTGATCCACGCGTACGTGTGCCTATCTCATCTCATCGAATCGATACGCCACATACTCCAGGCTTTAATAACGGGGTCAGAAATTCGTCGACCGGCTCGTTAACGCCGGATAAATCCTGTCGTTTCTGCTCCATCGATCGATCAATCGATCCCCCTTCTTTCCTCTATTCCTTTCTTTCGTTCGTTAATTGACCGATTCGTTCTCCAGATGAAAAAAACGCCGCCTCTTTTTTCCAAAGCTTCCACTCTCTCAGAAGTATTGACGTTTGATTGATTATCGCGGCGTTGTCGATGTCGATTCCGCAAATGGGAGACGCGAGGATCGCCTCCAGCCAAGGACGGGATCTATGGAACGAAATCCGTGATTGATGCTTCCGGGAAAACCGGCATCATGAAGACTCGGATTAACGCCGCCGTTGTTACGGTCGATAGCCCGATGACATTTTTGCTTCGACATTTTACGGTCGTTGCGTTATTTGGTTTCGCTTAAAATCGACACGGTTTCCAGTGTTTCGTGAAACGAAGAGCGGTTTCGGGAGCATTAGCTGCGCATGCAGCAGTGATTTGGAAGTTTGCAGAGAACTATAGGCTTTACCGTGAATCTTTCGAGCACATGTATTTTTTATTTAATATAAACCGAGGTATCATTCGTCCAATTGAATTTCTCCGCTAGGATTTACAAAATGTGTCGTATACTTTCAATCTTACGGAGGGAACGTGTGAGAAACTTTGATAAAACGTGTCATCTCATGGAATATCGATCAGTGTGCAACAGCCGCATCTGATTTTTATTCTGCCACAAAATTTCCGAAATTTAGAATTTCTACATTCGCGCGTTCATTCGTTCGTATCGAATAATAACAATTCCAATTATGCTCAACTTTGATCTCTGCAAAATGTAGAACATTGCAACGGGAAATTTTCAGTCCGATTGCAAGGTGAAATTTGCTGACACTGCGTCGAATCACGATATCAAACTTTTCTTAAACTCCAACACCAACAACGCCAAGTCGCGAACTCATCGTTCGAATCTCCAACAGTCGTCACAAATTCGCTGAACTCAACGAGCTTCGGAGAACTCCCTGACGTTACACGCTCATCCCTGGCCAGGGAACGTTCGTCCCTGGGCAGGGAACGTTCAGGCTGCATTCTCGTTCTGCTAACGCAATTGTTACATCCACGTCGGATCGCGTTTCCGCGAGCGTCGAGGGAAGTTGTATAAGCCTCTGAGCGCAAGAGTAAAGTTGCCATCGACAGATTCGATAAGTTTATTAGTCGGCGGCGCCCGAGGCCGAGAATCCGGATCGAGATGATTATCCTGGGGTCCCGGGAAGATGATTTCTAGTTTCTACGAGAACTTCAATAACGTCCGGCAGGATTGTTCCAACGAATATTTCAGCCTCGCTATGTTAACGTAATTTTCGAAACTTTCGTCTTGAGTGACATACTAAATGCGTAACTGTAAATTGAAATTGCCGGGGAATAAGGATGGTACGACGTAAGGCTTGTTTCCTCGTGATACGTTGTTAAACGTTGAACATATGGTGAAACGGCACATGAATTATTTATGATTTATGAGAGATGGTAGTTGCGAGCTGAAATGTATGGTGCGAAAGGTTATCAACGTAGAGTGAAGCGAAATATTTTAATTGGTATAGAAAATATATACTTTTCGGAACCTGTATCTCAAGTGTTTCGTATTGAATCACACTGTATAATAATCAATCAAACAGTACGTCTATTCATAATTACTAAGATGCAATTTTCTTCAAAATTAGCATCTAAGTTAATGCTACCGAAATCGACACCTCGAGATACAAATATTATTGTTAATATCTTCTTTAATCATTGTAGTATTCGAACTCTAATGTGTTAGTAGTAGGTGCTGGTAAACCAGTTTTTTTAGTTTTTAATTTTTAACAAGTTATATGGACGGAATATCGTTATAATGGTCAATTATATTTGATAAAGTATATGCACTCGACTATCTCGTTAAATGATTAAAGTTGACTTAACGCGATAGCAATTAAAATATTTTAATGCTTTTCTAACACTTTCCACGTCGGCCAACCAACCCCATCGTCGGGGTTAGTAGACTTACAGTATGAGGTAGGTTGACTATATGACTATACGATCAGATAAGAAAACGTCATTAGTAACTTATCTTAATGATGATACATTCTCTCATACTGTATAATAAACTAAAGATTTATGTTCAATAAATTACACGTAAATTAAAATGTATTTATAAGTTAATCAAATTTAAACAGATCATAAAAATCGCTTTCCTAATAACAAAATAATGATTGAAACTTTCATAGGAAAAACTTAGAGTATTAGAAAGTATCATTAAAATGATACTTCAATCATGATCTTCACAGTCTGATATATAATTCTTGTACTTGTAAAAAAGTAAATTTCCTTTTACGTATCTTGAGTGAATCGACATCTTACACGAAATACATTGAGCCCGGACTTACGTAAATAAAAACGGACGTTATTAGTCAACCAGCATCGATAGATCATTTTGATTTCGATATTTCACGTAACTAAATCGCTGATGTATTTTAAAAAATACTGTTACGATAGGTCGTCTAGTAAAGAAACTTTAAAATATATCTCTAATATTTATTCTGATGTTTATTCTGTATATAGAACGCGAAAACATAAAATCTCTATGAACAAATATTTACTTATGTAACCAATTTTGCGACGAACGTCGATAACTCTCAATCGTAAAGCTACGGCGTCGAAAACAAATGAACGTCAAGCGACTCGTTTCTGTCGTTTAATAAATTTTTCCGCGGTGGAGTACACGTCAATGCAAACTTATTAACAATTAATCAACCTATCCCAACAAGCAGCCAACTTCGGTCTCCGTTGTACGAAGCCCGTGGAGGCAACTCGCGATAAGTACATCTTCGTTAATTCTCTAATTTCCCGCAAAACCAAATTGCGCATTTAAGACGCCATAATCTTCATGTTACATCACATTACTGCAAGCAGCTGAAAGCGGCGAGAAGGTGCCGAGTGGATTTTTGCACGGCGTTCAAATACTCGCGAAACGACACGCGGAATCGCGAAACTTATTACGTTACACCTGTCGCGCGAGCGCCGTATTTCAGCGTCGCGTTGCGAATAATTGCTTAATGAAAATTCAACGACGTTCCTTCGCTGGAAAAAGGAAAACATCCGCCGTGAACGTAAAACGTCGACGGGCCAGGTCGCATTTAAATTCCACATCCAGTCGCAATAACCGCCGGGGACGAATCACGGTACAATAAGTGGAGCCAGATGGTGCCTCCTAATAAGCGGCGCACCTTTCCACCCTTCGTCACCGAGCCACCCCTTTGCCAATCTAATTCGACCTGCTTCCAAGCCCGCGCCAAAGCGGATGCGGCCTAGCGGCTTCAATTAACAAATTCTTGTCGAGGCAATCTCAACGGCACTAATTAGGCGGCGACAAACGGAAGGTACTCTACGTTAGGTTGCACCCTGAATAGGGTGATTCGTTTAAAAATATTAGACCGAAAGGATGGCTAAGATGGCATGGAATTTGTGAGATTTACAAGGGGTGGAAATGAGAACCATTTGTGATTAAATGGAGGCGTTTTCGGTGGAATAATTTCGACCATCCTGTCCGTGAAATGGGCTGAATTGGATAATAGCGGTAGGATGAATTTTGGTAGGTCGAAAAACTGAAGTTTTGTCTAATAAAGACGAAGGCTTGTTTTCCTCGAGTGTTCTCGCATTTTTGTCAGAATGAGCATTTAATGATACTTACATTTAATTAATATAAATATCTCGAAAACTATCGGTGATATGAAAAAAGGTTTGAAACCTTTGCCGTTCGATTTTCAGGGAGATAACATATCACGTCGATATTTATTTTACCTTGCAACGATCGTGAAAAACTCTGTGAAGATCAGGGTTGTATTCTTAAACAGGAACTATTGCATATTCTTGTAGTCTAGATCAAAACATTTCCAAAACACTACTTGTAGTTTGCATGAATTACTATAGAGGTATCAAATCTTTTGATCTACCGCGATGCCGCCGGCATTGGCGTTATCTAGTATACACTAGGTTGGTCAGCTTGCTCGATCAAACATCATTGTAGCTCTAAAAGGAGCCGATTGTGTATGCACTGTGTGTTTGTACTAAATATTATTCCTCGAACGACTAGTCGCTTGTCCTACATGTTTGCCATCGAAAAATATACAACTTCCCATTCTTCTAAAACCTTAATATCTCGATAACGGTGTATGCAGAAGTACAGGTAAGCGGTGTTTTGACGTCGACTATAAGAATACGAAATAAAAGAATATATTCAGACTTACAAATATAATCTTAACAAAAAAAAAGTATAATCTTTGCAAGGCGAATGCACGGCAAAATAAATATCATCGTAATACGTCCCCTGCGGAATCGCATAACGTTTGTTTCAAACATTCTCCTGCATCGTTCATAGTTTCCCAGATATTTACGTGTTTCCAGATAAAACGGACACTTTGTATATTTACTAGTTCAGGAGGATCGTAAGATTTATCCGAGTTTCACGGTTACTCCGAACGTCAGCCGGTCACCTCTCAAAACCCAACAGTGTCCCCAATCGTCGACCAAACAAATGCAACCCTGGAGGAATGGCGCAGGGAGCAATAAACCAAGCGAGCGTCGTCAAAGATTCACGAGGTCGATCTCTTTAGCAAAACGGTCGCAAGGAAGGTTGAGGGAAGGAGGCAATCAAATAAAATGCAAGATCGTGCCGAAGCGATCTCGATCAGTCATAAGCTACGTGAACGAAGGTCAGAGGAGCAAAGGAGGATCGTCCAGTTCTCGGTGGAGTCACCGGCAATTCGAACACCGTTAAGTCCCGCGAGAGTCTATTTCGCGTGCCCTCACGAGGTCTCTAAAGACACCTTCACATGCCGTCGTGATCAGTCGTTCCACGTAATACCATCTCGTGTTTGCGCCCGAGAGTTCGATGCCCGACACCCATAGCATCGTCCGTTCCTTCCTCTCTCACTTAATCCTGCCTTTAACCCCTTCCCTAACCCCTTCTCTCTCTCTCTCTCTCTCTCTCTCTCACTCTCTCACTCACTCTCACTCTTGCAACCTTTTCATCGTCTCTTCTTCACCGACACTCGAACCGATCTTCTACTTCTCTTGCTCTCTTAAATTGCCTTTCTCCTCTCTCTGTCTATCTTCTAGCCCTTTAGCCTCGTTATTCTCGTCTCGTTCTTCGTTTAATCTTCAGACGTTTTCCTTCCTCCTCTTCTCTTTCCCCTCGCTCTTTGGTTTTCTATCTTGCAAGAGCAAGGCCGAGGAACGGGCCGTGAGATTGAGAGCAGGACTTTTTAACGACTTCGCATATACGTACGATGTACCTCTTCCACTTTGGTAGAGGAGCTTCGAGCACGACCCAGCCTCCGAGGAGAGACCCGGACTTGACGATAATAGGATCCCGCCAGGGAGAAGGCTCCACGCGGTGTCTAAGTGCCTTCTAATCGGGTTTCCTCCGTCGATCGTTTCTGATGGCTCCACGAGTCGTCAGGGATTCTTGGGTACTTCGTGGGTGATGATCGGAATGAGTGCGTGACTCGTTCGAGGGACGTTCGTAGAGATTGTACGGGACTTTTATGTTGGACAGTCGACGGATAGGACGAGTTTCGCTTTAAACTGTCAGTGCTTTAATTCCTACTGACTCACTTGCGTTGCTTCGTGTTATATTTATTTATATGCATATAAATTTCTGTTTTTTTTACGTATGTAATAATGATGATTCCTTTTGCATCTTGTAGAGCATGTTTTCCAATTGGACTTGTTAAAAGATTCTTCAAAACAACTCCAAATTGTCAAAGTTATGAAAATTATTAATAATTCTCACGCGTCATGCGCAATGAACGAACTGATTCGTAGGGACTATCTTAGTTTCTCCAATCTTACAACGCGGGTGTCGATTTTTAAAAAATTCCTCGAGGACGACGAACTCATGCTCGAATGAGACAAAAATAGTCGGCATAACCGATCAAGTAGATTATCCAGTATAAATCGATCGACTCAGCGATAAAAATGAAATGCCTCTACAATTTCCATTCGAATAAAAAAGAAACTTATATATTACTCTCTAATCATACGTTATATGAGTATAATTCTTATTTTTTCTTATGAGACATAACGCTGCGTCTTGTGTAATCAATTCCAAAACGTTTCTGCCTAACCATAAATTACTACCACGAGGGTAATCGACAAAAAGGAACAAGTATTGCTCTAAACGATTCATCCAAACGCGTAACACGCTTCGACTACGTGAACCAACCTACGTTTAACAAGAGGTAGGAACCCGTGTACATACAACAACAACAAAAAAAAGGAAATTGTAAAGGCAGGATTATAAATAACTTTAATCTCGTAAGATATTTCCAATGCGGAAATTACTAATTCTCGTATACACACAAATTTCAAATCCTCTATCCTCTATCTATCCTCTAAAAGATTAAGAGATGTAAAAGTACACAGAATGCGCGTAACACACAAAATGAGTTTGTGATAGTGAAACGAAGATTATAGAGAGGAGAGGAACGTCCTATCTAACCGGCTACACGAATCTAGATCAATTACGTAGCACATGGGCCACGTGTTTTGAACTCAATCCCTCGGACAGAGTAGATTGAGTAATGCACATCGAGCTGCATTGACTGAATGACAGTCTCTGCTAAATTGACAGCCTTCCGGTTGCATGCTATCAGACTATTATGGGGCTACGTGGCTAGAAACATGCCGTAATGTCATTCTTACTCTTCTTGCCACAGGACGCATTAGCGTTGCAATAAAATTACGTAACATTTTATTTTAATGTAACTGTCGGCAACATTTCTCATCGACTTATTGTACGTCAAATATAATATGGTTTCCTGAACGTTCGAACACTTTTTGGAGCGGTAACAAATGTTATGTCAGTTAGCAGAACAAGGCTTAGAAGACTTAGTGCCAGCAAAATTGGAGAGGTGGAAGGAATAATAATGGTCGTCAGCTAGAGAAATCATTGAGTTTGTGTCTTATTTAAAAGCGTAAAGTTTTTCATTAAAAGATTAAGACCTAGGCAGAGGAATGTCTTATACATTCTTGAATATCACGCGCATTCTATGGATTTTTAGCTTACTTAATTTCTTACGAATGGAAAAAATCTATAACGCAGATATAAACAACATGGCACATTGTACGATTGCCAGAATTTCATAAATATCTTTAGCCAAACTATAGCGTCACTGAAACATTCTCTTGGGCGTTCTGTATGACAATGTCATGTTGTAACTTTTCTTTGTCAATACTTTTATATTATGTCTACTTCTTACGTGTCTATTCTCATTCTTTTCCTTTTTTTTTTTTTTTGATACATATGTGTCTCCTGCTTTTTCTTAATTCCTTTTTCTTTTCTCATCTTTCGTGTCCCATTAATCTATCATATCTAAGGATTTATCCCATAAACAGATAAATAAATAAATAGTAAGAAACTATAATAATTTACACATGAACGATTTTCATGATTTCTATATAATTATGCTAATGTGAAAATCGCCTCTTGACTTGACCAGAGCTGTATAAAATGCCTATCGTACAAGCTGGCTGTCCCTCCAGGGATGATCAACCATCGTTAGGAAAATTGCCAAATGTGAACGTTGCCTCGATAGGAATTATTTCGATAAAGATTATTAGCCGTGACGGTAAAACGTTCCTGTCCGCTGTCCTGTTCCGTGGGAAAATACACATGTGGACGAGCCCGCGTGGATAACGGAGACATGCGGGACACAGCCGATATAAAATATGTCGCTTTTATTTGCGAACAGATGAGTAGATTAAGAATCGTAAAATGAGAGTGCCCGTGGGCAATTATGGTCTGCGCTTTTATCGTGACGCGATTTTAAATAGTAATTTTACGGTAACTGGGAATAACATTTGACACGATGGGCTTCGCTTCATTTGATCAATTTTGACTTGCGAAAGCGCGATAAACGGTAAACCTAACAGTTCTAAAACGCATAACGTATACCGAGATACTTCTGTCAACCTCTTACGATGCAAGATTACTTTTCCAACTAATCTTCTGTGAGGAATATGAAATATATTTCCCGAGAAAACCAAGCTTCAAATGATCGTAGACGATATGTCAAGTACGATGTCCCCGTTTCAAAAGACTTACTGCCGTTTGAATTATAGCCAAGTATTTACGAAAGAATTGATAAAAAGTTACAGTAAAAGAAGCGATAAAAAGAAAGTGCAGCCTTCGATCGTACATTCGCTGAACGCCATCGATTAACCAGCTTACTTCATAACTGTAATAAATCAACCTAGACCTCGATCAAGGTACGAAAATCACGCAGCAAGTTTTGGAGAAAGGCTTTAATCGCCGGTGGATTAGCAGTAACACGGATAATCCGTGAAATTGCGTGGCAAAGCGAGAGCAAACACAAAGGGTCAGTAGCCTGAACGTGTTGCAACGAGCAGCAGCTTGCTGGCCTCGCAAACTGGTTTCGCGCGAGTCAAGATCTAGATCGCGACCTTCTGCAAGAACTGCGACCTCGGGACTCCATTCGCCGATGAAACTGGCGGTCGAAACGCGAAAATAAAATAATAACCGAACGAAAGCGATCGATCGATACTAATTTCTGATATTCGATGAAAAATAATCGCTACCATCGTCCAAGTATTCGATCGAATAAAAATAGAGAGAATATACGCAGAATCCTCGCGTTACTCGTAATAAGGATGCAAATTTTATTTGTCCGTATAATAGTCAGGCTTCCATTATTTTTCATTCACAGTTACCCGTGGCGCAATATCAAACGTTGCTTGATATTACTCGTAAACGGGGTAACGTAATGGTTTATAAGCAGATTATATTAGAATAAGCGATCATCGACTATTTGGTTACAGTAATGAAACCATGCCGCGTTTTAAACGATGGTAAACGAGATCGTTATTTCTTTGCGTTAATTGCGATTCAGGTGATCACGTTACCATCTCGTTAGTTTATAATTTAACAAGATTCGGCGGATTAACTATTTAGCATATTACATAGGGAGAATCATAATCGTGGTACGCGAGCATGATAAATTCGGTTTTACTCCGTCGGGGCTCGTCATATTTGTATTTTCAATCGCACGAATCTGCATACGAGTGCATAGAAATACGAGTTTCATTCCCGTAAAATCGCAACGATCGCGCGCTACCAAATGTTGGCTGTAAATCACTCGATGTCGCATTTTTACAACTGAAATGATTTTTCCCTTGATCTGATAATATCCCTGCAAATGAATATAAATCGTCGGTAATAAAAAATAATATTTTTAGTACCAAATATCCAACATTTCGTCGAATATTCCGTATTACAAAATTTAACGAATTCAATTTTTCAAGCTGGAAATTTCGTGTCGCTTAAACGCGCTTTATTTTTAGTTGTCTATTAATGACGTTCTCGCGCTGATCATTCACAAAAAGCAACAGACGTATTACGATTTCAGGAGCCAATTCAATCGTGCGTACAATTTATGAAGAACGAAACACGGATAATAGGAAGAATCGTGGCTGTTCCATACTTGGACTTGTAACTGGCTTTCAGCGACGATCATTCTTATTCCATCACACACGGTCAAACGTCCGCGAATCAAAGTCCCTTTGTCTCGCCGTTCCTCAATTATGAACGAGAGTGACTGACAAAATCGCAAAAGCGAAATGTTCACGGTGCATAAATGCGCAATGAACTTTCCGGGAAATTACGCAGCGTGAGATTGTGCCCGAAAATTGGCGAATCGTGGTCCGTGATATGCCGGAGTTCATTTCGCTCCGTAATAGCGGTCTAAATACCAGTAAAACCATTCGCGCGATCACGATTGTTATCGAACGTTTTTCCTATTTCGCTTTTCTCTTTGCCTCGGTGTACGTACTCGTATTTCTCGGCTGGACGAAACATTACCGAAAAGCAGCGAATGAAATTTATATTTTATATCTCTCACTGACTGGATATCTTTACGCGCGGTCATTTCCGAATTTGAAACATTTTGATCGTAATACGTGGAATGTAAATCGTGTTTTCGGTCGGCGGCACTTTTCACAGCAGAGATATAATTTTATAGGTTTTATATCGAGATTGGCGATTCGACGATCAAGCGTTATGTTTAATATCCGTAGCCGATTAAACTGTAATCACCGAGAATTATACTCGGATTTATTTTTAAGGTAATCTACAAAAATTTAGTTTGTTTGAAAGTTTTAATATTAATATATGTAAATTCGATGTAGATACAAAAAAAGAATTATCGATCTTAAGCGGAATATAAAAAAGTGCTAATCGATGAAACGGTATATACAGTTAACCCTCTATAATCAGAAATCTATTTATTTGTGATAGGAAAAATTATATTTGATTACAGTTTCTTATACCGATTTGATTGATTTATTTGATTTGATCGATATCGACGTAATGATACAGCATTAAAATACATTAGTAGGGTAATAAAACGAAAGTGAAATTATAGTACTTCCTATACTTTACCCTATTTTATTCCCTGCAACAAGTAATACGGATATTGCAAACCGGCTCTCGATGTACAAGTGGTTGGTTCGGGTAATGGATTGTGAACAACAAAGTTTCGTTCCAAATTTACTCGGTCAAAAATAAAAGGAAGAAAGAACGGGATAGAGAAGAACGTGAAAAATGAGTGGAAGTTTCGAAATTCACGTCTGGTGCACGAACGGGCCAGGTAGTTAACCGAGAGCCGTTTTCAATCAAATCCTGCGGCCGATAGGAGATTTAAATTCGTTTCGACGTAAATGAGTCCACTTCCCGTCTCTCTCCTGTGCCACGATTTCGATCGGAATTTTACCCCGACAGAAAAGATCCACGAAAAATTCGCCTCGATTCTTCAGGCGATACTTTGATTTATTTTTACATTCCAGTTTCTATTCTGCTATATTGACAGAGATGTCTGCGGAAGAGAGAAAGAGGGAGGGAGAGAAAGAGAGAGAGAGAGAGAGAGAAAGAGAGGAAGGGAAATACCGTAGATTCAAATTATTATAGAATTTGAAGTGGAAAAATTCAAGCCGCAGAATCAAAGAAATTGACACAATTTCACGTTCAATTTTAGAACTTAACCGGAATTATTAAATTGGTAGAAGCAATATGAAAAATTACGAAGGTTGATGAAAAACAAAATATTACCATTAGATATAAAATTAATTATGGGACGGATTATCGTGTAACAGCGATAGAATTTTTTTCGACCAGCAAATTCTCTAATTCCGTGCTTTCTAGAAAAACATAATACGGATAAATAATCGAATAAAAATTTGAGATTCGATCACTGGAGCAATTTGTAAGAAAACGAACGAGCTTTGTCCGAAATTGATTATTTTAATCGATATATTTATACACCAAGATATTAATATATCAATTAGTTTGTCGCTTATCGTGCACGTTAGTTTAAAAAGTTATTAAACGTGGCAGTTTAAAGAACTAATAAACGATCAAAAAAACCGAAATAAAAAGGGATTACGTTTGCATTTCAAGGCTACATCAACATCTTAGAAATGTCTAATCTGTTATATAACTAATGATTAATCTAAGAAAAATTCATAAATATCATTTGCTTTCGTTGTCGTTACGCGACAATCCTTCCTCGAAAAATCAGAAATTAACGCAGAAGAGAAAGGACGAAAGGAATCACCACGTCACGTGCTTCTACTTTACAATCTCCAGCATCGATTCTATAATTTCGAGCGTGAAATTAGGCAAGTACCCGACTGGCAGAGCAACGTTTTGCAAATCGTCGTTCTGATCGATTTAAAGGCTTGGAACGCGTGGAGCGGGCCGATTTGCAATCGAGAATGAAGCTCTTGATGGCTAGAAGATCGGAGGAGAGTTTACCTCGCGTCTTAATCCGGCGGGAATTCCGTTGGATCATCGAAAGCGATTCGCCTTCACCTCTGACCTTCCTGCATTCCTGTTTCTCGGATCCAACAGGCCTGGCTCCTGCCAGCCAGCCATCTCAAGGATCTCTCCTTTTTCCTTTGCGAATCGAAATGGCCGCACCGCCTCCATATTCTGCCTTTCGAGAATATATTACCAACGAAGATGAAAGGCACTTTTATCTGAATTTCTAGCGAGCTACGGGATCGCGACTGGATGGAAAATTCTGATGACGTCGGGGACATCGGTTAGCGACGACAAATTCTTCCACTGAATATGTTTATTAATAATTTTCCACTCGGCAGGTTCCCGGATCGTTTCGTATCCCCGGTGGTTGCTCGATAAGAGACTTCGCTTAAAGATCACACGAGCACGTCAAATATTTTTAAGGTTTTTTTTTTACCAGATTACGCGAGAAAGTGGCCGGTGAATTTGCTTCTTCGCCCTTTCCAAGCCACCGGGGATTTTTTTCTTTTTCCTTTTCGATAACAGAGAGGTAATGGCAGAGGAGCGTTTTATCTAAATAGCTTCGGGAACTTCACGTAGAAAAGCAAATTTGTATTCTATTCGATTCTTCGAGGCTTGAGTTTCAATGTGATTTTTCAGTAGAGTCGATGCTAGGGTCTGAGAATTATTATCGTTATTGAAATAAAAGTTTCACTTATCTAAAAGTCTCATAATGTGCTGGGAAAATGTATTTTCCTTCCTGTATCGGTGTTTTCAGAGATTAAATCTAATTCGTGCTAGTCTAGGATATTTAAGATGTTATTAATATTTTCTCGAATTATTCTCATCCGGGTGCTGCGGAACAGACGCAGGTGGCACAGTTATCGATTAAATCCCAAGTTAAGGAAACAAAGTGACCAAGTAAACAGGCAGATAAAAAAGAAAGCACTTCGAACAAAATCGATTCCAGCAGTCCGCTGCTGGTAGATAATGAATTATGCAAATTTGCGTGGACCGCCACAGTGAGTTTTCGAAATCGATGGAGAGCGTACATTTTCTCGTAGAAAAACGCGCGGCTCGCGAAAAAAGAGAAATTCGTGGATCGCGCGTAGCGTATCATCGTGACTAGTCGTTTGCCCGATGTGAAAAATTTCCAGCCAGTTGGACAAATTATCGGATATTAATTCTTCGTTTTCTACCGTGCAACCTCGACGTTGTCCGATGCATAAAGACAGAGAAAATGATTCGAGGGAAAGAGAAAGAATTATTTCACCGACGCTGTCGACGACGCAAGTATTCTTTTACGCTGATCTAACGCCGTGACACTTCTCATTCGTTCACTACAAAAAAAATGGATGAAACCGTTTCGAGTTTCGAACTAATTTTTAATAGAAGCGATTGCCGTGTTACGTACGTAATGTAGAAGTGCCAGAAACTAGAAAAAATAAATAAATAAAGGACAGGAAAGATATTCGCGAGGGACTGATTTTTGGTAGATATTGGTAGAATGCGTGAAACGAAACGAGAGTAAAAGGATCGTGGAAAAAATCGCAGGTGACGCGTCATCGAGAGCAACGTTGGAAATTTGGCCAGTTTCGACGAATTACCGTTATTAATTCTCAGTTTTCACCGTCGACCGTGCACTTGCCATTATTCAAAGCTACCGAAAGCCACGTGGATACGCATCGAACGATCTGGCGATATCGGTCATTCTATAGCAGCACAGAAGGGAAAGTAATTAACGATAAATCCGTTCCGTGATATTTCTCCGATCGGCCGCTGAAATCTGCTTCTCTTTATCGTCGTGTGATACAATCTGAAGTATTTAAACGAGAAAGCAGCTCTCAAAGTTTAAATTTACAAAGTATTTTAAATTTCAGGCGAAAAGAAAGACGTTAAGAAATGACCGTTTTCTTGCGAACGAAAAATTCTTGCAGAAAATTGAAGATCATCTCTGAAGGAACGAAAAATGTTGGCATCTATACGAAATATGATGGGGAAGTTGAAAAAAATGAGTGCAGAGATGAAAAAGTGGCAGCGGTCAAACTCACCCATGCGTTACACTTAATCTTCATTTTCTTCGAATTCTGATCCAGCTACGGAATAATTATTCATCTATATGGACATAATAACTCTCCAGAAATTCTGCTGATAAATCAGTTCTGGTTTGAAATTCAGTAAATCTCGAGTACCACCAGATTGTTGTTACGTGAGAACAATAGCCAACAATACTTTATTTGTCGAGCGTCACGAACGAGTTGCACTCGAATAATTTAAAATATTTTGTTTAAATATTAATCGACCAGATATTAAACCAGAGCGGAAGCCATTACATCAGCGTAGATGGGTCGGTAGAGCATGGATCGTTTTTCGATCGTTTTTCATCTTCGAACTCATTTCTTTTTTCAACTTTCAAATTGAAGTGCCCTGCAACAATTTCTCGTTCGCAAGGAGATCCGAAAATGAATATTTTTTGATATCCTGCTCGTTTCATAAAATACTCGTGATATCTACTTTTGTAAAACATTATACGTATAATATCGACAAAAAATTGCACATTTCCAATCGATCTTCCATTAGGATAAAATATTCCAATGTCAACGGTCGAGAATTAAAATCAATCGCTAAAAAAGTTTGTCTCGTATTACGAGAAATAATTACATAAATCCAGACAGATATAATGGTAACAGCCCGTGCAAAAGTGATCGCGTAACCGTGGGACAAAATCGATTCGCGCAATTACGTTCACGTGTATCAAGAAGCATGCGCTTTTTACGTCTCGACGATTCAAGATCGATCCCCGAGCGGTTAGCGGTCCGCAACGATTCATACGATGACAACGTACTATTAATGGCCCCCGTTGATTAAAACGATTGGCCGAGCACTCGAGGTTTTTGCACCAGGTCTCGTGTTTTCGCGCAATAAAAATACCCTGGACACCCAGTCACGGAGATGATAATTGCCTTTGGTAAAAGTTGCACTTAATCGTTACGCTCGACAAGTTTTGTTATAAAACACCGGAGATCTCGTGGCGTTGACGAGCCACCATTTCCTCGCCGAGCTTCTCTACCGTCTCGATTCGTCTCGATAACAACTCTAAAATTTTAAAGCGAAGTACCGCGTTTCTTTACGAATCAAGTGATTGTCCTGTTCAACGTAAAATGTCATTGTACAATAGAAGTCCGGACTTGTCGCTTACGAATCAGCCGATGTTATCATCCAATTAATAAATAAATTATTGCCCAAGAAAGCCCTGGTAATTTTGTAATCCTTCGCGCTCAAAGGTTTTATTTGTTAATATTACCAGCTGCTCGAAGCAATTTCAAAACAAAGAACATACGGTTAGAAACGCGCGTAAAAGAGAAGAGTTGTAATCGTCTCACATACATACGCGATATCACTGAATCGTCATGCGGTGCAATATCATTTTATTTGGTGTGCGATACTTTTGGCCAATACGCGAGTTTATCTCTATGATTGTACTTTATCTGTTCGTTTCAAGAATACGCGAGATAAACGCGATCTAGTTTTATTCACGACGCTGCAAATTGAAAAATTAGAAAATTATCTTGACAATCGATACTGGAATAAATTAAAAAACAGAAATCGGAAAAATTCTTTCCCTTGAAATGATCGTTTTGTAGCGGAGCCCTCGGATGCAAAGAGTTGGATTTTTCATATTCATATTGAGAAAATTCCAAAAGATTCAAAATTATTATACCATATAGTTTTGGCATTTTTCTATTTCCATACTCCCATACATCCTCTAGCTTACCACCAATTATTGATAATTCTCCGAATCGCAGAATCCAAAAAGCTTCTCGTTTTAAGTTCTATCAGACTTCGTGATACCAATCATTCTCTCAATTTTTGCGTGAGAAGAAAAAAAAGCATTACGCTCCAGCTAACACATCGAAAATAGCAAATAAAAGGAATATGTGAAAGGATCTTCCGTTACGAAAAAAGCAAAATTAGAAAATTGGATAGAAAGCTGAGGTTTCTCCAAAAAGCATGAAAGTAGTCAGTTAAACACCGCGAACCGCAAACGGTCAATTTCCGGTGGAAATTCCACGTGCACCGGATACCACCGGCAATTTCTGATTGCGCTTATCCGGTCGCCACAGAGTTCGATGGAAAAGTCAAACAGCGGACAACGATACGGAGATTCGAAAGTTCCCGCTGCCCGAACAAAGTAGAGATCCAGCATCGACTTTTGCCACGTAATCCCACCGTTATTCATAGCCACGGCATTATCGAACTTCCTAAGTAGGATTACCGGAAGCAGCAGTAACCCGGCTGCTTTCTTTTCGCCCGTGGAATCACAGAGGAACCTTCTTCGGTTAAGAAGAAACTTCTTAAACCATCCTGCTCCCGCCATTTCTCCTCTTTCCAGTTCTCTCGCTTAATTCTTCCATCGTCCTTTTCTTCTCTAGCCATTGACTCATCGATGAGATTTCGTGTTGCCTTTTCAGATGCTCTTTGATTACGCTTATGTAGCGTGCAAGTGTAAAAAGAAATTAGTTTTCAAGAAATTAGACTGCGTGTTTCTTCGCTCGATATTCTTTCGTTCAACTCGAGGGTGAGAAGGGTCATTAATTTGTTGAGGGGTTAGGTTACTAATATATGCTTGATTTATCATTGACCTAACGCTTCTCTCTTCGATCTTGGTAATACAAAATTATATTTTAGGCTGTTAGTTACGAAACGACAAATTTATTTTCTTCGTAAAACTGACCTTTCAGACTTTAACGCATTGCGTTTCCATCACCCTCCTACGTTTAATTATGCGTAAAGGAAACTTACCACGGCTCAAAAGAAATTCATCGAACTTATTTTAGAGAGATGTTTAAACCCTTTTCGCGATATAAATCGTACGTATCGCAGCCGGCTGACTGCGATGTGATGAATGTACGTATATACAGCTGAAAGGGTTAATTAAGCCGGTTTCGTAAGTTCGCCTTAAGCATCCATCGCTGATTGATTCGAAACGTTTTACACGTCTTTTCTTCTAGCTAACGCTTGCACGATTGGCCACGGATCTTTTTTTCCTCGCGTAGAAGAAAACCGTGTTACAAGATGTCCATGACATTAGAAACTCGACTCGCGCGATTTTACAGAAATAAAAGTGTCATCTTTTTTTCTCCCGGATACGAGACGCGTTTCGACGCGCACGTCAGCTGCGTGAACATCGGCGATCACATGAAACACCACGATGGTTTTGTCGGATTAGCGATATATGTACGTGAAAGTCAGGTTCGCAATGTTTTTTCTCATTAAGGCGAACCTCGATGATAAATGAAACGTGATTGTAATGCGAATCAATGGAGAAACGATGGCATACAATACGAATAATTATCACAATGCAGAAAGAGATTTTTAACCGTGTGTTCGATCGAGTTTCTTCGTGGAAGATCGATCGGAAAGATATCGCCATTGATTTCTAATAATACGAGGGTAAATACTTTCGTTCGTGCTATAAGGAAGCAATATATTTTGTCGTAAATAATTGAAACGTGAAAACTTTCATGTCTATTAATTAAACATGAGACCAGTTTCTAACGAATCACGGCGTTGGATAAAGAAGAACAATTTAGAAATTACGGTAGTCGAGAAGTTAGGTTAATTACGAAGAATTGTTCTACTTTTCGATAAAAGATGGAGTTTAAGCTGACAGAGATGTATGAAAAATTGTTCCATCGCTCGATGGCACGCGCAGAATTTTGTTATTAAAAGCACTCGCCGCGAAGATCGTGGGGAAACTTACAGCCGAAAGTTAACAGTTTCTCGCGAGAGAACGTTACTTCGTTAAAGATTGCGTAAAGACAGGAGAACCACAGGTTTGTATTCAAGAGCACAATATTTCACGCTTGTAACACATTTCACATTACGGTGATATTTAACTTGAGAAAACTGCGTGCAAAATTATACTTTAATAGAACGAACTGATTGATCGATTGATTTTCTCAATAAAGGGAGACAAAAATAATTTACTACTTTCAGAACGAATTTGAATTAATTCAGGCACGTCTATTATCCTGACGAAAACATAATTGAAAAATAATTCCATTATACTCTGCGATTTGGTACAAATCGACTACTATTCGCATCACTCAAAAGCTTCCCGAACGAGTGGCCACTTTTTTTAGGGCTAGCTGACGGCAATTTTCCGCGGAACAATTAATTTTCAAAATTTTGTTCGCGATCGAGATGGTCTATCGCGACCAGGAGCGTAGTACGTTTGAGCCGGTTTGCTGTATAGAAATCGATATTCATAGTGAGTCGACTGAGAGAGGTTCGAAAATAAAAACGGCGAACAAACTATCGCTGGGTGCAGCCTGGCGAAAAGTAGAATGTCGATTGTCCTAAATGCGACCGCACATCCTGGACACATTGGGGAATAATGAATAATTGGAGCGGCGCGGAAACCGCTGAATCCCGATAATTGTTATACGTTCGCTCGATAATTAGCATTCTATCGCGTTCGCCGTCCGATAATTTCCCAACGAAAAAGTTCGCCCGTATCTAAAGGGAATTTCGTTTGGTTTTCATCGGGGAATCAAAGTTCAATCACGTATAATTCGATTAATTTTCGAAGCGTAGACTCGCCGTGATAATTCGCGATATAAATTCATGGGAATTTCATTCCGCCAAGGAACTTGCGAAGGCGCACAGTTCTTTTTCTTTTCTCGAGTAAGTTCCTTCGGAGAAAGAGGACGACAAGTGCGAGAATTCACGACGTTCCAATGACTGCGTTTATATTTTAGACGATTATCGACGAACGTATTTCTGATTTCTCGCGCAGAAGAAAGAGGATACTCTACCATTTCTATAATTGGGCATTAAACGCTGATACACTTTTGTAAATATCCCTGGTGACGCTTTTGCTTCATCAAATTAGTATAGTTTCATCGACCAACTTCTGCTGCCAGTAGCTATGCAGATGTATTAAAAGCGACGTATAAACCGTTTATTTCGAAAGCGCTGTAAGTCCATTTCCTGTAATCTGTACCTATTCTGTTCAAACAGTCGAGGCATTAACAGTAGAAAACAAATGATACTGAAATTAAACAACGGTAGCTTGTTTCTGCTGCTCCTATTTTTAAACTTGGTCGTAAACTACGGATCGAAGCGTGAAACATGGATTTCAAATGATTTAGATTTAATATTTAGATTGTACAATTTTGAAAGTGGCGTGTAACTCCATTCGTGTGGAAAATGAGAAAAGATATCGTCCTGGTTCTAGGTAATTCTCAAAAGAATCATTTGTACGATGAATTCAAATTCTACTTAGACACATTGTAGAGATATGAACGAGCTAAGTAGACCTTATCAGGATCTTTTATCACACGATCACGTTCCCCTTTATTGTTGAGGTGGAGTCAGAAAATATTACAAATGATACGCGCGAATACTTTTCTCGATAAAATCTCTCAAAATCGTATATCATGAAATCACCTTTGAAATATCCATAGCGATTGAGACACTGCCATTAAATTTCCATTTGCTGTATTTGCCATTCTTTAGTTGCCATCAATTCTCTTCCACTTCGTTGATTCTTCTAATTGGACATTGCACTTTCTTGTGCAAAATTCAATTGTAGTTAAAATTAGAATTCTTCATTTTGGCTTGTCAAATGGAAATGACGAATGACAACTTGACACTTGATACTTGACAACAGTATAATTGCATTCGATCGTACAATACGACAGATGTACACAACTGAGTACCAATTTCTTGGAAGGCGCGAAGAAATTCATCGATCCACGTCTACGATTGAATCATTCATTCGATGGTCTTGATTCGTCGGCATAGTATTAACTTCGACCTTGGTCGGGCCGGCAACGATCCGCCCACCGAGCTGCAATGTGGACTTTCGTGACACATATGCACATTCCAACGAGTACGACACCCTCGCACGTGCTCGACGCCCACGCGACGCGTCCTCAAGCATCCAGAAGCGAACGCCGTGGCCTCGACGTTGCAATCGGACGTTTCTATCGCTGGAAACGCGTCATCGAAATTATCATAGGCTCTGGGTGAAAGCTGATAAACCGCTCTCGCTTTCAAGGCCGAACGAATATGAAACGAAGATGCGATGGAAAATCAAATGGGAAAGCTACAAATAATGAAGAAGAATTAATTATTTAAAATAATCCCAGTTATTTCTACGTATATCTTTTGTTGTCTATGGGCGTAATAATACGAGGAAAATATTCCAAATTATTTGCAGACGCTATCTTGTGCCTCTGACAGACTTTTTAAATAATTAATGAATATGATAATACGAAAACCTCGATCAAGCACGTAACACGTTGAAAACTCTAGAATCCTTCCATATATTTTTTCACTTTCTCCGCCTCATCGCGCGTTCATTTATTCACAGCGAAGAGACGCGAGCGAAAGAAAAGACGATCAAGCCCGACATCGACTTAAGAATTCATTTGACATCGCAATCATCCTCTCGTTAAGAGGATTTTGTGCAGAAACTGCATCAAGATATCTTGCAAGCTACAGATATGATAATCGCCATCGTGACCTTACCAGGCACGGTTAACCTATGCTAAGAGCGCTTTTTCATCGTCGGCGACTCAGCGTGTTTGAAGATGACGCCTCGAGAGGAAGGATGATACCATTCTTCACATTTAAGAGGATCAGGCTGCTTATGATTGCCAAGATCTACCTCTTTCTACGCTGTCTACGAGGCCTGGCTACGAACAATTTTTCCAACCAAGGCGAACGACGAACCAGACGCTTTAATTGCTTCGAGAATTTAGAATCCTTAGGAATTATTGACCGAAGGTGTTTATGACGTTGACTGTATCGATCAGGATTCGAGAAATTTTCAATTCGATATAAATCACGTTGAATTTTTTTCGCAATAAATAAATCACGATAAATAAATAGATGGGTAGATGAATACGTTTGCCTGTTGTAAAAAATTGAAATTTGTTATACGCGAGAGCCATATTATAATTATCAGTGGCCGGAAATATTATATTTCACATTGGAATGTAATCGATATGGCTCTGAAAAATTCTTATTATATGATGCATAGTCAGAAAATCTCAAAATGCTGACTTTAATATTCGTACGCAAAGCTTCTTCCTCGCGCAAGTGTAACAACGTACAAAACAGATGGGTTTTACTTTTAATTAAACAAATAGCAGTAAAAAGAACTTTGCAATAAATAAAAACACGAACGAGGAAATTAAAAATCGAGATACTACGGGAGAGAGAGATGCTTTAACGACGTGTATTCCCATACGTAGCCATTTCTGAAATCCAAGTGACAAAACGAGACATCGTCAGTTTCTTTGTACGCGTTAAAACGAAGTTTCTATTACCTTATTCAACGTACAGCATAGATGTTTGAAATGCATCAAACTTGCCCATTTCGTGTTTGTGTTGAGCTAGTAAACGCGGCAACTCTTGATTTAATCCCCTGCCCCTTGCCATTAGGTTAAAAGTGTATTTACCTTCAATTTAAATTTACAACACTGTCCACAGCCGGGCTTTCGAAACTCGAACCACTTTCTCGACCATTCCTGATTTTGACACTTCTCCAAAAAGATCGAATTGAAAACACGAAATGTATCAAAGAAAAATTTTTTTCATTTAAGGATCTTGCCCTTATCAAATTAAATCAAATGTTTTCAATCGCTCAAAATTATCTTCGAAACTTGATTTGTTCCGATTACTGTAAGATCTTGAGCGTACAATAACCCAAATGAGCCACAAAATTTTTGATCTTTCGCGCAATCCTGTTTGTTTCCAGATAGCTCGTATGAGAAAATTTTATACAGAGACGATATTGAACGAGTCGGTGATATCGCCTGTTATTATCAATTACTAAATATATGACAAATGGAAATTTCTCTTGAGTACTGTAATACGGTATGGCCATTGGCATGTAGGACATTATACGACAAAAAATAGTGTCCAATTTTCATGGCACGTGTCATTTGGAAATATTATAGACGAAGATCGATCGTCTAGATCGCAGAAAAGCTAGAGCACAGCTGGACAGTCATTAAGCGATGTCGTCACTCCTAATACCGACGGAGACACTTAAAAAGTAATTTACCGACGAAAAAAGAAACAGAACATCCAGCGACTCTGGAAGTCGCGATTGTCGACGTTCAGCGTTAATTGAAGATTTCCGAAACTCCGGCACGTCACCAGGTATCAGGACAGATAAAGCAGAACAAATATCTTTGCTTGGGAAAAGATCACGTCGACGTATCTCCAGCAGACTTTCTTTATGGGGATGTTCAAAGAATACGACGCGGCATTCGCAAATAAATAACATGGAGGATTCGAAACATAGAATTGCCACTTGAACGAGCGTTAAAATAAAGCGTACTGTGAATCCGGTATCGAGTTAGTAAAAATATCGAGTAATATGTTTTTTGAATTTGTCGCGAAGCTCCCCACGGTTTTGTGGAGAATATGTCAATATATAGTCCTATTTACGTTACCCAAGATGATCTTGGTTTTCCTACGAAAACAAAGTATTTTCGGAATTCTTCCTCTCGATATTTGCAGTATGCGCTGGATTAAAATTAAAGTATAGTTCTTTTTTCTATATGCCGTCAAATGACAGGGAAATAACGAGTCGCGGAACACCCTGTACGTCGTGGCGCGCAAAGCTATATTCTTCGTATTACTGTTATCCGGTTAAAATCATCCACGTAAGTACAGTAAGAGGTATATTTAGGTACGCATCGCAACTCGGTAGTTCCGGCGTTAAAAATGCACGCGTTTCTTTTAACACGCTCGGCTGTTCGAAAGAACGAGCTGCAAGCGTTAACGCCTCTTAAAACCGCAATGCCCATTCACGCGATATTTATGTTAGCAATTAACCATGCAAATCAAGGCACGGCTATATTGAATCGCTAATTACGAGCGTATGAAGTTAGAGATTCGAGGTATTGAAGCAAAACGCGCTAGGTTGCATCTGGCCACAGTCTCACAAAGGAAACTAAGCAGGGACGGTCGTCGTCGTAAACCATCGCGAAGATCCATGCTCAGAGAGACGGCGCATTAAGCTAATTAGCGGAGATGAGCCACGAGCAAAGGGAACCGGGGAAATGATCAGTGTCAACGTGCAGAGCCGCGAAAGAATGTCCTCCCTCGGTTTCCTTGGATTTTCGGCGTGGACACGCGTGGTGAGAATTTTATTCTCGAGGAAGAATCATACCTCGTTCGTGAATCCTTTGTCCATGGTGGACAAAGGACTGGCCCAGACGTGGATACCAGTGTGCACGATATCGCACATCTTGAACACGTGTGCGTCCCATGAGATACGGGGTTTGGCGTGCCTATTGTCTATTAGGAACACGTACGCCCGGAACAGAGATTAGCGTGAACCAATGGAGGTAGCAAGTAGACGACGAAAGAATTTTACGAGGTTAGGATTAATAAGCCGAGGTATAAGGAGAAAATCTGTTTTTCTTTTTCTTTCCTTCTAATTTACCGCGGATGGAAGAGACACGATGAGATCGTAAAATCTGTCAAGCGTCAACGTTTGTGTGCTTCGAAAGAAGAAACGATAATTCGAGACAGACAGAGGTGGATAAAGAGCTGGAGATCTCATTTAAGAACGTACAGCAATTTGGAATTAGTTCCTCGTTTGTAAAATCTGCGACATCGTTATTTCTCCAGTCAGAGAATAGAGTAATTATCGTAGTAAAATATGGGAAAGGGGAGAAGAGTCACGGAATTTTATCACGGAATCGCATTCGAGATTATAACGAGCAATTTGTTAAGAAACACACACATTTTGCTTCGCTGTGAATATAACAGAGAACTGACAATAAAGTCGAACGACGTATACCGATGATTGGTAAAATCAATCCGTAGAAGATTTTCAGTAATTCTGATGAAACATTTTATTTAGCAAATCAATTCGCATAATGGTGTTTCACAAGTTCGTTGTGCATCGTGTGTGGGTGCTTTGATGACGCTAATTTCAGTTCTATCATTTGTGTACGTGTTCCGGAACAATAATAGCTTGGTCGAGCTCTGGCGCATTCAGTCGTATATACAATAGCACTTCGTTGCATTAGCGCACCTGTGTTAATTGTATTTTATCCGGCTAAAATACTACGCTTCGATAGATCGAACTTTCCAAATCCAAATTCTTAGACCATAGCAGGTCAAAACCTCAACCAAGTTATATAGAACAGTTACGATTTCCTCTATTTATTCTAAACTGCATTTTTATTTCTTCTTAATCTTTTTGGTTTTATGCACGATAAATTCAGATACGCTGCGACTAAGTAATTTTTCTCAATGAAAAATATTTTCCGCCAAATCTCTCGTATCCGACCTTACGGAAGAATTAAAAACTCGAAATAAATTCTTCTCGTGACGATATTCTTGAACGATATCACGTTTCTCGAGCGAAATGACAAACGATAGTCGTTAAATCAGAGGGGATGCAGTTACGAGAGGACTGCATTTCTGCTTATTCGAAAGTGCATGGAGATGCACTTACGTAAGCAACGACCTATTACTTTAAGGTACGGTGACGCTACAGAAATTATCGGTGAGGATGATTATCAAAGCACCGAGTGGTCCTATTAACAAGCAATTCAACATGTTAATTGAACGTCTCCTAGATGGGTGCCTGGAGATGCGCCGTTTCCTATACGCGACCAGGCGCAAACGAACCATCCATCTGTCGTTAAATTGCAATCAAATAAAAATCAAATCAACAATCGAATACGACCAATTTTCCCTCCATTTAGTTCGCTTCTTTCGATCATCAAAATGGCCAATATACAGAGTATTGCCTTAGTTATTTCATCATTTTTCTACTACGGTGATATTCAATTTCAGAAACTTTCGACTCCGATTCGTGAATTAACGAAGGTAAAAACTAGAATAATGAATTTCCAAGAGTTGTTCTGAAATTAAATATTAAATGAACGCGAATTGTAATACAATAACGTGGTTAACGATGGTAAAAAAAAAAAAAAGAAAAAAGTAAGTATACTAAATCAGTGAAACTTACCTTCTTGCCGTGAGAACGTCCTCGGTTCACAGCTTCCGATCTGGTTAGATGATCGACTTCCGTTCGCTATTCATCAGCTCTCGTTTTCTTTACCAGTAGACAGTCTCTCACGAAGTCGGGCTCGAGCGAATAACCGTGAAAGTTTTGGGAATCGAGCCGGAAAACTCTTATACTCGCGTAGACACTCACACCTCGGTAACTCTGAAAGTAAAAGAACGACTCTATTAAGCATCGTGCTAACGCGATTAGACTCGTGAAATTTTCTTCCATCGTACCATCTATCGTACCATCTATCGTAAGAAATAATTGGACCGCTGTAACTAGAAATTTGTAATTCTTTCTCGAAGAAGCTCTTTCTTTCTTCTTTAAATTATATCTTCGCAGACATGTAATTCGAACCATCGACTATCGACACGACGTGACAACGAATGTGACGACAGGTGGTAATAAAAAATTATCGGTAACTATTGTGGCAATTAATCAACAGAGAAATTGTATATTGCGCAGAGAGTTACACGGTCGTTTAATTAATTCAATTTATTGACGAAAGTAATTGTGTTTTAAGTTTTCTTTCGCTCAAATGCTCGGGTAAGTAGTATCGACCGTTGCGTGGTCAGACATGCCATGTCACCATCTCCTTCACAGAGAAAATTAAAATACGCTTATAAATTTTTGTCCAAGTTGTTCTTGTAGAATATTTTACACCGAAGTGTAGAAATAAAAAGAGAAGTAAGAAATTCCGAAAGCTCAAATATTTGGAATCCGAAGGGTTTCAAATTTTCCAATATTTCAAGTTTCAAATGCAAACTTTTCAAAGCAATTTTATTTTCTTACTTTTCTTACACGTTCCGGCATATTCAGGCATTCGTCTATTTATCCTGCTATTAATACATCGTTGCCCCTTAAATAACACAACTAAACAAGCACGATAGGACTTCATTTCGCGTTCCAAACGTAGAACGCGACTCGGTAATTATAGGAGATGCAGGCACGTGCACGTAACACGGAGGAAACGAAACTTTTGCTCACGCGATTCTTTTCATAGAGAAAACGCACCGAGAGAGAAACACGAAAAAGAGAAGGAGGAGGGAGGGAGAGAGAAAAGGGAACGAGGAACGAATCGTAAAGAGCTAGAAGGCGAGAGAAAGAGGAAAAAGGGAGGAAATCAGATTTGTCTCATCGGACTGTTCGTATAGCACTCAACAAAGAGGATAAAAGCGAAAAGGTGAAAAAAACCTTGAACGAAGACGAAAGGAAAAAACGAGGAGACGATAACAATTACGACCGCGTTCGCCCTGGCCGATTTATGATAAGGATAGGAACGACAGTGTCGCTGCTGACTGCACAGATAAGGCAACAATTCTATTAGCCACAGCATAATAGCTCTGACGTGCTGTAATGCCGTCTCCAATTTGCTTCTTTCAATAGCAATTTCTTCGCGGAATCAACTGCATATTACTGCCAGAGTAATAGAATTTTTCAGGGGAAATAAAGATGGCTGGGCTAACGTAATATGGAAAAGAATGAAAAGAATGTGGCCTATATAGAGATGCGCGAGATAGAGAAATAAAGGAAAAGCGTTTGATGCGAATATTCGAGGACTGTGTACGAATAAGGAATACGAGATTCAAACTAAACGTGGCTGAACGTCCCTTACAGATATCTTTAACGGGAGAAACAAAGGAATAGAAAATAGAAATAAAGGAAATATGATTATTTTCATTTTAACGAAGTACGAAATAGATGTTCGATACAGATCTCGAAATTCTCGATATCGACTGAAAAGGAATATAGAGATTTATTCACACCCGGTGTATTTTAAAATGCAAATCCTGAAACGTAATAAAGCAACGTAAATACAACGTAACAACGTAAATTAAACAAAGATTCAGCAAACAAACCATGAAACAGAACAATTCAATTTCCCTTTATGATCGCGAATAATTGTAACATTCATGAAGCCTGTATTTACAAAATCGTATCAATTAATCCCTCTACAACAACGTAAATCTTCGTCTGTCATAGATATTACGACGGCTAAAAAACACACGAATCATCGAATATACACCGCCGTATCGATTAATCTCTTTTAGTTACCGCGGTGCTTCAGATTTCCCGTATTATTTCGGTGATACTAAAGATATATAATTTGTTTCGTTTTTCAAACATAAAATCAACAAGGTATTAACCGTTAAATAAACGTACGCGATACTTTTCTTCGCATAATCCGAGAAGGGATTAAACAGGAAATATTCCGAAAAGATTTTTTTATTATTTTACTGCTGAAGAGTAAAATCAAAATGACTTTATGCAAAACATTTGTAAACACTTCAAGATTAAATACAAGATACTTCGAAAGTACTATATTCCAGTTTTTTTTTTAAATAAATTATTCGTTTATTTAAAATACGATCGTTTATTTAAAATAATATTCGTAGGAGAAAACAAGCGAAAATATCCGGCAAAATTAATTGCGATAGCTGGTAACGCGAGACTGCACGATTTCGCAGGATTTGCCGAGCTGTAACCAAGGGATTACGGTTCTTATTCGAGACGACAAGAAGCCAGGACTCGAAAGGTTTAAATACGGCGCGGCTTCGAGCGATACGGTGAAACGTTCAAAGATCCGAGACAAGCGGAAACAGGAAGGCAGACGGTCCCGGACATTGTCAGTGCGCGTCAACGACACCAGGAACACCGCTAAACGCGGCTGACCGTGGAACATGCACGATAAAACCCCGCCGCTGCCGGCTTAACGACCCAGACGTTTCGCCATGCTAAACCAGCCGGTTTCAATTCTACTCGACGCGCGCCTATCCCAGCGAGCAAGGCGGGAAAATGTTTTTACGCGACGCGAAAAACGCGTACTCTTCTCTTCTGAAGAGTTTTATCCGGAAGAAATAATTCGCACCTCTCGTGGAGTTGGTGGTGCTTTCTAAAAGAAACAACTGCCAGCTTTTACCGTCTCTTTTTATGTACAATGAGAAAAAGTTTTAGGTTTCACACTGTCGTGTGAATAAGAGTGGATCGTGTATTATTTTAGCTTGAAAAAAATTGTTTATATTTTGCAGGGATTTGGTTAATTATTGCCGAAATATACGCGACGGTTTGCGAGGGAGGACTCCAAGGCGATCTTTCTCCGTGTGGGGGGTTGCTTTAGATTTTCGCAGTAGAAGAGGATAAGGATTGATCACGTATTAATTTGAATCGTGTATGAGCAATGAAAATTATTTATAAATCGCGGAGTTGGTTGATCGTGCGATGGATCTCGTATTTTTTTCTATGGCATTTTTTAACATCTCAGAGCCTGGGTTTTACGTTTCGGATGTAAAGCAATTGATCCTATCCAAAGGCTATAACGTATCGATGTGGAAAAATACAAAGTCGTGATAAAATTTGATTTTATTTTTTAAGCGTTGCCCGAAATAAAGCATTCTTCGCGTATACCGCGGTCGTTCATACTCTTTAACGAGTTATTTCTTTCCTTTCGCGTTCTTCTTCGACGTGATCGATAATTGGCGATACGGCGGAATTGAATAATTGATCTTGGCCCGTAAAATTCAAGCATCAATAATTAATATTATTAATAATAATAACATGTTGGAAAATGTGATGCATTTATCGCAGCTTTAGCATGACCCAAAAAGGAAAGCCAGGAGCAAACAAAGGAAGGAGGTGGAGGAAGCTGATACTTCTTCGGCGAACCTAGCTATTCGTCCTGAATGTGATTAATTTGATCGAACGAGCAAGTGAGAGATAAAGAGCCATCCATCAACAAGAGCAAGCTACGTCAAGCTTGCTTCCTCAAATATTAACACAATGGCAACATGGTTCGGCGGTAACAAGCTCGGTGCTTTCCTGCCCGTGAGCCGGAACAACGAAGGACAAGACAGGAAAGAACCGCAGTTCGAGTGTAAATTCGATGTAACAATTACCTGGCCGATAGCTTTCGACACTGTCATACTCGCATGTCCATTCGTCGATTGCCAGTTTGAAGTGTATAACGTGAAAATGCAAATGATTCGTCTTAGCTGACCTAACGAGGCTTGTACGCTATCTTCTTATTTCCAGAAAATAGATATATCGTTGCGTTGTTATCCAAATTTTTCAATATGTTACGCGATGCTTTTTAAGTTAATACATTCAAACGAAAATTAGGCCAACAGGGGTCAAAAACATCGTCGGAAGATTAAATATTTACCGCATTCACTGCGAAAGTGTTCGCTGCGACGCGTGAAGCACCACGTCCGCGTTTAATTCACACTAACGAAGCAACACACGATGCTCAACTATAAATATAAACAGTTCCAATTATTCGCAACAACTGCCCCCGAGAGATACAACAGCCACAAACGATTTAAATTCTAATCCGGAACAGCTGCTGGAAATTTCCGCGTCCAAGGGGCGGCACAGTGGCGCAAGCAACAGAGGGAACTTCGACAGCTGCAGTGAAAGTAGTTCGGCTCAAGAGATTCGTGTTTGCTCGTAAGCCTCTGCAAGACCGTTTGCGGTCACCCACAACAGCAACGACGAAAACTCGACTAGTAGCGAAGCTGCCTTCAAAAATAGGATTCGACCAAAGAGAATCTCGCTAGAAATCCTCAGGATCCGCCTCGCCTCGCACAATTTACTATTGTTTATAGTCGATACTTTCTGCAAAATGCAATAATAGCTATATATTGGCTCTCGTTTCACGTAAATGGAAATATAGCGAAAAAGCATATGAGAAAATGCATCGGTTAAATAAAGATCTATTTTCGTATGTATATCTACGTATCTCAAAAAATACAGAGCGCTACAGAAAAATACCTCTTTATATTTTTCATTGAAAACTGACATTGTTATAAGAGAAATTTTTCGTATACATTTTGAGCAAAGTCTGGAAGAATGGAGCGCAGGAACGAAGACTTTGTCCCATATATTTTGCAGAAAATGCGCAAATTTTGGAAAATTGTGCCGTGGGGAAAGGTACGCTTTTGCAGAAAACCGCAAAAAATCTTAAGAAACGATTTTCGCTGCTTCCTATTTGGAAGAGAAATCTCGTGAAAAATGCATAATCGCCAAATTGTTGGCTCAATTGCCGATGAATGTGGTAACGTATTACATCAAGAGAGGGACAAGTAATGGGATAGAGATACGAGTTGCCTAGATAGAACGTCATCTGGAGAACTCTCATTAACAGTGAAATTGCAGGTACTTAGTAGTTGCTGGTGTCGAGCAGTTACTGGCACTTAGTAGTTACAGTCAGTAAATTGGACGTCGCTAACTTGGCGTTGAATCAAACGCTTTGAATCGACACCTTCAGTCTAGGACGATGATCGAAGAACTTTAAACTTTGCTTCAAGTTACGATAATTCACCGACGTTTCGTAGAAGAAGAAATTTTTGGAAAAGCCTATTGGAAGGACCGTTCAAAAATAAAAGTTGAGAAGATCGCGGAGAAACATTATATTTCAATCTTCAAATTTTTCTAAAATTCCAGAAAGGGTTTATCGTTTGCGATGTCAAGGGAGAAATTGTTTCACGTATTTTTCACCATCGATATTTTCTAGCAAGCCTGGTATTATCGTCCTCTTATTCCAAGAAAAGTCCAAGAGGAAATATCCGACTTTTACTCATCCCAGAAGAAGAAAATCCCTAAAATCCCAAAGCCAGTTTCGCGTAAATAATACGAAAATGTTTGCCAGATAAAACACCATGATATTAGAACGTAACGTGTTGCTGCCTTGATACTTTTTTCAGTATTATACGTGCCGAAACGTTAAATAACGATCAGTAAAGACAGAGATAATTCTATTTACGTCATCAATCGAGATTCTCCATATGCATGTAAACGATAGCCGAGCAAGATAATTGCTTCTTTAATCATCGGAGACAAAGTAAATTCTTCTAATTAGATTTGTAACATATTGAATTGAACAGAAAGTTCGATCCATTTTTCTTAGCGTGCGACTTGGATAGGATGTAACGTTTCTTTTTCTCAGGAGACCAAATAATTCTACATCGACGAAATGACGAAATTGTCAAAGAGATGGCGAAAAATCATCGATCATGAATAGTCCATACGTTAATTAAGAATAATACGCTTAAAACGGAGAACACATCCTTCGATTTAGCGGTAAAAGCGGAATGAACTTTCCGTCCAAGCCAATATTGGCAAAGGATTTAATATTACGACTCGTTCATTAGTGGTTTTTGACATTCCAGAAATATTTCAAAGCTTTATCGCGGGACCTCTATATCTCTATATTTACCAGAGCATTCATTAATATCATTTCCAGGTCTTAATTTTCTCGATTCTCGATGTAAGAAATAACTGAGCTATATTTCAGAATGAAGTTTTTTGACCTATATCGAAAAATAGATCTTTTGATCGTGTGACCTTTCAGCGGCAGAATAAATAACAGTACCCCCGACACACCTTCGTTAACCACTAATAAATTATTCCTGATTATATCCTAATCAAATTCCAATTTGACCAGAGATTGCTCCCGTGTTAATTTAATAAAGCACCGGTAAATTCCAGACCTTCACTCGATTACTAAAACAATTTCTGTCCCGCAATCGGAAGTCCTCCGAACGTGCTAACCCAAAACTAGCGAGACCCAAACCGAATCGAAACAAAGTCCAATTACCGCGACCCAAGACCGTACCCAAAATCGTCGAGCAATAAAGAAGACTGCGAGTGGACATGGAATAAGCTCGAACGGGTCAAAAGCAACGAGTAAAACCGATTTCTAGGATCGCTATCACAGCCGTGACGATGTAAATTCGGCATTGTGTCCCCTTGAAAAATGCCCGCGTCTCTTTTCACGGAGCTTTCCGCTCTATTTTCCCTCCACTTCCACCTCCATCCCCTTTCCGTCGTCGTTTCCTTTCAGCATTCAAGAACGGGGAACGCTTGATCGTTCCACGACAGCCGGAAACTCCGCTTTTGTCCGCGAGTTACCGGTTACCATCGAGCCGTCTCGATCGATTAGGGCGACTGGCTGGTCCTCGGACAGGTAGCGTCGTTTTTCACGGTGCACCCCTTCCTACCAGGGACAGGCAAGCAAGAGCAAGAGAGATCTGTTTGCTGTGCTGGAAACGGCACTGGCTTAGACCGGTTCGATCGTCACGCGACACACGCTCGATCCTCTCTCGCCCCCGAGTCTCTGTGCGCGCGATTCCATCGGGATTCCCAAGACGAATGACACACACTACCTTCGAATATGTTACCGATGGACTTTTCCGCAATTTTTTTCCAGGACACTGGCTCGCCATGTAGACGACGATTGAAACGGGCATGGCGCGAGAATCGGAAGAAGAAATAAAATTTTGGAAATTTGGCTGGAGCTTGGAATTTTAGTGGACGAAATTTAGTAGCTGACAGACTGCAAAGCATTGCGAAATTGATAAGTAGCTTTGCGATTTTTCATTAACACGAACAACTTTTACGAATAAAGTCGGACTTTGTTAATTTACTAGAAAAACGAATACTCGAAAAATCGCGAAACATGTAGAAAAGGTTAGTAAGCGTAGTAACAAGTTCCAATTTTAATTCGAACGAATAAATAAGGTACGCGTTGTTACGATTTTTCGAAAAATCTGCGATAAAGAGAAGGATTAACTTCGCAACCGTGAGCATTCTCGGTTATTGTTTTCGCTTTAAATCCGAGCCTCAAAATACCCGCCACTCTTTTACGAGCGGGAATGGTTTTTTTAAAACGCTTCGAGAACCATTTTCGTCTAACGCGGAACAAACGTAGTGAAACTTCTATCTCGCGAGAGCATTCGAGGCACGTGTTCCGGACCACGAACCTACAATTACAATGTTGTAAAGTAACTCGAAACGACAGCCATGAAGGGAAAAAGCCCGGCAGAAAATGTTCAGAAGAGCGGCGCAAAACACACTGAGAATTTCCCTAGCTTCCGGCTGCAACAATAGCGACTTTCCGCTTCGAGGAGCACTCCTACGTCTGCCATTCTATCATACAATCTCGTTGTTTCGTTAACAGAGTTAAAATCCCTTCGCGCTTCTTTTAATATCACGCTCGCCGATTAAATCAATGATTCTATGAGAAAAACAATTTGTTAATTTACTTTGCGATTATACATACGTGTGTAACTGTGACGGTGCGCGACTTCGATGCAATTTTTAATGGCGTATCTTGTAGCTAGTACTGGAAATACGTAACAGCTATGAATATCATAAAGTTCGTGAGATTTATTAAGGAAGAGCATTTAATACTTTCGCTATGGCGACGTCGCTTATTACAGAACAGCTATTATACAGTAATCGTACTCATACAGAGTTTGATTACTCTGTAATAGTTTGCACAGCGTTTTGAAGTAAGCACTTTGCGCATTTATGTATTTTAGTATTATAATGTATGTACATGTAGCGTACAATAGAACTATAATGAGATGAATACGTAAGAGGGAACTCAACTACGACTACTCCTGTGCGTAATATGTATCGATACGGTTTTACATAAAAAAGAATGTGAACGAGTAATACCATTTTACGAATAAACGCTTTAAGCTCGAAACATTAACAGCTTTGACATTCGAAAAATATTCTCCACGTATCACGAAAATCACACTTTCTAAATCTCAAAATTCTTATCTACACGTCTCAGCTTGCTTCAGAATCTTGCTTAAAAAAATAAACCAAATAACGATGGACTCTAATAAAGGGAAGAAGGGAGAATCAACCCACTCGTAACAGACTTTCCACGTTGTTTAGGGCTATTACCAATATGTTCCACAAAATTGCCCCACAAACTGGGGAGGACAGCAACCCCATCTAATAGAGCGGGAGCACCATAAAACGAGCAATAAAAATCCAGGGAAGGGCTCGCCACTAAACCTCCCAACATCGCTACAAATAACGTCCCGTACATTCGGCAGAATCGCAAACGGTCAACATCGCAGTTAAAACGTTCCTTTTCGGCCACGGAGGTCGCCGGGAAAGCGTAATTACGCTGTCTGTTTCGAAGGGCACGGGCGTCGCGGCGCTCGCGGCGTGCCAGTTGCACGAGCCGCTCGTAACTCGAATCGCCGAGTTTCTCCGCGAATTCTCAAGGCCCTCCTCGTCTCTCTTTCTCTTTTGGTAGGGTCGTATCTCGAGAGCAGTCGGTGGAAGGTTAATTTCGTGCGGCGAGTTGCCACGGAAGAAGCCAGATTACATCGTTCGAATTACTGGGGCGTGAGATTACAGAAGTACTTGTGTTTGAAAAAAAAAAAGAAGGAAAAAGGGAAAGGAGGAGAAAGAATGAGAAAAAGGGGCGATAGAAAAAGGAAGAAGGAGGAACAGAAAGGAAAAAGAGGAGGAAAGTAGAGAAGAGAGAGAAGAAGTGGCAGGAAACCGACGGCTCGTTTCACGAGCACCACCGCCATTGTTGCGCCTTTATGCCGGAAAATTCTCACTACCGTTTGTGAATCCTTTCTTCGCCACCCTCCCAAAGCTCCCTTTTTCCCCGCTCTTTTCTCAGATATCGGCCGCGCACTTGCTTTACGACCTTGTAATTACGGGATAGTGAGCCGAAATGGACGCGTGCTTCGAATATTTGTACAACGGAACAGCAGGGGGGAAAGAAGGCGGCCGTAAATCTCGAGTTTTCTGCTCGTTGGAGGGTACCGATAAAAGTGGATACAACGTGGGATCATGAACGCTCCCGAATCGCACGTTTCTTGATTTATTTCGGTTGAAATGGCCTGCGGTTTGTTATAGGTGTTTCGATATTAGACGACGCGTTTCTAAACTCATTTTTAGACAGTCACGACTTTAATAAACGATTCTCTGTCGAGATTTTCATTTTTATAACGTACATTTTACGTGATAACTTCGAAATACCGTGAGGATAATTTCATCGTTTACCGCAGACACTACTTCACGTGTCTGACTACTACTGATAAGTTCTACCCGGCATTAACTTGAAATGCACTTGAAAACACAATAATCCTCGCTGAGAGCGTAACTTTATGATCAAGTAGGAGCACTTATACGTCGTTTGAAAGCTAGTTGGCAAATAAAATAATTAATAAAATAATCTCACGATTATTGGTTCGAACATTTATCGGCCGACTGTAAGAAAATAGGCTGTGTTTCGAAACAACAAATTCAAGGCGAGCTTACTGCAGATTAAACCCATAACTTTCGACGTGTCTCGAGCAGCTGGTTCTTTCCAACGAAATATATCGTAGTCTCTCCTATTCCCTCCACTCGTCTATGGCGGTGGTTTAAAACAAAACTCTCAAAATTTCAATAAATTCCGCTTGCCCCTTCGGCCGATCGTTTCATCGACCCGTGAAAAGCTACCAACGTGCATGAAGCACGTTACACTTTACTTATACCATACATTACGGTAACGGCCGATAAAAATGAAACTGTTCCGGCAGATATGCCACTCGAATGTGTAACTTCAATTACTACTGAGTATGCAATATATGGAATATTATATTTTATGTCGCAGATCGTATCTTCGAAAAATCATGCAATACGTTGTGTACACTGCTCTGACGAGATATCAGAAGTATTTTACGCGGAAAATTGTGCCTTCGAAAACAAATATACGTATTATGAAATCAAATAAAATAGCGATCGAAAGGCGTGACAGACACGTAGATAAGAAGATAACTCATTTTGTCGTATCAAGTCGATGGTATTATCACGATTACAGTTTAACTTTTTTCGTGAAATAATAATTCTCAAGAATTTTGATAATATATCGTCTTGATAATTTCATCTCGATAATTTCACTAAAGTTTAAATAACCACGCTAATGCTATCGAACGGAGACCTGCATTTTCATAATTGCTTGCATATTTAAATCCTACATTCTACACAGAAATGTTTACAAAGCACGTGAATCTCTTCGGCGAATAATCGATCCTTCTAACGAGTGTATGGACGCGAAGAAAATCTGCCCTTGTCCGAGCAACCCTTGCGTATTATCGATCGAATTCGAAGGAGGAAAGTACGAAGGAGGAACGAATTCAAGAAACGTGATACCCGCGATCAATGCAAATTCCCTGGAAATGAGAATCGAGCGATGGAAGAGAAACGGGGACAAGCAGGATGACAAGGGACCGGCTTCGCCATAAGAAGGTTCGGGCGAGGTCCGAATGGAAAACTACCCTCGTACTCGGTACAACTGGGATTGTCGTAGGAGGATGAGCTTTCTCATAACGAAGTTTCTTCCCTACCTTGCCACGCGATGCACGTGCGATCCCCCGAGCATCTCTTTCTCCTTTCCTTCCCCTTTCCTTTCTTCTCTTCGTCTCCCTCTTTTCTCCGGATCTTTAAGGCTGCGCAGCCGTTGGTTAATGGATTTAACGGTTCAGTCGGAAGCTGGACGAATCTTTGTTCGCCCCGAGACTCTCAGGAATCAGGGAAAGCGAAGCATGTCTCTGATACACAAGGTGATTCCGCGAACAAGAAGTGTAACGAACAAAGGGGTGAGGAATTAGGTCGCTGCTGTCGGATGTATTCCGTACGTGAAGCTTTTTAGTAGAGGAAAATGACCGAGTACGATCGATTTCAGTTAACTACAAAGAACATTGAATTATATCGAATTACGTATTTCATTTATGTATATCAGAGTTTGTATCGGCGTTATTCCGGGTTCTCCGGATCGACATTCTCGTCGTTCGCATTTTATTAATGTAAAAATTGTATAGTCTACTACGCGCCTTGAATTCTTAACGAAATTTATGATTTAACGATGCTTGAACGATTTATAGTAAACAAACGACCAAGTTATTCTATTATCAAAGATAACTTCATGAAATATGAAGGATATTTATAAAACTGAGGGACAGAAGCCTACATGAAGATTCATCGGATAAAAAAAAGCGCGATATATTTTTAGAACGACTCTCCTCTCGAAATCTCCTAGCACGCAACCCTTTATTCCGCAACTACGAGTAATTTTTTTTACGAAGAGTCGTTCGCTATCCCGGTCGACGGGACCACCCCGTAAGAAGGATTTATGGGGCCAAATGGACGGGGGAATGAAAGGCAAAGGCTCGTACGCCGTTGAAGCGAGTTAATTAAGACTCGCCCACCCCCTTTTGCCTGGCCACGGAACTTGCTAACTACGTTTCACCCCTCGAAGCTGTTTTTTAAAGGGCGGCTCGAGCGTTTGTCGCGGTTTAGCCGGTGTACTGCCACGAAGAATTATCTCCGATCGTCCGGCAAGGTTTTCTAGAAAATACAGCCTGAATACCGTAGACCGAGGCTTTTACACTGGTGTAAGAACAAACAGGATGAACACACGCGCCTCTTTTTGTCCTTCCAGTCGATAGGATTAATTTCGGGTTTTCCGGATTGCCCGCTGTGGTCGGTGCACAGACTCGAGATTAAACAGCGGATTTTCCGGACAAACCAGGTGGTTTGGTTGGAAGATAGAAGGTCAGACGAGTAACTTTTCGAAGATTTGAAGATTTCACTTTCGGACACGTCGCGACGCGTGTCAACTTTAAAAAAATGGAACGACGTCTCAGAGGCGAATAGATAAGAAATGGTTGTTAGATAACTCATTTGAAATCGAGAGTTTAGTCATAGGAAATAAGATATGCAAATATGTACTCTGATGGACGGGACACTAAGTCAAACTGTGACACGAAAAATCACTTGTCATCGGACCTTTGCATTGGTAATAGCTACTTTGAATAGCAAATCGTAAGAGGAACAGCTAATAACTCACGCATTCATAAAATAAATATTTTACTTCGTAATCTAAATGTAACTCTAAGAATAGATAATCCTTAGAATAATGTAATTTAATAACTAACCGTAAGAGCTTTTAATTATTATCAAATAAAAAATTCGATTCGAGAGAAACTTCGGCCAACTCATCAGCCAATGTCTGTTTCCCTTAAACGAGCAAATTACGATATCCATGGCATTCCAACGATGAACCGAGCCCCGGGAAAATTCCAATATCCCATGTGGCAGTCAAAGCGCCAGTTCAAAAACTGGAAATGATCTGCATGGCGAAAAAGGGTAAATGGAAAGAGAAAGCGCGTGTACACGATGGTTTCCCATTGTTTCCTTTAGCCCTTCATTTTCTTCGATACGTAACGGTGACGATATAATACTAACAAAATTCAAAGGATTCTAAGTTAATATAATATCTGTTAAGGTAATAATACTCGAGAACTTCAGCCAGCAATTCTCCATTGTGATTCACCTGGTTTAAGAGAATACCGCGCGTTCCGCGTCTATCCTTTAAAGGGATCCCGTCTTTTGTCGTCCAAATGTTCCACCGCTCGCTATTGTCAATTTAATCCCGCTTCCGCTCCTCTAATTCGGATTATTATTTAGTTACACGCGTAAATGGTTCATTGGGGGCCCGAAACGAGATAGGTATGACTGTGCCCTGCGAAGAAATAGCTCAATTGTGTTTATTTAATGGCACGATATAATTTGCTTTGCTGTTTCCAAGACGAAACTTCCGAATGAAAGATGACTGTGTAATTAAATTGTTAAACAATCTGTGCAACTGAGATCGGTATTTATTGGATGTTATTGATAGAAGAAATCGATCGAAAAATTTTAGAAAATTAGAAAATAATATGTAGTGTGTGTTCTTCGGGCAGATGGTGCAGCTGCAGGGTGATTCTACGTGTAAAAGTAAGAAAGAAGGAATAATATTTTTTGTTTCACGCCTCGTTTTCGAAAACGTGGAGAAATAGACCTAACCTAACCTGAACGTAGGAGAAATAAACCGCGTGACTGCAGACAAAATTGAAACATTACAGAAGTACGATGTTACTTCTTTCCCTCGATGTATCTTTACACGTGGAATCGCCACCTGCCCGATCGTATCGGCCGTATGGCCACGTTCCACGATTTCGAAATTTACTGTTTAATTTAAAGGAAAGTAATCAAAGCAGATCGATACTGTCATTAAAAGCCAAAGGAGTACGTTGAAAAATGACAATAAATTACAATCCTCGTAAACATGTTAATACACAATTATCGAAAAAGGGTTTCGTTCCACGCAAGGGCTTGTGAAAAGAATACCAGGGACAATCGTCAAACGAAGAGGCGACTGAACGAGCGTTAGTGCGACCGACCACGCGAGGGACATTGGCACGAACAAAAAAGAGAGGAAGAAAATTGAACGATCCGCGTCTTTCACGAGGCTCCTTTTTAATTCCACCCTTTCGGTCTGGCCGGGATCACAATCGCGTCAGTAATTAGCCACGTCACATTTAAGGGATGGTTAGAGGGGTTGAAAGACCTTCGTGAAGCCGCAACCCCTCGGTCGGTGAACACGCGAAATGAAAATCAGGAACGTTCAATCGAGGGTGCATCTCATTCTATGATCTACGTTTCTCCTGCTAATGTGCCTCACCTTGATGCACGAAACTTCCTTTGTCATTCGATGGGAGGGTGTGTATTTTTCTTTCATTTCAAAAGGAAAGGAATTCGTACGTGTTACTGATAACTCGATATCACGAGCTCTGCGAATGTCTCGATTTTATCCAACGGAGAACATTTGAACGATAGCGTTCGTGGAAAGGCGATCGATTGAATATTAAAAGTTGAAGTATAAAGGAACATCGCGAACTACGAGGATTTTGATAAATTTAGAGGTCGAAACTGTGTCCTTTGGAATGTATCGCGAAGCAGCGAGAGTAGCGAGAAATTTCTTTTTAATTGTGTTTGGTCGAACAGACCATCCAGTCGTGTGAAAAATTTTAAAATTTCACACCAAAGTTCATAAATCATCAAAGAGAAACGATCACAAGGAAGAGCAATAAAGCTTAGACGGAAATGAAATTCGTCAAAGGAAAAGAGCATATCTACCGAACGAAAAAGGACACTGGCGTAACAATGGCGTTTCGTAAAGCGGAAGCAGCGAGTCCGGAAGCAACGAACCCAATTTGCCAGCACGCGACAAATATTCAAACCGACGAGCAGGCAGCGGCAAAAAGAAGCCGGAGATCGAGTGGCGGGGAACTTGTTGCGCGACAACGTAATCACACGGATCATTGCATCGACCCAGAAACCGGAAGCGACCGCGACGTTGACGCAATAAGTCGATGCTCGGGGAACGCGGCGAATCCTCGCCGACGGAATGGATTCGCAGTCGTGTCGCGGGCAAAATCGCGCATGTTGGAAAATCGCCATTAAAATGCTAATTTTATGGCTGGGTTTATTCGAAAGAAATTGGCTGCGAAAGCTACGAAAACCGTCGACCCAGCCTGCGGAAAGAATTTCTCGTGGAAGGTAAAAGCAAAGGGACGACTCTGATCTTCCAGCTTCTTTTATTCTCCTATGATTCATGGCTGTATTATGATAGCAAACGGCTGGCAGAGGATAAAGCAGCGAAAACGCGAGTTACGCAGCCCTCCGGCTTCCTCGAGATGTAAAGTCAAGATGGTGTCTCGTTTGTCGAGACTTATGCATCGAACGAGCAACTCTCCTGGCCTAAATCTTCCCGAACAAACTTTCTATTGCTATCAAAGTTAGAACCGTACAAATTTTTTACTTTTATTTCATCACCCACAGCGAACTAGGTCGTTCGCGTTTATCCGAAGAATTTTTAATTACACCCACTTGTCGATGTCTCTGCTACGTTATATAACCATTCGCTTGGTCAAACGTTCGAACCTTTAACCCACAAAAAAAAAACAGGTGAGACGAGAATACAGAAAATAGAAAACGATCCTGAATGAAACCAGTGAGGCTGAATCGAACTAATATTTTTTTAAAAAGTCTACGGTATAACACATTCGGATCTATCGAAACAGCATCACAGGTGCAATGAGAAATCTATCCGAACGTAGAATAATAAAATCGAAAAAAATTACAAACGACATTTCCAACGCAAAATCTACCGTTATTATAATAATAATTATTATACGTTACATTACATACATATACGTGACATCTATCTCGATAAGCACGAAAGAGCCAATAAGCGGACACTGTACTCTCATGAAATTACACCGGCGATGTCGTAGTTATCGATCACGAGAATAGCCGGAACCAGAACCTGCAGATAGAAGCTATTTCTTTTGGGTGGAGCCGAACCTAAGAGCAGATTCGTACGAGACCGCGATAATCCTCGGATTTACGCGTGTGCGTAAGGGGAGACACAGTACAGAGACTGTAGCCACCCACGGCACACGCGAAACTTTGCTTTTATCTTCACCGTGAACTTTCTAACACGGCATGAGAGACGTCGAGAAGGTACAGAGGGGAGCACACGGTGAGAGGAACGATAAATTTTGTCGAAAGAAACCAGGCACGGACCAACGAACGTAAAACGCGGAGATCATCTTATTTCCACGAAACAACCTCGCAGGATCGGAGATTCTGCCTGTATTAGGTATCTACTTCTTCTTTTTCTCCTTGCTGCTCCTCTTCGTTTTTCCCCGTCGCAGGAAATATCGCGTTGTAAGGGACACGAGTAACTGGGAAAATTCGCGTGTAACGATAGCATCGTGGCGTCGTAGCTATTTTTCTCGCGAGTGGATAAATTAAAAACCAGCGCGGGAGCACAACGAGCGTCGAGAGAGCATTAAGATTTTTTAGTAATAATATAAAACTACCTCGTAACTATTTTTTCCCCGCCGGTGGATACATCAAACACCACTGTGCAACCTATGAAACATTGAGAGAACAGTGAGATTTTCAGCAACGATATAAAGTTTCTTGAAACAGTTGTGCCGTTTCATTGACTGCTTTGTCGAGATTAAGAAATATTCTTTGCACGATTTGGTTCTTAGTAATCTAAGCGAGCACTTCTTCCGAGTCTTCTAACTCCTTGGAACATATTTTCTCGTCCCTCGAGTCTGCACAACCCCTGTACCTCTTTCACTTAATTACGTTTCCGACTTTTTCAACAAGCTTTTCAATCTTGCTAGAAGAACGTCATCGAGTTACTACTAATACGATTTTCATTCGTCACACTGTGATGTGCTATAACGGATGAAGGGTAGATTCGGTTGTAAAACTTCCTAAGGCAACACCGTACGAAATCGAATAAACGCTTTAATAACGCCGTTTAAACGATCTCCTAATAGAACGAAATCGATAATCCAGCATGTTAAATCGCATCGAAATTTGTTTCGCGTTTTCGACTTGAACCAACTGTTGGTTATAGAGATGCGCTGGTTGCGCGACTCGATAATGAAAGACGACAGCAGCTGTGGAAAGAGGATGGGAATACAGAGCAAAGTTTCGCGAAAAGCACGGTCCCAAGGAACAAAAGGTGAAGCAGCACGGTATATCGCGGCGCTGCTCTGTGTCGTCGTAAACGCTTCGTTCCCGGAGAAAATGAAGCAATATGACGGCGGTGGAAAGGGAGATCTCGTATTACTGGATTGCCTCATCGCGAATTTGTTACGGGTGAGTTGATTGTTGGTTAAAGTTAATTAGCTTCTGGAGACATCGGATCTTTATGAATGTTCCCTGCTGCTCGCTGCTCCGCGACAATAAGCCCGTGCTTCGTGGCGAATCCCTTCCTGCCTTCTCTATGTAAAACCGAAACGGTATTACTACCCGTGTTTAAACCTTCTGGTTCACGATAGGAGAAACAAAAACGAACCCGTGCGCCATGTATATTTACTTACATTCAAGCATTAATAAATATTGTTTCCTGTTTCTCTGTTTCGAATTAGGTTGGTTCGCAAATTTCGCTTGGAATGGAAATTGTCAGGAGAAACAAAATCAGAATTGTAACGAATCACGAAATGTTTTAACTAGGTCTTTCTCGATTAGGAGCTGCTTCGGAAAATTGATTAGCGCTTAATATATTTTATGATACGTTGCTAAAATTTATGTTTTTCTATTTATTTATTTGCTTATTCGTTATGAGAAAAAAATTACTGATAGAGCATATATTGTACAAAGAGGAATATATTCCGTGTTGAATGTGTGTAATTAATTTCGTGATTAATAATCTTCTCTCTTTTTTTATACACGTGTAAGCGAATAAGGAACGTGAATAATTTATAAATAACGATAATAATTTATAATTTACAAATAACGATATTTGATTCCAAACGAATTCGAGAAGAGCTGATCGAAATGAGATAAAAAAAGATTCGAATAACTAGCATCTACCTCTGTGTCAAAACGGACAAATACGATACCTATGTAGTGCCTATTCTCGAGAGTACCTGTCTAATTTAACGCAGCCACGAGCTTTCTCGTCTGGGGACAAGCAATCTACTAAATTAGACTAGCCGTCTGTGGATTGTCGAAACTCGATGCCATTTTTAGCTTTCGTGACACAGGTTAGGCAACCATTTGCACCGAGGTACCTTCGTAATCACACGACTTTCGAACTTTCTCTGTCATTTACAATATCATTTTGCTCCTTCATCTTCTATTAAGTAATAACTCGTGATTGAAGACATAGACGACACTTTTGTCGTTAAATATAATTGCAGTAAACGGACAATTATTATTGAATTTGCAAAAAAAAAAAAATTTTAAATCACGAGCAAACAGAATCTTAAAAGACGAATCCAAAATATCGGACAAATCCCAAAATGTTCCTCTCACTCAAAAATCGTCGACTACGTTACCTAGCGTCGTTAAATCGAATTCACGTGGCGCTTAACCACGATTCGCCCATAAATTAACGTCATTGATTTCGGCTGTTCCGATCTAGGCGGTAGTAATCAACTGCATGGAAATAATTTTGCTGTGTAATTCGGATAAGTCCGCAATTTACGCAATCTGCGTGTTACGCTGGCGCGTGCATACATCGTTATGGCTAATTACGGTGGGTGCGATACCTTGTAGTCACCATGCACGTGGTTTGCAAATATTCATAGCGTTACTTCGAGCTTTACGCTTCTATTTACCGCGTTTATTAATTTCCAAGCGATTTCGATCGAAAATTGAAGATATAATCGTGGAAGAAAAAAAAAGAGGCCGCATCTGTGCACGCAAATTGAACGTTTCCGATTATTTCGATGGTCCGTGGTATCACATTGCGATATTCATTTCCAGCTGATGTTTAAACGCGGTCAGATTTATTTTCGGGCGTATTTATAATTACACACGTAGTGGGAGAAAATGAAATCCGATACTTTTTCATTGTCTTGGTAATTATTGTTGCGTAACTTTGTAAACGGATTTGTTCGTCCGGTGATAAATGAAACGGATTAACCTTTGAAGAATATCAATGTTGCTCAATGTTGTTTGATTAATAGCATTTTCTTTGTTTTCCGGCAAATTCAAACTCTGTATTTTACGTTATTAATGATAAATTATTGAATCAAACAGAGGATTTAACGCGTTTTCCTACTGCTAAAATATATTCCCTTCTCGAAATCAATATTTCAAGCAATAATCCTTGATTTAACGCTCTACTTACTCTGTGTTCTATAATTGTTCAAATTTCCTCGTAAAATCCCTATAAAGTACTCGGAACTCATTTTCCAATGCCACATCCCCTGAACTAGTTCATTAAATCTCCACATACAAGCCCCTAACTTCTAAAGATTCGTCCGACATCCACTAACTCGCGACTCGATGACTAGATCTCTCAGTTACGCGATCAAACTGTCGACTCCTGACGACGCGATACGTAATTTTTCCAACAAAAAAAAATTCCATCAACCGACAATCTCGTCGATTAAACTGCCAAGCCTGCTAAGCCTGCCGAATTTTCATCCAAAGCCCTAATTTCTCACCACACAATACCCAATTTTCCCAACAACTAAATCCCATCAAGCCACAATCTCATCGGCCGGATCAGACCTTCCACCAGCTTCCGAATCTTCGAACGAATCTCGACAGCACGAAGTGGTAGCTTTCGGGTATCTAGAATCGAAACGAACTCGTCCAGGTTGAAACGGCGTGAAACGAGTTCGCGAGGCGATGGTAACGCGACTCGATATCGACAAATCTTTTATTAATGCCTCGCAGAGAATCACGCGGGACAAATCGATGTAGGAATATCGCGAACCTGTTCGCGGATTCTGGCCGATCGCCAGAGAGACGATCACGCTCCACTGGCTTTGCAACTGCACAGTCTCCCTTTAATGGACTCTTCCTCTAATCCCGACCGTGATCCACGAAAAAGGAAGGAACAAGAAAGAAGAGCAAGAAGAGGGCGAACAGGAGAAGAACCGGCCGATTGAGTGTCCAGGTAAAGATACGTGACCAGTTTTCGAGAGCGGATCAGTTCCAGCGTCGTGGATCGCGGTAATTGCGAGGGACCTTTGCCTCTGTTCTGCTCCTGCTTCGCTTTTCTCTCTTCCTCGTTCGTATTCCCTTTATAATACGCCCGAACCTCTCGGGAAACCTCCCACATATACGAGCAATTCCTTCCTTTTTTTGCTTCTTTGATATTTTGGAAGTGAAGAGAAGGATCTCGATGGACTATGCTTTCTTCCGTACGTTTCTTTTTATTTCTTTCTCTTGGACTTTGCTTATTAATATGTATATTTCTTTCATATAGGTTTTAATGCTTGAACATTCGAAAGAAACATAAAATACATGCTTCAACGGAGATTCAATTTTTCTACTTCCTCCAATTTCTCTATTCTACAGTTTCAAAGAAATACGATAAAAAAAAAGAACGAGTGACACCATATAAGGACATCGATTTTCTATCGTAATTAATTCGCTCCAAGGAGCACGGCAAACAAATAAGAATTCGTCGAAGGAAACTACGAGTTCAGGATGAGAAAAATATTTGACTTGGAGGTAGCAAGGGAAAGAATTCTCTTTCTTTATTCGCGAGCAGAGTAGAAGCAAATGTCCACGGTAGCACGGTAGAAACGGGTAGGAAGAACCGTATACGGAAAAAGACGAAGAAACGAGGTGTACTAGGATCTTTCGGTCGCGACGAAAGAACGAGAAGAAAACGTTTTCTTCTGTATAGAAACGTGTAAACGTTGACCTTTCGATGGCACACTTTCCCAATGGTGACGGAGGTCTCTCGTGCAGACCTCTGGTATCCTCTTCACCACGTGGCACACATAGTTCAAGATTCGACCTATCGTGCCTCGCGATATTTTACGACCAAACATCTAGGAAGAAAGTCTGCCGGAATGCCGACAGTACCAGGACCGCTTCTGGTTGCGCAATTACTTTTACGTTTGTGTCAAGAGTAACATCGTAGAAATTCGAATAAGCATTCGGCTAGGAGCTTCCCTTCGAAATGTGACAGTCACTTTGTACAGTTAGGTTTTGTCAGTGCATGCTTGAAAAAGTATTTGGATAATCAAATAGAGAATCATAGCGGCGTACTAAATTACGAGTTATTAAAATTTATGCAGTTGCTGTTTAGATATTTAGATCGCTTATTAACATCTATAGTTGCAGTTTGGATATTAGGTAATATAGTTTTAAAATAATCGAGCGACAGATGGAAAGGGATCATTTATTGAAGATTTGAGAATGTAAAAATATACATAGCACACGTAACATACAAAAATATAGAAAATATGCAAAGTATTCGTTATATTTTCTCCTGGCAACTGAAACAAATGCTCGGTTAGGCTTGGTTCAATTACATTAAAATACGAATTTCCCCCAATATCCGTAGTTTATTGATCACAGAGTCTTGGAAGAATATCGATACAGCGTAGCGACTCTCTTAATTACAAATATTTCGATTACACAAACTTCTTTCATTAGTCGACTCGATAAACTTAAGAAGAATACCTACGGTCGAACGAAGGCTTCCTCCCTCGTCATTTTAAAGTTCGGGGTAGTTAAAGCATCTTCTTCTTCAGTTGTAATTGCAACATTGGATCGGAAGAATCTTGACAAGATCGTCGAAGGATTCGAATCTTGTTAATTAGAAAAATTTTGGCCAAACTGGATACCGTCGAGCGACTCGTTTCAGCGACCTTAACACGAAAAATTGTAATTATCGAGCTCGCACGGTAATTAAAGGCCTCGAAAGGACGAGTGTTCGTCAAGTGGAACGTAAAATTAATTGGAGAGATGAAAACGATATCACGGAACGACTCTCGATTTAATTACAAACTTCGCTTTCTTACGGTGACGCCGGTTCGCTCGATGGATTTCATGAATAAACGAACGAAACAATGATCGCCGAGGTTTGTTCCTCTTCGGTCTCGGTCGTTTCGTTTTTCCTCTTTCCCCTGTTCCTTTCTTTTCTTTTTTCTTTTTTTCATTCATTGAAACAGAGAAGAATGACTCGTTAATGGACCGGTAAAGATCTTTCTCGTCGCGGGAAATTCACGTTGCAACGCAAACGCCTCTCAAACGAAAAAGCGAAGACAAAAATTGAAACGAAACCTCTGGTAAACACTTCGAAACAAACTGCTAAAACGAAGGGCGTCTACGTGTAATTAGAGATCAAAGTAAGAGGTGAAACCCAAAGAACTCGGCAAAGGGACTACGTTTTCGATTTCATCAAAATATACGATCGTAGAAAATATAGGTATAGATAAATTTTTTTAGATGCTGTATCTACGAGAAATTTCTACGATCTAAGAGTCTCTGGATTTCTAAATTTTCTAAATTCCCGCGTCGTCTTTAATGGCCGCACCTTGATCTCTGACAAAATTCATTTCGTATTTTTCTTATGTAAATGCAGTAGAACGTAAAACGCTACGTGTAAGATGCTATCAACGTATTATTATGACATCGAAAACTTGAAAAATTGTTACCATCGGTCCAAAGTTATATTTATCTAAAGTACACCGTGATACGACGATTCATAATCCAAGAATAATTCGTTGAATTCGCATGCGATTATCGTACGCGCTTATCGAGCCAAGAGAATTCAGACGACGTAAAGTTGCCACAGAAAATCACATCCACGAACTGGCGAGACATAATCGTTTAGATCAACCAAGTAGATTCTGAGAGCTAGCGGGTACAACAATAGCGACTACTTCAGGTATTTATTACAACAGTTATTCTTCTACCTGAGTAACCTTTAGGAGATAGGAAATATCGTTCGTACCGTCGATCTAGAGTTTCCATCACGAAAACGCGAATCGAGCAAATAACACCGATTGTTAATAAAAAAAATACAGAGTCAACGAGGGAACGAAATTAACTAAGAACAAAACGAATATCGTGAGAAATTTAACATATTCTCCATTTTTTCGAGCACATCCGCCAGATGATTTTTACGTAGAAAAAACAAAAAGTAGCTGCTGCAGCAACTATGCAACGCGGTCTTTTGATCTTCGAAAAGCGAAACCGCACTGGGTGGCCCGTCACATAAAATTTCTCGCGTACTTTCACGGTATCGAATTTTTCTGCGAGCGGCATTAGCATATTATGAAAGCGACAGGTTTTATAAAAAGGACGTTTTCCACGATCCAAGCAACAGCCCGCGTAGCCAGACCTCGCCCAACAACTTCGTCGAAGCTTGTCGCTGCTTTCGAGGAAATTGCTTTCGTTAAAAACAGCTGAAGAGGCCGGAAACTAATTCGAGCCCCCTGCCCCCGTATCTCAATGAATGTTACTCGCGACGATTCTAACCGAGCCGAGATTCATCAGTTTCTATTTACTCGAGGAGTTTTCGTCCTCCTTCTTGCCCCTGTGCCCCAGATCGATCCGAGATCCTATCGCCGATCTTCAAACGAGATTTCTTAAATTACAATGTTATTTCTCCGTCTCTGTTCGATTCTTTTCGGGCGAATTTCTTTTCGATGGAAATACTATGGTCGGAGTTATTATCCCCGTGATCGTGGGAGCGTGATTTCTTCGGAGGAAAAGATTTCTTTGTATGTTTCTTGACGATGCTCCACTAGTTAATGGAATTTTCGCTCTCTTTATAATTGATTTCCTTTCATAAGGATCGATCTCTTTCGATGATAAGACGAAGATTCCATTAAAGAAAAATGTACATTTTCTTTCGAGTGTTTTAAGTAAACGAGCACAAAGATTTAACATTTTTACTTTTCCCGTAATAATTGAATTTTTTTCTAAATACGATAAAAATCCTATTAGGAGAAACGTATTATTTCGAATATTTTATATAAAGGATGTGCTAAAAATAAGAGAAAAATCGTTGTTCGTTGAAATATCGTTACTTGGTTCTCGTATTCGAGAAAAAATGAAATATTACTGAATAAAAAGCTTCGTAATCGATATATCCATAAAATACGCGAAAATTTACAATAGCGAATATACGAATGCAACGAAAAAGACCGCTGATAAACTCGATACAGTCAGCATTAAAAAATAAAAGGCATTTATCTTTTGAACGACACGAATACGCCTCCATTTCCCTATTTTCGCCATTCAGAACACTCAATGGCGGGAAAGTTAAGTGCAATTTGGCAACACACGGTGAATCAAGAGACTTAGTTGACTTCGAGTTCCCTGAAGTCAATTTCGAACGCCATGAATCGAATTCATCGGTCTTCGTCAAGTATCGGCCAAGTTTCGAGTTCATGCAATTCGTATATCGCGTAAAGGGAAAGAGAAAAGACCAAGATCGATAAATACCGCTACTTACCCGCGTTAACAGTTTCGGTAGATGCTTTCACGGAGATGCGCGTATTCGTTCTCCCAACAATTGCCAGTCATTGTCGCGTGCGCATTCACTCGACTATTTGAATACGATAAGATACAGAATTCTTTCCCCGATGCTCATTCTAACTGGAAGTTTACTATATTCTTAAGCTTTCTAGAACGTTAGGAAAATTGTTGTTCCCCGTTACGTAAACGCTACTGTGCAAGCGCATGGAATTAATAGCAGAACTACGTGTTTCGATATTCCTTCATTATCAAACGCACTGATCAAGATAATAATCAGGCAACTAGAACGTACAAATTGAAAATCTTAATTGAATACTCCATTATATGCAATTCTCGGTCGATGAAAAATGGAATTACAATGGAAATGCTTGTCAGAACGTACAAAACGAAAGTCTACGCTACGAGGCAACTTGAAGAATTTCGCCCATGTTGCGAATTTAAGGTGATGCTCTGCGTCGTATTACATCGCTATGACACGATCCACTGATAAGGAAGATCGACAATTGTATTAATTTTCAAGACCATAAATCGATGTTAATTTACGATTCAGCGATCGTCGATCGACTACTCGATTTAAGAGACATCTTTCACGTGATTTCGCAATGTGCTCTCTTTTCGAGCGTGCGAACGACGATCTACTAATTCACTGTCTAAATAATGGCCATCTCGTTTCGCGGTTTCGCAAACCAACGTACGCACGCTGCATCGAAAACGTTAGAGAACGCTCGGCTCTTTGGCGGAATCGAGAATATCTGCCAATTATCGAGGTTGCGTCGACGGATCACGGTGTCTATTAGCGGCGAAATTTCGCCAAGGGACTTCGGAACCGCGATCTTTCCGCTGCTGCGAAAGCGTTTCATCGAGATGTGCAATTAGCGAGACCGCAGTGGTAATCGCCTAGTAACGTTGCTCCATTTAAATAATCCCGACCGTATCTATCGTCTGAAACGATCAATAAATCCATCGATTCGGAAGTTCGTTTCGAATCGCGAAGATGGGGATTTAGATGGAAGATGCATTCGAGCGGAGTAATTAAAAGTGCGCCAGTGCTTGGTGTTTAATTTGCAAATGTAAAAGAGATTAGGAATAATTAAGATTAGGTCGGGTTTACCATGCGCAAAACAGGACGTAATTCTTTTCCTATTCTAAGGTTAAAAGAAGAGTTTTAAAAAAAGCTAGTTACGATAACAAGTCGACCTTCGCTCGGTCTAAACTATTTTAATATTTATGCGAATAGCAAATTAAGCTGGGCAACTAATAATTGCTGTAGAGATAATTTACCGCCGACCTTCGAAAACGTTCATTTTCTACTCTCTTCATTTTCTTAACAAATATTCCTAAAGGATCTAGTTTCAAAAATATCAATTTACTCGGAATCGTGACAACGTTTATTATAATTCTGATTAAAAATTCGAACTCTTATCTTTCGGTAGATAATTGGAAATTTATTCCACCGACTAAAGTAGACATTTATTTCGTTATTTCGCTAGTTATTGCCCTGACGCGTTATATGGAAGCACAAGTGAAAATCTCTTGCATACTAATAAACGGGAACTTCGTTCGCATTACACGTACGAACGCTACAATTAATTATAACGTGTTTAAACTTTATAATATCCAATCACGCTCACGATGCCGGTAATTCAACCACGGTAAACATGAATTACGTTTGCTACGAAAACTCCATTTCAGTGTCTGGAGCACAGCGATTATCATCGTCATTATTGGATAGTATACTTAAATAGTATCTATAGAAATTACGCGCTTCATTTTCAGAAGAGGAACAGGACCAGGGATAAGATAAATATCTCTCTGGAATCCAACTAATCAACTCCAATAATGAAATTCTCGATAGAATATTCTCATTAACTGTTTAAGCACGAGTAGATTTCCATAAATCCCAGCGAATGCAAAGAAATGACAAAGCTAAATACAATATCAAGTTGAGTGGCCGATAAACGATTCGCCGCATCTCAAGCTCGATTAAAATTTTAATATCGTTCGTCGATTTGACAGCGATGTTTCATAAAATTGTCGTTTCGACGTCTACCGACGACAGCCGTGTTTAAAGGGGCCAAGGAACCCCTATTTCCTCGTTATTCGTTTCGATATCCAGCATCGCGCATCCACTGTGAAAAATTCCGATGAATTATGCCCTGAACACGTCAGACGATACAAGCCCCGATAAACACACGTGCGGAAGGCGAACGACAAATCAGCGAGAATTATCGAGAACGCGATTCTCCTAACGCGGACGTTTCCCTGGCTGCCTCCGCTCTGGCGGCGCATAAATTCGCCACTCGTGTGGAAGGAAAGAATCGCCGCAGTAAACCGCCAACTACCACGAGCGAGAGAAGTCCGAAGCGAGAGTCGTCGAACCTCTGTCTGGGGAACCTCTGTTGGAACAAACAACTAAAACGCGCAACTAGCTCGAGTTAAAACGACGAGAGAGACTAGGCATTTTCTCCGTGGATATAAATCCGGTCACTCGATGTCACGAACGAGCCACAGCCGGGGAAAAACAGAAGGACAGAGCCTCGCGATGGGCGAAAGTTAGCAAAAGGGCTACGGCTTTTTGGATATCAGCCAGAAACTGAAACCGGCCCGGAGGAGAGAGACGAGACTCCGCAGTGGCAACGGTAGACGGATGGGTCGTTTCAAAGGACACCGTGCAATGCGAAAAACTGCGGCGATCGTCCTTCCTCGGAACGAAACGGAGCAGAAAACTACGGCCTCGGCTAGCCCAACGTTCGTACAAAGAGGAATATCTGAGCGGATCGAGTCAACGATGCGACGCTCGATGCTTCACCATCAAAGACGCGGACGAATGCATCGAGATTCGAATATTTTTCCAGGGGTTTTCTCGCTAAATTTATTAAAAATATAGCCGATTATTCCATCTGGATCTGTCGTGTCCATTCGTTTATTCGAGAAGTGGGCTATAGTTTAAGTCACGGTATCACGGTTGAAATTTTTCGAATGAACAACTTTGGATGATATTAGTTTTCATACGGAATTAGTATTTGTAAAGTGCGGTTGTGTTAAAAATTAAGAGATTTATTTTTTAGAATATTCTCAGTGCCCTGTAACATTCGATAAATTACATTCCTAATTAATGTATTTTACCGCTGAACTTTTAGAAACAAAGAATGGAAATTTCGGTAGGTTAACGAAATTTTGGACGACGATCGATGGAATATCAGTTGCGAGACTCTTGGTAACGGTGGTAATTTTTGTCATTATACGAGTAGAAGCTTGGGCGAAAGCTCTCGTTGCGTGGAACATTTCACGTTTCGAGTGAGACTCGTACTTTTTAGAGTACTTCTGTTTTACAAACATATGCAGGGGATACTTGAACTCTCTAAAATTTCACTTGTTATGGTAGATACTATTGTATTCGATAAGAGTACTTGTTACGAACCACTTGGTTTTATTGAGTTTGCGGAGAAATTCGGAGAGTTTTCCCACGCGAAACACGTTGTTTGCGTTTGCAACGACATTGCTATACAAAAGCACTCTGACACCGATTTAGCAACATTACTAATGTAATTTATTAACATTAACAATCCTCAAATAATCGATGATAATAAACTTTTCCAATGCTGTGTAATCTTACTACGTCAACTTGTAATCCGATCAAACGGATCCCTAATAAAATTGCCCAATCGAAAATCATGTCTCATCCGATATTACATACCACATTCGTCTACTTTTAATTTTTCCAATATTTCTAATTTTCTCACAAAAGTGAGTCAACCTACGCACAAGCGAATCACCATTTAAAGACACAAACGTTCTCTAACCAAGCTCGTCAACACTCGACCGGTCTTAATCGCGACAGAGTACGGGGTCCATTAAAATGTGCATCGCGTTTCTATCGATCGTGTCACGCTCGAACTGGAAGGTGCACGACGTTCGAGAGTCAGTCTCCGAGTCAGAGGCAATTCGAAGGGGAATTAAGACCATAATCCCTGTTTCTACGCGAGCAAATTGATCCGCACAGCCGTGTCGTCTCCGCGAGACGCATTCGGCTACCCATTTCGAACGCGCAGCCTGGAAATGCAATTAGTGCCGTTTGATAGACCGATCAGAAACGAGGAATAAATAAAATCAAGGCACGGTACGGTGTACGGCCTCGCTCGATTCTTCGCGATGCATGTGTATTTCCCACATCGAATCGTGTGGTTTGATCGTATTATAGTTTGCCGTTACCATCTATTGAACCACCTGTTCGACAGACGTACACCGTTATCTTGCATTATCGAGAGAATTGCTCGGTGTTTCGTTCGTAACCGCGAAATAAAAGACGAAGAAATATGGTGATGCTTGCGGTAGAGTATTTGCGATAGTATTTCGTTGGAATGTACGGGGAATAGTGTCAAGTGTTGAAGAAACAGGGCCATGGTTTCTTTCTCTTTGGGGATGATAAATATGTTATTTTCGGTGCTGAACAATTGAATGTATCTACGGCGAATAAGCCTACTATTTGGAAATCTTAGCTGATACAGAAGAGATTAACAAGATTTGCTGTGAACTTGGTAAATGTACGAACTGGACGATACAATGAACATTCTCCTTTAACTCTTGTCCGCCAATTAATGCAAAAGTCTTCGAACTGATAACGTTACGCGTTAGAAAATATATTTATACTCTATAAAATCGAATCTACCGTGAAACTGACGCGTTAAGTTAAATAGTTAAACACGTTATCCACGTAGCGAGCAAAATGCAAATAACAATCGATGTAACGACGCTATTATATGAATATTAAATCGATAATTATAAGTGGTATTAGCATAAATTTGAAACACAGCGAATTCTCTGATACGTGGCACCAAGAGCACATTGCCACGATTCTCTGATAATGATTTTACCTATCGTTATCGCGATTAACATTGTAATTCGACTTGGTATCGAGAGATCGACATCTCCGAAGATAAACGTGCGAGGAGACAAAAATTTAATAAAGAAGACGAGATAACGATTTTTATCAGAATTAGTCGCGATAAAAGGTGTTAAGAAACAACGATAAGATCTATTCGTAACACAAGCAAATAGCACGTGATAGAACTACTGTGACATTACGTTATGATAGTAGTATCTTGATTGCTATCAATGGTAGGAATTCCGAATTATATAGCACCGTTTAAAAAAAATGTTTTTTTTTTTGCAAACATGAAACGATTATCCCAATATATATTTACAATTCAAGTAACATTCTTTCTATTTACAAGAATAGCGTGATATAATAAAATGACAATAGAGCTTTTTGTTTCAGCCCACAATTAACGATAATCTTGATTGTATCTATATTTTTTACGTAATAAAATCCTATTGCGTTGCCAGTGACATTAAATACCTATAAAAGTAAATCGATAGCTCTGTGTTTATAACAATTCTCAATCGAAAAAGTAATGAAACACGAGAAAACACTCTTCTCACGCGTGAACGTGTACCTTTCGGTGTTTGTGAATCATTTCTGCTGTAGTTTTACTCGCAAATCGATACGATAAACGGAACACCGAGTGATAAGACAAGCCGCACTGCGTCAACATCAATTATCTATTTCTGCTTGGACACGAGATACCGTTTGGTGAGGCTGAACCAGGCAATCGTCCGATGCACGTTTATACGATTAGTTTGGCCAATTTACACGACTGCAAATCGAACTTTAACATTTTGTTCGCCACTGCGAACGAAATCTTTAGTTCCGTTTTTCTCAAATTTTAGTTTCCGCTCGAACGATACAAAATATATCGAAATACCTATATACGTGTGTACGAAAAAGGTTTGTGATTTTTTCGATCGGCTCCAATAGTTTGTCTATTTTTATTTCTATTGCAAACAGTAGCTTTATCGTAAAATGACGATAAGTCGTCTTTACAGAACACTCTTCTCGAATGTCTTATCACTTTACAAGTACACAAAATTACTACATCGTATATCATACTTCATGCTAGAATACTTAATCAACCTATCGTATCGCGCACCGCTCTAGCATTCTAACGACTTCTACGTTAGCAACAGCTTAAAAACACTATAGGCAAATAAATTTTCTACGGTTCGTTACGTGCCATTTAACTGTCACTATGTACATATTACATTTAGAACATATCGAAATTTTCTCGCAGCTGCTTTAAAACTAAACACTTTATGAAAAGGAATGAAAATTCCAATGTCGACGACTTCTGTTCTTCCTCAAAGTCGCGAACAATACGAAGAATTTACCAAATAGCAAACTCTCTTAAACAAGTTCGATTTCGTAGCGACGTCTTGGTGTTCGATACCTATCGACATCCGAATATCGTAAAGCCACCGTTGCGATGTAAAAGTTTCTTCGTAAAACGCAAACCTGGTTCCACATCGCGTAATAAACTCCAGATGAAACGTTCTCTCCTTACCAGTTGTAAATGTAACTGTCGTTTCTTTCTTGTAGCCATGTTTCATCGATGAAAAATGCAAATTTGGATGACCGCAAAGGGTAAACCGAAACGAACGACGATATCGTCGCCAACGATCACGATACACTCGAAGTACCTCGAGCACGTGCGAATATTTTCTTCCAAAAACTCTTTTCCGATGGAGGCTAGATCGGTCGAGCCTTTAACTGCTTCGTGGATACGTTTTTACGACGTACGGTGGTATTTTTTAAATTCTTTGAAAGAATTTGAAGAGAAAGAATTCTCTTTGAAGAGAAACAACAGAGGATTAAACGTTCAGGATCGAAAATTTTAAAAGTATAGCGACCGGCGAAAGCTTTTCAAGCAGAATTCTTCGTCGAAAAATTGTAGACAGGTCATTATCTGCATCGCTCGTTAATAAAAAGACGTTATATAAAAAGGCGAAAATATAAAATTTTATACTGTTTGCAGTACGATTTCGCTGTGTTGTAAAAAATGATACTACGTCCATAGATATTTCTCAACGAGAAAACAATGGGATAGTATATGTAAAACGAAGATATAAGCCTCGCTTAAGCGAGAAAGAACTTGGAACTCGCTTTCAGACGTATTTTTATCGAGCTCCTCGCGAGATGATACGCTCTATCGGAATATTAGTTTCGAACGAAATCGAACAGATATAAGTTGTTGGAATCGACGACGCGGAGCGGGAATATTTCAAATAATATTTCCTACGCGTATTGGAACCGTATATCCGCGAGTATTGCTTTAATTGGACGGATTCCAATCAGTGCGCGGCAATGCAGAGAACAGATAGTCGCGGAAAGCAATCTATCTATAAAACCAGCAAGAGTACCTCGATTTTAGCCGGAGAAATCGAAGATTTTCCGGTCAACGACCAGGTTTGCTTAATTTACCCTGACAAATAATTCGAGAACATATTCGGCGCGTGTACTTCCTCGGATAATTTATTCCTTGCGCAAATATATGCAGATAGATTAATCCATTTAATTAATATCCCTTTAACTTTTGCAGGGCCGAATGCGTTTTCTAAACTGCGAGAAAAATTGCTTTTCCATTAGTTAGTAACGCATGTTGCGTTTTTGTAAACATCGAGCGTAAAAAAGTTAATGTAATCGGTATTCGTACGTGCAACAAAAACGTTAACAATTTTCGTGAAAGATAAAACACTGCTATTTATACGATCGTCGTAACGATATCGTTTTTAATAATTTGTCAGGCTATAATCGGATTACGAAGTAACAGACTCACCGCAACGCAACAAAAAACGTAAGTATTGCGGCGTTCTGAAGCAACCGACAGGAGGGAAAAAGAAATCAAAGTCAGAGCACCAAAGCGAGGAAAAGAAATCTGTTATTTCCAATCGAGTCTACAGGATATCCTCTTTCTAAATGACGTGTCAACACGCCAACATCGTGTTTCTCCTTTTCGCAAATTACTTATGCATTAGAATATATGAAATTAATATACAAATTCAACGTAACATTGCGCGTTATCCGATTATTTGAGACTTTATATTTCTCCATTATTCGCTCTTTATCTATCTCTATTGGAAACGCTAAGTGTATCGAATAGATAAAATTTATCTTTCTACTACCTACAAAACGTGTTTTGATAAAACGTTAAAAGTACTGGTGTTTTATAAAAAAAAAAAAAAAAAAAAATAGTGTTTTGTTAAAACACTGGTATTCTAGATAGTAGAAAGATAAATTTTATCTATTCGATGCACTCAATCAAAATAAATATATAAAACGATAAATGTACAAAGGAATAATACCTAGAGTACCTTGGTATCCAAATATTAATAAGAGTCACCGTATATTAGAAGATCCCAAAATCCCGCAACGTGTACACACACGACGAAAATGTATATAACATTCTCTGCCAAAACTCCATTTCCCAAAACCAAACCCTTATCTACCCAGAAAATAGCACGATCGTTAGGATCCGACTGGAGCGTTTCCACGTTTCAACTGGGTTCCCGTAGCCTTATCGCCGGCAATCTTCTCTGCGCGAACACGCGTACACGCTCGACGGATACGCCTGGAAAGCCCTCGGCTCCGGCTGGGATTAGATTACGGCATAAGCGGCTTATTTATCGCTGCGACGACGCGCATTCGCGAATGCAGCGCAATCAACACGCCGCTAGAAGCATTCCTCGCGTCGAAACGCGAGTTTCGTCGCCGTGCGAATCTCGACGAATCGACGACCAGGCATTCCAGTCCGGTTTTTCCGCGACATTCCAGGCACGCGCGAATTCGAAGCGGAGGAAACGACGATGAATAATTCTCGGCATTTCGTGAGCTGTGTTTTGGGACGCAGTCGTCCCGGATTAATGGTCTTTTCCCAGGTAAGCAAGGGAAATGATCTTTCGGTTCTCGAGGGTGACGAGTCAGACGCGGAATGGGCTTGAATTGTTTGCTTTTTGCTTGTACTTGGCAAGTCGTGCTATTGTGGCAGAAATTAATTATAGAGACTCGGGATCGAAGAATGCGAGGTTGTTATGGGGTTGATTGCAAATGAAGCTTGGGACGAATAGTGGAGATACGAGAGTTCATTATGCAATGAGGAATATGAATTTTCTTTCTTTCTGGCTGAAACAATTCTTTGAAATAATTAAACTGTGAGAATATTTGGGAATGAAATTGAAATATACATAATGCATTAGAGAGCAGAAGGCAGAAGAAATGAGAGAATTTCTGTGTACCTCAGGAATGGTACTGTTAAAAGAACGTAGTTTCTAGTTTTACTATAAATAAATAAAAGATATTCTCCTATGCTGCTTCTATAGGATTAAGTCAGGTTACATTAATTTACATTAGATACTGGTCGTAATTGTTTATATGTTACAAATAAGATTTATGTCCTATATGCGCAAACCCATGCACGTATTTGTGTATAGAGAATAAATAGTAATAATAATTAAAAGAATATCTTTTCACGTTATCTTCTTCGTTGAAAGTAAATGGGAAATGGAAGTTTCACGTTGTATCACATAATTAAGTTTCAATCGAATATAATTGCAAATTTATTTGGTATGATATAAATGATCTTAAATAAGTACGACGGTGAATTTAGAGCGGTTCTAAAGATCGACTCACGTGATGGAATGCATTAATAGCATGACTCACAGATCGATAGAGAAAGTACAATATATTTTACACGTCGTTATAAAATATCGTATTATTATTGCGCAATAACAGGATCGCGGTTGAAATCAAAACATTCAAACGTTTTAGTTTTAAAAATATAAAAAATAAAAAAAATGAGAAAATTATTTTGCAATGTTTCAAGCGCTTACCATAGTAACTGTACAATGACAATTGCATGTTCTCTTGTTCTATTCTCTGCAAACGGAGCGCATATTTTCTATAGAAAGGAACACAGAACCCGCGAAGAACATAAAGAAACATATTCCTCTTTTATCATTCCACTACGTGAGAGCTCATTCCTTTCAACGAAAGAAAAGAACAATGTACGTACTGATCATTAACAATATTTCTACAGCTCCAAACTTTATGTTATTTTGTGCCGATTCGAGAAAGCAACAGTACTGAAATTGTAACTCGTTTGAATATAGAGTGTTCTAGCCTTCTTTTGTGAGAAATTATCTCACGTGCCTAGAATTAACAAGTTCAATGTTATCTCGAGTTTATTTAAGCATACATCGGCATATCTTATGTCTTACATTCATACTTATTTAGTCTTTGCATCGATTTGCATCGTTATTTGTGCAAACATTTTGCAATCGAATGAAACGTGGCACTAGATTAAATTCTATTTAGAATAATCTAGAAATCTATTTTAATTGACATCGAGTAAAGATGTATTCGCCATATTACTACGCTTATCAGATTACAGTCGTCATAAAGCTATTAATACTTGAAAAGATGTTAAGAAATATTCACCTCCTATCTCTTCTCATTACGAAATCGAAACAACTACAAACGTTGTAATTCATATGACCTCCCTCAGTCATAATAATCATCGATGTACTTAAAGCGATTAATAATTCCAACAAGACAAACAGCCACTCGTCTCGTTCGCTTCTCTCCTCTGCATCGGCAAATCAAAACAACCACAAGCTTAATTCGTAAGACGGTTCGTTCATCGACGTATTTACGAAGCAATTAATCGCTCGATCGAGACCAACAACATTCATTGACATCGCGTCTTCTAAATCGTACATTCTAATCCATAAGGGAACTTATCGCTAACGCAACCACCAATTGAGTAATTGTAAGAATCACAGGATCTAATAACCAGAAGCTTTTCAAACGCTTCTCAGACAGAAGAAAACATCGCCGTACGTCAAAGCAAATGTGATACGGTTAATTAGTTCCTCTTAAAATCCCTGTCCCATTAGAAAGAAACATATCTATATAAACTGTGAAAGTGACTGATCAAACGGAGCAATACGAGTGTCCCGCGGATTAAACGCGCCTCATCGGCTCGTCTATCGAATAATCGAACCGGATAGGCCGTTTATGGGCTCGCGTGGGCGTCGTTACGTCAACAGAACGACGATTGAAAACGGAGAAACATAGAATGACGAGCAAGCTCCCGTTTCAGGTACAGAGAGCGTGGCGTTCCAACTGAAATACCCATTCGATACTTTTCCACGCGCTTTCAGCGAATTTATCGCGTGCTTTTACATCACCAGACACCATGTGCGCACAGAGGAAGTCGGATGCCAACGGAGGAAGTCGAATGCCAGTGGAGGAACCTTCGAATTACAATTCTCCGTTCGCCTACGATCGCCAGCTGATTCTTTAATATCTGTACATGATCCGAATGAATGGAACGAGGAGAATTTTGTATCGGCGTTCGATATGGGAAGAATTTCGTTTGACTCGGTTCATCGTGGTACGAGAGATCGCCTCTCGGGACTTATCCGATATATCGACATAATAATAAACAAGCCAAAAACTGAGGCCTTCGTAGCGTATAGAAATGATTCTTAAGAAACTTCTAAACTGACCTAAACGAATTTAAGGTAAATTTGATGTGATTTATCGATATAAGGAAATACAGGCTGAAAAAGAATAACGTTCGCTTAACTTAGAAATTACGTGTTTCAAAGTTGCGTCATTAGACAAGTAATTAATTAATCTGAGATATAATACCAAAGCTCGATATATCATCTAAATATAGAACTCGTTACGTCTGCTGATAATTACGTGTCGATTGGAAAGAAAAATGGTAACAACGACAGGTAATTTTTCAGAAGATAAAGAACATTTCATGTTGTGATACTTGAAGCTAATTAATGGAAAAATGTTTGATTTACCTTTAAGTTCTATAAGTCATAAAGATATATTTGCTAGATATTATTAATGAATTTGTAGCGTAAACATATCGTCCGAGTATTTTATCAGGAGTCTGTTTACCGCTCGGCAACACGATTCTATGTGATTTCGAACTCCAAACTACGTTCTAGTCTACGAATGACGAATCGTTCCACGACCGAGTTCATTCTCTTGGCAAAACAACTTTTTGCCTTGACAAGCGTTTATCACTCGAACCAAAACATTCCCTTCGTGCTCTTCTCGAAATCTCCGAATTCTACATGGAACCGTTCTAAGGCGTCCCAGTTAATATGAATTTTAATGCGTCGTTTTCTGTTGAAACCTGTTTAGACCGCGAGGAAAGTGACGGCTGTCACGATAACAGTAAGAAATATGTATAGCAAACTCACCAACTCACTCGTATCTTTTTTCTTCTTTTTCTTTTAATAACCGACAAAACTCGCAGAAACTCGCAGTCAAACGACTTTATTCGGATAAACCGGATTCTCTTTCGTTAAGCCAAATGTTTCTATGTCGAAAAATGTTTAACCGTATTTTACACAGCCAGAAATATCATTGGCAAATAATCAGCTTGCTTTATATACGTACGAAGAGTAAGTTTGCATTAATTAGCAGGTGAATTTAATTAGGCAAAAGATAAAACGATGTTCGCTACGAGAACATACATTTAATCACGCATGAGAAAACATGATAAACGCGAGAATAGATCGTTAGGTGTGAAAGTTAAAAATAAAGAAATAGGAAGGGTGCTAGACAATTGCTATGCTATTGTATTTTGTTCCTTTAATTGTCCGTCGTTATTTTATTTTATTGAGATATCGAGCACGACAATATCGTTTGTTGGTTTCCCATTCGACACAGGAACAATCGAACGTCGATGAAAAACCATTAATCATTGCCGTCGATTAAACTCGCCATATCTTTATAGGTTCGCGATTCTCGAATCGCTCGAGGTTAGTCGATATACAGGAAGCGTGATAAGCGAGCGGAAAAATTGATTCAAATCGTGTCATTGAGTTGGTTGGCCCGTTAAAGTCACCGAAAGTTTCGCGTGGAAGATAAATCGTCATTATTCGAAAACGCAAACTCTCCCAAGGAACGATCATTGCTATTCGTTTTCTGTCTATTATCGGTTAAAATAACCGACATAAAAGAAAACCCCAGGAGAAAGGATCGAAACCGGATCGATACCAGAAGAGTGTCGCGATTCGTGTTAAACGTCGATTTAATCGAGACACGAACGAACACACCTATCTACTTCGATATTCGGCCGAGTTGCAATAAATCTTTGCTTTCTAGATATACTATCACCGAGAATATACCACAACAAGCTTAATAAATCTATAAAACTCGTCAGAAATGTCACGAAATCAACAGGTTCTATCCTAAAGCGATCAAAATTCCGGTCTACGTGCGGAATTTTCGTACGTCGAGATGATCAATCGGTGAAACTTGGTACGTATTTTACAAAGCAACGTAAACTTTAAAATTTAATCACCACCCTAATCCAGTCGAAGGAACAGAAAAATTACTTACAAAGTCAGTGAACGATGGACACGACGACGATGATTCAAATCCTTTCGAGCGAGGCACCCACGCGCAGCTCCAGGATAACTGTTTCTCTTACGCGATATTTCCAAGTGCGGGTGTCCGAATCACTCACAGAACACGCGGTTTCACCGAAAATCGGCGCACGAAATGCGATTTTCGTTAGCCGGGGCAAGTCACGGAGCCAGGTATACGCTTTCACAGATCAACACGACCCACGAAGCAACCGGCATACCTGGCGACGACCAGGCGTTAACTGAAAGCGTATGGAGGCCGAAGAACGCCGACCACTACACTACACCTGTGTGCCACGGGGAATCGTAGTAGGAGAGGGCGAAGAGAAGGAGAAGAAGTTTCGTCGAAGAAGGAGACGCCCGCAATGGCCTTTACGCGGCGGATATGTTTATCGTGATAAACGGGACGCGAACAGCTGCTCGGAATCCATTACGAGCAATCGCGAGGAAGAATTTCGACTTGTTCGACGATTTGTCGTTTCCAGAGAGGGGATTAAGGTTCGAAGAGGGGAATAGAGTTTAGCTGGAAAAACGAATTTGTTTTGGTGACTGAGGGAGAAACGGGGTAGGAGCCGAGGACCGAGGGATACGCGGATTTTACGGACGGGTAACTTTGAAGAATTGGATTTCAGTAATTTATGAATTAATTAACGGAATATTTGTAATACAATTATTAAAATTTAGGAGAAATTGAGAAGCCGGGATTTTTATGGTATTTCTTGGAGAAGTAACGTGACAGGAGGAGGAACGTAAAAAATTACTAATTCGGTAAGTTGCTAGCGAATTGAAAAGTTCGAGGTAGAAGAAAGAAATGTTTTCGGCAAAAAACGTAAGTTTCGCTGTGAATTTTTGTCTGGGACACAGAATCATTTGAATGTGTAATGTGTTTTATGAATTATTAATGCAAGATGAATGCTTCCTGTGAATGCCATTTCACGTTGAAGAATACGATCAATTGTACTCTGTTTTTATGCAAGTTTGTAAATTAAGAAAGAACCCTGACCTTCCTTTTCTCATTCTAACAAAATACGTAAGTTCAACGCCTCTTCTCTGTACCGTACACTATTTTCTTGTAAATTTTTACTCGAATAAAACTCACTGTCGTTTTATTCACGATTCTACCATCAAACTTATCCACTTATCTGTTTATTAAAATATACCTATACTCGATTTAAAAAAGAAATTTCAAGAAAGAAAATAAAAATGTAAGGAATAATTCCCGTTTTTCGCGCAATTCCCGAAAAATGGCTAAGCGAGAGAGAAACGGACGAAACTTGTTATGAAAATAATATGAAAAGTATCGGCGTAGCTTGAACAAAATATGCAAAACCTGTTCTCGCGGGAGAAATGCAACACTCTCGAATGACCTTTGGTCGAAAGTCCAAGACCTTGGCGACGATCCGTTGTTCGGCCGTCAATCTTTCCAATAATAGAAAGGAAGGAATCTTCCTGTGCATTCCCTACGCTTTCTTGGAATTAAACCGTAAACCTTAGCGGGCTCCACCTGTTGAAGGAAGAGCCTGCAGGTAATTTATCTTAGAACGAACCGGTCTCCAAGTAACTTCCTTCCTACGACAAACTTTGATGAAGAAGAAAGAAGCGAGGAGACGTTTCTTTCGAAAGAGCAAGAAAGACATAATAGAGACTCGCCTGGCGATGTAGATCTCCGAGTAAACAAATGGAACTGCAATTGTTCAAGTTTTTACAAGCGACTTGCCTCGAGAACTGAAACTTCGTTCTTTGATCGTTTGGGAACTGTTCTATAGTAATTGAATGTAATTAATTTTAATATTCTTGCAGGGTTTTGTTTGTTCGAGGACGTAATTCTTCTTAGATTAGAATTAATTATAGAGGATATACGTAAGTACTTTGACTTATTTACGATGTATATAGTTAGGTGACGTTGATGAACAGGTGTACACCAGCGCACATCTATAAATTTCACAACACGCGCTAGTGATCTCATCTGATGATGGAATTTAACTTTCGACATCAATTTTTTTTTTTTTTTGGTTAACGTACACGCTCCTTTTACTTGAAAGTTCATTGAGTCGTATTTTCATCGTTGCTACTATCTTCTAATTGCGCTTATAAAACTGACACAGCTATTTGTCATAACAGCGTCTTCAGAAGTTCTAAGACCATTTAAAAGATCATTCGACTCTATAAAACAGACAGTCAAGATAACTTAATTAATCTATTAAAAACCGGGATTAAAGACTACTGGTTGATACTAACGATAATAAATTGTAAAAGAGCGACCCAAGACAAAGAGAAACAACTATCGAACCGCAAGTTTCGTTTAATTGAAAAATGAATTGACCATGGAACAGACGAAAAATAGAAATAAGATACATCAAAGCCTGGAGCGTAAGTTGGAAAACGCGAAAACCAGCGAACCAGCGATACAGAAAAATTGCAACGAGTCGAATGGTGGATAGCTATGCGCGTTTGCATGCTGCACGTACAAAACGATTCCCTGTTTCATTACCGTGGACTGTGGTATTGTATTGGCGTCCGAACAAATTGCTTCCTTCCATGCAGTTTTCGGGCTGCGGATGTCATAAATACACCAGGTCCACCTATAGGGAATTCGTCGGCTAGAATTCATTGGTTACAACATCCGCTAGGAATCGTAAGTCATCGGGATTCGCGCCACAAGTATCGAAATAGGATTTATCCGTTCCCTTCAAATTAATAAATACGGAAATTTATCTATTCGCTTCTCGTATCGTAGCAACAACGGGATGCGTACGACACGTGAGAAGCCAACTAATCGACGCGATACTTTACTGTAAGGTGTTGCAAAGCGATACAAATTTTATAAAAAAAATAAAACAGGAATTGTTACTGTAATTTAAATATTTTTTACCGACTTTCTCAATCTATACGAAAGCACTACGCTTCTTAAATTCCTATCTGCCTTCGCAGAATCGCTTTAATTCCCATAAAAGTTGCTATTAAGATCAAAGACTCGTATTTCTGTGGCTCCATTCGATATTTCGTATTATTTGCTTAAAAGGCATAACATTTATCTGTGAGATATCTTACGAAGGAAGAATTAGGTGAAATATAGATGGATATTAACCGAAGAAAAATCGCGCAAGTTGCGATCGATCGTTTACGATTTAAGCTTCTCTGGAGGAGCAAGTCGTTGAAGAAGTCTTCCTGCAGATTAAACTCTCTCGAATCGGCCAAACGAGACAAAGATCATCGATGCTCCACAAGTACATCCTTAATTCTGATTAAACGTAATCTTCGATGGAAAAGTAGCGCGCTTCCTATCGTTTGGTCTGCGAGTAACCGGTGTGGGTGGAAAAGTTTCCCGGAGTCGTTCCGTTGGAACTCGCGTCCAACGATTCGAGACACGAATCGACTGGACATCCGGGCTGGAACTCTCTCTCTGTTTGCCAATTTTCAAGGGAGTTCGCGTGCAATTGTAGAAAAGTTTCGTACGTCTGATTCACGAGCGAAAATGGAAGGTGGAGAAACTTTACGAAATTCCTATTATCACAGTGTGAACTGTTATTAATTGTTGAAGGGGCTGAAAGTTATAGCGATGTACCGAGGATTAAGAGCGAAATCGATAGCTGACAAGTCGGAATATTTCTACGTCAAACGAATAGGAGTTAAGATTGATAGACTTACGTAGATCGAAACCTGCCGGTAACGTGATATACCGAGAAATAGTCGAGAAAGTGGATAAGAGACTGATGCGACAAAAGAGGCTTCCGGAGCATGATCTTTGCCTTGGTATTAGTTTGTCGGACGTAGCCTCGATCGTAAAGATTTTAGCGAGGAACTCTGACATTGCACGAATATTACGCGAACCACGGACTACGTGAAAAACGTATCGAATCTCGTAATGGATCGCCAATGAAGCTAAATTGTAGAAACGCTTAGCTCGCGGAAAAACGTGCGAATAAATTAATAATATTTCGAAAAACAATTACCAGAGAGGAACTATTAACCAAACAACGCGTCAATGACTAACGACTATCTATTAACAGGCTGTTCGTTCGACGATATGAACTTTGTTTCACAATACCACATCTCGAACAATAAATATACACAAGGATTGCCATTATTGGCGCTAACGAGACGTCTAACAGGATTTCAAAGAAGCAACGTCACATTCCGCAACCGGCATTACCTTCGCATTAATAATTGATTAACCACAGGCAAAGCGATTATTTCATAACATCAAGCAGTGACATCATTTATCGATCTCTGCTAATAAATAAATTCCAATGATTCCTTTGTTCTGTAAGACGATTCACAGACAGTTGGGCAAAACGTTTAATTATCCATCGCAATAGGTAATAGAATTTGGCAATTGTAAATCTACCTTGAATTTGGATTATCAAATATCAAAGCCAAAAAGTGTGCAGAAAGGTGATATATATGTACGTGTTCGATTATTCAGGGATGAAAACTTTCCTCTTTGAGCTACGTTATTGCGAATATTTTCAGCAATGTAAGAATGGCTAAAGAGTAATTACAAATTCTTATAAAAGACGTTTCTCATAAAACTTCATTGCCTTTAATTGCGCAAAGAACAGCCAACGAAAAGGTTACAACTAGATCGTACATTCGCGTTTGACAGAACTTTCCTTACTTTTCTCGACGCGTCAATCTGGCGCTATTTTCAACGTGCTTTATTAAAAAACGCAGAAAACACTATCACCAATTGGAAACTAAGTGGTTCGTTGTACATTTTCTCCACGGCAAATGAGAAATTCCCGTTTCAGCAGGCGAATTTCATAATTAATTTCGCTCCTCATGTCCGGACCACCAATCTCCTCGAGTCTTCCCTTTGGGTAATTAATAAATCATTGAAGAGCAGTCAAGAACCCTTTGTAGATTCGGCCCGAAAAAACTACTCTTTTTTCCAAATAACAAGGAAAAAACAAGAACGAGAGAGAGAAGCCTCGTCTTGCCCCCTTTTGTTTCACAGCACTTTACAACGCGGTGTTTATTTAATCGTCGTTTGAGATTCCGACTTTCTTTCCTACGCCCCGCTGAACTTTACACAATTACCAGGACAGGTCCTTCTTCTTCGCTTGGATTCTCGAGATTCTTAAAACAATACGACGAACATAGTTAACGTATTTAGCGGAAAAATTACAGAGAGTGTGAATTCCGTGGATGATAAAAAGGTAAAAACGATGGTGGCGCCAAGGAGAATCGTCGAGAGAGGCATTAATCCCTTTACTTTTCCTCTGAAATATCTAAATCGCGAAGAATTTCGTGACGTATTTTAATAGACGAACAATGGTAACATTTTTCAGCTGAAAATAAGCGAAAATAGCGGAAAGTAACCAAATTCTGGAAAATGCGACGTCTCGGAAAATCAGTATCGCGGCCCGTCAAAATTGTTTAAATAAATGATCACGACTAGTCGTCGGGAACACCGTGGACACGGATATCGGATTCGTCACGGGACGTTGGTCTATCGATATCGCGTGTCGATACGTGTATCATGAAAATATCGAAAGTATCGACGAGGGGCCGCGGTGGATGTCAACGAGCAAAGTAAAGGAAGCCAGGCGTCATCTTCCAAGATTTATGACTCCTCCATCCCCCATCCTCCCCTTCAACCCCTGTACACATCGGAATAGATGGTTTTACCTGCACTAACTTTACGACCAAGTAACAGAGCCTCTTAAATCACTGTCATAATTGAGGAGGCTGCAAGAACAATAGAAGACAGATGGCTGAGAATAAGCGTTCGTTTAGGGGACAAAAGACGAGACTGCACCGGAGATGAAGCCCCAAGGAATCTTATGGAGGTATTAAGGGGGCTAAGATCACACTTCGATTCGATCTTTTCTCTCTTCTGATTTCTTCGTGACAATATTTGATCGATAATCACAGTTTGATAAATCACACGCGTACGAGGATTGCTACTTAATTTTACTCGATTTGACAAAGCGAATTTTCGTGATTACTTGTTTGCTCGCCAAGGAAAGAAAAAGAGGAAAGATATCTCGATACATAGAAGAAAATCAATTCGTGTAACTTATTGTCACAGCTATTCGTATAAATATAGAGTGTAATAATCAGTTTAATAGCACGGTGTTCAAATGTTAAATCCAGTCAGTGAAGATGAATGATTATCCTTGCAACTGATAGAGGAAGAATTCATGGACGAGCCAGGTAGTTTAATTGATCATTTGATAGCGATCAGATTGATTGATTGCTTTCTCTCTTTATGGAAGAAGAGCAGTGCAAACGTCGCCAAAGGTAGGATAAATTGATTGCTTGTGATTTTTATTCATTTGAAAGACTCGAAGGAACTGAGTATAAAAGCGAAAGATTGATGATGCTTACCTTCATCGACGTTCGAGTTATAATATAAAGGTACAATGGTGTCAATTCTTTACTCCATCGCGAAAGTAACCTATTCTGCCGTGTTTTAAAATCAAATGAAAATAGCATAGCGTGTTTAAAAAAAGAAGCATCTGGCAATTTCCGTGTCGGCTGAACAGACATGGCTATCAGCCTGACTATTATCAAAGATCCTGACAAGCGCCTCGAAAGGAGAATCGTTTTCGAAAATTGAGTTCACCGTTCTTAAGTTCGAACTGCACACGTGTTTACGATAACAATTGTTTTTTCCTTTAGACCGCGTGAAAAATGCGGCATTGTAAAATGTATTTTTCTTATCGATGCGTTTGTTCCTGTATTTTTCATGAAACGTCGCTACCTCTACAAAATTTCTCTGCATGGAGGCGTTTCTAAACGTCCTACATTTTTAGATAAGAAAATATTTCGATAGAATTTGCGTAAAGTAGAACACGACTCTTTCAACGAAATCTTTGAAACGTCATACGGAATTAAAAGTTCACAACATCGTGCGATCACTAGCTCGAACGTATTTGGAAAAGATAAAGAAATTACTCTGCAATTATATTTATCCGGCGCGTTCGATAAGATGGAAGAATCCACTTTCTTTCGATCGAAGGAAGAAATACAGTGTTGTTAGACAGCTTGCGACAAATGCAACGATCATAGTCATCTATCCGCATCAGTCGCTCCCGGCGAGTAAATTTGCCAGATGGGGAACAGGGCATCCGAATTTCATTTTTCTTCTTTCCTTCTTGGCGAGGCTCTTTCATCCGATGCTGTCCTGGAAGCAGCGATCGAACGAGCCCTGGCTCTTACATCACTTTTATGTCCGTCATATTTCATGCTGGCCAAACGTTCCGACGAATGATGCATTATTTAGAACGCAATTCGGGGAGAGCCAAGCCGGGACCTCGTGGAACAAATGCGCGCGAAATGGGCCAAGAGCATCCGGCAGAATGTCGTTCCTCTTCCGGGCGATCGATCGACCTACAAGCTTAATTTCGCTACGAGTCCTCTCGCTCGAGAGACGACTCAAACTTCAAAACTCTCTACGAGATAGATCACCGAGTACCTCTCTAAAATTTCACGACGAACAATTCGTTTTTTCGATGAACGAATCCTGATAAAACATTAAACGTAGGTTTTTACAATTTTTTAACGCTCGACCTTACATGCATTCTGTTAAGAAATTTGTCTTAAATTTTAGCGGATTGTGTCAATAAAACTGTAGAAAAAAAATACGTTCGACTAATTGTAAATGGGAATTATTTTGTATAATACTACAAATCAATTATAAATCGTTACATCTCCTAGCCTCCAATTTTTCCTGCCGACTATCTTCCTCGCCAGAGAAAGAACCAAATTGAACGCTAATCCGACAAAATATCAGAGGCATCGCCCACGAATATTTCGAATTATCACGAATATCCATTCTTTTTTGTTTCGTTTCGTCTCGCCTCGAATAACTAACGATTCAGTTCTAGCTTTTTAATCTACGTGTCAGCCACAAGCTTCGTATTGCTACAGTAGAGTAGAAGAGAGGTAGAAACGGAAGAAGAAAATGTGGGAAACGTATGAATATCGCGCGGAGTGGGAGGTGCATTATTTAGATGCAATTTTTTTCGGAATCACCGACACGCGAATGAATGGGCACCGGGCAAACCGAAGTGAGAAGATTAATGCTTCGATCTGACAGCCAAGCACGAACTTTCAATCTGCAATCCGCGTTTCCTTTCACGTCCCCGCGTTTTACGTAGCAAATAATGTGAGCGACGCGGACAAACCGCGACGAGTTCATTGCAAAACTGTTCCTGGGCACCTACGGTTATCTACGGTTCACGCGCTGCTGCATAGAGCTATGGGGTTTTCTCTGTGTGACAGGTGTGAAAAGAACGTGAGAAATTCTATTCGCAAAGGCGAACTTCGATCGTCAGTTAGGTTAGCGTCTGCAACTATTTAGTTTCAACATACAGAAAAGGAACTTTATCGTTATTTCTAGCAGTAAAACATTTCTATATATTATTCAGCTTTGTATTATTAAATCGTCGGGATCGATTCCTCGAACTAAGTGTCTAAAGAATAAATCGTAATTTTGGATCTTTTAATTATTCACTTTTTCGATCTTCCAACTTCCGAATTTTTAAGGATCCATAATTCTTTAAAACGTCACCCTCTTCGACTCTTCAATTTAAATAACGTATCAATTCTTTAAATACCCTACGTGCTCGTGGCTTAAAGAGAATCACCTCAAGCTTTCCTCAAAACCGCTTAATGTAAAATAGACGAATTACTCTTGTGAATGTTTAATTTTACATACATCTTCCCTTATGTCGTCAAGATTTTAAAGCTTCGATCTTTAACCCTTGAATTTAAATATCTTCGTCTCTCGAACCTTTAAAATCTTAATCATTTGGATGGTCTACTTGCCAAAAACCACTCTATCTCTATCGTGTAATTTTAAATTGACGAACTACCCCGCACACAGCTACTCCGTTTTCAACTGACACGAACATCAGAGACTAGCTCGACACAGCGTCCCCAATACCTTAATTGCGTCCCTCGACATTACTTGGGCTTTCTTCGTGCCTTATGCGTACACGGCCCTCCGAATTAGACGCTCCACCCCCGAGCCCATTAGTGTCGGTGGTTTAATTAACTGCCACGATAAATTGCCGTTCGACCATTCAGTTCGATAAATCCACTTACCCAGAACTTTACTTTCCATTCGACGCGTCTATCCTAGCAGGGGAACACCGATCGTCGTTATGAATAAAGTACAATGTAGCGGCGGTGACGTGTAACGCTGGCCGAGCCAACAGCTTTCATTTCGCAACGAGACATGACGCAGGTGATTTAATGTCGCGCAATTGCGCGAAAATATCCAAGGTTAATAATTAGCGCGAATTAATTTATCGGCTCCTATTAATTAACCAGCCAGTCGACGAATACGCTGCGCCAACTGGCTGCTTATTGGAAACTAATTGATACGCCTTTTCAATCGGTCAGCGGATATATTATCGTGTTCGAGGTTTCTGGGCTTCATGGGGAAATGGCAAAAGAACAGAAACATCGCGTCTCATTTAACTGGAATTTTAGGAAATTTCAGAGTAAGTAGCGGAAATTTATCTCATTAAGTTAAAAAGGGAAGAATGTTTCAACGAAAGAAGTAAAAATGGAGGTTTCGGTTAGCTGTGGGAAGTAAACGGCGAAGAAGTTCGTTGAAAATTTATTTTATAAATTTATTACAAAAAAGGAGTATCCAATGAAATGTGAATATATAAGGCCCGTTGTGTAGTTGTATGCTTCGTTAATCCCCTGAACGCATAAAGACGCATGAAATGTAAATAACTAATATGATTAATTAAGAGAAATTAACGATCCTTAGTTTAGCCTGAAAAAGGTTTTTGAAAATTATGAATAGGAAAAGATAGCCGAGTTATGTGAATACGGTATAAGTTCATTAACAGGTAGTTCCATACGATAATGCTATGGTGAGATAAAGATCGAGAGAGGCAGAGAATGGAACTAGCTTTTCCCATAAAAGCGAAAGCACGTTGCTTCTGCTTCCTCTTCAAGCCATTTCTTGCTATCTCTGTGAAATTTTTTGCGATTAAAATTATATTACGAGCTATATTTTCCAATCTAGTATTAGAGTATGCCCATATTTTAAAAGGTAGCTAACGTTCATGGCAAGAATTATATGCCGTCACATCGATCTCGTATTTAAATCATTATAATCGAAATAACAAATTTATAAATCTTGAAATCTCTAGACTCTTAGAGTTTTGAGTCCATGAAACGTATAACTGTGATAAATATCCTTTATTCTATTTGCAGATCATCGCAAATTGGAAGCGATTCGTAAGAGCCAAGAAGGGAACTATCTTCGTTAAAAGAAGCACCTATTCCCACGTGAACCCAATGAATAAGATGTCACGTGCAATCTAACGACTACACAGTGAAGGAAAACTAAGAACGGGCGAGTGATAAAGGACATGGAACTCATCAGTCATGTCGCATCACACTTATGGCTATCAGGGGCGCTTCTGTTCTCTTTCTTAATGCTGATAATATTTCAGAGACGAGACCGGAAGATATCGCAAGAATCGTCGAACAGGATTGTCCGAATATCTGACGACGAATCGCTCCAGGAATTAACCAAAAGTCATAAATTTTCCGTCTCGTGTTATTTACGTGATTCCATAACAAACTATGAATCCTAAGATACAATAAACTGTAGAAACATGCAACGAGGCGTAGAGTTCTCTTATATTATACCGGCAAAAATATTCCAAACGATTTAATCTGTAACAAGATTTTAAAGTTACATTTCTTCCATGGATTGGAAAAAATTAAGTAACTGTTTATAGACACAAGGGAATTGAACAGATAGTGTATACTACAAACGGAGTGACATTGCTAAAAATTAGTTCAATTTATCTATTTGTACAAGAAGCACAGATTAGTAAAATTCACTGTAATTGAAAATTTGTCCGCAACTTAAACGTACAGTTCCATGAAAGGCGATGAATGCCGCGGAGGTTTTGAACCAGACTGTACAACTTACCTAATATACTCAACACCATATTAAAAAAAAACGTAAACCATATGATAGGTTAACAAAGGCACGTTAAACGAGAAGAGCGGGTAATCAGGAAAAATTAACGATGTTTAATCGGCCACGACCGGGGAATACAAATGGTCGATTTCTTAGCGAGCAGGCCGGCGTGTCTTCTATAACGACAAATAATGGTTCGCGATCGATCATGTCTGGTCTGGGTTTTACAGACCTTTTAAGCGCGCACGTACCGCTGGCAGACGATACGAGGAGAAGTCTAATGAACTCGACGACGCGAGCGCTCTATCACTCTTTCCCAACCCATTGCTGGTTCTTTTTTCTTGCCACGCGAGCCCGCTACAAAAATCCTCGTCATCATGCAGATTTATGCCCGTGAAACGAAACTTTTTCGCACGTAGAACCAGAGCCAAACTTCTTAACCGATGGTAAAAACGTTATTAAATGACCGGCCGATTTTTCCGACGCTTTTTAACTCCGGCTTACAACTACTTCCATCCTCGCGTTCTCTTTTTTATTACAATAAAAACGTTCTTATTGCTACATACTGCAATCGTTTTTTTTTCTTTTTTACTTTTTTATTTTTTTATTTTTTTTTTTTCGATGAAATATGGAAAACGAAGTAAATCCGAAAGTATCATCGTTCTATGGATGATTTATCGAAGTGAGAAGGCACAGGAATTTCCTACGCCGGAATAAACTTACGACGACAGCTTTCGTTTTTATCCTTCTGCGATAAGGGAGAGTGGAAATGACCCATTTTATTTTTATAAGATGTAAAACACCGTGGAATGATTTATGACGGATAAGACACTGTATGAATGTTACACGATGGATTACGTTCCCTTTTTACTTTGCTTTTTAGTCGGAGACACGCGAAACGACTTGCTTTATCTTATTTACAATTATTAGTAATTTATGAAAAATCTTCAAATATGAACGATCTCGTCATCTTCTAATTTTCTTTTCTCTCTTCTTTCTTTTTTTAAACAATGTAACAAGAGATGGTTATTCTGTGAAAATTATACGAGATACATAGAGAGATATAGACCCTCTTGCGAATATTTTACGGTGGACAAACTTGCGACTCTGATTTCCTCTTTCGCTTTAATAAAGTACGATGGAAACGATTTGTTTTACTTTTGTAAGAGTTATGCGAGGTGTAAAGAATTACAAGTTGGTTTATGATAGACGAAATCCATCTTGTGTGAAGGGAACAGGCTTTCGAGAGATCATTAATATTCATGCCAGCTGGATGAGGTATCTGTGTCGTACTTTTTCCCCTTGCACTCGACGCGTTATTTTTCCATAAAGGGATTACGCGAACGAATACTATTTACAGGTTTCTCGATTGCCGTCACACGGCAGAAAAGAGAAGGAGAGCAACGTGATTTCCAACTCTCGCGTTTGATGAACGAGACATTCTGAATTTTGGATTTAACAGCGATTTTTATGCAGATTGGACCGAATTACTATGATAATGCGGTATTATAATTCCCATTTACATAATGTATTAACAATGCTTATAATAACCAGCTTGTTGTTTGCATCGTTCCCCTTTCGATGATGTTTCTTCTGATTTTATCGTCTCTAACGACTTCTAATTAACGTTTATTAGAAAGTTAATCTCGCGGATCGTGCTTTGACAATTTGTTTAATAACATGTTTCTCTACTTATTTTTATACCCTAAGCTTACCGACTGCTGCAAAACATCCGATTATTCCAACTCAAATTTCAAAATTCCTTCTCCAGCGTTTAATCACAGTACGTCGTATTTTCCGTAAATTTCAAGAAACATCCACTCGAAACAGTTCTAATTTAATTTACAAACTCGTCTTTAATATTCTACCGAATATTCCGACCAAAAATATTTTGCCAATCTTCTCGAAGGAACAAAAAAATTATGGTCCCAGACGCTCGAGTCGTTGTTCTCCAATTATTCTCAGATCATTGTTCGCGATTCAACGACGCGATACCTCTACGATAGACTGGTCTGACTCGAGCAATTAGAAACCGCATTCGCCACGCGGAACAACGCTGTCGCGGAACACTCAGGCTTATTCGTGCTGTACATACCCGAAATATGGCGCAACTTGGTCAAGATTCTGCGAAGATCGCAGGCTTGTTGGTTGTCGGCTATGGACAAAGGGAAATCCGCAAACTGAGGCCGGGGAATTTCATATCGTTGCCCCTTTGTTCACCGTAACAACCACCGTTTGACTCACCCCTGCCAGAAACTTCCGGAGATCACAAACTTGGACGTGTAATTGTTTTAATGGTCCGATTCGTGACGTGTATCTTGATTGGAAGGAAACTATGAGACGAGTAGATTGGTCGAAACTACGCCAAAGTACGTCTTTATAGAAGCTTCAATTTTCCAAGTTCGCCAAGTTCCGAGAATCGAATACGGCCATAGATGTCAGCCACTTGTCTACCATGCGATGCTCGCGAACTTTGTTCCAAGAAGAGCAAAAGAAACCGTAAGAAAATTCGGTATTCCCGTTGATTTATCGAAGAAAGCGATTTACGTTTGATCGCGTAACGTACGTTTCCAACGCTATTCCGCGAGATTATTTAACAAAAGATATTCGTGATGCCTTCGAACAATTTCAAACATCTTGACAGACACGAAGCAAGATGTAAATATAACTCGACGCAATACCAAGACATCATTTTTACTCGCCGCAGAGTTTTATCTCGACCCTTCAACCCTAACTGGAAGAAGAATACAAAAGAAAGGAGGAACTTAATCAGAATCTCTGAAAGAAGTATCCCTATCCATCGCCGTTAATCCCGCACGATCATTCCCCAAACAGCATTCCCTAAGCAGTATCCTTTCCCTGGGAGCATCCCCTGTATATAGCCCGAGAAACTACCCTCGATTACCACCAAAGTCTACCCGGTAGGAACTATTTTCCAGTTTTTTCGCCCCGCAAACTGCTTGATTTTGGGCTTACAAGCGGCTCGTTTATTTACAACGCGTCGCAGAGATACCCGGCGATACCTTCCCTTTTTTTCCCAGGGAAGCATTATTTAGCGGCGGCCACTTATATTCGCGGTTGCAACGAGTCAGCCATTATAATTCTCCGGAGGTAAATAACCGCGGAGCTTACCCTCGTATCGCTCGTTTTCATAAATCGAGCCACGGAATCTTTGTACAAAAGGAACGGCGAACGTAGCGAGCACAGGCTAGAAAGCAGCCAAGAGGAGGAGCCAGGGAACAGGGAGGAGGCTTGATAATGAAGCCACGAAGATACACGGAGGTATCGTGAAATAAATCCACAGCAACGAATGAATGATAAAGCACTCGAGGTGGGAGAGGCGATCCTCGAAGAACAGTAGTACAGTGTTATCGAAGTGAGAACGCGGCGACTAAGCAGAAATGTAATGCTCCGCGCTAGTCTCTTGACCCTGCCATACAAGAGCGCTTAACGAACTGTAAATCATCCTCGAGAGCTTTGATGAAATGCTCCATTTGTAAGGCAACCCCGTCTTCAAAGAAGGACGAACTTCTTCGGGACTATGTTTGCAGACTGTGGTGTTCGGGAACGGCTTTCGAAGAACTACAAGTTCGGGAGACTGTGAAGAAATATCTAGAGCTGCTTATCGTGATTCTGAGAAAAATTTTCATTGTTAATTGTTAAATCTACGCTTCGACGATCGAATAAATGAAACTGACGTCGTAAATTTTAAAAGATAGAAAAGTCGACGACCGATCTCGAGTGGTTGGATAGACACAATCGTATCGAACTCTGCGAATAGAAATTCTTCGCTGAAATTTGAGAATTTCAGGAAGAGCAGGAAAAGAATCTTCTACTCGGAAACCGGTATAATCAACTTTCCTCGGCGTACCACAAACACTTACCCTTTCACAACCGAAGCAGAAGTTCCCTCTAGCGTAATTTTCTTTCCGACGAGGCTTCCTGACCGCTCGAATTCTGAAACATAAAAAAAGCGAGAGAACCAATTAGCCACGGTGAATACCAGTTTCGTTCGTGATTTTATCGAAATTATTGCCTCTCTCCGTCTACCACGAACTAAGTTTCTCCCTGTTCGTACCGATGGCTGTATTAAAAATTCAAAGATACCGTCGGGACGGTATCGGTTAGGACGACCGAGAGAAGGAAAGAGAGAATTGAAAGAGAAATCGAACTTCTAACTCGGTTGCGGCGTCGACGAAAAACTACCCCTGACCTTCGAGCATCTCCAGAGACGATCGTTCCGTTCCTCTTTCATCTCGAAGGATTCTTTGCCTTTCCCTCTCGACAAGAAGTTTCATTCGTCTGCAGCGCTTTCAGCCGCCTTCCCTTCGTAACTGGCAAAGAAATGTATTATATCGACTACCCCCCTCCGGAAATAGCGTGAGAAGTACGAACCCTTCCGCAAGAGTTGCTCTTCTGTTAGGTCTGTTTCGCGTTGGAGTACACGCGTACACGCGCTTGTGAGAGATGTTAGAAAAGCAACGAGAAGCTATGGTTTTTTATTTAATCTTTCAAAGTTCAAACGAACTCCGTCAATCACGTAAAGAGAGTTGCGAAACTTGTTTTTCGTGCTTCGATTTGATCTAGTGGTTCATAGATTTCTAAACCTCCATCTTTTCAAATATTCAAACATTCGATATTCGTTTCAAACTCTCAAACATTCCAATATGTTTCACTTCTTAATTCATAAAAAAGAGGAGCAATTTCAAAGTTAAAATTAAAGTTCAAATTTCGTAATTCTGAAATTTAGAAGATTGCCAAATTCCAAACGTGAAATGAAAATGTCTGTCTGAGAAATCTTTGCGTAAATCCCATCGCATCAATTACGTACACTACCGAACGTGACTGGTTATGTCAGACGGAGAATTCGATTTTAATTGGAATTCTATGCCAGAGAATATTTTTCGAGATGGAGGAACGAGAGAAAATATAGTTCTGGATAAAACGGATAAAAAAAGACGAAGAATCATAAAGGCGGGGGCTTCGAAATAAGGAGAGTAGACGATTATCGACAGCTGTCGACGATATCTAGATTCTAAAAGACTCGAGTAGAAATCATCGATCATATATTACGGTGGTAGATACCAGAGGTTCATAAAGTGACCCAGTTTTGCGCAATTGTGTTTCTTTTCTTCTCGGTACGGAATAATAAAATTTTACAACACTGCAAAGTCACATTTGAAGAATATTGTATTGGAAGTCACGAAGAACCATTCCTTCGAATTCCAGAGCAATAAGCAGTGTCTCTTTATTCTTTGCGATGCGTAAGTCTTAACTTAAAGTAAGGAGAAAATTTCGTTCATTTACATTTTACGCGTCATACATAACAATAAAAAGAACTTTATACAGTAGCTCGCTGAAATCCTTAATTTCACTTTCAATTCAGATTTACGTGTCTATTTTTGTATTCCGATTTCGTTAACTTAATAAACAGATCCTATCGTATAAGTTCAAATTTCCAGAAATTATTATACAATGAAAACCATAAATATCTACTGCAATAAATCGTTTAAAATACACTGAACGATATTTGGCGATTTATTCGCAGATTCTTTTACACCAAACAAATATAAATAATACCTATTTGATTCGAAGATGACAAGTATTCATGTTGCAAACCGTCCTGACAAATTTCATCGGATGAAATATGTTTCGAAGAGTATGTCACTGTTGATCGCGATTGAACTGTACAGTTTGTAATTCTACGCGATAAATCTTGCTTCCCATGGTAGACAAATTTTAACAAACACAAATAATCGACTATCCTTTCGCATTAGCGCAAAACATTTCCGTGACAATATAGAATTTTCATTGCCTGTTCGTACAAACGATTGCACGATTTCACTGTAACGATAAATAAAAAAATAATTTCCTGGAAAATTTCGATACGTCGTTGTTCGTTCGAAATTAAAAAATAAACGACATTTTGCGACAGTTAACTTGATATACTCCTTACGCAGCTTAACAGTCTCGCTCGTCAAACGTTCAAATTTCAGAATTTTTAAATCAGAGTTTCGAAATTCGATTTATCTACTTTAGCCATCTTCTAGGAATATTTTTTACGTGTATTTCACTAAATGGATTTCTGAAACTCGATAGAATATCCCGGACTAACGTTCCACCCAAACTGAACGATTCTGACAAATGAAATCTCGGTGCGATTCAATTACGACAACATCTGAGACTTATCAAAATCCAGCAAGTAGGAAGTGGTTCGCTAACGTAGAACGATCCGATAAAAATTAATTAGCCACCATGACCTTACTCGGCGAGGATAATCGCGCGTGTTGCACCTTTTTATCGTTCTTATGCACACGATAGGAAACGAGAAACCGTAGCCCCGACGTCGCCGTTGGAACGACGTTCCTTCCACGTTCCATTGTTGCCAATCAAGCAACTTCTTCTAGTCGACAATAATTGAAACGAGCCACACCGACGTCCAATAACGAATTTCAAAACGTGCACGATCGCGTGGTAATGACTACGGGAAAATGGATCTGTCGCGATTGCAATTAACGTTACGTTACGATTAATATCGAGTCAACGAAGCATCCGCGCGTTTTCCACGAAATCGCGTTTAATCGAACCGAACTGGTGAAATATAGACGGTCTCTCTCGTCGATTCCAAGATTCTCGACCATTCTCGTGAAAACTCGTCCGTTCATTTACGATGGTAGATCAACGCTCTCAGAAAAAGCATCCAAATAACAAATACCGTGCACGACACGCGCAATTTTCATCGCGACACACGAAAATACGTGAACGTATTCTTCGCCCTTATTCCAAGAAATAACCGGAACCATCTTTCTAAGGCATCTTATCCGAAAAACGCACCTAGAAAAGAAACAGGAGAGAAGACACCTCGACTTACGATTACCCAAATCGTCTCTAAACCGTCGTCTTCGAAATGAAGTCAACGTTTCCATCTCGAGCGGAGACGGTTCTCTGGGAAATTTTTCACAGCTCGCTCACGTCTTCCACTAGGTTACTTGGCGGATAGTTCGGTTACGTGAGCTTTTGTGCGCGGCCGCGAATCTCACGGACCCGTCTACAGACACCCTCTATTACGTTTCACCGGGAAATTTCCCTTACAACATCGTACTTCGTTCGCCACGTCGCGTGTAACCGTGCCACTTTTCCTCCGCGTTTTGCCTGAAATTCACCTACCCGCACGCACACCCTTCGTAATTCGCCCGCGAAACTTTCTTGCGTTTCTACAGGCTACATGTAAATAAGCTGACTAGGGCGTGTGCGCGCGGAACACTCCGTGTATAGACGATTATTAAAACAGCCATTATACGCGTGCGTGACATTGTAGTCCGCGTGGAAACGAGAACGCAGATGGAAGACCGTAGCAAACTCGAACGACGCTCTTTCGTTTAATATACATAGCATTCCGACTTTAATACGCTACAAGCGAAAATAAGAAAATAAGTTTCGTGCAAAGTTAGCATCCTACGCTTTGTACTACACCGCGTTGATAATCAGAGCCGCGTTTGCCACTAGGCACAAAGTAGGCACGTGCCTAAGGTCCGCCGAAGAAAGAGACTCGGACAAAGGTATTGGCAAACGCTGTATGAAATAATCAAATCCACTGGCTTTGATTTCGAACTTTAACTAAAGGAATAAATACCAATAATAACGATACTTATCGCGAAACCTTTGTAAAATACAAGACGGATCCGCTCCATCATTCGCGGTAAGCGTCTTAAAAAAGAATTACGTTGACGTTGAAACAGCAGTAAACAAAGTATCCATAAATGAAATTGAAAAGCCAATTGTTCGAGTAGAAATGGCTACGTTATTTCATAAGCTGGATGAATTCAAATTTGCTGCAGTAATATATTTGGGGAATGCTTTTAAATAGAATAAATGCTGCTAGCAGATCGTTGCAATCATCCACAGGTTTAATATCTACGATGGTATCGCTATATGGTAGCAACTTTATTAAAAATATCCGTAACAATTTCAAGGAGATTGAAAATCAAGCTGAAAATATCATTCCAATTAAATATAAAAAGAGCGCCGACTAACAAAACAAATATTTATCGATGACGAGAACGTACACTTAGGAGGCGAAGCTTTTACAGCGAACATATGTTACATGGTTTTTAATAAAATAGTTACTCATTTATGCAGAAGAGGTGCCACGTAAAGGTACAAACAATAAATTTAAATTTATATACTTGCATATATATTAAAAACTTGTATCGAGTGAATTTATATCAAAGACGTAAGTATTGATGAATTCAAAGTGGAGTCCTGGCTTCTGACAGATTGAATTTTACAATCGAAAAGAAAATGTTTCGCGTTAAATTCCGACTACCGTCCGATATAACATCAACCCCTCAATACCATCGCATCATGTAGCCATCTCATAACGCTTCGTTGAATTAAAAAACGAACCAAAAATATACAACGTTGGAAGGAATTCGCGTTCGCGAACAATTCGATGAATCGATAAGTCGAGGCTAACCAGGCGACTATGAAAAGATTTTATTCGCGAGCCTCGGCCTTTCAACTAGATGGACTTCGTTGGGCGAATTTATCGAGCAGGCCGTTCTTTTATGATGCATGAGATTTCCTCCATCTATGGATAATGGAATGGGAAATAAAGTGCGAACAATTCCGTCACTCCCTGTTCGCTTCGAGTCGCGACGTTCTCGCGCGAGCAAGTATGCACGCGCGCCAGCTCGCACGCTCACGCAATCGTACATTGTTTGTGTGGCAAGTGCAGACGCGGGAAAATGCAAATCGGCGCATGAAACTGCGGGACAATCGGTTTAAAATTATACGATATAGGAAGCTGTAGCGCAGTTGAATCGTTTTAGGAGAGAACGCGTGTCAGGCGTGATATTTTCCCTTGTTTTCTTTTTAGGAAAATGGAACGTGAAAGCTGGATGACGGAGCACGTGAAACTTTTGAAAGATTTTGGACGATCGTAAAACGATAGCGTGATATAAAATAAAATGGCGTTTTGGCAGAGGGAAGATATACCTGCGTTTTGTATCACCTCGATTGATATTTTTGGAAAAATAATACTTAAAAATTGAACCATTGAAGTTTTGGACAAATCGGTGCTATATCGTGCAGTGTAAGATAAAATGAAAGTTTGCCTCGTCTTCGTTGATTTTTGGCGTTAATTTTTCGAATGATTGAACTCCGATCCGACTCAATTTCAATTCAATTAGATCGCAATGTTATTCTATTCTCTTCGTCTGTAGTTAATTGGTGAAATTAATATCGCGATACCAATATCCTACTGGTTACATATTGCTCGATTGCAAAATAATAAATACTCGAAGTAGTCAACAAAATGTAATTTCTCGCAATTAAGATGATACGTGGTTGGATGATATTGTGCGCAGACGCAATATAAAACCGCAGTTTCTCCAAAAGGTGAGCAAAAAGATCACGTATTAATCACTTCCAAGTGATTTTCTTCCCATAATAATCTTACGAAAGTAGTCAATTAAAAGTAATTAATTAAAAAGTGGGAGTTACTGCTTCCTTTATCGATTGTAATTAATTTCAAACCGTAAATGTGCACGCGATCCTAGTAAATGTGCACATCGGAATCCTTAATTTTCTCGGAGCCTGACAAGCCGCCTGCGCCGCTACGAAATCAATTAAGTGGTAATCTACCGGCACATCAAATAAATTTAATCACTGTCGGGCGTCGACAGAATCCCGGAATTTCATTCGTCAGTGTCGCAAAGTCAACTTTGCCACGGTTACGACGAAATATCGTCATAAACGAGCATCGATAACGAGCACAATTAATTAGCGCGATTTTTCGTCTCTTACAGTCATCGAGTAAACTCGAAACCTACATCAATCTGTTGCAAATACGAGGCTGTATACCATTTTTTTCTTTCTCTCTTCTTTTTTTTTTTTTTTTTTTTTATTAATTTCTCATCGCGATATAAAAGTTTCTGATTCAAAGATGAGCCGGTTAAAGGGAAAGAATTTCCATCGATTAATGACTCAATTAGGATGACCAGGTACAGGCGAAACGATTCGTTACTGGTTAAATTACACAGGTGTCCGATCGGTAGTGGCAAGTTAGAGATAAGAAAATCGCGTGAAGAGGCAAATTGGAGGATCAGCCAGGCGAACATAATACGCGCAATTCGCATAATGCACACGTATCGGTAATAAGAAGTGGTCTTGGCAATTAGTGTCGAATAATTAAAGGGTCGTTAATCCCTTTACGGGCGGCTACACTAAAATACCTCGAGCCAGGGAGAGGTAGAAGAGGAAAGCAAGTCCAGAAATCTTGGAAGGCTGGTCGAGGCTTGGCTCGAAATTGTAGAAACTATCGATCGTTTCGGGAGCTACGTCTTAATTCTTGCCAGCGTTTCTACGCGGAATGCAATAATCGTACGTTAAACGTGACACGGCTCGCCATATAATTAATGTCATGTGAGAGGCGAGTGTCGCGTTACAATGCATTCGCAATGTCGTTGAAGCACCGTAATTACCGTGAGTTTGTCTTGCCTCCCCTGACAACAAGCCCTGACAAAGAAATATAGCAAAAACGTTATACTTTTTCGAGAGAATGGGGGAGGCAGAGGGTTTGCAGCGTGGTTTGTTTCGAGTTCTGGGACTTGTTTTTTCACTGCGACAAATGGCCGTGGAAAGAGAGGTAGCTAAGTGAGATACATAACAGTAATAACATTTGCTAATATTGGTTAAGTGAAATATATCGCGTAGTAATGATATTTGGTTGCATTATACTTATATCATATAACGTGCATATTTTTCTAAATTGAGCAATAGCTACGGTAAACGTGTACCTTTGGGAATTAATAATTTTATAGAGTTTCTACATTTATACTACATGTTGTGCCATTGTGAAGCTGTTACTTCTCTTTCTTAAATTTTCCTGTCTAGCCATACTGTTCGTTATTTCATAATATTCCCATTGCTCGTAATATTTCGAAATAATCGAACCTATGAAATAAAAAAAGACAAAGATTTCAGAGACAACGAAGACTAACCTGCAGTCGGGTCTCTCTGGTACTTACCACGCGGTACAATTCCTTGGATCGATATTAAAAGCCGCGTGGCGCTAAATATCACGAGACAAAGGCATGCAAATGTTCGCGAGGATAACAAGTGCGGGAGGAACGTGGGGGACTGAGTTCGATGCGCGAGAAAGCGCGAACGCAACCGGTGCTTTTATTTTCGTAAATTATTTTAACCGTGTGTGTGCAGCATGCGCGAGCCTACGTTTTACAAACAGCAAAAAGTGAACGAGAACAAAAGAAGCACAGAGGAAGAAGAGGACCGAGGAAAAAAAAGGGACTCGTGCACTCGTTACCGCTGGACGAACATATGAAAAATGCATGACGCCGGAAGGATCGTTATGCTAATTCGTTCGACGCCGCGGCAGTTTCGTGTACAAACTTGCTAGCCACGTCTACACACACGCGTGCAACACCATCGATCGTAATTAAACCTGTCCATCAGATTTCCATCGGGCGGCTGCTCGATTTCCACTTTCATCGTGTGTCACTTCACCGCTGTCACGGTGTCAGAAAAGGGGTTTCGCTAAGTTAGCTCCAAGGGTAGCTTCTAATAATAACGATATTCGATGTATGCCGAGGGTAGAACTCAACGGTGAAATGGGGAGTTTTGTTGAAATTGTTTTCATTAATATCTCTGGGTTGATGTTTCTTAGAATTTTGTGAATTCTGATGCGTGTCGGTGATGTGATAGCGAGTGACGGTTTCAATTAACCAGTAGAAATATAACGAGGGAAAATACTTTTTGAGCTATAACGATCTTTACGTTATTATCTAAAGTTCTGAAAAATGTTCAATAATATTGTTCAAAAAATTGAACATCGATGTAATAGCCGAAGGTTAACTTAACCTGAACGTTTCCTTCCAGAAAGGTAATAAACTTGACCAGGATTTTTCAATCCTACTTTCCTAAAGACTAGAACAGATGATAATGAATCGGTATAAGAGTAAATTGAGCGTACCGCGTGCATTTTTAATTACATTCCTCGATGATGAATCTTGATGAATGTATAAATTACTGGAATGCATGAGCGCGCAAGCATGCTTTAAGATGCTTTAACACTATATGATTCTGTAATCACTATTAAAGCACTCCTTTTATTTTTATATCTTAATTATGCTTCTAGCTGCGGATATTTAATATTCTTCTGTGAAACGAAAGATCTCCACTTTGTTACCACATTCGTTATACAAAAACATTTAACAGTAGTACTTGGTTTGCGTGGCTAATGACGTTTGATCTTTCTACCAAATTCTCTGTGATTGACGCCGTAACTATTATATATTTACGGTATATTTGATGAAGTACGTATATAGATAATCGAACATCATTCCGGTTCGACTAGATTCGCGATTTTCTTACACGTATCTACTCAAAGATATATTTCAATCAGAAAACACGTCGCGTTCCGACATTCCACCAGAAATACGAATAGCACTTTGTTTGTATCCACTCATACGCGAAGCACAAAACCGAGCTACTTATACCGTGATTCGACAAATCTGCCCTCAGTATCTGTAATCCACAGTGCGTTTAATATTCATACATTCAAACGAAGATACCTAGCCATCATTACCCGACGATTACTATATCTCTGGAAATTTCACCGGCGTTAAAATTCGACCGAATGCGTTCTGATTCAACCGAAATATTAACAACGTTGATAGGGAACATTTTACAACTACGGTTCAATTAAAGATAAAGCGCTAATTGATGAAATTTGTCTAACCAACATACGCGCATGGTCTATGTATAGAGCTCACTAAAATTATCAAAAGTTTAAATATTCAATATCAAGCGAGGAACATACGAGAAATTAAGAATGCAATTATTTTTAAACTATAGATCTTTCGACCTATTTATTCGATATATCGTAACACGTTATTCTATTTTAGACCTCTAATGAATAAACTAATTGTTTCAAGCATCGCAGATAATCTATACGATGTTCCAATGCGGATTAAACATTTAAAGAGCCGAATATAAATTTGCCGAACTACGGTATACAGGATGTTGCGATTCAGAAACGTTATATAAACTGCAATAAAACCGTGCAACTAATCCACGCAGATCTAATGTACTTTCCTTTTACCATATTGTCCTTTTGCGCGTTCGAACAATAGTAAGATTGGAAAATGAAAATTCGACCGCAGCAGAATTAACAAGTAGCTTAACCATGGGCAAGCGATGTTCTTGCGATTGTGGAACTCTATCCATCCCGATGCATACGGAAATTGGGTCGAAGCGGAAGCCAAACGTCGACCACGGCGCGGAGGTCAACGAGAGAAAGTTAGTAGAATCGGTGTGTGCTTTGGTCGAGTCGGTAGAATGGATACGGTTGCCGGGAAAATCTGCGAAAATCAGGTAAACGGAGACGAATAATAACCGTTGAACCATCGAATCCAGCGGAACTGTTCTCCAGAATAATAAACGAGCCGAAATTTTCGAGGGAATCATCCAGAATCCGTCCGACGAACGTACATAACTTCTAGTTTTAGTAAGGCGATTTTCTAGCAGCTCCCTCAACACGAACCCAGCCCCGAACGATCCTCGCATCTCCGATAATTGTACGAACTGTGTTAAGCGGCAGATGGTAAGTCGGATTATCGGGGAAAACTTTATGCATCCCTACGCACGGGGAAGAAATATTCATACGTTCGTGACGAGGGTTTCGCCGGAAGAAGGTGAAGATCGTAACGTTAATCCGACGACGCGGCCGTGAGATCCTTTGTTAGTGTTTATCGAGATTATGAGGAGCCCAGTGATTTTGCGTTGGAAAATGAATGTAAAGCGGTATAAATAAACTATTTTGTTGCTCGTTACTACCGTAGAAAGTTCGTTGAATAACGTCATGTTAGCTTCGAATAAAATGATAATATTATGCAAGAGAGTAAAATGAAAAAAAAGTGTTTCGGAAGTTTCGCCAGTCCACCGAGAAAGGTTACGTACGAGATGATAGAAAATGAAAGAAATAAATGGCAGATAGCCTAGAATATGACTGGAATGTAAAATAAATAAGAAACGACCAAGAAATGTCTTAAACAACGAATAAAATAACACGGATGAACGCCAATAGACGAAATTATTCGAATATAATTTTTCTAGTTTCTGATATGCGAAGGGATCCAGCACTGCGGATGACAGGAATGAAAGGGCAAAGTTTGCGGGTCTGAAGCAATATAGAAAATCAGGATGGATTATCCGACAAGAAGACGACGCTGCTTTTCCGTGTGCTCAGCAAAGAAACGCGGGAAATATGCGGGGGATGCGAAAAGTTGTGGTACGATAGGAAGGAGGAGAGGAGAAAGCTGGTCGGCTCTTGTAAGCACGAAGAAGAATCGATGTTCGCCAACAAAGTGGTAATGCCGGGCCATCTGCTATTCGCCGGATATCAGCAGCCAACCAGTCGAGCAGAAGGAAATCGCAAAAGGAAAGTGGAAGAACAAATTCTAATGAATTTTTACGTTCCCTATTCGTCGTTTACTTAACGCTCCTAGAAAAGACAGGTTTGAAATTTTAATAGAAGCGAAAAGATTTCTAATAGATTTATGTAAAATAGGATATGTTACAAAACTAATATTTAATCTAATATTCGGAATACTTTAATTATTTCTAAGACATACGTAGTACCTTTCAAGTTTCTTACAACCAGTGTTACAGATTATATCGATAAAAATATGGTATTTGTAAATCTTAATAAGAAGTTACAATTGTTTATAAAAGCTGTGATATCGTGACGATTTTAGATATTGTTTCCGAAAGTCGAAAAACGAAATATTATCGGATAAGGAAACTCCGATGCTGTTGTTCCATTCTAAACGCGGTAGGATCAACGATTTTACAGTTAACAGGCTATGCTGTAACGTTAACAACATTTGATCTCGTCACGGATAATTCCCTCGTTATCGGTGTATCAAGCATTGTGCGTTTCGCTCTCTTCCTCCCACTCATCGCGGGGATCGCTCTGTTACTAGAAATTCGAATATTAATGTGGACAAACGGGCAGCAGATTCGCGCTGAGCGTGAATCCAACTCCCCTTCTAATTCCAAAGCTTAATCCAATCTGCATGCAATTGTCAACGAGGCCGCACTACCGTCGAGCTGCTTGATTTTAATTAAACCCAATGCAGATTAAATCTAGGCAGTAAACACGCCACCGGCTCGGAGACAGATTAGAAACTCACCCTGCTCGCATAAATTAATAACGATCGGTGTCGATGCCTGTTCAACTTGAACTGTATCGAGCGATTAACCCATCAAAAGGGTAACAAAGGATCCCATACCGTTGAATTTACTTGAAATCTTTGTTTGCTGGTGGTGATTTGATTAAAAATCCTCATTGGTCATTTAAGTCAAATTTTATGGAAATATCGTGGATGACAGGTAATAAATCTAAATGACGAATAATTTCACGAGACGAAAGTACGCATAATATGCAGAGATATATAAAATATCCAAAATACGGCACGATGTAATATTTAATAGACAAAACGATTCTCTGCCTAAGTTTTATTTTATTAATCACATTCGTAAAGATATAAGTTTGTGTAAATGTCCGCGATTCAACGACGATTATATGGTATATAATTACAATGGAATAACCGACTGTACGAAAATGCAAATTACAATCCAAGCGTTTTATCCCCCGCGCAGAGGAATACTACAAATAACTGGAACAACGAAACAACCGCTCGACCAAGTAAACTGAAAGCGCTGTCCTGAAAAATAATCCACAAAATAATCCACGAAAACTACTCTTGGTAAGGAATGCTGCTTTTAACAAATGCGGTGATACCTTCGATTCGTTATGGGTCGCCGAATCCTACGATAATCGAGTAAAGCTGAACGATCCGCCGAGCGTAGCACGAATACCGTACATTTGCATCAATTGTTCCAACAGTAAGGGCAACCGCGAGGCAAACGCAAACTTCAAGTATAAGCCGTATAGTTGGCGAAGTTTGAAGTTCCCCCCAGGGAGGTAAACTAATTAAGAAGGATTCGAGATAATTAATTCGTATGCCGGACGTTTGTTTCTGCTTCAAGAATACCGCTAATATTACGCGCGGCGATCAGACGCCCTTCGCGGATTAAGCAGCCGTCTACCAGGCGACACGACGAGAGTTCCAACGAGAATATTTCGACCGTACGGTATCCGGTTCCGGTCTCCAAATGAAACTTGCAACGATTAAACCACCTCCGAAGAGTAACTTAAAACTGGACACGTTCCAGTCCACGGACTGTAGCTGCGGAAGTAAACTGGTGAATCGTCTTCGGCGAAACGTGACCCCATTATAGTCAACGACGAAGTCGTCAACGATGCATTAAACGACCCAGGTAAGATCCCTGGATTCGAAGACGTAAATAGAACAGTGAGATGGTTAGAGGATTCTGATTCTAGCGATTGTGGCATGAAACGTCGGTACATAGTGTTATAACCGTAATTATGCGTTAGGTGATTGAGAAGTGGTCTTAGGGTAGTAGGATAGGTAGTGACTATTTCCATTCTCACTGTGAATGTAGTAACCGATGGGGAGATATATCGTTGCTCGAAGAAATCTCGAGTATAATAATTTTGATACAATTTTGCGAATAAACTACAAACAATTTTGGCAAGAACGTCACGAATGATCGCAAAATTGTCGAGCTAAAATTATATAATTTAAGGAAACAGCTAAGTAACTGTTTCCGTTTCTATCATGACGGACAATGAAAATTGTTGGAAAATTAATTTTCAAGCGTTGCATGTCGATTGTAACGAGAGTTTACGATGTACGAAGCAACAACAAGTTTGTAGATCTTTTCAAAGAAGATAATAATATAGCGGAGGGAGAGCACGAGTTTAAAAGCACGAGTTTGAAAGCACGAGTACTATGTAGTTTGTGTTGTGATATCACCTATAATGTGCTTTTTAAACTACATCAAGGGAAACAAAGATTACATCTATATCGCCATTTGAAAATATGAGGTTATCTGACTTATTGTTACTTTCTGCGAAAGAGCACAAAGATTAATTCCGTAATAGTGTTCAGGTTGAAAACAACTTATTAATATTCCTTACAGCTTGGAAACTTACCGTTCCTGTAAATACTTTTGGCTTAAAAATATTAACAAGCAGTAAGCTGCGCTTAATTACTAGTTTATATGCTTGACATTCTCCATTATCAGAAAATAATTTATTTTTTCAAAAATTTCTTTCAATTATAACTTTAAACTTATAAAACACTTCCCATCGTAAACTTTAATTAATTTTTCAATTTATACGTAGCCTGTCGTTCCACTATGCCTCTAGAAATTGCTTCTAAATGTTTTTAAAGAAACTCTTTTCCATAATATACGACGGAAAATGCATATTACAAAATTTAAGTTGCATAATAAATATTCCTTTGAAAGTTGTTAATTAATATTCGAGTCGACTGCATATCGCCAGCCGGTCTTACAACTTTTTTATCCTATTTCTTACACTTTCCTCGACGTGTTGCCTTAAATTTGTTACCGTATAAACACGCACTTTTTTAATTTGCATTCGTAACACGCACTGATATCATCGATTATGAATATGTATCCCCTGGATAAGCAGAACGGTTCTGTTCATTTTAATTAATGAATGAAGTTTCCTTTTGCTTTTATCCGTCGTAACAATTTGTTCCTTATCGTTATCGGATATCATTAGAAAAAATCCAATCTATTTTTTATTTTTCCTGTCATACGCTGCTTATACGCTTACGATCATGTGCCTGGAGTAATGTCAGGGAAAACGTATACGCTTTAACGAAGGCTATTATCAATAGCGAGCTTTATACTACGACAGAAGTAGTTCCGAAGATAAAAATTCATAAGCTTACGGCCTGTTTCCAAGGAAGTGAACAGAAACAGCAAAATTCAAAGTCCCGTACTTTCTAAATCAATTCGAAGCCAACAAACTCGTAACGTAGCGAGCCCCTAATTTCACGTGCATTACATATTTCATTCTAAAAAAAAATTCCCGGCATTGACGTCAAGAGATGATCGATTCACCGCAGAATGACCCAATACTATAGCTTCCTCATCGACGCTACAATTATTGTAATATTCCTATTCCAAACTGCTGTACGGCGAGAAACATATGCAATTAACACAAAATTCAATGTAAATTTTTATTAAAGTCTTGATTAATTGTTAAAAATATAAAAAGAGATAAAAATCAATTTTAATTAATTTCTGCACCAATGTTAAAACGTTACCAATATTAAAATTGGCTTTCGTGTCTGGAAGAGATGCTCCGAGCCTATTAAAATTAACCAATTTCGGACGAAATTTCCCTCGTCCCAGAAATAACGAAAAATTCCCATCAAGAAAAAACTGCCAAATTTTTCCTAACAAGCATGCACAATGGACCCCTGTCCGTTCAACTATACCGTATCCTTATCGTCCGAAAGCGGCTGCCTCGTAATTGCTAGGACTGTAAGTAGCTAATAGTATTAGCACGCCAGGTTTCCCTGGTCCCGGCAACAATTAAGCTGAAAGGCACGTCGAGTCTTTCAGCAAGATGAGTAGATTAGCTTGTTAGTTTAGTTGCCGCGTTATACGCGATACACTCCCCCCCTTGCCAATGTTTTCGCGGATGTACCACGTTTCCGTGTTTTCACCGCGAGTTTCGCGTACCTCCGACTTCAACAAAAATAAAGGGAGGAATAGACTCGACCATCGCGTCGAAGACAGTGTTGTTACGCGCGAATAATCAGCGTGGACGAAGACAATGCGAATCGAACGACGTGAACTCTGCAGGAACGCGGTCATTAAAGCGATCTCAGAAGCGGAGAACTGTCGTCATGTTGACCACGGCTCTCGTACTCGCGTTCGAAACGTGTAAATAACGCGAAGTTTCTCCGTACACGGCTCTTTCGGTTTCACTCGTGCAAATACGCTTTATGTAAATTAAACGATGCCATTTAAACGTGTTTAAAATGCCTCGGATTTTATATATCCTTGATTAAGACTCGTGTGATTTGCTTCGTAGCTTCGACATTAGAGAAATCATTTTTTACCGATTTTTTGGACGAATTATTTTTTTCGCGGCTTGTAAATTTATTGACAAATTATTTAGAATTTGTTCGTTGGATGATTCGTAGAAATTCGACCGAATTCGATAAATATCTGCGGAAAATTTGTTCAAGGATAGATGGTATTATCCGAAAGTCTGGCGTCATTCGATGCAGCCAGCATAATGACGCACGAAACGCTGGAAAAAGAAAGGCTGGAAATCGACCTCCGAATGACGATAACGACTGGCGGAATAGGAAGTTCCTACTCAGACATTAATAACCAGCGGAATCTCTTTTTCTCCAGGCAACGATCGTTCTCACTCGTGGTCGTTTTTTAAAAAGTTTATCGTTATTGCGACCAACGAATTGCCTGTATTATCTACATGGCTACGATTAGTAGATAGAAGTATCCTACTCGTGAAATATTCAGAAAAATTGACGAATTAAAAGTGTAAAGTTGCACGTTGTGTAAAAATACGATGTACAGATTTTATTTAGAGAAAGGTGAATCAATTAAGCAAGTTAAAATCCACCTTTTTCTTTTATTCGAAATTTTATCTTCCCTATTTAAAACACTTCCTACCGTATTAAAGAATGTACGCATCTATTATGATTTCTAATTGTTGCTTTAGCAACTGCAATCAGTTTCAAAGCGTGACTCGAAAAGTGAAAAATCTAGTCATTTGCTGGTAATCTTCGTGCTTCCTTAAACATTATTAAATGCTTCCTGTTTTTTTATTCGTACAAATTTCCTCGATAAAAGGACGGAAGTAACATAGTGCGAATGATCGCTATCGTAATCTTTCCTTGCTTAAACTGAGCAAATTTCAAAGATAGCAATCAAGAAATTATCATAAAATTTATAAATTCGAAGAAGGAAATTTGCAACGATAAAGAGTAGCAAACGTAGCTTGAAATAACGTGGAAAGAGGGAAACGTAAAGGACGAAACCGCCCACACCGTCAAAACCCTTTAAGCGAATGCAGCACGATGTCGAAATAATCATAAGAGAGCCGAGTTTCTCGCAATGTCCGGATATTTCACCTACCATTTGCCCCGTAAAAATCATCATATTTCCAGGCGTACTCGCGCTGTCGCGAATCATGAGGTGGCGAGGAAGAATAAAAAGAAAAAAAGAAGAAAAGGAATCCCTGGAACGGAAACTTCATCGTTTCGTCGAGCTTTTCGCTCGGCCTGGAAAACGAGCGAACCATCGAAGAAGGGAATAGCGGGAATTAGAGCGAACGAAAGAAAAGGGGCCGATGGAACTCATTTATTTTACGTCCCGAGACCTTCCGAACGCTTTAATGCTTTCTCTAAACAAACTTCCTCGCTTTTGAAGCGGCTCTGTTACCTATTTAAACACACCATTCGCCGTTTTGCACGGGGAACGTTCTTGTAATTAAAACGATCTTCCGATACGTGGAACGGCAAGACTTTGCTCCAAATGTACTTTGTTCGTACAAGCTCGCGTTGAGTTGGCTATTTGTGCCGGGAACCACGACTTCCTGTTTATTCCTGTTGAATAAGAAAATTAGCTATTTTCTCTCGTCGCTCGAGATCCAGGTAGCTCGGTATGAAACTTTAAAAATCTATCGTTTCACCCGCAATATCTGGCGTCCCGCGTAAAATACTACCTATCAATCTAAAACGCAATCACCAGCGCAGGTTACATCACTTTGAAATAGACGGAAGAAAAAACGAGACATAAAGAGAAAGTGGCAAATTCAACAATAAAAATTGAAAAGCGAAAAAGTCGAAATGTACTCTGACAAACCGAATATCAAAAATTCCAGAGGTAAAAAATACCCGTGCCAAGGTGTGGATCGCGAAAAAGCTTTACCTGGCCAACACAATTCGAAACGAGAGCGATCTGTCACCCATCTTTGACAAATTTTATCATCGATACCGTGATCCATGCGCGTCGAACTTTATAGACAGCAACGATGCTTGAAAAATTTTCGTGGAACAGTTCCGAGAGAGAGAGAGAGAGAGAGAGAGAGAGAGAGAGAGAGAGAGAGCAGAAAAGAGCCGCCGTGCCTCCTGCTGGCCAAGCTGAGGCAATCGAGGTGTCTAAACAAACTTCAGAAGACGTCGTCTCCGACTCTATTTTAAGCTGGCCGAGAGTGCACAAGGGGAGATCGTGGCTGTGCCAATATTTGCCACGGACTAAAATGACATATCGTTGTTGTCGGAACGCGCCATTAAACATTACAGCTGCAGACTTTCACGGTGTCGCGCGACAAGGTGCATTGTAACGCAAATAATGTGCCGGTGCGGTATCATAGAAATCATCGTTGAAATGGCTGTCCATTTCGACCTGGTAAAAAGGGGTGAGAGCACCAGGGCTAACGTGGTCGTGGCGTTACATGGTCAACATGGCTGTTAACCGTAACAGGACGAACAATCGACGTAATAGCACGAACCACTTCATCATGGAAAACACAATCCCTTGCGTAATTTCATTGGACGTATCTCTTCGTCGCGTGTCTTATTACCGTTTATCGGATTATGATATTTTCGTGGAATATGTATCGGTTGTATCGCGACACAGTTATTACTTGTTCGATAAAATAAGAATGATGATGGTATTAACGCATTATGAATGGATGGTTGAACGATCGATCAAGAGCGATTATGATTCAGTAATAAATGGTAATACACAGGATTGGTCGTAATACAACCGAGCAAGGAATGATTCTACATGAGTTATCTATCTTAACTTTCCAAGTCGTTTATACGTAGAAAATAACGAAAGATGATTAAGTCAGATATTTATTCAGTAATACGAGAAAGTAGTAAGACAAAGGAACATGTTTTGCTCGAGGAAATTTTGGACTAACAAAGCTAACAAAGCTAAATATTCTTGACACAATGAGCGAAATTTGACGAGGAAGGTAAGGTATTTTAATGTACAACTATGTACTCTACACGCGTGTACCTTGCCTCGTATGATTGTGATGTAGAACTGTAGGACAAAGTCGCTTAAATGCAGAATTATTATTACGTCCTATTCGTGAAAACCAAACTTTGATATACGATTATGTTATTTCATCCATGTGAAAGGATTACAATTTCATTTGATAACTGAATTTTAATCACACTCTCGTGATTCAATGGAGATCCTTCAACATGCCGCGCCACGTTAATACGTCAATTATAAAATATTATCGCGAACGATCAAATTTTGAATTACAACGTTCGAACTAATGCATCGTTGAAAGCCTTTCGACGAGCAACAACGAATGTAACTTGCCTGACAATTTTGTTACCATTTATTCCCCACAATCTGTTACTCAAGAAAGAGTTGATCGATATACGTGTGAATACGCTTAGACATATCCAAAGGTGCTGAAAGACAGTAAATTCTTTTCAAATAATCTGTGAAAAATTTCAAAAACATATCTCATCTCCGACATGTCAGTATCGAAATAACATCTCTTTCAAAGGAGCAAGATGATTCGAAGAAAAATAGAAATATCCTTCGACTTTTTTTAATATCATCGTATAATCGCTTTCAAAGTAAAAAATAGAGAGCTTCCTCTTGATTCAAAGAATCATCCAGTGATAAATTTGACAAGCATCGTTATTCAACATTGCCTTTGACTGTGCAACCAGCGCATACATATAGTTGCCCTGATGCAGGATTAATTTCATTTAACCCTCTACTTCACTCTCTACGCTCTAGCAATTTGATTGCCCTTCCGGTCGCTAGCACTCAAGCATCGTGCATCCATGCTATTAATGCGTCGACATTACAAAGCCATCGATAACAATGACTGTTCGCTTTTGCTAGTCACCGTGTTGTAAATTTCATTCACCGTGATTAAATTCGATGAAACACGCAAGAAACCTCGTACGTTCTCTCCTGAAAATTGTAAAAGCAATTGGTTAGTCGAACTGAGCAATTTTCTTGTATAGACACAGTCTCATTTGCGTTAATTGTAACAACTCTTTTACCATACGTATTACCCACTATAAATTCATAGACTAGACTTCATAAAATTCATTAATCCTTAATTTTTAACGATAAAACATCTGAGCCATATTATAGTTGGATTACGCGTAATAACGAATGCAGGATTAAGTAATTTTCGTAATGAACGTCATAAATAGTTATCTACGAATAAAACGATGCATCTCGATCTCGATTAAAGAGAAAAATGAACGGCCGGATGAAGATAGCCTAATCGACGCTTCAATTGCAACCTTATCAATTTGATTGGCCGTATAACGGCTCTATCTACCTAACGAGAACCGCTCCCGCGCCATTATTCGTTCCGGCATTATCGATTCATTACCTCTTGAACGCGTAACTCGACGTCCTTTGTTGCGGCCCGCTGAAAATCCACCAACTATAGTTTACTTTCCCAAAATTCGCACCTCTCGCACGAAATAGAACGATGAAAGGTAACGGGAAACCGGTGGTTCTCGCGTTTTGTTGTTCGACCTCGTAACTTGCAAAATTTAACATTACACGCTTGGAATTTCTGCAAACGTCGTTAATTTCGTTTTACGCGATATTTTCGGAAAAACCATTTCAAACTTTTAATCATCTCTGCCCAGAAATATAATTTAAATATAAGTTTCCATTAATATTCGGTACACTTTGATAAATTGCAAACGCCAATAATTTCTATACTTTCGGATATCGTTACAGTTTACGAGACACTTTACAATCGACGTCGACTAATCTGAATATAATAGCAACTGATAATATCATAAACCAAGGAAGCGATTTCATAGAAAAACTGGTCGGAAGTCGACAGTGGCCAATTCCCTGTTGACGTGAAATCGAACGATGCAAAAACAATGTCACTGATTAGCGGAATTATATTCCTGTTACGAGAAGTTTCACGCCGGCTGGCGCGTTGACCGTCAAATTGAAACTTCGTTGGCTGATTTATCGTTGGAGAAAGAAACGACGACAGAAAATTAATTAGGAGTTCGTCGCGATCGCGAAAAATAAGCTACTGGAACAACGATCCTAAGGAGAAATTTCAAACTTTTGCGAGACGTTCGCACAGTTGAACCAGGTATGTGTACGATGTGCACGCACAGCGTAGCCTATGACGATGAAAAAATAAAAGAGGAAGGATAAAACAGCGCCATGGTGCAGAAGAAAATAACGGAAGAAGCAAAGACCGGTTGGACGAGGACGAAGCTCGTTCATAGTCTCTTAAAAAGCTGAAACACGATTTTATTTCATCATCCTTCGGTTTCTCTACACGATACGTTAGGCGTTTTGTCTGTGTTTAAAAGCGATTGGAAATGACGATCAATATTTTATAACGTAGTTGGAAGAAAGACGGAAATGAACGTTTTCGATGAGAAACTACTGGGAAGATGATCACTGTGCTGCATAAAGCGTTACATAATTTATGTTTACGGCATTTCCTGTACCATCGAAAGTCTTATAGAAATTCTAACTAAACTCATAAATTTTAAGAATTTCCTCGAGCTAATATAATATCGTTGATGACTACTTTTCATATAGTTCGCGCGTAAATAAAATTCTTCTTGATTTATCTTTCATATTTTTAGTCTTTGACGACAAACCTTTCAGGCGGTCGATCTAAAATCACCTGTATAGAGGTTGTCTAAAAATAATTTCTGATACAGTTCCAACTAAAACGAACCAAAGCACCTGCGTCTAATCTTCCGAGTTCTTTGCTCGAATAATAAATAAACCTACATAGACCAAAGTCAACGGACTCTATATATTCGATTGCGACATTGAATCGTAAGTGCTCGAGTACTAATTATTTGTTTCGAAACGATAAATGAATCTCTCGGGCGATCATTGGACGCAAAAAGGCCAACAAATTCTTCCTGCAAATCTTCCTACTCGCATTCATCGAGCCATAATTCCGTGGTTCAACGGAAGCACAATTCAGCGTTTTTCTATTCAAGAGAGGCGAACAAAATGCAGCGAGCTGCTTGAGCTTTCAAAATTCCCGGACAACGACGTTCATCGTCGACAGGTATCGCAAAAAATACCATTAAAGAGGAGTTTACGTAGCGCAAAACGACTGGAACGACGCGACGTTCAGCGGCAAAAACAGGCCACGGGGACGTCAACGGGCGAAATTAACAATGGTATTAAGCAACATAACCGGAACAGAAGCAAGACGCGGCGAGACAGTAAATTAGCTTGGCAAAGTTGAAGCGCATTGCGTCTCCACCACTTCGTAACGAAGAGTAAATGAGTCTTGCCCGAGTTCAATTTGTACCTACATCTGTTACGGCTTCTGCTGCGGCGAAACTCGATAAATAACCGTGATAAATAAAAAAAAATTGAACGAGAAAAAAAATAACAGCGACGCAGTCAAGTAATAAATTGAAATTAGAACAAAAGGCAGAGGCCGGACGAAATATAAAACGAAACGAGAGAATAAAGTTTGCGACGACGTCGAAAGAATACGTTTTGAGAATGAAGGAGGATGATGATGAATAAGTGTGGACAACTCGCCTCGTGTTTCCATTTCAAGCCAACGGGAGAAGAATTTACTTCTTTTCGTTGAGAACAGCGAGATGCGAAACTCTTTTGAAATGCAACTATTCTTGGATAATTTGATATCTGGTTAATTTAAAAATACGAGGAAAATGTAGTATGTACGTAGAAGAAGAATGACAAGGGCGTTTCAAGAATAAAGTTAAAAGTACAAGTTAGATACAAATTTTTAATAATCTCCGGCAAAGTTGGGGAGTAAAACTCCGGGAGGTTGTAACTCGAGTATGAATCACCCACGCGAGTGTTCACTGACTGTAAAATTTTCCAACGAGATTCATAGTAGCATAATCTACCATCGACGTATAATTAAGTAAAAATCGACATAGCTCAGGCATTTTTATCTTAAACCATCTACGATTCTGATGGAAAGTGAATATGTGTTACGCCAAATGGTAAACTTCTTGAGAACGTAACATCGCAAGGTTTTGTCGTCTTTTTATGGCCGTGTCCGAAGCAGTTCTATCACGAGATCGGATACTTTCGATTAGCCAGGGATGTGTATCGCGAACAAGTTCAGTTGAGCACGTATTTCAGCCATGCCTTCGCTCGACGAAGTAATATGTAACCTGCTTGATAGTCACGGCGCGCATACCTGTCATCGGACACGAAACTCTGGCTTCCGCTTGTATCACGTGAGAGAAGACACCAGACGAAGATGAGGCAGCTGCGTGCTTCACGGTTGGAAAATCAGTGAACTTCGGACTTAATAACGCAATGTCGATAATCAAGATACGATAGAAAACTTCTCAAACGCTTTTAAAACTTTCTACGCCTAATCGAAATTTAACGAAATCAAAGTTGATTGCTAAATTTAAAATGCAACAGCGAGAGAGACGAAAGAGACAAAAGAAGGATAACGTTTCCACCATTGACGATTCATGCGCACATCCATAAACCGCATATTAGCCGCGCTATCTGCTTATCCGAACGCCATCCCGTCCCACCAAAGGTTAATTACTCCATTCCAATTAATGCTAATAGTATTACAGATCGCAGCGTCCCTTACACGATAATGCGCCCCGTAATAAGGTGAACCGATCGCATCCCCTAATTAGTGGCGATGCACGTAACCTACCACAGGAAACAAGAGAATAGCTGATATCAAAACGCGTACATCTGCGCGTGGACGCGGGATTCGTCAAGCGAAAACGAGGCCAGAAATCTAACCCGCCTTTAATTGGTACATGTTTCGTGTTAACATCTGTTACAGGGTTACGCGTGCTTCTGCCGCCAGCGCATGGCCAAAGGTGGATTAACTAATTAGAATAGCGTACGATCCGACGTGACCCAACGATTAAGATGGTACAGTCGACCTGAACTTAAGCACGATGTAATCGTCTTAGATCCGTAACGACCATCGGGGCGGGCGAGCATTAATCTTCGACCGTGTCTGGGGCTGCTTGATATGCCGCTGTGGATCCTCTGGTGATCTCGTGTCTGCCACCCCAAACCGGAGGAATCACCATCGTATCAGCCCGGGTACATCGTGTACTCACGAGGAACCAGCTCTAACGTGTCGCTGAAATTAGCTGTGTATCTCGCTATTTTTATATTTGCCATTGTATTCTAGAGCTTACGATGCAAAGAAATTTGATATGCAATGGTAGGTCATGAAAATATTCGTACATTTACGTTTGTTACTTTCAATAAGTGGAGTAATCGTATAAGATTGAGATATTTAAAGCAACATGGTGTCTAGAACACAGAAGAAAATGCGATATCACAACGAATTTATTGAAAATACATATCAGTATCCAATATCGTTACCAACCAGCTTCCATAAAACTAAATATTATTCGAAACTTTCGTAGAAACATTCTCTAATTTCACGGTTTCCGCGCTTATCGCCAAATTTCCCTAAACAATTTAATCTACTTTCGAACATGCCAGAGCACGCGGACCACCGTACGAATATACGCGAAAATACGGTCACGTGTTTCACAAGCCATGAAACACGAACAGTCGGTCTTTCACGCTATTTTCGCCGTACGTGATGACATTACGTAGGTATACGCGATTTCTCGCGTACCCCCGGAAAGAATATTCACCGAGAACGGACCTCGCCCTCGAATTCCACGTTCGACGTAAATTCTCATGGCGACACGACGCGTGTATTAAGAATCCCCATAAAAAGAAAACGAAGACCCCTGTAGTTTCAGCCACGAAAGCCAAAGGAAACGTGCATTTATTACAAGTTAAACGACAGCTTGGCTCTAAACGTTCTCTCAAACCGTTGCTTAGAACATTCTTTCGTCCCGAACAGTCGTAATTGAAACATTAAAAGGCTATTACGCTTGTGTAATTACGCTTTCATTATCGTTCTTAGTCACGATACTATTAGCTAGCAGGTGTACGACGCACGAGCGAAAAGAGGGTGAAGAAATATAAAAAAAAAAGTGAGTGAAGCAAATGGGTGGCAACAGCGGCATAATCGACGAATGAAATTCATCGTGTCCAGCACGCTGAAACGCGAGAGTTCGACAAACTCGTGCCAAACACGTGACCTTAGCCAGAGTTCGCGGAACCCGGTCCCCGTTTGCTATTCAAACCATGATCCGTTGCCCGGCTATGGGATTCCTTTTTGGTTCTACCTGCGAATACCTCGTCGAAGATGCGATATGGGATGGAGCAGCCGCTACATCGCGATCGATAAATCTCCACCTCGCCTCTATTAGAATCGATATCGTTCTAAAAACCACCCTTCTTGTTCGATATCTACGTTGAGAAAACGCGAATCCATCTATAATACGCATCTATAAATATTAAAATACGTAGATGATTTAATTAAAATGGTAAAATTAAATTTACCAAAAATACTTATGTAGATCTTGCCAAGAAAAGAATGCAAATTTTGCTTACTCTATTCAATAAAAAAAGACGACTCGTATCTGAGAATTTTTCATGACTTTTTTAAAGCCTACAACTATACAAAAATTAGATTTAGACACGAATGACCTAGTTTAGGTGCGGTCGATCGATATCGTGTGAAATAAAAGATTATTTGAAGATTAAGTAAAATTCTTTCGTGGCGAGCTTTCTTTGTCGATTTATGGACTAGAGCGAAAACAGGCAACGAAATGATTAACAATACACTAGATGTCCCGCGATGTAGTCTCTTAGGGCTCTGAATATATCATACGGCTATCTTGTAGGTGCAACGTAGGTGGTGGTACAGATCAACGAAGGAATTAGGCCCAAGGGAGAACGAATCCAGTGTCCGCAAATTACTCATGCATCGTGTCACGAATTTACGACACGTATATCGCTATTGAGACTGCAGTCACCAGAACCTAGCAGTTCGTACGAAAGGCCTGGAAGACAGGAATGTAGCCCAGCGTTCGTCAGATAATTTCTAAACTCTGATTTCTGACAATTTCAGCCATAATATATCTAACTTGTTTCCATGTCCGTTGACACGAAATATTCATGTCCGATGACGTCTGCTACAAATCCAATTGCCTTAAGAACATTGTTCCTGACGGAGGAAATTTTCTTTTGTCGCTCTACGTAAAAATAAAAGCGTATTTAAAATTTAAAAAGTTTGTCCTTTTTTTCGATATTCGTGCGATTTTCTTTTCGAAATATTTTCGGCTGGTTCGTGTTTCTTTAAATAACTTCCGCTTTCTTCCCCCGTCTGCCGGATTATTCGAAATTTACTATACTCCGTGGAATCGTTCCTTTATTCTTATTCCGGCTAAACCCAACTTACAACGTGTATCGTTTAGCCGACGAAAACGCGGCCTCGAAAAGACCCTCAAGGAAAAAACCACTTATCTCTCGCCACTTCTCAATTACTCCATAGCAACCTGACGCCTTGAACCACCCTGTGTAAACGGAATGACACAATTTCCAACGTTATACAATATCGAACGGACCATTCTTCTGTAAAAAAAGAATAACCCGAAGAAATGTACGCATACTATGTCACTTTCGAAATATACGCGACAACTGTGCCGCTCTCTTGAATATGCAAATGGGACAATAAGCGTGTCCCCGAGTTGAACGAAAAAAAACTGGAACGAGAAAGTTTAAGGTAAGGCTCCAGGGAGAAAGAGCAATGATAGGAAAACGATCGAGGATAAAGGAGCGAGGTCAGGTAGAAGCAGCGTCTCGATTTACGTTTTACGAAGTTAATTGAATGGGTCCTCTCTCCCTTGTCGTAAGATCGCTTATAACGATGGGGGCGGAACGGAGCCTATGGAAGCGCAAAATGGTTATTATCTCCGGCGCCGCAGACATAGCTGGCTGAGCTTCTGATTTACGAGCTGCCCTCTCGACTTAATCCTCGCATCTACCCACTCGTTCCACAGCGACGATCCTCCTGTGATCGGTGCTGCAATTGGTCCTCGTCTTTTCAGACGTCGACCAAAGACATTAACACGGCGGACGCCTGTTTCGAACCGTAGCGATCGATGCCTTTTAGGATCGGACTCTAATCGGTCGTGAAAAGCGACTGACAGGAACTAAGACATCGAGTACGACCGATTGAACCGATGTATCCTTATATCGGGCATTTTACTTTGGGTAAAAAGAGAAAGAAAGGAAAAGAATCGAATAACTTTTATACCGCCTTCGAAAAAGAAAAAAGCGTCCAAATTTAATGAATATATATATTTTTTATGTATGTTCGCCGATTTCTCCGTAACGGCCTCACCAATCGTAAGGATTATTTCGTATCTTGGATATATTTTCCCGCTGGACTCATTAAAAAAATGTTTACATTTTCGTTTATCGTAAACTATTCTTTACCAGCATATAAGTATGAACGAAGGGAAATAAATTTTAACGTCATATTCGGGATTGAAATCATACCTTGGAAGGATAACATGCGATCTTTCACCTTACAGCAATCCGTTCGAGTACCGGCGTTATAAGCATATTACAAATCGAATAGAACCGAGCGACGACCCAAGAAGCGACGTTTCCTCTCCAGTTCTCATCTCAAATACGAAACCTTGTCGTATTGAGCGATCAAACGCTTTAACCGATATAATAACTCTGTCGATCCAGAAAAAAGATCCTCGATCCGCCAACTTACATGGAGCCTATCGATCATAATCTGTGAAAAGGTGCAGCGATAAATTTGTAAATCGAGCAAAACCGAATTAAGACTCGCGCAACTTGTTTTCCACGACATCTATCCGATACAAGAAACTTCGTGATAGGATCTGGCGCCACTTCCTGGCTCAAAAGTTGCAACTGTAATCAGGAAATTCTCGTGGAGGGCTTACGGACTGTCTAAGGAAATTTCTCCTCCGGCTTGACAAATCGCGAGCATCAGGAACTCGTTCCCGAGACTCACGAGCTCTTCCGGTTTTTCACGGAGCGGCTGTTCGCCCGGACGAAACAAACCGCTCAATTTGTGGTCCGGCAGCCGAACGAATGACCCTCGGAACGGAGTTTCAGCGAGTTTACGTATCGGTTCGAGACTTATCCCTAGCGGGCTGAGCCGGATCGTGTTCGTAAATGGCGCCATTTTTCACTCGGTCCGATCAAGCTGCCTCCGATACATAGTAAGATGTCGTTAACACGCACGATTGCGGCGTCGCTTAATCCGACGTACTTAATTCGCCATCGTTTGCAACGTTCCTCTATCGTCCCTTCGGTTTGACCTCTTTCCTAAAGTTCGCTGGCTTTGCCCGTTGCTATCGAAACGTCTCTTCCGGGATTTTTTTAAATCTCCTTAAGTACTTGGCAGAATATTTAGTTAAGTACGTTTTAATTAAGAAGATGCTCGAGAGGAAATAAAACTTGAAATTTACGTTCGAGTAGCGTAGTTACTTTTATATCGAAGTTTGTTTCACTTACTGAAATTAGGAAGTTAAATGCCAGTCTTTGCGTCTTCCACGGGTAACAGCGTGAATCTGCATACCTGAAAGGAAAAAACTTCTTAGTCAAAATCAAAAGATTCACTCGCTACTACAAATCTATTCTGTATAAACCTCGATAAGTAATCATTGCCAAAATTTACAGGCAATTTTGTCCAATCACCGTCTCGCCGTCTGCGATCAACGAATGACAAATTCGAATAGGACGGCTTCGTCCCAACCCCACGAGCGTATTCCCGCAGTTTAATCGCGTTATATCGCGATAAGCTTCAATCCGATTTGGCCAATTCAATTTTACGAATCCTTTCGCAGACGTGCCGAGATCGTATCGCGTTTAATAGACATGCCCAGCCATCTCGCTCCGAACTAATAATTTTTCTATGTGAATAACAAACCAGCAGTTCCATTCGCTTGAGTACCCATTACCGAAAGAGAACTTAGGCTCGCAGCTACAAAACCGTCTCCGTATTATACTTTATTTCAATTTCAGCTTCCGAACTTCGTGATTCCACCTCATAACTGTTGAAACGTTTTAAAGTCGTCATGAAGTTCCCAATAAAATAAACATTCCGCCAAAGTTTCCGCGTACAACTTTTCACTTTTGCACGATGCGCGAACACGTATCCCACACTCGAGCCGTACGAACAAACATGTACCCGAGGCTTAACTCCTAGAAAAATGAAGTTTCGCTTGCGTGCAACGTCGCTCGACTAAAGTTTTACGAGGACTAATCCGCCGGTATTGCGCCGGAAATTTTAGTATCGCGATAACGTAGTGTACCAATATCCACGCGACACTCGAGAATTTAATATTTATGTGTACAACGAAAATTAGTCGCGACAGCTAGGCGATGAATTTAATAAAATTCTATTCGTAATCGAACAAAAATAAAACCAAAATTAAGAGCCGAGTCCATTTAACAACCGTCGAAATTTAATTAAAAAAAAATCATCCAACTCTCCTTTTATCGGTACCCAAAATATTACGCCGAAAGGATAAAGATAAAAAATAAAACCTCCATCCTCTCGGTACAAGATCATTCACCCTCGAACCTAGAATCGCGCAAATCTGAATTTACAAAATCCCCGCCTGTTTACCCTGTCGATTCAATGCCATCCCTCTCGCCGTTTCAAGATAAAACCTAAAAAAAAAAAAAAGGAAAGAAAAATGAAAGAGATCAGAAGCAAAGTCCAAATTCTATAGGAAATGAAAGCCTGACCCTAAAAGACAGGCAGCCAACTCGATCTCGTCACTCGAAGTCGGCTGCTACCTCTGTGGAAATTGAAGTCGGACGCGAAAGGGACCATCTCCGTATGTAGGCCACCGACAGCAATAACACTTTTTCCCCGGGAATACTTTACATCGACATCGTGGCACACTCTCGAGATTCTCGTGCGATGGTAGTGGTTTGATCCGAAGAGGAAAAGAAATACAGGGGCGAAGGATTGTGGAATCCGTGTATAGGATTTTCACAAACGAAACGAGCAATCTTAAGGCTAGAGGATCCAGTGTTCGAAGAGGAGCGACCGATCAGAACCTGTCTGCCTTGGCTTTCGAGCTTCGTAACCACGAGAAACGGCCTTGAGTGTCGCGGATTCCACTTTCACAAGCGACTTCCGCCCACCTCCGTGGAATCGATCCGCGTCCTCGCGGATACCTTTTTCCTCTTTCTTCTCCTTTTTCTTCGTCCTCTGCCTCTGTCTCTCGTTCCCTCTCTCAGCCCCTAGCTTGTCTGTCGTTGCAGCTGCAATGCAACCCTCCGTTCCGCAGGGGAATGTTATCCAATGGAAGGCAAAACGAAACATAGTTCTTTTACGGTTGCTCGATAGTAAAGAATACGGCCAGAGTCACAGGGGAAAGCGTGTACAAAATGCTATCTGTTATTCGAAGAAATACGACTGGCGTGGGAGAACGCTTGAACTAGAATCGATAAGACGAGAGGCGAAGGAGAAAGGGAGGATGAAAATAAGACGGTTTCATGTGTGGTGCGCTGGGTAATTTCTGGAATTCGTGACAGATGATCTTAAGATACGACGAATACGCGAGAAAGAAATATTAATGTTTCGAAAGGATATGAAAGTTATACGAGTTGATTGTCATTGTTTTCTTAGTCATAAAAATCTTTTTGTATAGTAAGATCTTTTCCCTTGTTCTGGGAAATTTGGATCTACCTTGGAAATACCTTGGATCGTATCTTTCATCGTCTTTACGCATGTACGGTTTTTATAGCTGTTACGATTTTTATAATCGATTCGAATTAAAAATGTTCAAATTGAAGGAAACCTCGAGTAAAACACTCTGCTGTGGACGCCCTTTTGAGACAATCTCGGTTTAATTTAGTCACGAGATGGAACGCATCTAAAGAAACTTTATTAACTTCGTTTAAGTTTCCCTTCGTGAAAAAGTAAATTGATATAGGAGAAAGTCTCGACAGTTGAAATTCTGAATTCTCGTCTCATGGTTTAATCAGATGTTAATGATAACTTTTATAATTAGCATTTCTTTGACTAAATAATTTTCTTCTGCTAGATCGACAAGACACCGCCACAGTACAATAGTATGGAACTTTCCCCCCAGACTTTCGACAAATTTCAAGATCCAAGATCTTCCAAGACCGCGCAAACAGACCCGTAGCTCCTCAATGTCGTTAGAACTGCAGTTCTACGCAAAACTGACCGAAACCAAACCCATTACGTTTCACACGCCAGGAACTTCAGTTCGGGCAACACGAGATCGTGTTCTCTACGGGTCACCACATTCCACCGTCGCCAAGTTCCATCTACGTTCCACAACCGGCCGGCCAGCGCACGTGACGTAAATTCGGTTCAAGGGTCGGCGAACGAAGAGCGGAAGGCTCGTCCAACGTAAAGAAAACGGAATTGCTCGCCAACTTTGCTACCGAACTCCACCGCTTCGAGAACGCGCGTACTTACGAAAAGCGATACGTATCGAGTGCAATTTCGAGCGGTCGTATTTCTCCGCGTGCACGTGTGCACCACGGAAATCCGAGCGATGCCTCGACTTGTCACGCTTGTAACGTTAGCTCGTAATGTCCACGATTTAATAACGCGTACAGGACGGTATTGATCCCCGCGGGAACTTCGGTCACCGACGCTCGACCATGCTCTGCTCTAACTCGCTTCCTGACGCGATAATTAGATAGGTTGTCTCGATAAGAACAGTTTCAGTCGGTTCTTTCGTGCCGACGATGTTAAAGGACGATACGGAGTCTCTTTAACGAGGATAGCATCGTAGCTTCGACGAGCAAAGGGTGGCTTTCAGAGTTAAGGACGTCATTCGAGAACCATCGAGATATCTAGAATTTCAGTTGTTTGAGAAAGAAACTAGAAATTAGAGGAATAGGGGAGCTTTTGATCCGGAGCGAGGCATCTGAAACCTCCTACTTTCACCTTCTATTTTACCACTCAGTCATAGGGAAATGAAATCTAACGTAACTTTGTCAAATCGATCTATCGTAGTTGTGAAAAGTTATAGATTATCGGATATTCGGTATATGGTGTTAATAATTACGATACCGTAGAAGTTAAAAAACTAAAAAAGACAGTAAGACAAAAGTTAATTTTGCATCGAAACTGCATTTTACTAAAACCGAAACTCCATTGTGCTTTCGACAAGCAATAAACTAGGTTCAACTAAAACGTTTCGAAAATCGTAGGATCGTGACTGTGAAACGACTTCCCCCAAAGCTTTTTCAAACGTCGATTTGCAGCCGATTCACGCGGAGTCCACAACTGAACAGCGGTCTCTGGAAAATCGGCAATACAGCGAAATGGAACGCAGTGTATTTGCAACAAATATGATGGATTGCCTGAATGATACAGAATGTGAATCCTTTCGCTGAAAGCGCATTGTGCGATATTTTCTCTCGAATGTCCGCCCTCGGCAAATTGTTCAGCGCGAATGGAAGTTTCTATGCCTGCGTCGAATGCTTAAGCGAAATCTATTTCGTAATTATGTCATAGCAACAACTCGGAAAGTGAAAAGAAAGAGGCGTAGGTGAGAAACGAAGTTATAAATCGCGAGCAACTTGAAATTGTTCGAAGAAGCGAGAAAAGTGGGAGGAAAGTTCGCGTAACAGATGATTTTCTGCTTTGTGCTTCGTTTCAGAAAAGTTGCCGAAACACATTTTCGTTCATGCTTTCGCTTCGTCGTTAAAAAAGACGCTGAAATAGGTTTTTCCACAGGCGAGGAAAGTTTGATGTAACGTTGAAAGTAAGATGCAACCAAGCAAATACGCGAGAGTCATGTTTCTCGTAAAACTTTTACCGCCAATCGAGACAAAGATCGACGAAGCGTTGATATACGCGAAAGACTCGTCGTAAAATCGAAAAAATTTGAGCCGCTGGGAAAATCGATTTATCGAGGGCAATAACTTTTCGAAACTCATCGGGGAATCGGTAGATGGAAAAGAAAAATCGACCAAATGCCGATGTGGAATCTTCGGTTGAAAATATATACGTAGAAGTATGCGTCGCGTAATGCTGTTAGTTGAGTGCCAGTTAAAATTGAACTCTCGTTAGCGTTGAAAGTCGTACGATTCAATTTAAAATGTACACGTAAGGGAAGTCGTTATAGAAAAATCTAATTAAAAACGGAAAAATACGAAACTAGATAATATATGGAAATATCGATATGCGCAAAATTTTTGGAAGAAAAATTTCAGTTTATTCACAAAGTTCCCCGAATATAAATCTGTATAAATTTGATCAACGATCGAATTATCAGTGATTATAATCACCACTTGACTAATTTTCACTTCTGTTTGTAACATAGAATTTTTATCAGAGAATGATAGAAATCACTACTATGAAGATAGATTAAATTACTTTATCAATAAAACCCAAGGTTAAACACAATATTGAACTTAAAATTCTGATCCCAATAATTCTGATTTTTCATTTGCGTAATCACTCAGCTCTATAGATCGTCGTATGATTGCAACTCCATTTCCTGAGAACTAGGATTTCTAATCTAAAAGATCACAACCTCGAAAAGGGTTGCAAATGATCGAGCGTCCCTAGACCGTCTGCGTGCTATAATTATTTTTCCAAAATTCGGAAAATTAAATTATCCAGAAACGTACTTACTTACCCGAAGCTAAATATCGATTTCAATTTAGCTGTTACATAGCTGCCTTAAACGACCACTGCAGCATTCAATACTGGGCCAAAGCGATCGTCACGAAACAGTATACCTAGTATACCTAGTATTCGACAAGTATCACAGCTATTCACGGGTATTAGAATGGCGGATCGTCCGAGTCGAAAACAAATGGTACTAGTCGTAACAATGATTAATTGTAAAGGGTGGCATAGGACGTGGTTAAGCGTGGTTAATCATCCACCGCGAGACCAGAGGATTCCCTCCGTGAACCATGTGACAGAAGTACGGCGAACCACGATTGTTTGACAGATAGCCGCGTCAAAACAACCACCGCGTGGTCCTTGTATCTGCAGTCGCGTGTGCATAGGCTACTGACACCTGTCGTGGCTCCTCGAGTCTCTGTCAGTTGGACTAACCGTTCGAACAATAGGGTACCCAACCCCCTACCTGCGGACTCTCATACATCAAGAACTGACTAAGCTCGCTGCAAGACTCGTACGCCGTGAAATAGGACGCTCGAACGAGAATTCTTGTTAAATACACTGTCAGGCGCAAGGTTCGTCCAATTCACCGCCGAATACCGATGGATGAGCAAGGTGAACTGTTTTAAGAAGATATACGATCCTCTGCAAAGCAAAGGTCTCAGCAACGTGAACAGACTGGAAATATCGTGGTTCTAAGAATATCGGTATTGTCTCAATTTCGTCTTTGTTTTTGCACGAGTATTTAATTCGTTTTAATTTCATTTTAAACTAGTTAGATGCAGTCAAACGATTTTTTAATGAACTCTACCAACGACGATTGCACGCATTTAACTTTCGCCATTCGATTCAATCACCTTACAGCACTTTGTAAAAACGTATAATTGTTTGCAATTATTTTATAGTTTATAAGCGAATTGATACGCAGACGGGCAGGGATCAATGGAACTGCCAAGCGATGGGATGCAACGGGGATAAACGCGATAGTATCCTCTCTAACGCGTTGGATCTACACCAGATTCGACCCAGTCTTAACTGAGGTCTAACCTGACTATCTAAGCCAGAGCCTAACAGGGGTCACGCACTCTGGGGCCGCTGACACCTGTCGCAAGCTCTAGAGAATCTGCCAGCCTGAATAACCGAACAATAGGATCGTGAGCTTGCACCTGCACACCTGGATCTAGATTAAACGTCGGTTAGCCAGCAAATTGGCCCATCAATATTCATTATCGCATGGTCTGGACGATGGTCAAAAATTCGATCTAAGCGCTCCAGTAGTTTCATCGAAACGATACTCTTTACGCAGTGTTTTAAACTAATTGCGAAATTTTGAGAATAAAGAAAGCTATAATACGAATATAGCGTAGAATACAGTAGGAATCCAGTAGCGGATGATTTTTATATTTCGGTGTACTCCAAATCATGAAATTCCTAGAGAAATATTTGTTCGTTAAATATACTTTGGTCAAAACGAAACTCCGATCTTATCGAAAAATGATATGACAAATAAAATAGAAAAATGGTAATCCAAATTCCACTAGTCTCCAGAAATTTAGCAACGACATTGTCGTATCAACAACGATACGAACGAGCCTGGTCTATGTTTGCTGGACAACGTACACACTAAGAGTATCCAAACGTTGACCGTGTTGAATAATTTCCGTCGAATCAATTCGCGTATCGAAACATCGATCGTTGTATCGTCGACCAAGCTTCGTTCCGCCATAAATTTCTCCGACGAGAAAATATAATAAATGAGAAAAGTGTGTGTACGGCTTCAACAGCGTCGATAAAGTTATCGAGTACGAAAATTAATAGGTGAAAATTATCAGCAAGATAAGTGAGAGATTTGTATCAATTCCAGTATCGATAAAGAAATTATTGATTTTGAAAATTTAATCAATTTTCTATGATATCGTTAATAGAATGTCGCTAGTATGGATTATTCAAGCGTGATTAAATGGTGCGAGAAACGATAAATACATTGTATAATTCCCGTTGGATTAAACCGTGCGATTCGATCGATCGTTAGTTTAAAATGTACATTGCTTAACATAGAAGAGCTATTGTGAAAGTTTCAACATATAGATATTAAAAGAAAAAACATGAAAGGCTGAAATCTGTATAGTGCTCGTGACTAATTAATTTAGACGGAAGCGACTTAACCGATGTGAATTGGTGAGTACAATCAATCCTGATTCTCAGTTGCAAACTGCATTAGATACATCCGCCCTAAATTTGATATAGGTTTCGCCCTACGATCACAAGGTACACCGCAAACGATCATTACCAACGACAGATCCTAATTAATGAACACATCCCAATCGAACGACCAAATAATCGAAACGCCCAGGACAGAGCACGTTAAACTTGTTTCAGATGAAATTGTGTGACACAAATCTCTTCTACGTGAATCTATTCCACTGCTGTCCCACGTCTCTCTTCCGAAGAATCAGTAAATTTTATTTATTATAATCGATCGTATACTTCGACTCTTTTGCTCGTATCGATGCGATGATAAACCAACGAAAAATCGATAGTAGCGTTACGAGAATTTAATAAACCGTATATTTCTGTAATGAACAAATCAAATAATTTATTTTTTACGTCAAAACTCGAAATTTCAAACAGAAGCGGCGATGAAACTCAGAGGAATTAACGGCAGAAAAGCACTAAAAATTTAATTAAACTTTCGGCAAAAATGAAACTGCTCGCGGAGATCAACCGAAACGAATCGCTTCCGATTACAAAGCATTGGTAAACGAATTTTTTTTGTGAACGACACGATCAATTAACGCAGCTGCAAATCCGATATGCGCATTTCGTACAACTAGCAGCATCACCGTTGGCTATGAATAAATACGCTCGCAAATACCGGTCCTTTAGCCGAGCAACTGCGGATAAACGATAAAATTACTCGATAAACCGTCAACATACAAGAAAGATATCGATGAGGCAGGAGAGGGCAAACCGATTACAATGAAACGATTTTTCGATGAGGCTATCCAGCGATGTTTACTCTAGAAAACAATCCATTGGTTTCGAGGCGAACACCTCTGTGAGCAGCGATCGCTTTCAATCGAAGAAATCGTATCGAAAACGCTGGTAACTTTCAAACACGACTCGGCCAAATATGAAAATTAAATCCTCAAGATATTTCTCAAAGTAACTTACTTCAAAAGTGAAATGCCGAATTTCACGTAGATTTAGAAACTTTTTATACAAACACGTGGACGCGTACCTGTTCAAGCTGTTTTATAACGTCTTTAATACCTAAGCTTAGGTATAAAAAATGCATTAACAACTTATGTCCTTTTATGCATAATTTTCTGATGAAAAGAAGCGTATAGGTACTTCAGTCATAAGTCTCAGTCGTAAAATGCCAGAAAGAATACTTTAAAAAATTAAAGGATCTAAAATGTATCTCCGGAGAATCGCAAACGAATCCCTATGAAATTAGCAGAAAGACAAACTAAATGTTGCTGTTCTCCAAAGTAAAACACGGTAAAGGCAAGAAAACGATACAATCTGTGCGAAAGTGTCCGGAAACATACGACTGCGCACTCCAAAGACACGCAATTTGCGAAACAACCCAATCTGGGAAATTTTTCTGGCTGCATAACGGTTGAATATTTTCAGACTGCTTCAATTTCCTGGCAAACAAAGGTGGAAAACATCAAAAGATGGAAAAACACGCAACTACTGTTTGCAACGAAACTGTTCCACTTGATGAATCGCGCATAAAGGAAACTAAACTGCAAAAGGTATTTCCACGTTTTGTGAATAAAGAATATTATATACATAAATTTGAATACATACATATAAGTCTGGAAAAAGCACATAAACGTATAGAAGCTGCGTATCCTCGAAACAATTTAACCATGGAATAACTTTATTAAAATGCTACGACGAAACTAAATTGTCCGGGTTATAACGCCGTAATACTACCAAAGAAACGTTGGGAATCGAATAAAGTTTGAAATTTTTAATTTGCAACTTATGAAACTACGAAAATTTACGTGCTATGTATCTTTTGCGAACAAAATTCCAAAGTAAAGGAAAAACCATGTAAAACAAACTTATAAGAAAATAGTATAATTAGTTGTAACTTTTTTAACAGTTATACGACCTATGTTCAGCAAAGAGATTATTGACAGACCATACTATTAACAACGAGGCCATTAGTGACCACGGAAAGCACGTAATTCGTGGTTGCATGTTTGCAAGCTTAACTGATATTCAATGACGTGAAATGGAGTGCAGTTATCCGAAATTCGAATCTTGTCCAAGCAGAAGGGAAAGGATAACGAGAAGCTTATCGAGAAAAGTGAGCAGCCGGTAGAATCGATATTATCGAAAAGAAAGCAACGAAGGATAAGTAACGTATAGATAGACTATAACAGCGCGTAGATTGCCGTCTAGCAAGCATCTAATACGAATAGGGCCTGCTGCAAACTTGAATTTATGCACGCGTTGCAGCGCATAAAGTTCCCTGTCCTTGCATACTCTCTGCACCATGACAAATTTCTCACCGTTCCAGCAATATTCCTGCTGACGGGTTAACGCCAAATATATTTTGAACGACGAAGGATCAATTTTCCTACGAGACATCAAGTCGATCCGAGTCTAATGCGGGACAGGATCAGGTCCGAGAAGAACGTCTGATGTCTCTGCACACTTTTACAAGTCACATGGTGCAAGTAACTCTTGCGTAACAAATAAACAAAATTCTACAAACGTTCGCGCGACAAAGGTCTATAACCTACGATTCGTTTAACAGTTTTCAGAGAGCAGTGTCTCTACAATCTTGACACGTTTTAAGTATGCTTGCATGCAAAAGCTAACCTTAGACAAAGTAGAGCAAAAACAAAGAATTTTTCAATCATAGGTCGATAGCGAGAGTTAAAGAGGGACATTTTACAACTTTTCTAGACCAACAGCCTCGCTTGTTACGTCGAAGCTTTGCAATACAATTCTATAAGGTTCGACATCGGTAACGTTGATCTGTTACATCAATCTTTAAAAAAAAGAAGAAAAAACTGAAGGTGATCGCATAAATCACTCGAAGACTCGTTTCCCTTTCAAAGGGGATTCCTCCAGCGTATTCAACACTCCTGAGACGAGGAAGATGATTACCATGACACGGTTGCATAAGAGAACGCCAAAAAGAGTATCGTTCTGCTCATCTTATCGCTTAAAGATGCTCTCGGTAAGCCACCGAGCGAATCGTTCACATAGTTTTCGTCTATTAGTGGTCCCTGACGAACGTTGTAACATGGGAAAGAGCAAAGTGGCAGCGACTAATCGCAGCCAAGCGTACAACGTTTATCTTTATATGGGATCGCAATTAACCGCGATAAAAAGAAGATGTTCAAGCGAAGGTAGATAAATTATGTCGACCGACGCTATCGGCTAAGTAAATGACTCGAAATATCCGCTGAGTCAAACGTAACCTTCCACCTCCATCGCGTGAAAGGATCGTGGACGTTGAGAAGCTGCATGTTTCCCGATCGCCTTGGGGGATGACCTTGGATGCGCATCGTTTTCAACGCGAGCCAGGTCAGACGTTCACTGGCCGAGAAAAGAAATAGAATCGTCCCCATCCGAGGCACCCTCATCTCTCTACCCTTTTCATCCGATTTTCTTCGATGAGCATTTTCGTCTCCAGCGTCCAGCTACCCTTATCCTCGAAAGAAATGCAAAGTCAGAAGGGTAGAAGAAAATTCAGAAGGGTCGCTCCGGCTTTTATCGTTTACGGAAACGAGCAGACGCCGATTTCCTTCGCTGTGATTTCTGAGAAAATTGATTCCTATTTCTTGGCTGCCTGACGAATGAATTTTAATTTTGAGGTTCGAGCAAAGGGGTTGGTATCAGATTTATTTTCATCGTTGGTCCTCCCGACATTTTATATCGTGTTACATTTACATGGAAAAGATTATATTAAGATGTCACAATGTCTAGATAAGTCTGCTATTAAACTTACTCGGCATATAATCGCCACTCATCGCGTATTTTTGTTCTAATACTTTCTTCCTGGAATTCTCCAGCTTCTAATTCCTGTAATATAGTATTATTAAATATCAAATGAAAAAACTGAATGATCTTACCAATATTTCTGCTTTCTTGATCTCTTGTTTCGTTTCTTTTTCTCTCGCTTTATATTCCAATCACACTATGTAAATGATTTCTTATTGAGAAATGATAGGTAGAAGAATTCAAAGAACACACGTTTCGACGTAAAAATGCAAAGAATAGATAGGATCTTTGGAATATACGTACGTGACTTTATTAGACACCGAAGGCAAACGCGATTCTTCGATAGATATATTTCAAAAAATCGTGATTCACTGGCATCCTATTATCAAGCTTTCTGCTTTCTTATCTTCTTCTAACACGAGCAAGAGACAGGTTCCCTCCGTCCAGGAACAAATAACTCTCGCAATGATCAAGAAGCAGATTTCCGTGTCATAATACATTCGCGCGTAATGCGCCTCGACAATGTATACGATACGAAATATGTGCCTATTGAATTATTATTTCTTAAAATAGGCTTGATCGTAGATGGAGGATCATTCTTCCTGGAAGATCGTTAAGAATCAAATTTCCCATTCTGACAATTACGATGTACAGGATGATTCGGTGTATCCTGTCACACTGGACATCTTTTTCTATCTTTGAAAAAGTACGATTTGCGTTTTTAAGATTAAGCAGCGCCTGAAATGCCACATTTCACGTTTATTAGACAAATATTTCTTGAATTACAAGGGAGTTGCAATAAAATTCGTCCTTTAAAAAGAGATTCAAGCACTTTGGACGCTGTAAGGCTACAATCGCACAAACGATCGAAGAACAGCAATAAAACTCTCTAGGAACAAACAGCAACAGAACGTAAAAGGAAGAATATAAACAAGCAAGAAAGGAGAAAAGGGATTTTGAAATCTCCATCTTTCGCTTAATCGGAACTCGGAACTCGGAACTCGGAACTCCTCGAACAGCTCCTCGCTCTCCGATCCCAGCCGAACTTCTTTGCCGCTCGACCCTTAAACCAATCGTACTCGCCAACTTCCGAATTCAGATTTCCTCGAATCTTAAATTCCATCTCCGTCTTATGAAAATTTCCAACGCGAAAAATCACGGCCAACCATCGAAAAAACTTCAGCCCTATTTTATCCGAAGAGAAAGATTCCCGAGGTGACAAGAAAGGGAACCCTTCCATCGTCGGATCCGAAGGAATGCCGGCATCGAAAATAGTGTACGATTCCCAGTCTGCAACCCTCGTCAGGCAAAGGATTGAACCTCCACCCTTATCCCCCTTAGCCTTGGCGCGATCTCCGCGTTTTACGACCAGCGATTTATCGGGTCGGCCCTCCCTGTCCTCTCTATCTCGCCGCCTTCCTGAAGCAGTCCATAAATTGCAGCGATGTGCCGGAAGAAAAGGAATGAAAAGGGGTTGAAAGGAAGAAAAGAGGACGCAGGATGAGCCCCGGTTGCTCGGCGAACGAGAGGAAGAACGGTGGAAAGTTGCACACCGCGAAGAAGCAGCAGCAACTTGAATAGAGGCCACACGGTATACCGATTCCTCGGCGTTCCTTCGCCGACCTACGGATCCAACGACCGAAATGCATCGAACGTATATGGCTGTTCATCCCTCTTCTGTCATTCGCACCGCGCAACTCGCGAGCAAACGACCGCGCGCACATTCATACGGTGCAACGCGTAAAGAACGGACTGTGAACGAGGTAACCAGAGAGCCAGCCGACTGTATGAGTACACCTCCGTTCATAAATATGGGAACGCTGCAACGAAATGAAAAGATGCGTCTGGGAAGTTTTTGAAAAATTAGCGAGAACTTGGAGAATCACTGCGGCGATTGGAACCTCCGAGAATTGGATCACGTACATTCGAAAGTTCTAAAGAACTGATATTTTCGACATTGTTATTGGATTATGCGTATGCATTTCTGACGAGTGTAAATATGCAAAGATACTTAATACATAAGGTAGCAAAAGTAAAAGATGTAACAAATAAAAGAAAAATTTTGCAAATTCCAAAATTTGACCGATTGCTCGCTTGCCTGGCAAGCTATGTCAAGTAGCTAAATTTTCTATAAGATCAGAACGACTCCGCAAACTTGAGAGGAAATGTTCAACTTCCACTTCGTTCCATCCGATCTACCCTACCGTGGCTATTCCCTACGGGTGTTGATAACGTATCCAACTCGAATATGTTTTACGTTTCGTTTAATTCGCGCTAGCAGTCTATTTATGAATGTACGAGGATGGTGTCTCGGTTTAACGGGATGAAGAACAAATCACGAAACCGGACGATTGCTATTTCGCGATTTTTCGCGTTGTTGTTTATTGAAAACACGCGCAAACATTCTCTTTCCATCCCTTTCGCTCTTTTTAATCGGGTGAATTGTTTACGTGGTGCATCGGATGTTGCCGAATGTTACGAAAGATCGATGTACAAAAATTGAATCCAAGCATTGTTGGGTAAATATTTGTTGGATTTTATACATTTATGAATACCGACTGGATTAATACGGATAAACAAGGAACGAAGACGAAGAAAAGGCTGGATACGATAAAATTAATGAACGGATATGCGGGACGGCTATTGTTGGTATTCAGTGGGAATCGTGTATTATTAATTAATTCAAGAAAATAAATTAACATTCCATACGAGTATCTATCATTGATCGATGTTGTGTTGATATCTGAATGAACGTTTGCCAGGAAATTGTGTAGTAGACTTCTTCGAGGACAAAAGTATTACTAAAATTTGCAATAAATATTTGCAAACGTAGACCAACAATGATAGCTGTCCGTTAAAAATCATCGTCGATCGATGAACAAATTACTATCTACCAAAACGCATGAAATTAAAAATCGAAGAAGCTGGAAATACAACTTTGCGGGTTCTCGTAGCTCGTGTTGCTTGAATTACGCAAATTGCGCAAATTACGCCGGTCGAATACGAAAAGACGCAATTTTTCACGAAGATAACCGCGGCCACGAAACCTTGGCCAGAATGCGGCGGTCTCATTAAACGTTTGCCCATTACTTTTTCACGATTCGACTTGAAATACGATAAGTATTAAAGCTTACGGTAGCTGTGTCTATAGAACGATGCGAATTCGTTCGAGCGCTACTCGAAACTCGTCACTTTTTCTTCGCCGTAGAGAAATACCGATGAAATAATCGCGAACCGGAATTAATATCCGTCGATTGAAAGCAACCCTGCCGTGGCCTCTTAAATTCATCGTTCAAGAATCATGGGAGTTGTTGTAATAAATATTCATAAGAGTCCCGAGAGCACGCGTTTACTTGCCCGCAGGGAAATACGAAGTTCGATGAAAAGGAAGACCAACCGAACCGGTTACGCTCTTTCATAAGCCGAGATGCGACGTGAAATGAACGAACGAAAATTCGAGGTGACTTCAGATTTGAAACACTGCGGAGATACTTCATCAACGATGTAATAAGTGATCTATTTCACTGGGCTGTAATTAGATTTCATTCATAGAGCGAACTTTGGAAACTTGGTTTGAGAGTTTTAACGAGGATTTGAGATGAACAATTTAAAGGCAGTTTACATTGGTGGATATTAGTGGTGCACGCCATATGGCCATTTTTAATTTGATACGAATACCTTCGAGATAAGATAAAACGTGAATATTTTATTGCCTCTAAGCGCTCATTTTTTACGTTGGTAAAACAAATAAAATTTGGGGGCCAAACTTATGAAATGAAATTTTAAACTTTGCTGCATAATTTATTGCCCCCTGCTGTTCTTGAGAAGATTCCAGTTTGCAAGAGTATAAAATTTCAAATATTTTATATCTCTCGTGTCACCGGCATATTCATCGGCCCTCAAAATGAAGGTGAATACGAGTTTTAATGGCTCGCGAATTAAAAACGGGTTCTATAAAAAAGATATACGATCAGTGAAACATTCGGTTTAGAAAGAATTAAGTGAAAGTATGTTTTGCAAAAGATAATTTGAAATATCGTTATCGACGTAAGTAAATATCGTTATGAGTAGAACATCCTTCTCTCGAATATTCTTCGTTACGATCTAAAGCGATAAAAATCCGTCAAACGATTCGCGACATTGTCTAAAACGTGTCAAACGCGATTAACGCTATACACCGAACACGCAAGCGTACGTACGCGTAACCTGGCAGCAAAGTCTTCCGGAAATAGGTCGTTCGCCGCAAGAGGAACCGCCGAAAATAATCTCATCGTCTCTGGAACAGCTTCGCGGAGCTGGGAATCGTGACAACGCGATTCGTCTTCCGTAGCGATATTGCCATGAGATTTTTCTGCACACGCGTCCTCCTCGTTTCGACGAGACCCGCTCAATATCCAGCAGGATATCAGATCCCGCGTCCAGGAACGCTTTATCATCGGAATAAGCGTAGCGAGCGGGTAAACTCGAGCGGATAACGCGTATCGTCTTCGAGAAAATACAACGAGCCTGATCGACTGGTGAGCGAGTGACTACCGGAAGGGACGCGGAACGAGGGTGAAACTGCCGGAAGAAAAGGGAGAAAAGTACGGTAGATATGTGCGGTATGGGAGACTTTATTTCCGTCTCGGAATCGTTCCATTTTATTTCGTCCCTTGACTTTCTCTATTACGCCTCGACAGTCGCCTCGAATACATATATCGCAGAACGAGCAAAGTTAATTTCAACGCTTATTCGCGGCCTTCTTATTGCGTCCGTTATATATGGTACAGTGCGTGGTCCGCATATCTCCCGCCGGACTTTCATATCGGCAATTCCGATAACGAAATATTCTGTTCTGCGATTTAAACTTCTAACATATGTCACCTTGGAATTGCAAAATATCCTGCAGATTCTAAGCTCGTTTTTATTCAAAGATATCTTGGAATACGTGTACTTGTACATTTACCTTTGTATTTTTCTCCTGGGCTGATTACTATTTCTCCCTTCTTTCTATCATCTTCCTTATTGTTCTCTTCAGCTGCTACTCCCTACTAGAATTCGTTTTTATATACTCGTACTATCTCTTTATTCCCGAGAATCCTTCCTTTTCATATCTATACACTGCATCCTCTCTTTTTCCCTACTTCTTTTTTACGCGGTTGCGCTATTTTGCTATTGCCGTGCACCTATCGTTGGTTTCCTGCGTTACTGCTCACTGCCATTGCTAGAATACACCTTACGCCTTTCTTGGCGTATTTCCGCTTCTGTTTATTCTTTGTAAATTTTTTTCCTTTTTTACCTTCTTTTATCATATCGAACTGCGTTAATAAACAGTAACGCCTCCGTAATAGATGCAAGAGTAATAAATTACTTTCCATCACTAGTTCAGAGTTCATGACAAACACCTAGTTGTTGATAACAAGAAGAAACTCAGAAATGTTCGCGATAGTCAGAGTTATTAGGAATGATTTTGGAGAAAGTGACCCCAGTTGCAACCACCGACTAACCACAGGGTGGACGCGCCGTCCGTGGCAAGTATTCACCAGAGGATAGTTGATAACCGCAGGATATACGTTCGGATAGTCGAGTTCCTCTAATGAATCGACTAAGAACTCGTCGATTAAATTATATTTGCCTTCAGTGTATTAAAACTTTGGTCTATACGGTGGTTTCACATTTTACAGGGTATAAAAAAATTGGATTTCATCAAGCTTGCTGATAATTAATCTGGGCACGTTCTCGAGCATTTTTCCAGCGCGAGGAGCTGGCGGGGTTAATTAAAACGCGACTCGTAGCTTCCACGTTGTCGCTGCCAATTTACAGAAACCAACTGCCGTGAAACGAGTCGATCCTGTCCTCTATATCCTTTGTCTCCGTTGAGATTTTGATTTCAGATTTTTAGACTTAATCGCCATACATACGAGAGAAGATACGAAATAACGACAAAATATGACTCTTAAAAAATAAATTCAGCTATGAAAAATAGTTTTCCAAAGTACGAAGAAATGAAACGTATCGACGATTAGATATCAGTCAGAAGAATTAAAGGTCTGCGTTTGTCAATGAAGAACTTGAGAAAACGAAACGAGTACTCGATATGAGAAAAATGTCGTAAGATGCACGTACGTAATTTTTATAGCGTGTTTCCCTAACTTTATTACGCTATTTAATTTTTACAACAATTTCAATATGCTCCGTCTCGCAGTATTTCTATCCTTACAAAATGAAACTATTACGTATTCCATGCTTACGAAAGTAAAATATGGAAAATGTAACGATTACGAAAATTGAAACGTTGCAAGCGGATAGCAATCGCCACTTTTCAAATTTTAATACTTGCAAATCCATTAAAGCCAACAATAAAGGAAAATTTAATGACGCGATTCCATCCAGACGTCATTAGAATTCTCATGCTTTGGAACGTCGGAGAAATGCAATCCTTAATGCGCCAAAGAGATCGAAATAGATAAAGCATGGGAATGGAGGAAGAGGTATTAAGCGATTTCGCGATGCTGAACGCATTTGACCAACGCAATGCTTGTTCGACGTAGGATTTGCTCTGAAACATTAACACAGTCCGATTAAATCGGCCAATGCACTGTACAGGCGAATGCTGCGCTGGTTATGTGAACTTGAAATTTGCATAACACCAGATAGTTCACTTACTTGATACGATTAACCGACCTGGATACAGAGATCATCTTTCTCCCTGAAACTCTTGTTGAGGTTATTCGATGTGTAAACAGAGAAAACTCGTGGATAAATTGTAAGGCAGAAAATATATTTAAATAGAAGTGTAATTATAAGTAAGAATACAATTTGAGCTGGTTCAGATCCGCACGCTAGTTGTGTTACCCAATAACTGAAAATCCCGAAGCCAGCGTCGCCTGTCTACTGTTTATGGTCTGACTTCGTCGCAGTCTTTTGTCTACACGCTGTCGATGGCATCAGTGCTTGAGAAAACTAAAAAGACCAGATGTAGAGTTTTCTTAGAAGTGGTGACCATTTCAACGACTCTGTTTTCATATCTTAAGCTGGAATTATTTATAATTAGAAATAAAGGTCGCGTCGCTGATGACGATAAACTAGAACTATTATTGTGAATTATAGCCATAATTATAGTTATAAATAGTTCGTCGTTATCGCTAACGTGACCTAACACTAGCGTAATCTATATAATTTGAAAAAACAAACTTTCTGGACAACGCGACGCGCCTCTCTGAATATTAAAAAAATTCCTCCGCTTATTTTAAAAATAAACGATTATAATCGGACTTTCATGCGTATACGGTTCAAATGTGAAAGATTAGTGTAACTTTATCGGAGCTACGAGAGAACCTGCTACGAGTTATGCGCATTCTTTATCAAGCTCGCGTGATTTACTGGAAGCGCCGGTTCACCAGCGTAATTTGTAAGTGTATGCGAATTAATGGCGCGAATGCCATTTTACGAGCCGCTCTATTTACGGCTACGTTGCACTTAATGCTCTGGAAACGATGACTTAGGTGTCATTAAACGCCATTGGCATGCAACAAGTGAATATGTTAGGATTCGCGTGTATTACAATTCCTTTCTGAAGATTTTTTCCCTCCTTTTAATAGTCGTTCGAGGAACCTACACTAAAATCTCGATTAATACGCCTTTTCCTTTACGACGTCTCGGGTGTGCCATAAATTAACCTTTCTGCGTTCAAGTCGTACATAATCTACATTTCGGTTTTATTATTACCGCTGTTAATGCAATGTTTGCTTGGAACATTCGGATCTCTTTTCTTGAACTGTTTGTTTTTCACGTCTCGTTCAGATTTCAATTTTACGTATTCTTGCAGACAATTTCTTTATTTATGGTATGGTATTATCCTAAATGGTAAATAGCGGTAGGATAGAACAAACAGAGTCAACGATTCTGGAATAAATGATACCGTATAAAACGCTCAACACGTGCAAAATAAAAGTCACTCGAGCTTGATAAATGCGACTGCTACAATTATATTTACGAATCGTCGAAAAATCTCCGATACGATCCAAGATACGTTCGTGTAAAATCTCACAAAAATTAAAACTCTCCTTCGAAATTCACCGTGCTATTTCAAACAACAGAGTGAGCAACGAAACGCGCCCAAATATTGCAGCAACTCCAAACTACACCCTATAGTTACTCGTAGCTTCTTTCGCGAGACAAGTGGCTGTTCGAAAATTTCGATGCTCCAAAGCAAGAGGAATGCTATAGAAGTGTACGGCGCGGAAAGGGAAGAGGGTGTACCCTTTGCACTGAGGATTAAAAAACGGTAAGTATGTGCGAACGCGACGCGCGTCAAGGGGTTTTCTCCGTCAGAAGCTGGCCAAAAGAGAAGACGCATAGAAGACTCTGGCAGAAGGATTGCAGAAAGGAAGGGCAGAAAGCGTGGTTACGAATTCACAATGGCATTGTGTAACTGTTCCACTCCTCACCCCTGGCTGCACGATTTTCTCCTACGGTCACCCTCCTTTGCCGCTACACTCTCTTTTTCTCTCGTTTTAAGTCCTGCGACTCGCTCATTTTCTCTTTGTATACGTATATATATATATATATATTGCACCCTTTCTTCCCCTCTTTCCTCCTCTATCCAGTTTCATCCACTTCACGGTACTTGCCGTGAACGCCATTAATGGTTTCCGTTTCCGGTGTCTCAATCTCGCATTCTCCGCGCTTTGCCTCCAAGCCGCACGCCTATTTCTATCTACCTCTGTACTCAGACCGTTCGTACTTTTCTACCTTTCTCTCTCTCTCTCTCTCTCTCTCTCCCTATTTGTCCCTTTCTCTTCTTTTATTTTTCAACGAAACAAACGAAGAACGTACCCCGACTTTGACAGCCAATCGTCGCGAGGACGCGCCTACGTGTATCGTGTGTGGGTGCACGTTAGAAGAGTGCAGCAGCGAGTAGACCAGACTAAACGAATACGCCAGGTTTATAAGGGTGAATACAAGAAATGGTGTTTCGTAAGCAGGCCATCGGAAATTTCTTGTATCCATGAGGACGGTAATCCCATTGGTAATCTTGCAAGAGAAAATTCAGAAGGTTACGAAGCTTTGTATACAAATTGTGCAATTTATTCGTAATGCACCTGCTAGTTTTTATCAGTGTGACAGGACAATATGATTTTTAACGCGTGGAATCGCTCCAAAATTGTCTTCCTTATGTGACAAATTACGAATAAACTGCAAAGCAACTGAATCCGTAAAATTACAACACAAAACCTCACTGTTGAGCAATTTCATCGTGTAGAATTAAAAGACGATCGTCGATCGAACGAAGCGGCGCTAGAAATTCCATCGATATTTCTCTTCAACGCATCAATGTGAATGCGACCGGGAAACAGAATTATTTTTTCAAGACTATCAATTATTTGTCCTCGATATCGGTACATTCGACCCGAATATTTCACATGAAAGTGTTTACGAACAGTGGAACGATTTCTATGGCGATTGTTCGCAAACTCATTAATCGAGGGCGTGAGGAGAGGGGGTGTCTTGATAGCTTTAAACGATTCGATCATGGATTCCTTCTTCGTGTTGGCAATCGGCCAACGCGTTTTCAAGAAAGTATCTGAAAAGCCGGCCGGGTATTTGAATCACATCGTCACGTTCTACCTTGTCGATCGGTGACATCGGTAATAGAAAGGATCGATTTGAGTTAATGGATTTATAGTTGGACTGAGAATTTCATTTGACTTTCCAGGCGATTTCTTTCATCTTGTTAAATCTGGCTACATTTGATGATGATAGAAAATCCATCCTAAAGTACGTTCTTTTAATAAAAATTAATTTACAAATATTGAAAAGATAAATTCTCTGGAAGATATTTAATAGATGTTCGTTTATCTTTCTCTCTTCGGTGTGATTAATGTTTTTATAGATACGATTAAAACACATTTAAGAGAGGCAAGAGAGAGAGAGAGAGAGAGGAAATTATAATACTAATGAGATTTCTTCCGAGTAATCGATGATCTCATACTGAATTGCAGGATTTTCCAAAGAATAAATCACGAACCGCGCTTGCTTCTATAAATATATATTTGGTATGGCAAAACACGTATAACGAAAGGGGTACAACTAGGATATTCTACTTTTCAATAGCTTGTATCAAATGCTGACAAATAACTTTCCCAGAACATTTATTTCTATACCGCGAAACTTTACGCGAATTTTGGCCAAGTTTGTTCAAGTCGCCATGATGTTTGATCCATATTCTCAATGTCTCTAAACTCGAAAAAAAAGATCGAAACCATCGTCCGTATGACTCCTTGCATTCGCAAAATTCGGCGGCTGATTCTCATTCGGTAGACCCTTTGGTCTCTGTTCCTAAATGGAGATCCTTTGTCAAAGAATCCTCGCCTATAAATTTCTCCGAGAAGCATCGCATAAATTGGTACGAAGTAATGGACATCGAGTCTATCGAATCAACCCTTTGAGAGGGTTCCGTGAAAAAAAGCGGATGAGTGGCAAAGAAAGGAGAGGAAAGGGACAGGGGGAAAAAAGGCAGATCCGACTAACTAAATCTTTGATAGCTCGGCTCGATGGTGTTTCCACGCCAGCGATTCTTCCAACGATCGTTCCCATTTCGGCGGAGTCGTAAAGTCGGATTCGAAATTCAGCGACGTGACCCGCACCAGCCAGCGGCATAAATTCTTCGTCGTCTAGGGCTTCACCCGGTGGAAGTCGCGTGATCGTTAAACCATCGAAATCCCCCTCGATTTATTATCCCCGCTCTCATCGTCGATGGCATAAACTCCCATCCCATTTCTCCTCCGCAACGATCAGGATTAATTTTTCGAGATCGTGGCCCGTACCGCGTCGTGTCGAGCTTCTATCCGACCGAACGTGCCAAAACTTGTTGAATTCTTGACCAGAAGACGATTATCGGATATCTGACGTGATATGATACGCCGTAGAATTTTTATCGTACGATTGAGTTTAATGCGTGCATAAAGTTCGTTTTTATGCCGGAGAAATACACATGTGTGCCTATTTCCGAACGTCGAAATACGATAAGAAGATACAGCAAAGGATGTATTATGATAAGGAATAAATTGCACTTTTACGTGGAAACAACGAGCGAACAGAATATCGAATAAACGAATGGCTTTTATATCGCTAAAAGCCAATCTCCACAACTTTTGCAGCCAACTTTTTCAGAAACTGCATTTTAACAAAATTTAGCCTGCTTATTAAAAAGCTTTCAGCAACATTAAATTTTTGTAATGCGAACTTTGATTTCGTACCCGTTCTGCTCACACCAAAGTTTATTAAGCCGTCAAGTAATGCTTTCAGCGACTATGTTTCGTTTTGGCGCATGTATAGATGTACGTGTAGGCGCGAAATTTAAATTACCCTTAGCGAAATATTGCTCGTAATTGGTGCTTCGTTTACATTTTTTGATCGACAGTACCACCCATATACGTATATCTCGATATTTCGATGGAAAAAACGATTCTAGTAGAAACTGCACGTTTGTTTCCCAATTATAAACCAACCCGACGAAGAGATACGCTTTTACGATTAATTAAAAATTGAAACAATGGCTGATAAAAACGAAGAGAAATATTTCACTTGTATTTCCGCAGAAATTAACTACGGCAGAAAAATTCTTCAGGCTTTCCATTTATTCTCTGCCTAGCTTCATTTGCCTGGCAATTACCTCGAAAACTTGTAATTATCCTCGTCAGTTCCGCGATGGCTTTGGATTTAGGGGATGCACTTCGAATTTAACGATCGTCGACAGCGCAGAACTTTATCGCTTCGCAACTCGGGCACGGTTTTCAATCTTTTCTCTCTTCTTTCTACCTTTTTTTACGCGATGTAACCTCGAAGCGGCAACAACGACGATTTTCACTTTTTCTACGTTGCAGTACACACGATATGTCACGTAATTACTTCCGTTTTAAAAGTGACACGAACTTCAAGCGATATTCCTAAATGTTTAAACTAACGTTCGATAAATTCCTTTTTAATCCCTTTACGACTAACCGAACAGGAGCATCGTCTTTTAAAAGGCTACTTTTCGCCACTGGACGTACTATACTTTTTTCGCCTTACGGGCAGAACGTGAATCGAACGATGAATCGATGTATTTAAAAAGCCGGATTTGTAAAAGCGGAAAACAACGGATTGTAGACAAGCGGAAAGTAACGGATTGTAGACAAGCGAAAAGAAGTAAGAGAACGCGTGCTTTGGTTTTCAAACAAAAATTGTTTCGTTCTCTTAATAAAAAAGTTCCATACCTTGCGATGCAATTGTTGCTTTACCAGACATCATACCGAAGAGAAGTATCGGAGAAGAGAACATAGTCAGCAAAATGAATTCTAATAGGAGTGTACGCACGAAACAGTAATTTTAATAATATCATAATAGACACAGAAAATAATAGAAAATAGACATAGAAAATAAAGAAGAAACACTGGATCGTTTCAAAAACATACTTTTTCTTTCCTTTACGTAACGTGAGCCATTCGCGACAAACGAGTCCTAAAAAGCGCCAACATTTAATAAGCACCCTGCTGCGTGACGACATGACAAAGGCCACGAAGCCAACTAGAAATTACCATGGAGGGGTAACGCTCTTTCGACTAACCTTTCGCCGTACAATTAGCACACGGAATAAAATGCAATTCGAGAATAATATCGAAGCTAATAACCGTTATTAACCGTCTAATGTTTCGTCTCCCTTCGTTTAAATGCATCTTATTGGTCTTAGTTAGACGTTAGGTATCTGGGAACAGCGCCGTTCTCAAACAGCCATTCGAGAGACCACGAACGGCTCTAGAGGATCGGCCAAATATCGTCCTACCCATACACTCGCAACGTATACCGATGGAATTCCGAGGAAGACCTTAAATCTCCCTTCGAACACAAAGCGTGGTTCATTCACGAGAATAAGAAGAGCAGGAGCTGACCCTCGACAGGGCCGCACTTACACACTCTATCAGCCTAATAACCTTGAAATTAAGTTTCTGCCGGTCGCACGGCGATCCTTGCGGATCGGTTACGCTCTCGTTCTAACAACCAAACTTTCCGTGCTTCCGCCAAGAGGTAATAGATGTGAATTGAATAAGAAAGAAGGGAAATGATGTTCGAAATGGTTAATTTATCTGGAGGAGAAAATTCTTTTTAGATGAGAAGAACGATAATTCGAAGAACTACGTGCACGTTCTCGATTATCGATCCCCGATGTTGAATGAAATTACAAACTTGAAATATCGTGATTCCTTGAAGATTTAAACAAGACGGAATAGCGTTAACGTTTTTAAATTAGAGCGATTCATTTTTAATTATCTGCCGATTGTGACGAATAATAAGGATGAAGCACAACGTAATATCAGTTTAATCTATCACGCCAATTCAATCAATTTAATCAATTTAATATATCAGACCAAGATCCGTATCAATATCGATAAATAAACAGTAAATTCCATCAAACGTCGGTGTCTTAAGCTGATCCTATTAGATATTCTCTTCCGTTGATCTGAACTTTCCATTATATCTGACTCGTTCGAGCGGAATTTCAAACTCTTCTTGAAATCCATTTTTCATTTATATTCAACGACATGATTCGTGGTAGTATGCGGTGAAAGAAGAGGCTATAAATCAATTGTTAGAGCTCCATCCGTTAAAAATAAACTCTATACTTGACATGGAGCGTCTTCTTCTCGAAGCGAATAAAAGATCTTAAGCCAATTCCGAAAAACTCGTCACCAAAGGAATCAAGATGGTCGTAACTCGGGGATCGACCAGATCGTATATATCCGACCCAAAGAAGTTTCTAGTTATTCTATCTACACGTTCCTTTCGTTGCTTCGTGTTCATTCTGGATTCTCGACCAGTTTACGTTCAATGTCTACTCGTTTAGAATTTCGAGAATTTCCACCAAGCAGTTCCTTGATTAACTAGCGTACACTAGCGAAGCAAATCGTGTTCGAAGAATTTGTTTCATACTAATCCGTAAGCCTTACTCACAACAAACTTTCGCTCTTTATCATCAATGTATCGTTGTATGGACAATCGTACGTTGGTCGATAGTAGAATCGCTCCGTAGATATACAAAGAAAAAGAAAAGAAAAATGGCATGTACGACAAATATATATGATAAGAGAAATACACAACAAAGTACGAGTAATAAAAGTAAAGTAAAACCCGATGAAAGAATATTTTAGAAGGCGCGTGTTGATCGACTAAATAAATAAAATGATAAATGAACGTCGTTGCCGTTGCTGAACAATATCGAGACTGTAAAAGAAAGCCATAAGTAGAACGACATAGTTCGACATAAATTATTATGGATAGTAATCTTTGCAAGTTAAATTCTTCACGATCGAAATTTGTCTTTCTCTGGAAAGAACCCGTTACATCTGATTACCTATAGGCAATAACCATCGAATGAAATTTCTACGCGTTGTAATTCACGTTCGAGTCGTTTGCCGAAACGATACTTCGATTTCCACGATTTCCACTCGAAAATCACATTTGCCATGGAACAAAGTATCGACTATAACACTTGCACGTTGCGCCAGTTGCGCTTAAGGATCGCGTAAAGGTAGAGAAAATCCGCGTTCTAAAGGCGTGCGTGACTTCATTATAGGTCGGAGTCGGTGGCGTCCCTTCGTTCCGCAGCCTTTAATCGACACGACCTCTCCTCCTGCTTACTGGCAACCCGCTTTTTCCCCTCGTCGAATCGCTCCGAGTGGCCTGTCAGCCGAGAATCTGCACGTCCATGGAGCAAATTATACGAGAAAATGCACGGTTTCGCCGAGCACGTAATCGGTTTGCCTGGTAAAGAATCAAAAGGTAAGTAGGCGGCCTTCGTAGGCCATCGACCAGCAGACCTTTCTCGGCCGTTCATTCGATGTCGCGTGAACTTACACGCTCTTTATCTCTCCTCCGATGCATATGAATGAAGTAACTTCGTGTGCAGGGCTCGGAAAAAATAATTGATACGAAGATTCCGGCAGAGTTTAGTAGAACGATATTTTTAACCGGCAACGGGAAACGATTAAGCTATAATTAAAGGCGCTGGCAGATCGTACATCGACGATCGATCGAAATGAGACTTCCATTTCGAACGAGCTATCTTTGTTACGTGTCACAGCGATCGTTGTTTGATTTGAAATTTCTTTACATCGATCTTCATCGTCGAGGTGACTACGAAACGATTCTATTAAAAACTTTGCTCCATAAGGCTCGTATTATCTCGGTGAAAGCTTTTAAAAAAAAATTCAAACGAGAAAATTCGGTCAAACAAGATGTTGGGAGATAAATGCGATAACGGTAAATTGAAACACGATATAAGATTGTGGGTATAAGATAGGTAGATATTTCGAGCTGTCCGTAGAGATACAAGACGATTAAGAAACTCGAGTTCACTGATGTATCGATAATTGGACACCGAGGCACCGATACTGGAAGTTTCAACAGCCACGTTCGTTAAACCTTTGTATTACTCACACTGTTTAGTACGTCTTCTAGTAAATACCACATACTCTTTATCGACGATTCGTAAAATATTGTAGAGAAAAAATTTACAATGAAAAAAGTTTGTACGATCCAATTACCACAAGTATTATACTTTTACGTTTCTCGTTTACTCGTGTTATTAAAGTTTCTCTTACCTGAATGATTAAATCTTCCTATTAATTCGGGTAATAGTCTACGCCATAATCATTCGCGTAATTTTATAAATTTTCGAAGAGTGAAAGTTTCTCGCGGAGAACAACACTCGTGTAATTGCAACCAGCTTTCCCAATAACTCTCGTGTCCTTGCGTCAACAACGCACGGAAAAGGATGAGATCCAACGGTAAGAAAATTGTCTGCAAGATTCTATATATCAAGACGACACAACAGTTTTGCTGTTCGATGTGACTTTTGAATTAACCTTTCATCCGTTCTTATATTATTAAATGTCAGAAGTTCATTCTAATGCCATATCGCGATAGTGGTTGACACCTTTGTACCAGGTATAGTCGAGCAAAGAATCACGAGCGATGCTGGGATGAAAAGTGCGCCGAATAAAATGTCATCGTCGTTCCAATTTATCGTCATTCGAATTCATCGTCATGTGAAAAGAAAAGACATTTTTCCGTATTTTCAGTTTTATTTTCGTCGACGCTTAAAGTAACGAGATGGAGTATTAAGCTAAAAGTACAGCACCTTTCTCTACGCTTGGTAGCAAGACGGAATTTAAAATAAAAAGATCAAAGAGTAACAAACGTCGTAACTTCGATAATAAACGAACAAATTGCATGAATAACGCAGAAAGCTGGCTGTCATCTCAGAAAATACTTTCCGTTATTAATAAACGTACAAACGCGAAACCTACTTCTTCATCCCGGGTGATGAACTAATAATTCAGAACGTTAATTTCCAACTGGTACGTTTGAAGAATGTTCGCGAGAATCGCAAAGTCATTAGCAAACTGCTAACTACATGGGGCGCATGGAAATGAACATGCTGAATATAGGTACCTGGTGTGTAGCTATACCTTAGTGCGCGTCTATGCCTCGGTTTTCGATAATGAACCGATGAACACCGGTTGTTACGATTTTTAAACGAACGAAAAATAAACAACACGCGAAACTACCTCGAATGCTGTTGCGATCAAAGTTAATAATTTATTTCCTGCGCGATCATTACTAATAATAAATGTTACGGAATATTTCCGGAATTTTACGGAATATAAACAGAAGGAATATCAAAAACCTCAGTGACCTGAAAAATGAAGGGAAAACGAGATTCTTGGTAAGACTCTAAGCCGCCAAGAATCATGTTCGGTGTTATGATAATCGTATTCGATGTTATAACTTCCAACACTCCATTTTACCACGGTATTGTACGCATATCGAAAATTGAATATTTGAAAAGGTGCAAGAATATTTCGATTTTTTGAACCCGACATGGTTGTATACTCCCTTAATATCCCGAAATGGAATTATCAAATATTCTAGAGAAATGGGGGGGAGGAGGATGGAGATCACCGGATGGGAACAGCAGAAAGCGATAACGACCGCTTAAAGTTGCACACTACGTCGAACGAGGCTCCTCGACATGGCTCAATTAACTTCGCTCGTGATTACGCTCACGAGTCAAAACTCGATCGAACTTGTCAGAACAAAATGACCATCGATCATCGTCACATTAGACAGGAAATATAGCGAGCAAGAGGGAACGAGAACGGGTAATATTAACGCGCAATATGACGTTCGTCACGTAACAATGGCTTCGTACAATGCACTGGCTACAAAGGGAACGCGCGACGATCGACGAACACGTTCATCTCTACGTTTCGATCGAGTGAAACTCGATAGTTACGTGTGACTGATCAATATTAACGTCCCTAATATCGAGTAAAATCTTCGCGCTTTAGAACTTCGAAATTCATAAAATTTCTTCCTTTGGAACTGTTGCTCCTTTTTGTAGTAGATACGGTGCTACGTAAACACATTTTCGCCATTATTTCTTTGATATCCCCAACAAACCATTGATCGTGCCTGGATATGTTTAATGAAATTGTTTTTATAAGGGACACATTGAACACCGGGGGATATCAGGACATGTTACGTGACGAATATTTTTGCACTTGATAATTACATTTTATAATTGAAATGGAATACAAAAAGACAATTTTCCAACAATACAGTGCCCCTATTCGTACAGCCGCCACTACGAAAAAGTGGTTTCAACATTTTCGAATGGTATCGTTACCATGCGTTATACTCGACATCGAGACCCGGTCAGGACCCGATCCTGAGAACTTGTCGGGAATTGTAGCGAGAAAAGTTTAGCACCAGGAGAAGCCACCTATAGAAAATATCGTTAAACTTGAAAAGAGAATAAAATTTGCGTGGGTGGGTATTCAAAACGAAACTCGATACAAGTTAAAATCGTGGAATCAAGAAAATTGTGCTTGTCACGATTTTTTCCTGTAATCTTCGGTTACAATACGAATGTAAAAATAGAGTAATAAAAAGACCCAATAAAGATTAAAATCAGCCCGAGTATTAGAGCGTTATCATGCAAAAATGTAAAGTTAATGCTACACCAGCTATCACGGACGATCTTCGTAATCGTTAGAATTGTCTTTCGTCAACGATCCTTCGATGACAAACGCTCGCGTTCTCGACCAGAACCCAGCAATCCGGTAGTCACGTATCGCGGTCATTATCTCCGAGAGAGAAAAAGCAAACGGAACTGCTGATAATAACGTTACATTATCTCCTAGCACAGAATGGAGCACGCGACCAAGCGATGTACATACAAAACGACGACGATACAAAATTTATACTTCCGGCAGCGTAAGAGGAAAGAGGAAGAGAAGCGGAAGAGGTGTCAGGAGAGCAGAGAGAGGAGTGAATTCACATTCCATCTACGTCCCTCGTTTCCTCTCTCTATCCGAACTCTGAAAGTTTTCCCGTTGTAACAGCTGCGACTCGGCAGAGAAGCGGTTTTAATTGGGTCCGCAGCTTTCGCACGTAGAAATCGTACCTTAAGGTACACGTCTGTAATTTCACGAATGGACCAACCAACCTTCGACCCTTGCGAGTCTGGAACTCCGCAGACAGCTATTTCGTTTCGTGCCAGTTTCATAATTAAAAATTGTTCGTCTACTTAGCTGCTACCGATCGTGACACCGCTTAAAGGATTATCGTGCGATAAGCGTATATAAGTAAATTGCGTATCATTCTCTTATATCTTTTTATAACGAATTTATGTACGTTCGCCCATTGCCTTTTTGTACATAGGTATTTAACAGAGTCTCAGTAACGTTTACAATTGTTTTTTAGTCAGAAGCTCCTCTTGTAGTAAGTCCTCTTGTGGTTTTTTCGATAAAAATAAAATGCTTTTTCTCTAATATAAATATGATTCTAATTGATAATTATATTATAGTTTCTCAATATTACGATGTACTGTTCCTATTCAAATTTGAAGTGCAATACTATTGTATCGTGACTATCGTCAAAGTACGTGGAAAGCGTTGGCACATGATGGAAGCGCAACGATATGAACCACGTACTTTCAAGAAGTGACAAGAAACTTCTTCCATTTCTGACAAAATGAGCTCGTTACTCGACGATCGAGACGAAGAGACACGAACGTTATCGCAACTTCCAACGAAAGGCAGTGGAACACGATCGAAATTCTAATGCAAAACCGGGTTGCGCGAACCAGGTTAATCGATCTTCGCCGTGTTTCTTACAAGTGCTGTTCGAAACGCACGCATACTTGCTCGACCGCGACGACAATAAATGTCAGCGCCTTTATATCACAATCGCGCCTCATTATACAGACGGAGCGTCGTTTTACCGCAGAAACCTACGTTCCAGTGGAATCGCAGCGTGGTACTCGAGCAAGATTATGTTTCTGGAAATGCTCGTTGCAACTTTCCCTGATATAAATCATCGCCCGTTGCACATATGTCCGCAGAACACCGCCAAGAACTTTCTAACGTTAATTATCCCTACCCTATTAACATTTGTACAGTCACAAATATCCCGTTACGCGAGTACCAACATCGAATGTAAATCTACCTGAAATTTACTCCAGATACGAGGGACCATAATATCTTCGACTCGATCTTCACGATTATTACGATTTTGTTCGCTGAAACTATCAACGCAATAAATATCACGCGTCGTATTAAAAACGATTTAATACGAGGAAAACGTATTAAAAACATGGCAATTAAAGCTTTACTTATGTTATGTCGAGTCATTTCGACGGATGCAGCGATTAATCTGGTCGTTTGAAAAAACAGCAGTCTAACAATCTCTTCTCCAAGTCTATTACGATAAACTTTAGATGACACAACCTCGATGACCGCTCGTGGCCTTCGATGACTCTCAATGACACGATCATCTTGATAACCTCTCATGATCTTCAAACAATGCAATCATCGAGATTCAATCGATGCAATCAACTTCCCGTGATATTTAAATAATAGTACGTGCGCGTTCACACGATTTCTCACCTTAATTTAATTATTATCGGATCGCTCGGAAAGTTTGATGCGACTTTTAAGGAATTTGATCGACATAAAAATTCATATCGAAAAGTTTCTCGCCGAAAAACCTGAGAGTTTGTGAAAGGATGGAATTTATTTCGCCCTGATAACAAATGTTATAGACATGTTACAAGTAGCCACTTTTTCGCATATCTTTTATATCGTGATTGATTAAACGTTCTTAATCTTATCAGAGGAGCGTTCTTTTTGAGATAAACGGTTCAGAACTTCGGGGAACGAAAAATTTGCCACGGATATAATCATTACGTACACAATTCAAAAAATCCGCGAAGTCTTAGAGATAAAAGCTACGATACTTTCCGCTGACTAGATATTCCGCGTATCGACCGTCTATTTTGCCATAAGCGCGCTTCAAAGCTAGATCGGATTCGTTACTTTCAATGTTCGAACGATCAAACCGCTGCCCTTATGGTAATCGGTCTAGCAGCTTCCTGTCCCGGATTTCGTATTTCGCTTATCGCCTTAATAGCAGCCACTTGTACCAACTGGCGACATACGTTCGAATTAAGAGCATCTATTAACCTGATTAATTACCATAATCGTATGGCACCGGATTGCATCGTATCAACGCGAAAGCTGAAACACGTTGGTACCATACATGGCTCGAGTCTCGGTTAAATAGAAACTCTGCTTCTCCGTGGAATGAGCCGCGCATTCAAAGAATTTGCGATTCTTCTCACGAGATAAAACAACACGACGAACTCGAAAACAAAGTGGGAGGCCAGACAATAATGGAGCAACGTGAGACGAAGGAAGAAAGGGAAAACGTTGATTATAACGTCAATCATAAACGTGACCCGCAACCCGCAACCTTCAGTGCGTATCTCGAATGTCGTTCCGTCTCACTCGATACTATCGACCGATGCTTCGCGAAACATCGCAAACTGGAATTTCCGATGTTTTCTCGCGTGTGCAAGGAGAAATCTAATTGTAGGGAAAAAGTCGAAAAAAGAAGACGATCGTGTCAGGAAAGGATCGAAGTATCCAGTGGAGACGAGAAGTGCGATCTATTTGCTCTTGTCGAGTGTGAAATATTACGACGGTGATTCGGTTATCGGGACGTGTGTTTGAACAATTTCGAGCACACCTATTAAACTCTTCCTATCTGTTACGAACTCGTGTAACTCAACGTCAAACGTCGTTCGAGTGGAAAACAATCGTGCGTCAAGTTAGAATAAACATATCGCCGCGCGTATTAAACCAATGCAAATTGACTTATCATGGAAATTTTCGAAAATGTGTAAATTTGGCAGCTTTGACAAATAGATGTGCTTAAAAACAACTCGCGTTATCTAAATTACGAATGTGCGTTGATATGTCGCTGATATTGTTATCAGTTTTATCATACTATTATTCTTGAGCCTCTTAGACTTTGATAACTGACTTCTTGTCGTGTAAAAACTTTCAATTTGACTACCGGGAGCAACAAAAATAACTGAATAAAATTGTTTCTCACAATCGACGAATGGAAACTAATAATGCAACTGACGTATTATTGAATCGAAAGAGTAAAAGAATAAGGTGATTAGATGTTGGATCTTTCGAAACAGACGACCCATAAACGAGATAGCTCACGTAGAAATAGCGACAACTCAAGGTGTTGGAATCAATCGCGAAACTGATCGCTTTGGAAACGGTTAACGCACGCCTTTTCGCAATGACAAAAGTTTAACGGACCGGAATTGAATTCGACCGAGGAAGCACCCTTCAAGAAGAACGATAGCGAGGGTAAAACGAAAAGTTAAAGAACGTCGAGACTCCGGCTGTCCGAAGAGAGAAAATTGGATTTCGCGTGTTAACAACAACCGGCACCAACAACAACCACGTCTGCACGGAACAAACCTCCGCCGTTCGATTATGCTCCTTGCGAGAACGATCTACGTTTCGTTGATTTCGCGCAATTCCACTGTGAACGTTAATTTGTGTTCAATGGTGCGCGAGATAAAGGAATTTTTTGACGATGTGTCTTTAAAGACATATTGCAGACACGTTACGATATACACTGTGCATTTTTTTATCGTAATTATTTCAATTTGCTCAAATATCTCTATTGGAAGTATTTTTAACGATTTTATTATTATCAAGCAAAAACCGAATATTTTTGATTAAAGCAATTTTCACGATGTTAGGTATGCTGCAAAATATAAAAATCTGGATTTTTAAGGGGAAGGAAAATTTTTAATCCAAACCAATACCAACTCGCGGTTAACATTAATAAAAATGACACGTAATAGAAAGAACAAGAAGTGCGTACTTACTTTTCGCAATTCCTAGCGATGTTCGCAAGGAAATACATAGTCGAGTATTCAAAGCACACATCCAATTATTTTCAGTGCCAGTCTCCAGAAGTTCCGGAAACGAAGAGTACGAGTTGTACCGACGTACAAAAAAAAAAGACAGAACGAAAAAGAAAAGAACGAGAGGGAGGAAAAAAAGGAAAGATAAGGGGAAAATATTACTTCTCTGAATTAGGGAAGAACTCGGTCTACTTCCATTAAATTACGAGGAGAATCGAAAAAGTTCCCCCGTTAAGAAGAGAATAAGCGTCGGTTTCGCTTAGCGTACGCGCCTCCAACTTCAAATTAATTACACGTCAATTAGGAATACGGCTGCAGAAAATCGAGGCTCGGTCATTAAAGCTAACTACTAAGTTCACCGTACAAAGTATGTTGCAACGCACAGCAACGAGCTAATTTTCACCAAACCACCCCCTTTCTGCGCCAACCATCTCTTCGCTTTGCTCCGCTCCGCTCGTCCGTCTGAATGCACCTACGGCAGCTCCTAGTTTTGAACCAATCGCTTCTTAAGAAAGTCGACGTTTCATCCGGTCACCGGCTTATTTAAGGCGGAATTTCCTATGTGCGTCCGCGTTAAAAGCAGTTTTAAACCCGAATCACACGATGCGACATCGCAGCGGGCATCCGACGTATGCGTCGAACGCATTTGTACTGTTACTGTTTCCGCGGTGGCGTAGTGTGATTCGGGCCTAAGGCCTGATGCGGACAAGGCGACTTTTGACGTTGCGATATCGCTACGATCGTACGTCTTTCTTCGTTTTCCCAGTTAGACAACGAAGACATACAATCGCAGCGAGATCTTTTAACGCGGACACGCGCATTGCATTCGACGCGCATAAGAAATCCCACCTTTACTCTGAATGCACACGAGCGACATTTTACCGTACGACACCGTTGCGCTGCCCGTTCGAAAAACAAAGAAACAAAGTTCTTCTGTCTCGGTAAAGAAGAATACGCGCATATGTATTTCTTTGTTTTCCCAATCTGGTGCCGCTTTGCAGCGATCTGCCTTTCGTCCGCATCGAGCCTTAATCGGTCGTGTAGCTTCTCTCTTCCTTAACGTAGTCCCTTTCGCCGATTCTTCCATTGAATCGTAATAGATCGAGCAATTATTCAGAGATGACAAACATAAGAGAAACAGGCCAAACGGAGAGCGTTTAAAGTGGTATCACTTTCTTAACAGATATTTGCTCCGCATCCGCATGGACTTTGCAAGTCCATTTTCTCGATACAGCATCCGCGGTCTGCGCTTCTTACGTTTATTAACGTATTCTTCCGAACTTTCGGCGTAAACATTTCGTCGATACCATTTGAATAGTTACATGTGGACTGGACTGATATAAACTCGTTCGCGGTAAAGGAAGGAAGAAAAGAAATAAAAGGAGAAACACGATTTCGTCGCAAATGTGATTTTCGTATGAAACGAGGCTAAATATTTAACATTCATGAAAGTTGTTTCCAACAGTGCAGATTCTAGACTTGAATGCTAAAATTTTGATAAATCTAGGTTAAAATTTCAAATTTCTCGGCTAGCTTCTAAAAGAAGAAGTATCGCAATTTGAAATTTGAGCCTGAGAACCGAAAGAAACTTCTCGACTCCAATAATGGTTCACGATTTTAATTCCTTTCAATCAAAGCGCAAAACGTCCATGAACGATGATTCTATGAAGATAAACTCGGTATTAATAGCTGCGACGTTAAAAGCAGAAGATTCATGCGATCGCAATCGAGGAGATAAACGACGTTATTCGAGTCCCCTGCCTCGCAATTAAAGTCGGTTGCGGGCAAACACATCGGTAATTATAATGGGATTCGATATGACCGCATACAGAACACGCGTCGCGAACAGAGAAGCGGTTGACCGATAATAAGGATATTGGTAACGGGAAGTGGACAATGATCATTAGAGAGCGAGAGAGCGTTGGGTGAAGAGGTATAGCGAAGTTCTACGTAACACAGGTCACCGACCTTTCGACCAAATCATTCTTTTTCTCGCCAGAAAGAACCGCAGAAAAATATTCAATTGCTCTTCAATCGCGAATGAGTTAAGTTTGGTTATGAACAAATCGTTGATACGATCCGTCATGAATTTTCGTGAATTTATACGTGACTGAAAGGATACGATCGTTTAACGAGTCCCTTTGATTCTATTTCGAGATTGTGACTATCCGTTAATTAATCAGTAACTTCTGTGCGTGTACTTTTGTATCGAAAGAATCGATCTCTGGATTTTCTATGTGTCGATCGTTCAACCAGAAGATAAAGTAGAGAGAATTATGGAAAGAAAAAGGATATATTAAGAGATTAATTCAGTATCGTGAAATGATAAAAAATTAACGATGCGGAAGTTTTGTTAAGCTTATACCATAAATTGTTTGTTAATTAGGATGAGGTTTAAAGCGGAAGGAATGTTTCATAAATGTAAACTTTGAAATGAAAACCAACAAAGATTCGTTTAATTAAAAGTAATAAAATTATTTCCCATGTTTCTACTGAGAAACTCAATAGATTTTTATCAATATCTGTCTAATCTGTCGCAGTGGACCTTCCGATCTAATGGATCGCTCTGTACACTGCGTAATGCGCGTAGAACCTGCTTCGAAATCAATTAAACATACCAAGAAGGAAACACCAAAGGCTGGAAGAGCAGTCGCTCGAAATCCCCAAGACAGCTCTAATAAGTACCTCGTCAAAGGTTTCTCTGCCTTGTTTGGATCTCTCTAGCATTACCATTGCAACCGTTAAATCCTCGTGAACCAGAGTACCTCTATTCCGTTTGGTTCAAGCAAACTTATATGGATACTTGTAGTTGGACAGATGCTGTTGCGAAGATCGTACAAACACACCAGGTCGAACTACACGGAACCTGACGTACGACATACTTACTCCAGTTCGTGGAATACGGCTCTTCTGCGTGAAATTTGCCATCTTTGCTAATGCCGTGATTACAACTTGGTTTTTACGTCGGCAAAAAATCGATTTAACCTCTACCAGAACTACCGACGATTAGACCATAAGAACGTAACTTGAGTCAAGGAAATCAAAATGGAAAGATCTACTTGTTTTTGACAAATTACATTTTTTAATAGACCCGTTACGTATAGAACGATTACGTTATCTCCCTTTCAAACAATAACTTTAAGGTTTCAATGTCCTTTAGCTTCAGGTTAGATGCGCGCGATAGTCTTAGATATATGGTTTCGACTCACGCGTGATTTCCACCGTAACAAATTTCCACCGCGGCTTGCAAAACGTACGCTATTTAACGTATAGAAAAGTTGGAAACCAGCCCCATAATCTCGATAAAACCTTTTCAGTGAGACGCTCGACCGCTTGTTAATAGCAGGAATTACGACTGTTCGAAATTCGTGTGTCTATGCAAATATTAACAGCATTGGTAACACCAAAGTGGTTTACCTCTTGTTTGTCCATAAATACGCAATTTATAACGAACGAACTGGTTACCTACGTTGAACTATTTCATTTTCTGTAAATTGAGTTTATAATAACGTTCCGTTAAGAGGATTAAGAAATATACACTTTAACAGAGGTACTCTTTGCGTTGATTTACGAGTTTCGACGAATACCATGGAAGTCTTGTATGAGTTCGATAACAGTTGAAACGACTCGGTACGCTTAAACAAAGATTCGCATGCAGCCAAGTTAAAGCACGTTGAAAACAGTATCTTTATAGACGATACGGTCGATAACCCACTTAGGGAAGCGTGACGCCGACACATGAAATAGGTTTGAATCATGCCACATAAAAAGTTGAGCAATATGCTCGTCATAGTGGTACTCCGCGTGCTTTCGTTATTGCTACTACTTGTAGCAATCTGACATGTAGTTTTATTTATCACGGTTTACTTTATTCCTTGGAGAAAATTTTAAGTACGAAAGAAATAATTGATTTTACTATTAAGCGTCTACGTTATTTCTTCATTCAGAACGTTCTTCGTTAGAATACGTAGCTCTGAACGATCATGAACATTGAACGATATCATTGAAAATCTTCTTATCTCGCATTTTACGATTAAATTATATTTCGTCGGATGTCTAGATAATAGCGGCAAAAAATTGGACATTCCTTCGATTTTGTAGGACCTGGGCGTGTCAAGAACTTGAGCACGACGCTTTAACAAAAATTATCCTGAAACGCGATATCGATTTCGTCTCAGCAGTAAAAAAGCGCGTCGTTAAAAAAATCTAAAAAACGCGAGCCTCGTCATGTATCGCGCGTGAGTTTCGTCGAGGCAGCGCGATATTGTTTAACGAGGCACGCGTGCATGCGACGAGACTATTATATTATCGACATCGAAAATCTCGATGATAAATCCCACGGGCCGGTCTTTATTCGCGAGCCTCGCAACCAAATTCATACACAGCCATCTCGCACCGAATGCGCCGCGGCTCTGTCGTTCGGTACAACTCGACGAAACGGCCGGTTACAATTACAAACGGAGTTCCAACGCGTGTAATCATGACATACGCACTTGCAAACACGCTCGTTACAACGCCGGTCGCACATGCACACATTGAAAGGGGAAACGACGCGAGTCAGACAATTTATTCCCCGCTATCTGAGCTAACGTTTACATTAACCAACGCGAAATCGTACGTCGAACGGTAACAATGCAGTGACCGACGTGCTGCTCATCATTTTATCGTTCCACAATCCGCCCGACAATCTGTCAGTCCGCGAACACGTTCTTTTCTGAATTTTTCAAGTCGTTTTCTGGGGCCATTTCGCCACAAGCGCAGATTGCGCTGCGATTACCGTCAAAGTCGATATTATTGCTACTCGAGAGGGAATCGCTGATTTTATTAGAGACTTTGGGAGATAATGGAAACAAGATGGACATTAAATTTGAAGGGAAGATAAAGAGACGGCAATTTCGAAGTTTCCAAAGAGTTAGATCGAACGATCGTACGATTAGAGAAATTGGGTAGATTAAATTATATTAAATTTGATGTTCTCTTGTTCCGTTGGGAAACGGCGCCTCTCGCAATTTGCACGAAAAGTAAATTCGAAAAACATTTAACGATAAGAAAATTATGCCTATTACGGGAGTCTCTTGCCATTGGACTAATCTTAATGATTATTATTATCTAGTAAGCCTGACAATTTCTGTGACAGTAAAGTTTCGATAAGAGGAACAAGCATCTTGCTTATTTCATGAAAATCATCGCCGTCAACACGGAATATGTTAATAGGAATACTACACACTCTGTAAGCAAGCTGCGGCGAGATTACGTGACTGGTTTTACTTTTATCCCGGTGGCTTTATTTCTTTCGTGCCGGAGATTGCGTTTATATGTGACCACAGTCGGTATTTACTTCTTTCCACGCACCCGTTTTACACACCAAGCCACGGAATGAATTTCAACGCGATGTGAAATTATCCGTGGCTTCACGCGACGTTTTACAGCAAATTTCTCACCGATAATTATTCCTTTCCCTTTTCTATGGATCCAGTTCTCCCCTAATGCAATTTTTACCCGCCGCGTATCGCGGTATATCTATGCTCGGGATACAAGATTATTACTGTGTCGGATGCAATAACGCGGAAGTACGCAATAACATCCATTGCGAGCCTAATGCAAATGAGTGCTACGCTTCCTTTCGCTGCGTCGTTTCAAACGTTTCGAACGTTTTGTTTCGCGATCACGCATTATTTTTATTATATGAATATTACAGCAGAAAAATATGACAAGCACGATTCTGTTGATTTTCTGACATTGATTTTATTTAACGTCCTTTCTGTATCTAAGAACCAATAGGTATTTTAATTCGAATATGTATAGTATATTTGGAACTAAATATACTCAATATGCGCTTTAAAATAATTCAGCTACCTTTTATCCGCAAGAACGACACTTGAGAAAACACCAGACAATCCTACGACATCCGAATAATATTAAAATCGATGTGAAAAAGGAAGAGACGTATACGAAGACGCGGTAACTTGGCAAAGCTCTCGGAAACCTTCGCTCGCGTTTCGAGCGATTCCCGTCTCAATTATTAAACCCATGGCCGGAGGCTGACGATCACAGAAATAATCCCCAGCGACGCAACGACGAAGAACGTGGGTGGTCGAACCTGCTGGTCTCTGACTTCTCGATTTCGTCTCGATCGTATTCGACAAGCACGCATTTCCATAAGCCGAGAAAGCTGTGCGGACGTGTGGATCACCCGCGACGCGACGTTTCTCCCTGGAGCACCCTGTCGCGTCGGTTTTCTCGGGAGCCGCAACGGAAATCCCGATCGAACTCAGAATCCCCGAGAGACGTTCTGTGGTCTCTCGATACACGGGTTATAGCCGGCGCAGCGATGTATGCGCTCGGAGCATCTTGAGCATCCTCATAGCGAACGCTTATATACCGCAAGCGTTATGTCGAGATGCTCACGGGCTCGATAGATTCAAACCGGCAAGAGAGGAAAAGGGAGAAAAAAGAAAGACAGGAGAAGAGAAAAATGTGGAAGAAAAGGAAAGAGAAAAGAAAAGAGAATAAAATAAGAAAAGAGGTGAGGAAGAAATAAGAGAAGGAAAGGAATGAAAGTAAGAGAAGAAAAGACCAGTTGTAAGCAGAAAGAGAGACGGTCGAATAGAAAAGAGGAGGAAGAAATCAAAAGAAGAAGGAAAAGAAAAGACGCCCAAGTGAAAGACAGAAAAAACCAACGAGGAGAAGAAGCCAGCAATTGGAAACGGAGAAAGAGACGACCAAGCGTGCGAGAGAAGAGACCGATGAAGAGAAGCGAACCGACCTGCCTGAGTCAACCGGTCTAACCACATGTTTGCCTGCAAGTCGCTATGCAACAGGATGGGGTTCGCTCAGAACCGTAAGCAACCTCCGTTAAGCCGCATTTACACCGAAGAACAAATCGATCGGCGCGACATTTCTCCGTGGAAAGCGACGTTTATCCTGTAGATCGATCGCGAGCGTCGCGGCCAGAAACCGCGGACAAAGAGAGACGCCGTGCGGCGCCGGTAGCTGTGTAGCTGTGTAAGCTGTGTAGCTGTTGTCTCGCATTTAGGTTAATTAATGGAAAGGGCTGCTAGAAACTCTGGAGTTGTTGGCTTTACGCTGCGATACACGTGGCGGTGGCAGTTACACCAGCATTCACGATGAATCGAGATAATCGAGATTGAAATTTTTCCAACGCTATCCGCTGCTACCATCTACGTTTCGTTCGACGCGCGCGCAAACATCCGGATAGCTATCGTGATATATCCGTAATTAGGATCTGTCGTTTGATCGATGCGCCCTATTAAACCAATTTAAATACAATGCCTGGGACGCTCAGCTTTGCTTGGTGTAGATACCTTTCTAACCAGATTGTCGTGGGTAGATCGAGTGGAGGGTGCGTTCGACGTTAAGTTCGATTATTCCTTCGGAGTTTAATTATTGGTTTAGACTGGTTGTTTCCTGGAGAAAAAATGAGAAGGTAGAATACAGGTTCGTTTTGTTATACTTGTTAACGGAAGACGCTCTGTGGTGGAACGTAAACGAGGCTGCTTGCTCCTTGAAAGAAAGTTACAAGTTTTGCTTGTTTAATTACGACGTTAGACTTTTTATCGTCGAAACTACCGACTCAGAGTTTTGTAGTATAATGTACACGTACACTGAAGTAAAAGTAGTAAAATTCATTTTACTGCCGTAATATTGCCAATATATACCTTGCCAATTGTTGACCAAACATGTTCGAACTCTGTTTTCTCTATCCCTTTAATAACACGATAATTAAACCACACTTTGTGAAAAAATAGCCAAATGTCCGAACGTTTTTCGACTCGAGCGTATATCCGGACGAAACAGCGCTAGATATCCGATATACGGAAAAATATACAGCCATTTTGGGATTCGATCGCGCGATAAAAAGGACTGTTCGATCAGGAGGTGTGGGGAAACAGCGAATTACAGCTATCCGACCCGAAGCGGCCCCAACGTGCATAACACGCGTGCGTACACGCGTACAACGGTATACCGGCCGGTCATTTAAAATTTAAATGTTCCGCATCCCGACGCACTTTATGTCGGTATCACCGATGCTCTTTCCCAAGCTGGACGATGCCCATATTTTACAAACCGCACACGAAAATCATTTCGCAGGAAAATCATGATATTCCTGTAAATGTCGTTGCGTAAAAATAGCCGATAGTTTTCGAGAGTACGTTTTCCGTTTGAAATGGTGCCGTGTTATTCAACAACGCGAACAAATTGTTTTATCGCGGTACGATTAGTTCCGCTACTGTTCGAATTCGAATTTTCCCCAGAATTTTGGAATTGAGAGTTATACAACAGCGAGATCTGCTTTTTTACTATTTTTCTACGGCTGTGGAATTTCGAATCTTTCGTGTTATCGTCTTTTTTCCGTAAACAATGGCTATAGATAGATCGTAGATAGCTCGAATTTACAACAGGCAGATCTGGATTGTATATTTTTGTAAAGATGTATAATTTTAAACGTTAACTGTAAATGTTAAGCTATATCGTAGAAGTACAGTATTTATTATATAATATCGAGTCGTTCGAGAAAGTCTGACTTGTCACAAGGTCGATGACGCTCAAATACATCGAAGCAGACGAAAATCAATAAGAATATGCAGGTACGTGAAATTCACATACAGGTTAAAACTACCTTTCTTTTATGAAAAAAATATTGGAATAAGATAGAATTTGATAGATTTTAAAAACGGTTATATTGTACAATGTATTGGACTGTATTATACGTTAGAGAAGGACGTGGTAAAATTTTATGGCATACTATTACTCTGAGTCATCTGTTTTTGATACATCAGATAATGGAGGTCTCGAATAATAGGAGCTGGGATAATCGGGGAACCATAAAGTTGCAGCCCAGTTAAGTTAGACCTCGGCGTGCTTAAAGCCATGAACATTTCCCAACAAGACTATGAAATAATATCGGGCGGTGGAGCTTCTCTATAGATTACATAAATTAATCCACTCGACCGAATCGAAATTACTCGCTTCTATTCGCTGCCTCTTCGACTCCTGTACAGAAACAAACTCTGAAAAGGGAGGAAGTCGAAGATACTAAAAGCTACTAACAGAAAAAAAGATTTATGGATAATTTAACCGCGTCTAAAATAACAATGCATTTAGGATTACATAAACAAATTCATTGGTCCAAATCGGAATTACTCGTTATCAACTATTTCCTGACTAACTATTTGCAATAATAAAAAACAAAAAAAAAAAAAAAGAAAAAAAGGAAAAGAAAGAAATCAGGAAAAATATTAAACCGTGCTGAAGCGAAATTGATCGATACATCTGATTGCGTCTAAAGATCACCTGAACTTGCTTTCCTCGGTCAATACTACGGAATTATGCAAACGAATAACATATATACACGGATTGAACCGGTCGTCAAGGTAAACCGGAACAAAATGAGGTCCAAGATAGAAGCAAGATTGCCACGACGAGAATCCTCAGCCGCGCTATCAGAACAAACTGCTACGAGCAGGTGGACACGTACCACGGTTAAGCTATATCGCGGGCGAAAATAGGGGGAAACGAGGTTGTTACACCTCGTACGAGGGAATCCGCTTTGAAATCTCGGCCGGTGTTCGTGGTACCCGGACGCGTCGCTTAGAATTTTCGGCACGAGCTGGAAAAAATCCAAAGACGGAAACGACGTACGCCATGAACGTACAAAAGGAGAGATCGGTCGTCTAGAACGACGAAGAAAGAAGAACAAGGAGAAAACGGGGAATGGAAGGGGAAGAAGGCTAACGGAGAGATTGAAATGCACGGAATAAATTTCAGGCACCGAACGCGAACGTTGCAAAGAGATTTAATTAAAGATGCATTGCGCTTCATTTCTGAAGTTGAATGGAGCCCGTCGTCAGCTCGAACCTGCCCTCCTCTCCTTGATTACATCCACCCATCGACCTCCGCATCGCGTTCACTTTTTACCGGGCCAAACAAACCGACCAAATTCGCACATCCCTGCTCAAACGTTAATTGAACTTTTCCTGGTGCCTCGTTTACCGCTAACCTCTCCGCGAAATTATTTTATCGTGTGTCATTACCTGTAATTACGAGATCAGGGAATTTTTCCTAGCCAAGATCGAGGAATATTTTGTCGGAGGGCATATTGCGTATACGAATGGTTATTGACGTAAATTTGTCCGTGGATGATTTATAGTTATGTACGAAATCTCATATTGCAGTTTAATATAGTCTTGACACATATGGAATTCGTACAAAATCTACAAATATTAACTGTACTGCGTGTAAACAGGACAAGTTGCTGGAGTTACTGCATGTACTTTTCAAGGGTTGAGAGCAAAATTACTCGATGTTTGTGTGACCCTTTCGTACAAATTTACCGAGCGACGTAACTTCTTGAAAATATCACAGGGATGATGAGAAAAGTAGGTTTAACTTTCGTCTGGTTAAAACGTATCTCTGGTTCAGAAGCAAGTGGATCCCTACGCGTCGTTAAGTAGACATTAATCTACAAATTCGAAGGGTGAATCCTTCAGCGGACTCTTGAACTTGCCATCTTTAAATTTAACAGCATTTAACTGCACTGATCTGATAACACGAATGAACGAACGAGCCGATAATAATCGCATATTCAAATGGAATAAAGATCGCGCGAAATAATCAAAGTTCAGCGGCGTTAAATAGAAATCGCATCGCGAATTAAGCTATCAGGCAATCCATCAACGAGCAATACGGTTTAAAAATACATACATAATTCGATAAACGTGGTTGAGCGCATCTATCATCGCGTTAAATGCGCCAGCTTTCAACGCGAATATTCGCGATTCTTTTAACCCCGCGAGCATCAGCCAAGTCCACTTGAATTAATTAAACGGTCGCACGAACCATTTCAGTGCACCAAAGGAAGAAAGCGCATGCTGCGGTGGGCGGAAATTATTCGATCGTGTTATTTTTTATCGCGAACCAAATATGTCCATCGTCGATATATTTTTTTATTTTGCGAAACGCATAACGAATGTTTGTTCTCCGCGTACGGCGCGCAACATGCAACGCGGTGAAAAAATATTTCGCCGAACCAGGAGGAATCGCTATCGTTGGTGCGGATCATACCACTCGGCGCTGTTCGATAAAATCATCGCCGAATTTAAATTGTATATTTATCGAAAATATACGTACGCACCGTCAATTAAAACAATCCGCGTATTGATAAAAACTCGACCCACTGTCTCAAAAGGACGAATTAAAATAAAAATACGGACTAGTTCGAACGATAAGGGAGAGATCGATGTGTTTACGCTATGTGTTTAATATATCCCGACATAAAAACTTTTAATACACCGGATCGGATTAGATATTACTCATAACTTACTCGTAACACGCTCATCCGCCAAAGAGATATTTATACGAATTCATAAAAAGCGTGTACACACTCTACATTGGATATTTCATATATTTTGTTGTTACACAAAGAATATAGATATATATATTATACAAAGGATTATAACCTGCCTCGTATAGATTTAAATCTATTTAAAATTATATTTTTTCCAAATGCTTCTACAAGATATTCAAAATTTTTGGGTAAAATTTCAACCTATTTACAATGCACTTGATCACACCGCTATCGAACAATTTTCGCTGCTTTATCTCTCGATTTGTAAATAAAAAAGCATCCTTTACAATATAGAAACAACGAAAAATCACGTTCGAGAGATTCGCATGCAGGACCCTTTGCGATTTGAATTTAAAATTCTCGTCTCTACCATGCAAAACATGGTGAAACGGACGTATGATTTCGCACAGTGCCCGTCCTATCGGCCACTCTGAAAAAGTTTCAGCTAAAAAGGGAAGATTTTGTATGCCGACGGGAAGCTTGATTTTCGATATTGCACGACACAGTGACTGGCTGGAAGCAACCGATAAACCCGGTAGGCAGATTTATTGCCGTCTAAATACGCTCAGCCGGATAAGAAATAAGTGCCGCAATAACGCACGTTACGTCTGCTCGCCATTAATGCGCCGGGAACGCCGGCAGCATTCCAAACGACTGCGGTCAACGAGTATCTGTTCTTTCTTGCCCCTCTGATATTGCGGTATACAGGTATTCCGTGTGTGCTTCGACGTTCCTAGGTCATGAACACGTTGCAAGAGCAAAGTGTTGGAAAGGAGATCTCCGTGCACGTGCTTAGAGTTCGTGATCGCTCTAGAAAATCTTGACGTTTCATTTTTTGGTTCGATAACACCCTAAGAGTAAACTAATATTCCCTGACTAACGTTATAACTCTTTCACGGTTTAATACAACGAGGAATGCGGAACATACGAATTAACCTGTCACTGGTAAAAGAGGAATTCACCAAACCCTAGATATTTTCACTTCTGTAGTAATTTAGAAAATTTAAGATCGATAACTGTTAATCAATGTGAATGTATATACAGGTTAACTAATTTTTAAGCAAACGATCAGCATAACCCATGATATTATCAATTTTTATTTCTCTTTATCGCTTGTATCTGACACGAATGCTGTTACTGCAAAAAATATAGTTTTATATTATCCGCGTGCAAACCGCTGCGTTTCGAACATTTATCTACGACTCCAACATATTAATCCGAATACACTTTCTGTAACCGATCTGTTTCAGCCCGAAAATATGTACGCCGATCCATTTCGTATCAGCTTTCGAAACTGCACACACAATACATGATTGTGGATGATTTACTGATCAAAGACCACAGATTTTATATTGGCGAAACACTTGTTGCTAAAATCACAAGCCTGAAAAACGTCGACCCGCGTTTGCGAGTACATGCGTCGATTTCAGATTTTGCAATTAAAAATGACGAATGCTAGCGGGAAATAAATATTACTTTGCCTTTATCGGTATGAAAAAAGACGAGACGATAACTACATCGACCGGAGATAAGAGAAAAAAATTATTTACACAACAATAAAAAATAATCACAACAAAGAATTAACACTCCCGACAATAATTTTTGTCTGATACGCTTGAAATTGAAAGTGAAACGTTGCGCGAATTTCGTATGTACACTGTATCGTGTGCGCAACACAACTATACGGTGTACGTAGTAATTATCCAAGTTACGCTTGTTATTTCTTGTGTATCTCGTGGTAAACAACGAGGACCATCAATCACAAACTATGAATTAATAATCGTCTAAATGGAGTGGAAGCAATCTGCGGCTTTCGCCTCGTTACGACTTTAATAAAATATAGAACGCACTAACGAATCAATCTTATCGCCACGTTATGTCTCATATCGTCCAATTACGTGTTTTTTCGCAGATAAGTCACCACAGTTGCGCTAGTCTATGCGCCATGATAACGATTAATAGGTACCAGACGATAAACAAAGTACAAGGTCACAAAGTAAGCATTTCCCTATGATATACGATACAAGTTCAGATTAGACGCGCGTATCCATACTTTAAAGTCGAAATCTTCGTTTAATGAAAGTCGCGTGTGAACTGATAAATCCTGCGATTTATCAAACGTTTACTCTGCCATATTAAGGCCAATTTGCAATTCTTTTCGGTCAATTTACAGCCCGAAATTGTTTTTTAACATCGTGTTGATGAAAGAAAATTTAAATATAATTAATATCCTTTCATCATTCCTTTCTTCAACTAGAACCTGCAATTTTATGTATGAAGTACGTACATTATACGAAGACTCGCGCTATAAAACACGCGGAATAAATGTAAGAAAGAAAGAAAGTGTAGAACACATGTAATTACCATGTCACACATATAATTACAATCTAGTTGCCTGCTGTGACACGAGAAGTATGACCGATTAACAGGCGATGTTCTCTAATTGTAGGATACATGAATCGAGCAAACTATAATATCGATAACAATATGTATACGTGCATGAAGGTCGTATACACGTATACGCACCGATACGAATTTCACGTGCACGTAATCGCAACTACGATCGGTACGTTACGTAGTAGGACATTCGTTCATAATTTTCCGTTGAAATGGAGCAGCCAAGTACTAGGAAACGTAATACCACGCTTGTGCCTTCTGGCACGAGTTACTATCTTTTACTGGATTAGCGTTTAATAATTGAATCGAACGTACCTAAAGTTTTATACGGGGGAACCTTACGGCAACTCATATTATTCGGGCTATACTTGCCGGTAGCAGCATTCTGTTATCCAAACATTCCATTATTCGAGCATTTCTTTATCCACGATACCCCCGATGGCCCCGACTCTTCCTCTCTGCTTTTGCTTTTTCAGCCAGAAACACATTATGCATGGTTGATCGTAATACGATGATAGTAAAATATAATGAAGCTTACGTGCATAATTTGGTATATAGGATTAACGTAATATTCGTGTTACGAAAAGACTGCACGTTAATTAAAGAGATGCTAAACGTGAAATAATCGAGAAATTTTAATGTAACGTAATACGTATTTAAAATATCGATACCTCGTAGATTCAAATATTTTCCGCTGATTCTTGTATTTCTATCGCAATAAAATTCCCAAATTTCTTATAGCTGATCCCAGCTTGAAATGATATTTGATGGGTGATTTCTGTGATTACCATTTATGAAAAAATGATTAAAAAGCACACTGATTAGCTCCAAATCAAAAGCAGGATTTTTTCTATCGATTGCGAATGAAACGTCGTTCTGGATTACCTTCGAATGTTTTCACCGACACCAAGTTCGTCGACAATGTTTATTTACCAACAACCGCTTCACCGATATAGCCTTTGTACGACAATTATTATGCCGATCGTCATACGTCATCGTTGATCGTGTAGCTTTATACAAATGTTTATTTCCGTGCATAGAAAAATAAAGAAATATAACGATTATCGGCGAAAGACGGAATCGGTAAAACGATCGTCGGTAATTCGAAGGTTAAAGGTAACCGCAGAATTCCGTCGTAAATACCAAAAATCATTTGATATCATGGTTACGAGCTATAAAACGGAGCAACGGGGAACATCTCGGAAGAGAAAGAAACAGCCGCGCAAACACGGGTTCGACAATTCGCAGACACGAAGGGAGCACACGCGTCTCGTACGTTTTCCGATCACGTTTGCGACTTGACGCGAAATGAATTCAAATCGTCGCGCAAATAACACGGGCGGACGCGCTGGAATAGCGTTATATCGATAGACGAGGAGGAGTCGATAGACAGCCGATGGTGGACGCGTCATAGAGCGGCTACGTAATCGCGATTACCTCGGGAGAAACGTAGTCGTTTTTAACCCCCCCCCCCTTATCCGAATCGCGTATTAGCAAGTCAGAAATCTCGAAACGTTTGGAACGCGAGAGCTCGTGGAAATTTTGCGAAACGAGAAGGATCGATCGAATGTATTTAAAATGCTAAGCGAATCTCTCTACGCGGATATCAATAGCGGAGTGCGAGGAGTGGCCACAACTCCGAATGCTCGTTACCGGAAACGAGAGGCCGTGTAATCACCGGCTGTTCGGACGATACCCCACCATCCTTTATTTCCAGATAGCCAGGGCAATGTTTTCGTTGGCGTTTCGCGACCAATTGGAATTTCCACAGCCGTTATCCACTTAATAATCACGAACAACGCCAATGACGCCACGCGCTCTTGCCGGGTCAGGGATCAAAGCGAAAGCCACTATAAATCGATTTTTCGCCAAACTACTTCCCACCGATATTTCAACGGTGAATTCAAAAGAATGCCGATGCATAATGCGGACAGGCGCGCGTCAAACCCTAAGTGCACGTTCGCTTATGTAGATGTAGGTCACGCGTAGCGTGTGCCTTCTTATCCGAGTGGTAACTGGGTTATTCGGTACTACGAACAACAGGGTAGTTCGTTCGCGGACTGCCGAAGCGGGTGGATTTTAATCGAACGAAACCGAGAACCGTGTTGCTCGTCCGGTTTCGGAGGAAACTTCAATTCAGTCGATTAAACCATAACCTTGGTTGAAGGATACCGTGTTGCGCGTCTCTCCGATACGCCACCATCGTGTTTCTATTTTCTTTTTCAATCGCGTCCTCTTTTTTCGACCACCTTCCCGCTACGTAAACAAATACTTGATCGAACCTTTGTACGTCCACTACTCGCGAGTGAATAAACAAGCTCCGTTACGATTACACATCGGCATGTACTTACACATGTACGCGTATAAACAGTACGTCGCATATACGCACGCATGTACAATGCACGTAGGCGAAGAGTTCATGACACTTTTCAAGGCGGGAATTTAAAGCGAAACACGTTTTCAACACGCGAGCTGGTAACGAGAAACGTCGCAACACGCGACAATAACGAGAATAATCGACTTACCTAGGAGTTAACCGGCCAGGGGGGAACGTCCTCGCGGCAATCTCGACGGCTACGCTTCCGCCGTCGCATCCACACACTTCTGCACACTGGACACACGCGAGCGGAAACGCAGTTGCCGAACGGGCACGACACGAATCAACGCACAACGGGGGGGATCTCGAGAACTCGATGGTTCGTCAGCGCGACACACGCGGCAAAATTCGAGGGAAGAAACGCGATGTCGAGACTCTCGACTGACTTGAAATTCCGATATGTTATGTTATGTTATGTTTGTGCGGCAAGCGTGATTTGACAGGTGACAAGTTCGCGTCGCGAGGCAAGAACGAACGTACGGCGAAACCTCGCGATACTCTCGATACTCGCACGCCGAGAGACCGGCTTCGACTGTCGAGCGACGCTTCACTGGCCTCACCGAGGCCTCCTAGCCGCCGCTGCTGTCAACGACACGCGGACTCCGCACCCTCTCTCGTCCCTCCGCGCGGCTCTTCCATCGGGCCGCAACTACGCTATCTCTCTACTTCGACCGGCGTATCCCCACTCGACGTCGCGACGCCACCGACCACTTACGAACCCTCACGAGCGTCGCCGAGCAATGCAGCGCGCAAACGCCCGCCGATTATTGGCGCGCCGAATGAATTCGTACGCGATTTAAACTTTGCACTTTATTGCTTACCATCTGGTTTCGATACAGGTTATTATGTTTGGAAGATGATAAAGATTGGAAAAGGTATGGACGGTCAGGAAACAGAAACGATGATATTCAAGATGTGTTTGAAGAAACAGTGTGGTTAGAGAGGTTGTTCGTTTGCACAGCGTTACAGCTTTTGAAAGTTTTCAGTGAGAATCGATGAGGTTTGAAAGGGATGGAGGCTTGAAATAGATTTGTTATGTGTTTTGATAAATATGGTGGCTACAGAACAGTAATTGGCAACCTCTTTACTAAAAAAAAAGGTATCCCAAATATTTAGCTTATGACAAAAGACACCCTATCTCAAAGTCTGTAAATATTTACTATGACTGAATTTGTTGATATAAAATTCTACTTACAAAAATTTGATAACATGAAAACGAAACATATAGAACCTGATAAAGCGAGGCTATATTAGAGAATGAGAGTCTGTGCAAATATTCTTCGTAGCGACCTTGTATGTATTTTAAAAAATTTTCCGTGAAATCTATTTTTTTAGTATCGATTAAGTATGTATTTGCAAAGGCAAAAACATTTTAATCTACAACTCATAAACTTATAAAATCAATGTCACACTTCAATGCCACATGATATCTAAAAGCAAATATCTCAATCCCTCTGCGTGTGTCTCCAATCTCGGGTCTAGTAGATCAGATTTAATCGTCAAAATCTCGCTGACAGTTTGCTCCCCTCCAGCGTGCATGCGAAATGAGTAGGATTACGTAATGCCTGACCTTGTTTCTTCGACCAGAAGCTCTTCCGCGCTGCCATGGCTGCTATTAATCTTCCCGATAAACCAATTACCGTCGCGAAAACCGGTTCAACTGTAAGCCGCTTAAATATGTACACGTTCATACGTGGCGTTCGCCCCCGGAAGAGCTTTCGAAATTTTATTAACGCTCCCTACTCCACAGAACGAGATTAACGCGATTCTCATCGAATGAATCGTATCGTACGTACGTATCGAATCGTACGATGTTATTTACAATAAAATTTTATTTCACACGATTACTCCATATTTGAGATACCGCATATAGTAAAAGGTTTGATAGTAAAGGGATTAATGTGAAAACACGCGAGATGTGTTGCCCATACCTCACGATGTTACGTCGCGAAATATAATCTCGCCTAGTACACGGGCGCGAAACGGTTAATCTTGCGATTTCCCGATAGTTGCACGTTGGTACCGCGCAACGATGGAAAAAGGTGAAAAAGGAAACGAAGAAAAAGAAGAAGATGGGCTGTCGAGTGTCCCGGGGCGGTTAGCCAGCCGCGTAACCGTGACGAAAGAAATCGAGCCATTACGAGCGAGCCGTTCCGCAGATTTAAATTCTAATTCGAGGTCGGTAATGGTAGGGCTCGGTTAAGTTTGCCAGGCGAGGTGAACTAATGCCTCCGCCAGCGCGAAGCCCCCGAAGGAATTTGTAAATTCGACGCTGGAAGTTTTAATCGTCCATCAGGGAAGAAACGAGGAGCACGAACTTTTCGCATAATAATTCTTTCCTATCCTTCCCGTGGTAGGTACCTTTCCCGCTTCCGTCAACTCTTGCACCGGGGCCCTTATAACCTAAGGAAAGCGAACAGGAACGACCTGCGTACGCGAATGAATATTCCTTCGTCAAACTCCGCGGGCCTCGATGAAATAATCTTGGAAAGTATTCCCATTCTTTTCCTCCTTTTCATGTCTCTTTTTTTCAGAATTCTTTGCTCAATCGCGACTGAGACGCATTACCGCAATTTTCGGGTTTACCCGAAGAAAAATGACGATGGTGTGAATATTAACTCGGTTATCGCAACGGCAACGATGAATCCCATCGTTTGTTAAGCAATCGCACATTTGTTAGTTTCTATTTGTGAAAAGAAGAGAACGAGCCATAAAAAGGTTCAATTTCTTAAAAGAGAAATATTGAACTCGGTATTTGAGATAAGATTCGTCCGATTTCTCTTCGTCGGTGGGGAGAGTCTGCGACTCTCTGAAGGGTCTACGATAAAATTTTCAACCGATTCGTGAGTTGTATAATTCTACGGACTAAATCTTTAAGGACCGTATGATGCAATTAATAAGTTATGTAACGATTCCATATGCAGGATCTTTCGAAAAGCAGTAAAAGATTTTGTAGGGCAATCCCAAGGGTCCGAAACAACTCTCGAAGTGCTGCAGGCATGGTTAGGTATATTCCTAGGAGATATGAGGTGATTTTAATTCTAAAATATGGCCGAGAAGGTACCATTACGTTCTATTACAGACAACAACTTCATCGTTTAATATTCTTCTATCAAAAACTGCATATCTCTTCTAACATCTTCATACTTTCTGAGCACTTTTGCAATTTTTACATAATTTATCATCTACAATCTTTTATTTATTATTTGTACGAAGGGGAAATTTGTCCTGAAACTACCAAACTTTACTGCCAAGCTATACTCCACTCGCTATAGTGATAGAAAAGAAAAATAGAGTCGCTTCCAGTTCTGCATTTTTTATTCTAATAAAACGGAAAAGGTACATAAGCTATATAAAAAGTATGGATAAACTATCACGTTCTGGATTCTAACAGGTCTGTAAAAATCCAATGGAATTATACTAGCAAAGAAGCGTAAAACGAGGAATAAATAACTATGCAACAGTGATATCGACCGTCTTTCGAACCAGGTAAATTCTGCAAGCTATAGATACATAGCTGCATGCTCCCAGGTACTCTAAGCACACCTGGGAAATCAGACGTTTCTCGCTGGCCACTTGATAAACGTTAGGAAAGGTCTACGGAATAATTACGTTACATCGACGGCTCGGGGAAAAAGTTGCCGCTATTGCAAAACCAGAAGAAGATTCTTCGAATTGCTTGTATCTGAATCACTGGTGGCTTACTGTCCTCGTTTTCCAATCTATCTCGCACGATTATTGCAAGAATAAAAATTAACAAAAAGAAACAATTGACATGGATAAATGCTTTGTTCGCAAGTTTATCTTTAAAAAATAACACAATTTCAAACTCAACCCGAAATAATCGAGAAAAATGTCGTAGAATATTTACAAAACCTAAATGAACAGAAATAAAACGAGACGGGGGAAATAAATCCTGCCAATAAATCCATCCATAGATCAGTTTTTAATTGATCGAACGATATTGAAACGAATCTTCAATAATTTGAAAATAATGTAAAAATTATATCTAAAGATAATGTATAAGATCCACGGTCGTGATTTAAACTTGGAAAGAGATCTGCGATTCCGTACGGCTACGCAAGTCCACGTTGTACCTAGAAAGGCTGCTACGGGGTCTAGTTTTTACGAGGAGGATACATCTTCGCGACTTGTATTGCATCTTCGTGAAGTATTTGACTCCCGAGGTCGTGGGTTCAGTGGCCGGTTGCAGGATTCTCTTGGCCAGAACTATTTCTCTCAAGATCGAGCGGTTTACTTTTTACGAGTGGCTTAGCTGCAACCTGCGATGTACAACCTGTGATATAGTTGTCCAGGTACTGCTTACTCCTAACCCTGGATCTCTGTCTTGTTCGACTTGTTACTTTATGGGTCGCTGTCTCGTTGCACTCTAATCGCGAAAATTTGCATCGTTGTCCGAGCTGATTTCACGTACTACAAGTTTGTTCACACTTTCGAGAATGTTTACCCATCTACTTGTGCACATATCGATTTTTCAACCTGCGTTAAACGATGCGTTAAATTCTCTTTATCCGTCTTTCCAAAACTGGGATGTTTCAACTTTCTACGTTTCACTGCAGTTGCTATATCGACGTTGTTAATATAAAAATTGTTTTTTGTATTATCCCTGCAGATAAAAAATGGATATGGAAAAAACCCTACTACATATATATGACTAAATTTTTCAAACATCGACAATCTTTTTAATTTTAGAATGTTTCGTTAAAAGCGTGTTTACCGGAGTTACCGGTCGGTCGTATCACAAAAATGTTCGCATGCAAAATATTAAAAAGCTAGTCATAAAATTTCCATATTTTGAATTTTGGCTAAAAGCAGAGCAGAAAATTAAATTACGGCAGCAATTTTTGTTTGAACAATTTTTTAGGAATGAGATTAGCAATTTTATCGTAAGATAATATCAAAGAAGTAGAATATTCTTCAAACATCTGAGCTTAAACTCGTACGTACACGGAATAGTTTCTAAATTTTCAATTGTTCGCGAGAACTATGCCTTAAAGGATAGTAAAAGCAAATTGAATTCATTTGCGATTCCTAAAAAGCAGACAAACTATTCGTAAGCACGTTATAGAAACTGGAGACCATTACGCACGTCTACAATTAACGTTGATTATTATTCGAGCGTCGCGCTGTCCTATCGAAATTCGTTCTGTGCAGCTTCTTAACCGATAGCTACCACTTAAAATGCATAGCGTCTCCTGACCGAACGACACTGAAAGTGTTTCGGGAATGTACATTACCGATACATCGAAAATTCAGTGTTATCGAAATGCAAATAGAAATTTCCTGCTGCGTTTCTTCCGTAAGCAAATTTCTATCGTTCGCGTATCTCGCGTTTCTATCTGTTCCAATGAATGAAAAAGTCTTGCGGCCAAAATTATTTCAAAACTTCCGCCGATTAATATAAATTATTAATATTTTTCGTGCAAATCGTAGAAAATATGTATTTGAAGAATTTCTCGTGGATTAAAAAAGTCATCGCAAAGATTCACAAGGATTACCGTAAAAAGATCAACAACGATCCAAACTGTTTTTGCTACTATTTCAGTTAGCTTGGTGACAAAAAACTGTCGATAATTTTAGATTGGTCCAAGACGAAACAAACCACGAGGAACAGAGGGGAAGAGAGGAGAGAGATACCGCCTTTTGACCGTGAGTTCGGCATCGATACTGTCAAACGATCCTTCCCTTTGAACTTTCTTAGCACCGCTTCAGTTCGTCATTGGCACGTTCGCGAAGAGCATCGTTCGGATTTCGAGTGGCAGTAGTATAACACATATTCGTGACTTCTCTACGTCTTTTTCAAGTTTTCACAATGAAAATATACGAAGAGATCGACAACGTGTAAGAATTGTTACCATCCTCTTTTTATTTTATGTTAATTTATGATCATTTCGCGGATTTGATCGAAACTACCGTCTGCTTATTCGAATAGAGTTCGCGTTATCGAGCCGATTAATAGAAATCTGCTTGCAGACTACCTTTTGCTACATTTGGTCTTTGTTACTGCGAATGTTACGATCGGTGAACAATCGGTTACGTATTTCGATTGTACATATATTTTACGTCATGTGATCTAAGATAACGGAGTCGATGAATTTTAATGAAAAGGAAAGTTTCCACAATTTGTAAGAGATATTGGCACACGTGTTCGCATAATTTACGGCAGTTTATTCGAAAATAAAGATAATCCTACGTGTTCTTGATTTTACCCGAATTCACAAATTCGGTTAATATTCCGATTATTGATCTTTCCCGCTTTACATAATTTCCGTATCACGAAATTATATTACTGTGAAGTTCTCGCACTTTCTATCTGGAAATATTACACGTGATAACTAATATACGATTGTAGTTACCAGAACGGGGACAAAGCTCCTGCATTAAGAGAACGAAAAACACGAAAAAAGGAAAAACAGCGGACGATATATACTTGCAACTGTTGCCAATACGAAAGTAGTCGATACTATAACATGCAACGTCACAAAGAAAGGATCCATTCAAGGGAAAAGTTAAACATTTGTTGCGGTAACTATACACTCTCCAAAAAAATTTCCTAATCTAACAAAAACTAGTCTCAAACAAAAACTCTGGTTCGGCAAGTGTACGTGTTGAACAAAACCTTTGTTTCAGTGCGTTTGACGTCTATACTCGTCGTCTTTTGTATTTATTTACGTGACCTAAGTTCATGAGAGATTTCATGGTTAATACGTATAAATAGAAAATAGCCGCTAGCTTCTTAAAAGATGATTAAGCGTTTCTTTAGTTTATTTATTATCTGCTAATCGTTAAAAAAATTTCTGCTATACGTATCGTCGGATATCAACATCGGTGATGTCACTGTATTCTTCTATAAGAGCGTTTTATTTATTTAATACTTTGGTTTGCATACATTGTTATTAGACAAAATAGCAAAAGTATCAAGGAGAAGATACACAATAAGCACGCTAGAAGATCGACAGAACAGATCGTTTAATAAATACGCGGGCTCCGTCTAATATTTCCGAGATCGACTCGATTATACGCAACGCTCTAAATAAACCGAACGATCCTCCGCGTCGGAGATAGTGTTATGACGCATTCTTGGTTGTTCGTCCGATAAAACCGCCATCCTTTAACTTCTGCTTCTGGGGCACTTTCCAATAAGAATATCAATGTGTTCTGGTGTCAATTTCTGCGTATGATTTCACTGCGGTAGATCAATTCGTTGCGACCTCACACAACGTGCTCCAACAAGTTATCTCCCAAAATGAAACTCTTTAGTTTAATTTGTAGATTTTAAAACTTTACTTTGTGACATGTAAAATCTGTTTTCGTATCTGTTTCGCCTCTATGCGTTAATCCTTAGCACTCATTGTCGGGAAACGTTTTAACATTCGTTTCTATCGATCCACGGTATTGTTAACTAGAAATTAACTAGTTAACTAGTGAAATTTGACAAATCACGAGTTAAAAGCTACCAGTATTAGTAAATTCTCTTGGAAACTGTAACAGCAACAAGTTAGGTAATAAACCAGCCATAGCTTCATAAATAATCGATTCGTCGAGTCATTAATCATCATTGATATTATTAATCGGTAAATTATTGCGTAAGAGAACCGAGATGATTGAACTCTCGTATATCCTATCAACTTTTCAACTCTAGCCGTCCGAAACATGATCGTTTTCGAAACTAAAGAAAATCGTTCTTCTTCACGCAGGTAAGAGTTTCTTCACCAAAGGTGATTATTATGTTCATTGCGAGCAATTTCATCCTTCGAAAAGGCCCTACGCGATCATCTCGAGAACCAAGTACAAAATCATCAACGAACTGCTACCGATCGATTATCGAAAAGATTCTGCACCGAGGCATAAGAAACAAGTTGACAACTCGTGCGACAGGCAATTGAGATCGAGCAGAATTTGCGTGAAGGATCGGATGCAGACGAAAGTCAGCTTGGAGTATTCAGTGAGCTGCAACGAGTTCGACATAGAGAACATACCTCTGATAAGTTTTCTCACCGATCATCGATTGAAATCTCTTTTGAAGCAATTGTCCTCCTCTGCGAAACAGCCAGGCAAAGTAAACGAGAAAGCAGACGAGAAACCAAAGGAGCAGGACAAGAAGCAAACTGTGAAGATCGCTATCTCGTCGCAGCAAAATATCGAAAAAACGGAGTGCACGAACGGTGTGGACAATGTTCGAACGAAAGTTTCCGGTTCGTCTGTTTCCTCCTTTTCGCTCGAGTTGCCGACGAAGAAGCTTATTTTGCACCGATTCAGATCGAGCGTGCACGAATTCGACACTCCTTTGTGGGATCAAAACGATAATACCGACCACAACAAAACGAATTTAGCGAAGGAGATTGTTCCAGGCAAAATTAAGCGGCAAAGGCGGACGAAGAAATGTAAACACGTCACGGACGACATGAACAAAGAGAATATATCAAAGTTCGCCTTCAGTATGGAGCAAAAGTTAAATATAAAATTAGACAGTCGAATCGCGGTGCCTATGACGACTCAAACGCATCGAAACTTTTTGGAAGCCATCGATTTTGATAAATTTAAAATATTTGGAAATCTTTGAATACAAAAATCCTCGGAGTAAGAATTATTTATTTTTTGATACCAAAGATGATTAGATAGAGCTAATGCCCAAGTAAGTGTGATATAATTACATTTAATAAGCGATAATAACTTACAACGAAAAAAGAAAGAAATAATACAAATTTTTATATTTGCGATTAGGAATAACACGCGTGTTCTTGCGATGAACGTGTGTCTTTCGAATCGATCCTATTCCGACTGTCGCAACTTTGTGGTTGTTATTTTAATAAAGTGCACTTTAAGACTGAAATTATGCAGCGGAATGCTTGTCTTGCATAAACCCACACCTGGTTCACCCTCGTCTTCGAACATTTTGCCTCCAGGAGAGTACGTCACTTTCTCAACGCGTCAGCATTTTGTTTAATACCGCCCATTTTAAACTCTTTATACCTAGCGAGCAAACGAAGCTTCGAAACTCCCCTTTGAACGCGCTCCCGGAAAAATGTTTCATCGTCGAGCTTGTAATTCAGATTCATTTGCATGGTGCGTTTCATTTCTGCGGTGTAATTTAGGAATTCAGTACACGCAGTGACCTAAAATTTCCTGCCTAAGGACGTGCATTCGATGGGAAAAATTAAACACGGAGGGTGACGATGTCGAGTATCAAAATATTTCAGAAAGATTTTATAAGAAATATGAAACGTAAAACAAACGACTATTTTACGGAAAATGCGAAACTAAGATAATAAAATGTGGATTTGATAATAAAATAACGATAATATAGTAGTAACTTTTTAACCCTCTGTGTCTTTTATTAATTATCGTTTTTTATTTTTCAAATCGAAAGTACAATTTTTTTCTTTAGAAACAAACAAAACTCCGGTTAAAAGAGACTAACGATACTATAACTCTCGCTCGAATCGATTTTCGATCCTCTCAGAAACTGTTTCTCTTAACTCTCACATCTTTTCACAGCTCCTACACTATCCTTTCTGTCTTGAATCATTCCACACTCTCAAAAATCTCACACGTGAAACATACGTTCGTGTCATGTTCTCCATATATCCTCGGATGGTACGATGCACGTCAAATCTACATTCTCCAAATCGTCCCTCCTGCATAACTCACGCGAAACTACAGAGACACGCGAGGTTCCTCGCACATAAGTTATTACTTAACTATTCGAATACGAAATATTTAATAGGAGTACATATATATATTTATTTATTTGTATTAAATCTTTTCTCTCTAAATTTAAAGCTTCTTACTGAGCAATTAGTGGGTGTTTTAAATACAGTGCGTCCACACGCTATTACTAAGCAGCGTGTTCCTCGTAAACGACGAGTATGAGGTGAGAATGAAAAAGGAAAAAGACGAATGCTTCAAAGTGAAGTACATATTCACGATAATATTTTTTTCGTAAGTGTAAAAATTCATGCGCATTCTGCAATGCAGAATGCAAAGAATACCATGTGATGTGAAAAATATGGAAAGATGCAACGCTGTACTCTTGTATTTATGTTTTCTTCGTTTTACGTCTCATAAATTCCACGAAATTAAGGTTAAAATATCTTTATCGCGACTATGTAGTTCGCTTTGAGCGAGTTATTTTTTTTCTCTCCCGATTTTTCCTCATGCTTATCGTTTACGACAAAACCACTGACTAGTAAGAGCATGAATACCCTGTATAAATATTTGAGGCTTTACTCGATGTTCGAATCCGTGCGTTCGGGTCGCTACTCAAGACGTAGCACGTGCCACGTATTTACGCTTCTTCGTAGCTTGACCCTATCCGTTGTTTGTTTACGTTAGAACGATACCGATACTTGTATACGAAATATATTTCTAATTGATATTCACATGACATTTAATCGAAGGTTTCGTTGTGTTTCTAAGATTGCATACGTAATTACGAACGTTATACACGCAATGTGCAAATTCAGAATAAACATTGTTTATCTATGTTTGTTCATTACTCTCCTATTATTGATCGTTAACATAGATAATATTATTATTGGAAAAACATAATCGTATGTAAGTTGAGGTACGCGAACAGAGACAGGCATAGGGCGTGGTCTGGTGATAAAGTTTGAATTAGTTTCTTCGAAACAAAAGAAATTATTAAAGGGTATCCGTGGTAAACAAAACATTAAGGACTGCTACTCTAATATAAATATCCCATCAGTCTGTCACTTGTCATTCCTGCGAATTTTATTTCACAATAAGATTACATAAAAGAAACCTGTTACGATTATATTTGAGATATTGTTTAAACAATAATAAAATTTCGAATAATTCTGAAACGAAATTAAATAAATGTAATTCTAAAATATAACTCTCAATAAAATTAAAGTTCGTCCGCTTGATTAAAACGTTATAATGGCAAAATGAACGAGGAAGTAATCCGTTGTCGGAGCACTGGCGACATGACGTGCTTTCAAATTTTCCGAAGTTCTGGAAATACATGTCCACAGGACTGGAGATAGTTTCATAAACAACATTTTCCAATGCTCTCGGATGCTGGTATCCGGAGCAGAACAAGCGTTTCGCGAATGTCAGTCAGATTTTCATTAGACTTTCTAGAGGAATTTCATGAGAAATCGGATTAACCAACTTTAATTTCACCGACAATACAAGAGATTTTAATTAATAGTAATGATAGATACGACAGATCGAAAATTCGTTACCACCACATATCTAATTGTTCGTCCGCAATCCCGTAGAGAACCGGAACCTCGCTAATGGTTAAAATAACGAGAGGGGAAAAGATTAACATCGAAAAATTCGAATCTATCTGGAGCAAGTGTAAATAATTTCCTATATCTCAGAGTTTCACGCAAATGTGCAATTTATCCGATTACACGATCCTTGATGCACTTATTTATTTGTTTTCTTACTTTTTTCATCACCATAGTCGAAGAAAGGTGGATGTAGCTACTACGTTACGTAAAATTGTTGTATGAAAATCTCGACAAGATCTCGACGCGAGAAACGAGATGAGATCAGGGGTGAATTGGCAATCGGAGAGTTTGGGAAAATTCCCGATGGACCGGAAGAAATTTGGGACCGCTCTACGTAGAATGTAATTTAATGAACTAAAAATGGAGGGCCGATCATGGCGGTGATCTCCCGGTAAAACTTTAAGCCCCGGTCTGACCCTGAACGAGTTTACTATGTGAAATGAAATTTGAAGATACGACGCAATGTACGAAATCTAGGCACATGGGAATCCGAATGAACTTGCTAATTATTTGGTTGTTGAGTATCTAACGAACCGTGACTACTCATTGTCCGGTTCGTTAACACCCCGACCTCACATACACCCTTGCTGTTGCTGGTACACGAATGGAACGAGATAATTGCTCGGTCCAATTGCCACATGAACGATACTCTATCTATACTCTGTTTGGAAAATAATGTCCTCGATAACCCGAATGTAATAACGCTTCCTTATTGGTTACAGAGTATATTAGCAAATGATTAAAATCTACCTGTGATTTAATAACGTAATAATTAATTTGCATCCTATCCACTTTTTAAATCCATGTTGTTGGAATAATATATCGTCGATGTCAGTTTTTGAAGCGGCTTTCAGCGCTACGTTTATTACTGGGTCTATTCTTCAAGTACAAAGATTGCTATACGACGAGTAGAGGAGTTGACCATCTGTATCTATTAATGCACGTACATTTATCCGGAAAAAGCTTTATGATTGCACGATAAAAGCGCAGGTGGGAGTCTTTTGTTCGGTAAAAAGGTGAGTTTGGGCCGACGCGAAAATTCCAAAAAATTGTTTCATCGAAGAGGATACTCTAATTTTAATGAAGCGGACGATCACGGTCGAAAAACGAGATAGTACTTGTGCGAAAGCGCGGCCGTTGCAACTTGATGTGGATATCCAAAGGGATATTACGAGCAAGGGAGCAACGTCGAGGAACCTAAACGAGTCTAAAGCACCCACTTCTCTCCTACTCACGCTCGTTTCACAACGCGAGCGTAACCGAGTGTTTTCCTCGATGCTTCTTGACCGAGTTTCTGATGGTTCGCTGTGGACACAGAGACACGTATACTCGTAGATCCCCCAAATACGACATGCTTTCACTGACAGAACTATCCCCCGGTGAAGCTAGTGTGTATTCGGTAACTTTGTGTTTCGTTTTGCTACTCGGCACGAAATTTATTTGCCGACTGGCGAGTTCCACTCGCGAGGATTCCAACCAGCTGGATAGTACGAATAGCTTGTAAATTTTTCATCGCTCTCTGTCTCAGCACGCGAACGCTTGGTTGCGAGCCTCGTGATAGAAGTGATAAAAATACGATGCATCGATCAAAATTGATCGATGTCAGAAAAAATTAACTTTCCATTGATAGTTATTTATACAAGATATTGATACAACGTCGGGTATACGTAGCATCAAATTGAAAAGGTTAAAATACATCGCCAATCGATTAAAATTGTTATTGAACGAATATTTTTAAGTAGATTCCAAGAAGATTCCAGAAAAATGAAGAAAATTTGATTTCTCTCTTCTTAATGCTATGCAATTCACAAATATCGCTGATCTAATTCTATTTTAGGGGAATAAGCGCGCATAGTGCTGTATTGTAGGAAAATTCGTGCACCACCGGTGCAAGGCGGTTGAACGACGTATTCATCTCTAACGTAATTGTTACGGGACTCGTACTCCGATCTTTAGTTTAATCAGGTAATGCAGTTTACCGGATACCGAGGCAACCGATGCACCGTGGAATATTACTGACAGCCACCACCCAGCACGCTCTGGCGTGGGTGATGTATTATTAATTATGCCAACATGGAGCTATTAGACCAAGACAATAGCCCATAATCTCCATGTACTGAGGTAATAGCACATTCAGAAACGTACGAGGCGTTCTTCACCGAACAATGATACGTACCGTGCTCTATTCATCGAGTTCATCGAACAATCTTGGCTAAAGAATCTGTGGAATGTTCCTCTGTTACCTCTGTCGATCTTTTCAATACTTTTTCGACGTGTTAAATAAATAATAATTTATCATTGGTCAAATTTATCAATTAATTAATTAACCTGGCTGAGCGAACGTTTCGTTGTCTACGAGATATTACGTATTATTACGTATACAGAAAAATTCAGTGGATTGATGTGTTTTGTGCTGGTGCATGAAATGCGACGCAACTTTAGACTGACGTTCACTGTATATTCATTCGGTAAAAATTACGTGTTACATCGCAGACCGCGCTGTGTTGAAATACATTACCACGCAACATTGTTCTATTACGCACACTGATCTTTGTTCTTCGCCCGTGTCTAGTTAATCTTTCTTGAACCGACTACCCACATTTCTCTTGCAAATTACGTGGCTCTCTAATCGACTTTGATCGTCAGTTGAAACATCACTATTTTCCGGGTATTTACAAAGATCAAAATTTTATATTTTCGTAATTTGCTGTTTCCATTTAGTTTCAAACGATTCTATAGAGGCGTGAAGTAGTATAACTTTCTGAACGTAGATTCCCTCGTTTGCCTAAAGAATTCGACACACATGGTCGATACGTCTGGTCGCGAATTATCAAGACGGCGTAATTTCTGACGGACTCTCAAGTGCCACTTAGCTACAATTTCCAGACGATCGTTGCAGTCGGCTGCTGTAACGCTTTATCTCTTACCGTCTAACGAAGCTGCGGTCCGAGATTGCGGCACGTGGAACATCAGGAACTCGTTAGTGCGTGAAGCATCCAGGTATTCCGGAAACTAACTCCATTTACCAGCGGTACCACGAACCTCGGTGCAGATCAGAGAGGCCTGACCGAATTAGAACGTTTCGTCCCTTCGAAACGTAATTTACGTTTCCACTAGGACGGATTGATTTGCGGCGATTCCTACCGGTTGGTCGGCGAACCCGAGTCGAAAATAATCGCGACAACTCGACGAATCCTCACCGGTACTCGACGTTCTCTTCTTTTTATTCGTTTTCGTTTCGAGAGCATCGATCGATCGACGACGACGAGGAGGACAAAAGTTTTCTTTCGAATTAGTTTGCATCGATTTAAATTGGCTTTTCGTCGATGAACGTAAAACGCGCAGTTCTCCGTTTGTTTTCTACAGATGTGCGAGTAAATATCACCGTTATTTGTACGGAACTTTCGTTACAATCGTCCGAATTTAGTCGTATGCGAAAAAAATAACTGGGCGCCCCTTCGTGTGCCAATTTTTAAATAAAATTCCGTTCGATTGTTCGTCATACGCGGAACGTTTTTTAAAATAAAACATAAATAGTAATAATCCCTCTCGATCCCGTTTAAACCTATCGTATTTAAGTTGTCCATTTTTAGATCGAACTGGGTCATTTTATATCACTGCCTTTGTGCTTTCACGCTGTTACGAATAAAAAAATTCTTTAGAAAACGGATTTTGTATCAACTCGTCGCATTTTACCAATCTCACTGGTATTATTTCGTGTCCCGATATTCCAACTCTTTGTTCCTTCCCTCTCACTTACAATTAGTCTGTGAATTCAGCAGAAACTTTCTTTCGTTCAACGATTCCAATGAAATGGCTGCACTCTGTTTCGAAGCACATTGTTGCACGCGGGCAAAAATTATGCAATGTGGTAGCGTCGGAAGCGCACTCGGAAGGGTCGCCGGAGAAAGAGGTGGGTAAAGAGGTGTGGTAATTATTATCATTGGAATTTATGGTGACATCGGGATTACCCTTTCTCCGTGTTCAGCGCCATGGAACTGCAAGAAACTATTATTACCCTCGCTCGTGTTTCTTGTTTTGCCGTACCCCTATCCCGAAGGACCTCGTCCTAGGTGAAAGTCATAAATCTCAGCCACCGCCCCGGCTACACCCACCCACTCATATCCGAGAAGCATTCTGTCCCGATAAAAAACCAGGAATCGAACGATACAAGTGGGCTCACCACACGCTAAGAAAATTGAAATACATATTCGACGATGGCTCTGGATACGAATTTGCATCCGGTTGTCACCAAGGAGAAATGATACATCGGCGGACGTGGATAGCCATAAAGCGATCCAGGCTACAGTTTGATCGTAAGGTGAGAAACTCGGGACGCGTATATACTTACGACCCAATAAACTGCTTACTCATTGCTGACGAAATTGACCGGTGACTGTGAGTAATGGAATGCGGTATAACGGTTGTTGGAACTTTATAAAATAAAATATTTGACGAAAGGGTTGTTAATAGAATCGATGTTCAATCAGCTAACCGAAGATAGTATAGATGTGGCTTAATTATAAGTGGCCTATATCGTACGAGGAGAGGAAAATTGATACACGCAACTCGTTTAACAGAACTGTAGCTAAAGTTGAGTTTAAACATTGAAATTTCTTTCTATACGCATGTATCTATAAAAGCTGGGAAATTCAGAAGAGTATCCTCCAGATAAATAGGGATATTATCGTATGTTTCGTTCTTGGAAAACATATATTTCTCCACTGAGCTCCTTGTATATAATATTTTTCATTCTTAAATTGCGCATTCGAGCAATATATTTTCAACGTTCGTTATTTTATTACTCTACAACGTTATTAACACAGTAGTACAGATAAACAAAAATAAAAGCTAGGAAGGAAAAAATCCAATTCCTCTGGATCAACGTTAATAGTAACTAGCTAGCATGTATTTTTAAAAATGAAAAGCTAAAATTAAATTTTACACACAATTATTTCGACCTTTTGTGGATAGGCTTGCTTGTTTATTGAAATGTTTCACGTTCAATTCAAAGGGAATAAATAATTTTCCATTTTAATCCGATTAAGAAGTATCGTACGAGAAATTTGTACTGTCGATGCTTTGACCATCGTGTTAGTATTAATAATACGCGATAGGAGCTCTACCTTTAGACTAAAATATCTATTGCGACGAAGCTACGCATTATTAGCCAGGATTAACATCAGCTTTCTCTACAGTAGCTGATAAGGGATATTTGAGAGGATTCGTCGAATACAAAGCGAATATATAACGAACTCTAACATCAAAGAGAGTTTTGCCATCAGAGAAAAAAGCTACGATACCTTTTAACGAATATTAGAATGAATAAAACATAGTCCTAAGATAATACGTACTTAATAGATCGTAGTAATAGCTACAAATCATCGAACGATTTTATCGAAAACGAATCGTTCGATCTTTGTATGAAAAGACTTCGTTCTATGCATTTTCATATGGAATCAACCCTTTTCGATTATATCGCCAATTACAGAAATATCCTGTATCGTATCTCCGCAAAATTCTATTTCCTTCGAGAAGATATCTCTCGCACCCGTATCCTTCAGAGTGATAGTAAAACTAGCCATCCAGTACAGTGAATAACTGAAATTCGCGCTTGCATTAAATCAACGTAGAATATATACGTATACTGGTTGAAATTCGATATAGAATCCGAGGTTCTGATCGGTGCAGTGCATTCGTTAGCCCGCAGTTTCTTTAACGCGGCGATAGACCGAGCGGAGCAGAAAGTGGAAGAATTATTGCCGTGTGTACAGATACGCCTAAGGGGCCTGGCTAACCCTTTACGATCCATTCAGACGATAGCCGAGAAACGATAGCCGAGGATCGATAGCCGAGCGTTATTGTGAAATTTTCTTATTACGTGTAATACGAGGAGCCGCGTGATTTACCGTCTTTGAAAAGAACCATCGAGAACGAGATTCCTAATTAAAGTCGTCTATATTACCGAGAGTTTACCAGTCGGGAGACCGTATGTAATTAATTCTCCGCAATATCTGGTTACCGTGCTCCATAGATACAACTGCAGATACCGCGTGCAGGAAAGAACGCGATGGAACTACTCGACTATTCGTGCGTAACGAAGCGAATTTACTCCGGAGCTGGTTCTTTTTTCGTGCCTTTCCTTTTCACCTTGTACGCCTCTGCCCACCCAACTCCGTGTCGCGATTAACCTAAATTAACCCTTTCTACACTGGTACGATACGTACAGCGATAAACAAACGTATCGGGAGTACGTAACTCGTTGTTGGAAACGATGAAACGTCTTTCGAAAGAACTTGTTTTCGCTGATCTACGATATCTTCGCTCTAAATTGTTCGTTGTATCATTTGTTCGCTGTACTATCGTTTGTTCCGACATACTTCAAGAAGTGGTTTACCATGTTTTTATACATTTACTTCTTTTTAAGTTAAACGCTCTTTGGCCCACGGCTAGTTTGCTTCAGGAAGTTGTTTCTAAAGACAGTGATAGTAAAAAGTTTCGTTTGAACTAGAGATATACCGACTAAGGTTTGGCCGGATAGCCCACTATCCGACTAACCGATTAATCGGCTATCAAGAAGCAGATCGGTCGGTCGATTAGTCGTTTCTGTCGATTATTTTCAAATATCGCTACAAAAGAGAAGGAAGAGAAGATTTCTTAACATTATCTGTTGTATTCATCTTATCGCGGCTTGTTTCAAAGAGTTGTTTCTTATGATAAAATTAAGAAATAATAACCAAAGTACTTGTTTCATTTATTTCAGTAAATAACAATTAATATTTTTGTTTTTTTATGTAATAATTACGTTACTTGTGAATATCTACCTATAAGTAAGAATACTGCGTATTAAAAAATAGCAAAATTATACTAATAGCAATAAAGGAAGAACATTGTATTTTTATTTCTATACCTTATAAAGTAATACTAAAAATTTGAAGTCGATCGATCGGCTGTTTTTGCCAACAAAATGTAGCCGGGTAGTCGGCTTAACCGACTAGCCGGTACGTAAGCCACACGCGTGACAGTAAATCGAAATTTTACATATACTCGATCAATGAATCACTAGCATCAATTTCTATAAGAAAGAAAGATAAAAATCGAGTCGGGAGAGATAGAATCGTTGTTGCGCGAAGCACGATTCGTTTCGCCTAACAGGCGGCAGATAACGTGATTCGTTTCTACAAAAAAGAAAATTTCGAAGAACCACGTGAACACTGGTGGTTTACCAATTGCTGCAAGTACAAACCGATAATTATGCAGTGCATACGGTGGACTCGTGCGTGTCGCAGCGTCACAACGTCTTGAACTCGCCACTTAATTTCCTGTTTAAAATACACGATCAATTATGTAAACGTTGCTCCCGTTACTTTCCCGACGAAAGTGAATGCTGTGGCATCCGTCGCGTGTGTGTTCCGTCGAACCTCGTTCATTTAGCGCAACGAATGACCATGGACGCTTATTAGGGAGATTGTATTGCGAAGATAGGTATCATGGGCGTAGTATGCTACAATTGTGTGAAATCGATATTAGTAACCGGTCAAAGCCAGTAGACCTGGTCGTATGGATAACTGTTTCCTCGCTTTTTTGTTTTTACTTTGTAAGAAGCAAAGAATTGTAGACTTATTACCTGTTTTTAGTTGCCATTCGTCCCCTATATCAATTTGAAACGTTATAATAATTTGTCAAATATACAGAAATTTCATTCTTTTATTTTCACCGGAAGAATTTTGCTGGAAGAAGTTTACTTATCTTTTCGACCACTGTGTCAATTTGGAATCGGAGGCGAATCGAATTGGGAAGATGGACGTTAATTTGCTTGCAACAATAGACAACAATAGACAATATAGAAGTTTCAAAGACTGAAGAGATGAATTTATGATATTAAGTTAATATTGTTCGGTATTAATGTCGACTAGTATCGAAGTTGGATGAGAAATTCGGTTAATTCGAGTTTAGATCAGCCAAACCGAATGTTAAAAATTCGTTTAACGTGTCATCGAACCTGTCCTTGGAAGATTGTAAATGAAGGTACAGGCGGGAGAACGCTAATGAAGATCTTTTGGCCGGTTTCCTGAATTTTGAATACGTTACGGTCCAAATTCGCTGCATTCGGCATGCAGGTGTGCAATGCAGAGAAATTCCATATGTCCTTAGTATGGAAAACTATTCCGCAATTCTGTAGTTCCTACGTGAAACCACTTTCGTGAATTTCTAATAGAGTAATTACTATCGTAGAAAGGAAGAAAGTGCAGAGAACCGCACGAAATTATTTTCTGAATTTTGCTGAAACCCGAACCAAGAATAAAACGAAAGAGGAAACTAAGAAATTCGAGACCAGGGAGGACAAGTATATGTAAATTTTTCACCTAGAAAATAACGAAAAGATCACGCATCGTTGCATCATAAATTCAGATCACGTAGTATACCTCCTGACTTTTTCAACGAGACAATTCTTAATAAGGTCTTTGAATTTATCTTGATATCGATTGTAATATTCTCAAAATGTATATGTAAAACCTCAACTTCTGTGTAAAATTTCCTAACATTTATTCACTTTTCGACCTCAACTTAACGAAAAAAGAAGAAGCGTTCATCGCACGGTTGATACTTGCAACAAAGGGAAAACAGAGGAAAAATATATGACCCATTTCGTGAAATCTTTCCGTGTGACCGCTTCAACCGGATACAACGCGAAGAGAGTATCGCAAACGAAAAAGGGCACAGTCCATTAAGCACACGTTCCAGAAATTCGTCAAAAGACCGACCCGGAGCGCAAAAGAATTAGCTGTCTTGTCCGATCTTTTTCGCGTGATATCTTCGCTGCGAGAGGAACGAAAGTGGTGCATCAGGGGCGACGACAGAACAGTGGCAGCGATGCGGCAGAATTTAAACGCTGCAAGTAGTCACTTGCTGGCCAGGTGATCCTCGAATGGTCGATACGGGTGCCCTTATTACCGCTGTCTGTCCTTAATTCAGAGTTACGCCACTGCGGCGTGCATTCTACCTGCGAGGAATTGCTTTCACAGCTCAATGAGAATCCTCCGATTACCCGAATCGGAGGAAGTGAAAGAGCAAAGGTTGTTCTCCAGTACGTGACAGAATGTCGCCACGATATTGGCGAACCGACTGACGCATGCGTCGCCGACGATTCGCCGCAATTTTGGAATCTTGTCAACAAACATCTCACTGTGCGCCCTTAACCCGCAAGCCGAACTAGCCTTTCGCACGCTCGCGACTCTGTTTTTTTCCACGTCGTGGCGTGATCGTCTACCGTCTACGATATTCATCTGGTTGAAACGTTTAGTCGACAGGAATCTAGTGGAAAGATAATATCGATGGAGTATACGTACGTCTGCGCGAAGGGGATGAACGTTGTTTTCAAAGTGTGATCGTGTGCAGTGAATAATATCTTGTTAAAAGTGATTTTCTGAGATGTATTTATTTGTATAAGGTGCAAGAGAATCTGTAACTCTAATTTATATAATATATATAATTTATATAATTTAGATTAAAAGCGTTTATATTGATTTAGAGAAAGTTTGAATCGCTGATGAGTCGAAAATAATTTAAACAGCTGCGTATACACGTGTTACAAGATGGATGAGATAGAAGCTGAAACCGATCGGTCGATCGCTGCCACGCTCTCCAAAAGGTAGAACACGAAGATAATTAAGTATGGTGAAATGAATCGTTTTACAAATTACTGTTTTTTTATATACGTTTCACTGCGATTAGTATTGGCTTCCAACGTATCGAGGTCATCCTCGACCACCCTCAGAAGGTCTGTTACAGCGGAAATCAGATTTCAGGGAACGTACGCTTAGATCTGGATGAACCAACAAGTGCTTTAGGTAAGCTACCGCCAAGGCGATCTAAAAACGACATCTAATTTAATTCCGAAGAAAACTGAATCTCTATGACGTTAACTGTTGCGAGGCGGAAACTGTTTCGACCGAAGAAAATATTTCAAACCACGCTTTCTCCAAAGAAAGTTGTTCTCGTCGAAAATGGCAGAGTGTACTTTGAAATTTATCAGATATTCGTGAACAAACAGAAAGAGAGAGAAAGCAGATCGTCGCTGATATCGTTTGCAATGAGGCATCGAAATGAATCTGAACGGAACCGACCGTCAGATAACTTGGCCAGAGAACGGGACAACTATAGTTTTAAGTTTCGCTGGTTGGTCGTGTCTGCCACGTTATCTCCTCTACTGCCTCCGATGTATCGAAAGCCGACCCTGCTGTGCGATAGATAGAGGGAACGCACCTCGCAGCAAGATATTCGATTGGCTCGTTGTAACGAGCCACGACTAACTTCGTATTTATTTTCGCGATATTTACCTTTGTTGTCGCTTCGCAATCACAAAAATTTCTTCTCTGTTCGAGTCGAACGTGTGCCAAATGTGTCATCGATCGTGTTGCATAACGGGTGACCTAAAAGACTTTACTACCGCTCTGTATACGTCACCCAGACGATGTTACCACGTGATTCTGGTATTGCAGGAACGCTCGTAGAGTGGATAGATAGAACGCAGGAAGAATCTCTCGTACGTTCACGACTGACTTTTCTTGTACTGAAGAGATCGTTAAGCCATGTCTAATACACTGTTCCTAGTAAAATACGAACATATTTCTTGCACGTTCTCTGCCTTTTCAATTTTTGCTAATTCTAGCTGTTACTTCATTACGTTTAACGAGTATTTAAATAACTTCTTACTCGAATCTAGGAATACGTAGCAAATAGAGAAACGTATCTGGTAACCATAGAATTTGTATTGGAAAGTATTTGCCTTCTCGTTATATTAAAATACATGTATTATAATTAGTAGCTTCCATTATTATCTTCCAACAAGGATTTTAGTTAATTTGCATATGAAATATCGTTTCTCCGAAATTTGAATTTAATCCATTTTGTCCTGTCGTTAATTACTCCATAATGAAGAAGAAGAAGAAGAAGTAGAGAAAGGAGAAGAAATTTATTACAAGACACGTGTATTAAACGTTAAGCGCTTCAGAAAATTTTCATTTCGTTTCTTATCGGTTGCAATATTTAGAGGATTAAAGAGACAACGTTTCATATGCGCCAACCAAAATAGCACAGTACATTTAATGATGAACTTTTTGCCATAGTATCGTTGTAAGTTGATCCTTCCCGCACACAGGAATTAGACTTAAATGCAAGGGAGAAGCTCAGGTGTATTTTACCGATCGATCGGCTGGAATTCGACGTAAGTTCTCGGCGTTCGAGAATTATCTTCACGTGGAGACGTATCTTGCTGGCGGTAAGTACACGAGATGGTAGTGATTGGAACACGAGTACCAGGATGTTGGATTAACAGATTCTCGTCACGAGTAGATGGCAAAGAAAAGACTATGATAACTGGAGGCGTCTACCCGTTCAGCCTAACGCTGCCAGAGAACTTGCCGTGCAGCTTCGAGGGCCGATACGGACGAGTACGGTACTCGATTAGGGCATTGTTGGACGTAACGACCATTTATCGGTTTTCCACCAATATTATTCCATTCACGGTGGCACCCATTCTTGACCTTAATCGCGATCCTCTCGCTCCCGTGAGTAGAAATCTAACAGCCAACGATATTGCTTTTGCGATGTGATTTCGTTTCTCAGGCGCAACCAGACAGTGCGTTTTCGAATTAACGACTCGCTCTTGCGCTTCGTTAATGCCAGAGAACGTTCAGCCTAAGACCGACGCCGTTTAAAAGTTTCAACGATACGAACGATCGTTTCAGTTGCCAATAAGTATCAAACAATCCAAGATGTATATTGGCCAAACGGAACCGATCAGCATGTCCATGACTGTTCCAGTTCGTGGTTACGTGCCTGGCCAGACTATACCGATTGAGATTGTCGTGACGAATCCCACCACCGTCGTCGTTACGAAAATCAGAGTCGTTTTTAAAAAAGTATACTCTTTCTGTATAACTGTAACGTAGTTGGGGGATATTCTACCGTAGTTCTTTAACATCTCTTTATATTCCTTCGAAGAATACAACTTTAAAAGTATGTATGCAAAGCACTGTCTTCAAAATTACCAACATCAATTTCAATTTTCTCTTTTCCTCTAAACAAATTTGTAAATGTTACCAAGACATGAATAAAGATGAGATCCTATGAGTTTTTTATAAGGAGAAACTGCCAGAGGAGAAAAATGCCAAAGAACCGTATAAGAGTACGTGTTACAAGAACAGTAGAATATCCTCTTAAATGTATCTCCTCTTTTTATGGCATGCTGCAAGTTATTTCCTTATTTTTGTAGTAAATATCGTAGTTAATAGCTTTATTTTAGACTAATACCAATTGCACTGTGAAAAAGTTTTTTCGTCGAATTTTATTTGAAAGCAGCACCTTTTCACGCAGCGTATCGCGGTAAAAGTATGTGGGTCATGCTCGAGATGTGTTTCTTTTATTACATTTTTATTCTCCCATCAGTTGTTTTAAATGATACATATTTTCTTAGGTGGTGTCTTATCGTTCGACGGAAAAGTCGCGTAAGCACAAAGAAATCGTAGTAGAAGTAGAACAGCCCGTTAATAAAGACTCCGATACGTACGATGTCACGTTTGACGTTCCTGCAGTACCACCCACCGGGATGATCCACTGCAACATCATCGACGTTCTATACACGCTTAAAGTGAGACTGTCTTAAATTTAGTACTGTCTGCATTCGACCGTAAAATCAAAATGAGCTAAGATTACAACTACTGAAAGAATCTAATTTCCATACAAATTTATCTTGGTATTTTGTACCATCAGAGAAACTATACGTAGTGTTCATTCCTACAATTCGCAAACCAATTCGTCGTGTCATTAGGTAATCGTTGTTTCTAGAAACCAAATAAATAGTCGATCATGATTCAATTCGATAATAGTAAAAGTCTTATAATAGCCTACATTTTACTATCTTCTATGTTTCATTGTTAATCCTGCTATTCTTCTTTCAAGTTGTTCAAATTTTTTATCGTGAAAAAGTTGTTCGAGTATGAGGAAAGTATAATAGAATCGTTCTCATAACGCGGTTTATTTCTCTTTTCAATTTTTTACCAAAGTTTCTCTTAAAATATAAAAATTCGACGCAGCAAGGTTTTCAATTCGTCGTTAACTTTCACAAATACAAGATTCTCTTCGGTCACTGGACACAATAAAAGAATTCTCATTAAAATTAATCAGATCGTTAAAAACGTAGCTTCGATACGTGTTTGCCAATGGTACGTGCAAACCAAGTACATACTACTTTTTCTTTACGCTCTTTATCCGAAAGGTCGAGGCCTGCGTAGACGTGAGCGAGTGGTACTACAGAATGTTTCAGAAGAACTTGAAACTGCGAACAAATATAGTAGTCGGCACTGTGCCACTTCAAAATTACGAAATCCCACAAAAAACAGCCGACGTGACAGAAGCTTTTTCATTTCATCCCCCGTGCGCCATGGCTACGGAAGAATACGCCAACGACACGCCGTCGTTGAAAAACATCGAGAGAGAGGAAACTACGAAACCAAGTTTGTCTTGTACGTACTGCCCCGTTACACAATATACGGCTGCTACATGTTAATTACCGGTATTTGTGGAAACTACCAGTTGGTTTACATTATTCTCCTGCTCAAGAGTGTAAATATCTCTGGTCAGTTGGAAACCACGGTAGCCACCTTGTCTTTCGCAATTAAAAGTTTCACTGAAATTCCGGCCAAACCTGTTGTCGCCCGCCGAGCCACTGATCTTTGTATTTTAAATAATCGGTGACATTTTGAAATCTCGATCGTGATAAAAATGAACGAACAGTCCTAATCTCAATGTCGTCAATTTTTGAAGAAAGAATTCTCGATAATTCCGTAAAAGTAGAATTCGGAAAGAATAGAACGAACCGAGAACAAATCTCTTCCATCTTCGTTACGATCTAAAGAGAATATTTGCAATCGAGAATTACAATAAAAAATTCTATTCGACAAACACTTAGTTGCATCGCAACCTCATCCATTATCCACTAAAACCAACTCATTGCCAAGTTTCTCTATCCATTTATTTACCAAGTAGTTCTAGCAGGACTAGCAAAACTAAACTGTATGTTTCTTCCAACAGTGCCGCTGTACGAGAAAAGTCAAATATATCGATCCTCGAAACCGGACAGGGACGATCCCACGGGAGACGATGGTGACAGCGACGGAGAGGTCAAGCCATACTCGCCTATGTATCGCGTGTACACGTTCGAATCATCGCAGAAGAAGGACCGTTAGATAAGTGCTTGACTTCGTAACTAGAAAAAGGGAGGAAGAGGGAGAAGCTTGCTTAATTATTCGTTCAAGGATTCGTCGTTTGTTAGCGGTGTCCGCAACGGATCGCTGAAGAAGAAGAAGAAAATTGTGATGCATCGTTGAAAGTAAAAAATAATTGTTCTTTTCAGAAATTGTATACATTTTAACCGGGGCGTGTACAAAAGTGTACGCGTGAATTTTACGTCCAATTTCGCGCTTTATCGATCGACCGATTGCCTTCGATTCTTGCCTTTGACTTTTTATTTCCTATATACGAAAGAAAAGAAGGGAAAAATAGCAAAAAAAAAAAAAGCATCATTAGAAACATCGAGTGAGATATGAAAATCCGTTGGGACCAACCTGTGCAGCTAATTAAATTCTTTAATCATGCGAGATAACTTGCGAGCAAAGTAATTCTATAATAATTGTCAGACCGTGCAACATCGGATATCGTCGAAACGAAGTTTGCGAAACAACTAAACACGTATTGCTTTAATGTTCAATGAAAACGTTCTCAATGAGTTTCGTTGAAAAATTAATTCCCCGTCCCGTGTTCTTTCCCTCACCCGATGGAAAAACATCAAGTGCATTAATACGAATTAATTTCATATAATGTATTTTTTGATCATTCAAAATTGTCTCATGTTTGTTCCACGAACGTTCTAAATTAAATGGGTTGATAGAAGCGTTGAGGAGGTGGCGTTTCCAAAGAGTGGCATAAGCGAAAAGAATCCTATATATGAAATGATAATTACGCATTAATTGTGCAACGATATTAATAAGCGTATTTTAAATAGTGAAAATTTAATCGAGTACTTTAAATATAAATCAACCATAAATGGTAATATGAATATTCATAATAACGAAATACTCGGTGGAATCAATTTCAATATTAGCAAATGCGGAAAGACTAACGACGGATAATAAAACGCAAATTTACTGATATTCTTATATACGTTGAAAATCATCATTAAAAACTTCTGTCAGCTTTAATACGATTGAAAAAGCTGCGAGTTTTCTCGCTCTTTTCTCTCGTCAAATAAATACACGCCTGTATACTTTTTCCTTTCATTAAAATAATATACGTGTGCTTTAAATAAACCGAGACGAATGCGTGAGAAATTGCTGAAAACCGAAAAATGTATTTGACGCATCGCGCGGCATTCATACGAATCATTAAACGGTGCCAGCTTACCGTTTCGTAATCTTCTCAACGTATGTACGGGCGAACGGTCTCGTTCACGTCGCACGCTTGAATTAATGACGTTGTTAATGCGTGATTCAACAATAACGTGCATCGATCGTCGTGGAAATGCAATTACAGAGAGTGGCGGTTGGTACAGGTGGCGAATAAACGGTGTACAAGACCCGACGAGTAGAGAAAAAAAAAACGCAAATGAAAAATCGTATCTATTCGTTGTGCCGTGGGATTTACTCTGATCGTAGCTCGTATTCAACGGAATAAATAAAAATGCCGCGTTCGATGCTGCGACTATAACTTGCCACCGAATTTGACAAATACCGAAGGTTACGAATACTCTTTGTTACGCCTCTCTTTGCTCTATATTCTCTATTCGAGCTTCCTTCTTTCGCGAAATCGCGAAAAATTTGTTAGTTTGTAATTTAATCGATACTTTATCGTTTACGCGACAGAATAGAAAATATTTGGACGAGAAGATACTATGGGAGACAAGGCGATGATCGCAAAGAGATTAACAATTTAAGTTTTACTTAAACACTCGGAATACTTACAAAAGTGACGTTTTAGAATTTACATTGTTATTAAAAAATAGTGACAATTTTTACTCCACTGGAGAGATTTGTGAAAAAATCAACAAGAGAGACGCGTGACATTGTGTCGGACATAACCAAATATTTCACTCGCGTGAAAACGTTTGTTCTTTCTAAAAATGGGAAACATTTCAAGATTTCAAACGATTCGAGATCAAGATGGTTTCAAGATGGCAACAAACGTTCGTTTTAAGCAACGGTTGACTATTAATATAAAATTGAAAAGGGCCGTTCCGTGGAAAACAGTTTCTAAAGAAATCTGTCACTAATTGCATCAAACTACGCTGAACTGCATATATTATCAAGATACATTACATGCAACTCGATATCGTGAAATTGCTGTACTCTAGGCCGGATTCGACAGGGTGTATAACCCTATCAGCTTCTTGATTTTGCGGTTGGCAACAGATGATGACGAAATTGGCAGGGAAGCTCCAACTTTGTGAGCTTTCGATATGGCAATGGTGGGTCTTTGATTACGGACGCGCTGTCTAGCAAATGCTCCTCGTCTTTCTCTGTTCTCCTTCGTTTGTGTTGCATCTTCCTTCACCACGGTGTGTATATCTACTTTGAAAGACCACATCATAGGTGGCCAAGTCTGGAGGTTCGGCTTAATCACGACACTGCAGCACGAGGTTATCCTAATTTCGTAGTGATTAAACGTTCCTGGCTTGTAACATCGACCAAGCGACGTGAAATTCACGAAAATTGAAGTTCCTTGTAAACCAGCTCGGTCTTTCCTTTTAATTTTTCCGAGGTTAACTCGCAATCACGTTACCGTTACCTGTCCTCGTGAAATAATTCACGAAACCGCATGTTTCAGCTTAAAAATCGTAATAATATGTGTATTTTACGATAATTAGTTTTCTCTATCTATAGATATCCTCAGGAAATTGTTCATCGTAATTTCCGAACGATTATTAAATAATTAATATACGTGAAGCTCGTATTAAGATGGAGTTATCATATTTCACGTCCGTTGGTTATAATTAATTTTGCGATCAGAAGGAGTATTGCAAGGCGGTCTCGAAAATTAATTTCTAATCAGCCATTACACTTCCAGCCCTATTCAGGCAAACGAAGAAACGAAAGCTCGTCGTACGGCGGCTAATCGATCTTTAGCGAGGTCAGGTCGCCTCGATGTACCCTTATGTTCAAGTCACAGCGTCAGAGTGTGCACCTAATTAAAAGTTCGTACTACTTTTGTAGAACCCGGTGTTACAACCATCGGCTGTCGCAAGAACGAGCTTCCGCAAAGGGCTACCGCTCGCCTAGCATTTGAAATTTCTCGTGTCTAACTAGAAAAATTCTTTCAGAAAATTCGACTTTGTCTCACCGCTGAAACCAAATTATAGATAGACCAGACTCTGTAGTTCCGCGTTTGCTGAAAATCGACGAAAAAATACGACGAGAGCTAAATGAAAGATAAAAGCATTGCCAGGTCTAGTAATTCTTCGTCGATCAAAGGTTTATTCATCGAATATATAGCGAAGCTTCCAATTTTGTTCGCACGAAATTCTCGTAAAACGCTATAAATGTATAGAACAGTAATTCAATTTCCATGCGAAAATATAGAAGAATTATTGAAAAGTTTCGGTTTCCATTTTATGGAAGATTTACAATGAGAATAAAATAATGTACGAGTAACCTTCAAAAGGTAACGAGGCGATTGAACCGAAAACGCGAGGGTTGTGCTCTTTGGAAAAATTGAAGGGTAATCCTTCATGAGGTAAGCAGGCAATGCACTCACTCCTACCCGGCTGCTTACTTTTTTCTTCGAGCCTGTAGACTCTGAAAATCGGGTTTGCAATACAATGAAGGCTTTCAAGGTAGCGTGCAATGTTGGCACTTGCCAACCGAACGATAAAGTTTCCTCTAAATTTCCCGCAGCGCCCCTGGCAGGAGACGAGTTTACGTGGATTTGCTCCAATCAGAGTTTGTTACGTATACACACACGGCGGATAGTTACCAATGAAAACACTCACGACGATGACATTCTCCTTGATGCAGCTATATCTATACATCACACTAGCGAATCGATGCTTCACTTTTCCTTCGTTTCATTAGTTAACTTATAATAAACTGCACGTGGATAATCGTGACGACGATCTATCCCACGTCGAATTTCACATTACTATTTCGCATTCATTTCTCTACATGTTTATTTTATGACATTTTAACGCGAAGAGCAAAGTGTGGATGGTCAGATGCTGTGAAAGCATTTAATCAAACTTTCACCGGGTTAAATAATTAATTAAACCTAAATACGTGTACAACGTTACATTATCAAAATGTTTTCTATGATTTTATTATGCGATTATGCGATTTCCATATTATCAAGGTTTTCGATTATCCGAAAAAGTCCCGATACGGTTCAACTCGGCTAATCGAGATTCTACTGTATCCACCTTTACGAATGAAACTGATAAAGTGCTTGTAGCAACAATTAATGACTTTGCACGCGTGTATTCAACGACAAACATGTCCTAATTCCTTCAAAGATTCCAGCAATCGAACGTCATAAGCCTATCAAGTGTTTGCAATCGATCCTACACCTGACTAAACTTACTGCATAATTTCCCAATAAACTATCAACTGAATAAACATTCTCGAACGAACAAATTCTCCAACAGTACCTATAGTACTTAGTTTATCCGCAACAGTTTAAGTCAAGTTACTTAATTTTAAACTGTGCCGCTTTAACTTATAATATTCTGTATTTTACGTGATAAGCAACATCAATGGAATTTATTTATCACCATCGCCCGACTTAAATCCAACGCAACTGCTGTGTTTACCTACGATCCGGAGATATCCAGTATTAACTAGAGTTTTCCGATTATATGGCTTGGATACGGTTAGAGTTGAAAGTCGAAAGACCGAAAAAAGATAAGAAGAAAGATGGTTCGCCGTGTGATACTAGCCAAGAGCGATGCGAAAACTTGTACACCCTCACCGAATGGGTTTCCTTTGAATTTCAATGGTCGACCCTCAGAGAATCACAAACGTTTCCGCGAAGACCAAGTACCGCGACCCACGTTCTCATTTACCCCCGGGAAAACCGTCTGTTCAGCGGCGAATTTAAATCCTGTCCATCCTTCCCTCGCCCCCTGAAAGCGTCTTTTTGCGCATAATTCTCTAAAGACGCATGAAAACGTTACACAACGAAAGGAACCAGTCGGAGTTTACGGGCGCGTGATTAAAACGTCTGTACAGGTCTTACCGGCACGAATTACCAAGGTAAATCACTTTTGACCTTATTACCCTCGCACTTTCCACCCTGAAAAAGGAAGACGTTTCTATCGTTGGTTCGCGCTTATTCAATTACCCGATCCCCTTACAGACGTAGCACCGCTTTGAGAAAACCGTGAGATCGATGCCTCTTTGCTCTACTCTTCAAGGTATCTTTACTTTTAAAGCCCCTCTAATGAACGCTAAATGCTGGTAAGACTTCCGCTTCCTGGACAACTTAAAAGATATTTTGATATTTCAAGTTACCAACTATCTTTGTAAATTTATTCCTCGCCTAGTAAACGTTCCTTCCATCTGTTATACTCATCAACGTCACGAATTCACCTATTCAGACTTCGAAACGCGAAGATTCAGTGACACTCGCTTCGGAATTGCAAGTTATTAAATCGTCGAGTCGTCGAATCGTTAAATCGAAGAATCGTCGAATTATTTGTCACACGCTATGTTCATTTATCGTATCTTCGGACATCTGGGACATTTTGCAATCTTTATTCGCGTGATTGTCGAGTATTATCGTTGGTCTCTTCGTTAAAACAGTCATTGTACCATGGCCCTCGTAGGTGGCTACATAAATCCGGGACTTATTGAGCCGCATAGTTAAGTACGGGCGGTTAAAACAATTAGCTGCGCTCGACGCGGCTGCACTAGCCCCGGTGTAAACAGCCCTCAGCAGTAATTCTGTTATCGGCGCTCGACGAGCATTCATAGGCTTAACGGGGCTTATTTCCCTCTCTCCCCGTTCTGACCATTTACTCCTCTCTCTCTCTCTTTCTCTCTCTCTCTCTCCGCTCCCCCTCTCTCTTTGCAACCCTTCCCCGCTGTCGATCTCTACCTTGCTACCTACCGGCTGAATTAGGAGTCAGCTTTATCATATCCAGAGTGCATCAACTTGAGCGACATGGGCGATGAAGTCAACTTTTGCATACTCGAAGCTCACGCATCACGGATGAAGAGGATTTATAACTTCTCCATGTTCCGCCGAAAATTGTGATGGATGCCTCGGTGGTGTGCCATCGCACACTTTCCTTCCTTTGTCCCTTCGTGTCCGACTGTTGGATAATCTCATTTTTTGAAACTGATGACAGTAAATACCAGCTAGGTACATATATACATACATGCTTTTGTCTGTCTATTATAGAACAGCGATTATATAAATAAATGATATAATGTGAATAAATAATATTCGCTATTAACAAATAATATGACTTAGCGCTACAAGCCAGAAGAGCCATCAAAGTATCCACTCGATGTAACCGAACAACCGTGAATGGAATATCCATTTCGTTTCGCAACTCTAATTTACTATACATAGCTATGAAACATTTGAGAAATTTCTCAAAACAAATCGCGACGAGTGCTTTATTACTTTTGCAATGTTAATTAATTTGCTATTGACAAGAAAGAAAAGAAAAAAAAACAGAAAATTTCCGTGTGAATTATTTACGCAACATTAATAATTATTACTCTATGCACTCAGATTTATATGTTCGCAACACTAATAACAGTCCAGTGTAGCCATTATATAACAGGCTACTGGTGAAACTGCATTTGATGGTCGAGGAGCAGGAACGTGCTTCCACGATCCAGTGGAAGAAGATTGGGCATTGAATATAAACGCAACGCTACTTTAAAAAACGCGATCATTCATCAACGCAACTCTAACTAGAAAACTAATTAAAACAATCGCGATGGTAGGCCGAAACACTAATTCTTAAAACAAAAATAAAACTAATATCCATACATGAAGAAAAAGCTAGTTCAAATATCGTACTACTACAAACTATAATACTATGAAATTAATGAAACCGGTGTGTAAATTTTAAACAATGAGAAAAGCTTTAAAGGAAACAAGAAAGACTCTAATATGCGTCATTTATCCATTACATACGTATGCTTGTATGGATATTTTATCTTTGTATTGAATACATGCACTCTGATTTTATAAGCAAATATATATGTATAATGAATACAAATTGTCATTTTCACTCGTACATACATAAACTAGTTATCAATATTAATACCACACTCGTGTCAATGATTGTGTCAATGCATCATCACTAATATTAAAAAACGCGATGTGCAAGAAGAGCTATTCTGAACTAATAAATAAGACACAGAAAAGAAAATGTTATTACTCACGAGTATAACAAATACCCGCGATCACTATGCTCGTTAAGAAATCTACGTAATACAACCAGTCACCCGTGTCGATTCGGACCTTTCATCCTACGACATGATTGAGTGACCAGAGGGACGAAAATGCATGCGACTCACGATAAGATGGGAGGATCATAGTCGGTGACTACCGATGCTGTGAAGACCGTCATCAAAGAGAAGCCATGCAGCAGTCCCATCATGGAAAGAACTATAGCGATACACAGAATATTATAATTTGCTCTTAAATATGACGTTAATTAGTTAGAAAATTTGAAGTAGTGGGAGATCTCTATTATCCTCTATTAATTTCTATTAAAATTTTAATAACTATATCCAAATCAAGAGTAGCGAGGAATAGAATTAAACAAAGTACAGATTACAAAATTACTTACATTCTTGGCTTTTGAAGTTCCACTAGATCCTTTTCAGGAAACAGAAGGAAGAGGAAGGAGTGATAAACCTTTAACAAAATATGACTTATTATACATATATGAATAATATATGCGTGAATAATTTATTTTGAAAATTAAGTAATGATTCGACAACAAATTTGAGATAATGTAATGTGGAATTCTATGAAAATGTTGAACCTTAATGATAATAAAAAAGTAAAATTGCTAGTAAACTCTAATTACTGTACAATTGAAACTCTGACATTAAAGTTTAAAATCAGACTTGTTTTTTCATTATGAATAATTAAAGCAGAATACAAGGTATAAAATTAATTGGTATACGATATGCAAAGATTCTTACACGTTTAGTTTTGAAGCATCACTGCGTCCTTCCCGAAGCGCATGGAAAGGTAGAAGTTATGAAAAACTGAAACAAAACATGTGAAATCTAATCTAACTATAAAAATAAGAAGGCTAAAATAATAATTTTTAACCACTTTATTTTTAATTTTATGATGATAATCTAATCATTTCTGAAGCACGTTAAATATATTTTTTGTGTATTTCAATATTATAACTATAGATTTTATGTCAATGGAAATTAATAATAGTTCGACCAAAATACTAATAATCAAATAAATTAGAATGCAATATACAGAGATACTTACATTCTTGAATCTGCTTTGTTATGATAACTCAATCATTACCAAATCTGCATGGGAAACCAACGAATTGATTATTAATCGTCTGTGTCGTCCATTTTGTATTAGTTCGAATTATCGATTATTAATCGCTGTGGCGTCTGTGATGTGAACCCCTTTTCTTTTACTCACGTTACCAACGAATAATCTGTACAAAAGAAAACCAACAATTTCAAATAAATGTATGACAAAAAAATCAATAATTTACAATAACATTACAATATCTGAACAAATTATAGTAAGATAAAGCAATAATAAAATCCAAAGTCTGCCTTAAAGACCAGTAATGTGAATTTTCAATAACTTTAATCATCAAAAATATAGCAAAAAATGAATGTATAATAAACCAATCATTTACAATAATGAAACCAATTATAGTGACATAAAGTAATAATAGAATCCAAATTCTACCTCAAAAACCGATAATATGAGCTATCGATGATTGTAACTTGCTAAGTACACAGTCAACGATGAAAATAAACGAAAATTTCTTAATTTTACTAAGATTATAATTAATAAATGATTAAATACGAACATACTATTTAAATGAAGCGGATAGAAGTGTAGAAATGCTGATGAAGTCGAAATGAAAGTACTAATAACAACAGGGTAATGCTCGACAAGACAAATTCTCGCTCCACGGCATTCAAGAGTACAATGACAGACCACGATTCTCCGCGAAACTACGACTTTCGAATATTTCGCACCAATAGCAAAGCTCCATTTGACGTGACAATATATTACGTCAATAGGAACAACGGTCAATTACATTTGAGAATATTCTCCACCAATAGGCACGCTTGATTTGACTTTGACAATATATTGCACCAATAAGAGCGTTCGATTTTTGTATATACAAGCGCGCGCAAATTTAGCGTATTCAAACAGTCAAATTGATGAAATTGATGAATAGAAAACATATTTAAGACAATGTTCAGTAACAAGTACGAATAGCTTTTATCTTTCATCATAATTTTATGTTTATCATCAAGCATAAAGGGTAAAAATGGAGATTGAGAAAAATCTATCATAAAATAAAGAATATTATAATTCGTTTTTAAAAACATAATGTTGATTATTCAAATTGTTTAAGATAATTAAAGATTGTTGTTTATTAGACTTGAATATTAATAATTGTTAATATGTTAAATGTAATAGAGGTTGATATTTTGATAACAACAAATATCATGGAATGCAAACTGTGAAGAATACAATTGCAAAGATACTTACATGCTTGACTTTTGAAGTTCTTCCTAGAAAATATGAAGAAATGCAGTTTATGAGAAATCTGTAACAAAACATGAAATATTACAATTCGTTGTTAAACACATAGCATTAATTATGTAAGAAGATAGTAGAAGACAAAATATTACTAAATGATATAAATTATTGAAACGAAATCGAAATGGCAGTACTACGATGTATTATTACCTATTATAATTGATATTATAATCGATTACGATAGGTAATAATAATATATTGGTTCTCGATGCTTTCTCAATGTAGGTATGACCTTGATTGAATACTAATAATCGTCTATTCGCATCCAAAAACAACAAATCGCCCAAATTTTATTAGATTATAAATATAAAATGAACCAAATTAAGATTCTCACCATTTTGAAGCAATAACTTGATGTGGTATATTAAATTTTTCACTTTTATAACGAACTCTTAGAAGCTGCTTCCTTCTTTCAACATAACGCCGCGCGAAATGGTATAATTTTAAATTTTAATTCCTATTTCTGCCACCAGGGCGAAGATAACTCAGATACGTATCATCAGAGAGGAAACTCTCTACCACTCTCCGATATCATGTATACTGTTAAAGAGAAAATTTCCTCTCTGACATTGTATACGTAGTATTGTACACTAATGCCACTCGTTAATCGTTGTTACACTTGCATATTTACTATATGAATGTGCATGCGTTATTAGACAAGGACACAAGGGGTCTCTATGCAGCGTTTTCTTTCTATTCCTATATCGTTTGTTCAGAGCGCTCACTCTATTTTTATATGCCTATGATCCTGTACCATTATCCTGTACCATGTTAGTGATATAAAAATATAGATAATCTGACTGTTTATGCTCTGTCGATAAAATCTGAATGTAAACACAATTATCAAGTTCGCCACTAGTGGCGCATATGTTTGAGAATTCTATGTAAGATAGGAAATCTAACACGCCATTTTAAAGTGCAGTGTCATCAGCGCGCCGTTAAAAGTGAATTAACCGCGTGTAGAGTTTTTAATATATTTATCAAAACAAGGTGTTCGAAATATCAACTATGTCAGGAGGAGCCTTATTTGGAAATAATGCTTCACGCGGAACCCCTAAAAATTTGGTGGAATTTAAAGCGGGGAAAATGACTATGAAGGGAAAGATGGTTTATCCAGATATTCGAAAAGGACAGCTTTACGTTTATCAATCTGATGATTCATTAATGCATTTTTGTTGGAAAGATCGTGTGTCAGGATATGTTGAGGATGTAAAGATATTTTTTATTATCTTTAAAATTCATTACAATTCAAAAATATTTATTATTTGTAAAATTGATATACTTCTTTCAAACTTTGTTTAGATTTCTCTATAATCATCTTATCGATATTCTTTATTTATTTATAGGACCTGATTATTTTTCCTGATGATTGTGAATTTAAACATGTTCCCCAATGTAAAACTGGAAGAGTATACCTCTTACGATTTAAATCATCGAACAAAAAATTCTTTGTTTGGCTTCAGGTAAGATGGGTTTTAATGTTAAATATTAAATCTCACACATTTGTTTATATTTTGTGCGAATTATATTATAGAAAGTTAGTATTTATGAAGGGAATAAAAAAGGTGTAGATTTTTAAAATAACAAAGACAAAATGATTATTTTTTCAATGTTTATAAATTACTTGTTAGGTAATTCTTTAGTTAATAAGGAACTTGTTAAGAAACTTTGCATATTATATATGAAACTTTTATATAAAATATTTTTATGTGTTCATTGCTTTACATTAATACCTTTCTAATGGTATATATGAAGCTTAATATTTATTTACAATTAAAAGAGACCTATCTATAATTGTTATATATGTTCTTATCACTTATACATTTTAAACATGTATTATATTATACAGGGTATTTTGTATACTGGATACGATAGAATATCTCACAAAGAATTAAAATTATCAAAAAAAACGTTTCAATGAAAGTTGCATAACCAATTATCTTTTTGCAGGTTGAGTATTAGAATGGTTCTGTGGTTTTTTAAATGAGACCATATATGCGTTAGTACACTAATCAATTCACTGTAGAATTTTCTATAAAAAGATATTAACCTACCTATGTCAAAAAACTATTTGTTTAGTAGATATTTAAAATTTAATTTGTCATATGAAAGACAAGGAGAGACACAAGACAATATTCTTGTTTATGTTGTTTTTATTTTTCACATGTTACAATGTAAACATAAGATAACCGTTTTGCGTCTTTCCTTGTCTTTCATACGACAAATTACATTTAAAATGTCTGCTAAACTAATAATTTTTTGACATATATAGGTCAACACCTTTTTATAGGGAACACCAAGGTGGATCGATTAGAATATTAAAAAATATATGATTCCATTCAAAAAAATTATGTTGTACCTAAAATCTCCTCCACTATACAATCCGCAAAAAAGTAATTTGCACCATATGATGTCCCTTTTCAACCCAAACATTGTTAAAACATTTTTTTGATAATTTTAATCTCTCGTGAGATATACTACCATTTCCAGTTAAACAAAACACTCTATGTACATATAATAAGTTATGTACAATAATATATGCATGACACATGTAAAATCATCTCATCCAAAATTATTAAATCGGTAATTAATTAGATTAAAAATTATATATTCTTACCTTAGACTTTCGCTCATTACCTCCTGAGGTAGAAATAGATTTCAAATATAAATAAGAATGTAATAATATTTTTATACAAAATATTGTAGAATGTATTATGAAGCAACTAAAATATATAGGTATATCATATAAAATATATATACGTACTTTGTGTAGTCTAGGAAAAGATATAGTAATTCCACAAAAATTGATAAGATATTTTAAAAGTAGTTAATGCTACATGCCTCATTTTTATACAGGATCTTAAAACAGACAAAGATGAAGAATATTGTAGAAAAATTAATGAAGTTCTTAACAATCCACCGACTCCTGGATCACAAAGAAGTGGTAGTACAAATCCAGAAGGAGATCTGCAGAATTTATTAAATAATATGTCACAACAGCAGTTAATGCAATTATTTGGTGGTGTAGGCCAAATTGGTTTAGGTAGTTTATTGGGTACAATGAATAGACCTCAAGGTGTGCAAAGTGCTAGAACATCTACAACAACTGCATCGACTCGAGTTACTACAAGTACTGTAAGACCTGCTACGCAAATAATATCTTCAGCATCGTCTGCTAATGATCCCCCTAAACCTAATAGTAAGCGTACTTATTGTATAGTTTATTATATAATTTGTATAAGTGATTCACGTAAATCTCTGCTTAGGTGATAATAAATCATCATCACGAACATCAGGTACATCAACACCTGCTTCAACAACAACAACAACGACAACAACAACAACAAATACAAATAACAAAATTCAACTTAGTGATCTACAAAACTTTTTATCAGAGATTCCAACACCTACAGGAACAGAATCTGTTGTTCAGGTAATATCTTTTCTCCATATATAGCTTTATATAATATATTTTTTCTACATTTTCAGCTTTTCAACAATATTATTATTGTAAAACTACCTCATTTTCAAAATATTAATATAAATCTATCTAATGTTTAGGTTCTAACAGCTAACAATTTATACCCAGAAATAATAATAATCTAAATTAAATGATGTATAACAATATACATTGGCACTCAATAATATCTTATATAGAATATCTTGTATATCTTTTTTATTTATTATAGCTTTTTTGTTCAATCAACTGAAAGACAACAATCATTGAAACCACAACTTTAGAATAATCTTATACATAAGAAATACACATAAATTAGAATTGGAACATAGAACACGATAGGACAGAAAGCAACAACAAGAAAGAATCTTTATATTCTTTCAAAAATAATAAAAATAATAAATGTGCATTTATAAAGGTAGTCAATTTTATATTATATTGCTGAGACTTGCTGTAATCTCAAAATATATAAGTTTTCATCTTTATTATTTTTTATACTCTTCGTTTTAACGAAAATTGAGATACTCTAATTGGTAACAGTTATAACAAATAGAAGAAAAACAGATATAATAAAGATACAAAATACTAGGGCAACAAAAGGGAGATATGAAAATATTAAATGCTATATGACTATACAAATTTTTTCTACAGAAATATTTGCTGAATAAAATAATATATATTTATGTTTCATTTTCTTTTTCTCTCTTTTTTTTCTCTTTTTATTTCGATTATTTAATGTCGAATCAATCACTTGTATGGGTTATTAACGACTCAAGGGCGAAATCATTTTCTTTGTAAGCAAGAACATATACATTACTTCAGTACAAATATTTAATAAAACCAAATAGATAAATTATCATAACATACTAGTATAACATACTAGTATTTTTAACAGCTTCTTTTTTTCTAACATGCTATATGTTGTTTTCTGTCATACTACATAATTTTATATAGAAAACATTAGAAATATGTTTGTATCCATCTTATTTTGCATGTCGCTAGAATGAATTTTAATCATATAAAAAATTTCATTCTTTTTTTTTAATACAAAAATTTCCCATGTGTAAAGTATGGTTTTATAATAACTTTATATTTGATTTTTGTGTCATTATTTTATTTTACATTTATACATATAGATTAGATAACTTCCACGCAAACAAACGCGCGTGCGCATTGATAATATATATCACACATCTTATCAAACATATATTTCGCATTTTATATTGTATAATTAAATATTTCAATATTGTGCAATTACATTTTGTTCAGTCACAACAATTATTAAACAGTAGTTCACTGTAATATATTATCTGCTTTTTTTATTAATTATATCTTTTCTTTCAGCTGTTATCATTATCAGGAACAGAATGGTATTCTTGATAACATACTTGAAATGATATTTCATTGTTTAATGACTTGAAATTATTTCCTTTCTAACCAGCTCTTCAACGTATATTCTGTTGTGTCATTTTTTGATATCACAAGGTTGATTTAATATAGATTTTTTCGTGGTATAAATTATTAAATTTCAAAGCCAGGTATTAATGGATATTTTATACACTTATTTATCAGAACTAACACATGTGTCAAATAATTACAAATATGATAATTTTTAATTTGTACAAACCAGTATTTATTTTTTCAACACTGATAAATCTTTTGTTATTATAAATTATGATTATGAAATTTTCAGTGTACTAATTAAATTATTGATATTGATATTATTTATAAATCTTAAAAGATAGAAAGTGGTATACTAATTGCGTACACAGTTTTTGTCTATTTAATATTTTTATTTTATTATTTGTATGCTTTGCATTAATTTGCTTAATACTATTATAAGATATGCAAAAGAGAAGATATAATAAACAAACGAATAATATATATTAAATATTATGAATTTTTAATTTTAACTGTGTAACATATTAATTTTTATCATTTCATAGAATCAGTGGTACCACCAATAGTTGAAACGCAGTATAGAGCCAATAAAACTATTACTATAAAATCAAAGGGCAGAGGCATGGTTGTTTCGTTATTTAATATTCTTTTCCACATGAACTTTTCCTGGCTGTCGGAGACTCTCGCTCTGTTGAGTAGTTGGGGAAGTTTCTCTGGGATTATTTGTTGTTTTCGGCCACCTACAGCACAGCTTATTGTCCGGCAGAGGGGAGTAGCAACTGAGCTGACCAATGTCATCCCTGCGGCAATTTCTGCAACGGAAAGCTTGGAGCGTGCAATGAGCCCGCACTTACCACCAGGGGATCACCTGTGTACCACGCTAGTGTCTCCCCAGTTCTCCCAGGCGCTATCAATGTTCTGGTCTGCTTTGCAGTCAGGCCAGGCGGGACCTGTCATCCGTCAATTTGGCTTGGGTCCAGATGCTGTCAATGCTGCAGCCAGTGGAAACATTGAAGAATTCGTCACTGCTCTCGAGTCTGAAGCTAAGAGTGGCCAAGAACAAACGCAGCAAGGACAGGAGGACAAAAATACTAAACAAGCTCCACCAGCACCTAATCCTGATAAGAAAGGTGATGATGATGAAGGATTGGATTTAGATTAAAAATAGAATTTAACAATATTTTCATTTAGAAGATATACAATGTGTATTACATTATAATCGTTTATGTGTAATAAATAATTCCTTAATGAATGATATACTTTGTTATAATATAATGATATTTACATATATCTCTCCTTCTTATTGTAAATATATCAAGTTTTTTAAATTTCAAATCCAATAAAATTTGTATAATAAAACATCAATGAATAAATCAAAATTAAAAATGACCTCCAAATTGAATTTTTTAATTTTGTAATATATTGTATTTAGTTAATATTATTAATATAATGATATATTATTGATACATATTACTAATACATGTAGTTATACTTTTTATGTATATAATTGTTAGCCTTTAAAAAATTTTATATAATCTATTAATATTAATTTATATAATCATCCTGTAGATTCAAATTTTAGCAAATAATTCTTGTCTTTCCAAATTTAATTGGTTATAATAAAATACTATTTTTATATTTGCAATTAATTAACGATATATTGTTTTTCAATTAAGTGTTTTTGAACGAATTATGGATAAATATGAACATCTTAAAGTAAAGTAAGTAAAAGTGAAAAATATAAAATTTCCAAATTATGTACATATTTGTATATAATTTCATATTCTTCAATATTTAATGGCGGGAATATAATTGACCAATAGAAGAACATTGTTTACGACGCACAAACACGTTATTGGCCAACGCGGATAATCGATATAGAAGATTAAACATAGTCATTCTATCATGTTCTGCGTAAAATTGCACAACTTGTGTCAAGAAACAATTGTTATATAAATTCAGTATTTCTACTCGGTTCTTCGAGTATTTAATATAGTTCTCTCTTATTAATATTATATATTAACAAGTTTGTCTCTTATAGTATAAACACTGGCAGAACGCATATAACCTATGTTGCCAGACAGTTGTATAGTTAATTCACAGAATTTCTCATTGGTCTGTCGATTATGACATCATCCAGGAACGGCTCAAAACAAGAAATCATATATTTGAAAGTACTTCTCTATATTTTATTTAAAAATAGCTGTAATTTAAGAAATGGTAAAGTACAAGTATTTCTAGTTACACAAAAGTCGTAATTATATAATTTTTAATGTGTACAATTTTATAATAATGTTGGGTTAAAATAAAATTCATTTTAACGATATTATGATTAAATTAAATATTTTATTGATAGTTTCTTAATTATCCAACTTATACAAAATTTAATGGTCTTTTTTTATTATTTTTCTTATAAAGGATTATATGTTGTTTAATAATGTATAACTAGTTGATAGTTAAAAAATTCTGTATTTATACAATATGACGTATTAAACCAAAGATAAAAAGGATTTAACATTAAATCCTTATTGCATAGACTGTTATTAAACATAATACTATATACAGTTTAATTATATGTAACAAGTAAATAGACTTAAATGCCATCATATGTACATCATTGTTTGTAAACAAGTCCATGAGACAATGATACCTCATTCTATTTACTTGTTACAATCCTGACCACATGAGCATTCGCAATAACTGGTGAATCGAACAAGTAGTGGGGTCTTTCTCGCGGATGTTGATTACTGTTTCGGTGAATGTTGCCGAAAGTTTCCCGGTAAATTAATGAAAAACATACGGCGTTCGTTATGCATAAAATATAAAAGTGCATTGAAATACTTTATAACAAAGATTACTGTACATCAGTATCGGTGTCATTGTAAAATAAGTGCGAGCATTACGATAAAATATTATTGTTTTATGTCTCTACTAACATAACAGAAATGAAGAGAGTGTAGAGTGTATGCGAGTGCATTCAACATACTCACACAATCGGTATATTCGACATGTTCGTGTACAATGGCAACCTTGACACTTGGTGATCGTTTTTGGCGGCTTCGTTCCGTTCTTACTGAAATCGTGTTTGGTAGGATCGCGTCGTGAGTGAAAGCGGCGGTGGCCATTCTGTAAAATCTTGCAGAGTTTGGCAGTATCGAATCAGTAAAATATTTCGCGCTTCGTATTAACGATATTCCGTTATTGTGTTTGTTTTCGTGACTGCAATTTCGTTCGCTTTATAATTCTCGTGTAAACTTTTGTTCTATAAAGAAATACATCATATTACAAACCACACCAAACATTTTATGCATACATTGGAAATTGAGAAAAATAAACAATTAAGGTTAGACAACAGTAAAATTCTAATTAAATAAATTATATTATATTTAAGTGAAATACATGCTTCAAGAAAATTTTATTTGTTTGAAAATTTATATTTATTCATTTTTTCTTATAATATTTTTGTTTGATTGGTTCAACGACCTAATTTTTTTGTTGGACTACCAGTAATGAAAACAAACTATGCTATGTAACTGTATATCAACACGTTGGATATATACGATCATGAATTGTATATACGTGTAAACATATGTGAAGGTTGAATGATTCTTATTTTCAAGTGAACTTAAAGAAAACAATGCATTTTAATCTTACGAGGGAAAAGAAAATGTAATCGATTCGCTAAATTACGCAGAAATTGTTCAAAACAACGGTAGTCTTTTTCCTCAATTTTCAGATAGAAAAACTTAAACAATGTTAACAAAAGTTTTGAACTATTCCATGTACGAAAATATTTCTATAAAATAGTTACTTATCTATTCCTTAATTGCGTATTAAATACCAAATGTAGTTTATGCGTACATTCTTCGTATATTTTTTTTATAAATATGTTCGTATATAGCTGCATGCATACAAAACATTAATGTTTAAAAGCTACTTATTGTAGCGTATAAACCATAGTTATTGAAATTTGCTGTAGATTTCAAGCACGATATAGTTTTACGGCACAATTTCTGTATATGTACATGTTTTCTTGTTTTGAAAATGTGCATTTATCGAAAATAATACAAAAAGTTAATTTTATATAACATGTATTTTTCACGTAGATAATTAATTATTGTCATGCATAATAAATTATTATTATATTATATTTCATCACGGAAGATGTGTCTTTTATAGTGCTATATATAAAACTGTTACACAGTGCATAGACACTACCGTGAAGTTTCTATATAAAAAAATAATGTTTATGTGAATTCGATAACAGTGTTTATCTATTCCGCATATTATAAATTGAATACTACTTCTATAAAACAGGTGAGTTTTTAAATTTCTTATACGTACATTTAATCGTATACGTATTTAAACATACGCGTGCGACGTAGTAACGTTTTTATAACTATAAACATTCATGAAAAAGACTTTAATTTGTAAATAAATTTGTAAAGTTTTATATTAAATAGTTTAAGAATTAAAATCAATCTTAGTATTACAAAATAATACAATATCATGAATTAAAATTATAAATTATCAATAAATATAAAAATAATTTCTTTTTATTTATAATATAATCCCAGTTACAACTAAAACTATATGATCATTAAAATATTAAATTCTCAGATTTAATAATTCATCAATTATAAGCAATTACAAAATAAAACCATAGTAAATCATAGTAAATCCATAGTAAATCATAATGATTTATGACATTGTTTGTAACTTATATTAAATATTACAATGATATTTTGTCCATTTTTTTATTATTAAATATTAGATAACTTTTATTACATTGGAGATACAGATTATTTAATGTTCACTAAAATTACAAAAATACAATTATGAAAGCTTTGTATAAGCATTAATCTGATAGGTTGCATGATCAAAGCACAAAAGATTACATACATAAAAGTAATTAATTAATGCTTTATAATAGAAAATAATGCAACTACTAAATAAATGTTTCAAGTAATTGAAAGTACTTCGATATAACATTATATATTCTAATTTATTGTAATATAATGTTATATTGTTTCACATTTACATGTTATATAGGACATATAGAAAATTTTATTATTATAATATAATGTTAATAAAATGTATTTGATGCCTTCTTTATGAATATAAATTACGATATTTGAAACGACACTGTAAATTTATTCTACAGGTTTCAGTGTAATAAATCTAGAAAGAATGAATGCAACTAAAAATGTTCCTGCTACAAAGCAGGCAACAAAGATATACCATGTTTCTTCATCAAATACATCTGTAAAAGCTGGAACCTGATTATAGAGGGTATCAATAAGTTTCATATTATAATTTTTGCTATTTGAAGTATGACTTGCCATTTTAGAAATGAATTATCGTATAAAACTCAAAAATTCTGAGAACTGTAGAATTCAGATACCTTTCTTAAAGTATTTTCAGGAGGAAGAAAATTAAGCAATTAATCTGTATTGTTAAGAATTCCTAATGTGCTTTTTTGCAGACTTTCATATAAACAATTGTTTTATATTTAAATGCTTAACAAAAATATCAAAATATAATTTTTAATAAATATATTATGATTAAGACTTTTATGAATTGACAATGTAGGTTTAATTTTCACTGTTATCCCACAAATAAAGTGAAATATGAAAACTGGACTGTTTTAAATAAATGGTAAAATTGATTCTGACATTTATTCTTTGAAGATTTTATTTTTTAACTTATACTTATATTTATATTCAATTTTTTCTTTAATGCCTCATAATCAAATTAAATTGCCAATAAATTTATAAGAATAGTCCTCTACGTTTGCTTCCTGGCTTAATTCTAAATGCTTTCTTCTTTTTCCTTTTTAACTGTGTGTCCTCAACTCCAGCTTCAGATTCACGTGGAGCCAAAGGTGTGATATGTTTGTTGTAAAGTTCCAAAATATTTAAAGATGTCAAGTTTTTACCTTTGCATACTATTTTATCACCAGATACTAAAAGATACAGATGCTAGGATATAACATCAAATTTGTTTTAAACAGATTTTATAAAATTTAATTGTAATTTTAGTTACTGTAATTTAACATTGGTGAATTTATTCCACTTTTAGATAAACTTGTAAATTTTTTAATCTATATCTTTATTTTAAAAACAAAAGCGATATAAACTATTAATCTTATTTTTCTTAAGTAAAAAAATATTGTGATACTCACATAAATTGAATGTAATTATGGGTTCAGATAAATTAGAGACAACGCATGGTTTCACCATACAACGTGGATTTGTTGCAATAATCTTTGGAGTTGTAATTTGAAATAAAAAATCTCTGCAAATACAATATATGTTTGTTATAATATGTAATATTAGATCACTAAATGCATATTCTCCTTTAAGTCTATCTTTATATTTACAATTATGTTCATGCAATAGTTTAATAAGATAGCTTCTTTCTATCGTTTATCATTTTAGTTTTGAAAATTCTTGCATTATCTTTTAATTTGCTTGTTTATAATATTTTCAGGAAAAATGGCACAAATGAAACAACAACTACCACTTCAAATGCCAGATTTAAGTAGTCTTCGCATAACTACAGCTGTTTCCATGCTTGGTAAAGCATATGGATGTGGACAGTGTAGTGGTGAGTTTTTATTTTTCTAATTATAGAAGTAGAAACTTTTTAAAATAAAAGCAAGCATATATTTTGTGATAAATTTACATTTCAACAAGACTATTAAAATAAATTTTTATTAAAAATTGTAGTTATCGAGAATCTCATAAAGCAAAAAATTAATTACACAAAGTAGAACAATATTTTAAGTAGATATAATATAGTTAAATGGGGGAAGCATAGATATTTATATATTATTCCATTATTTAAAAAATGAAATTTTGTCCTCCAATAGTTAATATTCAAATATTCAATAGTCTATCAACGATATAAAAAAGTATAACAATTAATAATAAATCAAATAAGTTTTATCGTCACCTTTAATAGTTCCGTAATATCTTAGCTGGAACACCCTGTATAACGCGTATGAAAATCGACTGTACCTTTTCAAATGTGTATAATAAGAAATTACATCACACGTTTGTTAATATTCAATTCCAATATTTGACAGGCTACTTAATTTTCATATTATGCTTTTATTATATTATTGTAGCAACTTAATCATCAACGTTTTCTAAAAATACTGACATCGTCTGCTAGTTACTAGAAACTTCACGTTACACATGCGCAGGATATTGACGTCATTAAACTAACCAAACCTCTTATGAAGAGAAATGAAACATAATCGTTATTGGGGCAATATTTTTAATCTCGAAAAAAATATTTTCTTATGATAATAATATTCAAAACTTCCGCTGCATCTTTTAAATAAAAAGAGGGAATCGAGTACTATGTATTAACAAGCCATACTATAAAAAGTATAGTATAGTAGATAAAATATTATAGATAAAAAGAATTTATAACTAACTACAGATTGTATACTGTTTATTGTAAATTCAAGATAAGAATGCTATGTACTATGATCAAATTCCAGTGAAAGATATATAAGAAACAAAATTTTATTGAACTAACCTTGCCTCCAAAGCATTATCATGAAAGGGATCAAACTTTATGTCGATTGATTTAACTGGTTTTAAAGTTAAATTTCTCAAGTGCTTCGCAATTGCAGATATTACTCCGGCAGAACGGGTACGAGTTCCATTGAAAGGAATCGACATTTCGGAAATCAAGCACGCAATCGCGTGTAGTATTATCACTAATAGTTACAATTCTAGGGGAAATAGTTTTGAACGCAGTGCGGCCAATATAATCAAAATTTATTTATCATTAGATTATAAGACAATTATAAAGTAAAATAATATGTTAAAATAAGTCGAGATATAGAAAACAAATTTTATACTGTTTTATATTGTTCGAGGTATTACATTTTTTAGCATTTTCGAAACACTGATGGAAATGTTACTAACATCCTATCTATTATTGATGTTGCATAAATTTCTTACATACTATATGTATATAATTTTATAATATCTGTTAACATGTTTCTATTCAGACGTGAAAAATTTAAATAATTTAAAAAAGAATGATGACGCCAAGAACTATTAACTATCGTTTTATTATCTATGCGCTGATTGGTTGAGATAAGATCAATCGGAATCAAGTTGGTGGCAGCCATTGCAAGAGGCAGTCTTGTTCGCAGTGTGTATTTTGGAGAAGTGTGTTGTGTGGTCTGTGGGTTTTGTGTTGAATTTTTTACTTATTTATTAGTGGTTATCTCGTATTTTTCATCGTCAGCATAAAAAATGTATCCCGTAGGGCAGCGTGAGTATTATAATGTGTTTATTTTTTTTTATAACATTTCAAAATATTCTAAAATAGCCTTTTCTGCATTTCTAAGCAAGAACAGAATTTCATTACTTGACTAAATCTGATCCTTTGTTCCTGTTTGATTACCTCAAAATGATGAGAATTCTTTTAATTCAAGCACGTGCTAACAAAATTCACCGTAGCGATAAGTTAAAGTTTAAGGAATCGAGGAAAATTTAAAATATGACCTCGAATGAACCTCGTTCAACAGGCACAATGTGTCGTCACTCTGATCCGTCAATGTACGGATAACGTATGAGTGCATATGTGTATGCATCTAATACTGATGGTTTTTTGTTATTTATAGTATTTTTAATGTATTATTTTAAGTATAATAATCCCAATGAAAAATGAAGGCTTTCCAATTTTTTGTATTGGTATAGACACGCTTTTAAACTTAACTATTATTGTGTTATTGATATCTTCGATTTTATTATTTTATAAAACATTCATAAATAATTTCTATGTGCATATTTGTAGTTTCTGTTATGCTATTTCCTCCTTGATTAACATTATATTTTTAGCTTATAGTATAACTTGTTTAATTCAACTAATCTATTCAACTAAATAGTATAACAAGAAAGAAGTCAATAATATAATATTGAACTAAAATATTCTATACTGATATTCAAAAATAAATAAAATTCATTGTAATTTTTTCTTAGATTATTACTTTTTGTTGATATATATATATCTTTTTTTCTTTAATATATCAATTACAAGTCTCTATATATATTAAATTATTATGGTGACTTGACTATGCGTTATATAAAATATCACTTGTAATTATCATTTGCTTATAATTATTATGTAAAAAATATAAGTATATATGTAATAAATAACTAGAACAGAGAATTGAGGGAAGATCTTGAAGAAGGTGTTACCAAATTAATTGTTTTATTAATTGTTTGTTAAATCAATTTTTATAATTTAATTATAATACAGGAATATAGTTATAACAGATATTGCTATAGCAAAATATTTATTGTAGTATATATATATCATATTATACTTAACTATTGCTTTTTATATTTTGAGAACTATGTAGTATATCTTTATGTTTTTCAATTATTTTGTTACATGTATTTGTAAGGATAAATATATAGAAATAATTATTCATATATGCATTTACATGCATTAGATATATATGAAAAATATATTAGTTTACTACATTATTTCAGCTCCTCCACCTGGACCCACAACAAGTTCTTCTGTTGGTGCATCTGGAGCAACTGGCAGTAGTGTTGTAGCTCCAGGTTCTTTAGGACTTGTTTCCACACAACAAACACACACTCCTCCTCAACCTCCTGAACTGCCAAGTAAGTTTTTAAAAACTATTTCATATACAATAAAAAAGTATATATGGCACTGGCATGATAGTATACATATTTTATAATAATTTTGCTTTTAATTACTCAATAATATATGAATTTGGTTTCCTGTTACTAATTTTCCATACTTCTTGTTATAAAATTAAAACCATTCATTAAATTGTTATGTAAAATTTCTTTAAAATGTAATATTTTTATTAAATGCATGATATAAAAATTGGTAACAATATAATTCTTGAAAAAAAAAGCTATATAATTGTGAGAAAATTTATAACGTATGTATATTAAAATCTGTACAGATAATAATCTAAAAAATATTCAAATAAATCCCTCAGCTGACATTTTATATAAAAAATATTTTCATATTTTCAATGGAAATGAAAATAAGATACTTAAGTCATACATACTACAGGATTAACAAGTCAATAACAGTTATGTATTTTGTTTTGTAAATAATTTAAAATATATATTTGCAGTGTTTTCATGTCCTCGAAGACCAAACATAGGACGTGAAGGCAGACAAATTACCTTAAGAGCTAATCACTTCCAAATAACAATGCCACGTGGTTATGTGCACCATTATGATATTAATATCCAACCTGATAAATGTCCTCGTAAAGTTAATAGGGAAATAATAGAAACAATGGTTCATGCATATAGTAAAATATTTGGAACTCTTAAACCCGTATTCGATGGCAGAAATAATTTATATACAAGGGACCCCTTGCCTATCGGTACGGACAAAATAGAATTAGAAGTAAGTACAATGCATAATAAAATATATATACAGACTTCTTTTTTAAGATTTATTTTCTAATAATACATACACTTTTTAGGTAACACTGCCTGGTGAAGGTAAAGATAGAGTTTTTAGAGTGGTGATAAAGTGGCTGGCTCAAGTTTCACTGTTTGCTTTAGAAGAAGCTTTAGAAGGGCGTACAAGACAAATCCCATATGACGCTATACTTGCTTTAGATGTTGTAATGAGGCATTTACCATCTATGACATATACTCCAGTAGGTAGATCATTCTTTAGTACACCAGATGGATATTACCATCCATTAGGTGGTGGTAGAGAAGTTTGGTTTGGTTTTCATCAATCTGTTAGGCCATCCCAATGGAAAATGATGCTAAACATTGATGGTAAATATATAAATTATAATAAAATATAAAATAAATGTTGTATTCACTTCTTATGTGCATGTTACTTACTTTACAGTTTCTGCAACTGCATTTTATAAAGCACAACCTGTTATAGAATTTATGTGTGAAGTATTAGACATTCGAGACATAGGTGATCAAAAGAGACCCTTAACAGATTCTCAGCGAGTTAAATTTACCAAAGAAATTAAAGGACTTAAAATTGAAATCACACATTGTGGGACAATGAGGCGAAAATATAGAGTGTGTAATGTTACGCGTAAACCTGCTCAAATGCAATCGTAAGTATACATAAAAGCAATTTGTAATGTTATTTTAAAAACATATAACATTTATGAAAATTTTAGATTCCCGTTACAATTAGAAAATGGACAAACAGTCGAGTGCACGGTTGCAAAATATTTCTTAGACAAATATAAAATGAAATTGCGACACCCATATCTTCCATGCCTTCAAGTTGGACAAGAACATAAACATACATATTTGCCACTTGAGGTTTGTTGATTCTAGTATTTAGATCTCTTTTTGATCCTTAAAGTTATGTCTTTTTTCCAAGGAATATAGTGTAATATAATATAATCTTGAAGTATCATTTATATGTATTGTTAGGTCTGTAATATTGTTGCTGGGCAACGTTGTATCAAGAAATTGACTGATATGCAGACTTCTACTATGATAAAAGCTACAGCCCGGTCTGCTCCAGATCGTGAACGAGAAATAAATAACTTAGTTAGAAGAGCTGACTTTAATAATGATTCATATGTTCAAGAATTTGGTTTGACGATATCAAACAATATGATGGAAGTTAGGGGTCGTGTTTTGCCTCCACCCAAGCTACAGTATGGAGGGCGCGTAAGTTCCCTCAGTGGACAGGTGAGAAACTTCCAACTCAATCAGTCAGGTCTAGCCAAATCACACATTTGCAGAGGCTCTTGTATTATTTTTGGTAGAAATATATTTTTTGCAGTGCTGTATACTATAATGTTATTAATTATAATGTATTTTTCCCATTTGAAGATACATGAATAATATTCTTGCAATCATGATTTAGTTTAAAATTTTTGTTTTAGAATAGCTTAAGCTTTTTTCTGAGATTTATACATTTTTTTTTTTATTAAAACAAAAATCTTAATAAATACGACTTTATATAATAGAATGAGATTTTTTCTAAGATAATAATACATTTGGCCTGAAACTTTTTTATTTCAAATACATTGAAAAATTAATTAAACGAAAAGTTGTCAAATGAATGCATCGGTTCTAGACCTGGTTGGTTTTGATATATGAACTGTCACTGTAATGGAAATAAATTATTTTTATAAAATCAACAAGAATAGTCCAGTAATAATTTCAAATATTATTTCATCCAACAAAGAAAAAAATTCATTCCTTTATATATAATTTGCATTACATTTGCAGTTCATTATCACTATATACTGTCTGATGCTATCAGTTTTGTTCCATGCAATAGTGAAATGAAGTGGGTTGTTATTTATTTTGATTTTTTGTTGTAATTCTTCAAAATTTTTATTTGTGTTATTTTATAATTACTGTTTATATGATTTTTGTGGTAAGAAGAGATAAATATAGGAGAGTAATGATTGCATGGATTGTATAGAAACACTGGTGCATCTTGTTTATTTGTTATGATTCAAAGTATTCATTGTAATATTTAATGATATATTTCATCTTATTTTTTTCCTGTTTAAAGACGAAGCAGCAGGCTATACCTAATGGTGGTGTTTGGGATATGCGAGGCAAGCAATTTTTCACAGGTGTGGAAATTAGAGTTTGGGCAATTGCTTGTTTCGCTCCACAAAGAACTGTACGCGATGATTCAATACGTAATTTTATAGCACAATTACAAAGAATAAGCAATGATGCTGGGATGCCAATTATTGGGCAACCATGTTTTTGTAAATATGCTACTGGGCCAGATCAAGTAGAGCCCATGTTTAGATATCTAAAAGCGACATTTTCATCATTACAACTTGTTTGTGTTATATTACCTGGAAAAACACCTGTATATGGTAAGTATATGTATATATATATTATATTATATATCATATATTAATTTTATCATTATTATTAATATATATATAGTAATTATATATATATTATATTTTGTTAGTAGCTAGTATAATGTGATGAAAAGTTTATATAATTTTATAATGTAGTAAATTAATCGTATATAGTACAATAAATAACATTGGAGGTTGTTACAACGTAAAATGTATGTTTTGCATTATGTGAGATTCTACAGTATCAATAACATATTAGTCTACATATGTTACCTACTCTGCTTACAGCTGAAGTCAAAAGAGTAGGAGATACATTATTGGGTATGGCAACGCAGTGTGTACAAGCAAAAAATGTAAATAAAACGTCACCACAGACGTTGTCGAATTTATGTTTGAAAATTAATGTAAAATTAGGTGGTATTAATAGTATTCTAGTACCCACTATCAGACCGAAAGTGTTTGATGAACCTGTTATATTTTTTGGAGCTGATGTGACTCATCCTCCTGCTGGAGATAATAAAAAGCCTAGCATAGCGGCAGTAGTTGCTAGTATGGATGCTCATCCATCTCGGTACGCAGCTACTGTTAGAGTTCAACAACATAGGCAAGAAATTATTCAGGAACTTAGTTCAATGGTGAGGTAAGTAAATTGTTATAATTTTTAAATAATACAAGTTTATTTACGTTTTAAGCTCTTATAGAATGTTCATATAAAAAATATTATATTAAGTAAACAAATATTTTGAGCACATTGAATTTTTACTTCTTTCCATATACATATAAATACAAAACATATTCTGTAAATACGTTTTGCCATATATTATTTTTAATTAATAACGGCGAAATATTTCTTTTTAAGGGAACTCCTTCTTATGTTCTATAAAAGCACTGGTGGATATAAACCACTTAGGATAATTCTTTATCGCGATGGTGTCTCAGAAGGTCAATTTCTTCATGTTTTACAACACGAGTTAACTGCCATTCGAGAAGCTTGTATTAAACTTGAAGCTGAGTATAGACCTGGAATAACATTTGTTGTAGTCCAGAAGAGACATCACACTCGCCTATTTTGTTCGGAAAAAAGAGATCAAAGTGGTAAAAGCGGGAATATACCAGCTGGTACAACAGTTGATGTCTGTATAACGCATCCAACTGAATTTGACTTCTATTTATGTAGTCACCAAGGCATCCAGGTAAACTTTAAAACTCTTGATCAATTCTGTTTCTTTGTTTGTTTCATTTGACCTAGATATTACATTTATTTATATTTATTGTAGGGCACGTCTCGACCATCACATTATCATGTTTTATGGGATGATAATCGTTTTGAAAGTGATGAATTACAGTCTCTAACGTATCAATTATGTCACACGTATGTCAGATGTACGAGATCTGTTAGTATACCTGCACCAGCATATTATGCTCATCTCGTAGCATTCCGAGCCAGATATCATTTGGTAGAAAAAGAGCATGATAGGTACATAAAATTTTATATTGATATTATATAAAATCTTCTTTTTAAGCTAAAGCAAAGTATTAATTTGCTGCATTAAAAGATGATAATATAAAATTAAACATGCCAACTGTTTTAAGACGTAGTATATAGTTAAAGATTTTGAAAATAATAAATTAATCACATATGTGTTACCATTCGTTATCAACATGAATCTTCATCTTTGAATTTCAGTGGAGAAGGATCTCATCAATCTGGCTGTAGCGAAGACAGAACACCAGGTGCAATGGCAAGAGCTATCACAGTTCATGCAAACACAAAGCGGGTTATGTACTTTGCATAATTCTTCTTTGAATTTTTCTTAGACACATAAGCAAAATAGTAAAAATAATAAAAATGATACCATAAAATGATAATGATCATCATATCTTGCACGTTGATATTTTTAGACTGCTTGAAATGCTGGACAATCTTCTTGAGTGGTCAACTTTTTTGCTTACTTTTATAATCAAATAAATCTGCCTAATACCTAAAAATATGTCGAACAATTTTATATTAAGCTTTCTTTTTCTTGTTTTTTTTTTTATTTAATATATTGTCGACTAGGTTTTGGACAGATTTTTTAACACGTTAGGAAGTAGGTATTAAACGAGGTGCTTTTAGTTAATCATGTTTTAGATTGTTGCAGCTTGACTGTCGGATAGTTTCGCGATAAAAACCACATGAACGAATAATTTAAGAATCCGTGCTGCCGTGGATATTACGCTTATTTCTTTTTTTTTTTTTTTTTTTTAGAGGTTGAATTTCCTCTAGCATTTGTATGATGCAAAAACATCGTATTACAACATAAATTCACGATTGTATAAATCGCTTCTGCAAGACTGTTATCTTGTTGTTTATATATAGTTGTCATTTGTATCAGTCATTTTTTGTAAAAAGGAAAAATAAAAAAGATGTGGACTTTCAAGTCACACTCACGACTATAAAATATTGGCATGTAAAGTCTATTTTGCTTCAGCATATTCGTTATTATGCTTATGAGACTATGTTCTTTACAAATAACATACTTATCATATCTATCATATTTATCATAAGCATTAAAAAATTTGGCCACATCAAGCAATGATTTGTCAATAGAGAGATACAAATAAATAAAATTTGTAAATGTTAATTGTGAAGGTCTCCAAATCAATGGCCAAAATCTGTTAAGAATTTTTAATAAAATTCAAAGTTGTGGCAAATTGATAAAACATAGTGTTATGTAATATGTTTAGTCTCGTAAAGAACATTGTGCCACATTTGCTAAATAATATCTTTTGTATGACTTAAACTTGAATGAAACTAAATCTAATGTCATTTTTGGGATTGTTTAGAATATCTAAAAGATTGACCTATATACAAACACAGATCAAGAATTTCTCATGTGACTAAGAAAAACTTCAAATGAATGATATGTAATTAAGAATTGTTCTTCATAATAATAAGTAGAATGAAATATGGTTTGATCATTGAATTATAATTATGTAAAAGAATAGTATGTTACACATACAAACAATTTAACGTTATCAACTGAAAATCCAGAGACACATATTTTATTCTTCTTTTTTTTAGTTGCACAAACATTATTCTTTGTATATGGAGCGAAAATTATTGCGTAGCTTGAACTGTGGTAGTACTTTATTCATATCGACGAAGGTAAACGAATACCTTCTATCTGTATGTTTGAAATATGAAACATCTCTTCAAGCAAGGCAAGTACTTTTAAATGAAACCTATATGGCATTAGATCTTGGCTGATAATGATTCTCTATTGACACGGGAAATGACTTGATTAAGAATAGAATAAGGTAATTTAATAAATACAAAGTTATTCAGAATATAACAAGAAATTATTAGGATAAGCTTTATGTTATTTATCGTGTAATGCGAGTTTTAAGGTCCTCAAGTTTTTATTTCAAAGAATTCATCATTCATGATTCATATGCAAATGGAACTATGTAAATGGAACAATAATCTTAATCGAAACAATAATTGTGTTAAGAGCCTTGTAAGTAACTACAATGTAGAGGCAATAGATAGGACAATGAAGCGTATAAGTATATATTGACGTGCCCCACAAATCGTTTATTATATATCGTTAGAATCATTAATACACTAGTAAAATTTTTGATAATTTTCGTTGTTTTAAATATAATAACACAGGTAATTCTTTAAAATGATAATTTAATTTTATTTAACACAGAGCAGTATTAATAACATTTAAACATCATATCATTGCACGACGAGGCAAATTATAAAATTGTGGAACTTGTTAAAGGTTTTTAACAAATATCCGTGATAGAGTTCTACAAATTTTATTTAATGTAGGAGCCAATTTATAAATAGACAATAAATGCAAAAATTCTACTCTAACGTTTGGTATTTTAATAGAGATCTCAAAACACAACAGGAGAAAGATCATTCCGAAAATATTAATTATTGGAATTGCAATTTTAGCACGTGAAATTTGTAGAACTTTGTGCATTAATGATTCTAATTTTAGATTTACAAGCGATACAATGTTAATATTATCTCGGAAAGTATGAAAAGGACCTTAATCTATCGATAATATTTATTCTAATTATAAATTTAAGTCTATGCCGTAGGTTATCACTTGTAATCATAATGTTTAATGCCTAGCTTTTGACTTTATGACAGATTAGGTAATTTGTTAAATATGATTTGATTATGAGTAAAGGTCTGAATATAATCTTTGAACGTTCACAACGATAGTTCAGTGGTTGAATCAGTTCCAAGCAATTAAAGGCAGCAGGTAAACAGAAGCAAATAATATAATCAGTATAGAAAGTAAAAGAGAAGTTACGAGTTCTGACTAATGGAAAGAAAATAAATTTATTATTCTCACGGGTGTGAAAATACCAAAATGTAGAACATGAAAAGTTTAAATATTAATGAATTACGAATCGATTTGAATCGTAATAAGGCCATATGGATCTAGATTACATTTAAGTCAATTTAAGTGCTACAAAATGTTGCAGTGTAAATATAATCGGTGCGCAAGTAAATACCAAAATTGACATCGATGAAGTAAAAGATCAAAAGTAAAGCATTCATCAATTATGTAGTTTAAAGTAAAGTATTCGTCATTTTATTATTCACATTTCGTATCTCGATCTAAGCAATCCTCTCTAACGAGATTCTTTTCTTATGGGCTTGCGCTGACATTTGATATTTTCCTGCGCCCGATCAAGAATTAGCCTCCATTTGTAAATATACCTCAGTAATTTATCAATACATCACTATCCCATTTAGTAAATAATGCTCGGCGGCCAACAGGTGGAACGTTAAGAACGATTTTTGTCATTCTTATTTTAACAAGATGAATTCACGTATTAGTTATACATTGCTTATCGATCTTTTACATCTGATATAAAAAAGAATGTTACATTTGAATAAATAATATTTCGATCAAAATTCAATTTTGATAACGTACATGAATTTACGCAGCATGTTGTAAATTTGCACTTACAAGAAATCACGAGGCAATTTAGAAAAGACAGACAGGTTTATTAAATGATCTTTACTTAGTATATAATAAAATAACCGAGTCTATTCACAAAACAAGAATTTACTTCCTATCACGAGTCCCGAATATTTTAAGATAAGGCAAATAATTTATATTTGTATACCTACAATATATATATGTGTACATATATATATGCGTATATATGTATATACATCTACGTATACATATATATATGCATATGTGAAGATTAACTGTACTGCATTTGTTAACAAATGCCATGTGCAAAGAATAGATATGAATTATACAACACCACCAGGAGTAAGGTGACGATAAATATCCTTGTATTTCGAAGAGCTTTACAGGTTACATCGCAATCAATTGTATTTGCAAGTGATCGATTTTCGTGATCTATTATCATGACTTTCGTGATTTCGTATATATAATTAATAAGCTGTATCGTCTTTGAAAGAGATATGTCTTTATCTTGTTCTCAAAAGATCATCGTAATCGTCAGTGTTTTTAAGTGGCGTTCAACGATAAACTTAATAAAAATTAAGCAAGTTCGATTCCGATAAATTATGAATTATTGATACCATTGAATGTTTATCAAATCATTTTAGAATATAGATATTAATTCGTTATCGATCCCACTGTACCATTATCTCTGCACAAAATCATGTAGGTAAATTGTGATTCTTTCTTTTAGCCTTTGTAACTGGCAAAGCGCCACCAAAGACCTTGACGTTGTAATATTATGATTTTCAACAAATATTACGTAGGTTTACGATAAAGGGAAAAATTGTATTAACGAGATTAGTACGATGTTAAACGGATATTGGTCAACTTCCAGGAAATGCAAATAATTCGACTTGTAATACTTGTAAAAAAATACTTGTAATGTCTTAAGGAAATAGAAATTAGGGTATATAGTGACGAAGAGAGATATTAGTACGGACAATACAGAACTGTGTATAAATAATGAAAAACTATTATCTCGTTTTTAGAACGTTTCTAAATTAAATATTTTACCAACTTTTTATCTTACTTGAATGTCTTGAGTGATCATACGGTTATCAAAAACAGTAGAATGTACATTGGTAACTATTTGCACCGAAGCAAGAATGTATATTAGTACTTTTATGGTTTTACATAGTAAATTGTTAAATTAGTTTGCTTTTATATTTTATGTTATATACGTAACTTTTTTTTTATTGTTTCTTAAACCGTATCAAACATCGGATGTATTTTATAAATAATTATCTACCGTATTAATTACATGTATTATCAGATCGTTCTTGAGACTACGTGTCATTGTTTTAAACGTGATTGTACTATTGTTTTAGTCTTTTTCTCTAATTTAAATCAAACATATTTGGTAATGTTTAGATTCGTAACGTTGAAAATAAGAATTCTCTTTTAAATCTCATTCTTTTATGTTTCTATATACGATATATTTCCAAACATAGTCCAAGAAGTGGCCTGTTCATCGCTATATACTTACATAAAGAAAGAAACAAGAGAATCGATAGCTTCGTATAATACACGAAGAAGTTGTATAATATTTTTCCAATACTTTTTGTTTGCTTTTCCTACGAGGTTCCAACCACTAGCCGTTATCCTTTTCTTTGTGAAAATGTTAAAACTTTATCATAGCATAAGTTTACTTCGCTTAAGCACTCAAAAAACATACACGTGTGAAGGTGCTTAGGGGTATAAATGACAAAAAAATATTAGCTTTAAGAATGCCAGCAACCTGAACAAATTCAGTGATGTCGTTCCCAATGAATTTTATGATTCATCATAATATAGTATCGTAGTTTTAGGGTTGTCTAATTAAATCCGTTTTAAAATGCGAATATGAGTATCGCATGAATAACCATATTGAAATAAGGGGGTAACCGAGTAACAATGATGATTAATGACAATGATAATAATTAGCCGACTGTAAAAGTAACGCTTTATAGGCTAAGCTAACTTGTATAATTTCTTGTTGAGCGTGCTCTGATTTCTTGTCTACACGCGCTTCTTCATCAGTGATCTCAGAGGATGTTTGCGCACCTTCTATTACGTTGCTATGTGTTTAAGCACGAGCTCTCTTTAACCCTTTCGTACCAGTGAGCTCGAGCACCTTAATTACTGTAAGGAAAGGTTTATGCAAATTTGTGATTTCAAAGTAATGTAAATTGCAATTAAATACGTTTGCCGTTTGTAGGAAGCCTCTCGGACGACTTTAATTCTATCGTTACAAGAATATCGATAGTTTGCAAATTCCTTTAATTGCATCAGCGATCAATCTTTCACATCCACGCTTAATATTATCATCGATCGTATGGATGGAAAACTGATTTCTGGAAATTTCATGAGATTTGTTAATTTTTTAACTTCGATGAAAGTTAATTCAACCATTTTAATTAAAAGTACGTTTAATTAACAAATTTTCTCTTACGAGTTTCGATTATCGAAAAAGGATTGTTCTTCTTTAATGATATTTCAAAAAATCGATATTTACGTATCACAAACATTTGCACATTCACATAAACATATAACAAATACAAGAGATTCTTTTGCAAGCTAAAGGCTTTCTTTTTTGCAAGCTTTACATATAATGTGATCTATCGACTAAAATGAAAATAGCATTTATTATCGTGTCAATCCAGTCTAGTGATTTGTTGTAATCGATGAACGTTTTATACATATAATTTTCAATGAGGAACTAATTTTGTAAGCTGACTAGAAGCAGCGTCTTTGACCACTACTCTATTAACTACATCTATATAGCGGGTGAAAAATTGTGCGAGGAAACATTAAGATTACGAATGAATAAATCGGAAGAGTGTAAAAGTAGCGACGTTGAGTGCATCTAAACTACAATTGGCTGTCTCGAAGGGTATCGTCGACCAGTAAACAATGTAAATAGAAGAAATAAAAAGATGGTAAAGGCGACGCGATGGTCGAAACTTTGAATCGTCAAAGTCCACGATAAATGCCAATTGTAACGAAGACGTGACATCAACCGCTTATTTTCGAAGCTTTTATTTAAAATTTTTATCGGCTAACATTTTATGCGAACTATTTTAGTTTTTATTTTTTTTTTTTTTATTTTTTTTAATATTAAGAGTGTGAAAGCGAGGGAAACGTTCGAATACTACTGTACCTGTTGGATTTTGAAAAAAAAAAGATACAAATCCAAAAAGAAATAATCGAAATGTTTATTTGCAAAAAATTACACTTCTCAAAGGCTTTATTTATATGGAAGATTTTTTTATAGAAGTAATTTTTGGGTTTTGTATCGTTTTAAATATATGTTATGTACGTTTACTGGTATGTTTATTTTTTGCGTTCTAAACAATACGAACTTTCGCAAATTACAGATAGATAATTTTGTAATAGCAGGTGCTTGTTTAGTTTTTTAATCGAATTTAGAATTAAATAATGGGTTTTGGAACGATGGACATTATTATTTTATCATTTGAAATTGTTATTTATTTTCACTCAAGTTTGCTCGTAAACTTTCCAGAATATGATACGTTACGCGATCAGGACGCTAAGCGTATGGCTTATTTATACACGTTTTGAGGACGATTTAAAAAAAGAAGAAGAAAACATAAAATACGCGTCATCGAAATAATTGTGACATTATTAGAACAACGTCGTCCGTCCTACAAACTGCCTTGTTCAACTAAATTCGACGTCCCACTGGATAGAAAAAATTGTATAAATCTTCCTTATATCTACAAGTGCCTGGCGCTTTATCTGCGCGTATTCGACGTGGCAAGTAATAAGTTTGAATTTATTAATGCGAATACAGATTTTTCAAATTTTAAAGAGCGTGAAAGAGCACGGAAGAAAGATAGAGAACCTCGAAATAAAAAGAGTGAAAGGGAGAGAAAGAGAAAATGCGAGAACGAGAGTGAAACGTGTAATACATGTATGTGAAAACAAAAAATCTAAGAAACCGAGGTGACCATTTTCTGAGTTTCGTAGTTGGACATCCAACCTTCACGTACAATAAAAATTTACATATTGCACAATACAACTATTACGTATTCCAGTTTCTATATAATATGTATGTAACGTGTTGTGTGAGTTGCATATTATTATATAATATAATGACGCATCTCGTTAGCCCTCTACAATCCAGGTAAGGTTCGAGCAAGGAACCTTAGGAAAAATTTGTTTGTTTCCGAGACTACTGTAAATATCGTTGTAACATATACCACTGTGCAATTATCGTTCTAAACATACATATTATAAAATAGGACGATTCTTTCGAATAAATGTTCGTATTATGGGTATTACTATAATTAAGAATAAGACGGTATGTAGAAGGTTTTAAAAATATTTAATTAGATTTTAAAGGTGTGCGCAGTTTCGCTTCACGGCAGTCGAGCTAGAAAAATTGATGTAATCTTTCCCGAATGCTTCTTTTTGTAGTTTTAAGTCTTTAAAGTTTTGTATAAGCCGAGTATATACGGAAGCGTTCAGAAATGACTTTATACAAAAATTTGAAAACGTTGGCTCGTGAATCCCCAAGTACATGTATGTGTGTATAACAAATTCCTTAATATATAATATAATGATCATCGTTGAAACATAGTTGACCGTCTGGTAAGTTTTCGGAGATACATATTTCTAAGTAAAATAGACAAGTTTAAAGAATAGAAACTCAAGGTCATTTCGGACATTCCTTCTGTCGTATAATTTTTAAAGATGTCGACTCAACGACGAAGCATTTGTGGTTTTACGATTTTACGTTCGTGTATAAATGTACACTCTATATATTTTTATCATTCTATACTTTTAGACTCGCTAGACAATTTTAGGAATCATTGTTCGGATCTATTTTGTCAGAAACACGAGTCACACGAAATGTACGGAAGTTATAGAGAATTGTAGAGGGTTCGGATACGTGTAATATGAAATAGCTGTATTATGACATGGATTCTAGCACCAATAAAACAATCTGAAATTAATTTTTTGCACTTGAACTTTCTTATGTCTTTTTTCTTTTTTGTCATTTTACAGTAGAATAGTTACTTAAAATGGTTACATCTATTTCATTTCTCGGTCGTTTTGTCGGTTACGATCAAATTGTTGCTTCGTATTTACATTTAGAAAATCTGAATTTGCAGTTTTCGGAGGAATGAAAAAATAAATATCTTCGCGGTCGTTCATGATTACAAAGAGTAAGGGTTGTTAAAAGGGTTGTAAATAAAATCAAAATTACGATAGAAATGTCACAAATTGTACATATTCTGCGATGGGGGATGGTCACCTTAAGGACAATGCGCTTGGGATACGAAAAATTCATCGTGAAAACATGTCGAAATGCGACTGATAACAATAAGGCGCTTATATTTAGGTGAATAGATATTTGTTAAGAGACGTGTTGCTAGTTTACTATCGATTGCACACTGAAAGTATGTACTTAAGTATATCTGTTAAAAAGTTTTATCAAAATGCCGGGAAAAATGTTATTTATTAATCGTAAGATACCAATACGCCGACATCTATATCTATACACACATCTATATACATACGTGTAGTATAAAATATATTTATAAGTGTTTAGCAATTAATTTTCAATAGGAATAATGTGCATTGTGTGTCATTAACGATTAAATTTCATTCTTAATATATCGATATTTAGCTTGTGCACTGATTTATTAATTATCGTTGTACGATATTACGAATGAAATATTGTGCATTATCAAAATGATTGTTCAATTTCCAGTACACGTATAGAGTATTTCTTTTCTTCTTATGGATATATATATATCGTTTATGTAAAAGATACAATTTTACCTCATTTCATCGCTTTACATTTTAATTACTAGATATAATATATATATATATATAAACAATTTATTAATAAAAACAAAAAGCCTATGATTCTAAAATCATGTATATGTGAATAAACAAGTAAAAGTATTTAGTATAAAGTAATGATCATACTTTTGTGTTATTCTATTTTTATTATTAATTATTAACTACGAATACTGGATGTAAAAGTAAAATTTGTCAGATAAGAAAACGTTATGTAATAAATAAAATAGAAAAAGAAGACAAAGAAACTACAACAATAAAGTTCTTCGACAAAAGAGATCTAATTGTTATGTCCCAGTCCCTTCGTACAACCACTGGAAGCGTCTGAAAAATTCTTCTCTGAAAATATCAGAAATCTTCGTTAATCAAATCAAAATTGAAAATGATGCTGATTGTATTTTTTGATTCATGGGGAATCCATTTCCTTATAAGAAATATTATAAATTGAATGCCGCTTCCAATTGAATGTTTAAAACTGCTATCTATCTGGTATAACCACGTGTTGTGGCAGGACCGTGGTTGTAAGTAGTAACTTATGACCTTGTGACAGTGATAAATTCAATTTGAGAGTTTTTATGGCAACAATAATATTAGCTAGCTGCTAAATTTGATCGGATTATAATCATAAAGTTCATGTAGATGTGTACATTTCACGGTAATGTTAAAAAGTAATATTGTATTATCATATTGATAAAACATTACAATATAACCTATAATTCGCCGGTTACACTGTTTATTTGTAGTTTATAAATTACTATTGTAGTATAAATTACTTTGTTGATTATAATATGCAAGTTAAATATATACTATAGTTATTTATCATTATATTTATATGTCTTTATTGTTGTATTTACATAATTTCTATTTCTGTACTATTTACATAATTTCATTTAATGATTATAGATGCTTAAATGTCAGGAACCAACATCTGCATTTGCAATGTATGCTATGAAACGTAAAAATGCAGAATTATCATCAAATTCAAAGAGATTAAAGAGAAAACACAGTCTTCCAGAAAAACGAGTAGGTTTAAAAAATGATGCACATTTGAAAATACGAAGAAAGGCAAAACAAGCACCTGTGCATAAAAGTGATCAAGAGATAAATAAGATTCCAAGAACAATAAATAAAATTCAAAATGTAAATGGAAAGAATAATCTAATATCTAAAAAGACTAATTCTTTTGTGTCTTCTAAGAAAAATAAATCAATTCAAAAACCAATACATAAAGGAGATAAAAAAATGGCTATAATTCCTAGTTCAAAGAAAATTGAATCAAAAAAAAAATTAAGAAATTCTGTTTTAATGGTAAATAGCGGTGTTGCAAAAATGAAACAGATTAAACAGAAGCAACAGAAACAAATTAAAAGCAAAATATTAATAAAAAAGAATACTCGAAAGACTGCTTATGCCAATTGTAACATAACTGAAGAAAATCATGAGAATCCACTAATAACAAGTCGCTCGATGTTTGAATGGTTAATACATCCTATGAAAGTAGAAGACTTTTTTGAGTAAGTTAAAAATAGTTACAAATTATATGTACTTGTAATTAACAATAATTAATAAGTTAATGAGTGATATACCATTTCTTTTTCCAGAAATAATTGGGAAAAAACACCTGTCCATGTAAAGAGAAATTTTCATAAGTATTATAAATTGCTTATGTCTACTCCAATGTTGGATAAAATATTAAGGGAATCTCATATTTTATTTACGAAAAATATTGATATTACCTCGTATGAAAATGGTGTAAGAGAAACGCATAATCCTGTTGGCCGTGCAATTCCAAGCGTTGTTTGGGACTATTATATGAATGGATGTTCTGTTAGAATGTTAAATCCACAAACATACATACCAAAGTTACATTCCTTAAATGGTATTTTTTATGAAGAGAATATTTATAACATAAACATTTTTTTATATAAACATATGGAACATAACTTCTCAGTTCTATAATGAAAGATATTTATTATTTTCAGCCACGCTACAAGAATTTTTTGGCTGCTTTGTTGGTGCAAATTCCTATTTAACACCCCCTAATAGCCAAGGTTTTGCTCCACATTATGACGATATTGAAGCCTTTATATTACAAATTGAAGGTAAAAAGAGATGGAGATTGTACAAACCACGGAATGAAAATGAATATTTGCCAAGGTATTCCTCGAAGAATTTCTCACAATCTGAGATTGGTGAACCTATATTAGATACAGTTGTAAATGCAGGAGATTTGTTATATTTTCCACGAGGAACGATTCATCAAGGTGAAACTATTGACAATACACATAGTCTCCATATTACATTAAGTGTTTACCAAAAAAACAGTTGGGGTGACTTTTTGGAGAAGTTACTTCCAAATGCATTAACAACTGCTATAGAAGCAGATAGTGAATTTCGAAAGGGATTACCTATTGATTACCTAAGACAATGTGGATTTGCATATTCTGATATTCAGAACAGTGCCAAGGATGAGTTCAAGGAAAGAATAAAACATTTATTTAATAAATTAATAGAATATATTGACATAGATAAAGCTGCAGATTTAATGGCAAAAAATCATATTCATGATTGTTTACCACCTATTATTTCTGAAAGTGAACAGGAATGCTCTGCTGTTCAAGATGGCGAAAAGATGATTGAAAATGGAATTGTTGAAAACAGGGTAGAGATAGAACCTGATACTAGAATTCGATTATTAAGGTCTCATTGTATAAGGTAATTTGAGTTATTCCCTAATTTTTTAGAATTATAAGTTAATTGTTTGTAAGTTTAATATTTGAAAATTTTGATTGATTTTGCATTAAAAAATCATACAATTATGACGTTAAATTTCGAAAATTTATACTGGAACAAAACTACTATTCAAAAGTTTTATTTCTTATTATTAGGTTAATTAAAGAGGATGAGACATTTAGGATATATTATTCGAGTGAAAATTCTAAAGAATATCACGAGTATGAACCACAATTTTTAGAAGTTGGTGAAGAATTTGTACCTGCTATACGAGATATGATATTGCGATATCCTGACTTTATACGCGTAGAAGATTTGCCAATTGATAGTGAAGATAATAAGGTAAACAGAAAACTACATAAATCATTTCAGAGTAGCATCATAATACAGGAGAGTCTCTCGCATTTTAACTAGTAGAGACAATTATGTTCAAATTTGAAAGGCTCAACTGTACATAGAATGTTTTCTATTATTTCTATTCAACAAATAATTTAATATTTTAAATTATTTTTATTTAACAGATACAGATAGTTAAAGATCTTTGGGAAAAATGTCTTCTTGTAACAGAAAATCCATTATGTATTTTGGAATAATCACATATTTTAAATAATATGTATAAAAATCAATAAAAAAATAAATACTAAAGCTCAAAGGTTCATAAAAGTATTACTGCTATCTTAATTTTGATATATGTGTATAAAAAAGGTATGTTTATATTACAATTTTTTCAATATTTGTATATTTATACAATATTACAATCATATAACATAATAATTAAAGTAATCATAACAATTTTTAACGAAAATAGAATTAATATATCGAGTATTTCTTAATCAAAAAAATAACAATATTTGACGAGTCATTGCATGGTATGTATGGAAAAAATTTGATTATTTATTATTGTAGTATACAGGATGATTTTTTAATTACCTGAAATAAATAATATACTGTTTTGCAGATTAAAATGGATTGTATTAAAAATTACAGTTTTTGTACATTTTAGTTGAAGACAATTGTTACAAATCAATTAATTAGAAAGAAACAAAAGGTCTTGTTTTTCGTATGTTTTTGACATAAATTTATATGTTATACAGGATTCTATTAATTATTTCATCGGCCAAAGGCGTTGTACTAGATGTGCTTTTAATTCTCCAATTTGTTATTCCGTTTTGCTTGAGCAATGTGATCTCTTTGTCTTCCAAGTACATACTCAATATATCCAAGGTATCCATCATGATCTAAGTCATCTTCCCTCAGTACTCTGTCTACAAGTTCTTTATAACAGAAATAATTATTACATTTTCAGTATTTCATATCTTAATTTCTATATTTCTATTACGAAATTTGTTCTAATTCGAATACATAATTGTGGATATACGCACCTACGATCCAAGGCAAATCATCTTCGTAATCCATGGTTCTGGTATTTTCACTCGAACTTTCACGTTCAGCATTGGCGAGTCTGTTCTCGTGAAACGTATGTTGAATCGCATAGAGAATTTCTAATCCATCCAATTTAGCATTATTGTCGATATCGTGAACTCTGAATGAAAATTTAGATATAAAAATAATTTTTGATACTTAAAAAAGAAAGAAAATACGAATAAATTTGCTAGTCAATAAAAATATTTAATTTACGAGAGATAACCGAGCATATTTCCTTTAGGAAATTCTTCGCAATAATGACTGATAACGATATTATTAAGATGTGCAAATTATTTACTGTAGCACTGAAAATATAATATATTATTAGTATTACAGACGTACTTGAAGTAATGGAATTCGATTTCTTGTTCAGTCATGTTCGAAAAGTCCAATTGATCCGCCATTGATCCTATGTCTTCTTTTAAGTGGCTGAAATTTTAATCCTTATATTTCGAGCTTTCGCAGTGGTAAGAACTATATAAAAATTATACAAATATGGATAAGGTAAATAATACTGGAAATGCGCAAAATAATTGACGATAAAAATAATGTTTGTTGATTATTGCAATATTAAATTCTAAAAATGCAAAATTGTTAGAAGTTTAAAACTAGAGTAAAGATAAAACAATAACAAAGTGAAAAAACGAACACATACTTAAATAAAATTATGATACTCAAGTAAATGAGTTAAGTGTTAACTAACGTAGCATCCTGTAGTAGTTGTGCATCTTGCGTTATTTTAACATCTTTCTGGGGTACATAATGGTGATGAGAGACAGGACTTCGTGGATGATGAGGTCCACGTAAACCATCACAAAATCCGACGAATAAACCGATCAGAATTGTAGGTATCATTTGTTTGTCTGTAACAGTTTAATAAAGAGTTTTTCGTAATCATTATATACACATATTTTTTTTATTAAGGCGATCGAGATCCTCACGAGAGGATTACTATCAGTATGTTATACTTTATCAAACAGATTACAATTACAATTATGTGTAATGCACTATTTCCTTAAATTGCTAGTATATGTGTGTTATGCATTCGACAAAAATTTTAAACAACGCGCGAAAACCGAGGAAATATGTGACACTGCGTGATATTTTTTACAATGGTCAACAACAATAGGACCTGCTGAGACACTCTGATCGTCTATGTTGCCGTGACATTGCACACTGCCACTTGTAGGGGTTGAACACCCCTTGGCTAGCGACAGATGGACGGTAGAGGGGGTTCTAGTAATTATTATGCGATTACCCACAAGCCCATTGATTTAGATTGGACCCCGGGGGGTACAGCGTACGATGCTCTGGGCCCGTCTTCAAATTTGCTACACATCACTCGTCAGGAACTTTGCGATCAGTTAAACCCCTATGAGACGTGTACACTAAAAGTCTATGCATTCCGCCTTTCTTCTTCTAGTTTAGTCTCCGACAAATAAAATTTAATGCGGCTAAAATAATATCTCTCTGTTATATTAAATTTATTGTTTCTTTAAGGACTGGATTTATCAAAATGGTCGTTTATAATACTTATGTGTGTTAAAATAATCAGATTTTATATGAAGGTTTATTACGAAAATTTTTGAAGCGAATGAAATTAATTGAAATTTTTGAAACATCTAAAAGTACAGGCGATACCATCGTACCAGTATTATAGTTATTTGCAAAGAGCGTCAACAGGAAAGAAAGAGCAAACGAAAGTGTCGTTTTCAGTCATGTTTGCACTCAAACTGAACACTCGAAGATTTGTGTAGAGAACAAACGAAGATAGGTGTTAAAAGACACGCGAGATTGACAGGAAATCCAGGGTACTTAGAAATCAATTTTATATAGGCTTACGGTGGTCGAGTGAAAATGCATATGTTGAGGGGGCCTCGAGGGGCTTTTGATGCAAGTGGACCCCCCCGGGGTATACACCCCAGTTGGAACAGTACACCCTCGATTCCCTCCCCGCGCTTTGGTGTCGAAATCTATAAATAATTTATATCATTTGGTCCATTCACTGAAAGAGCCCATATGTACCTGTGTCGCCTTACAGGGGACCTGTGACCGCTCCAGATTTTTTCCGCAGAATATCGTTCAGATCAAGAACCTCAAATATTCAAATATATTATGTCGCTATACAATGTACTTCGATACAAGTAACATATGCACTATTGGAAAATTCTATTGCATTGTTCAAATATTAAATGAGCCGCTCAGAAGTCGTACTAATCAAGTCCATAAGCTGAAAAGTAAAGAAAAATAATGTCATTAACGCATATTATTTTTAAAACACGCTCTAAAATTTATGCTTATATACTAATATAATTTTCGTACGATTTTGTTACATCATAATGGTAGAATAATAATACAGAACGTAGTAATTACTTGTCAGTACATAATTTTTACTTGTCATTCATATATGTAATTAAATCTTAACATCTTGTTAAAGACGAGCAAATGTTCGAATACTTTCGAGCGATAATGTATATTTTTAAAAACCCGCCCTCTAGCTTTTAAGATTCAGCATCCGTGACTATCGAAACGTAATCTCGAATCGAAGAAGTAGAAGTCAACCCCTATTTTAGCTCGGATCAGGTTATTCTAACCTAACCTTAATTTGAGACGAGACCAAATGAATGTTCTCTTCTACTTAAATCGTATGAATTTAATACGCGTAATTAAATTAATAAGTAGAACGTGCTCTTTACCTGGATTTGCCGTGGACTATCTATCAGTTATTGGCCTACGAATATAGGTCGAACTTTCGTTCGATTTTTCTCGGTCGATCTTTTCGACAATGTTTTCAACTGGGTTGTCACTTCCGTAAAGCGCGTGACATTTATCGACGTTCTTTATGGAGTTTGCGTATTTGAAGAGTTGCTCGCTACCGTTTTTCCTTAGAGCGGGTTATTTTACTTTTGAACTTTATAGAAAATATCTTTCGGAAACAAGGATCCAATGCATACTAAAAATTGAAGAGTCACTACCCCTGCGTGTGAACAGTCCTAACCCTCAAATGGTATCGTTGGAATATGCGCGATTACAATAATGTGGGTTATAAGTTAAGTTCAGTCTACTTTTATTTTATGAAGTTCTATTTTATGAAGTTTTATTTTATGAATTAAAGTTTCTATTACACTATGATAAACTACCTTGTTTCGAAGTCATACAAATTTACGCGTTCTATCATTACTCGGTCCTCAGTGGATCAACTCTTTCAGAACTCAATAAATTTTAAGAAAATACGTTAAACTGGAATGGAATAGTTTGTTTTATTTCATCATTTTAATGCACAAATTATTGTCTATACAATACAATCAACCTTCATCTTGTAGGTAAAAAATTGTTTTGTAATTTTATTTTCTGATTCTCGTTTTTTTATGTATTTTAATATTTTGATTGTAGATCACGTAATTTATTGCTCTTTTATCGTATATTTTATATATTTAAGTAAACATATATATATATATATGTATATAGTATACATAAGTATGTTGCATTACATATATAATATATGATACTTAAAATTTAAAAGCTCTTCTAATTTAGATTTTTAATTCAAATTTTTGCATTCAATTAATATATTTAATATACTTTAATTATTTTTCTTTTGTTAGAAGAAAATAATTATTATTTTCACTCTCGAGTTGAAAAAATGAAGCTCTCAGTTGATTAAAGCCGATATTCTTTACCACATAGTCGGTATTAAAAATAAAATACATTTTGAAAAATATTTTTTAACTGTTCATTGTCGATATATTTTACATTGTGTTCGATGCACTTTTCCTGTATAAATTACATTATACTTTGGTTTTCTATGATGGCTCATTTTTTCCTAAAATTGTGAGATGCGGCAAAATCCATCAAGATAAAAAATTGGCTGAAAATGAAGGTATAGACATCTCTTATTCGTTTTTTTTTTTAACTAACCGATTATTTCATTAAGTTCCTAATGATAAAATAGCAGAATGCTGATATTTCATCGTCAAACTATTGTCAAGTTAACCTTTAGATATTATGGTTTGTCGATTGTAACGAATAATTGACTGTTCAGATACTTTCGTGATTCACTGTACATATATTTGAAAATTTATGTTCAAGTGCAGCGATAGAAAGGTGACCGCGAAGTCAATTCTAAAGATAATTAAAAGTAAATGCCCATGGGATCGATACATAGAAACATGCTTTAACGAATTGCAAGTTCAAAGAGACAATTAAAAATAGGAGAATCAAAAACGAGCTATAATATAGACACGTATATAATATATATATATATAATATGTACATGTGTAGTTGAACGACAGTTCAGAAAATAAAGGACCGTGTGTTCGGTTTGCGCCGACGCGGACAAAATAGAGGCAGAAAAGGTGAGCGAAAAAAGGGAGAAAAATGAGAAGATGAACGGAATAGAGAATCGGTGGAATACAGTGGAGAGAGGGTGGAAAAGCGAAAATATGGCTAACGTGTTCAAAGGAAAGGTGGAGGAGCGGGCGGAGGGTGAACGAGCAAAGGAAAATGGAGGAAGGGGAAAACACAGGGAGAGAAAAGTATGCGAAAACAGGGAATAGAGAGGAAAACAGAGAATTAGACGTTACGTGTGCAAGGATCAAAGTTAAAAAGATGAAAAAAGAAAATGGCAAAAAGGGAACGAAATAGAGAGCGTCGGGAGGAAAAAAGGAGAAAGGAAAGGGACGTTCACGAGTTAGGAACAGAGAACGAAGGAGAATAGGTATGGTATACATGTACGAAGAGAGGCAAGGAAAGAGAACGAGAGAGAAATTGCGGGAGGAATGAAGAGGAAAGGGTGCGTGTACGGGTATGAGTGTATGTATGTTTGTATGTGTGTGAAGAGAGAAGACGAGGGAGAGAGAAGCAAGGTACACGGATGGGTCTCTGGTTGCCATGGTGACCACCGTCGCCTAAAGCTATGCTTTTATTGATTCCAAGCCGCAAACAATGTACAGGAGTGGATGTTTCGCTCTGTTCTCTCTCTATCCGTCTGGATAGTGAGGTATTAACGTACCCCGAAATACCGATACCCATGGGCACGTGCCCCAGAAAAGCAGGGTCACACGAAGAGTCCTTCGATTAATTTGCAGAGAACAGCAACTGAATGTATCTTCTCGTTCGGCTTGTACGTTTCAAGTCCTATCTAATCGCGTACGAATAATCACAACGTTCTTGTTACAAAAACGCTACGAGAATATCGCTACGGAGGAACAGTTCTTTAAAACGAGGACCAACGATCTGTCGTAGGACTGTTTGCTCGTGGTACACCGAAAAACCAAATCTTTTCTCTTTATCCGTAACCACCTATTCAAAATCGAATCAATAACAACGAGTGGATCAACTGATGCGAAAGTCAGATCGCGATTGAGTTTTCTACCCGATTACAACGAACAGGACCTCCTATCGTGATATCTAGATGAACGGTATACCGTCTAGGGAATGCGTTCCGTCTGTGTGACGAGCCTCTGTCTCCTTTACAACTTGCAAAACATTACGTAAAGGAGTATCTGTTTGTCAATATTTTATTTTCTATTGTGGTTATCACATTTTGCGTAATTAGATTATTTAAGGTAACACGTTTAAGGTAAATTTTAGTATAAAATGTGTACTAGTGGTTTATACTAATTTTACTTTTGTCATATAACGATAAAATTTAATTATTTAACGATCAAAACTAGTTTAATCAAGACTAAACTGATTCGATCGTTGTCGCCGAAGCATAATTTCGCGTATTTTCAAAACACGATGTAAACGTAATTCCAAATTTCTTCGATAGAATATCTTTAAGTATTTACGTCGCTTTTTTTAGAATTCACGTGCTAGAAATATTCGGTAGAAACTTAGGGATTAAGTTTCCATGTTTCTTCATAACTTTCCAGATTACTTCCGCGAATGATTTGAAAGCCGCTTGGAACGTGCTTGCTAGTTTAAGCGTAATACTATTTAAAGCTTAATTAAATGTCAGGACGAAGTTAATTAAAGATTTAAAAAGTCGTTCAGAAGGTATCTACTCCCATTGACTACATAAATATTAAGTTGTACTTCAACTTCTAATGAATTTCCATTTTTTGCTTTGTTACGCATCAACACTTTATTTAAATTCAAACTGCTCGTTATCTGAAATTTCCTCTAGAGAATAACATTTTGTTTGTAATAATTGCATCAGTTTAAAATATATAAAACGCTTTGAAAATGGATATACTATAATTTCCTTGTAATTCGTCCAGCTGACTTTAATTATAAAGCTACGATTAATGGGAAAGTACTTACCGTACTATTTTATTCAGGTCGTTTGAAAGTAATTTCGTGACAAATTTAACGTATCATTACTTTTCATTTCAGTTTCGCCCATTTTCGATCCATTAAGATTCGATTTGCAACATCATTTTTAATTTTATACATTATGTCATTAGTTAATTACAATTGCGAAATGAAACGATAAAAAGCTGTTAATTATCTAATTTAAAGAAGTCCTCTTTCTTTAAATATCAAATTTCGAGCGTCGTTTGAAATAGTCCTGACTCGACGTCTGATACTTACGAACCCCTGTTCTAATATTTATGAGAACGAGTACATGTACATAAATCAACGAAATTGCGTTAGAAAAGTCTCGCAACTTCTCCACCTTCTAAATTATAAATTATTTTCTATAAATTATTTTTGTTTTTTTATAGAACGTATTCGTCTCGTTACTTTTCTCGTCCGCAGTTAAATACTCGTTTTAATCTATTTCATCTTTCAGTTCACTGAGAACACAACGGAAGGCGGAAAAAGAGACAAAGAAAGAAAAAGGAGAAGAGTACGAGAGAAAGAGAGAGAGAGAGAGAGAGAGAGATTCTCCTCTTGCCGCCACAGAGCAAGAGAGAGAGGTAAGCTGTTCAGCCGTGTATTTTCGATAATTATTCGACAGTCGATTTGCGTGCGGATGCAGCGTTGGGTGATACGCGGAATAGAGGGTGGTTGCAGAGGGTGGCAGCAGCATGGGGTGCGGGCGGCGGCGCGGGAGGGGGGCAGAGGATTTCGAGAGTCGCGTTCAACCATCCGGAAGCTATGAATATATTATTTGACGGGCAGTTTCGGTAGTCTCCGATCGGATGGAGCATCGATCATGGCTGGCGCATCCCTTTGGGCCATTTTCATGCGTCAGAATGCGACACACCTCAATCGAGCGGCTGCCGCGAAATGAAAAAAAAAATACTGCTGTTAACTGGCGAAATACTTGTATGAAAAGCGCGTGACCTGGATTTCTGTTCGGGGGAAAAAAACACGCAGAGTCGTAGGATTTGCTTGTGGCGGCCGAGCAAAGTTGCGAAGTGCGGGTCAACAGGTAGGGCCAATGCACCCTGCTTTTCAACCAGGTTCCCGTAAATAATTGCCCAACATATTATCGTACGAACAATACGCGAGACAAATTAAGCGATTTCGGTGAGACAATAATCGAGTTGGTGGCAAAGTAACGTCGGTTTTTGATCGTACCAACTTCAAGCGGATCGTATATTACGGTTTACGAGAAAATCGTTTTCTAAGGACGATGTTTTGTATTTATAAAACGCTTGAGCTTCCTCTAAGCTTAAAATTCAATGTTAATCGAGACAGCTACGAGAATTTCTTCCTCGTCCTGCCAGTTCGGTAGAGCGGTGTCATCAGACTCTGTCACCATTTTCGGTCGTTGTAAAATTATTTGAAGCGAAAGAATATAAACAGATTAATTTACTCTTTCCAATTAGAATCAGTTTCGCCGTGAAAGATGCCACGGAGAAGTTTCCACAGAATAGAGGGATAATCAGAAAGAACGATCGATTAAATAACAGCGTAAATTAATCTATTTTTTATATGTACAAAGCCGACATTACTTTCTCGTCGATCCGATATTAAAATTCAAATACTGGAGGAGAGGTTCTACCGTGCTAATTTTGTTTGTAAACGTACGATTTATTTTCATATTGCAAGTTCGCTCGGCGTTCCATTTTTCTCGTCGTTAAATGCACGTAAGAGGTGGAAGGCGGGGAAAGAGCGCAATATATTCTATAAAGCCCCGTTCTCTTCCTTTTTCTCTTTTCGTTCTTCTTCGACTCGATTCACGGGCCACTTCTTCGTCCAGCTTGTTGCATCGAGCTAAGTGCAAAATTATTTTAAAAACATTTTCTTAACCACGTTACCCTGAAAGCTGACCCCATCCACCCCGCGTGCGTACGTAAAAAGAGGGATGCGTGTTGGGCGAAAGGAATTGGTAATGCCGCATCGCGGTTTTTCGACTCGCCGCGGTTTCTGCGCTCCTTCCGTATTTTTTATCCTCACGAACGCAGACCTCTGGTTGTTGTATACGAACGACAAACCACCGGGTTTCAAAATAATCTTTCGAAGGATAACCACCAATCTTCGGGAAAGTTCAGCCGAACGACGTTTATAATCACCTAGTGAAGGGGATAAGTAACCCTAGGGTAAAGCGTGTTAATCTTCTTGTGGCTCGGTGTTGTAAAGTTCGAAGACGCAAAAATATTGAAAAATTCGGTCGATACGAGAATCGCAAGAATTATGAATTAAACAACCGAAAAGAACGTCCAAGTTTCCCATTATACGTTTAACAGTTTCTAATTAGCGAACCTTTACAGTATGATACGATTATAATATTATACAAAGCTACCCCGGTGAACGTTCGAGCGAGAAAATTGATGCTCGGAAGTTACCAGTCTCCAACTCGTCCGATGAAGTAATATTTTTGAGAAAATTCCAGTTAACATATCGCGTTTCGTGTAATCCGTCGATATTTTACGTTTCGTTTGCGTTTATATCATTACGTTTCGAACGGTAGCGTATTATAAAAGAAGCAAGAAATGCTTTTTACGGTTTAGCGTCTGGAGGACGCGATAAATTTGTTTGACATTTTCCTTCCATATCTCCCGTCTTCTCTACGACTGCTTTTTCGAGAAAAAAGCTCTCGAACAAGTTCAACGTTTTCTACGTAACGCTGACTAGAAACTCTTGGCCGAAGCAACGAGAGGTTCAAAATAAAAGAAAAGAGCAACGTAAAAAGCATCGGAGTGGTAGGGGTTTCGGAGAGAGGATGGTTTAAAAGTACGTGGAATGGAAAAGGTGTGTAAAGGATGTACGCGAGTACCGCTGGAAAATATAAAGCTGCGTAGACAAGAGCGTATCGAAATCAGTTTGTTGCTTAACGAAAAAAATTTCATTGCCCTACAAACAAACGATTAATACCTTGTTATTACCTACGTGCGATGTAAATGGTAATGGGAAAATCAAATTGCCGACATCGATCAAAGTTTGGAAGATAGAAGGTAAGCAGCGTTTTTTCAAGTTGATCGCACAGCATCGTGCAAGAAGAACGTTTAAAAAATTTAACGAGATAGAAAAAAGTTGGAAAAATGGATTTCAAGATTACAGGAATACAATACGATAAATCAAATATCGTGTTTTTAAATCGTCAAGAGTTTCTTTTACGCGTTTTAACGGATATGTTATCGGAACGAAAGTGTGTTATGCGTGTACATACATTGCTTAATATCAGTTTCATCCATAAGGTCGATCAAAATATCTTCATCGAATACTTAATTACTTTGATATCGCTATCTTGTAGATGGCTTGCTCTAACAGCCATGTATATTATATACAAGGAAGACTTATGATGGGGTTCCAATTTGCCGCGGGGCGCCGTCAGGCTGCGTTTAACAACTTTTTAATGGAGGCTTGGCGACCATCTCCCCGCCGCCAACGTTGAAACATTAATTCTAACGGGTGTCGTCTTAAAAATAACTTACATCTTCCCGTATCTTTTTTGCCCATGGAGTTTTTAATATTTCAGATCCTAATATTCGTTATAGAAATTTCAATCGTTACGCGTTGCTAATTCCTTTTCGTGCCTTTAAACGTTTCGTATATATTTTTCCCTGTTACGCGTATTCTACGGAGTTGTTACCTAAATTTCCCACAGATACACAAGCGTTCGCATAATTTGTGCTTACGTTAAACGAACTTACAGATGCGAATCACCCGTTTCTCGAGAATCGAACACCGATCATGTTATCTACGTACGCAACGAGATAGGAAGATTTACGGAAAAACGTAGCCGATCGCTTTCTCTCCGATCTCTGGAGAGGCTCGATTATCAAAGCAAAATATTTCAAGTCGATTAAAGATCGTCTGCTGCGGCCTTCGAATCGACTTTATTTTATTCAAAGCTGAAAGAGCGTTTCTCGCCTAGACAACAACTATTTCATTTATAATCGTAGGAATCATAGCTGGCCATGGTTCGCCGCTTCTAACGAACCAATCGATTTTTCACGCACGTACGCACGCACGCACGCACGCATGTACAATGTACATACGTACTCACGCAAGCAACCAGCCAGGCAGGCAGGCAAGCTGGTAGGCACAGACACGCGGAGGCACACATTCGGGCCGAGCCATTGCTCCAAGCTCTCGCAGAGTCAAACCCCGAACCCACCCCCGCATCCACGACAATTCTCCACCCCTGATAAGCGTCCACCATCTCTCCTGCCTCGTCCCTATCGAGCCACCCCTTTGCTATCCAGCAAATCCAGACCTGGCTACCGGAGTTTCGGAGCCCTGGCCCTCGATCCTCTACTTCCCTCCCTCCTTGGATCTTTAGCATATCGCCTGGTTTCCACGATGTAACTCGATGGAAGCGAACAAATTCTATTTTCAACGATATCCTCTCGGTGTGTTGTGCACGAGTCGCGCGAGAAGAGAATTCAAATGCGGTTTTAATGATATGTGAATGAAATTATATATATCTTGTATATATATAACACATATGTCTGTGTGTATGTACGTGTGTATGTATATATTTAAATATATGCATAGAATGTGTTGCGAATAATGCAGGTTATATAATAACATTTCAACAAATTGATTTACGTACTGCGTATTATATTTTATTGCATGCTTGTAAAATCGAATAACGAATATAATCAACGGGAAAGTTAAAGCATTCCCGTGCTGTCCTTTAAAGGTCTAATTGAAAGTTGGTTGCGAAACGGTTTTTGGAAGTCGTTATTAAGGGAATTATAAAACAATCGTAGGCGTTACTCGATACAGGATAATATTTGCAAACTGGGGACGAGAGTTACAAGAGTCGTAGTTTGAAATTGTACTAAGTAAATCAGGAAATAAATAAGCAAATTGTGTATATCTGTGACACTACAATTCTGCAAATTTAATTACGCGATTAATCTTATAAAAAGAATTCAGCGAGGAATGTGTTTTCAGAATCTGTACGTTTTTAGTCGCAAAATGATATTAGAGAAAAATAGAAGAGGCAAGAAATGGTATACTCTAAGAATTTAAACTCGTCATCTTGATGGATCTGATGATGGCTCTCTGCTATTAATCGGATTCGAAATAAACGAGGATAATACGGGCGCGTATGTGAATTTAACGCGAGCTATTTATGCGATCTACGAACTTCTTTATATTTTCGTATACGTTGTAAAGGCGAATGTTTCATTTATCAAGGAATAATCAATTTATATTCTTTTCAAACGATATCAAGCTTTAATGTGTTTCACAAATATCAAGAGATTCGAAATAAACGCGAAAACTCTTTAACAAAAAAAGAAGAAAGAAAAGGACGATTATTCTAACGCTATTAAAAACTTTCTTTTAACTCACGTTTCTAGTTAAAAGGTTAAGGAGAGTTTCATAGCATATTCAAGTATTACCAAGATACTTTTTTATCTTAAATCGAGCGACGAAACGGCCGAGAAACAACCGTAGCGGAAAAATTATTTCGTCGAATGGGAAAATTTCCACTAGCTCTGCAGTGGGATCTCGAAAGCAGTTGATCTCTTATAGGAGCCTCCTATGAATATTTTATGCGCGTTATACGAAGCATTCTGAATTAACACTGTAGCAGAGCACAGCCATTATCGTCGGATTCATAAAATTTGCGACTGAGAATGCACAAGGTAGACGGTGCAACTATTTAAATAGTCACTTATACGTTACGTTACAAATACAAATAAACGTCGATATTCGGCGTGACCATACTTAATGCTTATCATACGCTTGAGATGAATATTTATGTTGCACACTAACTTTCTACCAAATATATGTTTGCAATGAAGATCTTGCAATTTCTATGTACATTTTGCGGCTGCTTCCAAATCCGACCAGTATAATCGCCACAGCCGTGTCTTATTACAGAGATAGCGAAATTTAAAAATGTTTTATATAACACACACAATATGGACATAAAAAGTTTTTCATGGTAAGTGTTGAAATACTTTCGCGAACCAGTGTACATATATAGATTCAACCCTGAGCGAACTCTCTTTCCTTCGGTTTCTCTCTCTCTCTCTCTCTTTCTCTCTTTCTCTCTTTCCCGTATCGTTCTGCGCCCCTCGTTCTCCTGGTCCAACCTTTCTAGTCACCCTCTACCCACCCTTCGCCGCGTTCTCCACCTAACCTAGCGCAGCATCCGCGTTCTGGAGCTGCTCTCGCAGCTCTCGTAATCGCATTTGACGTCGCTACGTTTTTGTTTCAGAGCTGTACGTGACGCTTCCGCCCATGAGGGCTCTTGGCAAAACACGCGAGCGAGGAAAAAAGAAAATGGGGAAGAGAGAAAGGGGAACCGAAGGCGGAGAATGACGATGGCGAAGAGGGTTGGAGGGAAGAAAACTAGAAGCGGGAACGGTGTTGAGGATCGAGAGATCGAATCGGTGTTTCCTTGGGAGATCGGCTTCCACGGGATGTGACCTCTCTTCGACTCGTTCGAGAATTCTTTCCGACGCTCCTCCAAGATTTTTTTCCCATATTCGTTCCTTTTTCTTCTCGGAATACGCTTCGACCTCCGTTTTTCCGTTAGATCGCGCATCGCTTCATCGAATTCCTCCTTCTTGCCTCGTGTTTTTCAGTAAAATGACTTTAGAGTAAAACGTAGAACAGAACTAAACGGGAATAAGAATCGAATGTTATTTGCTTTTGCTGCATGGGCCAGAAAGTTCAACCTTCGTTTATTTCAGATAAAATACGAAGACAGACCCTGGCAAACTATGGCAAGTCCATTTTTCTTGATTTCCTGATTTCTGTGTTGTTTCATGAAGGTTGGAACGAAGAGAACGTCGATTATTCGACGTGACGCGGACCGGCTCTACCACGGATAATCGAAAATTCGGATAATATGCAAAGGTCTAATTAAGGTTTATAAATCGTCTGGTAAAATCGTAAGGAAAATTTTAATAACGCAATGTGTCGTACGTGCATTTAGGTTTCATTCGCTATTTAATCGGTTGAAAGTTTGATTAACTGCTTGCACAATACTCTTCGTATTAAAATTTCGAAAAAATTAAGTTACGGTGAAGTTTAAAGCACCTCGGATAATACGGAACTTCGGTCGAACGGGACTCGAAAAACCGAGACTCCACCGTATTTTAATATGAGATAGTTAACCGATATTGCTATTGCCAGATATCCTTTTTATCCGTTAAAATAGGAGCGAACAAAAAGAAGACGAGAAAAAATTCAAAATCGTCCAGAGATTTATTATTTTTTACTTATCTTTCTATAACGAGACGCAATCTGCATTTCACTCGAATCTGTTCTACTCTTCGTTTCAATGTATTGACATTGTTTGGTGCAAACTTGACAATCTAATGCTATATGTAACTAATGCGCAATTTGGAATTACCGTGTTCCTCTTTGTGCAGAATGTACTTTGATTGGACAATATTTTGTGTTGATCAATGGGAACCAAAATATCGATAATACACTGATTATACCTTTGGCAATGGTACGTGCGGCACTTTAACACTTAAGGGAACGTTTAAATTGAACAAAAGTGCCTATTATTATCGAAAAGTCAGAGAGATATGGAGAGAAAGAGAGAGAGAGAGAGAGAGAGTTAAGCGGCACGTGCTTGCTAATTTGTTCCCCGCACGTGTCACCGATAAAACCGCGTCAAAATATTGCTGGCAATTTGAATAGGCCAATTATGAAGATAGAGCCGAAAATACGCCCATCTTTTTAAAAAGAGAAAGATTATTCGCACAGACATCGCTTTAGTTTTAATTCACAGTATTACGCAGCTGCGTTATAAATAAAAAAGGTCTGTATACTATGTGAAAAATGCTTAATTTAATCATCTATTAACTGATTACTTGTTTACATAAATTATTGGAATTTATTACTTTTAGGTACATGAGACAAGAAAAAGGAAGAGAAGAAGTAAAAATGAAAAAACAAGCTCGGTGAACAAGCGAAAAAAGGTATTTAGAAGCTTATAGATATTGATGTTAATTCTTTTAATGTTCTCAAAGACGTTTCTTGTAAATTCGCAATATTCGGCAATGCTGGTGTTTTTAGTACTTAGGTTACGGATCACTTCAAGTGCAAATGAGTCGCTCCATCGAACGAAGCAAAGAGCGAAAGTTTATACACGATGTTTGAGCGCCTTTGACGAACATTCGTCTAAACGGAGACGACACGTACGATCCCAGAAGAGGTACTGCGTGTAGATCAAAGCCAGTGAATTTTCGATGCACCGACCGAGGGTGCAGGGACATTCTGAAAAGGGGGTGCACACCATATCGACAGGGCGTGGTCGAAATCTGTCACACTAGCCGCGAACAAACCTGATGCCTTGTCAGCAATAGTATAGAATTTCTTCCGATTACTACGCTTTTCTCGCAGTGTACATTCGAAATTTCTCGAACGATCGTCGAACACAGTGTAACGAGAGGTAATCACGCCTTAAGATATAATAATAATCCACGAAAACTGTTTTATTTCTATTTCATTAAGAGAAACTTCTAACGAGGCTTCTAGTAATTAATTTTAGAAGAGATTATGCTATCGTAGCAGTGGTAGTTTATTCGTTTCAACTTATTAGCCCAGAAAGTGGACTTGTTTACGTAAGTTACAATATATTACATCATCTTGTACGTTATCCTTATCCCGTATTGTCGCCGAATCTGCCTTGCATGATTATCTCTTTGGCCTCTATTCTAGAACCATCGAGATTATTCTATTGTTTAATCAAATACGTTACAAATGTTAGTATTTAAATATCAAGCAGCTCTGATCCAGCGATGAACATATTTTCGATGCGATAAACGACATAGACTTTTAAAACGAACATATTTACGAACTCGTGTTTATGCGTCATATGAGAAAACGAGTGGGTGGTTCTCCCATATGGGCAACGGATGATTATCGCTTGAATCGAGACACAATTTTTATCAACGATCGATGATACATTATAACGTCAAAAGAATGTCGTATTCTTGAACTGTGACATTTTTTACTCTCTTTTTTTAATTCCAGTTCTTCTTTCATTTAAGGTACGATAGAATTCCAGTTTTGGAACGTTACGCGTTTCTCTTTAATACGGGCACTCATACTAATTAATAATTAATATATCATAGCATTGCGTTAAACTAGCTCGTAAAATATGAACACCCACTAAAATCGCATAAATATGTGGACGTTTCAGTTTGGATTATTAGTCTTTCTTTTTTTTTTTGATCAAAAACAAGTAAGTGGTCATGTATTTTTAAGCATAACACGATGGTCTACATAGAAATAGTTGGTATACTATTTATGAAATTGTACTCGAATTCCAGGTGGACTTCCATGTAACTTCAAACCACTGTTTGTACATAGTCGCCGTTTCACCGATTTAATTTGCAAGGGGTAGACCGCTTAGATTAGATCAGATCTTACGGATTGGAAAGCCGACTTTACGGTCTACATGGACCATATGCAGTTTGTGCTTCATAAGGGTGATCCGACTACCCTACTTAATCGATAAGATGAGAAAGCAGCGATAAACTCGCTCGTCTTTCCATGATACTGTTCTGCAAGGGAATTATCATTTTCTATCGAATATTATAGGAAATAAGAAACCAGTGGTGCTATGTGACTCATAAAAAAATATCTATCACCGTTTAATCAGTTATAATATCCAAATAACAAGATTAGAAAAGAGAATTTTCTTTAAATAGAATTAACCGACACGGGTAAATCACACTCTTGTGTGAAAAACAAAAAAATACGTTTTTCTCTTACGTTCTTCGTGCTATACGCGTGGTTATTTTACTCGTTCGGCAGAAACGAAAAATGTGAAATATCGTCAACATAAGAGCGGAAGACAGCGGTTATTGAAACAAACTTTGTTCGACTCATGGGAACGTTAACGGAGATCATAAGCGTGGCAAGCAGGTCTGAATGAATAATTATCGATAGAATAAGCGAAACCTCAATGGGGACAATTCTGGTCTCGAATTGGCCGACTTTTCACTCTGTCCACCCGTAAGTTTTACGACTATTGTCGACGAAATTGCAGCCTTGAAAAACGGCGACACGCGCGATGGGCGTTCTGTTTTCAAAGTGCGATTCAAAGAGACGAAATTGCCGGCCTTCAGCGTGATACTTCATCTTTTGTACGACGTTGACAAAACGTACGCTTTTATCGACGTTGCACATTTCAGACATTCGATGCATGTCGACGAGTTTTCCTGAAAATTTTGCATCGTCGAACGGAATTGTAGGCGGTAAAACAAAGCATGGGGAGTTGCGGCTAAAATATTCAATATAACTATGTAACTGAATTATGTTACGCTGATGCGATACACGGTTAGTGTACACAGCAGCTCTATTAAATAGAACGAAACATTATTGTACCGTGAATACATAGGAATGCTTTTTTCCTCCCGCGATAATTTTCTGTCGTTAGATATTTATTTTAATCGATATACCCCGACCGTGACGAATCGACTCGTTTTATGCGCAAATTATTGAAAAAATGGATACCGTTCGAAAATCATGCGAGAGAAACATAGCAAGTCTATATTTGTTAGTAATTCTCCGACTTTTCCAGTATCCGCGTTACGCTTATTAAGGTTGGGGAAAGTTTCTTAATACATTAAAACATTTGCCACGGTTAGTAGAAATAAAAATATTATTTATTTAGCGCATACAGGTACAGCGTCAATGAAATTTCACCATGTTTTATATAACACGATATACGCGGTAAATGTTTTCTACAACCAGTGCGTTCAAGTACTTTGGCGTGGTACTGTACGTTTACCGAAACTTCCATTCAAAATTATAATTACATTATCGACGAAGCATAACTTTTCAGATAAACAGATATTTGCCTGTATCTCTCGCCTCTCTTTTTTGGAAGACAGCAAGGTGATCGTGAAAGGAAGGATGACCTAAATATGGGCAACACGAGTAACGAACTGATTCTTGCTATCGCGACGAAAACGATGACCAACTTTTTTCCGCGAGTTCGAGCAACTTTGAAGACGCTGAAGCTCTCGAAACTTTACGTTCCTCCTTTATAGCAACCCTCCTCGTACTCTCTGGTTACATGCTTCTTCGAACTCACCCTTGGGCGAGAGAATCCTGGCGCCTCGTTTCGAAGGAGGGTCGAACGAAGAGGGCGTCATGGAGACGAGTCTAAGGGTTCCGCGAGGATTCGTCGAAAAAGGAGAATCTATCTCCGACGTAGATGCGTCTGAGAACGTGGATCGTTCCGGATAACGCCGATGGTATCGGTGTTTGGTAATGAGTAAAGATCTACCGCGTGTCTACGTTCGAAAATAAGAGAATCTCGTGGAAAAGCGACTCCTTACACGTGTGCCTTATACGTGTTCGAACGAAAGAAAAGAAATCATCGACGCGAGCAAATATCGATATTCAAAGAGGAAACCATAGGAAGAGTATAAAGGGTAAATGAAGAAATCGCTCGGAAGAAATTTGATATTCGGCGAAAGAACCATATTAAAACATCGGACATGGATTTAACGTTACAACGAAATAATGAAAATTGAGGTTGAAAAAATTTATTTGACGACGCAGGAAGAAGGGAAAATGTAGAACGAGAGAGCAGACGAAAAGAAACGAAGTAAAAGTTCGCATGTACGGTACGCAGGTTTCGAGAGAGGATGGAGACTCGTTCATGGAATTACAAATCATCGAAAAGCTGTGCGCAAAACACAAAGACAGGGATGGAAATTCGTTGAAAAACCTATTCTATTCGTTACAAGCTCGTGTCGAACTCGGCTCGTGGGCAAACGACTCACGCGGCCGTGAAACGAAGAGTTTCTCGACTCGCACACGTACTAGTTGGGTCAGCCGTATGCGTGTACGTTACGATCAAATACCGAAAACGGGCGGGGGGGAGGGGAGGGTGAGGAGGAAAGAATTAAAAAAGCTATCTGCCACGGGATAATAAAAAGGAAGACGGGTCTGCGAATGCAAAGAAGGAAAAAGGAGGTAGGGTGAAAGAGAGTGGCAAAGGGAGGCTAAGGGTTGGTAAGAGGGTGTGGAGAAAGAGGCAAGAGAAAAAAGGAGAAGCAGAGAAGACGACGAAGTCGAGGAGGAGGCAGAGAACGATGAGAACGATGACGAGGACTAGGACGAGGACGAGGCGGAGAGAGAAACGCGAATGCGAACGCGAACGGTCCTACTGGTAGAAAGGGACGTCCCACGCGGACAGGCAGTAGTGGTAACGCACATATTGGCCAGACGTTTGTGTGAGTCGTTGGAAAAGCTAGATGGCGAGGTGGAAAGAAAATCGCTCGCAGGCTATTTTCCGGAGGAATTTTTATTGGTAGATCCGCCATGTTGAGGGTGAAGTAGGGGTAGACGGAGCAGCGGAGAACATGCCAGGATTGGTGGTTGTCCGGGTAACGCATCGTTCGAGCATCCAATAGGGTAAAGCGAGGAGAACCTCGTGCTTTCGTTGCCCGACCGAGCACGGGGGTGAAAGGGAGCGCTGGTTACAGGCAACAACCCCCTACCATGGAAGCAGCCCCTCTAAACGTTCTCTGTCCCCCCGCAGAGTCACCGGGATAACTGCATTTCGTGGACAGAATCCCACAAGAACTCACGGCGAGCGGTCGCCCCTCTAACACGGCCGACTCTCCTATCGTTTCGGCTTTTTCCTCTACGTAACGCGTTACGTACCACGGTACGAAGGAAGGGCGCGAGTCATCCTGGACGCTTCCACCTCGTCCTCGTCCTCGTGCTCGTATCCGTACTCGTTTTCGTCTTCATCTTCGTCCTTACCTTCGTCTTTGCCCGCGTCCACTCTTCGTCCGTGTCCTCGCGACGCTCCACGAATCTCGTTCCCCGCGCGGTTTCCATCGGGCGCGCGCCATTTCTCCGCAATTATTTCGATATTTCAATTTTCAAGGGCATACCCTGCTGCCTTCGTGATACTTACCCTACCCCTCCCACTTCTTCTGCCCTCCAATTCTAACCCACCTAATTGCATCGACGAGATAATAAGATTTGAATTTCGAATCGAGGCCACGGTAGCGGTAACGTCCGCTTCTCATTAAACAGCCGCGCTCTCCTCTCTTTCTCTCTCTCTCTCTCTCTCTCTTTCTCTCTTTCGTCTTCTTCCTTCTTCTTCCTCTACTTTTTCCTAGCTCCACATCCGACATCCACGTGCGTCTCTCGGCCAAACGAAACGTTTCTTTTCTCCTTTCTCCTCGCTTTCTTTCCCTTTTGTCTCTCGTTCGTCGGGTCGACCGCAACGTCGCCTGGATTCTCCGAGAACATCGTTGGGATTCGACGCTACGACTCTTCCCCGTGAACATTGGCGCACCCGCACGCAAACTTGGATCAATCGGATCGTCAAAAGCAGCCTACCAGGATTTAAGATCGATAAGAGTACGCTGTCGCTCGCGATCACGAAAGGACAATATCGCCATCTCTACAGCTATCGCAAGTTACTAACTGGCACGAAGACTACGGAGGATAGTGATCTTGTATTTGCAAGACCAACGCTCCGACGAATACGTAAATATCAGGATAGAGTTTCAAACGTGAAATTAGTGTACTTCTGGATGATTTCGCAAACCGAGCAAGGATCCCAATTACTCTTACACGTTACAACCTTGAGGATAAAAAACTGTGAAAATCGTTGGAGAAACGATTGCTGGAATTTGAAGGATTCACGATCGAAACGAGATTAGTTTCTGAAAAGTGTCGCCGATATTGTGTTAAAGAAGTGAAACTCTCGAATATGTGTGAACGGAAATAACTGTTTCTAAAATTACCAAAATTACCAAGATTACCAAGTTACCTTTTTCGTCCACCAGAGACTACGCGTACTTTAAAGTCTTAGAGAACGTACCTCTGAATTCTTGCTCGCAAGTAAACATCGCGATCGTTGCTTCGAGTCACCAACGAATCGACGCGTTGTCACGTAAATATGTGATTTCGCGAATCCAATCGAACGCTCGAAACGTCATAAACACATGCTAGTACACGTTTGAAAATTCCCATTCGAACATCCACATATAAAATCGTATCGCTCAGAGACGTAACGATAGACGTCTGAACGAAAAGCAACGACGAACGATCGCTCCGGAAAGGATCGAGTAAAGTCTAAAAGACGGATCTCTCAGCGCGTCCAAGCGAGAAGCTTCGAAGCACGTAATCGACTCGAAAGCCGCAAAGACAAACCTTCCTCGTCGGATATATCCAAGAACGTAAAATTTACACGCGGCAGGTCTGTCGTGAGAATTTCCTAATTCCCTTAGCGCAGGATTCGTCACCGCAAAGAATCGGAGGATCTGGTATCCGAAATCATGACCAATCTGCGTTAAGAGACTTAGAAAGCGAGACACGTCCGTCGAAGGAGTCGACGAGTAAGATACGCGCACGACGAGCCTGTGCTAGGACATTTAGATAACAGGATCGACCCCTGGAAGGGATCGAGGAATTGGACAAATTTCGAATTTCGTGGAAACAGAGAAGAGAAGAGTGCGAAAGATCGGAAAAAATCGATCGTGGTTCCGCCTCTAGAAGGGGAACGACAGAGAATGTCTTGGTAGGTTGTGAAAGAACAACAGGAGCACTTGGTACGAGAGACCTCAACAAGGTCAACCCGGCATCACCCTGGCTAACGACCTGTCTGGAGGTACCGGGGGTCCCGGTGCAGGCGGCGTCGGTTCCGTCGGGGGCACCTCCGTCGGCGGCGGCGGCGGTGGCGGTTCATCGCTCCCGACGACCGCCCTCAGCCTCGATCATCAGCAGTTCAACATCTTCCCTGCGATCTTTAGCAGGCAGTTGAACTTTTCCGCGGCGGCAGCTGCGAACTGCGGTCAAAACAAGCTGATGGACGAACTGAGGCCGAATCTCGGTTTGCTCGGCGTTGGACTCGTCGAGAACGAGAGCTTCCACTTGAATCACAATCAAGAGAAGAGAAAGTGTAGCAGCACGAGCTCGAACGAGCAAGATTTCAGCCTTTACGGGGTTCACCAGGGTCTCGAAGCAAGCCCGCCGACACCAGCCGCGACGCCTGGAAGGAGCAGCGTCGGGGCTACTTCTTCCGTTGGTGAGTATCGCTCTGAATTCATTCGTCTTTCAATTCTGTACGTTTCGAGTCGCCCACTCGTTTCACGACCGACTCGGACGTTTAAGTAAAATATTTGGAGAACGATCTTCCAGGCGATACACACCGATGCTTAGAAAACGCTAAGTATTCGCGCACTTGCTTATGTTAGGAGAAGAGGGTTTAATAAAAATTTCTATGGAAAACGATAGATACATCGATGAATTTTATACGCAACGAGGATAAATGTTTAATCTTCTATAGGAGGATGATAAATATTTAGCCACTAGTTTCTTACCAATTTATGTATCTTACCAGCATCCATTTGCTGTTACTACAAATCGGCTAAAGTATCCGGATACTTATACAAACGATAGCGTATACCAGGATCCTATTTGGTTTGACGTTATCTTAGAACGATCGCGCGTTAGTCTGTTTCCTCTAATCACGAACGAAAGAGATACAAACGTTGAGGATGATTTGGAGGTAAAAATGGGCAACGTGTCATCTCGATATAGATGAATTTTCCGCTTGTTGAGCCTCGAGTACACACGTACGTCGACGATAAGATCGGTTATAGTGTTGACAATGGGGTGCAGGACTAGACCATATGGTGGTACCTGTTCTATAGGCTATTATTATGTGCTCGTGGGGTTTCAGAGAGCTTAGCACCAAGGGTGTGCTAATGGGGTTCACTCGAATCGTTGGATGTAGACGCGTGTCGAGTCTTGTCATCGAAGCGAAATGCTGAACAGAACTCTGTCTTCCTCCCTCTTGCTATATATTGACAGTAACTTGTACTTAGTGCCAGAATTCAATGTAGTCCAGCTGTTGGCTATCATTAACGAGTTTAACGTTTTTCCATCGCGGAGTAGAAGATTTTGCGACAAACTGGTCGTCTCTAGTTTCGTTTTTAACGGATAGTTAAAACACACATGCAACGTGCATAATTTGCAACCGATCTCTTTCCGAGGACTCCGAAGATCAAATCAATTAGACTCGAATGACGATTCTGCGGAAAGCGAAAATTTTCATACTATGAAAATACGACCGTTCTACGTATGGAATTCGTTCGTACATCGACGCGAGTCATGACAAATTTTCCGTTTAAATAATCAGTATCGTCGCGCGTTTAAAACGCCGACGCGAATTGAAAATCCCACCGATGACGCTCTTACGCTTTTCGAATGCCGAAGACATTCTTTCAAATTGGAATTCGCCACCGAATTACGCCAGTTTACGGTAATAAAGTTATGGATGAATCATTGGTAAGACGATGGGTGCGGGAATTCAATAAGGGTAGAGAAACTGTATGCGATCGTAAGCGTTGGTGTCGTCCGTCTCTCGTTACGATGGAACGCGAGGACGTGTTTGCGACTTTATCGCAAACGATAGACGCGTCCAACGAGCCAGATTACCATCTTTCTTGCAAAACTTGAAAAGTTTTTGCCTTTATGACGCTTCAGAAGAAACGACGATTCAGAGGATTGCGCAGGGCGATGGTTGCGTGAACTGTGACGGCGGAGGTCTATGACGAAGGTATACAAAAATTGAAAAATAACTTGGCATATATACCAAAGTCACAAATAAAGAGAACTTTTCAAGATGCATTCGCATCGTTGTTGCTTGGAAACTGGCATCACATTTTGGATGATGTTCGTGGAACGTAGAATTCTCCAACGAACCGTGCGTGCGATCGGATGCGTCTGTAAATATTACAAATAAGATAGGAGGTTCAACAGGTCGCACGGTAAAATTTTATTACGTTTCTGCGGATCTTATTATTCGGTAATGACTTTCGCGCGATGGGTCCAATTTAAGTGGAGAACGTCCAGCGTTTTGTTTTTTCCCTTGAAGGTCAGACTTTTCAGGAACGAGATGAAACCGCCGTAGTATTCTAATGCAAATGAAAACTCTGCAACGTTCAGCTAAGCGAAAGAAGGGAGGAAAAAGAAAGATGGAAGAAGGGAAGCGGAGAAAGAGAGAGAAACGGGGAGGGAAAAATTAATGTCGTTAACCCTCTGCGTCCTCCGCGGCATTAAAAGTACTCAAGCGATGGTCTTTCGCGCGATTCCCTAGCCCCTTTTAATACGCGAACCCGCGAAATTTCTCTACTACAAACGACGGTTTCCGTTTCTGTTTTCAAAAAAGACGATTTAATATTACTACCTGAACGAACTTACCGAAAGTCAGCTTCCCATACGGACGATAGAATTTCTCTGCTATTTACTAGACATTTTATATAGCAAACGCATTTAACGCGATCGTTGTATAAGTATCGGAACGTGTTAAAACACATAAATTCTCCCTTTCAGTTGAAACGTCGTAACTAACGTTTTTCTCGTTTTTTTTGAGATACGTTGAAATTCGTTTCGTATATTTCGTTTCGTCACATTCGTTAATACGTTCGTAAAAATGAAATCCGAGAGTTGTAAAAATTCCGTAGCATCGAGGGACAGAGATTTGTAATTGGAGGGAGAATCGATCGAAAAAGTTGCCAGCGACGGCATAGCTTTTCGCGTTAACTGGAACTTGGTGGCAGATGCCGATGGAAGACAGCTGCGAAAGCTGCAGGGATCTGCCTTGTTAATAATCCCATAGATCGTGTCATTTGTCACCTCGTTCGCCTTGTTAAAATCGCTGGTAATTATTTCGAATATAGTATTCAGGGCGGATAATAGTCGTAGAGCTACCGTAACTACGATGGTTCTTCCTTTTCCAATTACTTTGATCCGCGATTAAGGTAGCCATTTACTTTAGAAAATGGAAAATAAACGAGAGTTTGATTTTCAACAATAAACGAATTAAATTATTTCCTTGGAAGAAAAAGTGAATATAAGAACGTAAACGTGAGGTTTTCGATCATATTTTTCGCTTTATATTCAAGACGCGACGTCCAAAGAAATTTCAAATCGATATCGAGCATGTTTCGTTATTTGTTGTTATTTCAACAACTTCTTTCGACATATTATACATTTTTTACATTTATGCTGTAACATCTTACATCTCGCACACACGAGAACTTTAGTATCTTTGCTTGGTCTACTGCTTCTGTCGAACTCGATCGAAAATTTGTTGCCACGGTTGGCATCGTTAATGGCAATAAAATTGATGTAATCGCGACACCTGTTGTTGCCATAAACGAGTCATCGTTACGCGTTCTTCCATAATCGCCGAAGGTCGTCGTTTCAACTCTCGGCTTTTCTTTCTTCTTACCTCGATCGCCGAGCCTTTCTAACCAGTATCGTTGTACCAATCGTAAAGTTTCGCGAAACGTACAACGATGAAAATCCGTACCAAGTATTCTCTGTCAATTTACAACAAATAAGTATATGAAATAGGCGTTGCCATCGTGTTAGTGGTTTCGCTAAGAAACGGATCATAACGCGCAGATTTGCCTCGTCTTCTGGCTGAACTTGACCGAGTTTCACTGTTCACCGGGTAACGGGGCAAGGTATGTAAAGTGGACAGCATTCATCCTTGAACATTGAATCAGCATGTAACATGATTAGGTCATTAACGCCCTAACCAAGTTAGCATAGTGCGAGGGACTTCGCTCGCCACCGTTACCCCGACCGTACGTTCGTATGTTCGTTCATAAAGCCGATACCGTGAAACAACCAAGACGAACGCAGACTTCTACATCGAGACTGTAACCTCGTGTCAATCGTTCTCTCGATTCGCACCCGGTTCCTTAGCCATCGATGGTTACGACGTACATTATCGAAAATATTCCGATAGTTTTCTCCTTTTTCACGGGATATAATTTGGCAGAAAGTTGGGAATAAAAAGGTTTTATTTCGTTGTCTATCGTCACGACAGCTACGCAACGAAATATTACGACACGATAAAGTTGATTTTTACGAGAGCTAAGATGCAATAACAAAACTGGTATTTTTATTAACTGGGATTTATGGGACTATCGTTCCGTTGTTGGAGCAAGTCTTTGTCTTCGAACGGTTCAATTTTCGGAAATGAATTTCGATAGGTCGACTAAATGAAAACTAATTTAATTGATTTTTCCAATTTCAGGCGCGGAAGGAGCTTTTAAAAAGTTAAAACCCGACCCTTGTGCTTCGAGTCCTCACATCGGCCATACACCTACCACCGCCAGTTGTCCAACACCCGCTCGACGACGGCACAGGACCACTTTTACGCAGGTTTGCTCTTAACTTTGCATTAACTTGACGTCCACGCGCATAAGAGAAAAACGTATGAATTTTCGAAGCTTCCAATCTTTTCTCACGTACAAAAGTTCCTAATTAATTACCGTTGGCTATCGCGTGCGTACGAAGCGCCGTTTCCTCAACTAAGATATTTACCTGTGCGCAGTTTCTTCAACATATCGATATACTTTTTAATCAAAGTAATTTCCAGTATCATGCCACGTATCATTTCAATGATCGTTCAGTCGGTTGTTCGAAATACCCGAATAGACAGACGCATGATTATTTTAAAGTAACATCTAAAATAAAATCGGAGATATTTTCAAATAATATTACATATTTAAAAATTATTTGTTAAAGTCGTTTGAAAAATAATTAATTTTTAAAGCGGCGTTAGTATTACACGCGATATTTTACACACGGAAAATCTAATTAATTCGTTTGAAATTAAATAATTTATTTGTCACATTACGAAATAAATTATTCCCTATTTACTACTATGTTTGTTTGTTATGTGATTTTGATCGTGATAATAGATTTAGCAGTAATATTAAAATAAATTTGACAAAATTTTAGTTCAGATCCGAGCCAAATCGGATGACATATCGTTTAAACACGTAATCATTTTCGAAATATTTTCTCGAAACAATGCCCAGGCCTGATACGATTTTCTACTTAAGGTTTCCCCTAATTGAAAAGAATCGATTCGTTCGTTGCATCGTTTTTCGCGACTGTCTGCACCCATTGTTACGATTCTCGGTAGCTGGATTATTTACGGATAAACTCGTTACACATATTTCGATAACGAAATTTCGATTACCTCGATCCCCGAGATCTTTCGTGTAGCGTTCAAATTTCCTGCCGGTAGTTCAGATCGGCTTCACTACGGCCTTCCAATTGTTTCGCAGGAGCAGCTGGCAGAATTGGAATCGGCATTCGCAAAATCTCATTATCCAGACATATACTGCAGAGAGGAATTGGCGAGGTCCACGAAATTGAACGAGGCTAGAATTCAGGTGAGTATCGTAGCTTTGTAACGAAGAAGAAACAGAAAACATAAGAAACTGCTCGATTCACTTTCTCCTAAGCATCGAATTTTTCGAACGATTGATCTGAAATTGGAAGAAGATCAGCCTTGTGAAATCGACTCGAATATTTCGTAGCGTTTTTGTAAAAACCAATGAGCTACTAGTGTAAAATCATTTTCACAGCTAATTCCCACGAACGCCTACAATTGCCATTTCGAGAATTTATTTTATCGATAAAAATTAACAAAAGAAAAAAAAGAAAAAAAAATTGGAAACTCGAAGGTTAATCAAGCGAATTGCATCTTCTAGCGACGCACGTTTCTTTGTTTACGAAATTTTGTTCCTCGATAATAAAATTCGACGATGTATCCCACGAAATTTTCTCCCCATTTAGCTTCCGATGGTCTTCGAACAAATTCGACGTGCTGTTTCTCGCGAAACGTTACATATATTCGTATATATATTTTCTGTGCGTCCATCTTTTTGGCCATGAGTCACGCAATAATCGAATCAAAGACGCATGTAGGGTGGCAAAATGAAATTACGCGCGCAAATGTCGATCCAAGATACCCTCGAGTCTTTCGGGGGGTTGCAGAGTCAATCAGTGGAAACGGAGGCGTTTCGGACAAACTTTCTGATATCCACTGTAAAATAGGGAAATAGCAGATACGGGATTATCGATATCGACGAAAGTTAGGTTCGTTGCTTATTCCAGACTAGGGTAAATTTTGTTCGAAACGAAGATGAGAAAAAGACGACTCGAAACGACCAACTTTTCCAGTGTTTTGATATTTTTATCTTAGAGATAACACGGAGCAAGCACCTCTATTCCGAATACTAAATGGATAGAGAAAAAAAGGATCGGAGACTGATGCGATGTCAACGAAATTTCGAAATATTTAGCGCATAATACAGCTTCAAATTTATTTTTCTCGAAAGCGAAGCATCGTATGGAAAAATTGTATTCCACATTTTTTACTTGTTTTCAAACGTTAGTTAGTTCAAACTGCTCGAAATTAGCCAGATCGAAGTATACTTTGTGAAATCTTCAAAGTCGATTTTTTCGAAAACACAGCCTAGGGTGAAAAAACGTTATACCAAATCCTTTTCTTATTTCTTCGCCCTCTTTGTTTTAGAATCATTCATTGACTGTTTGTACCGCGACTATTCCCCAGCTCTCGTATCGCAGTCAACATATTCAAGTATGATCAACGATTTCTTGAAAATATCGAGAAAGTAACGCAGAAAATATGTTTCAGTTTATAGTTGAGTTATTCGGAGCACCGTGCTTTCGCGTGACACTGTATTTCGTAATGCAGTGACCGAAATTTCCATAAAGCCACTTTTTGGTAAAATTGTATAATTATTTCGTTCTAACGAGCTTCGTAACCATTTTGGGGTAACCAGGAAAGAAACGTACATGTACATGGATCGTAGCGATAGGAGTAACATTGATTTAAAAAACACGTAGAAATATAATTGAACAGAAAAGAAAAATGCGAGATTTCTATAGAGCCACGCGCTTTTTCGATAAATAAAATAAAAACCGACGATAATTTCTTCGCTGTATCCATATTAATAGTTCGTACAATTGCCATTTTTTTCAAATTACATCAAAAATGCAACTCGGTGTTGACAAAATCGGATTTTCTAACGTTTCTTTACCGATAGACGTCTACGGTTCGTTTACCACCTTTGATAATTCACTAATGCGATTATATCGGCCGCTATTGATACAACAACTTTTCTCCCAAATTTTCCCCGAAGATTTTCTATGGGATTCGAATCCGGGGAACAAGCTGGCCATGTTAAAATCTTTTTGATTCACCCACTGTTTCGTGCGAAGCATTGTCGCGCTGGTAAATGAAACTGTTATCTCCGATTCTTTCTGCCAACGATACTCTAAACCACATCTCTCTACATATACGTTCTTCTTTCTAGTTCTCTCGAAATGCCATCGTACACGAACTTTTCACTGGAACAAAACTATTATAAGATTTCACCAAAAAAGAACAAATATATCGACTGTATGGAAATAGTGGATATATAAAATATCAGCCGACGTATCCACGCGAACGTACTTAATCGCTTAATCGAGGAACGCTAACGATCTACGTTTAATCGACAAGTTGCGAAATAAGGAAGGGTAAACATTCGATACGAGCGAACGCGTTAGCTGGAAGATGAAACGCGACAGATTCGAGGATAGTAGTGCGGTTTTTGACAACGTTAAAGAATGGACAGGATGGAGAGGACTCTGGCGACTGTATCTGGGCAAAGGATTCGCGTTAGCTGGTGCAGAGCCGCCGCTGGCCCCTCCGAATCCTGGAGCGGTACATATTAAAACAGTCGCCAGTGCGTTTCGCTCTTTTGATATATAATGCAGGACGGTGTTGTTTGAGTTAAAAGCCCAGGAACCGCGGTGACTTAACCCTGTTAAACTGCGATGCCAAGTAAAACGCGGTTTGCTTTGCTTTTACTCGTTGGTTATAATCCATGCACAAAGTGTCCACCAGGCAGGAAGTGGCTTCACCGATGCGGCGGAGACTTTCGAACGCGTTCATTTGCCGGCCTCAAATGTAAAAGTATCCAAGCCGGTCTTCAAACGACGTTTCTAGTCATTAACTTTTGAAACGTCGATGCACCGACCGTTTCCACTAATTTCTTCGTTCGATGTTTTTTTCAATCGCTCGCAGCTTTTCCAGCGTCCCTTCGCGACGGTTAACGTCGAAAAGATCGTAAATAGGGACGACGGATGGAAAAACACGATGAGCAAATCGTCGATGCTTTCGGATTCGACGGATTATCCTCGTTTTTTTAACTGCGTTATACCAAGTATCATCTTTTTTATCTTTTTTGTTTTGTTTTCTTTTCTTCTTCAGATATCGAATGGCGTTAAAAACAGAAAAGTTAAAGTCTCTGTTTGATTCGTTAATCGCGTTCGTGTTCGTGAACGTAGGAATTAGTATAAACGTCCACACAGTCTACCTATCGTGCTCTGTACGTTATCGTTTCTATCTGATATTTTCAGCGAAAACGACCGACAAGGTTGCTCCTAAATTTAATCCTCTTTTCCGTTTAAACGCGTTACTGCAAATTTATAGATAACATTCACGATTCATCGATCGTTCCTTCGCGAATATTATACGCGGGTATTTTTAGGAACAGATAGAACACGATAAACCGTTATACGCTATTTCTTTCGGGATTAAGGAAAATAAGAGCATAAAGTTAAATGGTAGAAATTACAACTTTACAGTGGAGTTTCAACTTGGATTAAAAGTTCGCTAATCGAATTTCACAGTCGAATGAAAGTACACGTTACGTTCTGTACGTATATCTAGCGACGAATTTCTCGTCTATAGCGTCTACGATATTTTAAATTGCTGCGAATACCGTTCGAGCGTACATTAGAACCGATTAGACCATCGGTTTCGAACACTCCGAAGACATGTCCGAAATTACTCGTCGTCCTGTGGCTCGATCGAGAAGGGACGGTAAAAACGTAGGAAGAATATCTCCAGCCAAACGAATAACAATGAAACAAATAAACGAGTTTCAGGTTGGTCGAATTAATTCGAACGAGCCTTTGTTCTACCGTGCTGTTAAACCATTGAAAAAGGAGAAGGTTGCGCGCTTCGTTAAACAATTGGGAAAAGAAGTTGAAAATTATCAGGGAACGCGCGTTTCTATTTCATTGAAATATTCGATGCTACGGAATTCTTTGAAGGCTGCCGTGGTAGCTACGGCATTTTGTATTTTGGAAGATGGCGACACGCGAACAGGGTGCTCTTGGATGAAAGAGAAATAGGTAGGGAACGGCGGTGGCAAAGTTGAGATGAGTTGGGAAGGAAGGGTGGTTGGGTGGCGCTGTACCGGAGGCTGCCATTATATCTGAGCCGCCATTTTAAATTGAATTTTCTCCACCCTAGATAGATCTGAAACGTCTCGGCCTTGCCGAGGTTCTTCCTTCGTTGCGAGACGAGGAGTAAGAAGATGAGGAAAAGTAGAGGGAAACCGTACGAAGGGTACCAAACCCCCTATGGCTCGGCTCCCTATCTTTCTCTTCTCTTCTTTTCTCTTTTCTTCCCTCCTCTTCTCTTCTCTTCTCTTCTCTTCTCTTGTCTTTTCAACCGCTGTTTCGCGATGGATACTCTCCACGTCTTCGCTATTCTGTCCAAATGCTAACGGCAGAATTTTGCCTAACGAGGAACGAGGCGAAACACGCGAGAACGTAGAAAGCTGATTGCAATTTAATCGAAATTTTCATACTGGCGAAAGAAAATCAGCTGGACCTTTTATACGTGGTATCTACTTTGGACGATGAATTCGCGTATTTATGTTTATATAAGTAGACTAGGGATATTTATGGAAATGCGCGTTATCGTGGAAATAATTAAAAGGGATGCGCCGAGATTTCTGTCACGCGTTATACGTTACGACGAGTACACCTTATTTTAGATATTTTATACACGCGTTACGAGCATTTTATGCACTTTCGCGCGACTAATCCTCTTATTTTTCATAGGAGAGCGATTTTAAGATGCGATACCTGGTCGACCAATCGCGCGTTACCAAGAAACTGTCTTTTTATTGATAATGGTAATACGGTATAATGATAACGGTTAAGAAAAAGGATAGCATCGTGGTAAGAGAATAATTCTCGAATCACCGCACAAGAAATCCCATTACCTCGAGGAAAAAGAAAGGTGAATCCGAGACCCAATATTAAGTTAGCTAAGTTTTCATTCGACCTTTTTACTTCGATTCGACTTCCGATCGAAGCCTACCTAGTGGGCGTTTTACGAGAAAATTGACTTCCTATCTGAGAGGAAATAAGAAAAACTGACGAGCGAAATAAAAAATTATCAACGTACATTCCTCGTTTTATCATCGGACGGAATATACTTTTTTAGATCGCTGCACTCCGAATGTAACTCGCGTTTACATTTATTACTTTACGGTTTCTTGTCAAATCTTTCACGGCTCGCGAAATATTCTCCCTTTCTCTCTCCAACAATGATTTCTACATCTCCCACGTTTTAAGATACTTTTATATTTGTAAAAACGCTTCGAATGTTCCTGTTGAAAAAAAAAACTCAACCTCGACAAATATACAGAACAAAGTAAACTTCTCGTTCTAATATTTAACGAATAAGACAAATCTCTATCGTCGCTTTTTTAGTCCAGAAGCGTGCAGAAAAATATATCGCAAACAACCGCGATCTACTCATCGAGACGCGTCGTAGTTTCGACATGATCCAACGAAGAAATGTAAAAATCGGTAGATGGAAGACACGCAGCCTACGATCGACGAACGTTCGTTCGACAAAGTGTAGGTGTACGCGTGTTCTGGTACGAGGGAAGAAAAGTGGGCGATGAGGCAAGAAGAAAGTAGTAGTAGGTATATTTTCTTGCAGAGAGTAATCCATTATCTCGGGATCCATTTTCTGTCTCTATACGTGGGTTAGCTATCAGAGTACGGAGTGTATTCTCTTAGGTATACAGAAGGATAGTTTTCTTGGTCGTGGTTCTCAAAGTAGCAGACATTTTGAGCTGTTCTCTACCCTTGAGGGAGAGAGAACTGCACTTTCGCTATCCCATCTTCTGGCGCTATCTTTCTCTACGGCAGAACATAGCTGGGCGGAGAAAGGGAGGATTGGAGAGCACGGTTATTGAATTACCAACTCTTAGCTTTCCAGTTCTTGTAGGGTACGCGCCTTAAGGGACGCGCGCAAGTATGTTCGCAAAAAGCTCTTTCAGAGGAGTTGTAAATAAAAGGAGCGATCCGCGTTTACGAGACCTAGTCGCTTAAACGCATCCGTATATTTATCTATGGATAAACATACACGAATTGCCTTTCTTTCAACCGATTTATTCGATGCCTTTCGCGGATCAGCTTTCAGCGATAAGTCGAATGGTTTTCAGGGGATACATAATCCGGTGTAATTAGATTTTTCGTTGATGCTTACGTGGAGATTGTACAAAGTTCGTGATACGTTTGTTTAAATCGTATAATTCGTACTTCGTATAATTTTGAACGCATCGATCGATGCAATTCGTTGTTTCTTGTATTAAAGCGTTGGAAAACGATTGATTCGGTAGATATTTCGATCGTGATACAATTTATCACGTAAGAGACTCGATTAAAAGATACCTGCGAAGGTATTAAAGAAGCAGGAGTAAGATAATCCAGTTTCGCGCTTTTAGCATTTCGAATTACCTCTTCCTTTCGATCAAACCAATATTTTTACAAATATGACGCGAGAAATAACAACGGGGACGATCGACCGGGTTTCGTTATCGATCGTTTCCTTTTTTTTTTTTTTTTCAAGATATTCACAAACGCTTTTCGGCGATACGTTTGATAAATACATCCTGCAGTATTAATAACGTTTAGAGCCACCATTTTTATGGATTCGAGGCCTGTTCTATTCGCAAGCACGTATTAACGTGCGTGTGTGTGTGTGTGTGTGTGTGTGCAAAAGTGAAATGTCGTTATATTTGCCGGGTAATATAATTTGCAGCGATGCATACTCGAATACTTTGAACTTTGACTTTTAGATCGGAGCTCTATCATAGAGTAGTACATCGCCATAATCAAAAATAAAGGCCTTAAAAAGGAATAAACGAATCGCAGTACTTTTTGACGCGCGGTATTCTCGAACAGAATGCTTCGAAAATCTACGTTTCGATAGAATATTTCGATAGAAGGTATCGCATCAGAAACGTATACAGTACGAATAAAACTATCGGCACGGATTCTGTAAAATTCTGCATTTTCCAAAAAAAAAAAAAAATGCTATTCTTTGTTTCATCTTCTCGTAGGATATATAACATTTATGGCTTGGAAATATACATATGCGTATCGTCTACGAATGTATAAACGTACATCGCGCAAAGTCCTATTAAAGATTGATAGAACACGAAACCGATAGAAGACTCGCAGTAACAAGAAAGTCAAATTTGTTATTCTGGAAATTCGTATATATTTCGTGCGTATAAATGTATAAGCCGAAACGAGATATTTAAAACTACGATAAACCAACTCTGCGATCGATAAAGTCGCATCATCGACCGGCAGACTATTATTTGAATAGTACACGATCGTAGTTGGTCAAAATCGTGTACATCGTTATAGATGGAACGCAAAGTAAAATTATTCTTTGTTACGGCATTATTATTTTTAACGAAAGTTTCTCTTCCTTGCGTCGACAACTACGACAACTTCGATGCGAAACTAATGACTCAGGGTGACACGTAAATTCAAATTATTTGGGATGCAAGTATCTTTTGTGCAAGTGCAAATCGGCTCATGTGCCATGAATTCAAATGCGGGTCGCAATTGGTTATGCGTGGTGCTTCGCTTGTTCCGTGATTTCCGTATGTGCAGTTTAAAATGATGTAGGTATAGCCAGATATACACGTACGTATACAGGCGCGTCCCTTTTTGAAATTATCGATACAATCTCTTTGCCTAACAGCCGATACATCGTGTTCCAGATTTAATTCACAAAAGAATTTATATCGATCCAATGCACGATGGTAATGACATTTTACGAATAATTCGTCGACTGTCTTTTTAATAATAGGAGGAGAAAGAAAAAGATGTCGATACTGGAGCAGCGACGGTCTCTCGGTTTAATTTTTCCATCGCTACGTCCGACGTCTCGTTTCGAACAGTCGTGTTTCATTTCTTATTTTGTACACGTAAAAATGCAATCAACGCAGTATGGAAAAATATACATAAAAATATATCAGGCTCGCGTTTCAGCGTAATTTTCGTAGCACGATGCTGTTTGTTTCGTTTAACGATCGATGAAGTACTTCGAGTCAAAATTGGACTCCGTAAACTCTCGCACAGCTAAATGACCATCGTATTCGACTTCTTTCGTTCGGCTCCCATTCGTCGTAAATTCCCTCGTTCTGACAACTATAATTTTCCTTCCTCCTCATCTCTACGAACAGTACTCTCGATTCACACCCACAACGATACAAAATCCACGATATTCAAATTGCCCAACGGTTTTTCACCGGGCAATTCTTTCCCTTCCATTCTATCGTCGTACGTTCTCGCGTATCTTCTGCAGCCCCTTTGACCCACCTCTTACGGACACCGGAACATCATCGGCGCGGATGTTTCGCGAGCTACGCTTCGAAAACTACGTATCGTACTTCCATCGAGAAAGAGAAAAAGAGAAAGAGAGAGAGAGAGAGAGGGAGAGAGAAAAAAAAGAAAAAGACAAGAAATACGCGAAGAGAGAAACGGACCAAAAAGAGACGCGATACGGGGAGCGGCAAATCAGAAGGAAATAGAGAAAAATAACGGAAGAAAAAAGATACGGAACAAGTAGAGAAAACCAGGCTTGATCGAGCCACCCTCGTGTGTCACTCGTTTCGCCGTGCGATAGCGTGCAAGAACGAGAGAGAAACCGAGAATGAGAGACTATGCCTGTGTGTGTGTGCGTGCGTGTGTACGTGTGTACGTGTGTACGTGTGTGTGTCTACGTGCGTGTATACGAGTGTGTAGGAGGGAGACAGCGAGAAGAGGAGGAGAGACGGTGCACAGTAGAAATGTCGATAAAACATGTTGGCCAATGAGGAAGCTTGGAGTGACGTCACAGTCGTGGCATTGGCCAATCAGGAGGCACTGGTAACATCACCACGAGGGTGGAAACAAGTCAACCCCAACCAGGGGAGAGGCTTTTCTCTTTCTGGGGGTTGCTTGGAAAAGGGTCGGTTGGCAGGGAATCACGAGAACCCGGAAGAAGAGAAGAGAGGGGAAACGAAGAAGGAGACCATAGGGTGGAAGGGGGAGGGGGTGGTAGGGAGTTGTAGGCGTGATGGAGGGTCGAGAGAGCGATAGAGGGTTCGAGGGTGGCGGTTGGAGGTTCGGGGATTCGGTGTGCATGCCGGGGAGTCGCTGGTGGCGGTTCAGGCAACCCCCAATATGGGTTTACTAATCCCGCGAAACAATGGAAATTGCCCGATGCAAAATGGCGATAGATAAACTACTCTACCTCGGGGAGAGTCCGAGAAAAGCGGGAATAGCTCAGCGACCGACGATGGAGAAGAGAAATGCCCCCCGTCCCCGCCGCCCCTTCGTTTACAGTCTGATTAACGCGTTCTCGTAGATTCGATTCGAGAACGCGAGTTCGAACGTACATATTTTCGAAAGTTCGAGTCGGCTCGTCTAACGAGCTCGTTCGCCTCTCGCCGTTGCACTTTTCGCGAATATCAGAAAAACGTTATTATTACAATACTTTACGTTTCACTTGGGTCTCCCGAGAATTTTCCTAAATTCTATCGCACTTTCTTCGCACCGGTAGGTCTGGTTTCAAAATAGAAGAGCGAAGTATCGGAAGCAAGAGAAGCAACTTCAGAAGGCCCTGACTCCGATTCCTGCTTGCCAAGGTGCCATGATGAGGAATATTTATCCAGGTGCCAGCAGAGGTTATCAACCGTATCCTCATCCTCACAATAGCATAAATGGAATAAACCGCTACCCTCAGGCAAGTCATTCGTCTCTAAAATATTCTTTTACCCGTAGTTTCTTTTCAGATCTCTCGCAACGATCCATGGTTTTGTCTTCTTACATCTTGTACAACGTGTTGCAGGCTTTTTTCCGCAAAACAATGCCATAAAATGTCCTACGATTAAAAATAAGAAATCACGAAGATCGACAGAGCACAGACGCTCTGTTAAGAGATTAGAACAAAATTATTATGCTGACATTGGTTTGCGAAAAGGAACCTGAGACACCCTTCGTACAGATCATCCATCGAAATCCTTCGTTACCGTTGACAATTTTCTCAAAATAGTTTTGTACGTACGTTCGCGTACGCCGAAAACCGAGATATTAGGTATCGATACGTACGTGATAAAATATGAGTAACGTTTCAAGGTGTGTAAATCCATCGTCACGTTTCAGTCGCCGTATAATTCATTATATTTTTATCGTATTTACGTATATCAAAAAAAAAAAAAAAAAAAAAAGAAAAACGAAAATCGTTAACGCTGACAATGGATGCGTCACGCCTACCAAGCAACGTATCGTATCCCTACGAATGAATTCGATGCGTTTCTCGTTAATGATTTTAACCGAGGTATTAAATTGAAGTGCACCTGAGCGTGCGTCCGGCGCATCGCTATCGGTCGATGTAGCTAAATTGCATTTCGACTGATTAGTTGGGTCGGACGGATTACCGAATGCCTACCGGTTTAATTAAGCCAATAATTCGTCGAGCGTATCGGTTTGCCGATAAAAAAGCTTCGAGATCCTCTTAATCGATCTTCGAAGTCATGTTTGACGTACCGCTATAAAATTTACCGATACTTGCTCCGATCTTTTTTCGTCCGTTATCCTTTCCAGCTGTAATTCCTCTTCTCTATATTAATCCAAACTACCATTCCACGATAACAAGTTTCCACTATTTCTTGTCCCGTATGTTGATTTAAACTACGATCTTTTGAACAACGAAGTTTGATTTTATTTATTTCGAAGAGGAATCGATAAATCGCCTGTAAACGATACGACGAGATTATACTGTCGTATTTTTCTTGTCTAACGAGTAGTTAATTTATATATGAATTTATGTTTACATGTAGATGAGTACGACGTCCTATCCAAGTATGACACAACCGTTTTCTATGTCACATTCAGCGTCGAATATGTCTGCAGTTACTGGTATGAGACAAGATGCGATGGGTGAGTTCACGTGATCTCCAACTATGCACTATTCGAATAATAGCCTGTTAATCGATTTACGATTTCATTAACTCGCGAGTTAATTTATAATTAGGAATATTTTGCTTCGTAGCTTGAGCGAACCGGCGTTATATCCAAACATTGCACGTTCCACCCAAAATACGAACAGTGATCGTTGTAGAATTAATTCGTATAATCAGAAAATGTATTTGTCGGCATTTGGTTTAATTCGAAATTTGATTTGCTGTCGTAACATTACCATCGATGCTATAGATTTATCGCTGTTACGTGTCCAATTACAAAGTGTAGAATTTGCAGAAATATAAAAGAGGGAAACGCTGAAAGATATTAGAATCGATTCGATTCTATAGAAACGAAAAGATCTGCTTGTTTTCCTTTTTTCTTTTCGTAATTATCATAGGCGTTGGTCTAAAGTTATTAAATGACTTGGTAAAACGTTGGACCGGAAATGACAGGAATCGGACATCCGTACAAACGTTCGTTCGTTCGTTCAGTCCAAGACGTTCTCTCTATTTCCGCTCGAATGCCGTCTTACATCATTTCCGGCGCAAGATGGAATATCGCTTTAAAATCGAATCAAGACTATTCGCGAATTGGCTGTCTATGCCGGTGTTCGTGTTCGAGTTTTCGCTCGGTATAGAGCGTAGGTCTTCCACGAATATCTCTGGCTCTTATAACGATTTAACGTCTTAATGCGATAACAAATCGGCCGATTAACGATTACGACGAACCTCCTGCAAAAGTCATTAAATCGATTCACCGGATTGCTTTCTTAAGAGAAAAGAAATTTACTTTCGTTCGTCGAGCTGTTTCCGATGGGAAAGGGTAGATGGATATCTCATTGTCAGTCTTCCTTTTTCACGTTAAATCGAATGGGTATTTAACTTATTATAACTGATCAATAAATTCTTCGTATTAAAAAGATAATATTCCGCGTATATCGTTATCTTACGTTCGCGACGATTATTATCGCAACGATTATCGCCATCGGTGACATATAAAAACTATGGAAAGAAAAAGAAGGCGATTTCCCATTTCTTATAAGCAAACGATTTTATCGTTCAATCTCGTTATCGATCAACTCCGTGTTTCGACGAAAATTACCTTTTTTGTTTTGGTTTCGGGGCTAAAGATAAGAATGCTGTGGGATGGATCGATTTATCCACTGATTTATTACTTCGTTTCAGGCATGTCAGCCGAGGACGAGTGGTACAACAAGAGTATTTCCGCTCTAAGAATGAATACGGCTCATCATCCCAACCTCGCTGCGCCAATGTTGCAATATCAAACATAATTGTAAACATTATATGAGTGGATCAGACGAAATCGTTACGATATATATATATTTGACTGCATATCTTCATTCAGGCAACTTAGCACCGCTAAAACGTGTTGTCAAGAGGAGACGAGATTATCTCTCGACGCTATGAAGTACATTTAAGAGAACAGTGAAACGAAATCAAATTAACGCGAATCTCGTGACATTTTGCACAAAAAGAGACGAAAAGTCGAATTTACGATAGACACGAAACAATATCGTGTTGAACGGTTTAAACATCTTACCATGATTGTTCGTTCATTAATGTTATGATAGAAAATCAGCTCTGACTATTGCGTTTCAGTTAATGAGATATGATTTCTAACATTTCGTCGTAATGTTAATGATATTTCGACAAAAGTAACTTTGTTAATATCATTTGGTATTATTGGTAAAAGAAAGTAAGAAATATTATTCATGTGCGGTGTTATGCATACACACGGATGATATGTATAATTTCATTAAACACACATATTCGCACATAACATTATAATTATTAGTGAAAATGATTATGTATGTACACAATTTTCTATTATTCTGTACAAAGCGTGATATACATATTTCGATCGAACTTTCAATTCTTAAATTAAGTGATACATGTCTGTAGGATCGGAAGGATTTCATTTTTCGTAACGATAGTAGAAATGCATATTGCCGCGTAAAGCAGTTTTGCATTTGAATTTATCCAGATTATTTCTAAAATGCCGATAAAACCGGTTCTTTTGTTGTTCGTTCGTTTTATTTTTATGATATATAGTTTCTTTCCAATGCTGATAAAGGCAAAGTCAGTGACTAAATGAAACAAACTTATATTTCATGTTTTCTTCCTTCTCTATCTTTTTATTCTCCTTTTTTCTTTTTTGACACAGCACGCGCTACGCATAACTAACAATTAGAATAATCAATATGCACGCAGAGTGGAACTCGATACGCGCACAATCCACGTAATCTTTTTGTTAGTTTCTTAACAACGATCCAAAACAGTTTCGTTAACAGAGGAGATTGTAAATAAGGAAGAGATACGTATACAGTGTAATCAACAGATATTCTAGCATATGCGATTTTTCAATGTCCTTTTAAAGATATAAGCATACCTAAACTTAGTGGAATATTAGGTATTGATTTGTGTGCTTATGTTGGCCAGAGTTTTAAATAATCAGGATGAGAGACGAGGATAACTGACAATGTCTTGCGTTTGAAATTTGAGAGACGCCAGGGGTCTAAATAAATAATTACGTGAAGTTCTATACACAGTTCCTTTTTTATCTTAAATAATTTTACACCAAATCTTATATATATATATAGCCATACTTTAAGACTTAATTCGTTAACAATGTTGTAAAATTATTTTACTTATCAGATACAATGGTTTCAAAATATCAAAAGTAAATCGGTATTTGCTTTTAATCTTAATCGAATTCTTAAAGTATCAAAATAAAGTTACTTTATTTCAAAGAAAATACACAACTATGTATCTATCTACATCTACATCTTGTTCACATAATGTAGAAGTTGTATGCTAAATTACAGATAAAATTTTATTGCAAATGTAAATATATCTCTTGGCAGTTTCATATTTAATGCCTTTCTGGCTTCAAATGAATAATTAAATGAAATATCACATTGATTTACTTTCAATTAAAAAATGTTGTATTTCTCCTATCGGACATAATCGACATAAAAACGTGCAAGATATCTATTTAAACGAAATTTTATTCTATTTGATCGTTATCGAATAGTTGCTATTCTCCCTGGCGTCTTTCAGTGGTGATATTTGGATCTGTCCAATCAACAATCGTCTATATTGGTGTCATTTTTCGATAATTGTCTAATTAATATATTGATCGAGAATGAAGCTGCAGACGACTGCATTGTTTTCGTGTAGTTTTGCTGCAACCTTATTACTAATATCGCTCGCGGTGTTCCACGCGAAATGTTCCTAAAAATTTGTAACATATCACACGAATATACGAACACATTTGCACTTGCATACATACAGAAAGAAACACAACATATATGTGTGTCTATTACGACGACGCATGCATGAGAGCACACATTCACACACACTAACAAGTATGTCAAAGAGAAAAGATTAAAAGTGGAAATGCATACCGGGCGAGCGTAATATAGTTTTAAGCAAGGGTCACGTATTGTACGTATGTGTTGTACATAGCCTAAATAAAAATTACATTTAAAACTAAACGCGCTGTTCTCAAATATTCCACTTAAAATAACCAAATTGAGAAACGTAAAGGAAATATGAGATAAAGAAAGCACAGACAAACTTTAACGAATAGACCGCGGATTTTTATGCATTTATGTTACTTTTGTTGCTTTTTGATCACCGTGGTGTATTTTTTTCAGATGATAATCCCTTATTCCAAATTAAATTCGCTAATCCACAACCAGCTTTCTTCACCTAGATTCCAAAAGCTTCCTCAATTTGCTTGGAGCTCTGTCGTTGACGCTAAAACTTATATCGTTCATTGTTGAATATCCATTTCTTACAAAAGTATGTAAATTGTAAAAAAATTTTTATTCGATTTTACAATTAAATCCTATATGTCAAACGTCAATTATGCTAATGAAGTTAAGTGTAATAATCGCTAATTGTAAGTACAATTTTTGTATTTCTATTCATAAAAATGTTAATACATAATAATTATGTTTGTGACAACGAATTCAAGAGTAACTATACAATACAAATACGATTATGTACAAAATATTTCTAAAACTAATCAACAGTGTTTGTCGATTTTACCTAGATTTGATTTTATATCTGATTGATTGTATATCTTATTATTCAAACTAGTTGCATTTGCCTGATCTTTTAATTGTATTGCATGTAACAAACTTATAAATGCAATTACTTTTATGTAAATTCACTCTATATTTTCTTTTTTCAAAAATGTATTCTCTATGTTGAGATCACAGAGTAGTAACGATTTCAACTTGTATAGAATTGATATAAACTAAACATGGAATTTAATATGATAATATGCTTCTCTGTCTAGTACATTTTAATACATTCTATATAGTATTTTTATCAATAGAACATCATTTCTGAAAAAAAAAAAATAAAGTAATTCCTCTTTAGAAGCAGTTTATCAAATATTTTTTACGATACGACAGCAACACACATTCGATGTGTATGTTTATCACATTCAAAGGAAAAATAATTCATGTTTGAAAGTGAAACTTTACGCTATATAATCTCTCTATTGCTAGTTAAATAAATTCTTTTAACTATAACATAACACGGATCTCACGGACATATGTATCTGCATCTGACAATTCCATCATTCTTTTGCGTGTAATAGTGCATATTCTTATGCATGTAAATGCATATTACAGCTTTCAAAATAACAATGTCACCATTGTAAATATTTAATAATTTAACAACAGAATCACATCAGTTTTCCGTTTAATGTTATCTTCATTTATCCCAGGCCTAATACATATTTAGGTAAATTATATGCAAATCGAGGAATTGCCATGACAACAGACAATCTGCAAAGAAAATATAATATACAATTATTTTTTAGGTAGGAAATTTCATAACAACTTAAGAACTGAATATATATATATACATTTCAGCAGTTTCAATCTCTTAAAAAAAAAATTTTAATCTATTAATTGTAGTATTTAGTAATTGTAGTAATTGTAGGAATGGTAATTTAACCTAAAACAATCTATTTGTAACTTTCAATCAGTAAAAAAATATTAAAACTTTGGAATGCTATCTAATGAGATCGAAATAACTAGAATTATATATACGTAAATGCGAAAATGCAATGAATACATTAAATAATTTAATGACTTGACTTTGATAAGTTCGCTCGTTAAGAGGTTAAATCTTTTGATCTTTTTCCCCTATCATTTTTTCTTGTTATAACCAAAACAGAGATACGACTTATCCAGAGTTATATCTATAAATTGTTTTGCAGAATTACGTTAAAAATATACAGTGGTTTTGTATAACTTTTAAAAGAAATGAATAACACATCTTGTTTGTAACATTATCTTGCATGTTTCCCATGCAAAATACATACAGCAATTTCAAAATTATTTCAATTATAAATACATTGTTATACAAATATTTTTGTGAATCTGTATACGTTAATGAGTCATACTAGTGATACTCATATAGATATCTATTGGTTTTAGTTTGAAAACTAATACCTCTTTTTTATGATGAAATAAACATTAATTATTTGTGCAAGTAATATTCAATAACATATTAAAAGAGAAATTATATATAGTTTCAAAGTTATTAGCAATTTGTATTATATAGTGGAGGCTTTCATAACTACTAAATACTAATTTATGCAGCATTGAGCATAATTTAAGCGTATAGGTAAAATCTATGTACATACTTACACTATAAGCAATGTAGATTAGTGTTGGAAATTTCAACCACCATTATATGTGTTCCATCACCAGAAGGTACTGTCTGTTATTTAATTACTAGGTGCCATTTGCTAATAAATGTGTATATCACATGAAATAGCTTTTTGACCTTAATAATGGCCAATAAACTGTAAATTTGAGTACTTATTATACAACATTGATATATAGTAGAAAATACAAAATTTTATTTCTTTTATGTAGTGTAAAAACAATAAAAGATCACCCGATTTTTGTTTCTATATCATTTCAGTAGAAAATTTTTGCAAAATAGTAAAAAGAATAGTTAGAATATATTACAAACTTCAAAACACCATCTTTTATAGTAATTTTTTGCTGAAACCACAAAAGCATTAATATATATACAAGCATTACAGATTTACTAAATATTCCGAAACTGATATTTTATTTAATAACATATATACAGTATTTATATATTGTAGCAGAGTTTTTTAATAATATTGTTTGTCTCTATAATATTTGATATAACAATTATGTCACTTCTTTAGTAATTCATATCGCTTTAGAGAATATGTAATAACTATAAAATATACTAATGCTGTGCGCTGTTTATTCTGAAAAATTATGTTGCTACGTTTCTTGCAAGGAAAATGCTGAAACATACGAACAATGTATGCAACTTATACAGTGATTTAATTCTTTATGCAGCATATACATGCACTAAATATGACTTGTAGAAACCTATATTGAATATTAAAATGAAAATTAATTTAATCCTTTGAGTGTTTAGTCAATAAATTAAATAGACAATTTAAAATGATTAGAATAAAAAATTTATTTTGTGATAAATTGAGAGAATAATACACTGTAACAAATAAAAAATTAAATGCCAAAAAAAATAAGTATATTAATTTAGTACATACTGTGTTAAACAAAAAGAAACACAGGGGAGGAACACATTATTTCTTATTGCTTTTTTTCATTGCATGTGTATTAAAAATTAGATTCAAAAGGATTAAAATGTATCTTTCCGTATTATTTACAACAAGTACAAGTAGTTTAAGCCATAAAAATGTGAACACTCTTTTAACACATTTATGTTATGTTAACAAGCACTCAAAGAGCTAAATGAAAGAAAATCAGGAACAGAAGACAGTTAAGTTGAAAATAATTAAAATGTATTAACATTTCGAAAATAGCAGCATTTAAATATTAGTATATGTTTACTACTTCTTGCAAAAATATTTTATGGTTAGTAGATTACGAATGTTTATGCATTTATGAAAAATTTAAAGATAAGAAAAAAATATATAGAATATAAATATGTAATATGTAAAAATATACAAAATGTTAAAAATTTTAAATGTTAAAAATTTTAAATGTTAAAAATTTTTACACAAAAATATAAACTTGTATAAACATTCGCTAATAATCTTTCATAAAATCAGTATTATTTTGCTTAATATAAACAAAAAGTGATAATACAGGCAGTTGCAGCGTGCAGATTAGTAAAATATATTGTATGTATCAGATCTTTATATAACTATATACATTTGTAGTATTTATTACTTAGAGCTAATTGTTAACATTTGTTACAAAATTTCTTAATAATATTATTAATATGATTAATATAATATCATTAATGTTACTAATCACAATTCATCATATAATCACAGTTAATTATAGTATTACTTTCATTGCTTTCACTGAATTCTTTAAATTCTTAATTTTATTGCCTATGAGAATATTTTCCAAATTTTTTTTAAAAAAATGATTCTTTAAAAGCCGAATTTTTTAAAATTTGAAATCTGAAATGAATATTGGAAGAAATGAAATCTTACAAACAAAAAGTTCGAATATTTTGTACATTAAAAATCTGTAAATATTGGCAATTACCTTTCACAAAGGAAGAACACATTATTATAATTAGAAATTAAACTAATGAAATAGGGAAAAATTATCTAAAGAAAACAAGAAATATCAGTGATAGTCATATACGAATAACAATTAAATGACAAAAATATCTGCAGAATTATACGTCAACTTGGTTGGTATTAACATCACCAGAATAAGATTGGAACCACCAATTAGGTACGTACGAGAAAGCGAGTCCGTTGTAAATCCAAGCTCGCCAACCTGTCCTTGTTTCGTTATCTATTCTAGATTCGAGACTCTGACATAGAGCTTTGCGATCGTGACTTCTTCCACTTCGCAAATCACAAAGTAATCTTTTTCGACATTCATCATTACATTGCGGTCTTACGGGAGAATTCTTATAATAATGTCTGAAACGTAACAATATATACGGGTATTTTAACTAAATTGTATCAAGAACTGATGTTGTTTAAGAGATATCACATCTCAACTTCAATGCCTGGCCAATTTTATGACCTCACTATATCTCTTACTTACTTATAATACAGATCGAAAAGCGAAGGTTCATTGCTCATCTTATCTATCAGGGTATCCCAGTCCCGTGGTAAAAGCGATGGCATTTGATACGCTTGTCGGGCACTGTACATTTTGTGCCAAATAGGATAATCGTAAAGATTCGCTTCTTTTAGATTCATTACCCAGCTTTCGTGATCTACGACCATCTGTAACAAAATTACGATACATTTTAATCGCGTAATCATACAATAAAAAGGAGTTTAGGATAACTTACCCTCGTGGTTTTTGGATGATCACCATCGACGTAGTATATTCTGTATCCTGGATTGAGTTCATAATAAGGTGTAACCGATGGCCCGACGTAAGCTATGCTAACAGCTCTTCCAAGATCAGCAATATCGTAAAATAATTGGAATTCATCGTAGTGGGTATGTCCAAAAAATTGTGCCGTGATTGTAGATTCGTATCTGTAAACATTGAATTTACAGATAAAACTTTAGGCTCGAGTCTACTTGAAAGTATCTACTTCTTCTTTTTTTTTTAAATACTTATAGAGGATTCGAATCTAGTCGGTCAATATTCGAATCGATTTGCCATTTGCTTGACCCCATTGCTATTGAATATCGATACACTTTTCATTTTTTAGTATCTTATTACTTTTTTGTTACACCGTGTATTACCGTAACATAAGACTGGCAGCATGAAAACCGATAAAACCCTTCGATAAACCTATTGCATATGCATCTGGACATAAATGTTACAACAGATGAATCATAGTCATTTGGAAACTCGTTACTACTATACTAGCCTGTTAATGATTTGATAATAGTTCCTAGACCACACTTTCAAACAGTCCGAATGACCAGGTGGAATATGCCCAATGATGTGAACTTTCTCGCCATTCATTTCAGCTCCTTGCAACTCATAAACTAGCCATTGCAGTTCGCTCACTGGATCCGTACTATTTATTAGCAGCCACCAGTTTTTGTTATTGCAATAATTCATATTGACAGAAAGGATTCTGAATCCTGGACGCACTAAAACCGAATAAAAAGCGCCACGGCGAACAGTGTGTGAAACACCTGCTGGTAACCAATGTCTCCAGTGTTTATCGAGCGAGTCGTACAACCACGATATGTCGTTTTCTTTTGGCACAAATGGTGGTGGAAAACTGAAACATTTTTTTACATTAATCTCTTTCTTTTTTCCCATTTTTATATACTTTACTATTAAGCCAAATGAGTACAAAATCAAGGATTACACGTTATTAATAGGAGGGTAGTATTAATAACAAGGTTTGTCAATGAAACAATCGAAATTTTGTCTACAAAGAAGAAAGTTGAGGAAGTAAATAAAAGAATTTTAGTTACCTATTAACAGGAGCACTTTCATGATTTCCAAGAGCAGGAAAGATCGGTATTCCGGGAAACATCTCAATGAGCTGTGTCACCGTTTCATGCAAAACTTTCAGATTTTCCTCTCGCGTTTGATTCCACACGTCATGAGGTGGTAAATCTCCTGTCCACAAAATGTAGTCGATATCCTGGATTAACACGAGAAATTCTCCAAATTATACTGTACGAATTTTTGTAAAAACATCTTTTCTCATAAACATATCTGATTAAAGTAAATCAACTACTTTTCCACATTCCTCGTTTACTTAAATGTCACAGACAATCACCGTTCGTTGTTTTAAATATAATTACAAATTTTATACAATTTGGTAGCAAAAGTCGTTAACATTCGTTGTTTCAAGTTGTCATTTTTTATCTTTATTTCAAATAAAATTTGTCTGAATGTAAATCTAGTTACTTACAGAATGTGTATCCGCGATGTGCTTAAGCATATGTTCAACCGTTCTTTTTGGCGTGTCACATTTTCGGTAGTCACCCCATCGTCCAGCACGTGCGGCTGGTGTCTGGGGTGCCCCATTGGTTAATCTGCAGCACAAGGGTTCATTACAATCTGCGTTCGCACCCTCTTGGTAGTAAGGATCGTAGTGCGTATCAGAGATATGAAGAACCTTGAAGGTAGGCGCACCTTCTTGAGGCGGCACGGGTGGTTTCACAGGTGGTTTATTCACTGGCGGGAATGCAACTTCCCACTCGTGTAGAGGATTATACGCGTCGTCGCATGCGTCGCCGATAACAAAGCTGCAGATTTGCGATGGTCCCATATCTACTTGTTTCAACACGTAAATAACTTCGCCCTGAAGAAAACCATCGTTCAACGTGCAATTAATTCCATAGAAAACAGTCTATAACGATATTTAATATTTCAAGTAAACTGAACATTTTTATGCAAAGCTTATTCATCTACGCATCTATAAAACGTCTGAAAATTTTGCTGACAAAGTAACGCTAAAATCAGAAGATCGATAAGAATGTACTTCTCACGGTTCTCTCCTGTGGTTTTCATACGCGAATAATTAAAAATAATAAGAAATAATTTTAAATAGATAGAGTTTCATTTCAGAGGAGCGGTTTTTCAAAAGCAACGAGTTGAAGTGATAGGAAATTGTAGAATGGTTTGATAGAAGGGAAATCAAAACTTACCCCAAAGAGCAATGTAACTCCGTGACAAACTCGAGGGCTTTGAATATTAAGGGATGTACAAAATTGGTAAATGCTGTTCATAATTTCTTCGTCGTTTTTGCCAACCTTTATGTAATGTAGAAGAAGACCTGCCCCAACTTTGCACGCCGAACAAGACACTTTCGACATCACCGATGTCTCTACCTCCATCATCACTTGCTTTAGATCCAGTAATTTTAAAGCTTTATCCACAAATCCTGACAAGTGCCCATTTGATTGCGCGTTCTCCATCTCCCACAACATTCTAGAATAATTGTGCTGAAAAGAAACACGCGAATTTTTACCACGATCAATGATAGAATATTAAAACGATAAATATAATTATATAAAATTTAGATCGCAAAGTTTCTATTTTGTAATTTTTTAAATAAAATAACAGTATTGATAACGCAAGACTAGTTCTCTTTTACACAAATTTAGAAATATTTCCTAGGAAGCTGCGAGAGGCAAGTAGATCCCTCAACGCAGGAAACGCATCTTTTTTTTTTCTTTCTTCATTCGGAGAATAATGAATCTTCTATCGAAACGAAGAATCGTATCATCGCAAAAACTTTCGCGGGGAAAGTCACTGACATTGGATTAGAGTCTACGTATAAACCTAAGTAGGAAGGATACAGTACAGGTATATATATACTTATCCTTGTTGATCAAGTTGGTGAAAGTATTTTGGCACTGAAAGTGAGAGTTGGCGACATCGTGGAACGTGAAAAAAGGCGGGGAGATACGGAAGAACCAAAAGACAAGGTAACACCTTGTGAAAATAAATCGATATACACAGTGTTCCCGAAACCATAGCACGATCGGAAAGAAAATGATTCCTCGTGTGAAAATATAGATTAACATTTTTTTCATATACAGCTCGCCGAACTTCAGTTCTCTGATCTTATATTCTCTACCTCGTATTTAATATGCATAATTCAACATTCCAACGTTTAAAGTCCAGTGTTTCTTAATCAATACCATTACTCTATTCCTTACATAGACCACGTGTTATCCCGTGTCCCACATCCCGTGAACTTGACTTCGGATGCACAGATATAGGATATTGGCACGTTGGATATAGAGTATGTGAATGGTATGGAAAGTGGGATAGAGATCGCGGGGTCTAATATGCACCTTTTCACTCAGAAACGCACTTTCGCAGCACATATGTAACTTTTTTGTATTAGTAATGGAATATCGGCTGTGCGATATGCGCATGACACAGAGATACGAGATATTCCAAGTAGATCGCGTAAGTTAACGTTTTCGAAAATGAGTCTCGGTCTATAAAAGTTTGGAAAGCCCCGAACTTAGAGACGTAGCGCAGAGACGTTACCAATTTTCTTACCCGTGAAAGTTGATCGAGGTTAGTACCATTAATGCGGATAGTTTCCGCGGTCGGTGGTAAATCTCTGAGCGTCTCGGTATATGGTAAAACGGTAACGTCCAACCCTCTTGCGGCACTTGCTTTGGCGAGCCATTCGTCTGCAAGTTGTGTCCAGTTGCTCATAGGCATTTCCTCTTCCTCCTTTGACCTGTCCCTGACGGGATTTCCTGCAAGAACAAAATAATAAACATTTTTCTTTTTTTTTTTTTCTTTTTTTTTTGAGGAAATGTGGTATTTAAGTGTTTGAGTGATACGACCGTAGATGAAACCTGCATGAAACTGTATATCAGGACGAAACTATGTACCATACTTATCTCTATTGACGAAAGCAAGGTCAATATGTACTTATGAATCTGAAAAAGATGCAACATCCAAAGGTTCTTTCCATTTCGTAAAGTTCGAAGTTTATTTTCAGGATTCTATCCTTTGGTGTTGTTGATGTTCGTTTAAGCAAATTCGCAAAGTATGCCAATGTCAGAAATGTATAGCTATCTAAAAGTACGTGTTCATGCAGGGTATGAGCTTAAATTATATAATTTCTCCGATACGCTAGAAACATTCTATAATAAGCGTGTCTCAGGAAATCCCATAATTCGTAATCAAATCGATATCATCAGACAGCATATAAATTTCAAGTACTTTCTCTATAAAACGAGGTTATGGTATTGCAAACGTTTCGCTCCATTTTCGATGTGAGTAATAAACTATCATATAATTTATATAAAAATAGTAACGTGCTTTAAACCTCTCCCTCCCTCGTCCTATGTTTTTTCTTTTTTTTTTTTTCTTATAGATATACGATACTGTATACTATTTGTTCAATTAATCGAATAATCTAAAATGCAATTCACATACCAACAGCGCTTTTCAACATTCCAACGAGGAAAAAGCAAATAAGAATACTCGTGATGATCCATCTTTGATTTGGCATGCTACGATTTGGCTCTTTGGTATCGTCAACTGAAACGAAAAAATAGCTCTTTTACATCAGATATTCGTAACAAGCAGAAAATTATAAATAAATAGATTATAGACAAAAATCTCTTTACGCAATCTTTAATGGCGTATAACAGAGTTTGCCGATGTGGAACGTACGCATTACTTGGAGGAAATCTCGAATACATATTTTGGAGGCAATTAAAAAATTATGTTGTATTCGTCATCTTCATCGCCGGTATAGCCAACAAATCACTATTACTTTTTATACTAGCAGGCGTTCCTTCTTACGTAACATTCGTACGTGTTGTCGGTCTCCTGATTGCCCATTTTTCCATAATCAACTAAATCAATCAAATCAGTCTAATTAAAAACACCTCCACTATTCCTTCTTGTCTTAATCGAATTACCTATTTATATTATATATATATATTTTTTTTTTCAAAACTTGATTTATTATGCTAGACGGTGCATCAAAATCTTTTTCAGACTTTGAGGTGAGACACGATCGAAAAAATGTTGAAATGACAAAGTTGAGATTTGGGATACGCTAACGTGTAGGGAATATTAATAACGATAAATTTAAGTCGACGATCGACCAACCTATTAATTGAGGATCCTGTGTCGTAGTCTGTGAAATTGCACGCGCAGTGGATGTTCTTTCGATCGTAACGTGACTACCGGTTGCAGTGGGTCAGTGAGATCTGTTTTGGCGAAAGTTCGATGTGCGATCGTATCTAACTGATGCGCTATTTCCGTATATCTCTTTCCTTTCCTTTCACGAGATTCTCACAACGTTTACAATTAGTCGCAGCAAACTATGACCGATCGAAACCTCCGATACACACGATCGCCACAAATCGGTATGGAAAGCTCGCTGATTGATCGCTATTCACGATTATTTCAAGCAATATCAATGACTCGTACTGTTCTTGAATTAACAACTTCTTCGTTGAATTTGTTTAACGTGGAGAAGAAGAGAAAAGAGGAGAGAGTGGCATGAATACTCTACTTGTGATTTCTGCGATTAATACTATATCCTATCTGTACCGATAACATGGAATCAGGCTTCCATATTATTCGCAGGCAAATTATTCGAAAAGCTGATTGCTCAATTTAATAATCGTATTTCGAATATTTTATTGACGCGTGTGCTGAAAAGCCGGACTCTCTCTTGCGTAATTAGACTAATATTATTAGTGAAAGTTTGCAATTGGCACGTTACAACTTACCAGAGTTAATACATTCTTTCTTGCCAGAATAAAAATGAAGTTTTACAAATGAACTTTAGAAATCGTCAGTCACTCCATTATTACGCGTTCTCGCATAAAATTGTAAAATTGTAAAAAAATAGTCGGTGTAACTCGCAATTTGTAACTCGTCGATTTATCGATATCATTGATTAGTTTTCTAGAAAATTACTGTGCGTCTCGCTGTGTGTTTATTATTAGCAAATTACCGTGAAACAGAGCTCCGGTATATACACAACATAAAATAAACCTACTCTGTTGTGAAACTCTTGCACTTTCGATAACAATGAGCGGAAGGAGGTTAAGCGAACTCAAACACAAAAGAAAAAAGGAATAAACGCATTCCATTCGATTTTCAAGCGAACCTACCCATTCGCCGCGCAGTTGATCGATAATTTTATGTTCCATTTATTTGTCTGAGAAACGAGCGCTATTCGAACGCGTCCCGCCAATAAAAATAACGGTGCACCGAAACTACTTCGAATTTCTTAGCACGGAGGAATTCCGAAGGTTCGGCTGATGAATCAAACGGCGAGAGAACGAGTAAAACAGCCAAGTGGAATAAGCGGTTAACCGTTATTCGACCCACCAAGGGACCTTGCTTGCTGAAACAAGCCACACTTCGGCTATGCTCCGTATTTCACTCATTCAAAACGAAATCGTCGCAGAGCGATCTTTCAGGCTCTCAGCTTCCGCGCTCGCTTCCCACTCTCCGGCTACGTGACTAGTGTTTCACCGCGAGAACCAATTTTAGGCTGAAGCAAACGAGTCGAGCTTCGAAAATTCTATGCAACGAATCGTAACGATTATAACTAAGATATTTATGCATATAATTGAAAAAATGTAGTTTCTCGTTACCATCGGGGCAAATCACGACGTGAAATTATAAATAGGATATTACAGACTATTTCTGCTTATAGTTGTGCTTCGGTGGCAGCGTGTGCAGACGCATAGCTATAGCCAAAATTCATCGTAGATATAGCAGTATCTTTTTTACGAATATCTTGGAAATTAAGGCCGACCAAGGTTATATACAGAGGAGAAAGTTGTTCAAAGTTGTCGAACTTTACAACATATTCAACAAATATTATCGAAATCGAAGAGTTCTACAATATCATCTCTTTAGAAGATACGATAAATGAGAAATAAGATAAAAGTAACAAATAAGATAAAAAGCAGCAAGGGCAAGATCTTGAACAATTACGATGAACGATATAGCTTACGAGCAATTAAGATAAATTCCAGAAAAAGTAAACACGAAAAGTGTAAGGGTTGTTGAAAAATATTTCAATGATAAGATTTGCGCAGAAAGTATGCGCAGGTCATTGAGCGAAATATTATCGCTGTCGAGGGGCAGAGAAAAATATATGCGATAATAATTACAAGAAAAACGAGAATTGTTCGATTTCAGGAACAATAAGAGTATTATCATACATCAGTGGAGTATATGCATTAGTATTGACCTCGGCAATAAAATTTACCATTTCCTGTTTAAATGTCATTGAGTTGTATTACCGAATGATTCGTTGGTCAGCTTGAAAAGAGAATCTCTCATTGTCCAGCATCAAACAGTCCTTCATCATGCTCAATAAGTTTCCACAATTACCGTGGCACTTGAAAGTCTAAATCGCTGATGTTCTTTAAGCTTCAATCATCCAATATACGTATAATATCTCTTTGAAACTTTGCCAAGTTTTCGATTCTCTCGTTTTAAAGTTCACATTTTTCATGACAATTATCAAACATAATTATTTCCTATTATTTCTAGACACCAATATTTATGCGATATTAAATTTCGTCATAATTATCGATATCTCTTCCATCTCGCCTCTATCGATGATTTTTTAATACTTTGTCGAGGTTATGATTCCCGACAACTTTTTCTTTCTACGTGTAACGACCGCTCGATTTGGTTTCCTATATATTCGCAAAAAACTGTCAGTGCCACGGCAGTGAATTCTACCCATAACTGTACGTCTGTGATAGCGTATACGTCAGTATTGCTGGTCGACGCACCGTCAGGCACGACCACATAAAATGACACTTAAACCCAAGCCTATATGAACTATACACAGAAAACGAGAATTAAGTTTAGGTTAGGCGGCTATATTATACGGCCGCTCCACAGCATGGCGTCCGATAAACAATAGTGACACATAACTATAGACAGAATTCACTGTGGGAATACTGGCAATTTTTTGCGAATAATTCAAAGCCAAGGAAAAAGTTATTCAAAATATTGATTTCTACGACATATCCAAAACATGATCGAGGTCGATGACACGACTGAGGTATCTATAATTACCAATTTCATCATTACTTCTAGTCTATTATTCATCATGCAAAAAGTTGTGTGCATTAAATAAATGAAATTTATGTTTCTGCTAGCTGGAATAAATGTTTTAATACATAAATTACCAATCAGCTCAATAACACTACTATACAATAAACAAATGTATGAAACAATAGTCCTCTCGAACGAATAAGAGTTACGGTATGAAAGTATTCTCAATTATCATAAGGAAACTATCGCTTAACCTGTATACCTGCGGTTACCAAGGGAGACGAGTTAACCCGTCACTCGAATTGCTAATCCCTTGGAAATAATATCTTTATTTAGAAATCTTCTATTTATTATGCGTTGACTTTTGCTGAATATAAATTATATCGTGCTTATATTTCGAAAAATTTAATATTCGGTATTTTCGGCTGAAGAACGCTTAGCAGTTAAAATTCTACGTAATATTATTACCTAACGTCGATAGTGTTACATAGAGAAACAATAAACTGTGTGACCGATAGGAGGGAATAGTGTTTCAGTTCAACAAGAGGAGTAGATATCTTCATGGCATGATACCAGTAATTCAATCGTCAGTTTAATATAATCACAAACATATTACATGATAAGAAAGTGTTTACTACCTGTATCGTAATTCATATTGTAGAATCTAAGAGCTTTGATATCACGATTTCATTGCACAAAAGGCTTTATACCACTGGTTCTCAACTAGTACTAACTGATTCACACTTGCTACTAATAATAATCTAAATTTCTATCAAGTACTTTATGTATAGACAAATCTAAACTTCACCTACGCGCAATTAATTTTTGTCTAACACTAAATGTATGTTCGCAGTAAATATCTACTTCTATATACATTTTCCGATTGGTTTCAAATACTAGTACAATCATGACAATCGTGTCTCGTTACAGCGTTAATGGGAGCCATTCAAAATTTCAAAGTGTTTTGTATAAAGTGTTTGTATACATGGTAAACGTTCAAATACTTCCGTGAATTAGTGTACATATGTGTCTAATGTATTAGCGGAATTTTCTAAATTACACTGCAAATGATTTACGTACGTTCTTATCTAACTACGTTTACATGTAAAATAGGTTTAAATTTCTGTAGATCACAGCTAAGGTTATTCGAATTAAACCGTATGAACAGGAAGCCGTCACGAATACTACAGTTAATCGTACGCGAAGTTGAAAGTTATCAAACCAACGAGGAATACCTTGTATAGTATCTAGCAAGAAAGGGGTCATTAACTGTCATCGATTAACGAGAGTAGACATACATATTACTTTGGCACTCTCGACGAATGATAATATATTATTAAACATTTTGCTTTAATAGAGTATGACAGTCTCATAGAGTCAAGAATAGAACGATGTCTGGGACAAAATAATCACTGCGTGAACAGCAGTCGAATTCAATTAGCTTTTAGCTGTGGTTACTTAACTCTACTTACTCGCATTAACTTAAATACTACTGTATGTACGAGTAATGATATTTAAATATGATGACATAAGAAACGACTTCGTTGTATCTGACTACTCTATAAAAAATAATTTCAAAAATTTTAACTGAGCAGTACTTCTGCTAAAATCCTCAAAACAATCAAATGTTTCTCAAGAATAATAAAATTCAACTTGTAATTAAAAGAAATGGAAAAATTTTAGCTTGAATTTCAATTCTGCATCACTTTTGGCAACATTCTCCTTCTGTAACGTTTTCTTTATTATAAATGCCCACTGATCCAAGGGCAATTGCAATTGTATATGACAGTATAAGATAATATTGTATAAAATACAAAATTATACAAATGATTTTTAGTCAACTTTGGAGTGTATACCACATACATTACATAATCGTTAATAGCATAAAATAAAAATTCTCAGGAATGTAGGAACACTTAAAAAGATACGAACAAGTTACGAAATCGTAGCACGAAGCACGAAGGAAGTGTAATTGTCCTCGATAGAATCTGTTTTCATGAATTTGGGAAAATTCTCACGTAAATGAGACATTGCGCAAGAAAAATACTTGAAACGATGTTACGAAATAGTAACTGTCGCTAATTCTTTCCTGTTCGCTGTTCTAGTCTTCCAACAATTATAATCCAATAATTAATTGTTGCTCGAAATGTACGAACTCTTCTTTGTTTTAATAAGAAATAATTCAACGAATAAAAATTTTCAGCCTAAAATTTTTCTGTTCAATTCAAAGCAGATTCTTAAAAAATGATAGAATTTGCAAAGAATTTTTAAAACAAAAAATAGAGTATTTGTAAAAAAACTTGTATTTTTTAATACAATAAAAAAAATTTTATTGTATTAAAAGCAGAATATTAATTTAAATTAGGTATCTGGCACACGTTGAGCGTAGAGTAATGCAATGCAGTACAGTAATAAACTCAAAATAGCATATTCTCTGCATTACACTCTGTATGTGGTAGTTTTTACTAATTTTAAACTTCGAAATAATGTGTATAAAAATGGTATGACTTTTTTGGCATACATAAACAGATAGATAGTATAAAACGGTATGAAAACTAGATAAAGAATTATAAATAAATTGAAACGCAGGCATTCGAACTATGAACTGAAGTAAACGTAAAAGATTCATGTCTGCCACTTATTATAAGTTATGTTCTATACTACTCTGAATGCTTAGCACTTATTATTTCTCGCATACGCAGAGTATTTGCCATTAAATCCATTAAACATTTAAACATCGATTCCATTGAACATTTCATTAAATATTAGCTCGATTGAATATACGGGGCGTTTCGTTTATCTGCAAACGGTAGAATATCTCACGAGAGATTAAAATTATTGAAAAAATGTTTCAGCAAAAGCTATTTGATTCGATATGATTCATAAAATTGATCAAATGTCATATTATCCAGATCCAATCAGTTTTTGTGAAATTTTCGTATTTTCTTATATTCATAATATTTATATTACGATGTATTTTTAAATACTGTTTCACTTTTACGATATTGTTAATATTTGCGTGTTAAATCGCATTATCAATTGTTTTAAATTGACATTCTAGTCATTTGATTATCAGAACAATGTATGTCAGGATATTAAATACAATGTTATTAAATACGTATCGCAACAAATAATAGAAATACATTAAAAAATATTTTTAAAATATTTTATTATAAAATATATCGGCAAGATAATGCTAATCTCAAGTTACCATATGTAGATATATGAAACGGGTCAATAATTTGCAATACATGTATATTCCACAAATGAGACAAGCTGCAAAATAATTTAGGAACATGAAGCATAAATATGTACTCGTATTGTACAAACTTGAGCATGGATGTTCCATATAACATTTTCAAAGTCGCGGAAGGATCAAGAAAAGACCGTTGAAAGCAAAGAACAGGAAATCATTAAGATAGTTAAGAAAACAACACATACTTTCAAGGAAATGTTAGCAAGGACAAGAGAAGAAGTTATTACTTCTGTTTCACTTTTCTATTTAGAAGTTGCTTCAGAGAGATACTTTTTACTTTTGCCTCGAATAAAATTTATCCAAGCCTCTAAGAAACTTGTATCTTGTGATTCGCAATAAACAATAATAATATTAATTTAATCACGCAAGGAATCCTAGACACGAACAGTTCTGTTGTCCTAATTACCGCTAACAAAATGTGCTACATCGTAATATTTACTGGTTTCCCCTTTCGTTTGATATGAAAGATTTATGTAAGAAATAGTATTATATTTTTATCTTCAAAAGTGAAGTATAATTTTTTAGAGCAACCAGAAAAATCTACGCAAAGATTTGTTCAATCATCCATTAAATCTTTGGTGAGCATGAAGCATCGCGCCTTAAACATCATAAATACTTCTCTGTGAAACTAATAATTCTGACCTATACTCTTTTGCCCGCCCAGCAAAGAAATGCCATAACGAGTTGCTATACTTTGGGAATTTTATTTATTTTTGAGCGTGATACGCATTCTGTACATTTCTGCATCTTTCGATTCCCCATAAGTGAATAAATGTTCGTACACACGTATGGAACTATACATCAGGCACTCATTCAACGAATCGTTCATGACCAACGGCCGATCGTCCTATGTCTGAAACATCTAACCTACTTAATCCTCGCTCTCTCTCACCGTGACGTCACTCACTACCATCGTAACTTTGTCAAGACCCCCAGATTTACTTTAGATGTGCAATCGTAACTTGTGTCAAGAACTTTTATGCAAAGAGGTCATAATCATAGCTAATTTTATGAATTAATGGCATTTCCACTCACGACTGATCTCACTTTGATTACCCTTGAATAATAAGTATATGAGCTTGTATGCACGCGAAGCACCGTGAAGATCTGACATTGCCGACATAATAGGATTGAAAAATATTTGAGAAATTATTTCGAGAAATGTTTACGTATACAAATAATTGTATTCATAAAAAATATTAAATTGCACAAATATTCACAGTTTAATAATAATATATATGTCGGAGATGAAAGGACACCGGAGCCTTCCCTCTGGAACTTCGGGAAAATCCGTAAAATTGTAATTAAAGTTTACAGTCGTAATTAAACAATCTGCCGTCATCCTGCCCAATTGTACTTGTTTGCGATTTGTGATAATAAACTTGGGCTCAAGGCGACCATCAGTCGCCGAACGTAGCCACGGTCAACGGGATGAAAGATATACTTGCTCTAACTCAAACTCACCGATCGTCAGGCGCTGCTCCCTTCGTCGGTGAGATCTCAAGAAAGAATGAATTTTCGTCCCAATGATGCCACAGAGGAAAACTATGATGGGGAAGGACACGAGATCATCGGACTCGTCGGGTATAGCCCTCGTTTCGAAAGTAAGGGAAATTGACGTCGCTGTCAATTGGTCAGTTTGGGACAAAGACGGTCTGTCCGTTTGGAAAATCTTAATTGTCGGAAAAACCCAGGTTTTATGGCGGGTCCTCGGGCTAACTGGACTTGTGCTGTCTACGTGCCTCAACATCAGGTATTCATTGTCCGAAGGAACCGTTGGAATGTTTTACTGTCAGATACCTCTATTGGTATTTCTTTTAATGAGAGTCATACTATAACTCCACACTTTTGTTAGGCGAACGTTCGGCGACTGATGGTCGCCTTGAGCCCAAGTTTATTATCACAAATCGCAAACAAGTACAATTGGGCAGGACGACGGCAGATTGTTTAATTACGACTGTAAACTTTACAATTTTACGGATTTTCCCGAAGTTCCAGAGGGAAGGCTCCGGTGTCCTTTCATCTCCGACATATAAATAATGTTCTATACTGAAAAATCAATATAAATGAAATCTTAATAATAATTGAGTTTACATATAATAATGGCATGAATCATATCGTATTATGTGGATTGATTTCCTTTTTTCGTTCTAATGAATCGTTTATTTATCATCACCAAGACCCCCGATTGATTTTCTCAAAAGCTCAGATTAGCCAAATTACTTAAATTCAAACGACTTGACGTCAATTGATTTGACAAATAAATAGAAATTTGGAAGAATATTTCAAGTTAAATAAATAACAGATTTACAGTGAGTGAAGTAATTTCAAGCTTCTTGAATCTACATAGGTAGCTTAACTAATGCAAATGAGGCTTCATGCATTCTAATCAATACGAAGTGTCATTGAAACTATACAAGATGTATAGCGTAACTATCAAGTTCAATGCAATAAGTTCAAAGAAGAAAAAACGTCGTTATCATCCGCTGCTATTATGAGTACGAATTGATATAGTGTCTCGATATAGTATGTATGTACAGTACTATAATTAATCAATTTAATAAATTACATTGAAATCAAGGAAAACAATTTAGATAATTCGTAGAAAAATATCTGGATACTTTTTATTATTTTTGACTTATGACTTTTGATTATAGTCAAATGAAACTGCAATGATTTTATTCTTCATAGTTATCGTAGCTATTCCTACAGTATATTGTAACTCGATTAAATTAATTTCTGAAAGATAATATGCAATAATAAAACTAACGCTTGAAACTACAATACTTTGTTATATCTATATGTGTGAAGTCTTAACGCAATTTAGTTATTCCATATCTTTGTTTTGTTCTCATCATAAAATCTCCTTAACTTCACCTATAATTTGAATTTAGGACAACGATGTATATCAATAAATAAATTGTTAAAATAAATGAATAAAAGGTGATCGATACATACGAAGTCGTGATGAAAGAATGCAAAGACAGAACGTATTGCTTAATCGTTTTTGATGGCGTAAGAATACACTTGATTTGCAAAAACAAAAAGGCCTTATGAAATTCCTGACCATGGGATTTTCATCACGCGCATCGAGCTCTTCGTATAGCAGCGCCGTATTTAATTGAAATGCGTGTCTTGAAAGTCATTCGTATTGTTCGAGTGAACGCACGTCAAAAAATCCTCCAATGCGAAACCTTTCGTGTAAGACATGCGTTCCATTCCCACTAATCCTAAGGTTTCGTTGCAACTTATCTGCTTCGATATTCTTTTAACATTCGGTTTGGCTTGTGCCTAAAATTCTTATTTTTGTCTATACAAAATTTGTATTTTTCAAAAAGTATAATATGCTAATGTTGTGTAAATAAAAATAAGGACAGAACATAGGAAAGATGTTTTTGCGTTTTTAATTTGACTGGTAAAGGTTTGTTTTATTTAAATTAATAATAGGGCAACTTTTGACGATGATTGATGGCTTTTTAATGAGCATTGATGACTTTTTAACTATATCGTTAATAAAGGCGACGAATGTACTATAATCTTCCAATTGCCCCAAAGATATTAAAAATTGTCATTCTACTTACATATTACATTAGGAAACGCTCCTCTATATGTTATCTTTATCGTTATCTTTATACATGTATAATATATTTATATTTATTGTACAAATAGTAGAAGACAATATAAAAAATTATTGTTTTATAGCAGAAGGAATTTAATTTCATAGAAAAATAAAGAACAGCGAGGTTATGCGCCCAACAACATTTTGGACAACTTTTAAATGAATATATATATAACTAAACATGTACATCGTTTAACTCCCCAGTACAATCAGTAATTTCAAGAGTGATGAAATACGTTCAAGCGGCAATAATAGACTGCCTACTTATCAGTTGATTACAACGATAATGATATAAACTAAAATGTAAGAAAACTCACGAATTTTGAAGTACGTAGGGTGTCACGTGGTACATAAAGAAACGTTGGGAAGTACAAGGATTGAAGAAATGGTCGACAATTTGAAAAATGTCTAAGGAACTACGTATTCTCCGAGATAAATCAGTTTTGTAACATTTGAAGATTCAGCCGGACGTTCCGCACGTTTTCTAGATCACCAGGGACAAAACACGCACGCACACGTGTTCACTACACTCCACGATATTTACCGAAAGGATTCTTCTTCTCTTTTTCTTTCTTTCTCCCCCCCAATCGGTTGTTGGTATTCCACGCGCGTGCGTATTAACCCGCAACACAAACACGTGTGCCAACCTGGCCGCAGTGACGACTCGGCGTACACTGAGCAATACTCAGCGAATGCACAGAAATATCCCACTTACTATTTCGTCCCACACTCCCACTCTTGTCCCCACCATTTGCATATAGCCTTTTGTAACTTCATCTGGCTCCGTTAATTCTTCCTATAATGACTTACGAAATTAATTATGAGTTATCTAATTAAACAATAAATATATTCATCTTTGTTTAAAAGCAGTTAAAGCTTAAAACTGATCCTTATATTAGTATCTTACATCTTCTTTACAAGAACATTAAAAAAGGGGTGGTTTTATCATTAATAATAGAAATTATAGTTCTTAACATAAGTTAACCTGTGAAAAAGCATTAGAACTTTAGCAAAAAAAAAAAAAAAAAATAACTATTAATTATTATCTCATTTGAAACATTCGACTGCAGGTGACCCATATAGTAGAACCCCAAATTCTGTATTATACGAAATCCACAGTTTATCATTTAAGACCTTATTCAATTTATTTACGAATTGTTTGAATTAGATAATGAAGACCCTCATAGACATGTGGAAAGATCACTATTGATTCAAATAGTGATATTTAAAACCGATAAAACAGCAAGAGGTACAGCAATAATAGATATAATTTCTACTAAGACAATACGCATTTATATTTTTTAAGCGCGTTGTTACATTCCTGGAAAAAGCTTTTTATTCTGGCATTTCTTTCTTGGCTCTAATTAGAGAAGAGATACGATGTGTTCTGATTGCGCGAATTATCCTGTGTACTTGTACACATGTAAAAAAGTTAGAGTACAATAAATTGTTAATCAGCCTCTTATTATACATTGTTATATGAGGAAATAAAAGTAACGTTATCAAAGATAAAGGTGATTATTGCACCATAATGTATATACTCGCCGACAAAGAGAAAATCGTATTCTAAGAAAAGAAATTATCTAGACAAATGGCAATTAAGTGTTCGTATTATTCATCAATGCATGATATATACAATGATTTGTAATAACAAAATCTGAATTTAATAAAATTGTACAAGTTAATTATAAAATAATAATTAGAAGTAGCGCACAGCAACGTATATTGCTGCATTCACGGTAATTTCCTCGCGTTCCTACCTTTTCTTGAGTTTTCAAGGAAATTGATATTTTCTAGATGATATTACTTTGTTATTTTTTCATTTTCTACGAAACGATAAAAGTATTAAGTATAAATTAATGGTGTTAAGGTTTTACTGAGATAGTCATTGAAAGTAAGCACGTGTTCGATAGTGATGGTCCAAGAGATTTTGTTGATCATTTATATTTCTGCATATTGATTTATTATACTTACAGATAAGATAACTATCGTAGAAAAAGCTGTTTGCTTCTAGGTTTATATAGGCGTTATTACACTGCTTTATTCTCGTCAGTTCGTTTTAAGATACGTATCAATACGTTATAGTTTCTAATCCTTGTGGAATTTTATATTGACATTTACATCGATTTCAACAACTCATAAACTTTAACTTTATTCGTCACCAGCCAGTAATGTATAAAATGTTGTTACTAACGTCGTTACTGATACCGACGATTTTTACTAATTTAATTAATTGTAACGATGTCAATGCTGCTACTACTGCTGTATTAACGAGACCATCTAGTCGGGCTTACAATTGTTTCGTGAAAATTAATTACGGTTGCGACGTATTCAAATCTAATATCAATGTTGGCGCGATTATTGGTTCGGCAGATTTCATAAAAGATGGACCAAAGGATGGAGAATTCGCTAGTGCTGGAAACTCGTTGTATGATGTATTAGACGAACATCGATCTGGACGTTGGAGCCAATCTTATTTAAAAATAAAGGAGCATAACGCCACTCATTTCGTTACGGACATTGCTTGGAATTTTAGCAATAAAACAGTAGTAGTTGACAAGGTTCAAGTATTTTTATCCAATGGCAATTACACGGAGGATCAACCGATTCGGAGATCCTCATTGAATTTAGCGTGCTCGTATCAAACCAATGATCATCTGATTGTTGAAAATTACGTTCTCCGATTCAACTGCTACATTTCCAGTGAATTCATCGAAGATCTTTTCTACCTCTCTAAAGGTTCAGGAATTCTTTTATCGACCTTGAAAATAGCTGGAACAAATTATGCTTTCTATCAAGTCGCTGACGTTTCCATTCACGAAACTGTTAACCAGATCGCTAATTACCATGGATTTGTTTCCCAGCCACCTAGCCGTGCGGCGTTGTGTCAATCGAGGGTAAACAAAAATTGCGGACGGATCAAATACGAGCCGCAGAGCGTGGAAGCATTCAAAGGGTTCCCTTATAAGGAATACAGTCCACCAGATGGGAAAATTGCTAGTGGCAACAAAAAGGAATTTTTCGAATTGGATGAATATGGTGCAGATCGATGGACACGAGTCAATTTCCCTGACGTGAATTGTTACAATCAGACGCACGTGTCTTTCGACATTATTTGGTACCTCACTATGCCTCACCGTACCGACGATATTCAGATATACGTGAGTAACGAAAATTACACATCAATGGAACCGCTATCCAGGCGTCATTTAGATCTTGATCCACTTTGCACGGTACAATATCATGGAGTATTCCCACCTCGGCAATTGACCATATCATGTCCAATTTCGTTGGAGAAATATCGTCGATTAAATAAACTGAAAGAATTATTGCTGTTAAGCATATGGAATATATATGACACTGCGTTCGGATTTTATCAAGTTGTAGATATTAAAAAACTGTCAAAGGAACAGTCATACAAAAATATATTGCGTAAATGTCAATTAATAAATTAACATAAAACTTTTATTCATTTAAGCATTGTGTTGTTTTTTTAATATTATGTATTTATGTAATTACAATAATGTTGACCGTATTTTACTACACCACATATTTTATACTAATATTTTATACTAGTTTACTCATTAAATATAACAGGTAAAATGGTAATAAATGGTAATAAAAAATATAATCTTGTTATAAGTACCAAGATTCATTCGATAATAGCGAACAATTGAGTAGCATGACCTTAACTTTCCAGACGTCTTATCGATAAAACATTCTATCATGAACTATTTCTATTTGCCGGGAAACATAGATAATTAATTTAATATCTTAAAAAATGCGGTACTGATTGTATCACAAATCAAACATGACATTTCTATTGTACTTTATCAAATGTCAATATAAATAGAATCGATAATATACAACATTAATATAATTATCAAGAAGAAATATGTAATTTTCATTAAATTACAATGTTTGTATTAGAAATGTTAAATATATATCATAAAAGATATATTTTCATGAAAATGTTCTCATTTAGATATTTATTTTCTTCCGGCGAGGGTACTTTGTAAATATGATTAACAAATACGCGAACAAATCTGGCGCGAAGTCATCAGGTGGCACCACGTATCTCACAAGGGATACTACGGACATGGCCCTCGCCGATTTGAATGAAAAGTGTGGTTAGTTTAGTATATACGTGAAATAAATATAATTGTAATTTCTGTTGTACATATTATTTATTATTGATAAGTATTTATAATCATTCGTTAATCTGCATATTAATTTTCCTGCCATGAATTAACATTAGTTATAAACGATCTCCTCAATTTTATATTAGGTAAGCTGACAGCACTTTGTCATTTAAAATCGAAAGCATACTTATCGAACAACGAAGATGAAATATTAGAGTTATCGCTGCACTTGAAGAACCCGGATTTTTTCAACTTCAAAGTTAATCCATTTATTGCTCAGTCGAAGTCTCTTATCCAATTAATTCAATTAAAATATCGAAGAGTTCAAATTTTAATGAGTCCAACTTCATGCTTGTTTTTAAATTATCAACTGTATATCGCGACCAAAATGTTTTAGCGCTCTACGGTCAACAAAGGAAACCTAAATTCCCCAAACGTGCTTGCAATAAAATAAAGGGATTTAAATATTTAAGTTTCTATTTTCTTACTGGTTCTTGACTATCAACCAATCGGAGAGAGTGGTAGATAGTAACATCTTAGTTACAGTCAGGTAAGTGGATGGCGTTATTGTAGAATACAAATTCAAATGAACAACGGTCAGTCGTGTTATAACGTGTAAAATTCGTTTTCCGACAGTATACCTGTCGTATTTATTCAGTGAACACATAAATTCACGGGAGTTTTTATTTTACGTGTTAAATTTTAATGTTTGATTGAAATATTTGAAAGAGAAAGAAATAAAAGAATGGCCGATTCGTCCGAATGGGAACCGCTTATGCAGAAGATTACTGCAAAACTAAGTAGTACATTGACTCAATTGCACGGAATATGGGAAGAAATAGGATATAATCAAGAAGTACGTTCAATATATTGCAAACAAGTATTTGATCATATAGAAGATTTATTAGGCGATATGGTTTCAGAGTCAAAGCTGAAAAAAGAAACGATATTAGTCAATGTTAAAAATTTGATGGACCAAATAGGTGTTCTAACGAAAGAATTAGGAACAAATATTACAAATGCTGGATATGAAAATCTATCGTTAAAGGAAGTAGAAGAGGTGCTGCGCGCTGACCTACAAAATTTACAATATTGCAAAACACAACGTGTGACTCATTTTAAAAAATTGCTTGCAAAGGAAAAATCCCTTTGTAAGGTATTAGGCACTCAACCAATTAATATAGAAGAAAAATTGCCTTCGGAAGAAGAACTTAAGAGTTTTGAACTCTACCTTGAAAAACAAGAAGGTGAGAAATGTCGTTTAGAAACCATTTTTAACGAACAACGTAGAGCAATTGTTAGAATGATGGATGATTTAGGCACATCTCCATCGTCTAGTTTTCAACATATAGTATATGAAGATGATGAAAATTATGTCTTTAGCAATAGCAATATGAATAAATTAAGAGAACTTAGAGAAGAATTAGAACATAAAGTGAATACTGCAAAGGAACATGTTGAAGACATTAGACAAGAATTAATTGCATTATGGAAATATCTTAACGAACCTGAACATATTTGTCAGTCATTTCTTAGCAGTTACGAAGGATATAGTGTAGCAACTATAAATGCACTAACCACAGAATTGGAGCGATGTAAAGAAAAACGGAAGCAGAACATTGCTAAATATGTGTCACAAGTGAGATCTGAGTTGGTCAAACTGTGGGATTTATGTAAATTCAGTGAACAGCAAAGAAAAGAGTTTATATATTTTTATTCCCATACATATACAGAAGATTTATTAACATTGCATGAACTGGAAGTAAAAAGGATCCAAGAGTTCTATAATTCAAATAAGTCTATATATGAACTCTTACAGGAGCGTGATGATTTGTGGACAAAAATGAAAGAATTGTTACAACGTGCAAATAATCCAGATCGTTTTTATAATCGTGGTGGTCAGCTATTAATGGAAGAAAAGGAACGTAAAACCATACAGAAAAAGCTGCCAAAAATCGAAGAGCAATTAAGGGATTTAATAAAAGAATATGAAAATATGCATGAAGAGATATTTACTATAAATGGAATGTCAGTAGAGGAACTATTGAAAGAATCATGGGAACATTTAAACGAAGAAAAGGAATCCATAAAGAAGGCTAGAAAAGAAGGAAAAGATAAATCAGCAAAGAAAGCAACACCAGTTGTTTCTAAAATTCCTTCTAAAGCTGCTTTAAGTTCATCCAAAAAAGGTATATTCAGTATTCGTCGCCATACTCCGCTTAATTACTCAAAAAGGAAACTTTTCTGTAGTCCATCTCCGAATACATCAGCAAAGCGTAGAAATAGGAGCATAGGAACAAGTGGATCTAAAAATAAAGGAAACAGTGCAATTTCTAAAAAAACATTGAAATCAAAAAATAATCATAAAAACGAGAATTCCATGTTACAAAGTTCAACAGCTACTGACACAACATATAGTAAATTTGAAGAACACTTAGAGGATAAGAAAGAACTACGAAGTTCTTTATTACCAGAAAAGGTATTAGCAAATGCAAGTAAATCTAGAAGGAGAAGATCAGTACGAACACCTGCTAAGCCACTAAGAAAAAATTTACCATTATCAAAAACGCCAACAACTTCAGAATCATCGCAATTGCAATTACATAAATCACCACGTAGCCCTAGGATAGCACAATCATCAAGACTTGTCACTATATCAACACCGTTACCTATAATTTTTTGAAACAACATAAAAATATTTTACATAGTTATATCAATATGAATTATAAGCTAAAATATTAAACATTTTGTAAATATTTCTATTTTCTTACACATTTTAGTATTAATATAACATATTTTCTATTTCATATCATGTTATGAATATATTGTACTTCACTTTATTAATATTTATTAATTAATGTGACATAAATGTATAAATTAAATTTTCTCACAGAATTTCATTACTATTCAATAAAAAAAAATTGATAGGATATTTCATGTTATTTTCTTGTATATGTACATACATATTATTATTTTGAAACTAAACAGTCTTCCAACTGAGCCAGATGGCAGAGTCAACTTGATATTTTAAAAATAATTTCATAAATAAAACTTTGAGTTCACGAATCACTATATTCTAACAATAATGCTAATTCTGCATATTGCTGTTATTATTAGCGATATCACCAATGAGATTTTTTATGAAAGGAAAGTGATTATATATATTTTTTTATAAGATCGAGAGATTAAGAAACTATTTTTGCTAATGGGGATATTGAGCAAACATAGATATCTTCGGAAATAATATTTGATTGTTGCGAGTAAAAAGAAGATAAATTGAAGCAAAATATTTCAAAATATATATTCAAGTACAGCTCCAATATTTTTAGTATTCTTGGTATTTTAAAAATATTTTTAATCAAATAAAATACATAATCTAAAAGAAAATACTCTATATACTTACTATTTGAAATAATATTTTATCCAAATACATCATTTAAATAATCGTTTTTTAAATATTCTATTTGCGGATGACCAAACCAGTTTGTTTGTAGTCGTTTAAACTTCATACATATCGATTTTATAGCCTTAGTAGACATGCGTTGACATATTATCGTTGTAGAATGCTTTGTACGCAGAACTTGATGTTTTATGAGTTTCGTTTCTTACCTGAAAGAGACAGCATGTGATACATTACCGAAATAAATCTTCCTTAGCAAATATGCAACATGTTATGATCGAATCTATCGTTCCAATAAACCTGTGGCTTAGTATTTGATTTCAAATTGCATCGATTCATTTATTAGCGTAAGTAATCTCTTATCGCATTTCTTTATGTATTATTTCCTTCAAAGTAATATTTTCACAATGAGAGATTGAAAACTTGTATAATTTGTATGACACGACGATTACGGTATAAAATTATTCCCAATAATCTTTTATATATGTTTTCTTTCTACTTCATCCGATTTCTTTTTTATTTCAATTACGATATTACATATATCCTATCCAGTGAATCCACGTACATACACGCGTACTTATATATATATAGTATATTGAGCAATGTCAGGGTCACGGATGTTCCACGTTTCTTTACACCGCGTATTCTTCATATTTTGCTTATGACATTATGTCCACAACTACTTGTGTCGCGAAACGATTTGCACTGCAGCTTACAAAAAAAAAGTTAAGGTAATTTGCACAAAAATACTTCAAGTGCTTCTAATGTTGCAGACGAAAACGAATGAGATGATGTGTTGCATACTATGTAAGTAAAATATTTTGTTAATAGCATATCAATAATATGTATAAATATAAGAACGAAATAGTTATATTTGATTCTACTTTGTACTTGCTTTTTACGGTATATCGTACGTTGCTCCAGGCTGATATTATAGGTATATGAAAGAAATTAATAACAAAATCATATATGAAGATGACCACCACGATAGGAGACGTACAAACTCTGCAAACTTTAACGTCACACACCAGTGACGTTACGAGTATTGATTTTGCGAGCGATTGCGTACTTGTAACTGGATCTGGGTAAGAAAGTTATCAAAGTTTAGACGTTTATATATAAATGAATTTTTTGTCAAATAAATAATTGTAGTTGTACGGGGTTGTCTCGAATTGCTTTTCTTTCTCGAATTGATTTTTGTAAAATCACATAATTTTCATTTTCAACACTAAATCACGATATAAATTATCTTTTATAATATCGATCAATCCATCCCCTACATTGTGTTATATTACTGTTTAATATGATCGATATATACTCCTCGTTAAGTTATATATTATATATTATATAATAAGTTAAATAAGTTATACAATAGTTCGTTAAGTTGTACTTTTCGGCGCTTAAGTCCGGTTACATAGGTATACTTATTTCCAGTTACAGTAATTAAGCTGATATGGGCTTGTATATGTTCTTTTCAGAGATAAACGTGTCAGAGTTTGGCAATGGCGATTAGGCGAAGGGTACGTAGAGGCATATTTTTCGCCGTTGCAGGGGCACAAATACGGAGTTACATCTGTCAAAGTGAGCCCACAATCGACGATGCTAGCTTCGGCTAGTATAGATGGGACAACGTTGCTATGGAATTTACGAGTAAGTTAATTACGAGTTAGTAAGATCGAAATGAAATTTGATATCATGGAAAAAAGTGGTGAATCTCAAATATGAAATCCCAGTTTTGGCAATTCATACGTCTGTAAGATACAGATTCCTATATACACGTATGTACATATGCACTAAATCTTCACGCTGTCATTAGCAATTAGTATAAAGATGTAGGAAAGAGGTATCGTGATATACTTTGCAGACAGGATCAAAAATTCATACGATGGTTCAAGTAGGCGGAGAAACTGTAAGAGTTTGCAGATTTTCACCCGATTCAACGTTACTTGCAACTGCCGGAGATAATGGACAGGTTTGTCTTTGGGATTTGATTCGACGCAATTTAGTTAGGTGAGATTCTTTTTATTCTCCTGATACTTTCTATATATCAGAGTACTCGACGAATCGGGCAGTAACAATTCGAATCCGCATACAGATATTTTCAAAAACATGAAGGTGCTGTGCAGAGCGTATGCTTTTCACCGGATACCAGTTGGTTAGTAACTACTTGTACGTTTGGTGTCATGAAATTATTCGCCACCAGCGATATCATCGACTCGTGCTTTACCGATAATCAAGCGATTACTGCCCTCGCCTCAATAGATGATGCTCATGATTTAGGTGTCGTATCTTGCGACTTTTCAACCTGCCAAAAGATTACAGGTACATAAAAAATGATAAAACATACTATCGTCTTTCAAAAACGATCCAAGCCACGAATTCGATTGACTTCGATCACTACAAATTTTATGTTTACTGTTAAATTTACCAATATATCAACTGTTTCGTGTTTAGGTAACGAACCATTCACAAAAGTGTACCAACTAGTTACTTGCGGTAATGATCATTACGTAAAATTATGGGAGATAACTGTGATACAGTCGAAATGCGAAACATCCACCGTGAAAATAAGCCTGTGCAGAATCATGGAAAAACACAGTAGTGCCTTAACTTGTGTTTGTTTCAATGCGAACGGATTATTCATCGCTAGTAGTGGCCTCGACAAAACGGCGGTAATCTGGGAAACGGTACGAAACAAAAGAAACAACAGATAACTATCACACAATACGTAAAGTCCCCCTTATCGCACAAAGTAAATGCATTACTATGATATTTACGCTGTATATATGCATCTATATGTATAGTGGTAACCATATAATTATGCTCTTTAGAACAAAAGTTGGAATAGCTTATTTGTAGATTGACCTACGTACATAATTTCTTAACTTGATTATCGTATCATTTCGTGAAACTTCTATAGACATTTACATATACAGGATGTTTCATTTATATTGGATTCGTTAACATTATATAAGTTATTTATACTGATTTGTGAATCAATCATATTCGAGATAAACAAAACATTCCGTATATTGACAATGCTTATGATTATTAGCTTTTTTATTTCATCCCCCAATCTTTTTATTCCGGTATTTTTCAGGATACCGGAAAAGTTATGGCGATAACAACAGGACATAACAGATATGTAGCATGCTGTGCGTTCTCGAGAGATGGAAATTTATTAGCTACAGGTTCCAACGATAAATCCGTAATTGTTTGGGATCTTAAAGGAAACTTATGCTTCGACTCGGAACTCGCACGACGATTTACACCTGCCTTATTTTTAGATAATCACGAAGAGGTGAGATATAAATATACGTAATGAGTACGAGCAATAAACGAAGCTCTAGATCTTCTTTATGATTTCCAATAAATCACTAATTTTTTGTTACGGACATGGAAAGTTGCAAACTTTAACCACTGATCGATTTTACGCTCGCACTATATCGCTTCTATTACACCAATTACCATATCTACTAGGCTAACTATACCCTTCCATCATTTGAATCGTATACGTAAATAATTACACGTCTATAGAGTTTGGTAAAATGAAACTTCCTCACCTTACCTCTAACCTTACCTCTAGAGCGTCGAATATGAACAAACTGTAATGAAAAACGCGGAAACATCTGTTAATGATGTTCAACTAATTCAAAGATTAGAAGAGCACGGTGGAGTAATAAACAGCGTAGCTTTCTACGGAAATCATCTTATCGCTTCTGGATCTGGGTTAGTCATATCTAACATAGTTAAATAATTCAGTATACAAGATATCATTTTTTAAATATTTTATTTAAATAATGCCAAACTTGTAAGATATTACTAGGTTAGAAATATACAGGGTGTATTACGCAACCGGACTAAACTGCAACTCTAAGACGGTAGAAGATATGAATGACAAAAATGTCATTCGGCAAAACAAAATGATTTATAACGATGCATATTGTTTGGTCCAGTTGTGTAGAATATTTTGTATTGCGTTATTTCTTTCACTGCTTAATCGTGATAAATACTCAGGGACAAGTTAATACGAGTTTGGAGCATTGAGACCGAAGAAGAAGCCAATGCCGAAATTATTACGAAATTTCAAGAGAAATCTTATAGCCCGTTGGATGGTCATAAATATAGTATAAACCATGTGGAATTTAGCCCTTGTGGTCGTATGCTTGCCTCCTGCTCCTTAGATGGAACTGTTATCATCTGGGATACCGAGGTATTAACCAATAGCACGATTATAAAACGTGAGAGATTATCAACGTTTTGATAGTTATATAGCAAAAAAGCCTCGCATATAACAGGCGTTCGTTAAACTGCAAATTAACATATTATCATTACATATTATCGATTCTCCGTCATTAATTTTACGTAGAACGGTTCTCAAGCAAAATCTTCCTTCGTGAATTCGGGATCCGGTATCCGTGTTTGTCGATGGTCACCGGATGGTACTAAAATTGCTACAGCTGGAGACGATGAAAGGACTACATTATGGGATGTGAATAATATGGAGGAACTTTGGTACATGCTTCAAACTTTTTATATATGTATTTAAATCGAATCTCGATTTCAATTGGTTTGTTATTCTTTATATGCATATAATGTCGTACATATAATATGTATGAGATTACAGGGTGGCCTCCTTCGAACTATTCAACATTCATCTGAATCAATTTTCGCAAAAAGTTAGTATTTAATTATTCGAGTTATTATTCAAGTGAGTCCAACTATGTGCATCACCCTGTATATACGTACAAATACACGTATATGTATGTAAAATAGTGTATATGTAATATATATGTATTGTATATATTATATATTATATAAAAGTATTTAAAAGATTACACAAAAGTGTATATAATATAATGAATCTATGAAAATATTGTTTTTACTTTATATAAATTGCAAAATATTGTTAAGTTGTTGCAAACGTATGTCACAGCATTTTCAGTGGTCATGCCGATGCAATAAACGCGATTGCCTTTACACATGACTCTTGTTACTTGATTACGGCATGCAACGAAGGTACTTGGAGGCTGTTTCAAATCAGTGATAACAAAAATTGTGAAGCGCTGATTATTTGTGGCGAAGCTCATGACTTAGGCGTCCAAGGGTGTGATTTTTGTCCAACATCTAATTTTATAACTAATGGTAAGCATGAATAGTAAAATAATAGAGTAGAATCCTGTTCATGAATTACCGTTAGTAAGTATAGTAAGTATGTGACTATGTATATGACTATTCTGCTATGTTGTATTACAGGAAGAAGTGAGAATATAATTACCAACAAAAATTCTTATCTATTAGCAACTGGTGGCAATGATTCCTTGGTTAAGTTATGGGAAATAACAATTGACAAAGTTAACGTAATCTCATCAGGTAGTAGTGGAAGCAGTAGCGGTGATGTACGATATAAAGAAAGAAGATCTTTCGCCGGACATGGTGGCAATGTGACTTGTGTTCGATTTCCTCCGATTCAAAGCGAAATCTTAGGAAGCGTAGCTACTGATAGAACGGCGCGTATATGGAATGTAGTGAGTAAACATCCTATCCTCTCCTTTCTCTTCACGAAAAACAGACTTTTCGCTAAATGGTAATATGTTGGGCTAACTTTCTACCTAATCAATATCAATAATAATCAAAAAAGTTTATTAAAAATTAATTTACGCAATAATTTATAACACGAAGTAACGAAAAATGTGGTTTTAGTACTCTGGGACGTGTTTATACGTGCTAGAAGAGCATGAAAGTCTTGTAACTGCCTGCGCTTTTTCGCAAGACACTTCTCTTTTTATTACAGGTTTTGATCAATTAATATATTATATTATCCAATGCATATTTTCTTGATTGATTCTTTACTACATTAACAATTATTTTGAATCATTCGTAGGTGCTCTAGATAAAACTGTCTTAATCTGGAAAATACCTCAACAGTTGATTTCGCAAAATATATTAATAAATAACTTAAAAAATAACAGAAAAAGGGTATGATTTTAAAACATGATGATATAATATTTCGTGTCATCGCATCAGTTATAGGTACGCTTAATTTTTAACATAAAAGGTTGCGGACTGGAAAATCGATGATACGTTGAGATGGTTGGACGAAATAGGCTTATCGATATTAATTAAGAAAGCTAATACGATTTCTTTAACGGGACGACATTTACTTTCCCTATCGGAGAATGAATTAACAAACAGACTGGACATAGAACAAGATGAAGAGGTATATCGTCAAAGAACCACAAATAATCGAAGTTATTTTTTTAACTAACTCGTTTTCTACTGTGCTTGTTTCGTAATCATTTACAAAAAAGTACACTTTACCGATTTGCAATTGATTTTAGACAGCGAAAGCATTTAAAACACAACTGTACTGGTTAAAACGTGAAGACAATAATTCTTCAGAAATCCCTATAGACGATAGCGAAATATCTCACGAATTTTTATGCCCTATCACGCATGAAATAATGAAAGAACCTGTCCAATGTTCTGGTAAACAATACAAACAGGGATCATAATAAAAAGTATTTGATATTCTAATAAGTATCTTATTTTCAGATGGATTTACATATGAAAAAGCTGCTATAAATGAATGGTTTTTATGTGGGAAATATACAAGTCCAATGACGAACAAACCTCTTCGAGATACTTCATTTACCCCAAATGTTATACTCAGGAATGCGATATACACTTTTCTTCATGGAAATCGACCAACTGATGACAATTAAGTGTTACATCTAATGGTGTGTAAACTAGGATATAAAATGTAACTTCAAAGAAGCTTTTTTCTTTTTTCTTTTTATATATCTACATACTATATTATACATCCACCTGACACGAATTTTTCTTACACTTGAGGTTATGCACTCTCATGAACGGGTATATGAAGTTTTAAAAGGAACAAATAAATACGCACAAAAAGTTGTTAACAGACTAATCAACAAAATCGATATAACATAGCAAATATGTACGTACATTTGTGAGAATTTTGTAAACATCTGCTAATAAATATATTAATTATATAAACACACTGTTCTTTTTTTAAATAGAAATTATATCTGTCTTTATTAGAAATTGTTATCGATATTTTTACTTTATTATATTTTGTATCATACCGCCAAGTCTATTCTATACTTCATCTGTGTGTAAGGCCAAGGTCTATTGATGATAGAAGACATGTAGTATATACCAGAGATATATACATATGTACTTATTTACACAAAGTAAAAACGTAGCGACCTCTTGAAAAAAAAAGCAAAACTATGTATGCTTAGATACAATATGATTCATTGTACATATATGTACTAAGGTTAGAAATCACTATCTATAATATAAGAATAGAATATTCAGTATTAGAATCTTATATTCCTGAAGACCAATACTATAAAAATGAATAAACCATTAAGCAAACTATTGATAATTTTTCAATTGAGGTTACTCATTATTATATGACTATCACAGTCACAATTTCCATGTAGAACAATATAATTCTTTGAATTTCATTTCCGTTTCCTTATTTTATTTTAACCATTATATTTACTAAACATTCGATCGAGTTGTAAATGTCAGAAATTTTTACACAATTTTCAAAAAATCCAGCTTCGGTGTTGATTAATTTTATCGTTTTATATGCGTCACATTCCAATAAAACCGATGACTACATAAATTCTCTGAATACTACTGGCTTGAAAAACTTGGTACGATCGAGGCGCTCGTTGTCCAACGTACATATATACACGTTCGCGGTAAAAAGATACGTACTGTGTGTGTCACTAACGATAGTCAAGCAAAATGGTTTGTATTTTTATGCACTGTCTTTTATTTGTTTTGTAATATTTTGTTGAAATACATATAAATATATTCAAACAGATGTGTCAGTGAGAAAAAGATATACTTATATATTATACATATTTTTAGGCATCTTACTCGGAGGATCAGTTAGCAGGTACGTAAATGCGAATGAGATCATTGACACCAAGCAGAATAAAATTAAAGAAGGGCGGACAGATGGTTCTCGATGTTCAATTTAGGTCAAGAATATCCTTTACCTTATTAGACTCACCCTGGTGACATCGAATTACGTGTCGGTGATTTCCTTTTATGGTTAGGTATCTGAAAGAAATAGCAGCAGAAAAGAAGAAACGAAGACAGAACACGAATAGCATTGCGTCGTAACAACCGTGGAACCTTTATATTCGGTTTTAACTCGTTTCTGAATGTAGTTTTGTTGGTATATTTGTGATAGGCAATATATGTACATATATATATATATATATACATATACATATTGTGTTACAAACTTCAAGATTTATTGACATTCTGTATTGTTATCTTTGTTTGGAAAAAATACAGTACAATATTTAATATATATTATTTGGATTTCTATGCGTATTTGTTAGAATTATCATCATTCGTTTCATCTTTTAAAAGGTGGAACCTTATCATCTAATATATACTTAAATATATACATATACATATTTAAAATACACAATGTATGGTTGTAGTTATCAAGAATTAGCTAACAGAATGATGTCATCAATTGAGGGTAAATAAATTTATTATTCATAGAAACTATCATCTTTTAAATTAAATTTTGACTTACTTAGGCATATTTATGTAAAGTATAATTTTATGTATCCATTATTTATAATTATGAAATTCTTTTTACTATATAGAATTTCAAGAGGCATTTCAACTGTTTGACAGTCGAGGAGATGGAAAAATTCACGTAGCCCAAATTGGTGATGCATTGCGTGCTCTAGGACAAAATCCAACTGAGTCAGATGTTAAAAAATTTACTCATCAACACAAACCTGATGAACGTATTAGTTTTGAAGTGTTTCTACCAATTTATCAAGCTATAAGCAAAGCTCGCACATCTGATACAGCTGACGATTTTATAGAAGGATTACGTCACTTTGATAAAGATGGAAATGGTTTCATTTCTTCTGCTGAACTGAGACACCTTTTAACCACACTAGGTATGTATGACAATATTTTTTTAGTAATTATTCATTACATGATCATATCATATATAATTCATTTTCTAATTCACAGACTAATTAATTACTTCTATTTTTTGGTAGGTGAAAAACTGAGTGATGAAGAAGTTGAAACCCTATTGGCTGGTCATGAAGACTCGCAGGGTAACATTAATTATGAAGATTTTGTTCGACAAGTGATGTGTGGTTAAATTCCCATCTTACTAGATACAAGTAATTATCAATCAAAGAAATTTGTATCTGCCATAAAGTATTTTTCAAGCATTTAATTCCTTTTATTTACTTGTATTGTATTTTATTATTATTGAATACTACATAAGATTATACATAATAGACATCCCAATATAATGCTTTATTAGGAGGATAGAATAACATTAATCTCCTTTTGTTTGTTTATATAATATAATATATTATGCCTTGATGTGAAGGATTCATAAAAGAGAATATTCAAAATTGAAACTAATGTGAAATTTAAAGAAAGGAAAGGATTTAATTATCCCATAAATCTTTTAATTTATGTATTAATTTGAGTAATTATTTTTAATATTTGTCATTAATTTTATATATCAGTATACATTTAGAACTTGTATGTAAATGGAAATATCCTTTCTTGTTATTTATAAATATGAAGAATTGTGCACTGACGAAAATAAAATTTATTAAAAGTGAAACCTAAGTACAAAATTTAGATATTCTTTATGCATTTAATTATCTGAAATAAAAAACGGGGCATGTACTTTTTTGAAATATATCTATAAATACCTCATTCCCGAAAAATATTAAAAGAGAGACAGTTTCATTAGTTCACATATAAAGATGTTAATATTGTTCTAAATGCTCATTAAAAGTTATTAATTGTGTAAATAGAATGTTATGAATGAAAAAATCTAATCGATTTGTATCGACTCGATATAACTCGAATCGAATCGAGTGAAGTCGGCATTTAAGGAGGAGCGCTTCAGTATCGTTTCATTCGCCTGAATAGCACGGTTGCCTTGGTGTGTCAGTAACTCTACGATAACTCTTATCGGATAGCGATCGCTGGTCTAGCGAATATTTCATTGTGGAAAAGTAAAAATTACGGCCGCCAAAATTTTACGAAGAAAGAAGTATGAGTATTAACTCCGGTTTACCATTAAGTAATTGTGGAAGTACTAAAAAAGGCATAATAATGCCAAGTTTAATATCCAGCAATTGGTAAGTACCGTGCGACTACTGCGCCATTTCTGTCTTTGCTTGATCATCGCCATCTTATATTCTATTTATTGGAATTTATGTTATCCTTACAATTTTTCTTCAACCAAAATACTTCTTATAAAAGCTATATTAATAGCAAATGTCGAAAATCATTATTTTCTTTCATGAATAAAAATTTCATCAGAAGTACTTCAGAAATATGCAAACAACGCATTAATAATTCACATTACCTTTCGATTCTATCATTTACCTTGATAGTAGTAAAAATCTTCGGATTTATAATGTATTTTATAATCACTGTTATATTCTCTTGTATGCTAGGAATACTTATAAACAAAATTATACATTAAAGAGATATAATATTTTGAAGTAAAGTGATTTGATAGAACAAATACAAACTAATTAAAACTAATGGTGCGAAAATAAGATGATAATGAAATTTTAACGCGACCTATAATTTTTTGAAAGTATTATTTCCATAATATAATACGCTGCCACGTGAATCGTGAACATCCATCGCGTGACGTAGAATCGGCGCGTATGCGTCGACACATTGTACGTGTCAGCTGTTTCTTCTCTACATGTAAAGCACAAAAATCTAATAAACAAATTTTGTTACAACTTTATTTCGACCGAATAAATTCCTTTTCATAAGAATAAATATCGAGGTTACATTGATATTACAGCAGTTTTTACTAATTAGCAATATCGTATATATATAATACAAACTGTTATACTGAAACGGAAATAATCGTACATTAGATGTATATGTGTAGTATATAGACAAAGCATAGAGATTTCTTACATAATTCTTATTGTAGTCTAGAAGTTGGCATGTGTGGAATAAAATCATGATATAATCATACTTTCAATATTAAATCATAGTTAGAAGAAAATAGTTGTCAAAACAAACTAATTTTACTGTAACGATATAAATAAAATATATAGTAATTAATTACTTCTTTCAGGCATTAAGTAATAAATGTGAAATCATCAATTTTCCACGGTTATTTTTATTACGGTGCGAACGATAACCAATCATATAAAACCGAACGGGAAGACGAAATGAGTCACTACGAATCTTTATGAAAATGCATATTCGGTTTTTATATAATTAGCAGTCTGAACAAAAATATCCGCAATGCAATTTTAATCTCGTCTTTTTCCTCGTTTCACAATCGTACAAAGATAAATTTGAATGTACTTAGTAGAAACTCGTTGATAACGAATGTACTTACAATAAACAGTGATATCTAAATTTACAAGCGTATCTAAGCATACATAGTCTTAATCATAATTATCTTCCTCAATAAGTTCACTTCATTATCGAGAAATGCTATATATATATATATGAAGAAATGTTATATATATATATGTTGAAAAATATTCTCTATCGCTAACATTAATCATGTGTTTGTTAGCTCCTTTGAACTATTCTATAATTAATTTCAATTTACGATATATTTGTCAATTTCATATCAACCGGTTTTATTAATATGTTTGAGTTCGAAATTCTATGATTTTCCATGAATACCTTATCTAATACATTACGCGCCACATACGTGCGGCAAGTATAAGATTCCAAGAAACGAAAAACGAATATAATTTTTATCTTTTTAAAACATTGTGAAGTGAAATGTAAATATATACAAAGAAAGATAAAATACTTAAAAATATAAATAACCTGATAGATAATTAAAAAAAGGAAATTTAATTACTCAGTAATAAAAGTATATCAGACAATAATGATAACATAACTAATCGTGGGCACAATAAAATTTAATTGACAAATAAAGTTTTGCAACTGATATATACTTTAGGCATATAAAATATGAATTAACGGAATATATGGAATTACAGTGACATGTCAAGTAAATATATGGACGAAAGTTTAGAGGAAGGCTCTAGATTCCAACAACATTATTGTATAACGTTGGGTGTGGGGCCTCTGTGGTGGTCCTGATGTGCCCCATGCCGCATTGTCTGTATCTACAGTCAACACAGAGAGCCGCGGCGTGGGGATCAAGCAGAGTCAGCTCTCTGTGAGCTCCCACATTGTTCAAGTACGTATTTACAATTATTATATTGGATGAAAATATTTTTCTATATCATAATACTATTTAAAGTATTATATTTTCTATATTTAAATTTTCTCTATATTTGTTTATAAGGTTTATATGTATAATTCCAATCATGTTACTAGGAGGATGAATTATTGAAAGCTGTGCGAAATAGCGAATCATTACGCTTGACATTTACTCTACATTTGACGGAAAGCACATCCGTTGAATGGGAAACTGTAGTATGGCGTCATTGTCTTTATATTCGCGTGCCAAGCTGCCTTTTACCCGAAGGTTCGAAAGAAGGTTTCGTGTCTCTCCTGGAATACGCTGAAGAAACATTACGATGTACAAATATCATCATTTGTCTGCGTAAAGACAGAGCGGATCGAGGTACTTGTCGTCAACCGTTCTTTGACTCCAATGAAAATGATTATGAGGAGAAAAGTTTCTCGTCTAAAACACTTTGTTGTTATGGTTTAGCAATGCTGGTTCGTACCTTCATGTTTTTGGGCTTCACTGTACTACCGCCGACTCACTCCTTGGTACCACCAGGCAGTGATGCTGGCAATCTCTACATGCTCTATGCCATCGAGTAGTCAACCAGAAGCTCGACTTCTCTTTCAAATTTAACGCACAGGTATTTTTTTTTTGTTTTTGTTTTTGCGTAAATATTATCACTTTAACCAGTCCATTTTTTGTCGATCTAAGCTTCTAAGCTTTGCTATTTCCAAGTAACTCTTATCGTTTTTCTATACTTCTTTTTTCTTTTTTGCCTTTTTCTCAATTACAGGGGCTAACAAGTACATAAACGGAAACGTATACGTTCTACAACCATCGGAACGAAAAATAAATTACAATCCAAAGGTCTTAAATAGTAAACGGAATTTCTTTCTTTTCTATTTTCTTTGCTAGTTTATGTTATTTACTACTAAGAAAAATCACAAGTTTAGGATTTCACGAAAAAATATATAAAAATTCAAAATTTTCATTTCGCAACTTGCTATGATCATAAAATAAATTATTGTATTAGAAACTAACGACTTCGAAAGATGTAAAGTATGTAAAATATGTCAAAAATAACATTTCCAGCACCTTGGCGTTAAATTTAAGAGAAATATCTTTATATGTATACGTACGTACATATATATATAGGGAGAGAGAGAGAGAGCGAGCGAGAGAGAGAGAGAATGAGTGTGAGAGCGAGAGAGACATGAAGATGTACGGAGAAAAACGGAGAAATACAGAACAAACCGAAACTGATAGTCGGGTATATGTAGATCGCCAACATAACAGGTTGTGGGCGGAAATGTCGATTCATTCTCTTGAATACAATGTTAAGATCATATGAACAGCTGACGAAGCTTCCCACGTAAAAAATTTGACGGTATCAAGGCTTAAAAGTTACATAAACCTATGAAACGTCAAATTATAAAAGAAATTTACTACTAATAAATCTCAATGTTAATTGTATCAAATTGGATTTTACCGCGTTTTATTCTGTATTATTATACATTTTTAAAATCATTTGTAAGTATTATTATTCTATATACACATATACAGATATTTTATACATGTAACGATGCGCAACTAGTGTTTGGTTTGTCTTAAATAATTAATTTTTGTTTAACTTGTATTTTTTACATGATGTATACAAATTCATTACTTTCCCAATAAAGATTAGTTCAAATAAAGCATCAACTTGTGATACAATTTATGAAACTTTGATATCATTCTGTATCTGTAATGAGATGTGAAAACATAATTCTAAACATAATCCCAATTAAAAGATATATTTATAATATTTAAAATATTTCGTTAAAATGTTTACTAAAACAATCAATTACACACTGGTAGCGATCGTTGTAATTGTAACTAGGTCGATATTTTCTTTTTGCTTTATTATGTTTAGGTATTTAAATAATATTTCTAATGATTGTAATTATAATTATAATCTTTGGTAACCCGAATCAATTAACATTGTGGAGTTTGTTTTAGTAAATGCGTTCTTTAGTGTTGACTTGATAATAGATGACGTTAAATGACGTAAAAAAAGTGTTAATAGCTTGCTAGAAATATAGATAAGTACAGAATAATGAATTAGTATACGTTAACGCAAATAGTTTACGATTTATCTTGAGTTTTCAATTGAAAATAAAACTCTGCGTTCTATTAACTAGTATTGTATACTGTATTGATATAGTTGATTACATGGAGATACATGTATGTTACATTTATTATTGTGGAATTACCGAAAACACTCTTGCTAAATAAAACTTTAGAAAAATGCATAAATTTTGTACTTCGTTCTATATCAGAAGAATTAAAGAAAAAATTAACTTTTATATGTATACCTTTGTATATACAATGTCCACACACGCACATAAAAGTAGTGCTCAAGTCCCCACTTAGCAGAAGCTCCATATCCTCACCAGTCCGTTCCTGTAACTAGCTTCATTGTGATAGGTGACCTCGAAACTCTGCATTTCGTATATTAAACAAACTTTTCTCTGTATCTTACTTATACTCAACGCTTTTCACTTTAACTCGAAACTTGAAACCTATTGAAAGTCTAGAAAGTCAAAGAAATAAATTCCTGGAATATATTTTTCCGAATAGCTACAACGATAAAATATCGAGTTTTTGTAACTACGCAAACACTACTATATAAAGAATTATATACTTAGATACATGTTTTAAACTTGTAGTATCTTCTCGTATAATAATAATTTATTACTTCATATAAAGGTACAACTCAGCAATATAATCGTATTAATAATATTGATATAACATAATTCAATGATTGTTTTATTCTATTATTATTGTAGTATTATTAGCAATGTTTTCAAACAATACAGATTGCATGGCGTATATAAAGTGTTGGTGATTTAAATTATGTTCATTGAAGATTTTTAGTAACAATATGATGAATGAAATTTCTATTCATGGTTATTTTATGGTTTTTTTAATTGAAATAACAGAGTACGAAAGTAAGCAATAAAAGTGAAAACGAATGTATCAATACATGATATAATATCGACCCGATTTATAAGATGTTTTTTTATAACATTCTTATTCAAGTAACTTGTTATCTTGCACTAATTACACAGATGTAACTTAGAACGATTTGGAATATTGGATAATTCTCTAAACAGTTATACAACTTATCATCTACGACGCCTAATTAATTCAAAAACTTGTACTTCACTTCATTTTATTTTATAGTTAATTAGTCCTTTTAATGTCAATATCTATTTCATCTGAGTTATTTTTTGGTACCAGACCTAAACTGTTTAACATTCCGGATGGTGCTGTATCCTCAACCGGGTAACCAGACACTTTGTTACATTTAATCAAATGTGTGGCTAATTGATTTCCATCGGTTGTTGCATAACCGCATGAACATCGCATCTTTTTATTTAATGGAATATTAATAAGAGGAGAAGGAACTACCAAACTGGTCATCGGTCGTTCGTTATGAATTTGTTGTTGATGTTCCTTAAACGCACGCCAACAACAAGTTACGTAGCGACACAATTGGCATATTTGTTCACCTGGATAATGATCTTGTTCATCTATATCCTCTTCGCATTCTTTACAGGATAGATGTTCAATTGGAACGTTCACCGTAATTGGACCAGTGATCCATTTTTTAACTCTTTCATCGTGTGGTAATTCCGTAACTGGACTATCGAATTCAAATCGTCTATTTTGAAATCGTTGTTTTGAAATCATTATTCCGTTATTACTAACTGAATACGGAACAACCTTTGTACTAGACACAGAGTCATGTAATTCCCTTTGATGTCTTTTTAATGAACTTTTCTGATTAAACCAAAGACAACATTTGGAACATTTATTTCCACGTCCTTGTTCCCTTCTGATAACATGTCTTTGCATATGTAATAAGAATGCGTGAACGCTGGTAACATTGGGGTTGCCTTCTTTTGCAAAATCTATTACTTTCAAACAATATGGACACTGTAACCCTTCGCCCTTTTCATGACCACGATAGAAATGATCAATAGCGTCTTTATGACTGGAAGTACGATAACCGCAAATTTCGCATCGGTAAGGCATTTCCGAAGGACAATGCATCGACGATAAGTGGTTAATTAGAAGACCAGTGTTCCCGAATTTTTGTTCACAAATAGCGCAAACAACCATGTCACTGTCAGAATGACCAAAAGTGCTGTGTGATTCCGTAATGTGTGTAACCATCTGATGTTGAGATGAAAATGCAGTGCAACAATACCGGCATACAGGAGAATTTGATTGTCCGGGTACTTGTGGTGGCACATGGCCAATAGTGTGTTCCATTACATCTGTATTTGAACGCAATATTGCAGCGCAAAGAAAGCATTTAAAATATAGGGAACTTTTATGTTCCTTTAAAAGAAGAGTTTTATCACCTTCCATAGTAGCATAGTAAAATTCTTGCAACTGTATCTGATCGTTTTTACATTCCTTATCTATTTCTCTGATGCCTTTTGAATCGTAGATGGCTTTTTTCACCTCTGGCTCTGGACTAATGGCTGTTGTTGGATTTCTCTTTCGTCCCCTCTTCGGACCAGGTTTTGTTGTTTGAACGGAAGGCAATGTTTCTTGTTGTTTCATGTTGCTACCACTTGGGATCAAAACTTCGCAGCCCGAAAAAAATTCTTCTTTATTTATCGTCATAAGTGGTGTCAATGGTGATGAATTCGTATTTGAGTAAGACCAGTTATGAAACGGATTAGCACCTATCTTATTCAAACGATCTATGAGACATTCGTTTGACTCGATTCCAGTTTGCTCTGCGATATGTTCGATAATGTTGTCAAATGCTCGGGCAGCAGTCGTTCCGTACATTTCTCTCCATACTAATTCGTCCAAAAATTGTTGTATCATTTGTCTACTAAGCAAACTAAGAGTATTTTGAAACATTCTCGGGACAATTTTTCTTAAATATTCCATAATGTGATAATTGCTCATAAAATTTCGAGGACCCTGATCAGAAAATGCTGACTGTGTAACATGATTAAAACCCATTTCTTCAAGAGTGCTTTTATCAACGGTGAAGTCGGTCATAATTTTCGTATCCGGGTGTACCCACTCCTTCAGTGGGTGTAAAATATTATTGAACCGTCGTTTATATGACCTATCACCATCTTGCACCGGATCACACGCTCTTAATCTTAAATCAAGTGTGGCATAATGCAATACACCAAGTACTTCGACTTTAACTTGTCGTAAATTTCCGTCCTGCGATGTTGTACCTAAGCTAATTACACCAACTTGTATCACGGAATTTTTACCTCCCATTTTACGAAATTTATCGCAAATTGCGGCAGTGCAAACACTACGTAAATGTGTATAAAAATTTTTCACATATACATTTGATACCTTTACCCAGGAAGTAACATTTTGAACATTTGTTTGGCATGCCCAATGATAAATTAATTTTAAAAGAATGGTAGGCGTATATGTAGCACTCTGAAAAATTGAACCGGAAAAGAGGGAAACAAAACGATCTGGACAACATTCTGAAATCCAAACGTATCCTCCCGAATATGGAAATGTACCGGGATCACTATACATTCCTAATTTCAATTTCCTCTGATAATTATTATTATTATGTTGCGTACAAAATTGTTCAGACTTTACCAACCCTTGCTGTATCAACCATTCAGCAAATTTTGTAGCCGAGTACATGAGTACGCTCTTGACTTTCAAATCTGAAACGTACATTAATAATTTATATAAAGAAAAGGGTGGCAACCGATAATCACACCCATGTTAATAGGTACCTAACTCCGATCTTTCTTTCTGAGCTACTATTGGCGCGATATCCTTTGTACGAAGATTCGGTCTAGCTACGATGACCAACGAAGGAAATGTTCTGCCTCCGTTTATTTTGTTAAAAGTTACTTCCTTTCCATCTGGAAGATTCTTCTTCGATTCGTCAATTTGGTCGCAAGCTAAAGTGAAAGATTATTGGAATTAAAGCAGAAAAATTCTATTTGTCTACTACATTGACTGCAAATAAATTATCTCTAACGTCAATTCGATTTCCCAGTCAATACACAGCAATCAACGTGACAATCATAAAGCGTTTAATTCCACATAAATTCTTCCTCTAACCTGCACTTTTTCCAACTGATATTCCACCAATACTCGTATGCTCAGTTGGTTTTGCAATAGCCAGTTTTGTTGTTGTTGCCGACACCGTTATCGTTGGTGATACCGTTCCTGTAGTCGTATTTATCGTAGCTGATGTTGATGACACTGTCGGTGTAACCTGTTGTTTACTTACAGTTTTTATTCTGAGATTAGTAACACCTTGCGGGCTGGTTGTAGCTAAAACATTAAATTTAATTTGCAGAAACTATGTGTTTAGAGTACGTAATTAGCATATAGCAAATTTATAGATGCTTTATATCTTACTGAAGGCATATTTCAAAGTGATCAAATGGAACTTACTTGGTGTAACAACATGCGTCGAGCATCCTAATTTCTGTTTTCCACGAGGTACTAGTGTGGGCTATATGATTAGAGTAAGATGGGATCAGTTCAACAAAAAAAAAAAGAAAAAAATCTGGTAGTGAAACGATATTTACGCATAACATACTTCCTCTATTATATCAGATTGCTGTACTTCGAGCACTTTTGTTCTGCGTCCGGAACGAGTATACTTATACTGCAAAAAAAAGTAAAGAAGAAAAAATAAGTTTTCTTCAAAATAGAACTTGTTAGAGCTTAATAAAGTAATGAGAAACTTTTATACATTTTCTGTTTGAGAATGTGAAATGGTAGATATAGTTGTAGCTGTAGATGTGGATGTTGAATTTGGTGTTAATGTTGAACCTGATGAAACATTGGTCATAGAAGTTCCTAAAATTTATTACTTGTTACTATTGGTTTATTGTATATGCACAATAAACAATCATAAACAATTATTTACCTTGAGGCTGAGCAACGGATCCAAGAATAACTCCCATTCGTGAATCCACAACCAATTGTATGTTACCCTGAGATCCATTTGCATTATTTAATACATTCAATTTAATAGATTGGTTTTTATTTTGATTCTGTAATCAATATCACTTTTTAAAGACATAATGATAATTGTATAATACATATATATATTGTTTATAATATCCATAATACTTACTACATTGACAATAGGTTGTGAATTATTTTTAACCGTCGCTTGAGCAGGATTTGAAGGCCTGGTATACGAGAAGATACAAACACTGAGTTTGCTAAAAGAGCAGCAATTGCAAAAAGATAACATCTATGTAGAAAATGATACCTACAATGTATACTGATAACCGTTGACATTGCCTGCTTGGCATACCAATTTACCTCCATGATCTTTAACCAATTCCTCCAAGGTGGCAGCAACCTACAGGTATATAAGTGAATAAATTAGAGGAAAATTGAATCTACCATATAAAATTAAAAAAAAAGAGAATTGTTTAAAGAAAACAAATAAAACATACTCTGTCATAATTTTCTTTGAGTTCTAATCGTAACACTAACTGTGCTTCGCTGAGAGGCTCTTCTGAACACTCCAAATTTAAAGTCATGTGAGGTGGTCGACTGTTCGTTATTGAACGCGTAATTAGTCGTGTTTTCGGCATTTTTGTGGTATGAACAATTTTTTGACAATGTGCAGAACTGCCTACAGGGAGTAACATATATTTAACTTCAGTAAAATTTTACTGTATGTTTTTGCCTGCTTTTCCGCAAGGAACGTTGACAATACCTTCACACTTTTCAGACTAAAATGGGTTTCATACTAAAATAATGAGTGAACTGTTGCTGGGTTTTCTATACATGTAACTTCGTTTGTGTGATACCATCCGATATAAAACTATGAACTATGATGGCGGCGTCACCGGCGTCGCCATAATGAAACCAGTGGCAATGATCAACAGCACTGCACAACACGTTCAATGCTGTTGTATTAACAAAGGTGATAACGATAACATAATAATGATTAAGGTAGCGACTATCCGAAGATAACCGGATAATGGATAGAATCACAATGGCGAAAATATAAGTTACGAACAACACCGGCGACCTCTGTGATGGATGAGAAACTTAATGGAGGCGTGGCTTAGATTTCAGTGCACCAATCATATAGACAAGTGTTGACACTAGTATACTAAAAACATAAAAGAAATCGTCCAAAAATCGAGTCGTGAAAAATCAACATGGAAGACATGAAGGTTTATATTCTGCGTTATACATGACATACTATAAGTGTCTCAAATAGAAACAGGACACTCTATTCACTTCTATCTGTCTCGCAAGAACGAGAACTCTGTTGTCTTCTATGTTGATTTTTCATAACTCAATTTTCGGACGGTTTTCCCTAGTGAGTGTCGAAACCTATTTATATGACCATGCTCTGGTGGTAAGATGGCAAACTACTGAACGTAGGTCCTTTGTTCTTTCTGTTCATTTATTTACATCAGCTGATTTATCTATATTCTAAATAATCGCCAGCTTCTAATAATTAAGAATTTTTTTAATTAAAAAAATGTTCTTTATGAGCTGTTCTATTTAATCTTTTATGTATCTGTTGATGTACTTACTAAACTGTGTATTAATTGAAGAACTCGGGAGGTTGACTGATGGGATTGCTGTGTTTTTTAAACGACGTATGCGACTATCTAGAAGAAAAAATGTTGGTAAATTCCCGACACGACTTTTAAAAAATCGTAAATTTTATGTCCAACTCTATATATAATTATAATAATACTTGATGGGATAAAATCTTCCTTTGTAAAGTGTAATGAGCATACTCTCATAGACGATGATACACTCTTGCCCATTTTTAAAACTTTCACCCATGCACTGAAGCGGTCAATAATTTCCTCTTTATTTAATTTGTTTTTTAATTTAACTAAGTTTTCATTTTCACGGGGAAAATGATAAAAACGGACAGTGTCATGTTTACATGCACGACTGTTACAACCGTACACACAGCAATATACTTTACTTTTATTTTTTCTGGCAGAAAATTCCATTTTAATTTTTATAACTGCTTAAATAACTATGTGACTCTTACTACACTGATCAATTTAAAAGCATTAAATGAATTTAAAAGCACTCGTTTTTCACAACGTGTCCATTTAAATATTGATGATCATATGAAATAATATGGATACTGGATACTCGACCTACTCTCAGTAGTTTAGTTTTGCTGTCACTAGTTGGCGTATCAAATTTTCAGTTTCCTATGGTTAATGTTTATGCTGAGTACATACGTATTTACATAAGTAAGTAAGTAAGTACATACTTGTTAAATTAAAACCAAATCTTTAGCATAAATTATTCAGATAAATTTATTACTTAGATACTACTACGACTCATAATAAATTGTAATTATCTTTTCCACATTAATTGAAATACGAAATAGGAAGATTGTCATTAAATCTTATACACATGATTATATTAGGTTATATGTATACAGTATACATACATATACATAATAAGAAACTGTTTGCCCAAGTCACGGAACATTTTAGTTATTTTCTTTGAAATTAATTAGGGTTTTTTATCTGGATAGATTCTGTGTACTACTCTGTATTTTTTATAAGTCTACTAGTATCATCTTAACAAATATATGTTATGTACTTCGTAATTATCCATTTATTAATTTAACGGAATTGCGATGGAAATATATAATGTTCATAAAGTATATTTTTATCTCGAAATTGTTATTTGAAGAGAAAATAATTGTTATTATCACCTAAAGGAAATTCTGATAATGAATAAAGAAAGAAGACACTGTACATGTTGTATGCGAAAACGGTAATGAGGATAGGTTTCTTTTTTTATTGGAAGATTCTATCACTGTAGTTTCCATGACTCCTTAACGTTAGGATTATTGGTAGAACAGTTTGGTGGCGATGTTTCATGGAAGTAAATTACTGGCCAATGACGAGCGGTATATAATGGTGATTGGCGATAACTTGTATGATCCATTGCAAAATGATATGGATAATATGTTTCGCTACAAGGTCTCCATTGATCTTCGTTGGGACCCACATAACACCTACAAGATTGTTTAATTAGTTATTTATTTATTACCAGACTGTCATATTTTTATTAGAGAACTTTTGTACTATAACTTTTAAAATTTGGATTATAATACATACGGTTTACGATTAATGATAAAAAACGAAGAAAAATGGAAATAAAATGGAATTAACTCAATCGATATTAATCGTACCAAGGATGATGATATCCTTGTGAAAATCCACATTGATGACTAGGTTCGCAGCAGTAATCCCAATTACCATATTCATTTTCAATTTCACAAGACCAGAATCCAGTGATCTCATTTCGTTGACAGACGGTGCCGTTTTTGCAAGGAGAACCGTTTACCGTATAACGTCGAGATGGAGGAAGCTGGTTTGTTGCTATTCAAATAAAATTAATAGATAGCGATGTTAATGTAGTTCAACCTATAACTCATTGGCTTTCCTTTTTCATCTATACTAAGAATAATTATCATTAATGATTTATGTCGGTCGAGGTTCAGCTATATACAAACGCGTGTGCTTAAGCCTAGATATAGTGTAATTTTAACGTAAAAATAACTGAAATTTTTTTCGAATACTTGAAAGCGAGGACCAGCGATTATGTATAAGAAAAAATTATTCAGAATGTTGACTTTGACAACATAAGGTCATCGAAATACTTACAATGGAAAAAGTTATGTCCATATTCGAAAGTACCAGGTTCAAGAGGGGATGCGTTGTCTCCACTAGCTAACTTATGTTTGTAATCGTGTTCCTCAGGTCGAAATTTATTTCTCCATCGAGTGGGATGATAGGAAGCTGGCTCATGAGGGTGATGTATTTCGCTCTCGGGTGTTCTTTGAGCATTCGGATAACCGAACTCAGGAGGATGTGATTGATCGTGATTTTCAAATGTTGGTGCATTTGTCGTATTGAAAGCATTCGCGATTAAACCACAATATGGATCAAAATCTTTCCATGTATATAATGTGTGATCATTATCGTGAACATAGTCCAGATTTGGCCTTAGATCTCGTATTGATATGTCGCTTAAAAAACAGTTACTCCGTGTATTATCGATAGTAATGCTACGAATGAAATTAATCATTATTGTACGATACTTTTTCAACACTATACATACCTATACTAACAGACTGCGGATGTTTATGCAAATTATTATGTGTGCCTGGTTTTATGGGCACGACTCAAGAAATGGAATCCAAGCAAAGATTTATTTCACCTACTAAATGTTATTATGATTACTATACTTTGGATATTTTATAGCGGATGTCACTGTAACCGTGCTACAACCGGGCAAAGAATGATTTCTCATTTTGTGTATTCTCGCATTTTTCAATTTCCCCTAAATGCATAAGCATTCGCAGACTACATATTAATACTCACCGAAAGTGAAGTACTCACATGTAATTAAACGACATACAAGGTACCACACCGGCGTTTCTCATCGTCGAACACCTTCGGCGGCAATCCTGTTTTGTAACAGCTCGCATCGAGGAAATCACTGCGTGAGACATTAATTTGCATGGTCTATGATATTCGGAATAACAAAGTTCGTCCATGTGCGATTGAGACGATCCCTTGTCGTACGGAGTAATTGCATTCGAATTCGATAGGGACGAAGGATGCATTTCGCAACCATAAGATAATGTATTTCTTTCATACAACTCAGCACCATCCATATCTGGCATATCGATAGGATTTATTTCTTCTGCCGGCCAATCGCTTAAGAAACAGTTAGGTGATACGCGTTCATGACTGTACACTTTGTGATTGTCCATCGCATATTTGAAAACGAAGCTTCTACAAACAAATTCTTGCGACGTGGTGCACGCAAATTGACATTCTCCAAAATCATTAACAAATATTGATTTCTTCATGACATCCATCGGCATGGTAAATCCACTTCTGATCCTCGAGAAACATTCTTCCAAAGGATATCGATTTGTTGACTTTTTTAAGTAGCAGTTCTTAGCATCTGACGTTAATACGTAGGTATCGTAATCGCGATTTGGTTCAAGATCCGTGTAAAAATTTAGATCCTGATAGGAACGATCGCTTAGTAAACAGTTATCAGTAGGATTCGTGGTTGCCACGTTGCATCTACATAAATACAAAGAATAAAATTAATAACATAACATAATTCGAAAGGTGACCTCGACGTTCTCTAGTGAGAACGAGGTCACTGATGTTCAACTACGACGGAGTTGTTGAATTTTAACGTTCGATGAGACAAAAGCAGCTAAACATGCAGTGATTTGCGAAAGTATTTCATCAATTACCGTATTTACAAGTTTCTCGTGTTATTCAACATTTATTAAATCATTTATTATTTGATTTATTTGATCGTTATTTGGCGTTATATTTATTTCAAATAAAAAATGCCCAACCCTTAGGTATCAGTAAAAATTCTTCTATTCTTTCGCTTACCTATAAGCAAAGCTTTCGCAAGAGAAACTTGTTTCATTGGTACAAAACTCTTCGCATTGTTCAAAATCGTGTGCCGCGCAAGTCTTTCGTAAGACGCTTCTGCTTAATTTTGAACCCGAGGCAGCTTTCACTGAACATTTTCGTGTCATTTGTGATGTCTCGTGTTTTTCATAATATGGTTCTTTTGGAACGGACACGTAATTATCATTATAGCCGAATGCACTGCCGTAATTGTACAATTTCCCATAAAATTGCTCGTTCTCGTTAGGAATGGAATATTCCTGTGTCAGAGGATGGTCTAATCGTGAATTGGGAAAACGTGGCGATTTTGCGTCAAAATATCCTTTATCGTAATCAACGCGAGAGTTGACAAAGGTATTGTCGTTAATGATATCGGGATTGCGAGACTCCGATTCTTTCCAGTTGCGATTCCAATTCAAATCATGATAACGAGACGTAAAACCTATTTCGTTTGAAATAAAAGTAGTATTTTCATTAATAACGAGAAAAATATGTTAGATTATTGTTTCGTTTGTGTACTCTGTCTTATATCACTACTCTTCTCCAATTACATCGTAATCGTATCGTATCATAATCTAAATAGAATTATTTACCATGAGGCTGTTCGTAATGAAATGGTTTGCCAGATCGTGCGAGGCCATTTGAAAAATCATAAGCTGATTCGCGATATAGCGGATAATTCTCTTTATAGATCGAATGATCTGTGTGCACGAAATCTTTATTCGCATTTTCACGGTCCAACCATGTGTTTTGACTATTTTCTCGAGAACTTTTTACATAGCTTTTCCAACGTGGTATACCGTTGTCATGCCATGCTGAGGAAGGGCAATTGTCAACCTTCTCGTAATAATCGTAATAAGAATCAATTGAGAAATCTTCATCGGTATCCATGCGAAAATATGGTGTTGATGTCAATTCGCATGTGCACTTTGAATCATCGGTCCTACGTCTTCAAATTACGGGAAAATTATATTATAATCCATAGTTGAATTTCGTTATCGCATATAGTTTTTTTAAAAACCAATTCAATAACACTACAATATTCTATCGCACGCAGCTACGATGATTATAAAAAATAAGATCATTGTACCTCGATTTATCTCTAATTTTGTAATTAAAATGCATCTTGTCAAAAATAAGCAATTGTCTGTCTACTTTAGAGCGATAACGTATATAGAGACATTTTCACATACCTATGATTAAAACCTTTACACACAAAAGTCTTTTCGTAATCACATGCTCGACAACAATCCTGTAGATTTTCACAATTGACGATACGCTCGATGAATAATCCCATCATTTTCTTGCCAGGTAGCAGCTTTCGATGACAAATTATAACTAAATTTTTGAAACATATTTATCTAATTGTAAGCTATACATACATCTATATCACACGCAACATTAACAGATCGTAATACGAGAACATTTGCGTAACATTTACTAATAAATGAATATGTAAAATCTTAGCATTAGGATTTGGATAATCCTGTCGTATCATTGTAAACTTACGTGCAAAATCATCGTTATTACTTCTCTTCGAGATCGTTGAACTATGAATCGTACGAAGAAGAAGCAGTGAGATAAAGAGACTCCAAAACCACGATTTTCTAAACATATCTGCTTCTGTTTCTTTAATTATTAAAACCGACACAGCCAATTCAGAAAGCCTCTCTTTTCTTAATCGAAATAATTAAAGTCGTTGTATTTTTTGGCCACGATGATTTTCGTAACAAACACAAAAATATTAATTTTCGTGATCATACTTCCTTCATAAATCTTCTTCAACTTCTTCCAACTATATCGAGCTACATTTATTACGTATTAACAGTATTATTGAGTATGAACGGAGAACACTACACCCTTCAAGAGATACCGAACATGTGTAAAATTGTATACGATGGAAACACCAAAACGTGTAAAAAGTAATAATGAAATTGAAGTCCAGCATGGTTTTATAGAAAAGTGAGTGCTTCGGATGCAATAGTGGGAGGAAATATTCGCACGTTGGAGGAGGGACATCATGATGATTGCTAAAGGTTGTTTGGAAGAATTGGTTTCTTAATATGCAAATACAACGATTGTCTTCGCAAATACAGCGAGGACCGTAAGTATCGAGGCATCTATCGATATTTATTACAAATTGAATGCTTCTCGCTGCTTCTATCTTCTAGTTGTTTTATTATTGTACTGCGAATATTTATATAAATTCACATATTCATGGCTCGTTCATCAAACAGAACAAGTTAGTCGTATGCTATGATATTGAATTTCTTCAATTTTATTTATCGAATTTTAAAATTGTATTATAATTTTTGATAGAGTCTGTATTCAATACGTTAGAATTCTATATGGAAGATACTTTTTACTTGCCATTACTTGCCATTTTGTTTCATTATCAATTTACTATTAATTTTTCATACATTAAAATTATGTCACTTTAAAACTAAGCAAGCTCTATTATTTACGTCCTTCGAGATACGTCAAGGATACAAGATGCTATTATTTCAGCTAGCTCGATCATTCTAATTGTAGTATGATTCGAAAAAATTGGTCATTTACATATACATCCAGTACTTTTTTGTCGATGAGCCATCGCTTCTAAGAAAATACTAACTTTATAACACGTTTATTTATATTGAGCAATTATTATCACATAAAATAGAAATGTTTGGAAATTATAGTAACGATAGTCGCGTAATTATACTATCAAAAATGTATTTATTAGTATTTATGCAGTGTATATATATATATAGTGGGGCATAAAATATTGCAACTTACCGAAAGGTGTGGGCGAGAAGGTTTCTTTGTTTTTGTTTGCAATAATATCCAGAACACTACGGTTATTGTCCTCGGAAAGAAATCGTTGATCGTGATTAATAAGCAAACCATAGCTACCAATACGTCCATGATTCGTCATGCCATTTTTGTTTCTTGAAATTTCAGAAATATATCATTTTACATGATTTCTTTAAATTGTTACGTTCGATGCACTGTAGATTACTGATCACTAAACTGTGGATATTTTCTTTGCCGATCGTGAATATGATTTTCTATCGTTAAAAGTAAAGAGAGAAATAAAAATGGGAATTACCTTGAAGATGTTAACGTATTATGTGGTGCCAATACCGAAATTGGTTCTGGTATTAATTTTGAGAAGGGATTATCATTGTTTATAATGGATCCTTTACTAATAAGCTTATTTGCTTTCGTTGAACGATTTTCATCTTCGCGTACGAAACTTTTATAGAAACGGTCAAAATCGCACCATATCGAGTCTCGTCGTTTTTTCGCGTAAACATCGTACTCCTGATCGGTTTCTAAATTTTCTAATGCCGGTATCTGTCGACTAATTAGACAGGTACTGTTACCCTTTACACCAACGCTAGAAAGAAAAAGAAAGTGAAAGAAAGGGAACGTGGTATCGATTGGTAAAATGCCACGGTGGCTCGATAAAATGTTACGTTGATTTAAACAATTTTTTCGCGATATCGACAATATCCCGTACCCAAATGAAAACGCATTGCAATCATGCTTCTTTCCTAAACAATTTTTTTCACATTCCGTTAAACTCATGGCATTAGTTCGTGACGCGATGTCCATTTCGGGTAACTTAGAACCAATGGATATCCTTGTAAAACAATCTAAATCAAAAGATCTATTTTTATCGTTACAATATTTATAACAGAAACACATTTTCTACGAATACGTTTTACTATACGAATTACCATTCCCGGTAGGTGTTAAACGATTATCAATTGTAAGACACAGAGTATGTGAACATTGTTGAAGAATACTGAAAATTTGGAACACGAGTGGCAAAGATATGTAACTCGGTCTAAACATTTTAGCATCGGTCTAACGAATGATTATAATTTGCTTATATTTTTAGTCGAAAGATTAATCAAATAAAGATTCAATCGGTTAGAACGGCAAATAACCGGATTCACTATTATTATAAAACGTAATGACATTATCGATAACGCGGCCATACATCTTACACTAGATACTTTAATCGAAATGAGATAGTTTTCTAGTTAGGTTTCTGTAACATTCAACGATCTAAACTTGACTGAGAATACTAACGAACAGTAATGCTCTCTTATACAAAATGTAAAGAGTGTTCTCCAAAGCCGCTATTACGTTAGAAACGTTTCTCTGCCCGTTGCTTCTCCTTCTTCTGTTGTAGATCTCTACTCATAGACACGAAGAAACTCTTTCAATGTGCACTTGCGGCACATTGTTCTCCTGGTTACATGTACATCACGATGTTCAAATAACGCGCTCCTTTCTTCTCGCGTTTATTCACGCGACTTGGTCGCGCAGAATGAACGCCGCTAATTGGGTTACTCGCACAATACAACTTTACGCTGCAGGTACATACCTGAAATGAAATTAAGGATGCAGGATTTATGTAATTGATTAAATTTATCCTCTGATATACAGCGGCTCACAAAAGTACTTCAACGCTCATTAACATTGTAATGATCGTAGAGCTTTGGAAAAGACGAAATTTACTTACTTATGATAAAAATAATTTCTTGTAAAATTTGTTTTCAAGTTTACAGTTGTTTTTCCAAAAATCAATATTCTTAAGTCACGGCATCGTTGCACCACAGGAGGCATACAATTTCAATCGCTTTAAACGATTATCACATTTAACGGAATCTCTCAAACGAATTCCTTATGCAGTGAATCATCATTACTATGAACTATCTGAGGCATAACGGCATAACCGAAGGTACTGTACTAAAGAAATGCTTATGTAACGGAAGTGAGACGAGTTAAACATAAACAAAGCTGGGATGCGTTACGCTTCGCGAAGCCTGGCCCAAAGAGGGAATGACTCACCTTACCACTATCATTCTGTGCTTATGAGCACAAAATTCCTCTATTTGTTTCATTATGTACACTAAACGTGATACATACTAACTACCATAATTAGTACTGAATTACATTAATAAATTTTATACCCGCAACTCGTTGAACGAAGAAAGAAATAATTACATTTTTAATTTCATTTCAAATATCATAATTATTTGATATCGATATGAGTAATATCACATATATCATATTAGAACTACTTAATGTGTCATAAAAAGCATAAAATATTTTTTATTTTCATTAGGAATGTATTAAAAATATTGGTTATATAAGAAAGGCATAGTTATAGAAAAATTTACAAATGGCATGTATTTTTTTAAACCAAAAGTAAGAATCTGCGCATTGATTCGTGTACGTATTTATGCACAATAGGAAGGTTGTGATCTTATCTTAAATCGTTATCGAGGAATAATTACAAAGAACATATGTTCTTCCACATTATTCCATATTTATAAAATCATTGAAATAAGGAATCGAAAGAAGGCTAGCAACAGGCATAAGGTTTCTCTTGCATTCCGTGAGCGATACTAAGGTGTTGAGCACCTTCCTCGACAATCGGTGTACATAATATGTCTATATCGTTAGGATCCAAGTTTGTCGATTCGTATACTCTTATTGGTGTAGAGTTATGGTCAGTCGAAGATAATCCAAGGAGACCTCTAGCAACAGTTAAGAATACATTCTCAATGCCTTCGCCTTGAAGAACCGACGTTTCATGATAGCTTGCACCAATTTTCGTAGCGTAAAGTCTACCCTCCTCTGCATTGACTTGCCGCTTTTCTATTAAATCCGATTTGTTTCCGATTACTGCTAATACCAGAGCTTCTTCCACGTTTCTTCGAAGTTCTGTCACCCATCGTTTCATTGCTGCAAACGTATTGTACTGAGTTAAATCAAATACCAATATAGCTGCATTAGCATTTCGATAGTACATTGGTGCCATTGATCTGAACCTTTCTTGTCCTGCTGTGTCCCAAATCTATATCCCATAAAACAAATAAAGCCATGCAGTATTCAGCTCTAATAATGTAATAAAGATATCTTTGAAAATTCAGTATATTATATTGTATTTTGTCTTGAAAGTGTTTATACAAATTCTTAAGCAACATCGAAAGCTATTTAACGTGTTCTAACAAATAGAAACATGGAGAACAAAGAGAAATAATTTTATATTTATCGTTGTACCCGTAGCATTATTCCTGTATCTTGTATATTTAACTTGCAATTAAAAAACAATGCTCCAATTGTAGGATTCACCTGACCGTTGTACGTTTTCCCAATATAATGCATGATCATGCTTGTCTTACCGACACCTGAAAAATTACAAATTAGAAGTAGATAGTATTATAAAGTAGTTTGAGCATATCAATGTAAACAATAAACTAACCTAAATATTCTTTAATAAAGCTATACAAGGTTATACATGGTTTCGAGGAATAAACGTATATAGGTATAGACACGAAATATAGAACGAAAGAAAATGAAAAATGTAAAATGTTTATTATTACGCAGAATTTACCTTGTGAACCCAAAATGACTATCTTTCCCTCTGTCTTCATTTTCTATGTTAAAGAGCAATACATAATGACACAGCTACCTTCCACTTTCATTTATCCTAGAAGTAATTAATTCAACAACAAAGTGATTTTTGTCATATAACGTATAATCTGGCAAAACAATTATTAAAAACGCTTCTTGAAAACTGTAACAAAGTTTCAAATACATAATAACGATCGGCGAATAATGTTAAAATAAGGTGTGTACATTATATAAAATCTAGATATTACATACCTGTTTTTATAAGATGACAATATTTCTATCCAAATACCGAAGTACACACTTGAGAAGTGAGAAACACGTTGAATTACGAATCATATTTCAATTGCATAAATAGATTTATCTATTGAATAAAACACAGTATTACGGCGACATCTATTATCACTGGTAACAACAAGCACCATGCCTATTCCTATATCTGTAATCTTCTATCTAACTACTTAAATGATAATATACCGATCAACATATAGAAAAAGCAATAAAACTCAGTTGTTATCGACGAAGGATAAAATAGAGAATATCTGTAATACCGACTTTGCGAAGAATTGGAGTGTTATTCACGCCCTCTGCGATTTACTGCGGTGAATATAGGAAACCATATTCAACTCAATTGTCAAGAACGATAAAATCAATATGTGCATACATACACAGTTTCACGGAAAGATCTTTATTAAACTTTTGAAAAGAAAATCTATCGATGTCAATAATTTCGTTTTGCGGCACACCGAATTTTTAATATCGTTCTTTATAATATAGTTTTTGACAAGTAAAGTCCAAAAGCCTTACCTTAAGGCGCGCAGCTGATTCATCTAAAAGTTATTATTTATTTCGGTAAACCGTGTAAATTTTATATACGTAACTTTTAAATAAATTATATGTACATATATCGTGTTCTTCCTCTGTAATATCCTCTGTAGTACGATATAAAGTATCAGTTAACGTAAAATCTGTTTCTAAAAAAACTCGAGCAAACGATGCTTCGTTGATTTGGAAAATTTTTTGGTATTTCCTGTACAAGATCAACGATAATCTAATAAATAGCGATGCTATTTCAGAAGGCGGTTCTCGTTCCTCCTTCTATGTTTCCGACGCCATTTTACATTGATTACGATGCGGTTAGCTCCTTCCAATTTCCCACCGTACTATACGTAAAGCGAGTATTTGTTCCGTTCCTTTAGTGCTATCCCTTCTTGGTGTTTGTTCGCTTCATACACAATACGCAGCCTTCGTACTCATTACTCGCCTCTCCTTTTTATCGTCCTCTCGTTTCTCACCATGTTCTCGTTTTTGTCGTACAAATTGAAAATCAGAAACGCACGAGTCAAGATTTCGCCAATTTGAATTCAATCGCACTTATTTTAACTTTTATTTTACTTCAACTTTATCGACACTTCAGTTCCATGATTCGATTAATCTCGCGTTCGGTAAAAATGTGGCTCGTATGGCGCTCACTTTTGTTCTCGACAGCTCGATTGATCGATAAATAGCCGGTTCACGGTAAAGTGAAATGTGAATATCACGTGACAAATATCACCTCGCAGCTCATCCAATAGGTCGCATCTCGTGATGCTCTCACTCTCTTTCTCTCTCTCTCTCTCTATCTCTCTTGTCTCCTGGCATCGTCGTTCTTGAGTTGATTGTCGTAGATCTTATTATCCCCTCTTGTCTCAAAGAGGGACCAAGCTACAACTCGGGGGTGTGTATGCTCTCATATACTCTCTCTATTCGTGTTCATCTCTACACGTGTTTGCACGCGTGTGTATGTATACCTAGAGGTTAGTCCGACGAAGGGTGAAGTCCCCTTTGTAGCCTTGGGCCAACCTTGTTAGCGCTAATGATGGAATCCGTCGCGAGATCCGCGAACGAGACGAGTCGGATCTTCGATTTCCCGTCATCGCTCGCGCGATTATTCCTTCGTCAGTCATACGATCATTTTACGCCACGATCTTTATTCATCAACGGGAATACATAGATCCGCTGCATTGAAATTTCCAATACATAATTTTTAGTAACCCTGTTAAGTTTCGATCTCTCTCTTTCTCTCTATCAGATTTTTAATACTTTACGAACTTGTTTTCTCATATATTTAGCGGACAGGTTAAGTTATATCCGAAGGCTACAGGTGGAAGCGTAAGTCACGTTTCGTTTGATTTTTCGATTAAATGTGCGTTTTCTCATCTGTCGAAGTATTCGAAGAACGTCGGTAACATCACCCGCGCGGTTTAATTAACGTAGCGACTAAATTGCGCGATACTATTCGTTTCTTTTGCGAAACATTATGGACTTAGGGATAGAAAGTAAGGCGCAGGGGCGAATGTAAGAAAGAAGAGGAAATAAAAGATAAATAGAAATAGGAAGGAGAGTTGCCGAGCGACCTTATCCACCGTTAGTCACGGAAAGCCATTAGACCGGAAAACGAGGTAGAATCGCAAAACGCAATGGCGTCTAGAAACAAACGACGGCCGATAGGAGCGAACAAGCAGTGAATCACCTAAGCACTTGTTTACCAAGAGAATCAAGAATTCAGGGATGCCGTTCCAAGTCTCGGAATCCTGCCCCATTGGTTTTCCAACCCCACCACGACTTCCTACTACACCGGAGCTAGCGCAATGTCGTCGTCGTCGTCGTCGTCGTCGTCGTCGTCGTCGTCGTCATTCGTCCTCTTTGTCGTGCGAACGGAAAGGACAGAAATAGAGAGTCGAAGGTTGGGAGTTGAGAGTGAAAAGCGCATGAGGGGTGACGACGGCCACTGGCAGACTCGGGGTAGGAGAGAGAAAGAGAAAGAGAAAGAGAGAGAGAGAGAGAGAGAGACGGGAAAGCGGCACTAGAATCGCTAAATGTAATTCGGTTAAAAGGGTTTTAGCAATACAATGCATATAAACATGAGTGCCCCGCCTCCGTTCTCGTCTGCGCGCTCCACACTCTTGCGCCACCCTCTAGTTAGTCCCGCGAAACACCCCGCGACCGTCGTAATCCTTAACTTGGCCGAAGCAAGATTTTCATCGTCTGCGTTCTAACGTGCGATCGACTCTGATAATAATAAAACGTACACTACACACGCTCCCCCGGTCAGATCTTACTCCGTAAATTATTCGGATTAAGGAAATCGAAGTTACGAGGTTCGACGAGAGTCCACTTTTCGATACCACATCGCTGCCTCGATGAAATTAGACGATACAATCGGAAATTTGCGAAATTTCGAATTAGGTCACCAAAATATCCGAAACACTCAAGAAATTCCTGGCCGATAGAGATAGAGATAGAAATAGATAGATAGATAGATAGAGATAGAGATAGAGATAGAGAGAGAGAGAGAGAGAGAGAGAGAGAGCAAAAGGTTTTACGTTATCATTGAAATATTAGACGTTGTACTATCGCTCTCTGTTAATAATTTGGAAATTGATTCTACTTTCCCAGTACGAAAGCGATGTAATTGTTGAATTAGCGTGAAATTAAAGAGGAGAGAGAGAGAGAGAGAGAAGAGGAAAGGAAATGGCACGAAAAAGTAGTTCTCTCGCTGATTTTTAAACGAGCTTTAAAACATCGCTATCTCTGTATTGGAAAAACTGGTTAGCAAATTTACAAACATCATGGCACAAAGCCATCCCTTTTTTCACATTTCTCGGGATGTTTAGATGCGCGACTCGACGATTAGCGAATCCCTTCATTTAATGCCGCACGGAATAATAAGAAAATAGGAGCAGCGTTGCTCGACGTTTTTGTTGAAATGCTTCCAAAAATCTTTCTTTACTTTCTAGATATGTTCCTGCATTTTCATCGTTGTTTTTCAATCGTAGTATCTTTAGTTAGCCGAAGTTAACCTTCAGAAGAAAGAAAAATGATAATATATGCACTGCGGTTGAAAAATACCACCCGAATGTCTTGATAGATTCGTCGCGACGCTCTGTGAATCTTATTAAAATGTACAAATTAATGGCAAACTGACGACTAAAGGTAACGCTCTCTTATGAATTCGTCTAACCGTAAATTTAAATCATTTATTAAAAATTTAGCGGCGGTACGTATCTTTCTTTTTACGAATAAATATACCAGTCGTGAAAGAAACCTGTCGATGTTTCTCCTCAACTTTCCTCGATTTTCAATTAATCGTAAGAGTCAGCGTTCGTTCGAACGTTTCGTTGTTCGACCGAAATTTATAATAAGAGACGCTATGAACTTCCCGAGCAATTTAACATTATCGAACCTTATCGATTTCAATTAACGATGTCAAACATAGAAAATATGGTTTCTAAATGTTCTTAAAAGTGTCATAGAGACCGATCCCCATTTTTAGAAGAACGATATACGACGATATCTGGTATACCGTATAGTTTTTCTTCTCCAGTTCCTTCCCATTCCTTCGTTGACGACTGGTTTTCCAAACGGGTGGTTTCCACTGGCTGTAGCCGGTAAGAGCAGTCGTCCGCGAAACATCGCGGAATTTGTAACGGGAAATTAGCATATCATAAATACTGATGATTCTTCGCTTGCGTGTGGGGATAACTGCGTGGTGGGAAACATATGATCGTGTCTCCTTTGAATATCATCCAGCTTATTTTTACAAGAAAAACCACTCACAATCAGTTTGGAAGCAACATAAACTTAAGACGGATTCGTTTACGTTGCGAATATCTCGTTGATTTTCTGTAATTTTAGTTAAACGCGTTACGAATTCTTCGCATCGATTCCTGTCGTTCGTCGATCCTTTTTCCAAGCTCCGTGCAAACCTGCAACGCTTTGAATAAAATTTGTAAAACGAAGAGGAGTAAATATAGGAGTCGTACTGTTGTCTTCGATATTTGTGATTTATTTTAGGAACTTGTTGCGACATAATATGACGTTTTCCTTCGCATCGCACTTTCTACCCTAGACGTATACGAATATTATTTACAATTATGTAATTTATCATAAATAGATACGTGTTTTCAATTCATGTAGATCTAGAGCAACAGTTGGAGAAGAGTTACAGTCAAGAGTGTTCAATCTTTTCACAAGGCGCTTAGCCATTGCGTTCTAATCGATGGTTTTATACAACTATTGCTGCGAATCGTCGCGTATATATATAATTCCTCCCACTTTATACCCATTAATATAAGCCATATTTTCTTTTCTTCCCTTTGATACGAGCCTTCGTTATGTAAACATTTCAAAACGACTCGGGGGAACACCGTAAAGAGGATTCGATTAATTTTCTAGGCATATCGCTGCTGATAACGGCAATCGTGCGCATGCACCGGTCTGACATGGGCTCGAACTTGTGTACACTGCGTCTCATAACTACAAAACCACCCAGAAACATTCAATTTTTATCTACAGTGTTATGTATTAGTCACTGAGAAGTCACATCAATGAACTTGATAAATCTGAGAAGTAAGCGACGATGTTACGAACACCGTTTTTTAAATCCACTTTACGAAACCACCCAGAGATTTTCAATTTTTATCTCTATCGCGTTACGCGTTAGTCACTCAGAAGTCACACGAATGAACTTGATATTTTTTAAGTCTACCTTACAATCTATCGTTATTCGTGTAATTTTCTCGCGATACGCTTTTACGCGATAACGTACGTCAGTTACGAATAAACCTATGGAACTTACGAATTTAATCGATTCTTCAGAATTGAAATGAGAAATGAAATTGGAAAATTAATAAAAAAAAATAGCGGAATCGATCGGTGTGATTTCTGAGAGGTTCGTGTAAAAATCATTTTGTACCTCGTACCTCCTATAAGAATTGAAAATTTGAAGATACTTTTGTAGCTACGAGCTGCTGTGTATTTATGCGTGTGTGCGTATATGCGTGTATTATCCATCGTATTGTTCCCTATATTTACATACGAGTTTTGCCATGTTACACCAGCATGCGTACAGTATAAGTCGATACTTACATCATACATGCACGCGACTCTATTTGCGATTTGTTTGTGAAATCTAATCGATCGATTTGCCATTGAATCCTTTTTGCACGTACATCTCTCCGTTTTTCGATCGACTAACGATGTTGTTGTTGTTGTTGTTGTTGTTGTTATTGCGTAGTATTAAAAATTCACTCGAGAAACGATCGAACATATCACACCAAGTATCAAAGATATCAACAAGAGATTTAATCGACAAAATGACGCCAAGCAGCAACTTACATCGGTTGATTCACATTTGGCACACCACTGGGTCGATCATTTTGGTCAGAGTTTTATACCACGTAAGGTCGATAAAGCGGCTCCTGAAGTTCGGTCGCGTTCCTCTGCGTTTCTTGTAGAGTACCTTTGCTATCCTCCTGCGGACTCGGCGAATTTGGATTCGGATCACCGCCAGTTTCCCTCTCGCTGCTTCTCACGTTTCCTCCGTCCTCGACCTTATTATTCGCCCGCGCCTCCTGTTGTGCCTTTTTACTCCTTTTCCATTTCATTCGTCGATTTTGAAACCAGATTTTCACCTGAATTTTAACACACATTGCTCATACATAAATTTTAATGGCAATTATCCATGGGGTGCATAGTGACGTTCGAGTAAATGGACGTGGAGAAGAAAAAGGAAGGTCGTCTATAAAAACGTTAAAGTAACGAAGAAGTTTGCTTTTTACTATGGTACAGCGGAGTACTGAAACACGACACTGAATCGTATCGCTCGAATGCGAAAAAATTGTAGTCGCGTATAGGATACAATACGACCCCTTAAATCGCTGCAAATATACCTAAGTACATGGACTCGATATTTCCTTGCCGAATCCCACAAGAGAACGATGTGTAAATCCTTTGGACAACATATCACGTGCTTGAACCTCCCTGATGTCTCGTTCCCAGCCCTAGTACGTCTTCACCCTTCGAGGAAAGAAACGTGCTTTCTTCTCGCGATAATAGCTACAGTCACTCACGAAAGTATTCGAAAATTTTTATGAATATATAGAACGTATATGGTAGGAAAGTTTTTAAAATTTTACAATCTGTACCGTAACTGTGCTGTAACCAGACACGATTCTCGTGATCATAGAAATTGGGTTATAGAGTTGGTAACATTTGAAAGCGATTAAATATTAGATGTTTATCGCTTATAATTGATAAGAATTTTATTGTCAAGCAAATTTATTAATTAGAATCGATGAGATTTTTATCAGAGATCTAAATAAACAGTTATCTTTCGCTTTAAAAAAAAAAAAACTCTGTTCGAGCTGTGAAATTTTGATGGAAAGAGATGTTACCCTTAGGAACTTCTTTAAAATTCTCATGAAGCTGATACTCTAGGACGTGTATTAGAAAATGTTCCATAAAGTGAATAAAAGTAGCGAATTATCAAATATTACCTTTATTTAACGATATAATATCGAATTATTCATATGTTTGTCGAGTAAAAGGTACGAAAGTCGTAACATGAGGGGAAGACAAGTATTCTTGTCAAGAATAATACCTGAGTAACATTTTTTAACGATTTAAAGCTAAGCAAGCTACGAAACGTGAATTATCTGCATAAATATTACAAACAAATAACATATTCAGAATATCGATAATCGTAATAATTATTCGATATTATCGCGATACTATTGAGAACATTTTTAATATCGACGAACAAAATATCTTTCCTGTCGTAGAAAAATTGCTATTCTCGTATTTTACAAGTTCTGCCGAAACTAACACTTTTATTTTCAACAACTATCTTTCATCTGTCCTCGTCGGAACTTGTAATGCGAGAACGTTTTCTAAAAAAAGTTTCACGGTACACGTTTTAAATGAGATCTATGAAAAAGTTCCATAATTCTTTCGATCTCTGATTTTTATTATCTTGATTTCAAGCGAAATACCTAATAATCCCTGATGTTTTAGTAAGTTTCTACAGATTTTTCCAGCTTATCTTGTTTCTCGTAATTGTCCTGATACTTGTGATCGATAGCGTGTATCGAATATATCACGATTAATTAGATTTAGTATTAACGAGTATTAATATACTTGGACATGCATTTCCTTCCTTTCGTCGATACCATAAGGGGAAGATGAAGGAACGATGTGACGAGGAAACGCAACGACCGGACAATTCGGAAACTAAATGCTTCAACTTGAATCAGTTGAATATCGAAACAAATCAGGGACTCAGTCTCCCATAATTCAGACTTTCGTTGCTATTTGCCGAGCGATCCGTCAGAACACGTAAGCTTCAAAGTTATGTTTAAGTTGTTGAACTATGCAAGAGATTCGCTCGTTCACGTTCGCCCCGGCAAAGGAGAAGGGTCCTGGATTATTTCACCGATTTCTCTGGAGGCTTTTTCCCTTTCTTCATTCTCTCTTCCATTTTCTTTTTTTACACCCACGTTTTTTTTTTTTACTATACTGACGACTCGAATCGCCGCGTCTTTCCTTAAGTGAAACAAACAAAAAAGAAAGAAGGAGAAAGCAAGAAAAAGAAGAAGAGAAACGACGAAGGAAACTAGAAGGAAAAAGAAGAAATTAAAAGAGAGAATGAATTTGAAGCGATTAAGGAAGCTATTAACCCTCGAACAGCAAAGGCTGGGTCAATTCTGGCTCATGCACATACCATATATAGATAGTTCACCCTTGTTACTTTCAAAATCGTCATATTTTTTTCGCGTGCATTTATGTTACATTTACGTATTATCACTCTGTCAAATTATACGAACGATTTTATTTTCTAAGTAAATTTGGTTATCACGCGGGAGCGAAGGGCCTCTCCCTTCGCACTGTACGACTATCGAATAAAATATTCGGCTCTCATGATAACAATGAATCAGCTTCCGCTGGACGAGGGTTGGTCTATTATGCATGTATTCGATTTAATTCGGTTTAGCGATTTGGTGTAGCGATTCATAAAGGTACAGATGAAGCAGCGTTTACCTGTGTTTCCGTGAGCATTAACGAAGTGGCCACTTCGAATCTCTTCGGTCTGCTAAGGTACTTGTTCTGTCTAAATTGTTTTTCCAATTCGAGTAGCTGTTGCGACGTGAAAGCGGTTCTCGGCCTTCTCGTTTTTCCAAGGAGGGCATGCTGGGCCGCGCAACCTGTCGATGATAAGTATATTTGGATATATTTAACATACTTGGCTCTTTTACGCGAAAGAATTCTTTTTTTTTTTTAAAGAAACATTGTCCGGACGGTACACGCTTTATTTTATGATACGAGAAGCATCCTATTATCAAAGATTTTAATTTGCAAAAATATACGCTTTGTCATTCTCAGGCTCTGTTTTTAATCGCGTTTATAGAAACACGAATTTGCATGAATATTCCGCAGTCTGTTATTCCGAGTTTTCTTGTTCGACGCTCACAATTGAATGGAATAGAAGAAAATCAGTATTGCCTGTTATTGATAATGTTGGCTCGAATTAATACTAATCGCAAGGAGAGACCAATAAAAATCATCGAATGCTAATGCAATTACCGCCAGTGTAAATCCCCCTGGGCTGCAATACTATGATTTGGGGTTGAAAATAGGAAGGGGGAAAGGTAGAAAGGGAAGGACAGAAGACGAGGGTGACCGCCCTAACGATTAGCCCTATGAACGGGTCTTGGCCAGACCCGATTTTCTCTTCTTTATGACTTTATACGCGCAATAAATCAAAACGAAATTCGACTTCCTTCGCGAAGGGAACAACAACGATGGATCGATGATTATCACTGTCAAATCGTACAATGTATTCTTCAAGACGCGTTGCATTTTGCTTATATAAACGTAGACTATACACCCTCTATCGTACACACTTTCTCGTCCCTTAGAATTTCGATAAACCAAATTTGTACGACATTTGACTTATCGATAGCGATAAGATTCTGTGTTAAAACGAAAATTTTGATTTAAACCGTACGTAACGTTGGCTCTGGTAACTTACATCTAATGAAAGAGGAAAGACCAGAGATTTCGCCTATCCGAGAAAAGATGTTTGATGCGTGAGCGCATCGTCGTCGTAGCGATCTGTCAACATCCTAAGGCGGAAAAATGAAACAGGCCCATGGTGTTGAATGTTTGACTAAGCGGCTGATTAAGAGCGACATAAGGGTATCGCACGTTCCAGATTAATCTGGCTGTACGCGCGACTAAACATTGCCATGTGTACAAACATTGACAGCCGGTCACACACTTGCTATGTAGGTAAATTGGTGGGTCGCATCGTAAGCTGAAAGCGTTTGGAGAAAAAAGTATGGTGAACCGCGTTGTAAGATCTCGATGCGGATACACCGTACTTTTCACCGCACCTGCATATCGTATAAGTACTTAACACGTAGCATAATGGTGACTTACGAAATCGTTTGAACATTTGTCATACAAGATCACCGTAGATCGTTCAAAATTTGTTCGTGATCGCATATGGAGAATTACAAGTAAATTGCTATAATTTGACGTAAATATACCTTACCCTACGTTTAGAAAAATTTCTACGATCGAACGTAACGAATATCGTACATAATAACATATTGCTATCGATATTACTTCCAAATACAAACCGTCTATGGTTTGGTTTCGTTATTTATGTCGGTCGTAGATATATTAATCGTCCCTCGGAAAGATGGTTTGCCACCCGCTGAGCACATATGGTTCCATGATTTTCCTTCTTTTTCTCCGTTCCCGTCGCAATTGCTATCTCGGCGGTCGCTTCTGTTCGCCTCTACCGATTCTCTGCTATTCGTATTATTACATATTTCCGTTAAATTTGATCGAAACCAATAATCGTGCGATTACGCAGACTTCGGTGCAGAAGACTTTGTAAAATCGTGCTAGATAAATGCATAAACGTTCGTACTCTAATTCTAAAACTTTCATCTATTTCGTAAATACGAAAAGAACGATGTTTTTTAAAGACTATTACAGTCTGTTTAATCTAATTGAGACGTAGCCAATGTTACAAAATGATCGAGTTATTATCAGTTTCGTTTTATGGGCTCTTTTCTCAGAAAGCTGAATCGTCTTCGAGAAACAATTTCGTTCCTCTCTCTCGTTACCTTCGATGTTTCCTCGGTGAATTTTGATTAAATCAAGCGAAATCGAATGAAAAAGCGAAAGCATCGATACATAGTGTTGGGAAGCCACTGGAATTGCACGAGTGCGAAGGTGCCAGGGAGAAATGGTGCAAGTTATGACAGATGTCGGTAAACAAGAAGGGCGGCGCACCATCGAGTGGACAATCACCATTTTCGTGCTCCTCTGTGCAGGGTGAAGCAATGGGGTGCTGTTAAGGTTAACGTCGTTCTCACCCCGCTACACTTTTATCATGATAATTTAATTTATTTGGGGTCCTATTAGCCGCTTCACGCCAGGCTGCTCTTAAATCATGCTGATCACCATACCGGTAAACACCAGCCATTATCTGTACTTAACGCTATTCTACCCCACTATTGCTCATATTTCCCGCCCCCCACCCGGCTCAACCTCTTACTGTACCAAATACACACTTCTCCAATTTGTGATTCCATTTGGTATCGTTACTATCGTCTTTTGGTTTTCTCTTTGTCGCATCTGGTCTGGTTCGAAGGGCGAGGAAGTATTTGGTAGTTGTTCTTAGTCAAGACATCCTATTTATCATTTCAAAACTGAACACGATGTCGTGTTAATGAAATAACATGTTCTGTAGATCTGCATTTATTTTGGAAGGAAATTGCCGATACGTAATACGATCGTTAGTGAAACGACGCGAGCCGTAAAAATATTCTGCCACGGATTACGAACATATAATTTCGATAGAACGTACGACCAGCTTCAAGAGACTAATTGACAATGGACCTGCTGAGAGCAAAAGTAGACTAAGCCATAATTTTTCTAAATGGAAGTTTACGTTTTAAATAGGTGGAGTTAATGCGCAGAGGTTCGTTCAATTGGGCAGTAGTCAGAATTTTACATGTCAATTGTCGCAGTGAATCTTCCCTATGTAGTCTGTACATATACGGTTCATTTCCCTGTTACTTTTGCTTCCATTCTACTGCAATTTCCTGATCCTCCTCGTTCATCTTATCGATCTTTTCTAGTTTCCTATCCTTATTCGTATCTTTATCCCTGCTTCTTTCCTCCCTGTTTTCGTATTTATAAAATGAAACATACTAAAAACGATCAAGCATATAAACTCTTAAAAAGAGTAGTTACATCGTTCCTGAAATTTCAGTGGTCGTAACGCGCACTCACTGGAACCATAGTCCTACTCGTAACTTTATTTTTCTTTTTCTTCTCATTTCTCTATTCTACTTATAAAATGAAACTCATCGTCATCCACCGTTCGATTTCTACGTTGCAATCATCGCGGTAAATCCTACTACACAGTCGGTACATGCATGGCTCCCTTCCCTGTTACTTTTCTTCCCATTCTACTGCAATTTTCTGATCCTCCTGATTCCTCTGGTCGTCGATGCGTCCCGTAGTTTCGTATTCTTACTCGTAACTCCATTCCCGTTCTCCTCGTTTTCCTGCTCCCTGGTCCCTCCTCGGTTTCCCTTGATGGGTGTGAACGGGCGTGTGTGCACGCGTGCGTGAGTGCGTGCGTGCGTTCCGGGCGCGTGTTCGCGCGCGCGCGCTCGCACCAGATCTTGCTCCCTCTCCTTGTCTCGTATAGCGGCGGAAGCTCCGCCTGCAGCCCCTGAGTGCTCGATACGACCCGCCCCCAAATTCTCAACCCCTCGTATCAGAGGTGAACGAAGACGAGGCGAGGGTAACGTCGGTGGGTATCCACCATCCCTCTACAGCCTTGATCGCGAGACGTCATCGACTCCCGCTTCCACTTGCGCCATACGATTGGAGATCCGCGGAAGCCAGTGGCGAGGGCAGATGAATACCGAGCGAGGAAAAAGTTGGCCAACTTTTGTCAGAGATTATTTTCTCTACCCAAAATGGTTGGATTTAATTTGAAACTGCGCTCCGTGAAACTCGCCGCGAATCACGTCATAAACATCCAGAACGTTACCATTTACTTTTATCATCGGGCTACTACTAACTGGACGAGCTCCGCGTCTGCTTCCCCTACCAACTACGCCAGGCGTTGCGGTAATCATCCGCAGAATCGACGATTTTATCCGTTACCATTCTCGCTGTATATGTACTTGGTTATCTATCGTACGATTATCTATCGTAGAATACCTATTTAGGAATAAAATTCCGGTTTCTCGCTTTAATTTTTCTCGGGCATCTTAATTATCTTGATTAAGGAGGGCGGAGCGTGTACAGACATTTCGATTTCCTGATGTTTCACTTGGAACGTGTTCCCACGAAATTAAAACAATCACGACATCCGCAGCGATTAAGATGTAACGCGTTAAAAATTACAAGATACTTGGTACAAGCGTATATTTCGTATAGCAGGATTATTCGTTTTATTGATAAATCTCGATATTCGGTGGAACCTTATTTAACGCGTATTCTACGCTTAAGACGAGTGTTCGTGCTGTGTACCGAGTTTTTATCAAACGAACGTCTTGTAATCGTTATGTACGCTTCCGATCTAGTTTCCGATTCGGTCAGCACAATCAAGACAAACGTGTGTCTCGTTGTAGCGCTAATGAAACTTGCAATTGTTTCGTACAACGCATACGATACGAACGTAAAAGTTTCTATGCTTTCGACTACTTTCGTCAGCCGGTGGTGTACATCGAACACGGTCATATTTATACACGACGTGTACACGGAAAGCTGTGCTCTCGTGTCATCGTTTGCACGAGACCATGTGGCTACGGCGCGATCAGACCAGATCATAGAGATATAGGATGGTTTGGGCGAACGTGGAACGTTACACATCGGGTAACCAAGATCTGTTTGCTTGCGGGCGGCCAAACTAGCTGGCAGCTAATTCAGAAACACCATTACCGCCTACATGCCTATAGACAGGTAGACTGACGCGACCGCTACTGCAACGCCACTAGACGTTTTCAACGTGTTTCCATGTATCCATCTACTAACGTTCCTACACACTCTGCATACGCGTTTCCGATTTCTATGTACGCGTATATAGCGTGTCTGCGCGCGCTCACGTTTATGCACATCACCATCTTTCCCATATGTGTACGTCGGTGTGCAATTAATTGCTGGTTTCTCATTTCTCAACCATCATCGACGATATCGTATACAATATCGCGAAAAGCTTCGTCGAGATTAATTCAAACAGCTCGAGACTGCTTTATCAAGGGAGGACGTGTTATTCGCTTGACGCGAACGTCCATATACTTTGATAGAATAATAGTAGTAGAAAGTAACGAGCGTACGACGTACTAAGTCGGAATCGACACGATTTTCGTCGAGGCTCGAACGCTCGGTAGCACGACTAACGACAATGATCTCTTACACGTTCAGGAAGATGACCAAATCGTACGTTTAACCCGAAAATGTAGGGAAACGATAGTTTCGATAATACGTAAACCGCGAATGTTTATGCGTTAAAAGCTATAACGAGTATCGCGTCGTAGGTATTTTATACATTTTCGCGCGTTATCTACTGTCCATCTTTAAATTTCCCAATACGAGGATCTTAAAGCTCCTCTTTGGAAAACAGAAAATATGCTTATAAATTATGATAACTTTGCTCGTGGTCTTCGATTTCTATCGAAATTCAAGCCGTAAACGACTCAAAAACAATATGTACTACGATATAATCGTTATTAGGCGTTTTTTTTATTTTTCCGATCTCCTCGCAACGAAGAAAGGAAAAACATCGATACTGGTTAAAGTTACGAGACATTTCATACAGATAGATAAAAAGCGATTTGCGTTCTTGGATTGTTTCAAAGATGAGCGAAATTAGCTGTTGGAACGGTCTATGTAAGTCCGTGGAGTTTCCATGGCAACCTTAGAACGTCTGCGTCGGCGTTATGCTATCGTGGAGAGAAGGGCGAAGGGGATGAATAGACGGATGAATGACGCACAATTAACTAATTAAATCATCCGCCAACCCTTCGCGTGCTTCATCTCTCGGGTATCATCCCCTTTTGTTGGCAGACCTCCTACCATCTCTTCGACATCTTCCGCCATTATTTTTTCACCGTAACTTGTAAAGCGAATCTCGTTCCACGTTCTTGGTGAATTCGGAGAACGGAAAATCGACGAGACCAAAGAACTGTTGAGAAATTCAATCCGGTACGACGACGTCTAATATTATATAAATTATTATCATCTTTCTCTTTTTCGATGCTTTTCGATTAATCGAAGTATCTCATAGTCTTATCCTATTCTTCTATTTACATTGTAAATTTTATCTCTCGTTTCTTCTTCGTGTTACTCGTCGTTTAATTTACCCTGTCATTTTTCGTTACACGTATTGCTTTACACGTACACGTTGTAGGACAATCAATAGGATCGTTGGAAAATCGAGAGAATCGGCCAGATTACGTGGTACGTTTCACTTGTATATTTTTAATATTAGCTACGCGCGAATCGATAATCAAAGACAAGATCCATGTATTTTACATAGATCCGTGGGTCTTTTCCTTTTTTTCAGAAAGCTGTTCGATCGTTATTAACGGCGTGGCGAAAAGAAGATGCCAGGCTTAAAAACCTTCGCACGTTAAACACTGGCGTGGATATCGCGCAAGTTGAAAAGTCGTTTCGGTCGATTTCGATTAATCCGAATGCAAACTGGTATCGGCCGGATGGACACGCGGGGACACGGGAAACCGTTTTTAGTGTACACGAGGTAGAGATATCGGGATTTGGGATACGCCGAGGATGGAAGATCGCGAGTTAGCCGGCAGCCACCGGTATCGCACTAGTTAAATTTCGATACTGCAAAGCTCGACTCAAAATAGATGAAACACGGTGTTGTTGGAATATCGTCGTTGGTATAACGCGCGACAAATATTCCACAAATAAAAGCTCGCGTCTACCTGTTTTCCACCCTGCCTCTCCCTTCCCGTGTCAGCTCACCGTGCCGAGCCGCTGAGTCGCGTACTCATCGTTATTTACATAACGTCGAGAGCATACGAGAATGCGAGACTACAGGTGAAAGAGAGAAACGGCAGACAGAGACGGTGGACATAGGAGGAGGAGGAGGAGGAGGAGGAGGAGGAGGAGGAGGAGGAGGAGGAGGATGGAGGGGAGGAGAAAGGGCTGAACGGGACGATACTCCCATCCAGCAATTTTTTAACAAGTCGTGTTCGTGTTCCCTGCCGACGCGATAACGGCCGCTTCAGGTGGGGCTGAATGCAACCGTTTTATTTTATTCCGCGAGACCGCTTTTTTTGTACCCGTTGCTCGTTTTACGCTATCGGGTTTTCGCCTTTTTCGTCGACGTTGGATTGCTCGGCAACTACCAATCAGGATCATCTGACAGAAAGTACCCCGCACTTCGCTCCGAACACCTCTCACTCTCTTTCTCTCTTTCTCTCTTTCTCTCTCTCTCTCTCCCTCTCTTCCACCCTCTCGCTCTAAAACACACACACACACACACACCCACACACATACACACGCATATACACGTACAATCGCGTTCCGTTTACTCCCGCTCTTCCCCCATTTTTCTCTCTTTCCCTCTCTTTCTATTCTCGTTTATTCGGATTCGGTCCATCTCGGCATCCTGGTTCGCTACGTTCACTGACCAATTTGTTCGATAAAAGCTTTCGACTGATTGGCTGGACAACGCGACCACTCTCTTTTTTCTAAGCGTGAAATTTACCGTAGTAGTAACCGGAATCATCTTCCTTTCTCTCGTGATCCTCTCTATTCGCCGGATACTCTTCTTCATCTTTCCTTCGAACCTCGTTGTTATTTATTCCGGTATTCTCGTGACGTTTCTGCGCTATCAAGACCCTCTCGCGCGATAATTTGCTAATTGCGTACCAAATAATATCAGCGAACAGACGAGTGGCAAGTTACGGTTTACAGATAATTCTACGATCATCAAAGTCTCCCCGATAATTCTACGATTCTAGAATTTTCTACGAAACCACCCTTCCCTGTTTATTTCGATCGTGTACGGATAATTTATAATTGGCGATTCGTAAAATTTCGCCAATGACGTTAACTCGGTCGTGTAAAAGGGTTTCCTTCGGTGTTTGTGTCTTACGGTCCTGCAAACATTTATACAGAGTTCGGTGATGTTTGTTATTTGCTCTTTGAACACTGCTGCAGGTGGAAGCGAGCGTAAGATATCAGGGCTGTAACAATTTCCCGATATCTTGAAATAAGGGATGTTATATTTCGAAATGAACGGTACAGATACGTATTTTCAACAGTATGCTGCGAAACTGTCCCTCTGTGTTATCATTTGACAACCAACCTAAAAACTGGAGTAGCCAGTCAATATAGCATGGTAAAGAGTTACATTAAGCATGTAAACATTCGTTATCTACCTATCGTACGAGCAGTCTGTCGATCTATTTTATGACGTTGTTCGTACGTCAGGGTAACGTTGAACATTAGTGTTCCAAACAAATTTTGTCCCATCGATATATATCAATTTTAGACGAGAGATATTACCACGGTAGTTTGGTCGACGTTTTAAAAACACGAAATGGTATTGTCTCGCCTTCTAATAGCGTAACGAATAATCTGAACGATAACAGACTTTCTATCTTTAAAACTTTTCGCAACCTTGCTATCGCACGTCATTTATAATTTAGAAACGATTTGTGAAACAATTACAATATTAATTAGCCTTCCCTAGGTTGTATTATTTTCAGATAACGAGGAGGACAGAATGTTTATAAGGCTGTTACGGGTAGTAGTTAATCTACCTACTTACGTTTAAATATATGAAAATTCTAGTTTAATTTACGCTTAAGACGATCGATATCGTAATGAACACGAGCAAAGACGATAAAAGCACGTTAAGCCGAGAAGGAGAGAGTTTTCGATTTCGAGGTGAAGAGATTATATCGGTTATCACCGATTATCGTGTTTTACAAATGTTCCATATCTGCTCTCAAGACGTATTTTTATTATTAATTATGACTAAGTTGCGTATTTTTATGCAAATTCGTATTCCTACGCGTACGACCACGGAATTGAAACCCGAGCGAGAATTCGGATCTTCGTCCTCGAAACGTTAAAACGAGAAGTTTGGCGGTAAGTAGATGAGAGAAATTTGGAAATTTGACGTATCTTTGAATATTATCGTATCGGTTTTATTACTCCGTATCGTCTATCGTAAAAATCGATTTAATCGAGTCGGCCAATTACCTACAAAGTATAAAATAACTGCGACTCGATTTGCTCGTAATTTTCAAATTAAACGTCGTATCTCGTGAAAAGCAGGCAAGCGTTCGGATAGCTATCAACGATAGCGCGCGTACAAGAAAATTCGCTGCGTGAAACGTAGAAGGTCGTAATCTGAAGTGTAAAATGTGAAATTCGTGTTCGATGGATGAAAGATCGATACGAAACGACTGGATGCTCGGCGAGTGTGAAAGAATTAGAAACGAAGTAGGGTATTTGGTAAGATTACTAACTCACCGGCTAAATCGGCGGGTAACCTCGGATACAACATTCCAGTCCTAGCCAACCACTCGAGTTGGAGTGGATGGATGTGATGCTGCTGAGGATGAGCACCGGCACTCTGCGAATGTCCGACGGGTTGACCTTCCTTGTGTATCGAATGAAACGCGCTACCACCGGCAGGATGATAATATAATCCTCCGGGATGTATGAGGGGACCACTTGGATGTAAGAGAAGCGCTTGATTTTGTCGTGCTACTCCCGCGTTGCTACCGAGCGCGCTATAATGGCCACTCGGTAAATTCGGATTACCAGGGATAGCGTTGCCACTGGGTTCCTCCGATCCAGGGGAAATCGGAGGGCTGGAGATGGGACTATGGCTCGCGTTGCTTCCGGAGCTGGCGCTTCCCGTTCTCGTAGGATCAACCTCGATCGAACCGTCGTCCTCGATATTTTCCAACCGATCCACTCGAAATCCTCCGTTACCGATGCCAGCGTTTTCTCCTTTGAAAGGCGTTTTCGTCGTTTCTTCTACCGATTCCACGCGAATACCGGACAAATGAGCGTCGCGTACGGATCGGTCACGAATATCTTGTCTGTCACTTGGATCGCGAATAACTTGTAAGTTCGACGGCGAAGCGAGTCCGTGTTGGACGACGGTTCTGTCGAACGGATGCAAAAGGCCTCCGAGGGAAGATGATGTTCTCTGCTCGTCCGTTCTAACAGGGCCGATAAGCGCAGTCCCATTACCAACGCCGACCGCAACTCCGATTCCAACTGCGCTCGCAGTTTCGGTTTCGCCTGCACCGGTGCAAGCGCGAGTACCGAGGTTAGTACCGGTAACGATGCCGGTTCCAGCGGCTCCGCTTACACCTCCTAGAGTGCAAGAGGATTCTCGATCGTGGCCACGGACCAACGAGTTCGTCAAACAGGGGCTCGCGTCGATGACAGAATTTCGCGTTGCGAACAGCGATCTTTGGTTCGGTCTATCGGATCGTTCGTGATCCAGACTCTCCGGTTTCCCAGTTGCCCGACCGAGCAACGCGTCGATGCAGAACGACGTTTTCCCAAAGGAACTGTGACGTCTGTCGGTCGAGTGAACCGCGTATTCCTGCGGCGAGATTCTACCCGGCGAGTTATTCGACTCTCTGTAGTGACTCGCCACCGCCGATACCATTTCCTCGGTGAAACACTTTACACCGGTGTCTTCCGGGTCTCGAAAGAAACTCGCCGCCGACTCGTTCTCCTGCTTCGAGAAGGAAGGTCTCTTCGCCTCGTTCTCTTCGCGATACCTCGACATTCGCGATTCCTCACCGAGCTCCGAAGGAGAGCCGTTTTCCACGAAGCGTATGTTTTCCGGAGATCCGATAGCAGTCTCTCCTCTCACCTCGGAGCCGGGCGACCGCACTTCATCCGATCTCGGTGAACACGAACGATCGCGGCCCTTCTGCCGTACGGAGTAGCCGGTATGTTGACCCGTCTGTTGTTGTCGTTGCTGTTGATGTTCCTGTTGCCTCTGTCGCAGGTACGAGTCCTCCGTGATCCCTTGGGCGTTGTAATGCATACCTGGTTCGTGGTTTAGCGATCGTGCGAAATTCCTCAAATCGATCGGTTAGTACATACTTGGTATCGGTATCGGGCCCCTTCACGAACACTACTTTTCGATCGATCGTCTATCACTTGCAATTTCGACCGCGTTTTCTCGCTAACCGCGCGAGACTCGATCATACGCGTCTAAATGTTCTCGAGCGTCGATAGAAATACGTCAAGTCCAATCGATTCAACTGGAACGGTAATCGATCGATGGTCGATCGCTGTGGCCGATCGACTTCTGATCGGCGTACGGGACTCGATCGATCGATCGAACGACCGCACAACCGACCGACCGACCGGCCAATTCAACCAACCTCACCCTTTAATACGGAATCGCGGATGTTGCACGCGATGTGCGATTACGTTACGCGACTCTGTCCGTCTTCCGGGTTATCGTGTTCGAAACGAAACGCAAACGTACGACCACCGATCACCGATCGTTCACCGACGCGAAACGCGTGCGTTTTTCAGCGACGAACGAATCAACGACCGGTTTTGATTTCGACCGGCGATACGAGCGATTAGCTCGACGCCGCACCACAAAGTGACGTCGCGAGGAACCGCGTGTCCGTAACGGGAAAATCGCTCCCCTCTGCTACTGCGTATCCGCGGTCAGTCGATTCTGCCACGCCTATCGCGGCAAAGCTCGCGGTTCTGCCACGCCTACACCATCCCCTTTGTTCCCCTCTGCTTCGCCATCTGTTTCTCTATCTCTGTCATCGGTTCTCTAACCTCGGATGTCGAGTATCGGAGTTGCCCGAGTTCCTGCCGACTCGTGATTTCTAATTCTTCGCTGCGAGTTCCTCGATTCGCGATCGCTGCCACCCACGACGATTCTCGATTCGCGAGCGTTCGACGCAGACATCGCCAAGCCACTGCGAATACCGGCGAGCTTCGAGGCTCGGGCATTCGCAGCCTGAATCCCCGGGCGTCGCATTTCCAGCGCGAAACCAGCATCCAGTTCTGCCCTCTTTAGGTAAAACGTTCCATCTGGTAGCCGAGTTGTCGAAATTTTTCTCCTTCGAGACCCGGCTAAACGATAATTTGAACCACTCACGAGGCTATCTCGATGACGCGCGAATTCATTTTCGGCTCGTGCTCAGACTTTACGCTTGTTTTTTAATTGTCCGATAGCGTAACGGTAGCGTAGTCGGTTACGTGGCAAAAAGAGACGTAACGTTTCATTCTACGTTCGTCGTAATAAATTTCAGCTACTGAAAATGTTCCTTCTCGCCAATTTTCCCCTGTCTAGACGAAACAGGTGTTTCGTTCGATCGAGAGAGAGAGAGAGAGAGAGAGAGAGAGAAAGAGAGAAAGAGAAAAGATAAAAGACTTTGGATCCTAATAGTTTCGAGAGCCGAAGGAAACGTCAAGTTTCACGAATCCAGAAATCAGATTTCAAGCCATCTCTGCGCTTTAATTAAAGAGGGCAGAGTTGCACGCTGCTCGCGTATCAAGGAGCAAGATCTGTATCTCGTTCGATCCGTCTCTTATGAAAGTAGGCGAGGAGACGAGGAGACAAGAAAGAACAGGGAGGGAAATAAGAGGCAAAGTTACGAAGAGTAGAGAGAAATAGAATTGCGAGTGGAAGTGACGAGAGACGAAGTAAGAGGAAAAGGCGGTACTGGAAGCGGCGGCAAGAGGACTGCAGGAGAGGAAGATGGGAAACGAGAGCAAGAAGAGACGGAGAGTGAATTCTCTCTTATGAAACGAGATTTTCGTTCGATCCAACAACGACGAGCACGGAATACGCTAAGGATAACCGATATGTGCAGTTGCTGGTACGTGATCGGTCGAGAGAAAACGGAGGTGGATGAACGATCTCTCGATTTTCGTTACATTTGTGTATACGCGTATATGGAATAAGATAATCTAAAAATAATTGGATAACGTTTGGTAAGAACGCGAAAGTACCAACGACGAGTTTACGTGCGAAGGCTGCGAGCGAGAGACACGACGGGTACCAACGGTTTTAATCGTTTGGAATTTAGGAAAAGTTGATCGAGTCGATAGAATCAACGATAAATGAAAGTTCCGCTGGCGTTCAAGCCCATCTACGTTTCGTTCGATCGTATAAAATTCGTGACTCTTTCCAAGGAAATATCGGTGATATCTGTCGCCTTATCGAGCAGCTAATAGCCGCCTAATAGGTATCACACCCAGTTTTCAAGTAATCGGTCTGTTATCGGTTGTCCCGCGATATTTTACGTGGGTCCTACAACGCATTTGCTTATCCTGCTGATAAAAAATCTATTCGTTTTTAACCGCGTTTAGTTCAACGTATCTAAGCCCTCTCAAATATCGTTCCCTTATCGAGACATTGATTTTGATTCCTGGTATACTTATAAAAAACTAGAAGGAGGGGAGGAAAGTCCGAGGGGAAACAAGGGTGGGCGTACCAAAAAAAAAAAAAAAAGAAAAAAAAAATGATCTGTTCGATGAAATTTTCTTCCCATTTCTCTAAAAAGGAATCCGTAGAACCAGCGAAGGAACGTCGATCTTCGGAATGTTAATATCTTGCCAATTGTCGTCTTATTTACTCGCCTCGATGATACGCGCGTTTTATCGCCCGTGTTTCGTTACCCGATCAAGAATAAAATCACTTTTTTACTCTTTTTCCTAGTAAGTCGATTTGTTTTCGTTTCGACAATTTATACGGATAAACTAGTTGCGCGTAAAAGAATGACAGATCGCCGTATCTTTCACGCTTGTTATGATTCCTTGTATACTCTTGACAAATCGCAGCATAACCGAATACGAGTCGAAGGCAAACGGTACTAGTTCACCGGTGACCGCTTTTTAACCAAATAACACAGAGGGAAGAATATTTACTTAAGGATCGGAGCACGTTCAACGTACGTATACGAAATAAAAATTTTAAACGTTCCTCCTAATACACCAACCCGTGTCTACCAAACGTAGATCGATGGGCTACGTTCGTATTTTGTTTGCTCTTCGGCCAACGTTGTTATCCATTTCTATTAAAATATCTCCATCCATCGAATCTGGTAGCTGATAAGTATCGGGCTTGCAGCATTCTGTTGTAATTGCTGTTGAAAATAGTTGCCCAGCGTTTCTCGCGAATCCTTGATCCTGTATCCTGCTGCGCTTTTAGCTCGCCTGTTCTCGGACAAACTGGAAATTCGAAAAATTATCCAAGCGGTTGAGAAATGGACGCAAGTGGCAACGATCTGTTTGCGATGCAACGTGCGTTTAATATGCGCCTGCGCCTGCACGTATACGCAGGTAGCACCTTTCAACCTCGGTCGTCGAGCAAACAGAAAAATTTTCAACCCATGATTATGCTCCGTCACGATAAACCAAGCTTATTTTTCCTCTCTTACCGTGTTTCGAGAAAATCCAAGGTTTCCGAAAGCCGCTCGTCCCGACAATTATTATACGCACCGACTCGTGTCGTTATATCGTGTCGCTCGATTATTATCTAGAAAAGATCAGATCGTAATTTGAAATAATTATTTTTAACTCAACAACGTAAGCACGTGTTACATACTTTCGGCTATTAGCGTCTCGTTAATTTATATTACATCTTATCGATGTTCGTGTACCGTAGCTAAAAATCGGCCAATGTGCGAGGAACCTGCGAACGTCGATGCGTACACGCGCGTAACTACCATTCACGTGAAACGTATTTGCGTGTTTTTGCCCAATACAAAGTTCAATTTGACAAAGTTAAACGGTTGATAATCGTAATTAGCCGGATCATCGTAAATTTCGAAATTATATTTAACGATAACGATTTAGGATAAATATCGTTCTAAAGTCTAGTGGTGCCAAGCTGAAAAGTAATTAACGATTTGATGGTTAATTCATCTGTTCTTATCATAGGGATAAGATTGTCCGATTAATGCTTTGATTAGGTATCGCTGGCGATAGATAAATCTTAATTGGTGTCATGTATCGATTTGCTACGGCTTTTGTGTATATGTAAATCCTCTTAATCGTACTTTATCCTCTTCGCTAGATTCTGTTTAATTCGAACGGTACAAAGTATTGGAGGGAACGCGTGAAACATGTAACACAAGGCACGAAATCTGAAACACGAAAACCGAAAGGTGTGATAATCATTCGATAATGTGTAACGTATCAGTGTGATACAATATAAGCATTTACAGAGATTTATCTAAAAGGAATTCTAAACCGATAGAGCTATATGTACATGCGCGTGTAATATTCGTACGTGTTTCATTTTTACCTTTAGTCACCTATATATACTTTATATTCAATTTCTCAACTGCATACGCGTATGGCGAGCCACGAAAATATTTTTTAGAAACTTATACATGTACGAAAGGTCTCGTACCGCGTGATACAAGTATTATCATGACTATATTGATAAACTATCAAGAAATAACGATAGATTTTAAACGATGGTCGTATCAAGTTTTTATACTGGTTCGTAAAAACAGAACATTTTCGTTTGGTAGACTGCAGGATATTTTTCCACGTTACCGTTGATCGCGTCTTTATTTCATCGACGATATTCAATTACGAACAAATCCATCGATCGACTATCGTTGGACAAGAAATCGTTGTAAATATTGTATTTAATACACCTAACCTCAACCTAACCCCAATCTATTTACTATTTACCTGTCTACTTAGACAATTCGGCGTTCCTTTTCAATAATATCTGTTTTCCCTGTGCTTTCCTTTCTTTTCCCTCTCTTCCTTTTCGTTCCCTTTTATTTTCCTAACGCTATCCATTCGATTTTCCGACTCTTTCGCTCTTCGACTCTCGCTACGCTACGGTTCGAGGTCTATCTCCTAATTAGAATCTTCCGGCCCCCATGTGGCCGCATCGTCAAGTTCGGCCCTCACCGCCCATTACTTTTAATGGCGTTGTTAATGAAACTAGGTGTCGCCAAATTAACCTCTCGTTTCAGCAACGCTCAACCGAAATAATAGAAAACTGCGTTATCTCGATGCGGAACGAAGACAATTCCGTTTCAAGTTCGTAATTTATAATACATGCATGTACACGCGTATAACTCGTTAAACGAAAACCGCGAAAACCACGGAACCAGCCTGCTGCCGTTACGTTCGGCTCGACCTCTTAAAAATCAATTTCATCTGATCGAATATAGTATCGATCGAACTTATTTAGGTTATACGCGCGTTACGCGATGATCGGATCGTTAATAACGAATATACTTATGTACATTGTTACTAAGACGAAATCGAAGAAGAGATGGGATTGACGTAACTAAAGTGTAGAAATCAAATTGGAAGAACGATAAGGATGAAAAGAATGGCGAAAGATATACGAAATTGTAAAGAAAATACGATGTAACGCGAAACAAGTACGCTACGTTTGAAAACCACTGGCACTGGCTGATTACCGCGGTAACCATCCCCCGAGCGCCAATTAATCTTAACTTTTACGGGGCAAACACTTTTCATTAAGCTCGGTCCTGCCTCCAACCGGAGTCGAGTTATCCCCTCCATGTTGCAACCTTAGCCACCCTTGCCTACTTTCCTCTTTTTTCCACCCCTACTCTTCCGGAGCACGGCAAGCTCCTCTTCGCACTCGTCCTCTACCGAGCATGCCGAGGAACTGCGAGATACGGGCGAGGTACGGCGAGGAACGGCAAGGAAAATGGTTCCCCAGACAAGCGTTTAATCTGGCTCTAATTAGCAACTTACCCTCCGCCCACGTCTCGACGTTTCACTCGCTCTATCTTTCTCCTTCTCCTCCCTTTTACTCGATACTCCTCGTACTCTGTTCCTCTCCTCCTTTACCCCTTCTTCTGCCATACCCTTATCCACTCTATCCCCTTCTCTATGTGTAGGACACTTCCTTCGTGGTTTATCCAGTTGTTGCCAAGCTTTTAGCCAGGCCAAAAATACGAAACGCTTTCCATGGTTGCTGAATGTAACCACCGCTCCACCGACAGATATAGCGACTATTTAATCGCTCATTCGAAATAAAAACATTACACTGGATCAAATTTTCCTCCAATATCTCGTACAACGAACGATTCTTTATTTAAGCCTTATGCAAGGGTTATCTAACGAGTATTTAAACGGGTTTGAAGTTTACCGTCGAGTACTGAGAACTTTTACATTTTCCACGTAAAAATATGGGAAACATGCGAAACACATTTTGACAGGGAAATACGAAAGTTGTTAAAAGAAGTATAGGAATGGGTACTTAGGTATCCAATTGCCCGCGTTGAGGTTAAGTAATTTGTGAAATAAGAGAAAGAGATATAGTTCATTATCGACGTCGTTGTATCGGACCATTGACCAGATACGTATATATGAACATGTACATATGTAGGGGAAAGACTTGACCACGGTCGTATGCACGGGTCTGGAAACTACAATGGAAGAGATAAGGCTGTTAAAGTCGGGAACTGTACTTTACAAATTGACCACCATAGGAAGCGGCGATCGAGAAATTAGGATTTCGTATTTAACGCCATCCTTCGGTGAAAGCATCAAACGCGAAGAATATGAACTAAACCATTGAGCTTACTCGATAATTAAACTACTTTTCATAATTTTTTTAGCTCTAATTTTAAGTAAGTATATATATAATATTTCATCTATTACAGAAAAATGTTATTTAAATGAATATTAATTACGAACCATTATTAAATATACATTATTGTTTCCAACAAAGAAGTTTAACAAAATTATAACTTCCAAATCAAATATATTTAATGCTTTTATATTTGACAATTATATTAGAAAGTAAATTTGTTGTCAGCTTTTTTTAATTCATAAAAAATTTGTGTAATTATCGACGTTATCCATAATACGTCGAATACGTGAAAGAGACGGAGACAACCAAGTTTGAGTTATTTTCATACGATGGCGCTACACGGTAAATCTTAACTTTTCGATCGAAGCGCCTTATCGACTAGTCACTAAAAGGTACGAGCATGGAACTTACCATACGAGACTTCGTGTCGCGTTCTGAAATACCGATTTCGAAAAGAATCAGAATGTTTCTTATGGCCTCTGTGATTTGCTGAGGCGAATATAGGAATTACATGTCTGGGGGCTACGTCGCTCTCGTTACCATTTTCATGTTCATTTAACATGTTCTACGATACCGACTATTCGAAAATTTTATTACGCCATTTACAATTTATAACAAGACGCTAGTGTAATCAGTCCGAACGCGTTTATTCAAACAAAACTTTAGTTAATGCTTGATTAAATGAACTTCTCATGATTGAATTCATTTGTCTGAACATGAACTACTATTATACGAACAAGAAATCGTAAGTAGCAAGGAAAAGTTGCCTGATGCATACTTACCTTCAGTTTTCTAAGGATTTACTAGATCTAATAATCTGAATAAAACGTAACAATTTCCTTCAACGACGCAGAGATTGTATTCCAATTGTTCGTATAATAGTTAAGTAGTTTATAGCAATATGAATCATTGCTATTAATATCGATTCACAAATGTAAAAATTAAACTGTCCGGCATTGAATATTACAATGAATTATATTACATTGAATATTATAATACCGTAACTATACAGCATATAAAATTATATTGTAAACGATCGATCGTTATAAACTGGTATCTTCCAGCATAGCTTTTGCGTGTACTGTTATCTCGTCACATTTGTCGAGCTACGTCTTTCAATTTCATTTATGTATCTCCTATGTCCTTATAAATTACAAAATCTAACTCATAACCTTGTCGATCCAAGGTACGAATTTCTGGATATTCGTATATACACCTGGCAGATGTTCCCGACCGCATCCTATACCCCATGACACGAGACCGATTAATACGTGTCTTCCTTCGACGGACATGGTTAAAGGACCACCCGAGTCCCCCTGTAATCGTATTTGTATTTATATCATTCAATAAATTAGATAGAACGAAATGTAATGGGCACTACTGGTCTGTCAAATATTTCATATGCACCAACTTAATGCAAATTCTGTATAAGCCAAGTTTAATTTACCTGACAGGAATCTCGTCCACCTTCCTTATATCCGGCGCATAAAAAGACGTCGTGAATGGTTTCGCGTCTTCCAGCCGCTCTAAACCAACGCTGACATCTTTCATTGGGGATTACCTGAAAGGCGTTACTTCGTATGTGATTCAACTTCGCTATTCGAATTTTGAGAAGAACTTTAACGTATGCGTATTTAAGATAGGAAATTATGCGTATAAGAAACTCGTTAGAAATGAAAATACACGATTGACTTTAGATCATGATCTACAGAACGCAACAGGATTGAAATAAAATTGAGTCCAAGTATGATACGCGTGCTGGTGCACGTACTTCCACATCAACCTCTTGAAGAACCGACGGCGCCGAACTTTGCCCGTGTCTAGTTCTACCCCAACCGGCAACTGTCGCTGTGCGTCCAGAAATTTTGAGATTCTTGGCTGGTAAACAGACAGGTACGATATGTTGTTTGAACGCCACTGTTCTCGAAAGCTTCACCAATGCCACGTCGTTTCGGAAATCGGTTGGCGAGTATTGCGGATGAACCTGCGAGACAATTTCCGATAATAAAATCTCTACGTCTGTTTCACGGCGCAATTCGCATACAAAAATTAAATAACGTAGCTCATCGCCTACCTCTTTCCTTTCGACGTTGAATTCTTCGTGTAGCAATCGTTCGGATGCGTCTCTAACGTCCCATTCACCAAGACGAACTTTCAGGTTACTATTCGGTGTTCTGTACGAAAAAGAAAAAATTGATAATTACCATTCAAGTTGGTAGTGACGAATTGTAAAATGTTCTTGATACGTATTTCTGCATACTAACGTTGCGACACAGTGAGCCGCGGTAACGACCCATCTGTTGTTCAATAAGGCACCGCCGCATGACAACTTTTTTGTTAAGAATCCAGATTTGATAATGGCAGCCTAAATTTCGAAGGAAATACGTAAAACGATCGACTCTCTCGACTCTTTCAAATTTTACGATAAATTTACCTGCCATGGATGACTACCGAAACTGGAACTGTGCCCGCCTACGATTCTATTACTTCTCGTGTAAAGTTCACCGCAACCTGCAATATAATGCAAAACAAAATCTGTATCATATACAAGGAAGAAGCTTTGCTTTGGTTTAAAGCAATCGAATAATGCGGTATCCGATATCGATATCGAATACATATTTGATGTCACGATCGTATTAACACATTTTTTCAAATTGAACTTATCCAAGATCTCATGCTTCTTGTCTGTAAATTTCTTTCTGTGAATAGCACGCGGTCACCACGTTTTTCTACATTTCTCCCATTTTTCTCTCGTTTTTCATCTGCTTACTATCCTTCACCTAGTTTATCGTTGATATCTATTTATCGTTGTCGTGTATGATAGCGATAAAGCCACATGTATAAAAACGTGCAAAGCGAGAAGTGACAGAGAAAGACATTAAGCGAGGAAAAAGTGCTTTCTTCTGTTCTGGTATTCGTTTATTCGCGGCGATGATTATCGTCAGAAAAATACAATAAATATTCTTTGATCCACTAATATTCCATTATAATTATTCTTTGACCCACTAATATTCCATTGTAAATATTCTGCGATCAATTAAGTCGTCGACTTACAAATTTCGAAGAATAACGCGAACTTTCTGAAAGATAATTTGTGAGGCAATAAAACACGATCAGTTAATTTCTATCAAGGAAAGCAAAATTACCCGATAAATTGCCATAATATTAATAGTTCACACATGATGACACCTATATTCTCCATAACATCGCTAATAACTTTGTAAATAATTCCAATTTAAAAAAAAAAAGAAATAAGTAATATAAAATATTTGACCGACTTCTTTACGTGACGATCAGAAGTAGGAGAGTACGATATTGGTGCAAAACTTTTGATTGGTGCGACTTCATGCGGATTACCACGATATTTGGAATAATCCACGGAGTTTGAGACGTCCTCGTTTGGTGTGTGAATTCCCGAAACATCGGGATAAGCGACGTCATATTCATCCTGAGGATAATCAAGCTGCAGCGGATGATAAACCGATGGACGATTTGTATGCACAGGCCGATCGTAATTCCATGTCTGTGAAGACTCATAAATGGTTGTTGGTTTGTTTGCGATGTCTGCGTACAGGTAGCTCGTCCCGTGCTCGTTCTGACCGCTATACGTCGGTTTGCTCGGCCTTGCCGCGTTGTCGTAGATTTGCACATCATCGTCCACATAGGGATGTTGATTTCCCAAGTTTAACGAAAGTGCTATGTTTAAACAACCTTCATTTTACCTTTTCTACCTTATTAATCGCAATTTCCATTTAATTGTACTTATCACCGGGTCCATTCAACATATCGCTGAGCAAACCGTGTTTTCATACGTATCAGAAACAGAATCAGAGTTAATGGTCCCCACCATTGTCAGTATCGTTATGTTGCATTGTTTCCTTTTTCCTCGACATTAAACGACATAAAGAATTAACTTTACCGCAAAGATCTTTTACAATTTGCATCGCACGTAATACAATCGAGGCTTAACGAGTAAGTAACTTTTAACAACGAAATATTTCGAAATTGGTTATCAAGGAGAAAAGGACTCGATAAAAATTGTAGAGATTTTATGACAACTCACTAGCATTTTGCAGTAGCCCGATTGTCGGTCGTGGTACTTTGTCGGGGATGTCATCGTCGTCGACGCAACAGCTCCATATCAATCCTCCGGAACAGAGATCGACCGGACGACCACCTCCGAGAACGCAACTAATACTAAGGCCACAATCGAATGTCGTTCCTTTGTACGTACACGTTTGCGGTATCACTAAAACAGAACAGTTATCGACAATCATTCACCATTTCTTCACACTTGAAGGTAATAAAACTGCACCGCGTAAAATAAACAGCGTATAAGGGACAAATATTCCGAATTTCATCCCCTTAACGTTACAGTGACTCGCAAAAGTATTCGAACACCTTTTACGGATATATCATGCGTATATTATACGAAATATTTAGAAATTTCACGAGGATTCTGATCAGACACGATTATCATGATTATATTGGGCAAATTTGAAGCTAATCCGAAAAAAATGTTCAAGCAATAGAACAGTTTACAAGGTAATCATTTAATGGTTTTATGCTAATCACTCGCATTCGATCTTTTAGAGATTGTTATATTTTTTTATGGGTAGTGTCTTGTCATGTCTTGTATCTAGCATTGTTGTTCGAGTGGCATACGGCATCGCGTTGCTTTTCTTTCGGTCTGTTTCTTCAGATAAACACATGGCTGCTTTCGTTTCGAATAACGATTTCATAAGTGAAATCGTGAATTCAACTCATAGTGACGAGATCGAGCAGGAAAGTCGGACGACTAGCGGCTCGATTATTATATTTCGAATTATTGTACCAGTATTGTATCAAATGAACGTCTTTGAGCGTTTATTCGATCATTACCGATCGTAAATTGTCCATAGTCCGTCGTTATACATATTTTGTCTGTTGTACACCGCATTGCTTGTTTGTTCGTTTTTTGTTTCGATTTACTCTACAAAGAAGGATATTCGATCTTTATAATATATCTTTTCTCAAACTGAAGACTTTATATTTTAACAAGTCAATCACGATTATATTCCTCAATGTCGATTTTTATTGTACGAAACGTACTTCTACCCAACATGTCCATTAAGCCATTCTGCAGATCGTTATTATGACCTCGATGATCTCCCGTGTAATTTCGTTTTTTCCTCAGAGCCTCGACAAGGAGGGTGCCTTGCTGTTGACTGGTTAATTTACGTCTTCTTCCTTGCCTGTAACTTGTCGACGTTAGCTGTTCCAATTCCTCGCCGTTCATCTTTTTCTTCAATCGATCAAGAAAACCTGTAAAATCATTTTCTTCACTGGTATCGTTCGAATATCCGTTATCGATGATACGTTCATTCGTTAGCTGTCGTTGTTGAACGTTAACGTTATCCAACGTCGAAATATAACTTTCACTATCGTTGTCACTATCATCAACTGTACGTATATCGTGTCTCCCTGCTATTTGTCTTCTCCAATCGCCATTTCCGACCGTGTCAGCCTCCGACGAGTCTTTTCTATTGGAATAATCCAACCTACCTTCCGATAGACCTTTATTTCTAACGAACACTCTGCGAACAATAGCGTTTCGAGGCTTGTCAAAATGATCGTAATCTCCATCGTTCCACGAGTTTTCTCTTCTCGGATCGAAACACGTTTTCACGCCAATTTCACGTACAGGGTTATCAAATTTCTGACCCCCAACTACCGTCAAACTATTGTCCAGTTTATTTGTTTCCCTCGGGCTTCTTTTATCCGACAGTTGCTTCTTAATCCATAAATTGAGAGGGTCTTGTTCTACGAACTGTCCGTTGGATAGCAACGTAAATTTCTCTGCTCTTTCATTTTTCTTGGATTTCTGCAATTTCGAAAACCAATTGTGTAAATGTGACAAAGACGGTGTAGTGGAAGAGGCCAAAGGACGATCGTAAGTCACTGCATCGTAGTTACTGTACTTGAGTGCAGTAGCGGTTACTATTAGGAACACGTGTACAGTCGCAGTGACACTCATGGTCTGATATCTTTCTAATTTATTTCGTAAATAAATTAGAACTCGTATTAACGAGTCGTCACAATTCGTACCATAGTTACGCGTAATTTACTTGTTACCGATAAAACTCTCGACTTCATCGAGAATCGAATTGCTTTGTTACCGTTGAAGAGCGCGCAGGTTGCCAATGATCCATGGAAGATATCCGACACCGTCGTGCCTTCGACATTTTACCTTCGTTCCATCGATTTAATCGAACTTTGTGTATGTCACCTGATAAATTTCAGTAATTTTCTGTGCACGGTAACCACCTTTCGGATCTGTCCTTTTTTTTTAAATGACTCGATAAAAGACAAGCGTCGATTAATCAACAACGTTCACCTATTGTACGTGTAATTTTGATCACCGTTTACGCTCATGCCATAAATATCGTTTCCGTTGCGACACTTAAAAAAATTAATTCTTGCTTAGCCTATTACGAATTGATGCGTTCCACCGACTAACGAGACTCTACCGGCATCTAAAGAAGCGTTCCCGGCTTTCACCAACGTCAGCTTTCTCATTGCTACGATAGCGTGTCTTCCCTGACATTGGTTCCCCACTCGTCCTCTTCTTCACTCTCTTTTGCTTTCTTCCCCCTACCTTGTTGTCCTCGCGTCCTTTCTTTCCGTTGTTCTTTGCCTTTCTTCCTTTCTTTTCCCACGTATAATGTACATATTTGCACGTTATATATGCACAGTAGCAACAGTAGCGACAGTAGCTCACCAAACAATTCGATCACTTCTAAAAACGTTTTACGTTTAATAAACCTTAAGGCTAATTACCAAGACTATTTAATAAACTTTAACCCTTATAAGCTGTCATAGGTGAAAGTTCACTGCGAAACATCAGTAGAATTAAAGAAGCTGATTCACAAATGATTTATTATTACGCAATATAGACGGGGAGCAGAAGAATTATTGTTTCCGATAAATAATTAACTATATAGCATTGCGACGATATTATCACAGGCCGATAATATCGAAAGAAAATTCGCATCGAGTGAAATTTCATTTGTGATATCTTCTAAGAGTTAATGTTGGTTATTAGACTGCCTAACTGTAATTCCGAGATGAAACATTTAAGTCTATTACATCTATTAACGATTCGAATCGTTTAATTTTTGGGTCGCGGTGTAGATTCACATAAAACTTACGTCCGAGTTCGTCGAAAAATCGTGTCTGTCCTTCTGTATCGATTACATTTTCCATCGCAGTTTCCTTCTTTGTATCTAGATCTAGAATCGAAATGCGTAATTTATATTATATATTATATATTATATTATATTAGCACAAACGTTATGTAAGAAGAAACATAACCGACGTTCTGCCAAAATGTTTTCATCCATGTGAATTTATATCTTCGTGAAAATTAAGGGCAACGATACGAATAGACTGTATGTAAATATGCTATTCGCTTGCCTTTATTAACTCAGACTCACCGAAATTCTCTAAATACCGGTCATTTTTCCTGATATCGGCTTGACAATAGAATCCAACAAGAAGCCGAGTGAAAAGTAAACTTGCAAGCCAATTCATTTCTCTTTTCTACCAGCGATCTAAAACAAGATCGATCGACAAAGATTTGACTCGTTGCCGACTCGTTGTAGCTCCTCTAGTCGTTCACCAATGCGAAAGAACACCCTAATACTTTACGCTTTGCGAATCGAAAATTCGCAGTTTCCGTGCAGTGTCTTTTCCTTCGAAAGAGTTTTATTCCCCGATCTTTTTCAAACGTTAACTCGCCGATATTACCGATCGATACTTGCATAGCTCCTGTGATTTATTCGAACAGAATCGCAATAAAAAAGTTCAATCGATAATCTAGCATCCTTGCTAGAACCTCTCTCTCTCTCTCTCTCTCTATCTATCTATCTATCTATCTATTTATGTTTAAATATAATCCTTTCGAATCAGGTCAGATAGATACTAAATTCTGAAGAATACCGTTGATCGATCACATTTCTATTTTTATCGTTTATCGACGATAATTGCAACTCGAACAAACTTACGACTCGTCTAAATATATAGTCGTAATCTTACGATGAAATATGATCCTACCCCTAAATGAGGATCTCTATCTTTCTTCACAAAGTACACATTAATGAGAAAATTTGTCTCGATAGGAACGCCTGAAAAGTTCTGCAAATGTTTAATTTCATTTCTGAACTTTGTGTGTCTTTTTCCTGGATACCGTTCGTGTACCGTAAGAATACGCGAAGCGTAGCGAAGGCATTCACACGTAGTGTGGTCCGGTAGAAAAGTGGGTCGTGAAACCAGGCCACCGAAACAAGTGGCACGTCGTCTCTTCGTGTGGTTGTTGCTTCGTAACACGTTCTCAGTACCCTACGACGTCCCGTGAACGTGCGGTACACGCGTGAAACCGTAGCATTACACCGTTTGGTTATTAGTGAAAGTTAGACTCAGTAACTTTCGACTTTGACAATGCCGATTTGAATCGCACGTATGAATCGGCTCGTCGAAATACTCTTGGTAGGACAATTCCCATCTTTGCACGCCTGCCACGCGTTCTCTTCCCTTCCTCTTGCCACGTGACGTTCAAAAGGGGCTGCTTAACGATAAACATGAGCATTCGTCAGACCGTTTCTTTTCACACCGCGTGCTGAAACCGGTGAACATTGTCTGGATCACGAGTTCCTTCAAAAATTCCACGCGGACCATTGCGTTTATGATATCCAACAATACATTTGCCTCCGGTTATTAATTATTTAATCGTAGATTATTACTCGATCGATTGGTGCTTTATGCTAGCGCACACATACCCACGCACGCACACTGGCATACGCACACGCCAACCCACGACTGACGATGACCGAAATGAATGAAAAGTACCGATCCTTAGAACGATAAGAGGAACAGGTGTTTGATTTCAATTACATTTCCATCACGATCGGAATCACTTTGACGTCTTTCCTTCGCCGATTACCCGATGACACTGCGAAGAAAGGAGGAGATCCTCGGCATAAGGTTGACTACTGATGAGGAACGGAAATACAGCATCCAGAGACCACTCTCTCTCTCTCCTGATAGTTCCTTTCATACGGCTTTTCTCACTACCCCTCCACCTTTCTTTCTTTCCTTTCCAAATCGTTATCTTCCTCATTCGGATGCACCGGACGATTCCTTCGCTTACTTTCAACTCGTATTCTGTATTTATACAGACCCTGGTTATCGAATTAGGTCCACATGCAGAAATTCCACTCTTCGAACTGTGACATCCTATATACATAGAAGTATATCAAAATGGCATTCTTGACTATAAATAGCAATTGTTTAATTTATTTAACTTCTTGTTATTGTACATCATATTGAAAGTGTCTGAAGCTTAGTCAAAGACATCTGTGTACTCACCACCGTCGATCATTGTGGTAAACCTGTACTAAACCCGTAAAAATCTAAATTTCCCAAAGTCATATTCAATTAGTTTTTATGTACAACATTTTTAGTGCCAAAGGTGAAATTACCTTTTAATGTCAAACCATTTTTTTATTAGTTGCTAGAAACTAGCTTTGCCAGAAATCATATGAAAAATTATAGTGAAAGTAGAAGAGTGAGAGTACCGTCAAGAACGATTTCGAATGTAGGAGAAAGTGCCAAAAATAATGGTTTTTAAAAACTGTTCCGATTTCGGCCCCTCTCTTTCTCGTAAACAGCTAAATTAACGGCATTCTCACTTTTTTAAATTCCTTCCTATTGCTCGTTCTTCCTTGTCGTCCTACCTTTGACTATCAGCTGCACATAGTTTTCTAATTGTAAATTGGTCTCTTGAAAGAAGGCCATCAGACTTCTAAGCACTCTTTCCTTGAGGGTTCCAGTTAATTTTCTGACATTATTTCTTACTCTCTCTATATTTTCTTGAGTCTTCTTTTCTAGGCTGATCCTTTCTGTATACATAGAATAACAGCATTTCCATAATGCGTGATCATAATCAGATTCTTTTAATAATACCCTTTTATTTGTGATATTATGTTTTCCAATGGAATCTACAATCGATTGTATTTTTAATTAAATAATCTTATTCTGTACTGTATCGGTAAAGTCGCATGTGACACGAAAATTAACGCGATCAATATCAACGAACATCAATCCTCAAATTCCTCCGACAATCAAAAGTGGGATACGAAAAAATATTACATGTTACTTACTTGTTTGTTGTATTTAATTTCTTCTAGCGGTTGCCATATCGATATTGAAATTATTCATATTCGATTAATCGATTAATTTAAGTAAATTGCTCGATCTATCGATCTCTAAATTCGAGATATGTTGATCGAATATTATTCTTCGTTTATCGATATCTGCCGACACTCATTTCGATTTTTCTCTCTAAATTCCTTTTTTGAATAAAACTTGTTTATAGAACAACAAATCGTGAAAAATTAATCTGTCAAAATAAAATTATAAGTTAAATAATTAAACATAAGTGGCAATATCATTCGTGACAAGATTTTACCAATACAGACGATACCTATCGAAATTTTCGAGTCAGGCTGAGTCACTTTGTGAACTTCATCGTATTAAGATATCATATTAAGATGGTGAAATAAGACAAAACATCGTTTCGGTACGAACGATAAATTTGTAACAATTAATTGAGCAATTTTACTAAAGGATATGGATTATTACTTAACATGGATCGAAAGCATCGAGAAATATTAGACTCGTGTTACGAAGATATTGTACCTAGAATAAATATAATCAAATTATGGCCAAAACTGTTTGAAAATAAAGTTTTTAATAGAGATGACGTGAATATTTCGCGCTGGATAGTAAGAAACTTTTTAAAATTTCCTGAACATTTTACGACTATAAATTATATAGAGTGACTTGTGAATTTTGTAATATTTTATATAGAAAGACATCACAAATAAAACAACAGTACATGAAATATATTTGACGATAAAAACACGAGGACCACTTGCATTTGCTCGTTTTCTTGCAAGTCTAAGACAAAGTAACCATGAAGATTTAGCAGATATTTTGGAAGGAACAAGAACTCCATTACCTATTACTAACACGCCAAGTTATGGTAATCATAATGAATGCACGAAAGAAAGCAATGTAGAGGAAACTACTTTTATTCCAACTGCAGAAGGGTAAAGTTTAAAGTCCTACTAATTAGCTTTAATTTATTTTGTATGTATATCTTATTCTGCATTTACTGTATCAATTGTATTTCCATTTTTAAAAAGACCACAAGGCGACTTTTTTCGTAATATACAAGTATTAGAGGAACCACTACAAATTTTAGTACAGAAAGCTACAAAATTCTTAGATGGGCCTGAATATGAAAATGTTCAAACATATCCAATGCGTAGCAAACCCCGTGGACTGGTTTTAATAATAACAAATATTGATTACAAACATCCAGATAAAGAAGATAGAAATTCGGCTATATATGATGAATCAAACTTAAAACAACTTTTTAGACAAATGGGTTTTGAAGTTTCTTCCTATTGCAATCTAACAGCACAGGTAAATATGGATACATTTACATATTAAAAAACAAATGAAAACTTTATATCACATAGGCTATTTCTTTCCAAGAAAATGTTAGAGAGAATTAAAGAATTTTCTCAACGTAAAGAGTTACGCAAGGTTGATTCTTGCTTTGTTATAATAAGTAGTCATGGTAATGTTAATACACAGTATGAAGTCACAGAAATAGAAGGTGTAGAAGAGCATATGCAAGACAAAGTGCAAAATCAAAAACCTGTTCTATGTACTGATATTTTGAGTTATTTCACTGCAGAAGCTTGTCCCAATCTTGCAGGGAAACCAAAGATTTTCATTTTTCAATTATGTAGGTAAGTGCTAAATCCACTATAAAAGTATCATAGATACATATAGTGATAATATTTTATTATTATACAATGATCTTTTAGAGGAAAGAAAAAACAAAAATCAGTAAAAGAACCTAGACATACAACAGATACATCTAACTTTCAACATTCCTCTGATGAAACTACTAATGTTAAAAGAAATGGTAGGGAGACACTGAGATGTTATGAAGATATGTTACTTTCATATGCTACCCTCCCAGGATATGTTGCCTTCCGAGACAAAATAACTGGTAGTTGGTTCATACAAATTTTGTGTGAAGTATTTATGAAATATGCTCATAAAGCTCATCTTCAGGATTTATTAAACATGGTGAATAAATCTTATGAAAGTATATTAATGCCATTCTATACATTAGTTACAACTAGTTAATGCTTCACAGGTTGATGAGAGATTAAAAATACAAAGGACTAATGGAGGAGACTGTCAGACATTAACGATAACACTGATTGGATTCAATAAACATTGTTATCTTAATCCTGGTCTTTTTGAACAGATATGATCTTAGAAACTTGCCATTGAACAGAATGCATAATCTATATATATATATATATATATAGATTAACATTTTTTCAACAAATTTTATATATAAATTTTATATATTTGAATATGAATTAATATTAAACTGGGCAAATGTTACATATTGGATGTATTTGAATCATATTACATTTTTATTATATTTTACAAAATATACCAAGAAATGTGTAAACTTTTACGTTCTTCTCTTTCTTTTTTGCGTATAATCTATCTACATTGCACAAAATTTTTTAGAAATGATAAAGTACTATAGTCATTGATATAGTAATAATATACGTGACAAAGAAAAGAATAATGATATGAACAAATGAAGCGTTTGTAAAAGGAAGAACAATACATTTCACATTAAAAGGAGCAATGATAACGATGACGAAAACAGACTGACATCCAACTGTGTTTCTGTACAATAATAAGATTTCAACATTTATGTCAACCGCATACATTGAAATTTACTCTAAATGCAGTATAGCATGAATAACGATCTGTAGTTGTAAAGAAATAATAATATGCTTATGCCATTTGATACTGTGGTAAAAAAAAGAAGAAAATAATTTCAAGCGATATAATTTATGATTAAAACTCTTAACATTACAATATTTGTGTCATGTTTTCGTATCGCATAATATCGCGGTTGAGAAAGAAAGAGGTGTTTTGAAGTTAATATGATATACCAAAAACATATGTCATATCTCGATTTATGTTCTAACGATATTACAGCTGTAAATTACAAATTACATGCTTAACTATATTCTAAATTCAAATAGGTGAAAAGATAAACGTTCCAATACTCTCGGATCTGTTTTCGATAAGTACATCACACCGTGCAATTAGATAGCAGAATTTGTAAAAATTAAAAAGATATGATAATAAGAAAAATCCACGTTATGAGAGCAAAGAAAATAGAAAAATTAAACTTCTGACAGATTTTGTAATAATTATGTATTTAATAATAAATGAAATATTAAATAATTAATAAGTAGATTAATTTTGTAGTAATTTTTGTAAAATTCAAAATTAATTTTGTAATCAACTGTAGTTGAACTTATTTCCGTGAATGATGCTAAATATATCTTCTTTTATATGTATTTATTTATTGTTTTGGATATGGCTCAAGTGAATGTCAATGAGTCAACGTCAAGGCGATTTAATCTAAAAAAAAAAAAAAAAAAAAAAAAAAAGGAAAATTCAAATTTTCTATCGAAAAGTCGAGAATGACACTCTCTCTATCACGTAGCTTTTTTCCTTTTCCGTTTTGCTTCTTTTTCCCCATACAATCCTGTACACCATCCGATAGAAATAGCATATGAGGCTAATGTTTAATACAAAGATTGCGCGTTGGAAGAACGTGGCTTTTTGATCTTCTCCAAATTCTTGATTACCAAATCGTGCAGAGAACAATAACGATTACGGACTTCGCACATAACTAGCCACAGGCTTACATATTCTTTTTCATCTAATTCTTGAACTGCTCTTCTATAGTCGCTAATGTGTGGATACTTTGCAACTTTACTAACAATCTTTCCTCTAGAGATAAAATACCTAAAAAAAAATATCATTGTATGAGTATAATGTGTCCCTTATGAGAAGAAATCTTTTAATATCATTACTATTCACATTACCTAGATATCTGATCGAAAAATGCAGCAGCCTCACTTTCCACTGATTGTATTTCTGCAAGTGTATCTTCTTGGATGGACACACCAAAGTTATTACCATCTTCGATTTTTGGAATCAAAAATGAAATCCACATTTTCAACTGGAAATTCAAAAATTAAAATAACTGATAAGGATATTAAAGTTCATATAATCTATATATACTACTCATATACTTTATAGAATATATACCAAATTAGAATCTTCTAATAGTTGTCGAATATAAGGCTTAACTATATGAATAAGATCACATAGGGGCTTGTTACAAGGTACAGGTCCATTTGGTAACACCATCACTTTGGTTCCACTGGTATCATCTATGCTATTGTCTAGCTTTCGTTTCTTTGCAGTAGACTCATTTTCGGAATGATTAAGAATAATAGGATCTGGAATGGGCACATTTAAGTCTTGATGAACGTTTGACAATTTCCTGTTGCGGAAACCAGGGGTTTCTAATAATTCATTCAATTTAACAATCTTCTCTGGAAATCCTTTCAGCAATAGTTGTTCAGCCTAAATAAAGTTTATGCATGTGATATTATGATGTACTTCGGAACAAACTGAGTATACAAATTATAGGATAATAATATTCAATTAATTACCTTTGTTTTTAAAGAATCTTTGTATTCCTGAACCTGTAAAATAAATTTGAGAGGTAAATGCATTAAATAGGATGGTTATATTCAATTAAAAATTGATACTTTGCTTTAATTACATTTACAAACACATACATGTCTTAAATATGAGCAAAATGAGATTACACGTAATAGCAGTTATAAGTAATACATTTATTTTATAGTAATGAGTTGTCGAATAAATGTTTATAAACTACCTGTAAAATTACAATCAAAACAAACATTAAATATTACTAACCAAAACGATGAATTAATGGACAAAAAATTGTATAAGAAAACCGAGAAAAGAATTGTACTGTCGATATAACAATACAGGTATAGTTTTGCATAAGTATTGAGATAAGATGACTGACCAAGGCCAATTACTAGAATTGTAAATAGATTAAAGAATTGACGTGTATAAGTGATAGGAGAATTATGTTAAGATTCTTGAAAATATTGATGATGAAACAGCAAATATTATTTGGAACATAGCGATGCCGGTGAGTTAAACGCTACCATTAACCTAAACAATCTTACTTGCAATATATTAAACGTGTAATACAGACTACTTAATTTCATATCTTTCTGTTTTGCAGCTTCAATTATAATATAAAATATTTTACCTTCTGTGCTGTAGTATCCGCCATTATACACTCCATGAAAAAAAAAAGTTTATAAAATATAACCACACTATCCCTTTGTTGTAACGTACAACTTCAAACAGGAAGTTGCGGTGAGTATTCTTACTACGCCATCAAATCAGAATCTGTAACATTAATGCAGTTATATTAGTCTTCTCAGAATTTAAATTTCTGTTTATTCGTCTAGAGTTATTTTTTCTTCGTCAAAATCGAGACACCATAGAGCTGATTGAGAGAATTATAATCATAGCATGTGCAAAGGTGCACGATGATACACAATATGTCAATCTTTATTCTTTTACTTTTTACATGTTTTATTTCGTATTCTGTAGAAGTTGTTTTTACTATAATCTATACAATTTGAATTCGCTTCTTTGATAGAAATGAAAATTTAAGAAAACATGATGTGATAAATTATAATTGATGTGAATAGAATACTAATAATACAAAATGATATTTTGATTCCAATTAACTGTCAGAAATTAAGTCAATACTCATATAAATAATCTATGAAAATGTCAAATAAGTAGGTGCCAGAAGTAGGAGAGAGATAAAAGGATAATACTTCATTAAATTGAATGTCATGGATATATTTAAAAAAAACTGTAATTTTTTAAAAATAAACAGCATACAGTTTTGCGAATATTGAACATATTTTTTAATCAGATTAGAACAATATTTTGAATCAGATAAGTAAAACGGTAAAATGTATCGTTTCATTGTATTACCATTGTATTTCGTATTTTGTACATCAATATCCATCTTTTGAAATCAGCAAATTAAATCTGCTATACATGATTGTATAACACATGTTTGTATAAACACTGTGTAGAAATATATATTAAATACGGCTAAGTGAGTTTCTTTGCTTTTTGGTAAAGTGTATCAACGACTTTCCCCATACTGTGTATAGTATCTAATGCAATCTCGTAAGTCTTATCGCGCGGAGTATCTTCAAAAACGATTAAAACACCTTCACCCTGATCAAGGACACCCCTTAGTTTTTTATCCAGTATCATCTGTGAAAGCTTCTTCTCCACTTGAGTAAGTGGTAGTGATATAGAGGTTGCGATATGACTGACCTAAATAAAAGAATGAAATTACAAACGATGAATATTTATATTTAAATAATCAACCAATTTAAAGTAAATAATCGTACCTGTACGCGGGAATAAGGTTCAACTAAACGGCATAAGTTTTGTTCAAGCATTGCATCGTAGAGAGAGCCGAGATGAGCACGCACAATTACGTCATCCTCAAGTTCTTGGCGATATTTTTTCACAGCTGTCTGGAAATCTGCTAATGAACGTCGGTGGCTCGCTTCGGCAACTGCCCGCATTGCGTCTAAATCCCTTCCTGCATATTTAACAGCTAATTTTCCTGACATAATTGATTGAACATCTTCAGGTGTACGTAACATAATTTTTGAAAGTAACATATATTTTAAAGCTGTTAAGGCCTTTGGGCTTTCTACGCTATCATATCTGAAGAACAGTAGTAAAGTAATTAAAATATACAAACATAAACATAATAATTATTCTGAAGTACAATATATTTATTTAAGGAAACAACCTACCCCTCAAATGCTTCATAAAAATATGAATAAGCAGTTTTAAAATCTCTTTCATCCGCAGCATGTAATATTCCTGATTGTAAATCTAAAGCAGCTTGCATTTTAGGTGGACAATAAATTGCATTAGCAGTGGTTCTAGCACTGGTAAGAGCTGCTCTTGCTTTTGCTAAATTACTCAGTGCATGATAGGTTTTGCTTTCCAATAATTGTACCTCCACCAAAAGTTGTTTATCATCCAGTTTCTTAAGTTCTTTAAGTAAAGCCGATCCCAACTGTAATGCTTCACTGTACATACCAGTATCGAAATATAATGCTATTAAACGTGCTTCTAATGACTGCCTTAAAAATGTCCTACGTTCTTCTTTTGCCCATTCTATACATTCTTTGCATAGTTGAACCTGTTGAAAAAAGAAGCATTGTACTAAACTGTCTATGAAAATACAATCAAAATTATTTGTGAAGATACCTCAATGCCGATACCAGCTTCCAGATCCAAGAAAAAGTCTACTAAGGACCGTACGAGTTTGGCAGCTTTTGCTTTGCTAATCAAACTAAGAAACGGTCTGGTAGCTTTAATCAACTCTGCCAACTCTTTTGCCTTCCCTTCTTTTTTGTAAAGTTCACCAAGGTGTAAAATACCTTGCTCCTTCACTCGGATATTATCTTCGTCATCCTCCGTCACACCGATACTTGGGTCGGAGACGATTTCACTTAAAAGTGAAATACCCTCGCTACGATTAGTCATTGAAACTGCTTGTGCACGTTCGAACAGCATTGCACCGGCCATCTCAAAATTTTCACCACTTTATAAGGATGAAAACGGGATCAGATAACCTTTATCCTAAATGATGAATATTATTCTTCGGATAATTGATCAAATTCGTGAAATAATTCCTACGTTTTACAAGAAATCAAAGTTAATTTTCTTTAATACGTTGAATATCGCATGCGCTTGTACGCACAACTACACAAATTTTATAAACGTCTTCTGTTTGTCACTTTATTCGCAATCCGTTTCAACCTCAGAACTACAAAACACATGTCACGCTACTACGTAAATCAAATCAATTGCAGTAAGCCTGGAAACGTTCAGACTGATGCAGATTTTTCTAAATAGGTTATTGTTATTCGTTTTTAATAGATATGATTACATTCCTGTAATTAATTATGTAGTTGATTTTTCGTTGTATTTAAAACTTGTATATTTTTGTACTTTTCTTTATTAAACAATTTTGCAAAAAGGATGGAAGGTATAAAGAAAGCGTAAAGAAAGAGATAGAGTAAAAAATGTACTATACGGAAGATTCCAGATCGAGATTGTATGTATATGTACGTTGTGTTAAGGGACATGTAAAATGAGATTGTGTAAGATATAAATATACGAATGCTGAATGGATGTAAATCTTAGATTGTATAGACGTTTAGAGCTGTTTGAAGATAAAAGTGTAACAATTATAAATATTTACTTAAAATATTGGATGGAAATTGTTATTGTTACAATTGATTTTAATAATGTTATGATCATGTCGCAGTATTTGTTTTGAAAATGTCACAATTTACTACAACAAATGTTATTAATGAAACATCTTCCAAGTTAACATATCATGATTGTGAGTTACAACTTGTGTAAATGCATTCCTTTAATTAGAAAAGAATAACATTTCATTTGAAATAGAATATATTTTACAGATAATAAAACAAGGTCTAATTTACCATTTCAAATAGCCCTGTATGTAAATCTATGGCTTTTCCCAGTTTGGCTGTTGATTACTGTTGTAAACTTGGATGCAAAAGTAAATATCATCTGTATGATGAAGTTATAAGATCAACATCTAATGTATATTAACTTGTACTTATATATATTAATTTTATTTATTATTTTTTCACAGTACAATAATTTGACAAATGTTTATAAATTGCTAACTATAGCAATATTTCTGATACTTTCAATTTTTGAAAGCTTAAAGTTATATTTGGGATACCTTGGAAATCTTACCGGAAAGGTAATCATACTTTATTTGTAATAGACTTTTTTTAGTTGATTTGTAGATTTTTGTCATGCAAGAAAGTTAATATTAGATTCCAGAATTAACTACTTGCTGGTTAATCTCGATATTAATACAACTTCCCCTAGAAGCATTTCTCCTTTTTGATCGTGGAATACCATCTCATTATAGTGAAACATTTATCAATTCTTTCATGGTCTGCCTTCTTCTTATTGAAATTATTACAGGTACGATAGCTTTAATGAATTTAGCAGATCATCGTGCTAAAGTGTTTTATTTAATGCATTTATACAATACATGTACATAGGATGGATGTTAAACTGTTCTAAAATACCTTTGTAGCTAGTCTCATTTTTTAATTATATATAGAGTTTTGAGCAAATACTGGCTAAGTGTAATTACTGTACAGTATACTAGTACATTATATTAAAATACTATTGCAGATTTTTCCTTTAGCAAATGTTCTCAATTAACACAATACCTAATGAACACAATTCTCAGACTAATAAAATGTCTTATCTCAGAGATTATTAGTTTTATAAAATAACTGTATCGCTAATACGTTTTTTCGTAAACGCATTAAATAAATTTCCATGCTCTTTATAATGATGCTAATCTCGGTAGTTTGTTCATTAGTAAATGTTTGTAAAAGTTGCGAACGTGTAGGAACCATGAGCGAAAGAAGCTGTTAACAAAAAGTCGAAAATTATAGTAAATAATAGTATGTAAATAAATAGAAAAATTGTAGAAAGTATTAATTTATTTGAAAAATATAAACTCATATTTCGTCAAACTCAACACGTGTATTATATGAATGTTTTTATGCTTTGACATCAATTAATTGGAAATGTAATGAAATAGTATAATTAAGAATGTACATATGTATTGCGTATAATACAAGAAAAAAAGAATAATTTTTCGTATGTATGCGAATACGTTTTTAGTAAATACTGACTTACGTCAAAAAGTTGTTGCGCCATCCAACCGTGATATGGTTGTAGAGCTTCTTTATAAGCCTTTTTTAAAAATGCTACTAAATCCTCTGTTGGTGTCGCCGTTTTAGAGTCCTCGACAATTTGTTCGAAAAATAACAGAATCATATGCAAGGCTCTGTAATTTATAGATCGAAGTTTTGATTTAACTAATGAACAGAATAAGTGATGGAGAAGCGTCAATACACACGAATCGAATTCATCAGAAACCAAGTAAGAAAGTGGAAAGAATAGAAATGCATAAGAAACGCTACACGCACCTGGTTAACCACGTTAGAGCATCCGTAGCGATTAATTTAGTTTCAGTATTTTTTTCAATTAGAATCATATCTTGTAGAATCGCGTTTTTTTCTTTATCCTTTACATGCCGGGACGTGAGTTTCTAGAATTATTTTTAGGTATGTATATGATTATCCTTGTGAATGATCGCATTTTAAGGTATGTACTTACATCAATGTTACCCTGGATATCATATTTAACCGGAGCAAACACTTTGCCAAGTTTTTCTGAAACATTCGTGTTCGTCTTTATAGATTTCGTTTTTGTGTAGGTTATGTGATATTTACTGGATACCAAGTGCATACCAATAATTCGCACAAGACCTCGAGCTGCATCCAAGAATTCTACGGTTTTTATTTTATCTTCTGTGATATTTGGAAATAAAACTTCTATTTGATAAGTAAAGACATCCTCGTCATCGTTTGCACTCGACGAAGGTGACAACATAATTCTGTATTAGGATAACGTAATTTCAGTTATAACAACCAGAAACGATATACGTATAACGAAAGTGTTTATTTTTAAAAGTTTTTAAGAAATATTAATAATGTTCTTTCAACCCTTGCAGTCTTTTTTAATATATTATCGATCTGTTTATGATAAGTAAATACTTAGGGTTATAGCTGTTAGCTGCAATAACAATTTTATCTTAGAGTGATTTGTAACAGAATTTTCAATATATAATCGGTAACAAAAATGTGTGTACACGTGATCTTTTGTCTTGTTGTTTATATTTTTATATTGAAATAATTTTATAACAAACTGAAAAAACCGATAAACATTCTCATAAAATCTAATCGAACGATTACGTGGCATGATCGTGTAATATATATTTTATTACATCGTTAACTGGATTGGTTCTACGGACACTTTTGAATTATTTTTTTCAAAATTATTTTCACAAGTTTATTAGTCGTTACGCAATTTCATGTTAGCTATATCTACAAATTATTATCGTCCATAAGGCATCCTAGTTACTATCATGTAAGTAACCCGATGTTTGTAGAATACGTCGGATATTAATGTTATTTCTTGATTGAAAATATATCAAACTAAATTCGTAGTTATTAAACTATACATACCTATACGTGGCAATTTCACAATTTTATCGTATTTTCGGTAATAAGAAATAGAGATTCTGGTTTTATAGCATTCGTTCCTTCCGTAGTGTTATTGTATACATTCGTTCACACATTCGTACATAGAAACGTCAATGCACAATATTTGTATTTTTTTATCAAATACAATGTATCAATAGTTGCTACAAAACTCTATAGTATTTTGAATGATATTTACAAAATATGTTAGAATTTAATGAAATGAAGTATGTAGTTAATAACATTGTATGATGTATGAAATTCTCATTTTCTCCTCCCATGTTTAAACACATGCACGCACAAATGCTCTCTCTCTCTCTTTCTCTATCTATCTATCTATCTATCTACCTTTCTCTTTGTGTCTCTCTATGATTTTATTTTGTTAGAAATAGCGTACACAGGGCAATAAGGTTTTTCAAGTCCAATACGGAAAGCTTTACTGTTACAGTTTTCACAAAAACCGATAAAACTGGGAAAAATTTCTCTTCAAATATAGCGCATTAGAGAAACAAGCTCGTAGGAAATATCAATAATTAATTAGTAAGCAAATACATATTGAGCTTGAAGTTATCTTCGTTCGAATTAGCATTAGCGACGAAGCATTATTATTAATATTAATCGTGCTTACTCGCTATGCGAAGATTACAAAAACATAGGACGTTGATTCATCGGCGTCGATTTTTATCGTTCGACATTGGCTATATTCCCGCTTTCAAGATATAAAATCGTGGCAAAATGACAATAACCTTGGAATCTTTAAAACGCCGTTGGAAGTGGATATTTGAGAACATTGCCAGTCGAATCTTCAGCGACGAGAGTCAATGCGGTAAGACAGTGAGGAGGAGCTGGTGGAACTAACGCCTCCAGAGGTGGTCGAGAGCCGGGAAACTGTTTAGAACCAACTACCATTCCACCAGATGTTTTTCTGAGCTCTATTACTCGTACTCCGAAGCGTGATCTTACGACGTTTCTATGATAAAAAAAAGAAACGTATATACATACATATATAAATAATAACCGTTTTAAAACTATAATAGCAACAACGGAAGAGGCTGAGTAAGTGAGTGTATGTGCAAGTTTTGTGTACGTGTATTGGGCGTATATGCGCCAGTGAATCAAAATTGGAAGAGAAACATTTTATTATACCTTTTCCCATCGTACTCGATGTCGTGGAAAGGTCGATTGAAAACGTTGTCCATTTCGTTGTTGAACCATCGATGATAAGCAAGAAACGCTGCGCAGGATGGTGACCAAAATGTACGATCAGTTTGCAAATTGGAAGGGGTTTGTTCCGATGCAGGTTGCATCAGACTCTTGGAAAAGGATCTGTTTAATTCAGGACTAGCGGGTGCGGATAGCCTGCCGAGTAATCGGGAAGGGTTTTGAGAAGACGAAGGGCGGGACGATTCGGAAAGTAAGCGATTTCTTCGAGGACTCCCTAACATAGCGTATGGTTCTTGTATCGTGACTGTCACGCTGAGCGGTCTACTCAGTGCGATCGTTGTGTGTTGAGGATCTCTTCGTAAAACGGGGTTGCGATTGAAATCGATCCCAGCCGCTCCGACAAAGACACGATCGACGTAATCGAATCCGCGGCCCATTATGCCTTCACGGGTATGCCCGAGATCAAAGGTGTGTCCTAATTCGTGGAGAACCGAGCCAAGAGTCGTGGCGAAGCAGCCACCGTGCGTACCGCGGTAATTACTGTCATCCATCAATTGTTCAGTATCGATGACCGTAGTGTCGAGGAATCTAGGCAATATTTGCGCCATGCAGGTAGGCCATGTATGAAGACATGCCGAACCGAATAACGCTAATCCACCTCCACCGAGCGCGGCGTGTCCTTGCGTCCTCGCGAGAATATCTTCGCGAGTGCGTGGATTTGGCGCGCCTCGATATCTGGTACAGGAAAGAAACGCAAGATATTTGCGATCTTCCGATGCCAAGGGACCGGTCATTAATTCTCGCGCGATGAATTTCCAAAGTTCCCGCTGATTCATTGCACGTGCCTGATTAACGTCAAGCATGCTGTGCATTATCAAACATTCCATACCACCCAAGTCTCGTTCCAGTTGAAACGTTTTCCTTCCGTAACCCGCCTCCCTTAACTTCTCGGCGGTGAGAGTTTGTAAAAGTCGGGCACCGAGACCTATCCTTATCGTCGCACTTTCCGGCGACTGGTCTTCTCCTTGTGGACCTTGGAAATATCCATCGTGTCCAAAGCAAACCACATAGACAGGAGTTACACGTAGTCTCGTCGTTCTCGGCTCGTGAATTAGAACTAGTCCCTTTTTTTGGCCCGCCACTTCTAATTCCAACTTGTTCGGACCTCGTGTCAATTCTACTATCACACGAAATTCACCAGATACGATTGGCCACTCGGAACATTGATTATTTTCATTTCGTACGGTGATAAAGCTATACGCCATCGACGTACGACCTCGTATCAGAGCTAAACTATAACATAAGCTCTCTCCATCCGTAACGTTCGTTATCGATATCTCTTCTGAATTCTCATTCTCCGTGGATTTGCATTGTCGGTTCTCCCGTTCTAATGGAAATTGTCTATTACCTTCGTAATAACATTTCTGCTGACACCGTTGCTGTTCTTGCTGCCGTTGCTGCTGATGTTGCTGCTCACGAAGAAGATTTGTCAGATTCGTGTCTGGAAGTACCTGTGAAGTTTTTTATGTACAATTTCAAGATACATTGCTAAACGATAAAAAAAATTAGAAAGATGAGAGTGACGAGAGTTAGAAACGGCGACGATTATAATGGCAATGACGAGCAGAAGCATGATAATAGCGGTAATAACGACAATAAAAATAACGATGACGATGACGATGACGATGACGATGACGATAACGATGATGACGATGGCAATGACGACAAAGACGACAAAGACGACAAAGACGACGACGACGACGACGACGACGACGACGACGACGACGAGGACGACGACAACGACAACGACGACGGCGATAACCACGTCGGCAAAGGCGAAAACGATGATGAAGACGAAGACGACGATGTTACCCCCTTTGATAAAAGTGTATCATTTACATAGAATTAGGGAAGCAAAGAGATGTGGTTTTATTTTATTTTTATTTTTTACAACTTCAATGCTTCATTCGATGGATAAAAAGAATAATAGCAGTTTCACGAAAAAGTGACCATATCGATGTAAAATGACAATTCCAAGAGAGGTGCTGCGATCTCGCGGTGCGTTAGAAAAGCTTCTCTACGGAGTAGATTCCTCCAAGTTGTTTCCCACTTCAATTTCCGTTCTTCGGACCGCACTGACACGTACCGTCACATAGAATGTCGAAAGGAATAAAGGCAAGTCGATCGAGCGATTTATTGATTTCCCTTGAATAGCAATGAGAAAGTTTCGTTCAAATCGTATAAGATTGGCTTTTATTAAGAAAAAAAGATATATACGTGCAATCACCGATAAGAGTGCGAGACAAGTAACGAAACGATGTGTCGATATAAATTAAAACGACCAAAAAGAGGGAACTTTGTAGTCGGTGTTAGAAGAAAGAGAAAAAACTTTCGAGTTGCAGAGTAAACGAGGTGTGTCGATAAGGAATTATTCGAATTCGCGTTTGGTTGTCGACGATGTACGCGTGTAGTAAGTCTGACAAATTGAATCGGAATTTTTAAGCGGCAGTACGATTTGCAGCTTTTCAAATGTCAGCTATTTCACTCACCATCGTAAAAGAAGTGTGTAGAAATAGAGTAGACGTACACGTTAAAAATGAAAGGGAGGAAGGTACGTGCTGAACGATCAGCTTCAGCCGGCTCCGTACATACGGAGAGAAAGACTGTGGCGCCGGGACGACGGCGGACGGCGGGTTGCGGTACTATGGCGTCCTCGCAGCGACGCATGCAGTCGCACAGGCGCACTCGCGTTTCTCTTCGTTCTGCGTTCCTCTCCTTTCTCTTTTTTCCCTTTTTCCACTTTGCGTTAACACCCCTTTTTTTCGTACTCTTTCTTGTTTATTCGTTGAGAGATCTGTCTCGCTCTTTCCCTAAAAAACGTATAATTCAATCCCTCTGCCGTATATCACAACGATCATAAAAGATACATGGACGAGCAAATTCTCCTTTCTCGTCTCTTGTTTATTTATTTGTAGAATTTGTTACGTTATTTCGATTACTTTCGAATTAATTGTATTTTTCTAACGTCAAAAAGTATCTCTCATCGATCCTAGAATTTTTATCTAATGGAAAGTTTTGATTAACGTAAATAGAAATCGGTCGCGATCTTTTTAAACAAACAACGCTTTTACCTATCAGCAATGGTTGTATCTAACAATAACAGTATTATTATTGTAATAATACAAAATTTGATGCTTTGTTTAATCTTTTTCGTGGACAAACTTCGATCGATGCTACACTAGTCGGAGAACTGTATTAATTTGTACGATACCGTGCTTTATCTGTGAGATGATTTCAATTGCGACGGTACAACGTTCGATCGACTAATCGCATATGCGCGTGATCACGAGTAGGGTTGATTCGTAAACGGTGTCAAGGATGAGCAACAACAAACATCGTTTCAAGATGTTCACGATTTGAATTCGTTCTATTCTTAATGTTATGTAGTACTTACGTTCGTAAAACTTGATTCGAATTAGTCAAGTTATCTGAATTCCAGCAATTTACATACATTCGAGTAACTTAAAACGTGTTTATCAGTGTAAAACTGTTATTTACTTGACTCGTTCTTATTAATCACGTCATCTGATTTCCACTCGTTTGAATTCAAGTAACTTGACTAATCCAAACGAGACTTAAAGAACAGCCAATAGTCGTGACAAGCTTTTCCTCCTTTCTCTTTCTTTCCCTATATATCCCTGTATGAAAATAATGTTCTACAGCGAGTTCAAGTATTATAACGAGTATTCTATTCATACGTATAGTATAGTATAGTATACGAGTATTCTATCATTTTTCCATCTGTTTCGCTAAAAATGCATTAAAAATCCGTGGTCTATCGATAAAAGGATACGAGTCTAACAATTACATTTGCGAAGAAATTTATGTACATAATTTATACACTAATATCGTATTAACGCTCGCAAACAAAGTGACCATACTGCCATTTACGAGTTGAGACACCTGTTGATATTTAATGCAAATTGATTGCTCTCCTTTGCTCTTCTCTTCTATTACCTAGTTACTTTATCAATAAATCTGTTGTTTCGTTCGCGTCACGCGCAGCTACCAATGTAAAATGTCAAATAAAGCAAAATTTGTTTCGCTTTTCCGATAAACATAGCGAGTAGACGTCCTCCTAATACTTAAAGCCAGCTATGTACATACGTACGTATAGGCAGTACAAGAGGATGCAAAATATATGGCAAGTGTCGTTGTCGTGGGGTTAGCGACCGTGAAAGTGCTCCCATGTAAAAGTAGAACGACAGTTTTTCAAAATCGTTGCGACGATTGCGTGCGCCCACAACCGACCTACTTGACGATCGGTCGTTGCACCGTACCTCAGTTTCCTTGGTTGTTGTGGACCTTTGCTTGTCCTCGAACGAAAGGTACTCCGGAACGCGTGTACACGGTAAAAGAAAGTGCGATTTCATTCAAATAAAAGTTTCCACGAACTACGATCTTGAGCGTGCCCGTTGTATCTCGAACGTACTTGCACATTTCATTTCGTGGCGTGAATCGAAGGGAGGATGCTGCGCAAATATGATCGATAGACGGTGAATGTTTATGCACTTATGGGAAATTTAAAGGTGCAAAAATACACAGAATGTACTTAAAATATGCAAAGTATAGCACTCGTCGTAAGATTTGACGAGGTTCGGCTCTCGCTTCTTTAAATTGCATTTACGAAAATACGAATTTATACAAATTTGCATAGATCAGGTTGCTTGGACAATCTATCGCGAGAGTTACAAAAGATTCAATTCGAATTAGACTATCTATAGCTTCGTGAGTCTTCTTGAAAAATTCGCTTTATTTACAGGCTCTTTCAAAGAAGTTTCGTGAAGACTGTGATAAATAATAATGAAACTGTGTTATATTGGAACAGATAGAGGAAAATTCAAGATTTAAAATTTCTCGAATATATGGGATTCGATTCTCTTTCATTATTTGATAGAAATTCATTAAAAAAAAAAAAAAAAAAGGAGAGAAAACTACTTTTTATCCAATCCAATAGGAGAATCAAATGTAATTACGACAAGGATACAGTATGGAGATTGCGAGGAAGAAGAACTGGAATACGTGTACATTTCAGGTCGGAGTGTCGCGATTTCGCGTGCATCGTGCGTGTCTGCACGCGTTTCCAAACTGAAAGGGTTCGCAGACACTTATCCACTCGACACTTGTCCTATCCGGTTGGTCGATCGTGTAGTATGCTCACATACTGGATGGTTGTATTCACATGCGTCGATTTGTATTGCGTGGCACTTGACACGGGAACGAACGAGAAACGGATGACTTTTTTTCACTGAAAACTAGGTCGTACCGAAAAAACGAGGCTTCTTTTCTTATCGTTATCATTATCATTATCGTGGTTGTTGTCATTATCGATCGTTCGTAAGACAGCAACCCTTTAATGAAGAAATACTCTTTTGTGCAACTACTATCTGTGTACATATATCTGTATTGTCACGATCGAATGATGTTTGTAAATACCTATTCACTTATTTCCTTTCTCTCAGATAGAAAACGCAGTTCATCAGCTCTTTGTTTCTCTGTTACACGGCCTCCAGCATAGCATCGCATCCGTGATACGTGTTGCGAACGTTTATCAAGCTTAATTGGACATTCGAGTTTTCCGCGATCATAGAAACGGAGTGAGTTGCGTTCAACGATAAGACGAAAACATACGAAAGAAAGCGAGACTATGAAGGTAAGCAGGGGAGAACGAACTATACCGGAGAGAGTAGGCCAATGCCAGTGTCAGCGGCACGGCTAGTAAGTGTCTGACGGTAAACCTGATCGTGAAAACAGAGAAACGAGTTGCACCGATTACGTTTGTTTTTCCATGATTTGTTTCAATACGATTCTGTATATTACTTTACGATATATATGTATAAATCGTGGGTCTAAATCCGTAGTACGAGTGAAGTCATGAAGATTCCATGGCTCGTAGTAAGACGAAGATCAAGAATAACAGAATTGTGTTGGAGGCTTCGCGTTTGAGAAAGCTGAGTTTGAAAAGCTTGCCAAGTATAGGTACGTGAATTTGCTTAATTCTTAACGAGACAGGAGTTGATAATCGACAGGAGGTTGTTTTACATGCAGGAATAAGTCGAAAATGTAAAATAATATTCGTTCGAATTTTGATTCACCATGAATATACTTGTCTCGAAAAAAGTGATGTTGAAGTTCGTCGATTCCAAATTTCTTGCTTAATATGCAATTCATTGCGAAATCGTTATCTGTTCTCTTCGTATCTTTCGATTCTCCTTCGTGTTTCTTTCTAGACATAACGTCCAAAATATGTACGTATAAGATAGCACCGGAATACAGATGAAACGAAATGAAACGCGATGATACGATGAAAGATCACGTGTATCATTGTCATGCGTAGTTTACGATAAATATGCGATGAAATCGTGGAGTGGTAGTATTCTGACAGCATCGAATAGAAATTAACTATGTTGCTATTCTGGAATTTTATACACCTCGATGTCGTATCGGTCTGGGAGAAGGATTTTTAAAGTTCTAAGAAAATCATTAGCATACAATTGCCAGGAAATCCAGCCAGCAAAAGTAAACATAATTAGTCACGTGATAATCCAACTATTGGTAATAGCTATCTAATCGCTGGTGAAAGCGATGTATTATTAGCGTGACTGTATTATCGATAAAATAGATGTAACAGAGTTGACCTGGTCATCTTTACACAAGGGTTGGGAGTTAAACATGCAATTTAATCTGTTAGTCAACCTCTGATCTTTCGAACCGAGGGTAGATCAACTCTAGTTCAATATTTTAGATATTTTATCGTATGTATATTGTGTATCACGTACACTCTTGCATCTTCAAATTTTTCATAAGTGTATATACTATATTTTCGTTATAATCGTGTACGTATTATTAGTATAGTATAGGCGAAGAAGAGGCTCGGTACGCTGGGTGCTTCGGTTCGGCCGAACAATAAACAAAGTATACTAATTGCAAGAGGAAGAAAATCAGCTCACATGCGACAACATCATGTGTAGAATTCAAGATCAAGTAGTTACGCGCATTACGACACTCGAACAAATGATTTTGAAACGATTTTGGCATTGAATCGCACGACACGTAGATGCGATGAAGAAATAGCTTATTCATAAAGAGATTCGATGAGATCACGAACAAAGTTTTTTCAATGCGTACAGAAGGGAATTCGATCAAAAGGTTCATCGAACTTGTTGATTCGCGCGATCTATGGTATGGTTGTTTGGTTAGATAGACGAATACGTAATTTGCCTGAGAACTATTCGATTTTTATGAATTCGCTGTACAAGAATTCGCTGTAAAAGGGTAGACGAAAAGGAAGGAAAGGCAGTATCGAACGAAGAGTGTTTTTACTTTCCCCTTTTTTTCCTTTTTCTTATTTCCCTTTTATCAGATGATCGCGTTGATTTGAATTATGCACGCTGGTTCCCCATGCGAGTTACATTAAAGGAGGACTGTATCTTAATTAAAAATACAGTTTATTAATGTAAAAGAGAAATGGCAAAAAAGGAATTTCGACTTTGTTAAATCAAAACAATTGTTCAAACGGTGCCTAGGACGATTTACGTAATACTATTGGCTATCGCGAAAGCTACTATACCACTACGTTTTATTCTACATATTACGAACATCTTTTTTTAAAATTAGAAACGAACTCAATTGATTTCACCGAGTTTTACGAATGGCACGCTTCTATATTATGCAACTGTTTAACCTAACAACTTAATGTTAACGGTTATCATTACTTACACGATCTTTTTCACACATTTTCCCAATGATGATTTCTCTTTTCGTACAATAAAGCAAGAAGACGTTGTCGCGTACGAGAGAGAAGGAAAGAAGGGTAAAAGGTACGAGAAACGAAATTGAAAGTACAAGCTACGGAAACAGGGGAAACGAAGGAACGATCGGAGAGAAAAATGTCCAAATATAATCATCCGTAGACCGAGCAATAATTTATTCGATTAAAAATTTCCAGTCACGTTGCCTCTAAATAGCTTGGGTGTTTCACTTTCGACGCCTGAAGAGTAAAATTCATTCGAGTACTCGAGACGACGACGATGACGGCGTGTTCGCTCCGTGTCAAGGACAACGCGTCTATCGTCGCGTACTTTCCTGAGAGCCAAGAAAATCTCCACTTCTGACATACACGATACGAACGTTACACGAGACAACGACTACTACGACACGTAAACCATCGATACGTGGATATCTTTCTTCGTGGTAAATTGATAGTTTCTTCTTTGAATTAGCTTCCCGTTACTCTTTCAAAAGATTACGCAAACTTGTTAAAGTACAACGATCGAGGTTCGAATAGTTTTGCCTGTTTGTATATGTGCGCGTATGTATACCTGTTTGGTTGTACATAGAAGCCGTGATTATAGACCGTGATAGTCGGTACGATATCTGCCTGCGTATCGTATAGAGTCGGAAACGGAAAAAATGAAAGAGAGAGAGAAAATACGTTGGTGAGATTTTTTATGTCCGCACGTCCTGGCAACGATCTTACGGAATTAGGCCGACAGGGTCTGTCGCCGATGTCCTTGACACGCTGAAAGTAAGACCAAGCCCGCGCGCGCTAACTTTAATGTCTTACGCAATCGGTCGTAGGTGTATCATCGCGAGCGTCAAAACTCGCATCAGCAACAACATAGGCATTCTCCAGTGATTATCGATAAAAGAAAAAATACTGTTATTCATTCACAGCCATTCTCGATATCTGGATACCGATCCTGGATAGGATTCTGCATTTCCTGTCTACATTCTTGTAGGTAAAGTATCTACAGTGGCTCACGAAAGTATTCGGACATTTGCTGAAACCTTTTATGGATATATTATGTGTCAAACGTTTCGAAATTTCATTAGTACCGTAATGAAACCGGGCAATCGTGTAAACGAACAATTTTCATTTAGCGGATTTACGTATGTGATCCAGTGTAAGTACTTCAGAGAGAAACGAATTTGAATAGCTACTGTACTGCACACAACTACTGGAAAGTTTACAATTAGAAAAGTGATTCTCTACATTGAAAACTCGGATGACCAGGATACGATCGTATCTGGCTGCTTGCCCGTGTTTTTGAGGATACGAATGAGACCCATGGACGCGATACATGTATACTATGCATACATACACAACAGTTCAGACGCTCGATACTTAGGCGCCAGGCGTCTCAGCGCTAGTGCTGCAGATATTGCCATCCTGACGTATTTTTTCGCGCAAAGTATTATATGTAGGTTGGGTCATGCTTATCGTAGTTAGATAAGTGACGTACGCTCTTGACGTCTGCGTATATTCGATAATAATGTAAATGTCATATTTCCCAATTATTTTGTTACACAGAATGTCAGTTTCACGGATGACCAAAGTTAGATCACGCTTAACCCTGCTACGTTCTTTTGGCCATTTTGCAACGCATGTTTTCTCGTTTCAATCGTCTTCTCGAAACGTTATAAATCTTTTTTGATTGCTAAAATCAGAGCAAGATCGTGATATTATAAGGATTAGGTGATTACATTTAGTTTAATCATAAATTTCATCGAACGAAAGATATTTACGATTAAAATATCGTGCCATTCGTTTTGCACTGCAATCTGAACGCGATAAAGCAGACTCCTCAAGGTTAAAAATGTGTATGTAAAAGTGATTTTTGTTCGTTTTCCCATACACGTATTACGTGTGTCAAATGAAAGCGTTACGTCTCGGATTAGCAAGAGTTCTCGCAATATATGTATATATGTATATACATACCGCTTGAACAGGTTCGACTTACGTTTCCGAAATACGTGGTTTCTCAGTCCGTAGTTACGAATTACGACCGTTGAATTTGTCGCGTTAATGACGAAAAAAGCCGGCGGGCGTGAAAGCGAGCTCTCTAGATGCAAAGCAGCTATATAGTTAGATTTTTGGTAGAACTTTTGAATTTTCGCAATTGAAAAAAGGGCGAACATCGAGCCGAACGTAACGAAACAAGAAAATAACCACTGCAACGTTACATTACTGTTCGAAAGTATCCGAAGATCAGTATATTTTTAGCACGATGTATTTTAATTATAAAATTACGGATAAATCGAACTGCTATGTTTTTAATCTTTTGTAATCATCACAGATACTTAAAATAATGTACTGTGAATTGATTAAATTGACTTCCAAAAGACAATAACAAAACCGATGTTTGTAATTGTCAAATATTTGTAGAACGATTTCGTTATTTGACTCTTTATCTCTGGATCCCTTAATATTTGAACTGCAAGTTAAACTTTAGAAAGAATCTTCTAAACTGATAAAATGACTGCGGATGTTAATAAATACGGTGAAATTGAAATAGTAAATTATGTATAGTGCATTCTCGTATAAAATCTTTTGTATAATATGTATACTATATTCAGAAGAAGTTTCTATAATCGTTCAAACACTTTCATAAGCCACTGTAGATGAAAAATGTAGGCGACAGAGCACGGCGTTAGCGAGTTAAACGAATCGATGAATCAATGCCGATCTGACAGCTGCAATCGTCTCTGCACATGCTCGGTCTACCTGCACCTACTTTCTTGCCGAATTACTTCCATTGTTTGTTGTCTCACACTGCGAAATGGAAAAGATGATAAATTACTACTGTGGAAGCTTCCGTACTTATATAGTAAGCAACGATTCGAAAATACGGTCGGGGAAAGGGAAAGTGGTTTGTCGAGGTTGATCGTCGAGAGTAACGTCTTGCCTTTCTTCTCCCATTGTCCATCAGGCACTATCTATCCTTCTCGGAAATCTGCCTCGAATAGATGGACAGGTTCGTTTCGAAACGATCAGAATGTGGTGTCGCGTAAAGAAGAGCTGTTCTTCCATCGATTAATCGGTTAGTCATAGGAAAATATGTCGGCGAATGAAAATCCACGTTAAGGAATAAATATGGCTCGTTTTGTTAAATTTTGACAAATTGCATTTCACTCGCTCAACTCGTAAGGGAAATTTTGCCTCGTGCGAATTTTGTTTTAGTATCATTGTCCCGCGATAACACCACTGCGATGTTATTTGCATAAGCATCGTAAAAGATGGTTTTTCTATCTTTAATTTAATACCGCGTAACAGTATGAACTATTTAATCGCATTGAGATAAAAAGAAATCGAAAAAAGTACCGTGAGATTTTATCCATAATAATATAAACGTGATTTCTTTTGATGGCAACTTTTAAGGGTTAACGGATATGCTACCGATTTGATATCGCGGCGAATAAACGCAAACGCGTAACAAACTTGTTATTTTATCGGTCGGTGCGTCTGACTGCGTAGCGTCGCATACTTTTGCGTCTATCAGTTTGCCACGAAAGAGGAAAGGACGTTTCGTATGTCGACTAAACTTGAGCTTTTTATGTGATTTTCAAGATAACGTTCGCAGCTTGTCTTGCCATTTATGCAAAGATAGTGTTACGGTTTACGCACTAAAATGCTCCTTGTTTTTCTTTCCTTCCTCTACTTTTTTCTTTTCTTTCATTTAGCACGAGTCCAAGTTTTGTGCGCATCAGCCTGCGTTCGTGTTACAGATAGAAAATGTAAAGGTAATAAGCGCTGCTTCTAATTACCAATTCGCCATTAATTTGTACATTTTTGTGAAATTCGCATACGGTCGTCATACGTCAACCAAAATCTCTGGAAACTTAGAAATGATAGCGCACGAGTATTCGTAGGTTGAACAGATTTTAATCATCTGGGGGTCCACGTGATGACGTTTGGTTTAATGTTGGGACAGCAAGTCGAAATCGGTGAAACGTATAAGTCGATAAGGTCTTGCGTGAGCTGGACAGGGATAATGATATTTACGTATGCAACAAGGTTTCCATTGGGTTCGTCGAGGAATAGGAGGCGCCAGAATAATCTGTCGTGGAGATCTCGGTGGACAAGCAGATTGTTCGATGTCGCACCCGGCGCAGCAGCCACTTGGTTTGCACTGATTCGACATTAGCCTTTTCGATCGTTAATGAAAGACCATCGAATAGCGAGCTAGTTACGGTGTATCTAACGGTGCCCGTTCACGCGTTTCATGTCAACTAGAAAACACACTGTTAATGAAACGGTAAATTAACTGTCGCCTTGCTAGAGTTTTATGACACACTACCTTTACATCGAGATGAACGATAATTATAACGAGGTTAGCCGACGATTAAACGAGCATGTCTGTCAAATGGTGTAGCCGTAATATACTCGTAAATGGTAATAATAGCCTGATAAATTATCACTAAAAAATCGAAACCGCGAATGTTTCTATTTTACGAACGCACTTAAGGCATGATTTAATCAAACTGTATAATTTCTACCGCGGAATCGTTCGGCTCTTTCTATTTTAATGTGTACACGTCAATTTTCTTTCATCTTCACATGTTTCTCGCTTTTCTACTTTATTTCTCTCTTTTCGATTGCTTAACGAAACATCAGCTGTAAAAAGTACTTTCAGAAGTCCCATCGACACGTGTGCATTAAAATTCCAAGCTTCGCGCTTCTTCGTATTTCGTTAAGGTACTTTTACCTTTTTAACGAAAGAGAGATTGAATCGACATTAGATCGAAGGAATATTACGTAAGAGCGAAGCAATGGATTTCGAAAGTACGAATAAGATTGTGTACGCGTAAGTTCCAATCCGTTAATCGTCGCAGAAGCAACGATCAGGAAAGTACAGGCGCAAGATTGGCGAGTTTTCGATCGTGGACGACGATCAAAGGAGACGATAGAACAAGCTGGAACATCGAACCCCGAACTTCGAGCGAATGCTATTCGTGATTCGTGGTTCGTGGTTCAACGGTCGACACCGTATGCCATACTCTCGAAACGAGGTTATAACCAAGGTTACCAAACGGAGACTACCCAAATACCCAGATACATACGATTATAGCGGTCCCCTTCTTTTTAATCGAATATTTTTATTTGACACTGTACTTGGTAAACCCTTGAAACGATCCCTCGAGAGTTCTCTTCCTTTCCACGCGACACGGAATGCGAATGGTAGGAATGGCAAAGGAGCGCGTAAACCACGACGCAACAGGTAAATCAACTGCGCTACTCATGTGAAGTTTACACGAGGAAATTTTTTTTCAACTTCGTGCAACGATTTGTTTCGAATTTATCAATGCTTGGCATTCATGCGGATTTTATCGAAGTCGAGACGATGGGAAGAAGACGCGAGGAACTGGAGCGATTGGCCATAAGCACAATGGTCTCCTGTCCATTAACGCGATGGAAAAATTGCAAGAAGATCGACACGACATACACCCTGTATAACGCGTTACGTAAATTTGACATTTTACCTTTCGTCTTTTCGCTTGGAAAAACATTTCTACTTTTATCTTATTTGAAGGGCTCTGATGATGACTCGGAGCAAATTGGATATTTTCTACAGCTTTCTACACAACCCCGTAACAGCGAGAGGAGTTTACTTTTAGAATCCACAATCTTCTCAAACTGTTATGTATATTTAAATGAAATATTTGCTCGTGACGATGTGAGAAGATAAATTTCTAAGAATGCCAAGAAAGTTGTATTATCGCAAGATAAAGGAAAAATTGGGGAAGATATCGAGTAGTTCGTGCGAGGAAGGAACAGGGTAGGGGAGGAAGGAGAAAAATTAAGGGTAGGGGAGCATACAGAGAAACGTGAGAAAGAAATGATGAGGGACTATGACCTGCGTTTATATGTATTTACTGAAAGTGACAGTGATTCTATATCTGTCGCTACGATGACGTAATTACGATTGGCCGCCCAGGGTCGTCAGACGTGGTATTTCTCTCGCAAGGAATTCGATTCCGATTAATCGGGCGATCGTCTTGCTCTAAAGGAATGTCAAATCTTTCGAGATTTTCAGAAAGAAAGGAAAACACAAAGTTCGATCTCTAGTCGATTGGATAGTTAAACGTGTATCACGCACATATGTACATACAGTCCTTTGCCATGGAATCAGGATCACGCAGTGTTTTTGATATTTCTCGATTTTTTAATGGAACTAACAAGAGAAGATCGCGAACGATTCGACTTCGATTTAGATGAAACTTCGAACGTTCGCAGGACAGCTAAGAATAGTAGATACGTACTTTTTTCTAAATATATCATAAGGGAAGAAACAATTTTTCATACGGACGGTACGATCTTGAACAAAGTTTCCATCCCTTTATCCATCTCTCCCTATCAGCCTTAAATCGTTTTTTTAACTTTTTGAAAAGTAAATGGCCGATTTTGTAATCTCACGATACCTCTTCGATTAACAATACTCAATAAATCATTCGTACAGAATTTCGCAGGTACGGCAAATTTCCTAACGAATTTATTTCGCCTTTACCGGTTACCGGTCGAAAAAAACGTTCTTTTACGCAAGACACGCAGGATACCCACGCAGCGTTGGTTTTCAGCTTGCTAATTCGAAGCGTTTAAGGATCTAACTAAACGACATGACCGGGACTCTCGTATTTAGCTGACGAGGAGCGCAGTGAGACGGCGACGACGCATCGATTGCGTCTTTTGGTGCGGGTGTTGGACAGCGCAGACAGACACCATATTTCTTCGTTTCCTATCTGTTTCGGATTTCGGTTCGCTTGCACTTTTCTATTCCCTATTTCGTTTCGGTCTTTGTCACAACCTATAAAAAGATATACGCGTGCCCGTTGCAAATATGTACAAGAGGAAACTCTACTTTCTCTCTCTTTGTCTCTTTCTCTTTTGTTAGAGAGTTTCTTTCCCCCTGCGAGTCGTAACTCGGCTCGCTGGTGTACACACGATGCACGCGACATACTCTTATGCCCAGCTGCATAAGCATTTGATACACTTGCTACACTCTTGGTACAACACCGGTCAACGTCCTTTCGAAGGTTTGGATCATGCGATCCGAAAGGTAAGAGCGAGTGTGCAGCACGTCGCATACCGATTGATCGTAGTAAACGACTGGTCACAGGAACGGATCGATAGAACTTCGACATCGATTAACTATAGCATGTACTACCGTATTTAGGATGAAAGGATTATGTACGTATACGTGCGCGGTCGTGTCTATGTCCTGTGAAAAAAAAGAAAGGAAAAAAGAAAGAAAGAAAAAAATCATACATCATAGCCGGTAATCGTAATTGCAAGTTCATTGTAAATACTCATTGTGTATAGATTCATCGCGTAATTAGAGAGTCGTTGGTAAGTACGATAGAAAGTACGATCGTTCGTACGTGCGTGAATAGAGGATTCGTCTTTCGTCGTCTTTCGCTGCGATGTACACGCGGATAAATCGGAATTCGCTTTAACGACCACTCTAATCATTGGAAAAATGATCTTTTTGTAATACCGACGCGTGATACGCCCCTGACTCGGAGAACACGAACGTTTCCTCGAGAGATACCAACCAGAGGTTTCCTGTTTAAAGCCCGCTCTACACGTTGAAACATGTTGCGACGCATGTATCGACACTTAGGTTCCATGAAATTTGCATCGGTTTCAGTTTAACTGCACATTGCCGATTCTACTCGGTTTATGGTGTGATAACGATGTTGTCAAAATGTCTGATCTTCCAACTCCGGTATTATTATCATTAATAGGAGGTATGTTGATTATATAGAACGAAAGATCAAAGAATAGCAAAGAAACGAGCGAAAACACGGCTAATCGAGAGGAACGGTTTTTCTAATTTCGCGTTATTAAAAGAACTAAGAACGAACGTACACCGTGATTATGGAAAATATTTGCGTATGGCTTCGCTGGAAATAAATTAGGAACCCTGTCAAGAGATTTCGTTTCGAAAGGAAATTGATTTCCTACGAGATTTATGTTCGGTATCCTTATTACCGGATCGATACAAGTTGATTTTGATAGCGATTCGCCGATACAGATGTACATACATTGTAACATGTATCATGCAACCTAGGTGTCGATGCATGCATCGCAACATGTTTCAACGTGTAGAGGCCCCTTAAGAGGCATGCGTTGATATTTCGATCTCGTTTCGCGCCAATCCCTACCAATCAGCCTGCGATCACATTTACAATTCTTCGTAGTCTTGCTGTGTATCGAGCGTGTGTACAACGAGCTAAGACTTTTCACAGTTTCGTACACCGACTTCGAGCACCGTTTCCTGAATCTACGGGATTTTGGTCAGAGTTGAGAGAAGGAAGCGACCGAAATAGCTGAATGAATTCCCTTTACTTAATAAAGGGAAAAATGAATATCGAATTAAGAAATATGCAGATCGTTCGAAGGCTAATTGAGCTTGGAGTAGATCATTTTGATAGGCTGTGGGGCAAGAATCGAGAAATCAAGTTCCGCGGCCGACTTGGACGAGAAGTCGAGCCGTTTGTCACTTTTACTGTTGTTGAGGTCAGTCGAGCATTGACCGCTTGTCGATTTAATTGCTGTGTACTTGTACAAGATACCAACAAAACTATTTCCTTTTTCTTTGCTTGTCCTCTTGTTTATCTCGTTTACCTTACATTTTCTTTTTTATCCTTTCCGTTTTGTCACGCGACGATGACCGACAAAATTGTCAAAGCAAAGAAAAAACCTGACAGGTAGAAAAATAAGCGCGATTCGATCGTTTAACGAAACTATGATTTTCGTTGATTGTTTACTTCGATGGTGGCAGGATAATCTTTGACCCAAATCTTCTTTTCGTTCGTGTTTTTTCAACCCCGCAATTTTTTAGCAAGTTTGTAGTGTTTATTACGTTTTCCGTTTATTTCCTAGTATCAACGAATCTCGGTACAATATTACACAAAGAAGTGTACGAAAAATTTGTTATTTTCACGGTGAGAGCAGATTGCCCGCAATCGTCGATGGAGCCAGAGGACAAAGCTAGACGATCTGGCAATTCCGTTTGCAAAACCGTATACACATTCTGGTAACAGAGTCAAAAAATCTAAGATCGCTCTTAGAATGTCGACTATGTCGACTATGAGAATGTGGACGTAGAAAACAGCTTCGTTGGAATATGATGCAGTTGTCCTAAATATAGGTTAACGCGGTATCATAGAATACGTCGAGTATTCTTCGCTGTTGTTTGACGATATTCATTGTTCGTCGTCGCCATCCTGCTACCATGGGACGTAAAATTGTCGACCAGACGATGATTATAAAGTTGGAGTGACTCGAGAAGGAAGGACCAAACGGATCGGTATAAGTTGGAACATGGTTTGTGTACGGCACTTATGCCACTTTACCGCGGTCGTTCACCTCGAGGTTCTCCTTCGAGCTCCAACTCGAAGGTGTTAGCGTCATTCGCCTCGTACGGTTTCGTCGTTGTGCTATCATTTTAATCGTAGACATAGAAGGACAGGAGGCTCTTAAATCCGCGATAGCCGGCGTTCGAAACTCTCGAATCTCGAGTCGAGGACAAAAAGCATGTGGAAAGAAGAGACGATTCGATTTCGTTACCCAGTTTCTTGGCCGCGTTACGAAATTCACGGCAGGGAATATTTTGACAAATTTTGCAACAAGGTTTCGACGATCGGGATTTTGCAATTACATTGGCCCATTCGGTGGCGGGCATCGGTGGAGGGCGTTGAAACGACGATGTGCGAAGGAATGCGTGTAATGCGGGCAAATGCGAACCGAGAAATCCGTACACAGTCAGCGATCAAAGGAAGATCCGCATAACTTCGCGGCGCTCGTTCCCTGTCGTTTTCGTGACCGAGTATAGCCATCGTGCTACGACATCGTTTGTGCGAGCCACATATCCACCGGTTTCGCGCTTCTTACGTAACGCAAGGGGATCTATTACGTTGGAAAGTAGAATCGTTCGGTGTATGCAGACCGATGAAAAAAGAAAAGAGAATTAGCGCGGCGACGATGCCACTCGAGCGATCGTGTCTTCGAATGTTATCGTCGGCGTTTCTTTCGGCGCGACGTTTCACTCTAAAAAGGAAGGAAAGAAAAGAACGGAAAAGAAAGACGGAAAGGAATCGAGGTTGATACGGAATGCGCGCCAATTCGGCTGTAAATTGGGCACGCGGTGAACTGCCGCAGCCCCGCAGCTGGAAGGTGACAGAGAAGACGAAAGGCAAGGAGGAAAAGATGTTGTTACGTGGTCTGCGTGTTCCATGTTCCATATTCTGTGTTCCACGTCTCGTGTTCCGTGTTTCGTGTTCGATTCGACATGCTAGAACGAGCTTCGAAAATTTCGGCTGCGAAAGAGGTCTCAGGTTATCGACCCATTGGCAGTGGTCAGTGATGGTAACGGGCGAGCAAGCGAGCAAGCGAGCAATCGAGCAATCGAGCAACCGAGCACACGACCAACCGGACAACCAGTTCATCCATCCGATGCACGGTTCGGTCCTTCACCCGGCATTATCCCGAGTGTTACGTACTCGCACGTATATTACACGTGCTCGCAATATGTACGACGTCCTTTTTTGCGAATCGCAATTAGTCAAGACACGAGCTGTGCGCAGTGACGATCGAATCTGTATCCGACCGATTAAAAAAATAGAAAGTTTCCTAGGGTAAATGGTTGTTGCCGTGTCAAAAGAAAACGGTGTTTACGAGATTGCCATGAAATTTATTCGACTGAGAAAATCGACCAGATTAAAGTAAACGATTAAAAGGGTAAAAGCGTAAACAGGGTTACACGACGATGTTCGTCGACAATATGTGGACGTAAAGGAATTGGAGGGGTCGGTGGAAGAGTCGAAAAGGGGGCGAGGAAGCAGCCGTAGCAGTGACATTCGACCGCCAAGAATTAAAATACGGCCGCGTGGCGAGACTCCACTATGGTTTCTAACGGATCGACCGAAGGTCCCACGGGGGGCTTCCACAGAAGATTCGGGAGACGGTTCGAAGAAGGAATAACGGACGGTCAAAAACCGCGTTCTCGTACCCAACCGGAGTCCGGGGCCCGTTATTAGCCGTTAGAAAGGAAACCCGTTCGAAGGTGGATTGTGCGGGCGTAGGTATCGCTAAAAATTACCTGACACGACCCGTTTCCCGTCTCGTTCTCCCTTTTCATTCTGTATCTGTATTTATACATGCGTTATATTCGTACATCTATACAACGTTGCATTTCTCCGCTCTTGTCCGCAAATCGACGAGCGATAAAATTTATTTTCACGCGAAACTTTGGCAAAAATAATCGACTCGATCGGTTAATCGTTGCGTAGAAAATGGAATGTTCGTAACTCGTATTATCTGTTCTCGCCTATCGCTTAAGTGTATCCACACGCTTATTCGTAACGTTAATCGCTCTCATTAATTTCTACATGGTTAATCTTCGGTCAGTTACGAGTTAACAACTCGTGAATTTCGTCGAATCCCGAAAGTTTTCTCTTATCTTCGAAAGAGTTATCTCTCGCGTGATATCTACCGTTGCAATTTCTCTGGTCGGTAATGAGCAGCTCGGTTTCGTTCTGTTTGAACAGAAGGCGAGGAGAAATCGTGGACACGACGAAAGAGGAATCGAATTGGAACGTCGAAACGCACGCGATAGTCGAAGAAAAGTGGTAGCGGGGATTAGATGGGTCAGCGTGCGAAATGGCTGTTCTACTCGACCGACGGTGGGCTCGTTCCGCTGTTATAATTCGAATTTTTCTCAGAATATTCATGCATCTCCTAGTCGAGTATCGGCTCGATCGCTAGTACCTGCAAGCGGGAACGACTGCGTGAGTGCGAATGGATCGTGTGCGGTTCGTGTACGCGTTGTAGGTTCCTTGGAAGGCGGTAGGAGGTTGGAATCGCGAGGTGACGAAGGAGGGAGTGGTAACACCTGGAATGTACGTAAGGTAAACGGCATCCGGGCAATGCCCTCGCATGTAAACAATCAGAAATCGCAAACTTGATTACGCGAGCAAGTTGTTTCTCGCGTATGCACACATTCGAAGAATCGATCACGTTTACGTGCACGCATGCTCACGATCCGTAACAGTTATACATATAGTAGTACGAGGACTTCGGTATATGGTAGCGTACTAGTTCTCCCCTTTTCACCTGTCTCCTTCTCCTATCGAAAAGTCTACAGTTTAATTCACCGATAGCTAGGTGCTACAGTGTGACGAGATCGGATACGTCGAATTAGGAATTACGATGTTTATCGAGCGAGGAGCAATCGATAAGAGAAAGGGGACAAGAAAGTTGAACCAGAACTGACGAAGCATCGGTAGCTGATAACGGTGGGAGATGACGTGTGAGATGAGATTATACTCTGGTTAAACTATAACTCGGTCAAACTATCAGTACGATATAGCGGCACATCATCTTCTTCCTCTCTTTTCCTTTATACGACCATGTTCTTCCGTTTTCTACCGATACCGAGAGAAAACCGAGTCGTATCGTTTCTTCCCACCTCTCCAAATGTAAACTCTGTGTTATTGTCTCAAAGAGCCAAAGTCAAATTTGTCGTACGTCGGCGAGATCGTTCGATCGAGAGAATCACGCGACTAAACATCGGAACAAAGTTACGAAACGATACGTCTTACGTCGTCGATAGGTTCGTCTTGACGGATCTTGGACAAGCAGAAAAAACGAGAAAGACGACTTTCCAAGAGATACGTAAAATTATCGTATAGATGTACGTGCAGGAAGAAACGAATAGTCATACAAACATACGATGCATGTTTAAAGCTTCTGAAGGTCGAATATTTATCTCGAGACACGCGTAGCACTTGGACGTATCAATATTCCGGCTAAGTCGATCGTAACTCTTTTTGGTTTCGGCGAATCGGTATCTGTTATTGGCCTGCTGTATTAATCGGTGAATCATTTTCCTTTCGTCTCGCGATGGGGGTTCGATGTACGCGTCCGATAATAATTGAACTCCTCTGCTTCTATCGCTGTTGTCGCATCGCGCGTGTCTTCTCCTGCTAATTGTTATCAATCGAAATTCATACTCGCCTCTTTTTATCTCCGTTCTTATTCCCTTCCATTCGAAATTGTTCCAAAGAAAATCCTACGCTAATTATACTCGAACAACGTTTATCATCTCGTTTCGATGATTCGAATTTTACAGAGTGAAACGAACGAGCGCACTCGTAATCGGATCGTCGAGTGACATCGCATCGGTTTTCGCAACCAATTTACACGATTTATGCTTCTTCTTGGACATACTTGGCAGAAAGCGAAGAAAAGTCGTGAAACCTGTTGCTAATCGTGTTACTATATTGCGCATGCATTACTATCGTAGAGAAGATGTTGCCGTAAAGAAGACGAAATTCGAACAATGAAAATATCACAGGGTGGTATCGAAACGATCAAAGCTGTAACTCGTGACACACATAGCGTAGATAATAGATAAGTGACAAAGATCGATTCGACGAGCCAAGACGATTTGATCCATTTTTTCTTACGTTTCTCCCGTTATCGTTTTTACATCGAGGATGTTACGTCAAGTTACATCTTGTTGCGAAGAAAGGCAAAAGTATGGGAAAATAAGTTATCGTTGCTGTTTGCAATGAAATCGAGGCCTTGAACTTTACGATTAACAGCGATAAATCGATTATTTTCGGTCGAATCGAGCAAACGTGAAGCCGAGACGTAGAGTGACAACACTTGGTGGAGTACGTGTTGTTCATGTTGCAGTAAAACGAGCGTGCGTTCTTCCCGGTTTCGAACGAACATTACTACAGAGAACTCGTATGTGTTCGATGGCAAAAGGGATATTTCTGGTATCGTCCCTGGTGAAAACCGGACATGGCTATCGAGAAAGAATACGAACTGGGTCAATGACCCAACCGCCGAAGAACCGCGAGACTGTTCAGCGGTGGCCAGGTCTGTGTCAGTATACGTAGCTGTGTGAAAAATGAGATTCGTTTAAACGCTGAAGAAACAATCTTGCTGCTTAAACGATCGTTCGTCTTATCGCTTGTTTCACGCTCGTTTCTCGTAACGTGCTTTCATGTTCGCGATTACGACCTTGTATCTGCTGAAAAGGAAAAATGCGCTCTATCCTTTGAACGGAGAAATAATTCGCGGCTCGGTGGAATCGGTTACGATTCGATTTACGATCGAATAAACTAGACTTTCAACAAAAAAATAGGAAAATCGAGAGAGAAGGAGACGTCTTCGCGCGTTAGAGCGCAAAGCGTATTTCGCCTTGTTCGCGTATCTATTATGCGACACTGTTCTAATTTTCTCTTGTTTATCCCTTTTCCATTGTATGTGTAAAACGCATGTCGAAGAAGGAGAGAAGGAGGAGGAGAAAGAGAAGGAGGAAAAAGAAGAGGAGGAGAAGGAAAAGGAGGAGGAGGAGGAGGAGGAGGAGGAGGAGGAGGAGGAGGAGGAGGAGAAGGGACGACAAAGCAAAGATCGAAAGAATAGCTGACCCGAAGCGGATCCTTTGCGTGTAAAACGGAGAGGCACCGTTGGGTTTGGTGATAGCGATCCCCACCATAGGTTGACGGTTTCGAATCCCTGCAGGGGGCCCGAATGCCCCCACTCTATGGTGGCGGTAGAAGAGACCTCGTGGTCTTCGACCAACGAGACTGTGGTACAAGGAGTCCGCCCTTGCACCCTCGACGGAAGTTGGTCCACTACCCTGAAGGCAAAGCTCGTGTCGTACCCCCACCGAGTTTCGTGTCACCGTAACTCGTTCAACGGACCACCGTCTTACCTGACTCCTTCCGCTCCTTTACGTCCGTCTCTGCTCCTCTTTGTACCGTTGCCCCACCATATTCAGGGACTGCCGGGGGCAATTGGGAGGCATCCGGGGGGCCATTTAAAGCCGCTGGGGGGCCGGTACTCGATGAGTCACTATATAAGCGGGCAAGGACAAGAAGGTGTATGTTAGTGTACACTCAATCTTCCCGTGGCTCGCACGATTCACGAAGTAGCGAGCGCCGGTGAATTCGGCTGCGGCTGTGACCGACTTTTTTTTTCTTTCCCTTTATTCTTTTTCTTTTCTCACTCTTATTTCCTTTACTCTTTTCTTTCTTCACTCTTATTCCACTCCGATGCGTTTTTCTTCTTTTATCTTCCACTATTCCATTAAATAATTGCCCAGCTCCTCCTCTCGCTCTCTTACTCGCTCTCTCTCACACTCTCTCTCTCTCTCTCTCTCTCTGTCTGTCTGTCTGTCACTCGTTTCTCCCATACTTCCATTGACTCTCCCACCACGTTTCTTCCCCTAGTGCGTAAGAACAAGCGAGCGCGTTTATCACCTGTGCGTGCACGTTTTTCCTACTCATTGTCTCTGCTAGTTGATACGATTCGCGGTTTCTTTCTCTATCCGTTGCAGCGGACACCGCGTCTCGCGATATTTCACTTTATCTGATTTTTCGGCGAGCCTTCTCGATCGTTGCGTAATCGTTACTAAATCGGTATCGACGATTTTTCTTCCATCGTTTTTGTTTTGCTTCTTTTTTTTTTTTTTTTTTTTTTTTTTTTTGATAAATCGCTCCAATTATCCTCTCTCGTACACGTGCGCACGCGCACACGCATAAACGCATACGCATTACACAGAAGCGTGCGCGCGCGCACTCTCCTTCCCCCTCTCCTCTCCTATTCCCCTATATTCCCCTCCAGATTATGCCCCACCAGCCTAGTCAGATTTGATACTTAAAGCCGCGAATTTCGGAAGCATCGTTTCGAGTAGGAAAATTGTGTTCGTGCCGATACGAAACCAGCCAGAGGGAAGGTTGACCGGTGGTTTTTCGTCGGGACGTGCGAACGTGTCGTGACGAGAAGGGATCGAAGAAGTTCTGACAGAAAGAAAGCGAGAAAGAGGGAAGGAAAGGAAGAAAGGGTCGTAGAAAGCGAAAGGAGACGAGAAAAGCGGAGACAGGGTTGAAAGGAAGAAAGAGGCGACAGAAGAAGGTGCTACGCGGAGAAAGGAGAGAGGGAAGAAAAGAAAAAGAAGCAGAAAGAGAAAGAATAGGAAGTAACAGCGAAGGTTGTGTATAATATTAGACGCCGAAAAGGTCGAGGTGATAACGAAAAGAGAAAGTAAATGAGGGAAGGGTAGAAATTCAATTTACGAAGCCGAGGGAAAATTAGAACGATAAGAAGAGAAAATATACGGAGAGGAAGGAAGAAACGAGTAAAAGTGTATCGGGATTAAGGGTTTGAGAGAAAGAAGCTCCCTATTTCGAATTGGAAAAAACGAAGGGAAACTTCGTTCCCGAAATATTTGCAGAAACGAACGCAAAACGTATTATTATAAAAGCATAATTGAATATAGCGCGATGTTAGTGGAACACGCGACACAATGGGCTTGGCAAGCAATGGGTGGCACGAGAATCGAGGTCCTTTACACGTTTCTCGTGTTCTTAGGTGTATTATTGGTAGTAAGGTGCATGCAATGGCTTAGGTATGTGCGCTCTCTGCCTCCAGGGCCTTGGGGTGTACCCGTGTTTGGTTATTTGCCATTCTTGAAAGGCGACGTTCACCTCCGGTACGGAGAACTCGCAAAGAAGTATGGTCCAATGTTCAGTGCTCGACTAGGAACGCAACTGGTGGTTGTTATTAGCGATCATCGTACGATTCGCGACACGTTTCGTCGGGAAGAGTTTACTGGCAGACCGCATACCGAGTTCATCAACATCCTCGGTGGATATGGTAAGTGTATAACACGTGACGCCTGTCATGCTCGTTTCCCGATAACTAACTCTATCTCGATTTCGTGTTCTCGCATATTTTTCACTCTGCGCTTTCCCGTCAGATTCTTATCTCTTTCCTTCTTTCCCTTTTCACATTTTTATCAACCATCTCGCCGCTGCATGCGTGCGTCCGATTTTATCGCCGAATCTTTCTTTCTTTTTTCCTGTTTTCCACTTTTAGCCAATTGACTTCTACCTCTTTTTTTTTTCGTTATTCGAAATATTTCGTTCGTCTTGCTCGTAGATTATTTTTTCGCGTCACCGATTCTTTCGATTCCGTGATCACCGGCAGGAAAGCTTGTATGGTTTACAGATAATTTATTATATTGTTACGCTGCGTACGAATTAAAACACGTTGAATCTCCTGTTTTTCGTTCGAAGCGGTTTCGTTCTACGAACTGGTCGGTTCCCTTGACTTTTGAAGCTCAAGAGTTTTTCTCTCGTAGGTATTATCAACACCGAAGGTGCTATGTGGAAAGACCAAAGAAAATTTCTTCACGATAAGCTCAGAGGCTTCGGCATGACCTATATGGGCGGTGGGAAGAAAATTATGGAATTGAGAATCATGGTGAGCGCTGCATTTTACAAAATTTCGTCTTTCCTTTTTCTATAGTTTTTCTTTCTTCCGCGTACTACAGTAGAATCTGAGTAAAATTAACCAAACGATCGACTAGTGAGAAGTTTAAGAATAGTCCCTCATGTAAGAAACATTAAGAAATATAAATAGCAACTGAAACTGATAGTACATCTTTGCTCGCAAATCTCTATTTCTGACTAATATTAATATTTAAACATAGCTCGAAATAAACGACGTTCTCGTGAAAAAACCAATATATTCGATTATCCGAGCAGCGTGCTTCCCGATTGTATTCGAATAATCAAGGTTTCACTGTCTATTCGCATAATACTTGCTTCGTTGCACTTGATATCAAGTAGATGAAAAAGAGACGAATAATTTCTAATTGGTTTTAGCGCGAGGTTAAGACGTTCCTTCGTGGATTGGTGACGAAACGAGGAACACCGACAGACGTTTCAGCTTCCCTTGGAATGTCGATCAGCAACGTTATATGTTCCATTATAATGGGAGTGCGTTTCCAACATGGCGACAAAAGGTTCAAAAGATTCATGGACTTGATCGAGGAAGGTTTCAAGCTGTTCGGCAGTATGGCCGCTGTCAACTTTATTCCTGTGATGCGTTACTTGCCTTGCCTTCAAAAAGTTCGCAACAAGATTGCGGAAAATCGCGCGGAAATGGCCGATTTCTTTCAAGAGGCGGTCGACCAGCATCGAGCAACGTTCGACGAAAGCACTTTACGAGACCTTGTCGACGCTTATCTGCTCGAGATCGAGAAAGCGAAGGGAGAAGGTCGCGCGACTACGCTCTTTCAAGGGAAAAATCATGGTGAGAGTGCGCCGATGATATATCTCGTACACAGACAGCGAATATTTATGAAATTTTCTATTTTCATTCGTATTTTCATGGATAAAGAAATGGAAATTTGTTTATTAAATGTGGTAACGAGCGCCGTACTTGAAATATTTCGTATCATTTTGCGCGCTGTTTTCGTTTATCTTTGATTAATATAAGATAGGAAGCGACGTACGTCGAATTTGTCGCCTCGGTTTAAACGAACGATGTCGATGAATTTTGGTTTCGTACGAAATTTAACTGAGAACTCCATAAACATTCGCAGTTCGCTCGTAAGAATCGCCTTTCGTTTTACACCACTCATTTCTTTCTTCTTTTCGTACTATTCATAGATCGCCAGATGCAACAAATTCTCGGTGATCTGTTCTCTGCTGGCATGGAAACGGTGAAGACCACGCTCGAATGGGCAATAATCTTGATGCTACATCATCCGGATGCGGCGACTGCCGTACAGGAAGAATTGGACCAAGTGGTAGGAAAATCGAGGATGCCTGCTTTGGAGGATCTACCTTTTCTTCCGGTAACCGAAGCGACGATACTCGAGGTTCTTAGGCGGTCGAGTATAGTCCCTTTGGGAACCACACACGCAACCACGAGGTAATTATATCGTCTACAGATCCCACTGTTGACACGATACTTACGAGAATTCGTCGGTCGAATTTCCAACCTTGTTTCTTAACCGAATTACATCGAGCGGGATCATTCTCTCTTTCGTCTCATTACTATAATTGGGTTTCTTCAATTGGGTTAATATCTATCGATATACCGCGATAAAAGCGAAAGTAAAATCGAACCAGTCGCTAATTAGGTTATTTGCTTTCGAAAAACGTTGCTATCTTGTAAAGCGGTGAGTGGACGAGCAAAAGAGAAAAGGACAAAGACGAGACGCCGATATAGATATACAATTTTCGTAGTATTGGGGCGCCGCGATGAATGAATGGATGAATCACGATCTCGATGGAACGTGTGAGATAGTTAAGATTGAAAGGTGTAAAAATGTTTCAGAGATGTGACGTTGCACGGTTACACGATACCAGCTGGATCCCAAGTGGTACCGTTGCTGCATGCCGTGCATATGGATCCAGAACTTTGGGAGGAGCCCGAGGAGTTTCGACCGAGTCGGTTTCTCTCGGCCGAAGGTAAAGTCCAGAAACCGGAATACTTTATGCCTTTCGGTGTCGGCAGACGTATGTGCCTGGGCGATGTGTTGGCACGCATGGAGTTATTCTTGTTCTTTAGTTCGTTGATGCACACGTTCGAGTTGCGATCGCCGCAGGGCTCGTCCTTGCCGAGTTTGCGCGGCAACGCCGGTGTCACCGTCACGCCTGACCCCTTTGACGTTTGTTTGGTACCAAGAAATTTGGATCTCATCGAAGATACGAGCAACGATGTGATCCCCTCCGGCGCTATTCTGCGTAATATCGGCAGTCACTGAGTTTCCTGCTTTTTCGAACGCTCCATAACGATCAACGGAGCACGGTAATCGTTCCTAACGAGACCGATCCGACCTGGACCGACTTGGCCCGACACGATCCAACCTGATCCAATTCGATCTAATACGATTCAATCCGATCCATCGTACATTCGTCCATCCTTAATCAGCCCTACAAGATTTCACATCATCGTCGAAAGGTTCGTTCGAACGCGTTCCATTATCCCTCCTTTTATTCTTCTCTCCATCTACCTATCGCATAAATGTCGTTTCACTCTCGATTTCTATTATTTAATTTCCTTGCGTGTACTAGCCAACATTTATACATATTTAGGGTAACATTTCGCTCTTTATTTATTCGCATTTAGTCATTAGCGTTATTTGATAAATGTATGTCGGTATAGAACGTGTGTATACGGTTGAATGATATGAGAAGTTTGCGTGTACATGTTCAAATTCGTTGCACACAATATATACAAAAACGATTTCGATAACAATTCCGTCAACGATGATCCGTCACGTTCTAGAGATCGTTGTGTTGGCGCAGTCTCGGACGTAAAAAGAGACAAAAGACTTTTAGATAGTAATGATAATAAGAGGAATCAATTATTAGTAATGGTATTAGAAATAAGTAGTGGTAGTGGTAGCGGTAGTAATAGAAATAGACAAAAGTAGTAACGGCAACGATAGTACAGGCGGTAGTATTGGTAAAATAATAATTGATAACGACAATATCGATGATAGCGATAGTGGTAAATGCTAGATTAAGAATTTCGGGTTAATAAAAAAAAAAAGAAAAAAAAAGGAAAAAGAAAAAACAAAAGACCGTGTAACGAAGTACGCTGTGAGTGTGCGCACAGATATTCGTAAGTTACTGTATTATGTACATATCTAGGTATTATCTTGATAATAGGCGGTGAACGAGAGCGCGAGATCGTCTTCGACTAACGAGTTCTCTTTCCCTTATCGTTCGAAAGTTTCGACGCGACTAAATTCGAATGGATTAGATCGTAGGGCTGCGCGTCGGATGGACGCGGCTGTTGACCTAGAACAGTGATTTTCGTGAAAGTTAGAACGAGATTCTTGCGACACCACACACAGTGTAGTTACGTAGCGTTTCAGAATTCAAGACCAACATCGAACTCGATCCGTTGGGTGCGGGCAAAGATTAAGGCTGTGAATTTCGAATTTAGGACATGGGACCCTCGAGATTCCTGTGATAACGCGATCGTAAAATCATTTCCAAAGATATATTTTGTTGCGTGTCCGGCGAAAGCCGACGAACCATCGACGCGGATTCCCCCTGGTTTCTTTATATTCCGTCATCTTTCTTCCTCTTCATCGTTCCTCTTACGTTTTCCCTTTGCCGCGGTGAGCTTTAACGCCACGTACATATCACCGCGTCGATGCTTCGTTTGTATTCACCAGTAAGAAATTTATATGCTGCATGCTCGAATTGCGGAGCACCGCATTGTGTTCACCCGCCGACCGCGAATCTGTGTTACTTAATGTTATTATCTATTTTTCTTTTTTGTAACGATCATTAAACAATGTTAATGTCCATATGACCAAGCTTGTAATTATAATTGATAATACGTGTGTCTCCTCTTCGCACGAAATAAATCGATATTTTGTATTTCATGAAAATCAATCATTGCCTCGTATCGTATCGTGCGTACGTTGTTGCTCGACGAGTCGTGTTCACGAACGAAACGACCGTCACGATTATGTTCGTGACTTTTTGTGAGCTGAAAATTACATTCCCCGTTTTATTTCGATCCAGTAGTCGATGATCCTTTCTCTTTTTTGCTTTTCCTTCCCCACAATTTATTTCGTATTTATTTCATATTTCTCTCGGTTTGTATTACGCTTGAAACACCGTTTCGCTAGAAAGAGAGGAAGAAAAAGGAAAAAAAGTAGAAAAAGACTGTAATTACGAAGAGGATGAAGGGGATACCTTTTGTGTGTTACGGGGAATCGATTTTGTGTTTTCCGAATTCGCGAATATACCTGTTGACGAAAAGATTAAGAGAGCCAGAGATGGAGGGACGGGAATGTGGGCGGAAGCTGAACTTTCGGGATGACAGGCGATATAGCTCGACCAAGACGAAAGAACAGGTATTTAAGAAAAAAGACAGATACAAAAAAGGAGCGAACAGCAACAAAGGGGGGAAGAGGGGAACGGGGGGGCGTGATTGAGAAAAGGAGAAACGAAAGAGTCGTTCGTTTATCCGCTGGACGAAAACTTTCTAAACGATCGATCGTTCGACCAGGTTAATTATGAAAAGTATATATTTTCGTAAAACACGCTTGTGATAGTTGTAACTTGTAACGATGATCGATCAGATTACAATAGCCGTTCTATTAGATCTACATCTTTTATTGATTATAATCGTTAATTAATGATGTCGTGGAACGAACATCAAGCGATGTGGTTTCGGAACTAACGTAATGCCACAATCGCCTTCGAGATCGACGATCTCGTCCGGTGGTACGGATATAACGAATGCGCGCAGTATCCTCCCGGCGAACAAAAATAGTATCATCCTAGCGAGTTCCTCTCCCACGCAAATGCGTTTTCCTTTGAACAAAATGAAATCAAACAAAAGAAAATTAAAAGAGAATAGAATGAAATAAAAGGGGGAGAAAAGAAAGAAACGCGTCTGGCAGGTATTTGTTATTCGAATAAATACGATGAAGCAGAAAGTACATATCTATAATATCACGAAGAGAAGGTGAACGAGAGAGAAGAGAAGGAGCGGGAGAAAAGTCGAAGATAATTACCACTTTGAAATGGGAGAAACGATTCCGGTTTGAAGAAACTTCCATCATCGGATAGGAATCTGTCGGGTCGAAATTCGAGAGGATCTTGCCAGTAAGCAGGATCGGTGTGAATAGCCCACTGCATCGGCACGATCATGGTACCGCGTGGTACATCGTAATCACCTATCCGCATATCCTAAACAGGCGAAATTTCCCATAGAGGAATTGGAAAGAGAGATTTGATTTATGGACGGTACGGTACCTCTGATGTTCCATGAGGAATACCGAGTGGTGTAACAGTCCTTATCCTCTGCACTTCGGCTATAGCAGCCTCGAGACGAGGCATAGCGATTCTATCGTCTAGAGTCGGCTGCTCCCCTTCCTTCAAACATAGATCCATCTCCGATTGTACCTTTTCCTATGAATAATATAGTAAATAGAAGTGATAAACGATCCAACTGCCTTTGTGTGAATGTGTCATGGGATAAATAGTTTGCTTTTCCGAGGAAAGACAAATATGGACAAAGGTCGTTTTTGCTACGAGCTTACCAATCGGCGATTCTACTTAACGCTTTATCCTACGATCTCCCTATAGAAAATCTCACATACCGTAGGAGGAGCTGTAGGAGAGTGCAACATACCTGCTCCGTAGGATGGGCAGCCATGAACAAGAGAAACCAACGAAAGGTGGTCAAAGTAGTATCAGTTCCAGCACCAAAAAGATCTGCTAATAAATGGTACAGTTGGGGTTCTGTGAAAAACTCGGATTTTGTACCGTTTTCTTTCCTCATTTGTTCGTCGAATGCTGCCAGAAAGCTCTCGACTCTATCCGTATTTTCTGATGCTTGCGCGATCTGTGCACGGTGTTCTTCGAGTATTTCCCGATATACTTTATGCGTTTTCTCCTTTCCATCGACGATCGATTGTATCGTTCGGCCGTATCGTGGTAAGAATCTGAAGAGCAATTTTTACGCATAAATTTGTCATTCTTTTATTTTAATAATGTCGTTTAAAATTTGACACTTGGATGTACCTGAGAAAAGGTAAAAAGTTGAGCGGTCCAGCGACACCAATTTCTTTCACTCCTTCTTCTTGCAAATGTCTTAGCCATTTCCAAACTTCGTCTTCCTCCTTATAGGTTTTTCCAAATACGATGCTATTAACAAGATTACCCATACAATGATGAAGCGTATTTAATGGATCGATCGGTCCATTTGCCCCGCGATTTTTCAGTGCCTATCATACGCAGACGAAGAAAATTGTATAAAAAGTGATTGATGTATCATCGATTGATATATTGCGTCGACGTATTCAATTCAATTCATGCTATTAACAGGATTAGATATCAGAAAGCCAAATATTTTTGTTCTCAACGTGTAATCCATTTGGAACTGATCTTTTTGGTATTTACTTTTTCACCAAGCAAATATTTTACTATTTTAAGTTGTCGTAGTACTGTTGTGTTTAGTCGGAAATTCTACTATCAGGGTTAGTGTATATGTATTACAACTAGTTATCGAAAGAAGCAACGAAGCGGTGACTAATAACACGACATACCGTTGCACATTCATTTGCTGCATCGGATATTCGTTTCTCCATTTTCTCGCGCTTTGGTCCTTCGTGCTTTATCATTCCAAAGTTTCGTAAGCAATTGCTAACGAATTTTCTCTGATCCTTCCACCGTTCTCCCTCCGCGCAAACTAAACCTGTACAAAGTCATTCGAAATTACGAAATAGTATTTATAATATCGTTACTTTTTCCTATTTTTCGATTTATAGAATTAACGAGTATAGTTCCCGAGTGATACACATGATTTTGTCAGATAATCTTACCATATCCCTTCATAATCCCGTGTGTAAGGTACAAAGGTGCTCTACCGGTGGACATATCTTTCGAGAAGGTCTGCTTTATTAATTGAGGATCCGACAATAAAACAGTATAAACGGAACCCATGCGGAGTCCACATATAGGACCATAAACTCTGGCTAAATTCGTCAGAGTTTCGTGTGGTTTTTCTGCATCGATCCATGGAAGATAGCCGACGATCGGAAGTTGCCAAGGACCAGGTGGTAGACGACGTACCTTTCGATTTATATAGAAGACGTATACAAGAACGGAAACGAATAAAACGAATATCGCGTAAATGAAGTTCATCGTGAATCAGTTCGTGAAGCAGCGACGAAGCATCGAGCGATTCGATTGAATCTTCTGTAACGATGTTTGCTGCGTTACCTGTAACAAAGAACAAATAAATTACTTCTTGCTCGGTCGTATCGTAATTGTAGAGACATCCTGTATGTTTGCAATAATTGACAAGTATCCAAATACTCACGTAATTATTAACGTAAAAACGTAGCAAATATTTATTGACGATAACACCGAACTAAGACGTAATTGAAGTTGAGCAAGAACATGCGTATGAAAGCTATTTTAGCGGATATTAAACTATGGAACTACCCAGTTACGACGTAAACGATTGACTGGCAATCTTGAGTAGTCCGGTAAGTCGGACACAAGTAAGAATAGAAACAATTTAAATTTTTGACTTTCAAATAGTCGATCAACCGTTTTACAATTGAGATATGGCTACACGATCGAGACGGTCAGAACGATCTACTTATTCTGGTTTAATATGAATCGCTTTAGAATTTTGTATTTTATGCGAAGGTTATATATATTATATATATTATGTTCACTCTAACGTTGCACTTATAATTATTTATATATTGTATCCTTAATGACACATTATTTGTTATTTGGATGTAAAATGCTACGATTAGAACAGTTACAAAGAACCATGTTGCACTCTGAGGCTATCAAAAGTATTACTGCCACAAACTACTGACGCTAATACCTCCCTTTCGTCGTTTCTTGCTATCTCGTTTGTCAGTCCATTTGTGATATTTCGTGGACGTGGGTAAATTTCCAATTTCTTTTCGCTCTTAGATTATCTTTGGTAATTCCAAGAACTTTTCAACCGTTATTGTGTTAGACTATCGCTGCTCTAATCTAAACCCTAGGACCTTAGGATCCTGAGACAAAAATAGCAAGTAAAAAAGATACTATTTCACAAGTTTCGCTTATCTGACCCATCTAGGACAAGGAAAAACGATTTTTGGTTTCGACCATCTGCTTCTTACCTGATTTGTTTTGTGGAACTTGACCGTTGGTACCCCGTTTTTTGGCTTTTTTTTTCTTTTTGAAGAGATTTAGAAGGTCTTTGAAAGGTTAGGAAGAGACGTCTATCTCGAGGTCCTAGGCTTAATCAGACTTGCAACTATCACTAATGTCACTTACAGGATAACATTGTAAGATATGCATACGTATACGCACTGTATTCTACCTAATGTTACCTAGAAGTTAATCAGTCAGTCTTCCACAATTCTAACCTAATGTATAAATATATGAGATTTACTCTATATATGAGACTACTCAAATTTACTTCCGTATCTATGCTACTTACAATTTACATGATTACGCAGAGTTAAACACTATATCTGGAACTATTTGTGTTTGCAAATGCCGTCACTGCAGTGACACCATCGTTTAGACGAACGCTAAGCTTGCTTCTTCTCTTTCTCTATGGTCAGCAGAAATTGTATAAGCACAATATATTTTAGCGATCTAACGCGAATCTACTCAACTACTTCTTTTTTGGAGTCGTGAACCGCAAGTAAATATTTTAACTACATCTTCCTCCGCCACTGGAAAATTTCAAAGGGACGCGAAGGCGAAGGCGAAGGCGAAGGCGAAGGCGAAGGCGAAGGCGAAGGCGAAGGCGAAGGCGAAGGCGAAGGCGAAGGCGAAGGCGAAGGCGAAGGCGAAGGCGAAGGCGAAGGCGAAGGCGAAGGCGAAGGCGAAGGCGAAGGCGAAGGCGAAGGCGAAGGCGAAGGCGAAGGCGAAGGCGAAGGCGAAGGCGAAGGCGAAGGCGAAGGCGAAGGCGAAGGCGAAGGCGAAGGCGAAGGCGAAGGCGAAGGCGAAGGCGAAGGCGAAGGCGAAGGCGAAGGCGAAGGCGAAGGCGAAGGCGAAGGCGAAGGCGAAGGCGAAGGCGAAGGCGAAGGCGAAGGCGAAGGCGAAGGCGAAGGCGAAGGCGAAGGCGAAGGCGAAGGCGAAGGCGAAGGCGAAGGCGAAGGCGAAGGCGAAGGCGAAGGCGAAGGCGAAGGCGAAGGCGAAGGCGAAGGCGAAGGCGAAGGCGAAGGCGAAGGCGAAGGCGAAGGCGAAGGCGAAGGCGAAGGCGAAGGCGAAGGGTTGGTTTGAAAAGTAGAAGGAAAAGTAAAGGGAAAGGTGGAGTGGAGTGAAAAGGGTTCTTACTACTATCCTTGGCAATAAGATCTTGATCAAACACAATAAGTTAATTGAAACTATTGAAGTTCCTGAGATGTAATATGTTACGATATCCAGAATGTCCCAGGGTTTAGCAGTTATACTTTGTCGGTATATTCTATGGGTAGAATCAGGCACAAAATGTTACGTAAACATTGGTCAATCAAAGTTTCATTAAAAAGTTATATTAAAAATACAAAATACAATGAGAATAATACTTTGACTTTCAATATCACCTTCGATTTCACCCCATTGAACTTTTATTTGCGGATAACTTTAGAGAGATTCAATCTTTTATCGCTAGCAGTTTCGTATCGAAGCGAGGTATTAACAGCTAATAAGAGTAGATATGTTAGGTTTTATTAAGTGAATGTTTGGCAATAATCGTTTTTTCAATCATAAAGTGACATAAAAATCAACAAAACAAGGCTTATATTCTCCCCGTGTAGTCTTCGTAAGAAATTTATATCTTCTTTCCTATTTCAATAAGTACGATTTAAATATTGAAGCTACCTCTTTACTGACCGAAACTCTTACATCTTTCTCAATTGTACCTATTCTGTTCTGTACATTCCTCTTTCTTCCAAAAGTTCAACATATTCGCTCCTTCATGCGAGGTGAACTATTCGAATTGAATTCGCGCCGGTGATAAACTGCTCAACCTTTTAATGTAATTTTATTATTTTTCATTTAACCTAAGGACAACTACTCCGAACTCGATAAAATGATTTTTCTCCAAGGCTGGTTGATGACCGCAGACTTTTTGTCAACTCTCTTCGAAGGGTATAACGAACTTTATGCTGATCGCAATCCTCATGGACGAACCACGTAGCTTTTCTTCGTGATCCTTCCTGTCCTCCACGATTCACCTTTCCCTGCATTCATATACTCTATTTGTTCCTGCACTTTTTCGTTCGACCTATCGTACTACTCGATAATTCGTGGACCTGAAATTCTATTCTTCCTTTTTACCTTCTCTCTTTTTCTCTTTTTCATATTTTTTTACTTTCTTGTATTCTTATTTTTCATCTTTATTTGTGCTATTCGGTGAACGTAGAGTCACCATTGTTAAAACGAATATTATAGTAGGAGGTGACCATATTTAAAGGAGGGTTAATGGTGGAACAAGATGCAGGATTGGCACATAGGTACCAGTCTATCTACCTCTTTCCTCTAATTCTTGTGGTAAGCAGGTAGAACCGGGGCAACGATCGACTGGGGTCATTGGCTGGATCCAGTTATCAAGGTTAGGGTCCTTTTCTTTGCTCGCGAGAGATCATCGTTTCTCCTCGATAAATTTCTCAAGTTTATTCACCCGTATGCGAGTCGCATCGTAATGCGATATGTCAAGATCAGCCAACAGCTCCTGCCTTTCAATTTTAATTATTTATCAACTACCAGGTAAACGATGACTGACTAGTAAGTTTTACATGCTCTTTAAAATCCTTCGCATTTAATGGTTCGATGACTATTAATGCGTACCCGTGCAAATCGGGAATATAACGAAACTATTATCGCTAACACATTGGTCTCGAAGGAAGTCGTATAGGGTGGCTGATTCGAGCGACGCGAAAGACAAAAGGAATTGAAAAAGTCTTCATAACGGAAATGATCCTTGCCAAATTTGTGGAGGCTCTTCTTAGAGTCTAGAGGCTAGAAAATGATCTACGTCTTGATTTATCGTCGGATAGAAATTAAAAGGTTCTACAAAAATAATGTCAAACACGATTTCATTTTTCTAGAATATAACTACAGTTAGACTTACAGCAATTGTATAGTATGTGTGTAACGTATTGAACAGGAATTAAAGATGCCAGACTGTTCTTTCGTTATTCTGGAAAAAGACAAACTCGGGGACGAATCATTTTTGTTCAGATAAAAAAATTAATATTCGATTTATTCCCAGTTGATGCTTGTCCCGTACCCGTTGTCTGCCTCCTTTTTCCTCAGACTGTGTGTGTGAGTACAGTTTCTTTTTGAATGTCCGATCGGTCGCACGTTGTCGCCATATCTCGATCTTTCTGTTGCGAGACCCGTTCACACGAGAATTCGCAGATTCGACAGTCGAACCAAACGTGGTCGTGCGGCCAACGACCGCGACTTTCTCCTTTTATGCTAATTTTGTTAATACGCTATTTTCACGACTTTCGTACTTCGCAAGCATGCCATTTTATCGTCCTGTATCTGATGCAGGACGGGCCGACGAACCAAACGAAATATTTTTGGCGAAAGGAGATAATTAAGAAACAGTTCGTTGCTCGCCCTATTACGTAAAACCATATCGAAGCATTTCAGAAAGTTCAACGAATTTGACGGTTACGATAATGGAACGAACCTAAAGTCGCATACACTGTCGGCCATAAGTATCGGGACAGTTTAATTGATTTACGGTAACGGTATATGAATTTTATTAGAGTACAAACTAACGATGAATTAATAATTAGAATCGACATTTACTGCTTTCTGATGAAACCACCGGGATATAACCTTAATCTATTAAAAAACATAGCAGTAATATATTTTAGTATTCCCCGTATACGCTATTACATACATTTACTATATAAATATCATCGTATTAACATCGGTAGTATTTCTATCACTTTGCAAGATTAGTCCTCTTAATCTGATCTTTGTAATATATCGACGATCGACTAGTGTCGACAGATAATTGCGGAATATTCTATCCATATGTAATAGGAAATAATTCGATTAAACAACCTGTTGGAACAAATTGAACGAAATCGGAGAACGAGCTTCCTGATTTGAATTACGAACGATTCATCAATGGATCGGTGGTGGTTCTCCAGACTTAATGTATGCGAATAAAGGATAGGTTGTGAGTGACACCATGATTCGTGATACAGTACGATACAGAGAGTATATACAGAGTTCGTTGCCCCATAAAAGAAGGTGGGTGTATTGGCCCCGACAGGCGTTTCTGGGTTTATTACCTACGTCAGTTCGATCGCAAACTACCGTGCGTCTATACCCTGTAACACTGTATTATTTCGACTGGCGACTGATTGCCAGTAGAGAAGTACGGTAAAAAAAATTATGGAACGCACCTTTCGAAATTTCTCCTCGGAAGGTAATATACATCGGATACGACAAGGTAATACATCGATGAAAGCATTTTAATGTCTTTTAAACCCATCATGGTTTTACACGCTATACGAGTATTTCTAACAGGCAGCGCATACTTGCTGCCTTTACCGTCTTACTTTCTCTTTAATTCCCTTTAAACCCTCCAGTTTCTTTACGCACACTCGCTACCTGAAGTAGCGTTCCTTCTTTTCTTTAATTATTTCTCCTTGATACTTTCACGATGGAAATGCTCGATTTGGAGAAAAGTAAGGGCGGAAAGGAATCGATTACTCTTTCGTGTTGCAGGTACCAACGTGTGCTTAACGCTCGACGTTATTTTTTAGCAAAGAATTAAAATTCTTTGCGATGTGCAATATGCGATCTGCAAAAAGAAGCGCAATTACACTCACGAAGAAAGCGAAGACGTAGGAAAATCGACATTACCACGCCACTCAACTTTTTCTTCAACGATCGTTCGAATCAACGTGTTGCATACATTTGACAATATGTTTCATCGGTACGAAATTTTGAAGAACGAAAACGAATCGAAATGAATCCAGGCGACGATGAGTTAAACCCAGCAATAAAAATAAGTGAATGAAGTCGAAGATGATGGTTTTCTCACGATAAAAATATTCTTTTGTTGAGAACGATGACGATAGCGGTAGCAATAGGCGATGACGACGATAATAGCGGTAGCGACGTCGTTTCTGCTGTCTCTTCTAGCGTCGGGGCTGGTTGTTCGTCAGCGTGGCTGTACGGTACACAGCTTCTTAGTGGGGATGGAGGACACTTTCACTCTCACAGGTGTATGACCGAGTCGAGAGCTCGGAAATACTTGTTACCTGAACGAGTATCGTTGGGGAAAGAGAAGGGGGATAGAATAAGAGGAATGGAAGGGATAGAGGGGCGACGAGAAAGAGATCGAGAGCGGGAAAGAAAGAGGGAGGAAAAAGAAGGGAGGGAGGGAGGGAGGGACACAAAGAAACGTGACAAACAAATAAGAGGAATGACAAAACTGTCTAATTTTTGCAGCTATCTAATAATAGAATGGTACGTATAAAATGTCGCCTTTTTTCAGAGAATCTTTTAGTCGCATCTTCGGTTATCGCAAAGACGTTATAGTCTGCGCAGTACTTAATTTCCAATTATCGTTAAACGTATCGATACCGTATGTAAATTAAAGTCATGGTGTGAAAAAAGCAGGGTGAATAAAGAGGAAACGTATTAGAGATAGGAATGAATGATTCGGAAAGCGGAGAATGTCGCGTGGTCCGCTGGATAACGACCCAGTGTCCACGTGCTCGTACGTATATTTTCAATTTTGTTCGAAATTTTACCAGTATGATCGTAAATTTTAAAAATTTAATAAAATTTCAAAATTCCTATAACACACATGATATATTCGGAAAAGGTTTCTAGAAGTGTCCAAATACTTTCGGCAGCCACTGTAGATGGGTAACGAGTAGCGAGGCAAAGACAAAAAGAAAAATAAGAAGATAGAGTGCGAAGAGGCTGGACGAGGTCAGTGAACCATGAAAGAGTATGGTTTTTTGGTCAGTGTACGCACTACCGAAATACGTTCCCGACGCGGCGAGACGTTCCCGCCGATATTTCTCCGTGGGTCCCCAGTCGGCCCCAGTGGGTCAGTGGTTCACGAAGAACCTCTCGAGGATACACGCGAGAAAGATACGATCCTTTTGCAACACGCTCGATGTTTGTTCGTATTTTTTTCAACATTACGTATTTAAACTAATTCTGTTCACGTTTTATCATAAACGTATTTATTATATTCACAACTAATATTTTATATGTGCGAGATATATTTTTATTGGACATATTTGTTTATACCGTTAGCAAATTGATTGTTTTTCAATACAGTGAAACGAATATTCTCTAGTTTTCAGAAGCATATGTAATTTTTTTAAAGATTTCATATCCCAAAATATGGAAAATTAACGTGAGTCATTATCGCTATAAATATGGATATGTTCCATAAACATATGATAATGTTTACAATAAATACATTGTAGTTTCTGTATACATTTTCAGATTCGTTTCAAGTTATAGCACGTTGCACAGAGAATCGCAAGATTATTTGCAATGCGTTTGACATGCAAACAAAAGTAATCACGATTTTAGGCGAGGACAGAAACGGGGAAATGGTTGGAAGTAAACGAAAGAGAAATAGAGAAAGAAACGAATGCGAATGTTCGGGCAACTCGATAGTTAGCCATCGTATCTACTTGAAAAAGGTGTACCGATCGTAACAGACGCGAAAGAACCATTCTGCTTGCTTGCGGTTCCAAGAAATCCGGTTAGAATTTAGGCTATGTGGAGCTCCTACTCGAATCTGGAACAGGCTGGTCATTGACCTTGCTTCGATCGCTCTTTGAAAAGATTTTCAAGCGTGATTACAAGTTTACCAGTGATTGTCTTCGACACGCGACACGAGACATTGTCGTTCTCTCCACGCACTTTCCGCTATTCGAACGCGATCGAGAACTGTTGCGAGGCAATTAAATATGAAAATAGTTTTTCAACTAGAAATCCGAATATCGTGCTCTCTGATGGCCGATGTCTTTGTTCGAAAGTCTTCCGTGGTTGATAGAACGTGCAGAGCAATATGAAATTCTTTTGATTTTTATCTTCGAATATAACGATGATTATAGTAGCTATGGCGATCGAGGCAGAGATCGAAAGCTGACAAGAATACACCAAGAGAGCACGAGAGCAGGGGAGAAAGGCCCGAAATGATTCCGAGATGACATGTCCATATACCGAATTACACGACTAACTACCGAATCATTTTGACCTACATATGTATATGATACCATGTTTTCCCGTATGCTCTTCAAATGGTTATAGAGATAATTTTTAATTGCATGTATAAGTAACGAGATAAGAAAACAAATTGGTATTCTCCTTGCGATCTCGATATCGTCTATCATGAATATGCATTGATATATTATTTTCGAAGAAAATGGCAAGCGCTATTTTGAATAGACCGCAAACATATTTCACTTTGACATGAATTTTCATCGCTACCAGTAATATAAACTAGAAAAAAGAAAGTTGCGGATGAAGCGTTGGGTCAACGCAATGTTGGCCCTTAATGGGTTAATCAACGGAAATGACGGTGCATATCGGTTACGAGCAAGTTTTACCAAGTAACGTTTGATAATGGAAGACACGAAGGGTGGGCAGCATACGTGTCTATTTATTTAAGTACGTATGTCCCTGTTCGCGTATAAAAGTACGGTTGTACCGTACGATATGTATTCTAGTTGATATTTTGTTGGATCGCAGCGACGGAAAAATAACGATCGAGCATAGTACTTATCGCTTAAGGATGCTTCGGTTCAAAAATAGTGAAATAGCAATTATATTATTCCTCGTAACGGTGGCAATTGGTGTCGATTCAAAAGCTACTGATTACGGTTCAAAGCGAAAGATCGTTCCACCAACGCCGAAATTTGAAGGAACGTTCAACGAAAGACACGAGCATCAAACCATCGGTATATGATCGTAATTGAGAAGCTTTTTGAAAAAAGGATCTATAAGGTCTGTGGTAAACACCATTGGTCGAAAGTAGCCGGCACTTTAAGCGCCGTTGTAACTATACATTCAAACGTAATGAAGATTTAAACGAAAAATTCGAGGCAATTTACTCAATGCGCTATTTTCTCTTATGAACCTTCTCTCAGAAAGCTGTCCAATTGATTGGCAGAAGTAGGAAAATTCATTCTAATTGAATCACGATTCGTTATTTGTTTCTACTCACTGCTGACAGCTGATCGCATAAAATCATGGACGAAAGAGGACAAACAGAACGTTTGGGAATTAAGCGGTTTGTACGAAGGAGATATAATGCTTAATTCGGAGGAAGATGGGGGGAAAAATGGTCTGGTGAACAACGCGTTTCGTTGGCCAGGCGGAGTTGTACCCTATTACATAAAGGAAGAGGATTTCGGTAAATCATTTTATTAAGGGAGTATGCTAGCTTGAAATTTGAAAAAAATTAGAAGCCTTTGAGATTTGAAGTCAAATTTTAAGAAAATTAGAAGAGAAGATTCGATTCTTTAAATTGTCAAGACGTTGTACCCCGTTAAGTAGATAATACCGATAACAAAGCTGAGATAAATGATGCCATCGCATTTACGTGTACTTTTATAGATGAAGAAGATATCGAGGTAATCGAAGGTGCTATAGAGGAATACCATAAGAACACCTGCATACGTTTTCGTCCTTATAAAAAGGCAGATACCGACTATATCACTATAAAGGGCAAAATGTCGGGATGTTGGTCCTTGGTTGGTAGGCACGATCGCGGACAAGTAGTGAATTTGCAGAATCCGGGATGCGTGCAGCATGGTGTGGTCGTGCACGAGTTGATGCACGCATTAGGCTTTTACCATCAACAGAGTGCCGCGGATCGTGACGAGTGGGTGACGATAAATTGGGAAAATATAAAACCAGGTAACGCGTCGATTACTTCGATGATTGGCGGATCGAATCGAAATTCCCGTTTGGACAAACAAAATTTATTCGCGTTATTACGATTTATACAGGCAAGGAGCATAACTTTAATAAATACGACAATGGCACTGTCACAGATTATGGGATTGGTTACGATTATACGAGTGTAATGCATTATAGTTCTCACGCGTTTTCAAGAAATGGTGAACCGACCATTACACCGAAAGTAAGTAATCGGCGCAATTTCGCGAATTGAAAAGTTTGCAGCAATACGGAGATATAGGTTCCATATTCATAACTGCAAAAGATTATTATTATTATTACGTTGCCCCGAGAGTTGATAGCGAAATTTAGGAAAAATTTGAAATTCTTCCTTTTTGCTCAACGTTTGTATTCCGCAGAAGGAGGAAACAGAACTTGGTCAACGAAAAGGACTCAGCGGAAAGGATACACTGAAGTTACTAGAAATGTACAAAGAGGAATGTAACAAACGACAAATGAATGAAACCACGGATAGCGATGATTCATCGGATGATATATCTATCGAGTGGCTACTCACTAGATCGTAATATCAAAGCTAATAAATTGCTATAGTAGCATTTAGTTTGACGCTGTGTTGAATAATAAAATGAATAATAACGTTGGAATCGTGTTTAATTTGATAGAAAAAGATAATATGCAAATTTGTTGCTGTAAAGTACAAAAAAAAAATAAATGTTAAAATATTCAAAGAAGGAAATGCATCAAGTAACAGGATTTTGTTGATTGTAGTACATCAATTCCTTTAATTCCTTGATTGCGTCTTCGGCGGCCTGAAAGTATATTTCGTATGTACTCTCGAGCCTATATTTTAGACGACGACGACCCGAGTTCTTATTTGTTTCATTTGAATTGTAATTTTATTACTTACAAGCCTCACACACTGATCGTTGTCAAGGATTAAACTTTCTACTAGATTCTTCAAAGACTTACACCAGATTTGTTGCAAAGCTCTACAAGAAAATCTGGCTAAGAGTCTAATCAGCTGACATGTTCTCATTCGGAGTATCGTTTGTCGATGCGTGAGCAGCTTACCGAGCTGCTCTATGGAATTTCCTTTTTAACGAAAAAAATATTTCGTTGATATTATGACGAAACGACAATCGACTTACAAACGATAAAAGAGAAATGGCGAAAAAATAAAAAACGATATAAAAGAAATAAAAAAAAGTGAAATAATTAAAAGGGGAGGAAAACTAAATCAAAGTCTTCCGCCGATTAAAGATAAAAACATGAGAATTTCGAGTCGACAAACTTACCCGATAAATGCGAATGCAATACAACTTTTTCCACAAGATGAGCATTTTCTGGTTGAGAACGTAATATGTTGCTTAAAATCGCAACGAGGTCTACGACCACACGTGCTTTTCTTTTTTCCAAACTCAACAATTGTTGTAACAACGTTACTCCGTTTACGATGTAAACGGCGTCACAGAATTGAGTGAGAAATTGTTGTCGATTGTAAACTAATCTGCAAAGAACAAGCATCATGTATTCTAGAGTTTGTAACTCGTCCGCGGATAGCGTAGATGCTGATCTGGTGTTTGCATTTGTCGGTTCAGACTTTTTGTCCAGTTCGAACTCGGAACGTTCGGACATTAAAAGTTTCAGAGAGTAAACGAGATTCGGCACGACTCTAACATCCAAGTATACTTGCGTGATCTTCTCGAGAGAATCTTTCGTTACCGATACGACGAATGGTAAAGACAAAAGACAAGCAACGTATTCGACAACGCGACAACTGGCTGCTGGATTCCTTAATGGCGATACAAATACCGACACGCAGTTTTGTTGAAGCAACGATCCTACTTCGCCCTCCATAATTTCCTCCATGGATCGTTGTAAAAACGCTATCCATTCTTCGTTTTCGATCGGCCTATCGACAGCCTTCGGATTCCAGTCAGGTATTCTGTTGTTACATGATAGTCCAGCATTAACTGAATCGTATCTTCGGCAACGTAGCTGTTGATCACATGCATATTCGTCGTTTTCATGGTCTCTTTCTGATTGAATCGTTTCCACTTCTCGAGGAGCGATCTGCTGCTGATTCAATTTATTACCACCGGTATTTTTTAGTTCAATGTTCTTTTCCGATTTTTCTTCTTCCGAATGTTGTTTCGAGTTTCGTTCACTTAAACGAACCGGTAATTTAACGTTTGACATCTGATCAAACGTTAAAACAGTTTGTTTATTCGTTGAATTCGTAGTGTTTGGACAATCACTTCGACACAATGCATGATCCGCTGAGAGTAAGTCGCTTTTCAACGATGCCCTTAAACTAAGATTTCCTAATAATACATCGACACTAGTGCTAGAATCCGTTCCGCTTGGTTCGCTATGTCGTAAAGTATAACATTGGTTCATTTCATGTTGACAATATCCGTGTGGTATCGGATAACGCGGATTTGATGTAAATGTTTTCTGGCGACGTTCTTCGATTGTTCTTTCATGCTCTTGTAACTTTTTAATAGCTTTCTCCAAAAATCTGCATTATATTCATATAAAATTCTTATTTACTTAAAGATCTGTCTCTGCTCGATTTCATCAATCAAAACTAAGTTTTATCAAAGGTTTCTTGTCTCAATGACAGTATTAACTAGCTAATTCTAGAAATTACAACTAGTTCTAATTAACGGAATACAATTAATTCTCGAATTAACTAATTAAAACCAGTATTTACAAAGAAGATTTGTTAGTCCAATATTCACTGAGAAGACTCAGTTTTGATGAAAGTTAGATTTAAGTAGATTTAGATTTAGACTGTAACGTATATGTATACATATATACTTTGATTGATGATTGGTAGGTTGTACTGCCAAGTTCTGTAGTTGCATCTGTTTCTCTCTAGCCTGACTTGCGGATAAAGGTGTAGTGAATGGTGTAGGCCCAATTTCACCTACTATTACTATTCTATTTTTGACAAAAGGATGATCTAAAAGAGCTGGCCAAGTTAACCTTTGCGAAGGATCCTTTTGTAGCAAACCCTACTAATAAAATTATCATTGATGGACAAGGAAAAAGTAAAAACCTTCTAAAGCTTATCAATATGCTACAACCTGTAAAAATTGTTTGCAATTTTGAGAAATATAATCAGGCCACTTTATCGCTTCAAATCTTATCAATCTGACTAAATGTAGAATAGAAGTTGTTTGAAAAGGTGGAGACCCTACAACTAGTTCATACACAATACAACCCAAGGACCTGGAAACAAAGTGCTATGCGTATTATATATAGTGTGCTTTGCTAAACATTCTCACATCTAGTTGTCTATAAAATTAACACACCACAAGTCTGCATTATGGTCATAAGGGCGTTCTTCTATAAGTTCTGGAGCCATATACAGTGGCGTTCCCTTTATAGAAGTTAATACATGCGTCCCTGTACTCATACTGCGAGCAAATCCAAAATCACATAACTTTGCAACTCCATTGCTTTCAAGAAGTACATTTTGTGGTTTAAGATCCCTAGAGCAGAAACAACTTATTATTATCAGAAAACATTTTAACAGGTAAAATATCGAACCTGTGTAATACTCTGTTGGAATGCAAGTAGTAGAGTGCAGACACAAGATCACAAGCTATTACTTGTGCCCTTTGTTCCGACAAACGACCTGCTTTACCTAATATTTCATACAATTCCTTGTCTGCATACTCAGTCACAACTACTATCTAAAGAAAAGATTAGCTGTATTCTACAGGAAATGCATAATTGCAAATTCTTCTCAAAAATTATATCAATACCTCATTTTCTGTTTCAAATGAATCAAGCATTTGTATTATATTTGGATGATGAAGATGACGTTGAATTTCACATTCTTGACGCAAACTCTTTAGTTCTTTGAATGATCTACCACGCTATATAATTTTATTTGTACGAAACAGAAATATATATAAAATTATGAATCCAAGCAGGTAACCATCACCATAAACTTGGTCGAATATTTATCGCTTTACCTTCCGGATTACTTTGAAAGCTACGATTTCACCGTCAGATCGTTTCTTTGCTTTGTATACTTGTCCAAAAGATCCCTCGCCCACTTGTTTTAAAACTTCATATTTTTCCATAATCTTATTGGATACACGTGCGAGCGTGCGCGTCTATATGTATATATATATAATTATATGTATGTATATGCGAAACATGAATAATATAAATACGAAAAGACAGATTAATAGCTTTATAAATAAGAAGTATAGAACATAATATGATACCTATTATACGTACTTGGATATAACAAGGCACTCGTTTGGCAACGTGTAATGAACTATATCTATACCTACAGTCAAGTGTAACACATAATATATTACACGTCATATACTATGGAACAAAATACACCATAGATGAACATAACCAACGTTTGAAAATTCAAACATTTTCTAAGCATAAATAAAGCAATTTATTAGTGTTAAAAAGCATTCTGTCACTAAATAATAACTGGTTAGGTTAACAGATTAATAATCTTTTGTTAATGAAGTAATAATTAAAACGATAGTTTTTACTATATATATATATATTTCTAATTTCATGGAAAAGGAATAGATGCAACCCTTAGAGTTAGAGTTTGTGTTATTATTTATACAGAAAATTCTTTAATATCAATAACAATACAAATTTAACAGTTATAATATTTTTCCCGGCGATCGTTACTTCGTTTAGAGCTGTCGCTATCAAGTGACCTGTCACTCTGATGAGATTTCTTATGATGTGTTCGTGTAGAACCACGTTTGCTTTTTCTATCATGATCATGTTCCCTCGAACGAGATCTCTTATGTTTATGAAGCTTTTGCACTTTCCTTGATTCAGTTGTAATTCGTGAACTTTCTCTTTGTTTTGAATCTTTTGCACAAGTAGTATATGGTTTCTCAAAGTACTCATATTTCTTATTATATTGAGAACTGGAATGTCCGCGATGATTCTGCGTATTTTCTATGAAGACATCGTTGCATTTCAATGGAAATTCATTAATCGTATCGCTAAGACTATTACTGGAACTTTGAATTTCAGTAGTAGTATTCGTATTGTGATTAGTTGCACGTGCTTCTGTTATATAATCTATATATAACTCCATTTGCTGTTGTATAACTTCCCTGAGAACTTCTATGTGAGACTTCTTATTTGTATGCACACCTCTGTGCTTAGCCCGTCGTCTTTTTAAATTACGTTCTTGTATAAGCAACTCCAAAAAGGATAATTTCTTATCTTCTTTATCTTGGCTTTTCCTGAAACAATGTTAAAGGATATTACAAAATATTGCATATGTAAGGCCTAAAAAGTAAACTTTGTTTGTATAAACTTACAATTTCTGAATATCTGTAATATCATGTCCAATGTCAGGCTTCACTGTATTTGATATAACATAATCATACAAAATTTTTCTTTCATCACAAGTAAAATCTGTGAAGATTCTATTGGACGTTCTTGGAATTAATCGCTCACCCAAACCTATTATCAGTGTTAAGAATTCATGTTTTGAAAAAAACTACATACTTAAAAAATAAATTAAATAAGGAAATATGAGGTAGATATTTAATATTATTTAAATATATGGCAAAGAACATGAAAAAGGATATATAGAGCTTGTGCCAAGTAGAACATTCATAACTTGCTGCAAAAAATGGACTGATTTAAAACTTGTAGAAATTTCAACATTGAAATTTTATGTGCATTATACTAACCAATTTTCGAAGTTGAATCTTTCTCCTTTGCTTTTTGTAAAATGCTGTTTTGCATTTGTGAATCTACAATTAAATCAAGGTTTACCATAAATCCCATTATCAAAATTGAAATTGAATTTTTAATGAAGCTTAATACATACCTAATTTTATCGAGGAATATGAGTTTAATGGTAAACATGATTCAGGCAGTAGAGTATCAAATTCATTGTAACCTTCGTGTTTCAACTGACAGCATTCCAGGTGTTGATATAACATCTTCTTACTAACTTGATGAGATGAATCGTACGGACAAACCAGCATATTATCATTCTAAAAGAATACATAAGAAAGTAGTTTTGTTCGTTTAGTTGTTGATGAGATATTATCTCTAATATACTTACGTCGGTTCCTATACTTTCTATGGTCCAATTCAAAGTAGAGATAGTTTCAACAATTTCTTGGTGTATTTTCTTAGTGAAGTCGTCCAAACTTTGGTATTGACTTTCATGGCCATTCATAGAAGAATTTAGCATTTTTATTTATTGTTAGAAATAGCCTTGTACAGCGGAAACAATATTTAATGGTTTTCCAATGTTTTATTCAAACGTGAGGTTATATTTTAGTTTGGGAAAACTTGTCCTTGCGAATACAATTATAGAGACACCTGTAAGAATCATAAAATTAGATGACGAACAATATATAAGATAAATCATTATAGACGAAGTATGGAATAGATATGGCATCTTATAGGATTTTGTATCACGAGATTATGCTATCTACGATTTAGAGCAGTGAGTGTAGGAATTATCTGAAATATCGATTTTCAAAAAATTAAAGTGTTTCTTATTGTAATTTGCTGCGACCAACATAAGAAATATGTTCAATTCAATCGTCGAAAGTTGTAAAGCCAGTAACTATGAAAAAATCATTTATTAAACACTTCTTATTTACACATAACTCTTACTACTCGTATGCCATCTTTGCAATCAACCAATAATGTGCAAAAACGAAAATTGAAAGTAATAAAAAATGTATAAAATAAAATTAAATATATTAAAATGAAACAATAATCAAGCTTAAATTCTATTACGGAAACTACAACACAAGCTACCGGTAATGTTAACAGTGAAATGGACGATTGAAGAAATATTAACAAAAAATATTTCAGAGAACTACATACGTACTTAATTTCGTTATTTTAATGTTTATGAATTGTTAAATAAATACGTATATTAAATACGTAAATAAATACGTATGTATCAACTATATAATGTTAATAATACAATATAAACGGTAGTAAGATTAATGCAAAGGCAATGTCATTGAAAAAACGTCACTGATAGGTTACAATACATCACTTTCACAATGTATTACACGCTACCGCCACGAAATTCGACAACTCAATGATTCCAATTCTCCGCATTTAGTGACCTCTATAGTACGACACGCACGGTACGACACGCTCTCCCCACCATTTGAAATTCGCTGCGCAAGTTACGGCGCAAGTGTCAGTTTATTGTCGAAAATCAGAGTGATTAAATGTGTATCTGTGTTATTCCGCGACAGGTGTCAATTTCTCCGCTGCGTAGTGTTTTCATAATCATTCATTTACTGCTTGAAACCGCGCTACTGGTAACTTCGTTTAATTAATGTACGTTTCTATTCAATATTACGTTATAATCTATTATTTGATTATCTTCTTTTTTTTTATTGTCTTTTTGGTTACTCTATTTACCGGTAAATCGTGTAATGATTTTTCGAGACGCAATTTAATCGATAATTGTTTCATTATCAAATAATCTATTCTTTGTATACATTTATTTTAATGCTTTGATCTTTTTTTGTGCAGATCATTGCTTCATTGCGAGGGAAACTTTGAAGCATTAGAGGGATATCACGAAATACAAAAGAACACTGCGATGTTCGACGATGAATCCGAAAACTTTTCATGCAGATTTGGTAAGTTTGATTTTCTTTAATTTTTGAGTAGTTTTAGTAGTTTTTGTTATATTCGAGAAGGATAGCTATCATAGACAGGTTTGAACACGTTCTGCGCATCGCGTTTTTGTCGTACTGCGCAGTTATGTTTAACGGACAAGAAAAACGCGCCATGTTTTATTAGCACAAAATAAATGGCGTATATTCAGTTAGGCAGACAATATTTACGAATCATTCATATGTCCGCGTTGTACGCGGATAGAACGAACCAATTTTTATTCCGGCCGAAGAAAAAAAAAATCGTACACGATTATTGCATACTACACCCCTACACCGAGTTAGAATTTACTTTTACCTTTACTTTTATGTTTTATACTTTGTATATTTATGCTTTATTTTCTATGTAGTTATTTATCTATATATTTCTACGTTTATTATTTTTTTTTACCCAGGAAATTCTGACTCTACTAGCAATAATAACTTTATGAAGCCATTAAACATTTCTTTTAGAAATGTTGAGATTTGTTTACAATAGTCAATGACTTAGGATTTCCCTTTTTGCCTTTTATTATCAGTATACATTGTTCGCTTTATCGTGTATCGTGTATGTCACTACATATAAACTACATATTCTATTTATATTATACGACATGACATCTTATCTCTGTGGTAAATGAATAATAATTAGTTTGTAATCTTGAAAAAGCAATATTTTCATAAATAAGCACTTGATAGTAAAGAGAAGAAAAATATGAAAAAGGATATGTTTCCTCTTTTTTTTACTTCATTACTTTTCGTTATCTTCTAACAAAGTCTTCTCTTCAATGCGTTATTTAATTTTTCTGATTGCGCGCAATACTATCGGTAAGGTCAGTATTTGATGTGTTCACCTGTGTTATTGTCATTTTATGTTGGTAACATAGGAAATAACAGTAAGTTTTTGTCTATGATAATATTTGTTGCCAATAATAGATAAAATTTCAAATGGTCGCGTTGGGTAAACTAATTCATCGGCGATTTTAAAACGAAGTCGATATACTAAGAGTCGGTAACAACGAGAGCCGTAGAGCACATTATCGACTATGGAATTGTCCCTTATTGACATTAGATATTTTATAATTTTGTTCTACCTGATCAGCATCTGGTTCAATAATTGAAATCACATACACTATAATTATCCATGTCGTAACACAATTTCCATTTGTTATATAGAAATAGTTATACCTATATTTCGATAGATTTTTAAATATAACTTTAACGAGTCACTTATCTGTTACTTCAAGTTAGACTCATAGAAAAGGAATTGTACGGATATATTTAAAAAATACGGTCGGAAATGAGTAAGAAAGAAGGAAGATGGAATCATTTCTGAGCTACTACAATTCGTCGAATATATTACGCGCGATAAATGTCTACGTTAATAGTTAATGGTACAGTTTAATGGCGTACGCAGGTGCGGAGACGTCTTGTTGTTTACCTTCGAACTTGTACATGCTCCCTAGTGGTTTGTTAACGACATCGTTTTAAAACGTAATTCTAAAGATTTATTTTTTCGACTAAATTTATACATCCACGAATTTTCGATAAATATGAAAACTACATCATTCGACGCGTTCATATCATACGCGATCACAATTTACCCGAAGATTTTTTAAACGTAGATTGTCCCGAAAGTTGTCGATACGATTGGTTCTCGACTCGTTTTCGTGTTGAAAAAGTACGAGTCACGCATCGACGCGTGATGTATGTGAATCTTTTCGGAGATCCGAATGCATCGAATTCGTAACGTATAGACCGGGCGAAAATTGTATCCGTTTGATGGTTTAAGCGTGAGCGATGCATGCAACGGCGAAAGCTACGAGAACGTGACAGTTAATCGTAGGAAAATTCAAATACGTAATGATCCTTTCCCGGTCCTAAGGAGTAGACGTAATGTGCGTATATTTACTTTAGTACCCACCTGTTGCCGTAACCCAGTTTCTTACATATACCAAGCGGGAAGTTTTTCAACTTTCCAAGGATTCCTGAAATTCTCCACCTTTACGCGATGTTTGCGAAGGGACAATCGAATTGGAAGGCATTTACGATGCACGCTGATATCTCTGGAGCAAAGTAGTGAATATTAATCGGATCTGTAATGTGAGCTATCGCGATATAAAACTCTAGCTTCTATTCTTCGCTATCGTCACTTTTAGACGACTTCTTTTTATGAAATATTCACGTACAGAAAATGTATTTGTGCCTTGATTACTAAGAAGTTTGGTTCGTTGTAATATACATGAGATGCACATTTGGCTGTATGAGATTCGCAAAGGAAGTATAGCGGCAGTTGTTTCGGACGATATTCGTATTTTATACGGACGAAGCGTTTCGTTAGGCAGAAATTTTTGAAAGAAATTCTGATCGCGGGTAAACACGGGCGAACTGTATGATTCACGGATCGAAATAAAAAGTTTATCGGTTCTTTATCGGTTATTCGGTGTTTTAAAATGGATCGATCGATCGATCGTTGGATCGGTACTTAAAGAAAATGGAAATTTGTAAATAATTAGATAGGAATAAACAAGAAGATCGAATTTAAGATGATACGTGTTTTAGAAAATACGTACTACCGTTACTTATTTACGTATCGTAAGGAAATCGGTGAAAAGGTAATGGCGAAAGATGATATATTATAACAAGCTTATTAGATAGCTGTATAAATAAATAGTTTAACAAATAAATAAATGGGTGCGCAAACAGACGAATGAATAGATGAAAAGATGGATGAATAGATGGATAGGTAGATAGTGGGTAAAAGAGGAAGAAAGAGGGGCATGGCGCGACGCGTCATTGCACGTGCACGTGCATTGATACCGATATTTATGCCCGCCAGTTAATCATGTCAAAGTCGTTTGATTTGTCGTTGGCTTTTATGGAGGGGAATTAAAACGTTCATTTCGCCGCAGACACTCGGCAACAGTGTGCTCGTCCTGCTAGCGTTGCTGGTGGTACTGGTGCCGGTGTTGCTGCTGTTGCCGCGATTGCTCTATGAATTATTTTCTGGACAACCCTTGCCCGATGTAACAAAAGGGGAGGGAGAGCTTTTTGGAAAATTACAGTATCTCGTTTACGTCGAAAATTCGTATCTGTGACGTGTCTGTCGTGTTTCACATGGATCGGTATAACACGCGACTCGATAAACCATAAACGAACGAAAAGTATGTGCGGTGCGAAATGAAATTCGAAGCATTCGGCGAACTAAAATTACAGGAATCGCGTAGTATCCCGTGAATTTTCGTAATTTTCGTAGGAATCGTAGCTTCGTCAATTGTAACGCTCGACACGCCGGTTATTAAGTTCCGTCGTGATTTAGACCGATCGAAGGTAATCGGATCGGTCAGAGACGAGCGTCTATCGTGGAACGTTAGGCGAGGAGGGGGAAAATTCTGAGGACGTGTGGACAAAGTTAGTAGGTGGATGGGTGAGAAGGATAGCGGTGGTCCCTTGCGTATCGACAGCCGTCCGTCAAGGTGGTCGGTGACACGCGAAACCGAACGAACTAGAGAAAAAGTCGGAAGAACCGACATTCTCAGTCTCTTTCTCAGTCACCCTGAGGATTGGTCTACCGAGAATACCGAGGCAAAGAGGAGAAAGAAGATGGCGAGAGCGAGAGAGACAGAGATGGTAAAAGGGGTGGCGAGGAAGGAAAGAAGTACAGAGAAGGGGGTGGTAGAAAGATGGAAGGTGGAAAAGAGGAGGCAGTAGCAGTCGGCATCAGCTAGGTCCGCGCACTTCTATCACGTTGGGCGAACGGGCGGACAGCTCCGAGGCGATTTGTCTTTCATTTCGGGCTAATTTATTGCGCCCAAGCAGTTCCCCCTTTCTCTTTCTCTTTCTCTTTCTCCTTCTCTTTCTCTTTCTCTTTCCTCCTCGCACACACTTACTCGCGGCGTTTCTTACTTGCCTGCGTTCCCACCACCCCTCTTCGTCTCTGTTTCTTTCTCTCCTATTCTTTCTCCTTGTGTCTCCTCTCGTCTTTCCAGCGCTATTCTCGACTCCGCACCATTCAACCACGCCCCACCCAACTAATGTCCCACATAAAACTTGGTATCAGCGATCCTCAAACGGGGATTTACAATCCCTTCAAGCGCCGCTGTCACGATAAATCCTCCAGGGCGACGTCGATATATCTCGCGCGCGAATACTTCTGTCCCTAATGGATACCCCTCGGTACATACAATGCACGTCGAAGCTGAAACCAGTCTGGATCTTTCCTACGTCCGTTCTAGTCGATTCGTCCTGACTCTTTTTCTTTTAGTCGTTGCATGTTTCGCGTAGTGTAACGACAGTGTGTTACCTTAGTTTTTTCGCCAACTCGCCCATCTTTTTATCCTTCCACCTTTCTCCACGTTTCCTTTTCCAGCCGAAGCGAAATGCCCCGGCAAGAAGATAAGAAACTATGAAAAAGACGTGCGTGAAAACGCATTATCCGGGTAATAACGCCATCCTATTAGGGTATAGTCGTCGACGACAGTTAATAAGAGTAAAAGCGCGCGTTCGCGCAATTAAGAGTAGTAATAAGCGCCTTAAGGCCAATAAGATGTTTCCTAATGGAACTAGCTAACAGCTTCCAGCCAATTATCTAGGCGCGCATTAAAACGAACGTAGAGGTTCGCCGATACGGCGGTATGCCCCGATACTTGCATCGAATATATATCCTAACGTATACTCGGCCAATTGTATCCAATTTCGATCGTAGATATCTTTGTTGCTCCTGTCTTTCTTCCTCGTCTTGTTGTTCCTCTTTCGACCTTAAGGTGGACAACCGGCTACCTGGTTACCCACTTTCTATATTTCTTCTAACGATATATCCAACGTATATCTTATTTCCATATTCTTACATCGAGGTATATCCACGATTTTCCAGTAACGAAGCTTTCAACTTGTGTCTACGTTTTACGGACAGCTGACAAATTTTGCTTATCCGCGTGAACCTTAATTTCCATCTGCTTCCGACTAATTCGCGAAAAATTGTTCAACGGCGAAGAGAAGAAATTCGCGTTGGCACGAGAGAATGTTTTCGTCGAGTGGCCGGCAGGGAGCGAAGGGAAAAGGCTAAAAGGTAAAAAGTTAACGAAGGAGACGCCGTAGAACGATCCGGGACCGTCCGAAACGATCCAGCACGATTCTCAAATGCCCGAGGTAGTCGGACGTGGCTCGAGGGTTGCTTTAGCATCGGCATAAAATGGAAAAGCAAGGAGCGCGAACAGAGACGGACGGTGAGACGCGTAGAAAATGGCAAGGAGGACGAGTTGACGAAGAAGAGACGGAGAAAACTCCCTGGCTTTTGGTCGCAGGCTTTCGGTATAAGTCCTTGTTATGATTCAACGCGGCTTAAGCCGGTTGTTCGCGGATCCTTTGCCTTTCTCCCTACGCCGCTAATTCTCCCAACAAGCTTCTCTCGTCTTTCTCGCGTCTATTTTCAAAGCGGAACACCGCCTCGGTGGTATACGCGTTGTTATCAAGAAGAAATCAGACTGTATCAATTACTTGGAACCACGCAGCGAAAGATAACGTCCGATGGTTTTCTAAATAATTTCTCCAGGCATTTACAGTCAGCGAAGCCACGTCGAGTCGCGTGAATATCGAACAATGATCGGGAAATATACGAAAACTTGCAAAAGTCTTGCTTGAAGCGTTAGATCGTATATTCGGTGCAACGAAATTAATTTCCCTTTTTATTTATATTTATCGAACTTCGTCGATCGATACGACGAAATGAACCACCAAATGGAAGCGGAAGTTTTACGTATTAGCTGCGGAGATAAGCACGATCCACGATTTTATCCTGCTAAATACGGTTTTGCACAGGTTTCCCTTACGTTCTACGTTCTGACCGCGATCGTTCCCCGAAGCTCCGTTCGCAGAGAGTGTAGCGCTTTGCGAAGATCGAACAGCGCGTCGCATCGTGTCGCATCGCGTCGAGTCGAATGGAAGCTGCAAACTTTTCGATCGATTTCGATGGATTACGGTATACCGGGTGTATTCCTGCAATGCGACCACGTTAATTGCAACGATTATTAACTTGCTCGTAATTGCACCTGATCGTGAACGCGATGTAACACATGAGATAGAATATGCGTGGCGTAGGGAAATGGGAAACGAGGTGGTTACTGGTACAGCACGCGTGAAATTTCGCAATTATAACTCGAAGGTAAAGGGCGGAAACGCGTTGCTGCGACAGAGACAGGAGAAGGGAGGATTGGTGAACGCGTTGTGCCAATCGAAACGGTCGATCTTTACGATTTCCATTCCATTCTAATTCCGCTGCTTTACACCTTTTCGTCGTACACCAGATTTCAAGAATTCTTCGGATTTTTCCACGTTGCGTTTAGTCACGTATTATATCTCCACTCTTAAGAGTATCACCCCTTTAGTTTCGTAATTGAGCCACCAGTTCATGCTATGCCGCGATACATTTTCGTGACTCGGAAGATGTAACGATGCTTTTACGATACCGAACGCAGCACGCCGCTCTACTACGAAAAATAACTACGAACCGACGTACATCGCTATGGTTCTCGTACAGCGAGACCTTCACACGCGAAAAGTATTTGCACGGCCCATTTTATTTACCGGTAGCATTTACATACCAATTAACCAGGTGCAAGCGTATTAAATTTCAAATTGCTCGCTATCGCTTTTGTATTCGCGATACTTTTTTGCAACTGCCGCCACCGCCAGTCTTCTACCGTGAAATACTAATCCAAGTAAGATTTGCTCGACTTTTCCAAGAAATATAACGACCGTCGGTGTAGTGCTCGTAATATAATATCGACAAGCTGGCAATTTATTTCCTCTCGTTCGTTCAAGATTCACGCAAGATCTACTAAACTAAAAAGGATTACGTTTGAACTAACTTCTGCACACGGGCATCAGAGCAAAGGAGTATCCGTTGTATGTGCAGTGAAACCAATCGTGGTTACAATCACGATCGCATTCGTAGTTGCAGTTGCAGTGGTTGTACGAGGCGAAACTGGACAGTGCGGGGGACAAGAGAGAGGCGGAGGTAGATGAGGAGGGATGTTGGCAAACGTAGAGAGAAAGAGACCAAGTGATGGCGAGAGAGAGAATGGTGGACGGGGAAGGGACGAGGAAAATGGGGGGGGGGTTAGCGTTGTTTTACCGTAAGGGGTTAATTGCATTGCCAATAACAGATAATGCAACAATCAATGATTTAAGGGAGGTGGGGTTGCGAATGGGGAAGGGCGGAGGGATCGGGGGCACGGAAAGGGGAACAGGGATGGAGATCGGGACGTGGTCGAGAATGGGAATGAGGTTGGGAATCTGGGAACAGGTAGAGGTCGGAGCGTGGAAGAGCGCGCATAGAAGAGAGATAACGAGGAGAGCGCGCGTGGTTTGTGCGTGCGTGCGTGCGTGCGTACGGTTAAGCAAGAGAGGGTGGATGGACTGATTGGCGCGAAGAGGGACAAAGTGCAAAGTACTTTGGAAGGAAAGGGAGATGAGAGGCGTTTCGCGACTCGTGCGTACGTACTAGTTGGTAGCAGCAACGAGCCAGAGAATGGAAGGTCGCGTGCGCGTTTCCCCTTTCCCCGGTGCCCTAGGCGATCGGTTAGGATACGTCCAGTTACAGCATGGCCTATATATGCGGCGATCGTACTTGTAGCGTTTCGCCCGAAACAAAAGCGACGAGTACGATTGCTTACTTACTTGCTTACTCGAGGCAGACGTTGTACGAACACCGCGTAACACGGACTATAGATTTTTGAAAAGACAGGATGAAAATGTATATATACTTAGAAAGATACGGTTCGACTTGGATCAGCCCCGGTAGTTTGTTATTCTAGCAATGGTCGCAGAACGGTTCTCATCGAGAAACTTTTCGCAAGGTTTTGCCCCGCGAGCCAAGGGGGAAAGAGTAATGTCTGTCAGGAAATTAATATAGGCAAGATTTGTTGTTATTGCGGGACACGCACAGACGCGGCAATGGAGAGGGACGCAGAGCAACGGAGAAGAGATTGGCGCAGAATGGTGGCGCGCGAAGGCTTTCTCAGGGTAGAGAGCAAACCCATTACTTACTATAACTGCCGTCGGCGGGGTAGGAGGCTGACCGAGGTAGGAGTTGCTGTCAGGCATCCATCATCGCGACTAATGGCTCCACTCTCCTGCCAATAACATCCGGGTGTGCACCACCGGCCGGAAACCTCTACGGTTTAGTCGCTTTGCTCGATCTTACGTTCAACTGCTCTTCAACCATGCGAACCTCGTTCGTGAACGAATTCCGAATTTTCCTCGATTCCTAAGAAAACTTCTATTACCGTTTACTAAACGTCTATCCCTCGTTTCCCTCGACTAGGATATTCTCGGTCGAGGATTTCAGTCAAAGGATCGCGAAAACAGTCGGATCGTTGTATCGTTCGAAACGTCGAATTATCGTTTCTTCGGTGCGCGCTATAGTTGGTCGACGATAAATTCCCGCGATTATTCTCGATCGTACGATACGACTAGACCAGAGAGACGTTTCGATTGCTAGTAAGCCGGGCCCGTGGCATGGGAGCTGGGTCGCTGCACGCTGTGTAACAGTAACGGTCAGATAGTTACTGCTGAGCGATTCGATAGGTGGATAATGACGAGTAATGACACACCGCGGTGGGAATCGAACCTCCACTCCCTCGCTTCGTTTGCCTTTGCTGTCGTTGCTCTTGATTTTGCGCCTGCTCTTGCTCTTGCTTTTGCTCGCTGCGTTCGATGCTGCGGCCCGTTTACGCTATTCGCGCCGTTCACGTTGTTTGCTTTCCTCTCGCACCCCTTTGTCGCTTTCTCTTTCGCCTTCCTTCGCTCCTCCGCGCATTCACGCACACACGCTCTCGTTCTCTCTCTCTCTCTCTCTCTTCCGTTCTTCTCACCCCATTACTTTCCTCGTTCGACGCTGTTAACCCCTGTAGGGATGTCCTCTTCTCGCGATTCTCTATCGCGCATTGGCTTGCGAGTGTGGATAGTCGAGATTGCGTCATGCATATGCAGCTGCATTTGGCATCGGAGTATGCCAACCCAATCACCACCGTGAAACTTGATCGTCACCGATTATCCATCGCCGATCGACCTAATGAAACGCGAGTGTTTTTAACATTACCACCGGCGGCTCTCCTTTCGCTTCCAACTTGACACCTTGCAAAGAAATCGCGTTTGTGCGTTTACGACTTGTAATGCAGTCAGACACGTGGAAATTTTCCACGCGGTCCTAATCCGACGACAAGGAACTGTCTGTGCAGTCTCCGCGTCACGTCAACAAATAGTAATCGTCGACGTCCAGAATGCTGGATCGAAAAGCTAAGAAAATGAAGTGGATATTCAAGGACACGAGAATATTCGTCGCGTCCGGCTGAATCAGGCTTCCGAATAGCAAACTTGTTCAAGCCAAGAAGAGTTGGTCCGTTTATTTTATATACGCTGACTCGTTGCCTAGCCAGCAACTATCGTACCAACAGTTCCGTACACGGTGGATAAGACCCACGTACGCGGTCTACGGTGAACATGCAGCTACCTACAATGTGTGTAGTTTTAACGACAGCGGGTGGTAGTCGTACATTCTGTTCGGAAGACGAACGAATCGACGAAGAAGGAGAAATTAAAAAGCTTGACCTTCGAATGGCGAATGTTGGATCAGTCGTTCACGTTTGGTCTCTTCGAGGAGAACAAAGAATGCTCTAGCGTCTCCAATTTTTCTTCTACTTCTATGGAAAGGGACCAACGACATCAAAATGTCTCTCCTTCGAAATCTTTCAATAGAATCAAGATGATGATAGCAGATACCTCATTCTGTATAAAACGCTCGTGACAGCAATGACCCGGCCCCCATTGAACGAGGGTCAAAAGTAACGTCGCGAGAGATTCGTGCAGATCTGCGTAGTTGGTGGATACAGAACGAGCTTCGAGAGCACGTCTTGGTTGTTTTCTTCTCTCCTTCCGTAGTCAGCAAATATAAAGCGACAAAGATCTGATCTTGTTTGCAGCTAGCGTCGAACCAGTAATTTAAAAGGTGGCAACGATACAGAACTATATAACGATAGCCGGTAAAATCGCGAATCTTTCTCGACGATGGCACTCAGGGACGCGGCCTGAAGATTCAGCAGTTGTTATCGCTTTCAGAATGGAAGAGTGCAATACCTGTTGCATACGTCAGGGATTCTTTTCGCGCGACGAACGATTCTTATGGAAAGCCAGAATCCTCCTTTAGTCGACTACTAGAAGACTAAACTAGAAGAAATCCGCATGAAACTGTGCAGCGATCTAACTACAGCGGCTCACGATAATATCCAAACACTTGTGGCAACTTTTTACGAATATACATGTTATATCCTTTGTATGCAGTATAATATACAGTGCAGCGTGTCAAAAGATATGTGCGATCCATTTCAATGAGAACAATGAGACATATGTTCGTATAAACATATGTTCTATCTGTAATTCGTCTACGAATCGACTTTGTGTTATCTAATTACGTTTACGGAAGATACTCAAAGCGATCGCCTTGCATTGGCAGGAATCTTGCATTGTAGACGTCTTGTCGTGGATTCGGTTACACTGTGCATGGTTTCTCGCGTTTCCGCCATTCACTGACAAGCTCCTTTCATCTTGAATCTTCGTATTTTAATACATTGCATTTATGAAATTGGTTGTGTCTCATAAACGAAAACGTAAACCATATGTTTATATGGACGTATTTATTGTCTACAGATTGCTTTTTTATTGTGGATGCCACATATTCCGCTACAGTCTGTATACTATAAACGTTAGTGGACAAAAGCTTAAGACGATGATAACTTTTCCATCCTATTACAAGGCATTAAATTTCAATTCATCCGGCAACACCGCTCGCAACGAAATCTTGTACCGTCCAGTGTTTGTGTACGTCAGCGAAAGCAATTTCCAAGTGTCGACTTTTACGACCGAGTATTGGCTTGTTACGAGACACGCGTCACTTGTCAGGTCAAAATCACGAAGGCGTCCCTGAACGCTTCTTACGCAAATGTTCGGATCATTCGTAGCGCGGATTGCATTTTAAATATCAGTAGTGTTTGCAAAATGTTTGCATTCCGGTAGCTATTAGTCCGGTAGTTCATAGCTGCTATGGTTGTTTACAAGCTGTCTCAGACCTTGCAACAATATTTACTACATTTCGGCAAATATCTTTTTCTTTTTGCGAAGTAACAATTTTTCTATCTAAATTTAATACGTTTCGTTAAATAGTCTCATTATCGTTCAATCGATTCCACTGTTGTTTGAACGTTCGTTTTAAACCAACGTCCGCAGCATCGGATCGTTTCATAGCTATCCTCTCAAGAATAATGGTCGATATTTTAAAAGTCTCGTGGACGTTCGTAGATAGAGCGCGAGTGTACATGTAATTATGAGGAGAATTTCGAACTGTTGGTTATTTAGTATCAAAGTCGTAAGTTTGGTATCTAAGGTAGTCGTGTTAAACGTTTGTCCGCTGCCGTATATAACACGAGACATATTGATATTTCATTAACGCTGTAACGAGACTGTCGTGATTATCTATCAGGATTATATTGGCGCGTTTGTCGATCGAAGAAATTTGACGATCGAAGCGAAGAAGGACCGGGTCCAGGACACAGGGAATCGAATAGCAGAAAATTCGGTCGCGGTGGTTGGTAAGGTGGACCAAGAGCACCGGTGGTGGGCGCCATCGAAGCACCGGTTATCTCGGCAATTAATATGATTGAGGAGACATCTCTCACGTCTCCGTAATATCCAGCAATGGCCCAAGTTCTGATTGCTTTCCCCGTTCCACCCACGCTTCGCTTCGCTATCTCGAATACCATAACCCTAGCGCGCTTCCTCGCCCCTCCCACCATGTTCCGAGTTAACGAAACTGAGTTACGATACCCGACGCGCGAACTGCGCGTTTCCGTTGCTTTTTAACCCACTTTTCCACGGTTCTACGTAAACTCGTGATCCGGCTAACAAACCGTAGAATGTGTGCCGCGCCAGATTTCTGTAGCAACATCGAGTTATACGCGTATCGTTCACATTTTTCTTCGGTTTCTTAAGCCGCGCTCGGATTGATCAAGTTTGCTGGAATCAAGCGCGACTTGGATGCAAGTAGCTCGAAACTGCTTTAACGGCTTGAACCCGTTAGTTCTTTTTTCTGTTCGTAACGGGCGTTTGGGAGAAACTTGTGAACTATCGTTGCAGGCCGATCTGACGTTAAACGGAATTTGCATAATGCCCGTGGTTCGCTATTTTTCGCGTTGTATCGTGTAAAGAGAAGGAAAGCGGAAGAGGGAGGGGGAGAACGAACGGCGCCAGGGTAAGGCGTATGGAAGCAACGGAATGTTACAGCAACGTGGAAACGAGAAGGATCGCAAGCATCGTACTCAAAGCGGTACGTGACAAACCTCCACCGGTTCTTATCTGTCCGTGCCCGTGGTATAGCGAATCCTACGAGGTTCCTGTGATAATCGGAATGTTCCACGCCCGGCGAATCTCTCGCTTCTTTTTTTCTCTCTTACCTTGCTCTTATTCCCTTATTCTTTCTCATTTCTTCTTCTTCGTTCTTTCTTTCGTCTTGTCCCTGTAGGCGTAACGGGGGGTAGTAACAGCAAGAACCATTACGACCTTATACCTTCTGTTAACAATCCTTCGCCTTCTTATATATCTGAGAGTCGATGCCCGACAAGGCAATCGCTATTTAAATCTCCGCTGGCTGTTTCCTTCCGTTTCGTTTGTTCGTCCCGTCTTGCTATAATTCTATATCCATTCGTCTAAATTCTTTTGGCTTTCTGTCGTCGTGCAGACGCTATAGCTGCCTTCTTTCGCTGATTAATCTTAACGAAAAAGAAAGAAAACGCGTCAAAGACGCGACGATCCTTTGTGCAGTTCTATCGAACGAACCGAAGAAGAGCGTTAGATTTCTACTCTTTTCTTCCGTACCTCGAATTGCAGATTTTGCCGCGGGTATGCAACGTAGAAGAAACGGAGGTAAAAGATATATACACGTCCGTTGTACGTTAAGAAGCTTTCTTTCGCCCGACAATATCCGATTGTATTTCTTTTTCTCTTTATTTTTCGCTTTCTCTTGTACACGGCTTTTTCTCCGTTTATCGTGTCTCGCTCTTTCTCATCTGCCGTTTCCTTCGTTCACGGGGAAAATATACTTTGTCTAAATTAGAGCGCGAGGGGAAAAGTAAAACAGTGAAAGATTGACAAACGAAAATGGTTGTGAACGAGTCGCGTGCAACGATAGCGAAGTTTGCTAGTCGGGTGTATAAAACGATAAATAGTCGTGTCACGTGCGCGATAAAGAAAAAGAGAGACAGCTAGCAACTTTGTATTGGCGAGAAAACGAGGAAACGAGAGAATGAGAGAACGAGAGAATGAAACACATGTCCGTGTCACCGTCGCCTCTCTTGCCTGAATCCTGGAATTTATGCTGGACAGTGAATCATGTCAAAATTTGATTTGTCGATAGCTTTTATAGCGGCAAGTTATTGCGCGCGGGTTAGGTACAAATTCGGCATAGTATACGTCGACGGTGTTTAAAACGTTTCAACTTTGTCGGTTTTGTTATGCTTCAAAAATGTAGCAATGCACGGTAATATATATATATACACATACATACATATATATAATACTTTTACGCGCACGTAAGACCGTTTAGATTCTTGTAACCATTTTTCACAAATCTCAGTACGTAATACAAAATGTATTCGTCGATATAAATTCGACGATTCTCATACCTCATACTTTTCGAATCTTGCTTCACATCGGCCAATTTTTCTCCCATCGCGTTCTCAAAATACTAATTGCTGCAATGAGATCGTTTGCTTTACCCAACGTTTTTTTTATCTTCGTTCGTATTGCTCGCCATTTGTCTCGATCAAGCAGTTAGCTGTTGCGACCTCTTTGAAAGCTTGGACAAGTGTGTACCTAAAATATGTCGCAAAAAGTAAACGATGACGGCGAGTATACTCGTCGAACGCAGAGTATGTGTGGCTATTAATAATATAGAATTAAGTCGTAACTAAATGACCGTTTTATTCTTTTTTTTTTTTATTTTATTACTGTCGAGGCTCGTCATAACGCGATATATCGCTGTTTCTTCGTGACGAGTATGCTCGTCAAAGACAGCTAACCAGTTGAGATCGTAACAGCTTCGAATCTCTCTTAAACGTATTTTATCGAACTAGAAGGAATTAGAAATCACAGGTAAATCGACTTGAGCAGGCGCGTAATTTTTTATTATATACGCGTAAAAGCGAATGTTTGTCGAGAAAGTACGGACGAATTTTCAAAACGTTACCACGACTGCAGTCAGGCGGTACCGACGGGAGATACGCATATATCAAGCGGGCACAACGAATATATCATTCATAATTTGTTCGGAACGGTTGATTTGTAGCCCGCGACGTGTGGCGTCGAGCTGTCCCCCTATACACGTGCAATCCACCCCCTCCCCACCCCTTATCTCTATTTATCCGACTATCCGTCTATCTTTATCTTATTCACACGCGTACACATATATTTTCTCTTTACCGCTCTATATTCTCTTTCTCTCGTATACCTTGAATTCTCCTCGTTTTGCACTTTCTCTGTCTCTAACGGTTGCGCTGTTACCCAACTTCCTCCCTCCCAACCTTTTGATATATCCACATCGAGTCACGTCACACGGCCTTCTATCCCCTGTGAGTGTAGATTGAAATTAATACCCAATAATGCTTGTAAATCATTAGGGAAATGCACGAGCCATGTTAAAATCGCGCTTCCATCTACCGGTGATAGTGGTTGTTCTATGTTTGTGACAGCATTGCTCTCGTTGATTGAGAAAGGGATGAAGGAGAGGAGAGAGCGGGAACGAGGAAGAGAGAGAGAGAGAGAGAGAGAACGCGAGTGCGTACGTTTCTTGATTTTTTTTCATATCGTTGGCGTCGTATTTACGCGCTCAACGCCTAAAAACTAACCTACCTGAAATAAATTTGTTTCCATGAGATTTTAACTCCACGATTGCAGAAATTTCTGCTCGAAAGACGACCCAGTTAAAATGCTGTATCTGGCATCTGTTTCTTTTTTCATTTTCCGAGAGATGTTAAAAAATTTGAAGTCGCTCGTATCTTTTACCTTCGAAATAAAGATGTATTATACAGTCTGTTACGTTAATAGCGACTGGATATTTTAAACCGGATGAAGAAAAAAGGCAAAGACAGCAAAGAAAGTAACAAAATATAGTCCTCTGCGACGCTTTAAAGCGATACTTTAATCGTCGTTGTATATTAAATATAACTTCCTAACCATCGCGTAACTTCGCGTTTCTTTCGTCAACGATACTACGAACAAATTTTTTTATTCGAAAGAATGACGTTTCTCTCTACGTCCGGTTCTATCGGAGTTCCACTCTCCCCGGGATTGCTATAAAAAAAAAAGAAAAAAAAAGAAGAAAGATAGAGGAGAATAAAGGGATTTCACGGAAACAGTTTGTTTCCTATCACTGTTGAAAATCACTGTTCACACCGATCGACGTGTTTTCGAACGAAACATCAGCACCACGTTCGAAAACGATCTCAACGACGATGTTTTCTTGCGGATTCGAATGCAAAGACTAAAAGTTCGACGAGGAGTCGCGCGTAGGTGCAACAGGTGGCCCATAAAGTGTGGACGTCCGTTTATCAAGAACGAACGAGTGCATTCACATTGACTGATGGATGTTCAGGTTCATTGTAACGGTGTGACACAAGATTCGGACGTATCGACCTTAAATACGAATCGTTTGAATTTCTATCGCGGACAAATTGTTTCCGCGTAGTAGATTCGTTTGCGATAAGACTGGCAAGCAAACTTTAACGCGTTTTCAATTCCTCTTTTCCGAAAAGAATCGATCACACGGGAATCGTTTGTTTGATCGATTCGCTGTGTAGCGATTGTTTCGTTACGCGTTATATATAAAAAAGAAAGCATCGATAACGATTAAAAAAAATACTCGAATATGCACCAGAACGAGTTATAATGTAACGAACAGAGAATACGTATGCACAGTGACTCGTGCAAAGCATTTGAACACACGCAGAAGATTCTTACGAATATATCGTAAATTACAAGAAAAGAACATGACGAGTAATCTTTCGATTTATCGCGTTATCAATCGGTTCCGTGGTATAGCATCGAAACAGTCATTTTTAATTGGCTGTAGGATAAAATAAAACTAGTGGAAAAATTTACCGCGCGACTCGAAAGGATCAAAAGGCGGAAGACTCAAATTTTAATTTCAATTCGAGCTTGGAAATTTGAGATTGACGAGAACGACAATGAGGCGCGAGGCGACGAATCGATGGGTAAGATAGAAGCCACGGTTTCCGCGGAGAAACCTTAAATTACGAAACTGTAAGTTACATCTTGGTGGATTTACAGACAAGGTGGGCCCATCGAGGCTTTGCATCATAGTTCCGAGCCCGGCTCGTCCCACGACGATAGTAAAAACTTTTACGCTCCTTATAATTATGGGTAATTCACGGTAATTAACGAGGCTGCTCGGAGTCACGCTGGCAATTTTCTGAGTAATATTTCTGCGACGATAATATCGCGATTTCCTACGCCACCGGTTTCTTACTGCTCGTTCTTCCTTCGTTGCTAGCTTGTGTACTCTTTCACCACCCCGATGTTCGTCAATTTCCTCCGTTCGAAGGAGTTTTAAAACGCGAAATCGTTCAACTCAAGGCAGTATCATTTACGTCTGTTTTTAATCCCTCGATCCAATTGATTTGAATTCTAGAATTTGCAGAATTCTAAGAATATCGAAGGACAACGCTCGATGCGATGCAAGGGGTTATAATAAAAATGAACCCTTTTTCGTATTTGTCTTTTTTCCCCACGAAAGCGAAAGAACAGTCTACATCCTCGATTATCGACATCGATACGTGTCAGTTTATTTTTAAGAAAATATTCACCGTGTGACAAAATTGCCGCGGGCGTGTAGATTCTACGACTGACAAATTCTCTTACCATGGCGAAAAATTAGGAAATTGCAAAGAACAGACGTTCGACTTACATCTCGTATCACGTCGATTCATCGACTTAAGTTTGCAAATTATCGTGCCACGGTGCTTTCGCATTTCGATGCATGGACGAAACATCGTTTTCGTAGAGTGCGCGAACGTGCTACGGGCGGCGATTATCCAAATTGAAAGAAATTCTCTCTCCTTTTCCGGGCGTATTTCGACTACGCCGGCCGAAGTTACGAGGGATTCCTCTCAGGGCGAAGTCCGTGGACGCACGAACGGCAATCTGCGGAGATCTTCTGCTCGAATTTATTTTATAGTTTCTGCTGGAAATGACGTCCCGTAACGAGACATAAATTCGAAAAGCCGTGGTAAACACGGTCGTACGTAAGACGAGCGTACCGGTTCTTCCGCAGTTAGGCGGTCTATTCGAGTTTACAACATTGACGAGTAACGAATGCGAACGAGCATAACGTCACCATTGCGCCACTACTTTTTCATTTCGTTGTGCTTTCCAAAGCTTCTTCCGAGTATCGTGCACTCCGTTAATTTAGGAAACGATTGGCTATTCCGTCGAAGTGGTTCACCGTACGTCCACTTTGATCGCGTTCGCTTTGATCGCGTCTCATCTCCCATCGGGCGCGTACTAAAAGCGCGTATTGAGCTGAATTCAGTTCTCGTGGGATGCTGCCTCTCTCGTTCACTCTCCACTACCGTTTGTATTACTGTTTCTTTCTCGCCGTAACGCAGACCTTTTCCCTTAGCTTTTCGCCATGTGCTTTCCTTGGTTTTGTCACGATCGCGTTCGTGTTCGTACGTGCACGAATAAATACAGACGCTAAACGGCTACAGAAACGATATACAGGCGCAGTTACACAGAGACGAACCGACACAAAGCTAACGAATCGATGTGTAGTAGAGAGTTTACGTAGGAATGGTGCGGTGGTTGAGTCGAGTGTAGGGAGACAGCGGTCGAGGTGGGTTGGGAGCATGGCATGAAGGTACGAGGGTGTGGGGTTGCAGGGTTGTGGGACTGTGGGGGTGGCTGCCGGCGCTGCCGGTGCTGCTGGTGCTGCTCGGTATAAGCCAGTGCGCGTCAATAACCGTCCATCAGATGTAATAGCTCCCCGAGACACATCGGTTGCATTTAAATGGCTGCTTAGCCGACTCTGTCTCGACGCCGACGTGGATCTATGGAATTCCATCAAGCTCTACGGGATCCCTTATCGTCCTAACCGGGTCGCCGCGTCTCGGTCCAAGCGATCCCAGACCCACGTTATTTTCTTTACGCGTGCGCGCGAGCGCGCTTTCCGTCGTCTTCGTCGTCGTCTTCGTTGTCGTTGTCGTTGTCGTTGTCGCCCACGCCACGTCTATATAGCATGCACTTTCATGGTTACTTTCTTACTTCTCTCTTAGGGATGAACTAACTCCGCGAAACAAAAAATACCCTCTCTACGAATTCCTTGTAATAGTCGCTTTGTGATAGGAACAGTTTGTTTCCGAATGTGATAGGACTTGGTCGGTTTTCGCGAATTATCGTTGCTTCACCGAGACCGATTAAAAATTGTACGAGAAACGTTTGACGATTAGTGCCTCGTCGCGTGAACGATATTTGTCAAAGTTTTGAAAGAGACGGCAAGGCGGTGAAAACGATTACAAGATTCTGGAGCAGGTGAGTTCTGCTCGGCTCTTGATCGGAACTGTCACGAAGCGAGTCGTCGTAAGAGTGAGGGTAACAAGCACCGGTACGGTTGAATTCGCTGACTCGTAGCTTTCTCGATTGGTTCCATCCGCGAACCTACGTGCTCGTCACAACAGTTCGTTCTGGATTTTCACAGCTTCCATCGACTTTCTTCCGTTTTCCGTTTCTCCTCCCTCCGCCGCCACGGTTCTTTTTTCCTTACCTTTCTTATCCTTCCCGTTTCAATGTTCTCCGGCTGGATACTGCACTTTTCCAGCTTTTATTCGTTCTATCCCGTTACCGAGAGGAAAGAGCGTGCGCCAGACGAGATTCGTACGACGACTGCGACTGTTTGACGAAGAACGATTTCATCGTCTTGTCTGTACGGGTTTTCTTGCCTGTTACCTCTTCCCATATTTTCTCTCGTTCTCAAATTCAGCCTACGACTCGATTTCGCGCCCTCCTCTCTCTCACTCACTCTCTCTTTCTCTCTCTCTCTCTCTCTCTCTCTCTTCTTGGCTCTCTCTCAGAGCCGGTGACTTAATCCCTCGCGGGCGTCGCTCGTTTTGCCCGCGGCATCGGTGTAGAGTAGGCGAAGCTGACGGCGGTGGTGGTGGTGGTGTTAGTGGCAGTGGTGGTGGTGGTTTAGGCGATGGCGGGGTGCGAGAGGGCAGCTACAGGCAAAAGGATCTGCATGGCGGCTCTACCGCGTCGCAAATCACTTAAACTGCGGCTGGTGGAGCTACGCGAGGGCAAGCTCGACTCTCGGGAAGGAGCAGCGGGGGAGGGAGGGGGGCGGTCTGGTGGATAGTCGAGGGTGCAGAGGATGGAGAAAGCGGACGAGGAACAGGGGCAGGAGGAGATGGAAGTAGAGGTGGAGGGTGATTATAAGACCGCTCGGGGTTGCTGGCTAGCGAGGTAGTACCATCCGTTATGACTATAAATCTAAGATAACAATAACGTCCCCCCTCACTCCTGAGCTTCGTTCTCTCTATCCCTTCCCTTCCCACCCGACAACGGGTCTCTCGTTCTCTATTTCCCCGCGGTGTTCCCTATTCTCTCTCCTTTCAAACTCGTCTCTCTTTCTGTCCGTCCTTGCGACTCCTCGTCTGTTCGCCTGCTCGCCACTCCGCTATTCGTTCACCCTATCTAACCGACGGTTTCTAAACCCTCCGCATCGTGGCGGCCGTTTGTCCGGCCAACATTAGCGCTTAGCGGTTGTTCGCGAGCCGCTTGTTCTACGCGCGGTCGTTCCACGCACGTGTTCCTCGAACGCCGGCTCGCGTTGCGTGCGCGTCGCCAGATCGAAGCAACCGTCCACCTAAACGCTATAAACGATACGTGCGTCTTCCGGTAATACGGTGACCGGTGGCATCTTCTGGCGTGTATCCGTTGTTTATCCCATTGTTAGGTTGCGGCGCGGGATCAGGAATTTGGCGAAACGTACGCCGCGAAGGAAATTTCCAGATAGACATTTTTCGGAAATCGCGGAGCGTGTCGCGTATGTTTTCGTTCGTGCGTTAAGCTCTTCGGAATTGATGCGCATTGTACGCTGTAGACGCGCACTTGTGCAGCACACCTGTGAATTTATCGATATTAGCTGGAACACGGCCGGTACAGCTGGCGCTAACCAAATGAAACCGAAGCTAGACCATTATTTCGCGCGACAGATTCGCAGAAAAGGAGAAACGAACGGTGGAAGACGATGGGTTCTCTCTTTTAACGAACACGGTCCGCCGGCGTTTCTCCTTAACTTTAGATACGGCTTACGGCGAGGCGATCGTTTGGCACGCGTCGTTTTCCACGCTAGAAATGCTCTCGTAGTAGGCGCAACGAGATAACGGTTTGGCTTTAACGTTTGTATCCGGTACGCTTTTAATTGGGCTTAATGCCGTAAACAGTGCGCGCGTTAATGAAAAGTACCTCGACGCGGCATTACTATTCGGTACATTAAGTCGCAAAATGAAATTCACAATCGATGACCACGCTGGACCATCGGCGAAAGAGTAATAATGCATCGCGATAAATATGTATACGAGTTTATCGTAATAATGAGTTCACCGATTCCTGCTACAGAGGAGCGTATAGGATGATGCGAGCGGACGCGGTGGCTTGTCTCCGCACCGATACTCGGAGAGAGCAACAGGGACGAAGGGAAACGACGAAAGGGAGGGAAAGAAAGAAAGAAAGAGAAGGACGGCGAGCGGCAGAAGTGGAAGAGAGAAAGAGAACGATACCGTGGCGCGTATGTGCGTACAGGGAGTAGGTTGGTGGGTAGAAATAGAGGGGTAGGAGAATGGTACTGCCGGCAGAGGCAGCGGCAGCGACAGCAACTGTAGGGGGTGGCTAAAGTTGGTTATTTTATTGGAAATTTTGGCGAGTTCGCGTTCGAATTTGTGAATCGCGACTGTTCGATTGCTTTCAAAGGTAAATTAATATCGCGCCATGAACACGTGCCTATCCGATGCACTGATGAGCTTAATGAGAACGGAAGTAAAGAGCTGTGGATAAATGTTACTTTGATCAGCAACTAATTGGACTCCGGGGCAAAACACTAGTAATTGTCGACGAGCTCATAAAGCCAGCGACGAACATAATCCGTCGAACTGGTTTTGGTGGAAGATATAATCGATAACTTTGAATCGAAAGTGTATCTCGATCGATACGAGTTAATCGATTTTTGGTAAACGTCGATGCGGTCGAGTTGACGATTACGTGGAATTTCGTTGATACGCAACTTGCAGAATCGAAAGATCGACTCGTTTTCTTCGGGAAAATGTGAATACGAGCGACATTCACGCGAGAACAACGAGTGGACGTGGAAACAGCAGACGCTGCTCGCAACGTGTCCGTCGAGTAGCAATAAAGGAAATCGAGGAATGAAGAGCCGTTTTAGTACATCTGCCGCTGCGTCGTCCATCACTCCCGCAACGGGGAAACTAGCTAATACACGTATAATTACTCGCTTCTAAGATTTATTTTAACTATCCCCTATATCTTCCTTCTACTAACGAGCATGACTCTGATTTACCTTCGATCGCTTCGTCCTCTTCTCCTACCGAGACGAGAAGATGCAACGGATCTTTCTGACGAATCTTATCTTCGAAATTCGTGAAATACGGAAGAAAAAAGCTATGCCGAAAGGAAGGACAAACCGCGGACAAACAAGAAAGAAGAGAAGAAAGGGAAAAAAAAGAAGGTCGTTCGTTAGAATAGTTGGTCTTTGGTCTTTGGCGTGGCGCAACCTACTCGCTCCATTAACTCGTTCATAGACGATCTAACGTCGTGGCGTTGTCTCACACCCCATAAGCCGGTAGTAAATCAGCTCTAGCACCCGCCTTACCACCTTCCTCTGCCCCGCGTGCTTTGCCGTTTTGGCTTCTCTAGGTTGGAAACGACGGCGGCAAACCCGAAACTCAAGCCAAACGTAGGAACGAGCAGCTAGCTAGCCTGCCCCTCGTACGATGGTACGAACGATGCCGACAGTGTCGGTGTAAGATCGCACGCGAATCCATAATCGCTGTAAACCCAAGGACTTAGGCGGATGAAACCGCGGATCCTCTCTCTATCGCGAACGTAAGCACGCGCTCGTACACGTACACGTACACGTAAAGACCGAGCTGGTTGGGTTGCTTCATTCAGTGGCTGGCAATCTGTATTAGCTTTCTCGTGTAGCCGAGAGGACGTACGAGAAGGGAGTTGGTGGTCGCCTCTAGCCTAAATCTATATTTCTACCTCCCATAACCCGTATCTGTTCATCTGCTACCACCGAGTTAACGGTGGCAGAAGCGTTTCGCGCAACCTTCCACCACCCGTAACATCCCCTGTGTTTCCAAACCCTTCTCCTCTATCGCGTTCTGCTCTTCACCTTCGCCTCCCTTCGCCTCGTCTCGCGCATCTCGCATCTCGCATCTCTCCCATCTCGCATCTTGCTCTCGCTCGACCTCCGACGCTTCGAACTCGCTTCCCGCCGACGACAAATCCTCGCGCGGTACTCCTACAGACCAGCGCGGCGCGACGGTACGAGCACATTTTCCTGAAATACGACGTCCCCGGGAGCATAAACGCCGTTACTATTCCCACAAGTTGTAACTGGTGTTAATTATTGACTTGATACGCGTACATGTGTACGTGTGTTTACGCACGCTGGCCAATCTCTGTGTGCGTTTCTACGTTTACACACGCCGAACAAGGGGTGACACGGGGAATACGAGCGGGAGATACAGTAGGTGCTTCTGTGCGAGTGTGCCACGACGGTGTGCGACTGCGACAGAGGAGGACGAGAGAAGGAAAGGCGATAGCCTTTTCCAGCGACGCAACGTTATCTGCCGATATCCGATTAACGTTGCTTTTCGCCACGATAACGTACGAACTATCGAACGTCGTTGGCTTCGCTTATTTCGTCTTTCGTCTCCACTCGAACATCGTGCATTTCCATTGAAGGGACTTTTTTTAAAAATGCTGAAGCGGTTGTTTTTAATCGATGATCTCCAACGCTAGTTTAATTAGAATTATACTTTGGCTTACCAATCTCTAACGTGTTCTCTGCTACCTTACTAAAAAATATTCGAGTTTTTTTGAATTTCAATTTGTTTGCCTGTTATAAAACAGGTTACTCGACACGGAAAAAGTTGGGTAACGCTGAGTTCCGCAGAGGAGCGTAATCTTGACGTTTCTTCTTCTCTGATAATTTGATAGACGTTTGTCAGATTTGTTTTATGTCGTTCATCGTAATTTAGTCGCACTGCTTGATAATTTACTACGAATCTACGTTTTGTTTTGATAAATTTCACTGTTCCTCTTATCGGGTACTCAGAAAACACTGGGAAATGATACGGCATTTGTTCGGCGGGGATCCAAACGGCGATCTTGCAGGGTCGAGCGTAAAAAACAGCTCGTCCGTCGTTTCGATTTGTTTCCCGAAAGGAAAGTTCTAAGCAGGCGTATCGTGTATATGGAACAGCCTCGGCTACGCGCTTCATGCAATCGTAGGAAGCATCCGACTAAATTGAAAGTTCCGTCTGAGAGGGAAATACATTTGTAAATGAAACAGTCATGAACGTATGCCCTGGCAGCCTGCGGCTATTCAATCTAACCGGGGTACAAAGCTAATAGAAATTCTACGTCTCTCGCATAAAGGAAACCGTGAAATAAAATCGAATGTGTGCCCCCTTGCACGGATTACCAATAAGTTGAACGTCCGATGGTTTGGATGTTCAACAAAGATCGTGCCGGCATCTGTGAAATCAACTTTCGATTCTCGGCTCCTTTCAACACGGACTGGCTACCTTCTCCGATCAAAAATTCAAAGTCGCGCGTCGATCGGTAGAGGAGGAATTGTTTTTCAAAATGAAGACCATAGATATAGACACCTTGTGCGAGTCTTCTCGCAACATAATGAAAAGCAATATGCTAACTGTAATTGCCAAATCTTCTTCGCGAAAGAGCAAAATCCGTAAGCGTCAAAACCAGCAAATCATTAAATCTTGGACAAGCAAAAAATGGTACACAAAAGATATAAAGCAAAATGGTTTAAATATTTTTATTCTTTTTCATTTTTGGAGATGATTTATCGAGTACCGGTTAACTCGTGTCGGGTTAGTCAACATGTTAAACTCGTTGCACTTGAATCATGCTGTCGAAACATTTTTATTCTTGGCCGTGATAAAAAGGGAATCTCCGTTGGAGGATAACGTGCCTGGAGGACAAGTCGACGGGATAATTCATTGTTCGACCGTTAACCTGGAGTCAGTTCGTTGCGCCAATTCAAAATGTATCTAAAAGGATTCAAGGGGTGGGTTGTGTGAGGTGGAGCATACGAAAATACAAAAGGAACGAGTGACATGGGAAGAAAACAGAGAGAGAGGGAGAATCGGGAGTAGACGAAAGACGGTGCAACTAGGCTTGAGAAACGAGGGAGGAGAGACGAAAAGAGCGAGGAGAGTAACGTTTTCCTGGCCGTGACACTGCTACGACGACGCTTGGTTCCCGAGCATTTTACCCTCGCTGTCGGTGACATATTTCTTGATTTTCAGAACAATACGGCTATAAAGCAACGAAGGCGTGTAAGAGTGCGTGGCGAGCAAAGTATATTTACCTGTTGTACGGTAAATAGCGAGAAGTAGCAAGAGCAATCGGGTAATTCAAAATGCGTCCCGTGTAGGCTACGCGTATCGTATCATTGACCAAGCGAATATGCTGATCTGACCCTGGCCAGAGTCCTGGCCTGGTCTATAGCCAGACCTGCTGAATTTAACTTGCATTCCCTCCCTCCCGTACCACGCTGCATTCTTTCTTTCCATCTAACCTTACTTTTTCGATTTTAAAAAATATCAAAAAATTCATACTTATTTTATTTGTTCGATTATAGACGAGTTCATCCCTCTTTTATGCACGAGGGAAATGTCGCAAAGTACAAAATTGATGCTGATGTAATAATTGTCTGAGTATCTATTCCGCTTCGGAGAACTTTCTGTACGTTTAGCTCGAAAGAAGACGTAAAGTCGCCAAAGAAGTTTACGCTGCCAGCGAATTGGTTTGCAAATTATGACAATCTGGTGATGTCGTCGGTATATTCGAAACGAGAAGCGTACAGTTGTGGTGTGAACGTATTAGAATGTCTCTAATAGACGCATTGGCATTAATTCTACCAAGATGCTTTGAATAGCATGTGTATCTGTCAAGTATCCTGTTAGGTCGTAATGCTCAATGAACGCATAATATCCGAGTAATTGTTAATAAGAATACCGGTATTGTTTAAACGATGGCGGATGTGAGAAGCGATAGGAAGAAAGAGCATGGAGGTCAGAAGATATTGGCACGAGGGAAAACCAAGAAAGGGAGAACGACAGACGTTTATTCCTGACCAGACTGCGGACGATTCCAGCAATAAGAGGCTTCTGCTGGCGAAGGGATGAATCGCCGGGAGATGATTATTTCGTGGCTCACCGGGATTGAATCCGCGTTGAAGAGTGCTCGACGTGGCGCGGTCAGGCCAGTCTTGCGAGAACGGAAGATCGTCGATTCGGTCTTTCATCGGATGCGACTTTCCAATATCGTCTTCAACGACGTTTCGATCAACAACGTTACCGTCGCTGCCATTGCCACTCTTATGCCAGTGGCATAATCTCGATCTGTTCTATTCGTTTCGGACACCGTTCAGCCTGTGATCGACGTCTTTGCACAATTTTTCGTATAATCTTGTAATTGTGCGATCGTATCGCGTATTCGGTTTTTACTTATCTTATCGATAATCATGAATATTCGGATACTTTGGTCGAAAAACGTTTATATTTGGAATTAGATCTTTTTGTCGTCTATAACTTTATGAGCTTTTTCCTCGAAAAATCTCTCGTCTTTATCGACAGCGAATTCCCTCAAATAACCTTCACAGGCTTCTAGAGTATTCTTTCTTGCTCATAACTTTCGAATAAGTTTCGTCAAGATCTCGATAGATAATAAAAAATGCGTTAGACGATAGGAGAAGAGAAGGAAACATATTTCTAACGCGGACACGTTAGATTTCAGTTGTTGATTCTACGGGTTAAAGTATCGGCGTTATGGGATAATTTAATCGTAATGAGAAATCGTGTTTCCAGTTGGTGGCATGAAGCAGTCTGTAAGATCGAGAGACACGGTGCGATTCTATTTAGCGGTGCGTCGTTTGACGGGGTTTATTGGGGGTGCAACAGGTCGGGTTAGAGTAGAGTGTGTTCTCTCACCACCATCATTAGTCAACGTCACCACCCGAGCCTCTCTCTTCCTCTTCCACTCTCTCTCTCTCTCTCTCTCTCCTCCCTCCATGTTTCTCACGCGCGCTTGTTACCTATCTTCTTCTTCGTCCGTGCATCTACCTACCTACCTGGCTGGCTGGTTGGCTGACTGGTTGGTTGACTGCTTACCTACCCTATCCTGTACCTATTGCTAGCATATCGTCGATCACTAAATCGCTCAACGTATATACCGCGTGATTTCCGTAGGAAGAACGTGCCATTAAGTACTCGAGGTTTGTGTGTACTATATTATTCGTTTCAACGTTCGGATTTTTGCTCGATTTGGCGTTCATCGCCGACTCCATCAATTCTTGAAAACAAGAATTAATAACAATTGATCAGAAGCAGGATAATATCTACTATATATCCGTGTCAAGGATTGGTATTTCACTCGCAAACGTTTTTTCTCGTTCCCTGAGAAAAATTCTCAGACGTGACACGTTCACATATGGTCCAAGACTGCGAACGCGAAAGCCATCGCTATTGTAATTCTTTAAAAAAAAGAAAAAAAAGGAAAGAATATACATGATACACAGAGACAAAGAATCTTTGTCTCTCGAGTATAATCAAGATGCGAAAAATGAATGCGTGATTGGCGAAAAAAGAAACGAGCATCGGAATGTCTGGTGAAAATGGTAGAATCGTTAAAGTGTATCGCAAGCATAGTCTCGCTTGAATGTCGGTAACAAAACGAAGCAGTCGGCCTCTTCTTCGTGTCGGATCGCGTAATCCGGCCGGATCATCCCATTGTTGTTAGCCCGCGTGTGGATAGGAGCTTTGTAGTTTCACGAGCAGAAGCCACGTTGCTGCACCTTTTCCCTACCTTCTATTTCCTGTTTCTGTTCTAGCGGAGGGGCATTCTCTCTGTCTCAGTAAGTATAAGCTCTTTCCAACAAATCCACCAGCTCGTTTAGTGCCGCACCGAGGATTAGCAGAAAAGCCTTCTTCTTGCGTCGCGTAACGCGCCTGACCGCGCTTACGGTGCACGGGGTGCAGCGCGCACGTGCTCTATACCATGCAAGTTTGCTCGCGCGTGCACGACCGTGTCTATTCGGTCAGCGGTGGTATAACGCGCAAGTTATACTTTGCCTCCTCTCGCCAGAAGCAAAAGGAACGTATGCGAACCGTGTACCAGACGGGTAACCGGAACACGTATGATACGCGCTGGGAAAAGTCAAGAGTAACTCGTAACGCATTTGAACTGACCACGGATCGGATCGAGGCAGCTCGAGCCGCGGGAAGGTTGAAAGCCGCTGTCAACGTCTCTCAGTGGGCAGCGCTGTCTAGTCTGTAAACCTTGTTATCAACCACCGGCCATTAGGGGTCCAAGGCGACAAAATGCCGAGCAAAGTGCCATCTTTCCCATACAATTACGGTTCACGTTGTCGATGATGCTAGCGCGCGCGTGTACCTTCCTTAACCCGCTTGCTTGAATTATCAACGCGGGGCGATTAACGACTTAAATCGCGCGTGTCAGAGTAACGCTTTCTTCAGGCGGAGGGAATTAAAACGCGTTTAAAAGAACGCGTCGTTAAAAGCGCGAACGAACCGCGTGCTGATTTAATGGGCGGCGGGAAGCGGAAAGTAACGGCGAAAACGTAAGGGTGAAAAAGACGTAAGGGGGGGGGGGACACGGAGGGAAGGGTGTAATCGAAGGAAGAAGGTATTCGCACGAGAGACGACAAGATGCGTGTAATTTTTATCGATCTCCGTTCGATCGTGTCGAAGTATTCGTTTTAGGCGGATGCCACGGCACGACCTTTTATCATATTTAGAGTCGAATCGGTGGAGGACGGGGATGACGGGCGACTGTTGTTTTCGCATTAAAAAATTGGTAAAGTGGAAGTACAAATCATCGAACGAGTACCGGTTATTTGGAAATGTTGAACCAACCAAAAGAGAAGGGTATAAACGGGCGGCTGGTGGGATGGAGGGTGGGAATGGGGATGGAGGGAACGGCATTTGCCGTAACAAAATGCGAAGCGCTGCACGCGTTAATTCCCGTCCATAAAAGCCATCGACAAATCAAACCTTCGACGTGATTCACTGCTGGCATAAATACAACTAGATCAGCGTGTGTACGAGAAACGTGGTATGAGCGATGGGTCGACAGCCGTTTACCTCTTCCCCCGCTCTTTCGCCGCTTCCTCATCCTCCGTCTCTACCACCACCGCCGCCGCCGCCGCCGCCGCCGCCGCCGCTGCCGCCGCCGCTACCACCACCGCTGTTTCATACCGCCACCGCTACCTCTACCGCTACCTCTACCGCTACCTCTACCGCTACTGCCGTCGCTACCGTCACCACCTCCTCTTCCCTGCCTCCTGCCAGCTGCCCGGTGCCCGCGGCCCGCTCTGTCCACTGCCCACTGCCCACTGCGCCCACTGCCCGCTGCTCATTGCCCGTTGTCCGCTGCTCGTTGCTCGTGCTTCCCCTTACCCTCTCCTCCACTCTCCCCTTCTATCCTTTTACTCTCTTTCTCTCGTGCCATCGCTGTTCCCTTTTTCCAAAGCGTACGCCACCGCCACTATTGCTACCAACCGCGAACGTGTTACGGCTGCCGCCAAACCGTTATGTCCCACTTTTGTATTTTCCTAGCCTCGTTATCGCTCCCAACGAAACTTTTCCCCCAATTGTATACCAACATTTTTTTCTTCGAATCAATTCGTATCTTTCGATCCTCGTTTCCTCTCTCGTTTATCCTTCGTTTATTTTCGAACAACGAAAACATCTTCCACGTCCTTGAGACGTTCGCCTTAATTTGACGTACGACGAGGAAGAATTTTGAACCACGCGTTCAAGTCGGTCAACAGTCGATCGCCCTCATCGCCAGCCGGAAAGTTAAGCGTCGTCGATTTTTCGCTGACAGCGAACCCGTCGGAGCACGATGTTTAAAATAACCAAACAGCGATGGACGTCCATTGGACGATTCGGCGAATCAACGATTCGGCCGATGACGGCGGCTTTGCGAAGAGAAATAAAATAATCGATGTCGCGTCAGTTTCGATCGAACCGCGCAACCATTCTACTAGCCACTAGCCATCGGCCGACAGCCGACACCCGATACCGGACACCAGACACCCCTCGCCGCTCGGCACAGGGTAGTCGGCCACTCGCCACTGGTAGCCAGTATCCCAGAACCGTGCACAGGTCACCACCCCTACCTTTCGCGAATAGTTCGCTGGTATAATATGCGGTGTTCGGGATGATTTATAGGCGCGTGATATTTCTCGATACAATGGCAGCCGGCGGTGTTGGTAACGGAGACAGTACGGAAAAGGTACGCAGAGGGTAGGAGAATGGGGGAAGGGCGTCGAGAATGGGAACGGAGAGGTCGTGATACATCGGGGGTGGGTGGTGGGTCGGGTAGAAGAGAGCGGAAAGAGAAAGGGTGGTTTCAAGCTGAGAAGTTAGCATTGTACGTCGTGCTCGTGGAACGAATGTCCGCGTTTCTTGCGGCATAGACTCTATCACGGTACTCCATACAGAGAGCTCGGGCTGCTTCGAATCGTCAGGGAAGCAGAAGCGCGCACGGACGGGGTGAGGGAAGCGGTAAAAGAGGGAGGTCTGTTCACTTATCTCGCAGCCCGTAAATAATAAAAATATAGACATTACGCGACCGTATATCAAGCGAGCGTGTTTGGTTCGTTTTACGTTTAAGATAAATTCGCGTACCGCGACGTCGTCCTCCCGAAGCTTGCCCGAGGGAACGAATTAGAAGAGAAAACGAATGGAAAAACGAGCAACCTCGTTTCTTTCCTATGCTATATTCCTTTCCAGGGGGGTAATCGCTCCGTGACGGGCGAACGTGTTGGATACGTGAAGCGACCGAACATAGAACAGGTGTCTAATCGCGTTTGTTGCTACAGTTCTTGGTCATCGAGTTGCTATTACACAAAATTTTTATTATTTTTATCGTCAGTAAAATTTATCCTCCACGAAAAATTGGCAAGCGTGATTCAACGCGTTTCTAATAGCATAGTTATTGTCGACTACTGAAGCGTTTGAATGGGCGATTCGACCTCGGACTCTTAACTTCGTAAATGATTCGAATTAGTCGAAGAACGAAATTGTCATATCGGTCAACGTATCGTCGAAATGTAAGATCTTAGCAAAGCGTTACTCAGGAATGTTCTTTCTTTCTCCATCATTCATGGATGAACGACCGGTACAAGTGCGTTTTGACGTGTTACGCGAACACAGTCGCGTTTGTCTTTACGACACACGGTGAGAGTAGCTGAAAGATTCAGCGCGTTGCACCGTTAAAAGTCAAGATCGTTGAGACGTCCGCACAGGCAAAGGCAAAGGCATCGGCACTCCCCAGCCGCTTTATAAACTATTCCTGTTGTCTCCTTGGGTATTATTCCGAGTGCTGATTTATAGGCTCCATTAATTAACGGGAGCGCCTTTATTCGGACGAAAGGGATGGACCTATTGCTCACCGGTTAGACGCCAATTCAGTGCCATTGTTCTTGCGTCGTTTGCACACGTACGTACGCACACGAGCACAATCTCGGGAGCAGAGCGTACGACGAATACGACGATAATTTTTCGCTGGTGAAATAAAGTCGGGAAAAGCGCGAGCACTGGAGAAAAGGCCGGTTGAAGAGGGCAAAACGAAGAAAGGGGAAGAATAGAGGAAGTCCGAAGTGGGCGTGCTCGCAAACACCGTGAGAAATATTTTTCCACTAGCGAAACAGCATCACCTTGTCCCTTTTGTCCAAGCGGCACGATCGAGAGCCTCGCTTAGCGCTAGGCTTACCTTCTCTTCGAGCTTCGCACCCCTTCTGCTCTGTGTGTGTACCGCGTTATATTTAAACGAACTATTTTAATCGGATAATAACCGAAAGGAACCGTTTGAGCGATGAAAGCGTGCGGATCGCGTGTTTATTCGTTCGTCGTTTCCAGCGCGAATCAACCATGTCTTCTTGCAAATTCGGGCTGTGTATCGCGGTATACCGACGATGGATACCGACGATAGTTTTATCGTTAATGGAAAGCCACCCAGAACTTTTCAATCCTTATATTTTCTGGTTAACACGATAAGGAGCGAAGTATGGCACGTTTCAAGCTGTATTGAAAAATAATTTATCTTTTTCTTGCCTATAATATATTATAGATTAGCGAACGAACACGCTGTATTCACGCTGGCAAAAAAGACAAGGAAAGAAGAGTATCTAAAAATTGAAGTGAAAATACAACGAAACAGATAGCAATAGATAGCAACAATAACTAACGATTAATAATTTAGCCAGTGATCTCAATGAATTTTAGCCACGGTATCTTACGCTGCAATATATATTTATCTTACGAAAGATTTACATGCATATTCAATACGCTATATTTTATCATACCCTAATATTTTACCAACACTATGTTGTTGCTACAAATAAGCTAAATCGCGTACTAGCGCATCTCCGCGTGCAATTAACAGCGCCCACGTTAGAAGTGGTTTCACGATCATGATAGCGCGTTATCGATCTGGATCGTAGCTGTTAGCTTCGCAAATAGCTCGACATTTCGCGTGCGAACGATCACGGTTGCCCTTAACGAGTCCGACCTGGACGCTATCGAGTACCGTCTCCGCAACTTGTCTATCATTTTTCTGTCAACGATACTCGCGGCTTCCACGTATCCAGCCGATATAATGATGGTTCACTGAAATTTTCCGCGCATTATTCGAGACGTAACACGTGCTCGTTGTATCGCGTAATTCGTCCGGATCGGTGGTTGACAGGTGACAGGTGTGACGCGGGTCAGCGCGTGACATCTGTCAACTGTGAATGTTTCAAGCGACGACGGTGACGTCCGTGGCGCGCTGAATGCAGGCTGACGTTGTTATCGCGTCGACGCTACCGGTCGATCTAATGAGCTCGGACGCGTGGAAGCGCGAGAGAACGGCCGGAAGAAACGTTCCAAGTGAGGATCGATGGAAATTGAGCGTGTCAGAGATCTCGGGTTGGCTAGAAACGCGCGAAGGTGAAACGTCCCTGCGTCTAACTACTCGTCTTACCTCGTCTTACCTCGTCTTACTCGTCTTGCCTCTTGGAATCGATGGACAGGTTGCGAAGAAGAGACCAGAGACTGACTCGAGTCTCGTAGAAGCGTGGCACGGGACATTGTAAACGCTTCGAAGTAGACTGTGAATAGAGAGAAAGAGATAGGTAGAGACATCGAAGAGAGGAGAACAAGGACTAGGAGGGGAAAGAACGAGAGAGTCGTTATTTGTCACGGTAAGCGGCCTTTCTCGCAGTATTATTTCCCGCAAAGTGTTATTAACTGCTCTCATATTTCGCCTTTTTCTACCGCTCGCTTGTTTCTCTTTTTTCCCTTTCGTCCTGTCGCTGCTCCCTTTTTGTTTTTAATCGTTAATAGCACCCGTTCATTTCGGCGCTTAACCACGGCTGTCACACGTAGTTATTTAGCTGAAATATCAGTGGTAGGAACATTATGGTTTTCAACGAATACGAAAACAGAAGGTTGTACGAGCACGGTAAAACGCGGGATAAAACGCAAGATAAAACGCAGGATAGCTCTATCCTGTATACGAGAATCGGTGGCTCATACGCGGATGTTCGAACTCGAGTTGACCTTTTTCTACGCGGTGCGTCGTCTTCGTTTCCTCTTGTTTGTGTTTTCGTTGCTGGCGTTACGTTCGACCTTCGGAAGATGGCCGATCGAAGGCGGCGCGAACGAAACCAATTCGAGCCGATGCTTTCTATAATCTGAGACGCAGAAGAGGGAAGTAAGTACGGGGAGAAAGCGGTTTTGTCTCTTGAAAAAGAGAAAGGGCAGCGAGCTAGAAGGGGGACGAGGAGCGAAGGCTTGGTAAGCTGATAAAGCGAAAAGAGAGGTGGTTTCTGGCTACGGATAGTCGCAAATCACTTTAACTGCCCGTGGAACAGTTTGGAGCCGCTAATGGCGTCAAGTGTCTCGGATACACCATGGCTTTGGGTTTGGGACGACAGTTTCTACCGAGAAGACGGCCCAGGGATACCAACGATGCTCTGAAAGTTAGCGCGGAATAATGGTACCAAGATCAAAAGCGAAAAAACAGGAGAAGAACTATTTTACCATTCTCCGAGTTTCAACGGTTTGAAATCGTTCCTCTCGAGGAAATACGTCCGACTGGAATTTGGGCTACCGTCGCTCGCAATATCCGCTACGACGTGTTGCGCGTTGTTACGCATATTTTGTTGCTCCGATTTCTCGGAATTCTAATGTCCTCGTTAATTGCGCTGGCCATTGCTGTCTTATTCACGATCGTTCATTCTCGTCCGCTCATTTAAATTCTCAGAAACCACCTGTCCAGAGAGAGAGAGAGAGAAGCTAAGCGTTCAGGTTTGCCTTAGTAAACATTTCCTATGTAGCGTTTCTTCATCTTTCAAGATACGTTGAGATATTCGAAGATGCCAGGTGTCTTTTTACCTTCAACACAAAGTTACATCGCATCGGTCGAGGCGACGATTAAATAATATTCCTAATTGAACGAAGAAAGACAAAGATGTCGCGAGGAAAACGACGAAATTTGAGTTTTCTTCGATCTCGGAATGGCAAGTAGGATTTTCGAACTATAGGGGACAAAGATATGGTCCCGTGTTATGGACGCTAAAGCGGCAGTGTTTCGATGGTTGCGCAAGGGCGAAAATCGGGGAGATATTCGCGATATATCTCTGCGACTCGCGTATTCGTGTATTCGCGTATCTATGTAATCGGTACAAGGCTGGAGAATTGGCGTATCATTGTTGTAACACGTGAGCGTTTATGCCAGTAAAAAGGAAGCACGTATAAAAATATTCCGCTACCGTTGTGTGCAGGGGTAGGGTGGATAAGGGGGTGGCCAACGTAGCGAACTGAAATCGACATGACCGGTCGGCACAAAATTTATTTATTATTTTTGTCGTGCAATTTTGTATCGTGCCCAACTGCGGTGAAATTAAATTATTATTTTGCCGGTATAAATCATCGGTTCGTTGAGTAGGCGGGGTGAATGCGAGGTAGAAGGGAGGGGGAGGGGCAGAAAAGGAGGGGGATGGATTCGATGGAAGTGAGTGAATAAGAGAAGTATGGGTAAGTGTGCGAGAGAGAACATCCGTTCGCTTTAAATCCCCGCAAATGAATATTTATATTTTCCATTGAATTACTCTTTCGGGGCGGCATAATACGCGTGAAATTGAAATATATTCGATAAATTATTTTATCGAGTAGCGGCACGACTAATCGGTGGCTGTATACCGCGGAAAATTTTCATATTACTCGGTAAGAATCAAAGTTTGCGCAGGTCGAATCGAGGTTAAGTTACACGAACGATAAGGAGATTCTTTGTCGTAAGGCGATTACGAGAATGTATTAACAAAGACTTTCGAAATTCGTTAGGCGTCGTGGTCAGGATGGTAGATGGAAGATTTGCACGACGCAAATGTATGCATATATCGAAAGTATAGTTGGACGTGATGATCGCGTGATAGAGGAAAGGTTTGAAAGAATCGGACGTGCATAAATCGGCAGGATGATTTTGTTTTTTCGACGGTGGTTAGCGCGCGACGAATCGCATTCGCTCTCTCTCGAAACAATCGCAATGCGGTTCGATCGACGTTTATACGCGCGAGAATGATTGCAGTTCGTAACTCCGTGTAAAAGCCCATTTCGCGATTTCGTAATTCGAAATAATTATTGGTGCGCATTGCGACGGCCATTATCGCGGACAAACAGTTTTATATCGTAAACAGACGCCATTAACAAAGAAGAATTGTTCGGTGGTTTCGATGTGCTCAGCAACAAAAGCACGGTCAGATTACACGTACCACCGATGTAACTGTCGTAATAACGAACTGCGTGGATTAATTTCGCAACAAGCATTGCGGTTCGCAAAATCCACAGTTTAATCTGTAGTCACCGTTACCGCGGTGAGACAATCGGGCGCGCTGCGATTCGTTCGCGAGCCATCACTGTTTCGTCGTTCGTCGTTTGTCGTTTGTCGTTTATCATTCGTCGTTCGTCGTTTGTCGTTTGTCGTTTGTCGGTCCAGAACAAATCGATTCATTCCTCGATCGTCGTCTTGCAATCCTACGGTTTCTTCGATTCCTCCATTCTGATCTACGTATTTCCGTATAATAGCTGCTCGAAACATACACACGCTTGAAGAAACATTGGTAGAAGAACGATAATGGGTGGAATCATGGTGTTGAAGCTGCACGAGCAAAAGTAAACTGAGATAGAACGTTGAACGAACGAAGAATGGAACGAAACACAGCCGCACGTGTGACAAGAGGAGCAACGATAGAAGAGACGCGCGTATAGAAACCATTCGTATCTGCAGTTTGGTCACATTAACGCACACCTACGTATATCTATTTCGCGCAGAGGGGAAAAGCTGTGAATCGCGAGAAAGACGGTCTACGGCGAGGGGGAAAGAGAGAGAGAGAGAGAGAGAGAGAGAGAGAAAGAGAGCATGTTGGGTGGAAGAGTGAAACGGAAGAGAAGGAGCAGAGTAAGATGAGTTAAGCGTTTAATAAGCTTAATCACGCGACAGATCTGTGAGATACAACTTGCTTCGCCTTCGTAGCGAAGCTGTAGCCAACCAGCAACCCTTCCAGCTTCCTCCCTTCTCTCGTTGTTTCTCCTCTATGCATGCCACCCTCGCTTCGGCTCACCTCCTCCCTGTTGTACCATCTGCTGTTACTATTTTACCGGCGGTTCTACGAATGTACGAGTCTCGCAGCACTCGCCACCCGTTCCACCGTACGATCCACCACCCGTTTCACCACCCAGTCCACCCAATCTACCCTGTCCACCCGGTTCACCCGGTTCACTCGGTCCACTCGGTCTACTCGGTCCACCTCGGTCCTATTAACGGAAAACTGTTTATTGCCAGCGAATAACGGATCCATGGGGATTACGCGTGGATCGCCACTCTTTATCATGCCTGACGATCACGCACGACAATTGCGCGCGATGAAAATTTCAAGCAGGCTCGGATCTTTCTTTTCGATGCTCGTTATCTTCTGTAAGAAGTGGAATACTTTAGTTTGAAAGAACGACGCGAAGGTTTCTGAAAGCGGGAGGAAGTGGGCGAACGAAGAAAATCGTCCCGAGTCGGCGTTCGATGACGAACGAATCGGCTTCACCACGTGCGGACTCTAACGAATAGTTTGCTAACGTGGAACATTCGACGATAACCGGCGGTTCCCTTCGACATCGTTAGCCGGAAACAATGAGCAGAATCGTGCAGGATTCCAGCCGGAATTGCATCCAAAAGCGACGGGCCTCCTCGAATAATGGCGATCGATGCGTCTCGCGAATTCGAAGATTATTCGAAGAACGCCGGTAGCGAATTCGCTGTCTAACACGGATGTGGTCTCGTTTAAGAATATCGACGAAAGATATCAGGTAGAACGTATCAGGGAAATTAATTAGGAATTCTAAGTCGCGTATCTAACGTTCGTCGCGTTTCTCGGTCTCGTGAAAAAGAAAGAATGGGAAGCGGGAAGTGGAAAGGGAAAACTGGAAAATGGATGAAACACGAGGCGGAGGAGCATTAAGGCGATGGTATTAAGCCAAAGGTAGATGTTTCAAAGGTTTTCCAAAGCTTTCGTTTTAGCCACGATGGTGCGGTATGCGCGATTAGATCGTCAACCGTGAGATAATTGAGGAAGACTGTCCGATGAAAATCCCCTTCTCGTGGTTCTCCCCCGGTTTAGCTAGCCAGATCTGGCCCTCTTCTTGGAATATGCATATTTAACGAGTTATCAAGTCCGCGGGCGTGAAAGACGCCCTTCTTCCCACCATGACATTCCCAAGAGGCGGCTCGCTTATCCGGAAATTACCCAAGTTTCGTACACGGCAACCGGTTGCCACCTTAACGGAAAGGCAACCGACTCATGGTCCGAACCTTTCAGACCATACTTCGACAATAATCACTGCCAAAATCAAACGTTTGTAGCGGCCGTACGAGTGACCAACGAGAGTTGCTGAAAATTGGCTTCCGGATTTCTGCCACATGTGCACATATTTGTTATTAGAAGCCAGTTACAAAAGACAATTGATAGCCTTTGTAAACGAGAAGCTCTCAGTCGTCTAAAGCTAATTACACGTTTAGCTGAATCCGTGAGATATACCTCTTTGAATTTACCGTATTTGGATCTACATCCCGTCTATGATGAAACTGTGCAGTTATTTCAGCCAGTACAGACTACCGGAGCAAATACGAAAAATCATTCGACGTTCTTAAGTCGAAATGCAAATCGTAGTTTGTAGCGTATATATAGTAAGGTTTATCAGGTTGCGCTAATATCTTTAACAGGAAATCTATTACGTCTGAATAACAAAAACTGTCAATTACACCTTGGTATATGAATGCACTGCTGTCATTCAACAAGACCGCAGATTGTTCAGTGGCGTAAAGGCCGGTTGAGGGTAGTCAACTCTATCTTGAAAGGAGACGAATAAGATATTTGGACGAAGTAGAGCAGTACGGTGAACTATGGCGAACAACAATGAACGACGACGAATGGTCATAATCGAAGTGTCGGTATATAGATGGAATATTTCTGCGATGGGCCACGATGGGTCAAGATAGACCGCGATGAGCCGCGATGAACCGCGATGGGACGGTGGATAGTTTGTGCACGCTGCCATAAGTGCAGTGGCCTCGCGTGGAAGGCAGCGAGGGTGGTGGTTCGCGTGCATAACGGGCGAGCAGCATTGATACGGCCGGATCACAGCTACCGGACCAATGTATTTTACTGCCCCGAGGCTTAGCGCTATCGAAGCACGCAGTCACCCGCCATCACTCCGCGCACGAGTATGTAGTGACGGTAATAGTCACTATATCATTGGCTCTTGGTAATACCCTGGCTGCTGGCGGTGCTGCTGATGCTTCCCTTCGCTTCTCCCCCCCTCTCGTGGTACCATACTCCCCTACCACTTTTCGTTCCCCTTCGATCGCCATCCTCGCCTCCTCACCCTTCTACGCTACTCGCACGTAATGTTCGAAATGAAAATGAATGTATTTCGGATAGCGATAAATACCGCAGCGATTCGGTTGCGTCGCGCGCGATTCTCGCCCACCTTTGCACCACTTTCCTCCAAACGATGCTTTGCCTCCAACGTATCGTACACGTCGACTACCTACGAATACCTGGCTAGCCCCTGTCGAATCTTTCCTTTCAAGTACCAACTATTTTTTTCATTTTCTGCTTCGTCACGTTCAGTAAGAAATAGTAACAAGTAACAAATCGGAGCAACTTTCTTTGCCCAGTCATCTTCGCATAGACAGTTGATATACGATATTGATCCGCTTAACTTGGATCGTTTCGATAATGAAAACGAAGCGAAAGGTAAAAAATGCGGCAGGGGCGAAATAGTCGACGAGGTAAGAAGTTGCGGGAAGAAAATGAGCGATGCTGCGTTGTCAAGGATTGGCGTCGATGTCGATGTCGGTCCGGCGAATTTCGGTCTCGACCTCGTCTTCAGTCGCGGCTTTGGATTCTGGATGGGGGAGATTGATCCAAGGTAGCATTACTTCTGGTTAGCCTCCGAGCGACACGCTGTTAGTCTTCATTCCTCTCTCTCTCTCTCTCTCTTTCTCGTAACCAGCCACAAACTCCGGCTCCTCGCTTGATTGCGTCTAGTTAGAGCCATGCCAGACCCATCAGTCGTCTGCCGTGCTCGTTCTACCACGATTATTTGTCTTTCCATTTTAAGAGTCTGGAAAGGTGTGAGTCACGATCGTGAACAGGGGATTACCGTGTTCTTAATCGGCCAAGTTTAAGAGTCGATGCAAGAAGGTGTACGCCCAGTGAAAATAAGAATGAAGAGGTGTAAATGCGGAAAGAAAGCTCTGTATAGCTGACTCGCGGCTCGGGCTATCGCGACTCTTATTACAATTCATGAAGGTTAAAACTGCGTTAATAGAAGAAAGAAAAAGAAACGAGGTTCGCTTTTGATGTCTTTCATCTTCTTAATAAAAGTGAGAGACGTGAGCGAATTCGCCGATCTTCGTACCGTAACAGCAGATTATCCTGTTCTTGACCAGCCAGGTTTAACTAGTCGACGGTGAAAAGATGTTGACTTCCGAAAAATAAGTCGAATCTCCTTAGGACAACGATCATTCGTATGATTTCGCGATGCCGTTAAACGGTAGGCTCGGGACAGGGGAAGCTCGCGAAGGAAAGCGGGACGACTGGGTTTTCTCCGTGTCGGAAAGTGAATACGCTTGTACGGTGTAAACGCAGGCTTGAACGTACATACGTATACGTCTGGTCTGGGTGTACGGCACGTGAAATCCGATCGTAATTTTAGCCGCACCGCGCCTGCCGTACCTGCTAATCCATTCATACGCTCTCCGAATCCTCTCCTCTCTTTCCCTCTCCCATTCTCATTCTCATTCTCGCATTCGCTATCTAGCGCTCCTGCCTCTACTCTTTCCCTCGCCATTGGTGCGGCGATGTACACACCAGGTCGGATATATCGGCCGGTATTTCAGCCGCCATGCGGAGGTAATGGATTCAGAAACGCGGCGGACACCGCGCGCCCCGTGTTAATAACAATCCATACTTATTGCCCGCATATTTTACCGATCCCCCCGCACCCTGCCGCTTGCTACCGACTATATTACAACATATGGAGAGCATAAACTTTTATGGCTACCCTTCTACCGCCGCCCTTCCTCCTCCACCAACACCTCCTCTTCTCCACCTCCTCCTCCGCTACCTCCTCCTCCACCTCCTTTTCCACCGACCACCTTTCGCGCTACCCATCTAACGACCGGCTGCCTGTTTCTATTCCCCTCCCCCACCAGCCGTCTCTGCCCCACACCATACCCCTCTTCTAACCATCACCCTCTGATTCACTCTCCCTTTTCTGTTCGCTTTTGCCACATCTCCCTCTCTTGCCACGGTCTACTCAGTTTTTCTACGTTCTAATTTCTTCTTCGTTTCGTATTCAGAAATGTACAAAGGAAGAGAGAGGCAGAGCGGAAGGGATAGGTTAACCCTCGCACGGTAAGCAAAATGTGGAGATTTTTCTGTGAAGTTTGATGCGAAAATGTCCAAAGAATGGAAATCAAGAGCGGTGTCGTAGTATTTTCACTAGGAAATAAAAATATTATTGGAAGAAATATAGAAACTGTAACTGGCTCGGTCACTAGGGTTAAACGTTACGCTCGTGGATGTCCAACGTGTAAACGATTGACTATCGGGACTAGCACTTACTGCACCTATGGTAAGTAGTGATATCAGGACTTGGTAATTGATAACATTCCGTCGTTATCGTTTCGCGAACCAAGAGACAGTCGGGTTAAATGTTCTTTTAAATGATGGCGGATATATTGTGCGAATCGAGCAGTACGTGTCCATTATGTCTGACAAAAATAACACGAATCTACTCCGCAGCTATTACTTCGTCCGGACACGTATCTCTTGCGTCTGACCATATACGTACTTATATCACTTAACGCGCTCCATCATCCATCATCGCGTGTTTCTTCTAATCTGTTCTCTTTTACCGAGTCAAAAATTAAATATAAATGTCTATAATCATGAAATTAAATGTTAATAAAGACGAATGAATCGCAAATGAATAGATCTATTTTAGTCTGCTAACCACGGTTGGCCAATCAATTCGTTAATTGGATCCTCGCTTACTTGGATATAATAATTTCTTTACTTGCGAATCTCTTATTTTTTAACCAGGCTTTTCGTTCCTGCTTGTATTTTCAATAATCGAAATTGATCTAACTACAATCCAAGAATATATATTTGAACTTTATCTTTGAAACGCGATAAGGTGTTTTATTACAAACGGACGTTCGCCACTGTAGGATAACCGGTACACCACTGGATTCAAGCGTATCCAACATCAACGAGAACTACCGGGAGACCGCAGCGGTCGTTCCGAGGCGTAATAGTTTCGTTTGACTCGGTTCTCGTCGATCGACAAAAGACGAGGTTAACGTCGTCAACGCAGCGCGATATTTCAAGCATAAAGCAACGAACAGCGTCTAACTGGCGTACCAACGATCGTGATAACAAATGGAATGCACTCATTGGTCAGCGATTTATAATCCCTCGCATAGAGTACAGAAGCGCGCACGTGGTCGCGCGCGAACGTGCCAGCTAGCCGACCGACCAGGCGTCGGCCAACTATCGTGCAACGAACGAACAAACGAACGAACGAGCGAGCCTGTCCTCTCGTTCTCGCCAGCGCATTGTCTGCCCCAACCTATCGGGATGTAGAGACGCTTCCGCCAACATCGACATTACATTCCACATTAACCAAATTATGATTTAAGGTCTCGTATTGTCGGCGTGCCGATTGTTCACATCCAAATAGTCCTTGCACAGAGGCACAGTTATAAATTATAATATGCGAGCAATTGCGTTGATCCGCATCATAGTAGCGAACATGCGAGTTGTTCATAGGCCGCGACGTTCAAAAGACTGCCGAGCACGGTAGGAAACGTCGATAAAATATCGTACAGTTATCACTGCGCGCAGGGAGAATAGAATAGAAGAACCCCTTTACGATCGCAACGATCTTCTGTCTAATTCGAGCTTTTCGGGATTCAAGTTAGAAAATTGTCGAGGTCAATGCATAATTATTCTAATTTACTATCTTACTGTAATTCTTTCAAGTAATTTTAGCAATCTTTCGCTTTGCATAAATACAGAATCTTGATCGTTTATTTACCGTTAATCAGATAGCATTTCGAATTAATTGTCACGTTTCGTATGAGAGCGGCAGGTGTCCCAATACTTACGAATGGCAGTGTACGTGTATGAGCGCGTGTATGATATTAGGCGCGTCGATGTCGACGATGATATCCTTTTTGCGTTGCAACGATAGTAAGGGAATTGTAATACGGAGCGGATCGTGTTGCCACAGCATCGGACGTTGTCATAGACGAGCTCGAGCGTATAGCCAGAGATGATAATTATAAGTTAGAAACTTGCCAGGATCGGTGTTTCGTTGGTCAGAAAAGGGCTGATGGGGTCGACTGCGATAGTCAAGGTGGCGGACCGAATGCTGCGAGCGGTGGTTGCGGCTCGGTGAGCGGACACTATCGCGTTACTACGTTGCATTAATCCCCGAGCTAGTATCGACAGAGGACGGTCTACAATGGGTTAGGTTAGCGTTCCGCTTTCTTTCGGAGAGAGAATATTTCCGGTGCGTTCGATGTCGCAAAATGTCATACAAAGACAGGAGTTAACGTGTATGACGTTTCACAAAAGTACTTGAACACCTACCATTGCCATAAAAATGTCTAACCTTCATTTTATTATATCTTTCTTATAATCTTTATCTTATAATCTTTATTAATACTGACGATGATAAACAGAGTTAAGTACCATTATTGTACATTAATGTGAACGCAGAATGTTTACATAAAACGCAAGGACATATATGTATACGACAAACACATCGACTAATTTACAATGTTTTTCGACATTTTGACATTTAATTAGCATTGTAATGAGACGCGACTGTCGCGACTACTTTACTTTTGTTATTTTCTATATATTTACATATTTACATTGTTACGTATATAAATTTCATAGAAACGCATAAACATCCGCAATTTACTAACAATATTTTTCTCCGACTATGCAGATCCCCGATTTGGTGGTTCGCTTCGACTTTTGGAATAGTAGCTGATTGCCGACTATCGACGAGCGTGTGTCGCCCGTATGCAACGTATTGCGAACCGAAAAGCTGACGGCGGATCCTCCAAAGGCTGGTTCGTTTCGCTTTGTTGCGGTAAAGGCTTGACAAATAGGGAATCTAGGCTTGGAGGCTATCGAGTGCCGTAATTACTCGACGCAACGCGTACTCGCCTATGCGTAGAGATGATAAGAAAGGTAATACGAAGCAACAAAAACGAGGAAACGATTTCTCGTCTTTGCAATTCTTTGGACGAAGCGTAAATTCAATTCGAGAAGGAACACGTATGAAAACAGCGTTAACGAGTTCGACGAAACGTACCGCGTTGTTCTTGTCTCGCTTGACCGCCTCTGTGCGTATACGGAACTTTTGAAATGGCGAAACGAGCGGACCTCGCCGCGCGGCGCATAGAGTTTCATCTCGGGAGATTACACGAATCGTGATCAAAGTAAACCGATGAAGAAACGAAGCTTGCTAACGACGAGAGGATCAGGGCGAGGAAAAGTGAAGCGAACGGATAGGGGAAGAAAATAGAAGAATGAGAGAGAAACGGCCGAGATGGGTGGCAATGGGAGAAGGAGAAAGGAGACGAGAGGAAGGGTGAAACGATCCGCGGCGGCGGCGGCGGCGGCGGCGGCGGCGGCGGCGGCGGCGGCGACGGCAGCAGCAGTATTCCGGTTTTTTGATATCGGCTGGTTTTCGCGGTGGTAGCAGTATCGAGCTAACAATTAATTATTGGCGGCGCTTCAGAGGGCTGCCGGCAGCCGTAGTTAAACATTACGCGTTCCATATCTTACTGTGCTATCTAATCCCCACGGGGGCTCGAGCGCTACTGCAGTAATCTCGTTTAATTGCCGGCTGTAGACGCGAGAGTCCCGTTCAATTAGTTTTTCAAATAAACATTAGTTTCCTTAACACGCGGTGCCATAACGTGGCGGAGGATGAGGGCAAGGACGAGGACGAGAACGAGAACGAGAACGAGGGCGAGGATGAGGCTCTGCGGAGAGAGCAGAGAAACAGCCCGATAGCGGAAAGAAGATAGGAACGGTCAAATCGGTGGAGAAAGAGAGAACTGGTTGGTGAAAGGGACAGAAGAGAAGGAGAAGGAGGAGGTGGCAGCGATGGTAGTGGCAGTAGGGAACAAAGCGAGAAAGTAAGAGGGGCAAATCGAAGGTGGGAAAAGAGAAAGAGGCAAGCGCGGGGGGCTTTGGGAGGAAGAGGAGGATAGCGTGGTACACTCGGAAGGCAGGTCGGTAGAGGTGACGGGTCTATGGAACAGAAGGGTGACGGTGGAGGAGGCGGTGGTAGCGGACGTAGTGGAGGTTGGCGGAGACGGTTAGAGGGAGGAGAAATACCAGTGGAAGAGAAGGGTGGTGTCGCGGCCGCGGGGTAAGTAATTAACGACACATTTATACGATATCGCCCACGGGTGCGGCGTAGCGCGGTGTAGCGCGGCGTGGCGCGGCACGGTGCAGCGCGGAACGGTGAAGAGACACAAACGTGGTGGTGAGAAGGACGAAGCGGGGAGCAGAAGCGAACCAAGCTAGAATCTCGTTCGTAGGAAATGCTTCGCTAATAGGAAGCTATGCGTTCGTCGATAGATATCTAACGTAGACCGACCAACCGATCGATTGACCGACCGACCGACCGATCCCCTCAACATCTGACCGTCTGGCCTTACGACTATCCTGATTCGTAAATGCGACTATCGTTTCGACGATCACGACCATTCAAACGATGGAAGATGCGGTTTTAGCGCTTGCGATCGAATTTAACGATCGCCTTTGTTCGTCAAACTCCTCGTATCCTTCTGATACAACGATCGATCGTTCGATTCTATTTTTGTCGAATATCTTCGTCGATTATTGCTTTGCATTATTGTTATTGGTATCTGTCGTTAGCACAGCCCTAGCTGTATCCGACGTGGCCGATACGGGAACCGGCTAGAAATCGAGAAAGATCGACAAATCATGGAACAAAGCGGAATACGAGTTGGCAAACAAGCGAAAGGGGATCGACGCGACTTTTGCCTTTGCGCGAAACGTACTCGTTGCTCGCGCGGCTGGTTATGGTGATGCGGATTATTCACTAATATGATTTACGACGTATTACCCCGACGTGCTAGCGCGCGCGACTCACAATGCGCACATAATGTGAGGCATAATTTATTAATTTTACTAATGGCTCCTGCCCATTATTATTGATTTCGGACCGCGCCTCGTTCGGACGGGCGCTGATTTATCCCGGTCGTTATCGGCCCCATGTTAAATCGTCCGCGAACCAGGAGCCGCGAGAATACAATTCGACGACTCGTGTACTTTTCCTTTCCCATTGCGCGCCTGTTCTATAGCTGTCGATATAGCTATCGATGCGAGTGGATATCGGTAGTGCAAGCCGTCCAGTCTCCTCCCGTATTCGTTCGCAGGCTCGCGGCCTGTAAGAGAAAAAAGGAAAACTCTTTCATTTCGTATGTTTCGAGTCCAGCATGCCACAGATAGAAATCGTAAAGATAAAAATTGCTCGATCAAATCGTTGTACGAAATACTTGCTACTCGAGTGTCTCGACTTTACCCAATCCAATTCCAAACCTTTGCTACTGTGAACATTATTTAGCTGTTAGGCCATTCTGAAAATTTATCCCATTCGTGCTCGGCATACCTTAAACGTCGAAGATAAAAATGCAAAGAGACGAAAAGCTTTCTGAAAATTCCATCAATTTGGTGTATTTAATAGTTATTCTTCCTTTTCTTTTCTCTTTTCGATTATTGCTTAATCGGTTAATTTTGCAGATTCGAAAGTTTGCGAGGGATTGTCCGAAAGGAAGATACGGGTAAAGGGTGATCGACGAAGGAAAATACACGAGGGAAGTGCATCGAGAACGATCCAGACACCACGTTGCGCGAATGGCCGCGCCGACACGATATTAAAACATTAAAATAACGTACGACCGTGCAAAAACGAAAGGCTACGGTTGACGCGATCCTTTCATCGCAATTCCGACCGTCCGGTACTCTATTCAAACACGATCATTCGTTTCGTTATTACGCGGCATTTTTCACCGATGGACAAGCGCGTATGGCTTACGCATCGCGCATTCGTCATTCGTCCCGACGATCCCGCGAATTTATCAATTTATCAATTTTTAAATGTTACACGTTTCCCGTTAATGGACTAGGACACTGCTGACATGACGAAGCGTAACAGATCGAGACGCGAGGAGCAAGACATCGAGGAAGGAGCGAGAAGAAAAGGGGACCGGATCAACACCGTATCTTCTCGACGTTCCGCAGCTACTGCTGCCATCTGGAACCACGAATGTTCGAACAAGTTGCGGACACGGCAGATCGCAGCGCGTGGACCTCGTCGAAGAGAAACAAAATGAAGGAAAAGGAGAAAGTTTCCTTCTTGGTACAGGGGGAGAGGATGAACTCGATATCAGTTGTTTCTCCATCGTCTTCTCTCGGCCACCGCGTTTGAACGTATGCGTCAGTCTTCTCTTTTGGAAACGTTACTGGCCGAGACAAAGACGTAAACAAAAAATTAAATACAGTAGAATCTCAGTTATCCGATCCAGTCGAGAGACAAGAGCGTCCAGATGAGGGGATTTTCGGATGATAGAACAGTTACTTTTCCGATGTTTATCTTCGTGTATTTATTTCAAAAAAGAACGTAACTATTCGTAATAGCGATACAAATAACGTAAGCAGATACGATTCGATCGAAGATTTATGGATCTCAAGACCTTTTAGCTGGTAAATCAGAAATCTTGTTTAGCGGATTCAATTCGGCAAAGTTACATTCATTTTGTGCCTCCTCCCGTCTTAACTTTACTTCTAACGCCTCAAATGCTCTTAGTGTCATGGTCAATCGAGTAAATCCGTCACATTGAAACCATTCTATCGCGTCGCAGCGCTATCACAACCATCGAATCCCGGTATTGAATCAGTGCAGGAAGAGTTTCTTCTACATCTGTCGTAATATTATCGTCCACTTTTTCCCGTATGGTTTCATCGATGTAATTCACTGGTTTACTTCATGCTCTTTTCCGTGTCACACATTTAACGCCCAACCAAGCATATGTCACCATGTAACAGCAATGCGTTAAATTTAATTGCTCGTGAAGTTGTCGTATCACCTTTTCGCTAGTAGCGTCGTTGATCGTTAACAAAAATTCTCGTGGAAGATTGAACATTTTATACGCGAAACGTGTTCGCATAATGGAACGTTGGGATGACACAATGTTTGAATGATAGAGAATTCGAATAACAGAATTCGGATAATCGATGTTCCAGCGTACTCTGTAAAAGCTATTTCAAATAATTTGTTGCCGAAAAGGACGAAAAGATGTTTAAGAGAAGACCGGTGAAGTTATAGACATCAAAAAGCCTGATTTTAGTTAAATTCTTCTTAATTTTCGTACAACCTAATAGTACCGCGCGACAGTAATAAACGAGAGGAGCATTCCCTTCGTCGTTGTGTCGTCTCATGGGAATTCTTCCTAGCTGTGCAGCGTACTTTGACCAGGAACACGCATCGTGACTAAAACGTAGTTAAAATAAGCTGATTAAGAAAAAAACAACCACGATGTCACGCTTTCGTAGAAAAGGACAGGTCGTTTTTACGGTTGTCGTATCTTTCAGTTTCACGAACTCCAGTTGGAGCTGCGATACGGTCTAACGAGCTGTTCGAAAGCAAACAGTAGGCGATCTACCGAGATAGCGTGTTGTATAGATCAGATACACGGTAACGAAGGAATTATATTACTCTTAGCCGATGAACCTTTGATGATTCCGTTTGAAGTCGACGTTTCCAGGCACCGGAAGCAAAGCAGCAAGAGTGGAGGCAGAAGCAAAAGCAGAAGCGGCAGAAGCTGAAGCGTTAGCAAGCACGAGGTACGGCGTACAACGCGTTAGGAGCACTGTCACCCTCGACTTGGCCGGCAGAGAGAAGGGTGAGCTTTCACAGAGAGATTACACGAACCCCTCGAGTACGGAACTGCAGGTACGTTAACCGCAAGCCGGACGGTCATTATTAGCAGGTACCTTGTGCACGGACCTCTAGTAAGCCGTACATCGTTGAATAATTAGAGTGCCACACGACTACTGCCAACCACCGCGTCTAAACACGTTCGTAACGCGCTATCTTCTTTCATCTTCATCCAACGATGTACGCACAGCGCGATTCTTCTACTCCTAATTTCAGGGTATCGTACAAATATTTATAAACGTCGCAAGAAGTATCTATATTTACTTGAAGAAAACGACTAACGTTTGCACGATCGAGCCTCCACTTTTTATCGAGTTGTCAATTGCGCGTTATCCAGGTACGTATTTAGTATTCAACGTCTGAGAAAGGAAATCTTATTTTCATAAACTTGTTCGTCACAAGTTAACGATCCTATTTAACGTTTTCGTCTAATCGCTGACCAGTTTTACCGACCTCGCAACATCGGTTTCTTCCGGTATATCCCTTCCCTTTCGACTAGATAGCCTCGATCGTTCCTCGCCGACGACACTCAATCGATGGTATCAATTCGAAGCAACGATGAAAATAACGAGTCAATGACAGGAGTGGATAAAGCGGACAGAAACTGAATCATATCGTTGTCGGCGAACGCGATTACGTTATCTCAGCCGGAAGGCACGTTACTCCGATAGTTCGCTCATCTCTTTATTTCGTGATGGCGGCCCTCTTATTAATAGACGGCCGGATATATCGAAACGCGGTATTCGAAAATCGGTTACGACTCGATATATAAATGGTCGCGCGCTCGGTTTTCTCTTTGATGTTACGAGGCGACAAAAAATGGCTGTTTCCTTGTGTCGGAGCGGTTCGCTTGCTTCCCTCTCTCTCGATGACCGATTCCTCTGCGGGGAAAAAATTCGATTAGACTGCCAATAACTAACGGCGTATGCCCTGTTACCAAGTTTGACGATTAATTATCGCGAACAACGCGTGTTTGATGTCGAAGGAAACGTTAACGTAGCCCGATTGATCGGTTAATTGAAAGGGACGGTAAGAAGGTGGCGAGGGGGTGTACGGGCTGGGAACGAGGGGGAACGACAGCCCGCGGGGCCCTCCGTTCGAGGGTAAAACGAGAATGGATGCTAGCAGAGCGGAGGCACGCTGCCGGGGAAGAACATGCTACGAACCAAAGCAGAGAGTAGTGGCTCTGTTTCGTGCCGTTCTCTTCTTTGCTCCCTTTCGTTCGCCTCGACGGACTCCGACAGCTCTTTCATCTACGGATGATTACCTACTACGCTGCGTCGCTCTAAACAGACCGGCGCTTCCTTTCCGTTTCCGATCCTTCCACCGCTACTCCCACCCCTTTTCCTCCAGCCCCGTCTCCACCCCTAACCTCGAGCCTTGAAATTAGCTAGACAAATGAAAAGCAATTAATGCTTGTATACGCTAAACGCGTCGAAACGAGACTAGAGCGATGTCGCGTTGCATCGAACGGACGTTCGATCTCTGTTTGAAAGGTATTTTGTTCGAAATTTTGACGTTTATATCGTTTGTATTGACAATTGTTGTAATTTACTGTATGGATGTAACTCTTACGAATAGTTTTAGCAAATCTTTACTGTGCGCATTGAATCGCGCAATACGCGTGACATTCTGATTCTGATTGATCGTTTCCTTAACACGTTCGAGACCGATGACATTTGGAACGAATCTCCTCTGAACGATAGGAAACTTTTTTGCATTTGCAATGAAAAATACGTGAAAGTAATCAGTGCAGGAATAAAAAAAAGCACGTTTCAGAAAAATTTTATTTAAAAATACGCGATGACATACGCGGTATGTCATCGGACATTTGTAATAATTTTGATGTCGGATGACCAAGTGACATACCATGTATGTCATCCGAATAAAATAGCGTTTTAGTTAAAATTTCAGGAAAGATAAACACGTAAAAGGTAATAATATTTATTTCAAGAATGAGAAGGTTATATAAATGAAATATGAAGATATATTTATGTATATAGTTAAATGCAAAAATTGTTTCAAGTAATGTAAATAAATTATCCTTATGATAATTCCTGAAACAAGACATAAACCTGGATTATCTTTACAGCCACTGCAAAAATAATTAATACTCTCGACTTTTCTGATCGTTATCTGAGAATTGACTGAAAATACCGATGACATACACGATGGTGCTGTCGTCGGTCATTGCGGTGAGATACTGCATAACACGCATGCTATGTCATCGATCTCGAACGTGTTAATGATTGAAATTAATTATCATGTTTCGCGTGGAACTAGTACGTGTCCTAATATTTATCAACGGAGGTGTACACGTAGATTATTTTATGATCTCGCGTGTATAGTTGTAGCGAATTTCGCGTGTATTTAGATTTTGGCCCAAAGCAAGGAAACCAGGGCAACAGAAAAGAAAATGATTGCATGTCAACGTAACGAAAGATCGAGGATTCGCGTAACCAGCAAAGAGTGCTTTTGCTTGCCACCTGGGCCTCCCTTTAACCGTTTTGAACGTTTACGTCACGACATTTCTCGTTTCTCGTTTCTCGACCTAGTCACAATTATGCACCGGCGGAAATAACATTTACTTAGCAAAGTCGCGCTCGAGTATTGTGGACCTGACACATATCACTTGGTCGCGTGACTCGCTCCGTTCTTGGCTGCGTCGTCCCGCGACGGCGGCAGCTTAAACTCAACTCGAACTTTCCGTCGCGTAGCTGAGACGGCTGCAACGTGTTGCGCGACGTATCGAGCTTCTCGGCTAGGAACCGTCGTCGTTCTCGGAGCAGCGCGCCTAAAACACGTAGGAGACGCCGAAATTTCCCCCTCCTAAGCTTTTTTCGTTCTTGTTCGAAAATTAACCCGCGTTAGACTCTGACAAGGTTCGTGTAATCACTTGGAAATCTTAGCTACGAACTCCTGTAGATACTTTCTCATAAAGTATAGTACGGGCTATTTGGGTCAGCGAGGAAATATTATACCGGCTATTTTGAAAATAATATTTCACTATATGTACTTGGTGTTTTCCATGAAAATCGTCATGATGAATCTCTCGAGATTCGCGATAAGTTGCAGTATGTATCCACAACGAAAGAGATACGTAATCTCGAGTTTGCAAACGAGATAATAATCCCACAATTTTTAAAAAGTCCTTAATGATCTTTTTTGTACCATCTTGTTTTTTTATAAATGTCCTGATACTCACGAACGTAGATGATATACTGAAATTGATGGCCGCTTCTGTTTATCCTGTCAGCTTATTAGAACCATATTAAGCGTAAGTTTACACAGTTGCCACCAGGCTACTGTATGTAACATGATAAATAGAGCGGACCCTACCTTATCATCCTGAATAACTCGTTCCTTGCCACACAATCGAACTGTATCGTCATCGAGCGACCTTTTACCCCGCGACCGTACAAGAAACCAAAAGAATCGAAGAAATCAGAGAAACGAAAGAAGTGGAAGGAACCGAAGAAAGCGACGAAAACGACAGCTAAACGACTGGAAGGAGCGCGGGTGAATCGAACGAGCAGGACCTCGCAACGTTTCGCTGTAATTTACGATCGTCCGAGAGTATGGAATCCTCCGGGCACCGTGCGGAACACGGCCTCCTTACATAAAAATCGGGAAACCGCTCGCGGCCGAGACCGACCACAAATCATCGTCTGTCATCCGGTGAAACGAACGTTCCCGTGGAACGGCGATGTGTTCTTCTCCGTCGGGACATGTGCCGAGCACACGAAACGAGTCTACATCATGCTGTCTGGCCAATGGACCGAAAGATGCCCTTCTAACCTTCTAACCGAAGCTTTTGCAGGTATTTGCCGATCCACCGTGTCTCGATTCGGCAAGTCAGTGCTTCCAATGATCGAAATCAAACGAAATTTGGTTCTGATCATTTATTTATTCGTTTATATATTTATTTATTTCGCGAGATAAATCCTTTGACACGTAACAGATAGCACGTAGTAGCAAGAGATATATCGTCATACGCAAATGAGTTTCTCGTCTATCCTGAAGAAGTGAACAGAAACTTCGTACTAACTAAAGCTTAACGCACTATCAAAATCACGATTGTACCGCGAGGAACATATACGTCGTCCGATAGATATCGCGAAAGTGCAAAAATCGAAACAATTGAGAACATATTTTCGTTAACTTTAAACGCGACGATTTATATGTAAGAACCGATGTCGTCCGTACGTATCAATCGCGAAAGCTGACGTTTCGTTGTTCAGATCAACTATCTCTGTCCGCGAAACGCACGAAATTTCATCTCGATCAGGTGTCTTGCGGAAGTATAGCCCGAGAATTTAGACAGAGATCGGGTATTTGGTAGGCTAGAAGAGATCACGATGGAACGGGAGCCACGGGATTCACGAATCCTACGGTCGGCGCAAGTTTCCTCCTCAAATTAACCGGCTTGAGAGACGCTACGTAAACCGAGATTATTATAATCTCTCCGAGACTCGACTGCGGTAACATTAAACGAAGAGACGTGCCCTTTGTTTCGTAGTGTATATACCTATGTAGGTTTGCTGCTTGGTACGCGGGCCAAGAAGCGAACGAGGGAAAGAGTCGTTCAGGAAGATGGAAACGGAGCGTGAGTTCACCACCGACTTTCCGATGCATCTCCTCCATTAACGAAGCCTGAATGTGGATTAACTCGAAGGTTTGCGATGCTGCCGCATAGAAAGAGTACAAAAAAAAAAAAAAGAAGGGAAGATCGGCTGCCAAGAAGCGGCGAGAATTTACTTGGACACGAACAGAGAAGCACGCAAAAGTGGAATTTTCTATAAGCATCAGACCTGATCGTCTAGACGTATGTGTACACTACTTTTAATTAGACGCAACGTTTGTATCCAGACGAAAGCTCATTTTTATCAAATATTGGAATTACAATCGCCATATTTTATTATTTTAGCGACGATTAACGAACGTTGGCTGAATAATAAATGTCACGCGTGGTATGTGCGATTATGATTTGCTTATTCAATTATAGATGGCTTCGCGTCATATCGGACGATGTAGGTGGATCATCAGGTGACGTGATAATAACGTATCGCCTGCGCGACTTCAAAGTCCAAACGCAAATTCACCGTGAACGGATTAAATGTAATTGCTTTCCGAATCGGTAATAGTGAAACGGCTTGCTGGTCTATCGCGTCTCATCAAACTTTTCGCGCCGTAAACGCGCGTAAATACACTGTCAGCTGTAAGTATTAGATCGCCTACTCGTCACATTTATTGGAAAACTCTACGAATGTTACTTCGTTCGGGATTTTACGTTGAGAGGCAAATGAAACGACGGACTCATAGCTAGGAATAACTAGGAAATGAAAGCGATCAATTTGCATTAAATATCGTGGAAAGTATCGTTATACTTAAGACTAACGATGTGTATAAATACAAGGCTCGATCTCGATATTGATTTGTCACGTTTCTCTTTCATTTTTTAATCGTACTTTGTGTTTCACGGTATATGTATATGGAATATATAAAACACTTAGGTAGAAGACAATTCGTCGTATCTCATAAACGATGATAGATAGAACATACGTTTATACGAACCTTTTTCACTGTTTTTAGGTGTACAATCAGCTGCCGAAGTGGGTCATACGTGTTCTGCTACACCCTGTATATATACACAACATTGAAACATGCGCTTTAAATGAGACCGTCCACTCTATTCACCACTGACCGGTACATGACGTTGCTGTTACACGACGGTGCCTGCCATATAATATAAATCGACCTTAAGTTAAATCGAAAGAGGCGCTGCGTGGCCCGTCGTTACAATCGGTAGTTAGAAAGGAAAAATCGCGGAAGGTCGACAGCCAGTGCGTTTGTTTCCGTAAAATGCACCGTTCGCGAGTACACCTCGCCTTGCCCCGTCTTGCTTAATCCCGGGGTATTTATTCGCATGATAATAATAGTAACGCCGTTGGAACGTTTTCAAGAATTATTGCTGTCCTTGCCGCCGACGATAAATGAGTCCGGAGGATTAGCTAAACAGTGGCTCAAAAATGTTATTATATAGCTGCATGAATATTCATCAACTCACGTGAGTACGCCGAGTTGCTTTTAAAAGGTTTCGCCTGTGGTTCTTCCGTTATTCCACGACCATGTCGGTTCGACGACGATACCGTAGATCGCGGTGGCCACGGGATTTCGCCTTCTCCCTGTCTCTAAACATTCCATCTCGGACGTGTCCCGTACATCGATCGCGCATCGAGGGATATTTTCACGGATAAATTCGCAGGAACGCGAAGATTGCTTAAGGCCGGTTTTGCTGGTTGGAAAACAGCGTCGCGCTAATTGGTAGACGAAATTTGGAACTGTCGTCGCGTCAGGAAGAATGGCCAATAAGGAAGAGCACGTAGAAGGCGTGGCCAATGTTCTTAGATCCGTCGTTACGGATTGATGCTTTACTACGGCCGCGTAATCCAGCGTTCCACTATATAGTCAGATAACTAGAAACGGGGAAAATAGTAAGGGGGGAACGATTGATCAAAGAGATTGAGCTTTCGTGCGTTGAGATCCCAAAGATGCGCTAATATTCCATGCTGACGTTTTGATAGATTTGTACGAACAATATGCGAATTTTACTAGACTGAAAGTATCTATGGAATCAACGGATATATGTGTATATAGGATCTTCATAACACTCGTGCTCGTGTACACAACCCCTCCACAAGTCAACTTGTGAAAAATCAAGCGCTTCCGGATAACGGTAGAACATCGATTAATTAAAAGGCACACTCGTTAACCGGTATTATACCTGCACGTGCGATTGATATTTTTGCCAGAACGTTTGGTAATCGCGTTGACGCGGCAACCAAATTTAATTTGCTCTCCGTTCGATGTACTCGTTGCTCGTCAGCGTGCGAATCGATTCGAACCAACGAATAACGAGCGGTCGGAATTTCGGGGACGCGACGCTAGGCTAATTAACGTCTAGATTGGCTACACGTCCAACCTTCTAGCTAGGTAACATCGCGTTCGGCCTTCCCACCACTTTTCGAACTTTCCATGTTTTCCAATTTTTTGTTCTCCCATTTTTCCTCTTTCCATTTTTCACGCAGTTTGCCATTCGTAGGCAACTAACGGGTGGAGATAGCCGCTAACTGATACGTGGGATTTGCAGGAAGATGTTCAGAGTGTGTTTGCTTGGAGATATGGTAAGAACGCAACGTGACGAAAAATGCAAAGGACGAGGGGGGAACCTTTGGACGAGGCTGAGGCGGCGAAGGTGGCAAAGGCGGTCCAAGCAGTTCGATAACGCGATAAGGCGAGGTTAAACCCATGTTTGGCGGGCAGGTTATAGGTTAAACGGTGAGCTAGGGGGTGCAACAGGTCGCGTGAACTTGGGTGAATTTTCTGTTCCAGGGCGCGCTGTCTGGCCCTCCTGCATTCCCCTCCCCCTGTTATTCCCTCTGACCCCTTCGCTCCTCTGTTCCCTCCCGCCATGGTCACAGCCACCCCTAACGTCGTTGTTCTCTTTCTCTCTTCCTCCTCTCACCCCCACATCCGTAGTATGCACCCCACGCCACCCCCTGTCTGTCTCTCTGTCTTTCTCCTCTTCCCTTCTATCTAGCCGTTACGCCGTCATTAGTCAACGTCGACGCCTATACCACGTGGAGTCCCGCAGAATGCACCAGCTGCTTGATATCCCTCTGTATCCGTAGCTACAAATTCGAGTTACGGATTTCCCGTCTTCGAGCCACGGTCGTGTTCTTTGCACGCGCGGATTACCCCGCCACTTCTGCACTCTGCAGAGTTGGAACGACAGACGAAAGGTCTACGGGACCGATTGATCGCGATACATTAGATTCATCTTAATCTCGCGTGCAACGTATCATTGGCTGTTACGAGAATTAGAAACAGAGACGCGAACAACGTCACCGATCTAGACAGGGTCAAGATGAAGAAAGATCGATGTATATCGAGATGTCATCTACACTCTTCGTCTAGTCCTCTTGCAGTGGAAATCCTGTGTCGTAACGTAAGACGAAACTCAAAGCGTTTCCGCATTTTTGACCGCCTTCTACGATATATTAACGTTAGCACATACGGTCACACATGCTACTTGTCGCCTGGTCGGTAGAATGAGCGGTATATTCTACCTGTCTCTGTATCTTACCTGTCTCTGTCCCGCTGATCTTATTTTCAGCTTTGTACTATATCGACGAATAGGAGCTGTGGATACTCGGAGAATGCGTAAAATCAGTGACCTGGCTGCGCTTAAGTGGAAATCGGAGAGGGAAGGATGGCGCGAGCGAGCGCGGAATTTAACCAAACATTGCTCGCTCGAAGAACAAAGCTTGATTTATTGTAATGAGTTTGCAGGAGTTAAGAGGTACGCGCGTCTCCCCTGGCCGTTCGTCGTTCCCCGGCCGCTTAACTAGATATTGAGACCGGTGCGGTTTGACGGGGATCCTCGGATCAACCCCCGTCATAAACCCTTCTTAGCACCGGCCACCCTTGCGGCCCCCTCTGAAATATGCATGAAGTTTCTGCATACTGATTGCGTTATTTGTATCATCTACGAGAAGACAATAGGACAGGGTGCTCGTGTTCGCGACGAATACTTAAATCCTCTCTATCGACTTCGTTTCTTCCACTATAGCTTCGACGCTTGCGTCGCGTCGAGTTTCACGTCACTTTCACGTACAAGTCGCCGTTCGGCTATGTCTACTTTACTCTCTAAATTCCAGAAGAACGTTAATCCTTGAAAAGTGGATGGTTTTACTCTTTCTCCCCCCCCCTCCCCGCCCGTGTAAGATGGATCTTAGATTCAAGCGAACTCTTAGCGAAATTTCGTTCCTTACGTAGAGTCGAGTCAGAAATTTGATATTTCGAAGAAGACAAGACGTTTGATTTCGAACGAATGTTCACGGCTGAAGTAATCGGTACGCGACTAGGCCCGAACGAACCCGATACGAGTCGCGCGAGGATTAAAAATATCGAAGAGCAAAGGACAATATCGACGATCGGACGTTTTGTTGCTCGCACGAGCGAGCAAAGTTCGTTTCCAAGCTGGATTTCCTACCGAAAACGTTCGATTCATTGAGAACTGACGGGGGAGCCATAATTCCCGTCTCGGTTTGACGTTAATGCTTCCCCTACTTCGTAACCGGCAGATAGGCGAGGGGGTTAAGCTCGCTGCGACATATTTATGGAGAGGACGAGATGTTATCGGGCACGAGGACCCTGGGTTTGTCCGATCGCGCTGCGAAATCCGCCCTTCCTACAATCTACTTCGCAATTATCGCGCACGACGTTAATATTTGGCCCACACCCATCGCCTCCGCTCTACCTTCGATTTCGTGAAAGCCACGCGAGTTCCATTCCCCTTGCAGACGTACGGGCGCATCGGGAATTAGTGCTACGCGATCCTTCTTATCCAACTTGTCTCTTAATCGTACAAATGACGATTTTCTTTAAATAAGAAGAACGAAATAAAGGAGAGATATGTGGTATGGGAAGAGAAAGGATACCGATGCAATGACGTTAACGTTATGGCTGTGCAATGAGGCAAACATTCAATCTAGGAGTCCGATTGCTGATAAAATTAATTATGCTTTCTTCAAATCTTCGCTAAAAGAAAGAAATTCGAAAATGAATTTTTCATTGGAAATAATATCGAAACTTGTAGATTGACAAATAATATTTAATTGCGAAGATAAGTATCAATTTTCGGCTACTAAGAACCTTCTCAATGTACTGGCGTTTCTCGTTCATTGGGAATTAAAATGCCGAACACTGTTTCCTATGTCTTCAAAAATTGCTCTTTTATCAGTGTCTCTAACATTACAATATTTTCTCCTTAAAGACAATTTAAAGCACACGAGTACGAGAAACCTATCGTTCAGTAAAAGAAAAGCAGATTCACAGTAACCCTTCTTCGCAAAGCATGAAGTACCGTTAACTTACTTGTATCGTACTCGAGGAAGTCCTAACGCGTGTCCTAATTCTACCAAACTCCGTACCAGTAACCATAGCCAAATATAATTCTGACTTTTTACTGTTGCAGGTCTAGATGGTGAGTTTGGCCGACGGTGCGGGTTTGGTAACAACGGTGGCGACGACGACGAGGAAGACGACAGCGACGACGACGACGACGACGACGATGTCGGTGGGGTGTAGCAGGTCGAGGTGCGTGTAAATTAAAGGCGTCATAGATTTTCGCGGTAGCCCGCAGGATCAGGGCCTTAGATTTGCGTCCGGCAGATTACCCCGGGGGTGAAATGGGACAATGGGCGTTAGTCTGGGCCGACGGCGTATAAATAAGGATCCCCAGGAAGCTTCTGGGGGTAAGGGGACAGCAGGCAGAGGAGATCCTCGCTCGGTAGCGACGTGGTAGCCGAGTAGAAAGCCCGGCTAGTGCTGAGACCGGTCGGCCGTCCATCTTGGCCGTCGCCGTGGCGGTCCTTATCTGCACTCACAGCTCCGCTGCTAGACGTCCGGTGATCTAGGGCACTTCTCTAGCTCTCTCTCTGCTTCTCTAGTTCGTGCAAGACACCGTGTACCCGTACATACACGCACATATACACTTACATTCTCTGCACCTGTCCCTCCCCCTGTATCTGCTCCCTTCGTCCATCTTATCATGTATTCTCCCTCTCTCTCTCTCTCTCTCTCGTCTTCTCTGAGAAGAGTAGAATTACTCTGCAGCGTCACTTCGCATTCACTAGCTCCCGAGTCTTTGTACTTACTTTTTCTTCCTCGTAGGTATGCGGAAAGTTTACGTCGATGCTCAAGCGACTACAGGCGACTTTTCGTCCAGAATTTTAATCGGAACACGTCAGTTTGAAATAATACGATGCCACTGAACGGAGCGCTGTAGTCCATCGATTAGATTCTCCTTTTTACGCGTATGTTGAGTACAGTGAAATTTTTAACGCGAATCTTCTTTGGAACATCTTTTACACTTATCGTTTGGATATCACGTGTTTCGACTTAAACGAGCCAAGTGCGAGGGTTTTACGACTGAATTAACCTGAGAAATAAATGCACACAGTTTGATAGAACGTAACTTAAAAAACGCAAAGTATCTGCACGAGTCAGAAGTGACGCAGTGTTCGTCGTTCTCGGCGAGGGTTAATGCCACGTACTATAACAATAAAACTCACGTACGGTAAAGGTGTAAATTGTAAGAGTAACGAGTACAATGCTTTAAGGTCGAGCAGTCGGATACACGATGGTTTGCGGTAGCCTCCTAATACGCGACGAGACGACAAACTTCCTTTCGAGCGGAGAGTGTAACCAAGTCCCGTCACACGGCTGTTTGTGCATATCGAATGAACGACACTTTCCAGGATCTCGGTTGGTTCTCGTGAAATCTTAATCGCGGTAGCACGTACTTATCGCGCGTCGCCGACACGTAGACACGTTCTATACCGTTTGTCGTGTCTGGGTGCTCTGTAGTATCCGTTCGAAGAGGAGCAGAGCATTAAATATTGGAAGTATCCTGTTGGAATTATACAAGAGAAGGTTCGCGCGTGGACCGTCTAAAGCCAGGCCGTGTGCACCGCTAGAACGAAGCTAAAGAGATAGAAGCCGAGGGTGGTGGCGGTGGTAGGTGGTTTAGAACGAGTACAGGGGAAACCAGAGGGGGAAGAGGGATCTTAGGAAAGGCGGCACAAGATACCTTGGAGGTTACCCGGAGTTGGATAGGGAAGAAGCTGCCGCGATGTTCGCTAGATGGGCGATACGGTTCGGCTCTGTACGGAGCCTTGCCCTACGAATACACCAGACAATTGAACTTCTCCCGTTTATTGCTTCTAATTAAACGACCGAGATATTTCTGCTACGTTTCATTAGCGTACAACCGAACTCCAGTCGGACCGTTCGGGTAATACATTTGCCGCAGTCGTGTTTTGTTGCTCTATGGCTGAGAAAATCTCATACTTGCCCTCGTACTTTTGTCTTTTCTTACCGCGCGATTTTTCTTCGTCGTCTTTTAACCATACGACGACATCGAAAACGGTAAGGGCTAGGCGAATACAATTACGAGTCAAAGATTGGACGATTATATGGCAAGCGTCGATGTTGGTCTCCCAATCTGAAAACGCTCGTCTCGTCTTAAACGAACCTTGTCCACAGACGCGCGAGTGATTAATTATTGTAGCACCTCGGTGTTACGATCTCTGCACTAGTACCTTAATGGAAATAACTAAGTATTGTTTGGGCGCATGCCTTCCGTACGGAAATGATCCATCATGGTCCGGATAATTAGCACAACCGTGGTTGCGCGTGTAATCATCACTCGGAATAGCAACGACGACCAGCTATCCCTTTCCCTCTCGTCTTCTCGCGCTTGTTCCTTGTACTCGTTCTTTCTACTTTTTATTTCGTTATATCTATCTGCTTGTATGGAAATCTCACCGGTGCCCTTCTTTTTATTCAATTTTATTTCATTTCGTCGGATGGCTGCTTGCGTTTCTTGCTGAAAATTTTGACAAAGACCTACCGAGGCAACTACGTATCCTACTTTAAATGTTGCGATTAACCGATACTTTTTCGAACTTGAATGTATCGTAATCATACGTCGTAAATGATAGTCGGACAACTTACGAAATTTAGTTTTAAGACGTTTTCCGTAGGAAGGCGAGAGCACGACGCGAGGTCGAGTCGCAACACGAAAAGTAGGTAATTTAGGACGGAAATCCGCTGGGTTGAAATCAACGGGCATCTTTATCGATGGCGGAGGTCGGTCGTGGAACGGTTGGAAACTTTGGAAAAATCAATCCCAGCCAAGGTTCACGTAACGTCGGTGTCGGTGCAATTCATTTGCATGGGAATTGCACGCGACGGAGACGGCTGCAGCCTGGTATCGATTTTAAGTGGACCGGCTGTCCCGTCAGCTTGCTGTCTCGTCTTCCCTTGGACAGAAGCAACTCGAAGTCGCGCAAGCGCTCCTATGAAAACTTCTCTCTTATAGCGAATCTGCGGAACGTCCGAAGTCCGAAGCGAAAGATACCTAAGAAGAACGAACAAACGGGGTTTGCTTGCAAAACCCGCAACGAAACGATTGATTAACGTTGAAATACACCGATATATCGTGAAAGTCAAAGCGTGGCCCGTGAATCTGTCAAGACGAATTAACTCTTTATTCGGATAATAATTTCTTTATCTAGAGATTTCCTATATTTCTGCGTTACAAATAATCCTACTTTCGTACATACTTACCTTTTCAAGGATTGGCAATCTAATTGAGGTTGATTTATCCGCAACATTTTTGACTTTATTGTTTAGTATAATTAGAAGTTTCGAGATTACTGAAATTATTATTTAGAAATATTGAAATTGAAATTCAGCGGGCTGCTAGTCTCAGATACGTTTTAAACAATTTTAAACAGGCAACAGCGGTCAATAGAGTTTTGAACGTAAAGGCATCACGAGAATTGATCGTATTAGCTTCTCAGAGACTTAAATAATGAAATTACCATATCTTGGAGATTGGGAATCCGAGTGACAAGTTTACGCATCCTTCTCGGTTAACAGATTAAGCGAGAACCCTATTATCTTGCGACTCTGCATAGCAGGCGATGTGCTGCGTCACGTCTTGTCTTTCGCGATCGTATAGATAGCATTAAAAAGCAAGCACGCGTTTCGCGATGCACGAGTTGCAAACTGTATACGAGTTTGAAAGTACTTACCTTTGAGGCAAAAGTCAGCAGCGTTAGGTAGGGGATCGGCGGTAACACAGGGTTGGCAAGATAGGTTAGACGCGAGTCGGATATCCCCCGTGGCCAGTACGTAAGGACAATAAGCCAAAAAGTTGGTAAGGCAAGCATGGCGGAGCCGTTAGCCGTTATGAAGCTCAAGGGTGAAGTCAAGATTGTAATTAGCTGGCGCTAAGTTTCGAGGTTTCCCTTGTATTTGCATGCGATCTCAGTCCGGCTGACTGCCTACGACTACCTGCGACTACCTATCTGTCTACTTGCCTTCGATCGTTCCTCAGCTACCCCTTTGGTCCATCTGTACGCTCACCTCTGCCACGGATGCCACGTGATTTTCTTCGAGCAACGTGTTCAAGTTCTCGACCAGTAAAATTAAAGTCGTTGATTTTTGTACTTTTATCAGAAGGTAATCGACTGATATTAACTGACATTTTTAAAATAGTCGGAGAAATTGAGGTGGAATCCTTCGGATTGTTAAAAAAGGAAATGTCTAAAATCACGCACATCCTCAGAAGGGGATAAAGCGAGGGAAAAATCGGAGGCCACGGGACAGGGATTACCTTGCTATGAGATCTTTACGTGGGCCTCGCTCGTGCGATAGGGTGCAGAAATCATGTGCAGAAATCATCGGAAGCCACGTGACAAAACTAGTGGCTCGCGACAAGCAGTGAACGCGTTCCGCTTCGGCCATTCTGCAACCACGCGTTCGAAAATTCTGAAACGCTAATTCCAATCGTACTGGAATAACGCGGAAGATTTCGTTGCATGAGAAAACACGCAGGTATACGCGCGCACGCGACACGATTTCGCGATAGAAGGTACGAACAAGGAGAAGCTCCTCGAAACACGTACGGCAATTACAACGACCATTCTGGAAAATAGAGGGTTTCCATCCCACGATTGTTATCTACACGTGTTGTTTATCGATTGTTTCGTTGTCTGCAGGGAACCGGCAACGTACGCGTTGTCGGGGCCGAAAGCACGGCTGCTGGTAATTGCCGGCTGCTACGAGAAATCTAACGTAAATAGCGATACGTTTTGCCGTTGATCCCGAAGAAGTACATCTCGAACGAGAAACCTAGAGTGCCGGAGACGATCGGAGAAGGGACGTTCCAGCAGAATCTTGCTATGTATGGTTGAAACTTTTCGAGAGTGGAAACGAGACTGATATCGGTCTCGTCGAAATTTTCACATCCAATTTTCCTTGCATGATCTCGCGATGAACGACTGGAATCGCGAGTATCCTTCGAGGATGCAGGAGTATCGACGTATCCGCGAATTCCTCGGAGAAATCTTGGAACCGGTTGCGTATCGGTCATATCGCACTCTCGATAAATTTGTTTCGCATCCTGCCATAACACGTGCAGTAACAGGCGGATCTATGCTGTGCCATTCATCGTAGACAACGGGTAAAAAATTGGCAAAGTACGGGGTGTCTGAGAAATACGTTCGCAAGTATGAAACAGCTTCGGAAACTTATTAAGCAATTCTGAGAAATCATTGGGAAATTGTCAAGACGTTTAACAATTATTATCTCGTTTGAAACGTCGGATCGTAAACTTTATCAATCTGGTTTAACAAAATTTGATCTTTTTCTCTCTCGTCTCGGCAGTTTTGACTTTTGTCTAGCCTGCTACTCATCCTTACAACGCATCTTCTGCGATATTTGAGCAAAGCGAACGATTATCCATAATGTATGCGTGTAATATTTTTGATTTGAGGGTAACCTACCACCTACGCTGGTAAAATTATTCAGTTTCCTTTTGGAACGAAGAACTAATCCTTAAAGGAGAGTGGAACGCGCCAGTAAAGTTTGCCACCTACGTATTTCTGAAACACCCCGTGAACGTAGCCCATGCAAGTTGATGTACCACGAGGGTAGATGACGAAAGAGACAGGAACCCCTTGGACGTCGATTTCGCGATAAACGTACGGAAGCGTGGTGGATAGAAGAGCAACGCGAGGAAAAAAAACGAGGAAGAACGGAAACAGAGGATGAGGTGTGAAAAGAAATTTGATAGAGGGGTCGACCGATTGGTAATTGGCCGGAAAGATAACGAAAACGGTGGTATTCGCGTTAACGATGGAAAACGGGAGAGAGAGAGAGAGAGAGAGAGAGAGAAAGAGAGAAAGAGAGAGGATTATCGCGGGGTTGGCGTTTCGATGGAAAGTGGCGGCAGACGAGGATAGAGAGGGATCGCGTGTTGCCGAGAACGCGAGGATGCGGTGTACGATGAACGGGGCGAGCTCGTATTGGTATCGTTGGTACGCGCGCAGTACGGTACACTCCGTTAACGCGCTGCCATTTTCGATAAGAGACGTTGCAAGGACGACGATGATCGCGCGCGACGCGTAGGCAAGCTGCTCGTAAAGTGTTTAGCCAAAGGGAAGGCAGGTGGAGAGGAGGACTCGTCGGAATGGAGTAGATGAGTTAAACTACACGAGGTCTGACGGTAGTAATTGAGTGCCGCTCTGTCTAGTTAGCACCTCGTGCCACCGGCTGACTGCCGTCACTTTATCGGCTAAACGACAGCGATGCGTGACAAATCCATCTTGCCTTAACCGCGGCGACGCCTAGACGGGCTACGTTGATTATCGGCGTACCTCGTTCCGCTCGTTTCGGCCTTCCGTTCGTCATAGAAGAGACACGAACGATCGACGCGATCGAAGCTAACGTCGACAGAGCCTTCACCGGAATCTTCGTTCACGGCCGTGGCATCGATCTTTTTCCGTTGCATGCGCGCCACCGGACGCCCGTTAATTACTCTCCGCCGTAAATCAGCCGAATCGTGTTCCCTCGGGTAAAAAACGCGCGTGAAGAAGCTGTCGCGGAAAGAGCAGCGGGGAAGGAAGCGAGCAGAGGTGGCGAGCGCAACGATGCGTCGCGAGAAAAGAGAACGTCGACGTCTAGCTCGCGTTTATCTGTCCGGCGGCTTGTCGGAGCAATCCTCGCTTCTTGCGATTAAGCACCATCGAAGATTTACGTGCCACGCTAGAAGAAGATTCGAACTTGCTTCACGGTGTATCTTCTTTCTCGTTCTTCCTCGGTTCGTTCGCGCGCCGAATCGGACTTTGATCCGAGAGTAGGTTGAAAATGAGCTGGAAGGATCGCGCCTGTAAGTTAACACCGGATGCGACCGAGGCGGCCAAACGGACGGTAGTCGGCCAAGATTCGGCAAGTTTGGCTTTCGAGCGAATAATTAAATTACGCGAGCGAGAGATCTCGCGATGGGAGGAGGAACGAGGCAGTTGCGGAAGAAAGAAACACAGGAGGGAAACGAAGCGATGGAAGGGGGAAAATAGGGACGAGGAGAAGCAGAAGAAAGAGGCAGATAGAAAAAGGACGAGAGATAGGAGGGGAGCGTGAGCGAGAACGAAAGAAGGACGCTGGAGTGGAAGATGGAAGGAAACTGAAAGGTGGATGGGAAGAGAAGGCTCAAAGTTGAAATTTCACGCGCCATTGTTCGATTCCGGCAAAGGAATAGGAGTTAGAAGCATTTAGGGAGCGGCAAGCAAGCGCAGGGAGGTGAATTACGGTCGAAGATACGCCGAGACACGGCGAAGAAGCGGAGGGATGCCGTGGAAGAACGGCCGAGGGTGAAGGAGGCCAGGGACAAACCGAGGGGCTGCTACCGGCACTGAGACTTTAATTCCGAGCTACATCGGCCGGCTAACGGAGCAACGATTCTTCGCCGTAAACGGCTCTTCGATTTCGACTCTGCGTGGCGAAGCGAGATTAATCGTCGGTCGCCTGCTTCGTCGTTGTCTCTTCGCGTTCCTTACGTGGTTCGTCCTCCTTCTCTTCTCGAAGCTCGACGCGGCGGTTCCGCACGCGTCGTGTACGTTGCGCGTACTCGAATCGAGGAAGATCGCGGGGACAATCGCGAGGAAGATCGCGAGGACAATATCGCGATCGAGTAGAACTATAAGGAAGCTGTACGACACTGTAAGGCGAAGTAACCGAAGAAACCGAGGCGAAATGGGTCGAGACGAAAGGATTTAAATGTCGCCCTCGACGTTGACGAAGAAAACGGCGGAGGGGTGCACAGGGGAGAGAGATGGCGAGACAGAGACAGAGATTAGGAGAAAGGAAGAGAGTAAAAGTCCGGTGAAATGAGCACGCGAGGAAGAAGAAGAAAGAGAACGACAAGAAGAGTCGGCGTCGAGGGAGGAGAGGAGGAGCCCGCATTCTCGGAGATTATCGTGCTCGCCATCAGCGTATCACAGCGTCACAGGACAAGATTTATATGTAGAGTTTATTGTCGCTGAGTCCGCCCTACTGCGTTTTATGGATGTTTTTCGAAGGAGCGCTGCCGTCCGTGTGATCTATCGCAGCGCCCTCACCCTTCCACCTCGCTCCTACTCTCCTCTCTCCTTTTCTCTCTTTGGCTCTCTCTCTCTCTTTCTCTCTCTTTCTCTTACATACCCACCCTCCCCTCTTTACACCCCCCGTTCGCTCTTTCTTGCCTTTTCTGTCTCTACCGCTCTAACTCTTCTTCCAGATCTCTCAGCGCTCTGTACTTTGCTCCGATTCGGCAGACGGGGGTGGCGGACCGAAGGGAGTCGGAGGGATCCCTAATGAACGCCACGACGAAGTCTCTCTTTTCTTCTGTATACCGTTCTCGCTTTTCCCTACCAATCTTTCTTCTCCGACTCGTTCCCGTAGCCAACGGCGTGTCGCTCGTTCCACGCATTAACGCGAGATTTATACCGTGGACTCCTTGGACGATATCGCATTTACATTTTTGTCGCATCGCTATAAACCACCTACGTACCCACCGACCTACCGGCGTACATTCCACCAACCCCTATCGCCCTTTATCGCGACTCGCGTTTTAATCGTCGAACGATTCATTCCTCGTTGTATAATTTCCCTTTCCGTGACGGAAATCGTCGAGCGCGCGACTCCTTTCGCTTCGAAACTCTTTTATTTTTTCGTCGAGAAGCTCGATAGCAACGGAGCCGAAAAAAGTCGATCGAACGTATCGCGTCGTGTCGACGCGTCGCAATTGCTATTGTTTTCGATTCCACGCGCATAAACGTGGTATAAACGGAGAGAAGGGAGACTAGAGGGAGAAAGTGGGAGAGATACATGGCGGCAGTATGTTACACGTGTTACCGGCCGGCACGTACGGGTTACGTCCGGCAGTCAATCGCTCTAATACTCGCACTTGGCGCGCCACGTTGCGTACTGGTGACTGTGCGCGTTGCCGTTGGCTCGCCCGCTTCCTCACCCTGTCTCTTGTTCCTTTGTCGTCACCGATTTTTCTTCTTTCAACCGCTGATTATTTACGAAAATACGTGCTTCCAGACTTCAAACTCTTACACCGTGGTCGCGGTACACGCGTGTTCTCACGAACCTCGGACAAATATAACAAAGCATACAAATACAGAATTTTTCGGCTCATTCGCGCCTCGACATCGTACAATCCAATGAGACTGATAGGAGCGAACATTTCACATACGATCGAAGATTTCTTGGACGTACGAGACATTATCTGCCCGAGAAAAGGAACGAATTTATTAATTTTGGACGTATCTCATAATTTTCTTTAGCATCCAACTAAGAGCGTTACATCTGTTCGAACATTCTCTTATTTGACAGAAATTCATCGTAAAAATGCTACGAATTTTTCGAACATCTTCGCATACAGATTCTTATGAGGCGTTTCACGCATCGTTCGAATATCAACGGCTCTGCTTGTAATCTGGTACGATAGGTTTCGGTTTGGGTTTAGTACATAGTCGCCTACTCATTTTTACATCGACGGACGACTACTGCTCAAGACGTAACCCGAGATACAGGTTGACCGACAGAATCTGCTACGCCGTAGTATCGCAATCGCTTTACCGAGGCGTACATCACGGACGTCCAGGGCGCTCTGCCCTGAGTTATGCTCGACAATTATACGTATCTACCTGCGCGGTGGGCGTTATTATCATATTATACCGCGTTACCCCTCGTCCACGAACGTCTGCGAGACACGCATGCACATGAATCCAACTCCAGCTGACATTGCAGAGCATCGAGGTCGAAGGTTCGCGGTCCGCAACGCGACGATAAACGGTCCTGACGCTCCTCCTTTGTCCCTCCTCTTCTTGTCCTCCGCAAGGAGGCACTACTCGAGGAAATCCGAATTGTGGCGTTATCAGGCTTTACTTCTGACCTACGGCGTCTAATTATTTCTAGTATAACGAAAATTAGTCCCTGCGCGATGAAAGTTGCCTCGAGGCGTCTCTCTAGATAAAGTCTCTGGCGCTGGCTGAATTAGGTATCGTGTCACCTAGTCGCGATCAGCGGCTTTGAAGCGACGAAATATCGTTTCGACGATTGTTCACTGTAGCGATAGAAGTGAAGCGAGTATCGTACGAAGGAAGAAAACGGTTGAAAGATCGACCGATTGCCAGAAATGTAGGTGTCCATGCAGAGGTGTTCATTTTCCTTGTGAATTCATTGCAATTTGTTCGTACAATTAACACGCGTGTACAGGAATTACGAGCTTGAGTCGACCTATCGATGAAATAGCCGTGATAACTCACATTGCACTGCGTGAAAGTTGCCGATTGCGATATGGTATCGCGATACGGAATCTCGCGTGAGACCTCGTCTGGAGGTAAGCCTCGTTGTACAGTGCGTAGCGTAAAAGACAGGTGAAAGACCATTGACGAAAGGAGAAGGCTGCGAAGCTGTTATCGGTGTGACGCATCGATCGAAGGGTCTCGAAGAAACTGAGTGAAACGGAAGTTGGAAGGCAGAGGTAGCTTGCGACTCGACGGGCATCGATCGGCGTATGTCCCCCTCGGCGGGTGACCGGGCCTCGAGCCAAAGCTCGTGCGCTCTGTGGGACGGCTGTGAAAAATCCCTGAATTATGATAATGGTGCCGACATAATGCGATCCAATGAGGCAATCAAGGGGTGGCAGTGGCGTCGGCGGCGGTGGCGGCGGTGGTGTTGCAACGGACGTTGGTTGACGATATCGATGGTCGATGCCGACGTCTATGTCTACGTCTATGTCTATGTCTATGTTTATGTCTATGTCTATGTCTATGCTATGTCTATGTCTATGTCTATGTCGATGTCGATGTCGATGCGATGTCGATGTAGATTGGTGTTGGTGTTGGTGTTGGTGTTGGTATCGGTGTCGGTAGCAGTGTCGATGCCGATGCTAGTGTCGATGCCGATACCGACGTTGCGGGGTGACGCGAGTTACGCATCCCGGAATCGTATTAACGTTGCTGGCCACCGAGCCGAGCCGATCCGAACGAGCTCGGCGATCTATGTGTCGGGAACGATACAATACGTGTAGCAGGTATAATTGCCGTCGGTGGGTAGCAGTTGCTCTAGGAGGAGCCGTTCCCATCAATCAGCACCGCTAAACAGTCAAGCGCGAATCACACGCGATCCTACTGTTCGATACTCTAATTGCTCGAACGCGATTTTATATACGTTTTCCGGCCATCTCTGCGCGCCCGCTCATCGACTGAACGTTCTCGTTCTGTACGCAGTTGAAAAAATCCAATATCAGTTTCGACGTATATACGTACACGCGTGACTGCATCTTTTTTCGAAAAACGAGGGACAACACGCTGGTAAACCAATGTGATAATATGGGGAAAAGAGGAGTCGCGAAAGAAGCCCGCGACTTATTCGAACGTACCACTCGATAGAGATATGCGCATGCACGCACACGGGCGCGTAGAACGCGCGCGACGCGTACAACACCTACGGTGACGCTCGTTGATGGAACGGGACGCCATGCGGTAGTTATGGGACCACGAGGATGTTAATGACCATAAACAAGCAATCACGGTAATCCGCCATGAGTCACTCGGACTGTCCGGCTGACTACGTTGAGATACGACGTGCCATATGCCCGGCGAAACGGGCTGCAGTTGAATATGCACTACAGCCGTCGGATGTACCATGCCAAATCTCTGATATTTCCGTATAAACCGACCAACGTGGAAATAACGAACTTTTCCGCGCGTTCGTTCATCTTCCCTTCGTCCCCTTGTGATTCGATCGGACGACCGAAACGAAGAAAACTGTCTTTCTTAAGAAAATATAGAAAAGCGTAGCTGCCTGCATTCTCGTTCATTCGCGTTTCCTTTGCTTCTGATTTTCGTTTGTTTCGTCGTTCGTCGATCGTAGATCACCGTCCGGTCTCCTTGCGTTCAAGAGGAGAAAGGCAAAAATGGCAACAACCAAAGTCAAGACTGTCGAGTTAGTCACGAGTGATCGAACGTATGTGCAGCTATACGGACGAAGAGGGGATAAGCGAGCGAGCAAGTAAGCAAGCAGACAGGCAGGCAGGCAGGCAGGCAGGCAGGCAGGCAAGCAAGCTAGCGAGGAAGACCGCGAAAAGTTGGCGATGACGGCGGATGTTATTGGCAGCGAGGCCATTCGTCGCGATGATGGATGCTTGACAGGCGCTCGCTCGCTCGCCAGGCAGTTATAATAAGTAATGGGCTCACTTCCGCTGCCGTCGCTGCCTGAATGCCCGACTGCCTTGCCCGGTTATGCCTCCGATGCCCTGTGAAACCTTCGTGCCTTCGTGCCTTCGTGCTATCGCGTCGTCTCATTCTCTTCCACCTCTTGCTCTTTCTTCGCGATCGTTTGCCGTCCTCTTCTGCGAACGGCCGCGCTCCTTTTTCCTCTTTCTTCGTTTCGTGCCGCCCTTCCGTCCGTCCGTCCAGCGTGTTCTCTCTTTCGCCTTTTCATTCCCTGGGGCTGTGAGTGAGGAGTCCCGGCCACTCGTCTTCCTACTCTTTCCATCCGACCTCCGCCTCCTCCTCGTAATAACTACAAATCTGTCACGCATTAATTCTCCGTCCGGCATAAATTCGAGCACGGTACAAGCGGAGAAGGAAAAAGTTATCGCGCGGGGGAGGAGGGCTGGGACGGGAAACCCGACTCACCCCGTTTCGTCTTCACCCCGTGCTCTTACTTTCTCTCGCGCGTCAGGAATTCGAGTCGCTACCCTTTCGCCATCGAGCAAGATGAAAGGGACAGAGGAATCGAGAGCAGATAGGAAACCGAGAAATTGTATGAAACTTGAAAGAAACGCGACTTCACGGTCGCAACTAAAGGAAATACGGTCAAAATCTTGAAATCTCTTTAATTTCGTGATGAATTTTAGCCTTCTATCAATTATTTTTAATCGAATCGTGCTTTTCATCGTACCAAAGTTTCTGTAGTATCCGCTACTTGTAGAATATCGTTGGTGTAATATTCTTATTATTATTAAATATTATTATTATTATTTATTGACGAGCACTAGCCTTATAATCGAACAGGGAAAAGTACATATAGGGGTTACAGAGCCACGAAGATTAAGCGACGAACGAAACGGAGCAAAATGGGAGTACGTCGCTAAACACAGATGTGAAACAAATACGTTGCGTTATAAATAATTAGACGATATACGTATATCGCGAAGACCGAGCGTTTAAAGTCGTGAAAGGATACAGAAGAGAGTTGAACTCGATCAGATAATGCGTTAGCATGTGTACATAGCCTGGTAATATCGGGTCGCTGTTTCTGATATCGGTCGCAAGGAAATTAACCCGGAAAACAATGGCATTACGCAAAGGCAGCGAGACGCGCGTTAAAATTTACAAGTTGGACAAGCCGAGAGCAATCAACGAAATTACGTAAAACCTTAAACAAGAAAAGAACGTCGGCAATTTTCCTCCTGTTTTCAAACGTGACTACGTTCGATCTACGAAGTACGGAATCGTAATTATAGTCGCGGCTATGCACAGGACCACCGAGGAAGCGAGAGTCGAAACGCAAAAATTTTCGACGATGATATTTTTAAAGATCGAAAGTCCCCTCCTCGGTTCAAACTGGAACGAGGTTAGGAAGCAGAAAATTCCAGCAGGGGCTAAGGTACACGTTTAAATTTGAATTGTGTCCCGACTACTTCTCCGCTTCCAGATTTTTCACCATCTTTCTCCGAAAGAAGAAACGCACGGACGCGTCGGAAGAAATCCACGAACGTGAGATGGAATCATCCGCCTAATGGGCGCGTTACAAATAGCGGTACGGTTAGGTTAAGCAACGAAACCGCTGGCGCCGACGAAAAGGGTAACGAGAGAAAGAGAGAGAGAGACAGGGAGGAGGAGGAGGAGGAGGAGAGGGCAGAAGGAATAGGGAAGACGATGGTGTTTGCAAACAGTGGAGGCGAAGCGATAGAAGCGAATGAGACGAAGAGGGTTACATCAACGGCCGTGACAAATAACTCTCCTTCAACGGGGGTCTGCGTCATTTAATTTTCCTTAGCCCCAGCGTCGAAATCGATGATCTCCTCTCTCGACTATCTCACCGAAGACGAATGAGATGACTTAGACGGCGTTTCACCACCTTGCCGGAAGGATGCAGGGTACCCTGGCAAATCGATCGATCGGATACCAATTATTCGTGGAAAATTAACCTTCTGCGCTGGATGCGATCCATCGTTGGCGAGTTAACGTTCGCGGCTATAGAAAGGAGCAGCGCGCGATACGAAATGACGCGTGTCATCGTAGCGGACGTCGTCCTCGTTTCGTGGATCGAGGGATCGTCGAGAGCAAAGTCGAAAATAACGATGGACGTGAAAGTTGGAAAAGCGCTAAACCGGGAAAGAAAAGTCCAATTTGGGGACGATTGTGAATGAATACGCAGGACTATCGGTACCGTTCGGACGATTCTCTCGACATTTACAGCCTTCAATTCGCCCTTCCGAGAAGGCGGCGATGGTGGGCGAGCCAGGAATGTTAATTAAAGCCGTTCGCTCCACGATCTCGCGCTTCGACTAATTAGTCGCGCACAATGCCATCGTGAACGGCGATAGAAGAGAGGCCGTGTAAACGAGCAGGAGCGAGACACGGCCGAGGGAAGGTCGTAGCCGGTCACGGAAAGGCGCGGTAAGTGGCGGAGGGCGGCGTCGAAAGGTGGGAGGATGAGAGCGGAGAAACGGGCAACGTGCAACGGGCAACGGGCAACGGGGTAACGGGCAACAGGGAAGAGAGAAAGAAAGGGGATGACGTTGGTGGTGGCGTGGCCGTGGCGATGGTACGGAGGCGCGGATGAAGGGGGATGCAAGGCTGAAGGTAACGAGGCAGGGTGGAGGGAACTGTGTCGGTGGCAGCCGGAGATCACTTCACTCGGAAGCGATGTCCAGGATCTCTCGTTCAAAGAAGCCCGGCGAATGTCAAACCAGTCCCGCTCTCGCATTCACCGTCGTTCCGTTCCGAAAGAAGAATGCCAATTTGCCGAAAGCCCTCTTCGCGGTGGCGAACGTCGTGCGTCGGAATGGAAATTCTGAAGCGAGCGGCTGGAATTCCGGCGAGGGACGGTACTCCGCAAACGATCGATGCTTCCGACATGTTCGACGAAGCTTTCCGACTCGTTCGTTAAGAAGGACCGGTCCCAATCAGTCCTTCCTTTTTCTCCTACCCCCCTGCCTCTACTATTCTAGCTCACGTCAAGGGAAATTTCATCGTCATCGCGGTATCGACGCGTTCCGCTCTAGATATCCGCTTCGAATCCCTCTTTCTCTTTCCCACTTTCTCTCTGTCGCAGTTTACAACGTCCCAGAGGTTTGGTCCGCGGATTACGAGCCCGCACCACCGACGAGCAGAGACCGCAAAGGACGTCCGACGCCGGAGTTAAGACGATCGTAACCGACAGCGAGGATCCCCTCTTTCCCCACCGACAGACTTTCCCTCGAAATCCGGCGGAAACGATGCTCGTAGGAAAATTCGTATATCGGGGCGACACGAGGCCAGGCGACGCGACGGAACGCGACGGGACTCGCGGATACTACGCGGGCGAGGGGATAATACGGTTAAAGAGGAAGAAGGAAAGAGGAAGAAGCATTCGTAGCGGGGGACCTCATCCAAAGTTACGAATCGCAATTCTTCCATGGCCGTGGTTCCGATTCTGTAAAGTTATGTTATGGCGCAAAGTAAGCGGGATTTATCAAGAAAGTTGGTATAACTTCGCTACGACTATTGATGCAATGAAACGATTGGCTCCGCCTCATTTACCACCCTCAACCCAACCGCTCTCCTTTTCCCCGCGAATTCTCTTCGGCTCGGGCAAAGGTAATCCTTGTTGTCGTTACCCCTTTACCTTGGAGATTCGAACCACTTCGTACTTTCGTCGATTCGTATTCTATTCGACGAAGAGCCAAGCATGTCTAAACGTTCTAACGCCGAACGATCGCCGGTCAGGTTCGTCTTAATTGTTCTTACTTATTTCATATACGGAGGAAAGATATTTCTTCCACTCGTAGCGCACAAGAGGCCTATGTGCATTTCACATTTTTCTGAAATTATAGAAATATAATTACGATAGTTGTATCTCAGTGAACAGTACTAATAAAATTTCAAAATGTCTCAAGTAATACAGACGATATATTCGTAAATAGTAATTGCTTTAGATATTTTCACGAGTCGCTGTATTACTTTTCTACTAATTCGAAGAAATTCTCTGCAGTTATGAAACTTGGAAGAAAGAGAGACAGAGAGAGAGAGGGAGAGAGAGAGAGAGAGGCGAGACGCGAACACAGCTTGGTGCGCTTATCAAAGGCAAAGCGGATACGGAGGAGAAATCGGGCAGAGGAGGGCAGGAGAGAAATCGTAGGTTTATCTGAAAATATTATGACCGTGTCGTCCCTGTTCTCGGTGCAAGGTGGCCGCCGGTTTTGATACGTCCCTAGCGTAGCGTAGACTCGTGTACGGTCGTATAGCCAAAGATATATGAACAGGATTGCAATCATGTCCGTGTTACCCGGGAGTGTCCTGTTGGGATAATATAAATATTGTACACTCGTCGTCGTCGACGTCGTAGTTCTCGGTGGTAGAGGCTAACCCGAGAGATAGATCGAGGGTCGAACGAGAACGTCGAACAGGTAGACAAAATGGTTATAAAGAGCTGAAGACGAACAAGAAGAAGAAGAAGAAGAGTTAAACAAAAAAAAAAAAACAGGATCTTGGACGCACAGGAACGTACTAAGATATAGAAACAAAATGGATTCACCTGTGGGACGAGTGGCGATCCTACGTCTCTTGGAATATTAGTCGATATCCTTGGTCATTGGGCGCCATATTTACAAGGACAGCGTTCCCGAAGAGTTGGTCTTAAGAAAGGGAAAACTTTCGTCTGGTTCGAAGCTCGGTCGATCGGTGTCGCGACGAAACGAATCGAACGTGAAACCGAGATCGCCAACTAATCCTCGAGAGCAACAGCGAGGGTCGGAGAAGCAGAGGATGAAAAGTCGCGAGAAGGAGAGCGGATAGATGGGGAGAGAGGAAAGTATAGCGGTTGGTATCTGGTGTAGATGGTACGCGGCAGGGAACGGGAAAACCGTACTGGTCAGATAAGATTGCGAAACCAGTGTTCCGGTCCCTAGTGTCCTTTAGCTCCTGGCTTCGGTAAGGAAGATAGCGTTAGCCGACTCCGGAAACAGATTCGGACCCGGTAAACGGAGTTACGTAGCGGCCGTGCTCGTTTCTTCTGATTTTTAGTCAACGATCGCGATAGGTTCGTCTTAGATTCCAGCGTATACGCTGTACGTCCGCTCGTACTTGCAGCGAAATGGGTCGCGTGCGTTGCGTAACTGTGTGTCCGCTGTGTGCGCACGCGTGTGTATGTTTGTGTGTGTGTATGGGTCAAAAGAAATAAAAGAATCGACGCAGAAGGGGTAAGACGGAGCGAGCGCGAGTAAGCCAGCTAAGCAAGCTCCGTGATGTACTGGCAGGAAAAACTTTCCTAATACCGTCGTCCGTACGGGATTACGCCGGAGATTGAAACGTATATATGTATTTACGAACGTAACCATGCCTCCCGAGAGTACGACAAGCTCACTCGAATCCGTTTCCCTTCCCCCTTTTTCCTCCTCTTCCTTTTTCCTTTCGCTCGTGTGTCTCACGCACTCGGCCGCTTACGCTGTACCCCTCTTCTTCTGCCTCCTTGTCTCGTTTCGGAGCGTCCTTTCGTTTTTAACCCTTTCGTTGTTTCTTCCCCTCTTTCGCCTCTATATCTCCTTCCCCCTTCTATTTACAGGATGTTCGGGAAAGTTTCTGCGAAACTTCGCCAGCACGTAGCGTTCGTCAAAACAGACAAAAATATCTTAATAAACGTGCGTCCAAATATGATTAACTTTGAAGTTGTAAGACGTTTTCAACTGTGAGCCTGTTTTAGGGATAAGAGGCTTTATTTCCCGTCTGCCTACGATTCATCGAGCAAAATGAAGCAAATATCGTACGGATTAACGAACGTAATTTACCAAAGCCGTTCAAACGTACTCGTCATATTTTTCCAAAAATTATTGGAAAATCGACGTTTCGCTCTCGGACAAGGTACTCGAAACGGCGTTCCGCGATACTCGGAATTCCTGAGAGATGTCTTACCGCGACTCAAAGCACTTCCTCCCTCGAAAGCAGCCCTCGGTCGAATCGTCGGTTTCGCGGCACCCTCCGAGTCGCTTACTTTACTCTTCTGCCTTCTCCTACCTACGTTTGTCGCTCGGGCCGCGTTACAAGGGGCCAGTATTTATGCACATTGTTGACTGGCACGTGGATTTATGTACGTCCGTTGTATTATGCGTTCTGTCGTCCACCGTGTAAAACCGGTATGCCTGGTACCGTCGTCTCGACTACGCACGCAACACGTATTTCGGATTAACGTCTCCGCGTTTACCCAGAGACGGCGAAAATTCGGTTGATTTTCGGAAGAAGCTCGGGTTAGTCACGGTACACGTGCTGGCCTCGCGATTCGCGGATTCGCCGTGCAAACGTTTAACGTTTAGCGTATGGTCCGGAGGGTTGGACATCCCGGTTAGATACGCGGCCGAAACGTCGACGAGACGGCGCGGTTGTTTGCGAGTCCTCCTTAGAACATAGCACGGTACAAAGCTAACTGCCGACCGGTATTCTCCGGCTGACGTGACCCCCGGCAGCGCGAGCATTGTGCCGGTGTTTTCGACCACCGACTCCGCCGCAAACATCGTCTTACCTCGTCCCACTCGACTCGTCCCACCGCGTGGAATCGACCTCGACCGCGTGGACGGGACAGCGAGGAAACCTTCTTGCTCGTTGCCTGGTTCCTTCGAGCCGAGGCAACCTAACCCCTTCGGGCTACCCTCCCAGCTAACCTCCCCGGCAACGTCCAACGTTTCTGTCACTTGAGAGCGTCCGTCTTGCGTTTTCCCAGCTCCGTCATCACCGGCCGCGCTCCCCGTGTAACACAAAGAGAAAAATCTCGCTACGGTTGCGTTGTTTCGCGTCGCCAAGATTTAATTTTAATTGTATGGAATTGCATATATATTAGATCGTTCCAAAAGATTCTTTCGTTTCACAAGGAAATCATAGACGCGCAACGTCTTTTGTTTTATATCATTTTATTGAATTACGCACGATCGATCTCGTTCTATCAAGATAAAGACCACGACAGACTAGATTTCGTGCTTGTATAAAGATGCTTTGTTGTAAAAGACACGTTCGTAGAAAAAAGACGCTTTTAGGACAACCTGATACTTCGTCCATTTCGATAGTCTTGAAATACACTGGCTCGCGAAAGTACTTCTCGTGTTTAAAGTCCGTTAGTAAGAATAAACCGTATGACGGTACGGTTATGTACCGTAGGAATACAAAACCAAAGATCGATAACGATTATGCGAATTGAAGTTACCGCGGACAGACCCTCGAAGGATTTGCGTAATTGCCACCCTTCGAAGGTGATAAAGGCGCAGTTGGCGAGGGGAGAAATTTTGCTAAAGCAATTTGCTCTTTATATATACCTAACCGAGAAAAAGGTTATCATAAAAACCTATTCGTTAAAACTGAAAACCCGGAGAACTTGGATTTTCTAAACTCCGCCATACCTTGCTACCCTTATATGGTATTCGTGCTGTAAGAAAGAGGAATCTCTTTGATCTTTGGACAAAATTATCCTTTCAGAAATCGATGAGCAGTGGCACGATCGGAGGATCTGGACGCGAAGAAGAGCGGAAAGATCGTGGATGGTGGTGGAAAGGCTGAAGCCGATGCAGTGACGGTAGTAGCAACGATGGCGGTATATCGGTTGGCGGGACGGTGTTACCATCGGAGGGATTTTAGTGTCTCGGGGAGTAATAACGTCTCGGGGTGTAGATTATACGGTGTCCGGCCAGGAACGGGCGAGTGCCCAGTTGGGTCCTCCGATGATGCAAGGTCCCCCGGTGCCACCCCCGTCCGGACATATATTAGCATTCTAACCAACCATTATTATATGCCTGGTGAGCCGCGTTGGGCCGAGAGTACCACCAACGCCCATGTTGCGTACTTGGACCAAGTTTACCAACAATTCACCGGGGCTCGCGCTCTATAATGGCCCCACGGCTGCTTAATTTATCGCGGTCGTAATTAATAGCTTTGTAATTTTCATACAGGCGTACACGGGCCGCGTCGCGGAATTTATGGATACGTTTTCGCTCGCGATTATCGATTCCGTGCGGTGCTCGACGATAGTCGCGCCGCGCGCTAATCTCCGATGTATTCTTCCGTAACGCGACGCGATATTTCTGCGCGCCGCTTCTCCGTCCAGTCGGCCGACTTCGCGTTTGCGCTTGCTGTTCCGGTGCCGGTTTCGTTCAACGGCTTCGCGTTCGCGCTCTTCGTGTCTGCCGATTGGCCGAATTTTTTTACCTCGCTCGTTGTTTCGCTGGAGCTGCGTCGAATCGCATGCTCGTCAAACGTTTACGCGTCATCATTTGCCGCACGAGCGGACGATATCAATTATTAAATATCCCTTTCGTCTTGTAAGTAGTTCCTTCTTTACGACGCTTAAATATAAAATAAGTAGACGGGTGCAACGGTAAGGTGCTCGCCACGATACCTGGCTGACTTGTGGCTCCATTAGCGCCCCCGGCTGCTAACGTATAGCATAATAAGAGTTTATGTGTCAGGTTGATGCGCCAGAAGTCTACCAGACAAACTCCGCCCGCGCGGCATAGAAACCGTTATATTTTCATTAGACCGCCGAGCCCGTAACGAAGGGTACCTTCGATGAACTCGAAAGAATAGCCAACCGCTTCTAAGTCTTTCAGCAAGACTAACCAGCTACGTTTCAGCCTCTTCTCTTTTTTCTCGTTGGACGTCGCAGAAGAGAAGGTGCGATACGAACTCTCGCGTGTACTTGTATGTTCGTATAGAAGAAATCGAAGGTTCGTTCGTGTGGCAGAACCAGAAAGCTCGACGAGAACCGAAAGGCTGTAAACGCGTAGGGTGTGGGCGTTGTACGAGAGACAGAAGGAAGGAGGAGAAGAGATAGAGAAAGAAGGGAAGAAGGACAAGGGATAGTAAGTGTAACGCGGCATACTCGTCCATACGCAGTCGAGCGGGCGAAGCATTATGCAATCTTGGGGTAAACTTGGCACTTAAAGGGGACGGGGAGTTAATGCAAGGTTGTCAGGCGAGGCAAAGTGTGTGGCGAGGCGAGGCGAGGCGAGGCGAGGCGAGGCGAGGCAAGGCAAGCAGAAAGACGATGGCAGGATGCGATGGGCGGTGGACTACGGTTCGAACTCCCTTGGTCGGGTGGTGGCGGGTGGGTGGCTAGTTCGGGCTTGTAAACGTCCAGATGGCCGGTACGAGGGCGAGTTCACAGCCCTCCTTCCGCGATCCCTGCATTTCCCTCCTCGTTCGACTGCTTTAGGTTCGGAGGTACGCGAACGCGCCACGATAGCCCCTTCACTATAGACACCATAGTTGCGGCTGGTTGGCCGTCACCTCTGCGTCGACGCTCCCTTGTCTCTTCGACTGATTCAATTTGCCTGCCGCGTGGCTGTTTAATTACTGGCCGGAGAGTGGACCATGGTCGCGAGCAGGAGGGAACTTCAGTGGAAAGGAGACGAGTGCGCTCGCGCGCGAAACAGTATTCCGAGCGAACGAGCGAGCGAGCGAGCGAGCTCGGTGTGGAAACGAGAGCGAGCAAGAGGCGTAGAAACGCGAGGCGAACGCCACAGCACCGAAGAAGAGAGACGGCAAGACGGAGAAGCGGAATATCCGCTCGAAACCGACACACCATCGGCATCCCCGTTTATCGTTGTGTTGGTGCCGGCGGTTCCGTTGCCACTAAGACACTAACGGAATAACGGCGCTCGCCGGTGGAGATTGTTGTTGATGCTAAAGTAACGGGCAGCCCTGAGGGGTCGCCGCAACAGAGCACACGGGGAGAAAGAGCCGGATACACGACGAGAAAGCTGACCAGTGGGGGATCGAGAAGAGGCTGGGTCAACCCTGCGACGTGTCTTGCAAACCGAACAACTGTCCTGCACCCTTTCACCCTTTCGGCTCTCGCGCCACTCTTGCACCACTTTTCCCACCTTTCTCCGGCATTCCTATATCTCGCCCTCCTACCTTCTTCTTCCTATCCTTGTGCCCGACACTACTCCCTTTACCACGTACGTACGTGCACGTACACACACGCACACGACCTCCGATCATCCCTGCCGCCCTCAGTTTGCATTCGTATTCGTATTCGTATTCGTATTCGCATTCGCATTCGCATCCACGCTCTCTTCTTTCGTGTTCCTCCAGTCGACGATGTCCACCGGCTTTACGCTCGGTTTGGAATACGATTTTACTGCTATCCGATAAAGAAACGGTCGTGGATTCGCTGGAACGTCGTGATCGGTTCGCCATAGGAGTAGATCGAACGGACGAGCAAGACTCGTCTTTTACGGTTACGTGTCTCTGCACGTTTTCTCTTTGCTTTTTACACGAGCTGTCGTTTCTTCTTCTTGTTTACTCCTTTCATTTCGACTCGAAAGGATGAAAAGTAGATGTTAGGGAAATGATAAGGTGGAATTCACCTCGTGAATCGGAGGGCGATTAAGGGTGCGCGACCGAGGCAGGTGTATCGGCCAAAACGAAAAATTCTCGTTGCTCTAGGTGGCTCGTTGGTTGTCGCGTGGTACGACGCGGAGAATACGGTTGCGGTTGCATCGTCGACACGTATACGAACACCGGGTTTATAAGGTAGTGCGCGCACGTGTAGCCGCCGGTGATGACGAAGGTGCGGTAGTGTTGGTTGTTTGCAAGGGGGAGCTGCTTCGTTCGCTGCTCGACACTCGACTCTCGACGCTCGGCAATAAAGTGTGCCTCGACGAGCAAGCTCACGTGTTCGCGTTTAGCATTTATCGAAACTCCGTGCGCGGGAGATCGTAACTCGAAAGTGCAGGCCTGCCTGCGTGTCATGCAGATAGGTTTAAAAGCAGAACGTGCCGTATTTACAAATGCGAGTTTCGCTTTCTTCCTCTTCATCCCCTTCATTCGCGTGGCTCTCCTCGTCGCACTCGAACGGTAACAGGAAAGATACGAGCGAGAAGGAATCGAGTCGGCTTTCGCGGCGATACCGTTGTTCGCCAATTCGGCAAGATTGCTTTTTCCACGACGGCTCTTCTCTCGTTTCACACACGTAAAATGCGAACGATCGTTCGCACGAACGAAAGAAACCGCGCGAGACTCGTGGCTCGTATGTACCGCCACGTTCCACGACGAAGGGTGGGTCAGTGTTGGTTTGCAGATCGGATACATCGATCCCGCCGGTGCACGGTAGGTCAGAGTCGAAATTTCGTAGCTCAGCTTCTCGAATGGCCACGATAGTTAAAAATTCGCTAATAAATTTCAGTATGTCGAAGATGAACAAAGAGGGAAGAAAAGTAACTATTCTAGCCTGTTATTTGCAGTAATTTCTAACAAAAACAAAAAAAGACAGTAACTCGCTATAAAAAGATTACAAGTTAGAATTACGTTGTCAGTCTTAATAAAGTTTCGTTCATTCGAGTAACAAGTTTGGTAATGGAACGTGGAATCCACGAATGAACTTTAAAGAATATACAGTTCCTACGAAAGGTGTGTACGCACGATTGTATTACATTATGACGTTGGCATACTAATCGATTAATTTCAAGTACGTTGAATTTCGTCGATATCGTCATGGTAGTAGGTACTTTGGCGTAAGCGGAAAAATTTCGTACCGCCGAAAATATGTCGTTCGGCATCTGGTACGATAAACCGTGATAGATAATAATCGAAGATTTTACTTTCGTTTGGTCGCAACGTTTCCCGCGATTTCCTAGGGAGGGAAGTTTCCAACTTGTCACCCCTGACCTGTTCATTCTTTTGTTTTAGGAGCTGGATGTCGTTAGTAGTCGGAGGAGCAGGAGAATGGGGAAGACGGCGCGCGGAGAACGGCAAATAAGAAAGAAGAAAGAAAGGGAATAAAGACAGAGGAGGAAGACCGCAAGAGCGGCCTCTCGTCTACGTCAGCGAGAGTTCTGGCTGCCTTAATGGAGACACGTTCACGCGAGCTGCCTCTTACGGCGGCAAAGCCGATTTATCTGCGCCCACGATCCCTTCTCCCTTCACCCTTCTCGGTTCACAGTTCTCCTCTCGGTTGCCTCTCGGTTGCCTCTCGGCCCTCCGCACGCTGCTCTTCCTCCAGCATCTTTCTTCGTTCGGCCCTCGCGCATTTGTTATTCCTTTCTCGCTTGGACGCGTTCCGGCGGCCCTCCAACCAGTTTACAAAGAGGATCGTGTCTTACACGGGGATATTTCACTTTCCCCTGTTCTGCGGGGCGGAGAAGTCGAAGAGTCGCCGGTACGCGCGCGTTCCGTGAGCAACAGAGGGTTGACGAGAGAAGGGTGAGACGCGCGTGAACAGCAACTCGGGGAAAAACTGGAAAAAAGTATCCAGGAACCTCCGCAGTGCCGGAAGTGACGCGTTCCCAGCTTCTTATCGCGATCGGTACGCGCTAGCGGCTCTGGCGCAGCGTACACTCGCGACGATTAATTTTTGGTCTGGAGATTGGGTCGCCAGGAAGAGGAAGACGAGGGATGGGAGGAGGGTGGGACACGAGAGAAAAAAAGTGAGATATCTCGCGACTCGAAGAGTGGCCGAGGCTGGAGCGTAAAGAAGGTTCCGGCTCCAGATAAGACCGAACGATATATCGAATCGAAATCGGATCGTAGATCACGAGGGATTCTCCATCGGGCTAGGACGAGGGTGGTGGACGACATCGGCGAACTTTCGAGGGCGCGACGTTGACCGTCTCTTACAGTCGAATCTATATAGCTCGGAGAATGGTGCGCGAAGAGAAATTGGAAAGGAGCGCGGAAGTAGGGTCGCCGCCAGGAGACGTTGGCGGCGGAAGGAGGGACGCGCGTTCTTCTCGCGAGATACGTACGAGCCGCAAGGGGCAAAAGCGGTCGAAGAGGAGAAGGGTGACGGAGGGAAGGGTGGTTGGAAAAAGAAGAAGAGAACGAAAGAGGCGAAGAGGAGAAGAAGTAGAAGAAGACGAAGAAGAAGAAGAAGAAGAAGAAGAAGGGAGTGACGAATGCGGTAAACCGTAGAACCGGAACGGCGGAGTTTGCCCAGGAGGCAATGAAGCACGTCAAGGGGATGATGGACGTCTCCGCATAAACCTGACGAGTGACTCGTGGCGCCTTCAGGAACGACTCTGAGGAGCCCCCTACATCACTTTTATTACGGCCGTCCTCATTTTCATATCTCGTAAAACCTCCGGGGCTCTGCTCTTCTCGTCCGCGGACGTGCTTGATATACGTATAATCCACGATCCGACTCGCGTGGCGAAATTATCAGTCTCCCCACTTGTTCCGCCCTTCCGGCCCGACGATCTCGCCCACCACGGGAAACTCTTTTCTTCGCGAACGCGAAGCAATGGAGACGAATCGTCGGTTTCGACGACCGCGACCGCGTCTCTGCGTCTCCTGGCGTTCTATTCTCGGCCACGTCGTCCGAAACTTTAGCCATCGGCTAAACGCGTTCGTCCGTCTTTTCCACGCTCTTATTCGTACGTCCTGAGCACGGCAAGGGGTTTCTCTCAGTCACCGGCAACAGGACTGTGTCGTGAGTGCCGGTACGCTGCCGGCGACAGTGAATGACTGCGCTGCACGTGACACGAGACTGACAGGTTTATGCGAGCGCGTGTGTGGGAACATAAAAGGGAACACGTAGCTAGCTGCATGCCTGCCTGGTTGCCTGGCTGCTTGCTTGCTTGCTTGCTTGCTTGCTTGCTTGCCCGCCTGCCCGCCTGCCGGTTTGCCCGTGATGTACGTCTGTTTGTGTAAGTGACACGAAGCGAGTGAGTGACGTGTCTCTCTCCGTGGCAGGGCCTTGCCTGTCCCCTTTCCATCGCCCTTCATCCCCCGATGTATGTCCTTGTCCTTTCGATTTCGCCCGGTTACGTCTCCAGAATCGTCGCCGCGACTCTCCGTTACCCTCCATTATCCATTTTTCGCGCGCGTTCGATCTATTCTCTCTCTCTCTCTCTCTCTCTCTCTCTCGTTCCCGGTTCGAGAGCGATAAATTAACGCGAAAAAGCAAAGGATAGGGAGACGGACAGGGAGGGTGAGAGAGAAAGAGAGAGAGAGAGAGAGAGAGAGGAAACGAGATATTTCAAGGGTCTGAAATTTACGCTACAGCAACCAGCGACCTTTCCTTTACTTCCATCTAATTCAAAACTATAAATCGAGGGCGTCTGTTGTATGTATGATGGCGGGCTGGCGCAAACCTGCGAGCTCGTGGAACGAACGAGTGGCAGGGGAAAAGAGAGGGCGAAGAGATTCGTGGAAAGATGAAACGAGAACACACGCGAAAGAGAAGGTCCGAGAGGCAGAGGGGAGAGGGAAAGAGAAGGAGCTAGAGCAAGTGGGGTAGAGGGTAAAGGAGGGTGGATGGAGGGAGACTGCAGAGCCAGAGTAACGTAACAGATGCTGCACAATAAACACCTCCCGTCACTTCGCTCCATAAATCGCGCGGCGGGCTCCTAGAAGAAACATTCAACCTCCATCTACTCCTCATCCTCTTTTCGAACTCAGCCACCATACCGACGCTTCTCGTGGAACGCGCCAGCGCGTCCTGAAGTGTCCGTCTACGGACGACGCAAGGCCGTCGCGCGTTGATCTTTTCCAGGATCGAGCGGTAATCGAGTTTGCGACGCGCTCACGCGTCTACCTTTTATCGTAGCACGATCGTCGCGCGTACACACGCGACACGGTCCGAAGCAGTTCGGAAGGAGCCGTGAAAGCGAATCAGATTCGAATCTCCTGTCGTTCGAAGAGGATCGACACGAGGAGACGATACTAGGCGGTGGCGGTTCGTCCGAGTCAAATGGAATCGCGTCCCCTGTTTCGCGCGATTATTCGGACTGTTGGAGAAGGTGGACGAGCAACGCGTCGTGCGAGGCATCGTGGTCGGCGAAAGGCCAGAGTGTCCGAGGGGGCGGCAGACATGGGATGGGGTGGTATGGTGGACGAGGGCACGAGAAGTGGAAGGAGGAGGTGGATAGGAGACGGAGGTTAGGGGCAACCGTGGCCGCGCGCGGCCGTATTGATCTTATCCCCCGACATGAGAAATGCCCGCCGGTTTAATAAACTCCCGGGACTTATGAAGCACGTCAGGGTGATTCACGGCCGCCTCATTGAGTCGTATTTATACAACCGCGACTGATAGATTTATGGAGGACAGCGCAGCGTGGTCCCTCCTGCCCCCTGCCATCCTGCCCCACTACCCGCTCCACTCCACCCCCTCCCCGAACCGTCTATGTAACAGTCTGTCCATCGGCACCGTCGTTTTCTCCGATTGCCTCCTCCGCCACCACCCACCGTTGCCCCTGTCTCGTTCGACTTCTTCGCGGTTTCTTTGTCCAGCTGGCCGATACCGTATTCCGCGGGAAACACGTAATCGCCATCTCAACGACGATTCGCGTCTCGTACGTACGATCGGATACGTTGGATTCGTTAAATACGTTAGTCATAGCTGTGTACGTACATAGTCGCGCTATATAGTCCACTAGGATGTCGAGAAGCAGAAGAACGCGAAGTAAGAGAGGAAGCAAGAAAGGAAGGAAGGAAGGAAGGAAGGAAGGAAGGAAGGAAGGAAGAAAGGTAGGAAGGAAAGGTTCTGGACGGGAGCAGAAGCAGAAGGAGCGGAAGGAGATAGAGAAGGGGCGGGTGGTCGTTCGACGGGCATGGTGGACCATCCATGGATGTCAGGAGGGGTCCATGGCGTCACACACGCACCTCGACTCGCCATCGGCCAAGAGCAAGCAGCCTTATAAAGTAGCCGGGCTACGATTTAATCCGAAATTTATTTCCTCCATTAGTAAGAGCTTGTCTCGGAGCCTCGAGCGTGAGCGAGAGGCTGACGAGGACGACGATGCCTTTCCATCTCTCCACCGTCCTTTTCGCTTCTTACCTGTCTCTCCTCTCCTCTCCTCCTCCCCCCTTGTCCCATCTTTCTTTTTCTCCCTTCGTCGTTTCTCACTCTCGGCCTTTCCGCTCTCCCATCTCGCGGGGCCATCGGAATGTTCGTTGGTGCATCGGTGCATCTTAAGTATACCACTACATTATGACTCCTATATCGCCATCTTTATTATATCCGCGATTCACCGGTGTTGGCGCGATCGCGGTTCGACCCAAGTTTCTTCCTCTCGCGCCTTCTCTTCCCTCCTCCTTTTCCATTTCCTCCGATTCGCTTTGTCTTTGTTCTATTCTCCGTCGTCGACGTGGCTTCCTCTCGCTCGCCCCGAATATACAAGGCCCTCGATCGTGTCGGGTGGTCTCGCGATTCGTACGTTCGACGGCACCGTGGCGTTGATCGTAGAGAACGACGCGATTCGCTCGATGTGGGCCGCGGTCCTTCCCAACAAATCGCCTTTCTTCTTCTTCTTCTTCTTCTTCTTCTTCTTCTTCTTCTTCTTCTCTTTCTTTCAACGTCGTCGGTAAGACGGCTATGGTAGGTAGAGAGGTTACGCGACCAGATCTCGAAGGGTGGGAGGTTGACGTCTCAGTCAGCGAGAAAGGCACAGATGGTGAACCCGTGTGCGTTGATAGCCACGTAAGATTTCTCGTTCCATGCCGACGCGAGCATTCGAAAATTTCAACGTTAGTCGGCCCTAGCCTCTATCGGATCGATCAAGTTGCTTGAATTTAAACGTCCGGCAAGGCTATGGTTACCGTGGATGCTTGTTCTCGCCAAGTATCATTCCGACCAACTCGATTCGAATTCTTACGAGCGTACGCATTTTGGTCCCCGGATGATTCAATCGGCAGTTCGTCGAAACGCGCATCCGCCTTAAACTCGATCTAACAAGAAGAAAGTGTGGAGACCGAGAAGCGTATTTCGAGCGAAGTAAATGACGGATTCACAACGGTACCGGTGGTCTCGGTTTTCGTCAATTCCAGTCGCTTGACTTGGCGTTACTCGAGTAATCCGAACGAGCTTTTTGGATCTCGAGGATGGGCCGCTATAAATGCAAAAGAAAAATGTACGGGCAACAAGTGGGTGGTGATCGGAGGACCTTATTTCGCGCGAAGTCTGTGGAACGATGCGCGCGTGGTAATAGAACTTTGTCGACGCGAATGCGTCCCGTACGAAAGTAATACGCGCCACTAACGTGGCATCGAGCGTCCAAAAGCGTCCAGAAAGATCTTCGGATAAGATTCGGAATCGCGTTATTTTTCGTTGCAGACGGTGGAACGAAAGCTGTAACGATGATCGAGATTCTAATCGAGATCCCTTCGTCGCCAGGCTGCATTCTCTCGCTCGTGAAAATCGTATACCGCGCGCCAGCGGCGAATGCCATTTCCACTCTCGAACGATTGCGAAGGACTCTTATAGTTGCTTCTCGAGCCAACAGATGGCGCGGACGGTGTCAAGGTGACCGGTCGAGAGCTATGAAAAACGAAATTCAAACGAATTTTTACGGAGAAACGACAGACTCGGGTACCTCCAACGATTCGAAGCAACGGAATATCGAAGTAGCGTGTTGGCTGATTTACCTCGTTGTCTGATCAACGATACGATTCTTTATCCAGATGGATTTAGATTTCTTCGCAAGATATAACTTTCGAGCTGGGAGTTTAAGTATATCGTAATTCGTCGTCGTTAAGCAGCCCAAGAACGAAACGAACTAATAACAACGTATAATACGAATTGCTCTTAGTCGACATGTAAAACTTGCATTATCGGAAGATCAAGAACAAATTTGATATCGATATAAGATAAAAAGAAGATAATTTAGAATTCATATAACAAACCACGTAAAAATTGTAACGAAATGAAAAATTTCAATCGCTCGTAACGATTACGCAAAATAAAGATCGTATATACCCCGATCTAACGCAATTACTTGTAACTTCTAAAAATCGCGTTTCATAAGGAAAGTTGGATGAAGTTTGGATGAAATTTCTTCCAAATTTCGCAACATTTGCTGGTCTGAAAGACTGCGAACCTTAGACGTCCTCGACCAGCGTCCCCCGAGACAAAGATTTCTCTTTAGTTGGAATTTTCACGTCTCGTGCATCGCGTTCGATCGCCTATCCCTGTGTCTGACCGCTCTGCATATCCCGGTAAACGAGCGGAGCGGTGTGCAGGAAATCTAGCTCCCGTGTGTTACACTTACGGCACCCTGTGGACTCTGTTCCCCGTGCCCGCGACTATGGACTACCGTTCGGGAATCTACGCGTCTACGCGAGTCTGCGAATACGCTCGTACGCGATCTATGGTCGCGCGTATAGCTACGTACGCAGCTACGTATACTAAGCGTTGGAATAGTGTGCGCGCGATGGTCACTTGCCATAAATCAGATTCCCGTGAGATAGCAGGCTAGCTGCTTCACTCCGTTGAGTTTTATCGGGCGTACCGGCGCCGCGTGCTAATTAAACTGACGTGAAATAATCGCGGCTGTTTCACGATTGATCGTTGATCGAGGTCGTCCAAGTACCGACGAACATGCTCCTTCTCCCATACGTCGTTGGGAAACAAAACGTGCTTGATCGCTTGTTCGCGTTTCCTTCTTTCTCTTACTCCTTTCACCTCGTTCGACGCGATGCTGGGACGAGTCTATGATTTTGGAACAGTACAGACTCGTCTGTCCGCGTTTCCTAAATAAGAACGAACGAACTCGTAGCCGAGTCTCCGTCGAGGCTATAGTTACGGCGAACGTGTATCTCGACGAAGAGTTGCCGCAATAGAGAGACAGCACCAATTTCTAGCAACTGGTTGGTAAACCGACAAACATTAGCTCGAAATCGGTAAAATCAAATGGCTTTTGGAAAGAAATTCGTAGCGACATAATATTCGTAGGAAGGAACTTTTACTTTTTTTTCGATATGAAATCATTTCTCTCGCGATTTACAATTTAAATAACGCAACTTTACGTTCCTTCTTATTACAATGGCTGTGTCAGCTGTCGTTCTCGTATTCGGACAAATTTTAATTAAATGTTTAAGTACCTTTGTGCGCCACTGTATATAATGGCAAGCGGACGTAATTGCGGAGTGAACAAGATGGATGTGTAATTCGTGGGACGCGAACCGCGGCGCACGATTCGTGCTTGGGACGCATTCCTCGGTCGTACGTCCACCCACGAGACCGACTCGCGTTTTACGTTTAGCGCGAGCTGTTGGTTAAGTAGCGTGGACCGAGGTCGCGGGGTTTGGACGTTCGCCGCGTCGTCGATTGCTCGGAGACGCGCTTTTGCAAAAAGTCGCGAACGAAAAGAATAAAAAGAGTTGCGCGTTTGTCGCGAAAGCAAACGCCGACTAGTTTTTTCCCATCGTGTTGCAAAATAGTTTACGCGCCAGTCGTCGGCCAGAAAGACTAAACAGGTTTTCGAGGACGCCGGTAGCAATAAAGACCGATACCAAAGTAGCGTCTAACTTTGTCGAGATATATCCGAGGCGGACGCGGGTTATCTGCTCGCGATGGGCGAATCTCGTATCTAAACTGCGCACAAACATCCCTCGACTTTAAAATATGAAGTGTCCTCGCGATCTTTAGCTCGCGATCAAGGACGTCCCGTGTCTCCTCGCGGTTCATCGTACGCCGCGCTCGAACACGGCCTCTTATCGAATTCGACGCCACCGGCAGCATCGCAATTTACGCGAATCTGTTTTACCAGCGACCTATTAGCTTGCGTTTATAGCGGATGCGTTTTTTGGCGAAAAATCCACTACGTTAAAGTACGAGTCACTTAAGCTTCAATATCTCAAAATTTAATCTCCTACTTTGCATAAAACGGTTAAACTTGTTGTTCATTACGAGACCATTGGTCCTTAATACGATATCGAATGGTGTGGCAAGGAACAATACCAAAATCGAGAAAGTCACGAGACCAAACCTACGGTAGAGTTACACGAGTCATCGCGGGGGGATATCGATATGAGAACCGATAAAATAACTTGCACGAGTATAGTAATACGCGCGCATTGTCGACGATCAAGACCGGAGGAAATTACCGTCGATGAAATTTCTTCGCTTTTGACGAATAGAAGCGAAATGTTCTCGCGAAAGCCCGCCAACCTAGATACACGAAGTATTTCACCGTACTTTAGAACGCTCTCGTAACTCGTGATATAACGCGCTTCGTCGCCCGTAGTCCTATCTCGTCACGATGGAACAAAGTCGCACGCGTCAGCCAACGTTGTAAGTACGAGTTGCCTGAAGTTCGGATCAGCCAGTCAAGTCTAAGTTTTACGCCAGCGAAAGATCGAAGACGCGAGTTGCGCGTCGGACGTACGAATCGCATCGCTTCGCACCACGGAAGACTACAGGCGAGGAAAGATGCTGCGCGGTAATTAATGGCGCAGCGAGTCCGTCGCAAATCATGTGGCCCGTCCTATAATTCACGGAGCTGACGCACGTTTAAATAGAGCCCGATAGAAGAGCCGGAGAGACCGTTCGTTCTCGTCTCGCCTTTAGCCTCTCTCTCTCTCTCTCTCTCTCTCTCTCTCTCTTTCTCTCTATCTCCCTATCTCTCTATCTATCTATCTATCTCTCTTCCTTCTCGGCGAAAAATCAACGTTTTCGGCTAAGAAATTTGTCTACCGAACTCGATGGACGTTGGAACAGGCGTGAATGTACGGAATTACGATGATCGTCTTAGCGGGGGCAGATTGCGATCTACAGATAGGCCGTCGAAGCGTTCGAGCGATTTCCGGGGAGACGAGCAGTGGTCTACGAAGAGGGAGCTTGGCCGGACGCGAAATCCGGAGCCACGATCCTGGCGAGCATCGTACACGACGAACCATGGCATCCTCATCCTCCGCTATCGAAAAGCTAGTATTTATAGCTCCATTAAGGCCGGGACTAAATCATCGGTGCAGCCACAACTTTGTTGTATCCAGCCCGGTACTGCCCATCCAATACCTTCCCAGCCGTGCGGACCTCTTGTCTAATATTTCGTTGCTATGGCGTGGTCTACTACGCGCACGCCTGTATATTTCAAGTACCGATATCGGGAGGTTGGAGGATGAAAATTTTACCGGCGAAAGCAGAAACGGCTGAACAGAGAGGCGAAAAGACGGGGAGAAGAAGGAGGAACTGGGCTGCTGTCGCGTCGCTTTCGCTCGAAACGAATCCCCTTTCTCGTTCCAGCGCCCGCACGGTAAACGTTCCGTCCACCTTTGTCGTACCTTGAAATCGCCTTCGAGAAATAGAAGGGCCGATTCCTTCCATACCGTTGCATACGCTGGCTCACCAGAGCATTCGAACGCTGTTAGAAACCTTTTACGAATATATTATATGCGTTACAGGGAGGAACTTTTCGCGATTTCATTAGCAGCGTAATGTAACGCTACAGCAGCGATTGTATGGATAAGGTTTGAAAGAAATGTAAAAATACGCGTAGGAGCTAAGTGCGAGGTAGTATTAGCTCGCGACGTTCATTTTTCGCGTTATCTAGACGCTTTCAGCTTTCCTTTCGTTTTCAGTTTCTTCTTTTTAAATATCAATGGACCATTGATCTCGAAATCTTGGAGATTTTAAACGCTACTACGTCGATAAAGCTTCTGTTTCGTTCGATAGATCGTCAACTTTTGTCCATGATTGTTTAAGATGGTCGTAAAGAACGTGACCGATCTTGAAGATCGAAATTCTTTCTCGAAACCTATCGACCTATTTGTCGAACGATAAAACATCTACCCCCTGACCTGTCAACAACAAGGACAAATATTATTTATAACAATTGTCATTATATCCCTCTCGTGAAACTTGTACAACACGAGCCGCGGGAAATTGCATGGTCTCTGCGAAGAATATGCTTGAAACGGATATCTCGTGATACTTCTATATACATTTTCAGATTGGCTCGTGTCTCATTACAGTCTTAATGAAATATCCAAACACTACACATACTGGGCTTGGACGAAATAATGCAAACACCTCTTATACGTCATATATGTATATACACCCCCGTGTGTATGTATTCGCACACCGACGCATTCGCGGATTTCGCATAAACATCTTGCGAATTTAGCTTCTTTCACGAGCTTAATATGTCGCTCTACAATTTTAACGTTGCTCTTGGACGATATAAGTAATATCTATTAACGAATGAAATTGGACAAATATTAAGATACTGTTCATACCGATCGAGTTATTATTGTTATTAAGTTATGGCCAAGCCTGCTTTCATGTTTGTCAATCTTCAGTGCTTGATATCCGCTCGAAGCTCTAGACCACACCAGATTCTACAAGAAACGAACGTATTAAATAAATTGCGCCGTAGAAAAAGACAAACAGGCGGTAAAATCATCTGAAACGTTTTGCTTATCGTCTTGATATCGTCTTCATTTCACCTCTACACGTACGTTCTGGTTTGCCTATCTTTGTATTACGTGTTAACGAAATATTAGTAAACAGGACAATACGCAAATCCATAAACGAAACTGAAGCGGGATATTCGTGAGATATCCGCAACTACGTAAGTGTCCGGATACCCATGGAAAGCGGTGTATGTATGTATGTATGTATGTGTAATATGCACGTGATACATACAAAGGTGTTCCCATTATCTCGTACAAGTTCATTACGTTTGAAAATTTTATATCAAAGTATTTTCGTGAAACACTACGTTCAATTACGTGAATTCCACCTACGAATACGAATACTTTGCGTCGCGTGGAGAACTGTTGGTAGCGGATGGGTCGAAGATGGTTGAAATTCAGCCGATTCCTGGCGGAACAGCGACCGGGAAACCGGCGTTTCATATCGATTCGCGAACGCGGCGAATCGTCGGGAATCGCAAATTCGCGGCTCGATCGCGTTCCTGCGACAACCGCACGAATTCGATCGTGTTCGCTGCACTTGCTACGCTTCGATCCGGTCCGATCCGATCGTGACGCACAGGTAAATCTGTCTCGATGACACGCCGATGCGATGGCGGCGGGATATCGCGGCCCATCGGCTCGTTTAGTATCGTGGAGGGCGTCGAACGTCGAATGTCGAGCATAGAGGATGAGAAGGAGGAGGTGGGAGGCATCGCGTCAACGGCATACATTACGAGTCACATTTACTCGAAGCTGTACACAGCAAACTCCTCGGCAACGAACAGGCAGCGGAATATCCACTGGTATGAGCACCCTCTGCCGTTGACGATACGTTTCACGCTGGACCGATGAAAGTTTATTCTGCCTTTTTTGACAATCTGTTGAAAAACGCCACGTGCAACGTTTGGTCGTATTCGTCGATTCGAGGAAAATTTATTTTAATTTGATTTCATTTCATTTATTCGTTCGTACGGGTAAAGATCCATTTTTTTTTTTCTTTTTTACAAGAATATGATATACGATGGGAGCAAAAAAAAACAAGTGTCGGGGTGAGATGCTAGGGGAAACGCGTGTACAAATAGGCTGAACTTGAAACTATCGTAGCGCACGTCGCTCGAGTTACCTAAGACTACGTAGACCTTCTTCCTGAGATCTCTTGTTTCTCTCTTTCTCTCTCGTTAAGGTGGGGAGAAAGTTAATACTATTGCATAAAGTGTGGCCTAACTCGCGTATACGGGCTGTAATATTTGTGTGGCCAAATGTGCAGGAGAAGGACAGAGAGTGGTATAAGAAGACCTAGAGAAATAGGATGCTGTATGGAAGTTGATAACGTTAAGAAGCTGTGGACAGTCGACAAATCCATTTAAGATTTTAAGTAGAAAAATAGCCTCGTCAGCCAATCGCCTGGTAGCAAGTGGATAATATTTTGCCGCGATAGGAGTGTAGTCGTGGTCACGAACATACATCGGACAGCCGGATTTATAAGCAGGGAACCTTAGAAAAAAGTGCTGGATCCACTCTGGCTGGTTTCTTTGTCTGGTCGTACTGGGGTTGCCAGATGACTGAAGTATAGTCGCTGTGAAGGAACACAAGGCAGGAGGGAGAAAATGGTGAAACGATCCTCTCTCTCAATTCTTAGTCGTCTTCGCGCAAACGGTAATGAAATTTTCACCGCAATTTCTGAAAAATCGTATAACGCTATTAAGAAAAACACTTACCTGTTCGCAAGTATCGTTCACAACCTAATTTGACCCGTGCTTTTGACAGCTACTCTACTATATGTCAGTACAGTAAAAAAGCTCAAAATTAAATTAATCCAAACAAAATCTTCGTCAAAAATTTGAAAAAAAAAATAAATATGCAACGATTACTTTGATTGCGAATGGACAATCTCTCACGCTTTAGTATTTTATTCCGTATATGAAATAAGATTTCGTGGTATGGACACTTGAGACGCTTCTACGCCTATGCGATCGAAGAGGAGTCGGTCGATCGGTCGATCGGTCGATCGGTCTATCGGTCGATCCTCGTTGCGGTTCGTAGCGGCGTTGTACCACGGTCTGGTCGGCCGCTATCCAAGAGCGGCCCTTGTAACATAAAATGCTGATTTTATTTAAACGCCAGCTCCCCTTTCCTCTTCGTTCTCGTCCAGTTTCGTAGCCACCGGTGTATTTATCGCGGGGCATTCCGGCCGGACGTAAGTATGTCGGTCCCTGGTACGCCCGTTAATAATGTCCTTAATCCTCGAGCTCGGGCTCGAGCCCGAACTCTGCGGCGATCCTCCCACCCTTTGCCCGAGCTTTTTTGCATATATCGCGACCGAACGTACACCGAGAACCGACCGAATTCTCGTTTTTCGAGAAGCTTTTTCGACGATACGCGACCTCTACTTTACGACCGTTTCGATCGTCCCGACGTCGCGACCCCCGTCGCCCCTCCGCGCCGCGAAACTCCCGCAGCCACCAACAAACAGTCGTGCAGATCGCCACGCGTCCAGATTACCATCGGCCGCGATGATATACATACGTTGACGCACAAACGGGAAAAACATCCGTTCGAATTATCGAATATACGCGATATATGACGGGGTGAAAAAAGGTATGGCGTCTGTCGCGCTTCGATCGGCGGAAACACGCTCGAATTTCGGCGCCCTGTGAGCGAGCGGGCGACGCTTAATGCACGAGCGAGTTTTGTCCAAGAGCTCGTCGTTCGGAAGCTATTAGATACGTTTGTGCGTGCTTATCCAAATATCGGTTAAAACTGTTTTACGCGTCGCTTTCAAAACTCCAACTGCGGAAAGTGAGAAATCGATCCTTGCAGATACTTTGTCACGCTGTTGTGCATTCACACGTAGCTGCGGAATTGTCACGCATCTAAGAACGAGCTATTGCAACGCTACGTATGCTCCATCCTCGATAGCGTTGCGTATACGTCTCAACGACGTATCCAAAGGCAAATCGTTCGTTTACGTGGAGAGAATTTACGGAGAATCATCGGCCGACAGATGGAAGGCGACTATCTCGGAAAGAGATATGTTCGGTGAGAATTCCAGTGGACAGAGGTAGAACGGGATGGAGGAAAGTGGATAGAGAGGAATACGCAACGAAGATCGTATACAAATTAATTAAAAGACTGTGCAAAACGAACCGGCTCGTCTAATTACCAAGGTGGGCGAGTAGCCTCGTTTGGTGCAACTACGAAAGTTGGGGAGAGCAAGATAGGGGGTTGAGGGCGGTGATGGTGTTGGCTTCCGCGGAACTGAGAAACGCTCGAGTCTCGGGTAACGGTAAGAAGGAGGTTGCGGAGAAGAGAATTTCAGGCCACATCGAGACAACCGGGGCTAAACAGCCATCTAAATGCATCCGAGGTGGCGCTCGCTGCCATTACGGCTGATGGACGCTTATTGACGCGCGCCCTGCCAGCAACCGAGTTGGAGCCTCCAGGCAAGCCCTGCTGGATCCCTCGATGTAGAATATCTCTCTCTTTCTCCGTTCTACGTTTCCTCTCTTTGTTCTTACCGTTGGCCACTGCTTTACCTTCGTACCGGTACAAACCCTGTTTTACACCCCTGCCCCGAGCGCGAAAACACGTCACGGAGGGGACCATCTTCGTCCCTCCCGGGTAATGTCGGAAAAACGTCGCGTGGCTTTAAAACGTATCCAGTGTTGCACTCTGCAACCTTGTCACGAATTCGCCCGCTATCGACGAACCGTTTCCACGACGAATTCTGACGCGTACTGGGGGCGAGCGTGTCGCTGGAAGCCAGAAAGCTGCGCCGCGGCCACTTCTCACGAATCCTTGTACTTTCGTCGCCGCGACGGGATTATCGCGTTATTTATGCGGTAATAATAACGAGTTAGTATAGCGCGCGGGATGTGCTTTATGTTCTTGCGAGCCATTAGGGTTAATATAGCGCCGGGATCTTTCTCCGCGGTCTCCACGGCTACCGTCCCCCGCGGTTCCTCCATATCCTTCCTTCGTTTCCACGCGAATTCCGGCTTACGAATCGCTCGAGACACGGGTTGCTTCGTATTTCCCGTCGATGCCCCTTAAATTCGATGTAAGAGCTGCGTGCGGACGAACAACGGCGCGACGCGATGACGTTGCGATTTTTCAGCATCGTCGTACGATTCGGCGGCATGACGTTTTCTTACGACGTACGACGCGACGCGCTCTACCCTGCTTCTAGCGCTCCGATATCAGAGACGACGAAGGGGAGAAAAGGCGTGGGTCGTGAAACGGTAATAATAGCGCGTCGTTCATCTGCACCGAATCTAAAGCGTGAAGCGATACGTTAAAGGACTTGAAACGGTGACCGACTAAAACACCATTGAGCACGGCAGAACGGTTAAGGGCCCTATGGCTATCTATGGATCGAGGAGGCAAGATGCGCCGCCCCGGGCGTAAAGAACTCGACGAGGAACCTGCTGAGTCCGGCGAGAGAAAGATCGGCTCGGTTGGTCATCGGAAAAGACACGGAGAACCGGCGGCGTCGGTTGATTGGCTCGCATCGATCCGCCGTGCTGGGAGCAATAGATCAACGGAGACACTGACGCCATACTGGTCTCGGCTCCTCTCCTTTTGTCTCTATCTCGCTCTTTCCCATTCTTGCCTCGTTCGCTGCCCCTGCTTTTGTCTCTGTCTGGATCGGTGGCGCGCGCTCGCGAGCAAAAACGACAGAGGGACTGGGACGTCCGAGACACCGAGCCGAACTGAGGACGGGGAGGTGCGTGAAAGCGGCACGAAGGAAGGAGGAGGCGGTCGTGGAAAAACGAGGCGAGGGATAGACGAGAGAGCGTACGGTACGTAGGTGTTGCGACGTCGCATCGGGATCGAACGCGAGGCAGAACGCGAAGGGAGACGCGAAGAAAACGAACGAAGCAGAAAGAAAAAGGGGCAGACGAAGAGGGGAGGGGCCGCGAGCGAAAGAAAGCAAATGGCCGGGGAGAGACTGGGATCAGCAGCGAAGGGGAAACGGGCGAAGAGAGAAGGCAGAGCCAGAGAGCGAGCTCGCGGCCTTCGCGGCGAGCTGTTGTTCGATTCGGGCCGCACGGTTGCGGAGAATACGAACGGCCGAATTATGAAAATGGTCCTGTGTGACGCGGCAACCACCCTTGCTCGGAGAGATAGCTTCCAGCAATAAACATACCACCCTCGCCAACCCCGTGACTCGCCTTCGATCCTCCGACGACTCGAGTCGCTTACGAACTACACCGGGAACAGGGGGATGGGAGAGACGCGAGTTTCACCGATTCCCTTGCTCGATAAACTCGATGGAAACTCGCAACACGGACCAACCGTTTCTTCGTTTTCTCGTTTTCTCGTTTCTCGAATCTTCAACTATCACGAAGAAAAACTCGTATAGCGTCCGCTCGCAAAACACGAGACCGGTCATCGACGGTTTCGGGTTGCGGGAACGCAACGACCTATTGCCCTAAAAGCTGCTCGATACGGGGCACGATTTATCCCGGTATTCAGCTCGTAAATTTCCATTTGGACCACTGTTCTTGGCGAATCGCCGCCGAGGGTCGAGAGCGCGGATTCGACGAATTCTATCTCGCCAGTGTGCACCCGAACGTACGAACGAAAACCCTCGTGTCTCTACGAAAAGTTCCAACGGCCACACCCGTTGATTCTCGTGTGCCGAGGTCTTCCAGCGTTTTCCAGATCGATCGGTGTCGAAGCGGCAAAGAGCAGAGAGTATTCGCGGTAACGAGACCAGATCGCGATATCGATGGACGCGCACGGTATAAAAGAAACACCGATCGTGATTTTTCCTACCTTTCGCACCCTTGCTTTTCCTCTCCTCTTCTCTCTCTCTCTCTCTCTCTCCCTCTCCCGCTCTCTCTTTCTCTCTCTTTCTTTCAGCCGCTCTCTCGTCGTAAATCTTTTCCAGTTGACCTTGATGGACAGGCTTCATACGCTAATTGCCAATTTTTTTGTCTTTTTTATTTTCGGACGACGAGCCGGCTCTGGCCAGTGGTTCAACAGGTGTCGTGGCGGTGGGTCACGGGAAACTTTTATTTGAGCGCACGAGCGAGCGAGGGAACCCGTGAGAGAAATAGGGTGAGGGAGCGAGAAAGCGAGAGGAAGGGGTGGAGAAGGAGGGCGAAAGAGGAACTAGAAAGGAGGGTGAGAGGGGGCAGGGGGGGTGTACGCCGAGTTGAGCGAGCGAACGAGCGAGCGGGAGTCTATTAGTTCACCCCGGAAAAACGCGACCCCACCGGATCCCTCTCTCTACGTTGACTCGACCCCGTTGTTTGGTATCGCTGATTTTTTTTTCTTTCTTTCCCCTCTTTTTTTCCATTGAAACGCGTCGACCACCGTAATCGCTCTGTCGAAGCAATCCCTCACTCGGTCCGATCTCACGACAGAAGGTCCGATAATCCTGCGCGTTGTCCGCGCGGACGAGTTTTTCCAACTTTTCCATCGCACACCGTACCGTTACGAGCGCGCGCACGTCGTTAATATTTTCCCTCTTTTATCGAATCCATCCGCGACGTATGCGCGATTGATCTTGTTACCGCGGATCAACCGTGTCTCTTTATCCGGTTTTCTCGCGCTCACACCGTTTCTTTCTCTTTCGCTTCGTCCTCTTTCCCACCCCCTGTTTTCCCTCCCGTTCTTCGTCTCGCGTCGCGGGCTTGAAAATAATTTACAACAATGCCAAACTGGCGAACCCGGACAGAAGAGACGAAAGAGTCGATCGTGACCGTAGAACGGCTCATTGTCATCGAGGACATTGGAGATGGTCCGTGCACGATCATTCTCAACGATCATTCTCGACGATCGATCCGTTTGTCGCGGCGGCAACGCTCCAGCCTCGACCGACTATTCGAAAGGAGTATCCGTTTTCTTTTATTTCTACTGCTTCCTTCCAATCACTCCTTTTCTTTTCTCTTTCTCTTTTTGTCCTTTCTTTGACAATCTTCCGACCTCGTCCGATCCCATCTCGTCTCGTCTCATCTTGTCTCGTCTCGTCTTGTCTCGGCGTTCGTACCTATTATAAATCTTTCTCCACGAAAGTCATCGAGTCACGGTTACTGCTTGCGCATATAAACGTGATAACGCGTAAAGTCGTTGATGGTCGAGTGGTAGTAGAAACGGCCGTACTCTGACCAAATAAAGGAGCTCCCAATAAAAGTAATCCTTGTCCCTGCTGATATATAGATAGTTTCTAAATAATTTAGTACTCTGTATAGTTCCACTACCATTTAACGTATTCTGCTCTTTTTGCGCACAATTTATTCTAAAAAGAAGAAATATCCGAAGAGATAGAAGCTCGAAGAAGAAACAGCGAGGAGAACAGCCGTGTTCGTCGACTGTCGTGTTGTATTGGATTCCATTTGCAATCCTTATCGTCAAAGTAATACAATACTCAATGGAAAAAATCCAGCATAAATTTTTACGCTTCGTTTCTCATAAAAGACACGAGCCAATCCCGAAAACTTGCCATAATTAGGACACAATTTTAAGTTCGCTCTAGTTTCAAGTTTAAGTTTCCTACCCTTCAACCACCTGAACTTACATCTCACTTATCGTCTATTTTTTAATAATCTACACTATCGGTTTAGTTCAGCTTGATGCTGTTCGCTTCATCTGTAGTATGTTACTTACGTATTTCTAGTCTTGAGAAATTATCGTTTCAGTCTGTGTAAATTTCTGTAACGTTATACGTTACGTGTAAGCTTTGTGCGTAATATATCTGTTTCAACTGATCATTTTCAGATTCTCATCTTTCTACACCGATGCAAGCTTTTCCCCGTTTATAATAATTAACAGTAGTAGTAATAACAATAGTAATAATAATAATAATAGTAACAAACAAATATTCCTGTAAGCGTGACAATACCTACGAATTCCTGCTCGTCTGAAACCAAACATCACCGGCGATGTTTCGACGTTTTCGAAGACGGTCACAGGAAGAAACGGATCGAAACGCGCGCCACAGCACACCAGAGAGAATGGCAATGAGGTCGCATAGCTGGCACGCCGAATGTAACGAGCCCCGGCGCTCTTATCTCTTTGCTATTATCTCCGCTCGGCTCGTTTCCATCGGCCTGTTATGGCCGCGTTACCCTAGCCAGCCTATACAAAAGTATTATGCGATATTCGAGGTATCTGCCTAGCTATCGCCGCGGGAAGAACAGCGCGAGAATCTGACAGAGACACCATCGCGTAACAATGCAAGCTCGAATACGTTCCGTCATCTTGAAACACCCCGCGAAAATCCGGCACGCTTCGCGGGTCACCATCCACCCGTCGTCCCCTCGAATCGCGTATTCCTCATCTTTTCCATTTTTTAAAGTTCTCTCCTCCATCCTCGAATCTCCTCTGATCGTGTATTTACATTGACAGCACTATGGTCACGGTCTTTTACGAGGATATAAATTCTACTCGTAAAAAGGGAAGAAGGAAGATCGTTCGACGTTGATATCCTGTTGATGTTGATGTTGAATAATTATCGTAGCTTGTTTTTTTTTTTTATTCCCGGAATTTATCTTCTTCGTGGCGTTTCCGTTTGTATTTTCTTGCCGTTATATAAAATACGTTCTCGTTACTTTGTTATTGCATCAAAGACATCTGAAAGGTGTCTCGTGACATACGACAAGTGCGTCGTCTCTTTTCTACGAAGTTCGAGGCAGAATTTGGAGATGTTGATGCTCGGTTGATCAGAATAAAATCCTATCTTACCTCGACGCAATGTGCACATTAATCCACCTTGACGAACGTTCCAATTGAAATTCGTAAAACGTATTCTAATAGACGAGTTTCCAGGCAATCCAATTAATTAATCGAAGAATTTTGAAGGAGCGCGTTGTATCGCGCGATCGCTACCGGTGCACCGGGGTCTCCGCGGGCTGAAAACGGCAACCGATCGCGTACAACATCAGCGGAAACCTATACACGACCGTGAGATTTAAAAAATGATTCTGCCGGACGATATTCCGGCCGCGATCGACGCGCAAACATAATATATACACAAATTACAATTCCGCGCTTAAATCCCGTTTAGTCTATCTTTATGCGTCTATGTCGAATCAATATTACGAATACATATTTACGAGCAAATTCACCTCGAAACCACCAATAAGCCGCGGCCTCGTATACATTTCCCAGTGCAATCGTTGCCGATGCATTCGAGGTTTTGATTTTCGTTCTTTGTTCATTTATTTGTTTTTCCCTTTTTACCGAAAAATCTGTCGATTTACGAGGGGCACCGTTTCCATCGCATCGACATTACCGCGCGTATCTGGTTACGCGCTTTCATTCGTTTATTTATCGCACGGAAATTTCGCTGATTAGTATCGTGCGGACTGCACTAATGCGTTGTCTCGTAATTCATCGATTTTAACGGGGCTGACCACGCCGGTCCATTGAATCCGCTTGGTCGCTCGGTCGCTCGCTGACATTTGCGTATCGTGACGAACTTTCAAAAAATTGCGGATAATCTCGCTACGTTTTCCCACTTTCCACCGTTTTCCAACTAGCAGCTCGTCCTTCTCCGTTAAAACGTTTCATTTGCTATTGCGAAACCGAAGAAATTTAAAGTTCCATCATTTCCTTCTTCGTATCGTTTTCATTTCCTTTAAATCAATTTAATACATTCGGTCGTTGTTTCGCAACAACTTGCGCGGTATCATTTTACTCGAAAAGTGATAGAACGAAATCTTTAAATATCTTTTCCTATATCTTTTTGAGATTCGTGATTTCTCTGGTGCATGCGTGCGCGCGCTTATCCTTCGACGCGGTGCCATTCTACGGAGTCGCTCGCAAAATTTCGTCGTGTTGGTCGAGATAAGACGGTTGGTTAGAATACTCTGGACTGGAATGGAAATGGACAAAGTTCTAGCGTGGCTTTTAACCGAGCTCCGCTCCATTTGAATCGACTCGACTCGACTCGACTCGAGTCTCCCTCTTCCGCAACGCTTTTATGAATCCGCTTCATCTTTCGCGCCTCTGATCGAATTATCGAAACTCGTCACGGGAATGGGATACGAGCTTGGTAGACAAGATACACGAATAATTCGATCTTTTCAACTAAGTTTGCCGTATATTATTACACGTATCGAGCGCAGAAATTAATTTTCCATCGAATTATAAACTCTATCGCGAACTAATATAATAATCTTAACGTTCGCGGAACGCGTCAGAAATTGCCCAAACAACGACACGACTTCAGATATATTGATAAATACGACGAGATTCGCGTTAAGCATTCCATGTACTCTTTTCGTTCCCGTTAAAGGGAATTATCGTCATAGCCTCGGGGAAGATTTATGAAAATGTAACCCGGCGCTTAAAGGATCAAAATGTCAGCAGACGTGTTTCTAGCTCTGGAATGACGGAATCGAGCCACGTGTGTGGAAAAGTAACACGTGGAGCGCGTTACCATTCGCGCAAAGCAATAAGAGTGCGCTACAAAGGTTTAAGACGACGAAATAAACGGTAACATCGCGAAGACCGCTAACGAAACGGAACGAACCTTTCCTCTGGTGGAAAATTTCGTTGAAAACCAGTGGGACGTGTGGCGATTTTAAGCGAGTGGCGAACCCGCAGTCTGGCAGCCGGCTTCGAGCCGAGAGATTGGATCCCGGAAATGAGACAAACCTATGGAACTCGAAATCTCTGGCTAAAACGGCGCGGCGGATAGAGGCGAGCGGTGCTTACCTCGATAGTCGTCGTTATCCAACGATGAATCTACTCTACGATATTCTCTTCCTTCGACCCGAATCTCTTTCTCTTTCTCGCTCCTACGCTTCGTTCGTTATCGTCGCGCCTCTCGCTTCACGACGCGTTCCGACGACTATCCAACTTTACCGCCAAAATTATGGGATCAGGCTGGAGGATCCAGCGTCACGGCCGGAAGGAGCGTTGTTGCGCGGTCACGTTCTCTCGATAGAAATTCCCGCGAGATCCAAGACTGGGCAAAACCCGTATGACGATCAAACGCTGCAGAGTAGCTCGTCGTATGTAAATACGTAGGTCTGTCGATAAGTAAGTCGCTTCTATCTTCCAACTTGCGTCGTAAAATGGATTTGTGGTTGCCATTAGACGACCAGGGGTAGCTACGTATCCCTAGGTGTTGCAAATTTTTACTTTTTACGTCTATTAGCCCAGTACGCGCGGATATACAACGTCGACTGAGTGATCCTTTCCTTCCTGCTACACATACGCCGTAACAATTATCGCGTCTCGTACGTAATCAGGTGTCGCAACGCTTGCGAAAGACAATCCGTATGGAGTTCTTTTTGCAATCAATTTTGTAACGGGGTTGTTATTCGCTCGGGTTACTACACGGCATCCACCTGTTCCGGCATATTCTATGGAACACGTATTCGCCGTAACCGCAGGCCAAGTCGATAGAAATCGAACGATCGCAGATTTCAACGATGAACTGGTCGGAAGGTTGGTCGTCGGTGCGTGGTGGAAGCGGCGGTTATCTTCGCTCCATCGACGACACGGAAGGAGAACGAGGGGGAGTGTTGGTTGGTGGGCAGCCGTTTAACGTAGTTTCGGTCGTTCGAGCGGCAAATCCATCAGGCGGGTGCCTCGGCATCGCATCCCCCACGGGGCGGATAAATACTTATTTAACGCGCTTATGCATGCAGCCGCGGTAGCGATACGACCCGTAAATCTGTCCGAGGAAGCACAATGCTGCTAATTATATACATTCCCGTGACGCGAGAGAGGGAGACCAACAGGCAGGGGGAAGGGAGGGGGGGGGGGCGGGAGAGGACGAGCCGGCGAGAGGTCGAAAAGGGAGAAAGACGGAGAAAGAGAAGGCGACCTCTGGTACCCTAGGAACGGCGAGCCGTGCTCCGAAACCCTAGCCCCGCGCCTCTTCCCCAAACCGTGCCGTCGGCTCAAAAGACTCGCAGATTTATTGCCAAAGAGAGGAGGGAAAATGTCGACCTAAGCTCATACGTACAGCCTTGGCAGTTTGTATGCCCGCGCACTCTCCGTCCAGAGAGACTACGAATCTAGCAAGAGAGACGGACGAAGCGCGCGAGCGAGAATCAGTTGGAAAGGGGAACGATGGAGCGGGTGAGAGAAAGACGGCGAGTGTGAGATACAGCGAAGAGCGAGAGCGCGAGGATATCGGAAGGGGTGGCTCGTAGAATGAGCGGTGTCGGAGGGTGAAGAAGACGAGGGGGACGCTTGCCAGTGGAGAGGGGTGGCAGGAACTGGCAGCAGAGGAAAGAGAACGAAGCTATAAATTCCATCCCTCCGCGTCTCTGTTCGTCCTGCTATATCGCTGATTTATAAATATGACTGTAGCGAAGTATAATAATACCTACGTATCCACCGGTCCGCGTCGCTGTTCTTTCCCCTTTCGTCTCTTTCCTTCGTCGTGTCTAACCGTTCTTCCGCACGCCGACGTGGTCCGTCTTTCCAGTTTCGTACTCGTCTCGATATCTGTGTTCCGGCGATCGGCGTCTTGCTCGTTGCCGGTCGAAGCAAATCGAAGAGATCGGCCTCGATTCGTTCGTTACGAGCATCGCTTTTCGATTCTCGGTCGTAGCCGAGGTGTGGCGGAGCCGGTCGGTAGAAACGAATCGTCCGATCGAGCGATCGACCACGTGGCGATGGCTGGTGTTCCGCGTCGCGCCGCTCCGCCTTACATCGACGGTCCGTTACGCCGTCTTGCTCGCCTGGCTGTGCCGTAATTGAAAATTGATTTACGCGAACCAGCCTGTCAGTTGGCCGGGTAAAGACGAGTGCAGGATGCTCGTCCGCTTTTGCGGGGGTAGCTCGCATCCTCGGCGATGCTGCTGACTGTGGCAGGGAACGGAACGCGGTGGCAAAGAAGAGAAGCAGCGTGGGCGGAGAGAGGGAAAGATGGAACACGGTGGAAAGGTGGACACGGAACGGCGGAGAAAGCATGGCCGGCGTGTTTGGAGCGCAGGGACGTTAGGTTGGTACGCGGAAGAGCATAGGGCGTGAGACGCGCGAGGCGTCGGCTCGAGACGGAGAAGGAAGAACCAGCACGGAGAAATACAAAAACCAGACTCGAACGTGGCATCGTCCCCTCGCGCGGTATAACGTCAGTGGCAGAATATAATCAGGATTTGTAGCGAGGTACGGAGCCGCGGCAGTGTGTACGGCGCGGAGAACGTCCGGGCCAGACCGAGCTCGGGCTCCAGAGAAGGACGAGAGCTACGATACGAGGTTGGAGTGGGCTTCGAGGGGCACGAAGCGGCGGCGCGGGTGAGACGAGCGGCCGTTATTAAGGCGCGACAAGAACTCTGCCGTGATGAGCGAGCCGCCGTGCCAGAAGATACCGGCAGTGATTTATGCGACAGGGACATCCACCGAGCGCATCGAGCGTACCGACCGCACCGTCGCCGAACCCCAGACCACCGGTTCTCCCGTGCATCGTCTTCTAACCGGACGGCCACCACCCTTCCGCGCCGCGTCCTACCGATCGCGCGATCCCTTCAAACGCCCCCTTTCTTCTTTCTCCTTTTTTCATCGTTTCGTCGACGTTTACGAAAACAAGGAGAAAATTCGTGGAGAAACGCCAAGCAAGGCAGAAGAGAAGAGAAGATGGTTCGCAATGCGCGTCACGATCGTTTCGATCGTCTCGTTTGTTTAAACGTTTCTTTTTAAACGTTTATCTTTACGTCGGCCAACTGCGATCGAAGCGACTAGGTCTTTCGATCGAAAATAAAAGAACGCGCTATTCTTCGGCTATTTGCACGGGGGATCGTTGGAGCAAAAGTTGCCTCGCGAACGAGGTTTTGGGCTCGACGCGGTCGAGCGATTTTTCATAATGGGCACGCAACGTTACCGAAGAAGGAGCGATGCACAGATAGTGACGAAATGATGTCGAAAATAAGAAACGGAAACAAGTTGCGAAGACACGAGAACGTATCGCGGTGGAAAATGAAATTATAATTGAATTAATTATGAAACCAAAGAGATGATATCTTTATGACTCGAAATACTCGTCTAACATCGAGCCAAAGTCTCGCAACCTTGACTCGTATAAATCGCTATAATCTTCGACCCGAGATCCGATCGATCCGGCTGCTTAATTCGCTCGTCTGCGTCGATCCTCGAAGAAAAATTTCCATTCTCGCGCTTTCCAGCGTTAACCCGCGTCTCCCAATTTCTGTCGTTTTATTCATCCCCGACTTATCTATTTATCTTATCATCGCATCGGTACGAGTCATCTATCTCTCGCTTCTGCCGTTACCAATAAGTCAAAGTTATCCTCGGCAGAGAAAAATACCAGACGTTTCCCAGAGCAGAGAAAGGCAGGCTTTCTCCGGCGTGATTTGTGGCGACCGCTCGCTCAACTCACCGCGGCAATGAGTCGGTCAGTCGTAAATATCCTGGCAGACTCTTAGACGACGGACGGATGGACGGACGCGAAGGATCCTCGAATACCCCAACCATCTCTGGTGAATCGTTCCAGTCAGAATGTCGTACCGTGCCAACGGGATCAACTTCGAACTTCCATTTTCGTTTTGCCCATCTTCCACGGACGGAATCCATCCGTGGTGAGAAAGGATTTTGTCGGATCAATGTCCACATAGGGTCTACCATGCGCTCCAGTTATCTTATTTTCTAGGTAAATTTAATTATCGCATAGGAACGAGAAATCGCCGTCTTATCCCTGTTTGCTCTTATCGTTTGTAGAATAAAATATTCGATGTTCGTGACAACGATGATCAAGCTTCAGCTCGACGACGGTTAAGCGATAAGTGACGTTCAGAGTGACGATTTGCAATTGATCGAGGAATCGGAGAACGGAGAACGAGCCGACGAATCTTTCCTAGGTTTCGTAAAAGCACTTTTCGATGCTGATAATCTTTCTGACGACGATGACACGAAAGAAGGAGGATCGAATTTGGGATGGATCAACCGCGCGACTCGCGATACTTTGGTAACGAACTATCGGGAAGGACGCAGTCGATTGCCTTCCTGCCGAATTGCCGATCAAACTCACGATCCTTTGGCAACCCACCCACTTAGACGGCGAAGCACGACGGTTCGGCTCCACCCCCCCTTTAAATCACTCATTCTTTAATAATGGACAGATCCTATTATAATACCCGAGATTTATATCCACGGCCCCCTTTTCTTTTTAGCGATAAATTTCATCGTCTTCTCCGCTCTTATTTTTTTACCGTCGATTAGCAAACTGTCGGCCGACGAACGCGTTGTTCGCAGCGACGACGTCGGAGAAGCGTCTCGTAAATAGTAAGCGTGTTACGTGCTCGTTCGAACGAGCAAGAACGTCGTAAGGAGAAGAACGAAGGAGAGCGCGAGTTCGTCGAGTAACAGCGTCGACGTCGCGTGTGCGCGATCGGCCCGAACCGGACCTATAAATATCGTCGAAACGCATCAAATAAGTCCGAAGCTTTCTCATGTTGCAACGCAAAAAGGGAACGAGCTGAGCGATGACCCGATTCTCGTCGCAACGGTCACCCCTATTTATTGCCGAATTAAAGCGCGACGCCATTAATTTGCATACCACAAGCACGATCGTAAGGGAACGTCAACGCCTGTCTGCGATTGTCCACGCGGCTCTACTATTTTTGCTTTCGGTACTCGATTCTTCCTTCGTGTTCCGTATCCGAGAAAGTTGGAGTACAAGTAACTTCGTATCTTCGACTCTTTTTTCTCGTATAAAACGGATTACGAATTACTAATTATTTATAAACGACGGGATTAATAATTCTTCAGAACAGGCGAAAGAATCCTTTTTACAATATACAGTACGTAGGAAATAAATGAAAATATTGGACACACGTGTAATATTTTTACCATTTGAAGCTGACGGTACTTTCGCACAAATCTGCAGGCTGTTTCGTCTAACTCGATATCATTTGGAACGTCTCGCTTATTTTTCATAGTATTAAAAAATATTTCGGGTAAAAGTCGAATGGTTTCGGGGGAGGCGTCATTCGACATGATCAGTTTTCTCGTAGGCGAATCGGAAGAGAACATATAGAGTACTATATTTTTGTAGAGAACGTCGAGCTTACGGAAAAGCATATGATCCCACTTAATCGTACATTCTTAAGTGTCAGATCCGCTTTTGCAAAAATAATCGGCCATTGAATTGCAAACGATTATGTATATTCGGACAATCTCAAATTCTATCTCCCCCTCTCCCCCTCTCTTCTTGTGTTAGAAAGGAGAATCGAAACAGCCGAACCTTCTGCGTCGAAAATTATTCGAACGTAAGTTTTTCACGTATCTCTAAGCGCTGACATCTCGACGGTATAAACATCGACGTTGTTGCTTCTTGCGCGAAGCCAGAAATATGGTACGCGAGAATCCCGCTTTTTGACAATCGGTTCAGTCGCGCGTCTTCGTACCTGGGACGCGTAATTTTGTATTCGATGGGTCCGAGATGTATCGCCATGTTTCTACGATATAATCGGTCTCAACGTTTCTGATCCGGATTCCACGAACGGAAGTAAACGAGCAAAGGATAACGCGTAACCGTACGCGGCTGTATGCGTGCATAAAGGAGGCGAGTGGTTGAGGTGGGGCGAGGATTCGAAGGAGAGGTAACGAGCTGCTCGATGCGCGCCATAAATTAGCAATTATTTAATTTTCGTCGGGCTCCGGGTCCTTAGACGGCTCTAAATCAGTCTCCGTTGCAAAAAGCATAGATAACTATGACGCATGGCTCCCGGGAAGAGACAGGGGTGCGCTCACCGGATTGTGGCGGTGGTGACTTGGTTCGGACGAGCAGAGACGCGAAGGGGCCAGGGGAGAAGATACACGATGGGGCTGGAACGGGGAGTGGCAACGAAAACAGGGATGAAAGGAAGAGAATCGAAGGAAGAAAGTCGTCGACGGGGATCGAAGGATCCGCCGCTTTGGCAGTTATAGCGCCAGCACGCGCGAATATCGCGTGCGTCGATATTTTCAGGGTAACGAGTGACGATGGAACTCTTCGACTTAGTTTCTTCTCGTGGATCTTGGCTCGCTTCGAGAACTCCCCCATCTATCCGAGTATACACTCTCGTACGTAAATATTACGACACTTTCAGAGGATGTTAGGACACTTTCCAGATATGGGAAACCGGTACGAAACCGTACGTTTAACGTTCTAGTTGTATAACGTTTCAACTTATGAAACAAATTCTACGTACACACGTTGCGCGTACATTTTTCAGAATAAGATGGAAACATTTGCGAACAGGTACGTGATAAATTTCTATCGACGAGCAAATTTCTACGTACGTTCTGCAATTTCAGGTAAACGAACAATTGCTACGAAGAGCAATTGGTAAACGATGGCCGCGTTTTTTAAATCGACCACGTGAGAAGTAAGAGTACGATACTCGCTTTTACTCTGCTGTATAGAGTTTGGTTCGCCGGTTACTACACTCCGCCGCAAGATCGCGAGAACGAAACTATTTGCAACGTAATTCCGGTCTCGGTACCTAACCGTGTGAAGCGTATCGGTATCGCGTTGATGGCGGTGACGGCGACGATGACGAGGGCGGGAGAAGCGGTAGCGGTGGTAACAGGAGCGGAATCCAAGGCAGAAGCAAACGAACGTGCTTCTGTTCGTCGCAAAGATCGGCGTAGCTGGTTCGTCGGTGTCGCTGGTCGGGCTGGTTGGTTAGTCGTCTGGATAGCCGGATAGCTAGATGGCTGGTTGTACGATAACCGGTGGTGGGTGCTCGGTGGCACCGCCGTTGCTCTTACTTCATCGTTGTGTATGTAAATGCTCGCGGGAGACGAAGACCGGTGGCGTGAAAGGGAACGAGAACGGACGAGAATGTATGTACGCGCGAGCGAGAAAGAGACGACGGGGCTGTAGAAGGAGAAAGGGAGAACGAGCACACGGAGCCGGGCACAATGGCAACTAGTTTTAATTACAAAGTAAGGTGAAGCGATCAATCATAATGATGTACGTGAGGCAGGCGCGGCCTCTGGGGTACCGAGGGTGGGAAGTAGCGTCGAGGAGAAGGACGTGGAAGAAGAGAAGGGAAACGAAAAGGATGAGAAACGAGGGGAAAGAGGGAGGACGGGGGCTAGCTGGCGGTGACGCTGCGGGACGAAGGGGGCCTTCGCGTACACTTTGCGTATAATTTACTGGCACTGGATATACCTGAAGTTATGCTATACCGAAGCTGCCGTTGCGCCTCTCCGTTTCGCTGCTCGTTTCACTCTCTCTTCTTCCAACGCTCCGCTTTCGCCAGCGTCGAGCGATAGAGCAAAGGGTTCTTGCACGTACTAGCCTGCCGCTCTGTTTTTCTCTCTTTGCTTCTTTCTGCTTGTTCTCTTTCGACCCACTGCCACCACCCTCGCATCCACTGCCTCCGCCCTTCGTTGCTTTATCCGTCTCGTTTTCCACCCTTTCTTCATTTTCATCCCATATTCCCCCGGTTCCGATCTCGCTCTCCTCCTCTACCCCTTTCTTTGTCTTTCGCGCGATTCGTCTCTTCCTCCCTCTCCTCCTGCTCCGTTCTTCTTTTCAGTCTGCGTTTCTCCCTGTCTATGACTTTGCGCCACGTCTGCCAGACTGGCCACCATAACTCTCGCTCCTTCCCTCCGAAATATCTGATGCGCCACGCGATATTTACGATCGGCAGTCGCTCGGCGAACCCTGGCGCTGAAAGCCTCACGGCGATGCTTCGCCTCTTTCCGTCCCACTGACTCGCGTCTTGCGTCCGGCCTCCGTAGCGGGCCGACCCGCGGCCTTCGCGTTCGCCTTGCGAATCGATCGATCGAAAAAGGGCGGACGATTTAATGCCAGTATGGAAGAAGCGATCGTAGGTGACGCGATAAGAAACGAAAGTTCAGTAGTCGAGCTTTGCCAAATTTCGAGCAACGATCGCCAACGCGAGTATTTCGGAGCACTCGTGACGAACCTTCGATTTGCAGTATAGTTACGGCGGATGCGTGTTCCGGCAGATATATCATCGCGGTCCTTCGTGTACCTCTACGCGGCAATTTATAAAAAACCTAATTACACTGAATTACATTCCCCTGAAAACCATTCGATTCTTCTCCGAGCCATTTGTCCACACAGCGATATATAATAGAGCGATAAATATAATTTACGAGTAATTTGTAATTATAGATTAAAATCGGGCAACCCCGAATAAAATAAATCCTGAAATTGCTCTCCTGTCAACAAAATAAAAAATCTATCTCGTCACGTTTTTCTGTTACAGTCTATAAAAATGTTTTACGTAACGAAATAAAGTTGGTCGAACAGATCGCGACCTCTGACACCGCCGTTACAACGAAACCGAGCTAGAATAATTGTTTCGTAGGACTAACGGGCTAAATGATCAAATCGCGATCTCCTCGTTGTCGAGAGAAAGAGGAAGGGAGGCGAGAGAGAGAGAGAGAGAGAGAGAGAGAAGCAAGAAGAACGATGCACTTCCAATCTTGTAACCAATGCCGGTGCGCTCCCGTCTCTACGAGACGAATCATTAATGTAAATCACCGCGGTACACCGGTCCAGGGCTAACGATCTCGCGATGCGAGTCTGTTGTCCGTAGCACGATTCGAGCGAAGCACGAACGTTGACCGTAACGACGTTTCGGTCCGTGTTATTAGAGTGTCGGATAATGTTCGAACCGTAATTGGTAGAATAACTACGCGAAAAAGATGCTCGCAGTGGCAGTGATACGCGCATTCCGGTTACCTCTGTTCTCAGGCAAATTACCTCCCGCGATGTCGGTCGCTCGCGGCGCAAACAAAACCGCCAACACGTGGCTACGTTGCTTCTAGATGCAAAGAAAAACGAGAACCCGACTGAGAAAAAGTATTACCAGCTTTTCGCTCCATTGCCATTCTTTTATACGTCGACGAGCTTTTTTCGTTCGGAATATCGTGCCAATAAATTTTTAAATTTCGTTTATAAGCTACCAAACTGTTGTGTAGACGATGAAACATCTGCTCCGTGAGTGGAACTTTATAACGACTGAGGGGAAATCAGTGGAAAACAGACGCGTGCCACGTATCTATTACATATATTTAAATTTTCTTTTCTTTTTTCTCTTGGTACCATTAATTTGCTTTTGCGATGTAGTGTAAATTCCATAATCTTTTTCTTCACGCTGACAGGCAAATGCTATTCGACTCTTTAGGAACAATTAACAGATCTTGATAATTGTTCTCGTTTACCATCTGATTCAAGCACCGTGTAAAATGATTATGATTTCATATCGCGCAATTTTTATCTCGAATAATAAATCTTTCCTACGAGTTGCTTCCTTCTAAAATTACAAAACGATGGGCATGTTTACCGTTTTACATTGGGCATCTCGATTGTTATAAACTTCCACTTACGGAGCGGATGCTTCGTCGTTGTACCTGGAAAATAGTTTGACAGCTTTCGAAAGAGAATTCGAATGCCGAAGATCGGCGCTTTTCTCACGTCCGCGTATCTATTAGTAGGAGATATTCGTAACTTCGACTAACATTTCGCAGAGTCGATCAAAGTAGCTGCCAAACGGTTTAGAAAGCAAAGAGTCGTTGAAAGAAACGCTATAATTATATATATATATATATATATATATATATATATATATATATATACACGTTGCTTTAAATCTTTCGGTCTATCGATGACAAACGTTGGTTGGCGAAGAAGAATCGAAGCGTTCGTCGAAGGAGTCTGTCGCGAGAATCGAAGTGGTGCAACGAGGCAAACGATAATCGAGATCAAAGTAACATCGGATGGGTCCATCGCCGTTCGAGGAAAGAAACGAAAAGCGAGGAGAGCGGAAGGAAAACGACAGGTGGTAGTTTGAGTAGCATGTACGCGTATCGAAGCGTACAGGCTACGTCGTTGCTTATCGCGCCTATAGATGCGAGTAATTTCGCGCGACTAATTAGTCTCTCGTTAGTGAACTCGGCCGTTCTACGTAGCGTGAACGTAAAAAGGAGATAATTTCGCGATACAAATTCGCGACTTATCGGCTTGGTCGCTTCGCCGTCCGCCGGCCCGTCCCTCGCCTCCCTGGTCCGGCCCCATCGAACTCTCTTCTCCCTCCTCGCGTTCCATCGGTGCGAGTTCGCGAAGCGATTAATTAAATTCTCGGGTAATCAAATATGTCACTCAGCCGTCCAGTTTTAATTAAAGTTCGGACATTATCTATTTGCTTTATCATCGTTGGCTTGACTAGCAGCGGCTCGATCGGCGGAGGACAGAAATGGAACCGAGAACGGACGAACAACGGCTAGCCGTCGAATCAACAGCGTCGTCCGTCGTCTCCTTTCGCTCGCGATCGCAAAGCTCGAATCCCTCGGAAAGCTCGTCGTTCTTAGGTACGTCGCGTGCAAAGTACACGACGTTGCGCGCGAATTCCAAATTACAACGACGGTAATTTTACCGCCAAGGAAGACGTCACGTATCGGGACAGCCGTGGAACTCGCGACTTTTCCCCGTCTTTTTGCTTCGCTCTCGCCTCGATTAGAGTTTCCGACGTTCGTTTGCTGCCGCAACCGCAGCCGTTGCCGCCTTCGTCTCTGTCTCTCTGTCTCTGTCGTTCTCCCTGGTCGTTGCCTGTCCTCCCCCGTTTCCTTGTAGCCGCGTCTGCCTCCATTGGTAAGACGGTTTTACGTCTTATGAGTTCCCAACTGCGGCACCTCTTCTATTCCTCGCAATGATTTCGTCGCAATCACCCTCATCCTACCCGGTGCCAGAACCCTCGACGGGGCGGTAATATCGGAGAATGGCGCGACGAAACTACGAGAGGCGGAGAAGCCGACCGACACTTTTGTCAATACACCCGGAACGAAGGAGAAAGACAACCGTCGAAAAGGATGGTCTCTCTCAGCCGGCGTTGCCGCTATAAAGACCACTCGTGTCATTTCGCAATGACGAAACTTTACCCGAATTTTCTCTTCTCTACCCTCTTCCATTCCCAACGCCACACACCCCCGCGTCCTTCTTTCGCGTGCTCAACCTCTTTCCGCGAAGCTACCTCCGCATCGCCCCTTTCTTATCCGCTCTCCAACCAAAGATAGAGCGAGTTTGTTAGGCGAAGCAGCTTGGTAGTTGCCGTAATCATCGTCGCATCGCTCTTCCCAACGTTCCAACCGACCCTTTCGATTTTTCATTCGATCCACGCCTTTTCTACGCCTGGTTTATCGTTGTTGTTTCTCGGAATGAATTAGCAGGCTGTGCGCTGTTCGTCGATCGAAAGGCGGCATCTCGAACTACCTAGAAACGATCGGAGACGTCGTCGGCGTGAAACGTTGGCGTTTCGAGGAAACGCGTTAGTTACGGTTCTTTCGTATCGCGCTCGTGTTTCGAAACTATCGCTACTCGAAGTAGTTTCGAATAATTTTACGAATATTTTCCCTCGTGCGATTTACGTCACGTTCGATTTTCGAGATAAGCGCGCGCCACGTGTATCCCGCTGCAATTCGAGATCCACTTTGGCGTTAGAAATATACGAACGAATAAAAAATGTAAGAGCGCGTCAAGTTGGAACGCGGCTGTATCCTGATCGGTTCAGAGATCGTACTTAGCATGGCGAAACAAACGATCGTTGGAGGAAACGATCTGGTATAAAGACTCGGCTAAAAGCAGAAAAGAGTCGCCAGGGTGGCTGACTTTGGAGACACTCGTGGAGAGAAAGGGACAGAGGCACGAAGGTTAAAAAGAAGAAGGAGTAGAAGAAACGAACTACGTGGAAGACGTAGTGTAAACGGAGCACGATGGAAGGACACGGCCGCATTTGATATGGACCGTAGATAGCTGGTAACGTACGCCGGGCGCGGACTCGCTGTCATGCGGCTACATAGCTGCCTACGAAGCGTTCACGTGTGTATATGGTTCGAGGCCGACATCGGCCCGTTTCTCGACCAGGTAGAGGAGCCGGGTGCGCCGTAGATGCACGTAGATGCGCGCGTAAGCCCGGCGGTTTTACGATGCGATGGTTTCGCGTTAGTCCGTTCCGTTCCTCGAATCCTATGCTGGTCGCCGGTTCGAGTAGGTGGGTATTCGCGGGCCGCGTCAAATCCTGAGAATCGAGGCGCGTCGTATTATTTATACGGGCGGAATGGTAGCGGATTGTCGGTTAGGTAGGATGGGATGGGTGACGGTGACCGGTGTCGTCGAGAGAGGTAACCGGTGGTAGCAGCGACGCTGGGGCTTCCACTGTGTTTGCCAGTGGTTGATGCCGTTGCCGGTGCCAGTGTGCCGTTGCTGGAGCATCGTTGAATCGTCGTGGAGCGGTGCGGAGCGGTGCGGAGCGGTGCGGAGCGGTGTGTGCAGCGGTGTACGATGGTGCAGTGCCGCCGGTGCTGGCCGATAGCGACGACCAAGCCTCTACGGTGCTCCCGGTCACGACTCGCGGGCTCCCGTATTTGAATACAATGCATTATATTGTCCGCGTTATATCATATATCTCCCGGCTAAATAAACACCGTCTCAATATTTAGGCTCGCGAACCGCCCCGTACAGGCACAGCCGCCGCACGTACTTACGTACGAGAGTATACCCGTGCCTCTCGGTCTTCGCCTCCGCCTCCACCTCCGACTAAAGAGAGTTCAGGGTCGCGGCAGCTCGTCCACGAGCTTTCCGTCTACGACCGGGTGGAGTTTCTGGTGCGCGCGAGATCTAACCATCTTCGAGCCGAACCAGAAGGTTACGGTATTACGACGGGGGGGAGGAGAAAAAACGAGCGAAACGAGAATAGGATGGAAGATACGTATTAGCTTTGGAGAGTCCCTATCGACGCGTGTCGTGCCATCTCGCGGCCGTGTTCGTGGTAATCCGATACGTCAGGCCGACGTCAATTGACATTTAACATGCAGCCGTGCACTCGCCGTTATATGGATCTGTTGGCGCAGTGTATCGCCCCGGGTTTATGATCTCATCGGCCGATTGATTTATGTCGGCAATTATAGCGTAGCTAGGAGTGACGCACGGCTCCGTGTCCCGAATGAGTTATGGGTGTTAATCTCGGGAAAACCAATGAAGGGCGGCTCTCCGACGCGACGGCCGGCACCGTCGACGATCGTTCCTCGTCCCATGCTTCTCGTCGCTTTTCGTCGTTAAACGCACCTTCTCGCTTCTTTCCACGGTGTTCTTCGTTTCCTTCGTTGCCACGAAACCACGAAAGCTGTCTCGATCGGCAGGCAATCGTCGCGTCGCATCGTCAGTCGACGCACGAACGATCGCGCCGTCTTCCTAATCCGCCAACACCCGATCGCGCGTGGCCGCTCGCCGTTTTGCCATTTGGCCGATCGCCAATCCGCCGTCTCGCCGAACCTCCGAAATATTAATGATCTTTAACGCCGACTCACTGCCGTGCAACCAGCGTCACCCCGTTCAAACGATCGCAAACGGTGAAAACGCCGCTTGTATAGCGATCGCGAGTCGCAGATCGTCTCTCGCGATGCGTCCCTCCCCCATTCCTCTGCTCCGTCTCGCGTTCAGGTAAATCTTACGTTCGCGTGCACGAGCTTGCACGGGCTGCGCAAAGCCAGCCGGCAGAAGAAAGGGAACGAACGCAGCCTTGGAAGTTATTGCTCTGTCCCGCGTAAAACATAATTAGATGACGCTCGAGCGAAGCGATGCCGCTTCTCTTCGCTTCTCTTCTCTTCTCTTCTCTTCTCTTCTCCTCTCTTCTCTTTTCTTCTCTTCTAGCAAGTCACGACCGTGGCTCTCAACCGTGTGATCTACCGTTTCGGACGCGCGTTCGATCGGTGATTCGCAGATCGGCGTGCCGCAACTTGCAAACGAAAGAGCTAAATCACGCGACGCTCGTCGCATCGGTCTATCGCGTCTCATCGGGGTTGGCGGGCACAGGCTATACGATAATTTCCGCTCGCGGATCTACGATGTCTTGAGAGGACGAGAAAGGAGATCGAAAGAGAGACGCCGAGAGAGGATCGAGGACAGGAGAGCGGAAGAAAAGGGAGCGGAGAAGGCGAGAGGGATATTTACATTGCTAATGTATCGTCGGCCTAACTTCTAATTAAACAAATTCGCACAACTCAGCGCAGCGCGCGGTTGCCTCGTGGAATTGCTCTGAGAAAAGAAACGGAAGGGAGAAGAGAGAAAGGGAAGAAACAGAGGTCCCCGGTGTATGTACTCGGCGGTGGCAGCGGGGAAGTGGGAAACCAAGGGGAAACTCCCTTCTTGCTGGAGGGGTCGCTCGTTAGCGCTCTTAACGCGACTTACCGCCTGGAGCGCGAGCCTCTAGTCCCTCCCCGATTCATCGAGAAGGAGGAATGAATATTTATAAGAAACTGCAAAATAGTAGTCTAATCTTTTCTCTTTTTACTTTCGCTTCTCTCTTCCACCGTACCATTTCCCTTCTCATGCTCCCTCGTTGCTTCTACCTCGTGCACGGTGTCGCCTCTCTCTCTTTCTCTCTCTCTTTTCCTTTCTGTTCTCGCTTGTATTTTCCGCCTCGCGAGGCTCTGTCTCCAGAGACGGGTACTTTTCTTCCCGAGTCTAGTTTATCGTTATCTTGCATCGCCGTTTTGTTGCCTTTGCTTTCGTATTACCCTTAGTTCGTAATCACGATACGTACTCGCAGTTTGATGCAGTCTGCACGATCGGAGAATCGTCCGGAAGAACTGGCGGAGACGAGGGTGGAAAAGCGTTCGATCGAGGTACCGTGCGAGGCTGGAAAGAAGACGAGCCGAAGGAACGCAGCTTTGATTCGTCGAAATTGATCAGATCGGGTAAGTTAAATTATCCATTTTCTATTAACCCTTCGCGAGCAACCATATTCTTAGCGACGTCGTCGTATCGTACTGAATACGAGTCACGCAGCTTTTTTCAAGTTCTTGCCTTTTACGGTATCCGAAAATATTCTTGAATTCTCCTGCAAGTTTCTTGCAATATCTCGCAATAGCTTTCGTCGCTGTGATATATGCGACCTTAATCGTTTTAAGCTAAACGAAAGTTTAAACGAAAATATGGAGAAAGCTAAAGAATCGCTTAAAATTACTGGTCGACGACCAGTCTGGAAATAGAGAAACGGAAATGGAAAACGAACTCATCAAAATGTTGTAAATGTCACTTGAGTCTGAAAGACTTGCATCTCGCACCAAATTGTTTTCATTTTCGATTACGTCGCGATGAAATCCTCCCGTTTACTCGCAATGTAACGTTTCATATCGGAAAACCGATCACAGACCAGTCAACTTTTTATTCCACGATCTTCGCCTTGCGATTAATCGAATTTGGCAGGAAGAATTTTGCGTAATGGCAATTAAGACGATAGATGGCCTCCTTAGACAGTTTAAAAAGAAAAAGTAGTTGAACAGCAATTCTTCGAGTTTCGAGAGATTTTAAGCGAAGTTTATCTTAGTTGAAGACTAATCGTCGTCTGCGCGGTCAGTCGATGGTCTTCCTTCCAACTCTGCATAGCAGAAGAATCTCGTTGACAACGCTTAACGCGACATCCATTAACGCGCCTTTGATTTATTCGGTCGACTCGAGCTACGACGACGGAGCGTAGGCCGCGCTGCTACGTGCTATCTAGTGGCGTTTCCTGTAATCGATTTAATCGACTCGGATTAATATCTATCGTGCGCGTCGATTAAAGTAAACGATGTACTCGCGGGTTCTCCGCGTCGTATCGCATCCGCGTACGAATTATCCAACGATTAGCCGGATAAATCGCTGGTTCTCGAATTAAGGTCCGATCTTCTCGAATCTGTGGAAGCGAGCGGCGAGGTAACGTTGATGGAAAACGCGGAAAGATCGGTGAAAAGATAGAACGAACGAACGTGTTGGACGTTCGACAGGCACCGGTGTCGAAAGCGGGTCCCTCGCCTCTTTCCAGCAACGCGATGTCTACTATCTGTGCTAACTTCCGGCGTCTCGGTTGCCTCGATTATGGCGTAATAAAACATCGTCACGACACCTGCGTACCTGACATAGACCCTTTTCTGCTCGATAACGAAAAATTCACAGAACCGGATCTATACGGTGGGCGCAAAATTCGCGCTTGCCTGTCCTCTGGTTATTTTCCTCGGCGATACGTTGCCGACCAAACGCAACACTAAAAATACTACGAGCTTTTCGAGCTGTAAGGTACGTACAGGGTGTTCCACCCAATTTGATCGCAGTGCGATCTTTTCCGCTCCTTCCTGCGTCAAGTTTCACAAATTACAGTGCGAATATTCATAAAACTGATAACTTCTCGATAAATAAATAAGTCGATACTTTTCGATGGATCACGAGTGACCTCTGAGAATTCAGATTGAACCTCACAGGACGACCAAGTGACATAGAAATCACGATATCGCCAAATTGGTGCTGTCCTGTACTCTTCGTATCAACCTTCGATTAATATCGTTGTATCCTAGATAACTCGCAAGACTTTGGATTATGTCGTTCAATTTTAAAGTGCTTTACTTAAATTTTATCAAGCGTATGCCGTATCCTGAAACCTCGTATCGCTGTACCGATACCGATCGAAAGTTAAAATACTCCTTTGAAAAGGAAAGAAACCAACGAAAACGTGTTCGTCGTACATTTTTCGTTGTGCCCTTCGTATCGTTTGCTCGAGAACTTATAGCCAGGGGTTGTGTACAGTCCCCGGCAGCCTGGTGTCCAGCTGCTCGCGGAGGAAACGAACTCGCCGACGCGTGGAGAAGATTAACCGCGGCTACCGTGAACACGGCGTAGGCGTGCATCTTGCTTCCGTGAGTCGTGCTTTGTCGCGAGTTGCGGCTACACGATACGACCTTGAAATTGGTGAACGCCGTCGGAGTGGCAACTTGGAACCGGATCGAGTCGATCGGTTCCGACGATGATTTCACGCGCGTTTTTCAGAGAACCGATCGATTCGCGAATCGATTCTGGAGCGAAAGGTCGCCGCTCGATCGTAGCTATATTATACTATACGTATGTATGTATGTATGTTGCCCTTGACGATCGACTGTTGAGACGTGTGTAGGTGCGGACCGGCAGAACGAACGTACGAGCGGCACTTTGTGGGGTCGTAAAACAACAGCAGCCTTGTAAATCTGTGCCCGAGTGTGCCAGCCCTGACAGATTCTCGCCCCACCTCTTCTTCTTCTTCTTCCTGCGATTCTACGCTCGTCTCGCGTTAGCGCATCGCAGCCGCACTCGCGTGCACACGCATACTCGCTTTCCTACTCGCACCGGCGCTACCTGTACCACCGACATGTATCTTGCCGCTCTATTTCGCACTGTTTCTTCGCCCGATCTCGTGTTTCTGCTTGTTCGCGGCGATCGTTTCCTACCAACGTACCCCGCGCCTTCCTCCCTCCCTTCTATAAACGTCTTCTAAATTCAATTTTTCCACAATTTTTACGATAGCAACGGGGCTTCTCTATGTGGCACACGCGAAAAGCGTTTGTTAAATGTCCGTGTCGTATCTTTCTGTTCGTCGATGCGTCGTGTGGATACAGAAAGCACTTGCGTCAAGTTTTTCCGCCGTGTTCTATTTTTCATTGTTACAGTACGACATTTTTGTAGTCCTATAAACGTACGATCAAATGGCACTGATCAATTTATTCCAGCGCGAATCTAATATTACTTGGACCTAATTAACTCGCGACGTATATGTTTGTAGTTTAAGTATGCAAATTTTAACCCGCCTATATATGCGCAATTTTACTGTCGTAGAATTCGTCGCACGCGAGACAAGGAAAGAGAGCACAGTTTTTTCTACGTTTTCCTCGTTTTTCACGCGACAAGTTTTGCGACGCTGAAGTTAAAATACCTTTCGAATCGATCGTTCGTTCGACCCAAGTACCTTGAGAAGTACTTTTATAGAGAATTAAAAAGTGCGTCGAATAGAAATGGATAGTTTCGTTCGAAGAAGCAAAGGTCAGCTTGAAATCGCAAAACGTAGTAAATTTTATTTGAAATATTTCCTCCGATAATGAACAGTTTGGAGGATAATTTCGTGGATGGATTAAAATGAGACACTCTGTGCGTACTTTATTTCATCTCCTCTGTTGCACTATGATTATAGTTTTATCTACCTACACGAACATTACGCTACGTTTCCAGCAGATACGCGAAGCATGGAAGGTTGAGAACCAGCACAGCGATAGAGTAATCGTCGAAACGAATCAAACACGAGAATCGATCTTTCTTCGACGATTAACCGACAGTCGTGGAATACGAGTCAACACATCGGCAATCGAGTTACCAGCCTCCTGAATACGATATAATCTCATTATTCAGGACAATTCTTAAAGAAACAAATTAGAAGATACGAACAAATGCACACACTTGCTGTTGCCATTTAGTATCGTATCGCGTTCGTTTCGTACGGATTATGGTTACGATTCAACGGATGTAAATCCTCGAGAAATTCAGAATATTACGATCCCTTTAATTTCAACAACAGCTTCGGTGGGTCAGACTGAAGATCTGCAAAATAAGATCAATACCCTGTACCAAATATGGCGCGATAACAATGAATAATTAAACAGCTACTAAAAAAATGATAAGCTAAGACGTTGAGAGAATTCAGAATGAAAGCTGTCCGTACATAAAATTCCCGAACTTGGCAATCCGCATCTCCGCAGGCTACTGCAACAATTTCAATCGAGCTTTAACCGAGCGTCCAAGCAATATCGTTAAATGAATCGAAACGCATAGCTGTTTTGTGAACCTTGAACGCGAACGATCATCGCGTCGCTATGACAGACAAAAGTGGATGGTCGTAAAGCTGTCTAATTTGCAATGCAAATATCGCGTAAGATTTCTCCGCTGTGACGCGGGATTTTTATCGTTCCACCATGGAATATCGTCGAGCCCTGTTGTGTTCACGGTACACGGGGCCCCGTGTAAACCGAGGAACAAATGTTGGCGAGTCTGGCGTCTCTACACGGATAGTAGCTTACCTGATCAGACGCGTCTTACCCTTATCCTTGCTCTTACCCCTTAAACGCGACTTCTTTTTTGCGCGGTGGTCTCTTAGCATGCGCGCGCGACCGTCGTAAAGTAGATGTACTTACAGATCGCGCGTATCTTACGAAACTAAATTGGAACGGGACGGTGTGTCCGGGTGGGGAGTTTGCGGAAAGTAAAACGGCGAGATAGAGAAGCGAAAGTGCGGGCTGGGGAGGAAAGGGACGAGTGGAGGCGAAGAGAAGAAGGGAAATCCGCGGATAGGGGAAGAGAAAGAGGACGGAGAAGGACGCGCGAGAAGAGCGCGAACGCGAACACCCACCGGCCAGCATACCCGGTTAGCTTGTCCCACGCATTCCCGGTCGACTGACGTCTTCATCGGCTAGTTGGGCGGAGGACTCGCGTTCCGAGAGAATTCGAATTTTCGTCGAAGCTGCAGCTGCTTTGACGTTCGAGTTTTTGACGAAAGCGTCAGATCGACGACGGCGGGTCTCCGTTGCACGATAGAGCCGATATTATCGGTGAAATGTGACAAGTTGTAAATGAGGAATTTACAAATGCCGATAAATTCTCTTACGATAGGACGTATAAAATAGAATAACCGCGAATTGGGATGAAAAATTAAGTTGTACAGGAGTTACGTGTCACCTGGATTCATCGCGTTTGACGGTTTTAGGTTACATAAAGTGGTAATCACAGATATTTATAGTAATTTTCTGCCATGAATTTTTGATATACTGAAAGTATACGATAGAATAGAAAGTCTATATTCGATGTAATAAATTATAGCAATAAAAGAGCAATTAGTTCCGAGGTGCAGAGAAAATAATCGCGTTTCGAAGGTTTGATGACGAATTTATCCTAGTCATTTTATTATTTGGAGCCTGTCGGAAGATAGATTCGACGAATCTCTGAATCAGTTGATCGTTATTTCTTCGAGCTCCGAGTAAGATTATCCGTTTTGAATGATTTAGCTGCTTTTCGTTTATGAATCACTGTGCGTCGATCCCTTTCTGCTCGCCGGTAATACCACGGTTCAGATTTTGCGAGGAATTTGAAAATTGACGAAAGAGGGAGAGGTGGTCGCTGGTCGATTAAGTTTCGATAATATCGGACGGAGCGAACACGAAAGGGAAGTAAAACGGATTCCTGCGTGAAAACAGCTAGCGGTTTGGTTATCAGTTGACCAGAACCTCTACAAATCTACAGTTATCGGACTGCCGGATCTCTCGAGACCGCTTTTTGGTAAGTTCCTGCAACGCCTTCGCTCTCGTTCATCGGCGGATCGCCCACGCGCAGCTTCCTGGAAGCAGGAAAAATCAGGAAAGGGGAAAAGGTGGAAAGAAATGAAAGTAGCGAAGGAAGCAAACGCATACGTCCGTACGTTTCATTTCTGCCGCGTACAAACTGTCGCGACGCGTCGATGAAATTGTACCAATTAAAATGAATGGAAAAAGTCGATACACAAACTCGATTGGATCGTTATTACTGGACTAAAAATAAACTCAAATAGTCCCGGTATTTTCCGAAATTGTTTATACAGATTATTATTTTGCCCGGGTATCGAGAGTTCCGAATCGCAAAAATATCGTGCAGCGTCGAGTTTTGACAACTTTCTGGGTTCGAATATCGCACGAGGAAACGAGAAGCTCGACGAACGAACGAGGACACAGGAAGGAAGATACGCGACACAGCGAGGAACTGAAGCTGAGGTACGATTGGAAGAACGAAGGAGCGAGAAGAGGAGAGAGTAATGGTTAGAAAGGGGAGGTGGAAAGAAAAGAAGAAAATAGACAAGAGCTCCTTTCTTTAAAGCGAGGGTTACTTTAAGGATCGTTCGAGAATCGGTAGTCTCTCCACCAATGTTTTATTTTATCCTCTCCGCTCCATAAGATCGCATTCTTTACGACCCATTAGACGAATTCATTACCAGACCCAGGCAATAGGTAGGTGAGGTCCGTAAGCCCTCTATCCTTCCTCTTCCTTTCCCCCCTTCTTCGCTCGGCTCTGTTTCCATCTCGTTCGCCCGCGTTTGTTTTTCGCGTCGGACAGCGCTTCTTCCAATGTGTCGCGAGTCCTGCGACGGAATTCGACGATACGACGAGCTATGAGTGAAAAGAAAGACAGATACGTCCGGAATGCGAGTATATATACGTGGAGAACGTAACGTGGAAAAGTTGAAACAGACGTGTACAAAGTAGATAAGTAGAATGAAAATTTGATCGATCGAATTCATTGGGATATTCCCTATCGAATACGAATTTTTGGGGAACCGAAAGAGATCTGTGGCCCAAAATTGAGAATTTGTATCAGAGGAATAACATGTGCAAGGAGGTGGCACGAGAAATTCTTTCGTCAATCGGTTGTCCTGACACGCTGCTTTTTTTTCTTTTTAATTTTTTAATGCAGATTTTTCTGGATCCACTGACAATTTTCTGCATGAGTTTTGCAGGAAATTTGTGAAAGGCGAATTTTATTACGAGAGTAATAACCATTTTCGTTTGTGGGAAGAAAGACTTGGAAATAGCTTGATGCACCGAACCGACATAACCGGAAACAATCGAGCACCGGACCGATACGACTGCGTAAATGAATTTGATTTACTGCAAATTCGTGGGAAGCGATAGTTTCTTATAGACAATTTGTAGGCAGAATTTTATATTTTAATGGAAAATATAGTCTCTCTTTAGGATTTTGTGATCCGTACTTCGTATGGTATCCAGTGAAACGAAAAATAGTATGACAGTTAGTATATAACAGTTATGGCATATAGGGAAGGACACATGGGACGTAGATGTACGAGTAAAGAAAACTTAGACGAGAATTTACTTTATAACATATATATTTATTTGAGCTTTAATTGCATTTTAAAATACAACCGAAATAATTAAATAATGACAAATCTGGTAAAATGGTTTCAAGAGTCGCGTATACATGATGCATATCTTTGTGGTTGCGCATTTGTAAGTAGGTAGGTACTTTTCGAGCGTATTTTTCGTACGGTTGGCTATTTCTCGTATTCGTTTCTCGTATCCGCGAGTGCGTACGCGCCGCGTTCGTTTTTTTCCGCGCGTATGATGCCGCGTATCGCATCCACGTAGACCACGTTCTTCTTTTTTCTCCTATACCCGCCACATTCTCTCAGCAGTCGTATATAATTACAATAATAATATTAATATTATCGTTATATCGATAAATACTTTTAAAGTCCGCGATGGAAGAATTAGAGTTTACAAGAAATACGTATACAAGTGTGTTCCGCTCCAAAATTGCGCTTTTAACTCGTCCTCGAACGCGCGCAATCATCGTCCCTTCGGCTTACTCTTTCCCGCCCACTTCTTCCTTCATCTTTGCGTTCTCGCGTTTCACACGTTATTCCATATTCTCGCTCGCGCGATCGTACTCGTCCGGATTTCGATTCCTCTCTCGCGGTGTCGCTTTTGCCCGCTTCGCGGCGTCAGCCACTTTTACTCTCGTTTCCCTTTCGTTCCTACTTTACCAGTTCTCGAATGCACGCAAGCAAGCAAGCAAGCAAGCACGCACGCACGCACACACGCACACACGCACGCACGCAGGCAGAAGACGATTCGCCAGAGAACGCGTTGGTCGCGCGCCGTTTTTCCACTCAGCCGAGAGACGATGCAGTCCCGGCGTGTTGGTAGCCGTTCGAAATGTTTCTTTTTTTTTTTTCCTTTTTCGCTGCGTTTCCCCCTTCGTTAATTGCATAGAGAATAATCGTAATCGTAATCAATATACACGGTATTCGCGATAATCCGAGCGATAGTAATGACAATATTTTACACTTAAAACGTCGCGTCGACTCGCACGGCGCAATAAATATTATTTGAACAAAGAAAATTTACAATGGTCTACTCGTACGCTACGAGCGAAGGAAAACGATAACGTTCGAGGAGGCCGCGTCGCGCGCGCTCGACTCGCCGCGCACGTGTGCTTCGAGTATAACTGCGAGCCTCGCTATTGCACCGTGTTCTCGTTGCTCTCGATGCTCCTTTTATGCCGCTTTTCTCTCACTCTGCAATCGCCGTCATCGTCGTCGTCGTAATCGTCAGCCGGTTCGCTTTGCCGAATACCCGTTGACTTTTTTGGACGAGGTCCGAATCCCGAACGCGATCTCACCGGTTTCGTAGTTCTAAGTATCAACAAAGAGATTCCTATACAAGGGCGGACCCTAGCCTAGCCTATGCGCTAATCAACTACGCTCTTATGTTCTAGAAGTATACATGCTGATCTGACCTTACGACAGCTGTGTGACAGGTAAGCCTTGCCGTCCTACACCTTGGAAAATTTTAATCGCTATCCTCTCTGCCTTTGCTGCTCTTTTCTCCGCTTGCACTCGTTTTCGTCGTTCGTTTATTCACTACCACGCGCATTCTACCTTTCGTACGCAGAAACACACACACACACACATACACACACGCACACGTACACACGTGTAGACACACGCTCGTTCAAGCATACAAATTATCTCTGTCGATCGCACGATCTTTCGCATCGCATCGCTATCTTTCTCAACGCCAGTCGTAAATGTCCTTAAGTATTTATAAAATCACAAACTTTGTCGCTCGCCGAGCCCCTTGACTCAGCAGTGCCGCGAGATATGGTGGCATCACAATTTAATCAACGCACGTTCGATATCTGCCTCCTCCCTCTGTGTTCGTTGCGCGATTCGATTATCCGGTGACGAGTTGGTTCGATTCGATTTGAACGGGCGAAAAGGAGCGATAGGTATAAAGAGGGGAATGGCGAACAGAGGGTGGAAAGCGGAGTAAGGGAGAGGACGAGGGAAAGACGAGAGAGACGAGAGACGAGGCGGTAGGAAACAGCGGAGACCGGATAATGGAATCGCGAACGAAAAAGGATGGATGTCCCGAGGCGGAGGTTTCGAAGGAGGTGAAATGGTGTTGCAATCGCGTCGCTAGTTATATAGTCATTACATTATAGATACACTTATGTACAAGTGGCACCGCTACTTACGGGGCTCGGACTATACGTACTTGCTGGACAACTGCTTGGCCAGCTCCGTATACTTGAGAAATTTGGAGTGCGGACTCTCTTCGAGGGGAGAGGCCGCTGACTGAGACGGGCTACCGTTCGCCTGTGCAAGCGGCGGCGACTTGTTGCGCTGGGAAGTCGGGGGCGAGGAAGAACTGTGACCGGCCGGCGGCGGTCCGGTGGCGGAGGTTTGCGAGACCGCTGCTGCCGCGGCCGCGGCAGCAGCCGCCGCCGCCGCCGCGGCCGCCGCTGATCGGCCGATCGTCAGTGGATCGGGAATCACGCCGTCCTTGACGAAGTGCATCTTGGACAGATGATGCCTGTACGCGCCCTTGGAGATGAACGGCGTGTCGCAGAAGGCGCACTTCATGATCGAGTCGGCGGTGACGACGGCGTCGTTGCAGGCCCAGCTGAACGCCAAGATCGCTCCCGGAGTCGTCCCGGAACCGGGTCCGGTCGCGCCCACGCCACTTCCAGCCGCTGCTCCGAGACCGGACGCGGCTCCAGGACCGCCACCGGATCGAGCCGCGCTGCCGCTAGGTCCTCGCGTCTCCGTCTTGTCGCAAAGCTTCTGCAGCGCGGCCAAAGGATGGCTGCTGGTTTTGCGTCCCTGAGAGTCGACCGCGTTGTTCGAGCCTCCGCCGCTACCGCCACCACCGCCGCCACCGCTACCGCCGCCTCCGCCACCTCCGCCACCGGACAGGCTGTCGAACATGGAAGAAAGCGCCCCGAGACTGCTCGACCCCTTCGTGTCGGGTGTACCACGCGGCGTTACCGACCGGTCGCTGCTCGTCGGACTGCTGGTGCTGTTCCTGCATGGGCTGCGCGCCATCTGTTCCGGTTGACCACTCGATCTAGGAGTCGGTGGGTTCATGCGAGGCGACAACACCTCTCGACCCTCCTCCGATCCTTCGTGCAAGCTGCTTCGTCGATGATTGAACGAACCTTGCTCCTCCTCGTCTCTGCAATCCTCCATGATCTCCTTCTTCACGAACACCTCGCGGTTCGACTGTGACTGAGCCTGCGACTGTTCCTCCTCGTTCGCCACGCGATCCTCCGACTCGTCGTCTCGGGGTTCCTTCTTGACGACCACGCTCGCCGCCGACGTCGCGGCCGAATTGGCCGCGGCAACGGAAACGGATGCGGTCGTGGACGACTCCTCGTCCCCGGATTCCTCGGTGGTTGGATGGTGACGACTCGAGGGCAAGGCTTGCGCACCCAATTGCTTGTCCGGCGTGACCCGATGATGGTGGGAATGCCTGGTGTCCGAGTGGCCGACCGACGAAAGGTCCACGCGCCTCTCCGGCGTCATCGCGTCGGTTCTACCGCCGCTTCCTCGTTCCGACACGGAGCTCGACTCGCTTCCGCTGCGTTCCCGCCGCGCGGCCGTACTTGTCGCGTAGTGTTGCTGCTGCTGCTGGTGCTGATGTTGCTGCTGATAAGACCGGAGAAGGTTCATCGTCTGTGGATCGACCAACGGTTTCGTGTAATCGACGCTCTCGTCGATGCCCAGCCGCTTCAAGATGCTTGTACCCATCGGGGCTCCGGGTTGAGCGTGATGCAGACCCGGTGTACCGTGCCTCACGCGAGAATCGAAGCTCTTCTCGATCAGTTTCTCGATGGCGTTCAACACGGATGGCGAGGAACTACCAGTGGTCTCGCCGGCGGTCGGTGTCGGCGTGTCCTTTCCTGGTGTGGTGGCGTCGCTGGCCGACGAGGGCGACCGATGGTGTCTCGAGGACACCGACGAACCGTCCTCGGTGACGCTCTTGCGGCCGGTCTCGGTCGGCGGTAACGTGGCCGGTAGGTGATTCGACATCAACGCGTTCTTCAAGAAGTTTCGCTGATTCGCGCCCACGGTGCCCGCTCCGATACACTGGCGTATATGATCGACGAAGATGGTCGTCTCGATCTTCTCGCCGCATTTCTCGCACGTTATACGACCGGCGTGTTTGCCGAGGCTGTGGCTCAGTCCGGTAGCCGCGTCGCCGTTCTTGAACTCGTTCTGCGCTCGTTCCAGTTCCAACAATTTTCTCACCGGCAGCGACTTCTTGCGTTTCTCCCGCGTCTGCCGCCTGCGACCGCCGCTCTCGGTGATCGATCGCATTATGTGCTCCTTGTAGTGGGAATTCTTCACCATGTGGTTGCTCAGTTCTTTCAGCGAGCTGAACGCTTGATCGCAAACCTTGCACGTGAGCACGGCGCTCACGTGGCTGCTAGTAGCGCCGGAGCCCGGGCCAGTGGCGTTTCCGGCGTGCGGTCCGGACGCGCCACCGGCGGTAACCGCGCCACCCCCGCCACCAGCGGCGCCGGTTACGGATCCACTGCCTGCACCGCCACCTCCGCTTCCTCCGCTTCCACCGCTGCCACTCTTGTTCTCGTCCGACGACTTCCACGAGATAATCTGCTCCTGGGAGATGATGTTGGTGTAATGTTGCGTCTGCTGCATGTGCGACGTCATCTCGGCGAGAGAGCGGAAACTCTGACCGCACCACATACACTTGAGAATCTGCCTGGTCTGCTCGGCTCCCTTCCCCAGCCAAACGTCCTGACCCCTGACCAGCTTCCTCGGCAGAGGCATCGTCTCCTTGATCAGCAGGTTCAACTCGGATGGACTCTGTTTGCTGCTCGGAGTCGCGGAACCACCACCACCGGCGCCGGAGCCAGCGTTGTTGCTGGACGCGGTGGTTTGCGGCTGGTGCGGCTGATGCGGCTGCTGCGGCGTCACGATACTGGCCACGCTCGGTGGCTGCGGGTGGAGCGCTGACGCGGCCGCTGGCACGGGCATGTTTACGCCGCAGTGTTTCGCCTCCTTCATGTGAGTCGTCATCGCGGCCAACGTGGGGAAACTCTGCTTGCACCATACGCACTTGAGCACGTCCTTGGCTTGATCGGCCCCCTTGTTCAGCCAGTGAGACTGCCAGGCACTGTGTCGACTGCCGGACGTGGAGCCGGCGGTCGCGTTGCCCGCGACCGCTGCCGCGGCGGCTGCGGCTGCGGCTGCCGCGGCTCCGCTCGCTCCGCCACTGCCGGCGCTCGTGCTCGATCTGAACAGATCCTCGCCGCCCAGTTTGCTCAGTTCGCTCATCTTCTCCAGGGCTTTGGTCGCTTCGCTCGGCTGATACGACTTGTCGAGAGCGGACGGTGGTTTCATCTTGCCGTTCCAAAGTTGCTGATGATGTTCGACTACGCCGGCGGTGCTCTTCGGCGAGAGTTGCTGTTGACTAGTAGCCGCTGCCGCGACCGCGGCCGCGAAGTAGGGAAAGTGAGAGGCGACCACGGGCGACGTCCACGGCGAAACGACGGGTGGTCTGCCGAAACCTGCAGCCGTGACGGCTTGAGCGGCCTCCTGGTGAGCCGCTGCGGCCGCCGCAGCTGCCGCCGCCGCCGCTGCCGCCGCCGTGCCAGCGGACAACCTGGAGGACTTGCGAACGGGCAGCGGCGGAGAATCTTCCGGTCCAGGTCGTTTTCTACTTGGCACCGATAAATCCAAAGGTCCGTTGTTCGCCTCCGTGGAGGAGGACGGTGTTGGCGGCTTGCTGAGGTTCAGTATCTGCTCCTCTTCGTCGTCCTCCGTCGACGACGCTTTCCTCGTGCTAAAGTCGAGCACCGCGGGCAACGGCGTGGCCGACGGCGATACCTCGCCGACGCTGCTGGGCGAGACCAGAAGGCCAGGAGTAGCTGCCGGTGGCGAGCACGACGAGGATACCAACGGAGACACGGAACCACGGGATAGCGGCGAGTGGCCTAGTAGCAGTCTCTGGTGGGTCTGTTGCAGGTACGCCGCCATCATCGCCGCCGAATGAGGGGGTAGCAGTGGATGGCTTCCGAGGGGCAGTGGCACGATCCCGCTCGGACTCACCGGGCTCGCGGTGCTTCGCGTCGCTGGCGGCGGCGGACTTCCGGTCGCCGGGCCGGACGATTCCCGAGAATCTCTCGAGGGACAGCGTGGACTCATTGGCTCTCTGAAAGCATGAAACAGAAAGGAGAAACGTTACGCGCGATGATCGGTGAAGATCGGACGGCCGGGATCGCTGGGATCGCAGGGACGCGCAGGCGTTGATCGGATTCGCGCGGCGAAAAACAGCGGGAGATCGATACCCGTGGTCGAATCCTGTGGACGAGGTTCGCTGCGACTCTGGCGACTGGACGAAGGATCCGTGCGCGGCGTGTCGTGTCGCGTGCTGCTCGCGGCACGCGAACCGAATCGAAGATGGAGAGCGAGCGAGAGAGGTTGTGTAGACTTGACGACGGCTCGCTCGTAACTGACTGCCTCTGACTGAATGCCGAATGCGTGCCGCGAGACGAAAGGGGAACGGCGCCGGCACGCATGCAGGGGAAGTTTTCGATGGGTGGCGGGGCAGCGGAGGACACGGAGGCGCCACTGCCGCAGCCTGCCACCGGCACACGCATCCACCACCGCCCCCGTTGTAACCGGTGATGCGGCAAAGCGGTACCGGAGCGGTGGTGGAGCGCCGTCATCGTCGGCGTTGGTGGGATCGTCGATGCAGGCCGACGCGTAACACGTGCCTATCTCTATTAGCTGTATGACGTCGCACGGCAGTCACCGATATCGGTCTGGCACCGGCTTATTTATCCCTCCTTCGTTCTCTCTCTCTGTTGTCCTCGTGCGCGCCGCATCTCCTCGCCTCTCTCTCCCCTTCGTGTTTCCTTTAGCAGAGACAGCGAACGACGCGACGTTTACACCGTTCTCTCGCTCGTGCGCCGCACGTATCCGTGACGATTCGTTGCGCTCAAACAACGAGAATACCCGTGTGTGTACACGAGGGGCGCCCGACGCCGGCAACTTCAAAGAGAACGGCAGCGGCGCTCTCGTTGATTTAGGCGGTTTATGACCATGCTGCCAGTAAAGCACCGACTAATGAGTTTCAAGCGAACCGTGTTCGTTGAAATTTACGTTCATACCACTTTCGACGGTCGCGCCTTCGTCTCTTCCTAAGTATAGGCTTCGCGTTTCGTTTCGTTTCGCCTCGTCTCGGTCCGTTTCCTTTCGTAATTATCGCGAAGCACGTTAATCGAGATTTTTACCTGTCCGGTGGTCCAGTGTCCCTTAAAATAGTAGGATTCAGTCTCGCGGTTGCGGAAGGCGGTGGAGTGGGCGGCGATGCGTCCTCGTCGTCTTCTTCGTCGGTCGCGTCCCCATCCTCTTCCTCTTTGGCTGCCGTCGTGCAACCTCTCTCGCTAGGACTAATTGGGCCGTCATCCTCCACGCAGTCGCCTTCCTCGCCCTGGAGGTCCGCGCCAGGCCCTGAGCCTTCGACTCCGTCCTCCCCTGCAACGGAAAATCGTACGATCGTTTCAGTGCGACGCGATAGCGGCCTAGACGGCGAACGGGGCGCGGTTACGCCGCGGTTACGGCGCCAGTCACTGAATCGAGGAGGAAGGAAAGGAAGATCGACGCGTCTCGTAACCACGCCGCGCCGTTCGCACCGAGAATTTGGGAACGAGAAAAGCGAGCGTTGGAAAAGGACGCAAAGAGGCGAACAGCGAGGACGGTTGGCGCGAGACAATGCCGTTATCGGCTCATTTATCGGCCTTTCGCGGCTACGACGACGTAGAAGACTGTCGCGAACGACAGTACGCGGCGACGAGGGTACGCGGGATTGCATCGAAAGTGCGTCGAGCAAAGTCATCGCGTGCCATTGTCGAGCAACCTACGGACTTCCGTTGCCCTTCCATTTCTAACTCTCGAACGAATCACCGGCACGATCGAACGTTCTACTTCGACGCTGAAAACCAGAAGAGGAGCGTGTCGTCGTTTTACGCTCTAGGCGAGCAGACGATCGGATCGGCGGGACTCCGGCTGATCCAGAAGCGGCGGAAACGCGACCCGTTCCGGTCGGTCGTTGAATCGGATTTCCGGCGAGTATCGGCGAACGGACGCAACGGGGATCGCCATCTTGTTCCGGTGACGCGTCCTCGTTCGAGATGGCGCAAGACGAGGAGCCCGCGGATCCGGGCATCTCTCCGGTGGCCGAAGAGAGCAAAAGGAAGAAAGAGGCGGAAAGGACTCAGCACACCTCCCTTCCGAGAGGGGTGGGGACAAGCAGGACGAAGAGCACCGTCCTACTTTGCCGACTGGCCAACCAAACGATCGTTTGTTCGCCGATGGGCCACGGAAGAAGGAGGGAAAAGAGATCGCGCATCGATCCGAGAAGGCATCGGCAACTAATTACGCAGATTTATGTCCCCATTGTCCATTGTCTCTCTCCGGCTGGCGCGGGCCGAAGCGGGCCGGAGCGGGCCAGAGCGGCCCTCCGAAGCCCTGCGCGACCGTGAACGATTCGATGGAAGAAGCTGTGCTCCGCTGCTGCTCGCCGACCCTTTGGGTCGGGGTAGTGCGGGGAGGTGTGCTCGAAGAATGGGGAACGAGCAACGACCAACGACCGCGAAGATGACCGCGTCGTCGACGAGAACGAGGAAGACGACAACGAGGGCCCGAGCTAAAAGGAACGAGGCATGCGAGGATCGACTGAAATCGGTCCGCTACCGAGAAGGGATACGCGACAACTCGCAGACCAGGGCGGACCACCGGTGCTCGCTGGAGCTCCGCCCGCTTCCAGCATCCCTCGCACGCTCTCTTTTCCCTGTCGCGTTTCCCTTCTTTTCGTTCGCCCACGAAACCAACGCGCTTCTTCTCTCTTCCTCTCCACCTTCCTCTCTCCCCTCCTCGCTCCTCTTGCTTCTTTTCTCGCGGCTATTTCAATCTCGGTCTCGCGACCCGATCCACCGCCCCGGAACCGTCCACGTTCCATCGTCCACCAGGATGTCGCCGCGCAACCACGAGCCTCGCGCCCGCTGAAGGTACCGGAATGCAAATGCTCGCACCAGCCGAGGTACGGCGTATTTCTACTGGCAGGTCGTTAACGAAGCAACTAGCACGGGGGTTTGCGTATACAGCCGCGGGAAACATACGAGGGGAGCAAGCAGCGTGGCGTACGGAGTTTAAAGCGATCGAGCCCTGACACCGGTTTAGCAGATGCTACCGCGTGATATCCGGCGTGCTCGACTTCGCAGCGAACATCGCGGCCCCTTACCGACTATGGGATGTACCGATCATGGTTGCCGCACTTATAACGCTCGATGATTCCTGCTGCTACAAGTTTAAGGGCACGTGCACGTTTTTCGTGCAAACTTAGTTTTCCAATTGGAAGGTTGGTGTGATCGACGAGACCGAGTAATTCGCTGCAAGTGATCCTAATTTTACCCTTTAACTTTAGCCATTGCGCTACAAGTAGCTTTTGACGTGTAATTCTAACTAGTAGTCGATAATGATATTTTTCAAGATCGTTCAGGACTTAGAAATGTATTTTCATATCCTCGTAACCAGTAACGCAGCCTGATCTACTAGCCTCGCTCGGAAAACTCTAGGATAGCAGTTACATTTATTTGACAAACGAATCAAAACGCTGTTAATGTATCGGCGATCGTTCGGCGTATCGAGAAACGACGAAGTCGTGGGATATCAAAAATGTTAACGTAAACATGCAACAACGGACCGATCTGTCTGGGTATCGCGCGTTCTCTTCAGCCGTGCCACAGCCCTTCGTCAATTACGATTCTTTCTACGAAGAAACGGATTTCCTTGCCTCGTCTTGTCTTGTCTCGCATCTCGCCCTCGATATTACCGCCTCTGTTCCACTTTTTCGAAACTCGCCTCGAACGAACCGCGTATCACCTACTCCGATCGCCACAACAACATCATCCAAGGATGCAGATGATCGCGCGATAAATCTCCATCTCGTCTGGATTTATGTATTTGCGTCGTATCAAATCGGCAAGATTTGTTGGCAATTAGACCGGTCGTTAAAGCATCTCGTACGTTGAGAAAACAGCGGCTCGCGCGAGTTTAATATCGTTTGCACGGCAAATCTAGATAACGAATTTTGCTTTGCGCGAGCTGCGCTCGTTATCTCCGCGACTTAATTTAGCCAGCGCGTGTGGATAACGCGATCCGGAGGAAACCGACGATCGACGACGAATAACGACGAATCGGGAAGAACCTGTTGACCGGTCGATCGAGCGAGCCGGTCTCGCGCAACGTGCCGGAAATAAAACGGCGCGCGATAATGAGGCGCGGCGACGGTGGCGACGGTGCGGTGACGGGAAAGCGGAGAAGCAAGGAAAGCGACGAGGAGGCGAGGTGGAAGGGTGGGCGAAGGCGGGAGGGAACAAAAGGAGCAACGGTGGAGGACAAGGCAGGACAGGACAGGAGAGGAGATGAATTCCTGATGCGAGAGAACCGTCGGGAGGCTGGCGAGGAGAGTGACAGGAGGCAGACGAAGAGACGATCGGATGGACAGGCAGACAGACGGACGAACGGACGAGCGGGAGGAGCGGGCGGGCGAACGGGTGAACGGGCGGTCCGACAGAAGGACGAAGAGAGACGGAGAGCAAAGGGAGGCTTCGCATTGTGATTCTCTCGCGGTCTGCCAGAGAGTGACTGACGGGTGAATCCATTCTCCTTGCTCCGTCCTTCTTTCTGTTCTCTCGCTCTCGTTTGCTCGTTGCTCCTTCTCTTACGGTTGCTTCTTCCTCTCCAAGCAACCGGCGCTGTGGCTCTCGAATCTCATCCGTGTTCCAGCTCGTAGCGCGTTGCGTTGCAGACGCGCGAGACGCGTCGTCGTTTCTCAGTTCCTGCGAACGATTTTCCCCGCTTTTCGCCATCTATGCCACCGTCGCTTCGTCGCACCGCCCTTCGCAGGATTCAGTCTCGCGGTTTCTTCGAACGTTCTCGCCACTCGTTCGCGTTTTTCGTTCGGGCTCGACCGGTTCGATCGTTCGCGTCGCATTTCGCGTTGACGCAAATGTTTACGACTCGGTTTCTCCCCCTTTCGATCTTCCTTCTCTTCGTCCGATCGCTTTGTCTTGCAGGATGAAACACGTCGGGTGGTCGGATTCGTGAGTCACTTAAGCGTCCGAACGAGACGACAGGGCCGAACCGAAGACGGAGCACCGACCTACCGTAGTCTACCTGACTGATTGACCGATGAGCCGACTGTTATCCTAAGTCAACACTCACTCCATCAGCCTGTCGAATCGCTTCCTTCCATCGCCGAGTTCCACCGCCACGTTCCCTTCTCGTTCTCCAGCGGTTCGAACGGGCCTCGTCTCCTTTCGCTCTCGCGGTTCCAACGGCGTATAAAAAATGCGCTGGCCGTTTTGTTCCCGCGAGGCCAGCTACCGATTAAGACGTTCGATCGATCGATCGTGACACACGAGTCTCCGCGAAGGTGAGACTTTTTACCGGCGTCAATCGCGTGCGTCTAACTACTCTGATTGCTTTTGATTAGTCGTAATTTTCCATCCGTGCAAAAAGCTTTTGTTTATCACTGGATCGTAGATCTTTGCGCGTTCGCAGAAAATGTATGCAAAGTTATGTAGGTGAAAAAACGTACGTTAAATATGCAGATATGTTAAATCTGTTAAGTACGTATATAAAAAGAATAAAAAGTAGAAAAAGAATACCAAAAACAAAGTGTCATATCTTATAAATCAAACGGATTCTCCCTTCTCCGATTCTCTCTTAGTTGTTTAATGTCTAAAGTCTACCTAGCGCCTAGACGTCGTTCAGAAGTCAAATCGATCGACTCCCAGCGATTAACATTCGATTTTCAAGAAATAAATAACTCCCGTTCGTAAATTTATTCGTCGTCAAATGATGATATAAGCGCCGATCAATTCCAAGCCCGATTTACGAACTAATGTTTTTGCAACATCGTCGCGTATTTCAATCTTTTGGCTTTACGAAATCAATCAAAGCGATTACTAATGATTTTAACGTTTACGCTCGTATATTTTTCTACGAGAAATCCTCACATTGTATGCATTTCGTTCCTCGGAACGATCAAATGTCACTCTTACGAGCGAATACATTTTGTTCGCGATAGATCGACATAGATCATCAAAGGCAACAGGGAGGCAGCTCCACTTTCCAGTAATACGAATAATCCAATAAAAACCAATGAAAAATCGATCAAAATCAAATGGTTTTTTAAAGCGTCCTACGAGTTTATATCGAACATCAAATGCATACTTTTCTTTCTTTTCCAATAAATACAATTGCAATATTGCAATCTTAATTTTCTTAAGGACCGTTCAGACGATCGATGTCGTTACATACCAATGTCGTTGTCAATAATTTAGATTCTCGTTATTATCGTTTATCGTAGTTCGTACTTCGTATTTGTTAAAATATTTATTCGTTCGTTGGTTTGGTATAACCAACGAACAAAATTATTTCAGAAGAATATCGTATGTACGTATGAAACGAAACAAAATCCTTCGCTCGACGAAATGCACAAGCAGATACTTTGCAGGGAAGCGTATACACTACGCATAGGTTACGCAAGTTAACGTTGGCGTGACTGTGGGATCACAATGGACGCGAATTAATACATCGCGAGATAAGATACATTGGTGCGGGTTGAGATTAGTCCGGAGCGGAGATAGTACGACGAAGAAAGCAATACATGAAATGTTTAAATCTCATCGGCCGGTATCGGACAAAAGATCGAAATGACAGTGAAATCTGTTGGCCGTGTAGCGACCCTGCCAATGTTGTCCGTATGATCGTATTTAGATACACAAGAGGCTGATAAAATAAGCTTGAATATCCGACAACGCGATGCGTGCAAACGTACTGGATTTTCTAGAGGGACGTCGTCGTACCGTAACCGTGCGTCTATTGTCCAGAGAAAGTAAATTGAACGTGAATATTACGCCATAATGACGATGATATTGACAATAACGTTGACGGTCTGTACGTTGCTTTATACAGCCTCCATCGATTCGCAGAGCCACGGCGGACAGTAAGAAAATCGCGCGAATGGCGAATGGTGATCGGGAAGGACGAAACTCGTCGAACGTAAGAATTTCGGTTGCGTGGAGAGATCGTTTTAATACGCTCGCTAACGACGCCGCCCGCGGCGAAGTTTCGCGATATCGGTCTCGATAGGAGTAGAAGCACGGGAAAACGATCGAGTAAATTGCGTCGCGCGTACTTGGCCGAACGGTATTAATGATCGGGCACGCACGGTCGCGCCATCGGTGCGTCCGTTGATGCAGGCAGGACGACTGGATGATGGATGATAGATGATGGTATACGCGCGTCCGGTAAGACCGACCGTTCTTTTCGTTTGTTCTCGTTCGTTCCTTGGTTCGTTCGTTCGGCCGGTCGATCGCGCAACAGGCGACAGTGATGATCGATGCATGGCTGCCGTAGCTGCTGCCGTGGCTGCTGCTGTTGCTCCCACTTAAAAAGCTGAAATCCGCAAACCCGTTTTGCAGTCGGTTCGTCGCGCTCCAGCTCCCCCGCTCGCAACGTCCCGCGTTGTTTCGCGCGTGTCCAACCGCGCGTTATCCACCGGAAATGAACGATATGCTTTCACCGGTAGCCGGCGGCGGTACACGGAAATCGTACATCTATCGATCGCGAGAAAAACGAAATTTCGATGGTTTCAAAAGGTCAGGGTTTCTGTACACACTTCCGAGAGCTAACGGTCGTAATTGGCCAGGCATCGAGGGAAGAGATAGCGAATTTGCATCGTAGAATCTCAGCTTGTTGTAACGCGTACGTTATTATATAACATATAGCATCGTTTGCACGATCGAACGAATCAGCTTTACGTATACCCTGTTATCCGAGCTATGATCGAGCGAGTACGTACGTAAATAACGCGTGAGAAGAAACTGACAAGACTATATAGATTAATTTCTTCGTTTCCGACAACTTGCCATGGTCGAACGTAAGACAGAACTTGGTGATCTAGTCGGATACAGTTCCTCTCTGTATAATTACAGTTACGCGTACGGTAATCTCGCGATACGACGAAAGCCTCGACGATTTCACGATCTCGCTGTTCCTATCTGTTCCTTCAACGGTAGCTGGCAAATTTCGTCCCGATCGGCCACTATTTCGTATCGTTCGAACGGACGTTCGCGTTCCATCTTCTTCGAGGACTCGCGACGCGTTATGGTCAGACGCGAACGCGAACGCGCGGTTTAAGCGGATGGCGGCGGAAGCGAGGAAAGGATGTCGGCGGCGGCGGCGGCGGCGGCGGCGGTGGGTCGAGAAGCCACGGGGCGACGGTCTGGCGAGGTGGAAGAGGAGAGATGACAGGAGGACGCCTTCATCACGATATCCGTCACTCTTCTTTCCCCCCCGCCCCTCCCTGTCCTCGTTCTTCGACCGTAACCTCCGAATCTCTTCGTCCTCCGCGTCTCTTTCTTCCACTCGCCGTCACGCCGCCTTTCGAAATGTCACTCCTGTTACCGACTGCTGGTGCAGAGGCCGTGACAACAATAATTGTCAGCGAAGTAACGTCTCTCGAGTCGGCTACGGACAGGAGACGAAGCAGCGGGAGAGAGTTAAAAAGTCGGAGGATGGGATAGCGAGGCGGGAGCAGCTCTCTCGCCGGGAGAAAGGACACCGGGAAGAGAGAAAGGGAAGCAGAAAAGAGGGAAAGGATAGCGCGGGGCGGATGGTGCAAGCTCGAGTACGCGAGAAAGAGCGGACGGTTCGCTCTATTTATAGAACCGGCAACAAACACGAAGCAGCTGGTGTCGATCCGTCCGGTTATCGTTTCGTTTACACAGCCTCTGCGTGTCGCGGCCCCCGCGCGAAGTGGTCGCGCGAGAAACGAGGGCCGAATTCTCCAACCGACGAGCTTCGCCGTTCGCGTCCTAACGCTGGGTCCGTACCGACTGCGTACACTGTTCCCGAACAGACACACTGTATCGCGTCCACTGCTGGGAATAGTTCGCGAGCGGAGCGCAAGCAAATTTGACACATTTTACGTTTTGCTACGCAGACAGAAACGTTTAGGAGCTTATAAATGGTTATACAACTATACGTACAGCGGTAGTCATCGATCAACGGTGCAACGCTCCGCGACAAGTATTTTCTAAATTATCACGCTGGCAAAAAATTCCTAGAGTTTGTAAATGCCGCCAGTTACGCGTTGACACCAGGAACATCGGTAATCGGCGACGGTAGAGCCAAGCGAGCGTTAACTACCGATACACGATGTACGCGCCTATTTGACATTCTAACCGAGGAGGATGGCATTGTTCGCGAATACTATCAGCGAACATGTTCGCTAACGAGTGCGCGCTTTCAAACGCTGCTCGCTAATCGTAAAAGTATTCGCGGCGCATGATACTCGCATGGAACGGGCTCGATTCCGCAATCCGATTCGATCGATCGATCGATCGAGGAAATCTCGGGCACAACGAGTACGACGACCCTTTCGAGTCTCGTTCGTCGCTAGAAGCCGATGACTCGTGACAGCCGTGAAAAAATAAGACGCCTGACTGGACTTTGTATCTTAATCCCGAAGGAGAGTGGATGTGTCCCGTGAAACGACCGACTGGCCGGTCTTTCGCTGTGAGGAACGGTTCCCGAAATAGGCTGCCGGCGCGAACGAACGACCGCCTCACCGATCCGTCCTAATAAATATTGTGTCAACGTAAATAAGTACGATGCCTCGTGGTGCGCGCGAGTCTGCCGGTGAAGATGGTGCACGGACAGAAGCCGATCCGTCCTCTGGATGACGGACGGCTGATGTACGCAAGGACAGGTGCGCGCATCTCTCGATCTCCTCGCCCTTTCGCTTCACTCTGCTCTGCCATAGCAGGCACGACACGCCGTGACGCGTTCCTCTTTGCTCTCGAGAACGTCGCGACGAAAGAATTTCGTAGTCTCCAGCCCGTAAAACGCGTCCGTCGTCACGGGCACGGTGTTCCGTTGCTACACGAAACGTCGATTTTTGCGGTAATATTCGAGCCGCGAAACCAACGCGAGTGACTATACCGCCTCGAGGACGGCACTGATCTATAAATAATCTTGTGTAACGTAGCACGGAACGCGGTTTACGAGCAACGGTATATCGACGGGTTCACCAGGGCGATCGACACGAAGAATAATCTGAAAGACGGTTCTTTTCGTAGTGCCTTTCAACGGCACGCACGATACGGACAAGAAGTTTTCCGCCTGTTTAGGAAGGACGCGTACGCTCCGATATCGATCGGCCGGTCCTGTGTCGGCCGAACAGTCGGTCGGTCGGTCGGCCGACACAGCCTCGGCTATCTAGGCAGCCAAAGCAGTCAGTCAGTCGTCGAGTCGGTTCTCGTCGTCGTCGTGGTCGTCGTCGTGGTCGTCGCCGTGGTCGTCGTTGTCGTCATGGCTGTCGGTATCGAAGGAAAGTCTAGAAACGGTTCCAGTGCAGTCGCGAGGGGGCCGGTACCGAGGTCGGAGCAGATTTATGCGACACACATGCGGCAAAGCGTATAACTCACTCGCACGCCCATAATATCTTCCCCCGATCCCTTCGGCCGCCGCTTTGCCTCGCTTCTTAGCCCCCCAAAGGCATCGAGATGAGAGACAGATACACCAATAACGCCGAACCAGGCCGTCGCAACGATATTTATTACGAATTGCTAGGGATTATGTTATGTCAGTGGTTCTCATTGCCCGACGAACCAAGAATACCCGCCGCCTTCGAATCACCTTCCGTTCCTCTATTCACCTTCCTCTTTCGCTGCAGCTGGCGATCGCGTATCTCGGATTCTCTGCGTTGTACCGTAAAATATGTAGGTTGGAAAACGATGGTGTGCAACGTGAACGAAGGGTTCTCGTACAGGGCCGCAATGAGACGAGGAGACGCGAGAAAGAGTGGCAATAACAGACGGGGTTAACGGTGCCTGTACCGTGGCTAGTTAGTTGGAGATCGTACCACCTTTGTTTGCACGCCCCACCTTCGGCTTCGACGCGACAGCACACACGCGCGTACGTGTACGTGCACGCACACCATCGTGCCGGCGGTAGCCGTGGCATTATATCGTGAGCACAGAAGTAATTTATAGTTGCAATAATTTATTGGGTACCATGGGGTTTATACTTGCCTGACGTGTAGCCATCCGTCACCGTCAGTGACGTCACCTCCCTCCACATAATGACTACCTACGCCCCCCCTCTTCCCTCCCGCCGACTCCTCCCGTCCGCTCCAGTCGTCGTACCCCCTTCCTACCTCGGTTACCGTACACCCTTCTGCCTAACCAACCCCACTCTTGCTACTCGCCGGTCGGACGATTTCTCCGGTCGCGACTCCAATTTACCTCGTCTCGTGTCCACTTCACGATACGCGCTTTCTTTTCTTCGCACCGATGATAATGGACCGCGCGCAGAAGAGGAAATTTCGCTGGCTTTTAACCCTTTGCGATGTGCCCTCGGCCAGCGAAACACCTTTCGTGCAACGTTGCAGCCGTGTGTGTCTGTCGTACAACGTCGGAGAGCCACGGACACGACGTTTCAGGAATTACGAATCAGAGTTTTTGATTCTCCGTAGGCAACTTGGATGGTTCACGCTCCGATCGAAATTTTACTCGGTCGGAGTTCTCTCTATTTCGGTTAAACATCGATCGTACGATAACGCGGAAAGCTGGATAAGCGTGGCGGTATCGTTTTCCCAAGCTTCGAACGGTGAAAACGATTACGAAAGTACGAAAATACGCGAGTTTGACCGGATCGGCTGTCGTACGTCGCAGTTTGTAACGAAGAAAGATACTCGTGCTAAGCGCGTGCAATAACGTTTGAAATAAACGCCGCGTGTCTTGTACCGCGTACGTTGCCCCGTCGATTTAAAATTTTATCACCGTCCGATAGGAATAAAATTTCGAACGATCTCGACTGTAACGCGTCTAATCTACGTTCGTAGAATTTTTCCACGGCAAACGTTGAAATACTTTCGTACGCCGAGATTGCACGGATCGAACGCTGCGAGGGTTAATACGTGAGCGCAGGAAGTTGTCGCGAATCAGGCGGAACCGCGAGTCGGGCGTCGCGTCGCATCGAAAGGCCAAAGTACCGGAACGACGGGAGCAGTGTCCCGTCTCGCAGTCACCAGAGGCACCTCTTGATGGCTGCCAGAGACGAGGAGTCGGTCCAGAACTAGATATGCTCGTCACGTTTCTAGCTCGCCTTGCACGGGAGGGGAGCGGGCAAAGAGAGATGGAGAAAGAGGAGGTGGAAGAGGCGAAGGTGTCGTGGAGAGAGGGTGATATCGCACACGGTGTCGGTACTGTCGCAGGAAGCCGACGCGACGTTGCGAGTGGAAATGACGTTGACGGGCGTTTGTCACTGTCCTCGGCAAATAATATCCAACACCGCCCGGTGTATACCCATCCTATTACCTCCACGAAGCTTTCTCCGTGTGCACAGGCGACCGTGGAAAAGAGACTCGTGTACGAGGAACGAGATGGAAGCCGCGCGCGCGTGTGTGTGTGTGTGTGTACGTGTGTCGTTGCTTGTATGTTTGCGCGCGGAAGCTGCCATGTGTTGTGTCGTACACGGGCATAATCGTCCGTGCGCAACGTCCACCAAAGAATCTTTTTGCACGCGTCTCGATGTATCTTTCACCGTTTCGCTATATTTGCATTCGGTTAACGGGGGATGGTTACGAATAACGAGGGAAAAATACGCCGATAGAATAAAGTCGATTCGTGACTCGTCACCGGTATGCGTCTTTTCACCGTTGCCGGAGCAAAGGTGAGTTTTCGTTGCGGTAGCATTTCGAAACGATACGCGTTATTTATCTAATCGTACTTCGCTAAGGCGAAACGAAAGAATAATAAATTAGGCTTATCTGAATCTCGCACGCATTTCCAACCGTAACGTATCGCGGTTCTTGGCTATCGAATTAGCATCGCTCGAAACTTGATATTTTCATTTTTCTTCTTAAGGGTAACAGGAAATAAATCGCCAACGTAATAGAGTGAGTAAAGGTGAGAACACGGCTACTTTCAGCCGACTCTGGCCATTTTCAATGGCATTCGAGTCCAGTCAATTGCTCGACCATGGAAACTGTAACAACACGAGGCTCTTCGATATCGTGTAATCGGTTAAATAATCGCTGTCGTATATATGCACGATTATACAGCGTGGTAATAATTTGAACAACCAAGGACAACTCGCCGTCTCTCCGACATACGCGTGTACGATATATTTTACCTCGAAATTTCTGCATACGATCTCAATTCGTTGCTAATCGTAAAAATAGATAACGGGCGAGTTTCTTTTCCGACTGTGCATTGTACTAATCCCGTGGTAGAGGATAATTAGAAATTATTGGAGCCGACGGAACAGACAGGTACTGCTAGCTAGGAAAGAAGGAGAGTAATGGCATCGACTGGATCGGGGAAGTTCGCCGGGTTAGAAGGTGGAAAGGCTGAAGGGTCTTGGCGACAGCCGTCAATCGATTGTCAACCGGGTCAGGCGACCAACCTAACCTAAGCCCTCCTATCCTCCTCCTTGTGCTGGTACTTGCGCGCGTATTCGTTTCTACTGTACGCGGAGCCCTCGCCTTCTTCTGATATAGCCACGTTTACAGCCCCTACTTCCCTCTCGTGACCTTCCTCGTCTTCCTCTTTTTCGTCGTCACCGCGAGCGTTACACTGCGCTCCGTTTTCGCCGATATAATCGCAACGTTCGACAAGGAAAAGAAAAGACAGAATGGGACACAGGACCGCAACGGATTAACCGGTAACGGCGAGTCGAATAGTCGATCGAATAGCCGTGAACGATAATCGAAGGAACGCGGCTGTAAACAGGGTCCTTCGGTCGCGGTAATTCCCCCGGTGGTTGCCGTGGAACGGTTTCTCTCGTCTGGATTCTCCGGCCGAGCAATAAACTCGTCCGCTCGTCTCGAGAAGGTTGAAAATTAGGGTTATTCGTAATTGCGGACGATCGAGCGAAATTCGGAGCTTAATTCGACGGTGTACACCCACCGTGTGGTTCTGGTATAAACGGGTCCGTGGAACGAGCGATCCTCTGACAATTTGTCGGGCTTACCGCAATAACGATCCCGCGGCTAGTTCGCGGAATTTTGTCTGAGATCATAAACCGAGGGCTGTGATTAAGGGCCGGTCGATCGGCTGCCGGTTTAGGGGTTACCGTGTTTCTTTGGCGCCGAGTACGCCGAGTTGTGTCGATTCTCACGAGGAAAACTCGCGATAATTTGGTGGAACGTGAGCGAACGACTCGTACTCGATGCAACGCATCCGGTAGCGGGTTCGGAATTTCGGATAAGCGACGTGCTGAAAGCTCGGCGAGGGTGGAAAGGATCGTCGAGGGGGAACTTAATCGAGCGTCGAGAACCGCGCGGCGTTCAATTTGCCTCGATTAACGTTTGCCGCGTGACGGCGAACGAACGAGCCAGCGAGCACATCGGTCGAGCATCCCATCGAATCTCAATTCCTGCGAACCGGAGCAATAGAGACACGAGAGGAGACAGGGACGACGCCGGTGCAGGGAAAGGCAGGCGAAATCCTTCGCATCCCTCGAGGAGGGTAAACACACGGCAACCAGATCGAACGCGAAATGTTTCTCCAACGACGTATCTTACGTCTCGTCCATCCTGCAATTTTTCCGGTTTACGAGTTTCCCTCGTCTCTCTGGGCTCGACGAGCGGTCGTACAATCGCGAGCATACTCGTGCACGTTGGCAGAGAGAGCTTATTTCGCGGGCTAAGGGAGTAGGCAGCCGTCTAGCAGCCGCCGTTCCACACCCTCCCCGCCGCACCGTCGATATCAAGACAGCCGTCCGACAGATCAATGCCGTGAACGGCGACGACGCCTGGGCGTCCACCGTCGTCCGAAGAGACGACGGACGACTTCCAGTTGACGGACGTGACCGGCCCGCTAGCCGCGTTGCGCTTTCGTCGTCGTGTTCGACCGCCGCAGCGTTCTAAATTATTGCATCGGTCAAGCGTTACAAGAGCAACGCGATGTTCCTTGGAACGAGTCCACGCGATCGTGATAGACGTTCGTTTCCTCGGACGATACGAGCGTGACCAAAGTAGGAAAAGGCTGCAGGAACCACACCCGTTGTCGCTACGGTACGCCGGTATTTGGCTACTTCGTTATCGTTGCGAATATATAAAATACGCTACGGGTGAAACGATCGCGTCGAATTTTTAGTACGCGTTATACGCTAAACTACGTAGAGAACTACGTACGTACGCGTTATCGTATCAAGAAGTAGGAAATTAAGAGCGAGGAGACGTCTCTATTTTAGTTTTATTATCGTACACTTTGAAAATGTAACGAGGATATCGAACAATGCCGTTGCACGGTGATTTGCAAACCAGCAACGTTGGTTAATGTGCAGGTAACAGATTATAGATTAGTTAGACTGTTCGGAACTTTATAATTTTGCATTAAACGAAACGACTCTCGACAAATTGTAATTCGTACATCATTTTGCGAAATTTCAATCAGTCTATTAGCAAACTTGTTCCAATTATATCGGAGAATTCGCCGGTATCGATTAATTTGTCATTCGACTCGTGTAAAATTTCACGAATCGTGCGAAACACCTCCTGCGTATCTATATCGCAAATATCTATCAACGGTAGAGTGCAAGCTCTGTACAGCAGCATTGTGCGTTCGCGACAGAACGACGGGACAAGTTGATCAGAGGAGTTCGTCTTGGTGTCGTTAGAACGAAAGAGCGAAAAAGGGGAAAAAGCGGAGATGGGACGGGGGACAAGCAGTCAGTCCGAGTCCCTTCCACGAGACTTCCGAATATCGTCCCGGAGAGTGGTTTATTGGTTTTGTCTGGCGTGGATCTCCGGTGAATCCTCGAATCTCGTCGACGCAGAGAACGGTAACGGGATGCCGGAGCTTGCTATCCCTGGCGTAGGGTGCCGGGCACGATTAAAGGGGGTGACGATCCGTGACGTAGAGTTATTTCGGAGTGGTCTGGGACGGTGTGTCCTCCGCGGTGAAACGGCAGAGAATTCGTAGTAAACGTATGTAGCCACGACCTCCTTTCTTCACCAGCACGACCAAGAGAACGCGAAACGCGCATTCCTCGCGTGTCCCGCGCTGTCCATTTCGTCGACAGACCCCGAAAGTACACCGGACCGCGATGAAACTAACCTGGACCAACTGCTACGCTCGCTGCCCGCCTTTTTCGATATCCGTTTCTTCCGTTTCCGCGTCTTTCTTTCCCAATTTTTCCTCCATCCGAATCCGTACGAAGAGAGCACACGTTGTTCCAACACGTACGTAGTATCTCTGCAGTGGCGTACACGCGTAACTACGATTCCCAGGGTCGATCAAACGATCCAGATTGATACGTCGTCCGTCGAGATACGTGGAAAGTTGAACTCGCCTGTCCGAAGAAAGCTGAAGCATTCGACGGCACACATCCGCGCCGAAAGACCGTGGGGTGTGGTACACGAGGGACGAACGTTTCGTTGCAGCAACGAGAGAGAGAAAGAGAGAGAGAGAGAAGAGAGAGAGAGAGAGAGAGAGAGGAAGCTTCGATCCCCTTTCCTTTGCCCCCTTTTCGCTCCGTCTCGTTCGTCGTAGGAAGGATCGCGTGCGTGCGAGCGAACAAGTGCATTCGACGGAAGAACGGAGAGGAAAAAGCCAGAGAGAAAGCGAAACAGAGTTGGTGAGAGATAGGGAATAGGATGGAGCGAGCAAGGGAGAGAGCAAACGCAAAGAGAGAACAAGGGGGATCTAAAGAGGGTGCGAGGGAGAGGGTAGCTGTTTCATCTGTCACCTGCAGACGCCGCCTTCCTTTCCGTCATCGTCCCTCTCAGCCGAGCGGCAACCACCCCCAGCGACCCCCTTTAATAATAACAACAATAGAGCCGGACTAGCAGCGGTCGGTCGACGCGGTGGCATGTGGACTGGGAAGTGGGGACACAGGGGGTCGGAGGGCAAGGGCCAGGGGGCAGGAGGCAGCAGAGGGTTGCACGGGGAAGGAGCGGAGCGTCGGTGGGACGGTACGGGTCACAAGACGGCCGTGTCACGTCCGCTTCCAGCCTCGACCCTTCTCCTCGACAGGTCCACCCCGCGCGTCAACTTCACCCAGGGATGTAGTGGACCACCTTGAGTTTCGCCAGCGTCCGTACGTTCGATACCGTAGCGCGCGCAACCACGCGACCACTTTGTTCGTCGAGCTGCCGCTTTCACGTTCAGCACCGTCTCCGCGCTCATCGTCGGTCAAGCTTGCAGCAGCTCGCGTTTCGCTCGACCGTCAGGAAATTATTCGCGAAACGACCTACCGTACTCGTTCCATCGTTGCGACACGGTATCGTCGTCCGGCGTCGAACGTTCCTCGTACGGAGAAATATTCGTCCAAGCACCGAGAAACGAGATCCGGCCCTGACTACCGCACACAACCCTTTCCTACCCTCTCCCTTTCTCTCCCTTCCTCTTGTTCCTTTTATCATCGTTCGTTCGTCCGTACGTCCAGGCCGGTGCGGACCGTCTCTCTCGCGACCCTTATTACGCGTCGCTGCTCGACTTCATCAGGGAAATGTCGCGGCGGTCTCTCGCGCGCGAGCATTAACTTACGCGCACAGCGACCGCCGGCCGCGTTCGTGCACGCTACGCGGCTATGCTAATGTCCAAAAACGACGCCGTGTGCGTGGATGCATCTGCAGTATTTCGCGATAATGGCCTCCATGCTGAATGGTGGGGATGAAACCCGCTCCGGGTTCGTACAACGTAATACACCGCAAAAATATAACGCCGAGCCTCCTTTTTTGCCTTTCGGCCTGCGTGTACGTTTCTTTCTCGTGGGCCGCCCCGCCTCTCATCTCCGCGAGTATATCCACGAACACGAAGCTGAACGCGAACGGGTCGGACGAATCGAAAATTCCAAGAGTCAACGGAGCGAAGAGGACGGTTAGCAGGATGGTCGGTGAACGAGAGAACGACGGACGATACGGGACCAGAGAGTAGGGGAAAATTCAGATCGCGGACAATGAAATAACTCTTTCCGGAATATACTTTTTGCCGGGTACTCGGTGATTTCGCGCTGATTCGTGACCCACGGACGCGTCCAGAGCATTAATCGTTCGTAATTTCATTCGATTTAATTACCTGGCTGGCGCGCTCGAATCGAACGAGGCATTAAACCGTCCAAACCGAGTCGAATGTTTGCATTTTAATACGCGCCGCTGATGTTCTCCGTTCGCGTACACTTTTACGTTGCCTAATGATAGACGCGTAACGAGCGCGACGCTGCATCAATTAACGCCCGATAATTAGCAGTCGGGATACGCGGTTCGCGCGACCACCGCCTATCAGCATTTTTCCTCCATTCGCCAGCGAACGAACGTCCATAGCCGTTGGAAAACCGCGTCCGACCGAACCGACCGATTTTTATTCGTACAAAGTAAAGATAAAACGGAACGAGAACGAGGCGGCGAGCAGCAAGGGCGCGACCAAGAGTGTGTCACAACCGCGTCCAAACCAGTTCAAGTTTTAGCCGATCGATAAGGTCGTACAAAACTGAAATAATTTGGTAAACGTATAGGCGCGTGCGTTTAACGTCATCCTGTGCCGGTTCGTTCCACGCCGCGCCTCATCGCAACGCGTCGTATCGTATCGCGTCGCATCGCATCGCGTCGCATCGCATCGCGTCGCGTCGCGTCGCATCGCATCGCATCGCATCGCGTCGCATCGCATCGCATCCTTCCTCTGCCCGTTCTCATTTATTTTTGTCCCGAGTTTTTTTCCCCTCGTTCGAAGGGTAATCCAATCGGGAACGATGATTGAATTATTAATTGAATGATGCGCGTGTACGAGGTCGCGCGCGCATTTTCGCGTGCACGTTCTCTCTCTGTCGCCGCGATCGAACGATTGTTCACCGCGAATCGTTCGACGGATAGCGGCGTTTAACGTGGCTGAAAAAAATGTACGTTTAGCGATACGTCGAACGATCGATCGCGAAACGCCAACCATCGATCTCTGCGAAACGATTAACTCTACAGTGTTCGCGGTTGATGTGGTGGATGCGTGCGAAATGTATTTTTTTCTCTTTTTTATATTTTTAATCCTGCTACAATTCTTTTTAAACGATATAGTTTTCTATATCGTTCAAAATCACCCACCTATATCATCCTGAAAGGAAGACTATCGATGTTTTGAGAAAATTTTCCTCAAACGAAGAAACTTTCTGAAGATAGAAAGACACGAGTCGATTGAGAACGATCTAAAGAACGCAGGAGGGTTAATCGTATCTATCGTAAAACTCGTCGATGAAGACTACCGGTCAACTATGATGACATTTAAGATATGAAATTTGTAGCGCTATGTTTGACGGGTTGCCGGAATTTCTCTCGAATATACTTCGCGTTTTTCCATCGTCGTTTCGATCAATTTTGATATTCGTGTGATTATTTTGTCGTTGATTCCATACACGCTGTTTACGATCGTATAATTCAAATTTTGGAAATTTCCCATTTAATTCGTCCGAAATAAATATCATGAAAATTGTTCTATATATCGCAAATTTCTATGTTTCAAACGTACCGCTATTATTTATCCGCCGTGAACGTTACAGGATTTATAGGTATTTTAACCCGATCGTCGACGATTTCGATTAATTGAATTAATTTCACTGTGTCCTTGTACAGTCACGCGACTTCCGCGAGATTCGTAGCAATACGAGCATCTCGCTCCGTTCCTTCTTCTTCCTTCTTTTTCTCGATAAAATTAAAGAACAGCCGTCAGAAGCCGAGAGAAGAAGCTTTGGAAATTGGCGCGAAGGTGGGTGGAAACGCGAGAGAGCAGAAAAAGTAAGAGTCGACGTCGGGAAGAGGTGTACGGCCGCGAAAGGAGCTTTGTCTCGATCGTTGTCGGCCTTGAATAATCTCGTCCTCGGAAATTTGATCGACACCGGTCAAACGGGTCGACCGGACTTCAAATACGCAGGTACGAGATTCTTGGCTCTTGGCTCTTGCCTCTCTTCTCGTCTCTTTTCTTTATACCATCTTGCTTTTTCTTTCCTCTTCTCTCTCTCTCTCTCTCTCTCTCTCTCTCTCTATGTCTCTGTCTCTCTTTCCCTTTCTCTTTCTCGATCGCTCAACATTTACGCGAACGACGTCTCCGGGTCCGACTTCTTCCGTCTCTCGTTCCGTTGGAAACGAACACGTCGGTTAAGGAGGAGCGTGTCTGCTGAGGTCGTCCGAAGACGAGCACCCTGGAGAAGCAGAAGAACGACAGCATCGATCCTCCTCTTCCTGCAGGAGAGAAGCGAACACCGAACGAAACGAAAAGGCACAAGGCCGGAATAACTCGGAAAGTGTCGGAACGATAATCTGACGGCAGCAACGTGACGGACGGACGGGACGTCCACTTCGCGTCCATTTGCTTCTCCTTTCTCTCTGTCTCTCTCTCTGTCTCTCTCTCTCTCTTTCTCCTCCTTTTCTCCTTCCTGCTACGTCGAGCCCCTTTCTACAAGCGCGCGCGTCCTACAGCTTGCCGCAGATCTAGACAAGCGTTAAACGTCGATTAAACTTCGACGACGGACACCTATGTGCCTTTGAAACGCATCGCGCTCAACGTACGGAGCATCGTTTACCGATATTCGCCTCGTGAGAGATCGGCCACGATTGTGTAACGTTGCTCGATTCGAAGATGCAAGAATTCGCGAGATAAACGCGTGTAACGTACACAGGTCTGTACGTACAGTGGTCCGCGTAAGTATTCGTCTACGTTAATCGAGTTTAAGTTTAGAAATTCCGAGATATTCGTTACAGGTATACACCCGCGTCTCTTCTTGTCCTTTCATGTCTAAATTCGACAAATCGAGACGCAAGTATCCGCTAAACGCTAAAACGATTTATCGGTATAAATAGATCGATATCTTTTTGTGGGGAATGGGGATCCAGCTGGATCGTTGGAACGTTCTGAAAAATATGGCGTGGCGTTTAAAAGACTAAGAGTCACCTCAGCATGCCGAGAAGTATAACGAATTAAAAAGTCACACTCTGTTTCGGCTGTTTCGAATACGACGAATTTTCTTTCGCCGACTAACAGTGCTGTATATTCAATTAAACGATCGATTATCCATTGCGTTAATAAGCCCCGATATTCGGTGGATACGAATTTCAGAATTATTTACGAAACACGTATCTTTCGTTACGTCGGCAATGAAATCTCTGAAAAATGTTTTACATAACGCACACAAGCTTATAGAAAGCGTACGAACTTTCCACGGTAAGTTCTCGATACATTCGTGAACCAGCGATGGGCCGTGATTTTATCGATACGTTTAATAACGATAAAAAGGTAAATAAACGGGCGAATTAAAACCACTTATCGATGAAAAGGTATGCATAGACAAAGTTTGGCGAGTCATCGAGAATCACATGGAACGTAAAGTACGTAGGTGATGTGTGGCGAACCACGTCGCGGACGAAACACGGGACAGGACAGTTCGGGATAGGACGGGGCGGGGCGGGATCGAGCCGAGAAACCCAAGCGGGGTCCAGTGGTCTTGTTTCCGAATATTAATTCCAGTCCCGTCATCTCGAGTCGTCGTCCGAGTGTGCGGGACGAGACGAAAGCCAGGTGCATCGAGACGGATCGAGGTCGTCACGACGGGGATATTAATTGCGATGCGTCGCCTACGAGAGAGAGGCGAAAGCGAGGTCTCTTCGATGGCTTCTTCTTATTCCTACGACGCGATGTCGCGGCGATTGATTCCGACAAGCATAACCGGACAGCGTGTAATCGGAATAATTGACGTCGATGGAAGCGCGTCGAACGGAAAACGATCGTGTACCGATTCGCCGTGAGTCGCGAATCGTTGCTATCTGGTGGACGGAGGTGAATGTAAGAGAGAAGCCGGAAAAGTAGAGGCACCAGAAGCAGCTGGATACTTTTGACGCGAAGCTCGAAAAGCCTATTGTGCGTTCGTTTGAAAGGCACGGTTGGGATCGGTGGCCGCGATACCATCTAGCGAGATCGAGCGTCGTCCGCGGCCACGATCGCGGCGAATTAAGAACGACCGGAGGCTACCGCGCCGCCCGCTGGCAGGTGCTTGTGGACCGTATTATTCGCCGCCTGCTTATCGTTCGCCCTCGCATAAATTCAAGCGAAAGAACACGCGACTTCGCGGCGAGAATCGCGATCCACGAGTCGCGACCGTGTTCCTGCCGCTCGTTCCGCGAATCTCCCTCGACGTTTCGTCCAACGTTTCGTTTCAGTCGTTTTGTACTTTCACCCGTCGTCCGCGTGAATTTTTCTTCGCTCGCCGAACGATACTTTGGCCATACTCCTTCTGTCACGGCTGCCTCAACGGTTCCGTCTGTTCAATTTTTTCTTCTGCTTTTTTTTTTTTTTTTCGTGTATTATTATGTATATTTTTAAGCGCGATAGCGTCCGGAACACGAAAGTTGGTGGGAACGAGCACTCGTTGTAATCTCTTACTCGTCTGATACAAATTTCGTGAAACATAGTGGCGTCTGTCGTAATTTTCGTTGATAAAGCTTGAGCGATTTCGCTAGGATAGTCGAAGATAGGAAAATCGTATTTTTCATATTGATGTAAGTTAAGACTCGGAGAATCTGGATTTAGTTGCGTATTACGAATGTTAAATGGTATGTTGCAGGTAATTTCACGATCGATCAATCGATTAATTTATTGTCTGCCGTGACACGTGGTTGTGACTCGACGGAATATAAGGAACTCTTTGTATCATTAATCGCAGAACAGTATTTTATGATAACTAGCAATGAACTGACTTACATCATTATGATTCTTAACCATCCAACCGAAGGTACGTGGATCACGGTTTGCAGATAAGGTCGAGGCCCACTCCATGGAAGCTGATCCAAATCTCGGTGAGAACAACTGTGCGCCCACTGTGAGAAGGGTGAAAACGCGTCTATTAAACCGAACACTAGCGTACTTCTCGTCCGTTCACGTCATGCAAACATCGACTCGTCGATCCTCGGCGAATCACGAAGCCAGTCGGGTCGCTTTCGCGATATCGCTTACCCGGTTTTGCCCGGTCCTCCTACGGTCGTCGACGGAAATAGACGATACGCGTGGCAATAAATATCTCCGTATTATAATTAAGCCGCATCCAAGAACCGTGGCATAGGCGTTATGTACGAGAGACACGCAGATAGATGGACGACCGAATGTACGCGGCGCATCACGGTGTTCGTCGCGAGCTCGACGAACGTGTGAGAGGATCGACGGTGTGAAGGAGGCAGGAAGGAGGCGAGGAGGAGGATTGGTGAGACGCGACGAAGACGAAAAGTCGGAGAGCCCGAAGAGTCGAAGAAGCAGGAGAGACAGGCGACTTCTTTGGACGCGATCTCGGGAACGAAGGCGCGCTTAGCAACCGTAACTCGTCGTAGTTATCGGTAGTGGACAGTTATATCGACGCGGTTGGTTGGAAGCGTACGCGCGGATGGCGTTTCAGTGGCGCGCGGCATCGCATCGGCGAGCTACGAGCGAGGAACGAGCACGGCCTTGTCAGCCCGTCCGGCACGTCCGTCTGTTGCTCCTTGAGTGGCAGCGATTCATTCCGCTCTCCTTACACTCCCGTGTACCGCTCGCTCCTACCGCTTCTTCGAGCCAAACCAACCAACAACACATCGATGCACCAACGCGTCTCACACCGACTCCGCTTGGCCGCGTCAACGTTTTACTCTCGTTCGATTTTACGTTGCACCGGTGCTACACTGTATGCAAGTACGTAAGTAAGTAAGTATGTAAGTAAGTACACCGGATTCTCGTCATTTTCTTTTTCTTTTTCTTTTTCTTTTTCCTTTTCTTTTTTCTCTCCATTTCCTTTTTCCGTTACGGAACGATCTCTGTCTACGATCGAACTTTCGTTGAACCGGTATTAGGTAGACGGAATGCGCTCACAGTTCGAAACGGTTTTAATCGCCGCGAAACCCGTTCTCCGTTTCTGATTAATTTTCAACCTGGACATTTTGCCAGATACGACGAGGCGTAATTGAAAAAGAAGAAAAATGCCGATTCTTATGTCGCGGTATAAATTGCCGATTAATCAACGTCCCGCGGTGGCGTATATGCAAACGCACAAGCTAGAAAACGAGATTATTAATCGATTGGTAAACGGGAGATCGCGATCCAGATAATCGAGCGCGCGGATCGTCACGGCAAGGTACAAGGCCATCCAGTTCCTCCAACGCGTGGTCTAATTATGTATTTGTCTACGGTATTCCACGTCGTCTTTGTTATCCTTGGCGCGATCGTAATCGCGTTCTGCGCTTGGTGGTCGTCGCCGCCAAGCCCGGAAGGATGAATTCAACTGCGGTCGACGATGTCAGCCCTCGCAGGTGCCCGTATAGTCGCTCGTACTTTTCTCCCTAGTCGCGACGCGACGGTTCCCGAGCGTACAGTTTGGCCAGCAGCCGTAGCCGCACAGCCGCAGCCGACTAATATCTCGTTCTTTTGTTGCGTTTCGCGACAATTCGCCTGCCTACGCTCGCAACGAATTTCAGGCTGATTATTCGGGGCGGTGGAGTGACGTCGGTTCGCTGGATTAAAACGCTGCTAGTAGGACTAGCCGCGGAAATGCGAAGGGAGAAACTGTCGAGAGGGCGGGAATATACGGCGCGCTACCCTCGGGGAGTACAGTTGCTTCTTCCGCCCTTCCTTCCGCCGGTCGTCCGTCCTGTTTCCTCTTCTGCCAGTTTTATAATCGAAGATGACGTATCGAAGGCGCGTCGATTCGGATCAATTAGACGCGACGCGAGCGAACGACACCCGCGGCGAGAGCAACGCACACGTAGCAAGTGCCAGGGCTGTGTTGCGCAATTGGACTAATATTATTAGCGAAATTTTACGTGTCGCTAGTCGAAGAGAATCAAGTGCTTTTACAAAAGCAACTGCTGCTCCGGTTTCGCAATTTTATCGTTTCGTTAAACGCAGTTACTTGGTGATATAATTACGAAGACACTTACGGCGATTACGTAACACGATGAACAGTTTCAAATGTATCGACTGAAAATTAACGACGGTATGTTTTTTTTTATTTTGCCGAAAAATAAAAGAAAAGGACAATTCGATTGTCGCGGGACGAGAGATCGCGCGATCTTTTACTCGACTGCCTCGAGCTGCGACTCAACGCGGTCGAGTCTCTTTCAGGGGTAACCAGAGTTCGGGAAAAAACCAAGCTAAGCATATTATGTAGATTCGTAGAAAGATGCGTATTTATTCGTCAAAGTTCTATCGTGATAGACCGATGGTAGAAAGTTGCTGGGGATGGACGCTCCGACTTCCTGATTTGCATTTTCTCGAGATGGACGGGGTGGAGAGACCGAGTAATCGAAGAAGGAACGCGACTTTCGAGTAGCCGATCGACGATTCGCGGCTAATAAAACAATAAAAAAGACCGCGTTTCGCGAAAGGGAAAAAGATACGTCGCGATTCGAAAAAGTTCCGCGTCGTTGAGTTTTCTTTGGTTGTAAACGATTGTCGATTCCCTGCACTATTTCCGATCACTCGATGACTTTATGATCGTACTGTTGTGCTGCAACGACCATTTTTATTTTCAGCTGTTCTAAAACTAATAATATTACGATATTATCGATTGGCGAAATATTGTGGAAGAAAGTTCGAGTGTCAACGACACAACTAGTATCTGATACAAAGAAGTAGGAAAAATGGAGATCGCGCAGAGTGTTTCTCTGGCGAAACGTACGAGGAAACTCGTTCGTCCGCGACGTGTTTAATCGTTGCGTCACGTAACGGAAATCGCGACGATCGAGTGGCCATGTGATTTCTGATGCATAAAAGGAATGTTAAATCTGTTCGTAGATGGGAACCAACGTCGACGGCGCAGAGTGTCTCGCTAGAGGGAATACAGTTTCGGAAGCTAAAGAACGACGATAGCTCGTGAAAGACGAAGAAGGGCTGAGAGTCGGTCGTTAGCGCGTTTTACGGCGGCATTAAGCTTCTCTTAAACGACGCACGCAAAGTGCTCCTTTCCACACCCCCTGGCGGTCCTTTCTCGTTCTACCGCCGCCCGTTCGTCTCTATCTACCTCGTCGATGCGCTAACCGTTTCGGTTCACCGCCACCCACCTACGGCTACCGGAAAGGTGTTTGCTATCGCGCGAAGATCGTCCCCGAGACGTTCCGCTCGATTTTCTCTTTACTTTCGTCGCTACTTTTCCTTTGCTTTGCACACGTTCGCTTTAGAAAACGGTGCTCGTAAAGCGCGAAATCGCAAAGGGAATCGCGAAGAAGTTTGAAAACCGCGAGTGAGCGAGGAAAATCGAGAGGAAAAAGCGAGAGGGGAAGAACCGACGAAAGCGGAGAATCCGAAAGTAGAACGGAAAGAAAAAGAGGATTGGAAGGGGAACCGAGGCAAAACGATAATCCTGAGGAAAAGTCGAAGAAATAAGAACAGCGTGTTTCTTCCTCCTACGTGTTATCTTTTATCTATTTATTTATTTAACCGACGTAGCTTCTTCGGTATTGCGCACACGAGTGCGTCAAAATGAAATAAAAAAAACAAGAAGAACGAACGAAAATTTCAAGCTACGATTTTTATAATTTCCTCCGAGATACTATGGATACTGTAAGGGAGGTTACGCCTCCGCGAATGCAATCGACGACAACGTTGCTCGCATTTGTTCGCAGTAGAACATAATCTATCGATTGACGATCCAAGTTATCCGAACTAGTTCGGTGTATACAACGATACGAAGAAGTTGTCTTCTTTTAACGACTATCGTAGAAGCACATAATTTAAAAAGTTGGAGAATTTCTGCACAACTAACTGATTGAAATTTTCACGTACGCTTTTACGTAGCAATAGGTCTATCCCACAAGTAAACGTACGATATATAAAATATCGAAGGGAAAGAGCCAGCTCGTATGGAGAAAGAACGAAGGAAAGTAGGGAAGAAAAAGAGGCGTGAAGAAGGAAAGGAAGCGACGAAAGAAGACACTGGAGGGGAAGTAACCAAGAGATCGTATAGAATTGGACTGGCGACGAACAAAGTGCGGGATTGAACGTATCCGCGACAGAGATCAGACGTCGACTGGTGGGCGTGTATAGATACATATAACGCGGGCAGGTAGACAGGTAGGTACGCGTGCGGCCGTAGAAGAGGACGGGGATGGATACGGGGACGGGATTGGAATGGGAGAGAGGTGGAGAAAGAGAGCAGGGGCGAAGGGTGAAAGAGGCAGCGGGTGCAGGAGGAAAGGAGGGAAAAGGTGGAGGAGGGAACGGAGAACGCGGAGGGCACATAAGTCCGGCGCTGACATCGGTGCAACCCTCGCGTCGGACTCGAGTATCGACAGATATTTAAATGAATATTCCTCCGCTGTTAGGGATCCGCTCTTTGAAATCAAAGCAGAAGGTACAACGGTTCATTTAGACGTCCGCCGATATCCCGCGCCAGCCGGACCGTGGATACAGGATTTCGCTTGTCACGTCATTCGAGGGTTATCGCCGAGACCGGCACGATTCCCTGCTAGAGGCTATTGGAGAGAGGAGTCGCGTGTCCCTCGACGACCCCGTTTGTCCGGCACACGCACGCGGACTTGTACTTTATCCGCGTCGGTTATCCGCTTTCGAGCGACGCGATCGTTCGATATCTCCGCCCTGTCTCGAGCGTCATCCAAGGTTCTAGAACGCGCTCGCCATCGAACCTCTTCTTGCACGAACTAGCTTTCGTCGCAGTCTTCTGTGTTCGAGGCACGAGACCCGTCTGCCCTCTTTTCCTGCCACCTGTTCCGTATGCGAATTAATACGGTGTCCCAGGTTGAAGTGGGTAAGGGCGAAGAATACGCACAGCAGTAGTCGTTTCAGCGTCCACGATGCGGGACCGTATCTGTACGTTTATCCGATCAGGTCGCTTCTGTTGCGTTTATAAAAAGTCGACCGCGTAAATATCTACGATCGAATAATTAGCGTGTGTCTATATTTTCGGATTAATCAGCCAGATAATCGCATCGAAAGCCCCGTGAAAGCCGAACCGATCACGACATCTTCCTAATTTCGTTTCTCGACGGTTTTCGTATCGATCCTCGTGATCGACGATCGTAACCGAACATCGACCATCCCAGTCATCCATCCATCGACGTCGTAGATCTCAAGCGGCGACTTCCGTTCTCGACCGAAGCGAAAGCACCGATGCAGCCGCCTGCGTCTGACCGCGTTGTCGCACTCGGGCCCGGTTATCGCGCGAGGTTCGAACGAACACGGATATACGTTATCGCGTCGAACGGACAACGATTTCCCATCAAAACGTTTCGTTGGATAATTATGTGCGTTCGAGGTATCGTAAATCAGCGGCAAGAACGCGCGCCGCGTTTACGTTGGGAACGAAAGGCGAGTCTCGTTTCAGGACTATCATCGTCTCCTTTGGTTTGCGCTCCGTGGACCGATTCTCGATAGAAACGAGCGACGATGATCTCCCGTTTTTTGCGACAATTGCGCGCAGCGCAACCGGCAATAAATCTCTCCGGGCATTTCTAATTTCTCCAGCGAAATGCACGCACGGACGTAGAACGCACACGCTCTGTGCGACAGCGTCGCGAACTACCATTTCGACAGTTCTTTTTCTCGACGTCGACTCGTCCGAATAACGAAACACGCTCGACTCGGTCTCTACGCGATAACAGCGTACGATACTTATCTTTTTAACCTGCTAACCGGATTCTGCTGTAATCGGGGAATTAAGAGCCGATAAATCGAGTGGAAAATCTCGAAAAGCATAATTTATTTTCAATAAAAATAAAGCAAGGACGGCGATATAACTCGTGTTTTCCGGTTAACAAGTTAACAACGACCTGCCGTAACTTATGAATCAACCATCAAGGGCAGCGAAAGGAAGAGCAAAGAAATGGAAATCATTTAGCTGTAGCCGATGGAAAGTTTCGCACGCTATGCAGTCAGACGTGGATATAGCGAAAGAAGGACGCATGCAAGTAGATACGTACTCGTTAACGCGTTTGCATTGTCTTTATACCGATCGAAGGTCAGCGATACGGACGTTCGACTGTCAATCTAGGAAACAAGGATGGAAAGCATAGAGAAGTAACGTGGAAACGCGCGAGAAGCGCGTACAATTACTACGGAAAAATAAAAATGCGTGCAAACGGGAATACGTGTGCGTGCTCGTGCGTACTGCGCTACGTGCGTTTGCGTGGGTTAAGATATTTACCGGTAAGATTATCGCCGCGTTGCTGCGGCCACCGAAAAGAAGGCCTCGGCTGCTGCTTGCTGCGCATGTCTCCCGTCCGGTGCGACGGCTGCGGGCCGCTCGCTTTTCAAACGATCGGAGACCACTACTTACCTGAAAGAGAAAAAGTCAGAATGGTCACAAAAATTCGTTGGTCGACGAAACTACGCTTAACGCGAGCCCAGATACAAGAAAAGAATTTTCCACCCTCTTTGGCCGTGTTTTTCCGAACGATGGGCGAAACGGCCGAATCGCGTCCCCCGCGCAACCACAACCAATTCCCGACCCTTCTCTTATCCACCCGTTACCAGCCATCCTAACCGGCCGTATATCTTTCCACCGTACGCCCTCGAAAGCGGCCGCCTTTGTTTCAGATATTTATGAGGCGTTTTAATTCGCGCGCCGCGCCACGCCGCGTCACCCGCCGTCGCCCGACCTCGGTACTCGTCGGCCGTCGTCGCCGCTACTCGACACCGTTCGTTCGTACTCGGCCGTACTCGGCAGCGCGTCGTGACCGACCAAACGACTAGCGCGGCAAGGGGATGGCCGCGTTAAACCGCTACCATCGGGGGATGAGGAGGCATAATAGGCATAAGGGTGCTCCGATAAAGCGGCAACCGAGCTCTCTTCCCTTCACGCACCCCTCGTATCCCTCCTCCGCCCACACCACCCTCTTTCCAGACGCAGGCCATAAGCGCGAACAAACTCTCGCTCGTATATCTCGGCTGAATGGTTTGCTCGTCGTGCGGCGCGGCGCGACGGCTTCTCGGCGTATCGCCGGGCTACCATCGCGTTCCCTTTCGTTTCTCTTGGTCTCTCTCTCTCTCTCTCTCTTACTCTCTCTTTTTCTCTCTCTCATCGCATTTCTCGTTCGTCGCGAACCACCGCGAATAACCGTCGAGCTTCTCGAATTGAACCGAACCGGATCGAAACGCGTTTCTCGTCGCGTCGAATTTCAAACGAACGATATCTGTCTACGTATTCGTTGGCTCCGAATCGTTGATCGTTAATCGATAAAAAGGAGAGACGAAAGGAGAGAGTCTTTGTCTGTTTTTCCGTGTCGCGACGTTCTAGAGAGAAACGATCGCGAACTCGCAGCTACTCCTCTTTACGTCGTAGTCTGTTGCCGAGTTTAACGGCAACAGTACGTCACCCTGTCAGCCCCTTTGCCCCTCCTTGTCCCACGCTTTCCCTCTCTCGCTTTCCTGTTTCTCTCGGCCGTAACAGGGATCTCCGATGCTCTTTCGTTCAACCTTACTCCGTTTCTCTCTCCCTCCCTGCCTGCCCCTCCATCCTTTCGTCCTCGTCCCTCTTATTCCTCGTTGTGCAGCGTCCGCGCGCCGTCCTCGTCGCGCTTTTCTTAACAGCCTTCACTCTCTAAAAGCCTGAGCGTGATCTATGGCAGGACGTTGCGTCACACGGGGAACAGATGCAGTGCTCGTATATTACTCGGCCATATCTAGCGGGCAAACGGAGAGAGAGGAGAAAGGCGTTTCGAACAGGGGTGCCAGGGGGACGGTATCGTGTTCGTTCGAAGATCGTTCAACGCCACGTATAGATCGCGATTAATATTCCGATAGCTTTTTTTCCGCTCGATCTCTAACCGAGTCGAGCGACGAAGACAAATTCTGGAAGAAAAAGCCAAAGAGAAATGAAGAAAACGCGCGAGCAGTTGAAGAATAAGGGAACAAACGAGTAAAACTAGGAGGAATCGAGCAAAGATCGAAGTCGATTCGTGAAAAGCGCGATAAGGTGGAGAAGGATCGGAACGCGTGGAGAAGAGGAAACGCGCGTTCGTGAAAATGCTAGCCAGCTGTCTGCGCGTACAGACAGGAGGGAAAGCGGAAGGGAGAGAGTCGGGTGGGAGGCTCGAAAACGCGCGTCGGCAGGGTAGACACTTGGAGAATCCCATAAATCAGGTCAGGGTTGGCGACGGGGGTGGCTGCGCGGCGGTAGTTACAGAAGGGAGGCCAAGGGAGCGGAGAGGAGCTAAGGGAGCTCGCTGCGACTCCGACAGAGCCGTTAGGTAAAGGTCGACGCACAACAAACCCACGCCGAGGACGCTAAAACGTGGCGCGCATGCTCGTAAAACGTTTGGCGCCAATTCCATTCGACAAGACGGATCGGTGCGTCTTTGAAAGAACCAGCGTTACTCATCCGACTCGATTTTTAGATGCGCAGTCACTTTCGTCATCAGAGAGATACACGCGCGTTTCAGAAATTCGTTGCTTCAGCCTTTCCCTGTCTTGTTGTCTTATATGTCAAAGTTTAGAGGTTTATCGTTATTTCCTGTTTAAACAAATAAATGGATAAATAAATACAGAAACGGGGACACGATTATCAGGCTATGTACACATGCTAACGCATTATCGGATCGAGTCGATCTCTTTTCCGCATCCTTTCGCAACTTCCCACGTTTGGTGTTTGCAATTATTTTAATTATTTATAATGTGACACGTTTCTATATTGAACGACATATTCCTGTTTTGTTTTGTTTCACTCGCAACATAACCTCCGCAACTTTATAGCTTTGTAACTTTGTAACTTGTACATTTAGTTTCCCTTGTTGCGTTACATAGTTAACGTTCGTTAGTAAATAATAATGACAATAATAATAGTAAATAAAATTATGCGAGGAGATCAAGGAGGATTTTCAACAATTTTGGGAAACATTGACAACTACCATATTACTGCAAGACTTTTACAGGCTTTGAAATGGAAGACGATCGATCCGTGTGCTTTGTCTAAAAGTTGGTTACAACTTGTAGGCAAGAACGAATAGGACGTACGTACGATTGCATGAATTCTTTTCACTGCTCTCAGGTGCATAATCAATTGCTGTTTGCTATTGTAAAAAGCTCGATATATTTCCTTAAGTTAATACGATATTTTTAAAAGTTGAAGCGCGCGATTAAATTCGAACGCACGAAAGATTCCGCTATGATTTCTAACATCTTCTTAGAGGCTTCCTACCAGACGTGTTCAAATACGTTCGCGAGTACCGCATAAACGTGCAAGAGCATCTAATAAATATTCCCAAGTCCCTACACACAACTGTTACTTCGTCGCTCCTTCCTCGATAACACTTCGTGACCACTGTAATAACGCGGAAGGAAAAGATCGCTTTTCTGCATCAATCCCAACCATCGTTCTTCTCGATATACGATCGTTTGGAGAACTATCCACTGACCAACGCGTATAATACGAAAGTCGTAATAGATACGTATTACACACGCGCACACTCACACACGGATTCCTGATGCAACAAACGTTTGACATACTGCCGTGTCATCGATTCGTCCTTTTGACGAAAAGAACGTGGAATTCGAAAAGTGGCGGTTACGATACTCGCGGTCGATACTCGCGAGGTTGCGGAGAAACGCCAGGGGGGTGGGCGAATGGCAAAGAAGAGACAGGAAAAGAGGGCGACGTTGAAGAAGCTTCGGAGGGACCCCAGATGGAATCGGTGCAGTTTGGAATATTGGAAAACGTCGAAACGTGCGAGAAATCGAAGCGGAGGGGTGAGAAGGGGAAGTGGAGGCGGCAGAGTGCGAGCAGGCCACTATTTATGACGCGTACGTGAATTCTTGGAACAGCGGGGGGATACCGCGTGTTCGTGTCACGGCGTCGCCGAAGAAAGAGAGCGACGGAGGTTCACCGGGGAGGGACTCGACTCCGGTGGAAAAGGGGCGACCAGCCTGCACCTCTGTCGCACCGTAAAAGAGCGAAGCTGAAGGAAGGCGCGCGACGAAGCGTATTCGTAGATTCGACGAATCTCGAGAATCGAACGTGTCCGACGTGGAAACGTCCGTCGTTCGCCAACTATAAAGGTATCGGAAGAGATAGAAGAGGCCGAGGCACGAGACAGGAGACAGGAGAGAAAAAAGCGAGGCTTCGATTGATTCATTGGACGCGCGTGCCTGGTTTCAAATCACCAGAATAGAATCCGTTGCCTTTGGAATGCCAGGCTCACGGCTAATCCATCGAGCGTCTTTATTGCTCCGCGACATTTATAAAACGCCGGAGAGACGAGGGCTCCCTGCGATCGCGCCCATTCGTCACCGATTATAAATCGTCAAGACACCCCTTTTTGTCGCTCCGTGTCGCCTATCCTTCTCGCGCCGAGCGTTCGCGCTTGTTTCGTACGGATGGTCGGTTCGGTCACGGTTTTCGTAATTTCTGCGTCGACCACGGCGGCGATCGCTTTCCAAAAATACGCAGCCACATAAGAATCGAGGAAAAATAACATTCTTTGCAGCCTCTTCGCGAACCGACTTACGACCGACGGATTCGTAAATTTCAAAAATACGAAATGGAGGCGGTTTCCGGATAAGAGAAAAAGGGTGTGCCTGTTTTTTGTCGAGCTAAGGAAACTCTGGATCTTACGGCGGGCGATACGGTGTTTCAACTACGTAGCTACGAACAGAGAAGCAAGATGTATTTGTAACGAACGAGGACAGGTATGTTGTGTAGGTCTAGGCGGTCGAAGAGTAACGGAAGTAACCGTGAAAGCTTGATACGCCGCACCCCGTGTACCTCCCCTACGAGCGTATAGCGAAGATAAGGCTCGCTCGTTGCGTCGAAGCGTCCCTGAGCGACCGTCCTGGAACGTCGTGAACGTCTCGAAACGTATACCGATGCTTCGACCCGAGTCCCGTCCCCTATTCTTCCTTACGACCACCGATCTCGTTCTCCGGAGCATCGTCGACTCGCTGGCGTAATATCGTGCCTGCTCCTCTTGCCGCCGTTATGCCGAGTTTAGTTCGTCCATAGACGAACGGAAGCGAGAGCACGAGAGAGAAGGCAACGCACTCGTGAAATCATGCCGTCTCCTTCGCTCTTACTCGTCGTATTGCCTTCTTACCAAACGAAAGAGAGGAGCGCAGAGGTATCGAGGATAACGTTCGCCAAGGAAAATAGAAACGTCGGTATATAGCCGTGGTCGGAAGCCCGTTTAATACTCGTCTCGATGGGCCAGGGTTTTCAGTAATTGGCAAGTTAAACAGCTCCCTGTTATGTACCTCTCTTTCTCTCTCTCTCTCTCTCTCTCTCTCTTTGTCGCGACTTCTTCTCTTTGTTCTTACCCTTTTCTCCACGCTTGCCTCGCCTTTCACGGCGAAACGCACTCTGCTCGGGCAACGCTCTCTCCGATACGCTGGAATTCTCTTATCGCCGAAATACTGTAATCCCTACGCGGGGAATAAGATGCTTTAATTAGGCGGAGTCGGGCCGCGATCGATTTCGAGAAACTCGCTTCGAAAGAGTCGAAAATTGTCGGCCGGAACGAGTGAGAACTTTGCTCCGAGGAAATCGAAAATGATGGTAGAGCAAAAGGTGCGTTTCAAGTGGAAACGATGCGAGATAAAAAATAACGATACGTCCTAATAAAGTACTTGCAGCTTGTCCGCTTGATGATTACCGATTGGCTGCGCGTTGTACGCGTGTCCCATTAGGTGAACCGAACCCGGTCGAAGCTTTCCTTTGGACAGGACCGGGCGAGTCGAAGCAAACTCGATTGGAAAGAGTGTGCGGAAGAGACGAAGAGCAAGGAGAAGGAGAAGGAAAGAGAAGAAAGTGCGGTAGAATGAAAAGAGATAGTGAAACTGAGCGAGAGAGAGAGAGAAAGAGAGCAAATGGCGGCAAGAGGGGGCAAGGTAAGTAGGTATAAAGGAGCGTGACTGGACGTGAGTTCAATACGCGGTCCTCGAGCACAGCTGTCACTGACATCGCCGCAATTCGAAACTGACCACGACAGCTAACCTCCGTACCGGCGGACCACAACGGCGGAAACTTATACCAGCCTTCCGATTGATACGTCCTGGCCACTCACCATACGCCGAAGGGGACGGATTAGTTGGCGGATGGCAGCAGTCTCCTACTCTCTACTTCTACGTTCCATACTTTGGCCCTAGAGGTCTGGCTCTTCCTGGCTCGCAGCGAATCGAAACGGCCAACGTTTCCACTTTCTTCTCTAAGTGACGTTACGCACCGTTGACCAGTCGTTGATCGACCACTAGATTCCGGAAAATATATCACGAGTACGCGCTGCATCCTGACAATTAGCGATTTGGATAAACGCGAGCGTCACGCGACTAGAGCGACGAACAACGAATACGAATTTTGTCAAATTTTGCGATTCCTTCAGTCTCAGACGCTACACTGCCAATACGATGAAATTGGTATCGCAAAACGCTATGCGGCTTTATCTTGAGTTACCGTTGATCGAAAGTTGAACAATTGTATACGGTCGTTCGTCCCACGAATTTACGATTCAATTCAGACTTAATTACGATAAATTATACTCGTAAGAATTACGCGATACGGAGAATATCGTATTTGAAAAGATTGAAACGCATCGACGAAGCTAAAAATGGTATTCTCGTAATTTCCACGAAGACGTATGCACGAGGATCGTTGGTGTTGCGATATCGCTGCTACGGTAGTTGCATCATCCAGTCGTCAAATTTGATGGATCGAAAATATTTATTTTCCAAAATCGCCCTGACGAGTCGCCGGCGATCAACGTACGCACGAATTACCGCGCATAATATTAGCGCGAGTCGTCGTGCACGAGTTGGAAGCATTCAGTTGGTCGGTGCTGGAAGAACGAGAAAACACGAGACGAGAGCGAGCACAGAGGGCAGCCGGCTGTTTAATAGGTGAACAGCAAATAAGAGGATTCGGAAATAGCGCAGTCATTGTGGGATCCCGCGAGCGAGAAAGCTTCGGGCCGCGGTAGGTAGTCATTTCTCGATTCATCGAGGAACGCGAAAGGCAGCTAGCTAATAAGGACCGGTACGATAATAGCGAGCAGGAAAAAAGCTACGGAAAGAGAGGACGAAGGGAGAAAAGGAATGGATGGAACGGAGCGAATGGTCGAGGGACGAACGAAGAAGAAAACGAAGTCGGAGGTACTTGGAACGAAGACGGTCGATCCTTGGTGAGAAGGGCGAAGAGGTGATTGATGGAACGTCAGTCATGGTGCAGCCATCAATCTCCCGTACCTATACCTTTATTATTTATTATCCTTGCCGCTACGGATACTTTGCTTCGGGTACATCGTATTTCTCTTTTCCTCCGAATCGTCGGTATAGCCCCGTCTCGGTTCGTCGCTACGCCCGATGCATCGGCGAAGCCCAAAGGCCGTCCAGTGACGAAGCAACCTTCCAGCTACGGATCGTCCACGCGTCTATACAACACGGTACTGCGTGTACTCGCGTTTGCGAAATCGTCCCTCGCCCATCTTTCCGTAGTTATACGTCTCGATATTCATGGGCGGAAAATTTTGCACTGCTCTTTTCCGGGCTGTTCGATCGTTACTTGATCTCCGTCCAGGCGAAACCGATCGAGTCCGTCCTTTATTCGTCTCTGAATATTCGATTCTCGAGAAATAAGCGACACCGGCTTGCAGAGATTCATTGGCGGCGAGAACAAGTAACAAATGCGTGAAATTTCTGACAAAATCCAACGTCGCGTCTAACGTGGCGATCGAAAGCTCTGAAACCAACGTAACTTAACGCGAATATCTTCCAAGCAAACCATGTAACTGAATTTTATAAAAAGACAGCTTCGACGATACGCGATCCATCGACAATGTATTGAAAAAATACAACTTGTCGCGTCTTTCTGCTCGCTCTTGCGATCGAAATTAGATCCGTTGGCGAATTTTCAACGCGGTAAAAGCAGCGCGAGCTGTAGTTGCCGAGTATCGTCACCCTCTTCCTTTACAAACACGCACGTACGATTCCCGTGCGTATGTGTAAGGACGAAACTCGCTGCGCTCTCGCCCCTGCTGCGTCACGAAACAAATGCGCTTTCAGCCAATCATCGTGGCCCGCCGTCCATAAGGATGATGATCACGATGACGATCACGATGACGCGGTGGAAGATGACTCGTCGCAGCTGTCAATCCACCGGGGCTACAGGCAAACCTCGAAACTTGGTTTCCACTCGGCTACGACCATTGAGCCTCGGCTCGATCGAGCAAACGCTCGTCTTATACGAGACGAAAAACACGAACACGCTTTCTATTAGGTCGTCCAATAAATTCGTATCGTTCATTTTTCCGCTATTTAGACGCTTTAGGCTGGTTTCACACTGAGATACGAGTGGTACTCGTATGGCAAGCTGCGTACGTATCGCGTGAATTTCGACATTTCTTGTTTTTTTTTTTTTTTTTTTTTTTTTAAGATTCGTCCATCGTCTTCGTTGGAAAAGTATCGTTGTCAAGATACGCGGAACGAGTATCGCGAGATACCGCGTCTCGCGAGAATCGTCGTGTGAACGCTTCCATCGGTCTACCATATTCGGTATCTATGGTACGCGTATCTCCGCGATGAAAACCGGTCGTAGAACTTGGACGCGTTATTTTAGATTATTCGCACGGCATTGACTCGAATGTAAGACGCGGGAATAGTAGAAAAAAATTGCACAATAACCGGAAGAATCTAAATGCTCGCGATTCATTGATTTTCTCCTCACGAGTGCCTTCTCTAGACTGCACTTGATCTTGCAAGATTGATCGTCTTGATCGCTCTATTCATAAAACACGTCATCAAGAGTATAAACTCACCGCGGCATAAACTTATCGAACGACCCAATACTGTCTGCTTTCTGCGACACTGCGTTGTCATCGAGGATATCTCCGAGACGGACGAAACCGATCGTTGTAAAATTGATTATTTCGAGATCGATCTGCCGGAGAGCGGGATTTTCCATCGGGTGGTTCGCTCGAAAGCACGGGCGTCGCTCGATTCTTCGACGACAAATGTAAAAAAAAAAAAAAAGAACAAAGAGGATGGGGGGCGTGCGCTAAGAAGGCGAAAGTCGAGGAGAAGGAGACGCGCAAAGGAAGGAAGGGTGGGCGCATCGAGCAACAGGGGCGGAAAAGTTGACGGCTTAGACGTTTTAAATTTCTCGGGGCATTCGAGAAGACATCGAGCAACTCGATCTTTCGAGCCGGACGCCGGAGATACCTGCACCTGAGCCTCTTACACGCTTTTTTTTTCCACCTTTTCTTCTCTTCCAGCGCTAAACAGGTTGGCTACCCGCGGCCACACCAGGAAAACACGCAGATCCGGCCGGACGAAATTTTACGCTGCTCTGGCCGCGACTAGCTAGCGCGTGTTCTATTGAAAAATCGTAAATACCGTTCCGATCGGTTCGAACAGACGCGAGAACGTATTTTCCACGCGTACGTGTTCGTCGTTCGGATACCGCGTACCGACACGGTAGACAGGAGGATGTAATGAATTTTTCACTATCTTCGCGTGGAAATAAATCGTACGCCGGGTTGCGGGTCGTTAATCGCTAACGCGGTTTAATACGCGGATCGACTATCGATAATTAACCGGCGACCAAGTACGCCAGGTGAGTCGGTGTTACTCATTAATATTTTAATTATTCACAATCGAGAGGCGCGCGTGCGGAGTTAACGATCGTGCGCGGACGGATTAGGATTTACATGATTTGAGGCAGGTCAAGACCGGGTACACGGACGAGCGTTGTAGGTATGCGTAGAAGTGGGCGAGAGCGGCGGCCACGGGCCTCTGCTTCATTCATAGTTAAACGCCGCTGTTTATGAACGGGAATACCTATTATGTAATGCATCGTCGGCAACAACGAGTCTTTTTATATCCGCCACGTGGCCGAACGCTGGATTACGCGTTCCTTCTGCCCGGTTCGAACACTTGCGAGCTACGCCGCAGGCTAATCGACGCCGATATCGACCGCTTCCGCGTCTTCGTTCGTCCAGTGGCTACCGGTCCTATCTTCGCCAACGATTCTCCTTGCATCTCGATTCACCGATCCGATGATTCCTTCGTGCGTGAATTAGTATTCAAATTCACAATTAACGTCCTATCAGGAAATATACGACGTTGTAACTTGCCACACGTTCAGCCTCGTAACGCGTACAGCGTTTGACCAACTCACCGAGCAGCGGTAATCGTCCAGCTATTAAATACTAATAACGCACGTACCTCCATCGATATATCGTTCGACAGGCCATCGAGAAATCGCGATATCGCGCCTCGTTACGATATTATCTTTTTAAGTTTGTACGTACGTTGGTATAACGCGTATTTTCCTATTGTGTGCAATATGCACGTAACCTAACGTATTTTTCATCGACGCGAGAAACGCATAAATAATCGTTCTCGGAGCGGATTGGTCGTGGTTGTCGTCGAAACCAGAAAGCAAATTACGACGATCGATAATTCCATTTACAACGTCACGTATCGCGATGATAGAGTCGGAAGATGCGAAGACAGTGTGGAAGGTGTCAAGGGAAACCTGAATGCCGCGTAACGGAGTTGGACGAACCACGCATTAAGATCGATAAGACGAGAAAGAAAGAAAGACTCTGAACGATTCGTCGATTTGATTTCGTCATGACGGAATCACTGTGCCGGTTTCCCAGCTCCGACTGCTAACGGACGAGCCAATTATTGTCATTTTCTCTTTCTCCGAGAACGGAACAAACGATATCCCTCGATCATAATTATCGATACTCGGACGATCGATACGTTCGAATTTACGAGGTCCTTGAAACGTAAACCGATCACCGATGCGTGGAAACGGGTTAATTGGAATCGTACTCGCGCGATCGATGAGAATCGATCGTGTCGATACGGGAACCCGTCGTCTTTCGCTCCCCTTCAACGGCGATCGATAAAATTCTGACGAATGGCATTCCGTGACGAGGCTATATAAGATCGTCCACGAAATTTCTCGCCGAAGAATCGGGGTTACACGGTCGACGAGCCGGTACCACGGAATCGTAAAACGGTCGACGAAAAAATTATTATTTGAGCGTGGCGATCGAACGTTCGTAACGATGGGATCTTCCTTAAACGTACTACGCAACGATAGACAAATTTCTCACAGTAACCGTGATCGTTACAACGATGAAAATATTTTCTTTCGATATCGTAATTATTTAGTTACAATTATTATAATTAAGTATTATTTAGTTGACGGACTGTAGCCTCGCGTATGTCGCTATCAATACATATTTTCCTACTTTGTGCAGTTATGCTTATTCTAATGTATTTTTTCCTTCGCAAACAAGAAATACACGAGTAAATACTCTGCGAGCAGATTGGCTGGATTTGTTGTCGGAGACAGAAAGCAAATTATGACGATTAATAATTCCATTCATAAAATCACATACTCTAACGATGAAAAATACGCTCCGTTCACATCCATTACGCCGCATTCAGGTTTCCGTTGACACTTTCAAGAGTGACTTTAGATTCGCTGACTCTATCGGATCGGGATATTGATGATTTTCTGAATTATTCATAAAAGAACAGATACGGAAAAGAGCAGAATTAATCTAGCAAGATACGGATACGAAAGCGCAAGCGAAAAAGCTGGTACAGCAAGAATAGATCAACTTCGTTTCGTATTTATCGATCGATCCGTGGAAGAGATCGACTCGTTCGACGATATTATTCGCCAGGCTGTATAAAACGTCCGACGTTTTAGGGGAATCTTTGGTCGATTGCGTAGATCGGCAACGATCTTTTTCTCAAGAAACTTCTCAATGGTAGAAAAATATGATTATTCGAGGGAAAACGATGGAAAGGACGCAGCGAGATTGTTAGAAGAAAATCGCGTCTCTAACGATTCTTTCCTACTTTCCTTAAACCGATGGAATTTTCTAAGAATAGAAAATGAACCAAAGAACGGAAGAAAGTTCAACAAGCTCGGCGATCAGTAACATCCGGCATATTAATATCCCGCAACGTTAACAACGATGCGAGCGTCGTGCTCGCCGTACGACGACGCAACGTTCGACGCACAGTCGATGTTCGCCGCTTGCCAGCGCGCCTATCGATCAACCTTGTCAAAAATAATCGATCGACTTGACGAGTCTCAACCAAATCCCTCGTGTCGACGAGCCAGACCGGACGTTAACGCGAACGTCCAGCCGGGCCGATCGGTCACGAATTTTCATTCCGCCCTAAAACGGAGTCCATCCGAGCTGTACGAAGCGAACGTAGATCTAGTAACGAGTACTACGCGAGGCTGGGAAGGAAACTTAGCGAGATGGTACAGGGGCGAGAGGAACGCATCGAACTTCGTACAACGTATAGGATACGCACCGCGTGTAGAAATATTTTTTGTAAACGGAAGCGCGTCGAAACGTTAAATTTATCTAACGCGTTATACGCGTTGGTCATCGTGTTCTACGAGCATCGGTAGCAATTTTTTTTTCTTTTTTTTGCATCAGGATAAGCTACTTTCCCATCGTCTTCGTGCTCGTTGTTCGAATCGTTATATAATCGTAAGAAATGATAAAATGAGAATATATTAGTTTCATAAGGTGATAATAGACGAAGAATAATTTTTATATTTGTATTATATTATTTTGTTCAATTAGGTATGATCCATTTCCGAATATTTCTATTATTATGTTCGTGCATAATTCGATAAATCGGTATAAAACAAAAAACATCGTGCGTCTATCGTTTCCTTACAAAACGAAAGAAACTTCTCGAACAACCTAATACCTTTCGTACAGCGCGTTTGTCCACCCTCCACTTCCCTACAAACGCATAATCTAACAGACACGCAGAGAAGAACGCCTGGAACGATAACACGCTACACGGGAAAAACGTTGGCAGGATGGAAGCGAGACGGAAATCCATTACAACCGATACAAACGTTCCTTTCGTTCGAACGCCGCGTATTAAATTGGAAGATCAAGGTTGCACATTGTCGCGTCGATGCCTATGCCGCATTTACGTTTTCCTATCCCGTGAATCCTACACAACCTGCTCGTTGAAAGGTCGATCGCTTCGAGCCTCGCTCGACTCCACCCAGACATCGTTCTCGCATCCTTCTCGTTTTCCAGCGTCGTCGATGTTGCACGTCTGCGACGGTGGCAACGACAACGACGACGAAGACGACAGCCCGACAACTTCTCGCGAAGGATCAGTGTCCTCGGACCAAGCAATGCCACTGCCACCCCTTCCCACTTTCTTCCCACGCAACGAACCGTGCCGAGCCGTGATTCACCGGTTTACACGCGACTTCGATACCGTTACACGCGTGTTGGCACAGACGGTACGCGCGTGCAGCTACAGAATCGAGAAACCGTGGTGTCGCCGCCTCACCGACAATAGACCGCGTTACGACGTGGTCGCTGTCGTTGCGAGATCCTAGCTCCTCCTCGGAATGCAGTTCGTCGTGTCGCGAGGGAACGCAGGATAAGGGGGAGAAGCTACGGATAGACAGAGAGGGAAGAGACAAGAGAGTGATCTACGTGCAAGTGGGTGGCACTCTCGACACGTATGCACGGCGCTGACGTAACATGCACGATTATTATTCGCTGTTATCACCCGGCACCGTGTTTCACCTATAACGCGCACACGCTCGCGCCTTCCTCCGGCTACGACCGTAATCTCTCGCCTTTCCTTCTTAACGTGCAAAACGCGCCAACCAATTCCACTCGTCTAAGTTTCTTCACGAGTCCGTCTATGGTTCAGGCTCGACGCGATTACGATTTTTTTCACGGTGGCTCCGCGATTTCGATTCGCGTCGAATCACGCGCAGTCAAGCACCGGTCAAAGTCGCTTACACGCGATTCGGCATTAACGGTAGGCGGTTCCGGCGAGACGAATGAAAATCTCTGGAACGGTGCCTAGGTTGACGCGATCTGACCGTAGCCGTGATCGTTAGTCCGAATCAAGTTTTAATAGCCTCTCGTATATTGGATTATTAGCTCCTTAAGCGTGCAGCAAAACTGAGGAAACCTACGCTTTTCTTCTGCTTCTAACGATAACACCGAGAGGTAGATAATATCGTTCCGTTAAAACAAAAGCGGATGGAACTAGTTGCGAAATGAAAATCCTCCATCATGACGTAACGACGTTGCGATACGATAATTAAAAATCGTATGGGTTGTAGTATATCGTAAAACGTGCAACGCACGATTCGACGTGGCAGTAGCTTTCCATCAGTCATCTTTTTTTTTTTTTGTAGCCGCGTACAAAGCTTGAAAGGCTGTTTTCAGTGGAAGAAATCGCAGCGATAACGCATCTTACGCTTCTTACCGCGATTCTTAACCCGACGATGGTTCGACTGTCCCCGAACGAGCGCGCCGATCGCGAGTCTCCAAAGGGCGAATTTCGTATTTGGTGGCGGTTCCGGTAGCGTGGAACGCGACGTTCGATCTCGAGGGGGATGATTCATCGAATGCCGTGTAGACGGAACGACTCGATCGCGTGCGAGAAGTAAGTAGCTCGTCTCGGTACGAGAGTACGGTGTAGGCTCGGCTCGATCCCGAAATTAAAGACGGTTCGTGTAACGGGTGGCGGTGAATCGTGGAGCAAAGTATGTAGGTACGGGCGCGGAGAATCATCAAGAATGATTTATGGCGCAGCCATCGCGGGGACACGCGCGCGCGTCGCCAACGCGATTCTCTCTGTCCGCGCATAGCAGAATACTTGTGTCCTGCGAAATCCGGAGAGCAACGACGCGAGTAATCTAACTGGTGATTCACGGTGGAATTTTTCCGCTCGTGGCAAGAGGCGAGAGAGAAAATTTATCGTCTATCGCGAATACATAAAGTACGTCGTTCGCGTTTCCGGACTTCTTCGAGCACTAACTGCGAGATATCATCTATTCGGGCCGCGATCGTCTACGTATCCACGGCGATGGATGCAACCGACCGAGCAAGCGGACCGCGAAAAACTCGGTGAATTTTTCGAGCTGGCGACATTACGGCGAACACAGAGTGCAGATAGGGAGAGAGGGAGAAACAAAGCGGAGCGCCACGAGACTCTCTCTGTATATTTAGATGGTTGTGCAAGGAGAGTAAGTTACGAGCCGTTCGGCGACGTCAACTTGGCAGTTTCTTTGATCGATGCGGCGCCCGAAACGCCGCCGCAATCCCACGCGAGAAATTTCCGAAAAACTTCTGGAAAGCCGCGAAGTCGCCAGCAATTATGTACTCGATGAAAGCGGACGATGCGAGATGAAACGATTCGCGAGAAGATCGTTCTAGCGTCGTAGACAGTGGAACTTTAGAACGACGAAGATTCGATCCTCGTTCGTTAATCGCTGTGCGTAAATAAATTTCCTAAAACTTGGTCAACTTGGTCGAATTGAAACGTAAGGTGAAATAATAACGAGAGAAATATCGAGAAATTTCTTGAAATTCAGTTGGTAACCGCGTTACGGATTTAATGAAATTCGATAATCTAAATCGACCAAAAGGAAATTGCGAATGAAATATCGCGTTAACGCAATCTTGGTCGTTTAATGGGTTAAAGAGGAAAATTTCGCTAGAGGCCCGCTCGGACCCAGTATCTGTCGCGTATATAAAACCATCTGCCTTTCAAGGGTTATACAGGTAGCGTTAGTAGGAGAAAAACGAGAGGACGGACTTTTGTACGATCGCGTTTAGTCGAATATCGTAGGAATAAAAGCATACCGGTCGAATTATCGTATTTCACGCATCTGCCTTTGATAAACCATTAGCCGGGATCGTTGCGACCAACGCGGTAAAGAGACAAACTACCGTTCGTGTTAAATAGACAATTTATGAACTCGATGCTTACAACGGAAACGATACGATATCGTCGAACGAGCAGAGCCCGGTTTTCGATTGTTCGTCGATGCATCGCATTTCAGTCGACCTATCTTCGCGGTCAAACTCGTTATCGATAATTAAAAATTGTCAAACGCACTTTGGCCGAATCGACGCGTCACAACCCGCGCGGAATCCAGTTCGAAGTAGCCCGAGGGTCATCGCGAGTAAACCAAGGGAAAAGGGAGAGGGGCGGAGGGAACAAGTCGGTTATACATGACTGCACGATCATTAGCCACTGTATTATTATTCTCTGGATATTAATTGATTTTGAAAATACAATTTTCTGTGCGACCGATCAAAACGGTGCACGTTTCCCCTTGCCCCGCGTCCCTCTTGCTCCGTCCTCCTCTTTAGTCCCTCTTTGCTACGAATTCTCGCTTCGATCGTGCGTACGCGTGCTCATCCACCCAACATCGCAAACGTTTCGTTTTTGCTCTCTTGCCTTTGGCCTGTTTCCGCGATCATCGATACGCAGCTTGTGCACGCTCGCGAAATGATTAGGAAACGTTAACGAAGCAGGGCGAATCTTATTCGAACGATTGCTTGGTACGGCCAAATTGTCCCGGTAATTATAACGCGTTCGGTACGAGCGCGAGTGTGCGCGAAAAATAAGTCGAAGATATAATACGACGAAACGTAGAATTGGAAAATTTGGAAACCGTTGCTAGGTCGATGTCGCGATTACAGATGCAAACATTTCCATCTAGATACCCTAAATCGTATGTTATTCTCTCTAGCTAATAGTTTTTCGGACCGCATAGATCTTCTCCAGTGACGCGTTATTCGAGCGAGCGATCTACGAGGCGTTATCTTTATCCTGAATTTACTATAACTATGCTTTTTCGCATATATTTCGGAAAAATTTTTTCCTCCAAATATCCGTATCGAGCAACTACCTGTCGTTACAAATGCGTGTATTTTAATCGGCACATCCCAGAATATGAATAAACAGATAAATAAAATTTATTTAGTGTACGTGGACGATCGGCAGCAGAACGAAAACAAGCGAGAAAGGTGCGATAAGATTTCCCATTTCGGGTGTCGTTTTCGAACCAAACGGAGTTCGAAGATATCCAGTTGAGAATTTGCCTGATAAACCCGTATTTCATAATTTCCTGTTTTCTTCGTTTCTTCTTCGTCCCACGAAGGTATCTTTCGCTTGTTCCTTCAAGTAGAATCACCAGCCTCGCTGATCGCGCCATGGACTTCCGCGACATCCGAAGCAGAGAATCGCATATACGGAAAAAGCTGGCGAGTGTTGGAAACCGCATCTCGTTGGAGGTCGCGCACGTGGACGACCGAAGCAGAAACGTCAAAACGAGAAAGGTACGCATCGATCGTAATTCGAAGTGCAACGATAACCTTTCGTGGTCATTCGTTGCGCGGCACGATTGCACACACGCGCAATCGATGCGTAAAAATGGAAATCGAGCGAAATGGATTTGTCGGGACGAAAAAGCGGAGCGGGTAATCGCGCGGGGCCGAAAGAGAGACAGAGACGAGCGGACGGACGGATAGGCAGATAGATGGGCGAAGGGGGAAAGGAGACGCGCAACGAGGGTTGAAAAGAGAAAGAGAACGGGAACAACCGAACCGCCGCAGGTCGCGGCAAATTAGCGCCATCACGGCTGGCTAATATTTTTTTGCGTTCACGGAGGGTGACGCTTTTTTCCTTTTTTCTCGATTTTTTTCCCTCCTCTTTTTTTTTTATTTTGTCGTTGAATTTGTTTCTTGAATGACGTATGTATCACGATAAAACCCATAGTACGTTCATCGAGTGGCATGATTTTGATCAAAGAGTTTTTTTTATCGTGAAATTTAACGAATAAATATTCGAAATGGTTCGCTGGCCGCCACGCTCGCCAGTACGTGTCTCTCCGTGCAAGGCGACGTCTCGCTGAAATCGCTGGAACAACCATCGGTTCGAGGGTCCCGCGAAAGTTCGTAATCGGGTCGATATCGGTTCAAATATATCTTCCTTTTTTTTTTTTTAACAGTTCCATTTCCGTCCACGAGTTACGGACACTTGCTAATTTTGCACGCGAGCTTCGATGAAACGGACCTCTAAAACGAGACGTTTAGAAGATTCTAAATAACATAGTTTAACAGGATCGAATAATCATTCTCCGCGTAATTGACGCGTGCGAGTTCGTAGTACGTTCAAGGAAGCGAGAACGTTACGCGATATGCTAAAACGTACTAATCGACACAATACTAGTTATAAGTAAATTGAGCAATTTTCCACGGAGTTTTTACACGCGCGATTATATTCATAAAAATATGAACTTTCATAAATCAAGTTAATAAAGTTAGATCGACTTTGTAATTAGATACAATATAGATGTATACATTAATGTATTTATGCGTTATCTTAAGTATATTAAACGATCCGTGACACACACGACTTTTTGCATATAAATATTGACATTTCCATCTCCGAAAAGATCATATTCCTAAAGAATATCAATGAATAACAAAATAGAAGTACTTTGTCGAAGATAAGTCAGATACAAATGGAATATTTACTCCGCGCAATATTTACATATAGTTGTTGCAATTGGTCGATGATATCGTCGACGGAAGGTGCGTTCGAGTGCAGCCCATAAACAACATATTTTGAGCCAGTGGAGTTGGTGCGGTAAGAAGAAGGGAAAGTCAGTTACCGCGCGTCGCTCGAGCAACGCACGTCGTCTTTATATTACGCATAGGCGACCAACAAGTTATCGAACGATTGTTATTCGACAATGGCGAAAAATGAATTTCTCTCGCACGACCGAATAACGTTGTTAACTGTCGCGTAAACGATCGATCGCCGAACCGAAGTGAATCAAAGGTGAATCAAAATTGGATTCGTCGGCAGTTCACTGGTACCGAAAGGTAGATGAAGATGGGACAAACGAGAGGAGGGGACAAGAGGGAAGAAAGAGATAGAAAAGGAGCGACGTAGTTAAAAGGAAAGCTGGTAAAACGCTAAATACGGACGGAAGGTTAGCGATCGTTCATTGAAACGTTAGGTGGTGAATCGGGTGCGGCGTCCCTTGACAGTTTACAGCCACCGGCCGCGCGTTCGTTTACCTCGGTAATAATCTCGTCTTTCTCCTCAAGATCCTTCGTATCTCTAGACGGATGGACGTTCGCCGTTTACGAGATCTTTACGATCGGGCGAGATTTAAATGTGCGCGTAAAGCTTGGCTGCACCGCCCCTTCAAACGTCACGGAGCAGGTACGAGCCCGTAAACAAACCGTCGAATCGTTTCTTCGACGTGCGAATCGATCGAATTTTTCTTTGCCGCGTCCCAAAGCGAATATAAACGGCGTAAATCTGATCGAAACGAAAAGTCGATCGAAGAAGCTCGCTTACGAACATTAGTATTCGCGTTTATTTCTGCCTGTTTCTGTTTTTATCGGCGGACAAAGTACATAGATGCGAGAACAGGTATAACGTAGTTGGCATGATTTCGAGTTTATTCCTAACGAGGATGTATCGAGGAGTGGATGGAAAGCCTGGCGAGGGGAAGAAGGGAGAAAGAAGAGGGGGCGGCGGGAGACGCGGCAGGGCGAATGTGTGTGCAAATGCTCGATGCGGCGGGGTAAAAGAGAGAACGATGGACCGAGACGGGGAGACCAAGAGACCGAGAGACTGGGAAGTTGAAAGAGAGCCCCCGAAGGCCCGAATATCGATCTCATACATAATTAAATACCGACCCGGCGGAGCATCACAAAGAGAGCTTACTTCGGCTTTGATCTGCTGACAGACGGGGCCCGTCATCGCAGACTTCAATAGGCGCTACTGAATCGCGGGGGTGTGCTATTGACGCGGCACAGCTCCAACACGCCAGCTTCCAACTCCGGTTCGCGTTCCCGCGGCTGACTTCGGCCGCGTACTCCTACAAGCTGTATCTCCACGCTTGTTTACCGTTCTACACTTGTCGCCTACTCTCCTACGGCCATGCATTCTCTGCTACATATACGTATCGGGTAAATGTTCGTTCAACCGGCTGCGAACGCCAGCAAATACGTTATACGGATTAAAGATCGAGCGAAGCATGACTTTGCTGCTGTGTTGACCTAGCGCGCGATTTAGCTGCTCTTCGGGTATCCTCTTGCATAATTGAACCACGTTAGATCGCTGTACGAGTTCTCTTCGTCGTGACAGATTTTCTACAAACACGATTTATAACGTCCATCTATATGGATATCGCTCTATGCGTCTTTCGTCAAATTTCGATTTACACGGTGAAACTTGGTACGCGCGATCTCGTCGGAGGACACGCGGATCGCGTAACAGAGGTTTAGGCGATTCACCTCGCTGCGATTTTTCGTTCTCGCGTTGGATGTTCACGTTCGGCCAAGTGAATTCCATCGACAGGAATTTTCCATCTCGACGCCGCGTTTCTTTTGCGTATTCTTCTATCTTTCGGCGTAATTCGATACGCAGAATGGGCCACTTGGCTAATCTGTCGATAACGACGATGCAAACACAAAAAAGTCTGCAATCCGTCAATTTATCGATATCGTTGGTTAATAAATTACTATACAAGAGGGTCATGATCTTAGAGATCGGCTTCTTCGTTCGTACGTTTTTACGATCTATCGCGGGACGCGAATAGAAGCATCTCGTTTTCACCTTTGGCAGAAGCAAAGATTTATTGCCTAAATTTGCTACAGCGATCGTCGATGTAAGAAAGCATATTCCTAATCGAACTTTAGAATGACGTACGGGTTTTCCCGGACACAATGACGTCAGTAGTGTCAGTCACGCGTCAAGCGCAGCTCTGCGGAATTGACGTCTATTAAAAAATGCAGAAAGCCATTTCGATCGCGAAGTCGACGAAACAATAGGAATCTCGCGCTCCCAAATTCAGAATGCTCGATTAAATAAACGCCTTATACCCTTGATCCTTCGTTTCTTCGCGACTCACACATCCACTCGACGAGTAAGTATATAATACGTGTCTCGAAAGCGTCTCACGGTGACAGGACGGATTTAATCGCGTCCAATGACGTCATTCTTGCTCGGTTTTAAGTCGATGAATTTTAACGGTGCGCCTCGCTCGAGAATATGTAAATACCAATTTATGACCAGTCAACTCGATATTTTTCGATGCAAACGATACACACTGATTTCGATCGCATCATTCTGTCGAACAAGGAACAAAGTATGGTCGTGGGCTCGAATCTCATTTTTATCTGAATCATCGTCGTCCATATTTTTCCGAACGTTCGATCCTCCAGCTATCCTTATTTTCTCAAACTTTCTACTCGTAAAATTCTACTTATTAGACTCTGTGCGTGTGATTTGTTCCGATATATTCGACCGTACGTTCGAACGTATTCGTCAGAATGACACTTCGCCATAGATCGAGCATCGGCTGTGACCATAATGACCTTAGTCACGCAGTCGACCGTACTTTTAAAACCACAGATATAAAGTGCTGAGATCTATAACTGTTGCGATGACACATGGATAATTATGTCACGATATCCTGTTTTCTATCGTACGAGAAGCGCGTATTAACCAATATAAATAACTATAGGCAAAATCATCTCGATGTACGATAACTTCTTTTAAACATTATCACGCAGTTAATGCAACGCATCGTCGTTGTAATCTATGGCGATAGGATTAAACGGTATATCGAGGTAGAATAGGCAGCAACTTTAGTTTCGAACGAAATTTCGCGTAGATGAACTTTCTACGAGCGTGTCTGTTCTACGATAGCGTCTTTCGCAGACACCTCTCCGATAGAGCAGATATTTCCTGAGAACCTGAAATCGCAAACGCATTTCGTCTGTCACGCGCTATACCGCGATCGTTTCTTTCGTCTTGTCGATTGACGATTCGATCGACGATAGGGTTTAAAATCGGATGGGAAACGCTAACGAATTAACGCGAAATCCGATGGTGCGCGTAAATCTAAAGGTAAAAGTACGAAACCCTCTTTGTCTACCGGGACGACGATCGTGAGACGCAGCCTTAGACGATCGCAACGAGGAAAGCTATATGCGTCGACAGTTATCTCCGTCGCAAATCACGGTGCGTGCCACGTGGCAACGCGTCGAGCATCTCGGCAAACAACGATGGCACGTTTGTCGCGACGTAACCGCCGCGGCGCGCCGCGCGAACACCACGGTCGAGTTCGTCGCCGCTTGTCTGACCAGTGACGGGCCGATCCCCCTTCGCGTTCTCGCGTCTTAATCTCCTTCTCCGCGTCACCGACTCGAAACGCGTTTGTCAAACACATCAAAGACGACGAGTCCGTGCAACTCGTACGTATGGACGACGCACGTGTGAGTCACCGACTGCTACGAACGATTTAAAAATTCGTACGTAAAAATGAGTCGAGTTACTCGTCGATCGACGCGTTGTATACAGTGGAAGAGGAAGCGTGTACGAAGGTGCGTTGTGTACGGTTGTTTGTTCAAGCGTGGATATGTATCCGTTCGAGTAGGTCATGTGCTCCTGTGGGTGTATACCCTATACGTATATGCGATGGAGGGAGAGAGGAGGCGAGGTGGGGGCAGTTAAAAAGAGAAAAGTGGCAAACGACGAAGAGGAGCGAAAATCACAACGACACGCATGGACCGAAGTAAAAAATTGAAACGCGATGCCACGCGACTTTCGATCGATAATGGAAAATCGATTCTCGGCGAGTCGAGCATCGACGTTGCTTTCGTCGAAGCTGAAGGGGGATGCACGTTAAGGATGGAGCACGGTCACGAGGGTTAAACGCGTAGGATCGCGCGTACTGGACGTTGGCGCGCAAAATGATATTGCCGTTGACCTTATTTACGAATCACGCCCTGGGAAGAGCGATGAAGAATCGCCTACCGTCTACCAGCGGTCAAGTTTGTCGGTTGGCCAGAGTGATACCGAATGTCGTAAGAGAAAGGAACGGGTGTCTCCGTTGCTTCGATCAACCAGTGGCTATATACTGGACGCGAGGGGAGACACGAAGAACACCGAAAGGGAGCTGGTCCGAAAAGCGAAAGAAAAAGGCGAATACCAGGTTGGAGGATGGATACCGAGAAAACAGACTCACCGTGAAGTAGTGGTTCCAGTGCGCAGGAAACGTCAGTCCCGATGAGTCCTTCGCTCCGTGGCTACGTCAGGAGCGATTATCCTCGTTACTAGTATGGGTGAAGCAACGCGGCGCTTGGACGACGAGCATCGGAACTCGCGTGTCCTCCGTGATTCCCTCGACACCATATCACCGCGTCATCCTCACGGATGTTCCACCAACGCAAAGACAATAAAGACGCACCACTCACTCAACTGGCTCGGCGTTCGTCGAGCCGCCTGTCACTCCCTCGCAACGTTTCTTTCTGCGTTCGGGTTCGCGCGCGCCTCACCGACCATAATAATAACTATCTCTCATCGTCGCGCGATTTTCGTCACGGACCGATCGAACGTAATTTCCCGCTGACCACGACACTATCGAAGACAGACGAACGAGCACTCGGGCACGGGACGAGTCACGATTTCGCGGTAACATGCATGACTTGCCGATCAAACGGAGCGAAAGCAAAGACCCTCCCACGACGACAGCACGTGGCGCACTGACGGCTCCGCGGTCATCTTCCCCACCTCTGCCCCCTCCACCTCACCGTCGCCGCCGCCGACGATGCACCCCCTACCCGCCCCGCCGCGGCCAGCCAACCCCTACCTCACCTTCCCCTATGCCATCCCCTCGCCCCTGGCCACGCTTCCCCGCCGATTCAGCCCCGCTCGCCTCTCCCCGTCCCTCTGCCGTGCTTCTCTGCACGCTTCTCCTGCCACCCTTCTCTCTCACTCTCTCTTTCTCTCTCACTCTCTCTCTCTCTCTCTCTAGCTCGCTCGCTCGCTCTTTCTCTCTCTCTTTCTCTCTGCATACTCTCGTCCCATTCCGAGCCCCGCGCCAAACCGAGTATCTTTCCCCGTCTGACCCCTCGCCCACCCTAACGTCCGTACCCCTCTACCCGCGGCCCTGACCTATCCCCACCCCTGCCACGCACCGGCTCGACGTATTTCTCTCCCCACTAGCGCCCCATTCCACCCACGCCCCCATCCCACTCTTGCCTGTTTCACGAAGGAGACTCTTTTCCTTGGTCTCGCGACTTCTTCTCCGTGTCTTTCCGTTTATCCTTTCTATCCCTGCTTTCCTACCCGCTCATCCCTTTCGCTCTACTCTTCTCCCCCGTCTTCTCACGCTGCTTTTCACCTTGCTCGGTTCATCCCCCCGGACATCCCCCACCGTATCACACGCTTCCTTTGTCTTTTCCATTTATTCCTTCGTCCGTTCGCCAGTCGATCCGACTCGTTCGTCGACTCGTATCGCTCTGTTCGAGCGTCTCGCTGGCCGGCATTTTTCTCATTAGTTTAGCTCGTAAGAGAATTACGACGTGATCGATCATTTTTATACTTGTACTCGCGCGTCTATACGAATACGCGACCGTGTGTTTTTATTCGCTCAAATGGCCGAGGTGTTTTCTTCGAAGGTAGTTTGCGCCTTTCGGCGTGATACGCAGCGCGGATGGGGTGAATAACGCGGGACTAACGAGGTGAAGAGCGAGCGAGAGAGAGAGAGAGAGAGAGAGAGAGAGAAAGTGTGTGTGAGAAGTAGAGAGAGAGGTAGAGAGAGAGAGAGAGAGAGAGAGTGAGGGAGGACGTGCAAGAGAAGAGGGCCGAGTCAAAACTTTCCAGTCGACGTGGCCGCGGTGGCCCGTTGACGAGGAGGACAGCTATTTCTAGGTGAGAATTCCCAAGATCAGAAAAGAGTCACGGTGACGCGGCCGCGGTCGAAATTACGTAATCCTTCGCGACGATCTCGTTAAAGTTGCTTTCCTTAAGAGTCAAATTTATAAACGGTAATACGATTTGCTTAATAATGATTTATTACACGCTTACGATACCGTTTGTAGCCGTAAATATTTCGGCGATGACATTTATTGCCCGAGTGTAACGGCAGTCGGTACACACCCTTTCGTCTCAGAGGTTTGCTAGCCAAAGTTCCTCCGCAGTTAGGCTTACGCGAGGCGGATTAACGTTTGACCAGATTCGAAGGGAGCGCATAACCACGCGGCACGCGTGCCGCTGCGTTGGAAACCGCGAATCTTTTGTCCGGTCGCATGCTCCTTAATTTTCCCCCTTTTCGAGGTAGGAAAGCTTGCGACCTTAAGCGATTGCGGCGAGGCAGAGTGGCGCAGCGCCGAATTGTACGTGCGTTCCGGTGGCCCTTGTTAACGCAGGAATGTAAATCAACTCGTAATAGCGTGGTTGCCGAGGATTAAGCGGCGCGAGAAGACGAGAGCGAGCGTGGTATGACGCGGCGAGAAGGTACGAAGTGCCGGCGAGGCAAGACCGGCGTCGACGACAACGAGCACAGCTACGGCTACGACAACGACGACGACGACGACGACGACGACGACGACGACTACGACAGCGACAACGAACGACGACAACGACAACGACAACGCTACGGGCTACGATGACGTCGAGGGCGACGACGGCGACGACGTTGGCGACGGTAGTAGCGGAGGGACGGGGATGAGAGTCGATGGGTGGGAAGAACGGCAGCACCCTCTCCTCGTGCCCCGAAGCATTAGGAGTTCGGTAATAAATCTCGTTGAAAAAACACACGCGCGTACACGTACAGCCACGTACACGAGTGCACGCGCGTCCGTGCGCGTATGCACGTATTCTCGAGCAGGGATCTCAGACTGTTCCGCTCTCTTCCGCGCGCGTCTATCTCGTTCGGTTCGTACATCTGTGCTCTGGGAATGCAACGAGCGCGAGCAAGAGGAAAGCCAGTAAAACGTAAGGAAGGAGGGAGCGCGACCCCCTCCAAAGCTTTAGATCTTTCCTCGTCTCTTCGTCGCGGAGCACCGCGTCCGACGGCAACGAGGTCGACATGATCTATGCACGCCGTGCAGAGGCGAGTGTCACCGTTTGCTTGATGCATCGGTCCTCACCTGAGCCCTCCCCTCGGCGTCGTTTCTTGGCCGTGCCCACATCGACGTCCGCTCGGTCCGCGGATCGCCGATCGCGCGTCGTCGATCGTTAACGCAATACCGCGTTAACGAGTCTCGTCGGCAACTTTTTTCGCTTACCTCGCCGCCACGTAACACCGCGAAAAACCGTAGTTCGGTTTCCTCGTGGAAAATAAAGGAAAGGGCGAGGCGATAATTTGAAAAGCGATTACATCGTTTGACGACGAAGAGATAGAGGAAGGAAGAGAGGAGACTAGGAAGGGAAGAAAGACGAGGAGGGGCCAACTTGGAGAAGAAGGCCAGACGCGAATAGTACGACGACGATGGTTACATTCTACGGATCAGAGAGCTCGATAGCGTGCCGAAGTCGAAGCGAACGGCAATAAATCCATTTTTCGTGAAGGGTCGGTCGAGGGGCGAGAGCGAGCCAGGGTCTGATTAGCAGCCTGACTCGCCGTACAGGATGACAGCCGGTGAGTTATAATATTGCCCATCCATCTATTTATCTACTCCATCGCCTCTCTTCTCCCCAATGTTACGTTCCTGGCATCCCTCTGCTCCCTTCCTTTCAGTTGGCTCTCGCGCGCGCTTCTTCGCCTCGAACGTGGTCGCACCGATGCGACTTTACTCGACTTGTACGCCAAATATCGAGAACGTCCCTCGAGACCTACATGGATAGACGCTGGCCGAGTTTACGGAAATCCTCAAGATGGCCGAGCGGACGGCTGTTGTTCGCTGTTTCGAAACGGTTCGTCGTCGTCGTCGTCGTCGTCGTCGTCGTCCATCGAGGATTGGCAAGGAAAGAATTAAGCTCGCGTGACACCGCGTCGACGGTGACCCCTCGCAAATCTTGCCCAAGGCGACCGCCCAGACACCTCTCTATACATTTTCAACTGGAAAGATGCGACGCGACGCGACGTCCGAAACTTTCGACGGGAACCAGTTCATATATCCGAAGTATGGCTGCCATAAATAAGCGACCTGTCCGTTTCCTCTGTTCGCCCAACCTCTTGCAAATCTTTCCTCTCCTTTCTGTCTAACGGGCTGCTTCCGTCCTTCTATATCTCTCTCTGTCTCTCTCTCTCTCTCTCTCTCTTGCTCTGTCTCTCTCGATTCCCGAATTTCTTTCGACCGTAATATCGAGGTCGTGCGTAGCAAGTTAGTCGCCGAAGAAACTATCTGCAAGCTCTTACGGAGGAACGCGCTGATGGATATACGCGTGACACGAGCTTTTCTCTTCCGTGTGACTCGCCTCTTCGATGTCACGCACGAAAGCTAAGCCGAACGATCAAGCGAATGATTCGCCAATCGACGAACGTAATCGAGCGGCTAGGTCGATACGGTTAAATCAAAATCTAGAGAAAGTTAAGTTGGTCGCAGTTTGCTTCTTAAAATAGCGAGAATATAGGAGACGGTATTAGAACGCTATCGATATCCGTTACAAATTGGACGTTGCTTTCACATTTTTGATTTACTTTATTACGAACCTGTCGTTCCATTCTTTCTTGTATTGCATAATGTAAAACGGTTAATCAATTATTCACAATCGTCTCTCTTAAACGCGAACATATCTGCAAATTCTTATTCTCATTTTCCAATGTTTCTCATAGCGGATAATTTGCGAAATTTTTCGGTAATCGATGTTCCGATAATCGAAAGCCCGCCGCGGTTATATCGGGAATGTTGTATTCGAAACATTAAATTTATACACCTTATACTTAATTTTAATCCTTCCTTCCTGCGAAAAACAATGTCTAGCTTTCGGAAGTGACGCAATAATTTTCTGAAAGCGTGTCTATACGTTTCCATCTGCGTTCATATAAAACGTATTTTTCTCTTGTTAACGAAGGTTCTTATATCTTCGGCTTTCAGCTTCGAGGGTACCAAAGGGAAAAGGTTTAACATTCCATCCAACATCTTGTACGCCCTTTCGTCACCCCTGCTCCCGTGCATTACCGTTTCTTCCTCGAAACTACCGCCGTAGAAATTACACGTGGCGTGGCTCGATTTAGGTAAATCATCGACGCGACATCGACAAACCCCCGGATCGCTATGAAACGAGTCGTGTAAAGAAGAAAGAGCAGGAGGAGGAAGAGGAGGAGGAGGAGGAAGAAGAAGAAGAAGAAGAAGAAGACAGGACTCTGTGATCGCGGTGCGGTCGCGTTTCTGTAGTCAGATATCGGGCGAACGAGCGAGCAAGAGAGCGAATGGAGCGGAGCGGGAGTGATTTATGCTAAGTCGCTGATGCTGGTGAAGCGGGGGCCCGCGTGTACGTTCTCGGGCAGCCATCTTGGGGTCCCTTCGTTTCTCCGAGGACTCGGATCGATTGACAGACCTGTGCCCGATTGCCGCTTAACGAACTCTCTTTTCCTCCGCGACGCTTCCCTCGTTTCTGTTTTTTGCGCCCCGATTTTTCTCTTCTCTTCGGAGTTCCAGCTTCTCGAATCCGCTGCAGTTAACTTAGGAATCGAATTGCAAAGCGTATTTTGTAAAATCGTCGTTGCAAAGAGAACGTCGTCCGCAAAGTAATCGCGCATTGCGCGTAGCTGTAATTTCGATCGGTAAAACGGATCAAATTCCGCTAGGGTACGATGTCGATCGCTTAGGGCTATGGTCACGGTGGATGCGCGTTCCGACCAGTGAAACATCTGAAAAGGGAAGTGCACTGGTACTCGTAGGGATCTATATGTTTGATTGCTCCGATGTATTCGCCTGAACAGCATCGACGAGCGAAACATTCGAAAACTGGAATGTATATAACTCGTAAGATATTTCTATATTCGATATGTGCCATATATTTGATCGGTGGCACGTATTCGTTAAAACGGCAATTCGTCAGAACTGGTGTACGCACAGTCACCATATCCTAAGATACGATGCAATAGGAAGTAAAATTTGGCGATCGAGCGGAGAACGCGGTAGAAGCCATAGCTGGATTTTCTCGCAGGCCAAAAAGCGAGACCGAAAGTCTCGCATGTCCCCGGCATTCCATTCTTCTCGTCTAGTCGTGAAAACCACGCCACCGTCCGTTCTGATTTCTATCCGTCAGCGTTGGTCAGATTTACGACGTCGCAGAGGGGCCCGTGTGGCCCTGTCGGAGGGCCCGGGGGTCCTCGTGCAACAATGAAACCACGCCATTTGTCACAGAGGCGCTTCCTCTGCTTCTAATAAACGTTCGTCCTACCGTCGTAGCATAGTCGTGCTGCAACGTGCAGCACGGATCGACCTTTTGCTTTTGCTCCAAGGATCGTGATCTCTCGAGCAACCACGTTCTTTCTCTTTCTCTTTCTCTCCTCCTCCCCTCTGCCCACCCCCTTTCACTCCTTTTCTATCGTTCTCTCTCCGTTTCTCCCGTGCGACTCGCCTTTTCGTCCGCCCCTCCCTTCCATTTCACATTTCCTTTCTCCTTCCAGCTTCTCTCTTTTCCGCTCTCCACAGTTGCTGTCTGCGCGGCGTGCTCTTTCTCGCTCCCTTTCATACTTCGTAAGGCTGTTCGTCCACTCGCGGTTCCGAAAGAGACACCGAAACCAGGAGGAAGAAGGAGAGCTGGAAGCAGAGGTAAAGAGACACCGAGCACGATGGGATACACATCGTGCCCACGTTCGTACTTTCACATGCCGGCACAATGCACCGGACCATCGAGAGGAATTGTCATACAAATTGTCGCTTATTCAACGACGATGCTGAGGCGAGGATGTACGGCCTACGAGCTGGTAGCTTGAAAACAACGTCGTGCCGCCTTTCAGCCGAAGCCTACCGTTCTACGAAACCACGACGAATTCGATCGAACGCGAGCGACAATTCGCAAGGATGAGCACTACGGCGGAATTGAGTGGAATATCGTTCGCGAGTTTGCTGGAGCCTGTTCGCGTCGCCAGCACGAGGGATGAAAGACGCGATCGCGGTAGCCTGCCTACCGTTGCTGGCTTCGTAAACTGAGGTCATCCATAGTTCCCAACCGCCAGATTCTTTTTTCTCCCCAAACGTCACCGCCGATATTTATGGCGAGCCATAGAAGCGAGGGGTTCGACTACTCTATGGGTCTCGCTACACGGTAACAGCCGAACCGGGGCCCCGACGTAATTCTGTCAGCGTCACGCTCTCGGGCCAGCTCGACCTCGAAACAGCCAACGAAGAAGCAAGAGAGGGAAGAAGCAAGAGAAACGAAAGCACTCGCAACTCGGAAGCGGGGGAGAGGCTAAGAGATAGGGATTAAAGTCACTGGGATCGCTTCCAACCGGAATATCTTGGCGGTAGCGAACGAAAATTCTTCTAAGCCATTCCGTACGTACGCCGATCCTCCGTGATCATCGGTCAAGGTTATCGAGCAGGTATCACTGCGTGCACCTTGCTGCTGAGTTATAGACGCGTATGTACCAGTTTACCCCCCGCTTTTCTTCGGTTTGTTCCGTGACCTTTTCTTGCGTGCGGCATTCTCATGGTGAGATACGTCGATACCTTGTTCTTCGACGTCTGAGATGGGAAAAGAACGCTGTTCGGCATACGCGTAGGACGACGTGCTTCGTGTTTCTTGCTTCGAGGAGGTCTCCTCGACTAGTCTCGAGCAAGTCGAAAGATTTATGCGCCGCGCACTTTTAATAGGTATGAAAGCCGAGTTACACGTCGTGGGTGAGGAAACGTTTCACCTTACTCGTCGAAGGAAATCGCGATAACGGCGTCGAGTTCGATACGTTTTCGACAACGTCGACCAGACGTCGTCGCAAAGTCGTAACGATGTTCGCTCTTCCTTCAGCGAGAATCTACTTTGTTTCTCGGTTAGCGCGGACCGATGCGTGCGAGAAAAGTTTATCGACGCGTTAAGTATCGGGCACGGGCGAACAACGATGGCTAAACAATACGTAGCCGCGCCTTCTGCATCGAGATAAAATCACGATCGTGGATGATTGCGGTCGCCTGGCAGGATCCCGTATAGCTACGTTTTCGTATCGAATCGATTTCATAGAACTGCGATCCGGCTGGTTACACGATATTATAGAAAGGAAATCACGTGAGAAGGAACGCGCGAACGGATGGATGGATGGATAGATGGATAGAACGAGGAGACGGATGGATGGATGGATGGATGGATGGATGGATGGATGGACGAGCGCGAAGGTGCGTACGGAACGATCAGGTTTGAGCAGCTGTCTGCAACCACGTCACTCAAGTTCACTGTGTCGGGTTCGTGGTGGAATGAATGCCTTTCATTATGAGTCTTATCTTCTGCCCGATCTCTCAACCCTTTCTGCCTCGTTCGTGCTCCACTCCTTTCTTCGTTTCCTCTCCTTCTCTCGGCCTCGCTCTCCGGTAGACTCGATAGAGCGGCACTCGCGTTCCCGGAGGATACGACGAAGAAGCGGAAAGATCGCGTCAGACGAAAAGAGAAGGAAAACGTTATCGTCGACCAAAGCACAGCCCTCTTTATACCTGAGTACCGCGAGATTTATCGTGGGTAAACCTGCCGACTTTTTCTCTTTTCTCAACGGAGCATCGGCAGCGACGCACCGACCGGTCTCCAGGGTCGAGCAGAACGATAATTAGAAGGATATTTCGCGTCCCCGGCCGCTTCCACGCGTGATTCGATCGATCGACCCACCGACCAGTATCGAGGGAAAACCAGCCAACGACGTGTCGGAAGTTGATCGGCCCGCGCAACTTTTACGCTTCGAAAAGGAAACATCGATCTCACGCGTTACGGCTATCCCGAAGAAAATCGTTTACACGAATACCGCGCAGCGATTAAATATATCGTACACACTGTACACGCGTAGTTTCGCCAATAAACGAGTAAATTTCGGTCTTGGAATGCTTCGTTCGTTGGAACATGGCGAGTAAATACGTACAGTCTATAGTTGCAAGGCTAATGATGTCGTTTCGAAAAACGAAATTCATTCGTTCATACGTTTATTTACGCATATAACGCACCGGGCCGACAAATCGTTTGAATAAAAATCAACGCATAGCTGGAGGAAACACGTTGTCGTACATGGACAAGTTAAGACGAAGCGGCTACGATAAGATACATTTTGAAATAAGCCAGCTCATAGAAATATGCGACGTACTACACGTACAAACTCTGTTTCACGTACGATCGATTCGACCGTCGAGATCTAGCACGCGCTCGATTCGTGCGCAACAAAGATGTCTCGATCGTAACGTCGAGCAATCGGTGTCTCGCTGTAAGATTGATGGTTCGTCCAACGAAAGGCTAATTCTCGGTATGCGAACACGCGTGCATGCGTTATATATATATATATATATATCCAGCGCAGAGGCTCGAACAGTGGCAAAGAAGGCTAATCGCGTATAACCGTACGCGGCTATGATCGATAAGCTTTTTAATAAGAAATTCGATCTTTTATTTGTTACGACGTTCGCGTCTCCCAGTTACAACTTCTGGCAGAAAGTTAGAAGGACGAATACGAATAAACGGAATTGGAATGTGACGAACGAGAGATCGCCGAACGATATCGGTGTGCATCGTCGACACCTCCGATCTCGCGAAACGAACGTTTCTTGATCAGAATGCTTATTCTCTAGCCCCGTGTCACAGTCACCTGTGTTATATCACCGACCAGCACGAGTTCATCTTCCGGAGACAACGCGAATCTCGTATTCCCCTTTCGAGCGTGTAAACGCCGCGATAGCTACGGCGGCGTGCACGCGGTGACAAGCCGGACAGTTTGACACTCGACTTCCTAACGATCGGCGCGGCCTGTCGGAGAAAAAGGAAGCTTTGAATGCCGATTCTGCGGACCGCTTGATCGACGCGTCGTCTCCCTGTCAGGACTGTCTCTTTCTCTCTTTCCATATCCTAGATTTTCTTCTACGAGCCGCGGCTTTGTACGCCGACCCATTCGAGCTTAACGTTTATTGTTTGCGCGCGCCCGTCTTTGTCCTCCTCGTCATTCACCGTGAGCGCGCTCGCGGGAGCGCGCCCGGTGCTTCGCGTCGCACTGTTAACGCGCCTTGTTTTATCAACGAAATTCACGCGACGCGATGCTTCACGCGACACCAGCCCCTCCGAAAACCCGGTCATTTCCTACTTCCAATCACTTGGTCGCCGATTTTCACCGATCTGGTCGAAACGAAACACGAGACTCGACAAGGGGAATCGAGGAAAATGGCTATGCGATGATTATCGCGTCGAACATGTGTCGTTCGTTCGAGTTTTCGCGATGACGCGAATATAACCGTTCGCGGACTGCGACGAACCCAGAAAGCAATTGGTTTCGTCGTCTTCCTCGCGACTCCGTCACTTCGAACAATTGACTTTGATCCGTTCGTGCGCGCGTAACATTGAACGCAATTACGGTCAATTTACGATGCCTCTCGGTTTCCCTCGATCCCTCGCCCCGCTCCAGTAACCCGACCGTAGGTGGAACGCGATACGCGATATCGGTCGCCGTGAAATCTTCTTCGAAAATGATTTTCTTTTTTTGGGGGGAAGAGTGACGAACGTGACAAGAGAGGTTTGTACGGTTGGATGTTGCACAACGCGGCAAATACGTTCCACGTTACGCGAAATTCGAAACGCAGGACGTAGGAATTAAACGAACAATTTCTTTTCGGTGAAAAGAACGGAAAATGTGCGTCTTATAAAAGCGAAAAAATTGTTAGACAGCAGTAGATACGTATCTACGAATACAAACGATTCGATCGATCACATTTGCATGCTATGAATGAGTCATACGAAAGTGCTACTAATTACAAAAAAAAGGAACGACAAGAAATTTAGCATATTTGGTCTCAATTAATCGATATGTAAATATTATGGCAAATACGATTACTTATCGATACGTTTTTCAACCACTGTATCTGCCGCATTATACCTTTCGCTGTACTATTTTTGTTTGTTTAAGGTAACGATATGTTTGCGCATTGGCGATACTTATCGTCACACGCGTTGTATACAAAGTCTCGTATATCGTTATAGAAAGCCAGTAGCGATTTTTTGTTCGCGTTCTACGTGTACCTCGTTATACGGGTCTTCTTATATAGGTTACGTTTGTCTTTTAGAACGATAGAGCAAACCAAAGTCCCGAAGGGAATTGGGCAACTTTCCCGAAAGATGGTAGGTCTCGACGATCACAGGACTCCGTTTCCCTTTTCGTGATCGCTCACCGTTAGAGTCCGCGAATTCGAGTAGATGCGACTCTTACGTATGATATTACGTTCTATTAGGGTGGATGTAACTACCGAATGAAACGCGACAGCGTATGATAGAAGCGAAGGGTTGTCCTGTATAACAAGGGCCAAGCTACTCGATCGGCGATGAAATTGCCGTTCTTGGACTTTTTCCCGTTCTACTAGTCTCTCATTCGTAAAATCTTGTAGAACTCGCGAAACCCGTGTCACTTACGTCTTTCGTTTTATACATTTTTTAATTGTTTCAAGCGTATCTCGTAGCGCGACGATATATATCGATATACCACGAATCATCGTAGAAATATTTTTAGCCATTAAAGAAGGCACAGTTTTTTTTCTCGGAGAAGCAAGAGAACGATCGAGTTTCCGGAAAGGCGTAAAGATTCGGTTCCTCTATTCGATACACGTTTGAATCCCTTGTTGAACGAAATATTCGTCTTATTATACGATTACAAAGACTTAAAGCCGCCTGACTCGATATAATTTAATTCGATTTAATCGGATCGAGTCCCTAATAACTCGTTTCGACGCCCACTCGAAGAACATCTCGGACCAACGAACAATACAATTACCCGCTTCTCAATTATCTCGTTGTTTCTTCCTTTTTGGTTGGCGGAAGGTGCGTACTAAATCAGCGGTGGCGAAAAATCCTACGCGTTTGCCTCGCATTGGTAGGTGGCTCTTGTTAGGGAAGAATCGGTGGCGCGGAAGATTTCGTAATCGCGAGAACGAAGGGACGAAAGGGGCAAACGAAAGAACGTAAAGGAAGAGGGGATAGATGCGAAGGAGACGGTTTTACGTTCTTTCGGGAGCGTCGGATAGGGTGGTCGGTAGGGGTGGTTCCTACCGAAGGAAAATTTCGACTATAAATAGCAGTGTATTCTAAACGAGGTACAGAGAGCGCATTGGATCTAAATTATGAATTTCATCAGCGGCAGTCTGCCGTTTCATTCCGCGTTTTAGCCTCCTACTCGGGCTGCCCCTACCCTACCAAAACACTCTTCTCACCCCTTCGCACTCGTGCGCGTTCCCTTTTCGCCGTCCTCTTTCCCACCGTATCCCCTCGGTACTTTCGTGTCTCTTCTTGGTCGTCCGCGTTCGTTTTAGCCTTCGCGAGGTTTCCACGGATAGCCGCGCTCGTCCCTCGACACCCTCCTCCGCACCCCCGAGCGACCCATTTTACCGGTAGCGCGAGAGATGAAAAGTTCTGGCGAAGACATAAAAATGCGGCGCTGCATTTCCCTTTTAAAATAACGCCCTTTGCTCCTTTTTCAGTTTATTATTATCAAGTTGTGCAGGCGGTACGCGTTCGCCGTGGCCTTTCACCGTCTCGCTCTCGCGCCGCCGACTTTCCTTCTACCCCGGGACACTCGGGGCCGACCGTATCTTTGCCCATAACGCGCCAACCCTCGCACCCTGCGAGCCAGTTTTCCCTCCCGTGTCTCGTCTCGCAACCGCTGGCGCAACTCTATTCGTAACTTCGCGTTTCGGAACTCGCCGTTATGAGAACGAACGTCCGATGTTTAGCGGAGTACGCGGCCACCGTACGCGCGGTTCTTCGACTTTTCACCACGAAAACGCTCGATCCGCGTTGTACCTGGATCACCGTTCCGCTGCTCGGTCGTTGGTTTCGCGCGATCGTCGCGCGATCGATCACGCGCCTGCGCAGCGATCCACCGATTAGCGGAGGAAAATAAAAGTAGAAGGGGACAAAGGACGAATTTGGTTTCGTCAGCGTGGCGACCTTGAACACGATGACGAGCCCGTGACGCGAGAAAGCGCGTTCGGTTCGGTACCTCGACTCTGCTCCGCGCGGCTAGCCTATTTATAGGCGGCCCGGCAAAAACACGAACGATGACGGCGGGGCGCGAAGTGCCTTCTCCGAACCACACGACTGAGTGACTGGAGAATCGGAGTCGGTGGAAGAGGAGGAAGAAGGAAGAACGAAAGAAGGGGCGAAGAACGGGGCAAAGAAGAACGAGGTGCTGGTAGCAAGATGATGCGAGAAGCGCGAACCTCGAGGAGACGAGTGGCGGAAGACGGGACGAGACAAGATGAGACGAGACAGCAGGAGAAGAGAGACGGGCGAAAGAGGGAGCGAGTCTGATCGGGAGCAACGTATGCGAAAGGAGGAGAGAACCGTCGATCAAACGTCGCGAACGTCCGAAGCGTCTGTCTGGAACGAAGACGTCTCCATCAGCCGTCAGATCGAGCCACACGTTCCTCGCTCCCCTCATTTTTATTACAGCATCAGGGCCGTACCTAGTCCGACAAGCTCGTCGCGGTCCGACACAGGCCAACGACGTTCGTCTCCCGGAACGAAGCTGTCGATTCACGAGTCGCGCGCCTTTTTTAAACGAACGTCAGCGAGAACGTCGTCGTCGTCACGCTGTGCGAAAAGTTTTGCAGGTATCGCGAGAAGAGAAACGTCGCATCCCGGTTCAGATAATTCGTGCGTTTGTAAGATACTTGTAAAAATACGCGCAGTAGAACCTCTTCTATTCAGACTTGGTTCGAACGAAGAAGGAAACGTTCGTACGTCTGCTTCGACTTGGCGTACGAACTACGACTTGGCGTAACTCTGATTGTACGAACGTGTATTTTTATTACGATTAACCGGTCGTTTATATCGTCGCGATCTTGGACGATAATCGTCGCTGCTGATTCGTAGGCAAGTCGAAAGACCGGAGTTTGTTGGTTCTACAGGGAGGTTCGTGGCGCGTTTAGCGAGATTTGGCGAGAATCGGCGAGAGTTGGCGAGAGTTGGCGAGCAAGCGAACCGATAAAACGAGGAGATACGTGGCTGATACGGCAGCGACACGGTTCGTCCCAAAGTGTTGCGGCTAGTTGCGACGCGGTTCAACGTATGATTATCCGTTCCCCTGGGGACCGAGTCGACGGAAGAGAAACTACGCGGAGATGATGGTGCGCGCGAAGGGGATCGGAGGAAGAGGAGAAAAGAGAGGAGAAGAGAGAGAGAGAGAGAGAGAGAAACGTGGTAGGAGCAGGAGGTGTAGGATGCAGGGACGGTTATTAGTTGCCACGCCGTTGTCGTTTTATCTTCGTGCCCAATTAGCAAATATCATTCCGTAATGCAACGTGACGGGGCCTCCTCTGAAAAGAGTGCAGCTGCATCGGCATTAAAAAAAGGGTAGAAGAAAGCGACGCTCGAGGGTTGCGGGTAGAGACAGAAGCGGGGGAAAGGGAGCGTAAAAGAGGAAACGACAAAGATAGCGGGTTCGTTCGAGTTTTTTATTGACATTTTAAAAGGTGGCCGAATAATACCAGCCGACATACGTAATAATTATTGCCTTGCTCACTTGCCTTGCTACCGATCGGTAGGTAATAGGTGGAACGATTCTCGCGACCGGAGAACCACGAGAAAACGGCATCGATCGACGATTTTAAGCCATCCACGGACTTGCCCTGCCCCTTCCGGAACTTTACACCGAACGTCTCTCCACGCTTGTCCACATTATAAATTGTATAAGTAACGGTCGATTAATTACCAACACCGATGCGCCGAAACTCGTCCAAGATTCGATCGTTACGCGAGTCCCTCGGACGTCCCACGCGTTCTCTCCGAGAGATCGTCTCTTCGTTTCTCCTCGTCCCTTGCACGACCGTCCTCTTTCGATTCGAATGCCCGTTTAAAATCATTCTTGACGAAACTCGAGGAGCACCGACGGTGATTTTTTTAGAGGACCAACTGTAACCGAAAGAGCGAAAGAGCGAAGGTGGAAAGGGAGAAAAACGGAGGAAAGCGAGGATTCGTTCGGTGGGCCAAACGAAACCGGCAGCGTGACTTAGAAGTCGTAACAGATCGATGACGATGACACCGGGCAGACGAGGAAGGCAAACGAGAGGCAAGGATATGGCCGAAGAAACGACTGGTTGGCAGTGCACGGTGGTCAGTCAGGTCGATGTCAGCCCGCTAATTGGCAGCCGTGTCGCATAAAGGTAGCTCGAAGCCGGTTTGTGTAGCTGGCTGCTCGTCGCGTAATTCGTAAGCGGTTCTTGCCCCTTCTTTCGTGAATACGCTCCCACCCAAGCCTATCCTCCCTTCGTTCACCTTTCCCCCCTCCTTCGTTTCGCTTCGTCTCGTCTCGGGCTACTTGCCATCTACCCAAATATCTCTCTGACCGTTCGAAATGCGCTCGCGCTTTCGTTCTACACCACTGCGTCCCGACGCACCCCGTACCCGTCCCTCTTGCGAACACCTTTCGGCTCTGCTTCCCTTTATGCGTTTACGCGTCGCGCGTGGGCGAGTTAAACGGAATGGACAGCCTGACAGAAAGAGCGTCGACGGCAATAGGAGACCGAGTGAGTGACTACGAGAGAGAAAGAGAAAGAAACAGAGACAGAGACGGAGTGAGAGAGAGAGAGAGAGAGAGAGAGAGGGTGAGAAGGGAAAAGGGGAGGTAGAGAACCGCGAGGGAGAAAAGGTGGCAGTGCACCGAGCGAACCGCGTATCCTCTGTGTTACATACCTACACCTACATACTCGTACATACTCGAGCTCGATCACCGTTAACTCTTGTAGAACAACGAAACACTCTGGGTGGTCCTGGACGCGTTCCGCTCCCACTTGGCGTGTATTAGTGGCTCGGTATCGAATCCGGCGAAAGAAACGGTTCGCGTTCTCTAAAGCGAAAGTCGAGCTAAACTAACGCCAGTATATAGAAACTCGAAACATCTGTCGTCATCGTCGATGTATCTTTATCGTTGTCGTTTTCCTTGTCACCACGGCCGTCCTCGTGATCGCCGTCGGTGGTGAGCGAGATGAGCTGCGGAGAATAGCGGAGGGAAACTGGGAGAGTAGTAGGTGGAGGCGGCGGCTGCTATCTGCACCGCGGCTGACACCTGACGGATAGCCTGGCGTCGGCAACGCGGGATATTAATTTGGTAATTTATGAGGCCCGATTAGGCAGCGCTATCTGTCGAGCTAATGCGCGAACCGTTGGCAGGTCATCGCCAAAGGGCCTGTGCTTCGAGCCGCTAGAGGCCCTTCCACCGCAGCGATGTTTCGAATCTCGACTTCCGTTTTCTCCGTAACATTTCCAATCTTTCGAACGAATCGCCACGCACAGCTATCGCAGCCGTTCTCGCATCTCGCCTTTCATCGAACGTTCCATCGATTTCTCTGGCGCGTCGTGACGAAGGAGGTGCGAACGGAAAACGCAACAACTGCCGCGAGTATATCTGCCGGTATATCCGTCCGCAGGATGCGAGTGGGGATAGGGGAAATGGAGAGATCGTTGCGAAGCTATAAAGCGGGTCTAGCATCGACCCCGATCGAGGTAGCAAAGCCGCGTTACTTCTGACACGTGATAGATGGACGTACAATGGAAGAACACGCGTGCCTGCGTGCGAGTTACCAGCTCGTAGCGTGTGGGTATCAACGTAGGTGGATGAGGATGAATGGCTCTCGTCAAACGGAAGGGACCGCCCGTCGTTTCGCGCCGTAATACGCGACCGCGTAAGAAGCACAGTAGGTCGGCTTATCGATGACCGGACGGCTACTTACCCACGAGAGAACAAGCCACTTACTGGGTTCAAAGTCTCGCGAGTTGTTTGTCACTCGACCCTTGACAGCGTCTCGGCCAAAGACTTCAAGGTTACTTTCTGCGAGAAATTTCATTCGCCCGGTACTTTTTTTCGTCAACCACGGTAAACGCTTCGATCGATACGACGTTTCTTTCGCGATGCTTCTTCTCTTCTACGGATATACGTAGAGGTGTATGCGTCGTTGAACGAGGCGAAACGTCAGCGACAGGAACGACGCGCGAACGCTAATTACGAAATAACGATTGACGCGTGTCGTAAACTCTGCGAAGATGCCGATTTCCTGGCGCGACGCACCAGCTTGCATTACCGACCAGAAAACCGACATCCTCGTCTTAAGCACTATAGTTATCCTCGACAAATTACGTGCTCGCTTCAACCTGGCGTCGCCCCGTCGTTATCGCGTCATCTTGGCAATTTATCGATAGCCGCGAGCCAACCGGCAGATCAAAGAACGCAGAACGGGAACGCGTTGCGTGTCGCGCAACGGGCCGCGAATTTTCCTACGGAAAATCCTACGGATAAAAAGAATAATCTGTAGACGATCGACGATAAAACGGAGCGAAACGATCGCGCCCGACTCTGATTGAAATTAGTGCTCGCGCGACAACGAAGCGACGCTCGATTCGGTTTTGCGACCGATCCTTTAAACGGATCGCGTCCGTGGCGCTGGAAAAATCAGAAAGTTCCGCGTTCGAACGGGAAAGACAATAATCGTGTGTAAACGAAAAATAGAAAAACGAGAAAAGAAAAAAAAAGGAGAGAAAACAACAGTGGAAAAAAAAGGAGAAAACGGGGAAAAAAAAGGAAAATACTTTCAGCAGAGTGGTAGCGCGAACAATGGTAGCCACAAATCAACGGGATTATGCCACTATTTCACGCATGGCTATGGCCGGCTCGCATGATAAATCAAGCTGTCGTTGGGCCACAATAAACAATAACATTTGGACGGCCGGCTGGCGGGACGGCTGGTACGACTCTTCTTCACTTAACTCGGTCATTCGCTCGCTCCAGCGCACGCTCCGATCGCACGTGTTATTTCCTCGGCCTCGACGCTCCCGAACATACACCGGTTCTCGATAATAAATCGCTTCGGGAGGACATCGACGAGCGCGTGGGCATCTCGCCGGGCCCTGTCGTTCAACTTCTCGCTGCTCTTTCTTTTTCCCCATGCGCGATAACCACGTTATTAAATCTGTTCCGATAAAGAGATCCCGAACTCGACCAATTTCACCCATTACCGATTTCCTTACCATTCGAATTAAACGAGAAACGCCTGAAAGTTGTTCTCTCGGCGTGCAACTCATCCGAAAAGCGTTTTCGACGCTACACCAAGGCTGCACGGTGGTATCTACCTGTTATTCTGTACGGATAGAAACGTCGAATCGAAGAATTTATTCGTCCGAGTATCTACACGAAGCTCGCGGACCGGTCGTATATGGCGATCGACCGAGTGGTAGACCGTACCGACCGACTAATTATAGCCTCCTATTTATTTTATTTACGCGTATGCGCGCGAGCGCACTTCTACTCTCGCACACGCACACCGGGAACGACGCAGCCATAAATCAAAATTCCATTTCAACGTTCTAACGAAGGATCAAATAAAACACTTTAATTGACGTTTTTACGGCGGCCGGCAGCCCAAGTCGAACTGCTGCCTACCCGCTCGACGGCTGACCCCGCTCTGACTCCTTCTTTCCCTCTCGAGAACGCGCGGAAGAACGTGTCGGTGCGGCGTCGTTGCACGAAGATACGCCGGTTTGTCGCGCACCACGAGTCTTTCTCGTTTTTCACCGATTTTTCTTCCCTTCTACGGTTCTTCGTCCCTTACATAAATTTCCCATTCTCCTCGCAACGCAAACAGACCTTTCTTTCCTGTTCTTCTGTTCTTCTGTTCTTTCGGACGCAGACGAGGAACGCAAAATTGTTTTAGATTTAACGCGTAGAACAGACGATTGGCTCGAGCCGTTTCAAACTCGATGGGCCAACGAACAAACGAAGAAAACGAAGAGAAAGGTTCGCCTGGATCGGGGAAAAGAACAAAGAGAAGCGGAGAAGAGAAGGGAAATGAGAGACGAAGGAGGGGCAAGGATCGGTGATTATAGCGTCGCGGTTATTGTTAAGGGTGCGTCTAGCCGCGTTACTTCCCGCTCACAGTGATTATCGGTAATTTCACGGTTTTCGGAAGAACCAGCGTAAATATAGAGAATCCCCTCTGGCCACTTTAATATCGTTGCCCACCGATCAATAATAATAACGGAATACGCGGTTCTTGTCCCGGCCTCGATATACCCGATGTATTATAGTAATTTTGTACCATGATTTCTGTTCCTTCTCCCGCGCGTCTTGGACCGCTGCCCGCTTCGTACGTTACGAAAAATACGGTAAAATTTTCGTGCTATCGGAGGAATCGCGGAACTCGCACCGATATTTTTATTTACTCTCGCTTCCCATTTGATTCTCCTCGTTTCGCCGGCCGGAGACATCCGGATGGTAAAAAGGAGAGTTAAGAGGCGAAGAACCGTCGTCGGTAGAAAGATCGCGTTAAATCGAAAACGCGAATCGAATAATTTGAAGGGTATCGTGGCGCCAAACGGACGGGTTTCGCTTTGACGAGTACCCAACGAAGCCTGGAGGAATTTGCCAGGCAAACTCGAGACGAAACGAGTGACGAAAGGCCAAATGAAAAAGACCTCTTCCCTTCGACGCGGAGATAATGATACTCCACCTTCCACCCCTTTAGATATAAACACACACCCTCGTAGGTAGGGACCTATCGTTCCTCCGCGTTGCTCTTCCTCTTTTGTCGGTTTTTTTTCGCCTCTCTCTCTCTCTGTCTCTCTCTCTCTCTCTCCTCTCTCTCTCTCTCTATTCCGTACCCTGTTTGATGCTCGATTCTAGTTGTTTTGCGGTTTACGACGGTTCGCGTTACAACTGATTATTAGCCGCCCTTCCTACCCTCTGCCCCTTTCTTCCGTCTTCCTCCCTTTCCTTTCTCTTTTCTCTCCCCCGTCTCCTCTGCCCTGTCCATTATTATACGCGGCCATATACGGCCATTATGCCCAGGCCCCGATATACAACACAATCCGCCGTAATGCCGGCCATAAAATTAAATTAGGGTTATAACACGATTTTTCACAAAGGTTCTGTGGGCCGCGTCGAGAGAACCGCGCCGCGCCACGTTTTCAGCCGTTGTCGATCTCTTCTTGAACGTCTTCTCCTGGCAACTACCTGCCTCGATCGAAGGTTGATACCTGCCGATATAACCTGATCGGTCGATCACGTCGTTCGTGTTCGAAATCCACTTTCCAGTAAAGAGTAGAAACGTCGAAATATTACCCGCCGTAATTCAAAGTGTATCCTTTAGAGCGTAACGTGAAGCGTAGAAGAATTTAGAATAAGAAAATAATTATCTGGTCGTAGTCATAATTTGTTGCGTTTCTAGCATCGGTCGAATAAATGCCTGGCCAAGGTTTTACGTTCGATTCAACTTTACTTTCACCGTTCCACGGAATAAATAATTTCTCATAATTGCGTTAAGATGAGAAATTAATGGTATTAATCGACGATTCGTCCGAGTTTCTCTCGTACTTGCACGGTAGAAGGATTAGACGGTGTTTAAAAAACTTCAAAATCCTTCGAAACCGGGATCGATCGATTACTTACGATTTCTCGATGACGCTTTGCAACTTGGTTGCAACGCATCAACTTGCAAGCAAAGAATCGAATCGACCGATGATTAAACGTCTGACAATTTTTTCAAAACTGTCTAACACAGTTAGACATAGCTTAGCATAGTTTCCTGATTTTGTTGATTTCGACGTTGGAACGTTTCCAAGCATCGATGGTCTGCTTAAATTCATAAATAATAATTTGCAGACTGTCCGAAAGTCTGAACAGTTAGAGACGTTTATCTTCCGTCTCGTGCGCATTACGGATTCATAAGATGCAACGGTTTGCGATCGCGGGTCAACAGTGATCGTCGATGTATCGGTGTATCGATGAATCTATATACGAAATGCCGCGTATTAAGGTCAATCGGTAGAAATATCCGTCGCGGGACGAATCAGCGAGGAATCGAAAGCAGAATCGAACCGTTCGCCTGAACGTTCGGCGGAACTTTGCGCGTTCGCGATTAACCGCTTCTGCGTACGTAGTGAACGATCCGCAACGCGTACGAGAAAAAACCACGACGAACGCTATCCTTGGACGGTCGTCTAAGGACAGGCTGCGAACGACCGGACGCACGACCGAACGAAACTAATTAATAACTCGAGCACCGTGCACAGGGATGATAGAATCGTTTCCAAGAACATTCGTGTTGTCTACCCCTTATGAAGAATTCAACGAACTCATGGATAGACGAGCGACCCTGGAGCTTCGAATAGAGAGATAGATAGATGAAGAGGGCGAGATAATAGACCTGTGGGAGAAGCGAGACGGAAAGAGGCGAGTGGAAGGTGGTTTTTGGACGGAGAGAGACGCAGAGAAAAGGAGGGAGCGAGAGAGGCAAAGTTTCGGGAAGGAGAAGCCCGCGAAGAGAATTCGAGAGGCCACAAATCACAGAGCGCTGGTGTGAGGCGTTGGAAGTAGGGTTCGTCGGAAGGTGGAAGAGGGCCGGAGAGGTTGGAGGCAGCGATAACAGGGGGGTGGACGGGTGGACGGTTGGACGGGTGGTCGGGCGGTCGGGTAACGGGGTAGGGTGGCGTAACCGGGTTGGGAACGGGGGCGAAGTAAGAGGTGGAGGCAGAAGCAGCGGCAGAGGCAGAGGCAGAGTCAGAGTCAGAGGCAGAGGCAGAGGCAGAGGCAGAGGCAGAGGCAGAGGCATAGGTAGAGGCAGAGGAGGAGTGGCAGGCTACAGACGCGGGGCGCGACATGCTTTATGACGTCTGTTCATCACATCGCCCCAGTCTCATAAATTAGAAATCACCCCTTAGATAGCTGGCACCCATCTACGATGGCGTCAGTGCCGTATCGTGGGAGGCAGGGATCGCCTCCGACTCGTCCGACCCGCAAGAAGGCGGAGGAGTGAGACGGAGTAGCGTAGAGAGGGAGGCAGAGAGCGGCCAGAGGGGCAGCACGGACGACGGCAATAATTTTCACCGTATGTCACCCCAGTGGAAGAAAAAAAACTGGCCATGGCTCCGGAGGATCGCGCAAACTGTTCTCGTTGACCCTATCCCGTTCTTCTCCACTCGCATTCTAAACGTACGTACGTAGCTAACTGGCTTTGACGCGTAAACGCGAACGAAAGACCCGTTTCGAAATCGTTGGAAGATCAACCGGCACTGCGAGAGAAACGAAGCAACGAGGCAACGAGGCAACGAAACTTTGGTCGATTAACGCGACGGGAAATCCGAACGACGCGTCACGTCAACGACATCCGACGTTCGTTGTATCGATCGGTCGTCCGATCGCGACAATCGACGCCGATTAAAATCGATGCGTAGCGAGCCGACAGATCAGCCTAACCGTCTCCGGCAACCGTTTCCCTCCAACGTACACGCGCCCCTTCTAGTTTCTTTTCCCTCGTTGCTGGACCGCTGCAACGCGCGTTACGTCCACCTTTTTCCCGGCGAAAAGAAGGACAAGAGCGGCTAACTGTCACCCGTGCGAAATATCTTATCTTCTTTCCTCTACTCGCCGCTATCTATTTCCTCCGCTTTGCTATTCATTTTTCCTTTCTTTCGTAGATACTGCTTCTCTGCCTGGCTTATCCCATCTGTGCTTTTTCGTTTTCAGAATTCTCGCCGGTTGATCGTGAATCACCGGGTCGTCAAACTTTCGAGCAACGCGTGGCAACGTAGAAGATTCGTCGCGTTAAAGCTGAGCGATCGATGTCGTTTCGAAAGATCGAAAGGATCGCGCGCGGCAAAAATTCGTTTCGGGATTCTCGATATCGCGACGATTTAGCAAACGACGCGGACACGAACGGTGTTTCCAGGCGGAGTTAGGTGGAACCGGACGGGTGAAAACAAATCGGAATCTTCACGGTGCTAGCGAGCAGACGGATTCGTTGTCGAGAAAACTTTAATTGGTTCTCGAATCCGAACGATTAATTAATCTTCGATTGACTCTCGACTACTAATGATTCATTACGGAAGATCGTGGCCGATGCGGCAGAGAAGTACCCGACGCGAAGCAAGGAGGAAGAAGAAGAGACGGGTAATCATCGCGACTTTTAGCGTTTGCGAGCTTGGGAAGAAACCCGGCTCGATAACGAAAGCTCGAGCAAGCGGCAGTTACGAGACATTTTTCCAAATATTTCCTATGCTTTGTAACCGGAATTGGTTTCCGGATCTGAAACTCATTGGCGGGGAGGCAAGGTGGTTCATCCATGGAAGGAAGGAATGACAGACGGGAAAAGCAGAGCGGTGACAGGACGATGGTGGCCGTCATACACGGTCGGTTCGTTCGACGCGAGAGAATACTTGCGAAAAGCGAGGGTCGAGATACGGTGTCGCGAAGGGGTAGAGGATGTGGTGCAGCGGTAGCAGCAGTAGCGCTAGTACCAGTAGCGTGAGAAGGAGAAGGAGGTGATGGAGGAACCGAAGAAAGGGTAGGAGAAGGTGGAAGAGTTGGCATCGGTGGTAGTAGCGAGAAACGAGTGGCGATGGTAGTGGTTGACGAAGAGGACGGTGGCGTTCACCAATACCTAGAACCGTATCGTTTATGTGAACGATACAGAGGGGTGAGCGAGTTTGGAGTGCGGATTCGACGGTGAGGCGAGGCTGTCCATCTCGCGGCACGTCGCGGTAGAATGGAGTCGTGGAGTAGGTCGAGGGGTGGGTGGATGGTCGAAGGTGGAGGAGGCAAAGAGGAGGAGGTGGTAAAATGAGGGTGGTTGGAGGTGGGTGTTTGAATGGGGAGGGTGGTAGCTGTCGCTCGCCCGGGCAGCAGACGTCTTCTGACCCGGCCGGTGGCTCAACTCGACTCAACTAGACTCTGCTTGCTGGCAGGAGGCAGCAGCCGGAGAAGGAGGAGGAGAAGGTGGCGGAGGAGGAAGAGGTGCGGGGGTCAGGGGAAAAGGAAGGTTCGCGGAGGAGACGCGAGCAGGGATAGAGAGTAGGGTGGGTAGGTGATGGCGATGGTGAGGGGCGCGGATGGTAGGTGCATTGCTTTTCACAGGAGAAGGTGGAGGAAGTTGGGGTCGTAAGGGTGGCAAGCGTATCGATCCGGACGGAGCTTGGCTGACGGCTGACGAGGCCGTCACGCGAGACGAGTCGAGTCGAGACGAGACGAGACGAGACGAGACGAGACGAGACGGGACGAGACGAGACGAGACGGGACGAGACGAGACGAGACGAGACGATACGGCTGGACGGAACGAACGGACAGACGAACGGACGAACATACGGACGGACGAACGGAGAAGACCCCACTCCGATCTTCCCTTCTACCCCGGAGACTCGTGTAGAGTCACGGCGTCGGGGTGGATGAAGCGACGAACAGTGGTAGTAGACTTGCCATAGAGAGAGAGAGAGAGAGAGAGAGGACGTAGGTAGGGAAGATCGCAACAAGCAGAAGACGAAGGACGGAGGACCGAGAGCCGAGAACCGAGGACCAAGGACCGAGGACCGAGGGGCCACGAGGGAAACTCGAGAGATACTGCTTACTTCCCCTTCGGGGCCTTCTCGTTGCGAAACAGTACCTAGATTGTACGTGCATGGCCGAATAGCTTGGCTACTGTACCGCGATACCACCGTACTTCCCTTCCTACCATCCTACTTTTCCCGCGTCTGTATATTCTTACACGTACAAGCATAGCAGTGTGCGTGCATGGCTCCGTCGTCTCGTCTTTCGAACACGGTTATGCATGCGTGTGCGTTTACGAGTTTTGGCTCGGTATTCCGCGATCGCTATTTTCCAGCGGGATCTTTCCACTCTTCCAATCTTCCTTCGTAGACGTCTGAACAAATTCCTGTCTCGCGAGTAGAACTCTCGGTACTTGAACGTACTTTTACGACCACGATTATTCTTCTCGATGAGAGCCGCGTTTCGCGTAACATCGATCTCTCTATCGACGATCTCGATCGTATCGTTCAAAGGGATTAAAAGCAAAACGAAATATACAAACGCAACGAGTACTAACGTTTGCCGAATGAAACATCGACGAACGTGTTTGAACCGAGTTTCAAGAGATATCCGTTCGGTGGAAAGACGAGCGAAAGAAATGGAAGATGCGTGTCGGTAAGTTCTACTCGACGGCGGCCAACCACGGACCGACTTTTGTCTCACCGAGGCACAGGCCACTTTCTCTCCGCACCCTCGAGCCAACCCAGTTTCGCCCCTTTACCTACTCACCCCGATCTCCACGAGCGTCTCCGCGAGTCACTTTTCGCGCGTTACACGATCGTCTCGAGAAACGCAACGCGGCGATTTAGTTATCCGTACGGGAAAGCGAGCACGGCACAGGTAGCCCGAGGGAGGCCGCAAAGGGAAAGAAAAGTCAGGGGCGGCAGGAGCGTGCGGTGTGTGCTCGAGAGGAACGAGCGAACAGGAGAAGGAGAAACGAGAGGTCAAACGCACTGCCGCCTCCGCCTGGTGGTTGGTTCGCGAGCATAGCCGCAAAGCGAACGTTGTCGCAAAGGCAAAACACTCTCGCCGCGTGCAAAGGCCAAACACCGAAAGTCACTTAAGCGTGCCGGCACGTTCGACGCCAAGCGCTGCAGCGGTAGTTCGTTTTCGAGTGGCACGCCGTGTCGTCGCTACGAGGACACGCCGTTGCGTTCTCCGTTGCCCGATCAACGCCCAAGTGGTAAAGAGAATCGGAAAAGGAATTCGTAAGAATACCGCTTCTGCCAACACTCTGATAGTTCTGATGGCAACGTCCAACGAGAACTTTCTGTATAATTTTTCTCTCTCTCTCTCTCTCTCTCTCTCTTTCTCCCTCGTCTTCTCCTTTGCGTGGACAAGGCGAAAGAAATTAATAATTCGTCCGATTCTCGTCGTTGTTGAATGAACCGGAGTCGGTCTGTTGTTCCTCTTTGTAAGAATGACTGCGAGAGTATCGCGAATTTATTCGAGAGTATGAACCGGCGATATATAACTCACTCGGGTGTTTGTCAGGCAAACGGAGAGAAGCAACAAATCCCCTGGTAAACATAAAACAACGGTACTGCATCGAGTCGGTACGGATACGCTTTGATGTGCTTCCACCACCCGCGAGCGTCTCTACCAGCTCCTTTATGGCAGCCATCGGGCATCTGTCGTACCGCCGTCTTTTTCTCCGGCTAATTTATTAGCACCGCTTAGAGAATGGCGCGGAGAAAGATCCGGCTGCAGGCGCTAGTCCCGAGCAGCGACTCGTCGCTGCGTCTCTCGGTATAAATCGGGAGACGGATCAGTCGGATACAGCGACGCCGGTTTTACGAGCATCGAAAATAGGGTGAGAGGACGCGAAACCGGGCGCGCGCGTTCCCGTTCGAGCTTAACGCGATGAAAACTCTCTTCGCGTTAAATGATTCATTCCGAATGAGAATATCGACGATGGCTACGCTGTCGTCGACTCCAATCTCGCGTTAAGAGAACGCGATCGAACTTTTGCTCTTCCGTTCCTGCGTCACGCGCTACGACGATTATATTCGAATAAATCAGCTGTACGTTTTACGAAGACAAATCGTAGGAAAGCGTGGCAAGTAGTGCGACTATTCTACGTTACGTAGAGACTAAGTTTTCGCGCTACGTTAAACTCTAAACGCGCAATTCCGAACGTAAGTGCGATATACGTACGTGGTAGGTCGTACGTCGACCGCGCCCCTCGAAACGAATCGGTCGCTGCATCGAAACATCGCGAGAGATTAAACGACAGGCGTGCCTAATAAAAATATTTGTTTTCACCAGAGGCAGGACTTTATTCCACGAAGGAAACCGTCGTTCGTTCTGCTCGTTCGCTGTTCGTATACCGGTAAACACGCGCTTTATTCGAGAAATACGTTTGCCGCGAAAAGCCGACAACGAAGCGAGAACGGTGAAGTTCTCTCGCGTGATCTCATTTGTCCAGCAGATATATATCGTTTTTTGGCATATTTGCTCGTCGATGCGATATCGCGACTGAATCATGATCACCGGAAATAACGAAAGCAGATTAGAAAGCTGGTTTGCATACGCTGCACGCGGAAACCCCGAACTCCGCTCTTTCATGCATGGCTAATTCGTTAGGCATCGAGAACGATCGCGCATTTGTCGTCGGTGTATCGACGACGCGTATCGGCCAATTTCTTGGAAACGAAGCGACGTTCTTGACCGCGATCTTTCCCACCATCGATCCATACAGGCCAATTCCCATGCTTCTTCCGGATGTGTTTCGGAGGACGGACGATAATACGTCGGAGGGTTTTTCGTGTTTAGTCGCGCAACTTATGCGGGTGCCTCGTTTCCGCGTCAACCCCAAGCCTGGGACGAGCAAAGGACACGGCCATGCTTTTTCCGCAGGGTTGAAGGATTTATGGGAACGGAGGAGTGAGGCTTGGAGGCCGAAAAATGCGTCGGCATTGTTTGAGGTGAAAGTTTTACGCAATAGGCGTCGTTCGCCACGGGTCACCAAGGGTTTTTATTACGATAGACAGGGAAATTTCTTCTTGTGAGAGGAAGCAGGTATATAACAGGAACGCGCAACGCGTGTCCTTTCAGGACGTTGGAAACCATCGTAAATTTTTTTGCTCCACGTTTCGCAAACCTGCCGCAGGTATACGCGTTGCCTTCTTTTTGTCTACTCGAGGTTTTCGTTTTTAAAAAGAAACAATCGACGACCTAGAAACACGCAATTTTCGAATATCAGCGATTCGCTCGATTTCCGTCTCTCCGTACGCTGAATGGAAAAAAGGTCGGCTATTACCAAACGACAAACAGCCGTTTCTAAATATAATGGAAACGGGAGAAGTTTGGCTTTGAATACGCGAGGTCCGTCTGTCGTCGAATCGATCATTTTCATTCGGTTGCGCGGAATCTCGCGACGAGTCTCGTGGCGTTTCGGATGAAACCATATAGTACCGCGCTGGCTTTATAATTCCGGACCGCCGAAAATATCTGGTAGCGAAGACGGACGACGGCCGTTAGGATGCGCGTGCGCCAACTTAAAGCACTCTTCCTGCTTTATGAATGGAGCCGTGGATCACGAGTCGTGGAGAAACGCACGGAACGGTAGCCAACTCGATCGTGTCCTCTGAAGCTATTCGAGCGACGCTTTATAATTAGCGCGCCGCTATCGAGCCTTCTCTTCTCCGAAGATTCGTTCGATCCCCTCTCTGCCATCGACGACGTTACTCGTCGTCGGACGAATATTAAGAAGGCCACGACGTTATCGGCGATTCTCAGGGTGAACGATCGCGTGGCGAGCAACTACGCTTTCCGCTTTAAAACGCATCGTCGCTTCTTTCCTGCCGTTCGCGCGATGTAACGCGACTCGATCGAAAGCGCCGCTCCAGATCGAATTACCCGCGAGTTTACTTTTTCGGACATTAAGAAGAGAAGATGCCTTGAAACTGCACCTGTTGCGCCAGCTACGAATTTTCTGATAAATAGCCAACGCGTTAGACTAACGCGATCTTGAATCACCCGTCGTTCCTCCAGTCGAAAAGAGCGGCAATAAATAATGCGAGCTTTCCACAACCGATTACTTTAAACGATCCGCTTATCGTTCGATCGAGGGTTACGCGAGCGCAAAAATTTGACTACGAGTCCGCTTGCCGATCCACGTACCCTTCCCTGTTTCGACTTTTCCACTTTTTACCACGATCGTCCACGTAATCCATCGTTTCGTCCGACTATAATTTTACGAAAAATTTTAGCCACGCTAAACGAGAACGATATCCAGCGGCAATCTTTTCGTGATAACATACTGCTAATTAACTTCCTCGGAGTAGCGAACGTATGCTCGATGGCCGACTCGATAGACGAGAGATCGATTCGTACGGATCGGCGTATTTCTCGGGTCCTTTCACCGGGACATCGTAAATTAAACGGAGAAATTAGCTCGAGCTATGCCGCACGGCTCGAATGCCACAGTATATTTCGTCGTTTCTTAATCTATTCGCGCCTACTTTCGCTGACGGCTTCATCGTACTCCGGCTACGCGGCTGTTGGAAGAAAGAAAAGAGAAAAAGTACGATGGGTCTCGTGACTTTATAGTTTTACCCAGCGAAACTTATATCGAAGCGGAGCAAAACAACGAGAGAATGGAAATTCGACGACTAAGATTCGTCGAATTTCGATGAACCGATACGCAGTGAACAGATCCGTGTACGTTCGACGAAGAAGCGACGCGGTGCGTGGCGGAGAATTCGGGGAAAAAACGTCATCGAAAGGTGAATTCGCTCGGAAGCCCCGGCACCACGGAAGCTGGCGAAAAACTGTGGCGTTTACGGCGCCGAAACTCCGTAGACTGCCGTGGATTTATGTACGCGGCGTGTATCCGCGCGCGCGCACAACGAGATTTATCGGCGCTTGGCCGAGTTTCGGTAGGGCAAGTTGAGTGAATTGTAAATGTTTCCGGCAGAACTTCACCAAGATGGCGTCCTCCACCAGGGGCGAGTTTGTTTACGCCTCATGGCTCCCCACGTGGGAAAAGCAGCATGGCGCGCGTCGAGCATTCAAACCCACGAATCCACTAGCCGTTTGACGGCTGTTTTTCTACCAGCGCCCACGAAATTTCGTCGGCTCTGCTTTCATTTTATAGCGAGATTTTTTTTTCTTTCTTCTTTGTCACACACACACACACTGTACCGTGTCTTTGTTTGTTTCAGGAAAACATTCTCAAACTTTATGAATTAATCGTCCGTTAGAATCTTCTCGTATACATATAGCATACATAAATGTCACGTAAAGAACGGTAATTTATAAAGGAGGATTATTACATTGAGCGGTTTCGGTACTATTCGATGATCGTTTCGTAAAAGAAAATGAAGATTTGCAAGAGTATTACGCTCGCATGCCTGTTCGCTACACGCGAGATAATTTACGTTGTTTCCGTGTAAACGGATACGTTCGAAACTCCTTAGATACTCGAGGACGAGAGGCACGGATTTAACGTTATAATTTCAACGAACGGCATACTACGAGCGAAGATAAAATTTTCCTCCGACTTTATAGTCAGTTTAGATCAACCGATGCGTAAAGATGTTTAACGTATGCGTCGCGAACAACTCGATAAAATAATTTAGACGCGTCATGGGAATAAATAATACAGCGGTCGATTACGGAATCGAAGAAAACGAGGAACGCGTGGAATCGATGAAATTTATTTCTTCATTAGCGAGCTTTCCTGGTCGTGAGAAAAACGTCGTTTTACCCAGAGGACGAATACGCGCGTGAAATTACTCGGAAAAACGACTCGTAGTACTATCGAGCGACGTGCTTCCACGTGGTCTCGCGTATACCACGCAGCAAAATAACAACGAACGAACGTCGAATCCGGAGATTTTCGAAAATTTTCCTCCAGACAACGTGCCTTTTTTCTTTCACGAAATTCTTTTTACCAAACTATCGACACCCTAACGCTACCTCCGTTGAAAATTTATTTTCTCAGCTGGTCAGAGTTCATCGTTTCGGGGCCCTTTCTCGTCGATAAGGATACGATACGAAGAAATATTTCACTTACATTTCATACGTTGTGGAGCGTGCTGTTTCCTTCGGGGCATCTGCGTCCTTCGGGGATGCTCGATTCTCTCTGTGGCCTCCAGGTCTTCGCTCGTTAAACGCAGTCGATCGGAACCCAAACATGTGACGGTCGTGTGTCGCGATCTCACTCGAAGATCCGGCGTAGATCTTCCGCGGGAAACTGTTCCAAGTTTCCCCTTTTCTATGCACTACAGTCACCCACACGCGTCTACGCAACGAGCACTACCTCATCGCGATTTCCATAGATCGTTTCGTTGTTGCGATCGATGCATCGACGATCGGTGTCATTCTCGTCCTCCGATTTCTTTCTTTCTCCTACGAGGAAACCACACCTATATCGGTGCCCCAATACACTACTACGTAAGCACGAACAACGCAACTATTATCGGCTAGATCGTATACGAGGAGAATATTTTCTAGTTTCGGTATTGTAGTTAGATTCACGGAATGTCGCGCACTGTTTACACTTGAACAGCCCAGAAAGTCGCCAAGTTTCGTGATCCATACGCTATCGGCTCACTCTCGATCTGGATCTTGTGATCACCAAGCGTGATTATTATCGTGTGTACATCACTGTCGTATCGCGCGATCGAGGAAAATCGACGAGGCACGATTTTTTCCAACTTCCGGTATACTTCACTGTTTGAAAATACGGGAACGCCTGCTCGAACGAAGGTTACAAGAACGTCGGGTATGCCGCACCTACGGAAGATCCAAGACAAACGTGAGAAACGTGGCGTCTTCTGGAAGTTGCGCGTCGCGAGCGAGACACCAAAACGATCGGAAAGCGATCGTTCGTTCCTCCGCGTGTATCATCGAGGAAGAAACGGCACGAGACGAACGTCGACTCCGCACTTTGAACGTGTTCACGCGTTATCGTCGACCGACTCCGTGTCACTGGCAGATACTCGCGGGTTCACTTTGCGCGTCTTTCGAAAAGTTGCAGCGGTGACGGTGAAAGAAGAAGGTCGGGACGCGCGGCTCTCGAAGACGGAGGAACGAGCCGTTGCTGCGCGAAATCCGATCCTCCGTTGGAGGATCTAGAATTTCGACGATCGCGCGATAACTTATCTATCGGGACGTGTGCCTCGCGACGACGCCTTGCATCCACTCGGGACGCGCGCACGACACTCCGCCGTACGTACTTACGTTCGTACGTACGGAGCTAGCGAAAGCTCGCTCGACACAGGAAAATGGAAAAGAGCAAGAGAAACAAGGGGAGAAACCGATACGCGATCGCATCTGTGTGCGTGCTCGTTTCAGAGTGTGTATATACCTCGGAGACCAATTGAAAGCGCAAGGGTGGAAAAGAGGAACAGAAAGAGAAGAGGATCGCGAAAAGTGCCGAGAAAGATAAAGATAGCGAGTGAAAGAGAGAGAAAGAGAGAGAGAGATAGAGAGAGAGAGAGAGACAGAGAGAGAGACAGAGACAGAGACGAAGAAGAAACGCGGATGGATATCGATGAAGAGAGAAACGAAGAAGGTAAAATAAAAAAAGGAGGAGCGTGGGACAGAGCGAGAAAGAATGCAGGGGTAGAGGGCAAGAACGTGAGCAAGGTAAAGAGAAAAGAAGCGGAGGTGGAGGAGGAGGTGGAGGTGGAAGTGGTGGCTACCGTCGTTCGTGGATCGCGAAATCGAGCGGGCGGCGGTCCAGCGCTGACTGACTACGGACTGGCGTCGCGGCGGCAGCCCGCGTGGTGGGGGGCCCCAGGAGTAGTAGTCCTCTTTCCCTCTCGTCTCCTCCACTCGTTCTCGTTTCCTCGCTTGCCAGCTCTTCCTTGCTATGCTTTGCCTCTTGCCCTCTCTTCGCCGACTTCTTTTTTCACTTCTTCCACGCTGTATACTCGCGTTCGCGTCCGCGTTCACCTTACCGACCGATACGCGACTCGCGGAAAACCGAACGATTATCGAAAGTTACAGTCGAATCGAATAATCGACGCGACGCCAGTGACAAAATGGAGACAAAAACGAGAGGTTCGCGGTGCAGCCGGAAAACGTACACACGGATGGACGGACGAAATCAGAGAGACGATTCTCCGCAACCGTCGGTTTTCTTCGGCTACTTGTCGATTCGACACCGCGGCAATAACGGCCAAGGGGCTGGTAGAGAGGTTAGCGGCGGCGCAATGACAACCACTCCACGTCGCTGGATGCACTCACTGCTTCAACGTGATCGCACATTGCCACAAACGCGTTTTCCTTTATCTCGCTATGCGGCCTCTCTTTCGTGGAAAAAAAAAGAGCAACGATTCGCGAATGACCGGAAAGGTGCGACGAAAGTTCGTCGATGGGCCCGAGGGACTGACGTTGCGCTCGCGCGCGTAAGAGATGGTCGAGAAAGGAGGCGGGGTCCCTAACCACCTCGGCCCCGCTCCAAACCGCGAGAGGGGAGAACCGCTCTGTACGAGTGACTTTTGTTTCCGCCGCCAGAGGCGCTGCCTCACGATGTAGCTTGCCATCGTACTACGGCGTCACGGAGCCACACCTACGAGTTTCTCGACAATTTCAACCCTTTCAGATCGCTGATCATCACGCAGAGTTCGGTGAGTGCGTCGTAACAATCGTCTTTTATCAAAGTACGATATATTTCATCGCGAATTCGTTTGCACTTCGCGATTAAATCGATATCGAGGAATCTTCGAAGCTAACCTCAAAAGTTGAACGAACGTCGTGTGTTCGATGGTATTTCTAGAACGTATATAACGTGGATAAGAACGTTTGACAGATTAGAGAAAACGAAAGATAAACGCGTTGCAACGCTGATAATGATACATCTAACGACGATAACTTTGGCTACGTATATGTAAGAACGATTCGTTTTCGATTTAACGTTGAAGCGATATTAATAACGTGACTCGATATCGATGCGTGTGTAACTGCAAACAAAATCGACGTATCGATACGAAATCGACTAACGTGCTCGAAGTTTGAATTCTAACGACATCGGGACTTTCACGTAACGCAAATTTTTTCCACCGTCTAATAGTAATAGTCTGTGTGAAATCGCTGATCGTTCTAACCTTTCCGATATAAGCAAATACATGCCTAACGATTCTTAACAAAAGAAAGTGCCACAGCTTCGAACACTTTTACCCCGCGAAGCGTATGGTTGGCATAGTGAATCGGTGTTTCAGAACTAGCCTTCCCAGTTTCCTGTTCTCAACCTCGAAAAAGCGTAAACCTCTTTCCACGAAGGAACGAGAAAGGCGGTCGTTTTACAAGTTCGGAGGCTAGGGTATCGCTGTTATGATCGTGTCTGTTTTTCGGAAAAGTGCTCGGTTCCTCGAAAGGTTTCGATCCGTCACTGTAGTAAGGACGAACGTTACCCCCGTCCGGGAATATTTTACGATAATTCGGGGCGAAGATTTGAGTTGGAAAAGAATCGGAAGGAGGTCGAAGGATACGAGTTCGTCAGGCTATAGATAGTTGGTGAGCGGAGATCGTTTTGGCGGGCACCGGTGGCGGCGCTGCCAAGGTTGGCGGAGCCGAGGGGAAAAGAGCATTGGCGTACCAACTACCAGGTTGTGCCCGCCTACCAGGCGGAGCCCGCATGATCTATAGCGTCATAGAACACCCCTGCCGTTGTGGTAGGAACTCGATGGCGACGCCCACGGTGTGGAACGTGCGCGCTGCCCCCGCCGCCTCCGCCACCACCGCCGTCACCGCCGCCGCCGACGTCGCCGCCACCACCACTGCCGCCACCGGGATGTTTATGCTCCTGCCGCTGTGTCTCTATCTAGTCGCGGTCCTGGCGCTGCGCTGTTCTTCTTCTGCCGTTCCTGCTACCGATGCTGCCGTCGTAGCTGCCGTCGTTGCTGCCGTTGCCGCCACCGCCACCGTCACCACTGCCACTAACATTGTCGGTCGCCGTTGCCGTTGCCGTTGCCGTTCTCGTTCCCGTTGCCATCGTACCAGCTGTCCTCTTCCTATCTTCAATTTATTCCGACTCCTTCCACCTTGCGTTCATTACCGCTAAACATTCCTGTCAATTAAAACTGCACCCGATTTACTGCCAATTCAACGTTCGTCCTTCGTCGGACCTTTCTCCCTCCGTTTTTTACAAAACCGTGTATACCTTGTATTTTGCCTAAGAGCGTGTTTCTGCTATTTTTATTTTTTTATTTTTTTTTTTTTTTTTTTTTTTAGAGAAATGTTTGTCCTCACGGTAGCGAAATTAACTCGTTCCTTCCTTTTGTGAGAATCGTTCTTCGTAGTTTCAAAAATAGTATCCTTCGTCGCCTTTGGTAGCCGGCCCCTTCTACGTCGCTCGATCCGCGTCGAACTCATCCGCGTAGAACCTAATCCGTAGAAATTCGAGCTTAGTCCGTCGAGTGATGGATCGATTAAAGGGATCCGATGAAATTTCGAAATTCTGCTGCCTCATAAGCTTCGTCAGTCGGTCGATTCAATTGTTCCAGCGTTTGTATCGTCGAGAGGGCGCTGCGTCTATATATCGAGAAGAATTTCTTCAAGGAGCTGCGGATATTCGTGGCAATTGTCACGCCCGAGTTTTACGCCAATGGTGTTAGGGATTCGGAGCGGCGGCGACTGTCATAAAAAGTATTTTATTTCGACGATCGTGGTGCCGTTTTTGTTCTGGGGTTGCGAAGCGATCGTGTCGTTTCTACGCGCGTCAGACCAATTCAACGCCGCCGACATTCGCGGTCCGACGTTTACGAGATCGTTTATTAGGTGACGTTTCCATCGAGTAGTTTTGTTGCGAATCTTTTTCTTTATTCCAGGATCCACGTTAAAGGAGATTTCAGCTTATCGCGATGCTCTATCGTAAAGCTGTTCCAATATTTGCGAACGTAAACGTCCTAAAATTAAGGATTATCGTGAAATTACCGTCAAATATCACTTGTACCAATTTCCTACGTCGATAGTACGTACTTGTTAAATGTTACTTGTTAAATCAAATTCTCCGAATGATCAAACGCGTTCAACCTGCCTACCTCTTTTACTATAATAACCCCTATTGTTATATATATATATATATATATTTGAGAACATTTATTTACCGGCCAAGCATCGTTAAGATAATTTTCGTCGGTTGGAACAAGAGGGATCGTGAATTCGACAATCGGAGAAACGATGCTTTCACGCGCGTGGTAAGCGTCAGTTGCGTTTGTGTCTCTCGGTGACTGCGGGGGTTCCATTTACGAGCGTTCCTGTCGTCGGTGGACGAGACCAAAAGCACTAAACTTGCGAATATTTCGAAAGACGTCCCGTTATGCAACGACAATGTGGGTCAGTGCACAAGTCCACCGTGTACGTTTGCTCATTTTGTACAGTCAGTTCCCCGCGGGACCCGAAATAAGTGCAGCTCGTAAAATAAAGCACCGTATACACCGCTTTTCCCAACTATCTACGGTGGCCCACTATCGTCCATCTTCTGACAGTTTCTGACATCTCCAAGCGTGTTTATACATTCGGCAAATGATACGATTTACGCATTAGCACCACTTTTCCGCCTACTGATCGCTCAATCGATGTTAACACGATCGCTGCTACGGTAGATTGGGACAAAACGTTCATCACGCACGATTGCACGATACATTTAACGATACGATAGGCTTCGATCGTGAACGTTAATCGTTGGGAATCTTTCGTTTTAACCACCAAACACGTCGATTATTTGTAGCTGTACTCGTTTGTTTCGTTGCATAGAATTAAATCTAAATTTATGTGGAAACGTCACATTGACATAGCCGATCACAAGTATTAGCACAGCCGATATTTACTAATTTTCTCTTGTTTTTATCGTCTAGTTTTTTTTCTAAACAAATATTAACTCGTAATCGACAGTGCATGCATCGCCGATGGAGAACTCGTTTTAAAGCGAAGTCGATGATTTTGCTGGAACTCGAACTCGAAATTAAAACAGTCGAAATTCTGGAAAGCGAAAGGTTACAGGGTATAAAAGTTAGAACGAATCAAAGTTTGATCTAAAAGTAGTTGAACTGTATGTCGAAGAAACTGTTTTTCAGCTGGTGTTCCTTTTGTTCTTCGCAACGCGTTTTTCGTAAACCTCGACACCTACAACGGTGAGCGTATAAATAGAGGAACGCTTACTCGTAATATGAAAAATTGGATCTGCATTCGACTCTGTAACAGAGAGTAGTTTAAAGGTACATTTCTTATACTTGGTGCACGCACATCTTTATTTTGTTGACAATACAGAGCCTTCGAATGTTTTCCTTCTTAACAATTACGAATGAAGTTAAGTCACATTTAGCAGAACTTTCGCTATTTGCCTCACGTGGACTTCGATCCGGCACGCGACCACGATGAATACGTGAAACGTACTGTTCAGTTTAATGATACACGTACACTATCAAAGCTACGTTCTTGAAACCTGTAAAAAGTCACGTGTACAAGATAGCGTATCAATGTTAGCGTCAACTTTCCGTACTTTTTTCTCGCCGAATTATTCCATTGAGAGAACCGAGTGGCTTGTACCGATTAATCGCATTTCGTTTCGTAAAATGATGTCGTTAGAAACGTCCGATAAGAAGGAAGGGGGCTAAGTGAACGAATAAGCCAAACGGTACCCTATAGCGCTTGAACATGATCTCGACGTTTTATTCTTTTATTGGATTACCTCTGAAAACAAAGGTAGAAGGTTCCTTTCCGGTTTCTCTGAAAGCTCGGTTTCCACGCGTAGGTCAGTCGACAAGAATAAAACGGGTAAAAGAGGACACATAGACGGAACGGAAGAAAGAGAAACGCGTCAAAGGGAGGCAAAGGCAGAGAGATTGTACGAGAACAGAGGGACAAGATTCGTCTTGTTCGAAGGGGTAATACCGCACCAAGACCTGTCCGAAACGAAGTTAAGCTTCGCAGTTTCGAAAATAACTCGGCCAGTAGACGATTAGAATCCACTGCCAGACGAGACGATCGCTGACCAGGCACCACTTCTTTGAAAATAATTTCTTTTCGTGTTTTAACGCGGAGAAATCACAGACGAACCCCCCACGGTCAATCGTATTACGAATGTTTCGCGCTATACTCGCGTCTGCGTTTTTTCATGGCGATCAAAGTCCGCGCATTCCCTGATGGTTTCGCGATGCATTATTTCTAGCGAAGGATACATCAGCCCGTTATCGTCGATCGAAATATCAACGGTCCCGCGAAACCTAGCGCGGCACGAGACGCATACGATCGTACTTTAACGTTCTTTCCTCGTAGTGCTCGCATATTTCCGCGCTCGTTGAAATTTTACGAGCCCGATAAACTTTACGCGTTGCTAACGTAACGAAATCGGCTCCGGTTCGATTCGTGAATTATCGGCTATCGAAAACGTTTCGCGTTCCCGACGAATACACGCTCCTTACCGTTCAATATCCTACAGCTATTATCGTCAAATAACGCATATGGAAAACATATAGGCTCTCGTACGTGGAAAAAAAGTCGCTCGTACATTGGACGCGTTGACACTTTGCGGAATCCGTACACACATAGGAGAATACGTATGAGAATATATATAGATATATATACATTTGCCGACGAAATATCCTTCCTTTTATTAGAGTATATTAGGCGAAACGCGTAATCGAGTGGCGTGAGCCGACGCGAATCGCCCACCGCGTATCGTCGACGTTGATTTTGCCAGCGGACCGTGTTACGATAGTTGGAGGATTTAAACAAGAAGAAGTAAATTTAGATAAATGGAACGTACGCGCAAAGAGTTTCGAATTGATTCCGATGGCGAACGAAGAGCAGAGTTGACGATTAACGGCGGGCTGACGAATCTCGAGCAAAGCGACTGGTTCGCTGTGCCAAGATTTCCGTTGCGCGTATTCCGCGCTGGTGGACGATACGCGAAATCGAACGGAGAACGAGGCCGTCTTAAGGAGCGTGAAAAGTCGGCGGGTAAAAATGACGGAGATCCGCGAGACAGCATCGGAATTCGATGAAATCGAAAGAGAGATCGCTGGTTGGATAAAGTTGGGAAGATTCTCGGGACGGAGTAGCGACGACATGGAAGAAAGACAGGTTTGTTCGGCAAGGTTGACGGAACAGGGCGTCGAACGGTTGGCTGGCGTTTGCCGGCTGCGATTGGCAAAGTCTCGGAAACGAAATCTCCTTTGTAGTCGAAATAAGCGCGATTCTCTCCGTGACGGTGGCAGAACGGGTCATGGGTCGAGGGTTGGCGTCAGCGTGTATAGCAGCGGCAGCATTCGCAGAAGGTTCGGTATAGGGAGTGTGGCGCGTGGTCGTAAGGGGTCGCGAGGGACAGGCGAAGAGGAGGGGAGGGGGGGTTGGCGAGAGTTGGCCGTGCGAGCTGGTTGACGAAGAGGGTGGGGTGGTATGGGGTGGTTAGGTGGACGAGGATGGGGTGGTTGTCGACGATAGGGCGAAGAAAGAGGTGGAGGAGCGCAGAGAGAAGCCGAGGTCCGTCGGTATCGATCGGGCGTCTGCGGTAGATTGACACGTGTCATGGCCGCCTCTCGGTGTTCGAGAGAACCAGGTGGCGGGAGAAAGAGGGAAACGTGGAGAGAAAGGTGGCGGAAAGGAGAAAGGGAAGAGAGCGTAGAGGACGGTGGCGAGAAAGAGAAGCAGAAACGAAGAAAGGCTGGCGAGACGAGGAAGGTGGCTAGGCAGCGAAGCGGTCGAGGGGATAGCAGCGTCGAAGGTGGAAGAGGAGGTAGAGACCGGGGGTTGGTTGGCGCGGGGGGGAGGCGAGGGAAAAGGACATTAAGGTGCGTAATAGCCAGCGGGGCGAGCGCGCACCGCCGCGGCATCGATTAGACAGAGGCTCCCTCGTCCCATTGCTAGGATGCAGCCCTCCCCTTCTCCTCTTCCTCGTCGACCCACCGACATACTCACCCTCCGCGCTATATCCACCCGTCCACCACCCGCAACCCATACTCTCGACCGAGAGGTCCCCACGACCACCCAACCACCCACCCATCCACCCGCCTCCGCCTACTCCGTCGAACTGGAGAGCCCCCGAGTACGTGCTCTACATACACACTCGTGCGCTTATGTCAGTTCCTGTCCTGCCGTTGCCTCTGCTTCTGCCTCTGCCTCTGCCTCTGTCTCTGCCGCTGCCACTACCTCTGCTGCTACCGTTGTTACGACTACCGCTGTGTGCCACCGCTGAGAAAGAGAGCGACAGACGCGAAGAGAAAGAAAGAACGGGAACGGGTGAGATAGAGACCGTGGCCACATGAACACGCAGAAAGAGAAAGAGCGAATGAAAGCCGGCGAAGGAGAAGGAGAAGATACAAGAGCGAAGGATAATAAGAGGGAATGAGAGACGCGGATGTAAAGGGTGAGAAGGGAGGAAGCAGAGGCTACGCTGGAGGGTAGGCGAAGCCACCTAGCTATCCTATGGCACCTATACACGCGCTACCGGGGACACCAACGTCTAACGTCGTTATAAACATTAACGGAGCGGCTCAATATTCCCCGGACCTTGCATCCCCTGCGTCTACCTCCGGTCCATCTCCCTTCTAGACCAACCTCCACCTCTTTGCGCTCTACCTATCTCGGACGTTCGTCCATGGCTATCTCGCCTACCAACGCTCTTCGGACCTTTCGATTCGCAAATCTCCGACAAGACTCCCTGTCTCTAGCCATTCCGTTACGGATTCTTACGCGTTCTCGTCCGTCCTTGCTCCGTGTCAATTACGCGCGTTAACCGAAGATCGCTAAGAGTATTCGTATACAGATCGAACGAAAGTAGATACGCAGGTCGTAGATCACAGGCGACCACGCCGCGTTACCACGTCGAGCGAAAAATCGATCTCGTTCGATAGACTCGAAAGCCGTCCGCGTTACGGCGCAAAGACGGAGAGCGAAGTTTAGCCGAAATCGTGAAATTGGATTTGCTCTGTATTTTAAAGATCGATTTCGGCAAGAGAGACGAGCGAGAAAGGCGGTCGGTCCGTCGAGCGAATTCGTACGCGAGGGTTCGTGCGCTGATTACCGTTAATTGCGGTTGATATGGAGGAACGAAGGGACGTACGACACCCTCGACCATTTCGATCGGATTAGCGACACCGATCGGAATCGTCGTGAACGGGGACGCCTCGGTATCCCGTTTATAAACCGTGCTTCCGTTCGATTCATTTTCCGAAACGAATCCACGACGTAATAATTTCGAACGCGCATCGTTCGAAAACAACGTCGAAACGAAAGTCGCGATTTCCATATATCTGAAACTGTGACTACACGTACGTGCATATACATACACGTACACGTATAGTTGTTCTTCGTTGCAGTATCGTACGGTTTCACGTTGCATGCGGCACGTGTAATTTAGCTTCGCATGGCATCGCTACAGAGGGAATTCGTCTAGTTCGTACGTTCAACAAGTATCCATCCCTCCTCCACCTTCGGCGGCTCTACTTCCTGCCCGTGTCTGCAGTTAGATCGCAAAGTGGCCTCGCGTTCTTTTTAACCAGACCGACGGCTGGTTATTTTTCGCGTGCGAGAATCGAACGGAAAGCCGCGTTTCCTTGGTAGCAGGTGCGCTGTACTTTTTCCCATAGCACGATGGGTAATAAGGGATTAGTCATCGGTGATCGTCGATCAACGTTAACGCGGCCATCGGTTGGTTCGAAGTCTCCGGCGCGATATGTCAAAGTTGGATATTATATTGACGTATCGACGTCTCGATGCTGTCCACGACCAGCTAGCCAATTAACAGGCTTTCTTGTTTTTCCGGCAAACACTCGTAAATCTCGACGGATCTGTCCACTCGATTTAGTCCTCTTCTGCCGTGTCGTGGGTCGTTCGCATCTTTGTTCATGTTGTACGCGCTCTTCCCCACGACGACGTACAATTAATATCGTTGTTCGAGAGGTTGTCCCCGCTCGACAAATATTTAACATGCTACGGCCATCCTAAACTTAATTGGCACGCGTTTGCTCTGCTCCGTTTGCCTTTGCTTGTTCTATCGCGGCGAATCATTGCGTCACACGTTCGTTGCACCTGTGTATGCGCGGTAAGATCGTTCGAAGATACGACGTTTGGAAAAAGGAAATTCCACTTGTCCAAGCTTTTCCAAATAGTTACAGATTTTAGAGTTACGGATGCCAGAGAAAAAGGTTCGGGTCGATGGTACACGCGGTCGAATAATCGAGGATAATCGATCGACGAGTGGTATCGTTCCGATGAATGAACGAATCGACTCGCGTTCCTTTCAACCAGTTCCAAAGGGAGGACGCGAAAAGAAAAGGCGCTCGTCGAAGAGGCAAGCTTTTCCCTATAACTCGAGAGTTCCGCTATCTCGTTACAAATCGAATTTTAGTCACGTCAAAAGTAAACGATCCGCCTAGATCCGCGCGTTAAGCGATCAGGTCGCGAGAAGCGTGTTTCGAGCCGGATGGAAATCTCATTTGGTAGTTTTCTCCGTTTAATAAGACGAGAAGGAGACGAGAGAAAGAGTGAAAGAGAGAGAGAGAGAGAGAAAGAGAGATTGAGAGAAAGATAGAGAGAGAGAACGAGAAAAGACGGGAGACAGGGTGTAGGGAGACGGAGCCACGAGGTCGCTGCCGGTTCGCAGACTTCGGAAAGGGGAAACGGAAAGGGCGCAACAAGGCCGGGGGTAGAGGCAGCGGAGGGCGTCCGGACGAGGGAGGAGGACGAAGCGGAGGAAGAGGATGAGGCGGAGGAGGGAGGGAGGTAGCAATGGGGTGGCGGTGGATGGTTGGAAGTAAGCAGGGGTGGGTAACGGGCCGGGGAGGACGGGAGAGGGAGGCAGAGGGCGGCGGAGGGTCGGCCAGGACTGGGAGGCGAAGTGTCGTCGTCCGAATAACGGCCAAGCGGCATCGACCGATCTTCCTACCCCTAGCTCGTACGAAGCGTCAACTTGTTTCCCTTCTGTTCCGCGAATATCGGACCTTCAATTTGCCCGGTGCGGTTCGCTTACGCGATGCACTGCCCTTTACGCGTAATCCATACACGGTCCGTCAGTTGTCCCATCGATATCGTTCCCGTCCTCGTTCCCATTCCCAGTCCCGTACCTGTTCCCGTTCCCATTCCCGTTCACGCGTTCTCTTCCTTCCTTTCTATGCTGCTGTTCGCTTAACTTTGAAAAAAAAAGTTACTTCACGGATACCCACGGCTTTCTTTCTTTCTTTCTTCTTTTCTCTTCTATTTCGCGTTTCACTTTAGTTATACGACTAGACGCGGCAAGGAAGATGCCACGATGTCTTTGATGTTGCCGTTTATTTCGTTTCGTTATTTCGTACATACAGCGCACAGTTCTCAGACTACACGGATAACCTATGGAAAGTTACGAGGACGACGACGACACTCACTTCTGCATCAAATGCCATCTGACGATACACGGCCTCGACAATTACGTACGACATCGTCAATCCGGATGCCGGCCACGGGACGACAGGAACGTAGCCGCGCGGGTATCACCAACGACGCCCGCTTCACCGACCACTTTCTATCCGGAGATACTGAACGCGGACGCGTTTTTCAGTTCGCTGGAGCTACAGAGTAGCTCCAAGTCGAATCCTCGAAAGGCATCCGGTTTGCTCGAGGAAAGTAGGAAGTTCAAGAAGGACGACAAAAGGAAAAAAAGTCTGAAATCTCAGGTGGACGCGGACGAATCGCCGGTAAAAGAGAAGCTTCACAATATGTTGCCCGGAGTTTCGGAGCTCGAAAACCCGACCGACCATCTCTGCATGCCATCTCTCGTTGGATTTCCCGATATCGTTCCGTCCACGTCCAATAAGCCTACGATTGCGAGCAACCGAAACAAATTAAGTCAATCGATGAGCAACGTCGCCACGAACATCGACAGCGGTGGATTTTCGGTGAAGCCCGAGCCGGAAAATTCCTTGGAAGGTCTGATGACGTCTCAGGAATCCAAGCAGTCGGATAGAAAACGACAGGAAGAATCGCAAAGGATCGAACAGGCTCATCAAACGTGGTTGGAATACACGATGTTGGCCGAGCTGGTGTCGAACAACGAAAACAAGGATCTGACCAGATACGAGTACGAATATCAACAGGACGAGGATTCGGAGGACGATATATTGGAGGAAGATTTGGGGGAGGATGACTCTTACTTCGAGTCTGACGATGGGGAAGATCGAGAACGTCCACCGCGTGGTCACATCGGTGGCAAATGGAAGCCAGAATTGGACGATCTTCCTCAAAATATGTCTCAACTTCAGGACGACGACGTGGAGCCCGAAGACGAACATCAAGAACATCCGCCGCCGACTTATACAGGGGGCAAGTGGCGACCCTCGGACGCCTCGCAGGTACGTAATCGTCGAAATTGTTTTATCAGACGCGCAACTGTCGCGCCTATCTCTCTGCTATCAACTTTTCCGAGCCTTCTGTTACGCGTATTAAAAATACGTCCACGAAGCGTTACGAACGAAAGCTGTGGTTTTCAAATATTTCCACTGGCATCTCGTAGAAGGCAGAAGAGTACGAGACTAAGAGCAACGTCGGACAACCATCGCCAGGACACACACGAGGGAAATGGGTACCGGGCGCGCAAACGGATATCGAATCAGGATATTGGTGCAGTCCTTGCGGCAGGAAACTTGCCTCTCGATTGGTCTACAACAGGCATCTTCTCTCTGATTTGCACGCTAGAAGGAGCATCCGAGAAATCGATGGCGTTCTTTGCCCGCCGCGTGCCGCCAACTTGCACGCACTGAAAAAATCATCGACTCGTAATCAGGTAACGATCTCGATCTTTATCCTTTCGTCTCGTTGCTTCTTCGATCGGTTCCAACTTTCTCTACCTCCTTTACCTTTTTCCTTCTTTCAGTTCCTTCGGTTTCTTTTTTATTATATTCTTTACTTTTTTCCTTCTTATTACCTCGTTTAGTTGTAGTTAGCCTGTGTCTTTTTTTCACTCTATATATATATATATAAATACATATATATAAATACATATGGGAGAAATTTAGACGAATGTAGAAAACTGACGGATATGCTTGTCTGACAGAAAACTAAACAAGCGGGGGAAACGAAAGAAGCGAAGAAAAGTTTGCGAAAACGAGAAAAGGAAATACTTTGTTGCGAAATGTGCCATGCCCGAGTGAGAAGAACGCAAATGGGCAAGCATTTGCTCTCTCATTATCACTGCCGCGTGGCAGGTGTAAATCCTTGCGGCCCACGGGCGCGTCGCTTTTTACTAGAAAATATGGCGAATGTGGTTCGGCAGTGCACTTTTCAGTGTTTCTCTTGTCGTTTTTACTGTAACACGGAGGAAACATTCCTGCGTCATTGGCGATCCGATCTCCATGCAAAAACGCTCGACCAGGTATTCTCTCTACGTTACGATCTCGATTTACGAGCACAATGGAACTCCTTTCGTATAAATTCTGTCTATTTCTATCTAGTATCTACTTATTTAAAAAATGCTCGACGATATTTTCTCGTCTCGTCGATTCTCTGTTTCCAGATCGCCGGCAGTTACAGATGCACTCCTTGCGACTTTTGGTGCGAGGACAACGAAACGATGGAAGCGCATCTGGTCGATTCGAGTCATCGCGACGTTGTTTCCATGATAAATGGTTCGGTACCGATCAGGATAGGTCGTCAGCGAGCTCTGACTTGCGGCGGTTGCGATCGTCGATTCCGTTATAATTTGCAACTTCGATTGCACATCAAGGAAACCGGCCACGAAGAGAGTTTGACCGCGACGGACGAATATCAACAGCGAATCAAATGCAATCTGTGCCCGCAAATAGTTCGATCGTTGGTGGCACTTCAGCGTCACCAGTTGTCTTCCCACGTCACGAAGATCGAGAAACACGAGACGAACGATTCGTCCCAGCCAACGCCTTATTTCTGTTCCTTCTGCTCGATGAACTTTGCCACTGCTCGAGAAGCCGTATTACATCGAAGAACGTCCAGTCACAAGGAGATGGTGAAGGCTCGGAAAAGCAACGAAGGCCCGTCGACGTCCACGGTTCGCCAGTGTCCTCATTGCAAGCAGAAGCAGACGAATTTGTCGGAGCACAAGACACACCTTCTCGATAGTCACCCCGAGCTTTGTTACAGGTAAGAGAATCGAAGTGGCGATAATACGCATTCAAGAGTCCTTAGTTCAAATATTCTATCTCTTACTTCGAAGTCGAAAGAGACTAAAGTTTTATCTAGAAGCCGTAACTGTACGATATGATATTGCTCGAAGGGTAGGGAACACGGAAAACTTGAAATATTTCGTTGGCGTATGTATTTCGAGAAATGAAAACATTCTGGATGGGATGCTTCGGTTAAAACGGACAATACCGTAGACAGAAACGATATAACGAGCTGGTAAAATCAACGATATGCTAAAGTTAGTGGGGATTTGATAATTAGGACGCGAAGTGTCAAGACGTTTCGTACAATACGCGCGACGCGTTGATGAAAAATTTCTGCGATTGTTGGAATATTTCCGCGAACCGTCGTACATGTACCTGATCGATGTTTACAGATGTCCCAAATGCGGTACGTTGTTTGCCCTCTCGCAAGACGTGACGAGGCACACGAGGGAAAACAAGTGCCATGACTCAAACGATGAATCGAATAAAACGAAAACAGCGGACGCGAGAGACGAATGGAAATGCAACAGCTGTAGCTTCTCGACCAACATTCAGGCGGAATTTATCTTCCACGAAGCTCTTCACGCCGGGATCGTACGAAACGATAACGAAGACGAGAACTCTGGCAAATCATCGGCGAAGTATTCTTGCCCCGTCTGCAAGAAGGCATTCACGAAAGTGTCATTACGGAATCACATCAGAAGCCACACCGGAGAGCGTCCGTTTCCGTGTGCCAAGTGTCTCGTGCCCTTTTCCAGGAGATCCGACCTAAACGCCCATCAGAAAGAGTGCACGGCTTCGACATCGTCGGGATGGTCGGAAGGTTTGGGACGGAAACGCAGCTTTGTTTGTTCCGAGTGCAACAGCGCCTTCTACACAAAGTAAGTACCGTTTTATTTAACGCTATTCTGCCGTGTTGAGTCGAGAAAGCGTATCCGCGACTCTCGCTTAAATCGAGTCATGCCAGATAGCAGGAAAATATTTTATCTACACTGATACGGAAGATATAACAGTGTCTATGCTTCGGATGTCTGTGCTTTAAATCGATGCCCGGTTGTTGCTAAAAGTCAACTTTTCTTAAAAAGGCTCCTTCGACCTATCCGACCTGTTCGAATTAATACGGCGAAATTGTCGGAATGTTGGATTTTACAGCGAGTTCTCGATCATATAGTATACGCGTGTCCGTACGTTTCTTAACGATAAATCGTCCGAGAACTTTCAACTTTTAGACGTTGCGTTCTATTTTTTCGTACGTAACGCGATGAGAAAGGAAGTAAGTACATGCACGTTGAGACGTCATGTTGCGAATAATTTATCCTTCTGTTCCTCAAAACCGAGATATTATATTCATCTAGAATGGTAAAAACCGCAACAGCTCTTTACTAGCTATCTGAAGCATAAATATTCGCTCGGATCTCCATCATCTGCGTGGAAATGAAAATAAGATCTGGTCGACTATCACGCACCCAGTTATCCATACGAATTCCCAGTCCCACACTATTTACAGCGAATATCGGCACGCTTCGAAGAAGCTGTCTCTGTCCGGATGAAAATTATCGTGCGATTAATAATCTTAAACGATCGTTCGAAAATGGCGCGTAAAAGTAATTGCTCGGGCACGTTCTTCGTGTACGAAAGCTCTGGATGGCTCGTATGACGTATAGCAAACGTTGTATCGTGACAACAATGGGTTTAACGTAGAAAACTTGCTGCATTATCCGGCTAACAAAAGGATCGCATTTATCACGGGATTTCCAGTTAGGTACAATTATATCGCATCGATCGTAGATCGGTAGGTCGTCGAACGAACCGTGACCGCGTTCGATGCAAACCGCTCTGTACTTCGCTACCTTTCACCGAGCTATTTATCTTTCGTCGAGTTACCTTTGCGAGTGCGTTAACATCGACGCGAGAGTAATATCGTAAATATTCTAGGCTACGCCCCAAAAGTGGGCATCGCTGCTTACTCGAAAGTAGCCTGAATCGAAATACAGAAGGCTGTTTCCCCTCGTATCGTATGTATCGTTACGTAGTCGCGACACCGCGTAGATCTCGTATCGCCGTTGGTAAATGTTCGCCTTGTTACGAAGCCGGTATGGATCAAATTTTATTATAGCTAAGATATCAGGCCGCGAACGCGTACAACTGCTATTCGCTACACTTTCCATTAATATTGTCCCGAGTAATGATCATATTAATTTTATAATCGCGATGATCGCGTGATCGAAGACCGCGGTTGAAATATACGATAAGTTACGGCACGTGTTCCCATCTTGCATAACACAGAGTTTTCGATCTCTCCGTTTAATTAAACGAGTGTTTTGTCGTTTTCTTGGATCGTTTTGAAGAATACCGATAACGTTAGTCGCTCAGACTGATGTTACGAGAACGAACGTAACGCAACGACTAAACCTTCTGACAACGAGATCAGAAACGAACGAAGCATCGATAAAACGAAAGAAGCATCGTTGAACGAAAGAAGCCTAACCCTTTTGAATTCCAGTTAAGTATAATTCTGACCTTAAGGGACTCGACGTTGAGAGCGGAAGAAAACGCTCGCTTATCGTAACGCAAATATTACAGCGTCTTCGAGACGAGGGACCACCGTGCTGCACCATGGCTATGAGCTCGACTTCCGTTCTAAGTAAAGGGTGTTGCGTTCGCGGATAAAAAGTGCAGGACAATAAAAGCCGGGCTCGCGTGCTGAAACCACGAAACGTTCGCGGGTTCTCGTAGTAAAAGTGTCCTCGCTGCATAACTATAAAATAAAAGACCGTGTCCATGGACAAGGGTAGCGAGAGACGAGAGGGAGAGGCGAGTGGCCGAAGAAAGTACGGAGATGGAACGGAAAACTCTGGAGAGCGGGTGAGGAGGGGTGGTGGGGGTGGAGGAACGAGAGTAAACCGTGGTGCGAGAAGGAACTCGGCTCGCTCTCTGCCACCGGTTCGTATTAACATCTCATAGTGGCCTGTAAGCCCACGGGTCATTCTAGCATTTAATGGGCTTGCATTATGGCCCGTGCAAGTATGCGTCCTACCGGCGCGCGCGTCCACCAGTACCAACCTACGTAACTAGAAACTTGTACTCGCTAATGCTTCGTTACACTAGCGAAATTACTAGCGCGGATTAACGCCCCGTGGGTCCTATTAAAAATGCGATCGAATCCAATCCCGCTAATGCCAATTTACGCTGCGGAGGTCGCGCGACTCGAAGGACCACGGATAGGAGGCAATGCCGGAACGACGTGGACGAATCGTCGATACCTTTAGCAGATGCTCGAGGTGGACCATGGCGATACGTATTTAACGATGCTATTTGAATCGGGTTGAAGAATCGATAGCTATTGCGTATAGCGTAGGTAATATTTCAGCATCTAAAAAGCAACGAGGAAAAGCTCATAGAAACCCATATCGGCCCTTGGCGTTGATAGCGGAATAACTCGAACAGTTTCGAATTTTGCTTACGTTCGATAGAAGGTCTGCGTTGTGTTTCTATATTTATGGTGATATAATTTTATTATAATTTGGCATAATTAATATAGATTACATTGTAATTGTAATTTTAGAACGTTATGATTCCATCAGTTTTGCGTGAAAGGGGAAAATTATTTCTTCAAACTTATTTCATCAATCTGGTGTCGGTTTTACAGCGATATTCGCTCATCTTCGGCTGTTTTACGACGCTACAAGTGCAAGATTATACTGGTTTCGCGAATAGTGGCGTATCTTGGGTCAAGTCGGCCTTATAACGTCGTTGAAACGACTCACGAAGATTCCTTCGTGAATTTTAAAAAGCCTCTCTTTCGAAATTTACATTGTCCGAGTTGCGCCACTATCACTGCCAAGCAGCGATGTGACGTCTCATTCGATGTTATTCGACGAGATTCTTTAAATATCGCCCACGTGTCACCACGGACACCTTCCATATTTTAATAAAAGTATAACACGCGAACGTAACGAAGTACAACAGGCATTTACAAAGAGCTTCGTGAGTTAGGTTAATTGCGCGCGGAGATACGTGTATCGCGATACGCGTATGATAGATATCAATGGTACATGTACCGCTTATAGGAACGTTTGTACGACGATTCTCATGAGATACAGTGTCGCGATACTGATTTTGCGTATCTTGAGCTGCTCGGTTACCGGTGACTTTACTCGCATGGAACAGGCAGATGAAGTTATGATTTTAATAACTTCGATAACTATCGGATCTTAAGATTTACCTCATCCTTTCACGAACGTCTTTATATTTATGAAGTAATTAATAGAATAATACCTTGTAATAAGTACTTGCTGCATCTTATTTTACAAGATTAATGATCACAGTTACCAGTTAAAGGTGTGGTATTATGATATTCAAAGTCACTTAGTCTTCAAACTGGATCAGTAACTGAAAAATGTTATTCTACGTATATACCTGCTTTTATCTGCTTTTACAAAAAAAAAAAAGAAAAAAAAAATAAAAGAACAATCGACAAAGAACCGTACGTTTTACCGAATTCCAGCGAATCTTAGAGAAAATCTGCGCCAATACTTTTCTTCGTTGCGTGATACGTAAATCTGAATACTATGGAGGAAAGTTAGCGTTCGTAGATTCCCGCGACTAAACATCACCGTACACAGAACCGGAGACATTTCTCTGGCGCGTCGTCGATGCCGGTATTAAACCATTGGCCGAGCGATCGCTATAAAGCAAATGTTAACACGTATGCTCGCTCGTTCACCCGGCTCGATTTCCTCGTCCCTTTTTCGCTCCCTCCTTGATCGTTCCTTCCGTTCGGTTCTCGTCGTTCTTGCCACTCGTGCTATCCCGTCTCGTACACGCGTTACCTTCTCAAATCTAGCCGTGTCTTCGTGCCGAATAATCGGTCAGAAGTCTCCGCGTCTCCGCCCGAAACGACAAGGGTTTCGCTTAATGTCACGATTCCGGCCATTTCCAGGGATTAGGCACCCCTATAGTCGTTCCTACTATATCCCTCGCGATCTTTTCCGCAGTTCACGCATAGCGTTTCGATACAGGTTCGATCGAGTGTTCGCGATACGCTCTCGATCGCGGTTAAGATCTTCGGATTCGAACGAAAGTCGAAGGACCGTGTATTTCGGGAATAGCTGTTCGTGGCCGTGCGAAGCGAAAAGAACGAACCACATTAATTGTACAGCGAGTCATTGATCGATACGGTGTGGCAGGTCAATACGCTTTGGAGATAGCGAGTTGTTCGTAGCGGAAAGCTGGTAGCAAAAGAGACGAATTTTCGTGGATTTATACATCGTTGAATAATACGTGGTTCGTTCACTCTCAGTGACCTGCCGTAACGTAACTTTACTTTTTCAGAAACTATCCTCTGTCACACATCTGGCGACGAGCGTTATCTCGTCGTATACGTTGACGTTACGTATGCATTGCTTTTTATTCTATAAGGCGTGCTCGTTGCAAGAACGTGAAAAATTCTTTTCCACGTCGAGGCTAACCGACTGACCTGGTTCCATCGTAAATTCGACTCGTCTATCGGGAAAGTTTCCGCAACAGTGTCTTGCCGCTCGATCATTGTCCGCTGTCAGAGGCACAAAGCAGGCGCGTACCTAGAGCCGCGCGTCATATTTCGACCGCAGGTTGTTAAAACTTCCGGTCGGGCCACGTTGATTAGGACTTTCTCCGGCTTCATTTACGCCAAGAATCGAGGGCAAGGCGAGCGTCGGTTGCGCGTCAGTTGTCGACAATGTCGAATCCAAACTCTGTCTCCGTTTTGCCGAGCAAAAGGAGACAATCTAGCAAGAGGCGTTCCACAAACTTGCTAGGTTCTCGGGGATGCAACAAACTGTTATCATCGATTATACGAAGCTAGCGTTTCGTACGTTTTGCTCGGTCTCAATTTCGAAAGTTTTCAATGTCGTTCGTTCGGTTCTGGACGTGTGTTTCGTTACGAGATACCGGAGGAAATTGCGAGGGATCGGTCGAGAACGTGACACCGGTAAGGAACGAGATAAAAGAAGAAGATCGAAAAATGGAAGAGCACGAGGCGGGTAGCGGCTGCAAGAACTAAAAGAAGGAAGAATAGGAAGAAGGAAAGCGAGGAATGGCGCGGCGAACGGGCAAGAACGGAGGGAAGAAGGGTTGGATAGAAGGAAGGAAGGAAGGAAGGAAGGAAGGAAGGAAGGAAGAAGAGAAGAGAGATAATTACGAGAAGACGGGCAGCTCCCGCGCATTCGATCGCCTAACCAATTCTCGGAATAAGCGGGCAATTCTCGATGTATGCGCATATTCAAGATAGTATGTTACATACGCGAGCTACTGACCGTACGTTTCGTTCGTTCCACCCTCGGGCCCTCCGCCTCTCGTACCGCGCGGCCTTTTCTCCTCGTCGTGCTCTGGTCAGTCCTTTCCAGCGTTCTACCCACCGGCAACCCTCTCGTTTCTGCCTGACGATGTGTACGCCAGTTCCCCAGAGGTATTTACATATATGGACCGCGGCGTGGCGCGCGCGTATCTTTTATCTTCCGTAGCAGTAATGGCGCGTCCACCTCCTTCGTAGCCGGTCAGGTAAACGCCGTAAAGATAGGCATACTGGGTGAGATTGGCGTAACCTCGCTGCCTGTTGACGTTTCACCGGATCACTTTCCCGATACTATTTACGAACGAAAGCTTCTCGCACGGTAGTTGGTTTCGCGGGGTAGAAACGACGCGTTTTCATCTTCGCGGCTATTAGCTCGTTCGATCGTTACGCCGACTTCTGTAATCGCTGAATGAATTCGAGTGGATCGAGGACACACGTCCATTTGGTCCGTGTTGATTTTAATTCGGTTAAGTTTGATTTACGCGTGTAAATGACGGAGTTTGTTTCGCAGAGGGACGAAGAAACGAAGAAACAGGGGATTTCCGAATAGAACGAACGTAGTGTCTGAGACACCGACGAAACGAATAGCGAATTAACCGATCTGCCTCCGGTTAATGGATCAAAGTTATACCGATCGTTCGAACGATCGTCTTAATCGTCGTATTCGAAACGGAAAAGGAAACTCGAAACTCCGATAGATTGGCCGTCGTATCGTAGAGGGAATGTAAAAAGTAGGGGATTACTGGATCCGAGATAATGACAAAACAGAGTAGGAAGCTTCGCACGGTTAATTCGAACGCGAGGCATGTTCGAATTGAAGCGGTACATAAATCTCCGATCATCGTAAATTTCGAGGGGCCGAAGAGAGCGAAGAGAATGGAGAATCGGCGGCGAACCCTTCTCGTCTCTTATCCTACCATTGTCTGGACGGTGTGCGTGAGTGTATCGTTTTCTCTCACCTCCATTGGCGCTGCTAATGAGGCACGGTGTCGTCTTTACGGATCACCCCGTAGGCACCCTTAAACATCCGGCCTGCTGAATCCTACGAGGGATTGTCCGCGCTGCCGGAGAGCAAAACGGCGGAGACCTGGCTCGGGCTGGCCTCGCGAGAGAAAAGAAAGAGGAGGAAAGATTTCTGCATGCCCCCCTGAGGAACAATGCGACGACGCTGTTGCACCGCATTCGTCGCATTGAAATGTATTAGTGAGGTGTCTCTCCGGTGCGCGCATTGTGTCGCAAGAACGCGCCTGTGTACGAACGTACGTACGTTAAGCATGGGTTTTCTTCGTTCCTATGTGGTGGCAATGGTGGTCGGTAGCGATGGTACGCGGTGTGGTATGGTTTGGTATGGTGGCACGCGGTAAGCACGGCCCCCGTATGCAGACAGTTTAGCGGTGACCGCCCCGCGAGTCCAGTTGTCGCGTGAAATATTGCGATTCATAAAATAAAACAGGCCTGCGGTCGAGGACGCGTAGATATAGCCGCAGGCCGCTAACCCAGACCTAACCCGCCCCTCTGTCTCTCTTTTTCTCTCCATCCCTTTACAAGCTCTTTTCGAAACGCCGCATCCCCCCGAGCCTCCATCCACCGTTTTTTCTTCTCCGTCCTTCTGTTGTTCGTTTGCTCGTTTGGCCGGCCGTCTTTTAACTTCTCCGCGCGTCTATCCATTCGTAAAATACATGCACTCACGCACACACAAAAAAAAGAAAGAATAAATAAATTATATATATATATATATAGGTAGGATAAACGAAGCAAAGAATCATTGGACTTTCTTTTTGTCCACCATCGACGACGCTTCGTTCGACGTTCTTCTCGGCTTTTATCGTCATTGGCGTTGACTCGGCGGGCCAAGGTGCGAATACATTGGGAAACCACGAGCATCGCAACTAGATCTAACGAGGGAAATTTTTCGGTATCGCGTCGCAGCACGCCACGGGTCGCTGTTCTCGATAAGTTTGGCGCGCGGTGTGCGGTGCTGTACGATGCGGTGCGGTGTAGTACGGTGCGGTACGGTGAACACGAATACTCCGTGAAAGCCGCTTCAGCGCGTTCTCGTAATGCGGTAACGAGGGAAGAAGGCGAATCCAGAAGCGAAATAAAAAATACGGTCCGCTCTCCGGAGCAGCGAGTTGTTTTATTTAATTAAAATTTTTTCCACGAGCCCGAGACTGGCGTAAAGGCTGGAAGAGTAACGAATGGCTGAGAACGCGGATATCCGCGTAGAAATTCGGCTCGTAATCTCTGGTAAGGTTATCCTCGATAACGAAGAACTCGCGATCTTCCCCTAACGAATGATCGTCTCCGGTGAACGAGAAGGCAGAAACGTCGACGTACGTTACGGTTAAGACGCTCCTCCGTTCCGGAGATTCCTCCTTTTCCACCGACGAAATTAGCGGAGGACATGTTTATTGTAAATGAATCCTACTCCGGGAGCGGCTCGTGGAAGACTGCTACATGTTCTAGGGGGTGGCGAATCGGAGAGACGAAGACGGAGGTAAAGAGAGAGGAAGATGCGGGGAGGGTAGTTTGGAGGGCGCGCGCGCTCGCTGCTCCGATTTATGCGCCCGTTACCGAGCCCTCTGGCGCAATTAAGCTCGCGTTATAATATTGTTGTTTATTCTGAGCCTCGGCTGCGAAGCGTTAACCACCCCTCCGCTCCGTGCCCACGTTGGCTCTACTGGCAACAACCAACCCTACGATCCCCTAATCTCCCTGACGCGGCAGCTAGAATCTCTCGCTCTATCCCATTTCCTTTTCCAGTTCCTACCATCCTCCCTCCCTCCCTCCCACCCTTCTACCCTTCCAACCTATCCCTCCCCGCTCGCTCTCTTTCTCTCTCTCTCTCTCTCTCTCTCTGCCTGCGTGATCTCTCCCTCGCGACTCTCCTCGTCTCTCGCTCGTCGTTTCTTTTTTATTCTCGCCGACTTACAGCATCAGCGCCAAATACGGGACTAACAAACCACTCCCTGGCGGTCGACAGAAGCGAAATTCCAGTTTTGTTTGTCCCTGCAGGGCAGCCTTTGATTGGGATTCGCGAGTTAATTTGAACTTATTTTGACGCGCGGTCACGTACGCGCTAATGAAGCTGGCTTTTCGGGGTCGAGCCTCTGACGTTCCGGTCGTTCGATCGTTTGTTCCGATTTGGCTTTCCATTCGCGCCAAATCCAAACGATGGCTCGCCGCCGATCGAGAGCCCGCTTTGACCGGCCTTTCCTCCGAAAGATTTATCGTCCGAAGGGTTGCGGAGGATCGAAACTGCACGATCGATCGATTTATTTCGGGCTTTCGACTCGGCCCGTCAAATCACTTCCCCCACCCCCCCACACGCACACACAGACACGATAGAATCGATCTGTGTTCCTTCGTGGATTTATCTGCTTGTTTACATAAATTTGAGAAATCTATAATTAAAGCCGTGATTCGTCTTACGAGCTTTTATCTCCGCTTGGAATCGACCAATTTATACCATTTAAATAACGCGTGAATCACTTCTTAAACCGGTTCCTGGACTCGATCCTGCTGACTCTGACGAAACGAGGACGGACAGAATTCGTTTCAAGCGAAATCGACGTTAAGTCGACGACAACTGCGATACGCCGGTGGTCCTGCGTGCGCACGCGTTCGCTCGGCAAAAAGCTGTTTTACCGGAATCGCATCTAACAGAGGAGGAATTTAGACGTGGCAGAGCGTCGAGAGTACGCGCGGGGATGCCGAATTTCGTCTGGCGACTCCACGAAGATAAGATTTCCTCTTGGAGCGCGATGCGCGCGGATCTGACTCGAATACGATCGTTTCGAGGCGTATCTGTTCGATGCGTTATAATTAAATCGTCGACTTTCACGCGGATCTATATTTTTCCGCATAAAAGAAAAGAAATAGAACGTAAATAGAAATTCCTTTCGTCTGCTACAGATCACGACGACTGCTCCACTTTGAGTATTCTATGTACTTTCGCGCGTTAGATTTTTTCCCTTTAAACTTGCCACGGATGCAGAAACATCGGTAAAATCCGATCACGACGAAGCATCCGACGCCGATAGGAAATCTTCGAACGTCGCGTCCAACGTTAAAAGTTAACCGGCGTTCGTCTTATCGACGCTGTGGTGTTTGGACGCGAACGGTGCGTGCCGCGTATCTTCCGTGGGACGTACCGGTCGATGCATCGCGAACACGAAAAAGTCACACAGCTGGCACGAAAATCACGGATGGAATCTAACCTGAGCGAGGAAGAAGATCTCCCGATGACTTTACATCGAGAGGGTATACTTGGCCATGATCAAGATCGAGCCCCGAGAAAGACGGATAGAGATGAAAAGAGAGGACTCGATGTAAGCAGAGAAGTCGGAGAAAGAGCGAGACGAACGCAGGTGCAACCTGCAACGGTACGGGACAGACGTACGGACGTACGAACGGACGAAGGTGGGATTGAGTTATGACAGCGTTTGCTCCAGGGGGCCGGCTCTGGACCCGACGAAGCGGATATTCTTCTTATTCTTTATTTCTTCGTCTGCGGCCCCGCCGTAGAAACCGTCGGCCATGCATCACCTTCGGTTCACTTTGGTCCTGCCTCCTCTTCGGCATCGTTCCACGGCCACACCACCATCACGGCCCATCACGATCCCACCTTAGCCATCGTCCGCTGGAAACGTTGATTCCACCCACCGCGGCAGCCTCGACTCTCCAGCGAGCCGTAGGCTCTGCGAGTATTTACCTTTTAACCGTTCGTTTCTTCGTTCGGCCGCTTCGCTTGATATCGCGGCGAGTTTCCCTCTTCCACGCTCGGCTCTCTTCGCGATTCGCGGTTCGCCAGGCTCGCGTGTCTCGTACGTAGTTGAACGAAACCGAGGACCATCTCGTTGTCTAACCGAAACGAGCCAGGCGAACCGTCAGAGGAAGAGCTACAGAGAGAAAAGAAAAAGGGAGAGAGAGAGAGAGAGAGGGAGTGAAAGAAAAGGGAAACGTTGTTAAATTACGGAAAGAAGCGACTTGCCAGTTTCGAGGATGGGGGCAGGCTAGCCTCGTAGATATGTCGCGTCGGTGACAGAGTCGAAGAAAGAGCTCGGCCAAGTCGCGCGTAAATCATTCCTGGTAATAAAGATCCACTTGTCGTGGCTCGATATTTATGAATCGCCCTCGGTTCTGCTGTACGCCAGAAGAGAATCGGCTTTTAGCTCTCGTGGCTAGTCGGAATGAACGATCGTCCGATTTCGAGATAATCGAAGAGGTCAGGGGCGGAGGGGACTAGGCCGCGAAGGACTTGGCACGGCAGGAAAGACTGTCGGTGAGGAAGGCGAGGAAGGCGTGGAGGACGTGGAAGGCGAGGAAGGCGAGAAAGGCGAGGAAGGCGAAGAGAAAACGAGCCGAGAAAGCATCGGGGAAGGGGAATCGGGGAGGAGGAAGAGAAGGAGAGGCAGAAGAAGAAGTCGAGTCCGAGTCGACGTTCGTTGTAGAGGCCGCAGACCGACAGACCGAGCGAAGGACCGCGAGGCCATAAATACCTCAGCGCGTTCAGCCAATTAAAACAAATCATTTTAATGCGCAACCTTTTTAATTAATGCCCGTGCTCGCTCGCTCTCATCCGCTTCCCTCCTCTCGGATAGTACACGATCGCCGCGCTGGCTCCGCCATTCCCATCCCAGAACGATCGAGGCTATATTAACCTGTACGTCGCTATATCCTGTCTGACTTTAGCTTCGTGAACGAACGCGAATACTCGCCTCGTTCTGTGATCGACTCCACTCGATCCGACTGTTGCACCTTTCTCTGCCAACTAGCTCGTCGTCTCCCTTAAACCAAAGAGTTCCAGTTTTTTGCCAATCTTGCCTTGAAAATTGCAACTCGTTGCTCCTTCTACTCTACGTATCGTCGAACGGCTATCGTCGCGTACGCGATTTACGTCCATCGATCGATTCGCCAGAGACGAGAAGGATATCATGGCGGTTGCGACGTCCGTGCCCGTTCTTTCGGTTCGCGAGTACTCGAGGCAACGTATCGCCGCCGTTATTGACGAATATAACGACGATCGTACCGCCGCGGATTAGACTTTTAAATGACCTCGAGCCGGACCGGCGCATATTTCACGAGATGACGGTGGACGTCGCGCTAAATCATCCGGAGTGACCGCATCCGCTTACCCAATCGGACCGAGACTCTTCTTAACGGCCTCTTGTCACGCCTGCGACATTCCACCGAAACACACGCCGAGAACGTGTCTCCTCTCTCTTTCCCTCGTATTTTAACCTCCTCCGTCCCTCTTTCGTCAATGTCGTTGCCGCGAGACGCGCTTTTGTCGACCACCATATTAATATTGTTCTATCGGAATTCCAATCCCCCGGAATGGGCCGGCAACACGAGATTTCCCAACGCTATAATTCACCGCGGCGACGCGTTCCTCGACGCCGTCTCGGCGTTCGCTTCGTCCCGACAAATTTTTACCTTTTGTTCGAATTACCCTTCCACTCCTCCGCGAATTCGAATCGAAAGCGCGATAAATACATTGATGGACGATTTCGCGGCGGGAGTTTGCACTTTCTTCGCCAATCCTACGCGTGACGATCGTCTAGACGTCTATAATACGTTTCGAGTATTGCTCAACGACCGAGGTTACTCTCCTCCGCTGTTTCTCCTCGCTATGTTTAGCAACCGTGAGAAAACACAGATGCATATAATGCGCTATATCGATATCTTTTTTACCTAGAAGCTTATTATTATGTACATAAATGTTTCCTAAATTTATTAATGCCAGTGTTGCGTTACATCCTTTTACGAAGGAAGACGACTAACGATGCAACGTGTATCAACACGTTTTTGAGACAACCCGCTGCCGCTCGTTTATTGCATTTATCAGCATCTAGCAAATTTTCTAAGACACACGGTGCGAATGATCGCAATCGTAACGAAATAACTGGAAAACAAAATCGTCGAAACTAAAGGCAATCTATGCGCAGCAGATAGTGGTACGCGTTAAGTTTATAAATTCGGCGTAAAACGTAGTATCTTATTAACATCGCGATTTTTCCTCGAAGTTAGTGGAACGATGACTTTCGATAGGGCAACAAAGTACAATGGAAAGTAAATGGCACTCTTGGCAGGGATAATACGATAGTCGTAAAATTGGCGAAGCTTGAAAATGCGCGGGTTTCGATCACCGAAACAGAGACTCGAAAAGACATAAAAAGAGACGAGGCGTTCGAGCAGAACTCGGAAACTAGTTGTTTCGCAGCGGCAAATTAATTTTTACAAATGCAGCAATTACTATACGATAGAAAGTTTATACTGGAAATAAATTATGCTTTTATTAACTTTCAATTCCTGATTATAAAAGTTTCTAGTTAAAGGAAAACTCGGTTAACAGGTTGACCCATTAAGGACCAGGCAATAATTCGTCGTAATGTTGTAAACGCTTGAACGTCTTCGAATGTCATAAAATTCCAGAGTCTCGGCGGCAGAAAAAACGACGACAAGAATATCGAGCGAATCCTTGCGTTCCTTAATTTCCTTCTATAGCCGCTTCCATTTCCTTCCATGTGAAAAAAAAAAAAAAACAAAGAAAAAGAAGAAAAACGGAATCTGTTAAGATAAATTCGATCGAAAAGAGTTTGCGAACAAAGAGTTGTCTTGCGTAACGCGTACGAGTCGATCATAACTATATCCTTTCTATAGCACGAAGGATACGTGGCGTGTGTTCGTTCTGGAAGGATCGGTCAATTTGTTTCGACGATTGGCTGCCGTAGCGGTAGGCTTTCCGGCCGATCTGCTCGAATACGACTTGTCCTTGACCGGCAGTACGAGCCTGGTAAAAAAGTCGCGCGAAGAGGACGGACAGGGGTCGCGAAGGAAACAAGAGGCGAAGAAGAAGCGTAGCTTGGCGAGTGGGTGCAGAGGTTGGTGCAACGGGTGACACGGCAACGTACTTGCAAAGACTATTCGAGTGCAGGTGTAAGAGAAGGTACGTCCTAAGCTCGTGCGAGGGCGTGTATATCCTGACATTGTAAAAGTTGCCGTTACACTTGCGTAGCCAATTGGGTAGGCCGGGACTCCCTCTAGGACGGCCCAGATCTCGTAGCCTCTCTTCTGCTTCTGCCGTTCTTCGTCTCTGTCCTTTTCTTTCTTTCGTCCGCTTCGAATCCCTGTCCTCCTCCGCGTCCCTTTTTCTTTGATTTTCTTCTTCGATCCGCCTGTCCTTCGTCCACGTTCGGATCCTGGCACTGCGTTCGTTCTGTTGCGCGCTCGCGGAGAGCCCGCTGCCGGTATCGTCGAGCTGCCATCTCGAAAAATCCGTGTCCTTCGTTCTGTTACCGCGGTAGGTTTCCCTGCGCCGGTGACCACGTTCGTTCGCAAAGATCTCGATACAGCACCGAGAGATACGTACGCGAAGATCGTGGCTACCACGTTCGGAAATTTGCTGCCGATTTCGATAACATCGACGAGCTTTCGCTTAGTTTTATACGTGCCGAGGAATGCCGGTATTACCCGTGCCTTCTCTGTCGTTTTCCTGCCGTTCATTCGTCCCCTCTTCTATTCGCCAAGTCGCTACCTGGTTCGCGGTTTTCGCATTTACACGGATGGCACGGACCCGTGCAACATTTCCAGTGCGACCATTCGCCAAGAGTAACTGTCGCATCGGAAAAGAAACGAGGAAGGAGGCAATGTCGGTAGCGAAACTAGAGTAGGAACGCGAACTCGTCGAGTTGCTCGACTATCTGGTTGTATAAGTTCAGTAACCGTATAGATCGTCACCTCTTGACAGAAACTATTTAAAGTGCAGCTCTTGTGTGCGCTCGCCGGCAGGTTGATATAGGATGCAACAGCTGCGATCGGATCGTATGGCGTGCGAACAGCCGATGGTCACACGCGTACCATGCATTCGTTGGGCCATTGTGCTGTCTTATTACGCGTTGAATTTAACGAAAACGTGTCCCTTTAAGTCGCGAAATCATTATTCCGCGCGTCGTCGTGTCGGCCAATCGTTCCACTCTCGGTATTCGAAAAATTATACGAATTCTACGGCGAAATATTTTTAGAACACGCTAAACACCCGTATACGAATGGTTTCTCTTCCAACGACCATTTCTCTTTTCTTTCAGACACTCGCTGCGACAGCATATGCTGCGCCACGCTGGGAAAAAGTACAAGTGCGGACTTCCGGGCTGTCCAACGGTGCTCCGAACAGCCTCCGAATTGAGATCGCACAGAACCTTGGTACACGACAGCACGCCGTCTAATAGACGATACAAGTGCTCCGATTGTTCTTACGCGGCCAAAACGAAAACTCAGCTACGCCGGTACGTACAAATTCCTGTAATCGTTATCGTATCTCATCGACGAGAAATTCCAAACAGCCAATTCACGCTTTTGCCTCCTTACAGAAAATTCTCATCTTAGAAAACTGTTTCGCGTGGCAAATTGTATTCTTCGTGCTTGTAGCGTTAATTCCGAATTAACCAGCTCGATGCAATAGGTGCAATACAAGTGCAATGAGAAAAGCGATCCGAATTTTCTTATCGACCAAGCACACGTATTTTCTACACCAACGATGTACGCTTCTCGTACGTTCGTGTTACTTTATTCGGTGGAATAAAGGGAATCGCGGAATAAACGAGACAAGCAACGAAACGCAGAAATTCGTTCGTTAATATTCGACGTCGGATTCAGCATTAATTATAATCAAGATTCCCGCTGGGAATGATGCAAACCTCCGTCTTGTTCGTCGTGCTCGTGGATCGCGTATGTACGACGCGTGATCGATGTCTTTGCGGAAGTAGAAAATTAATTGCTATGGGCGTAGTAGTACTTTGAGCCCGAAGACGCGCCACTTGGTACGCGCACGTGATCCCTCGGTCGCCACACGATTCAGGAATCTCGAATATATTATCGTGCAATATTATCGATACAATTTATTTTATCTATACCGCAAGTCCGTACACATTTCGTGGCGCACCTTTCCTCTTTTCCATGCAATTTTCCATTCGCGCTGATGCATCGTATTTATTTTATAATCGAAGCTACGAGCAAACTTACGACACATCCCGCGACTATGTTCAGATCCGATGATGGAACTCTGCCGAATTTTTTCTCTCTCGAACTCACCTTAAATTCAGCTGAAACTTTCTGTATTTCAATGTTTCGTTTGGGAAAACTTTTGCCGCAAAGTTCGGACGAAAGATCGGTCATAGATCGGTAACGATTCCCGTCTGTTTCTTTCGAATTGAATAAATTTTCCGATAATGAAAAATTTGAAGCGTTAACAGAATCCTTGGTACAACGTTCGGACCGCAGGTCAGGCGTATCAACGACGATCGCTTCGTATCTTCTTCGAATCGAACAAATTCTCGGATAACTGAAAAGATTCGAGGGAAAGCGAGCGAAAGGGGCGCGGCAGAGCGAAACGCTAATTATTCGACGAACGTACGCCGGTATCCTACGTACGCGCGTTTTAATCGGATTAATCGATTGATTCTTAGTTGTCCGAGCAGACAGGTGGTTGGACACTAGCACCGGGAAATATGCGATGCGTGCGCCTCGTAGATTACGCACGAACGCCAGCGATTCGATTTAAATTAAGTCTTATTAAGGACATTGTATCGGGCAAGACCTCTAATAAATTTCATCTCGTTTGATTCGTTGTTCGTTTCAACTGTTTTGCGCTTTTTCTCTTTTGCCAAACGAATGGCCAGAGAGGAAAAAGGGGAGGAAACAGAGAGTACGAAGAGAGAAACGAAAGGGGCGAAAAGCGAAACGAGAAAGAGAGAACGAGACAGAGAGGGAAAGAGCGACGAAAGCGGAAGTTGCGTGCAGCAGTCGGCCAAGTGCGGGCAACCCGTTATGATCGTCCGCATGGCGATGGTCGGCGCGATATTTCATCGCGAATTGAGTACTTACTACGTGAGTCGAACTCAACGCAGCCACAGAGTGTCACGGGTCTCTCTTTCTCTCCCACCTGCGCCTTCTCTACGCTCTACCTCCCCCTAAACTCTCGTCTCTCTAGCTGCGTCCTGCTCTCCCTCTCTTTCGCTCTTTCCATACCCTGTTCTTCCCCTTTCCACGTTTTCCTTTCGTTCTCTTTTTTCGTCGCTGTCCTGTACTGTCACCTTTCCCTCTTTCTCCCAGCGCCGATCTTTCTCCCTCTCTTTCGGCCTCGCTCTGTGCGGCGGAGTAAATCACAGAGGATTTTAATTAAACGTGTCACGCATTTCGAACCTGATATACACGTAACCATGGCCAATGGCTCCCTCGCAATATCGCGCACGCATATCGCATCGTTCATAATCACCGGCCCTGATACGACGATGAACTCGTCGATGGTACCGCGTTTTTTCCCAACTGCGTGTCCTTCCTTCTTGCCCTCTGCTCCGATGGAACGCGAGACGCGAGAGAAAAAGTCGACTACCGATAAACTACGTTTCGAACGCCGAATGCCAACCAGCTCTCATCGATCGTCTCGCGTTCGCGTTTAACATCAAACAAATTCGCACGTACATTCGCATTTAAATTTACACGTAGATTCGATCGTAGCTGTAGACGTAAATTTTAGTACGCTGAGTAGCGTAGCCCGGGTTCGTCAAAGTCGATAAGCTGGAATGCGTAACCGAGAGTGGGTCGTGTAAACATGACTTGCGAATTCTTTGTTGCAGACACTGCACTCGGCACGAAGAAGCAGGGAACGCGGCGAAATCAGAACTTCGCGCATGTCCCTACAGTGGTTGCGCTTTTAAAACGAAGCTCGCTTCTCATTTGCAGCGGCACGTGCGTCTCCACACGGGCACAAAGCCATACAAGTGTCGTCATTGTCCGTACGCCAGCAACAACTTGGTAAGTCGAACCAGTTGCTAAGGATCTATACTGCGAGCATCGTGTCGAGTTAATCGAGGTAAATAAAGCCACGTGATTAAACTCAAAGTATCGTAGAGCAGAAAATTACACGAAACGTAACGAAAGTCCACGTATACGATACACTTTTTGCGAAATATATCGATTCGTAAGATGTAGCTCTGATTTGCGAAAAGGAAATTTGACAAATCGTAGGAGACGCAAAGCGTTGGAGATTTGCGAGTAGCGTGAGACAAGGTGCAATCAGAATTAGTTGTTCCGCGGCCATAGGCCAGCTTCTATAAATGCAATAATTAGTCTAAAGAAGAAAGTCACGGGGCATTGGTACGGTGTAATATCGATGGAAAGTAACGAGCAAATATTTTCCATATCGACTCATAAATCAGCCTCTCGGTAACCAAACTGGCCAAATTCCACTTTCGATTAATTTCTTAATTCCATACGATATACTTCCATAAATTCACTTGTGGCGATACCAAAAAAAAAGCACACGAGCAATGGTAAACTTGAAAGTAGATCTATGAAACAACGTTCGCGATATCATCGTTCTCCCGTATTTTTCAATTTGCCGACTCGATCGATGTGACTTCCGATCGGCTCGAATAACGTTTGCAATATGAAATCTCAGATTTTACGGTTACTCGTTGCAGCTGCATCCTTGCTGCGACAACCCCTTTCGAACGCGGGTCGAATCGAAACGGAAAGATCGGTCTCGTATTGCCAACTGTTACGGCTGTACACGGTAGAAAGGTTGACTCGCAGTTCAATTTTTGTAGCCGCGGTGACTCTGCGGCGTAAATTAAGCAAAGTACACCTTAACGTTTGGACCATGCCGCCGCCTCTGCCGCCACCGAGGCGCGATAAGATAACGAGTTAATTGTGCTCACTGGATGCCCACACACGCACGGCCCAGTCATACCGAGCGGCCGGTATGCTAATGCCCTTTGAAGCTTTAGTTAGGATGCGACTCGCATACGAGGGCTCCGTGTCTCTTTGATAGCGACATAAACTCATTCCAGTGGCTCTCAGCCTGGGATAACTTGAGCCAAGGTAATCTCGCGGCACGGAGAATTGCGAACGGTGTACGTCTTGCATCGATAATGATACAGCAGGTAGGCACTTCTGAATTGTATCGAGTCGTATGTAACTGTACGGAAGACGTGGCAGCTTCTGGGCTCGTTTTGCTCGTTTTCGTTCTTCCGGGGATAAGATCGGTCGGCCGTTTCGCCGGTATCGTAATATTACGATTACGATCGGCAATCGAACGAACGATTAAATTCGTACCCGATCGGATTCGAGTTCGTACGTCAGCCACGAGATGAAAAATCGGGACGAGGATGTAAGAATCGATTTAGCTCGCGGACGATATCGAGTACGATGTTTATTTGCTGAGATTTCAAGCTGTTAACCCGCGGAAGAACGAGTTAACTCGTCACCAGGATACTCCATCTCCTTCGATACAACGATTCTTTTATCTATGGCTCTTTCGTTTTTTAATCGGTCGTATCGACGACGTGACCGGACTTAGGTGGCGTTTATCGACTTTTAATTGGAATTATAGAAAATCTTGGTCAGGAAGCGATTCGTTCGTACGGAAGAAACGAAGCAGATCGATACTTTAACCCTTTTCGATCGACAGTGAAAGATGTTTTATCGAGAGGTAAACAAATGGATCGAACGAGACGCTTCTCGATTCGATGGATTTTATACGAAATTAATAATAATATTAATTTAATCGACTATTTGAAGAAAACACGAACGAAATTGTTACTCGTACAGACGCAGGAAAAAAGAAGCAATCGCGAGAAGAAACGAGTGAATTTTTAATCGCTGTGTTCTTTTTTTTTTTTTTTTTGCTTAATTCGTGATATCATTAGGAAAAATTACATTTCGCCTTGTCCGAGATACTGTAGCTCTGCCTAACAACGTGGTGGTAGCGTTAATGATAATTCTCGAAGGCATTGGTTGGTTTAGGATTCGCTACGCGTTTCCACGCATCTCCTCTCATCTCCTCCCGACTGCCATCGTTTTTTATCTGCCTCTTCAATTTTCTTGCCGACTTGGCCCCCGCCCCACGGTAAGTAATGGCGAGTCGAAATAATAAAGATTTAATAATTCCCACCGATCGGGCGTTTGCGGTAGGCGATCGAATGGAAGCGATACGATCGATTTATTCGGTATCTTGGGTGGAAATTTACCTGAAGGGATGGTTTCGGACGGGCTGGGTTACGCAACGGGATAAACGTTGGCCGGAATTTATTAGTTATCGAGTAAAAAGTGGAAACGCGCATCCATTGGATATCTCATCGATAAAATCTTGATCTGGGTTAAAGATCCCGGCAGTTTGCGCTTACAATTTTACAATCCTCCTCGGTCAGCGGCCGGCCAACAGAATATCGAACGTTTCTTTTTTTCTTTCTTCCTTCCTGTATATTCGATAATTCCCATAGAAGTATTACATACGTATAAATATATATATATATATATATACATGCGTTATGTATATGTCTACTACGTATATACGTATATATACATATATACATACGTTAGGAGAAACATTTACGTTCGAGTTACGATACAGTAGTCTACAGGTAGAAGGAAATTAATATGACCCCGAACCGGCTGGAATCCCGAAAGAAATAAAGAAGAAGGAAGATAAAGCGCGGCGATTTGAAATCCTAGAACGAAGCCTCGTAAAACGGGGTATTCTACGGCCGGTAACATACAGACGAGCGTGTACGGTCTCGATGCAACAGAAAATTATATCCGAAGGAATCGGAATCGATCGGATTAATGAAAAGCGTATACTAGCGATTTGCGTGACGGCGCACACTTTCCGCGGGCTTGTAGAAAGCGTTTCGCGCGGAGGTGCACGACCGCCCATGACGGTGTGAACGGGTCTTTATCCGAGAGACCGTCACGGAGCGCTGCTCGTGCAGAAAGATTTACTTATGGGAAATTAAATTTGATGTTGCCGTTGCCATCAACGGCTCGTATAAGCCCGCCTGGTAGGAAGATGTTTACGACTACGGCCAGCTACTTAGCTCGAGAGGGTAAAGCGCCTTTAAATGCTCCATGGCATAGCCAATGAACGCGTCCGGTTTGCCGCAGACCGATTCTGGTCGCAGGTATTCACCGTCGACCGATACCAGCGAAAGATCGTCCCGAACGTTCCTCGACACCGAATCCACACTCTGACTCCATCACCAACGTCCTCGACTTCCCGAATGTCGCGCGTGTTCACGCTGTTCACCTATCCGACCATGCTGTTTAATCCCGCGCCAATCTTTCCCGCTACGGTGACATCGTGAAGCGATTCGTCGTTTTGCCTTGCCTCTCCCTTTGCATTCTGCGTGCATCTTCGGTTCGATTTGTTGCGATCTAGTTTCGCTAGTTGTCAGTTTCACGCGTCTTTTGGATCCTCGTTGCATTATGCAGTGGCTACGAAAAGCATCCGCGCTTATTATAGATAGAACGCGGATTTTTATGCATTCGTGGGACACTTAAGATGCATACGACCATAAGACACGCGATACAGGGAAACTACGATATGTGCCAAATAAGATACTGATTGTAGTTTTCAGTGGATAACACGGACAGATGTTCGTCCGTTGGTCGAAGGAGGTTTTAAACGATCGAATTTCGGTAGTTTGCTTTGTGAGTAGAAACAGGAAAGAAACATCGTGCAAACGTAAGACTATAAACGCTTTGTAAAAAGGTTACGCAAGAAATGCGGAAACTAATCGATTCGAGTTAGATGTTTGCGTCACTCTGCGAATTCGATGCTTATTTTGCTTCTCATCGTCGAATACTTTCTGTCAGTTCTTGTCTCGAATCAATTCTTCTACGATGTCTATCAATAGCGTAAGATGCGACGATCTCGCGGTCCAAACGATGCAACCTCCCCGACCGAACCATCTTTCATCATACTATTCGTCGATTGTCTTCAGGTTTCGTATTTCTTTTATAAGTCTTTTACAAAGCGTTTGCAAACGTACGCTCGTACAATATTTCTTTTCTTGTTTCTATTCACAGAATGAACTGGTGAAGTTTAATCATTATATACCTTGTCACTTTGCTATCGCGTTATCCTGAAATACCGTCCCTTCTCGGATTAAACGCGTCAGTGTCATTCAGAAGAAATCGTAATTTTCTGCATCAAAAAAGCTCGCTGCACTATCACTGATCTATGATATATAGATATATAGATAAGCTCGCGATCTTCCTTCAGTTACGATACTAAAAGAGTATCGTCACCTACGAACTACTCGTAATCGAATCGTACACCAAAGAGTTACATACCTCTGAATAACAACAAGGCTGATAGTAATGGTGTTTGTTGCAGGAAAACCTGAGGAAACACGTGTTGTCCACGAACTTGCATCCGGGCAAGACGATCTACGAATGCGACGTTTGCCAAGAAGACAACCCGGAGCCGTTCCAGACGAATTTCGCGAAAGAGCTTCGCGCGCATCTCTTGGATGTACACAGCGACGCTTTTCCAACTCCTAACCACGCGAACGATTACGTGGTCGGGATTTTTAAGGTTCGACGAGACTGCGACGAGTCGAATTAAAAGCGCCGCAACCGTCGTTCGAATATACATCCCGCGGATCGTCAGCAGCGGCGAACATAGCTCACTGGACGTTGGTGGTATCGGCGTTGCTTCTCGTTGTTCGTGATCGTGCGAACCGGTAGGCCTGTACCGTGCCAGGAAATAGTTAAAGTGATGTACGGTCACGTGGCACGGTACGTACTTTGGACGCGTACACGACCGAATCTTTATGTCCCTAGCGTCGAGATATTACGAGAATCGTTCGAGTCCACCTGCTGATTTCTCGGATTCCTCGACGCGCCGGTTCGCAGCAAGTACGTAAGTTTGCGAGTTGTCGTCATTGTATTACGTTTCGCTTCGTCATACTCGTGTAACCGAAGTAGACGTATACCGTTCCATCGTTCGTTAGAAATAAAGACAAACGTGACGAACGAATTTACGAAGAGCGGTCGGTCCCTCGCGACTAATCGTACTGTTTCGCGTCTTTGCTTTACACGATATCGGGAACGCGGACAAGAGCGGACGAAAGTACCGAGGCGTACGAAAGAGAGAGAAAGAGGGAGAGGGAAGGAGAGAGAAGGGAATGGAACGAAACGAGACGAAACGGTCGTTGAAAAATTCATCGTGGCTGAAAGCCAGCGACGGACCACCTCGTGGATCGTCTTACAAGACGCGTTTCCGTCTTCGAGGGTCCTGATTGTGAGAAATGCATCGTGCTGTCGCGCGAGATAGGTGTCGTAAAGTATGCGGCCCTTGAGTTCTCCTGGGCAAAAAGGACGAGACCGAGCTGGAAAGACGGAGAGAGGAGAGAGAGCACGGGCGTCGTGAGCGCGAAGGATAATTTATTGACTAATTAACGAGGATGTCCTTCATTACGGGTCGAGCAGCAGTCGTGGTCGCTTGCTCTCGCTCGGAACCGGCATTATTTGGCGCCCGAATATTTACGACCGCGTCCTCCTTCTGCCCGTGGACCGGGCCCTCCGCCCCGATACCGATGCCGATGCCGATGCCGATGCCGATGCTGATGCCGATGCCGATGCTGCTCTGCTGCCTCTGTCCCCTGCTTGAGAAACACAAACCGTGAGGGAGAGGCCCGGGGTGGACAAGGAGAAGAGGAAAGAGCGCGCGGACCCATAACGACGTGTCCCGATCTTACGGCGATTCGGGGACTTGGAATTTCCTTGCCGATGGCGATCCTACGGCCTACTCCGACACACGAGCACGAAATTCGCGGGCGTTACTCTTCGGACAAAGGATCGCGCTTAAATCTTGCGAAACTCGCGCCGCTTCTCTCGCCGCGAGACCCGCGTCTAAATCGATTCAACGACCGAACCAGAGCTTATCGAAACCACCGTGTGATCGCGGCACGATTCGCGTTACAGCTATTGGTAAACCTACGGCTAATGCAGAGGCGATTTATACGCGTATTAACTTTATTTCTGTCCGAGTATAACTCTGACAGGGTACACGCGGTGTCCTTATAACGGCCTCCCCTACAAATTTCGGAACGTACGTACATATATATTCTGCTTTAAGCGAGTATGGCATTAGCCAGAGCGTCGTTTACTCGGTCACGTAACTTTGAGTTAATCTTTGGAAACTTAGTACACGTTGCGAGTTCGTTCTCGCGAGTCTTTAAGCTGCGTCGCTCTTCTCGTCCACCGTTCGCGGCTAACGGCTAACGTTCCGTACGATGTTCGAAAAGCTAGCAGATATAAAGAGACCCGTAAGGAATCGAGTCTACGCGGGCAAAGAATCGTAAAAACTAGCGCGAAAAGGGAATGTACGAGGTCTGCGTGGCTGTCTTTCGGGCATCTTTATAGCGAGTTTATCACGGGGAACAAGGAAACCGATACGTAGAAAGAAAAAGTAACGCGAAATTAGTGTGAACTGCAAAGTGCTAAGAAGTCGCGACAGGATGGTTAGGTACACCGCTTAATGAAGATATAACGAGCCTGGCGCCCCGTGGGGTTGGCACGACGACGTCGGCACCGAGACGCCCCCCACCTTCATTCCCCAACGCGTCCTCGTCGTTTCTGCAGCAGCAGCAGCCCCTTCTCGCAACGAGTCTGCGGGCCTCGGATTACGCCAGAACACTCGTCCTCTTTACGATCTTAGCCGGGCAGCGTGGCTCGCGAAATTCCGCGGACTTTATTCCCCTAATTACACTCGGCAACTTATGTCACTGCCAGCCGGAGATTCCCCTCGCGATGTCGCTTCACCGCGTCATTTATTTAGACAGTTAATAACCTTCAACGGTTAGCTGCGTTAGCTGCGACTTTATGGATGCCGATAGTCATCGAACGATCGTGGTGATTAATCGTGATTGGCCGTGGCCGTGATTGGTCGGTCAGTTCGTCGAAAGCGGCTTCTCCGCGTTCGAAAAGCGAGGAGATTTTGTCGGTGTAGAGCGGTCGTGTCACCAGCCGCCACGTCTTATCTTATCCCGAAAAAAGCGCTATAAATTACGCTGTTCGAGTTCAATTTCGTAGGCAGTTCGGTTAATCGCGAGGTGATTGATCGTACCAAGGTTTATCCAGATGAATCCACGCAATACTTTCTACCGTGACAGCAGAGCTCTCGCATACGGCACTCGACGGTCTCGCTTCGCCTCTCCTCTTCTCCTCTTCTCTCCTTCTGTTTCCTCGTCGTCTTCCTTTCTCCCCTCGTCCCCCCCCCCCACTCTCCTTTTTTTTGTTCGTTGCTAAAGAAAGAACCGAGAGAGAAGAGAGGACCCTTACCCGTTACGATATTCGGTGTCCCAGAGTTCGCGAGGATTCGCTGGCATTCTATCCCGCGAAACGACGAACGAAGCGAGTGTAGAGGATCGAGGCGGAATGGGCCGAGGGCGGACGATATATTTTCCCTGGATGGCTCGGACACGGCCTCGCGTGTCTACACGCGTGAGCTCGATGCCACGTCGCGAAGAGACAGCGGGTGTCGGCCCGTACACGCACAAGCGCCGAAACGCCATCTTAATTATCGGCTGCGATTATTTATGTCGCGTCACACCGTCGCACCAAGACTCTCATAGCAGGTACCTACTCCTCGTGTTGTGCTTTGGCGAACCTGGACGACCGAACGCCCCCGGTCGTCGAGCGTTTCGACACCCGCGCTCCTTTCGACGGCCGTTCCTTCTTCCAGCGGACAACCGGTCGTCGGTTCTTCTCTTTTAGCCGTGAAATTTCGAAACGATCGCCAGGACGGAGGATCGCGCCAATTAATACCACGAATCCCGTATCGCGTGGAAGGGCCGCGTGGCCTGCGAGAAGGACGTTGCCGGAGACAGAGAGACACCGCGTAGGGAAGACGACGGAGGATAGGAGGAGGCGAGTTGCCAGGACTGGAAAAGGGGACCCACGGGGATTGATGGCCACCACCTTTAATGCCGTTTGTATGTAGCGGCGCGCGTAAGCGCCTCGCCTTACAGTAATTAGCTCAACAAACGCGCCACCCTGTCCCATCAATTGCTACCCTACGCTTTCGGTTCTCTTTCCTTCCCATTCCCTTTCCTTGCTCGCCTCTCTCTCGTTCTCACTCGCACTCTCTCTCTCTCTCTCTCACACTCTCTAGGACTCGCTTATACGCACGCAACTTCTGTAGCTCTTCGCCCTTACCCCTATACCGCAGAGTCTCTCTCTCTCTCTCTCTCTCTCTCTCACGCTGTCGGTGCAGCAGTCTTGTTCTTCCGTGCTCTCCTTCTTTCTCTCTCACAGTCTCTCGCTCGGGCTCGACACTCTCACGTATCTTGAATTAAACATTCGATGCCTCCTGTCTTGGCGGCGTGCGCGCAGCTCTTGCGTCGGGAATGCAAATGCAGAAACGTGGCGCTCGCTCGCGTGTGCGTAGATGCACGTACGAGCGAGCACACGGCCGGACGACCGTGGCGAAGAGTAGGAAGGGGTGTTATCCTCGAGCGACGAATTAAAGGATACGCCGAAACCCGATTGAAAAACCACGATGCGCGCATTCGTGCGTGTATAGCAAGTTCGCGACTCCACGATCTTTACTCCCCACATCGACTCGCTTCACCGGGCGTCGTCGTATCTCCGCGATTTAAGACCACGTGTCGAAGCTCTCGCTTCGACGACCACGGCCACACCAATACGTGGAAACTTTTCATCCTACGGATTGCTTTTCGTATATTACGAACGAATGGACGAATCGCGCGGTGTAAATTACTGGGTAATCGTGGATTCGGGCTCAAAAGCGACGATGGTTTAAACCGGTTGCCTCGGTGGTTCGTGGAGTCACGCCACCGTTTAATAATCATTCTAGCGGTAACGCGAGCAACGCGATTATTGCACTCGCCTAGGACGCAGTGTCTCGTGCATGCCAGCGCGTACGTCCTGGCTACGCGAGTCTGCATCGACACCACCTACGCGATCCCTCCCCTCCCACAAAGAGGGAGCCATATTGCGTGGTCTTGATATTTACGATTGAAACAAATCAAACGTTATCAAGCATTCCGGGACGGTGATAAAGAACACAGAGGGGACGCGGAGGCATTTGCTGCTCCCAAGGGGGATGTCATCGGAAAATCTTCCTCCCGGCGTTCCCAGTTAACGCGCCGTCATATTTGCTCTATATCGTATCGATCTTGCCCGTTCTCGGCGATTACATCTTTCACCGTATATACCCACGTCGATACGAGTGAAACCATTGGCATCCTTTTAAATGAAAAACATACCGGCTAGCTTCGTCTGGGTTTATCCGATAGTAAGACTGCTAGATATCGTATCGATTCTAGGAAAGATCGGAAGTAACCGATAGCCGATAACGATAGATGTACGAGTAATAAAGAGCCGAAAAGGCGATTAGGTAAAGGAATCGGGTCTGAGTGATTATGCCTGATAAACGAGACTCGACACTAGGGATAACAGTCGCTGTATCGCTGACTGTTTACGTTACATAAGTGCACTTATGAAAATCGCTGGTAAATCGAACTTTGATAATTGCCTACCTATGTAACGAAACGAATAGATTAATAAAAATCGACGTTACTCCGACTTGCCAAAAATTTGTACAGACAAAATTACGTCGAAACAGTCACTGCCCTTGTCTCTGTCCCGTTGATCATCCTCGCAGCCTTTCGCTGCGTACGTCCTATACCTAATTGTCGGACGAATGAGAACGCGAGTCGCTAGTGGAAGCGAGCAGGAATCGCCGAAACTGTGCGTGGCCTGCCGTTGGGCCCTTATAAATCCATCTTTCTTTTAAGGCCGAAGGTTCTCTACGTGGCCAACGTGGTGAGCCTTCTTCGGAGTCGCCAGGGAAGGAAATGAGGAGAAGGGTTTGGGGCGGTCAGGGAAAGGGGAACAGGGGGCTGGGGAGGGAAAGGGAAGGAAGGATGTGGCGTTCGGGTCCGTGGTGATTTAAGGGCGTCGCTTTACGTGTATCACACCGCGGCTCGTCCGTTACGAGAGACCACGAAGAAGACGAAGGTTCGGTGTTGTCTCTGGGACCGTTCATTCGTATCTATCTGAGAGCGTTCGTTTGTCTTGGTGAAGTAGCGCGAGACCATAGGTACATTCCGACAGATATAGCCTGGTTACACCACAGACCGCTGAAACACTGGGCCCAAACGATCCAGTTGAGTTGATTTGTGACTACCAGAGAATCGCGGTCGGATGCTTTATGAACCGATCAGCTTGCTTCGAGCGACCACCATATGGGCCCATAAACGTCACGGCTTTCGGGTAAGAGACGGGCAGCAACGGAAGAATGCGTTTCGTATTCGCGATCTCCTCGACTTTACGATCGATGCATCTTCGATCCATGTTGCGGGGGGAAAAAAAATATTAAAGGAACGGGAACAGGAGAAACCTATTATACTATAATTGGAAGTTCGATTTTAAAAAGCCGTGAGAACCAACGGGATCATATTTGACGTAAAATTTCGTATAAAGTTTACGACCACGAGCGTAAGTGGAATATCTTTGGATTCGAATTAGGGCCAATTTAGCATCCTTGGCCGTGGTAAGTCTTCGCCACACGAAGTCGATAATCGTCGCCCGAGACAATTCCACGGTTCCTAGCGGGGAACGTTCCGCGACAGTCTCTGTGTTCGATAATATATGCGCCAAAGATTCAGCAGACGATTCGTAGTGCGATACCAGAAGCCGAAGGGGCTGACTGTTCGAGAGCGGTTAAGTTAGGTTAGTCCGGCTCGTCGGTAGAACGCGGATTTCTACGTAAACTCGCTCGGCAGATACGATCTGCGGGACCCTAGTGCGTCCGATCCTCGTGAACTTCGATGCTCGACCACCACCTTATACGTGTGCTCCACGTGTGTACAGTAACGTATCGGTTTAGGTCGCTCTCGGGACTTTGTACGCCACCCCGTATCCGTATCGCGATTCTAACGAATTCGATGTTACGCCAACTGGAAAAATCTCGCGGATTATCACGGTTAACGACGTGGCGTTGGAATTTTCCCCGTAAAGGAAGATTTTCGGCAGCCGAGGCACGCGTTGCAACGCGTCGAAGAAAGACAGACAGCAGTCGGAGCACGAGTGTGCGTCTTCTGCAGGCAGAACGGTCACGATCTGTACGGCCTCCGCCCGTTGTCCGGGATCCAGAAGCAAGGAGGTAGTATCTTATTATCCTATACCGGCAACCACGGTGACAACCCTTATAAGGGCTGTCCGTGCTCCTTTTGCCGTACACGCGTGAGTTCGAGCCAGGTAGCAGCTACGCCGACGACAACGAGAGTAGTACGAACGAGAGTGCTGCGCTTGGCTACAGCCTCAGGGAAAAATTGCTATCCCCATTAACATCGCCGGTTTACAATGAGACTCGGTAACGAGCTATTATACCACGGACTACGTAAACTTTTCCTATAATCCAACCATCCAATTTCGTTCGAAATACGATCGGATCAAGTCGAACGAGTACCGATCGGATGCGGCGCGAACGAGTGTCTTTAAAATGTCGTGCTGCCAACGTTACGGTATTTCACCTTTTTAACGATCGAACACTATCTTTCACGGGGGAACAATGTTCAAATAATACGCCGTCGATCCGATCTTACCTGAATTTATTTGATTTTGGAGGGTTGAACTCTACACCCTCTTCGTAATTTTAAACATACCAACCTGCCGCGATATCGAACTATCGGGAGGTACTAAAACGCTGTTTGTCCTAACGCTTGAATACGTATATTACAGATTTAACTATCGTTAAACCTATTTTCGCAAATCCTGTGCAGCGTCGTCATCGCGAAATCGTAACGACGTCATGTCACGTTTTGCAACTGAATCTACGACCGTGTATCTATCGAATCCATAGAAGCAGGAGATTCGCGTTGGTCGCGATGGTAATCGTGCGTGGACGCTCGTTCGCCTGAATTTTACTTCCGTCCGATGGACGTAACGGCTGCGTCGTTTACGAAATGCGACAAGTCCGAGCGCGAAATTCCTTTGCCTCGTAGATCTCGCCGAATGACTCATTTCACGCGTCCATTCCAGTTTCTTCCTCGAAGAGGACGATCCGCGAGTATTCGCATAAAAGACGAACGTCGATTATCCGTGCGTCTCCGGGATGACCTTGAACCTGCTGCCGCCGACTCGGGTCGACGTATATGCGAGCCGGTGTTTCTACTTTCTTGGGTGTTAATCACAGCCAAGGTCACCCAGGCTTCACTCGTATAGGTGAAAGAAGCTCGAGAGAACAGAAAGGCAGAAGAGAGAGAAGAAGAGGAGGGAGAAAAGGGGACAACAGAGGGGAAGGATCGACCAAGAATATACACCGAGTTCCTCACGGACACGCTGTTACGACGAACGGCCGATCCGTTACGTCGAACACTCTAAAGACCCACTTTAATCATGATCGCTGGAAAGATCGGTGCGATCGTGATCCATCGATCGCCCGGCCGGGACGTGTTTACGTGCTCGTTGGCGTCGTTACCTTATGCTAATCGATGCCTACACCTGTCGGGCGACGTGCTCCGACGTTTAAACGACTCCCCCGTCTGAATTATTCGCGGCCAAAACTGTCGTCGCTGTGTTCCTTTTTCCACTCGGCGCCTTCTTCGCCCCCTCTTTCTCCTGCTCGCCGCCGTTCTCTTCCTCCTCTATCGCCTATTCCCTCGTCTTTTCTCGCCGCGCTGAGATTCCGCGTGTTGTCACGATAAACTATAACGACGAATGAAATAAAACTGCGGCCGGAACCGCACCGGTCGAGAGCGAAAGTATCCGAGACGGGTTACGTTGTCGGATCTTTTGAATGCGTCTCGACCGCTGAAAGAACGTGCCCCGACGCTAACGTTGACGTTATAAATAGATTACTATCGATAAGGTCGATACGAGGGAACCGAGGTAATCGAAATTCGCGTGCAGCGACTACGAGAGAGGTGGACAGAGTCGTGGAAACACGGGCGAAACGTAGGACAGGACAGGGGTTGAAGCGTCTCCGAGCGACGTTTTAGTGCGGAGCGTTGCACCCGGACGATCTAATTTACGAAAGCGAACGCGGCGCGCGTGTTTGGAGAACGGCTCCGAAGCTAGCTTATCGGCTCGTTAGTTTTCGGTAGCCGAGCCGGCATTTAAACGAAGCATCCCGTGTGCTAGCCCCGCGAGAGAGGCAAGAGAGAACATCGAGGTGCCCGTTGGCTCGGTAATGATCCTTTCGTGGGTCATCAACGTTACGCTGGTGGACATGCATGTGCGGAGGCGAGTCCTACGGTATGGAGGGGTGGCAAGGAAGAGGGGTGGAACGGTGGCCGGTGCATTATATGCAGAACAGGGTGCACCATAGTGCGCCCGAGCCCAGTCAAGTGGCGAAGGGCGAGAAGGGAGAGCGAAGAAGAAGATGGGGGCCGCAGATAGGAGAGGGACGAAGGGGGAGACGACAGTGTGGCATTGCTAGGGTAAGGGGAAAAGAGAGCGAGAAAGTGAGCCAGGGACGAAAAGATAGAGATAGAGACGAAGATGGAGACGGAAGAAGAGGCGGAGGAGGACGTGACGGAGGTGGGGAAGAGAAAGACGGAGGTAGCCACTGGGCAGTCTCCTCGTGCGAGGATTTATATCACGGTGCCTCTACTCGCACACAAACACGCCTGACTTATGCAAAACGAGAAGCCCACGTCCCCTTGCACCCAAATAAATGTCACCGGGAAACAAAAACGTTCCTCCTCCTGTCTTTTCTGGCCATAGGCCCGCGCGAGTTCGCGCAGACCCGTACCAACGACCATTCGGGTTCTGCATCGCGTACGACCCCTTCGTGCCTGCCTTCGTTCGTAGCCCGTTCTACGCACAGGCCGTTTCCACTCAAACGAGAAAGGGCCAACCATATTTCAGTGACGTCACTGGTACAAAAGCACGCGTGTGGAGGATGCGAGCCGCGCGACTCGCAATCTGGTAGGAGCGCCCCAGAACTCGCCGGATCTAGTCGCGCGCGGTGACAAAGCACCTGCTGTCCCTTCGTGCCACGTATTCCACTCCTTCGTTCTTCTCTTTCTTCGCGATCGCCTACTGCCCTTTCTCCTTCGACTCCATACAACCTTTTTCCTTTGCTCTTTTTCTTCCATCCGTTCCATGCCTATCCTCGTGCGTTCCTCGTCCACCTCCTCCTCCTCCTCCTCCTCCTCCTCCTCCTCCTCCCCTCCGTCCCCACCTTTCAAGTTCTTCCTACACTCTCGCACCATCTTGTTCCTCGCTTGTACTCGTTGATCTTCGAGTATACGATCGTACTTTTATCTCGTAGGATTCGTGCGTCCTCGATGTCCTCGAGAATCGAGAAAGGAAAAAGGATGCTGACGAGGAAACGGAAGTGGAATCTCAGCGTACCTTTGGCGCCATCTTCCCGAAAGCTTGCCAACTGACGCATCTGTGGCGTACTCGCCTGATGTCCGGCCCTCTTTTACCGTAGGTAACTCCCACGTCGGTTTGCCCTCCGTTGCTCTTATTTTCTACTGGCTTTACCTGATTCTGACGGGCGATCGAACACCGACGTAAATATTGAGTATTTCTACGAAACGGCTGCCAAACCCAGTCGCATCTTCTCGCTTATCGACAGATTCGGGGAATACCTTTAGGGTAGCCTCTCCTCGCGTCGAGAATCAGATAAAGAATGCGATTTTACGTTATAACGCCTGCAACGGGGAAAGAGAGCGGCAAAGAGAGAGAGAGAGGTATCGTTCGAATTCGTGGATAGAAGTTGATTTCGCATGCGACCTTGCGGTCGACGTTGAAATAGGCGAGGAGAACGGTCGATTTACGCGACGAGAACTCTACGACAGCGCGTGATCGTGGAAAAATTTCGTCGTACAGAAACGAGCGGCCGGATAGATGGGCGGACGAGAGGAACGAATGGTTCTAATGCGAGCGACGTGGACATCGCGAGGGCTCACGCGGTGTTTGGTCCGAGCCGGTGCATCGTCTGATGAAGATAACGCCAGCCTCCTTTGAATTACGAGCCAGGCCCGGTAATAATAAATTCCAGCAAACATTCATTTTCGTACACGCAACTTTATGTCGTCCTTAGCCGGACTAAGCGCTCTCCACCGATGTCATTTAGCATCCCGGTGATGGTCCTAATAGCCGGGTCCTCCCGGTTCAATGGACGGTCCTTTAGGATTTACAGTACACCACCGACCGCCGGTACATCTTGTCGATGATACTTTGTTTGCCCTCGCTGTCCGTTCATCCTTTGCTTAAAAAGAACCTTCCGTGCCCGTTGCCTGAGCCAATATCTTCACGACGGCAGGTGTTTACCGTGTTTCGCATACTCTACAAACGTATCACCGGTACGGTTACTGCACCGGATAATCCAGCGTGGTAAAAGTGGCTGGTACGATATCGATGGAAATCCATTTTCCCAGTCGTGTACGTTCCACTTATTATATGGTTTCGCGTAACCAAAGCATCGACGAACGTTTACCGGGTTCTCGGCTCGATTTCCAGACGAACGATCGGCTTTCGTTTCCACGGAAACACGGCTGGACGGAGGTCATGGGAGTTAGCCGAGGTCACGAAATCCTCGTTCTTAAGATCGTTAAGATTGAATTCTCTCTGTTCGGTGGTTGGTCGTGCATCGGCGGCAAAAAAGCAGCGGAGAAATGTTTTCGCACTAATTGGAGAGCAGTTATCGCGGTCAGAGCACGGAATCGTTTCCACGGAATCGTGGATCTAGCAGCACAGAGACCGTTCGGTAAGCTAGCCGTGCGCGCAATGAAAAGCGCAACGACGCCTCCCGGAGATAATGCCGATAAGAAGACGGCGGGGTTGGCGAGGGAGAAAGAAAGCCGGTCCTGATTTTAATTGAGCCCCCAAGAATTAAAAGAGAGATCTCGAGGATGCCGAAGGAGGAGAGCGCCAGGCGGCAACGGCGAACCAAGGTAGGAGGAAACGACAAGGAGGAACGGAAAGAGGGAGTACAGGGCCAGAAAGCGTCGGGAACACCCGTGGCTACGGCCAATCGCCTCCGCGGATGGAGGCCTGGCACGATGGACGGACCAGAATTATGGGCTCCTCGCACGAGAATCGCGCGCAACCACTCGCGAGACGCTTCAGCTTTTGCGCCAAGTCGATTTACGTTCTCCACCGGATACTTCCGCCAAGATTGATCGATAAACGTCCTTCGGACGCTCGTACCCCTCTCCTCTTTTCGAGTTTACACGGCGCATCCAGCCATCGTACAGGGGTGTGTTCGTTTCTTTGGTTTCCGTTGATCGATCGAGACGGTACGATGACACGACGAATGAATTTCGCGCGTATAGTTGTTGCAAAAGAAAAAAGAAAAAACAAAAAAAGATATACGTATAGGCGCGGATGAGATTTCGTTAACGAACCAGAGAGACGGATGGGTGAACTGGCACGGGAGGTTGTTGGTTGAAAATTAAAAGCGGCCTCGCACGCACGGTCAACGTTTTAAAGGCACGTTACATCGCGCAGAAGAAAATGCAAAGTTACCGGGAAAGAGAGAGGAGTAAAGCGATAAAGGAGGTCGCGAGCCGGGGCAATCCCGTCGAAACAAACGTTTTAATCCAGAAAACACGAGGGACTCTCGAGTGGAAGCAGTCTGGCGCGCGCGTGAATATCCCGGGGTAGATACGCGTGGGTGTTGGCGACGACGTATAATTTAAGGCTGCGAACGCAACGATTCAATTTCACAAGACCACGAAGTACGGCGCGGCGTATAAGCAAAACCAAGGTCCAGCGAGGAGGAAATAATCTCTTGATTTGTGCCGCGAATAAAATCACTCGATTCATTTTCGTCCGTGCTGGCCTTATCTTGGTGCACGCTGGGAAAACGATCGGAAGTCTGACGTTGCGGCACGTTTCGTATTCGCAATATTGTCAAAAATATCCGTATTCGCTTACCGCCTACAGCTGCCTTAAATTCGTATCGGATTCGCGTGCTGTCGGAGATATTAACACATAAGTATACGCGTATACGTGGCTTATTTTACGAAATAGGGGAGGCAGCGATGCCACAACGTAGCAGTTATTTCCTCTATCGCGTACATCCTCCGCTTATATTCCGTTAGACGTATCGTTCCCTTATCGTTTTATCTCTGCATCGCGTAAACTTTGACCGATAGCAGATCGGCAGGATAAACGTAACGCCGGTTGTCTTCGGATACTACGCGTATTTGCGATCGAGTACGTGGACGAGGATGAGCTCGAACACGATCGTGGATAGGTGTAGGACGAAAGGAGCACGCGGCCGATGGACGAAAATAATTCGATTGGCAGCGGATTCGATTTAACGTGAGAACCGGACCAGTTGCAACCAAGGTGAGGCCGAGGTATCCGGGGCCGAAGGATCATGTCATACATACACGTAAGTGTGTGGTATATAGACAGATACAGGATATAGGTGTATACATACGTATACACAACGAGGCGCTCCACCTCGTCGGGGCTCATATAATTGCTGGCATCCATAACGCTGATGTATTTATGGCATTAACTCGCCTCTTTCTCGTACACTGCCGCCCCCGACCCACCCCGCCGTGGCCATGCCCGTACCCGTCATGCAACCACAAGTAGAAATAATTGGTTGAAAACAGCGCGCTCTCAGGCGGCAATATATCCAGCTTACTCCCCGCTGTCGCATCGCTTAGATCACTTCCCCGCCACCAAAACTCGCTGCCAGCCCGCCTCCTTCGTTCTCCACCTTCTTCGACCGATTCTCTCTTCTTCCCCCCTTCCAAGATTCTTCTTCGAGCTTCTTCGACGCCTTCCCTTCCTCCGATTGCCTTTCTTCTTCGTCATCCTCGTCATCTCTTTCTTCGTTTCCTCTTCTTCTTCTTCGTCTTCTTCTTCTTCTTCTTCTTCTTCTTCTTCTACTTCTTCCCTCAGCGTTCCCTTCTTCTTCCTCTTCTTCCTCATCTTCCTTTTTCTTCTCTCTGTTTCTCCTCCTCTTCGTTCTTTGCTCTTATCCACCGCTTCACCTCACCCCGCTCATTTGAATAGCTCTTATTTATGAAAATTGAATTGAATGCTTCTCATTTATGAAGGTAATTGGTACCTGTCACGAGTCCTGCCGTAGGATATCCTACTTTATACGCGGATAAGCGGCGATAATTATTCTTGCAATTGAATTTATTTCTATAAGTCTCGTTTTCTTTCCTACGCGGTCACCGTTGCCGCGGCGTTCCTGCGTGCCGATCGTTCAAACCCCGTCGCGAAACGTCGCGTGCTCCGAGAGCCGTGCTCGATCCGCATCGAACGAGGGTGCATGCTTTTTACCGAGGCGGCCCTCTCTCCGCGGTCATCGCTTCCGCTCAACAGGAACAACCTCTCGGACGGAGCTCCGGCTTTCCTTGCGCGAGTTCGATAGTCGCTGGAGTAAACCAGAACAACGGAACTAATACTAATCTCTGATAAATTATTGCCGAATAACCACTATTTACCGTACCAGCGTTCGTGGCCGAATAATCAATGGTGCGTAATCAATTTCTAATACTATCCCGATAATTTATCGTTAGCCCTAGCAAAGTTGGGCTAACGTAACATCGATAACGCGATCGCTTCTCCTACGTAACCGCGCTATAATGTACCAACCATTTCTTATTTTCCTCTTCTCTGCCTTCCTCTTCTTGCCAATGATCCCAGTGGGCGCCAACTCTCTCGAACAACGAAACAAGCGAATTTTTCCAAGGCACGATCGTGTTTACTCCGTCCATCGAGTTCAAATGTCCCGTCTACTATCTCTAAACTGAGGAAAACTAAGATTTTTTTATCGTGTATTTTACGCGATCTCGATCGCGATATCGTTGTTTGCACCGTCGTTGCTCGATCCAGGATGCGGCTGTTACGGCAAACAGAACGAACAATGTACGGTGACAAAATAAATCTCGACGTCGAAAAGTCTTCGCTCTTTCGTCGGCGAAAAAGAGCAAAGAGCAAAGGGTGTTCGTCGAGTTGCAAGCAGTGCCGGCCAATCGCTGTCACGTAACGCGAAAATTATCGTTACCTGATTGCCGCGTAATGCGTCCCGACGATTTCGCCAACATCGAGGAATTCGACTTTATCTTCTTGCCATATTAAAGTTACCCGGTAGCGGGAACATGTACGATTATTTCAACTTTCGTCGTAAAACTACCATCGACCATCGGGCATAACCGGTGTTATCCAAAAGCCTGCTTCTCCTCGATCCTCCATTTTTTCGCCACGCCGTAATGTAACGGAAGCTGCCGCGATTCCGTGCGATTCGTACGAATCCTCGAATTAAAGATTCTCTTCTTTTTTATATCGCGATAGGCGATTTCGGTAGAAAACGAAAGAAGAGAAAGGGATTAAACAAGTGGATAACGAGCCACTTCCGTTTTCCTTTCCTCTCTCTCTCTCTCTCTCTCCTCTCTCTCTCTCTTTCTCTCCCTTTCTCTCTGATCGTGATATCGACTCCGAAGAACGACGTAGTTGCACGGACTGGTAAGAACAGTGGGCGCAAAAGGGGCGAGTAAAGAATAAGTAGAAGGAAGAAAAAGAAAGAAGATGGAAATGGTTCGCTGAAAAAAGTGGCGGCAAAAGTTTGCGAAAGTTTTTCGAGCGGTTGTGGTCGGTGGTCCTGTCGAGGGAGAATTGGGCGGTAGAAAGAGAATAGCGTAGGGACGCAGACGTGGCGATAGGGCGTCAAAGAGGATCGAATGGCAGTAGGAGCGCTCGTCCTGGCGTCATCGGGACTCCTCCGTCATTAAGCACACCGGTCGGCCGGTGTCTAATTAAGCGGGACGTTAAGTGGGGGCGTTCGATAAAGCCAGGCCGTCCGATAAATTCGATTCGCCGGACAGCCGGTTAATACCTGGTGTATACGGGGGATACCAGGGGCCAAGATAAACCGCGCGTTTTTCAGGAAGGTCTCGTTTCGCGAACAGAGGCGGAGGATGACGGACCGAAGTAAACGGAGTTCTCCTCCGAGGGGAAGACGACGGTGTGTGGATCGTCCTTTCCTGTTCTTCTCTTTCCCCTGGTACGGTTCGTCTCCACCGGAGACGTTGGTTCGTATAGGAGAGCGAAAGAGCGGAGATATGCAAACGTCTTGCCGCGAGACGGTTGAACATAACTCAGACACACGTACGCGAGCGAACGACTCACACATGGCCGTACCACTGAGGACACTATAAACCTCGATACCGGGCGAATAAAATCCCGGATTTACAGTCCTGATACCGAGCGAGACGGTCCTGTCCTGTCCCGGTGCTGTCCTGTTTGTCGCTGTCGCACGGTGTGGGTTGGCTCATCAGTGATGGCCACGTCCCGCAGTATCTTTTCCCTCGGCATCGAGTAGACCGGCCAATCTCGGACTCGTACACGCGCGTGCATTCGACTTACGCACACATTTACCTGGCCGAGAGAGTCGCGCATATGTCCGTACGGAAATCGACGTGTACCTTCGAGACGATCTCGAACTGTGCTAGTAAACGCACACTCGCGTCTCGTCGCACAGGACGTTCATATGGTGCGCTTCCCCAGGCCAGACCCGTGTGCGTACTGTAGATCGTAGTAGTATGCGTGCCTTTCGCGATACTTAGAGAAACCGCTCCCTCTTATCACCCCTCCCGCGCGTCCCAGCAGAACCTTGTTCGATACCATTTGAGGACCTCCAATAACCTATCCGAGCCATTCCGATAGGAGCTGTCAGCCCGCACCCACACGCTGTGCGCGCGAGGAGCCGCTCAGGGCAGACCGGATAAGCCTGAGCGCAGGTGTGCCGCACAAAATCGTCTGATCGACGTGCCGAGTGCGCTGATCTCGATGACCTTCGCCAAGGGTTTCGATTCGACGACGCCGCGGTACACGAGGCACGCCCCGGATACCATCTCGACGAGCTGCCCCGGTACCACGGTACCACGGTACCACGCTACCCTCGTATCTTCCTGCCTCCTTCCCCTCCCGCGTGCTTTTCTCTCTTTCGCAGCACAGTCCTCTCTCATTCACAGCATTACTAGCCTTTTCCATTATTTAACTGTACTATCGTGAATATCTCGAACCGAGATCGTACGATCGCTATTTGAAGCGTGAATCTTCAACTTCCGTAACTTGGCGGAATACGCGAAACATTCTCGTTGGACGTTTGATCATAGTGTTCGACGCTTTGTTAACTCGTTTGCGTTTTGGGAGTTGCGTGAGTCCCTTAAGTCGGTCTGAGTGATGAATCGGGTATCGTTCGTCGTCTTTGTCGTCGTCGTCGTCGTCCTCGACGCTGACTGTACTCGCCATCCTCGCTCGACATTAGCCACGAGACTACTCCATCAACCATGCCAGACGATACGACTGTGTCTCCGAAACTTCTCTGGTTGACTCGTTCCCTTCCCTCGGGACGAGAATGATCATTCCTACCTTTCCGCGGTCTCAGACTTTCAGGTGAAATTGGACTAAAACTTCCGCGTGCTTGATCACTCGGTATACGATATAAACCCGATCACTCAGGATGGAATAACGGAGATTTAACGATGCAAAGTCGTCGGCCGTGATTCACCACGATATCTTCAGTCGATCTGCTGAAAAGAATGTCGATGATCGAGGATGATTTCCATACGCTCCTATTAGCTCTTCTTCTGCAAGATGGAACGGTAAATGAGGCACGGTGACTATCCTCCCTTTCGCCGCGTAAACACGAAGCATTGCAGAATACACGGGCATTAAGCGGAGGAGAGCAGCGCGGATTCTGAGAATGCATATAATTAAGCACGTTGCATCTCGAGAATGTTGTGTACGTGCGTGCGTCCAGCTTTGTATAGTGACTCGTTCGAAAGGCAACGTGTGCTCGTGTGTACCTTATATAGATACACATAAATATATGCCTAGCCATCGTTGGTCCCTCCACCCCTTCGAACCTCTCAGCCCCTGAACTCCTCATCCCTTCAGTCCTCGTCTCTCCCTCGCTCTATCTTTCTCTTTCTCTCTTACAACCCTGCCCGACTCTTCCCCCTTTTCTTGCCCCGCGTTCAGCGGTGATCTATGTATCAGCCTGTGCTCGCCGAACCGGGCAACGTGTGTCCGTCCCCCTCGTGTGCTTACTTTATTATCGGGGCTCAAATGAGAATTTATGCAGACATAAACGCTCGTGTCAGCAGCATGCCGCGTAGGTGGGGAGACACACCGTTGAACGGGCATCTGTCACCCTCTATGCTCTCTACCTGGTCTGCCTTCAAGACGGTACCTTGCTTTTTTCGAAGACCATGCGAAATTTCAAGAATCGACCGGGTAAACTAAACGAAAACTCGATCTCTTACTTGCTCGATCATCTGAGCGATCGATCGATAGGTAGACCACGCGAAGCGAACATTTCTCAGCTTACTTTTTTACTCGATGATACTAAACGTTCGATTTTGCTCATTTGGTTAAGGAGGGCAGTATATATTCGACATAGCGAAGCGTGGGCTACACGATTCCCCTTTAAGCTCATAAATAAACGAAACCGACAAGAATACGTCGTAGTCGAAACTTATGTAAATAAATAAATATTTCGTGAAAAAAATGTGTATTCCCCTGTCCGATGAATCATCGTAAAACTGTCCGCCTGTTCGATGTTACATATTTTATTCGAGATCTCTCGCGGATCGAAAATAACACGTAATTCTTTTCGATTAAAAGAAAATTCTCCTGTATCGAATGTTTTAACAAGTTAACCAATGATATATATGAACGACTTTTTAAAGTATTTATACAATTCTCGTATATAAACGTACAACGAATTCAAGATACGCAGATGACAGTTTATTGCGAGTTCGATATTGTCTCGAATGACGTTTCACGCCGTTGGCACGTCCGATATTGCGAACATTTGCGGCGAATCGATCGAGATTTCCTACGCGACAAAGCATTTCCTTTATTTTCGAAATTATACAAAATGTAGTTATTGCTTGTTATTAATTGAAAGAACGGGAATATATTTATTCCAGGAAGCTTTGCGCTTCGATATTTCAATATCGACACGATGATGTATTTGAAAACGCGTTTTCCTTTTTTCCGATTATCCGTTCAATATCAGCGTTGACATAAAATGTATCATCACTGTACGGAACGGAAGGAACGGTACCGCCATCACGCATCCGAAAATTAATCGGCGTGGGCGCAGCCGATAACGAATGGTGTTCCCGCCAAACGGCCAGTATATTTTACTTTGGACTCCAGTGTCTGTTATTTTGTGCGCATTCTAGCTGTCTAGCTGCACGATTTACTCCTGAACTCGATCAGAAATTCTCGACTACCGTGGATGGACAAATACCCACGAATCCATTAAAAAATTGCCATGTCCTAGGGAATTGTCTTTTAATTGAAATTGATCTCCCCGACTGCAGCGTATTATCCTTCGGTCTTCGTACGTGAGGTACTGGGACATTATAGAGTATCGCTAGTTTCACCATCTGGCATATTTTTTTCTGACATACCGGCAGATCGGTTTCATTCTTTCCGATCACCAAGTATATACGAAAATACTCGGTTGTATCCGTAAATTTATTCATACACGATACTTACGAAACTCATGTAAATTGCAGATCGATTAATTTCAACTGGAAAAATAACTTGTACGTTTCAACATGTATTTTTTATTTCCGTCGAGTTCAATTTGCATATAACCTTAAACTTAGAATGCAACGAGCGAGTATGCACATACTTACAGATGCGATTCTCGCGTCGAAAGGTGTGCATCGGTTAATACAAGTATAGGATTCAGCGGAAATAAATTAATTAGAGAATTCTCGGAAGTGAAGTAAACGAGTTTGAGTTAGATACGATCGACTATTCGCAAGGGGTAAAAATCGATAAATATTCTCCAACGAACAACCGAGCTAATCGAGGTTACATTATGGGTATTGAGCACCACTGCAGACTCGAATCAGTGCAGACGACAGGTGGCGGTAGAATCGAAGGTTCCGCGTCGTTTTCCGCCATCTTTAGTTGACGGATTCGAGGCAAGAAAGGCCAAGAGCTCCGTACGGAGAAGAGATAGGTGGATTGAGCGTCGGGGGCAAACGGGAATTTGGTGGATCGAGCGTACGGTAGTGAGTCATTCGTGTCCTCGTTCGAGCACGATTCACGAAGTCGCCTTCGGTCGATCCTCGCTATACGGTAAGCACAGCATTATTTTATCATTCGCCATTGCATCGACCGATAGGAAAAAAATTGTCATTTCCGTGACGGCGGTGTTTACGCTGGGTGTGTCAAAGTGTTCTTCCTCTCTCTCCTTTTCTCGTCCCCTTTCTCTCTTCCATTAATGTATCGTAGTCAGCTCTCTTGTTGCCCCTTCCTTCCGTTTTCGCTTCCCTGCCACTCTCCGCACTCCACTCTCCGCCGCTCGTGGATCCTCGGAAAATGGTGATGCATTGCATTCTCAGAGCCTTTGTTGTGCCGCACGCCCACGCGCGTCCCTCTACCTTTGGAAATCGAGTATCGTTCGCGGCCTCGTGTGCATCTCTAGAGATACGATTTCCTACCGTATTCGATCGAACCACCGCGTCCCCCGCTCGTGTTCCGTTGTAAAAGTGGAAGCTGCGACAACGCTCAGAGGAATCTTTCGATCGTGCCCACATTCCGCGTAGTTGCATCCTCCTTCCATTCTTCGCAATACAGTGCACTGACCCTATGCGCGTCGTGGCGTCTTCAAAACTTTGAACGAGAAGACGAAACTTTCCCCCGTGTGATCGAAGACATTTTTTTTTCTTATTAGTTGTGCGCCGACCGACACAGAAGTGTATTCCAGTTCGTATTATATTTTCGTATTCCCTTTCACGATATTCACGCCACATTGAGCGCGTTTGAATATCGTGATAACGTCGTGATTACGCGTTAAAGTACTTTATACGTGCTTTAATGTTTCGTTTTCTCTTGTCCCTTTAAACTTATGCTAACTTTATGCGAGCGATGGTTGCGTTATAGATGTATATAGCACGGTTTTCTTCTATTTTAGGTGTGGATAGATTCTCCCGTAGGAGCCATGAGTTATCAAATGTCTTCGAATCAATCCAGACCAAGTGAGTAATCTTTGTTGGCAACCTATGACGTATCGTGCATGTTATGTGGAACATTTGTATCATTTTGTGCAATTAATTTTGTAGTGTCTCACGGGAATTATCAGGGTTTGGGCGATCTACCCATGGGATCTGCCAAAGAACAAACTTTGATGTGGCAGCAAAATTCTTACATGGGTGATTCAGGAATACATTCTGGCACTGTCACCCAAGCGCCATCTTTATCAGGCAAAGAGGATGACGAGATGGAAGGCGATCAGTTGATGTTTGATTTGGATCAAGGATTTGCACAGGGTTTTACTCAAGATCAAGTCGATGAAATGAATCAACAATTGAATCATACAAGATCTCAGCGTGTTCGCGCAGCTATGTTTCCTGAAACATTGGAGGAGGGTATAGAAATTCCTTCGACGCAGTATGATCCGGCTCAACCTACAGCTGTTCAGAGATTGGCAGAACCCAGTCAAATGTTGAAGCACGCGGTTGTCAATTTGATAAACTATCAGGATGACGCAGATCTCGCAACACGTGCAATACCAGAATTAATAAAGTTGTTAAACGACGAGGACCAAGTTGTTGTGTCTAAAGCAGCGATGGTAGTTCACCAACTTTCCAAGAAGGAAGCATCTCGTCATGCTATTATGAACAGTTCGCAAATGGTAGCTGCTTTAGTTCGTGCCATTTCAAACAGTGATGACCTTGAATCGACCAAAGCAGCAGTCGGCACCTTGCACAATTTGTCTCATCATAGACAAGGTCTGCTGGCTATTTTCAAAAGCGGAGGAATACCAGCTCTTGTGAAGCTTTTGAGTTCTCCAATGGAATCCGTATTGTTTTACGCAATCACGACTCTCCATAATTTACTTTTACATCAGGATGGTTCTAAAATGGCTGTAAGGCTGGCCGGAGGATTACAGAAAATGGTTGCACTACTACAGCGGGATAACGTCAAATTTTTAGCTATAGTAACCGATTGCTTGCAAATTCTTGCATACGGTAATCAAGAGAGCAAATTAATTATATTAGCTTCTCAAGGACCAATAGAGTTGGTACGCATAATGCGTTCTTACGATTATGAGAAGCTTCTATGGACGACTTCAAGAGCCTTGAAAGTGTTGTCCGTTTGTCTTAGTAATAAACCGGTGATAGTCGAAGCTGGTGGTATGCAAGCTCTTGCTATGCATCTCGGTAATCCAAGCCAGAGACTCGTCCAAAATTGTTTGTGGACGTTACGAAATTTATCGGACGCTGGCACCAAAGTCGATGGATTAGAAGGTTTATTACAGAGTCTTGTACAAGTTCTTAGCTCTACCGACGTAAATGTCGTTACATGTGCCGCTGGTATTTTGTCGAATTTGACTTGCAATAATCAACGTAATAAGGTAACTGTATGCCAAGTGGGAGGTGTCGACGCTCTTGTACGTACAATCATTTACGCGGATAGTCGGGAGGAGATCAGCGAACCAGCGGTATGCGCGCTTCGTCATCTAACGTCACGTCACGTGGAAGCGGAAATGGCACAGAATTCAGTCCGCCTAAATTACGGAATTCAGGTCATAGTAAAACTTTTACACCCGCCTTCACGTTGGCCATTGGTTAAAGCTGTAATAGGATTAATTCGCAATTTGGCGCTTTGTCCCGCGAATCACGGCCCGCTTCGTGACCACGGCGCGATTCATCATCTGGTCAGGCTTCTGATGCGTGCTTTCCCCGAGACACAACGAGTAAGCATCCGTTTCGAAGCGATTCCGTATATTCGATTATTTAAGTTAGAACTTGTGTAAAAAAGATCGATTCCACTTTAGCAACAACGTTCATCCGTGGCAAGTACTGGAAGTCAGCAAACATCAGGCGCGTACGCGGATGGCGGTGTTCGAATGGAGGAAATAGTGGAAGGTACTGTGGGAGCGCTTCATATCCTCGCGAGGGAATCACACAACAGGGTCATTATCAGATCTCAGAACGTAATTCCGATCTTCGTACAGGTAATTTTAATATACATTTTCCTCGAAACTTGGTTTCCTTTAGTTTGCTCGATGTTAATAATTTGCTCTAATGCGCTTGTATCTTGATTTTAGTTGCTATTTAACGAGATTGAAAATATTCAACGCGTCGCAGCTGGCGTACTTTGCGAACTTGCCGCGGACAAAGAAGGTGCCGAAATGATCGAACAAGAAGGTGCTACTGCTCCTTTAACGGAGTTGCTTCACTCTAGAAACGAAGGTGTCGCGACTTATGCGGCAGCTGTGTTGTTCCGCATGAGCGAAGATAAACCACAAGAATATAAGAAACGACTCTCCATGGAACTCACCAACTCTTTGTTACGCGAGGATACAAATCTTTGGAATAACGCTGACTTTGGGATGGGTCCAGATCTACAGGTATCGTAATCCATACATAATACCGATGCATGCTTCGCTTATGCCGTGGTTAAATTTATTCGTTTATAAACACCTTGTAACATAGCCCCGATTGTTTTTTTTTTTTGTTTTCATCTAGCGGCATGTGCTGCTGCGATAAAATTTTAGTATATGCTATACCGTGCTAGCTTTCGAATAGATTCTAGGAGTAAACGCGTAAGCCGATTTTTATAAGACAGATTGTCATCGGTTCGTATGCTAATTTATTCAAGCATCAGATTTCCCTTTCACACTTGGTTACATCGTGTTAAGTAAATTAAGCCACGAGGGCATAATAACGATACAGCAATTTTATCTGACTAGTAACAGGTACTCGCATACGTAATCGTCCCCTTCATGTAAGTTTAGCAATATATAATTAGATAGTGTTTGCAAAACTGAATGTCGTTATCCATTATTCCAGTTCGCACAACTTAGGTGACAATTATGAAAATTAAATCGATTAGAGAGTAAAAACTTCAAACTTTGAACCCACATATCATAAAATTGGCGAAAAACTTTCGAGTATCACCCATAATATTTGGACAAATTCTACGTATGTATTCACTATAACTCTCGTTGAAATCGATGCTTTAACCTTTCACGCTATTCCATATTCGCTGAAAAGTTTCAAATGAAATATGCCTAATGGAGCAATGGAACCTGTAATAAATGTACAGCGATGATTTTATTATGATATATCCTTAGATTGCAACATTACGTTATGCATGAGAATGCGTTTCATCATCATTCGTGTTTCATCCCCCACCATAATAGGTTGAATAACATAAAGCCATCCGCGATTACCTTTTCAAACGCTATAAACGCGTCACACGTTTACTCATGTTCCACGTATTTTGTAATGCCTTTAAACGATGTTTTCGTACGCGGAGTTGTCGGTGATACTGCGACACGAGTATCTTGACGTATTACCCTCGCCGGCTATTAAAGACACGCCTGTAAAGGAAGATACGTTTTGTGTTGATCTGAGCTACCTAATCTCTTCAGGACATGCTTGGCCCTGATCAAGGCTATGACGGTATGTATGGACAAGGACCTCCTAGTGTACACAGCAGCCACGGAGGTCGAGGGTATCAACCGCAAGGTAAGTTACGAGCCTTATCCTTTTTCTCCGATTAATTGCTTTCGGACGATCGACACGGTCGATCGGTCGTAGATGAATTTACAAGTGAATTTTTACGGTGTTCCTTCCCCACGGTATTAACGGTGCGATCTTCGAAACTTTTGATACGCCTTGTAACGAATGTAACCCAAGAATCACTCGCTATCAAGACCTCTTTCAAACGAAATGTGTTCCCTTCGTTTCTGCATCAGAAAATCACTGGTAATGCGAATTCCTGTGCTCGTGTTCGTTTCCTCCCCCTATTTGTGCGATATACGAAATGAACAATTTGGTAACACCTTCGTTTCTAAAAAAAAGGAAAAAGAAAAAAAAACAACCGATGATGAGAAGAAAGCATTGCATTTAATTCTATGTTATTTTAACAGCAGCTTAACCCACGGACTTATATTAAAATACAGGCTATCAACAGTATCTCGCAGTAACATAGGTGATACTCAGCTCTTACGTACTGTTCTGTTATCTGCTTTAGTGACTAATCGCTAAATGTCTTCTTTCACACGCTTTTCATAGTTTATACATTGTATCTTATATATCCTGGCCATACGATACACGTTTTATTGAATTTGGTAAATATTACACATAATGCACGTTTTGTGAATGTTTCAATTTCTTTTTCATTTTTGTTTCTTATCAAGAGTACGACGGATTCATACGTAGCGTGTCTATTTATTTATTTTTTTATCTATTTATACAATGTTGTGCATGATATATTTGTATTTTTATCATCTTTCCTCTAAGTGAACGTACTTTATGGTGGAAAGAAGCATAGATAAGTATTCGTAAGTAATTAGATAAGATACGTTTGTCAGAAATGTGCTGTCGCGGAAACGAGTATTGCGAAGAAAGTTTGTTATCAACTATTATCAGTTATACGCGCGAATTCAAACTTTGGCTTTCTATTTGTCCCTTTTCATTTACCTTCAATCGAATGCATCTCGTGGCTATCATTCTACTCGTTATTTGTCTCGAATTTAGTTGATTTCACGCAGTATTTTAACCTATTAACCGGGGAAAAGTTATTGAACCTGTTCGATATAATTCTTTTACTTAGGAATATCCTATCTCTTCGTACATCCTACTTTTGTTAGAAATTAATTATACCATATTCGTATTAGCAAGGTCTAAAGTCGATGTAACTGAAATATTTCTCCATCGTTAAGAAATGTATCCTTGTCGCTAATTTTTAATTTCATATTGTAATTACAGAACATTTTATGTTGAAGGGACGACCCGGTTAATAGATTAAAAGTGTCGGTATCGCAAATCAAGAAGAAATGAAACTTTCATGATTTGGAATAATCGTTTGCTTTCTGTTCCTGCTTTATAATATCAGAGAACGAAAAGCAATGGTATCTCGGCGAGAGAACCTAATGTCGCGATTATCTAGCAAGGTTGTGCTTTACTGGGTTGAGAACATTTTCACAGAATCGTTGACGCTGTAGTTATTTTCGATTAAATGTAGTAAGGTAAAGGGCTACACGTTGGGTTCATTGTAAATTTTGTACGAAACAGGTTATGACCAGATACCAGTAGATTCGATGCAAGGGTTGGAAATAGGTGGAGGGTCGACGTATGGCGCGATGGACACTATGGACGTAGCGCACGAGGGTGACCTGAGTTTCGATCATTTAGGAGAGCTTCCTGCACCCCCGCAAGATAATAACCAGGTTGCAGCTTGGTACGACACCGATCTATGAAATTGTGCCAGCATCGTATCTCGCCAGAGAAACGGATCCGTGAGGCTCTTAAGTAATTTCAATACGGACTAGTAGTATCATTAACGTAACTACGCAATCGTGGCGGTACTTTGCTTCGTTCGATGCTCTGTACGCGCCTCCGATCGCTGTCGATGTATTAGACTTAAGTGAGAGACACGTAATTCATACACACCATGTATATGTATCATTTAATTGCTCATACGAATAAACTGAACGATTAAGTATTCAAATCGCGTCAGCCGGTTTATTCACACCTGTATTTTCCTTTCGACTGGAATTTATCAGAAAGCGTAACGTAACAAGATGGTTAAAGTCCTTTTGGGATACGTCGAGTTGTTTGTTAACATAGTACGTGTGAGTTAAGTAGCACGCGTGAGGTAGATCTAAGCCGTATAAGTTAGTTGTAAATGAATTTCTCGTTTAGGTGTCTGGTAGTTTCCAACCATCGGATCGAGCTCAAGTTACCGATCGTCCATCAAACTAGTCCATAACGAGCATATATGTAGGTGAACGAGCGAACGCGTACCATCGGTATTTAGTGAATTATTTAGAACTAATACGTGTATGGAAAATATTTACGTATATGGTGTATATCAATCTTACTGGCGTAAACTTTGAACAAATATTTGTACAATTTCTGAAAGTCAAGATTCTCGTAACTGTGTCAATCAAACAATTTTTCCCTACTCGCTTAGATTAATAATGTTATCGTTCAACCGTTTCACGATTAAATGTTTTTTAACATGTTTTAAGGATATTTCTCTTTATGAATTATTGATAGTATACGTTATACATAATACATAATTATATTATACATTATTTTACTTGCGTAACTTAAATACGTTTAGATTATAAGAATAGACCTAATTGTAAACAATTAGTGGGGTAACAGGTAAACGGTATATGTATATACTTGAGGCATTTCTGTGAAGGAGAAGGGCACGTGTACGTTTCTCGGGGTCATTAATCGTGGCGGTAGTCTGTCGAGTGCACATTCGTGTGTATACCACGCTCCCCGAAGGTTCGGCTGTCGCGTTAACGGTTATTTCTTTCTGTGATACGAAGAAAGAGGATCGCCTTGACGAGCGCACGGTTGCTTCGTAGAGTGTGAAAGGCCGACTTAACGTTCCCGGCAGTCGAAGAGGGAAATGTTTCCGGTACGACCGACACAGCTGTCATCGAATAACAGCCAACCTTTTTCCAGTGAAACGAAACGGTGATGCTGTATGAATCTTGGTGTATATCTCGCGTGTACGATCATTTTCGTGAATAAATAAAATCCGATTGTGAGAAAATATAAAGCGAATATAAAGAATGGTTCGCAACAGTGATACAAATTGAACGATCAACCAGCGAAAGATTTACGCACACGAGGATTTACAAAAAGAAAGGTACGTTTAAAAATATCTGTATCTTTGTATCTTGTTATTTTTCTTCCCCGTGTATATATATTTTTGTTTTTAACGTTATGTTTTATCTTTTCGTACTTTTATTTCTAATTCTTTTCAATACACTCTGTATCTTGTAATCATTTCTAGAAAAATCACGTTATTTGTGTGTTCCTTTGGTATTTTTTATCTTTTTGTATTATTGTCGTATCAGTGATTTATTTTGTATTTTTTAATGTTTATTTTCAGCCCTTTTTAATATGTTTTGTATTTAATAATAGTTGTACAATGTTCATGTTCTTCGCGTTCTCGGAACGTTTCTCAAACGTCTTTTTTAAACGGCATGTTTACTTATCCCTCGTATTAATCCTAATCGTGTAACGCAGGTGGCACGGTCTTAGTCGTAATCGAAATCGATACTGTTCAAAGACAGCATTAATTTCCATCCGCGATCTACCCTTGAAATTCGATAGTCCACTCGTACGTCAAGAATGCGATATACTATAACGTAGAATTAAGTTCATTGACAATCTGCTGTCTCGAGGATAAGAAAGATAGTAGCCAATGTTGTGCCACGGAATTCAGGATTTAAGTAGTTACCCTTGAAAAGTTAATCCGAACGAGCAGTTTCGAGCGTAGCCAAATTCCTTGGGAACAGGTTAAAGCTAAAAATATTCGTTAGATTTCTTTTTTTTTTTTTACAACCTTTCACATTCGAACGTGGCGTGGAATTTTACATAGACCACCGTTTCGCTGGACTCTTGGATATTCCGCGTCTTATTTATCAAGATGAACCGACTATCTCGTACAATTCGACTGCGGAAATTTATGCAAATTTATATTCTTATCAATGCCACCAAAGCTCCGCTTGTTAATTATTTTAGCGTTTATAGTTAACATGTATGAAATTTAAGATATTTTTTAACGTAAATCACGCGGACTAATATCGATCAATCCTGCTGCGTCCTTTGAAGCATTCCCACGCGTAATCGTGTTTTCGAAAAAATCCTATGAAAGATGAGAAATATGATTTATCATATTTTCCACTCGTGGCCTTCGTGCATATTTTCCTACACGTGTTTCTACGCATTTTTGAATCTTTGAATCTCCCATAAATGTATAAAAATTCGCGATCTATGGGCTACGATCTCGCACAAAATCATAGGCAATTCGATTATTCGGTTTTCCAGCGAAGCTTCGAAAAACGTCGCGTTGCGTCGTGTCGTATCGTGTCGTGGAGAACCGGTAATGACGTGAAAGTGCATCCAGGAGCGAAGGAGCGATCTAACCAGCGGGTCTCCGTTCCCCTGGCAGTCTGGTTTCGTTCGACACAGTCTCCTTGGCTCGTAGTCGGCTCCGACTCGATCGAAGAAATTGTTCCTCGCCAGTCTCGACTATCGATCCGTTTATGCAATCGAACGTAAAAAAAAAAATAAAAAATAAAAAATTCCTCGCTAATTTTCGACTTTATTCGTCTGGGAAATCGAGTCTGAATTTCTCACGACAGCTGTCTATGATTATTCCCGCGCACCTGTGTTAGATAGCGCTGGCCGATATTTTGCATCGTGTTATTAACAGGCACGTTATGGAAGAAAGTAGCAATTAAAAAATTGATAGAAGAAAGTGAATTATCTGAAATCTGTGTAGACCGTAGACTGTACGTGGTAAAAATTAAAGAAACTAATAAAGGCGCAATGCGACAGTGTCAAGTGCATTCTTTCGGATAAGATTTTCGGATATCGCGCAATTTTGCGCCAAGTGCACTAATTTCTTCGCTCGTGGTATTCCTAATAGCAGTCGGCGGCGCGTCTTAAATACTCGTGTTTGTGTATACGTACACGCGTATGTTTGTGTTTGTACGCGCGCGCGTTTCGTCCTATTGTAATTGCTGACTTTTTTTGCATAGGTATCAAGAAGCGAAGGATATTGAACCGGAGCAAGAGGAGGACAAAGTGTGGAAGCGCAAGTACATGGAACTAATCTCGTCGGATAAAGGTTGTTGCCTCGCAAAGAACGGACGATTATCGGAGGTATTTGGTACAGTGCATAGAAACTAAGAGCGTAAATCGATATTCGGGGGATAGTCGGCAAAGGCTAACAAAACGAAACGAAATTCAGTTTTACGATGACGTTGGCGCGCCTTCACGCGGCAAATATACCGAAGAAACGTTGACGAAGCTGAAAGGAATCGTTTCTACGGCTGAAAGATGACCGTCGCGATGGAGCACAAGCGTAAGAGCTCGTGGGATTCGAAGGTGAGACGAATGTGGCGCACTTTCCCCCTGTACGCGCTTTCCTCGTTACCATCTTACTCGGGTCTCGCGGTTAATTAACTAGCTGGTCCCCGTGTGAAATCGTACGTGAAAAGAAAACGTAAAATCGATGAGAAACGATGAACGGTCGACAAAAATGCCTATTGTCTCGAACGAAAGTGTAACGCGGAACGATGTTTCCTCCCTGGTAGAAACTTTCGGAATGGCATTAACACGCTTTAAAATAGGAGACTGCAAACGCGATCCGCGAAGAAATCGTAAGCTAAAGCTACGTGAATTATTTTTGCGGTTACGTTGCACGCGCTCATTAACCGAATTACTTGCGCACGCTGCGGCAAACTGATAACTTGCGCAAACGGCCGAATCACCCTTGAGGCGGAACGGCGAGGTGCAAAAAGGAACGAAAAGAACTTTTATCGCTGTTATTCTTCTATCGGGAAGACCGCGTTGTTAACGCCAGAACTATCGATCTTTAATACGTGGCAATATGTTAATACTAATATTTGATATTTAATATTTGATCGTAGATACGACATACATACTTGCTTAGAATTAACTCTTAACGTTTATAGAAATCTTTTCCGGGTATACTATGTATTACGCAAAAGATTTTATAAGACGTACGGCGTGGCATGATTATCGTCGTTAGACTGGATTTTTATGTAAATTCGTATTTTTGTGAATATAGTTAAAAAAGAGAAAGTAGAACTTTAATCGAAAACTGTTTTACCCAGCAAATATTATTGGAAACGTTATACTTTGGGTATTTTTCGTGCTACGTGTATTTCGCATAAATTTGCACTTTGAAATTTCGTATAAATACATAAAAATCCACAATCTAAAAAACGACGGTTTGATTGGCTGGGTAATTTTTGTGTTAATATCGGAGAAGCGTCCTGCAATGCGTCGTTTCTCCGCAGACTCATCGACCTTGTTCTCCATTGACCCCGAATGATGCGGCGTATGATGCCGAATACCTACGCACTCGATGGAGAACTAGGTTGACTGAAACAAAGAACGACGTGTTAGCTGGGTTCGGTCGCCTTGGGTTAAGCCGACATCTCCTCTCTTCTCGATATACCGTTACTTCGCTAGTAGCACCCGATCTGTCGATTGGTATTCCGCTCGAGTTGTACGAATGACATTTGTCACGTGCTGCGCGATGGTTTTCAGAGAATTCCCCATTAAAACGTAGGCGCTTAACGCTCACTTTTCGTTACTTGACCCTTTCGAGGCTAATGGCACGATACGTCCCGTAGTAACTGCGGTAACTTCTAAACAAACTGCTGCATTCATTTTTAAAACTTTTCCGACATCGCTGAGACCTATTTTAAGACATTGGATTCCGCGACAAATGGAAAAGAATGAAAAATTATACCGAGTCTATGTTTTTCAAATTTAGCTGAATCACAGGTGTCTATGTTACCATTGTATTAACGTCGTTGCTTGTTTTCCTAGTTTAAGTTGTGTTTCTATAGCAGACAGAAGGTAAACTTACCATGTTCTTTCCCCTTTGAACGATATATTTAGACAAATTTATTTTTCAAGCGAGTTTTATCATCACATACAGGCCTTTTCGTATTATTCTTGGTTCGTTGTTATAAAATAGGCGTTTGAAACTGCTGATGAAAGTGATTAGTATAGAAGGGTTAATAGGACTTGGCGGGTCAATATCCAATAGGCTCTATCGATATCGTAAGGTGGAAAAAGGCGGAGGTTACGAAAGGCGCCAGACCTTCCTCCCCGTCCGGAGAAAACCAGAGAAAACGATTGTCGTTGGTAGATAAGAGTCGCTTTAAGGCGATAACGATTGCTCTGCATTTAACTATTGGTCTGTTATGGTTAGGTGCACGCACGTGCTCCGTGTACCGGCACACCGCTGACCGATTGTAATTTCAAGCAAGCAGAACTCGTTCCTAGATTCTTGCTCTTTTGGAAAGGTAGTCCGACGTTTGGAATAACGGTAATAACGGTCAAGAAAGTCACGAGGAACCGGGCGAGCCAATGAAACTTGGTAGATTCTTTCCGTGGGTCGATGACACCGTTTCTTTCTTTCTGCGACAGACAGTCGTTCGATTGACGTCTACCTTTATCTCGAATTTAGAGAAATTTGTACGACTGCGCTTCAATCGTAAGAAAATTTTTAGAAGAGTACGTAGTACCGTCCGTAACTTGTTGTCGCGTACTGTTCGTATTTTTATTGCACTTTCAACGTTATGATAGAAGAACTCTACCGCAGATTCTTTACCTTTTTGCATGTCCGAGTTAAAAGATTGAAACGAGAAATATATACACATGGTTCGGGTTTCACGCTTATCTTTGATTTTGCAATAATTTGAAAGCGTCGTCTTGGCTGACGCCAACGGCGAAAATCGACAAAGAAAAGCCGATCTGACGATCTATTCTTACGGTTGGACGATTATCGTTCGACTCTATCCTAGCGGAACAAGAATGATCGAACTGACTTTCACGAAAACATCGCCAATGGAAAGCGCTTTTCTAACGTGCCCCGTCAGCTCTTGATTTTTCTCGGTCTTAAAGTCATCGACCGTGTCCATTAACGGAAGCCTTCTCAACTAGTCCGAGCGCATTTTAATCTCTTCGACCGATCTCTCTGGACCTCGTCGTTTACCGACACTGAATTCTACTTTCCACACCTGATGCGCTCAAATTTCAATTGACCGTTCTCGCCGCTAAGCATTCGATTAACCGGATGGCGAAATCATCGACAGCGATACATATCTAAGATACTCGAACAATTTGATATCCAAGTGTGGGAAATTCGTATAAAACGATACTCCTTAGATCTGTGTAACTTCTTATCTCGCGAAATAAATTCTCCAATTATAATTGTATCTACTAGATACCTTCGCGATGAACATTTATCCGCAATTTTGTAAACAATGGGCAAATATTTGCATACACGTCTTCGGCACAATACGATATAGGATTAAAATTCGTAAATTGATATCGACACGGTGTGTCTGTTCCAAATACTCCAATTATATCGAACTTCCAATGTGTTTATGCCACTTATTTTTCTTTTAATCTTTCTCGTTGTTTCGTCGCGGATCATGGGTTGCCTTTCGTCAGAAGTTGCCGTTCCTTTAGCGAGAAAAGATCGAGTCTCTTGACCTTTTCGCTGTATTGCATCGCCAAGGAAAGAATTACTTTTACCAACCAACAGCGAACGCGTCCGCTAGAGAATTTTCGTTTGCCACGGTATAATTTTACAGCCGCGTATCTTCCATGATTGATCGTGCTCGATTAGCACAAAAGGTATAAGCCTTATTGCGAAACGTTGCTTTATTAAATGAGCATTTCCTACGAAAAGCCTGATCGAAGGCTATTATCGAATTAGGTTCGAAGAATACAAAGGTTCCGTGCTCAAACTTTCATTCCACTTTCGTAATACCTCTGCGCGCCATTGTTCGCCAAATACACCCCTCGATCGCTCTTTCTTACGTAACACGCGAACAAAATCCCCGTTTGCTTCGAACGCCGCCAGAAATACTTCTTCGCTTCTGCCGATCGTTCCAACCTGTGAGTCGCAGTTTCCTTAGAAATAATCGAGACGGGAGGATGGTTTTTACGCAATCGGACGTAGGCGCGACGAAAGAGAAGGAAAACTCAAAAGTTTGGTATTCGATTTGCGAGGGAAGGGAACACGTTTGGCTTTCAGGCTACACTGGAATTCGCTCGCACTACGTCGGAGTATGAGTGCAACTAACGCTGTAAGCGTGAAAATGCCTTGGTCGATTTGCGACAGAAGCACACGAGTGTTGTTAGCACCTGTAGTTTAAAGTTTCCTTTCAATAAATGCGATTCTACTGTACTCGGTTAAAATGTTCTATCCAGCATTTTTTCGTCTTTCCAGATACGTTCTTTACTTTTCAATCCTTTAGAAACGGTCGTTAATCGCGAAACACGGTTACCGTGAATGGGCGACGTCATTTATTGATAACTGCATTGGTCTTGTCATTTTTCTACGTTTGGGGCCACGGTTTGCGGAACTGTACGAGTACTCGAACATTTAGGTAAATACATACGTGTCGTACAGGCTGTTACAGAACAATAATTAGATTTTTTTTTATCGAATGAGAAAAAGACAAGCGCGTCACGCACGATGAAACTTTAGTTTCGCTCCGTTTCAAAGTGATCAAGTAAGACGTTGTAAGGAGAGCAGTTTAGTATTTGTGCGATGGTCGGAGCGCGTCGAAAGGAGCATCGAAACTTGGCATCGGCTGAAAAGGTACGATTCGCCGGTTCTTTGGTACGGAGCGTGTGCCAAGCGTAACATTTGAACGAGGGCGTAGGCCCGTTTGTGGCGCGCCGAGCATTCGCGCGAGTGCACGCGAACCGCGCCTGTGTTGGTGACGAATGTGCACGCGCATCGGTGGCGGGACGATTACACGGCCGCTTACACAGTTAGCGTGCACGTCACAGAAGATAAGCTCATTGCTCCCGACTCTGAATGTGGATTGTTCGACCGATGATCGTACACTGTGCACAATACACGTCAGTCACGAAAACCTACGCTTTTACTATAAACAATAAGTAAATACTAATCAATAAAGGATATAATATATCCCTTAAATGTAAAATATTATAGTAAAAGCGTTAGCTGTATGAATTCTGTGGGTACATCGGGACATATATTGTTAAAAAGTAATACGATCTTTTATTAAGAAAAGGAAGTCGAGAGATATGAAATATAACGCGTTACGAAAATTATGTACGTAAAATTGTTATAGGTGAAAATATTCGTAAAAGTGTAGTAGACTTAAAATTAATTACGATAATTAAGATAGTTATTAATATCGTCCAGGTGGCCTACATAAGCGGCGATAATGTTCTGCTATGTCAATGACGTTGAACAAATTAGAGATTTTGCAACTTGTAGTGTAATTTTATCCCAAGATTCTTAAATCTTACAGTTAAATGTTTTAATTGGTTTCATTGCTTTTAGAAATGTATTAATAATCCTGTTGGTATGAAAGTATAAATAATTTTGCGGCTGCGAGTTTTTCATTTCTTCGATAAGACAGATACAAGGTCCGATAGGTATATACGTAGACTTTCGTGACTGACTCTGTAGCGTGTAAAGACTATATCGTTTATCGTGTACTTGTACAATAGTTGAATGCACGCGCAAAATCGCACGCAACTGGGATCCGACCGAGCGCATGAAACGCGGTTACATAACGCATAATAATATTTCGATAATTAGCACGATGATTACCCTGCCATTTCCACCGTGACACGCTTACTAGCGTCTTAAATTACTAGGTGTAAAAATTAGTCCGATGCATTAGTAGATAAACGAATTTCTGCTCAGATCCCACATATAGGTATTTCTTTGATCGTATTCACAGAGACACGATCCTTCGTACACATCCTCGCTCTAATTACGTCGTATCTGGAAGAATTAAAATCGATCAACTTGAAATTAAGTTGTTATATTTTAGTTTGATAATTGTAGAAACATCTAGATGAAGATTATCCCAACTGACAGGTTAAGCGACGTTCATTACCTCTAATTAACACGATAAAAATCGCTTCGGTAGGAATTCTTTCGCGTAGTCCGTAAGCGGAAGTAGGAGAATTGTTAATGCGAATCGTGCCTCGCCAAGAAATCTTAGTAATCCCTGCTCTGTCGTGTCTAATGCAATCTAGCGAGAGAAGAAAGGAGGGGTACGATGAACTCCCAACGTTTCTCTAAGCGAGAAAAGCAGTACCAGCGACATACATCTTAAAATTTGAACTCTTTGCATTCGCAATGCAATTTATTTTGGTAGACATTTTTTGCGGCGTAAATACAGGATGTATTGTAAGATGATGGAAGCCACTTCTGGCGTGGACAGGATACGGGAGAGGCACTGAAAAAGATTCATATGCACGCGTGTCCCGTATGATCTTGTTTCAAATTTATAGCCATTTTTGTATTTCAATGATCCGCAATTGCTCGCTTTCGTAGAAAGTGCTCGAGATATCCTCGGTCTCCATGCAAATTAGCAATCGTCGTATCAAAGAATTCCGCGATTTTTTTATTCCTTTAATCTGTCTATTCTCGAAGTGGGTCTCGTATCATATCGTATCACGGTACATCTTGCATATCTAATTTATAAAGTCATTATACATGAACTCTGAATCGAATCCGAAACTATGCTCGTCAAGCAATAAAATAGTTTGGCAGTTACAGACGTCAGTTGCATGTCGGTCCTTAGAAATCAAAATACTCGTCACAAGTAGCTATGATGATCGTTAGACGAGAAGAACTATAAATATGTCGTTCGATAGTCATCGTGGAAGCTTAAAATCTAAAGTTCCCTCTTCTTTCTCAGTCGACGAAAAGGATTGTTCAAAATTCGCCGAGTACACAGGGTTGATCGAGCTTTCTCTTACAACCTTTTTCATCTTTCTTCACGCTAGCAGCGACGAATCGACCTTTCTTTTTCAGATATCGGTAAGCACGGTAAGCACGAGAAGATTCAGCCGTGCAGGAACGCCGAGTTCGATCCTGTCGTCGGACAGTGACATTCGATTTACGAGGAAACTCGGTGGACAGTATCGTTGCGGATGCTGCGTGTTAGCCGCATTCTTGCTTTTCCTCCTCTTCTCTGGAGTCTCCATATATCTTGGCTGTAAGTATAACACTCAATTTTCGGACTATTTACGTAAAATAGAAAGTCTGTATCAAGTTGCTGGAAATGGTGTATTTGCCTAAATTTAAATTTGCTCAGCCAATACTAACGAAAGTTTGTTCTGTCGTTAATTATGAATCAGACTGAAAGAGAAAATGAAATATATAATATGTATAATAATTCTCCGCCAGCATTTTTCCTCTATCTCTTATATTATATCTTCGATTAAAATATATCCGACATGTAACATAAATCTTGTTGACTGTCGCTGTGATTATTGATGCTTTTCTAGATTATGTCGTTTCTTCTGCTAATTTATGCTGTGTTTCGTAAATATGCCGGCCTAGAGGCTTGATAATTCCTAGTTGCTGTTTGTCAAGCACAGAAGGTGCAGCACGAGCGAGTACGAAGATCACTCAGCCAAGGAATTCGAAGTGCGCGGAAGGTTTCGTTCGTGCGCTTTCTCCGCGGACTTATACGCGATACGACCGATGCCGTAAATGAAATTACTGCACGGTTAACCGACGCTTTGGTGGACGTGAAACTACTTCGAAATGCACGACGCTTGTTTCGCAAGACGGACGAACTCTTCACGCTGTACGAACATTTTGTCAAGCGTAAAGTGTGATCGTCTTTTCTCGTTTGCAAGAACTTGCGTACGTTCCGCTTTACGGATACGTGTACTTCACCTTGAAATTGCTTTCGATCGTACGATGAAGAAGCAAACGAAGCGTAGCATGCGTCAGAGAGGAGTCGTCGTCTAATTGATGCAGATTCGTTGTTAATATTCATACGTAGATAACGGTGAATGCCGATGAAGGCAAGGTTTGGCGGTAGAACAGATGGATTTAAAGATTCCAGTTATAGTATTTTACGCGACAGATGGTCTCTAAAGTGGCGAAATTTCTAGAATGTTTAAGCGTTTGAATAGCTGCCTTGGTACAGAGAAATAATATACATTGGCTTAGTGGGAACTGCGTGCGAATACTTGCCATGGAAAAATTTGAAAAAAGTTTTCAAATTTTGTTAGCATTGTAACGCGACACGACTGTCTGCAAATGTATATAGAAATTATATAATATTCATTACAACATATATGTATTTAGTAAAGAGTTAGTATGCAGCACGAATAATCGTGCAAATACCGATTTATTACTTTTTTTTTTTACAACTTTGCTTTTACTTTCGATTGTTAATTTTATCATTGTCTGGTATAAATCCAAAATTCCGATCGATCTGCTACGCTTCCCTGATAATTTGATTGTACTATCGTGTTTCGTACGAACCCAGCAGGTGTTCTAATGACTATGAGCAGGTGTACCTGACTGTATCTTGTTGAGGAATCGTTGCTACGATCTGGACGTGCGTATCGTTTGGTGAGCGAAGAAAACCGAACAAAAAGAGGAAGAGGACGATGCGGCCAGAGCCCATTGAGGTCTTTCAGCGTGCAAACATAACGGTCCGACCGAGTTACCGAGAAAATACGTTTACGTACACAGATCGGCTCTTTTATTCTCGAACGATCTACGTATCCTTCGATGAAGTTACTAGAATTGTCGGACGGGAACCGATTTACGAGAATGGAAAGCGAATACAGTCGTGACGAAGCATAAAGCCTGCGCTCTATAATTCTTGTAGTATACAGGCAAAGAGAGGCAAAGGTCGAAGAAGATGCACGATCGCGTGGAGGTCCAGCAAAGAGGCCTTGAAAGTAGCGAAGCTAACGGTCTGACCGAGTTGTCGAGCCGTCCTGCCTGTCACCCCTCCAACATTCGACCTCAAAGGGGGGATCCGTGTCCTTGAATCATTTCGATGCTTCATCATACTAACCGAATTCTCCTTTCGAAAGTATTTCGCGTTCAAGGAATCGCGAAACGACGTGGTACAGACTGTCAAACTCATCCAGTGATTCACGAAACTATTCGAACGCTTATTTAACGTAGCACACTTTTATCGTACACATGTGTTATAAATATCTTATAGCTTCTATATACAGTTCCAGAATAGTTGGAAAATTTATCAATTCGATCCTGATAGTCTTGCGTCGTTGTAGCATCGATTTTTTTGAAATTTCGTACAACGTAATACATGCGTGAAAATCGTCAATTGTAAGCGTTGCAATACTTTCGTACGTCATTGTATTATACTAGAAATCTGTTTCTGGTGTATAATGAAAACGATGTTATTGCTGTTGACGTTGCTTGCGCGGTAGAGCCACAAGCCGCAGAAGATCGCTCGCTTGCCGCAAGAAACTGTATCGCGAAGCGAAAAAATAATCTCTGTGGAGTAAAAATAATCGACCAAAGGCACGGTGAAAGGTGAGCCTCCAGCCGTATTGCTGTTGGTGCCCGATTGCCCTCGATACTTTAGTTTATGTTTACGGTATCGGTCGAATATTAACTAGGAAAAATTGATAGCGGTTTTTAATATAAAAGAACAGCTGACGCCGCGTTTGTACAGACACGTCTCGTTACTATCACGTTCGAGAGAACGTGTTGTTTCAAGATGGAGTATTAGAAAGTATCATTTAGCGATCTGATGGTCGCAAGATGGAAATCGGCCGATTATCCCGCAGTGAAATCTGTTTATTTCCCTTTTCCCGCGCCCTCGGGTAACTGCCAATTACGGTAAATGGAATCGATCGATAATTATCGACATTGTAGATAACAGCCGGTTTTCGTTTCATTCTTAAGGACAGCGCCGTGACATCGATTAATCGCTACCCTGTGCTTCACAATGTAAATTACAGATATTTATGAGAAACTGCAACGTTTCACACGTAAAGTTACACATAATATAATTATGCTCTACCGTTCGAGAGTATCTTATTTTTAATAAGATGTATTTCAACTATAAAATTACCGTCATCGTTTAAATTCGAAAATTTGGAAACTCGGAAGCCCGAAGTGCGAATATTTGGAAATACAATGTTAACAAGTTGAGGTAATTGTTCGAGTTTGCGGTAGCGTTTAACCTGTATGCTTTCAGACACGTTCCTAACATCGGATCCCCCGGGTGATCAGATTTTCTTGGCGACATTCCGAGTGATCGAAGGTGATTCCTTCGTTTCGGAATTGGCAGACCCCTCCACCGAAGCCTTTCGAATACGAGCACGGGAGTATCGCGACCGACTTAATCTTATCTTCCGCCGCAGCTGGCTGAGAATCTCTTTCCTCGCTGTGGAGATACTGGCGCTCGATGGGTAAGTATACTTGCGGAAGCAAAATAGCATGATCGTAGGTTTACATGTTTCAAACACCGACACGGTAATTGAACTTTCTATTAAAATTACTATTAAAAACTGAACTCACGAAGGAAAGTTTAATTTAAAAGATTTCTCTGCGAACAAGAATACAAATTCGTCGGTTTGCGACGATTAAGGAGGATTAGTCTTTATCGTTTATACGCCAGTTTATTAGTTTAAACTTTGATATGTTTAAAACAAATGCGCGGTTGAGTACTCGAAAGAGCAATTACGAAGAGAAATTCACTTGTCGAATGATGTCATAGATCCATTAAAATGCATATGTTTCATTCGAAAACGAAATTGTAATTCGAAGAAAGCCGCTGATTCGCTCGAATCCGTATCGTTATTTTCATATTGAAACATCGAAAGCCGAGTTGTCTTCCTTGAAATTTTACCGATGTCACGAGCAAGAGAAAACCCAGCTATCTCCACACTTTCTCGTGACTTCACACTATCCATATTTTTCTAACCGGCAACCATTTGTCGCAAATAAACTGTACAGATCCGAAGGTGAGAATTTGGCCGTACATTTCGAGATTCGATTCGATCCACGATACCAGACAATCAGCACTGCCGATGTCGTGGAAATTCTTAGACGGGAGATCGATCCTACAACCTCGAAATATTTAACAAATCTAACGATCGACTCGCAGAGCCTCGAAGTTCAAGAGAGCTTGACAGCTCTAAACGCTCAAGTCGCTCAACAAACGACAGTTTCGACGCCACCACCGACCACCACACCACCGCCTCCTAGAAGATGCACCAGTTTGGATTTATCTTACTGCAAACATCTGCCATACAACGTTACTTCGTATCCGAATATATTGGGACACCGTTCATTGGCCGACGTGGAGGAGGACGTGATCGCTTTCAGGTGAATATCAAGCCGCGATCTCCGAGCAAAGTTTCCCAAATAGAGCGAATATGGCAGAGGTGACGCATCGTTGATCTCTTGAAGAGAAGACACGAAGATGACAGTTCTCTTGCTTTTACGTAGACTTAGTTAAGTTAAATTGTCTGGAATGGTGTCATTAATACGTCAAATGGAAAAGGATATTTTAGAATTGGAAAAAGTCGATTGTCGACTTCGATGTGTCATTCTTGATCTATTTCTTATTTTACTAAAAGAAAGTCGAAGTAATGGGGAAATTCTGGTGATGCAGTGTGCAACAATCGCTTTAGTCGATCGTTGTTAATACAAATTTTCTGTCACAGGGAACTAGTGGATGCGGAATGTTACCGATTAGCGTACGACTTTGTGTGCCAAGTATTGCAACCAAGCTGCGTATCGAACCAACCGGAAGACCTGCTACAGCTGCCATGTAGAAGTTTCTGCAGAGAATTCTGGAGCGGATGCGGCAGCCGACTTCCGGACAGAATTAAACGCCTACTGGATTGTTCGAATTTCCCGGAGTACGCGGACCAAGGTGGTTGCAGAGCAAAGCCAGGTGAACGATCGTAGCCTTTCGCTTGCCAAGCAACGCGGAAATTATCAAGTGTCACGGACCTTTGTAATTACCGCATAATCGTTATCGTAGGATGCGTGCAAGCACTTCAAGCGAAAGCATTGTCACCGAGAATTTGCGACGGCGTGATCGATTGCCCTGACCTTTCCGACGAGAAAAATTGCGCTTATTGTCGCGACGGTCATATGCATTGCGGTGTAGGTAGAACTTGCATTCCACGTAGCAAGAGATGCGATGGAAAAGCGGACTGCGCCAACGGCAGTGATGAAAAAGATTGTCGTATGTATGGTCAGTGGAAGCGGCGTAGAGAGGTCGTAAAATCGGGGCGAAGTTAAGGTTTATGAGTTTCAAGAACCGACCCAACTGGTTGATAACGTTGGCAGAACATAAGAATTTCTTATGCTGTTCGCATAATCAAATACTCGCTTGCACGGTTTAACAACGATCGATAATAAAGCGCTAAAGGGGACATTTTTATAATTTGTTCTCTTCAAATGCTAATAAATGACAAAGTTAAACACGTCAATAGCTAGATATATCTTAATTTTGAGATAAAAGTTTCTGGTAACTTTACACGCGCTCACACATATATACAAATACTTATTTTCTATGTATGATTCGTTAAAACAACTAAAGAAATAAGTGTTAAAGCGTTAAAGAGAAATATTTTTGATGTATCGTGTAAAGATCATGTACAAGATCGCAAGACTGATAGCTGCGTGCCGTTCGAAAGGCGAGCATTTAACAAATAATAAAACATACGTGATTTATTAATAACTCCGACATTTGTAATTCGATAAAAATCTTACTATCGCTCATTGACGACAGCCGCGTTTTTTACGACCTCGCCATGTATATCGTTTCCACCTATAACATCGTTCAGCGTCATGCATCGCATACTCGTTCTTGACACCATATATTCTCCAGTATCTCTAGCACCAAGTATTCGATCCGTGAAATCACAACCTTCGGATACACCGTTTGCCGCAAAGTATAACAGCGAAGGGTACGTGGTGTTCAACGAGAAGGGTACTATCGGAAAGCTTTGCACCGCAAATCTGAACGCGACACTGCCAGGAACGGAAATGGAAACCGTTCTCCAAACTGCCGCCAGCTCCCTGTGCAGCTTACTGACTTACACGTGAGTATAATACCCCGTGCTTTGTCTTTTGCAATGTACACAAGCGAGCTGTAATTTGACACGCTGGAACCAGAGAGATGTGAGTGACATTTTTCTGATATCGAGCGAAATGTGTTAAGAAATTTAATTTAATTTAATCGAAGCCTCTTACTTTTCACAGAGGGGTAAAGTCCGTGGAAGTTCGAATCGACGACGAAGAGGATGTTCAATACGTACATATGGAGGATCCGTCGGCAACAGAGATTACGTTTGTTAGAGCTCCCTGTCCGAGCAAGGAAGTCATGTACGTCCGATGCTCTGAATTGGGTACGTTGTAAGAGCTGTTATTTTCCTCAAGTTCACGCTAATGTATAAAATATAACTTACGCTTAGAGTGCGGTGTACAATCTCTACATGCAAAGAGCGGTAGCCGGGGACTTAATAAAATGGCCGAGCCAGGAGATTGGCCTTGGCACGTGGCTCTGTTCAAGGAAGATGTACACGTATGCGATGCTACGCTCGTGGCGGAAAATTGGTTGATTACAACGGCGTCCTGTTTTCAAGGGTACGTTCCACTTATTCCTACATACTCCATTAAAAAATTGAAGTATTTGTAACATTATAATCGGCTATTTGATTTTCAATGGCTCAGTGGAAGTACAAGGGATGATTTCTTGCGAGAAAGACTGAGAAACAAGTCACAGTTTTATTCAAAACTTTTTTAATTCGTGTTTGATATAAAGGTTTATAAAATAGTTTAAAAAATATGGTGTACGTTTTATATAAAAAGGTCTTCTGCCCTTCTTTTTAACTGCGTTACATTAAAATACACTAGAATCTAGAAAATTGTACTTCTTTCTCATATGTTCGCCCAGGATATTCATACGAAGGTGGAGTTATTTGATTATACGAATAACGCGTGGCATTATTATAACCAAAGTTCTGCTATAGCAATCCGTTAACAATTTCTTCTTATATAATAACTCAATTACAGTCAGCCAAAGGCAGAATGGTCCGCTAGAATGGGTACTGTACGCCTCTCGAGCACGTCGCCGTGGCAACAAGAACGTAGAATCGTGGGTATGATTAAATCGCCGGTAGAAGGGAGTACGACTGTCCTATTGAAACTCGATCGACCTGTTACCATGTTTTCGGATTTCGTAAGACCCGTATGTTTGCCTTCGAGTCAGGATCGACCAATGAATGCTACTCATTGCAACACCCTCGGATGGGCCAGAAATCGTGAGTAATCACTAGCGTGATGCATGGGATTCTTGTAATCGAACAATGTACATCAGTGCGGCAAGGTCGCGTTATTTATTTCTTCGATGGATTACGTAAGAATGCGTAATTATGCGTGCCGCTTATTTACCTCATTGGTTGCGTCGACCTTACAATTAGAGGGATGCGAAAGTGAGATACTGGTTGCACAATATCGTTGACAAGATCTTCTCTATTTTAGCTCAAAGTGTTATGTAGATACTATTACCTTATAAATATGTAAGTACCTTGTTGTGGTACTGATTTATTGTCTCGATATGATGAAAAGCAGCTGTTCGTTATTGTATAACCATTGTATAACGAAACCAGTAGACACTCTGAAGCTCCATTTGCATAAAATTGAATTAGCCAGACTAACGCTTCAAAAGTGTGATAATATTAGATATATTTTTGATTACTTACAAAATTGTATTCATCTGTTTAAGTTTATGTATTCTTAGTTATTCTTAATTTCTGATTTATTATAAATTCCCTTCCCATTCGTTAATAGTCGATAATTGTAAATAACATTAAACTGTAACTGACATTGATATCAAGAAATTAACGATACAATTGTCATCTGTTTTCCGTGCTCTCGTCGCATTATTTCAATACTTGCTTCTTAATGAATTAACAACATCAGAAATTGAGAAAGCTTGATATTAAGGAAAGATCAAAAAGTGTGCATTTCGTGTTTCTTAAAAAAACCATCTTCTTTGATCAGGAGATTTACTACAAAGGGTACAGCTTAAGCACAGCGCGATGGAACAATGCGAAAACATCAGTATCGCGTCCGTGAATAGCGTCTGCACAGAACCGGCCTATTCTACTGACGATTGTAACGTAAGTGAGCCACAGCACATATACAAAAGACTCGTTTATCCTTTGTTTCTCGTATGCCGTGATCTTTCGGTGTTCATACACAGTCGGGAATATCTAATTACTGTTTATTGTACACAGGAAGAAGAGGTCGCCGGCAGTCCTATGTTATGTCTTCAGCCGGATGATCGTAGATGGGCGCTAACAGGTGTCGGAAGTTGGCGAATAGCTTGCTCGAAAGCTGGTGTCGAAAGGCCACGATTATACGATAAAATTTCCTCGAATATCGCTTGGATAAAATCTACGATAGAATAGATTATTTCTTAAAATAGTATTTAACAAATTAATATGAACTGACTGGGACTGAAATTGATATTACAATATACATACGCGATGTAGAATTATTTCATCAAATTTTCCTATCATATCTAACAGACTGTAAAATACGTATTGTAAATTAGCGCGTTAGGACGTATCATGTTATCGTGGGATACATTTCTCGTCTCTATTGTATAGTTTCGTCAAAGATTCGTTGTTGTATCCATTGTTCGTAAAATATCTACATATGTGTTACGGCGTTGTAAAGAAAACTATTTCAGTAAAGTATAAGTAGTCGAAAAACGAATAACACGAAAAATTCCTTTTCTCTGATAGACTTGCGTTCACAGTGCTCGGAAGGTACATTTCTGTTTAATTACGCTTTTAATCGTTATTATTATATAAGACTGTTTGCCTGAAGCTCAGATTTGTCGTGGATTGTCGATGGTGAATGTGCATGGTTGGTATGTAAGGTTTCTTTCTATATCTATCTCCGGTGGTGTTACGAAGGAACTTGTGCGCAGAGTCAAGGTAGGGATGGTGGGAGGTTTTAAGTAGAGTTGCTGAATAAATGCTCTTCAGTTGCATGGCAAACATTGGTCCAGTGAACACGTTGTTGCGACGCGTAACAGCGTGTACACAGATTGGAATTAACCGGCTCGGTGGCATTAGAAATATGGTAAGGAAATCGCAATTTTTAACAAAACGGTTTTTTCCAGCGCATTTGCTTCTGACTGTGAATAACATTACATAACCTACGGAGGCATTCTCTCCCTAAGATTTTAGAGGGTGTCGTATTTCAAACGAGTTACGAGTCACGTTGCAATTGGACACTTTTATTTTTGTTATAAACATATACTGAGCAAATATCTTTGGGGCAATGATAGTACACATGACAGATTAACTGTGCCCATTATCAGTACTTTTCTATCGCGATATTTAACATCAGATTGTAGTACTACTGTCAAATTTCAGGTAAAATGCAAATCATTTATATTTATATTTTAAGTTTGAAAAACGAGTCAATCGTTGAGTCGTTGATTCGAGTGACTGATGTTTTATCATAACTGAGTCCTTTGCGAGAATCGTTGTTTGCTAAGGAATCGAAGAAATTGTCGGATCTTTCGGACCTGGCAAAAATCGAGGAGGTGGTCGATCACCCGGTTGAGTTGTTCAGGATTTGGCGCGATGAGGCACACAGATACAATGCAACGCTGGTGGACATTTGCTGTTTGTCTACTGTTTCGAAGTTAGTATTAACTATTTCGATCATTCCTTTTTGCAAATTGTATCGGTATAGTCTTGATAGCTATATCTTGACATAGTGCTACCGAAATTTTAAAATATTTTTGTCAAACACGTCGCACAAAATCTTCAATGAAACGTCTTTATTTTAGAGACTGTAAGGTGTCTGCGAGGAATGTCGTTCTGCGAGAATTCGATAACGATGGTTTCGTAATCGTAACGGACAGTCGCAGCAAGAAAATCGACAATATAGTGAGCCTGCACGAAAATTTTACAGTTTTGCATCGATCATATCGCATCAAAGGTGTAGCGATTTTGATTGAATTTTATCGTTTCAGGACAATGTTCCATACGCTGCCATGTGTTTCCTTTGGTATCATGTAAACGAACAGCAGCAAAAAATCACGAAACAAGTGAGCAAAAATCGACTGTTGCCGTCTTCCCTTCGTCATATTTTTCATTTTAATTAAAGCATTATGATCGTCGTTCCTTTTTGCTATCGTATGATTATATTTTCATGCCACGACGGGAAGAACGATATACGCCTTGTGAAAGTAGATGATTAAAAAGCCACGTGGGACTATTCCATAGCATGTACTAGCTTATCGTTTACTGGAGAAGATTATCTTTGCATGTTCGGTATTAGTTCTGGAAGAATACGGAAAATATGTTTGCGTGTAGAATACAAAGATAACGTTGTTTATATTTACTGCGGTGTTTATATTAGTATGCATCGATCGTGCGTTTTGTAATTAGGTCGCGGATTTTTATGCGTTTATGGGAAAATGCAACCTTTTAGAATATTTAACTTAAATTTGGAACACTTTTCCAAAATATACTTAACATTGAAAGAAATCTTTGCGCAGATTCCAGTTTTTTAATTACCTTCGTAAAACTGAGAATTTGCATAAATATTTGTAGATTATTTATAATGAGTGATACGATTGCGTTTATAGGTGAGAGTGGAAGGTACCATGAAGAGATTAGAGAAAGAAAGTTTCAAGCATCTATACGACAGAGAGCCCTTGTTTTGCAAGATACGATCCCATATATGCAATCAAGGACGCGATGTCAATTGGGAAGAACTGAAGCAACGACACGATGAAATATTAGACTCGGTTCGTAGAGGGGAGAATGATTTACCGATGCCGGATCATTTGTAAGTTTATCTAAACTGTACAAATAATCAAGTTGATAAGGAATATTCAATATTTAAATATTCTTCCAGCGTTGGATATAAACTCTTTCCGACGATGATGGAATTTTATTTCGGGGGGGATTGTCTTATAGCCGATCGTATTTTATATCAGAAAGGTGCATCGAACGATTCTTGGGAGAATCATCATATAGCTGCATAATACATTAAATCGACGACAGCCACGATCTTTTTCTATTTGTTTTGTAATAAGATTTTAAAACAATTATTTCGAACATTATGAAGTATTACTTCTAAAACCCAATCGCCATATATCCGATCCTTCTTCGACCAATTTTCACCGATTATCGAGCGATCGTAGCCGAGAAATGAACGAGGAATGAATTGCCCGTAGTCTACAAGGAATTGGTATAAAATACATAAGAGTACGTAAGCGCAATAAAGAACAAAAGTAGAAGGAAGAATCAATAAGATAAGTATATCTCTGTTAATTTTCTATATAACCACAATGAAACCGTAAAATCAAAAATCAACAAAACGAATGTAGGTACTTGTCGCGTTTTTCTCCTGTGATTTTCATATATGTACCATTAACCGAGACCGAGGCGGATAATTCTGCATGAGACTGATGCATTTAGGCGCGCGTTTCAAATTCAAATCCGTTGAGGAGATACAACATGGCGCTTGCTCTGATTGTAATATTCCTGAAATCAAAACCAATGTATCGGACTGATACAGATCACGTGACATGCGCATAGAATCGTACGCGCAACAAGCGGGTGAACAGTTAGACACCTATCCGCTGGAAGCAGATTTCGTGGCGCTGCGTGCAGGCCTTAACCAGACTAAACGATCTTATACTCATGAGGCATGACACTCCAATACCTGATACTCAACGTATAAAGCGTATCTACGATCCATAGCATGAGCAGTGTTCAGCGGGTCGAGAACACGCTCGGTACTCCGTGAAGAGTTTGAAAAATGCCTGAGCGTGCGACCGTTTCTAATCCTATATCTAAAACAGTTTATCTTTTACTCGAAGATGGTTCTGTCTTCGCGGGAAGACATTTCGGCGCGGAAAAACCGGTTGATGGTGAAATAGGTGAGTGTCGGAACACGTGCTCGTCCATTGGGTTGAATATGTAGCACGTGCACGATTCTTGTAACGATCGCTTCGACTGTCGTCGTCTCCCTTTCGTCGTACTTTTCATTTTAATTAAAGCATTATGATCGTCGTTCCTTTTGATTACCATATGATTATGTTTTCACGCTTCGACGAGAAGAACGATATGCGCCTTGTGAAAATGGATGATTAAAGAGCCACGTGGGACTATTCCATAGCATGTACTAGCTTATCGTTTACTGGAGAAGATTATCTTTGCATGTTCGGTATTAGTTCTGGAAGAATTCATACGGAAAATATGTTTGCGTATAGAATACAAAGATAACGTTGTTTACATTCACTGCGATGTTTATATTCGTACACATTATAAAAATTCAAGTTTCATCCTATTAGAATTTTGTGTGAATTCATTTCGTACAATGTATACTCGGTTCCTTTTCTAAATATATTCGACGATTTAAAATCATAGTCGTGTATGTTTAGATCGGATTTTCGTATTTCAGTGGATCAAATCGAAGATAAAAGCGTTGTCTCTAATTACAAGAGAGTTGGTGTTTGGTGTCTGTATAGTTGGGAAGTTACGGCTAGAGTTTTTGTATGGAACATTGTATACAAACATATACTATCCGCACTGATACATTTTTTACAGTGTTTCAGACTGGTATGGTGGGTTACCCAGAATCACTCACAGATCCTTCTTACCACGCTCAAATTTTAGTGCTGACATATCCGATAATTGGAAATTATGGAGTATTTGACGACGAGGTGGACAACCATAAAATACCATAGTAAGAGGTTTAAAAGTAATAACAGCTACTTAGTAGCTAGAGCAAGAAATTTCGTTGGGAAATCCATTCTTAAAAAATCTTACCTTTCGCGACTACCTTGATTTTTTTTCGATACTCAGTTTGTTGTTGTTACGAATATCTAAAAATAGATAAGTTTCTTAGCATCGATGATCGTAACAAACATGTTTGCCATTACAGTTGGTTCGAATCTCATCGAATTTGGGCGGCTGCTCTGGTGGTCGGTGAGATATGCGAAACACCGAGCCATTGGCGGCAAACCAGGACGCTGTCCAAATGGATGAAGGAACAAAATATACCAGGCATATACGAAATCGATACCAGAGCTCTGACAAAGATTATTCGAGAGAAAGGCACTATATTAGGTAGAATCGTGTTCGATCCACCAGTTTCTAATCCCGTTGCTTCCTTGATTCCTCCGATAGCGGACCCGAACAGCAGACATCTCGTCGCGGAAGTGGTCCAGGTACGCAACAACAGGATTTGTCCCCTCGAATTCGACGCTTTATTTCACTTCGCCGTTTTTTATTTTAACGTACAAACCTTTTTCCTATTTTTAATTTAAACTTAAATTATTTAAATTTAATTTAAATTTAAATTTAATTTAATTTTTAAATTTTAAATTTAAATTAAATTCAAATTTAAATTAAATTTAAGTTAAATTTAAATTTGAATTTAATTTAAATTTAAATTTAATTTAATTTAAATTTGAATTTAATTTAATTTAAATTTAAAATTTAAAATATAAAATAATTTAAATTATTCTAGTTTAGAACTTTTTAAAAATTGAAAATCGATATTACGTCAGTTATATGACACTCGATACTCGATCTCGGTCATTTTTCATGCGTGTGATTTTCAATGTACTTTAAAAAAAATTATGATATCTAATACGAACCATTTGAGATAAGGTATCGAATGCTGTTTAGACAGCAAAGGGGTTGAACTTCAAAGCTACTCCGAGCCTTTGGTCTTCCGTTCAAATTGATTATCGATCATTGAATTTCAGCCTGTACAAAGGACATACAATTCCGCTGGTTATCCTCGCATATGCGTAATAGACTGCGGTCTAAAGTACAATCAATTGAGATGCTTGATTAGTCGAGGTGCTCGCGTAGACGTTGTGCCTTGGAATTACGATTTGAACAATGCCACTTACGACGGCTTGTTCCTTAGCAATGGACCAGGCGATCCGAGCAAGTGCGAAACAACGGTGGAAAGTATTCGATCCATCCTGAAATCCGACATACAAAAACCGATTTTTGGTATTTGCTTGGGTCATCAGTTGCTCTGCATCGCCGCTGGTTGTGTCACATATAAGATGAAGTATGTATTCTTCTGCTTGCCCCTAATTGCATGAGTGTGCGATTAGTATACCGTTTCAATTCTCGTCTGGGTGATCCTATTATTTTCTCAAAAGTAGCTAGCACACGCTAATAGGAAAACGATGTTACGCTGACTTACGAGAGTATTTGAACACTTAGCATGCAAAACTTTTTTACGTATATACATTCATAATACATCCGTACAAGTGTCCGAATACTTTCATGTATTATACTTTCATATAAAATGAATTATTCTCCTATTTTTATTTACTCGGAGTACTATTCGATTCAATAATTAATTTGTTTACAGGTTTAGACATGTTATTTCTTCATTGTATAAATAGCTCTTTTAACAAAACGCAAGCGAATTATATCTACTTAATAGTTCCGTTTTGTGGAAAAATTCTTGTGTTACATACATTTGTTACGTATAGCTACGGCAACCGTGGTCACAATCAACCAGTCACGCATCACGGAACCGGTCGCTGTTACATGACCTCACAGAATCATGGATTTGCTGTCGATGCAAAACAATTACCAGATAATTGGGAACCACTCTTCACCAATACCAACGACAATAGCAACGAAGGTGTCGTACATTCGACGCTTCCTTACTTTTCGGTTCAGTTTCATCCGGAACACACTGCCGGTCCTCAAGATCTGGAATGCCTGTTCGATGTATTTTTGGAAGCCGTGATCGACAATGCGAGCAAAAAACAATCAATTTCTATGAAGGAAAGACTTATTAAAAAATTGAGCTACAGTAGCGACAACATGATAGGTTTACCTATACGACCGAAGAAAGTGTTGATCTTGGGATCGGGTGGTCTCAGTATCGGTCAAGCGGGTGAATTCGATTATTCCGGATCGCAAGCGATCAAGGCGTTACGCGAAGAATGCGTGCAGACGTTACTGATCAATCCAAATATAGCGACCGTGCAAACGTCAAAAGGCATGGCGGATAAGGTTTACTTTCTGCCGATTATACCGGAATACGTGGAACAGGTATATTGGTATATTGATTCTACAAAGTAGTCGCTTTTCTTTTCTGGCAAATTTTGATGTACTCCGAGTGGACGTAGGATTTTATATCTTTGAATATTTCAGGTAATACAATCGGAGCGGCCCGATGGTGTCCTCTTGACATTTGGCGGACAGACTGCTCTCAATTGTGGCGTTGAACTCGAGAAGAATGGAGTATTTCAGAAATATAATATCAGAATTTTAGGAACGCCTATACAGTCGATCATAGAGACGGAAGATAGAAAGATCTTCGCAGAACGTATCGCGCAGATCAATGAAAACGTGGCGCCAAGTGCGGCGGTCTATTCTATCGAAGAGGTAAGAGGTAATCGCAAGTCTCGCGATTAATTCGGATGTGATGTGGCGGATCTGAATTGCGAGAGCCCATCTTCGGCGATCTATACTTTCGGAAAATACAGATTCTTACACAGGCTATCGAAAGTACGATCTATTCACTGAGTTTTGAAATTTCACAGTTTATTCATTATCGATATTCAATTGATTATTCACTGAGAGGAGGATATTTATTGATTTTTCTGGAAATTGAAAAGTAATTATAACCATTATTATTTACAATACTATTACTGTTATTATTTCAATCAGGCATTAGATGCAGCAGAAAAATTGGGCTACCCAGTAATGGCTAGAGCAGCGTTTTCTCTTGGAGGATTGGGGTCCGGTTTCGCGAACTCCAAGAAAGAACTACGAAACCTCGCTCAACAGGCGTTCGCTCATTCGACTCAATTGATCATCGATAAATCATTGAAAGGCTGGAAAGAGGTGGAATACGAGGTCGTTCGGGATGCGTACGACAATTGTATCACAGTTTGCAACATGGAGAACGTGGATCCTCTTGGCATCCATACCGGGGAATCGATCGTAATCGCTCCAAGTCAAACACTGTCTAATATGGAGTATAATATGCTTCGGACGACCGCTATCAATGTGATTAGACACTTTGGAATTGTCGGCGAATGCAATATTCAATACGCTTTGAATCCAAACACCAAGGAGTATTATATAATCGAAGTAAATGCCAGATTATCCCGTAGCTCGGCATTAGCAAGCAAAGCTACCGGTTATCCGTTGGCTTACGTAGCCGCAAAACTTGCTCTTGGTATTCGTTTGCCGGATATCCATAATTCCGTTACAGGAAAGACTACGGCTTGTTTCGAGCCTAGTCTAGATTATTGCGTGGTTAAAATACCGAGATGGGATCTGAGCAAATTTCAACGAGTCAGTACAAAGGTATACATGTTAGACCAGTACATAAATTTGTACAATTTTCTTCTTTTGTTTTTTTTTTTGATATAATTATTTAATGCAAGATGATGTTCGCAATTGAGCCAAACCATAGCGTAAAAATTGAAAAACGACAAACTTAAAATGATTTTAGATTGGTAGCTCTATGAAAAGCGTGGGAGAAGTGATGGCGATTGGTCGCAAATTCGAAGAAGCTTTTCAGAAAGCGTTGAGGATGGTTGACGAGAACATCAATGGTTTCGACCCGTACGTGAAAACTCCCAACGACGAAGAATTGGAAAAGCCAACTGATAAAAGAATGTTCGTCCTTGCAGCGTCCATAAAGGCTGGATATACGATCGATCGATTGTACGAACTCACAAAAATAGACAGGTGGTTTTTGCACAAGATGAAAAATATTATCGATTATTATTTAGTATTGGAGAGTACAGATCATACAAAGTTATCGCACGAGGTTTTACTGCGAGCGAAGCAAATTGGATTTTCCGATAAACAGATAGCAGCTGCGGTTAAGAGTTCGGAATTAGCAGTTAGAATACAAAGACAGGAGAGTAATATACGACCAATGGTCAAACAGATAGACACTGTTGCTGCGGAGTGGCCAGCGACGACAAATTATCTTTATTTGACATATAATGGCACTACGCACGATGTAGAATTTCCTGGCGGATACACCATGGTTATAGGCAAGTAATGAAGAAACTTAACCAAAAAATGGACATGCAAAAAGACAGACTAAAATTCCTTTTCATGACCATAACGAAATGTTGCGTTAACGTAAGATTGGTTCTTATTGAATTACTGATATAACACTAATTTCTTACAAATGGATAGAGAGAACATAACAAACTTTTAATACTATTAAATTATTTAGAATTATTTTTTAGTTGATTTTTCCTTGTTTTATCAAAAATGACTTTTTTGGGGGAAGTAGAATTTATCTATTGACAAAGCAGTTCGAGTGTCAAAAACAATTGGCGAATTGGGTATGTTTTTAATGAATAATCGCGAATAACATTTTCCTTAGGATCTGGAGTTTACAGAATCGGCAGTTCTGTAGAGTTCGACTGGTGTGCCGTTAGTTGTTTGCGCGAATTACGAAACTTGGGAAGAAAGACGATCATGGTGAACTACAATCCGGAAACAGTTAGTACCGACTACGATATGAGCGATCGATTGTACTTCGAAGAAATATCGTTCGAAGTCGTGATGGATATTTATGATCACGAATGTCCGGAAGGAATAATTTTATCGATGGGCGGCCAATTGCCGAACAATATCGCTATGGATCTTCACAGACAACAAGCTAGAATTCTTGGCACTTCACCGGAATCTGTCGACGGAGCTGAAAATCGTTTCAAATTTTCTCGTATGTTGGATGGCATTGGAATTTCGCAACCCAGGTAAATCATTATTAATGCAACTTATGACGAATTATTTTTTTTTTTTTTTTACGAAAATTATACAAAAATACACAGAATGCGTATAATTTAGAAATATGCATAAAGTAAACAAAGCATGTTATAATATTTAATGAATAAACCAAATCTCTATTTTAGGTCCTACATTTTTAGCCATGTTCTTGAAAATATAATTATCTGCGTAAAAGTCCGCGGTCTAGTTATCGCATTTCTAGTATTACTCGCACGTAGTCGTATGAACTAAACAATCAAAGTATTAATCTAATGTAAATATAATGATCGCTCAGGTGGAAGGAGTTGACCAACTTGAAGTCCGCGATCGAATTTTGCGAAGAAGTCGGCTATCCGTGTTTAGTGCGTCCTTCTTACGTATTGAGTGGTGCTGCCATGAACGTGGCCCATTCGCATAACGACCTCGAGTCGTATTTGAAAAGTGCCAGCGAAGTGAACAAGGAGCATCCAGTGGTTATATCAAAGTTTATTCTCGAAGCGAAGGAGATAGACGTCGATGCAGTTGCGTATGATGGAATTATTCTTTGCATGGCGGTATCAGAACACGTGGAGAACGCTGGCGTTCATTCGGGTGACGCTACACTGGTCACACCACCTCAGGATATCAACGCAGAGACCTTAACGAAGATTAAAATGATGTCCAAGGCCATTGCCGCGTCTCTTGGCGTCACTGGTCCCTTTAACATGCAACTGATCGCAAAGGTAACATTTTTGGAAAGAAGTTTCCAAATCAGCATGAAATATTCGCGGCGATAGGCTCGACGATGTTCATTCGGTGGTATTTATGGTCAATTCCTCAAGATAATATGGAAATGTCGAGGAAAACAAATAAATGGTGACATATCTTTTGCCGACAGGACAACGAGCTGAAGGTCATCGAGTGCAACGTTAGAGTATCAAGATCTTTCCCGTTCGTGTCGAAAACTCTGGATCATAATTTCGTAGCTATGGCTACGCGACTGATCGTCGGCGAGCCTGTAGATCCAGTGGACGTACTTGCTGGATGTGGCAAAGTCGGTGTTAAAGTGCCACAATTTTCTTTCTCGCGTCTTGCTGGTAAGCGCATATCTTGCGACACGTTGTCGTTCGTGCCACGCTACGAACAAAGTATCTTGCCACGGTATATTGTTTCTGCAAGACTATGCACGGAATATTTTGCGTTTATTCTTCACTGTTTCCAATTGAATATCGCTTGCTAGCTTTTGCCTAGATATTCTGTGTCTATATCGATTTATAGTCATCTTTTACTTTCCGAAATCCTTTTTTAAAAAATTATTTTTTCAATAAATGGTTTGTATGTTCTACGTGCAACAAACCAAGTGAAAATACCTCGTGGACCCTGTGGGACGTTGAAATATTCTTTCTTAAAATATGAGCCTGAAGAATAACGCTTTACGATTGTATAGGTGCCGACGTAATGTTAGGAGTTGAGATGGTATCCACAGGGGAAGTCGCCTGTTTCGGAGACAATCGGTACGAGGCTTACTTGAAGGGAATGATGAGTACCGGTTTTCATATACCACAGAAAGGCATCTTGCTCTCGATTGGAAGTTTCAAGGTATTTCATTCTGCCACGTAGACATTTGATGATTATCAACGATTGGTGCAATGTCCCAGCGTGGTTCTTGATTACAGCACAAAATGGAACTGTTACCCTCGGTTCGTAGTCTTCACAAGATGGGTTATAAATTATACGCCAGCATGGGGACCGCAGATTTCTACACAGAGCACGGAGTAGAGGTAATGAGTATTCTCTATTAGAAACTTAAAATATATATTTAAATATTTACAGTTACAATTCATACGAACGTGTGTTATGGTTGACTTAAAAGAATTTCCTAAAACTTAATTTAATACTAAGCGCTAATAGTTCGATACTTTCGTTAGAATTAATGCATACGTTGCGTCGCTTTAATCGTTTAATTCTAATGCCTTTAACGCAACTGTCGCGCGTTGACGAGATAACCGAGAAATATACAAAAAGAAGCGATAGATATGATCTACGTCATTCCACATTGATCTACATTATTAATTATCTCTTATCTGATATCGTTAAACCGCTGAGAACTGTAAGAATTCAAAGAGTTAGATTACTTAACTTAGAAATGTTTAACTTCATTTAAATATGCTACTAATCTGATACAAAACGTTATAATAATCTATAATCGAACGATACTATTCGAAGGTTAAAAGACAGTCGTTCCTAATGACAAAAAAACTGTAATTCCAAAAGTGGAACAGCTATATTTTAGCATCAGCGAATACATTAAATGTCATTTTATCACGTTTGTCCTGCTATAATAGATATCTCTTTATTAGAAAGGAATTTTAGTTAATATTTGATTAACACTTTCGCTGTTACTAAAATTGAATTTCTCTTCTGCAAATATGAAAATTCTATTGGATGTAACTTCTAGATTATTTGAATGAATCACGGTCAGAAATATATGTATAAATGACTACGTAGTATCATTGCACGATATTACAATATCTAATGAAGGCTAAAACTGCATAATTCCGTTAGTAATATTACCGAGACGATTGATGGACGCAACATATGCATAAAGGATAGCAGCGTAAGTGTTAAACAAGTCGCCGATTGAATCCATTAATCTGGACGTAATCAATCATAATGTAACAAATAAGACGAATAGGCAGTGGGGAAAATTGGTGAACTCTAATTACAAAGTGTGTCCCAGGTTCTTTATCACAAAACGTAGCTACCTTACTCTATGGATAGAAATAAAAATACATCGTATAAAATCATAAGCGATGATATTGCAAATCCCAATTATAAAATTCACTTTGGAATTTACTATTGTTTGCGCGATTATGTTGCTACGAATGAACTTATGAAAATAAGTGAACTGCTTTTTGAGAATTGAACACGTTAATCGCGTGTACTTATGTAACGAAATTGAGAAATTGAGAAAAAGTGTAGCTGATCAGTTTAACAACCGAGAGGTTCGTTTATTTGTTGTAGTCGTACTTATAGTTATAGTTATACAATACACTAACACCATTTGGTTCAAAGAAACCTGGGATACCCTAAGTAAACTTTCCGTCCTCCAATTAGTCCAGATAAATGGACTTCTACTTATGCGATTAATTTTTCTAGATAAGCAATTAAGTATCGCGTTCAATCATCTGTAATTATAAATAACATTAAATAACAATAAATTACAGATTACTTGCAAAAGGTTGAGAAATTTATTAGGTAACGAAGGAATTAGTTGTGCATGTTAGCTTCTAAATGTACGTGGATTCACTTCCTGAAAGTTTTTGAAGACGAAGTATCGGTTTGTTTGGCTGACGTTCATCGGTTTTCAATTTTGACACATGATTTTCGCTTATTGAACTTTGAGCGGCCACCTTATCATTCGTAACTTCTAAATTTAATTCGTTCGGTTCTTCGTAATGCCTTTCATGAACGATTACTTTAACGTCTTGAACATTAACTTGTTTTTGTGGCAATTTCACGCTCGGCCTAGGAATTGGCTCAGTGATTTTCTGGCGAACTTGATTCGACGAATTTGATTCTTGCGTGAAACGATTGTTCAACGATCCAACGTATATGGGTTTCTTTTGATTTCTCTCCGGAGTATCTGGCGGTTGATTTCCTGGTTCGGAAACAGCTACTTTCTTCCTGACAACTTTGATCTTGTCGCGATAAGCTAGCGCGTCTTCCGTATATCTTTGACGCTCGAAAAGTAATATGGATAGCCTGTCCGCGTGATCAAGGTACATCTTTTTCTGTCGATGTGCTTGGTACTGATGGCATCGTTCGGCAATTTGAATGAAATGCCGTATGAAGAAGCCTAAAAGAATGCACAACCTCGGTCCCTCTAAGTCAGCGCAACGTGTCTGTAAAAAAATAGAGACAAATAGAGTAATAGTTTCTCTATAATCCAGAGATCATCCTATATCATTGGCAGATAAGATTAAGTATTGCAGAGCACAAATAACTGAATAGTATTGTTCCTTATCGAATATACAGCGAAAAATATTAATTACGTTGTTAGTCAAATATTTTTCAGAATACAGTCCTTGCGGCGAAGGTTCGATCGATAACAATTTAGAGGAAAAAGGTATTTCGTGATATACGTATGTATGACTGTCGAAAACGGTACAACGAGAACGTACGTCCTCGAAATAAAATATGTCATTGAGTGGCGAGTGTTTTAGATAAAAGCGTCGATAGAAACAGCTTATCAGAAAATAGATCTTACAGCGATTTCGATGATAGAGTCGGTGGCCTTGCGAGGGACGATTAACGACTTATTGGTGATCAACTTGACGGATGGTTTGTGTCCTTGTTTCTTCGCCGTCTCCCAAAAGCCCTTCATATCGTATCTTTCATTTTGCTCGGTAGGATCCTCGTACGTTTGATACATCAAAGTCGGAACGTGTTGAGTCAGTTTCGGATTAACCAACGTCAACGTGTCAGCCGTCAATATCTTCAGTAACATCTCGTAGTCCAACCTCGGGAAGAAATCGTTACTGTACCGAATGTTTTCCATCGCATGAAAAACGTACATTACCGGATTCTCTGTGATGCGTTTCAATTGCTTCTGCGTGTGCAGCAAATGATCACAGGGTACCCTCTGAAAGAGATTCCTACTTTTGATGAAGTAATCGTTAAGCTTAGGTTCGTTTTGACTAATGTTGTAATACAAAGAATTCAGAAGCACCAACAAACACTCTCCCAATCTACTATCTGGCCATTTCGATGGGTTCGCGTTCTCTTCGATCATCCAAAATAATTTGTGCCTGATATGAGCAGTGGTTAGACCGAACATAGTATCAAAAATAGGTCTGAGGAAAGTCTTGTGAAGCATCAGAGCGATCAAATACACTTGTATTTGGGCCTGTGTCATGCATGTTTCGAGGTATCTTTCGGCTGCCGGGAACGTCAGCTGCCATTGCAGATCCTCGATGAGATTGATATTTCCATTCCTCGGCACGAAGCCTTCCGGAACGACGTAGCATCCAAAGTCTTTAACCTTCTCCACGTCGCTGTTATTTGGCCAGGTATGTCGTGTCCTGACCAGCCATTCTTGAGCGCAGATAGGCCACTCCAACCAAATTGCAGGGATGATCTCGTATTGTTCCACTTTACTGTGCTTCAACGTTTTCGCGATCATGATTTTGTCACAATAGAGCACGCACCCTTCTCGTTTGGTATTGTTCACGGATTCCTGATCAAAATTCAACAACTCCCCCAACCCACGCATAAACACTTTCATAAAGTGTTCCATAAACTCAGTGCTGCTTATATAAAACAAATTATAGTTGTACCGGTTCAAGGCCATTTTAATTCTTCGTTGCTGATGATCCAGCTTTTGCAACTTCTCTGTTTTCGGATCGTAGAGATTCCCATCGGCCGTATACGTGACTTTCTTGAAACAACGACGCGGAAACTCTCCGTTCGTTATCCAACATTCGTCCAGCTCGTCGTAGCTAGAGCTCTGAGAGAATTTGAAGTTCCGACTCGGATTGCAACTGCTATCGCTGCTATATGCGTAATTGTCGGATCGATATCCGGAACTGTTGCTGCTCGTGGGATCTTGATTGTTCGGTCCTTGGATCTTTTGTCGCGGCACTTGTTTCTCCCATCGACGACTCTCTCGGTTCAGTAATTCCTCCTTCGTCTGTGGTCTTTTGTTCGAACGTTTTCTTTCTTCCGCATCGGAGGACCCATTATCGTAAACAGGCTCCTCTGCAATTTTCCTACTACGATTGGAATGTAAAAAGCTACCATTCCCGACTTCCTCGTCACACAGATTAGGCAAAGATCTCGTATGCTTGAAGCTTTTAACCATGTCTGGTTTAGATTTGCTAGAACTGACTGAGTGGACAGATAAATTCGATCGAGATTTTGGACTGTAAATGCTACCATCGCTGTATAGTTCGTCGTCGTCCTCTGCTATCGATGTTAGGTCCACGTCGTCTTTCCTCGACGCTATAAAGTTGTCAAGAACCTGCAGTTGCACAGAACCTGCGACAATGTAAACGCAATTTGCTTACCCCTCGAGTATTTTACTTTATAACCAGACTACGCCACGTGTCGTCACCTACCTTGTTGTTTCGTTGGTTTCAACAATATGTTATATACAGTTGTATCGTTCACATGACTATAGTGTGACGGATAACCTTCCTCCGTGATGTCAATGTTATCGTGAACCATGAAAATTCGAACCGGCTGCAAAGGTTCGATGGTTGGCCTAAAGGATTGTCGCATGGAAGTGAAACCGAGGTGACGAGCGATGTGCTCCTGAAGAATGTCTGGAAGCAGCACGTGCTTTTGACGAGGCAAACGTTCGTTCATTTGCATCTCGCGCGACGATGCCATAATTTCCTTCACCTGCTTGATTTCTCTGAAAAACGTCACTATGTATAAGATTTTATTTTCTGTTCAACCACTGATAAAATCGTATTATCACCGGTTAAAGTTATCGAGTTTGTCGTAATCGTGGCACCGATCGAGGACTAAAGACTCGCTTATTTGTTCGATTATTCGGAAGAATATTTTTCCAACGTATACGCTACTGTTCACGAGTATCTGTACACTTTCTGCATTGCTGCGAATATGTAAAATATATCTTTCACGTATCTTTATTTGCTCTTGCCTTCCGGCTTTGCGATTCACGTTGTGCAAAACGTACATATAAACGATAATGGATAATAATAATAATAATAATAATAATATAATGCTTTCTCTTGAATAGAATCCTTTAGTGTAATTGTAAGGGTCGTAACAAGAACACTTCTCTAGGTGTGCGAAAGTTTCCATTTTTTTTTTTTTTTTTAATAGAATATTCTCTGTGTTATGTAATTCTTATAAAAATAACTTCGATTAAATCACAGAAGAATTATATTTAATTGTATCAGCGAGTTATTTAATCGGTTGTTTAACCAACCGATCAATTTTCATTCGGTAATAAGTGAGAAGATAGGACACTTCTTAAAATATTACTTCTATCGTGCTGTGAATCTAAAGCTTCCTGTTTGCGATGTGTCGCGCGAGACACGCGCACGCGAAGAAATATCGCTTGCTGTACGCTTCAATGCGGCGACCAGCGTAAAGCCATTTCTGTTAAATTCTGCTACGATTCATAAAATAGGAAAAATATGTGAAACAACACACATCCACGTTTCATACACTGCACGCACGCGTCTCGACTGAGCTTAACTTCCGCTTCCGTAACGAGCTGCTTCGTTTCCACTTGTGATTTTGTCCCAAGTCAATCGTATACAGGTAGCGGACATCGATTGAAACGATAATTAACGTCGATTAGTATAAATAAGAGAGCAACAGCTGGATAAAGTTGGGAATTGCAGCCAATGTCCAGATACTTGAGAACGCTAGCGTAACACCATTGGTACGCGAACCTTAAAATGATATCTTACTCTTCGTAATTTCCAAAGAATTGGACGCACATCATGAGATTGTTCAATACGAACATCTCGGGATTCCGTTCGATAGATCTCCTCAAGATGATCAATTCCGGATCGTTGTATTCCTCGCTTTTCGTAGTCGAGTTCTCGCTACTTTGAACGTTGTCGTTGCTGCCACGCTTCCTGTTTCCTTTCCCCCGTAACTTCCGTTTCATCTTCTGATTAGAATTCCCCATTTTTAATTCTCACGGAAATTACTCTCTAAAACGATCGTTTGCTGTAACTAGAAACTTCCTTCCGTCACCTTGCCCGACGACAAAACGTTATTCGTTGATTCTGACACTTTAACGGAGAATCAACGTCCGCGATCATGACGCATATAAACTCGCAAAGAACACGTATTCACTCGTCGATGAGACAATAATCCAATCGTGGGGTGCCACTGCCGATAAATACTTAGCTATCGTTATCAACAGACAACAGAATAGGTTTAATCGCTCGCTATCGGCTATCGACAAGTAAGCTGAGCGCGAACGGGTTTTCTACCAACAATGTCACGACTTTCTTATATCATACGCGTGCTATGATTGGAGAATGATTTTTCAACATTTCAAAGACCAAGGGTGTTAACAAGTCGAAACAAACATATCGTGATTTTAGATCGTTTAGAGCGTTTTCTCGCAATTTCCAAACGATCATCGTCTTCGAAACCGAAGAAAAACGAACCTTTACAGGTCCTCTCTTCTAATCGTTGTTCTTTTTTTTGCACTAAATTTCAAACATTTACCCATCGTCTCGTAACGACCTGTAAAAGATATGGGGAATTTTGAAACACTTCGATATGCATATCGAGAAAAATGCAAAGATAGAACGGTTTAACCGAGCGACACGTTAGTCGATATTTTTCGCTACGTTTATTTTCCAATTACTTGGAATAACCGAAATTAAGCAAAGTTTCTCCTGTGTCTATATATATTTGTTACGACATATGTAACATACGTATGCATAAAAACAGGATAAATTTATATCACAATAAAATACGGCAAAAATTTCCTAGAGTTTTTCAGTGAACGTAACTTACACATGTCCTAATTAGCTATGACGGGTAGTTGTATATGAAAAATCAGTCGAATGACTCGTATTATTCCAAAATACAAGATATTTTAATAAAATCGTTTTATTATATATAATCCGACGAGTGTCATAGATAAAGATATACTAAGAGGAAGATTGATATATCTAATCTTAATGCAGGATAAAGTGCCAGTCGGAATAATTGCGAATGAATTCTCATATATCGTATTGAACGTGTTCGTCAATTTTAAACAGTAGATACTATGTATTTTTCAGATTGGTATATGTGCTTAAATTCTCGCCGATGTATCTACATTTCTCAACTCTGATATAATATTCGTTTATCGCGATTCGATATCGTTTCAGAAATTCGATGTAGCCCGTGGTATGTATTTTAAGTTTATCGTCGCATAGATACGTTAAAGTATCTATCTGAAGAATGCGATAAGAAGAATTTATTGGGGGGGAAAAAAGTTTGCAAGAAAACATTGTCCGGCTGAATAAAGGAACCAATAAATGTTTTAAAAAATAGGTGGAACCTGTTCAATGGACTTTCGAGAATATCACTGTCGATGAAGATTCCAGCCCCAGTGAACTTCGACACTTGGCTGATTTCCTCTCGAAGAAACAATTCGATCTCGTCATTAATTTACCGATGAGAAACGGCGGAGTGCGTCGTGTTTCCAATTTCATGACGCACGGTTACAGAACCAGAAGACTCGCTGTCGACTATTCCGTTCCTTTAATTACAGATGTTAAATGCGCGAAATTACTCGTCGAGGTAAGTAGAAATTTTCGATATTCTTCCCTTGTAACTGGATTTGATACATAGATTGAAATTGTTTAATAAAAGGGCAAACACTTTCAGGCGATAACGTGAGAAATTATTTAATTCGTTTGCAGAGAATCGCAAGACGAAATAACGAATATATCGCTGACTGAATAAGCTTCTTTGTATAAAAACGACGACCTTCGATTCTATTTTAAACAACGAATTTACAATATATTTATGCAAATATATTTTTATAAATATCTACAAACGTGGGAATAGAATTTAAGGAGATTTGTTCCAGTTACGGATGTATTTATAACGGTATAAAAAAGAAATTGAAATATAAAAATTCGAATATCGCGATCGTATCAAATGCTCGTAAATAATAAAAGTTGATTGTAAAAGCAACATTGGTTTTAGGCCCTCTGTGTTAGCTTCACTCCGTTCGTTCAGTGTCATCAGTTCTTAAATCTCTTAGATCTCATTTTCAACATACCCTGTGTCTTATCTCCAAATAGCCATAGTCATGATATCAAGTAAATCCCATGGATTAATGAAACTTGAAAAATATCCTTGATGTTATACTCAAACAGATACGTACACGTTTGTGTATCGTATATCTGTAACAATATTTCTGTCACGGTGCTAGTGTACATGAATCAAACAATAGAAATCGAAATACGCGTGACTCGAAAAACTATTTAAATAACAATTATCGATAATTTCTACGAATATCTTTTCATTATTGTTTATCTAAATCTCATAATCTTATGAAGTTTTACTTAAAACAGCTATTCATTGCACTATGATAGTCTGTGTTTCTCTGGAATCACGAAAAACAATAAACGAAAATAAAAAATTTTTCCAGCCATTTTAGAGTTAATTATATTCATAAAAATATGAATTTGCATAAATATCCGTAGTCAGATTATTAGAAATTCACGATTATTTCAGAATATTTATGAATGTTTGTACAGCGATATAATTGATACAGTCATCGACAACTGACGTAACAATGAACGTTGCTTCTTCTATTGCGTAGGCTATGAGAATGCTCGGTGGACGTGCGCCTCGTATGAAGACTCATACAGATTGCATGTCATCGCGTACGATGATTAAACTTCCTGGTTTAATCGACATTCACGTACACACACGCGATCCCGGCGCTGTTTACAAAGAAGATTTCGCTTCTTGTACCGCCGCTGCTCTTGCTGGTGGTATCACGATGATCTTGGCGATGCCTAACACAAATCCTGCTGTGATCGATCATCAATCCTTTGCCCTGGCCAAAGAAGTATGAAAATAATATCGGCTTCCTTTCCGTGCCAAGGGAATACACCACTCTGACGATTTAAAAAAAAAAAATCCAAATCCTTGTTCTTTTTTCTTTCAGTCTCCTGGAAATTTTATATATATATATGCAATATTATGTCAAAAGTCGATTTATCAGATATCAAAGCACTGACGAGGTTGTAAGAATAAATATGCTATAAGGAAACAGATTAGAGGAGAATGTTATCGCAAAACTTATCTTATATTTTTATTGAAATTCTGTTCTTTGACCTAGCTACAGCCAAGTACTCGGACGTACGTGTTCGATTTTTCTCAAATCTTGAAGGAATATTTTGCACTGCGTATTCCACGAATTTTACCAATTTTACAATATTTCCTTAATTTCCTATCGATAGAAAGAAACGGAAAAGTAGGAATTTCTGCAAAACGTGCCCCATAGTTGCAGATATTATATTGTTTTAGATATCAGTCAGAGTGATGTACTTCCTCTAGAAATCTCATAAATTTAATACGAATGGAACGCGTGTATTCTTTTTGCAGCATGCAGTTTTGAACGCGAGATGCGACTACGCGATTTACGTTGGTGCCTCGTCCGATAATCACGATATAACAGGCGAATTAGCTCCGTTAGCAGCTGGTCTTAAAATGTATCTTAATGAGACGTTCACGACTCTTCGATTGACCGATCTCACGGTGTGGGTTAAGGTGAGTCTCGTGGATCGGATTCGCATGAAAAATTATACGCGCACAGATTTTGTACTTTCCGCGTACGATTCGTAGATACGAGTTTGGTTATCCATAGTTTCGTTGATTTCAGCATTTCCAAAATTGGGCAAAGAAATATCCTCTTTGCGTTCATGCCGAGGGCCAAACGACAGCTGCGGTCCTTTTATTGGCTGGTTTGCATAACAGGCCGATTCACGTGTGCCATGTAGCTCGGAAGGAAGAGATTCAAATAATACGCGCAGCTAAGGAAAAAGTAGGCTATTTTTACGAACTTGTTCATTATCTCCACATATCAAACATAATATGTCACGATTGCCATTATCATTATCGAGATCTGTCAAAAAGAGATAGAAATCAGTAAAAAATATGTGAATTTCAAGATAGAGGATAATTTTGTAACTATACGAACATCAAACGATCCGAGGGTGTAAGATATTACTGTGACGATTATCGAGACAATTTTTATACATTTCTTAATTTCATTTTCCATATACATATTTTTATCAGGGAATGGCTGTCACTTGCGAGGTGTGCCCTCATCACTTATTCCTATGCGAAGAAGATCTTGGGCGCATAGGAGCTGGTCGAGGTCAGGTGAGGCCGTTGTTGGGGACCAAAGAAGATCAACAAGCTCTTTGGGATAATTTGGATATAATCGATTGTTTCGCGACAGATCATGGTTCGTTTTATTTTATTGGCGTCTTCTCTGATATTATTATACTATTCTATTTAAAAAAAAATGAAATTTCTAATCCGTTTCACCGAGAGAATTTCTTAACGCGTAAATGCCTTTCAATGAATCTGTAAACGAAAAGAATGTAACAGCTTCGTTCTAAAGATCTTTTGATCTAAGGACTGATAATTCTTACAAGTCGGATTACAAAGTCGATTAGTCATTAGAAAAATGCGTTAAATTACGTGGAGATTACACTTGTATATGTTAGATGTGCGATATTTTGAAGAGGTTCTATTCGAAGAAACAGTTTTGTTAAACGCGCGTTTTCGATATTCAAGCGCCGCATACCGTGCAAGAGAAATCGGGTGAGAAACCGCCACCCGGCTTTCCTGGACTCGAGACGATGCTTCCGCTTTTGCTGACTGCAGTTCACGAAGGAAAATTAACAATAGAGGTAATCGAAATCCATCTTAAAAGCTTTACGATAATAACTCGAGATCTCTATCGAGGTACGCAATATCGTATAAACACATTCTTTTTTAACGTTCCATTATTACGACATAAAAGGTATTCGTATCTTGTTGGAGCAAATTCGTTACAATCTTTATCAATCGATACCGAGCGTAAGAAAAAATCTTTTCAGGATATGGTAGACAAACTGTATAAAAATCCAAAGAGGATCTTCAATTTGCCGGATCAGCCGAATACCTACATCGAAGTCGACCTTGACGATGAATGGGTGATACCGGAAGCGATGCCTTTCAGCAAGTCAAAATGGACACCTTTCGCAGGGATGAAAGTTCGTGGATCGGTTCATCGCGTAGTGCTTCGTGGAGAAGTTGCCTACGTCGAAGGCCAAGTTCTGGTGAATCCTGGTTTTGGCCAAGATATCAGAGAGATGCAAACGAAGATGAAAGCGCAAATGGTTGTAAATGCTCCGGTCATCGATGTAATATCTCACAGTCGACCTAATTCGGCATTGGACGGTCTCCTGTCGCCGAATTACGAAAAGTACAACGAACGGATGATAACGGACATGTCGGAAGAAGAACAACATGGTATGGAAATCTGTTTCGATGGAAGTATCATGCGTCGTCTGGAAAGACGCTTTTGGAAAAAATGCTCTACTCCGCTTAGTTAAAATGTCCTATGTAGACTTGTTTTCTTTTTCTAAGATACGTTGAAGCGAGCGAAGAATTATTCTTTGCTTTAATGGCTAAGAATAGGCACATTATTATAAATGCTGTCTTCCGAGCGACGAAGGGTACAGATTGCTTTGTTCCGTAGCAAAGTTTCAAACGATTTATTCATTTTTCTTTTATTCGTTTCAGAATCATACGGGCATCTGTTGCAACCGATGTCGCACAAAGTGTCGAACGTTCACTTTGCCCTGGACGTAGATTCCCGCGAGCACACGAAGCTTCAAACGATTCAACAACGCACCATCTCGCCCATTCCTATTGGCAACGCGACGAAATACAAGAGCGACAGTAATCCGAATCTTTTAATAACTTCTATGTCAACGGTTTTCTCGACTCACACTAGCCACAATATAATTGGACATAATATCTTGACCGTGGACATCTTCAACAAAGAATTGCTGAAAGACATTTTCAATTATGCGGAAATTCTTCGCGGCGCTGTTAGAAAAGAACGACATTTGGATCATATTCTACGGGTAAGAGCACACGCGTGATTTCGAAACTAAGATCCTATGCAGACGAGTGATTTTTTAAATAATATCTTCTTAAATGCGATACGCAAGCGAACGAGGTCGAAGCTTTATCTCTTTGGTTTCTAGATAAAAGAGTTGCTATATAGAAAAAGGAGAGCAGGAAAATCAATAATATAAGAGAAGAAAAGAGATATTTTCATACGCTATCTGAGCAACTTCTTAGCAATCCTAATAGATCTTATCGAATCGTACGTAACATTCTCAATGCTGAATGGTTCCGCGCGATACCGTGATGCGGATGTTTACGCCACTTCATATTTTTTATCCGATAATTAAAGAAATAGAATTTAAACAAAAATTTATTTCAGTCGCTAAATGTTCTTCGTATACTATACTTTCGGTGTCTTGTATATTTTTACATATCATATGCATTCTGTTCGTGTTTACGCTTTCCAATCTCGCATAAGTGCATAAAAATTCGCAGTCTAGTGATGTGCGAACCTCTATGGATACTAACACTCTAATAGACGATAATGAGCATTCGGTATTCATTCTATGCGTATCGCGATACGCGTGACAGAACTCTTATTGTACAGGGAGCAATGTTCATACAGCGACAAAACAACGTTCTTGGCCAGATGTATCAATCATGTATACGAATAGATATCAATTCTCCCACATGTAATTCAACGAATGATAAAGTATCTCCCTGCATAATACGATGGATTGCTGAAACGTGTATGGAACGGACGTGCAATAAAACACGCTCGTCTGCATCAAGCATCTTGCACGTTGCATCGAGCCTAATTCATCCCATCGCTTCGACGATAACTTTATGCTGATTATCGGTTCTGCACAGGGAAAGGTGATGGCGTCCATCTTCTACGAAGTCAGTACGAGAACATCTTGCAGCTTCGCGTCTGCGATGGAACGACTCGGAGGTCGAGTGATTTACATGGATGGTTCGACGTCGTCGGTAAAGAAAGGAGAAAGTTTGGAAGGTTTGCGATCACGTGTGATAGAGAGCGAAGGTTGCAGCTCGTTGTACGATGAGTTTGACACGATGATTTGTTACAGATTCGGTAGCGGTGATGGCAGGCTATGCGGATGTAGTGGTTCTTCGACATCCTGAACCTGGCGCCGTTTCAGTAAGTTATTCCTCTACTTTCCACGTATTCTATTCGAACTTCGATTATTTCAGTCTCGTTCAGTTTAAGTTATTTGGAAATAAGTGCGCTTATTATTACAAATGCTTCGTATTCAGAGAGCTGCACAACACTGCAGAAAACCTTTATTGAACGCCGGCGACGGTGTTGGGGAACATCCAACTCAAGCGTTACTCGATATTTTTACGATAAGAGACGAGATCGGTACGGTGAATGGTTTAACGATCACTATGGTGGGCGACTTGAAACATGGTAGAACAGTCCATTCACTATCAAGGTGAGACATCGCGTGTAAATTTTACGAATCTATTATTTAATCCATTCGATTTACGTTGCAAGCAGCGATAACCTTCGAACACCCGCTTCGTGTTACAGATTGTTGACTTTGTACAATGTTGAACTTCGTTACGTGTGCCCACCTGGCCTTGGTATGCCTGACCACGTGGTGAAGTACGTGTACGAACGTGGAATAACGCAGGAACAATTCAGCACCCTCGAGGATGCTCTTCCCGACACGGATGTCCTTTACATGACACGCATTCAGAGAGAACGTTTCGCCACACAAGAAGAGTATAATAAAGTACGTAATCACGTAATGGAAGTTTTAACTAAAAAGGTTGTTAGATGAAGTTTTATTCGCCTTGAAAATTCCAACATGCGAAATCAGCGTAGGATTCGGTATTGGAAGGTTGGATTCGGGTGTCCTACATTCGCACCTGTTGCCTTGTTTCCGCGAAAGCTTAGTTTCTCCACATATCCTCTACTACTCGAAAGGACCTTTACGGAATATGCGAGTTGCCGAGGAAAAATTGTTAATCCTGACACTAACTGCTTTTTACATGGTTTGGTTAGATACGATAAATTAGAGACGCTCGCACTAACTCGAAACCGAGAGCTACTTAGCTTAGACTAGTTTCTGTGTAGGAATTATATAAAAGACAGGTAAAATAATTGATCAGAAACGAGCATTACATAAAATGTCGACGATTGAAACATGTAAACCTTAATACAGTATACACCTACAGCGATTCCTGTTTTGTATCTATCGTTAATCTTGCAAGATAGTTCGATTATTAAATGCGACCTCGATCAAGGCCTTATTATCAAGATAAACTTATTAATTGTTACTTAAAGAAGAGAAAGATAATAGAGCGTTCGTAAGATTAAGTTTCTTGCACAAAGAGATATTTCTTTGGCCTTAAGATTTGTTTATTTCGCAAGAGCATTGGAAATCACGAAGCATCGCTTGGACTAGCGAACTTAATTAAATTCGAGTCTTTCAAATGCCAGTAATACGATTCTATTATCTAATCATAAACATAACAAAAATGCAAGACGTTCGATTAACAAAGATAAGAGCAGAAGGATTTAAAGGAATAATTCAGGTAGCAATAAATAAGTTACTTACCGAATTAATCTGTACGGGGCTTTAAAAGCATTAGTTTGAGACAAAACAAAACGTTGTATCACGTTCGTGTATCTAAATGCTCGTTTTTTTTACAGGTTTGCGGTCATTTCGTAATAACTCCGCAATTGATGTCTCGCGCGAAGAGGAAGATGGTAGTGATGCATCCCTTGCCACGAGTGAACGAAATCAGTACAGAATTTGACACGGACCCACGTGCCGCGTACTTCCGGCAGGCTGAAAATGGTGTCTACGTTCGAATGGCTCTTTTGGCAATGGTCCTTGGCCGTATGTGGTGACGCATTCCAGGGTGAAAAGCAAAGTTGATTTAATAGGTCAAGATCGATTCGGTTTTAGAAATATAAGCAATAACGCAGAAACCTGAAGAAAACAAACAAGACGATGCCAATCGCATTTCCAATTAGACTGTGATTCGCATAATAGGGTTTTATTATCAACCAATATTTTTATATTTTGATAGATACGGATCCAGATGATATATATATATATATATGCTGTCGTTGACTCGAAATAACAAATCGTTATACATGTTCATTCAGATTGTATGATAAGCAGGTAATGTGTTTTTATTAAACGTTGGTGTAATTCGATAAGAATGCGTTTTGATAAAATTTTATCTCTACGTAAGACTTTTACGAAGGCAAGAAAATTTTACATCACACGATTTCCACTGTGTCCTTGTATCATTGTATATGTGCCTGATCAAATCACACAAATGCAAGATAATAAAATCTTTTATTTTTGACAATAGATTTATATACATTTATCCTGTTGTATGTACACGTAATATGCGTATAAATAGATAGCTGGTCTAAAAGTAATATACAATTTTTATTGAGTACGCTGGCGTAAACAGGTATCGTACAATTATTTGATAAGGGAATGTATTCGCGATTAACATCAATATTTTCGGCGAATTTCTTAATCGTTGATCGATTTACGAAGCATTGACAAAATTACCGTGTTGTTACAAGGCCGAATGAATGACTAGACCTTAGGAGAGCGCTTGACGATAACCTACGAATATAAACATTCATATTCGATACAATTTTATTCGACTCTGTTTGATTCGATTGGCGGTAAAATGTGTTCATAGTGATTTGCAAAAGTGTTTAACGCTTATCCTAGATTGACAGCTTTCATTATTACATCGTATGTATTATATTAATGATTTTGAAATTTTATTATCAGTGTAATGAGTCACAATTGTCATGATTATATCAAACTGGATCATATCAACTGTCAAGATATTTACTGCAAACATGTGTATGTTTAAAAATTATGCGACACGAGTAGCCTTAATGAATAGTCCTAAACATATAATAAGCGTTAAAAGGAACCAATTAAATATTTAGGCCTATCGTTATAATGGACATTCGTCTACTTCAAATTTATGTCAATCTTTGTGAACTCTGTAAATGCTTGTACAAAATATCTTGTAATTTTTGTATATACTATCAGATTTATTTCAAACTTCATCGATATAATCACGATAGCAGCATATCATTACGACGCCAATGAAATTTCAAAATGTTTCATATAACGCACGTGATATTATATTCGTAAAAGATGTTTGTAGTGTTCGAATATTTTCGTGAGCCACTGCACATACCTTCGTATAGATTCGAATTCGCATTTTTTCGTATTTTACGATTCCAAGATTAGACGATCGAACGAATAGTATTTAGTAATTCGAGCGATCACTGAGACTGTACGTATAATGTTTCATCAGCTTCAAAGTTCTTTAAGAAATTTCTTCTTACGTTTCCTCCTCGCGAGGAAAAACTTTGCAGAGCAGCCACGATAAGAGATCGATGCGATCGAAAGATAAATAGAAATATGTAAATCACAGTTATGCGGATGACGTCGAATGATTAATGAACTTCTTCGATTGCTATGCACCGTTTGCAAAATTTTTTCGCGTCCCACTCCAAGCACGATAAGCCTGCTCCATTCACATTTAGTCAACGCGAACACCGACGTCGTCCTGGTGTGTCGCGAAATTCCTTTTCGTTCGTTTTTGAAAATTCTAACCTACCATTATCTCGAAAATCGTTTGCTCTCGATCCGACGACGAAGTTCGATGAAGATTACCAGTGGCTCTCATTCGCGTTGGAGATGGACGTATCGCAAAAGGTGTCAGACTATGGCATCGCGCGTCCTTAAGCCAGCGTCACTGGCACCGGTTGGGCACATATCTGCTGCTAAAGATTTCGCGTCCTCCTTTTGGCTCATCCTCGTTCGAGGTAACGGTGGCATCTTCAATTTCAGCTTCTTTTTCTTTAAAACGGCCTTCTTTCTGCAACGAAATGAAATAATCGGTCGTTGCTTTATTTTGCCGGTAGGTAGAGCTAGTTCTTGCACATTCGTGGGAAAATTTGAAAATGCAAATATGCCCAGGATATAGAAGAATATGTGAAGTGTCTGAAAGTATAAAGCTTTCTATAATATTCAGTAGAAAAAGTAATCTTCCACCTGGGTTTCGCTTTTTTCTAATTCGCTGTTCCTACATTCGTAAAAATATGAATTTACATAAATATCCGCGCAGCTCGGTAATAAGACGACGTAGGGTTATTTGAGTAGATAAAATATTTGGGTCAAGGTGCACGTATATATAACGACGAAAAAGAATATTAGCACAAGCCAGCTTATTTTGTCAACTTCTGCGTGAATTGCTGAAACAGAGCACGTTTTATTCGATTTTTTGCAAAGTATAGAAAGCAGGTGTTGAAAACAGTTATAACGTCGATTTTGCTTCCTAAAGCAGCTATGAGCCTTCATCCGGAATAATGCTTTGCAACGAAGTAGGAAATTTTTGTTTAATTAGAATCTCTACGATGGTTCTTATATCGTTCCTAGACTATTTACTATAAAGACGTTACTATATCAATTTTAAGTTAATTGAAACTCTTCGCCAAACCTAATTCCTTGCATATGTATATTTTTTATATAGTTTTATTACGCAGCTGCTTAATGATCCTGCGAGATTATTTATTATTTAAAATGATTATGATAAAGACCACGTGCATAAGAAACTGCAAGTTCCGATTCAGATCTAAAATCTGGTTTACACCGATAATTTTCCTCGTCGTTGTATATGCAGTTTGTCTTGTAATTCGCAGATTCGGTAATAAACAATTCTTAAGCGATCTACATTTGAAAATAGACCACTTTTCTCGTCGTTAGTGACGCGATAAACAGTGAAATACGTCTTACACAGCTCATCCGCTGTCACCTCGATTTCTACGAGGATATAACTTGTACCCGTCAAAAAGGTAGGAAATTTGTCCGACCGATATGAACATTCTTAATTTTATAATCTTTGTACAATAGCAACTTCGTAATAATTCAGTAGTACGCGTATATTACTTTATTCCTAAGTTGTTCGTTGCTTATTTTATTAATTTGTTTTACACAATGTCTTCTCGAGTAGCACCAACTTATTGCTAAAACAATGTTAAAGAAGAAACGATATTCGATACTTTTACGTACTGGTGTTTGCAATCGATGAAAATTCCCATCGAAAACAGTACCACTATAGCTACTATGATACCGATCACGATTACCACCAGTGTTACTATCGCGTCCTCTTCTTCGGGAGTAAAAGGCTCCTCTGTCGTTGACCACGACACTTCTCCTGAAACACAAAATACGTTTCTGAAAGTTATCTCGAATAATTCATTAGCTGATGGTATTCCAGATGGTTGCGTTATCCATCTCCAATTATATTCTGCAACGAGAAGCTATTGATATATATATATATATATATATTTATTTCATATATATTCCATATATATATATATATATATATATATATATATATATATATATATATATGCTATCTTCTTCTTGGTATAAAACAACCTTCCGGAGTTATAAAAATTTATTCTCAGATAGATATCAAGTATTATATTCTTTTTAATGAACGGAAGGCGATGTATCCGTATGTATCCATGGGAATTAGTGGAATCTAAGAGAATTGAAAGAATCTTCTACCTGGAAAGGAATTGCTGAAAAAGTTTACAGACCATTTCGTGCCTACCTGGTGATAATTGCTCGAGTTACATAAATTTCCGGTCAACGACCGAACAACAGTACCGCGAGGTTCGATCGTTGCAACACACGCGTATGAACAAGCGTTGTTGGTGTATTTGATTTTCACGCGATAGATGCGCATTTGGACATAGGAAACGAGGATAAGAGATTTAATGATTCGACGCGATTGACGTCACCGCGTGCCTTCCGTTCCTGGGAAGAACTTGTGGATGACGTCTTTTCGGGCACGTACGCCACCCTGATCACATTCGACGACTGCAGGAAATGGAAGAAGGGTCGGGACTGTCCATTGAAACCCAGCCAGACGACTTCCATACGGGAATCTCGTGTTAAAACTATTCGAAAGATATCATTATCGCGTGTTCGCTACCGCTTAGAAGTATTCGAACTTATAACAACAGCATGAGTAAGACATATAAGAAGAAACATGATAACAAATTAGTGAGAAATATGAAACATGTAAAATCAAATAGAATAACAATTTAACGAGAAACTAATGACCAAGGCGATATTTGTTATTTGCTTGTACAATAATGAATATATATTATTTGAAAATCGTCTAAAAAAGTCGATGGGCAAGTATGGAAATTTGAAAACATTAGAAAATATTCGAGTGCATTTTCATTAGCTCAGTTCGCTGATACGTTAATAAAGGAGAAATGGTATTACGTGGAAGAGTTCTGGAATGTATAAATTAAATTTGAAGCTTATTTTGCGATAAAACTGCATAATAAGAAAGCACGTATGATTGGCGAAGCAATCGTTTACACGGATATGTAAATTTGCCAGGCAGCAGAATTACGAAAGAAATTTACTTCCTATAGTTTCGAAGCGACAACTCGTTTATGATAAATATGTTATTTGTTCGCGATCGTATCGGAAAAAAGTGAAAAACGTCATGAAAAGACCTCTTTGTCGTTGTTATCCCTATCGCATGATTTTCCTCGTATCGCGTAAATTTCTTCTCTCTGAACTTAACGGGCTGACTGCGCGAAATCAAACCACGTGCACCGAAGAAAATCAATCGATATTCAGATTATTTTACAATGAAATTCATCGCGTATCGATTATAATAAATTAAATTAAAGAGATTACGATAGTAATACGTGACGTATTTTCCCAATGGAAATGGTGTTCAACGCCCCGCGATTAAATACAAGAGGCGTATATGTCAAACGTATTGATATCAACGTTCTAGATAAGCAAATACGTAAAAAGTTACGTGTCATTAATAAACGGAATGGTTTACGTCTTCGTTTGATTTTACGAGCCTACTCTTAAAAGAAGAAAGTAATTGGTATATTTCTATTCACTTTGTACACTTCGCAGAAATGCTTTCGCTTATTGCGCATTACCATTAAGTACTACAACGATCATGATAATAATTTTCGTCGAAACGAATAGCCCGATCGTATAACTGTTATTAAATTTGTGCGATCACGACAAGTTAACAAAGTCTGAGATTTTATCGGCACCTGTCCGTACCAGCACCAATCCTTCCTCCAATACCACGATCTTTAATGCTCATACACGTACACCTAGTATATCCGTGAGTTTGTTACAAGCAAATATTTGCATGCTTTTCTGCTACTAACCTGATTAACTTTTCTTTTTATTATGTCAACCTATATAGATGTAATCGGAATATTCTCTCGTAAGAGATTGATTATTTTAGAAAATGGAGCTGGACGTTGATTTACGATAATTCGCAATCATATTACATCATATACTTTCGTTTATGACAGTTAACAAATCGTTTCTTCATTGGAACAAATACTTTTTAATTAGTGCTAACATATATCTTGCGAACGCAGTTTTCTTTTTGCATTTCCTTTTTACATTGGAATTTACTGTTAATTGTTGTTCGTATTGTTTATCGCAATCATCCTGTCGCGATGTAACAAACTTATGGACTGCATATTTGTTTCTTGACAATCGAATTTTGATCGAATAAACGAACATTGCTTATACTTAGGCGATTAAATTATTGAATTAAATTTAGGAAATTAACAGGAAGCCAAGTTGGTCGGTTTAGCTTCTGAGAGATGCTCGAATAATCCTCAAATTCCAGGAAACAGCGGAATATTAATGCGAATCACCGTACATCGACGCTGATCTAAAGGAAATAGCTACGCTCGTACCCAGAGAAAGCATCGATACCGATACAGTTCGATCTCGTGGTTTAACTAGTTTTTGCTTTGCAACTGTGAGAGGAACGAGGTATCCGACTAGAAAAACCGGAACAATTTTTTACACGCATACGCTTAACTACATTTTGCCCTTTGCACGGTCCCTTGCCTTACGTGGAAGAATGCGAACGAAAGAGAAGCGACGTGCCACCTGTTGAGTTTCGCGTATGAATTCGCGTAGGGTTTGCAGTAATTTTTTAGAAAGTAGGGAAGAAAGCCGAGCAGTTGACTAGAATTTTTCATTTTGAACGTGTCATACGATTGACACCGTGTCGTATTATAATTAGATTAGATATTTACGCGAAAATTCACATTTTTCTTAATATAAATAAGAAAGAGGAGTCTAAACAAAAATTCGTTTCATCTCCTAAACACTGTAACGAGTACTTTGAATATTCTGTATATTTGTATACACACACACACACACACATACATATATGTATATGTACTTTGTATTTCAAACTGTTCAGTTTTTGTTCCAGAAGGGATCTAAGAGAATTTTAACTGGCTTTGGGCCGTAAAGCCGCGATAAGTAGAAGAAAATAATAAAAGGAACAAACATCTGTTATATAGCAGTATAACGTTAATTAAATTTAAATTAAATAAGAGATTTAATTTAAATTTGAAATTTAAATTTAAACTTAAAATGAAAATACATATTCCTCCCAGAATATAAAGTGAAAGATCCATTTACCTGAAAACTTTTGCACATCGCTGTGTATTATATAAATTTCCATACCTGCGAAAGGTGCATAAATATTCACAGTCTAATTATTTATTCTTTGCTCTATTGTATGTACTTGCTCCATCTTTCCCTAATATACCGATACACGTAACGAGCACTGTTCGTCAACACTGTCCAAGTGTCTATTATTTCCTACCAATTCCTATTGATTCCTATCGATTCCTAATAATACTTCGATTTATCAAGCTCGTGGGGCACGCAAATGTGGAAAAATGCACAGGACACGTACGATATAACTCATGGCTAGAATCCTTATTATTTCAAATGAATTACCTTTTGTCGTGGACGCGAGCCTGAGACTGTCATTGATACTCCTAACGCGTACCCCCATAATGATCGAACTGTTCTTCTGTTATTTCACCTTGTTCACGAAGAAGCGTTCGGAATCGTCTACGAATCGACCGGTTCGAAATCACGAAGTAAACTGTCGGCCACATGCCTTGAGTCAAGCAATACGCTTGGTGAGGCCTCTACGAGAGCAACGGAAACCGCGAACACGAAAGGAAGATAGAGAGTAATGGGGGAAGAAGAAGAAGAAAGAGAGACTCTAGCTACGCTTCGTGGATCGCGAGAAGAGAAAGGTGGGGCAGAGAGGAAAGAGAAACCTCACGGTCTCGATCGGAGAGTCCGTGAGGACCGACGCAACGTATAACTTCCATTCACTGTGCGCCTGTGATCCACGGATAACCTGGTACGAAAATTATTGAAACGACCTGCACGGCTTTGTACAGTCCTCTTCGAAATTATTCGTCGTCATTCATCTTCGTCATCACCTTAGATTAGATTTATAATAGGATTAAAGGAACGTATTTGACGATGTTCAACGTCGTTGTGTTCATTTTCGCTCGATTCGTTGTTTATTCGTTTTTTTGTAGCGAAACGCTAAACTTTAGCTTGTACGACTTCGGTATGACACGTACTCGACATTCTACTTTAACGAGTAAACAAATTCACATTTTCATGAACGCAACTTAAGAAATGAACATTACGTAGAGATTCGTCTCGCCCTCTAAATATTATAATAAAGAGTTTGCTTTCCGGATTTTATATATTTTTGTGTATTACATGCGCTCTGGATAGTTTTGCGCGTTTATACAGGCTGTTCCGGAAATCGTAATACGGCCGAAAAAGAGACGATTCTTTGCGTGAAGAGCGAATGGAAGATACAAGATAAAACCTCGTGTTCCACATGCACGCGTTCCATCGCATCTCACATTCTATGTCATTCTATGTATCTCACAAACCAATAATCCATTTCGATATCTAACAACCAAAAAGTTGCGTGTTAGATTCTACAGTTTGTATGTACATTTTCTATACAACTCGCATACTCCGTATCAGATATTCAACATCTGATGTGAACTTTCCTATGTAGCGTAAAAGAGTGCACAAAACATCATGGAAATATCCAGACATTGAGCATTGATATTTGGTTGCTTTTTGTGTTCAGGTAATGCGAAAAAGGATATCGACGCAGCGAATGTTTCCAGGTTGGTAAAAATCGAAATTGGAATTTCGTTTGAAAATTTTCACCGAAATCTAGACTTTCTATAGTAATGCGCGTGAATGAAAAAAGTGACGTATGCACGGAAGAAGATTCCTGTAATTTGACTCATGCTTCAGGAATTATCTCGCATTATTGAAATTGATAGTCCTTATCTTTGACGTTACTTGCGAAGGATTAAGAATAAGGAGGATCTAAATAAATACGACGCTCGTTTTCTATATTTTTATAACATTTTCGTTCATTACATAATTTTGGAATGCTACGCGTATTAATTTAACATAAGTGTTTAAATAAAGGTCTTTCTCGATTGATCGTTGACGTGGATATAGTTTCTGTAACTATATAGTTTCGTTTTGACGTTGAAACGAACCATGCGCGTAAAATGAAAAAACACAAATTAATTTTTGAAGAACAGTTTCGATACGAGTAAGCAAATCCGCTGCTGCTACGATACGACTGTTTAAAGAACCATTCTCGAAGAATTTTTTTATTTCCAGTATAATTGGATTCGAACCATCTATTTTGAGAAACAAGAGCAGCATACTTTCAACTAGATTCGAATCTAGACGCGACAGATTCGAACACGAAGATTAAATGCAACGGTTGCGTTACTTAAATAATTGAATGGACGCAACGTATGCGTCAGTAGCAGCGGATATGTTAAAGAGAATTTGGTTCGAATTATACGTATTACTCACCTTGTACATTGTACGCTGTATTTGGATCTTGATTCGGTCACGAATCGTGCGATGTTTTTATACATTTCACTCCCCCTCCGATTCATCTTCCGCTCTTATAATGCCTGTAAGAGAAATATGCGTCTGCCCCGTGTAGTATTCCAACAAAACCACTCATAATCTACGAAAGTACCAGGACGATTTCAAGAACGAACGCACAAACAGATATCGTTGTTAAGGATAGAATACGTACGTAAGCGGCTGACATTGCAGGATAAACGTCGAACCCTGGCCTTATGTAATATTCTGGAAGTAGAAATAGCTTCGTGGAAAATGCCAAATAGGAAGCCGAGCTTAAATACAGGAAGGATGCTAATGCATTGAACATCAATTCCTAGAAGAGAATAAAATGTCATTTCTGGTTATGTTAGTTGTAGACTACGGATGTTTGAACGCTTAATAGCGTTTAAGATACTGTGTATTATACGCGCGAATAAGCGCAACATATGAGGATGATTCTTTACGACCGATAAATCACGCTGTACAAGTTTAACGTACAAATATAGATGATCGAATCAGTCTGTAGGATTTTTCGGACACGATGTAGCAGGCGAGTAATACCGCTGATGTTAAGAAACAGGCGGAAGACGTAGTTAAAGACCCTTCGAAAGCTGAACCGATCGTTGTACTGTATTTTAAACCGTAATTAATTAACAAGCTTTGTATCAGTCCGCTGACGATCTGAAAAACAGATGTATCTCGTTGGTTGCTATTGTTATACCTATTAGATCGTGTAATAAGTTCATACACAAGTTTATTCACTTTCTCATTATATCATATTTTGAGGTACATTATATTCTGATGGTTCACGAATAGTTCGTCGTCTATTTGTCACTGTTCGCGAACGTATTCGTGATACATGCTCCAGCATGCAAAGTATTAGGTTGTCTTAGGAAAAGTGTCTTTCTCTTACAGACACGTCTTTTACGACGATGTACCTTTATACAGACATAATCTGCCACACATTGTGATCTTTATCTTGATAGAACAAAATGGACCATACGTAATTCGATAAAATAATGTAAAGCGAAAAATGTTGTGCATCCGTTATTTCCTTATAAAACGAAAGAAACTTTTTGAACGACCTATATATTTGTAGAGAAGCTCTACATATGAAATATTTGTATATATAAATAAAAAATCGTTTCTCGAATCATCGAACTCACCGTCTCGCCCAGTTTTAGAAGACCGGGTGGAGTTTTTAGAAATTCCACGTGTATACACGTGCAACATCTGCAGCAACAACATTCTACGCCCCCAGCAGCGTGCGTGCCCGTAGAAGACATCCGGATCACCGGACCAGTTCCGTTTCTACCCATAATATCGTCTCGTCGCCGATCTATCTACAGATTAACGCTGGTTTCACGATCCTCGTTTCCACCTGCCTGGGTCGTAGTTGTTGCAAAATGCACGTAGGAGGCTGCGATTTATAGGTTCGTTAAACCGTCTCGTGTTCACCCAGACTCTTCGTTCAATCACCCTAATTGGTTAAACGGCGATTAATTCGCATCATTACAACGAAGAGGATAAATCAACTCGATGATCCGTTACACGCTCGAAACTGAGATTGTCGTTTGATCGACAGATATACTGTGCGCGTACCTAACAGCCAACTATTGTAACAAGCCAGGAAAGAACGCGAGCCGCGTCGACGAGCTGTTTGCAACTAACTGAGGGTGTTTTCTCCGGTTGATGCAGAACGTTTTAAATGTCGTTGCACCCCCTACGTCGTATTCGACACAAGGGATACCGATGTCTATTTCTGGCACGTGCTGCGCCGAAATATGTGGCCGACCAGCTGTACCGTCGACACGGGAAACGTAAAAAAGAAACATGCGATTAGGAATGTTTTTTAAAGAGACCAGAGAAGCAAAATTTGCATTCGGTGCTGATATATACGATAAAGTGATTCGTAGAAGTCGGAAAATAAGACGAAAGGCAGGAATAACAAACTTGCGCGATATGTAGACGAAGGATCTATAGATCCGATTTATATTGGTAGATTGAAAAACAATCAAACTGCAACGAAGATTCTACAGTGCGTCCCGTGACTATAAAACCGCATAGAAATGTTCGCATCTGTGAGAAGAAAGTTCTAATTACGTTCGTTCCAGGATATTGTACTCGACGAGATTTTCAAGCTCGATTTCCTAAAAAATGGAGCCTAAATCTTATTTCTTGATTTTCGTTTTGTTTCACGGCGTAGAATCGTTGTGGCTTTGCTTGTAACAGGAATCATGGTGGATGTGGTTTGATCGTTTTTGGATCGACGAATGTAAATGAGATCTATAGATTCCTCGATTGTTCGCATACACAATGTAATTGCTTACATTATGCATAGCACCGCAGTATCCTGTTCTCTGTCTTTGTACAGCTTTATCAAAACTCCTCTCGCATACGTTGCTACGTGCAGACCCACGTCCTGTCAATGGCCGTGCGAAAGTTTCATTTTCGTCGACGTTACGCTCGAATTTTCTGACTCATAATTACGTCAGTCACACGCCGATGTGCATAAAGGAAAAAAGCTAGGCTTTCTCCTACAAACGAGTAGGTAATTGGACTTAGGTTTCGTTAACCTACTCGCACAGCTCAGCGGATTCCGTAGTTTTTTTTTTTTTGTTTTTTTTTTATTACGTTACACATTAGTACAATAAATATATGTCTATGTAATTATATATAATTATAATAAATATGCGTATGTACTTGATTATACAAATATATGCATTCACAGTATATAAAAACGGTTCCTGCTGTTTTACAAATAAATAATTCCGAAATTGCAGCAATTTTCAGAACGATATTATAACACGTTTCAATAGCCAGGAGAGATATCGCGGTTGTACTGTATAAATATATTTAAAATGTATAAAGTACCATACAAAAAAATATCTTTTATTAAATTTGAAAAGAGTGTATAAAAAGGCGTGTCGCGTTATATAATTGAACAATGCCCGACTCGATGGTTTGCGAAATATATGAAACACGATAGCTGAATATATGATTTCAAAACTTGTCCGAATTCTTGTTACAAGGCACTGTTAATGTATTCTGTATGTGCGAAGAGCAACGATCGTACTGAGAAAATATAGCGCTGAATTTACAAGACCACAAATCTAAAAGAAAACATAGCCAACAGTAATATGTAGTAAAATTTCAGATGGTTGTAAAAAGAGTGGCTTTATTCTTTTCACTTACTGCCGCTGCCATTAATACTTCGTATCCTCTTCGGCCTTTCACGTTATTACTCACATGCACCACGTATGTTAAAGACGCAGCTAAATATAATCCAAATGCTATAGAGTGATAAAGAAGTTCCTAAAAAAAGACGCGAGGCATAAGTCTAATCGTTTAGTTTGATCTGATTCATCGATTATTTCGTTTAATTAAGCCCGATGCAGACGAACGAAAACTTAGTTACGAAATTGGGAAACTCCTATGGAGTTCTACTATACTTTTAACTTTTAGTGTACAATATTTGATCGTTTGTCGGAAACATTCTGTGGTTGTATCGTTAGAGAGTTTCGACTGCTGCGAAATCGCAATCGTACCACATTGTTCGGCTGCACTGGGCCTCACCGCAAGTACACAGTGTGAAACTTACATAAACAGTCTTCGCAATGATAGTGGACGTTGTAAGGGAAGCTAAGCAACTTAGAAGCAAAATAAAGGTACCGATCAAAAATGTCGTTGTTATTAGGAGGAAGAATAGTTCTGCGGTGTATACGTAGCTGTCATAGTTGTTCGCTACTATTGCCACGCACACAACTCCAAGTGCCTAAAATGAAAGAATTTCAGTAAGATAAACACACTTATCTCATTTTTTTGGATGAAAGCGGAACTTTGATAACGATATGGGAACCTAATTAGAGAGAAGAGATTAAAAATGTTGTGGATATTTGTTAGGCACGAGTTCTGTTGAAAAATGTGAATTTTTTTTTATTAAAATGTCATTCATTGTCGGAATATATCAAAATTTAGTTTCTGTATGTACTATAGTATTTCCGCAATTCGTAATTCCGAGCATAATAATTTTCATCCAGATGAATATGTGCATATTTTTACAGAGTTAGTGCTCCTACAGTTTGATTTTCATGATTACATTTATCGTCGGGTTGAGTTTTAATTATACGTAAAAATATTGTACAAATATTATATAAAACTATGTATATTGTACAGAAATATCGCGTAGGTATTTATCTTATATGTTAATTAACAAGGGAAACTAGTTATGACACGTTTGAATATTTATATGTACCAGTTTACGTTAAAACATTTCTAATAGATACTTACCACTTCAAACAATTTAAATAGACCGCCAAAGGATTTTAAATAACCGGTATTGATGTTAACTGATGTGGAACCGCTCGTTACCGTTTGAGTTCTAATGGTTACCGAATGCGACATTGTCATCTCCTTCTTTATCGACTCTGAAATTTTAAAGCAGCACATTACAGCTGTGGGCGTTTCGTAGGAAAACAACTTCGGAATACATATTTAAGCGAAAGTCTGTGGGCAAGAAGAAGGCCAAGGCCAGAGATTTTTAGGGCGTAACCTTATTTCGTCGACAGACTTTCTTCTTTCGCGAAATTCATTCGACCCAAGAAAATACATACTCTTGTATATTGATCTCATTTTTATATATCTTACGTTATGTTTAAATGTTTGCCAAATAATAAATAAAAATAGAACGCGAGAGCGACAGTAATTCATAGTAATGTACGAGAAAGGGATTGTAGATGCATTCACTTTCGTTATCGTTTCTTTCATCCCGGCGCACCCTTAATGTTTGCTACAGATCGATACCGCGTCCAACTGTCGGAATCACATCTCCTTCCAGTATTTTTAAGGATATAGAAGATAAAGTCATATAAAAAAACATTATACCTCTTATCATACTGAACGTAACCGTTAATACCTTGTATTTAAAAAAGAGAGAAATACTCATAGGCCAAGAATCGTGCGAGTTTAAATAAATAAAGAAGAAAGATAAGTAAAATAAACGTCATATACTTAGAATAATAAATTAAAGCTTTATGCAGAAAAGTACCTAAAATAAATATTTATTAAATAAATATGTCGTGTCGAATTTATGTACACGAATTAATTTTCATAATTTAATAATAAACCTCATGGTCCATTCAAAATATACCGATACTGTTTTCGTGAATTCGAATCACGAACACACCCGAATTAGCATGGCTACAGGCGAGCATGTGTGAAATTTAGTCATCAGTTATTTTTAAGTGAATGTGTGTCAAAGAAAGAATTGTACGATAATGATACCGGATAATTGTTAGGTTCTCTTGTCAACTTATTCATAATATATTTATCTTGTTCCTATCTATTCCTGATAGTATATTTAATAATAATACATGATAAGGAAAAATCGAATTCTATAATGTTTTGATCTGACCAAACGTAGTGACATATTTTATAAAATGCTATTGTATGTGCCAAAGATATCGTTTAATCCCTTCGCATAGGAAGATGAAATTATTAAATATGTACCTCATCACGCAGTTATCCAATAATGCATCGCGAAACAGGTATCTCGTACAAAACATCACACGAATGATTTTACGTTGCAACATATCTCGTCCAAAGTGTATCACGAACGACATTGCGTTGCGAGATATTTCGTCTTCCGTTGGGAAGAGGTTAAAAAATTGAAGATAAGAATAACATCTAATATAAAGGCTCGTTCAAATTAATCAAACGTATGAATAGGAACAATTTGAATTCAGACAGTTTGACAGCACGTAACAAGTGTTGTTTATTTAATCTGAGATATTCTTTGAAATTTCTGTCTTTCTTCTCATTATCAAAACACTCGAGCGAATATAAATAATAATAAGTTTCGCATAATGATCTTATATAAATACTGTTTCGTATATTTTGTATAATAGCTGTGTAAAGTACTTTTTCCCAGGAATTATATTATTGAAATGTATATCGTTAAAATTGTACTACACTGATTCACGTCTCACAACCGGCAATAATAGGCGGAATGTATACAAATCTCACACTGACCTTAATAAGGTAGGTGGTCGCGCCTTGATCGCCTGCGAATGACTGAGGTGCAGACTTACGTTTCCAACCATAGCACGAGTGACGTCATGGATGATATCATACTTGGATCCGTCTTCCTAACTAGAGAATGAACGTGTAGTATACACGTATACCAACATTAAATTGAAAGAAAGTAACGTACTTGTGTACATAATAAGATGCGTAGTCAAAGTTATGTATAATACCACATAGCAAAATATCAATATGTCGATGAAGTACAAACTTCAAGTTTAAGCATTAAAACTTAGTTTTGGTAACGTAGTTATGGTTTCGTATCCTTGCAATTTTTTAGGAGTTTCCGGTGAATAAAATTTCAAGGTTCTCGATGAAATTCTCAATTAATTTTCTAACTTTATAGTCAGACGTAATTCCACGAGCACAATATTCACGCACCGTGTTCTGATTAACATTTATTTATAGCGCGTTGTGAGTTAGTATTAGCAGTCAAAGCAAAATATTTTTCATTGCTATTTAGCTTGAATAATAACCAAAGTCGATAATGTGATAAAAAGTAAAACAAAAAGTAAAGCAACGAATGTAAAAACAGTATATGACAGCATTTAATCGTCGAATCGGACTCGATAACAATCCTTTAATTTCCACTCTGATAATTGGTTAGTTGATTTTGAATCATTCATTAAATAGAGGAAGGCAGTCGGCGATCTTTTTGCAAGGCTTGTATATAACTTCTTAACTGCCTTTTGATAAATCATTCCACTGATGCTTAGCTTTCCATTGATGTTATTCTTGTAGATTGAAAACGAAAAGTTATACATATTCCAAAATTTCTTTATTTTCCTCATCTGACTTACTGAAATAAGAGGAAGCATTATCGGAACGCTGTACAAGTGGAATTCAAAGACAATGTCAAAAACGAACATATATTTCAATGGTAATGTGTACAGAAAAAGTACAATGTATCCAGGAACACACTCATTCACGTAGTAGCGAACAGCTCTTACATCAATGAAAGTGAATTACATAAGTGTCCTTTATGTGATTGTCAGAAAATAAAAAAAGAAACAAAAGGAAGAAAAAACGATGTATAGCGTTCAATTTGTGCAAATATATTAACTATATAAAACAGATATTTATATATATATATATATAAACGTATATAACTAATGCGTGTATACATATAAATAAAAAGTCGCGGTAGTGCGAGAAAGGTACAATTAGAAAATTAAATTGGACGGGAAGTGCCGCGTAAGGTACATCGATGAACAACCTATATAATCCATTGCATATTATCAAAAAGAGAAAAAAAGAGATCGACATCCAATATGGATTTTATCGATTCTGAAACACAATTTGCTTTTAAAAGGTAACCTTTACATTTTATTGTAACCGTAACATTTTCCTTATTATTGTATATTATGTTTGTACAGTGAAAAAATGAACCGCGTAACGAAGAGGATACACGAATCTCGTCAAAACAAAAACTTTAAGAATCGTTGATATCTCTTCGGCGCATTAACCCGTCCTGAACCAGCGGTAAACTGTATTCATCTTTGTTTTATAATCGTTCGAGTAGCGAGCATGATCCCAGAAAACCGTAGTCGCAAACCTATCGATCGAATAGCATGATCGTCCAGTTTGATCAATCTTTAAGGCACGTATATTATAGAGTCTCTCGTTAAGCTACAACACATGATCAGGTGGGGGCCTCGTTGGACTAGCTTCGACTCATTCGTCTGTCCACGATCTTGCTCTTGTTCGTAGAACGTACGATCGCGAAAACCCGAGTGTAGTAGCTGTGTCGTAGGTGCTCTTCAGGTACCTAGCGTCTCTTCGAGTACCTTTGCTTCTCTTCACTGTGTGTTACTGCTTCTGAACTCGACGTAGAGGAAATAGGAGCCGGCAGCGTACGCCAATGTATTAAAGATTCCAAAGACCTACGCAAATAGTAGAAGAATTTTAATCGTTATTCTCGTTAGTAGGTAAAAACCGGGGCGTTTTACGACTTCGATTGGGTCGTCAAACACGTACAGTTGCTCACAAAAGTATCTGGACACCTACCGCAGAAACCTTTTATCCACATATCGTGCGTGTTATACAAAGCATTTTGAATTTTTAATTCGTAAAAGATTTCTATAAATGTTTGAACATTTTCTTGAGCAACTGTATCTTGTTTTTTCATTTGACGCGTAGTTGAGTAGAATGGAATAAATAGATTGCGGATTTTTATGCATTCATGGGAAATTTAGAAATGCAACTACGCTATAGTAAAATTCATGCTACTACAATTTGACCAGCGACGAGGATACTTATGAGCGGTAGTATAGATTCCACCTGTCTAATTATATTCATAGAAACATAAATTTGCATAAATATCTGCAGTCTAGTGACGAGACACGTTTATTCTTACCCCTGCGGCAATATTCCTTGAGACTGCTGAACCTATTAACGAGGTCCAGACAGATAACTGAACCACGAAGGCAATCAGATAAAGGAAGGTGAATATTCCTGTGTTCAACAGTTCCTGCAATTGAACAGACGCTTTGTAAGTACGAGGTGAAGTTGCGTTTACAAAATGAAAATTGCTGTTCAGCTGTTTACTCACCGTTGCGATCCAATTGATAGGTAGCTTAAGCGCTTCTCGAATCGACAGCAGATAGGTGAAACTCCATAAAAGAGTAGCGATGAAAGCTGTTACGGCGACGAATAGAAACCAATGGGACCCGCTTACCAATGCCGGTGAGGCACATGACATACATATTATACCAAAACCCTGAAACCAATTGAAACACGCATTCCTTTAATTTAATGATTTTCAACATCGAATCGATATGTCAATCCCCATTGTGCACATATGGGATTTTCATGTCTAAACTAATTCGAACACGACACTCCACTTATTACGTTCTAATCGTGTGTATTATTTGCTATGGAGGATCCCATTTAGCTGGTTCGTATTAGCTGTATAATTGTCTATTTACATAAATTATTTGTCAAACATGTTATGGCATGTAATATTAAATTTGGAATGTTCGAGGACATTATACGAATAATGATCCACACGGAACTTCCACGTTTACACTTTAAAAGTACCGTAGATAAGTTTATCTATTAAAGATCAATTTACCACTGCTTTTAATTGTTATCGCATATGAATAGAAGAAAAACACGAACAGCTTAAGAAATTGTTTTCTAACGCTTTGTTACGACCCTCTACCTAGACCGGGCCATATACCGCTGGCCAGACGGGAACCAGACATCCGCTCATCCTTACTGCGTACCCTCAATAGTCTTAAGGACCCATCATATATCCCTGTAATTTGCTAGCTAAGGTCCTTCAGACCGAACAAATATCTTTTTTCCAAATCGCTTTCTGAAGAGTATTGTCTACTACGGTTTTGCGGCTTTCAACTTTACATATTCTACAACGTTAGAATAGTCGACATGTCAGTAACGGGTTAGTTCAGCTCTGTCTTTTCTCTTATTGCTACGTCAACTATAACAAAAACTCTACGAGCCTTGCTCTATCATGAACGAATAGTGTGCCATTGTATCGCGTCTCTATACATCTCTATACATCTAAATCATTGTCGACGATATATATCATAAGCAACGGTGTGACTTAAGTGGAAAAAATAAAAACCTTATAACCCTGTGAATCACAGTATTATGCTAACTGAATCATCCCTATTATCTTAACGGAAATTAGGGGATCGATGAACTCGTGGTGTCGATTATTATAATCGTAACGGGAATTTACGACTCCCGTTGACGTCTCCCCTCGCAATTGCGTCTCCCCGCGATTGGTCGAAAGCTTCGTTAGCTTTACGTCGTATTTCAGTAAATTTCTGAACGTAATAATTAAGCGATTTTCCCAGTTCTATCGGAATAAATTCCTCGAATTCCGGGGTTTCTGCTTTCGTTTCGAGAAGTTCAGGAAATTCTGCGGATAATGTATTGAACAAATGAACATCCCTATGAACGATCTTATCTTGAACCTTCCGCAATTTCGCGTCTCTTTCAGCTTGCAAAGCGACGAAAGGAATCCTCTTTGCTTCGAGTTCCGAGGGAACTAAATTCCTTTTACTCAAAAGAACTTCTTTCATTCTGTCGAACTCCTTCGATTTCCACGCGACGTCTTTTGGAATCGGAACGTTTCGCGCCCTTTTCTCCGCTTTCAACCTCAACCTTGTCTCTTGTTCCCTCCTAAGTCTTTCTCTCGCCTCTTTCGCCTCTCTTTTAACTTGCTCCTCGTGCCTTGCTAATTTTTTTGCCACTATAGCAGGGTCGTTATTGACAAAATCGTTCTGCCAACTGGCGAAAAGCTTTTTCCTTCGTGTCTCTTTCCAAGTATATTCTTCGAACCAATCCATTCTTTCTATCGTGCTTTCGTTACGAGAAACCTCGGCTTCTGTGAACACACGAAACAATCCACCACCATCGCCTACGCCTATCTTCTTGAAACCATCGTTATATAATACAGGAGATTCTAACAAGGTTAGATAAGTAATTGGTTCCAATGAAACGATTTGGGTAAATATCGGCTGGGTCGATTCGTTCTTTATATCCCACATCTCAAGGTTACCGTCTTGGCTGCCGACCAAAAATACCCCAGGTTCGTTAGCCCAACAACAACTCGTATAACGAGAGGAAGTTGCTCTCCAAAATAAAGGAGAATCGATATGATCGTCGTTCCAAATGGCAAACACTCGTCCACCGACTGTGAGGAGCACGTTCTGAAGATGTGTCGACCGCGTGATCTCTACAACAGGGCCATTGTGTGCGTAAGAACAGTTTAACATATCGCATTCGATAATGTCTGTTGAATTTTCTTCGAATATTTGCTTTTCCCACGCGCACGTTATCAACCCTTCTACGCAACCTATCCATAGGTACTTCGTTATGCAATGCTTCTCTCTTACGTCATTTTTATTCGTATCCGGCGAATTTTCACCGTGTTCAGCGACGATAGGTGGAAAGCAGAAACATAAAGAAGTAAACTGCGGCTCTTCATCGACAGTTTGAATTTTTATACGAAAACTCGGCCGAAGAGGTTCGTCAGAATCTTCATCATCGCGAACAGTGTGTCTCGAAAGAAGAGAAATATTCCAAACTGCTATCGTGCCGTCCTCGGAAGCGGTTAGAAGTTGCACGTCAGAAGAAACGAATGACTTTGTCAAGCTTCCATCTGGCTCTGTATTATGTTTGGCAGGTATCCATCGAATGTTTCGAACAGGTAGCTGATGAGAACGATGTCTGTCCGAAACAACGATAGGACGAAACACTGGTAAACTGTTTCGTGTCGACGTTCCAAGTTTTATATTTCCGTCGTCGAGATTATTTAGAAACTCTTTGATGTTCCAGATAACTATCTGACCAGTGGAACGACCTCCTATTAAAAGATTATCGTCGTGAGGGCAAAACGAAATGGCGTAAATTTCTCTGTGGTCCTGAAGTGCAAGCTGTGGACGAAGTGGATCGTTTAATTTCCAAAGGAGCACTCTGGTTTGAAATTCGGTCTTGCTTCTATATTCGTTCTTTCGAGTTTGTCTAGAAAATTTCGATTTGCTGATGTACGAAATCGCTAAGTATTCCGTCAATTTTGGATGCAACGAAACGTCAGAAACAATTTTATTGGCCGTAAAATTGAAATCAGTGAACGACACCTGTTCACGAAATGCAGGCGTATTGAAGACTGTTGAGATATCTTCTTCTTGGTTAGATAAATTTTCAATATCATCCACGTGCAAATTAACAGCTGCGTTATATTTAATTGCATCGATCATTTGTTGCGAACGAGCTTCTAAAAATAGTTCTAAAGCTGTTTTTTCTCTGGGTTTCTCGATTTCCTTGCATTGAATAGCGTCCTCTCTGTGTGGCCGATCGTCGTCATCTTTTTCCGATCCTCCTTTTAACTGTCCCTCTTCTTCGTTATTCGCAACCATAAACTCGCTCAAAATGTCTTCGCACGCGTATTGAGTCCATGCATTTTTAGGATACTCGGAGCACGTTTGAACGAATGTTTCACGAGGTTGCATACACGTCTGAACAGCCCTGCAAATGCATTTTCTATCCACGTTTTCGAATTTCTCGTCTTCGTTGATCAGCTGGACGTAACTGTCTCTAAAATCATTCGCGCTTCTGTCGCATAACGTTCGACAAGAATTCAGAAATCTTCCAGGTAATACGATTTCTATCTCAAAATATTCTCTCGTATTCCTGACGAACGTCTCCTCTACTTCCACGTCACTACCTAAAGAGTTCCACGGTTTAACGGTCTTTATTACATTGCCGATAATTTTCTTCCAGATAATACGAGTAATATTTCTATTTCGCTGTCGTACAAGGTCCCTCGCTTCTTCGGTGAGACAAATCACAAAGTCGTCGGACTTTAACTTAGTAGACGAATAGCCTACGAGGAACGTATCAGCCTCGTAAATTTCGATATCTTCTCGAAAAACCGCCAGTGAGGAATCAGGTGATTTAGCGAACTTTGCGACAACGTCTCGGTGCACATACGCCCACGGATATTCCAGGAACACGTGTTCGCCGACCAAACAACCCAGTTCTCGTTGCGTCTTGGGATCGAGCTTCACGCGTTCTACATTCTCGATATTTTCGTCGACTAGCGTCCACCCGTGCGGATACTTAACCGCTTTCCTTCGCATCTCGTCTTTCTTTACGACTGTCCGGTACGATACTCGGTTAGAGTCATTAGAAATACCGAGCATCGATCAAACTTTCTTATATCCTAGAAACCAACCGACTTCGATCATCCTACGTTAGATTTCTTTCTAGCCTGTTGTTTGTCGCAAATGAAAATCGTTCACCTAAAGAAAGTTATATTTAAAGCAAGGCACGGCCTTGATTCGAGCTACACTCGACGTCGTATTTTATTCCATTTGATACTCTCTGTTCATGCGACTAGTCATATTCCTTCCCTTGTACTCGTCAACTATGAACAATCTACGAATTTAACCTACTAGATATAAATCAGTCACGACAAAACGTTTAGCGTTGCGAAGAAGTAAAAATAGCGCGCGAACCTTGCTGGCATGAAATTTAGATACGAATGTTTATAATATACAAGAGGCTGGAATGTACGAAAGGGTGAACGGGCGCGAAAGTGCGAAGGATTGGAACGCTGATTGGAACTGTATACCGAAGGAAGAATTTCACTTTCACTCGTTTGAAAACGTCGTCGACCGCGATAAACGTTCGACTGAGAATTCCTAACACCGATATCTTATGCAACGACTATACAAGTTATTAAACTATTAGCGACATAATCGTCCGATTTGCTTAGAAATAACTTGTGCTTTCTTTTATCTAATTTCTATTCTTTAGTATCGGTATGATGTTTTTGAAACGAAATAACGACGATTCCTAAAATAACTTTGAAGGAGGGTAACTAGCTGTTAGGAAATATAGGTCAGGCATCTGCATTATTCATTGGGGGAACGATCTACAAGCATTAATGCGCCACTTTTAATATACATACATAACATTAACGATCGTAATAAAGATGATAGCGAACCGCTCTAGCCCCATTCACTTAAACTATGTAGTAGATATGCAATTGATGAGCAGGGAACTGAAACATGACATCATCGCATTGACGGCGCACACATTTGCCGCCGCATTTCGATAACGATAGTTTTCGCTTTTGCAACGTATCAGCAAACGTAAAGACTTGTAACGGTTTCGTACGACACTTTTCCATATTTCGTCGAAGCTTCAGGCGTCTCTTAACATTGGACAAGCTTAATTGAACCAAAAAACGTGCAACAAGATTGACTTGAATGAAACATACAGAGGAGGAGGGCGGATGTGTAACGAAGACAATTTTCGTGGAAGCGAATGCTCTTCTAAACTTAGCAACAAGTGTTCCACTAAATTCCAAGTTTTCATCGTCGAGTCAATGGTGATGAATGAGGATGCGAATTACTGAAATATTACACGAATTGGGTTATTGGTTACTATCGCTAAGTGTCAGACGAGTTTATCAAATAAGTGGAAAAAGTGTTTACAGCGGGAATAGCACAATAAACTCAATATTAACGCGATAAAAGATATTTGTAAATAAAAGACGTGTACGCGTGTGTGTGTGTAAAAATTTCAGCAGCAATTCAGGAGGCATTCATTTGCAGACGTATGTGTAACATGATTGCGATTCGTGCATGTAGGAAACCGCTTACTTAAAGTCCAGATAATTAATTGAAATGCGAAGTCAGTACTTAGAAATAACAGATAAGATATAACCCGAGGAGAAACCTTACGACGCACATGCGCTATTCGTGTACGATTACTAAGTGGCTACTACCTACAGTTTAGACTAACAGTTTACAAAGCTAGAATTTTTTCATCTCGTCACGATCAATTAATCGAAATTAAGAAGAAATCCTGAGAAAAGCATGATCGTGTGAAACAGAGTTATGTAAAACAGAGTGTTTTCTAGTTCAGAATTTAAATTATGACGATAAATCACATGTTAGATTAGTTCAAAAGGACAGTGATTGGTATTGATAAATTCTCTTGGATAACAGTAACAAATTTAACAACAAAGTAAAGGAAATTTTAGAAGTAAATTTTATTCATTCTTACAAGTCATCCGATTCGAGTCATCGCTAGAAAACAACGCGTAATTTATCAGTTTATTAATAGATATTACTCGTTAAAGTTGGGATATTATTGTGTAAGGGAAGAACGATGTTAAAACAACAGTCATATCATTTATCGGCTTGTTTCACGCGTCATTTCTAAAACTATAGCGCTAAACTTTAGTATAATTCTGTCAGGGAAATGACGTATACTCCTTAAAACAGTGATGACTCTAACAAGTTCTCCGCTTTATCTTAAGGTTCCAGAAATAATACTTTTACAATCGGAGACGAACGACTTGGACTCGTAACTTCCGAGCAACGAATAATTATGCTTTTCATTCTTGGCGATAAATGGCACCGGAAACTGTGACTTATATGAAAAAGAAACGTCGATCGATTCGCATAGATTGATACGTTTCGTGTTCGTTCCACTCGTTTAAATTGGCAAATACTTTCAAAATTATCAGGATTTACGCTAGTTCGCGGGCTGTTGTAACTTTTTTTTCTGTTTAAAAGGCTACTGTTCGTGATACAATCCCCTTTTTTATCTATAAATCAATTTGTGCAACATTACGATTTATTAAACGATTACGTAATTGCAATGAGCCAACGTACGTTATCGCGCTTGTTCGATCATAATGAAATGCACACCGGTTATAGAGAAATAACTGCGTAATTAGTAATATAAATCGCGTTAAATAACGTTACGGATTTAACCCTGACACGAGTGTGATATAGAAGATCTTGAAGTGTATTTTGCGTGTCGACAAATATTCCTTGTAACGCGTTAACTATTTCTTACGTCGTATTTCTTGTATTTCCTTTCCCATGATGTATACGTAAATATTTTATACTCCCATGTAAATCATATCTTTCTTCATCACAGTTTGCGTCATTCTACGAAGAAGAAACAAAAACTACAGATGAATAATAATGCTACTTATTGCTCTTCAAATATGTAAATCGTTTACTCAATCATTCATCCACGTGATGTAATGTATGAGTTATATACCTAAGAGATTAGGTCGTGCAACAGGATTGCAAGTACACATAGATATCGTCCAAGATCGCAAAACCAATAAGAAGAAGAAATATAAATCGACGCCCATATTCAATATATCTATAAAGATTCACCGTATGATTTAATTAATTGGCTTATACTTTCACAAACGTGGAAAAAAGATTTATATGACTTGAATTTGCCGCTTGAGTCTCTTTCTCTGTGTTACGAGGCGCGGCTTGTCCTTGCGTATAAGGTAGGTAGTTGCGTGTGTTTACTGAGTTTACTGCATAACTTGTTGCACCAGGCGATATGCTTCGTGAACAGCTTATACACCATAGACACTCGTGAACCTAGAACTCTGTAATCGTCGTCGTGATCGATATTGCACAATTCGTTGTGTTTTGCTCGTCTGTGAACTAGCTAAAATTCATGTGCTTCGAGTGTTTCTAGCTGTCGAGTATTTTTCAAGTATCTAGTAATACGAGTATTATTGATTTCTCGAAATTTCTTAATGATATCTTACACGATGTAAGGAATGCAGTACGATGTTATTATCAGGACCACGATTAGCAGAACGATCGATCATTGATAGAATGTTTAAAGATAATACTTCACGAGAAATGTTTGAAGATAAGAATAAAAATTCAAAGAAATTGTGGCGTTTTTATTTCGAAATCCTTATTGGATCTTTTCATAGTCGATAATATCGTATATATGTATTTACAAAATTAAAAATAATACCGAAATTATACATACGCGGACAAAATACGACTGATAATATTTATGGAATATTAGAAATATTAGAAATATTTAAAATAAATGACCACGTGGAAAAAGAATTATTCTATTACCTGGAAAATTCAATTATTCAAACAACGTGTGTCGTGATCAGTTCGAATAATCAAGATTCTACTGTAGTTCGTTCGACAAATAGAATAACAAACGTCCATCTTGGCGAGGTTAGCAACAGTATCGATGACAGTTTGTTCCACATGCACGTGTTTTCCGTTCGGCTACTGTGTAACTTTTTCCGCGCGTTTTCTTCTCACGCTCTATCAATGAAAATTACTGAACGACTAAGTACGTATCACCCTGACCGAAATTCACCATTCAAATGAAGCGATTTCTTCCCATTGTGTTCACTGTTACAAAGATTATGCGATATTGGTCGTACGAAACGATTGGGGTTATGTTTACTTAAAAGTCTTCTTAAATTTTGCCTTTACGACTCGACGTAGAACAAAAAGTTGAAACATGTAACTAAGATATAAGCTTGTTGATAATGAATTTATTAATGGGTAAGAAACTAGAGACATAAGAAACGTGTAAGAACTTGAACAGCTTGGAAAAGTTGTAGGATCTATGTCATCGGTGACCCTGAAATATACTGGATTCATTCTATTCGTGAGTATCATTGTACACGCGGCATAATACATATACGAGAATAAATATGACGTACGTGAATGACACGGTAAATGACATTCGTATTGTATTAGTTGTACTATCTATTTCTTATTAATGCATTCCACGTTAAGGAGTCTCGCTGCTAATGATCAGAGTCGAAGGCTGGAACAACCGGCTTGCATAACAAATAACCTCACAAATACTAGACAGGATTGATAGAAACGATGTTTTTGGCATTATTCATCGTGGTTTGGGCATTCGTTCATCAATGGTAGTAATTGCTCGTTGTAATAATTTAACCTCCTGGAGCTAAAAAACACGAAAAGTTTCAATGAAATTTGATTCGAGTCGCACACGTGGATCCTATGAACGGTAAAGTAGTTAGTAGAAGAACGAAAAATTATCGAGAAAAAGTCAAGGACAGCATGAATTTTTAATGAATCGTTCCGATACCGTTGGTACGGCCTCGACGTATGGCAGTAGGATGGAACTGTGAGTATGTGGGACGCCACGTATGGTCCCGGTCATCGGGATGAACATGTATGGTCATCGAACGTGTGTCTAGTTAGTAGGGACGTGTGTCGAGCGCATCGAAACTATGCCACCGACCGGGAATCGTTCCAAGACTTTGGTCAATCACGCGCGATCGTCATCTTTAATAAAAACCGGTTCTCTTTCCCCTTCACATCATTGATATTTGTAGATTTGTTGCTTCTTCTTCTTTAAGAAGATATATTCGGTTTACGTGTTTATTTAAAACTTGAAATTGCGTATTTGAAAGTTAAGATAAAATTATGTGTATACTTTTATTTAGAGGAGTTAGACACTTAAAAGTTCATGGAATGCACCAAAGATGCGAAGATATATAAAATACTCGAAGTACTTATAGTGCTTCTTACGAATGATGATAAAAATTTTCTGCTTAAGTACCATTTCCTTAGTAGTTACATAGTTTCTTTAATTCGTAAAAGTATGAAATTGTATAAATATCCACAGGCTAATAATTATGTAAAATTTATAACACTTTGCATACCACGTAAATAAATATGCAACCGATAATATACCGTCTGTATCGATAAATGCGATTCGAGGACAGCAAAAGTCTCGTGAAATAAATAGCTTGGTCATATTTGATTTCTATCTGCTAGTAATTTAATCGCACTGCTGCAAAATCACCGTCAGGATTTGTCATATGTATACTTTTTTTGCTTATATCTCGCTACATAAATTAGCTCATTTATTTCGATAGATAGAAAACAATGCGCATCTATTTACGAGCAAATATAAACCGGAAAACGTCAGCGGGCGTGTCTCTGATTGCACGTGCGTGAACCAAAGAGAAACGATGCTTGCTGATGCTGATCACTTAACGGTACCGTCGATTTCGAAGAGGAATCCATTACGCAGCCGGAAAATCAAAAACAATCAGCTCGTTTTTATTAATATTTCTATTTTAATGACATTTTATAATTTAGAAAAAGGAATATTTTAATACGCAGTAGCTAATAGCTGAAAGGATCTGTTAAATTCAATGATATAGTTGAGGAAATATTGTAGAAGACAAAGGTATATGTAACTTAAGACAAACGATATCTTTTAATATCTTTTAATATATTAATCTTCTTAACAAGAGAAATATTTGTGGCGAGAAAGGAGGAAAAATGTTTGTGCCAAAATTAAATAAAAAGATAATTGTGATAACATGGATATGATAGCAATCTAAGTAATGTATTTTAAAACTGTTCCCCTGCAAAAAATGGAAATTGTGTCTTACCGTGTTCTTTCTCTAATCTTCGTATGGAAACGGATTTTATAAGAAATTATTATTATTACTGTTTCAAGATAGTGGATGATAGTTCGTTAATCGTTCCGTGAGCAGATTACCGTTATGTAGTTATGCCGTTGCAGGTTCAACGTTACGGTGTAAACGAAATTCGAAACTACGTATGTTCCCTTACTTTTTAAATGATAGTAAATATCTTTACTGCATGCTCGGAAAAGTAAGTTGTATTTAGTAGACACGAAATTGCGCAATGCTGAAAAAGATACGTGTTTAAAATAACAATACCGTGCAGAAAGATAATAGGATCGTAGTAGCAAAAACGATGATGAATGTTAGCCAAACTCCAATGGGATTAACAACATCGCAAAAATAAAACTCCGTCTAAACGACATAGTAGCTGTTCTTACTTTGCAACACACATTGAAAAATACGATGTGTACTTATATCTTGTGTGTGTACGATATGTACCTATATCTTTGAAACGTGGAACAAACATGCGTCTGAGATTTACTAGTACGTGTTATTCTATTTTTATCAACATGAATGTATTGTATAGAATCAGTTGCATAATACTACATACTTAATCTATCACATTGTTTGAAAAATACACGAATGCAAGGAAATCGAAATACTCGGTGCGATAAATTTTACAATACATTAATTTTTCCGATATTGTTTGTTTTTATCATATGCGAAGATATCAAAAATATCATTAATCATTATTATTGAAAAAATTTTAGATTGCAATCAGCGCTACCTTGTTTTATTAATGATTAATAACCACGTTTAATTCTGGCTGTTTGATTAATTAGATCTTGCATTTTAATCAGAAGAAGATTAATTACCGAAGTATGGTCGATAGATTTTACTTACTACTTGTGCGAGTTTAATGATACCAGGTATCGTTCTGAAGTAGGACACGTTCAACGTAATGCCTAACAGAGGGTTAGGTTGAACCGGTTCCGTCTTTACGGTAGGCACCTGTCGAGGATTGTTGCTGGCGTTATTGCTGGAACCGTCCATTGTCACAACGGTCTCCGACATCATATTATGTTTTCTTCGCGCCAAATATACCACGACGTAATTCGACGTATATTCGTCAGTGAAAGGGATACCGGTGTGAATATGAACACTAATAGAAAATAAAGATAACCGGTACCGCGACTGCCAAGTTCGAAACACCTGTTGGTTCACCACGGCCCGCACGGAGGCCTCACCATTGAACACTACCTACGTATTAGCCAACAACCCGCTGTTCCCCTACCGTATTCTATTTTCCCCCACCTTTATACAATTCCTTCTTTAACTTGTCAACGAAGTTGAAGCCAATCGCCACGTCTTACGAGTTTACCGGCTCTTTCACTTCTTCCTTATCTATGCCAACCGATAAATACATTTCATTCCATTTTGTACCTCCTTTTTAAAAATTCCACAAATTTTTAATATTTTTCCTCTGTAAACTCTATCATATTCGCTTTAGATCTCGGTTTATAATTCAATACAGAATTGCATCATGAATATTTGACAATCATGTAAAATATCTCTTCGTATCCCTACTTTAGAAAATTATACGATTATTAAAGTATAGAATATCTTGTAACTTAAGAACTTTTAGAACAAAGTAGCTGTTAATTAAAATTTATGTGTGCGAATATCAATACTCTAGTAAATGTATGTTTGTCGAAGAATAAAAAATGGTGTATAACTTATTTGACTTAACCTTATTAATGAAATCATTGATATGATGGATGTATTTTTAAATAGATGCGCCTTGGCGCGGTTACAAGAGAATTTGGAAGATCATTGGTCACTCAAATAGAGATCGTACATGTGATGAAACGTAGAGGCAATGGTAAGCCAATAGCTTCTGATTGCACGTTATATGCAACAGCGTAAACCAATCACTAAATTGCCCTAACGGAATCGACGTTGACACATCCCATTGGGAGAGCTGTTTTGTTCATCACTTGTAGGTTATCAATGATGCTTCAAGTGCCTCTCATGACGTATAAGACGTGTAATTTCGTGTTTTTTACATAAAGTAGTGAAACGTTGACCAGAGGCTTTGTGCATCGTGATAGGAGTATCGTATTTTATTAATCATCTTTTTAGAGGTGTAGTATTTAAACTTGTATCTAGGTATAAACATTTGTGCAAGATGTCTTAGATATCCAGTACATTCATCGCATCGGTATGCAGATGATCGTCGGCTGAATTACGATATCATATATATTATTGCATATTTACTATGTTTTAAATTTCATACATCTATTTCTGTTTTGTTTATACTGTCACTGTTTTAAATTGCGATAAATAATTTTACATCCTTGTTTATTGCCTCATTTCACAATTAACAAACAAATTGTTCCGTAAAAACATATTTTATATAGGTATACTTATTTTCAGCAAAATCTATACAAAATGTCTCTGTATCCAACTCTCGAAGACTTGAAGGTGGATCATATGATGAAGGTAAGATCAAACTTCTAGCTATATATATTTTTAACTGTAAAGTTATCCATTATTTCACATATATATTATATTTCGGGGATGAAAGGACATCGGGACTTCCCTTTTGGAATGTTGGGAAAAACCCCAATACCCTAGTCCAGACTTTTATTATAGCTACAGTTAAGTAAGAAAACTAAGAAATAGTTTTAGTGTTCTAATTCGATTTTATGACAATGGGCTTGAGCTCGAAGTGACATAACGGGTCACTGAACGTAGCTACGGTCACGGGAGGGACGTGTACCTGACAGAGGTATGGGATAATTATATAGCTCTCCTTAAAAACAAATATTAACCCGAGAGATAGAGAGAAGAATACACAAGGGCAGTTCCACTTGGACTGCAGATCAGTTCATTCAGATAAGTTTTAATTGTACATTAAGTCATACGTGTATCACTTTGTATTCGTCATCCCGTTGACCGTAAATTCGTTATCGAACTCAGGTTCGTTCCATTCGTTGTCATCAACATTTCGACTATTCGATTGCCGTTATTACTAAATTCGAGTGAAGGTTTATCAAACGCCCACAATTCCAACCTTAACCCAACATACTTATTTACATATTAATTTATGTCATATTTGCAGGCTCAACTACAAATGGAGTCACAACACAATGTTTTACCTATATCGCAAGAACAAACTGAACCATCTGCACCTGCGCATAATACCCTTTCTAATATGTTATATCCTTCATTAGGAGAATATATGGGTTTGGAACTTACTGAAGAAATGATAGCACAAAATATGCCCGAATATTCTCATGTTAAACGGAATGTAAGTGATATAATAGGACTTTAACTAACTTACAATTTACAGCAAAATAACTATAAAAAATCTATGTTTCAGATGATGGTACGTACACCTGTAACCTCAGGTCCTTTAGCAGGTATGGTTGCACCATTATCTGGCCAGTCTTTAGGATTACAGAGAGCACAAGTTACAAATGGTATAAGAGAAGTAAGTAATTTTCCATATTTATGTTATATGATATATATAAAATATTAGTATCTTATATCTTGAAAAGGAATAATCTTTTTATCTTATCGTTATAGTTGATATTATGCAAGGATAAAGATGGTAAAATTGGTATGAGAGTTAATAATGTAGATAATGGCATTTTCGTATGCCTAGTAAGGCAAAATTCGCCTGCTGCACTTGCTGGGTTACGATTTGGAGACCAAATTTTGAGTATCAATGATGTCTCTGTTGCTGGATATACAATGGAACAAGTTCACAAAATGCTCAAAAACGCTGACATTAATGGCATTAAAGTAATAGTAAGGGACAGGTCAGTTACATATTCTTTTTAGTCTGTAAAATTATAATTTTACTATTTTTTTATTAAATTTTGTCAATTCTAGACCATTTGAACGCACAGTAACAATGCACAAGGATAGGATAAAATATATTGGATTTCAGTTCAGAAACGGAAAGATAGTCTCTTTAATTAAAGATTCTTCTGCTGCCAAAAATGGACTTTTAACAAATCATCAAATATTAGAAGTTAATGGAAAGGTTTGTTATGACATAATAAATTTATATGTGTATTACAGTTATTAAGTTCGAATAATATCTTTTCCACAAAATGGTTTAGAATGTTATAGGGTTAAAAGACAAAGAAGTCACGGAAGAGATTGGGAAAGGCGGGAGTATAATCACGTTGACGATTATTCCATCGTATATTTTTGACCACATGATCAAAAAGTATATTTTCGTTAGTATATAACATTATGTCTAACTATATTGCAAATATTTTATCGAAATAATATTTTTCAGAATGAACAACAGTTTGTTGAAAACACTTATGGACCATTCTACACCAGATTTTTAAAATAGCCTTGAATTCGTATTTTAAAGTTAATTTTATATCTTATTTTTTTAGAGATATATATGTACGTCTTTCATATTACAATTACTATATATAAATCAGGTATAGTAGTGCGTTTATATTCCACATATATAAAAAGATATAATAAAAAGATAAAGATATAAGTCATATTAAAAAAATTAATATCTTTATATTACTTATTATTCGATTTTTTTAACTAAAAAGTTAATGGGAATAGTTGGAAGTTTTTATTATTTATCATATATAAAAGGAATGGTAATATATAAAGGTATATTTAGATCGTTTTTCATATTTATATAATACCTAACAAATATGTAATGCTTATTCATTTTATTATTTGGAATATAACCACTATTTATTACTATGTCCAGGGTATCTTTGTTATTTAAATAAGAATATTTGTTAATTCTTTTAAAAAAAAGGTTCATATCCTTTTTTAACAATTCAATTTATATGAAAGTATTTTAAACAATGACGCTTAATTATATTCGATATGTTTGTGCATATTTAAACAATTTCCATAGTATAAAAACTGCACATTACAGTTTTAATCTCTGATTTTTTATTACATTTATGTAATATTTTATCATATCTATTTTTTCTATTGATATAATCTTCATAGAATCTTTAGGTAAAAATATAATATTTCGTATTGTATATTAGCAATGTGCCAATTCTGTACAAACTTTAAATAAAATGTATACTCCGTAGAATTAAAAGTTACTCAATACCTATATTTTGCTTTGTTCCTTTCTCATTCTTTATATTTTTGTCATTTCTTATCCTTATTTTGTGTTCTTTAATAAGTTTTCGTTCCTCTATGATTACTAATTCCCTCTGCTAATACGTATGTAATATAAATATGATAAACATCTCATAACGCACGCGCATTTGATATGCCTTAAACATGGCAGTGTGTGTTTTATTTGTCGTCCCTGCAAGTGTAGTAACACAACAATTATCAAAGTGAAATGTAGTATTAAATATTGTTATGATGAACGCGGGATATAATTGTCGGATTAAAGAATTATCATATATCCGTAATACCGCAGGCAAAGTTATTATCTATGTAAACCTAGGTACCGTAAAGTACTACTAGGAAGTGAGTGATATAAATGCGCTCGGCTATTAGTGTTATTTTGTCGAGTCCGGTACCCGACAACAAGATGTCTCATCCTGATTACGAGCAAACTGCTCATGATCATGCAGCATTGCTTCTACTTTTGAGGCCTATTGGCACACAAATCAAACAAAAGACTATTACCAGGTTATGTGAACGAATAATGAAAGCAGGCAGCAGATTCTCTGTGGCCGATTCTACTGGTGGAACGCGCGAAATTCTTGCTAGATTCGTTAGAGAACATCCTGTTGAAAATAACGATTGGGGAGATTTTCAAACTCACAGAAGATTGTTAGGGTTAATTACTTTTGGCAAATATGACAATCAAGTGGAGTTAAACGAGTTGTGCAGAGTCCATGAGACTTTAAAAGTAAAGTACAGTGCAACATTGTATGATTCACGTGCTATTCTTTTTGGGCCATTAGAATCAAATAACGCTCATGAACCACCAGCATCATATAGTACACCTTCGAATTTCAAAACCAGAGCTGTGTTTTATACAGACGAGACATGTCCTGATCTCGAAGTTCATGTAATGGAGTGCCTCAATTCTTTATTCTGGATTTTGGAATCCAAAAGATTAGAAAGATCAAGAGAAAAGATAGACCGGGTCTCTCTTTTACTAGCTCCTTTTGAAAAGAAAGATTTTATAGGATTAGATCTTGAATCTAGGAATAATAGAAAAAGATGTGTAGGTCGCATGACAAAACATTTGGGTGATTTATGTCTCCAAGCTGGTCTACCAGCAGATGCTTTGAGCAATTATAATTCTGCAGCTAGCGTACTACAAGCTGTAAATGATTGGTTGTGGCTAGGAGCAGCATTCGAAGGTTTATGTGCTGCATCTGCTTTAGTGCTATATCCAAATATGTGTAGAAGTCTTCCATTGCAGAGAAACTCTTCTCTTCAGGAAGGAAGTCCAGGTAAGCAGAGGTATGTATAGAACAAATTAATTTCAGAAATGGAAATTTAATGCTTTGGATAAAGAATGGATAATATTTCACTATATATAGAAGAGGTTCACAAGCTGTGGCAACTTTGCTATCACCCCCAGCTATAGAGGTGGTAAAGAGTAATATGCCACATATTTTGCTACCTGAAGAAATATCAAAAAAGTATCGCGAGGCAATAGTACATTACAGTAAATATCAATATGCTGGAATAATTGAGACAGAAGCTAGCTTTAAGGCTACAAGAATTTCAATAGAGCAAAATTGTACTTTACAAGCTGCTTCATACTTAAATAATGTCATACTTATAAATTTACCATTAAGTGAGCAAGAAAAAGTATGTAGTTTACGCGAGAATGTTATTAATTTACTAAATGACAATAACAAGAAATTATACAATATTTTAGATTGATCGGTTCACTACATTATCAGATTTATACACAAGTTTTGGTTTTATAAGAAAAGCATCATTTTGTCTAAGATTAGCTGCAACAAGACATGTATCTCAAAATAATCCTAATCCAGATTGGCAACAGTGTTATAATTTAATGTTACAAGCTACTTCTGGATTTAAATTGTCCTTAGATCCTGTTGATATGTCTCCTGGTAATTTTTTTTATGACATAATTTTGCATCGTGTCGTAACGCGTTAGCGTTAAGGGAAAATTTGTTTGTATAGAAAACCATAGAGGCTGGCCAGTTATACAAATTCAGGTAATAAATGAACTTGTTACTGCCGCTAATCGCATGGGTAATCCAGCATTGGCGACGAGACACATGACATTTCTACTTCAAACGATGTACAATTACTTAACTCCTAATGAACGTAAAGAAACCGCTTTGCAACTTCAAAATGTATCTCAACAATGCGAAGGCGCTCCCGTACCTCTCGTAAGTTTTAGGAAAATGTTAGGATAACGTTTTCAGCGTTGAAAGTAAAATTATTCCCAATAGGTTTTAGATTCTGGTACAGTTATACCGCCTGCTAATTTAACGAATATTCCAAAAACTAAATCATTTATTTTAAAAAATATGCAACCACATCTTCAACCTCAAAAGATTGAAAGAGTCAAAGAAGATCATGGCCCATTTTTATTTACACCCATTAACTTTGGATCTTTAGAGAGGAAAAATATATCTAAGAGTAAAGTTGGTACGTGCATGGATCGACTAGATGTTGCCTACAAAATTATATTATTTATAATTTACTATATAACAAATATAAATGGTTACAGATTATTTATGGGTAGAAGGTGATATTTGCGAAGTATCCATGCAACTTATTAATCCCTTACCGTTTGAACTTCACGTTTCCAATATGAGGCTTCTTACAAATGGTGTAGTATTCGAGTCAATTCCCGAAAGTATTACGCTTCCTGCTGAATCAGGACCAATTGCGGTAACATTAGCGGGCAGGCCTAAAGAAATTGGAGATTTAGAGATTCTCGGCTTTAGTACGCATACATTAGGGGTGAAATCAAATTGTAGATTAAGGTATATGGAGGGAATGGTTCACTCTCAATATACTGTCGAGGTAGTTCCAGCTTTACCAAGAATAGAAGTAGTCACAAGTTTACCTCAAACTGCAAGCTTTAGCTCCGGAGATAATATAGTGACTAGCGCAAGTATATCATTATATGGTGGAGAAAGGTATGTCTATTATAAATAATTATAATAACAAATATATGACTGGAAGCTAATAGCCATTTCTACGCTGTAGTGCCGAATGTACTGTAACAATTACAAATATTGGCCAAGTTCCTATCGAAACAATCGAACTATCAATACAATCAACATTAGACACATTACTCGAAAGTAAAATATTTAAATGGAGCGATAAAAATTTTATGGCACAGTTACCCATACAACCCGGTGCTAGTGCCAGTCTTACATTGTATTTATATGCGGCTACAGATTTTATAGCACCTACATCGCGAAATGGTAATATGATCAATTGCGTCTATCTTTTTCTTTCAATACAATGACAGTGTAATAAATTATTATATATTAAATATCTTTTAGATATTAGCAGCAGTACGTATCTCAGTCAGCCGAGCAGCTTAATGTCTCATTCAGGACACAGCTCGTTACCATCTAGATTAAGTTCCCCGTCGCATACAAAGAGACAATCCGAATTAACTTCCTCATTCAGATCAGGTTTAAGTTCTCATTCGGGCCATTCTTCTTTGGCAAGTTCGCGTTTATCCAAGCTCGCAGTTCCATTACATACTTCAAATGTTGTCGAAGGGCAATTGAAAATAAAGTATTCGGGTGGTACAGGTCTAACGGCAGGTTATTGTCGTATATCATCAGTTTTTATCACAATTGAGATGTTGCCTAGTGTACAAATTACAAATTGGGATGTACTTCCAGCAGAAACGTAAGCGCTTAACGAAAGAGTCGTATCTCATATTTCGATCTAAATACGTATACGTATATTTCCAGGCCGTCACAATTTTATCTCGTGTTAGATTTAACAAATATGACTAATCATGAAATGGAATTGCATTATACACAAACTAAATGTATATACATGGAGGGTAAAGAGCCTTGTAGAATTCCTGTACCGGTTGATAGATGTCCACTTAATAAATTATCAATGGTAATAAAGAATATCTTTTATTCATATTACAATTAAGAAATCTTACAATTAACAAGTAGTTTCTGTTTTATTGATAGTTAAATGGGGCAGGTGATATCGGAGAACTACAAAAAGTTTGTTCCGAGCATATAGCTTCATTAGTTGACCTACGGTGGCAATTATTGGGCACGGAATCGATCGGTAAAGCAACCCTTTCTGGCATCACTCTCACCCAAGATATGTTGGATCTCGTTAGAATGAGTCCCTTACAATGGGGTATGTTTGAATAATTATTTGTCGTATAATTATGATCCTTTAACTACCCTATATTAAATTGATAAATGTTTTTCAGAAATCAAAATAAACGATGTAACTGTAAAGGCACAAGATGAACTTACGTGTAGTTTAGGTGAATGCGTTAGTGTCGGAATAGGGATATGTAATGCTTTGGAACATCCACTAAGTGATCTTATGTTAACTATAAATTTTTATCAAGATCACCATAATGGTGTAAATAATTATCAATTAGAAACGAGATTATCCATTGCTGGCGCAAATAGAGTCATGCTTCCAGCAGTAAGTTATTTTAGTGATAAAAATATATACAGTCCTAATAATTGCATTTCCTTCTCTTTCTTTCTATTCTTTTTTAGTTACAGGAATATGGACGAGTTTATCACGAATGTCGTGTAGTATTCTTTACAGCTGGACAGTATAAAATAGATATTCAATGTAGTAGTAAAGAGTCAACTCCAAATACGCCAGTTCTTTGTTCGGAATTGATAAACGCTGGACATACGTGGCGTTATATACCACCGATAGAAATAACTGTCGATGATTACTGATGTAAATGAAATTATTAAATGTGTGATTTATTAGACAGAGAGAAAAATAAAATGTATTTATGCTTTGTTATTATCACTGTATGCAGTAAGATGTAAAAACTTTTACTTTTTTTAATAAACTATCAAAGAATAATTGGTTTCTATGAATATTCCATTCCAATATATTTATATTTTACATATTTACTTTACAGATATGCCGCTATACGCGCTGCCGGTAAAAAGCACATTTTTACTACTGAGCAGCACACTCGAAATTCTATTTTGTTCTTCTGCAATTTGCCCTATATAGATTTCAACGGTAACTTCGTCAATAAGGTTTCCTTTTCTTTGATACAAAATTTTTTCGAATTTCGCGAAGATTATTTCTGGCTAAATATAACCCCAACTCCAACTAAAATTTCAGTTTAAATTTTCTTTAAAATCGAACCTTGTGAATTAGTCTCTCGAATGTAACATACGTTACTGCACAACTGTCTTGATGCATTTTTGCTTATGAAAATAAGTTGATCAAACTGCGCGCCATATCCTAGGGACGTTTTTTACTCTCCAAAGAAAGTTCTTTGCTGTAAATGGTTGGCCGTTCGTTACTAGTTACTAGTAGATATAGATATTTTTGGACTTTAGGTAAAATGGAAGGGTAGAAGATTACGGTCATATGAATCATTTATATGGCCGTGTAGAATATATAGTTTATAGGGCAATCCTTTCGCTAGCTAATTCAAGGGCAGTGCTGCCAGTCACCTCAAGGCTACAATGCCATGTGATTTATAATTAAAGCCTTATCAATATCGCCCTTGTGTCGGAGGTCAGGGCAGGAATGGTTGTGTGTGTTCATGTGTACGTGTGTGTGTGAAATGAAAATGAGAATGTGTGGTCTCCTCCGTAATCGACGGAACTGCCTTTGAGTAAACTACAGAAGGTATTTACCCTATAGTATATTGACATTTTTTAAAAATATAAACTAGGACGTGTGGCTGATACTAAATTATTGTATTTCACTTTATCAAACTATATCAATACCACAATTTGATTATGGTATTTATGATTAATAGTTACATACATAAACTCGAATGCAAATAATAAATAATACATTTGTCGCGTTAAAACAAAGTACTGTATGTAACTTAACGATTCATACAAATCTAGTTATTTGTTTTACGTTAACTTATAGTTCAAAGATAGCAATAATTAATAAAATCTTTATATGTTGGACAGATGTTGATAACTTACACGATACTTTTGTCATCACCATATTTACAAAATGGTGTTAATCCTCGTAGCTATTCATTTAAATGGAGACATATAAATAGATGTACATATAATATACATACATATATTGTCTGACATTTAACATAGAAAAAATCAGAGTGCGGGTCATCTGCTTCAAGGCTTACTCGTTGAAAAAATACTGCGTTCTGTGATATGAAATTCGACTGGAACAACACGCGATTTATTTTCCTTCTATCGGCATATTATATCATAATGCCGCCTTTTACTGTTATTTTACTTCCATGTTTTACTTCCTCGTTTGTACGACATGTAGTCACTGGTAACTTTAAAGAGAAGCATAAGCCAGAAGACAACACAGTGAATTGTTTTTTCCGAAAAATCGTTCGTGCGCAGAAAAATATGAGATGCATATATTTGCATGAAGTTACAGGCACTCAAATCAGCTACACTGTTATTCTTTTTTTTTCTCAATTTCTTTTTTTTTCGGGTTTAACCCACGTCTTCGAGCTTATACTCTGAATCTCGTTTTAACGAGGCATGACGTTCTCAAGAGAAGTATTATTTGGCAACGGACATATTTAATGACACGATTATAATTGACTATCAGACTGCGTTACGCATACGTACAACTTAAAATAATAATGACGCGGGAATGTTAATTATTTAAAATATGCAATGCTTCGCTTTCATTTTCATTTTAAACCGCAAAATTTCCAACTCGTTAAATTAAACTGCACGTCATACGGAATCGTTTGAACTCGTCTTAAATATGGAACATGTACGTAGGACAATCGAAAGTTCGACGGCGGTATACTAGTATGTATACTTCGTACGACTAATTAATTAACTATGGTTACTAGCTGCTTGGCAAAATGGTCAAGATTATGGGCAACGATCATGCATACAATGCAAAAATGGATCACGGATTAATACTGTACATACTAATATGTATATCTGAAAATGAACAAATTCTAGGTTAGGAGATTCTAGGAGAAAAATGACACCACGAAAAAACATTTATCTTAACGTTTGTACACTGATTTTGTGAAATGTAAAATTGACTAGTGCTACGAATGGAAAACTTTAATTTTTCGGGTGCCTGCGGCCTCTAGCTGAATATTACCAAATATTCTTACTAAACAGAGCGTTTAATTCAACAAAGGATACTTAATATGCACCTATACATATTGCACATGCCCTTTAACCAAACGTAGCTTTGTTATCTTAAACCATTTTACGTGTAAAATTAACTCTTAACCAAATAACCTTTCCTATTTGTAAGTATATCTAAAATTAAAATTATTATTATTGTACCTCTAAAAATGACTAAAAATTATGATTTTTAATATTCAGCCTATGAGGTGCCACGTTGACCTTTGCTACTATATGGATGGATTACATGTATTGGGCCTTTGCGGGCATAAAAACTCTACATGAACAAGAGACCTCCCATATTTTATCGTTTCTTTCACTTATCATATATATACCGGATCTATGATACGCTACCGTCATAAATATAATCATAGTGGAGACTTTTTGACTTCAATGATTCGTACCTTTGTTTTATATTCGCTAAAACGTCTTGGAACACAATAGTTTTTCTTTTATATACGATTGTACGTTTCGCGCGTTACAAGTGTCTCCTTTCGTGATGAAATTAAAAGAAAAACTCGACACAGTTATCTTCATTGATAGCTTCCTTAGATTCTACTCTAGTTCACGTTTACCGACGAAATTTCACTTAGAGTCATCTTTTTTTCTTTTTATATAAAAATCTAATCTCCACAGAATAATTGAAACGTACTTTAATTATTCACATTGGGCACAATCACACACCGATTTCCATTAATATTCAGAATGCTTTTAACGTCGATCGTTACACTTCGAACTTATGGATATTAATTCTATTTTATTTTCTATGCATATCCGTGTTCACAGTCGATGGCAGTTAAGCGCAGATCGGGCGTATTTTCTGATGTTATTATTTTACATCTTTAAATATCGCGTCAAAAAATTTGAATAATCTAGCACTCCGTATTACACGTCTATCTACCATAGTATGAAAAATTATATCATTTATGGTAAACCTAGGATCTAACGTATCGATCTTAATCGTAAATTTTTATAACATTCTATGAGACTTATTGTATACCACTTAAGACTGACAGGACGCATTCGTAGATAAAGGGTTGGTTATTCATTTCACTCGTGTTTGACTTGCGCTTTCGTATGGACATCTGTTCCATATGACTGCTTATTTCGTTATGAATAAATAAAACCGTAGAACAATCGTCTTAAATGAGCCGGTTCAATATGAACTTTCCATGTATCTACGCGTTTCCATTCACTGATCTACCGTAAAACGTTTCGTGTACTACTACATTTATTATTAAATGCAAGTAGCAAAGTAAACGAGCAATAAAACGGAAATAATTAAATTATTATAGTTTAATGTAAGCAATATAGTTTCATATAGTTAAAGAAGATACTGAAATAACGATAACTATGTTCAGTTTAAAATCTGTCGCTACAAACTCAAGTACTTCGCTGTCCTAATCACATTTGATATTGCACGATAAATTATATTAATTGCATAATTTCCGATATCGATACTTCAAAGAGCTGAAGACTTTTTATAATTAAACTTATTAAGAAGCACGTAAATGCACGTCAACGAAACAGATACGTTGTCTTCGATAATGAACGCAGTAAAAGATTAAGAAATTCCTCTAACTACAACGACGTAACATTTGGAGATCATAGGTGAAGAATATAATAAGTATATTTCTAACGATTCTCTGATTTTGATGTTACCTCATGATTACAATTTATTAGATTCAAACATGTAAATCTTTTAAAATTAACGATGAGTTGACGAAGCTTTGTGTAAGACAAAGATATAATTATCGAGTCAAAAGCAACATTTTGATATTACAACGATAATTCTAAAATTTTGAAAACCAAATAAAAAGATAATTTTGGTAACACGAGGCGAATTGATAACGTGCCGAATCTCGAAACTCCCTATAAAAAGTGTGAAATTTGGCTTATCGTATTCTTCCCCTGCAGTCTTCATTTGGCATTAGGAAATTGCGTTTATCGATTGTTCGCTCTTCAAGAGCAACAGGCAAGTCTTTCGAAGAAAATCGATCGCTCGATTTCATTGGAACTATTCGTGTAAAAATGCATAAAACCAATAAACATACTTATCGTTTTTAAAAAATGTGTGGTGCTAATTGCAATTTCCACAAAGAAACGGGCCTCGCGAACACCGTCACCTGACCCTTTTCTTTCCCGCCAACTAAAAAAACATAAAGCGGTGCTGGTCCATACGATGGTGTCTCGGTTTCCTTGATGTCAGCCGCAGCAACCTTAGCTCGTTGTCTCTCGGCTCTCGACGCACTGACTGCTCTCCTCGACGGAGAGCCTAATGGTAAACTTTTAGGCGGCGCTCTTGGTACCCTTTTGATTTCTTGAAGTTCTAGTAATTCGGCGAACGTTTGCGAGGCCGATCTACCCGGTTCGTCCTCCAAGACACTGTCCGGTGGGCTGTTCAATAATCTCGCGTACTTGCCATCCTGAGGTTGTTGCTGTTGCTGATGATGACTCTTCGTTTCATCCAGTCCGAGGTAATTTGGATTACAAAAGCCGAATTGACCTTCGCGTATCGTCGATGGGGTAACTATGGGGCGATACTGTTTGCTCTTTCGTCCTGATTGCCAGTCGTCGTCGGCCAGTGGATCACCGGGACTACGGGCTTCTATACTCGCGTAGTCCGACGTCGATTCTTCACCTTCTTCTAAGTCAGCGAATCGAACCGACGCGGACGTAGGAATTTTTGACGTGGTCGGTGTTTTTGGTGTTTGTAGCGCCGCTTCGTAAAGGTGTGAGCTGTAACTGTCGCCTCGTGTCGGCTGACAGGCCTGATGCACAGCCGCGAAGTCTCTGGAAATTTCCAAGGATCTTCATCTCTGTATTCCTTACGTAACTTTCGTTGCGATTGTAACGCAGTAGATTGTAAAGTAGATGGAAGCGATGTAGTAAAGGAAATACCGTCGATAGCGAAAGTTGATAGATTTCAATGATGAAGAATAGAATGCTGAGATATTACAAATTTTACTAGAAAGATATATTTCATTTGAAATTAATAATTTACATCGATTACTAAAAATAAGTAAAAACTAAAAAGAAGGTGCTCTATTTTTGAACGCAAGTGTATACACGTATGGTTGTGATTACGTCGGTCGTTGTTACCAATTAACACTTTATTTTACGGATTGTATCGCTTATCCATCCACCTAGTGACGCTTCCGCCTACAAAAATAGCAGTACGAAAGTGCACTTACCGCCTTTCCTCTTGAACTTCTATCAGCCTAGAGGTAGGAGGTTCCTTTCGTTCTTCGTTGTCGCTATTTTCGTCTGGGTCGACGAAAACAAGCCTGGCTGCTTCTACAGGTGTCAGGACCGGAGTTGGCAAGGTCAGAGCACGGAAATTCGGTACCGAGATAGGATCTCTTGTCATGCCGGGACCACCGGTTGCGTTGTTGCAATTGTTCGTGTCCACGTTTTTATATGTTGTTTCCGGCGGTTTCTGTCTTCTACGAGCTAGCGTATTAGCGCTTCGTGATTTCACCATACCCGTAGATGGCTCGACAACCTCGGAGTCCACTTGCTGAAACGGATAGTACGTATTCGCCTGCAGGCAGGCTCATTTGTCACATGCGTTTTCTGTGCAGATATAAAGCTTGATACGTGTGCATATAATACGAGTACGAGGGAATGGTTAAAAAAAAACTATTTTTTTTATAAGTATCCGGGCACTTTGTTTGACGTGTATTTCAACAGTATTCGATTTTGACCAGAGTATACAGATTAGGAGAACGTAATTATGTCGAAAATGCAGCAGAGTTAATTTGTGTTGTGATTTAGAAATGACAGAATCTGAAAATAAGGAGCTTGTCAATTAACAAAATAATTTCGAAAGGTTCGAAGGAAATTAGAAACACAGTTGTATTATCGCATGCCAATTGGCTTCTAAAAGTCAATTTAATCGCGTCATAATATCCTATCGTACGTAACTATGGTAGTTATAAAGGATAAGATTACAGCGATTCGATTTATTCACAATTTTGTAATTAAAATACACCTTGTTCAATATAGATAAGTGTCCGGATACTTAATACGAACGTAACTAAAAAGGGAACATACCTCTTGCGGACTTTCCTCGTTGTCATCTTGGCCACTTAAAACGGAATAGCTGCACTTTGTCGGATGACTTAGCCGCGATAGATTAATTTGCGACAATTTCGAAATTTCTTTAAGGAAGCTCGGTCTAGCCGGTGCTTCATTGGGCGATATCCTATTGTTACAAAGTCTCGTCCTTTGATTTCTCGGTTTTGGTTTCGAATTGTCGATATTGGTCCCTCGAATTATCAGTTCGGAAACTGCTAATGCAACGCTTTCCGCTCTTGGCTGGGGTTTAGGACCTGGCACTGATAATTTCTCCCACGTTTCCGTACCTTTCAAGAAGTTTCACACCTCGTATCTTTTTCGACGAACAAAATCGTTGTGCTACTAATGTTTGGATTTTTTACCGAAATGAAACCTCCATAGTTCGTTCGTAGCTAAACCACCGCTTTCTCCACCGAATATTAGCATACAACTGGGAAGCCTGCAGGCTGCGTGTCCATGCAGAGGTCCTGGTCCTGGTTTGTTCTTCAACAGACACCAGGAAGCGGTCTTCACATCCCATCGCCAGCAATCGCTTCTCTCTTGTAGGTCGGTCATACCCCCATAAATGTACATGGCGTCACCGTGTAGAACTGCCGAGTGTTTGTGCCTCGCTGCTGGCCCGCTTTCGCTGGAGGAAAGAAGATGCCACGATTCCGTTTCTAAAACGTACATTATCGATCGTATCGTCAGCCACCTTTCAAAATATGTACATCATTAATAGATTTCCGATTCTTATGCGCTTATGGGAAATTTCAAGGTGCGAGAATATACATAGAGTACACGTAATATTCAAATGTACATAAAATAAAGTATAAGAAACGAAGTGCATTGGGTGAAACTTTTTGTCTAAGTGCTATTCGTTTAGTTGCTTCTACAAAGATATGAATTTGCATAAATGTCAACAGTTTAATCGTAAAAATTGTGAAATTTTACCGAAATGGAAAGCCCACAATTCTGGAGAACTGCCACGTAGATCTTGATAACCACCGTAAATGAGCATCTGACCACGATGAACTAAAGCAGTATGGCCTCTTCGACCTCTGGGAACCGCACAACCTCTTTGCGCTCTTACTTTCCTCCACATGTTGGTCTACAAGTAACAAATTCTCCAATGCAAAGAAAAATCCGGATACTTTTTGTGCTCGTCAAACGTTCGAGTATTTAGTTGATATTCGAACAAAGTATCGAAGCGCTTGTAGGCGTCTTTAAGAAGGAAACGATTAGAAATTTTACTGGCATCGTGATAAACCCCAAGTGCTGCAATTATATTGATAAAGTTTGACGATATTAGGCTTTTAGTCTTCTGGTAATCTTAGCGAGTATCAAAGGGTTAATCATTCGAGTCAGGTGACAATAGACGCGAGAATTCTCCAATTTCGACCAGACTGAAGGTTTCTGAATGGCGGATATAACTGGGGTTGCACGTAACAAAAGGCACACAAGAGTTCTAATTCGTCATTCCCCTATTTTGTCGTTCGAGTAGATTCCAGCTTGATATCTCGGGTCTAATGACAGCTTCTTCGGCATTATCGTATTTTGAATTATTCAAAAAAAAAAAAAAAAAAAAAAAAGAGGGCGGAATGACGTATAGAATAAAGAGAAGCATACAATATCGTTAGTTGGTTAAATGCATCGATCTATTTTTAATCGTTTACCTTGAAAAAATACTGATGAAAATATGTAGGACATAAGCAACGCACGATTTGTTTTCGAAGGATAGCGGCGCTCTCCTCTATTTACCTGTTCTATATTTAATAGAAACATAACCGATGTCCGTATGTATTGTGACATGAGAATGAGAATTTTCGACCGCATTTAAATACGAAGACCACAGAAGAACGTAACAAGTCAGATTTTCTACTTCGTATAGAAGAACAATTTTTAATTCCAATACATCGTTAACCAAATCTATCTATATCAGAACTACCTCTACATTTAAACTTCAGCATTAAACGTGTATTTTGTCATTCGTTCGTTTTCTCATGAAATCAATTACCAATATTCCTTCTGAGCGTTGTCATATGTGAGATAGCACCGACATTCGTATCTTTTGAAGCATAGTGGCGATCGCAGCGAGCCTTTCGCTCCAGTCCGTCAATGCGTAGCGTCAAAGAGAAAGAGGCAAATGCGTTGGCTTAGCCAAGGGTCTGCGATCGTACATGCAAAGGAAGGAGGATGGAAGGACGGTATATAAGCTATATAGCAGGGGTGCTGAAAGTAATTACGTAACTCCAAGTACGTGCCTAAAGTTGATAGGTCTGTATAGCCACTTGCGTCTACCCTGTATTACGGTACGAGGGGGTTGCGAAAGGGTGGAATACTAGCTAAATTCGCCATCCACGTTAAAACGCTGTAAAATTAGCGAGAGAACAGTTGGGTATCATCAATTACGCGAATCGCTGTAAAACGTTAAACAGACGCGCGATATATCGATGAATCTTCGCGTCTTCGCACTAAATCGAGCGGCTGCGATCAATTTAAAGAAAAAGAAAAAAAATATTCGACGGGATGAAATTTCTCTTCCGACTTCGAGAGACGTAAGCAAGAGAGAATTTTAACGAAGCTCGGAGGGAAGATGAGAAAGAGAGTGGAAAGAGAGCATACCACGAAGCAACCCCTCCGGCTTAACCAATCGGGTTCGCCTGACGGATTCGTAACGCGGATTTCAATAATACATTGCGAAGAGACAAGTAACGGGGAATATCCCAGGCCTTCGACATGGTCCAATGAATAAAAACAAACGGGCCAAGAGTAACCATAGCAACGCGGTAAAGAAAGTTCGGATTTTAGGGAAAATTAAAAAGAGAAAAGTAGGCGGGTCGTGTAATCTTAAGATCGCGTGGGGAAAAACACGACAGGGGAAGAAATAGTAGAAGGGAGAAATGATCCGATAGATTCATAGTTTTCTTTCTCATCTGCGACCTTCATTTTCTTTCTGACTTTCCTCGATAATTTATAAAGAATTAAAGGAAGACGTCATTTGTGTTTATACTTTCTAATATCCTCATTTTTCACAAGTGCATATTGCTGAAAGGAGAGGAATTATTAAGGCGAAACTGATACCACGTTTCATATGTGCCCCGGGTTTATCAATTTTTAATGGTATACAGGTTGAGGGAAGAGGAACCCTTGGGAGGATAAGCGCCATTCAATTTCGAGGGTACGAAATGGAAGGAAGGGCTGTTGACACCAGCTGTTGTCAAAAAAATTACTCTAGTTAAACTGCAAGCATCAAAGAATTGCCAGATGTTGTCGAATATCGAATACAGTAAATAATCACACGGGAAAAACGTGATAAACTTTATCGGTAGACGCTACAGCTCTTTAAAAGATAAAAAAACGTAACTTATTACGTCTCTCCCCTGTAATCTTCGGTTATATCGATTTTTCACGTGACACAAGATAGTCGCTTGTCGGAACAAACAAATATATGGCACGATGTGTGCATCGATCGATGGAACTCGATACCTTTGAAAGGTAATGGCGGTAAATTGGAGATGACAGTGACGAATGATGCATCCACGACGGTCAATCATCACGAGAATAACAAGATGGCGGCCAGGGACTCGTGATTGATCGCGATATACGTCGAAAAAACTTAAGTCGAAATACGGGAGAAAATATAGTTCTACGTTTTCGACTTCCTTTTCGAATATACCACGATTTCTAGATCACTCTGTACATAGCATGATAGCACAGCTTGCAAAAGCCTTAATCACGTTACCCGATCTGCAAGGAAGGACACAAGTGCATAGGGGCTGCTGATGACGCTGAAGACAGATGAAAGAATAATACCCAGAGGAAACCACAACGTCGATAGAAACGACGTAAAAGACAAACCACGACCCGATGTATCGGATGTACATGACAACTTGTCTTCTAGGGGAGTGGAAAAAGAGAGGGTTGGGTTCAGGAACCAGTAAACTACAACTAAGGACAACCATGAGACAAGCATAGCGAACAATCGTACGAAACCTATCGTTATACTGCATGAAGTGGCAAGAACTTTGAGGAACAGCTATTGTCTAATAGCTCTCGTTCCAAACGAGCAACCAAGAAGATCTCCCCTCTATTCGCTTTATGCGTAATTCCTAAAATCGTCGTTTTGTATCTTCGAACGAATTTCAGTAAATGGGACTAAATGAAAAGCATCGGAGCAAGATATTGTCAATCAAGGCCAACATGGTCCTTCGTCTGGTTTGTTCAACCGAGGGTGTCGAAACCCTCGACGCCAGGAGCATCATAGGGCCAAATACCTCGAGGCTGCCGCGGCCCCGTCAAATCGAATCGCCTAAATTCGAATGAAACTAAATCTTCTTAACGAATTTAACCGGTACGCATAGCTGACGGTTCGTTTACGGGAATCTCGTATAAATAGAAATCAATTTCCTACTGAAATTCATTTTCGTAATTATTTATATATATATATATATATATATATATATATATATATATATATAAATATCTCGTCTTATATATACCTTATCTTACTTTACGTATAGTTATCTTATATTATCTTAGCCACTTATAGCGTGGCAGTAAATAACATTGTTATTCATTTGAGTCGTAGATATTAGAAGTCTCGCTATTCGAATTCCAGGAAGTTGAAACCACTCTACTTGTGTGAACTCCGTTATTTACGTGGCTTGAAATATCTTTTATTGGATATACTTGTATGTATACAAACGTATATCCCGATTTTCTCAAGGAGAAAGTCTCCAAAGACATTTTAGTATTTTTAATCTCCGTTTAACTTTGAGCCATAACATTTGCCCTGGTATAAGCAACGCAAGTTCGCAATCAAGACGCATCTCGATGCTTCCGATTCGATCGAACGAAGTTTACCGCGACACGTGTAACGTTCTTCGAGAGAGGGTGCAATCCGGTTTGCCTTGGGTGATACGTTACCTTGACATTGTAAACCCAAAGTGGCGTTTCCGTGCCTGCGGAAAAGCCGAGCTCACCCCCGAAAATGTAAAGGCAATCCTTGTAAGCTACCGCGCTGTGTTCCTGAAGTGCTGGCGGTCTTTCTCCCCCAGGATGCAATTCCTCCCATTTACTGTCGGCTGTAAAGAAAATAAAGAAAGGGTTAACCCGTCAGCTCGTTATTCCAAACGTTTTCATATTCCAGACTCTCTCTCTCTCTCTCTCTCTCTTTCGCTCTTTGCATCAAGCTGGATAAACAAGATTTACGCGACTCTGGCTTTGTGCATTTTTCCGCTAGGGGGATGATGAAGTCGCGATTAAAAGAATTGCGACAGAGCGAAGGAACAAAGAGGCTCGTCTTATCGGTGTCGCGTGTTTCGCATCCAGACGGTATGCTTAATTTAGCGGCTGCAGTTTTTTTAATGTATGCCGTTGTTGCACGTTTTAATTACCTGTTTCCGCTGTAACGTGCAACGTGTATGCATACAGTTGTCCTAGTTTTTGCTAGGATAAAGAATGCCGTGCCACTTAACGGCACAAGCGGTGCCCTTATTTTTCGGCATATCTTCAGAAACTCGCTTACACTGCCAGCCATAAATATCAGGACACCTGTTCGTTACATATTTATGTAACAAATCTGAAGTCCGTTTGAATATTCGCAATCGATTCGAGTCAGTTGTCGATGCTTTGTACGAGACCAGCCAATGTCTCGACACATGCGAACGAGAGTGCACGGGTGTTCGTGTGAAATTACTACATCGATGCAACACCGTGCAAAATTAAAAGGAAGACACGCAAAGGGAATCGTAATCTCAGGGGTATCTAGAAATCTTTTTCGACGCGCTAAATCACACTTTCACCCGCCTCGGCAATCTGCTGCTCTGAAATAAATCCTCGAAGCGGTCGGGGCTTCTTAGAAACAGAGGGACGACGGCGAATGTTGCAGTGTGTTCGAGGGATTAAATGCAAGCAGTGCCAAGGACGCGAAGGAAAAAGAACGAAATGTACGAGAAATAATTATACCGCGACTCGCGTATTAAAACAAAAACCACAGGGCGTCTGTGCAATCATGGTGCAACCGAGCAAGAAACGATTCCTCGTGAAGAAAGTAAGTGGAAAGCGAGGAGCGAAGGTCTTGCGTCGAGTAGATTTTCAAAATCGCGTTTTACTCGAGGACGAAGCCTCATACTCAAAATTCTATTATAATTTATTTTTTCATAAAGAATTGCTCCTTGTGAGTCTATATTACGATTGCAGGGACACCTTGTACGCTGACAAAACATCGTTCTTCTTTTTGCAAGAATCAGAGCATGATTTTTACGTAATCTACGTAAAAGCAGATCGAATAAATCTAAATTCATTCAACGTTAAGTTGATGACGCTTTGAAGGGTGCGTTAAAACTTGTTCCTTTATTGCATGGGTTTAACAAGAGATAGACGTTCTTTTTTACCCTTCGGAAGTTTTACGAAAAGAGAAAAGGGACGCTCCCCTAATCCGCTCAGAAAAATAAAGGCAAAGGAAATCAGCGGGGCATGAAGTTACGTTATATCGTATGAATAAAGGAAGGACGAGATTTTTCTTGCCCGATGCCGAACAAAACATTCTTTCTTCCACCTTCCACCTCTCGCTGTTCTTCTGTATTTTCCAACAAAAATCAAAAGAGTGTTCCTCTACGGTAAAAACGTTCGAATCGCAGCTTCGCACTGGAACGTGCTCGAGAACAAAGCGTACGAAATTTACGTAAGAAGCATAATGTGTTGGCTGAAGTAGTTGCGGCTCTCCTAGACTGACACTACAGATGCCCGACATTGATTACGAACACGTGTCGTATCTAGCTGGCTACGAAGCTATGCACCCTTTTGTTCGAAAAATGCTGTTCACAGGATAAAGTTCCGATGGCTTTGATGACAAAAAGAAAAAGAAAATAATCGACCCGAAGCGAGTAGAAACGATCGATCCGCTATGTATCTCTAATCTTTATCAAACTCGTCACAAATTCGATGTAAAAATGGATCGAGGCACGTGAGTGGCTATAACACTAATTCATTTCGATATGTTGTATCAACGCACTTATCACAACTTCAAAGGCAAGTATTAAAAAATGTTATTTCGCTCGCTTTCATTCGACAAATGTTTATAATACACTCGTTCGTGTTTAAGTTAACAGCTCGTTGAAAAATGTATTAAAGAAATCGATGTGTCATACAACGACTGAAACAAATATCTGCACGCTATTGGAGTTTTACCATCGTTATTAAAGTTTTAGGATAGATATCGATTTAATAAATAGAAAATAAAGGACAAGAACCCTTTGAAATCCCCACCGATCGCAAAAGAGGGTGAAACAAAACATACAAGGACGAAGTACTCTTACGGTTCTTCGAGGTATCACAATATTTTTGCAAGATCAAGTATCGACAATGCTATGCTTTTAAAACATGCCAGGGGGTTACTCTGATAGTATTTGCCCCCAGGAGACAAACCGCCAACATGCAACCCTTCCGATGCCGCTTTAATATTCACCCGAAGCCGTAGCCGAACAATCCCTTTTGATGAATAGGGCACCTCGTGGACGTACCATCAACCATTGGAAATTCATTTTAGGATTTCGCCTCGTATTTTGCGTACAACGTCGAATTATCCACAGTAACGTGTTCTGCTTCGGATCATCGCGCGATTTAAACGTTTCTTTCCTAAAAGAACGTAACGGGGACTTTGACCAATTTAAAATCCGCTCGCGTGAATTCGCTGGCTGATTCCGATATCGGTCGATGTAGAGACCACAGGGAATACGTTTAGTGTGTTGCCAGTCAAGCAGATCGAAACTTGGCTAGGCTCTACGTGATCGGCTATTTAAGCCGAATAAGAGATGCTTCTATTTGATTCTTAGTAAACTTTTTCTGCTAAGACTAAGCCTGGTTTCCAGCGAATAATTCGCGATTGAAAAAACTGATCGATTTGAACGCGATGCTACGAAATGATCGATACGATACGTCTCATAACTCTAAAATCGCTTTAACTTTTCGATTCAATTTCCAATACACTGCCTCGCTTAGTATACTATCCTAACGTTTATTCGTTTTTAAATGATTCAGAAGGATAAACCTTGGGAACATAAATTTCCCAAAATTCTAAAATGCGTTGTTTCGCGTTTTATGTCTCTTCTTCTCACAAAACATTGTTTACCAGAAGATCGCTAATGTCAAAAGCATGTAAAGTTCAATAAAATTGTTTTCTCCGTATTTGATAACTAATGAATTGAAAGACGGATTTCATAAAAAATTTATGCATATAATCCCTACTATATGTCAGACAATAAATATCACTTAATGTTTACCTCTAGACACTCTACCTACGATATTTTTAACTCTTCTGAACTTGAAATGCGATTCACTCGCTATATCAGTGAAATATCAATTGCACTTTGCTTCTAGACGTCTCGTATAAGAATCGAAGTGTTTCGGCTGGTTTTACGGTTACGAGACGCAACAGCCAAACGCACGGTGCTGGTTATGACGCGTATAAGCCATGGATTATCACATGAGGGTGCAATTAATTCGCGTACGTCTGATCTCCGTGGAAACAGTCGTAATTGTGGAGTATCGCCGGCGGATTTAGTTGATATACGTGGGCTTTAATAATGGCGTATTATTGATCAGACTGAACCCCGTTTAAATTCCGTCGCGCACCCTCGTTCACCGAGCGAGATGGTAGGGTGCGTTGGTCAGAGATGTTGTTCGTGTACCGTATTCAAGTTACTCAGACGTCGTGTATTAATACCTCTTGTAATTACAAGGATTTTTTCCACCCACTAATTCCACTTTCCCTTTTCGCTTTCCATAATTCCGTCGTTAGTTGCAAAGCTCGCTACTAACTATTCGTGCATATCGTCGGGCAAGAATTGAAAGCGATAGTAATTATCACTTACCGAGGCTGTATCGCCAGAGGTCTTTGAGAGGAAGATTGCCGTTTCGTCCGCCAAGGAGATATACGTGCCCTGCGAGCAAAGTAGCGCTGTGCTTGCTTCTGGAAGGTGGTGCGGGCCCATTTTCACTGCCAGCCGCAGTAACCGAGCTCCACATTTTCTTCCTGTAACAGAGAGATCTCGGAATTAGTTCTAGTGAAAGAAACGATTTAACGAGTCTTTTATTCGTGATGTTCGCCGAAATTGAGTGAAACTGAGAAAACTAGATTCGATTTGTAGTAAAAAAGTACAGACTGCGGATGTTGCTGTATTTTGCTGCAGTAACAGATGAACCAAAAATAGTTCAATGAGAATTGAACAAATGTTGACGAAAAGCACTTTCAAGATTACTATGTGGCCACTGTAACTTGGCTTATCGAGTATTTATCCATAAGAAAGATAAATTTATGTCTTGACTGTGCTGATACAGGAAAAATAAAATATAGAGAAACGAAATTATTACATAAAGTAGATTGCTTTGCTTCTTGTTTTAATAATCGCGAGTTGGACAGTGAGGAATGCGATATTCTTAAATGCCTCGTATGTTGGCTTTAAACGTATCAACGGCTACGCAGACGTATTTGAAATTCAATTACCGAAGCTTCGAAATCGAGTTTCGGGTAAACGAATGCACCCTCACGCACCCCAAACACGCGTACGCAAATACGTCTGCCAAGCAATACGCTCGCCGGTAGACGCGCCACGCCGGTACAAATGGGATTCCCCATGGTATACCTATACTCGTTTTGTACAGTACCACCAAGAAAACGTGGCAGAGGGAAATCTGTGAAAATACGGAGAAAATAACGAACGTACAGTGGCTCGCGAAAATATTTGAACGTTTAGATTGAAACTTCTTACGAATATACTATGTGTGTTATATAAAATTTTTCGAAATTTCATTAGTACCATAACGAGACACGACCACCGTGATTATATTGACAAAATCTGTAATTTCATAACTTGAGTCACTTATTGCAAAGATATTCTTAGTAAAAAAAAATCAGTGTAAAATGAATAAAAAATACAGTATGAAATTTAAAAAAGTTTCATGCAAGGCACGTAATGTATTCATACAATTCTTCTGTACTTTCATGGGTCACTTTATGACCTGCAATGTTGCTCAGGAAAATTCTAAATCACGCAAGTATTATTTATCGTCTTAGAGTTGAAACGCGAACCAAGAAGAAATAGAAATATCTTTTGCTAATGGGAATATTAACGAAAAAAGAGGGAAGATGGAATAGTGCGTTAAACGAAGCAATTCCGTGTTGACATATCAATCTGGTTGAATAAATTAGGCTTTGAGGTGTAACCTCTGTAGTGGGCGGTCTAATTCAAATGAATGGAAATTCAACGATTCCCCCGTGAAACCGTGTTTAAATATAGGTGGAAAAGTTTCTCAAATATCAGTCGCCATTCGCAACTTCCTCGTATTTGTCGCATCGTTGCGTAACTTGCATTTTCACACTTTGTCAAATCGATGGCAAATGGTGTCTGACCCGGAAACAAGAAACGTACGAAAACATGTCGTTTGTTCTCGTTGCTTTCGACGTTCATCCTACTGGAAGTATACTCAAAGACACGGTCATTTTAATCTTTTATGATGCATCGACGCTACGTTTGCGTCTGCTTCGGCAAAAATGACGACAGTGTTGAAATCGTGAAATCACTGGCAAGAAACAAATCTTCAAGCGCAGACAAATTTTAGAACGAGCTCCGGTTCATAAATAATAGAATAGCTGAGCTCGCTTGCCCGATAATCTACTAGCAAAACAACAATCCCAAAGATTTTATATAAGTTCCTAGTGATTTTTTTTAGTTTTATCTTATCTTCTTCTAGTTCAAGTGCTCTAAAACTTAAGAACGAGCGTGTATAGTCGGACTCGATGGATTTTATCCGGGCATATTTTCTCAACCTCTCTCGTTTGCTCGAGTATTGTTTTATCACAGCAATATCCCTTCGACTGCTGGCTCTTGAGCACTCTACGGGGAAGCGTTTTCTTCCTTCAACCCCTAACAACGTTGGAAACCGGCGTGTTATCGACCGGTGGCGGGAATTTCATTTTTCCCAGGTTCGATATGCTACGAGCGCGACCGCCAAGATTCGACTAGATTTTGATCCCCCGACTCCCTTTTCGTTTGAAAGGCAGAGGGAGGAATTCTGCGTGGAGGGTGAGCGAAAAGCATCCTCTCTCGCTCGCTCTGCTTAACTCGATTCGCGAGGGGATGCGTTACCGCTACCGGCTTCCGAAAAGGGAGCGTAGTCAGACAATTTCCTCTATCGCGTCGACACTCGCACTTCTCTTGATTCCTGTATTACGTGGCCCGATGTTCCTTTGCCGGCTGTTTCGCGTTGTTCGTCCAAGGACCTCTGTTTATGGCGCATTGCATCTTACAATCATAAAATCGTCAACAAACTTTCGATTCACGAATGAAACACCTAGAACCAAAGGAATGCAAGTGATACTTTCACGGCATTGCGTAAATCGCAATTTAACATTCAGAAGTGCTAAATCTTTCACTTTATGAATTATCGAATACGAAGAAAATCATTTTATCTCATTTGCATCCGTTTGGCACTGACGATCTTTCTGTTCTTCCCTCAACAAGACAGAGTATATTCACTGGAAGGAAGAGAAACGGTAGAGAGGCAGTTTATTCTTGTTTCGTAACCGTAGAACCAACATAGCATTACAATGGAATTACAACGATAACTTAGAAACACGTGGATCATCTGTTCTAATCGCGTGTCGTATCTATAAAAGTTGAGAAGTTTAAGGTTCTTTCACAATTATGTATTTTGAATGAATCGATCAACTTTTTGTGACGAGGATTATTTACCGAACATCATACATGCTGTCACTAAAAGCGCTAAAAAGCCTTACTGAATTACGTGTTCGGTCGTTGCTCGTCGCTTGTTTTTGCCATACTGTCTGATCGTTAGCAAGTCGTCAACGTGGCAAAAAAAAAGACGATTTTCTCGCGCGAAATTAATCTGTCGGACTTCATCACGTTACCTAGCCAAGCGTCGTTAACTGCACGACTTTTTTCTACGTGATCTTTGAAATGGACGTAATGCACGGGGGAGAATCGAGCGTAAAGATCTTATGAAACATACGCGGGTGTCTGAACAGCGTCAACGAATGCCGGGAGCGAGGAAAATACGACAACCGATATAATATCTCCGTCTAGAGATTTTAAACAGCGGGCTCGCACCCCTCGTTCGAATACTAGAGAAGAAGGCAGGATTAGAGAAATGTAGCTGGTATTTTTCAGCGATTTCACAGTATCGATTCTTTCGTTGTCTACCGCGGAAAAATATGTAGGTATTTCCGGCAGCTTATCCTCCTATACGTTCCTACACGCTCGTATACGTTCCACTATTTTTCCTCTTTTTCGCCCCGGGTCCATGTTTCTATACCAAACTCTGGTTAAGGCGATAACAAATCGCGATAAGTGAGATCTATGAATGTTAAAGGCTACGGTTTTCGAATTCCTTCTATACACACGCTACTTCGTAATCTAGTACGAGCGGCATATTTGAAATATCAGAAGCTCTTAGCCATGCGCTAACAAAATCTTTTAAGCGAACTTTCACCTAAGGTTCGTTAACGCATTCTTACGTCGGAGAATGAAGACTGAGTTCTCATTACAGCGGATGCACGTGCAAAGAACCACTTCTCGCTGTACACCTGGCCGTGTAATCTTTTTCTCCCTTGCCTTTCTTCCGCATCTTTTCCTGTTTCTGTTCAGCGGACGCCAACTAAAAGTCATCCGGCGCATGCAACGTTGCACACCCCATAGGATGCAGAAAACTTCTCGCGTATCGCGTCGATCTTTGGACCCCTGTCGATTCATCGAAGCGAACGAAGGCATTAAAAATTCAAGCGTTGCTTAAGTGGCAATTCCCTTTAAATTAACGCCAATCTATATCGTGGATTCTTAATATCGAGTTACGATCGAACTTTTCTTCTTTCTTCAAAACGTTTACAAAGTGTCGTATGGCGGGCAATAAGAAGGAAGTAGGGGAAGTCGTTCCCTGTCATCGCGTTACGATGTAAAACGTCCCTGCCGTTTGACGCGTGTTTTCAATGACATCCTCTAGAAACCCTCCAGCGTGTCACCAGTGTCACTTGCGGTAGGATCCACGTAACCCCACGCATTCCCGTGTATAACTACGTCCGATGTAAATCATCTAAACGAAGCTTATAAAACGTAATCCCAATCACCGTGCAACACGAACGTGTCCGATCATTTTTCCAGGACATCGAATTTCTCGTTTCGTTGGTTCGTATCTATGATTAGATGTTGAACCTATGGTATGTGACTGTATAGATATTCGAGATTCAATTCAGCGCTTACTCGGACTCAACTAAATTGAAACCGCTTTACTAGCGCCAACTTGTTATTTGCTTCACTTAAAATATTCTTTTAAGCCACGTACTCGTTAAACGAGCCGCTGGGATCGAGGCGTGTTGATCAATCTGAATGAGAAATAGATAAATTCGTTTGCAAGGAATTTTTAGAATAGAACGAAACCTTAAAATAAAATCACAGAGCAACGTGATGCGAATTGATAATACTTGTTTCTGGATGGTCGCGGTATCGGTGCCCCTGAATAGAGTATTAGACCCAGTTAGGTTTCAATAAATGAAATTAATGCGGCGACAACAAAGATTCCGACAGTGTGCCGTCTGTGTCGTTTCTTCTGCACGATAGCAATTGCGTTGAGCGTGAGTTATTTCAAGTGCTACCTAATATTCGTCAGTGCGAAGATATTTGTGTCAAACAAACGCGGTGAATGACCTCGATCAGACCAGAGAAATTGTTTTCACACTGAAATGCATGTCCTTAAAAGACGACCAAACAGAAGTGCAGGATCGGCGAGAGATTTCGCTCGACAAGCGAAAGTTTTTGAAAACGTAAAACACTATCTTCTTGCTAAAAGTTTCGTTTAAATTAAAACAAATTCATACTTGACTACTTTTCCAAACTGAACTATTTCGGAAACGATGTCACCAGTGCAACATTGTTAATCTTAATTGTTATTTAGAGCCATAGAATTTTCCCAACTTCGATCGTACCACGAGCTTGAGACTCAAATTTTAGTCTATGCATCGCACGAATTTAAATCTCCCGTTGCGTACTGTAGATAATGTTAAAGAACTGAATCTTCAGCTTGTCGTTATAACGCGAGTGTAACGCGGTGTCGTGTCACGTATATTGTTTCATATATTTATTTCAATAAAAAGTTACTCGTTATTCTCGAATAACTTCATTTTATTCGTAGTTCTGCTGGAATAAAATTTTATTCGAACAATGTCCAACTTTGTATCATGGTTTATAAAGAAGATAGAACAGCATACTTGGCTAACATTACGTGAAGAACATTGATTTTCCGTGAGGTTAAGGACACCGTAAACCGCATCTTCACCACGTGACTTCAACTTCACTGACTTCATAATTTCTAAATATCATCTATTTTAAACCATTCGAGCTACGCGTTTAAACTCGTTTCCCATCTCGAACGTCGTTTATTGTTCACATTTCGCGTTAAGGATTTCTACAAGAAAAATATCGCACGCGACAAAGTTCCAAGTATCAGAGACAAAAGACCGCAATGTTTTCAGCTACTTCGACCCACGGTAAATCTCGAAGGAGCGGAAAACGTGACGAGCAGCGGGAACATTTGAAAAATGTTAAGAAGAACGAATTAATTATAAAGGTAGCCGGTAACGCTGGATGCCTGAGGGTAACGCAATTTTAACAAGCTTACCTCTCTACTCGGTAAACCCTCTATCTCGTTAGCTTTGGCGAATGCAACTTGTGACCCACATGCAAGCGACGATTAAATGCGACTAAGCCTGCCTTTACGGTGGTAAGAACATCGCTGAATGCTCCTCGGCGATTAACCTTTGATTCGGCGGAAACGCATCGTCTAATTGGTAGACCTTCGAATCTGTCGAATGACGTGGCCCAGAACGGTTGACAGAAGCAACAACGAAATCTCCGGTTCGTTGCCAGTGATCTCTTCAAATCGTCACAAACTCCACTTTCAACCTGTTGTTCCCAACGGCAGGTGTGACACGGTGAGCAAGAATCCAGCCGACCGCGGTATTCGAGTTTACACAGAACACACGGCGGACAAAAGACAGGTTCATCCTTAAACTGCTTCACCGCGACATATTGACTGTATCCAGCACCGGATATATCGCCAAGATATTGCCAATGTTGACAAGGATCGTTCTATTGGCGCACGACGTACGAAGTGTCACTCGGGTCATTCAGTACCATTCAGAAATTCCATGCATCTTTTATCTCGCCGCGGCATCGAGTCATTGATAATCTTTGCCTCGGCTCCGATAAACGTCTTCTTCATTTACGATCACTGCAAAGACGGGAGATTCATGGTACCGCGTAGTGATCTCGTCGAACCGTGGGATCACCGCGATCAATCTTCGACGGACTGATTCACCGGGCAAACTTCGCCACGTTTCCTTGTTGCCATGGATCAAAAGAAAAGAAAAGCTAAGATGTGTCACGAGGACGGCACTCTGCGTGCTCGACGTTTCTTCCGTACTGCGTCCGGGTCGAGCACCTACCTCGTCGAGTCGTCATCGAGGACTCGACGCAGGCGCCTATAGGGAAACCACCCCCTGTTACCCGCAAACTCCAACGCTTCCATCCCCTCTGACTCGGCCAGGGGGTGAACATCCGAGTGTCGAACGCTTTTACTGTATTCCACGGTGGCAACGATACACAAGCATGAGCGTCATCAAGAGGACAATCGTACAGTATCACCTGCCTTCTTAAAGTCTCTACCAAAAAGAGGAGCGAAATTTGTTTCCTGCTTGTGGGTGTTGTAATACGGGAATAAATAAGAAAATTCTATTCGCACGGTGTTCAACTCAGACTTTTCAAGGTTGTGCACGTCGCCCTAACGAACGCCGATACGTTTCGCTGGAAACTATAGTCGAAGAAGATTCAAATTGGCGAACATTCGGATCGCTGTACATTTTGTTTTTAGTGCAAGCATACATAGATGCACGTGGATTATAATATGTATCGTAGGGATGATTTAAAGAGATTCGAAGATTGTTGGTTAGTAGCTCCGCGCTGTACAGGGGTAGAATTGTGTCTGAGTAAATTTCTATGACGATATGAGGTTGGTTGGTTAAATTGCACATGCGCCAGCGTCGGTCTCCATGGAAACGGGATGCTAGCCACCGCGTGTGAATGCGTATTGATTACTCCACTCTTGCTCCATTCCACGATCTCTTGTTACTCGTCGTGTCTTCTCCTGTCACCCCGCCGACCCTGCTCTACCTCCTCTTTCTCCACTTTCTTTTCTCTCTTCCTCCTCGTTCGTGCAACGAATCATCCCGCTCCATCCACGACCTTTCCCCCTTTTTTTCTTCTCCAAATTAGCTCCGTAATGTCTCTGGCCGCTCTTCACTCCCTTTGCATAGACCAGAAATCTTTTCTCTGCTAGCTTTTCTATCTCGCCACGAGTAGCGGATCTCTTTCTCTAAAAGCCATCGTTTGTCTTTCGATTTTAAATAAATCGAGCTGTATTCTGGGAAGAGGTGATACGCGCAGATCCATGACGAACCTGTACACAGAGTCACAGTAGCATTGGTAGCCTTGCAACTGGCTGAAAATCACAGTGACGTTAAGTCAAAGTTTGGAGAATTTGAGCTGTTAGAAGGAATAATGTATAGAAGTACGAAAAACAGTTGTAACATGATTATAAACGCAAATATATAAACGTAGAATACAGTTTTATAAGAACTAGCAGCGAACTGACGTATACTATTCTGATTCTCTCAGCCAGACAATTATCGAATTTAAGTGTTCAAGTACTTTCGAGTATTTTTTAGTTAAATGATTGAATTATTATGAAATTCTTCCTTATTTTCTTCGTTTTCCTTATACACAGTTCTTTTCGTTATTGCTAGAATTTTCAACGCAATTTCCTCGATTCGCCATTCTACTTTTCCCCAGAAAGCTCGTCAGTTACAATCAAAATAACAAGATTGCCCCCATATTACGCTCTTTGACCTCTCGGATCTTTTCCCTTGTAAATTAGGTGATTCTAACTGCTTTCTTTCGTCATATTTTTAAAACCCGCGTTTTCTTCTCTTCAACCTTGCAAGTGGTTCACGCACAATGGACAGACAAATTTTGCACTATGTTGTAAGGGGATACATTTACTAAGATCGACAATCACCGACACAAAAAATATCTAGGCGGAACAGATTGCTCCATTGTGCTTTGTACCGCCGATTATATTAAAAGGACGAAATTTCGATTCATCGACGATCGTACACGATAGAATATTTCATACAAGGTCCCTTCCAACAGATCGGATTCGTAACCAAGTCACCTCACTTTCTTATCTAATTTATCTAAAATTTCCTCAATGAGGATCAAGTCAATCTGTCTTTGTATTTCAGTACCAGCGAATGTATTGATGCATGACGTTGTCGAAAGTTGTGGGAAAAATCATTGAAAAGTTCCAAATAAAGAGAACGAAGAAAATTGCCAATCTGGTCTGTACGATGAAAATAAACTGACACGATGCAATTCTTTTTATGCATGGGAAAGTAAAAAGAAGACTGATGTGTACGCTTCCTGAACTTTCAAGAAAATAATGATAATATCAACCAAACTATGTACATGCAATTAAAGAGCGCATTAGCAAGAACGCAAACACGATCCAGCGCTAATGTGAAAGCGATAGATGCGAGTGTCTATCGCTTTCAAGATTTGACCTGTTGTTCCTTGTTCTATCAGAATGTGAAATTTCACTTAAAACTGTAGTAACAAATGGACGTTAATTAAACCCTTAGCGTGACGGTAAGGATATTGTTGGCTCACTCGTGACACTTATATTTTCACCGGCATGCTCGTACACATCTCTTGGTCATGCTTCGTGATTTACAGAGACGCAACTAAACACACAAATTTTTTCTATCCAAGATAATACGAATACGAAGTATAAATGAAAATAGAATGCAAATACGAAAGTTAAAGAAAAAAATTCTTATTAAAATAAGAATTTTTATCAACTATAACCAATGTATTTTTTATCGAATAATTTTCCCAATTGAAACGACGATGCAAGGAAAGCTTAGAAAGAGAGCCGCCAGTCCTGAAGGACAAACTCGCGACAATATTCCATGCGTGGCCACTATATAAAGAGGTGAAACTCGTGGAAAAGAAGCACTTTTGTTTCCCCAGTCTTTACGTTAAAACGTATCTAGAAATTTTACTATCTCGCAGCGAATTGTTACCTAAGTAGATTTTTTATTAAGATGTCGCAACGACTCGTTTGCGCTCTGCTAACGACTAGCGTTCTTTGCTGTGCACTCGCGGACAATAATGAATTCGCCGCGGCTCCTGAATTCGTTAAGAAACAGCTCACGAAAGATAAACTGTTGACGGACGTCGTACGCGCTAAAAATTCTTCCAAGACGCCATATCTGTATAGCGTAGTGTCTGATAACGCGCAACATGAACAGAAGAATTTGGATAAATATTCACGAACGATTATTAATCAGCGACTGAAATCCGATTCAAGAGATAAGTGAAGTACTGCAATAAAAATCTTTACATTTTTGAAACGTTCACATCACGATGAATTGAAACGTGCAAGTTTCAGTTGCTGCGGATCCAGATACGGTTCCAATTCGTCAACGCGACCTGATTCCTATCACAGTAGGATCCCTGTGGACAACGGTCGATATCAAACTAAATTTGCTGAACGTTTGCCCACTGATAGGTGATTCTTTAAATTAGTATTACAATGCAGGATTGGGCACAATTAAGTAATCGAATAAAATTCGAGTTCGAATAATTATTCGAATAAAACTTTTGCTTTGTTACTTCACTTCGAATGGCATTATCCGAATGATAATGTATTGTGGAAAATGAATTATTTTCATATCTATTTTATTTTGGTGCAGTTATGTAGTCTACTGTTTATTATTTCTGCTTTAAGCAAAAGTTACCCAATCTTGGTAAAGTATCGTGTGATTAATTTACGGTTTCTATCAAAAACATAATACATACGCAGATACGGCTGGCAAACTCACGGACCACCACCAGGTTTAAGCGGAAGACCCGGAAGTGGAAGTTACGCTGGAACTGCGTTTTACGAAGGAAGTCATACAGGAGATAGGTAAGCAGTCATTAGATTGATGCCTATGAAACGTCATTTTTTCGTTTAAATAAAATATTTGAAAAATAATTGTAGATTATCTCTTTCTTAACTTTTAATTTAATCTCATACGATTATTATTAGATTTGGTCCACGACCGAGTTATGGGAGCGAAGGTTCACGCAAACCTGGTAGTTATGATTCCGGCGGAGGATATGGTTATGCTGGCAATGGTTTCGGAGGATATAGCTTTAATCGACCAACTGGTTACGGAGGTGATTATGGAATTTCAGGGACCTTCGCTAATGGCGATGAATTCGGATCTGTGGAGCCAAATCGTCCAGATGGACATCCTCCTCCCCATCCGAATATTAACGCGCAGAAGGTAATGGTTGAATTTTAGAGACGAATCGAGATCTGATTTTAAAGAGGCCTGCACACGTTCAACAGTACTGACGATAAAATTGTTGATACAGTTTGACAATAGTGTCATCAATCCGCTTCAATTCTTTCAAGACCGCATTTTCACCATACTTTTTAGCGGATTATTGATTGCTATTATTTGCATTAGGCCGTCGCTTTAAAGGCATTGGCAGGTGTTGCGTTAATTGGTGCAGCCGCCGCTTTAGCAACGAATCCTGTTCTTCTTCCGCTCGGAGTTGTATCAGGCAGAAAGAAACGATCGAGTTTGTCCATCAAAGACAGAAATGATTATATGAATTACATTTTAACAAACTTGAAAAGTAACGTTACCAAGGTTGTTTAGTCGTATTTGAACGATATTCTGTCTAACTATCGAGAAAGAGTGTACCTATTGGTTCTGAAGAACCAATTCGTAGCAAATCGATATAAATAGACTGCAGATGTTAATATACATGTATATTTTCATAGAATGTGAGTAGAAAAATGAAACCTTGATGGAAGTTTGTTAAATCATGCTTTTTTACTTTTACTACCATTCTCCATAGTTAGACAGTATTTCTATTGTAATTTCTCATTCATTAATTCTAATTACGCGTTCCATTTTAATATATCATACTATGTTATCGTTAAGTAGAATGATGAAGATGGAAACAAAGTATCTCTCTCACCGACGTGTGTAGCTAGAGTTACGTGCGAGATTCAAAAGAATTACTGGATCAATCGTAAGAAGGACGCTAACTTTTTCAAAGAAATATCAGCATTGGAACATCGTCTTAAGAATTTGTATATATATTTCTGTTTTTTGTTGTTACAGTAAGCTATAGAAAAAATTCCGTAAGTTTTAATATTATTACAGGCTTCTAGACAATGTACACGACGATGAACTTGTGAATATGCGCATTAGAAGATTAGTAAGAGCGGCAACCATTGTTGCCGTGAATGGAGACAATTGCAACGCATTTACTTGTACTCTTGTACAAATTAAAACAAGCAAGAATCTATCTGTTCTTAAACTATAGAATTTGTCAAAGAATTGTAACTGGATATTCTTCTAAATATAAAAACCGACAAAAAAATAAAGGCGTAAAATTTTGTGCTGATACGAAACACTATCATTATTATACTCATTTCTCATGGAAACGGAGAAACCGTATGAAAATACAGGAATAAAACTAATATAACACAAAATATACATACGTATGCATGTTTGATAACTTAGAAAATAAAAACGAAACAATACCTCAACTTCTTGACGGCCCGCAGGCAACTGTGACTAAATTCTGCGAATGGAATCACGTAACACGTGTTGTGTATAATAGTGGGGTGCCATTCATGCGCGTAGTTATCCCCGCCAAATACGATTGACAATACTCTGTTATATAATTTCCATAGCTAATAAGTTATTGTTTGAGGGTACACATAATATTACATAATTTCTTGAATCTCTTAAATAACGTTATTTTCTTAAATAACAGTATTCTAATCCCGTTAGTAATTTACTGTTATACCTAGAAATATCGGCCTCAGTAAAAGGCGGGTTTCTATATAAGCATTGCAATGAATTGACGATTCGCACATATGCATTTACCCAGTGTATATACATTTGCTCTTCTATCAAATCGTTAGTTTTAGCAATAAAGGTTTCACACGTGGCTTTAAGATTGAAGAAGACGGAATATAACTGACGTGTCCTTAATGAGAAACAACGTGGCATTTACGAGTTGCTGCGAACTTTTGTATATGACTCTCAGCTGAACAATTTTGATAAAAACGAAACAATTTGAGTTCATTACTATTCGGCTGCTGTTGCTCGTAATATAAATGTAAAATATTTGGGAATACTTATTTTTTACTAGAACCTCGTCTGTCAATTCCTCGTACAAGTATAATATCGTTTTATATATGTAAAGTTAAGGTTATATCGGCAATGACTACGTCAATAGTGATACAACTGTCATAAGATAAATAATTCATTTTGTTATTGTGTGAGTGACTCTCTCGTTCAGAAATGTTTGTATGTCATTTGATCGGAGGATCTACGTTGGAGCATTTTGGAACAATATATCGATAATTATCGCATAATCCATGGGATGCTTGATAACGTTGTTAAAAGTAAGCGTTAAAAATTAAAGAGTCGACGCTCGCATAAAAAGATCATCGATTACCGCGGAGATTAAAAAAGTAAGGTGCATGAGATTGTTGTTGATCTCTCATATCGTTCTTCATGGGTACTAGAAGGAAAATGAATAAGGATGACAACGTGGAAGATGGGATCCACGAGTCGAAGCATGTCCACGAACGTTCGGATGTACGAGGTGACGAAAAGAATATAGCTATTCTTTTATTTTTATATCTGTTACAAGGAATACCATTGGGGTTATGTGGTTCTATACCCATGTTACTTCAGAACAGAGATGTGTCATATCGTCAGCAGGTAACTTCCTAGATTTATATTGGAATTGCTTCAAATAATATACAAATGTTGTTGTACCTTCAGGCTGAATTTAGTTTTGTGCAATGGCCCTTTTCTTTGAAACTGTTTTGGGCACCCATAGTAGACTCCGTGTTTTCACAAAGATTTGGAAGAAGGAAAACGTGGCTAATTCCGACTCAATATTTAATGGGATTTTTCATGCTGCTATTATCCAGCCACGTAAATCAATGGTTGGGTAGTAAAACAATAAAACCAAACATAGAAATGTTGACTGTAATATTTTTTGTACTAAATGTTTTGGCTGCAACTCAAGATATTGTAGTAGATGGATGGGCACTGACCATGTTAAAAAGGTATAGATATAATTTGTAATTGTAAGACTATATGAGTTAATAGTAGCTTCAATAAGTCTATATTTCTGTTTTGTATATTTAGATGTAACGTGGGATATGCATCAACTTGCAACAGTGTAGGACAAACTGCTGGATATTTTATTGGTTATGTACTTTTTATGGCATTAGAATCCCCTGAATTTTGTAACAGTTATTTAAGATCTACACCTTCCAACGAAGGCATTTTGACTCTGCCTGGTAAAGTAATTTGAGCATTAATATTTAAAAAGTTGACATAGGCACAATTGTGATTTACTATTCACTTTTATAGATTTTCTTTATTTCTGGGGATGGGTATTTATAATTATTACTACTTTACTTGCCTTGTTTAAACATGAAGATTCAGAGAAAATGCACAAAGACGAAGAATTGAATACAGATATCAAACATGCATACAAATTACTTTGGAATATCGTCAAATTACCATCTATAAAAACAATCATTATATTTTTGTTAACTGCTAAGGTTAGTAAATATAATAAAATTCACATTTATATTAGTAATAATAATTTAATTCTGCATCAATTGCAGATAGGGTTTTCTGCTTGTGATGCTGTAACAGGTTTGAAGCTAGTAGAAGCTGGTATACCAAAAGAAAAGTTTGCTCTTATGGCTGTGCCTATGATTCCATTACAAATACTATTACCATTAGCAATATCAAAGTATACAGTAGGTCCAAGGCCCATGGATGTATACATAATGGCAATGCCTTATAGGTGATTAGAAGACAAATGTATAAAATAGAATATTCCAAATAGGCATATAATAAATATTTGTAATTGATTCTCTAGACTGGCTTTTGGATTAGTAGCAGCAGTTTTGGTATATGTGACACCATATATCGTAACAGGGGGACATGTTCCAGCCTATTACTTCATAGTTTTAATTGCTCTATATTTGATACACCAGGTGAGATATCGACACGACACGAACCATAATTCGATTAATGATGGTAAGCGATTACAAAAACATATATATCATCTTCGCTTGTCACAGGTTTTCACAAGTAGTATGTTCGTGGCATCGATGGCATTTTTTGCAAAGATTAGCGATCCAGCTGTTGGTGGTACTTACATGACATTACTAAATACATTAAGTAATCTCGGAGCTAATTGGCCAGCAACGGCAGCTCTTTGGTTCGTTGATCCATTAACGTATCGACAATGCAGCACCGATCCCTCAAATGACTGTAGCACAATTTCGGAAAGGGAGGTTGGTGTCTGTTGTTTCGGCTTATAGATAATTGTTTAAAAGGTGCTTTTGAAAACAAAATTTTTTCGTTTTCAGCTCTGCATGGACACGCATAATGGTGCTTGTAATATGCAATTTGATGGATATTACATAGAGAGTATCTTGTGCTTAATTATAGGATTTGCTTGGCTCAGATGGGGTCGACGGAAAATAGATCTGTTACAAACAAGACCGATGTCTGCTTGGAAAATTATTCTTTCGAAGCAGAACAGATAACAGTATTGAATGTGTGTTGCAGTTTGCTAATACGGTACCTGCAATTATTACAAAATTGTTAGAAGTGTGCGAAAATTCGAACATATCGGAAACCCGATGCTCGGGACGAGTCGAGAAGAGTCGCATTCCAAAAGTATCCGTAATTTGAGATTGTCGGGATTCCTGAAAATTTCGGGATTCTTGAAAAAATCAGGATTTTCGAGAATTACAAAATTATATAGTAAATTATAATATTCTATAATAAAATTTTATATTTATGATATATTTCGTTATTATTTTTACTTCGTATTCTACTCTATATAATTTTTAAATTTTCGAGAATTTCGAAATTCTCAGGTATTCTGACAGTACCGAATTATGAGATACTTTCGGGAACCCAACCCGATTCGATATTTTTGGGTTCTCGTACATCTCTAGAAATTGTACAAAGTAAATACGCGTATGTTGATCGCGTATCGGTTGCGTGCTCGGGTGATTTTTTACACGTCCACCAAGTGTTCCAATTTGATCAACGCAACATGAACTGAATTATTTTCTAGTTTCACAATATTTTTTGTTTCGTGTTCTTATTTGTTTAATTTTTTTTAATGTAACAAATAATAAGCGGTATTTGTCGAAGATTTGATACCTAATTTTATATGAATAATTTTTATAACATTATTTCATATATTAGCACAATAACAACATCGAACAAGTACTGCATTCATTGTACAATTATTTAAATAGAGCACTGATGATTTTGGTTGTAGCATGTCGTTTATACCTAGTGATATGCCAAAAAAATAAAACTGTGTCTTTTTCTATTTATGTCTTCATCCTTCCATGAAGATTGGTGATTTTAATTACGATGTAATGTTGCAATATATTGCATTGTTTTACTACATATCTGTACTTTCGATTGGGTTTGGATAACTTAACGATAAAATTTGCGACCGTTCGCGAACGGGTGTTGTAATTTATTATGTGCGAATACATAATGTTAATAAAAGTTTTCCATACAAAGTATTCTACCTTTACTCTGCTTTTACCATATCCATATTTTTTTAATTCATCGCGTAGAATTTAATGTGATAGTGCAAATAGGGATGATAGAAAAAGAGTTATCTTTCTGCGGCTTGATAGCCATTTTTTTATTTTATATGCTATCACATCGTGAAAGGAACTGAAGAGATAAAACGGTATTCGTAGTATGCATTTAAGTACTATCTAGCATTTGCACGTAAATATTTTTTAAAAGCAGATATTTACGGGACAGGATCGGTGGTCGGTGAAAGGTGGTTCACTTAATCGCTTATCCACAACATCCAGGTCGTAAATCGGTTCGATGGTCTTCCTTGATATTTGTTGCTCTTTTCTTGAGATGCGCCGATTCCGAGTGTATCGACTCGTGATTCGCAACCGTTGGCACAGTTAACGAGGATGTGTATGTTGTAGTAGGCAATTCAAGAACGTGCTCGTCTCCCTGCGATTTATATCGTTGCGTTAATTTTAATTTGTACCGTTAAAAAGAGGTTCGTTAACGGTATGTAAAAATAGATCTTTCCGAATGTAATTTTCTCTGGGAAAATTATACAAGAAACATAGCAAGATATTTACGGTTTTAGCCGATTCAGTATCCATAATGGTGCCGGGATGAGACTCAACGAACAACGATAAATGTTGAACTTCATTTTCGATACTCCGTACACAAACGAAGTTAACGAACGTGGCGATCAGAATCAACTTGATAAACATGTTGCACGTTTCTACTTTGACTTCAAAATTCCTTCTAAAGCTTTCAAGTGTAAGGTTCACCTTTTTATATAGGTTAATACTTCCATGTTTGCTCGTAAATCTCTGCCAGGCTGCATTATTAATGGCTCATGGAGGTTTAATCAAACGTCGATACATCAAATTTGAAGTACTTTAAAATCGCCTGTTTCTAGGAAATGTTGTCAAAGATATCGCTCGAAGAATAAACACATGGTTCATTTTGTGTTCGTGTACCTTGAAACGATACGCTGGTGGTGTAAAATGAAGTTTAAAGAATTAATTGCCATTGGAGAAAATCTGACTTTTCGATGACAAATATTTTATATTAGAAGACAAATATAGTACATAACATTGACAATAATTTTTGGTACCATTCTTATGCACGGTTACACGAGCTTGATAACCACGTATAGTGCAGTATGGTTGCACGGCTAACTAGATTTTAATTCCACATATATTTTCACAATCTTTTCATCGTGGCTGTTGTTTTTGTGTGTGTTCACGCAATCACCGATTTGCTGTACAGTATGCGTCGATAATTGCGCGTACATTGTAGTTGTCCTTGCAGTTTGCGATACAATATTGGGCGTTTGTCTCGCAGAAAATTTCTATGTAACGTTTTAATTGAATATTCTCTTCGTTATATGTATACTCTCTACTTTAAAGGTGAATCGTTTTCGAAAATCTTCACAGATATTCAAGGCAGAAAGAAATGTTTCAAATATCATGTAAAAGTTTGCTGCATCATAATATTCTAAGGATGAATCCTACTACATATTTACTTTCTTGTATAATAACTTGGCTTAGATAACTTGGCTTATTTGAAACATTTCTAAGCGTCTGCAAATACTTGCATTCCTTGCAAGTTGCTCGCGTAATCCTGAAGCGATGTATTCTTCGTAAATAAACGTTCACCTTAAATCTTATTTAAGACGTGATATTATGGTATTTGCTAGGATATTTTTCATCTATATAACATCTACGTCACTTTGACGGTAGTAATCTTTAAGATATCAATAGTATATACTTTCTTATGTAACATCGATTATATTATCTGCTATGGTAGTCGATCCTTGCTGGATCTGCTGAGCGGAGGACTGTCAAAATAACATACGCCATTAGTTATTTAAATTATACGGGAAGAAATAATTCGAGATACCGTATTAATCGACGTTTGTTTTACGTCAAACATGCATTAAATACTTTTGAACGTAAGAGGTCGTGAATAAATTGGTGGACTAGGAACGGTCAATCCTAGAAACGTTTTATACTATGGAACAAGTGGAACAAGTAGAACACATCGATTTTTAATGAAGACAAATTATAAATGAAGACTACAAAGAGAAAAGGGCATGATAAATAGTCATATTTTCTATTTCCTCAGGGGAGCAGTTTCAAAATTCAATAGAGCAATCCACGAGCTTAGCAAATCCGTGTACAGATAATCTTAAAATTAATGCCCGCCATATAATAGCTGAATCTATTGTCATGCTTTTTTAGATTCGTATATCTTACTGTATAATTAGTCTATCCGTTCCCAAGGCACCATGTTTCGATCCTTGCAGCAGAACATTCAAATTTGCTCAAATAGACAATTGTTCTGCATGCCTTTCCAAAATCTGGTCTCCAAAAATACATTCTCCCTCTCTCTGCACATCTTAACTTTTTTTTGTTTTCTTTTTTTTTTTTTTTTTTTGATTGCAACATCAAATTTATAAATGTTCCGAATATCTTATTATTCTTCTGGACCAGACGATGGGTTTCTAGAAATCAAATTTGTACTAAGAATATGATACCTTCTCTTCTCTTAGAGTCGACTGAATTTTACTATTGTACTATATCGTCAGATACACTTTGTTTTTTTGTGCATCCGTATAAATACGCAACTAAACGTTTTAATGTACAATCAGCATACGATGAAATTTTGTATGCGCAACGAGAATTAATATATATCTGTAAAATATAAAAGGACTGTATATACCATAAAATTGTGCGCGATAAAATATAATTAAATATAATAAAATATAAGGATTGAAATACTTTCAACTAAATTGCGATATACAAATAAGGTACGACATAATCGATCGACGAAATTAATTGAGATAAATTACTAAAAAAGCACAGTCTTGCCTACATTGAAATCCTTCCAGCATCCAGTTGCTTAATTCTTAAAGACAAAGTGACTTGAAAGGGATACAATTCGGCTTAGCGTTTTACATAACATCGGTATGTACAAAGATCCCTCAGACACTCTAATCTCTAATTCAAATTGAGGTATATGTAAGAAAACAATGGTCAGATTCTGTAACATTTTTCCAATTCCCTAAGTATTATAATTTACTTACATTCAGCGTTGATTGGCATAATTTTTACACAGCTCTCTAAAAACTCTATGCTTCTAATGTACGAAATCTTCCTCGTTTAAGATCGGAACTTTATCGCTTTTCTGATTAACCCGTAACGTCGCTCCCCATTTCGCACCCCGACCAGCTTCCGAAGTCGCCATTAAGATCGAGTACGAATTTGGACCCGCTGCTTCTTTACTGTAGTGAATCCCATACAGGAAGTATATTAACATTCCTGCAACAAAGGTATAACGAGCGTGCGATATTATTGTGAAACAGTATTCACGATACTATTGACTTGTATGCAACTTTGACATATCAACCTACCGACTATCATCCACACAAGAAATCGTAGCCACGTTAAAAGCGACAAGTGAAACATTAGTCCAACGTTGAATAAGATACTCAGAGCTGGTACTATAGGTACCATAGGTACGCGGAATTTACCAGTAGGTGGACTTTGTTGGTGCGCAGAGATAACGATAAGACCTACGATTATGCTCGATTAGTTAGAGAACAAATGCGTGACGTGGAGTGAAAATTTTGAAACTTACTGCCAATCAATAATGTAACAACGTTTGTCAGAACGAAGTAGTCCCACCAGTCGGGTGCAAAATACGTTTGAGATATCAGTATTAACAGATAACACAAAGAAATGCAACCTGCCGTATAAATCATTACGGAACCAGTGACCGCATCTCCAGGCTTGCAGTTACCCAGGAAATTCACCAGCCAAACGTAACGTGACGTAAGTTTGCCAGTACCCTCGCTCAGATCTAAGAGCTATAACGAACGTAAAAATTATAAAGAAAAGGATAGATAGGAAGACTAGACTTTCTTTGTATTCTTTTAGTCCGTAAGAACATAAATTTGCACAGTCTAGTTGGAACAGTTATAAATGCTCGGTTCCTACTCTCTTCTTTCTTTACCTCGGATTCGGCGGACGTGACGCTGTTACAATCGCTGTTGGAATCCGCACCCTCGGTAGGAGGCGACGTCAAACTGCTCGGTGTACCAGCGTTCGATGGCAGCGGCGTAACTTTCTCAGGGCGATATCTCAAGATAATTACGCTCGCTGAAACGATGGTATAGGCCAAGAAAGTACCGATAGACATAAATTCAACTAGATGTTGAAGGTCGAAGAGCAAGGCGATTAAGGCACTGACAGAGCCGCTGATAGCCAAGTTGAGTACCGGAACTTGAGTGCGCTCGCTAACGTGGCCCAGAAAGCCAAAGAGTAGACCATCGTTCGCCATGGCGTACATTGTCCGTGGCAATGAAAACAGGGATCCGAAGAGAGTCGTCGTCATTCCGCACAAAGCCCCAACACTGTTGCGCGTGAAAATTGTACACGGAGAAATTATTCGAACAAAGGTGTTTCTTGCTTCGAATTTTAGGTAAGAATCGTTCGACGATTTTCTCACCTTATCGCGTATTTCGCCCATGGTATTCCTCTCGATGAGAAAGCCTCGGGAAGCGCTGCTGTTGGATTGATGTTCCAATACGGCACGACTAAAGTTAAAGCGGCGCCGACCATCACGTACCCGATGGTTACGATTGCCATGGAAAATAGCGTTGCTCGTGGTATACTGTACCCAGGATCGCGCGCTTCTTCGCCAGAGGTAGCTATAGAATCGAAGCCAACGAAAGCGTAGAAACATGTTGCGGCACCTGTTCGTGTATAGGAAACGTATTAGAATGGAAGAATAGAATTTATTGGAAATGAACATGTATGAAGGAAAGTTGTCCAGTACAGAGCAAAGATAAATATTAACGTTGAATGATATTAGTTGCTTCCTATTTTTATCAAGTTTCATTTATACTACAAATAATTGTTTAAATATTTAAATTTTACCAATCCATATTGTAGTAAAGAAGATATAGAATGGCTAGTACTATACGATTTTCCCTCCATGTATAGGTCCAAAAATACCTGCTAATACACCGCTGAATCCGTACGGCAAGAATCCTCCATTCTCACAGCTCCAATTAGAAAGTTTCGCATAATATATCCCCAGACCGATTACCAACCCCATCACGCCTAAATTTACGATAGTGAGCAAAGAATTAACCGTTGCCGAACATTTAACGCCCAATGCTAACAACATCGCGTAAGCTAGGCATAGTCCAGCGGCTAAAAAATCTGGTATAGTTCCAAGTGGCTCCCCCATTGTGTACCCGTGCATTATTCGGCGGGTGTAATTGCTGATTGCTCCTCCTGCTAGAGAATCAACGTATCCGCTCCATGCCCTGGCCACGGACGCCGCACCTATTCCCGAGCATAACAATTTCGTGAAATTTATGAGACAGAATAGACCGTAATCGAGAACAAATAACTTTACCGATCATATGCTCTAATATGATGTTCCATCCAATTACGAAAGCCCAGAATTCGCCGACAGAGATGTAGGTGTAAACGTACGCGCTGCCAGCTTTTGGAATTCTTGCACCGAATTCAGCGTAACATAACGCAGCTAACAAAGAAGCTATGCCAGCGAGCAGAAAGCTGAGGATTACGCCTGGACCGGCTGTGTCATGAGCCACCGTTCCTGTCAAAACGTAGATACCAGCGCCAACCATATGACCAACACCTGAAAAATAAATTCACGTATTTACATACGTAAACATGAACACAAAGAGACCATAAAGTTGCGCGAGAATTGTTCATTCTGACAATAACAGGCATAAACGTCTCGTCGGGTTGCAACGTTATATCGCGCGTATGCAATTAACATTTTTCCGGTTTTGAAACTACTTTATCGCCCACGAGTACGTGATATCGCGCGAGGTGGTCGTGCATGTTCTTACGATTAAAATAGCGGAAAAAGCATACTTACCAAGCAACGTAATATCGAACGTGGAAAGACATCTTTTCATTGGAGTTTCCAGTAAATCACCTTGGAGCTTTTTCGTGCGATTCATTTTGGAACACAGGCCGGACATAACGTGCCCGAGGATCATTCGGCGAACCGATGGCATTCTGATTTTTTTTAAACAGATTCCTATTACAACATCATACTGTATCTGTATATGTATCATACTGATAAGAAGTACTTGAAAGCAAATGTTTGTTTAACAAACGCATTGCCATTCCGCTAAATCATAGACTTCATAAATGGTTTCTGTACTTACGTGGAATTGACTATGTTCGTATGCGGAATTTTTCGATGCTTGACTCGTTGTGACAGAATCTCAACTGCGACGAACACGATCTCACGACGGACGCTGAAATCTACGGAGAAGTCGCATGGCGCCTCCGTTAACACGCAGGCTCGGATATTCGATCGATTCAGCTGTGATAGAACTATTTATGTCACTCAGCCGTCAGAGTATGAATGAAGAGAATCTTTTAATCAACATTTTCATGACAATAAGCATGCTTTTAAAAAAGCCATTCTATCGTGTTCCTGCAGTCGCATTTTTAATCAGCATTCGGAAAATTGATTTTCTTTTGATTCTATTTCTCAGCCGCTAATTTATTTATTTACAAAACTTCCTGAATTTAGCTTTATGAAATGATATAATTATCGATAGATCGCGATAAGGTCACAATCAATTTCTACTAAGCATTTTCAACGAAATGTAATTGCAATTACATTATAATGTTCAAAGTTGTGTAATGTTGCTCAATAAAATATGCAAATAAGGGTGAACAAATTATATCTGATATACATCATCTTTTTCCTAACCATAATATTATACTTTGCATAAAATTTTTAAGATAATATTATCGAAGTTGTTTTTTTGAGAAAATGTATCAGTTATAGATTAAATGATTCATAACAGATATCATATCCTTTTTGAGTCATTCTTCTGGGAGCAATGCCATTCGCTCAAGGACTTAACGCAGGATATCGATGCACCACATAGGAGCAGCACCGTCTGAGTCATTATACAATGTATGCACGAAGAAGAAATGGAAGTGCTCATGCTTATGGTCCTGGTTGTTTCCGGAGTAGTGCTGCACCACGCGACCGATACTGAAAGGTGATCCACGCTAGCATATACAAGAACATATAAAGTTAGGGATCTGTCCTGTTTGATTAGCATAGACAAGAACCTATTTAATTGTACGGTTCTACAGAAATGTTTTCGTAGTTATCTGAAATAGAAAACAGTAAAAATAATTAATATTTATTATATGATTTTAGGGAAGAAAAGAAAAGATGTAATAATAATTGTAATGTATTTTCTAGACACTATTTAGATTTAACATTAACTCTTGGCACCCGACATGTCGATTCTACTGGCATGAATATTTTTGATTATTGTAAAATATTTTTAATAAATTAATTTATTTTTTAAGGCACGTTGCTGGTTTTACAGTATACGGCTGATCGAGAGTGGTGTTCTTTCGTTTGCGAAGGCAAGTTTGTAACATGAAACTAAATAGGTTCCTGTCTATGCTAGTGTGCGTACAAGCAAACAGATCCTTAATTTTATGGGTTCTTGTATATGCTAACATGGATCATCTTCAGCATTTGGCCGTATGGTAGAGCATCTGTACTGTGGAACAACTGGAACTGCAGGCGTGAGCACTCTCTGTATGTGCTTGTTTTATCGTTCGATATTGGAGTATTTAGAGTCGCATTTTCTTAGATGTGAAGTAATTTCTTGAAGAGTATTCGTTTAAGGTAGATCCGTTTCATTGTCCTAAAATATCGTGCAACTATTTAGTGTTTGCAAATAAAAAATACGTGTTTCAACGTTTCCCGTTATATTAGTGGGTTATAAAGGTGTTCTAACCTCTTTCCTCCCGTTGAAATGAAAACAATAAATATATAGCGTTAGAAAGCAAATTTGAATAGCTTTACAATAATACTGTATTGATACTAATCGATAGATTTTTGCGTTTTGTCTAGCATACTTGCTACTAGAATAAATATAAATAAAAAATAACAGGTCATGAATTTGGCTTTCTGTCATGTATGTTTGTGTCTTGATCCAAAGTCTATTAACAATGTATTCTCTTGATATTGTAAAGTCATTGTATCTAAAAGTAGGGCAAGCAAAAACAAATTATAAATACATGATTTGCTTGAGTTCCCAGCTATTTTGGGATGGGAATGATTCTGGGATATGTAAATAACTGTTAATATATTCACATTGTAGAAATAACAAGACAAATATGAGTTATCACCGCGGTGGTGGTAATAAGCCAAAAGGCTTTGGATTTGCGGGGTTTCAAATGACTGGTACAAAAAGAAGCGGCTCTAACGTACCACCACCTCCACCAAATTCTACTCTAAGCAAGCAAGGCTATCACACTATGAATTCTATCACCGAAAATGCCTTATCTGCATGCTGGGGAATGCCAAAGAAGCGTAGCAAAACTGAGGAGGAGTGAGTATACACTTTAAGAAGTTATAAGAGAGCAAAAGCAACAACAACTTTAAATGTTAAATGCTACAATTAGATACTTTGAGGATGATGATGATCCTCCGCCATTTTCCTTGGAATATATTCCGGCACCTGGATCTCCTACTTACGATTGGATGAAAAAATCAACTTCGAAAGAAGATAGCGATAGCGAGGAAGATCCACTAGATGCATTTATGGCTGGTATAGACGCAGAGGTTAAGAGAAACAATTATGAAGCACAACTGGCGGAGGACGAGCGCAAAGAAGAAAAATCCAAAGGATTTAGAGCGGATATCGATGGCGAGGACGACGAGGAAAGTTACTACAGGTAAGGATTTTGTTGATTTTTTTGGCGAGGGAAGAGAAGATGCAGTAGTGTCTATTTAACTGTAGTTCGGATTCATTGAGTCAAAGCTATTGATTGTGAGCAGATATTATAACATTGAGTCGAGATCCACCTTTAAAAAATAACTTCTCGCGATCCACTTGCGATTCAACCAAAATCTGCTCATGAGCTACCAGTGGTTCACGAGCCATATTTTGAGAACTTATGACCTAGCGTATTAGCAGTTGTAGTTCGGATTTAGCTCCTATAGTCAGATATTGGTAACTGCAGTTAATTAGCCATTGCTGTATTTGTTAAAAAAAAGATAAAAAGAGATGAAGAAATATTGGGTTATTCCATTGACAAGGTATATGGAAGAAAATCCAACTGCGGGTTTGCAACAAGAGGAATCTGACCAAGAGATCGATTACGATGAAGACGGGAATCCGATCGCGCCTCCAAAAAAGAAAGATATCGATCCCTTACCTCCTGTTGATCATAGCGAGATAAAATACGAATCTTTCGAGAAAAATTTTTATAACGTTCACGATGAGATCGCTAATTTAAGTAAACAACAAATCGACGATCTGAAGAAAACTTTGGGAATAAAGGTATCTGGTCCGTCTCCGCCGAATCCGGTTACCAGTTTCGGTCATTTTGGTTTCGATGATGCGTTAATAAAGGCTATTAGAAAAAACGAATACACTCAACCTACCCCTATCCAAGCTCAAGCAGTTCCGGCCGCATTGAGCGGCAGGGATATAATAGGTATAGCGAAAACCGGTAGCGGTAAAACAGCAGCTTTTATTTGGCCAATGTTAGTTCACATAATGGATCAAAGAGAATTGAAGGCAGGTGACGGACCCATCGGTTTAATTCTTGCTCCTACGAGAGAATTGTCACAACAGGTACTTGTTACGTTAAAGTAGCCTAAGCTAATATACTAAATTGATCGGAAGTTCTGTCGTCAGATTTTGCTCGTAGTTAGTATTTTATTTGGAGGTTTTCAGATAGTTAAAGCGTATGTATATTATAACTATCAAAACATAGACCATTAAAAAATGGTTAATGTTGTTGGAAAAATTATCTTGGCCCACTTATACAATAGCTCATCGACTAATAACATTAGTAAAATTGACAAGTTACAAGTAGAAGGTTTCGTGATCGTATAATTTTTCATCAATTCAATGCTATAGGAGCACCGAAAGAATATTTTAATTGTAATGTCAATTCAGATATTTCATTCGTTCCTTTCCAAAGGACAAAAACGACAGCGCTCTCCAATCAAGCTAATATGTATATAGGGATAGTTTTAGGTGCAAGTTTATTCGGTTCGTTGTATTCGTAGATTTACCAAGAAGCAAGGAAGTTCGGGAAAGTGTATAATATTCAAGTGTGCTGTTGTTACGGCGGTGGCAGCAAATGGGAGCAAAGTAAAGCATTGGAAGGGGGTGCGGAAATAGTAGTCGCAACGCCGGGTAGAATGATAGATTTAGTTAAAATGAAAGCAACGAATTTAACCAGAGTAACATTTCTAGTATTGGATGAAGCTGATAGAATGTTCGATATGGGTTTCGGTAAGCGCACCGTTTGCAATATAATTTTATAATCTTGGAACAGGGGAGAAAAACAAGTTTTCTTCGTCGATCGGTTGCGTCGTCGACGCGGTTGTTGGGAAACTTTAAGACCTATTAATAATATTTTTATTTTGCTTGTTACCGCTCTGTTTGATTCCAGAGCCGCAAGTGCGTTCAATATGTAACCACGTAAGGCCAGACAGGCAAACATTGTTGTTCAGCGCAACTTTCAAAAAGAGGGTAGAAAAGCTTGCGAGGGATGTTCTGACGGATCCGGTTAGGATAGTACAAGGGGACGTCGGTGAGGCGAATGCTGATGTCACGCAACACGTGATAGTGTTCAATAATAATCCTACTGGCAAATGGACGTGGTTGTTGCAGAATCTAGTTGAATTCTTGAGCTCTGGTAGTCTGTTGATTTTCGTAACTAAAAAGGTTGGCGATTATGACCGTGCTCGGTTAACTAGTCCAACTGCTGATGTTTATGCATTTGTGAGAAACTTTAATTCAAATTTAATTTAGAACTGTGAAAATGTATAAAATGTACAGCGAGAAAGAGGTATATCTAATAATAGGTATATCTAACTATGTCCATGAAACTATGAAATTATCTATATTGCATAAATATCCGCAAGTTACTCAACAAATACAAATTATGTATAGTGAATTTTTGCAACTGTATGGCATTATTTACCGTAGCTCAATGCGGAGGAACTTGCGAACAATCTCAAGTTGAAAGAATTTGACGTTATGCTGTTGCATGGTGACATGGACCAAATCGAAAGGAACAAAGTAATAACGGCTTTTAAAAAGAAGGAAGTTACTACACTGGTCGCTACTGACGTTGCTGGTAATTATCTTCTTGCCTTCAATCGGCTGGAACGATTAATCTTACTTGTAACGATTTCCTGAAACTCCTTTTGAATTTTCCCGTAGCTCGAGGTTTGGACATTCCACATATCAGAACCGTTGTTAATTACGACGTCGCACGAGACATAGATACTCATACACATAGGATAGGTAGAACTGGTCGAGCGGGTGAAAAAGGAACAGCGTATACTCTTGTAACAGAAAAAGACAAAGAATTCGCAGGTCACCTAGTTCGAAATTTGGAGGGTGCAAATCAGGAAGTACCAAAGAGTCTCATGGATTTAGCGATGCAAAGCGCTTGGTTCCGCAAGTCAAGGTTCAAAGGTGGGAAAGGGAAGAGTTTGAACGTCGGAGGGGCCGGACTTGGGTTTAGGGGAAGACCGGAAACATCTTCAACTTCGGTATTTATTCGTTAAAATTCCTCCAGTTCCCTTTTTCAGATCCTAATATAATGTTTCAAATTTGTTCAAATTATTGTTTAGAGTTGTGGTTCCTCGTCGCAAGGATCTAAGGACATAAGCGAAGTTGTTAAAAAATTAGAAAGACATGGACCAGGTAGCGATCGGTTATCGGCTATGAAAGCTGCTTTTCGTAGTCAGTACAATTCTCAGGTAAGTCCTGTTTCGTTACGATCATATAAATAACAACACATCATCGATCGAATAGTGTTCCTTGTGGTTGATAGATGAGGCTGAATCATTTAAATTTAGACGAAACGACTTTCTTAGAATTTAAACGAGCATCGCTATAATGTGTAGGATTTGGAATGATATATGTGATATGTGGGAATTTAATTGATTTTTAGTTTCGGGCATCGTCGGATCATACGTGGGAACAAACTATTACACGGCCTTCGGTGATAATGCCCCCACCACCACCTGTACCTCCGAAACCAAATACGGAACAATCAAAGACTCAGGATGTACAAAGTACGAATATCGGAGGAGAAAGGAAGAGAGTTAGAAAGAGTCGGTGGGAATAAACATCGATGACTGAAAATTGCGATTATTTTGTGTATATTAAGATATTATATTATTGCTGATAATATGTGAGCCGCAGTGGCCGATGCCAATTGTTTTTATATTATAATAAGATTTAATTTTACCAAATTTTTGCTTACCTCAAATTTCTTTTCCTACCTATACAAGTCGCCTATATAAGGCTGTACGACAGTGTTTCCCAATCTTTTTTGTTTGTGAAACATTGACGTAAGATGCTGGAGGTCTTCTCGCGAAGATCAAACTGGTATTCGTAGGAATTGAGAGGTATTAATTGGATTTTCTCGTGAAAGCTTTCTGAGACTACGATTGGCTCCGTTTCTTTCCAAGGCAAATAACGCGTGACATTTAACGGCAAGGAGTCTTTATTGCGATATCTTCGATACAAAATTGAACGAATCGTTTAGAATCTAAATGAAATACACTATTAGACCGGCTTTAAGAAGACGCTAGCTACTACGATATAATTGAGTTATCATTTTCGGCGCACCAATTGAATCCTGATTGTTACTATCTAAAGCTTCGATGGGCAACAGAGAGAATTAGTAGAGGCAAAGATGTATCGTAAAAAGATAATCTCTCGTGAGTGAGCAATTTCTTTGAACGCAAGATTCGCGTTTCTCGCACGCCGTATATTGTCGCAACGTTCCTCGCAACGTGAGTTAAGCTACAAGACACTATCGATGTTTCTTTTCCTCTCGTTTTTATCGGTACCATATTTCCAGACGAAATTAGTTGCTTCGTTTTCTTGGTACCCACGTGTCCATCGATACTACGCACTTCGAAAAAAGTAGTTCTCGAAGGTCGCTCGATATGGAGATTAAGTCAAGGATAAGGCTATGACGATCAATCACGTTCGATCGCCTTGTTTGACCACACGACGCCCAGATGGGATGTTAATGACAGGTTTGTCGTTCGACTATTTGATGACACACGCTTGTAGATTATTTATCCGCCGGTTTGGTCCACTCGAACATGACCAACGTAGCTACGTTGCTTAGTTAAGCCTTACGGTATTGTTTCACCAAGGTTTGCCAAGGCTCGAAGATCGTTAAATCGATTGTCTCGTTTCTGTCAAACGAACTCGGTCAAAGAGTTCGCGAAAAGAAATGTTCAGCTGTTCGATCTTCCGGCTTGAGTCACCGTAATATCGAGCAAGGCCAAGTTCTATAATCAGTCTTCGTGGAAGGGAAGCGTATTTCTACGGGTTGATGTATTGGGGCATGGCAGGGCTGCTTTTCCTCCTAATCTTTCCATTTTGTTGCGATCCATTTAACTGGTTAATAGGTTTCTTGTTCGCGTCATTGTTTTTGCTAAACTTCTCCATTGCTCTGCTGTAAGAACCCGTACAAACTCTACCCCAAAGCCTTTTGTCATCTGCGCATTGCTTGTTCCTTCCCTCGCTCGAAGTTCTCTGAATCTCGTGCCTTCTCTGGATTTTGCTGGGATCTTCTTTCTCCAAGGACGCGTTAGATCCCGCTGTACCACGTTGAACGTCTTCCCAAGAAGTGTTCGCATCCGAGTGCACGCTAGAAGGAGTAGGGCAACTGCTTTCGCTGGACAAAGACGAGGATCTCGCGAAAGACGGCGGTACAACCAATTTCATCTTATGATCCTCCTCCTTGCCACTCAAATTCAAAGGTGGCTCGCTTCGAGCTCGAGTACTCGATCTATTTTCTCCCTCGTTTTTATCTTGATTGTCGTTCAAGATTACCTTCGCGATGGACGTCCTTTTTCTCAAATTTTCCAAGTTCTCCCTCGGGTTATTCTGAAAGCTGTCTACCCGTTGCAAGATGTCTTTCAAATTCACGTTCGCGCACTCTGTATTATACAGCGGTTTCGTTCGATCCAATTTTTGCACCTTCGAATTCGTTTTACCGTTCACGGATACAGAAGTTGCTTTTCTAGTCGAGTCCTGAGAATCGTCTTTGATATGGTACGCGACTTCTGGGTAAATATAATTTGGTAGCCTTTCTTTCTGACGAGGATTGGCAATCGTCCTTTGAGTTTTGTCGCTCAATGGTTCCATCGTGATCGACCTGGCTCCCTTCACGCATTGCTTGTATTTTTCGTCTATTGTTGTATCGACATTGTCTTGAACCGTAGCTTCTTCGAAGATACAGTCTTCGTTGAGACCAATCGACGATGGACTCGACCACTGTTCGGAAGACGATTCAACCTGCTCTTTATCCTTTCGATCCTCCACAGTTTTGCTATCCGGTTTCCTATCGTTTTTAGAATCACAAGCAACGTCGTTATCCTCGTTTTCGTCCTCGTTACCTGAATCGACCAAGTTCTTCAATATTCCCTCGTCTTTCTCGCTTTTCTTCCTCAACTCCTCCCAATTCTTCCGCGGCTTGTAACTCGTTTTCCGTCTAACGATCTTGCTTTCGCTGATGTTGATATCCGGAATGAATAACCTCAAAGCTTTTGTGCCGGTAGGAAAAGTGACTTCGTTCACTCTTTTCTCGGTCATTATCGCTTCCAAACTCGACCTCGAGGCGACTTCCTGGTGCTTGTTAAACGCCGATACGAGCTGCGCCACGGTGTACTTTGGCTCCTCATTTTCGGACTCGGTCGATCGGTCCTCTTTGTCGTCCGACGTGCCGGAATTGTTGGAGTGACTCGAAACGTCGGAATGTTGTCGTTGACAGGGTCGTTTTCTGGCCACCAGATTCGACACGTTATCGCGATTCACCGGTGTTTCGTCCGAATCTTCGGTTAACGTATCCGATTCGATCGACTTCAACGAATCGAAATTCTCCTCAGACTCGAAAGCTTGTTCCCTCGATGCTTGCAGATCTTTCGCGACTTCTTCTTGCAGCTCGGTTTTTCTCGATCGATTGTTAACTTGCTGCGTGACTTCCGACTCTGTCGCGGTCTTCCGCGAACATTCTTTGCTCTCTCCATCCAAATGTTTTTTCGTCTCCGTTAAACTGGAAACATCATCGTAGGATCGGTGTTCTCCGGTGTCGCACGTGGTTTCGATCGACGTGTCCGATACGTTGGACGTATCGATTTCAGCACCTAATCGTTTGAAGATGGGTACCACATCCTCTGTTTTGGCTCGTTGGTAGCTCTTCCTTCTCCGTCTGAGACACTCGAGGCTTCTGTAGATGTCCAAAACTCCTTGAGACTTGGACAACGATCTCAGCCCGTACAGTTTCTCCCGTGACTTGTTCATCACAGGATTTATCGTCATTCGCGGTTGTAAAGAAGCCGAGGTTGCGGAAGAGTTTTCATTGAGCAAACAGGCCTGTGACTGGATTCGATTTAGGCTTCGTATTCTGGACAAAAGTCCTCGACTAAGACCGTGATTTAAGTTCGCCTGTGACCGACTTTGCGCTCGACTGAGCAAACCCTGGGTCTGTTCTTTGTTCAGCAAGCAACTCTGGCTGGTGCAACTAAGATTCGTTCTGGAAGAGTTGAGACTCGTTCGAGAATCGGCTGGACTTGGGAAATCTTCGCTACCCTCGAGACTAGATCGGCTTCCCGTGAGACGGTGACTCAGGCACATCTCGCTTTGACTTAGCAAACAGTCTTGCAAGCTCTGATCGGAATGATTCGAGTCCTGAACATCGCTCGATAGATTCGCCTGACTGCTCGCCTGGCTCAAAAGCGCCGCTCTTCGCAGATTCTCGCGACTGACAACTCGCTCCAGAAGCACTTCTCTCGACTTCGACAGGTATCTTCGGAGATGTGGCGACGCCTGCGTAGGCGCGCCGCGTAGCCAATCGTGACGCAGGCATTGTTTCGCGGTCATTCGTGCGCTAAAATATAAGACAGTGGTTTTATCTTAATATCTACGTATTTCTTTCTCGAGTAGGAACGCAACTAACAATAAGTACTGTTGATAATTGAATAATTGTTAATATTTCAATAAACAGGGTGACTTTAAATATTTGATCAGAAATTTAATAATTGGATCAGAACGACGTTTCTCGCCCTTGTATTGCCCTCTTAGCCATCTTTTCCATTGCTTTTACGTTTCGTAACTCACCTCGGGTCCAGCACCAAAAGCTTCGCGACGAAATCTTTCGCCTGCGCCGAGATGTCGCCGAACAATTCCTCGGGAAAATCTACTTCGCCTAGAGAGATGTTTTGAAACGTTTCTTGATCGGTTTCACCGCCGAATGGAGAAAATCCGGTTAAAAGAACGTAAGTCGTCACACCCACGGACCTTCAATCGAATAACGTTATTCGTATATGATCGGAGAATTACATAATTGGGAAACTTTCTGGGAAAAAAGACCAAGATTACTATTTTTCATGGATTCGTCTGTAGGTCGTTTTTTTTCAGAAAATTTCTCGACCGTGTTCTCTATCGTTTACGTACCACATATCGGCGGCTAACGTGATCGGCTCGTAGTGCAGAATCTCAGGAGCTGAAATTGAGAGAAATCGTGGAACGTTAAGCGAATGTTATTTGGTTGAATGGCCTCGTTCGAATTCGTGATATCATCTAGGAACGTCATATTTTTATTCGCAAACGAAAACTGATCGAACCTCGTGGGTGTCGGTGGTCGAAGGAATAATTGAATTTTAATTTACTCTTTAAACGACAGTGACGTACACGGTATACAAATCCTGTCGTGCTTCGCCGTTAAAAATATCGAATTACGAGATCGAAATTCGTTACACGAGTAGAAAGTCGAGATTCTTCGCTTCCTTGTAATTGTTCTGTCTTTCTTTATAGTTGGACGGTATTCCTATTATAACTTCTCCATTCATCGATCCTCGCTAAAGATCCCATTACAATTTTTACCTTGGCGTTAAGTAGGCCGACAAAGATAAAAATAAAATAATCTCTTTCTCCCATCGTGTATAGTTAGTCGCTAGTCCGATACTCCGTGTGCATAAATGTCAAATGCTTTTTACATATTTAACACGCGTGAACGTCCGTAGTTTAATTATTAGCGGATAAGTTACCGAGGCATGAAAGGTTAATAAAATTCGCGAGGTGATCGAGTACGACGAGTTTTCTTGCGAATAAACCGAATAAAGAGCATCGGGACACGATCACGATGACTGTGCTCCTTCATTTCGAGTGTTAAGCGCGATTAAGATATTCAACGATACGCGCTAGCTCTGTTATTCGACGAATCGATACGATCAACGAGGATAATGGCGCGCGTCAATTATATCGTTAACTATGCGGCCTACGACCGAGCTCTTTTCATTGAATAAGCTTTATATGCCGTTCTGCTGTTACGCGGCATATCATTCTATTCGAGCGAAACGCGTCCTGAACAAAGAGAACGAGTCATCGTTCGTCCGACTCGAAATTAACGGCCGCACGAAGAATGCGTGCGCATTTTAATAGTTGGCAACGATCCATGCGACGAAACTCGATTTAATAGAATTTCGATGACTGTTCCCCTTTGCTTTCGCCTGGAAATCCCAATGTCGATGGGCAACGCGGTGACGAGTTTTTAGACATTGAGAATAAAAGTGAGCAGAAGAACGTGCCACGTATTTGCTAATCGCGAGGCAAGAATCACTGATTCAAGAGGCAAGAATCATTGATTCAAGAGGCAAGAATCATCAACGATGACAAGTTGGACAACGCGATCGCGCAAGGAAACTTAACGTGTCAGTTAATATCGATTATGTCCGCGATCTCGCTCGGACCAAAGATCGTCGATTAACGCGGCAAGATTATTAATTGCTGGCAATTAACTGGCAACTCGAGCAAAGTGCCGACACACCTGTTTACCTGTTTGATCGCGGTAAACTCGCGTTACAAAATAATGCGCTCGATACATCATCCGTGTAGCGATAACGCAGATATTTACAGGATGTTTCAAAGATTTCAGGCGGGGTTCGATGTAAAACTCTTTAAAACAAGCAACAAACAAAGATGATTAAATTGTTATCGATTTTTACTGAAAGATACATCTGTCGTCGCGACTATAAACGATTATCGAGGAGGCGCCAAAATGTCAAACGAGTACTCACGCTCGTGATTGATATAAGAGATTTGACGGATCTGTAGAAATAATAAGCTTGTTTTATATTTTTTTTTCTTTCTATTACGTGCTTTTAGACGTACTTCAAATTTTTGAAACACCCTATATATTTTCCAAGGGAACGAAAATTCGGAGGAACTGACGAAACCAGCTGGCTCGTTCCTTCGGATGGAAATCACATCTCGTTTGTCGGTTGGTTTTCGTTCGAGCTGTTCTTATTGGCATGCCATGAGATTGCGCGCGATAAAACTACAAAATGAAGTCGTCTGGCGAAAAACGGTTGCTTACCCACGTAATCCGGTGTGCCGAGGATTTCTCGGACCTCCGTCCCCTCTAATATCACTCTCGAGATCTCGAAGTCGCAGAGCTTCACCTCGCATTCCGGAAAGCTGCCCATCATTACCAAATTTTGCGGCTGAAACATAAAGCATCGACCGGTGAGTCGTTTCTTATTAGCTCGTTCGTTTTTTCGGTACCAATTAGCCGCCGTTAATTGACTCGTTAATTCAGCCCGAACGAGTCGTCGCTTTTTCTTCGCTTTAATTGAATTTCGAGCGTAAGTAATGCGTAAACAACGCATATGCGACCGAGCATATATATTTTTAACTCTGGCAATGAACGAAAAATGAGTTCGTTAATATTCAGATGAATTCGATTATAAAAACGGGTTCAAGCATTGTTCGAGTAATCTTCGTCGGGAAAATTCAAATGTCTTACGTCATTTCGATGAGTTAATTTCCATATTAATTGAAATCTGTAATTAAATATTCGTTTCTAGAAGTTTCTTGAGTCTATTTCGTTTTCCAATCTTTTTGTAACTAAACCTAGTCAGGATATTCTATAGGTAAAAATAGGAAAGAAACAGATTTGTTAAGTGGTTAAATAGCAAGTTAAATAATAGGAAGAGAACGATGCTTGCTCTTCCGATATAAAATCAAAATTCCCACCTGGTAGGATAATAAATTCCATCTCTGAAATGGAATCTAGATAAAAATCTAAATAGAAAATTTATTTCCCCGATTACAATTTATATATATTCGAAGTTTAGCTATCGATCTTCTATAAAAACATGCATTTGCATCAACATCAGTCTAGCAATTACATCGATTGTAAATCTATCTTATCCTATGGCACAGCAATCACAAGATCTTGTTACTATCGTTATAATTTTGTTACAATTTTTTGACAAAACGTTCACGATAAAACTTCTTGTAATATTTTGTATCTTCGCCCGTAGATCGTTCTTCGCAGTTCGCCCTGAATAAATTTTCGTTCTTATTCATACTCGGAGAATACATTAACAAAGTTTGCCTGGAAAAACACCCTGTATAAAAATCTTCCGATAAACATTCTGCCCATACTGCGCCGGTAGATCGATTCCACTTTACGGTGATTCACAATTATCTTATTTCGTGAATCTCGTACTCGATGCGATGGAAAAAAAATCAGCTATGCCCGTTCACGTTCTTCAACGTCGTGCGCTTCGCGAATCCTCGATGATCTACGCGATCGATAAAAGATCTTGGGAGACTTCGGTCCATGCAAACGAGGCTACCTTAAACAACATCACCAACTACTAACGCGAGTTAATCGCGTCGCGTCGGATGTCGTCGTTCCTTTTACGCGTCGCGTCGCTTGCTCAGCGGGATATCTTGTATTTCTCTACCGTCACAATGTCGAAGCTGTCCGAGGATCGTCGAGCACGTCGTTAAACGACGCTTTCGGAGTGGCTATCGCGTGAAAAGAATTTTGTACAACCTTTTTTAGATCGTTCGTAACAAGCGCGATCATTCCACGTAAATTGCGAGTGTTTTAGATTTACTGTATCGTTCACCAGATACGATGGTTCAACGTCAATAGAATCTCATTTGTACAACACGAACAAGCAATTCATCAACGAATATTTCTCGTTACAGGCTAATAAGGAAACATCTACAACGTAAAAAATTATTCAGATTAGCGTCAATTGCAGGAAATCTTTTATGCTTATCTTTCCGCATATCTTATTGTCAATGAGAATAAAAAATAACGTACATGTATACGACACGGATGGTTATTGTATCAGTTAGGCGCTCCATCGTGAATGCATTCCTCTCGAGCGCAGCAGAGTTCACGCCTGCCGTCGACGTAAAGTTAGAAAAGCCGGGATGGAAACTGAGACGAGAGAATGGGAGAAAAGGGCCGCGCGCTAGTACGAACAGCGTGGTTCGTGATTCGCGCTTCATCGAGGAGTACATCGCGATCATTTACATAAACACGGTAGATGCTGTTACGATAAATTCGTGCGCGCACAGCCAACAGAATGGAATATTAAGTTTCTCGTTGAACAAGCTCGCTGCGATCGAGGCTGCGATCTCTGCTGCGTAACCGTCGACTGTAACGCGAACGCGATTTTTCTCAAACGAGAGGACGCTTACGCGCTTTATTTGCACGACGAGAGTCGCATAAGAATGCAACCTATATTCGATCGAGCGCCGTCTCGCGAAGCCTAGATTTCCCAACGGCCGGTTCTTCGCGTTTCCTTATACACGTCACCCGTTGCGATTTCCCAGCCTAACAAGTACACACGTTAGAATCGCGATCGTTACGCTAGACCCACGCCTGTTGCCCGATCCCGCGCTCTCGAATCGCCGCTTAACGATCTCCGATCTACGAAATACACGCCGGTTACGTAAGCGGCTCTCTCGCACGGGGACACCGCTTATTCCTCTCGTAGAATCTTCCTGGCTTTAACGTCCAGGTCCTTGGAAGATGTGACGGCGTGGGCGAATCTGAATATTCAAAGTATCTCTCGATAGTCCCGGCACGCGGCTAATAAATAATGACAAAAGACGTAAAAATAATTCCTCGGTCCGCTAGATGCGCAATTCAGCGAACGACTTTAAAGAGGGACATACGGTGGCTCGCGAAAGTGTTACTTAACACAGGGAAATTTTTATCGATATGTTACGTGCGTCGAACGAAAGTATTTAAAATTTCATTATCATTGATATATTTTTCGCTGTATGCTGCGTATTACGTACATCTCTATTCTAGATTGCTGGATCGAGATTAACAGGAAAACGACTGATCGATCGGAATTTTAAATTTATGCAAACACGGGTGAAAATTGACAGAAATTGCTTGTAAGAGTTATTGAAAAATAATGAACGAATAATTACGCGTTTCAGGGTGTGCTCGGAATATCGGTATATGTTGTCGATATTTCAAGGTTTTCAACTAAAAGGATCGATATACATTGTCAATAAAATATCGTCGATATTTATCGACAAGCTGCATTTTCGTCGTCAAGAGCCTTGAAATATTGACAATGTTATTGATTGTCTAACAGCGCCGTAAGATTTCAGACGACATTGTAACTCTTAAGGATTATTCCAGTCTGCTTAAATTTACATAAATGTGCTTATCTTGTCCTCTATATTGAAATACAGCAATAAAAAGAGAGTCGTCTTCTACAGATCGATGATATTGTTTAAGCTTCATGACTTATAAGAAATGAGATCAATCATGACAAATTTAATCGTGTTCTCGAATACACATGTTTCTGGTTCACCTCTTTCTCTCTCTCTTTCTCTCTCTTTCTCTCTCTTTCTCTCTTATTTCGGGCAAGCAGTCTCGAAGGAATCGAATCGAACGCGTTTCGAACGGACGTAGCTGAATCCTACGCGATCGAATCTCTCACAAGATCGACTCTCGCTACGCTGACCAAACAACTTTCGGCGTGGGCCGGACCCTCGTGTAACATGTCGAAAATCTCTTCTCTCCTCGATGTGTTTGCCTCGATAAGAAGGTATTTACACGACGGTGAACTGTTAATTTTGTTCCACGTTGCACGATTTTAATCGAGTTAGTATAGAAACGGAGCGGCCTTATTAAACATCCAGGGTTTCCCTTTTATGCGTGGTCGAAACGAGTCGCCGAGGCGTTTGATTAAGTTTCCTCTCCTCCTCTGTTCTGGCAAATGTCGCGAGACACCCAGAGGTGCTCCAGTTACGGTGAACAGGTTAGCTGCCTCGTATCTACGAACAGAGATAGTGATTCATCGAGCTCCGACTATCTTGTTAACCAGAATGCGATTGTTCCTTCACGCTGGGAACGTGGGAGCTTCGTTTCTCGTCGCGGTATCTCTCGAGGATCGATCATCCCATTTGCCTCTTCTAATCGAGACGTAACAGCGAAGTCTCATAATCTTTCGATCAATTCAAGTAACTTGAATCATCCTTTCGAATTTTTACGCCGGTTTTCAGTTAATCGAGTCACTTTGACTTGAGCAGGAGAGCAAGCCACGAAACGCTGTATTAATCGCCTTGAAATATGCTTTAATCTTTCACGAAGAAAAATTGACGAACGAATCTTCTACGAACGCATAATAAAATAAATGTTCCAGAAAATTCAGAATTATAGTACGTAGTTCACGAATGAGTAGATCATGGATTTTTATATGTGTTATTTGTTATCCGATGTGACTTTAGTAGTACATAAACGCGCACATTCGCGATATTGAAATTGTAAAGAGAAACATTTAGAAATTAACCTACGATATGGTCATTCTACAGGCGACGGCTATCTCTCTAAACAAACAAGAGGCGGAGGAGCTGCGCGTCGCTTTACAGCTGTCCGCTAACGTAACGCGCGATTCCTTCCTTTCTCTTTCACGGGAATTTCGCGAGTTATCAACAGTTGCTCCAGTTATGGCGGTCAGACATAGGTATCGAGCGTCCAGCGAGATAGGAACCGGGTGTGATTCACCGACGAAGTCTGGGCGTGGTCGCTCTACCGCGAAGAGCGTGGGGTCTCGCCGCGTTCTGTTTTTCCTCCTGGGAATTGTATCGATGCGATAGCTGCGTTTTTAACTGGCGAAAACCTTGCTTGGACATTGAATTTTCGATAGATCGGTCGGTCGACTCTGAAGCCTTTCCCGTGGCAACGTTTTCGATCGGTGAAAGTAAGGACGAGATCGAACGGAGAAGTTCGAACGCTTTCTACAAGACGCGACGCAGCAGCATCCGCTGTATTCCTCTGTTTATTTTTCCATCTACTCGTGGTATCTATCTATCTCGATTTTTCTGCTACTAATCAATTTTTTAACATGGAGGAAACGACGCCGGAAGAAATATTCAGCGAATCCCTGGAACACTCCTTTCCGAAACGACAACGTTAAAGAATAGAATTCGGTACAGTAAATTCCTCGAAAAGAATTGCGAGCAAAACGTTGCGTTCACGTAGCATTGTCTTTTATTTAATTAAGGATTTAAACTTGTATGTAGAAAGCTTATAATGAAAATTGAGAATTGTATAAGAGAAAATAATGGGAATTATGACTTTCGCCAGTCAGACAGCCGGTTTCAAAGACCATAGCGAGGCGAGGCGAGACAGCGTATCGCCTGGGGTGCAGTTTGCACCGGGAGACAATGTAATTGCATCGATTCGGCAGTGGATACAAAGAGGCGCAGCTGGTTTGCACGTACGGTCGCCAACACGGCAATGCATCGCACGTCCCTCGCCTGTCCTCTCCCTTTGATACGCGCCCCACTACATATATCCAAATACGGCGGTCGAACATTTATGGAGCGTTGGAATAATGCGAGTATCGTACACGACGCACGCAACGATCCTCTCGGTTCGTAGCAGCCCGCGAATCGTGAACCGTGGATCAGCGATCGGGGATAGCGCGCGATCTCCAACGCGCTCGAGAATTTGCACTGGCCAAGGTTGTTCATTGCCGCGTTTCTTTCACGGCGGATTAAACTCAAGAGTGTGAAGATCGTAACCAATTGCCAAAATAGACTGGCGAGGAATAGACTCGCGGAGAAGACTCGCTGTTGCTTGGACTAACGCGTTCGCTGTAACCGACGTCCTTTTCAATTAATTCCACAGAGCTGTTAACATAGTCGTATATAGTCTCGGTTCTTGCGTGCCTCGAACGATGAATGGACAGTGTGTTAACAATTTAATCTTACTTTCACGCGCATGCCAACGTTTTTGTCTAATCTCATCGTTAGTTTTAACGAACTGAAACAATTTCATCTTTTAAGGAAAATAAAGTCGAAGCGAGATACCACGTACTTCAATAATATACACGAATTGTAGGACATTTACTGCAAATGTATACTTAGTAAAAAATTAATATGCAGAATAAATATTGGTCTTAAACATGCAACGAACGCCAAAGATGGTCTCGTTAGATATTGTGGCCTATTAATACAGCGAATAATTGACTGTTCGAGATCTTGAACATCTTGTAATTTCCACGTACATTTTGAGATTTAGTGATTCAAACTCTAACAATATGCCGATTATAGTTTTGTTTCATTAGGGAGCCAATGCAAGGTGTTTTTGCATGTATAATATATTCATAGAGATTTTCTATGAATGTTCAAATACTTTCGTGAGCGAATTTATGTACTTGTAGCGTAACACAAAGCGTATATCAATACAGGTCGTGAATTCGGCTCGGATAGCTGAATAAATGTAAATAAGTTTGCAGATCCTTGATAAAGGATTCTCAACGAGATTTACGTTGTCGATAAAAGTCGGCACGCGCTCGCATCCACTCGCGGCGCACGTAAAACGCGCGGGCAGGCGCCTTGGTCGAGGATGTTGTTCCGTGGCAAAGGCTCGTCGACCTTTCGCGAATTTCTCGCGAGGATAACAAGAAAGAGTCTTTTTTTATCCGTGGCGAAGAAGAAGAGACTCGGGTGACCCCGTGAAATCGAGTCGTGCTTTACCGTAACTCTGAAATTCCTCTTCTTCCGCCCAAACACTCGTTGCAGTCGCTTTTATTCTTATAAATAGACTGCGGTCGTTGATGCGACTACAGAAATGAAACTTACATAGAAACTTGTCCAATTCATCAAACGTTACAGTAGCAACCGCATATATTGTAATTACCCGCGACATAGAAACTAGCAATAGATTATTTTCTAAAAATGAACAGAACCAATTTTGCCCAAAAATAGCTGGCACAATACGTAAAGTCGTCCTCGTCGTCGAAATGCATGACTGTGATTTTCGAGTCAATTCAAGAAACGCATACATCAAGTCTATACACAAAGCACAAAAGGCAAGCGCAGCAAATGAATTACAAATACTGCTCTTGTATGTTTAAAGCAATAATATGCTCTGGCGCGTCACATACCCGTATATAGAATCTTTTAAAGATATTCTGCAATCGTATTATACGACCACCACATTATACGAGATCCTACTGCAATTTGAAAGTGTCCAGACATTTCTTCACATTAATGTATCCAAACACTCGAGTCTGCCACTTATACGAAATCCCACCTTAACAGAGAGAGAGACTCTGTTTAATGTTAAACGTCCTATCCCTTGTCGACGTCGAATATCATTCTGTACGCTGCTAAAGTATAGTATAAAGTAAAGCGAATATCGTGATGTATCGAGTACGGTATCGATTTAGCGTCAATCGAAGAAAAGCCAATATCCTTAATAATCGGTACCAAGTACCAAAAATTTCGTTACTTCGCATCGAGTGCTTCGATATCGAATCGATCGGACATCGTTAACAGTGATCGGTATCTCATCGCTAGTTACGGGTCGTAAGGGAGCCGTAAAAACTCGAGAGCAGTTTGTACCGAAACGCGAACCGACGAGTTTTCGCGAATGCCACATGCAACTCTTAATTACGTCGGCGCGATATTTTACGAGCGTTGTAGGTTCGCGTAAAAATCGAGGAAGCGGAGTTCGCCAGACTGGCTGTTATTGCCCGTTAAGAGAGACGATCGCCTCGGTGTGGTTCGAGCGACAAGCTGAAAATACAGGACACAGGCTTTATTCGACGACACGCGGCGCGTTCTCGCGCAAAGTCTTTTTTCCCCTGAGGAGCTCGCCGCCTAAAAGGCGTTTACGTTTCCGCGATTGCTGAAATAAAAGGCGCCCGAGTATCGAAAGGACGCAATAAATTGGCCGGCAACGAGCTGGAACACAGGGCCGCATTGGGCTTTCGTTTCCAAGCCGTGTGCAAGTTCCAGTGACTTTTTTCAGCGCGTCTCGACGCTCCATGAGGGCCCGAGTGCGGCCGAGTCGCGCGCTCCGTGTATCTCTCCTTTGTCCGGATACCACGTAAAAGGCAATTCCAATTTGTTTACCGGCCGTTTATAGCGGAATCGGCTTGCTTCCATCGGAACGCGATCGACCGCAATTAAGAAGCTGCCTTTCTACTAGCTTCGCGAATAGAAACGCGTCGTCGATGGTTAAATGGGTTTTCTGTTAATTAAAAGTGTTCTGTTGCTGATCTTAAAGGCTCGTTCGAGTTAAGTAGTGTAGGTCGGGACTGATTTATTTATTCGATTCTTAGTTACTTGTCTGTAGAAATATTCTTTCAAACTATCCATCGTAAGCTTCGGATCAGCCGAGTTAATCGCTGAATCGAGGCAACGTAAGTTCGAATATCTTGAAATCTCTGAACCAGTACAAAATTTCAATGAAACGTTTTATTAATGTAAATCTGCTGCAAGTTTAAGACGATGTTGAGATTATTTTAATTATTCCCCGACATGAAAGGAATTTATCAGGTAATATAAAAGAGTCCTTTTTAACCGGAGTTCCGTACCAGCTTCAAACTTTATTATAACATTATTTTGTTCGAAATTTTAGCACGAAGAATATGATAGCGTAAATGATCAGGTATCGTGACTGCGGCATGATCAAACTCTCAAACGATCAAACAATCAGTTAAACCTACATATTTATTTAGGTTTAGGTATAGTAAATGTGCACTATGTTGCGTTATTCGATATTTTCTATAACTTTGTTACACGATTTATGTACACTAATAAACGTTTCCGTACCTACGTAATCCTACCGTACTGACAAAGTCTGTTTGTTAGATGTCGAGCAACCTTGTATAGAATTAATTTTTAATACCACGTTCGTTACTATTATATAAATAAATCGTGATTCATCCACCGTACCGACATTCTAAACTTGTCTCTAGTTCTCGGAATGCTTTTATTCCGGGCAGTGTTTCCACTTTGCAAGATCGCGGAGCGACGGTCGAATTCTATGAATTCTTCCGCGATGCTACGCTCACGCTGAACTTTGAGAAAACTCGAGTACGGTTTCGGCTTTGAGAAGAGGAAATCGTCGGAACTATTGGGTGACGCGACGCCGAGCGAAGTCGATTCCGGGATCCGGATATACGAGAAGCGTGACAAGTTCGCTTCGACCTTTTATGGGTCGAACTTACCTTGATGTCCAAATGGGCGATATTTCTCTGGTGGAGGTAGGCGAGTCCTTCTACTAGCTGCCTCACAAAGTGTACCACGTCACCTTCGAGGGGCACCAAATCGCCGTCGATGAGCGTCTGTAGATCGCCACCAGGGGCGCTGGAAAGTTCAAAGTTCGATGAATTTCGACTGTTATAAATAGCCAACTATTTATGCTTCTATAGTTGTTGGGAATCTTAAAACGATACAAGAAGTTCCACTCATCGTGTTCTTCTCCTGTAACCTTTATACGTTCCCTAGAAAGATACTCACTATTCCATTACGAGGATAATTTCTTTGGGCGTTTCGTAGACATCGTGAAGTCGAATGACGCGATGCGATTGCGAGCAGAGCGACAGCAAAGCGATCTCGTGTCTCAGCTCGGCGCTGCAATCCGCGTTGAATCGGTTTCTCGATGAGTACTTTGCAGCGTAGAGGATACCGGTCGCCCGAGATCTGCATCGATAAACTTTCGCCCATTGTCCGCTGTGAAACAACATCGAATCGGTTATCGACCATTTTATTGCAAAATTGAACTAGTGTTATAATATTATTGGCAAGGTGATAGGAATTATGGTCATTCCACGAGTAATTATGCAATTAATTTCAAGTACTTGCTGTATGTAATTTTATTCCCTTTATTTCCTTGTGTTTGCATTCGATATCAAAGGATTATTACCCGTAAATAAACGAACGAAATGAATTAAATTAATCATAAGAAGAAGAAATAGCTAGCGAATGTCTATTATCAAGATTACTCGATTAATTGTTTTCTCTCCGGATCCGTTCTGCTAAATATGGTTCCACTGCAACCAGCGAGCGAGAACAAGAGACGAATCTTATCGCTAAAGCACACGAGACTCGTAAGAGAAAAGACGAAAGCAACTTCGAAATTTCGTTGGCCGTCAGTGAGATTTTTACGATCGTCTCGAACAATTCCGAGCGTCTCTGTTCGACAAGGTCGACGCCGCGGCGCCTCGCAAGGCTGCGCCCGCGACGCGTGTAAATCGACGCTGCGAACCGACCGCTTTTACGCGTCTCTGCCTCCGGTATCTTAACACGGCGAACTTTATTGCGCAAACGTCCCACGGCGCGTTACAGGCGACCGTCTTCGTGGTTCGAAACTCACGCGCTGTGGCAGCGTTCTCGAAAGTTCGAGACGCGAACTGCGGCCGGAACGCTTGCAACGCATCCCTCGTTTGTGTTATTATTTTCTAACCCTCTGCCCTCGGCATATTTTTCATTTCCTAATTTATTTTTTCGTACAATGCGACGACGAGAATTTCGAGGAAACATATATTTTTTAAAAATTCGTGATTTGCGTTAATTTAGTGCTAAATAATCACCAGTAATCTCTTTGTGTCCCATTAGAGGGAGCATCCGAGTTGTTTGCTAGTTTAACGACGGTCCCCTCAGAGGGGACACTCGAGATCAAAGGGTTAATCTTCCAGTTTATTCGTAGCTCTTCGTTTGCCTCTATCGCGAGTACAACAAACAAATATTCTACACTGCCATCCATAAATATTGGGTTCTATTGGTAGACACACATATTCTCTACCATTATCGCAGAACTTTAACAAAAGCTTATTTTATTTAATATCTCGCATTATACAGCACATACGGTGCGAGTAACTTAACAAATTTAGAATAAAACGATTAAAAAATAAAAAGAGCGAAAAGCATTCGATTTAAGTTAACGTCACGGAGTATTCAAATATTTATAGTCTGTGGAGTACGAGATGCTATCAAAAAGAGACTGGACTGGTTTCATAAAAGTTTTATTAACGAAATAACGGCCCAATTTTGGCTTCGGTTCCTTTCGAAGCGGTCTGTTCCTGCGCTAATACCGGAATGCGGAATGACCATCGTGTTGCTGCTCGTTAAAAATTTTCGTGTTGCGTAAGCCGTGTGCGCAGGAGCGTTGCCGTCACGCAGCAGCCAGTTTTTGTTTTTCCGCGATTGCGGTCTTACGAAACACGAAAATGTTTAACGGATAACGACACGACGGTCATTCCGTATCCTCCGTGTTCTCCAGATTTAGCCCCTCGGGACTTCCCCCTTTCCCCTAAAATGAAATCGAAGCTTCAGCGACAACGTTTCGACAGTGTGCGATAAAATACGGAAGAAGTGGCAAAAAATAATTTCCAAAAATCATTCGAGACGTGACAGAACTGTTGGGATCGGCATATCAATGCAGCGGTGAACTACTCCGAATAGAACCAAAGCCAAAACTGAATTGGTTCGTTAATAAAACTTTTGCGACAACTTTTCCGATTTCTTTTCAGTATCACCTCGTATTATATTGGAGCAGATGCTCTTAAACTTAGCGTATCTCGGCTTAGCTTTCCGGCAGATCCCCGGCTAATGTTTTCTCCGAGAGTATGCATCCCGGAAGTGTTCGCAGCCCGTAAATTTCCATGGAGAAAGTAGACGCCCTTGTGCGGCAATCGGCGAATACCCCTTCCCCTTTTACACCGCAATTTCACCGACGTCCTTTAGCCGGAGCAGATAAGCGCGACAGTCGTAACGAGCATCTGATAGTGGGTGCAATTAACTTTAATCGTTTCCAATTTGAACGCACTGGCCTACACCGGACTGACGAGCCTCGATTTTCCAGGCCCCTCACCCTCGGTACCGTGGCAATTTTTGCGCCCCGTTTGCCGTGGATTCAAGGCCCGTTTCTAAAAGTAATTACCAGGTGTGCTCGGCTGCTCTTGGACCGTCGTTTGCTCGCGATACCGAATCGAAATCACGCGCACTGAATCACCGAGATCGGACGGATACGGGGAGATCGAAGCTATATACGGCCGATTCTGTGCGTTTGTTCCGACAATCGGGACGATCAAAAGCGTCGGCGATGATTAAAGATCGGGCCTTCGCTGATCTTAGGAAAATATTCGACTATCAAAGATTCCGATAGTCTTCAGGTGATTCGACGATCGAAAGATCGACGAGTCGATAGTCTTGGGAAAATCTTGCGATCGAAGATGGAAACTTTGCAAAAGATAGCGGGAAAATTTGACGATCGAAGGATCAAGGATCGAATCGTCGGTAATCCTAGGAAAATTCGACGATCAAAGATAAGCAGAGATTGAAAATGAACGATTTGATAATTGGAGAAAAATTCGACTTGAAAATTCGATTGGAGAAAAAAATGGATCGGAGCATCGCTGATGATCCAATATGAAAGCATTGGCGATGTTAGGGAACTCGATACGACGAGACGTCATCGTAGAATGGTCGTAGTAGAATCGTATCCTGCAAGTTTTAAGGTGTATTATAATTATCGCTCAGTCGACATGTTGAGATGTCGAGTCCTCGAGTTCGCTGAATTATTAAGTCATCCTGAAAGTTTCCGCCGTTTTTGCTGTATCTGATTTTAACGTATAAATATTTCAAGTATGTACTATACAAATATGGTTGGACAGATTGTATCTCACACTTCCTTTGTTTAAAATAGTGACTAGCTGATTTTTTTTTATTCAGTATACTTTAAAGACCATATTTAGTCACGCGAAAGAGTAACAAGCGAGTCTTAAAATAATTCCAATTGATGTTTAATTTTTCCGTTCAATCGATAGCCTAATTACACTGCGATATATTAAAATCGCTCAGTCAATACTAAATAGATTAAGTATACATTTAATATTAGAAAAAATCGTATTTCTATCATCGAAAATTCTATTCTAAATAAATATGATTTTTTTTTTCATACAACCCAAGAAACATTCAGTCGCGAAAAGATTACATTCGCGAAATTAATGCTCTGGAAAAACGTGTAATCAATTTACGATATGGAAAATATTTTTCAAAAGAATCCACTTCCGCAGGAGTAGAATCATTTTAAATCGAACGGTTCGAGACTGCCGGAAACTTTCGAGATGACCTAACGTAATATAGTCGTCGTTTCGCGTGGCGTCCAGTGCGTTCCTTCTTTTTGCGCGAAACGTTCGTTTGCCTTTCGCGTCTCGGCCCCGTTTTTGGTTAGCGACAGCGCTCGTTAACGAGCCGGTCGCGACTCAAAAAAAGAGCCACCCTTTGAAACTTGCTAATTCGAGGCGAGTAAGTTTTGCAGATGCAAAGTATTAACGGAGTCGGTATCGCGAAACGATTTTGCGGCAGCCATCGATCGAGTCCGCTTCGTTAAAGATGCAAAGTCACGGTCGGCAATTGCAACCGTTACCAATGGATTATCGACGCACACTGACAGTAGGTTACACCGCTTGTTTAAGTTTGTATTAACATACTCGATAAATATGAGACGAAGTAAAGTTCAGCGGAATTAACGATCGGTGTGCGTCGATCGCGGTGGAAAGTTACGAGCCGAGCGATTCCAACGACCGACGCGATTTCATTTTTACAACGACCGCATCTGGATTGAGTTTCATTGAAGCGAAGCTATTATCGCTGAGAGCCTCGAGTACCACTATCGAACGAGTGCATGTCAACACGAACAACAACGATTCATTGGTGGACGTATAGAAAATTTCTCGATCGACCGTCAATGGATTTATAACGTGACGCTTTCAATTGAACTATTAAACGTTGTATGTTACGGAATAGCGTTCTGTCACTTCTACTGTCAATTTGATATTAGTTTTTGATGAACGTGTTTGCGCACTGATTTCCAAGTCATGCGTTAGATATACCAGTCGTACGTATTAGGATTCGCCGATGTACATATAGCACAGAGATTGAACGACAACGATTAAACAGCGAATTTACGACTATTGTTTCTGCATTTATTTTAAAGTGTCAGAAATTTAAAGGTATCAAAAATCCACAAAATACACCGATAAAATGCCCTGCATATAATAATTTGAGATCGAAACATTTATCCAGTTCTATTCGTAAAAATATCAATTTGCCCAAATCTATCATTCCATTCTCACAGCATATGCTTTCGAACGTAAAGCACTAAATAGAATAAAATTTGTCGAAACTCTGCGACAAGTGCAACGTATAAGTGTCCTAATATCCATATGACTGATAGTATACACACGTGAATATAATTAAAATCGCGCGAATGTGGAACGTCTTACTTCGCGAACGGCTTCGGGTCGATCTCGTAATGCTCCGTGATAGGCCCCGTCTTGACGACTCTGGCAAGCTGCGCCTCTTGCACGAGAACCAACCCCTCCTTCACGTGTTTCTCGCTCCACTGCACCCTGCACCTTCCTCTGCATCTCTCCTCGTTGCCAGTCCTATCGCCTCCGCGTTTCGCTTTCGCGTTCGCACACTTTGCCGACGATGCTTGCAAGCTTCGACGCTGCGGTCGTGGCGATGTCTTCCTCGCGGACGACATTGTCGGTGACTGATGATGATTCGGCTGATAAATCATGTTATCCACGCAAGATTCTCCTCCCTTCGTTGCCTCGAAAACTTGTTCAACGAACGCGATCGAGCATAACGATAGAGCCCGCTCGAGGAGGGCAGTTCGTTTCAACAGATGCGGTTTGGTCGATCACTACGCGCGACCAAGTCCCAGGGCATCGAGCGCTGGAACACAAATCGGATTCGTTAGAAACGATGTTCCACGTTGAACGAAATTCACCAAAAAGTCGTCTCTTGTATTTTGAACATTTAACTATCGACGTATTCGTTGCGTGTGTTAAGGCTATGGTTTCAATGGATAAGCGTTCTGATAAATCTGAAGATCGAAATGCGTGTACGTATTCATAAAGATCTACTGTTGCTCGCGAAAGTGATGCTCGTAGAAACACGTTGTGAATACCGTTGAATGTATTACGTGCGTTATATGAAGTATTTTGAAATTTCGTTAGCACCGTGATGAGGCATCACCGTCGCGATTACGTTGGTAAAGTTTGAAACGATTCTGAGAATGGACACAGAAACAACGAAGTTTCTAGCGCAGAGACGAGAAAAATATTTAAACAACCGATCATCCGTTATACTAGGCACTGTCTCATCGAGAATGGAGACTCGTTCTACCAACGAATTCCCGCTGTTTCTCCTTAATTAATTTTCTTCGCTATCTTTATTCGTTATTTCTATCAAAAATTTGTAATAGAATGAAACTTTTCCAACAACCCAGTGCATATTCGATCGCTGTGGCATGTTCGTCGGAACACGCGTCCACTGTAACCGTAGTAGCCCAACGCAATTCGACGAGTACCTGTGCTCGATTTCCCGTACACCAATACACGACCTCCGTTCCAAGCAAACGGTCCAAGTTTAGCGAAGTTACTTTCGATTTCACTTTGAACGAGCAACGATTGGGAACTCGCGAAACGCGGTCGCAACTCTCCAAATGGAGGGACGAGCCACGAGCAACGAGTCAAAAGTTCACCGAGCTGGCAGAAGCATCGAAGTTCGATTCGATGGGCTCGACGAAAGATGTCTGCGACGATGTTCGCATCTCGAGGCGAGCGACAGGGATCGTCGTCCGTTCGAGAGATCGCGAGCTTGACGGTCGAGCGCCGCGTCTGAAACTGGCCACGAGTTGGCGAGAGACCACAAGCTTCGACTTCGTTTCAGCTCGCTTCTCTTTTCTTTCTTGCTACGAAGTCGCTGGACCATAGACTACCGTTTCTCTCGTTCCCTCTTTCTTTCGAACCGTCCTCCTTGGTCGATCGTCTCCAGCCTCCCGCCTCTTCGACCTCTTCAGCTTCTCACTCCCTCTCTCTCTCTCTCCCCCCCTCTTTCTCTCTCTTTCTTTTTCCTCTGCAAGTCTTCGAACTCTCCACTCTCGTGTCCCACTCCTACTTGCTTGCTGGAGTGGACACGAGCGTCGTCGTTGCTGTTGCTGCTCCTTTTAGTGCTGTTTACGCCGCAACGCCGCTGGTGTATACCAGCGTCTCTGACGTAGGTGGTATCCAGCAGAGGCACGCGATCGTAGATGTCCACCAGCCGGTGCATTATGCATGTGCATAAGTTGCGCTCTCAGGGAAGGAGAAAAACTCGCGGCGATCCGAGTCGCTTCCTTCCTAGGTCCTGTTCCCGCGTATCCAGGCTACTGTCGTGTAGCTACGATGCGATTCTACTTGCTCTCTGGATCCTCTCTTGTCTCCTCCCTTGTCTTTTCGTGCTTTTTACTCTCTCTTTTCCAACGATCTACCCATCTAGTTGCGAGTAACGCCGAGTTTCTGCGAAGTGAAGCCGGAAAGGACGCAAAAGCACCGAATGAAGACAATTCAATGTTTATTTGGAATTTCGCTGCCTTAAAGATCATAGATTCTATATTTTCTAACGTACAGCGTAATTCTTGCTATGTAAAACGAATTCTGTCGAAATCGATCATAACGAAATTTGAATTGAAGTCTTTTTACATTTCTATTGTACCGTAGTGAACAAGATTCGATACGTTTCCGTGTATACTTTTTCTAGAAAATTCCTCGACTTGTTTCCTTCTTAATCAAACACCTGTACGCAGCAGACGACTACGAAGAACATAATGTCGATGGATCGACTGAATCGTTTGGCGAATGACGACTGTCGGAGAAACATCCGTCTGTTTAGATGGAGAGCTCGAGCCACGATAGTGAAACGAGATACGAGCACAATTGTAAAAGCGTTAATATGTTAATGAACGCGTGGGGGTCTTACCTTCGAGATTTCCATGCCCGATTACATCGCTTCTTGGAAACGAGTCGAGGTGTCGATCTCGATTCCAGCGGAGTACGCCGAGTTGCGCGTGCTTCGTCATATTTCCTACAGCGTCGAGCATTGTCTCCACTTTTCGAACCGTAAATTTCACTAAGATCTTTTTAATCGTTCGAAACGGGACTTCCTCGTCGGAACTTCTTTCACCTATATGGCAGATAAAGATTCCGCGTTCGCTGTTATGGATCGACTGCAATAACGACAAGGATGCTCGATCCCACACCGAAAGGATACGCAAAGGTCTTTCCTGATCGAGTCTTCTCTAAGGAGAAATCGATTAACGAGCCGTTCAAGAAGGTCCGAGGAATCTATATAGAGATTTTACTCGTTTGTTACGAGACAATTAAACGTTTACGAGGTGTTTCTCGTAACTGTAACATTGAAACGATGAAAGGTGGACGAACGTAACGTCCTGCATCGATACGAAAAAGGTAGAAGGTTCGATTTGCAAAAATATTTCGCATCTTTCGAACGTTTCTGTTTCCGAGGAAGACGCTGTTTAACGTACAATCGATGATGGCGTTGCAGAAGGTTGGATAGAATTTTCACTTTATATTGCGGAAACGATATCTTAGAAAATCTTAATACGTAGAACTATACGCGACAGCGTTTCTTTGTTGTATTGTCCTTTTACGTGTCGTTCTCTCACATCCGATATTAGTTAGAAAAATTCTGTTATTTACCATTTTTGGAACACGAAGCGAAAGATCAGTCTGGTGAGAAACTCGTGCACGTCGTTCTAAGTTCGTCTACTGAAATATTCGTCCGTCCTTCGCCGTTTTAAGGTTTCGTTTTGGCCGAGCCGCCACAGACCTCTCTCTTCTCGCTTTGTTCTCTGATTCAACGAGTTTTGTCCGTACTCGGTCGATTTTCCATCGTGTTTCGCCCCGGCCGATTACGCGGTGTGACACGCGCGAATCACGAATACGTGGAACGTCGTATTCGCGACAGTATTTGTTATCTAGCTGAGAAAACGTACATGCGTACGAATATCACATGATCGCGAGAGTGGTGACAAGCAATTAGTACCGACAATTAGCAGCGACGTGTTCGATCGCGATCGCTCCAAGGATAATTGCTCGCTTATCCACCACTCGTCTACTTTCAATGACGAATTCGCAAGCACTTTTTTGCAGCTTCCTATGACGTTCACCTTCGAGGCGCGAAACAAAATGTTCTCTTACGCGTCTCCCCTTTCACTGTACGTTAATTCGCCAGCTGTTCGTCGGAGATTCTGCGAAAAAAAAGAAATAGAAAACTATGAATACGTAACGTGTCCAAGCGAATGTTGCAGAGAACGCGTGAAATGGCAGACAGGACCTTTTGTCAGAGTCAGAGATGGCTTCATCGTCGTCGAGTAGCGTAGAGCTTCGATACGAACGAAGACCGGATCGTCAAACGAGAAACACATTGCAAAGTTCACACGACGTGTCTGTGTTTCTGACAATTCGACGAAATCGTAGCCGTTGTCGATCAGATTAAGCGGAGAAACAGGTACGCGATAAACTGGAAATTAGACATAGAAAGTTAGAACACGATATTCAGATTGCTTACTCGACGTGCTGCGTAGACACCTACCTGGCAAACTCTAATAAATTTTATTTTAATCGTCGTCATTCTGCGCTGTGTAACACGTACAACGCGAATTAACTAACGGATTTACAATAAAATAATTGGACGATAAAAGCAACGAAAGGCAGTGAAATTTTGCTAGATATCATCAGGTGTTCCATCGCTAATGGCCGGCAGCGTACGTATTTCCTTGGCGATAGCCAGTTCTCGATCAGTGATCTCGCGGAAAACCGCCATTTACGGAAAACCGCCATTAAAGTGGTAAGCGGGAGCGTGAAGCCGAGGCCGTGCATCTCTTCTCTCTGGACGAACGAAATCAATTACCCGACGACGATTGAACCTCGTCTGAACCGTCAGGCGAACGTCGCCGTGGTGCTTAATGATCTCTGTTTATAGGTTTACCCGGCAGGTGCAATAAATTCTAGCGGCGCGTCATTATTGGTACTCCGATGGCTCGTTATTCGCGGCAACGTCCTCGATTCGATACGTTGCGTTGACGCGTTTCGCCGGCAATCAGATCGGAACGTCTCACTTTTATCGCGGAAAAACGAAAACCAGACTCTTGCGGTTCGCCTTCGAGACAACGTCTCGCTTAATTTACGTCGCTCGCTCGATGAACGTTTAATGAAGAAAAGGACCGTTTAATTTCTGGAAAATGCGTGTCGACCAATAAGCGTAACATCGATAGGATCGCTCCACGCTTCTGTAATAAATAACGTCGTTTTTGGGATGTTAGCGAACGTATAATTCACCGCGCGTCGTTTTGAAATTAAAGGCTCGTTAATTATTCCCCGACATATTATCGAATTTTGAATTATCGTGGCTCCGTGGACAAAATGAAGAACAATCCGCGTGAGTTCCTTTGAAAGAGAAAAAGCTCCGCTTCAGACGCTCTCAGCTTTCTCGTAAGTACGAAATGAAAATTAAAAAATTTCATTATCATCAAGAAAAATAGATTTTTTATATATCTTATATACGTGTATATACTCGAGCACTGTGACAATTCGTTGTACGATATGTTGTGAAAAAATTACGATGTTGCAGCAGTTGGAAGATGCACGATTTTTCGACCAAAAGTTAACGATCCTTTAATTTTCCTGTCAAGTGTATTTGCATAGTCGCGTTGCTTGTTTTCATGGGTTTGGCGTTAACGGCACTAGTACATCGTCGTGTTTTATCTCTGCTGTTAAAAGGATAACTTATTGCCCAGCCATTCGACACAGTCGATCCAAGATTCGATTACGATAATAGCTTATTCGTTATCCGAATTTTTCGTTACGATAAATCGTCGAGAAGATAAAACGGACATCAAACTCGTTTAAAAAAATGGACGAGATCTTCTGGTAGCCAATTAGTCCGATGTTATTTATTACGACGCTGCGTTATCTGCAACTCGCCAACGCAACGTAGTTAAGCGTATTGCTGCGGCAATTAAACCGACGTTTCCTAGTGTTTAACGAGTCAAATACCTTTGTAAATTCAGGATCGCACGCGACGATGGAAATTTATTAATTTACAAATTTATATATTTTGCACAGAACCCGATAAAATTAAAAGTAAGCATATACAACGCTATCGTCCATAAGTCACGGAAACACTTAGCGCACTTAGGATAAGTATAACCGAATGTTGCAATTAAGATTAACATAATAAACGGAGTTGATATTTATCGACTGCGTGTATTATGTCATACATGGAAGATCTCGTTATTTCGTGCAATTTAAATTTCGCTGTATTCCACCGATTTTATTAAAAGTTACGTGATTCGATCGCTGTCGCATTTGAACTCTACGCGAACCTTTCTCCGAGAAGATCAGAAAGTTTTTTTTTTCTAATTAACGCGCTGAAACAATCGGTGGAGATGACGGGTCGCGGAGACAGATTCAGACTCGTTAGATTCGCAAACGAGACAACCAGGCATTATTTACACAACGAAGGAGACATGCGCCAGTATTCACAGAGAATGCAAATTACCGACTACCATAAAGGACTGTATGATGCGTGCGCTGGTTGCTCCGTAATGCACGACGTGCACAGCATGCACGTGCAACTTCTCTACGATTTACGATCCAAGAATTAGACACAATAGGAACGACCGGCTCGTGTCTAATAACCGAGTTACAGCCATACTTGGCGTCCGATTAATGTCCACTGCCTCGATACATTGCCAGAATTTGCAACTTCTCCGTTCAAAAGGATTCGCCACATTTATCTCGTCCTGTCGTTAAATATTTTACCTTCCCGAAAGCCTGCACAACCTCTCGTTAAATCTCTTGCTTTCGATTCTTGCACGAATCCTATCCCATCTTCTACGTCAAACGTCAAACGTCTCGCGTCCCACGACCAATACCCAATTGAGTAAATTACCATTGGGTAAAAATTACCATTACAATTGGGTAAATTACCATAATACTTCTAAATTTCCATATTAGATCTCACGATCTCTATCCCACGCTCTTCGCATACTCCATATCGAAAATTCAATATCTAACATCCACTGTCCTATATCCATTTCTTCGTCCCACATTTCATATTTCCTATGTGTATCTTATCTCGCAACTGGCATTCCTAACTCGTATCTTTTTTCTCATTCCTCACATTTTATGTCTTCATACCGTATGCCATATTCCACATTCCATATTTAGCATCTTTAAGAAATATCTTCACACTTTCGCAGCGCATTACATTTATCCCACATTTAATTCCAAACCCATACTTCTTTCTTATTCCCCACATTTCGTCTCTCCATTCCATTCGCCATATGTCATATTCCCTTTCTCGTATTCCATATTCCGTATTCAGTATCTTTAAGAAATATCTTTACACCTTCGCAGCGCATTATATTTATCCCACATTTAATTCCAAACCCATACTTCTTCTTTATTCCCCACATTTCATCTCTCCATTCCGTACGTCATATTTCATATTCCCTTTTTCGTATTCCACATTCCATATTTAGTATCTCTAAGAAATATCTTTACACTTTCGCAGCACACTACGTTCGTTCCACATTTAACATTTCATATTCCTTATCTCCTACCCATATCCCATATCCACTGTATCGTATATTCCGAATCCTATAGATGCAAGCGAATTATTAAAGAAAATCGTTTCTCGAAACTCAATTCGTTTGCCTTTTCCTCTCGCTTGCTATACGTTTGATATTTCTGATGGACATTAACGCATGGTTTCGAGTCGTTTCCGTTAATGGAAGCTGCCTCGGGGCACACGATCGGTCGGCGTCTCCTGGCGCCTAGGAATTGCTAAATCAACGCCCGGGAAACGTTCGCGCGGCACCTGCCGAGGTCGAATAAGGCGACGCAGTCGTACCTGCCGACTATGATTCGTTAATTAGCGTGTAGGTTAGCCCGCGAGTCCGCATCGAGAGTTTCAGTTATAGGGGAAAAAACTCTGACTGCAGCGTCGCGCGCCAACATTAAATGGTCGCCGACAAAAGCGGCGTGTTAGCACCGTAATTACAGGCCACTGCGATTCCATTTTTGTCCGCGCTGCTTTTGCGAATTTATACGCTTTTATTGTTCGCCTGGGTTACCCTTCACCGACCAAAATTCCTCGTTTCTACGTTTGCGTGTCTTGCAACCCGCCTTCCTCTGTCTCTTTCATCGACAATTTTAAAGGACGTTGAATTTTGCGGCTCGTTTCACCATGAAATTTCCGATGAGAAAAGATCAGTGGACGAAGCTAAATGTCTCGTTCGGTTGCTTTCTTTTTTCTTTTTAACTCTTACGGCAGTTGCTTCAAACCTCCTGTTGATTCACAATTTGTTTAATCTTCACTGTGTAAACGCGAGTCTCTCCTATCTGAGTTACGATAAAACAAATGTCCTTTCCACCAAGAGTACGAGTAAGAGAAATCTGCACGGTGCGTGGTCATACTGGTCGCAGATTGTGCAATGCGAGCAGAACAAGCTGGCAATTATACATCTCGTATCGAATAGTAAATCCCTTTCCGTTTACGCGAGCAACCATAAAACGCGCAAAGGTTGAACTTGCCGCGCTAGGCGTCAGATTAGAATGGGCTTAACAGTGACTTTTGTCTCGGCAGGAAATCCAGCCAGTGAATCATCGTGTCACCTGGCTGCTATAAACGTCTGCCTATTTATAGGATGAAAAGAAAACCGACGTTCTTGGAGAACGTTGGTTCTCTGTATGGAAAAAACTCGGACTCACCGAGTGTGACACTTTATCCACCGTTTTCCGTATGTGAATCGTATCTGTTATCTGTGACTAGCAGTAGCTGATAGCAGGCGTTATGATACCTGCTCGTTTCGTTTACTGGAAGACTCTGGTAAATTTTAATCGTAGTGGCGGGAGACAAAATCTTGAGAATTTCCATTTAGCCACTTGTTTCAATTCCTATAGGTATCATCCTTTTGTATTATCCTGTCTTTCGCTTGTGCTGTGTACATTTACGTGAAATATTCGTCGGCGTGCCGGTACACGTATGTAAAAATATAAGTATCAATGATTTGAACGAATGATTTATTTCGCATGTTATTAAAATTAATACAATGACAGAGAAATATTTACAGAAGATCATAATAGCATCTACATGCGCGATACTTCTCATCATAATTGACCTCGAAATTAATAACATTACAATAATAGTGTAATAATAATAATAGTAATAATAATAGCAGTAGTAGTAATAATAATATTAATAATAATTGTAATGATAATAATAATAATAATAATAATAATAATAATAATAATAATAATAATATTGATAAATCGGAGAACAGGGCGCGCCCGAGTGAAAGGGTAGAGGAACGGCACGCCCTTCTGCGAGGGCCAACGATCGGACTAAAAAGCCACGAGAATAAAACGCGACACGCGGGATAATTAAATACGGTATTGGACAGAAAAGTAGACGGAAATAAATAACAACGCATTGGCCCAGAGAAATGGCAAACCGGCTCGCTTCGGATGCACGCCCTTTTTCTCTATCATCGTAGCAAAACTATATTACAGGTCTCTATGATTTTCTTTGATTCTCAGAGGCAATCGTGAAATCACGCAACACGCACTCTCACGCTCTTTCATTTGCTCATTGTGTTCATACTCTACGACAAGATATTATATTCGTGTCAGACGTCAGATATTCCCTGTGTCTCGTGTCGTGCGTTCGCGTATCTCGATAGTGTGCGTTTCGGAACTTCAAAGGACGAACGCCTCACACCGCGATAACAATTAGACTGCGGTTGTTTATACAAATTTATAACTTTACGAAGAGATCGAGAATGTTGGAATCGTAACAGAGATTTGTCCCGTCCATTAAATATTCTATAACAAGTACGATATATTGGTGGTTTCTTTTCTTTTTCTAATAAAAATTATAATTCAATACATAAAACATACAGACAGCGTTTAAATATTTATTTGCAATATTTCGTATATTTCACATCTTTCGGGAATAAAATATTTTACGATCTATGAGGAGGAAGATATCTGATAGTATGTACACGAAGGGGAAGCGAGAAGGACAACTGGATTAAGTGTTAAACTTGCCAAAAATGTATAAAAATCCGCAGTCTATTAACAATATTCGCGAAGTCGGAAAAGATTCGATTCCTCGATCTACGAGGAACTCGGTTACACGAAACAACGACGCAAAGCGATTCGGTCGATCGCGATTCCAAACGCATTTTCCATTTTCTATAGACATCATCGCTGCTGCTTCGTCGGATGGTTGTTTCGACATCGACGCGCGATTCTCGTCATTTCGATCGTGCGCTCGTCCCTCCTGCTCGAACGTTCTCGTTCCTCCATCTCTGTATAAATGTTTCTAAAGGCACTGTACGTTGAGAATTTTACCGCGATTTAAAGCGGCTAGTCAGAGGGTTAACGAACGAATTCGAACAAAAGCACGAGCAACTATATGACTAGTATTTACGGAACGTTCCCTTCTACCACGGAAGTGGAAGCTCCACGAGATTTTTTTTCAGCGTTCGTCCTCGTATTTCGTCTACGTGGATATGTATACATTATACATTTATGCGTTTCGTACTCGCAAACTTGCGCAGAATTGAAAAAATCGGGATTTCGCTCGACGAGAGCTATTGATCGTTTCATTTCTCGCAACGAAACTCGCCCTGGATATATATTTCAATGGCTAAAAAGACTCATTTAGTACTAACGGCAGTAGTTTCGCGATGTATCTTGAGTCATTGAGATGCGACAGATCCTAGATGTGTAGTAGGAGAAGAAAAGAGGCAGAAGGAAAAGCTTCTTCAAACGTCAACCTGTTAACCGAAGAAGGAACTCGAAAACGTAATTTCTCCATCTAGAAATCTCCTATCCCTTTACGTGTTGTTTCATTTTACTTAAGAATAAATATATCATTCGCGTCGTTTATCATTCGAAAGATCACAGAAGGAGCACGATGAGCTTATCTTTGTTAATTTTATCACTCTCGCGTCATTTTATGACGTAGCGTTTTAACATGCCATGGTTAAAAAAAAACTGGATCATGTTCGTCGATTTTCTGATTTAAATGTCACTTTATGGACTAAACAGAAGAATTATTAATACAAGCGGTGATTGGTTTTTAAGCAATCGTAAGCCCACGCATATATTTAACTTTCCGTTTCAGGATTCTAGGAGCATTTGATCAAACGTAACTCAGCTAACAGGTTCATTTTTGAGTGTTGCAGCGCGATATTTAGCAGGGCAGGTCGTTGTGATACGAGGCACCGATCTCCCTCGAGAGACGATATCGATCCAACGAGAAGAATTGGAGACGCCTAAAGCTAGTCTAGGCTCTCAATTTCGATCGATCGTCGGTACGATTGATTAAATCGTCCGTACGACTAAGGCACTCTATTCAGACTGGAGAGAGATTTCTTTGACTCGTTCACCCGACTCTTCTTGGAAGCATCGATTCGTTCTCTCACCACGCTCTTCCGTCGTGCACGCGTTCATTTTTCTTCCGGCGTAACGAGCCGTATTTCCGCGGAGAGAGATACGCTACTACGAACGGGACAAACAGAAGCAGGCACTACGAGTATGCGGTTAATGCTTGCGATAAGTCGCGTACAGCTCACTGCCTGTACACGCAGAAATATTCATACGCGAGATTCTACCCCGTGTATCTCGTACATTTCTATATCTACATGTACGCGTATGCTTCGTTTACGCTAGAGGACTTAACCCATCAAGAGCCACAGCGTTGCAATTTCTTTTTCCTTTGCAATTTACATTATAAAATTGTATCCCAGACTGCGGATGTTTACGCGGATTCATATTTTTCTCGACAGAATGAAAAAAATGATGGCATAGGTGGAGAATTGTTTTACTCTTTAAATATTCTAACGAGTACGATATTTTGAATATTTTATATGCTTTTGCCCATTGTGTGAATTCTACGTATCTTTGCATCTTTTACTCTGGAGGCTATCGCGAGTGAAATTTTCTTTTAATCTTATTGTTCTGTGTAACAAATAACAAAGCAATGTTATTACTTGTAACAATAGCAACCAATAACCTTTTTATTCTTAATTTTACTTTTTAAATTCAAAAACTTGAAAATTTAAAAGTAAAAACACATTCAATCCCGCTTCGTTATCTTTGTCGGTATCTTTATCTACAAAAGATGCGCCTATGGTAAGCCTTCATCTACGATAGCCTCTAAGAATTCAATTTCCCATAAAAGCATAAAAATCCACAGTCTAGCGAATACGATAGCGAATACCGTGGATTTAATAGATTTTTATATGCGTTACCTTTACTGCTCTATTTATTGTGCTTGGTCATTAATGGCTTAAGCGACTGGGACACGACTTCTCTTAAACGTATACGGTGAAGGCACCCAAGTTATCGGATTGAAATTTTAGCGAGATCCATGGAACGGAGCTCCAGGTAATTCGAGTTACTGTTATCACGACGATCTATACAGCGACTAATAATATTATGGCTAGGTTGGGCAAACTCGCCGCTCAACATCGAGCTGCTCGCGCGCCATTTTACTTTATACATGTTCGCTGTTACTCTAGAATTCCGAACAAAGTCTGACATATGCCTGACATTTATCCAGTTGCGTAACTATCGCAAGTGTCGACCCCGCGTGAAACGTTGTTGAGAGAAGAGGCGAGACAAGAGAAAACGAAACGAGATGAAGCAATCTTCCACTTTCGTATCGCGAGCAACTCGATGCATGGAACGCGTAAATCGCGTTTTTCTTTTTTTCGTTTTTTTTTTTTTTACTTTTTTCTATCTCACAGTTCAAAGGGACGGCCGGTCAGTCTATCGGTAATGGCAGACAACGAGCTGTCGATACGTTTCGCTTGAAACTCTTGCTGCCACCTTGAATCCAATCTACATGCAATAATTTATACAATTATTTGAGTACTCGGTGTAGAAAATTTCTGTGAATTTACTATATGTGTTATACGACTTTCCGAAATTTCGATAGTACTATAAAATGGAACACGAGTATTCCAATTATATTAGCAATTCGACCACGGAAATCGTGCCTCGTCGCAGTTCTAAGAAAATTTCAAAATGTATCATATAACCAGCACATAATAAATTCGTAAAAAGATCCTAGAAGTGCTCAAATACTTCCATAAACAACCGTACCACAATCAACTAATAAGCTCTTCCTTTTACTCTTGCGTTATGTACGATAAAACCTTCGAAACTCGAGTCACCGCGGTGGTCCGGTCGACCGCCGCTCTCTCGTAGAATCTCGGTCGTCCGAATTTATATACAACATGCGTCACGAGCGATCGGTACCCGCAAATTTTCTCGTTGTAATATTTACAGTTATCCCATAGCTTTCTGTTCTTTCGGCATACTTCTTCGACTATCGATGTCTCGCAACGCGCTCTCGAAACTACATTTACTGTACACCGTAACGTAATATGTACAAAGGATCCTGCTGCTGTCCATCGAGGACCCAGGACTCTGAAGCTGCTCGAGAAAGTCCTTCACGGACAGATCACGTGCTTACTCATCTACGAAGCTCCATGAACCTGAAATCGTCGAATCCGTGCTTGCACCGACTCGCATTGTACTTCGCTGTATCTGGTGTATCTGCCAGCTCTTACAGGTTCACGAATTACAACTAAATTTCCACCCCTTTCGCGAAGAGCTTCTAATCCAGTTTTACCATGGACTGTTGGCGGCGTGGAAGCTTTGCTGAACTTCGTGTTCGACGTTTCTGAGGAAAAACGGCTGAGAGCTTTGCTCACCACTCCGTTGCACTCTCTCGGCCAAACCCTCGTATGGTGCCTCTGTTCCCATCTGTCGGAAGGCGCTTCCGTAGCAGAGAATGGGAAACTGGCTCTGCCTTGACTCTTTCCGTATAAGATAAAATCCAACGAATCGTCTGAATAAATACTGCTTCGGTCGCTAGAGCTGTCTGTCGATATTTCTGAAACGGAATCGCTGCCACTGTCGCTGCATTGTTGCTCTTCGCCCAGGATGAATACCGGTGTGCATTTGAACACCTCTCCGGCTGGCATCGTGTGCGTGGCTGTCGCTCTTCTTTGCGTACTGCTTGTTACGTTTGAGGAAACTGTGGTACCGGATGACGGGACTGGCTCGATTATCATGATTTCTGTGCCGGAAAATTTCTGCGCCAGAGAATCCATATTCCTCTTAAAAGTGTCCCTGCGATCCGAGCTCAGTCCGAATCTAGTGGGTTTGGGCGACAGTTTTGATTTTGAATATATGTTCTCCGTGTGCGAGGAAATTGCTCTGTTTGCCGAAGGTTTCGTTTCCATGCCCTGACAAGCGTTCACCGCTTTTTGTTTCTCCGAGTCGTTCTTGGTCATGGATGATCCTGTCGTCGTCTGGTGTTCGGCGCTCGTGGTAGATTTGGAGAACGATTTTGTTTCCTGCGATGATTTATCTTGCATGGGAGACTGGTCCAACGCTGGGCAGCTGGATAAAGATAATGGTGGTTGAGGGTCGTCGAACGAGCCGAACCATGGGTGTTGCAAGCATTCCGTGACGGTCAAGCGTTCGCTGGAAAAGCAACGGATTAAGATTATCAATATGAAACGAACAAATAAGGATTCGATTAAAGTTTCGATCAAAATTTGTCGAATTTAAAATGTATGAATTTATCAGCTTTTTATCGGGGCAAGTAATCCGAGTTACAACGAGAACAATCTCCTTGCTTTTGTATCAAACCACGTACATAGTTGTATTTTCTTGTTCTTTTTTTCGATCTCACAATGTGTCCCATTCTGTACAAACCATCGCGATTTCACGAATGGTCGCCATTTCCGGCACAAGTCACGGGACGTCTTGACTCTGGTAACAGGCATCTACGTAGTTGCGTAACGCGCGTTTCGTAGGGATGGAAAGGGAACGAAAACGACGCATGTACATTCGACGATAAAACACACACGCTGGCAACGAGATAAGCCAACTTTCGCGTTGGAAGGGCGCGGATATTCCGGATGGAGACTTCCTTTCAGCTGTCCGACTGGTCGACGATAAGGAAATCTACGAGTTTTTCAGCGGAACTCGTTCGATGTGCCAACGTCCTTCTTCCCGTTTCGAAGAAAGTCGTCTCGATGGAATGTCGATCGTTTTGCTTCCACGTACGCGCGGATTCAGGAAGCCGAATGATCGAGTTTAAAGACTCTCGTCGTAGCTTCTAAACCTACAACCTCTCCTACACGATGAGATTTACCTCGAGGCATAACTTTGCACGAGATCTCGCGCGAAACGAACTGGGTATCGCGATACCTACCGACAATTACGAGTTTCGAGGCAGTGAAGTTTCCTTTTAACATTCTATACAGTTCCTCGCTAAAGTACCTATACGAACACTTGTAGAAACCCCTTACGAATATATTATGAGCGCTATAAATAGACCGCACATTTTTATGCAAATTCACTCTTTTATAAATCCGATTAAGCAAATAGAATCTAAGTGGAAATTGATGTCATCCATTGAACGTCGTATCAAATACTACATTGTCGTGCATTGCGTGGACTTTTGCAATTTCAAATTTCCTAACGCATACCAACTCGCAGTTTATAGTTATAACGAGATTCGACTATCATGGCTATATATTGGCATATTGTGAAACATAGTTACAGTATGCAGTCAAGAAAACTTTATGCATAAGTTTACGTTAAGTTCGTGGAAACTCGATATACCAAGTATGACCACGTTCTGACACGTTTCTTAAAATATTTCCACTAAGAACGGATTTTTGTAAAAAAAAAAAAAAAACACACAGTTACGTATACGTCTGATTCATTTTGAAAGTTAGGTCAGATGAAATGGGTGGCAATAGTTGTATCGACTGGATATGTATCGCGATAATTATTTCATCCGACGCGAATCTTGCCTCGAGGTAAATCATCGCTCAACGGCCGCTAAACTCGAGATCGTGTTATGAAAGAGACGAAGGAGTTCGCGTCTGACCTCGCGTTTATCGCTGGCGAAAAGGCGCCGGTGCCAGCGCCGCGACTTCGATGGAAGACTAAAGAGGTCGGCGGATAAGTATTATCGGAGAACGTGCTACTAAGAATTCCGGCACTGGTGAAAATAATGCCTTCGAGGAAGCGTGCCGCGCGACCTACCGAGAACGTTTACCGCTTACCGTTTACCTCGAAGCGAAAGAAGATAGGCCGCGTGGAGGCAGCGCGTGCATCTCGAGAACACTGTTAGTTAGGTCGAGTACGTTGGCATTATTTGGCTTCTAGGAACGAAAGCAATCGCGTTACGTTAGATCGCGACATTCCAACGACGATGCGCTGTCCGAGTCGACCGGTAACACGCTTTCCATCGGGGGACAGTCCAAAAAAGGGTCTGAATACCTTCGGAAGATACATCTGGTTGACCAAGATGAAATTTGCCATGTATCAAAGAGGCGAGATGATTCGTTTGAAATATACAATCTCATTCGACTCCCTATATAAAGGATACATCCGATCTTTCTTTACAATTGCAAATTACTCGTAAATTACCTGCTGTATGAAAAATGATTCAAAGAAGATTTGGATGGTCTCGAGCAATTTGCTGTAATTACTTTTCTACGGATGGCTATAATTTTCAATGGACTGGTCCGTTGCTACTTTTTTAAGAGATAACGTTAATTATTACGGAATAAAATTACAGTGAAATAAATGGGGGGGGGGGTGAAGGTATATTTGACGAGTCAACAAACTTCATCTCGATCAATCACGGCAGTCATTCGGAAGAATATTTCCAATAAATTTGTACAGCAAGGAACAGAGATACAGATACGCGGGAACATTCTCAAATAATTCGAACGGCCAGGAACGGATACGTAGACGTATCTCGTTAGTATACTTACTTTGGATCCTTGACCATTAGCTTGCGCATGAGATCGCGCGCTTCCTCGGACACGTCTTCGAACAGATCGTCGGGGAAATCTAGGCGACATCGGCTGATGTTGCAGAACGTTTCCTGCTTCGTGTCACCTCCGAACGGAGAACATCCCGTTAGCAACACATACAACAGAACTCCGATGGACCACATGTCTGTTGCCAGGCTGATCGGCTCATAGTTCAACACTTCTGGGGCTGAAACGATGGCGAGAGACGCGACTTGAGTGTGAAACCAGGAAAGGAAGCATCGAAAGGCACGCAACGAAGAACAGGTCGTGGGAATGCAATGGTTTGTGACGTTGCATTGTCCAACGACGGTTTCGTTCGAGTTGGCTGTGCGACCGTTAGACCCAAGTCAAAAGCGATAGCACAGAGTAATCGTAAATGGATGGCTCTTTGTCGATGATCGACGTAAAGCCACGCGTGTGGTTTTCCTGCCCGCTCAAAAAGTGGCTTACTCTGTCCAATTATGCAATAGGTCTGTTTCTCTAATGGAATTACGCGGTATGAAACGAGCCGCGGACTCGATTCACCGTGCGAATACTGGCTAGTGGCGACGAGAAATAGGGGAACCCGGAGCAACATGACGAATTGCTTGTAATTTCTAAATTCGAGGCCGCGTAATTCTCTTATCGGATAGAAGACAGACAAATTCAAGGTCCGCAACAGAATGAAAGACGTTATCGTACTTTAGGTTCCCCTACTTACGAGACCAACAAACAGACAGCGGAAAATTTCGAACGCTATCAACGATCCAGCGAGCCACGGTTTAACGCGAATTCTTTTTCCGTTGCTTGAGTCAGGATTACTCACCAACGTAATCGGGCGTGCCCAGAATCTCCCGTATGTCCGCGCCATGGCTGATGTACCGCGAGATACCAAAGTCGCAAAGCTTCACGTCACAGTCTGGGAACTCGCCAGTCAGGACCAGGTTTTGAGGCTGAAAGTAACGAACGAACAAGGTTAGAACTATAATTCGCCGTAATAGAAGTAAAACGAAGAAGTAAAATTACGCGATGAAAAAGAGAATTTTTCTCGAGACGGATGGTGGTCTCGCGACGACCAAGGCTTTCAAGAATCTCCACAGACCGCCAACGGAGACAAAAGAGCTCGTTATTTTCTTTCGTCGTTCCGTATAATTGCTTGCAGCTCGCGGACGCTCGGGAAGAAGATGGAACGATCATATTTTATCCCGGAGCAGCCGAAGCGTCCCCGATTAACCGTACGATGCGATCTACGCCCGAGACTTCGTGCTTCTCCAACGAGAACACCGTTTCGTACTTTACCCAGGCGACATTTACAGCGAGAATGAATTATTTAGAGCGATCTTGTCGCTACGATTGTCAACTAGCTAAGAGCGTTTGATGCCAGTGAAAGAAGGGCGCGCGAGGGAAACGCGTTCGCAGCAAAAATGGTCCAACGTACGGCACAGCGGGTGCTGGCGAACCGAGCAACGTGCATCGGAGTAGTTTTTTCCATCTGTCTTATCGTGATTTCAGCGATCATTACATGGCTTGTTCGTACGCGATGTCTTAACTTAATCGAAGCTATTTGATAAACGACAATTCGACGACGCATTTGTCACGTAATCGTGATAATTAATCGTAACCACCAACGAGCTCTCGTGCTTGCTTTTCCTTTTATTTGATCGGGTGAGTGCGATGGAATATACGACAGGGTTATTTCAGTCGGAAGGATATTTGAGTCAAGGTAAGTGTAATTTGCTTTGTAATTCGACGATTACGAATAATTGTTGTGCGATGTAGGGCAATTTATCTTTGTACACTATCGCTCGAAAGTCCGCATACTTGTTTCTTTGTCATCTTTTTTTTTTTTTTTTTTTTTTTTTTGACACAATTAAGGATAAGAGGATCGTTGTAATCATCTTGTTCTCTGCGAATCGCTACTAAACCTTGTTTCTAATTAATTTTCCAGTGATATCTACACTCCGATCAAATTCATGTAACATCAAAGTGTCCGGATACTTTTGGTAGCGTACGAATAATGCAGTTGAAACATCTGCTCGTAAAGGGAGCACGTTGGGTTACAGCCACTGCAGGTGTGTTTTTCCCAATGGGTACAAAAACGTAGTTACCGATCTACAGTTGAACGTTCCAATGAGTACGCACAGTGGTACTTAATTAAAAGTATCGAACAAAAGCTAATTCCCTGTACCTCGCCCGCTGACTAATCGGTGCAATTAATCGCCACACTCGAGTATTTCACGTGGCCATTTAATAAACTCGATAATGACGCTCCTTTGGACAGCGTTTAAAAGTTGAAACCGGTGACTCCTGAAAACATAATCGTCGCTCTAGCTAGGAGCTTGAAAAGCGTATTGTCGTTGACAATATATCGACAAAGGGAGCTTTCGTTCGTCCCCTTTCGTTCTTTTCGTCTCTCTTCCTCTCTTTATCGCTCTCTCTTTTGCCTAGAACCTCGGATCCTGTTTCCTTCTCTGTTGTCTCTTTCTTCGCGTACAGCAGTCAAGCGCATTGTTCGATTGTTTCGTGAGGAAAGAATTCTCTCGGAAAGAGGCGGGAAAAAACGATCGAGAAAGGGGCATGAATCGCTCGGCTAGGCCGCGCCACGACCTTTCTTATCGACGATCGTTTGCATTCGCGTATCGAGCCTTTCGGTGCCCGTTCGAACGAGACGCCCACGCATCCTCTTTCGCGCCTCTATTCGCTCGCGATTCCATCGCCTACGGTTTTCAGCCCGTGAGAGAATTATTTTAGAGAAACTGATAGGCTGGTAAGAAAAACGACGAAATTTGTGTCGATGATCTTTTTAAGTGACAATGTATTCTGGTAGATAAAAGCGAGGCTCGCGATACGGTGGTTTGTCCGTCACCATAAATCCTCCGCAAATTCGAATCGCAACATCCATTTTACGGAATCTTTGAATTTATGACGAAGAGAGGGACTCGTTGCGTTCTTTACAGTCTGGAAATTATTGAAACTTCTCGCAAAGAAACATTGATAGAACAAAGATGGAAGATAGCCGAACGAAAACGGGGAATTTTCGTTAGACCAACTTTTCCATCCATTGGATAATCTGCATGAGCTTTAACTCTGAGAAATATCTCGGAGACGAGTCGCCAGAGCAAGGACAGCGAATTGACACCTGCGGAGAAACTCTGGTAACGCGTAGCGTGACAGAAACGTTTAAGGAAAAGCTTTTTCTTCCCGCTGCGATGTTCTAAACATTATCGTCGCGAGTCTTCGTCAACGTTCTACGAAACAGTGCCCGTCGCGACCAACAGCGTATAGAAGCGATTGCAAAAGTCCTCGATCGTCTCGCTTCGTGGAATACCACGTCGGTTAGAATATTCCTCCTCGCTCCTGCAGCGATTCACCTTCGAAGCTTTGATCGAGAAGAAAGATAGACGAAGAAAATTGGTAAAACACGCGAGGGGGGACGAGAAGACCAAGAAGGAACGATGGCGTGCACGCTCGTTCCGCTCGAGGATTCAGTTTGCGCGTTACGTTTCGTTATACCGAGTTACGAGTTGAACGTGACCGGACTGCGTCGCACGATGCTTGAAAAGTGCTCCTGTAAAGTCGAGGTCGTGGGACGTTTTGTTCGTGTGGCCCCTTTTGCTTTCGACACTCGTGCACTTCGTCCACCGAGTCCTATCAATGCGTTTTACTCTGCTGCTTCTCGTTTCTTGCTTCTTCGTATCGCGAGCGCTCGAATTTGCTCTTTAACGCTTTATATCGTGAAACTTTATAATACCATCGTCGGAAAAACGTCGCTGAGACTTAGAACCCTCGTATTAATCGCGATTACTATGCATTTCGATTCTGCGTATGCATCAGCCACGTCCAGATAAATCTAAAAAATATTCTTCAAGTATCTCGTAGCCGTATTGCATCGTATCTACCAGCGTATCTACTCATGTTCGCAATAGTTTCTTCGGGAAATGGTTCTTCGCGAACATGTTCGCGAGCACCGATGGAAACGCAGCTTTAGAACGAGACGAACGCTCTTGTCCAGAGCGGATCATTCGGAGTGAGAATCTGGCAAGCGTGTTTGGCAACGGGCTCGTCCGAGTCCCGGAAGTCGTTCAATAAGGAACAAAGACATTTCCATAATTAGCCATTACGGAGTTCCTGCGTCATTCGAGTTTCGCGAACGTTCTTCGCCGCAACCGATGTAGGCGTCGCGATCGATTACCACGAATATTATTAACAAGCGCGTATTCTCCTTGGCAAATAGGATAATCGCTTCTTGATCGTTTCCTCGTCGAACCGAAGAACGGTCTGGATCGAGCCAGTTTAAATCGTACGGATATTGCATTTCTGATTCGACGAACGAATGCTCGTTTACGGCGTTCGTTTCTAAATTTTACGAGAACGAGTGAGGCGCGGTCGCTCGCTCGCTCGGTTCAAAACGCCGCGTTACGTGCGATGTATCGATCGAGCGTGTCTAGGAAAGTGTAACAGGTGAGCCGGTTCTCGGAGCTCGGTCTGTCGGATGTCGTCGTTTAACGTAACACAGAGAGCGATCGTAAAAACTGCAGGAAGGACGCAAACCATTAAGTCAGGGTTATCTACCTTTTCGAGAGAAAAACGTCGCTGCGGGTAATTCTCACGATGCCTCGGCGCATCTGCGATCGTTCTCTCTTGGCGTTGCATGGTCGAGGTCGACGATCGAATTTTCTCGATTAAAACTCGGCGGAGGATCGGAATGCGAAGCACGCGAAAGCGTCTGCGCCAAGTTGCAAGGCTTTTTAGCCAACGGACAACGAATTTATGAGGATCTGTCTCTCGCGTTCATTGAAACTTCCGGCGGTTGAGAAAAGGGGGAAGCGACCCTACGCTCTGCGGCCAGACGCGAGAACACGCGTGTGCGTGTTCCATGTACGTGTTGGTCGACGTGAATGCAACACGCGCTGTACGAGGGAACGAGTTACGAGAAAGAATACATTAACCCTGCTGTTCTCCTCGAGTCTGTACGAAGTGAAATGCGTGTTATATTTTGATAGATATTATTAGAATATAGATAGTTTTTAAACGCTTAGGTTCAATAAACCTCGATATTCCATGAGCTCGTATTTCGCTTATTGTAACGTTTACGAAGATGAATATTTCTGCCGCATACTAATTTTCAAATATACCTTTGCAAGCAAATATACTGTAACATCACGGATGTGATGGACAGCGTTGATAAAATTTCTTGTGTCTTTGAATAATTTCCAAGAAATAGCCGAATTACATCGTGGAAGCTGATATTAACATTTACATTTAAAAGAATTTAAATTTCATTTTATATAAAAGTATCTTCGATTTTACCAACGAAATATCGCTTCCCGGACTATACTATGCAATGGAACGATCTCTCAATGCACGTTGAGCGTATCTGAATCGGGTTACCAATGATCCCAACAATACTCGTCTGGAATCTGAGTCATTTTGCAAAATCGATTCCACGCGAACGTAATTATATACTGTACGCTACGAACATGCCGATCGAAGCACAAATTTTATCGTTGCTCTATATGGTTAGAAGAATCTTGGTTGCATGATAGAAGCATGTAGAAAAGGGAGAAAAGAGAGATGATCGGTCAGTCGCTTTTCCTTCGACGTATGAAATATCGCTGGTCTTTTTTCCTTAACTCGTATCGCGTTCGCTCGGAACGCGCCGTCTACGGGGCGGAGCTCGGTTATCCCATTAAGAGGCCGATGAATCGATTTCATCGAACGCGGCGTTCTGCCTAATGAACGAACCGCTTCGACGCTTGGCGCGCATCGATCGAGGGAACGCGAGCCACTGACCATGGCAGAAATGGAATTCTCGGTACAAGCTCGCTCCTCCGACTATCAAGGCTAGACCCCGAGAGTTCATTGATGAATCTCTCCCTTTCTCTTCGGAGGTCGATCGCCTCTCTTCCGTAGAAAATCCGTCGAAAAATCGATTCGCCAGAAAGCCTAGAATAACGAACGTTCGATAGAGAATATACAAGGTTCGGGCTGTCGCGAGAACGTACCAATTTCAAACAACGCGATTATCGGAGATCGAAGGCAAATAGAGAAGTAGACGGTCTATGGCGCCAGTTTAGATATCGCGTTTATTATTGCATGCCTGTCGAGATCGTTCAACCGCTCGTTTCCACGAGTTCGAAAGAGCTATGACATTCCGCGAACGGGAACGCGAACGATCGAACGATAGGATTGACGTGGGTAGAAAAGTTGTACGCGTTGATAGTCGAAATTGATCCTTTCACTTTTGATTAACCCAGCTGCTATTTTTTTTAGTTACGATCTCGCCTCTCGTTTCAACCGAGAAAAGCAGTTTTTATATTCCGCAATATCTTTAACGTGAAATTCCAGCGACAAACGACACGTATTAATTAATAACTTTCTTCTTTTCTCTAAACGTAAGAGATTTTTTAACGATAAAAAAACATACTTGGGTGAAAACGAGGACGCGTTACAATAACCGTACCGTAAAGCTTAAAGACGACTTGGCCTTATATAGATTTTGTGTCCATTGATTAACACGTATGGCAGACTTTAAAATAGAGAATACAAAGTGACGTCTCTGTTAATCTGTCTCGAGTAGACGTTCATTGTCGCTAATTAATCTATTCCGCGTTAATTGTAATATTGCTTCAAAACTTTGCATCAATTACAAACTTCTATTAATTGACTATCAGTGCGTTATCATTAAGACGAGCGTCATACCATTATCGTTCTAGCCTCTTAAACACGAGGAGAACAATTTTCAAGAAATTCAGATAGCCCGTACGACTTGCGAATGAAAGACTGAAAGGCTTAACGCTATGACGGAGGCGTTTCGTGCCCCTTGGTTGCGATTATCAACCGCGAGAAACCTATCGAGCGCGAGCGTGATTTTCCAGCGGCGTGAAACTGGCTTCGACGTCCCGGCGCCTGAAACCTCGTGGACGCCGGCCAACGAGGCCTCTTGGAATCGAGCCAAAGAATTCGCCTGCATTTTTCCATTCATAAACGCGAGATCTATATTTGGGTCAGGCATATCGCGCGAATTCGTGGCACGGCGATATTTTAAGATGAACCGCAGTGGATGGTGCACGGCCTCCGCGCGTGAGTTCGCCGAGTTCGAAGCGCCATCGAAGCGAGAGCGATGACTTTTCGAAAAGCGAACGCGTCGAAACGGAAAGTTTCAAAACTGGAGTGCGCCGTTTTTCCTTTCGAAACGGGCGCGGTCGTTTCTATTCGGCCACGCTCTCGCGATCTCGAACGACGCGACTGAAAATGAAACGCGGGTCAACGATTCAAAAACGCGTTGCCGGCTCGACCGGCAAAACATTTTGATAGCAACGTTTTACGGCCACGCTAAACGGTTTGCTCTCGCCAGCTCGATGATTTATCTACACGAAGGTACTTTAACGCTTTGCTGTGCGTTACATCGAACTTCTTGAAATTTTATCGGCGTTGTCGTGAGACTCGATTATTATGATTACGTTGGTAACGTTACTAGACGTTCACTGCGACCATACATTAGCAAAAAAATTCATTTACGACATAAATAGCAATCTTAAGACTGGACACTCTGTAAGATATGAATTTTATGCAACATTACTGTAATGTTACCGTTTTCTTTCAATTGAAATATAATTATATAATTATATATTAGTATATACTAGTTATATACTGGTTATATTTATATACGTGTGTAATATATTTATAGGTACACGCATTAGAAGCTGGTTACTCTAGTTAAGTGCCAGAAGATATAGAATCGGCCGTAATTCCCGGTTATCGGAAAATACGTGCAAACAAGAACAGAATCGATTCTTTCCGCCGTTAAGGCGAGCCATTTTACGTAGCTAGAACGCGCGAAATTATCTTATCGTTTGGAAAACATCGCGATAATTCTGGCGGATGCGTAATCCTCGGTCTCGTAGCAGAAAAGCCGATAAAGGAACGTTTCGAGTCGAGTCACGTGTCGTGCCAACGATTTAACGCACGAAACTCGGCCTTATTTTATTTCCATCTCGATCGCAGTTTTTCACTCGGTAATTTAATTTGTGAGGCGATATCGATAACTCTCAGAAGAGAATTTAACAGCGTCGCGGCCAGCCTCTCGCTCGTCCATAATTTAGTTGCGTACCCGGTAACCTGTATCTCCGCAAATTGCTATCAATTTACGAAAGGTGGGTAATTGGGTTGCGTAACCGCGATTATAATCCGAGCCGCGTTAAGAAGAGTAAAGAAAAAAAAAGGGGAGGAAGGTTGAAATATGCGAGCCGCCACGTGTGTCGCCGAAGGAATATTATTAATACGACTCGTTTGCCTTGGCTCGCCCATATCGATCACGTCGATAATCGATAAACACGCATTCGTATATCTATGCCTGTGTTTCGTCGCGACGCGTCTCTTCGACGTCCTCTCGCGAAGCTGGTCCCGTATCACGGTGTCACCGTGTGCACGTCGCAAATTGCAAATCGTCGCCACCGCCAAATAAGAAAAATGTGGCTGATCTCGCGCGCGTGTACCGCGCTCCGTGACGCGCACGTAAACCACGTTTATCTATCATCTCCGGGATGCATCGTCTCTCCTCTGACGCTTAGCGTAATTTAAAGCGATTTATTGGCAAAATCGAAAGATTCATCGACGGATAAAACCAGGGTAATTATGCAAATACGAGGCTTCATTTTTATCCACATTATAGAAACTCTCTGTTTCGAGAAGGCTGTGGTGTTCGTACGAGAAACGAGATTCGTCCTCTTTACAACTTTAAATAGTTAAGATACAAAGCCTACGTATTTGAAAAGTTCGTCACGTTTTCACTATTAGCTTCTTTGAAATGATAAAGTGTTCGAACAGATGCCGCGAGTCTCTAAATGTGATAAATTTTACGAGTCGGCTGGTAAAAAGATAATACTGCGAATATTGAATTATACCGCTGTTAGAGAGAACGAGCGATATAACTTTGCATAAATGGGAGCAAGACGCGGACTACTTCAAATATTTCAACGTATCTTGAAACGTGAAAAAAATGGAAAGACATTTTAATTAAAGAGGACAGAGATCTCGTTCTTTCCTCTGGATATTATTCTCGGGGTGAAAAGGCTAAGAGGAGAGGCGCGTCGAGTTATTTTCGAGTCAAAGTTTCGCGGCGAGACGCGACTCCCTCGTGGCTGGTACAAAAATAATTTCGAGTAGGCAGAAACGTCGTATCGAAGCCAGTTTCGTCGGAATTCCATCGCGGTGATTCCTTCCCGTTCGTGCACGTGTCTCGCCGTTTTGCTTTATGATCTTTTCTTTTCTTTTTTTTTTTTTTAACAAATACACGTTTTGCGATAACAACGCAGCGAGGAAACGCGCGTCTTCTCCTTTCTGCATTCCAACGAAAGCGTCCCCGCTTTCTAGCAAATATTTGAATTCGCGAGAAAGTTACTTTCCGAGACAACAATGCGAATGTGGGGAAACGACAAATTAATGCAACCCTCGTAGTACGCATCGTAGATGTAAATTCCCGATAGTATTCTTACGTTTCCCATAAACAGATCGATTCTATCGCTATAAGAATTAGCCACAGTGCTCATTCGGCAAAAAAGATCATACGCGGCGCAAAAAACACGCTAATAATTAGCCACGGATTTCTACTTTTCCATTTGTGCGAGCATAATTGAAGAAATGATACTTAAATGAAAAGCATATCTTATCCTCTAAATATCGTAATAAATACGCTACTATACTGTTTTATATATTTTTGCATACTATATACATAAATTGTGTGCACTTTTGCATCTTCGAAGTTCGCATAAATGAATAAAAATCCGCTGTCTACTAACAATATTAGTTCAATTGTGCAAGAAGATATTAGTGTCGGTAAAATCGATCGACGATCTAGCCACGGATCGATGCCCTCTTTAACGATGCGTAACATCGTCTCGACGTCGCGACGATGCAACAGTTTTCGCGCTCGAATCGAGATTTGGCAAAGCTCGCCCTGTTATACGGATACTTTTACATAACGATTTAGGTCGTTCGCACCGACCAACAGGCCGGGCACGTTGCGTTGCTGAGAAACTGCCAGCACCGTCCTGAAACATCGTCGTTTCGTTGCCAACGAGTTTCTTTTCATCACCGAGTTCGGTCCTCGAGATTAGGCGCGACTCGCAGATCGTACGCTCGCTGTTCTAGTTTTTATCCGTGTCCTTTCATGGTCGTAAAGGTACGCGTGCCAATTCTCTGAGAAGGTTTTTCAACCCGACAGGAAAAATCTAGATAAGACTTATTTGCAGAAACCACAATCTACCAACTCTTATCGGATTCTTCGTTGTTTTTAATGTTCGGTAGATAAGAAACACTCTCGACCGGAATATTTCCTTCTGTCGAGCTTACTATACATGGTATTCCAAGTTTGCATTAATTATATTCATATTCTACGGATATAAATAAGAGACGTTATAAGCTACTCGTCGCATTTATGAGGAAACTTTAACAAACACGATTTTATTTAATATCTGGCCGCATGATGCGAACGAAATAACAGATTTCTAATGAAATAATAATAGAGAATAAAACAAATGAAAAACGTTCGATTTGGTACTAAACAGATATCCCAATACTTACGACCGGCAGCGTAGGTCGTTTCGTTTAAAGCTTCGTTAAAAAGTTAGAACAAAAATAGAAGATACGAAGGAACGGTAGTCTACTCGCCGTTGCTATGCTGTAAGATAAGAGAGTAGATTCGCAATCAATATAATCGCTGAGTGTTAATACTTTCAAAGTGTTTGCCGTTCCTGTCGATAGAGCACTGACGGCGATAAAGAATTGGATCTACGTACAGTACATATTATCCCGTGAAATTTGCTTGAATTTAATTTCATCCGAATGACTCAGTCGACTATATTGATATTCTACTAACTTTATATATTGTTCATACAGTTTCAAACGACATTCTCACAAAGTTCTCAAAGTTTGGCTGGAAAAATCTGAGACACCCTATATAGCGTAACAATTTTCTGGCAAGCATCGAATAAAGTTCGACACTCACCTTAATGTCAAGATGAGCGACGTTCAGGGAATGCAGGAAGGCTATTCCGCCTAAAATTTGCTTCAGTAATCTGGCGACTTGTCGTTCTTCCGGAACTTCGTCTCTGTCCAGAATCATTTGCAATTCACCACCAGGAGCCCTTTGAATCGAAAACAGTACATATATACACACATTCTGGAATTCGGCCTCGAAAATGGAGAATGCAACTTACAATTCCAAAACCAGGACCATCTCCGTGTTCGTTTCGAATACTTCATGCAAGGACACCAGACGAGAACAGTTCGCCGCGGCATCCAGCACCGCGACTTCGTGCAGGGCTTCCGCCCTCAATTCCTGTGCCCGTCTCCTCTTCCTTAGAAATTTCGCTGCCCACTGCCTTCCGCTCGATCTCTCTCGACATCTTCTCACTGCCGCGTATTTGCCTCTGCGAATGGAACGAAAAGCGTTAAAAAAATGTTGTAATATCCCTGTATGAGGTTACATCTTTAAAAATGTTCTTAAAAAACATACGCGATGAAATATGAAAACGCAAAAAAAAAAAAAAAACATGAAACGTAGGATAAACAGTACGCGACTAAAATCTGTTGGACGCAAAATAAATTTCTTTTCCAAGTTTCACTAAACTACCAATATTCTATAAAAATATGCCTTTGCACAGATATCCACGGTCTAATTATCGTGCGTTACATCTTGTACAATGCATTATATATTCAAATACGGACACGTTATTCAAAGCTAAACCCCACAAATCCATAAAAAATTAATTAGAAACGCGTGTCTACCTCTGTTGAGCGTGACGAACAAAGACGTCACGAGTGAAGTAACGTTGCGCGAGGAAGTTGTACGCGTGAACGCTTTACTTTCGCTCTTTCATCAACGAGCAGATACAAACCCGTTATGCTCGCGCTTTTCTAATTGCGCATAATGTATGGAAATTCTGCGTCTGGCTTCGCGTTCTAATTTTCCACTCGGTAAACGACAAATAATCTATAAATCGCGCGGCTATATTTTCCAACGATACCAAGACGATCGACGATACCCTGTGCATCATGGACGCGTCGAAACGGTGCGCTTGTAATCCGATGATCTAAACAACCTGTAGAAAGCGAAGTTGCGCGGGCAACGCTCTTGACGACCGTCTCTTTCGATTCTCGGCCTCTAGTCCTAAGAACAACGGTGAAAGCATCACCGTTAATCGCACGAGTCTCGTTTCTTTTTGCAACGCCGGGACGTTTTTCCCGGTCCACGAACGACTCGTTTGGGAACGGCCTCGAGATCGAACGAGGCCGATACAACAACGGAATTAGACGGAACGCCGTGTACGTTTCGCCACCATATCGATGGCTGAATGATATGAAATTTCGTCTTTGTTCGCTTAAAGTATTGGCGATCAATTGCTCGCGGGAAATTGGAAATAAATTTGAAATAAAATGTTCTTCTTCTGTTTGTAAAAAAACCTAATATGCATTAATAAAACTCGTATCGTTAGTGCGTTGCAGTAAAACTTCGTAACTGCTAAATTTCGTAGAATTACTTCGTTACCTGACGAACTCTGTGCCTTTAAATGTTTTTATCTCTAAATTAAAAGCCAGATTATGAAGGGACTCCTAAACTATTATACTATATAGAAAATGTACAAATATTGACATAGACGGTAAAATATATTATTGGTAGGTTTGTAGCAGGTACTACAGAATTGCAGACTGGTACCCTCATAGAAAATGTAATAAAACCTGGTCACAGTTATTATCCTTCCTAGTAATCTTTTCCTATTGACTTTGGTAAACATTGCGTACTATTACTGCGGGTTAACCGAAGTGCCCGGGGATATTTATGAGCGATAGCCTAAAGCTACTATTTAGCTACCTCATTTGTACCTGTATTCGACTAATTACCAAATTAGGAGACCCGATAGCAACAAAGCTTTATTCTGGCAATTTGTAACCCTTGAATGGTTCAATTGCGGTAATTGAGTTTACACGTTTCGAACGCACAATCTCTCTCGGTTAGCCATCGATAGAATAGAAAATATCCTGGACGCGTGTCATGATTTTTCTGCATAGAGTTGCTCGTTACGAAGGACCCATGAAGCGAATGAATCGAGCGACGGACGTCGGTGTAAACGTCGTTAGAGAGCATTGTTACGAGGTCGGTATCCCACAGAGTAAATCAGGGAACGAGACGATGCCCTGCTTGGGTCGTCAACGATCAGGTATTTCTGTTCAGATATAGTAGATGGAGGCGATATAGGGAGGTCGTAAAATCGGTCAGTGGTTAAACTTTACAACTTTCAATGATCGTAACAATTAATTTCAAAGCTATTGGACGTCATAAGGACCCGTAGGATCTATAGAGCCTCGTTCACAGAACGATGTCAACACAGAATCGTTCCTTCCCTTGCAGTAATGTCTAAAATATATTTCTTACGGTAACCGAACAAAAGTATTCCAACGCTTAGAGAAATCTTTTCTAAATGTATTTTCTTATATGAAACGCTATTATACTGGAGACGTTTGAAACGAGTCTGAAAATATGCAGGAAATTTTTACAAAATACTTGATCGCGGTAGCTTCTTTATACATTGTTCAACACACTTTTTCAACGATTATACTTCAGCTGTAGCTAGATCAATTAATCGCCTTTAGTATTCTAATTTTACGAACATCCCTCGCTACGTCTCGTTCACCTACTGTACACATTGCGGATAGCTCGCGTGAATATTTCCGAGCGAAAAGCACGCTGCACGTCGCTTTAATTATCATCGACGACCATAAAACTGTTAACGAGCGCGTTGACTTTGCAGGGAAAATTTTACGGTGCCGAGGCAGCGTGAGATCATTGATGCAATTATCGGTGGCATTACTCTGGATCGGCTGTAGCTCGCGGAGGAATCGCATCGCCGATAAAAAAATCTCACGATACCTTCGGTGATAAAGTTCGTACACAAAAGTTGTACACAGTTCGCGTGCGCTCGGTTTGAAGATTTTTGTAGCTCGACCGGGTTATCTTCGCGGCTGTTGCGAGTATCGGCGTGGATGCTTTTCACTTGATAAACTGGTTGCGAGATCGACGTCGCCGGACGGTTTAACTCGCGTCTTGGTACCTCTCTCTCGTTGATCAAGCGGCCAGCTCGCTCTCCGACGAGTGAGAACCACGGCTTGTCTAGGTATGTAGGTTGGCAAATGCCAATAGTTGTCGACGATCGTGGTCAGACTCCACCGAACGGGCCTCTTATCTACGTTCTAATTACAGGCTGTTACACTGCCAGATCTATCTGACGTTAACGTCTGAACAAAGGGAAAAGAGAGGAACGCATTTAATGCAGTTCGTCTTCGATCTTTTGGAACTTTGTATCGTCCCCTTTACGCCAAAGTCACGAGCGTGTAGATTTTCATTGCTTCGAAGGAAACGAAAGATTAGAAAGACTAACGAAAAGAGAACGCTTGAACCGATCGCTTCGACGAAGGCGTAACAAGATTGTGCGCTTTAGAAAGGAAAGGCAATCGTTTCCAGAGAATAGAAGATTGCGATAATTGGAGGTTATTTGAACTTTCATTTACCCGAGGGTTCTAATTTTCCAGCTAGACCCGGCAGCAGCATCGGACATCGCTATAATTACAGCGTCGCAATCGCTGTCGCCGTAATATCGGATTTACAGTTGCGCCATTAGGTGGCAAGAGATTGCGAGCATTGTTTCCAGGATATCTCGAGTTCGATACAATGAAATCGCTTCGCAGATTTCCCCGTTCCTAATAAAGCAACTAACCCTTCCACAACAGTGATACAACCGATATAGCGAGCAAAATAAACCTCCGATGTCGTTCTTTCGATCGTACGGACTTAAACTATGAAGCATATAAATCTGCAATCGCGTAACGTATTCATAAAATGTTCCAAAGATGTAAAATCCGTAAAAGTTTTCAAGATTAATGGTAAAACAGGTCCAATAGGATTGGTGCGCATAGTCCTTTGTTTTTGAGAAATTAATCGAGAAATTACGTTCTCGGTGCGGTAATTTTTTATGCTTTAAATGTTTTTATTACAATTTCCACCTGAAACGTATATATTTGTGTGATATATACATGTAATATCAATACATATTATTACACAACATTTAATATACAATATGTAAAAATATGTGGTACTAATACAATAAGCAAAAATAATCAAAAATGTGTTAAAGTAAATTGTGAAAATTTAGTACCAAAAGAATTTATAAAGTAAAATACAAAGAAAACTTGTTGATTTTCGAAAACAAAGGACCTGGCACTCAAGTCCTTTCGAGTTCGTTTTACCATCGACCTAAAACATCGAACGCGGATACAATCGACTTATTCGAGATTTCGCGTTTCTCGCCATCTCTTTGTAGGTGTTCAAATACTTTCGTAAAGTTCGCAGAATATATGTATGCAGGATCAAACGACTGAAAGAGATAAACAGGGGCCACAGTCGGAACATAACGTGGCGAAGCTTTCGTTCGGGTCACCGGGTGAAACGCGATGGCGAACGAAGGTAAAGAGCCTAACGTGGATTTACGTAATGCACGTAAACGCTAGGAAACAAGTTCAGAAGTCGAGGAAGTGAACGCAGACCGAGTGTGCGCGCCGTGGCTGCATTGCTATGCACGTGATCTCGATTTCCCTGGTCGAGCCCAGGTCGAACTCCCACGCTCCGTTGTTAGCGCTCGCGTATGCACGATTCTCGTAAAGATCGCGCCTTCTTCCAACAAATCGCATCTACCTTCGGGTCTAATTTGTCTTGGAAATGCGATGCATCGAGGCTGTTGCTCAACGCTCGCGCGATATTTCTTCCACGAAACGGCCAACTGTACAAAGTGTCGCCGTGTTTCTCTGTTCAAACTCCGTCAGCGTGTTCATCGCTGAACGAGAACACGTGGGACACCCTGTATAATCTCGCGTCTTAATCTCAACTCGATGGAATCGAGCAACGTGTCTTCAAGTTTTGCGCAACACCGTGCCACGTTCTTCTCGCCGGAGTCGCTCGAATAAACCTGGCAAATTACACGAACCAAGATATTTGCTCGTGTTAGGATGACGGGCAAGTCTCGGGGAACGGCGTCAAGCGGAGAGCAAGAAATCGAAATTGTATTTTTCGTCCCGTCGAGGTAGCACCTGCGAGAACGGCCGCGCCGCGTTCGTTACGCCGGTGAACAAATTCCCCGTAATAGCGAGGAGGCAGCTGCGAGCTGCAGCCAACAGGTGGTGCGATAAATCGAGGCCGAAATTTTATTCACGACCGTTACAGAGAAGAAGCTCGTTTCTAACTTAACGAACGAACGTGCACTCGTTCTCCAGGAAGAACTGCAGTTGTGATTAATGTGTCTGGATCGTGGATCTCCATGAATCTAATTGGGATGGTCGTGTCGTACATGATACGATGTGTTCTTATGCATCGACTCACGATTCCAACATTTATCAATAATATTTTTTCATGTCCACGTATCGTATGTGCCACGTGAAATATTTCAGATTTGAAACCAATTTGGAAATATAGTGTGTGTGTGTATATATATATACTTTAAGAGAGAAATTACAAGATAAGAAGGTTTCGCCTAAATTGATAAGAGATTATTGCAAGTAATACAAGCAACGATATTTCGAATCTGTGAGCTCATCGGCAGATTGCAAAGCTTAATTTCGACATGCTCTGGCTAAATATTGAAAGAGATAATTGAAATAAAAAGCGTTCGGTTATTTATTACCTCGGTTGGATATTCCAGACCATCTATCAACTAGAAAACTTGACTAAGAAACACGCGTATACCGATTAACGTTTTCTAGTTTCGATAAAACCGTCTCTGACCAAGTAAACGTTGTAGTCGTGAAATGTGATGAATTTTAAGTAGCTTGAATCCGAGTTCGATCGGAGCGCATGCCAGCCGAAGAAAACGAGGTTGGTTCGAAGTCTCTAACGAGGAGCCGCGGTCGGATTTCTCCGTGAAAATACAAAGTGCCGCTTGCCAACTCGTTGGAGGTTAATTACGTGGGCGCATTAAGTCCTGACCTTGAAAGGTATCGTGACAGAAACTCGACTTTCGTCTAAGCGAACGCGGAATCGCGCGAGCGTGACTGTCGTCGACAAGACCGAAGTCGACACACTTGCTGGACCACGTACATATTCGCCATTGGCGTAGTACGAATTTACCGATTCATTAAGTCAGAGCTACCGAGAACATACGTCGTTTATGTTAAGTTTAAAAATACTTGCTTCGCATACATATATATGCAAAAGCGTTTCCATCAAAAGCTAAGCTAACTCGTACTAGGTCTTATACTACAATAATAACGCAAATATTTTTAAACTCGGCGTAGCATAATTTATGCTTATGCTTTCGGCTGGATCCGCGGTTTTATCGGTTTCACACAACGTTTTCAGGAAAGACGACGAACTACCATAAGCACGCAAGAGACTAAATTCACGTTTCGAGGAGTGGAATTTCTGCGTTCGATGAAAGGAGAGGACCTTCTATGGTAGCGGTGGAAGAAAACAAGCCTGATCAACGGGTTCCAACGAGAAATCACGGGATCTAGACGTTGCCGGCCTGGCGCTTCGGATTTCTCCGCGGAAATGTAAAATAGCTGGTTCGAGGTAGTTGATGCGTGCACGGGCGTCTCACGAGCCAACGTTCGGAACTGTTACGCCGGAAATTAAAAAATTATATGTTTATCTTGTAACATGTATTCGCTATCTTTCAAAAGTATCTGGATAATTACGCGTTTTCGACGAGATGTATTTCAATTATAAAATTACTGATAAATTGAACCGCGATGATTAAACTGCGGATGTGTTTATGAAAATTCATATTCCGAATATAATTAAACACACGATATCTCAATAAGCTTCGCAGCTCACATATTATAACAAGTATTTTACTATGAATATATTTTACTACGAACTATTTCACTATGTACAATACATTTTTCCATATTATGGCCATCCAGTATACCTTTGCGCATTTCAGATTTCCTATAAACGTTCGTTAACAAATTTTCAAACGAAACGCCGCGTGAAAGTCGCGTTTTCGAGATAATCCTCGAGGCTGCGGCGCGATAAAATATCGACTTCGCGTTCTCGTGTTTCCTAAACGTTTCTACGTATTCGAGTTTCATTGCGCAACGATCGTTAATCCCTTAACCCGTTTCTGACGCACCGCGTGCGTTTCCCAGGAAACACCGTCAAAAACTTTGTAAACGACTTCTCTGTATAACATTAACAGTGCAAGAAATCGATGTGCAATTATGTACGTCGCGTTTGTTAAATTTATCGCAATTTCCCGCGATTTTTACTGCAAATTGGTAGCCTGTGTGAGAAAGGAAGGCAAATGTTCCCGGGGTGCGACGTTTTTTGTGGCGTTAAGGTCGTTAGAGGATAAACGGGAGATTTGCCGCAGCAGCCAGATAGCAAGAAGCCCTCTACGCGGAGGTCTAGTCGCGAGGAGCGCGTTAAATCGACGCGCTCGCAATCCTATGACTACGTTCCGAGAAGAAAACGAAAGAACGGAACATCTCGAACCATGCAATTGCCGCGAAGACGAGGATGAAGCTAGAAGGCGAGACGTAGCGGGATAATTTGGCGAAGCTGAAGATTCGTGATCGCGTTATCCGGCGATGCAAGGCTCTACGATTCTCAAGGAACAAAATTAATTAGCAATTTGTAACAAATAAAATTGCACCTGGAAACGGTAATTGCAAAACGTTTACCGCGTATCTTTATATAGCTGCGATATTGGCAAGCAACGGTTCGAATTTACGAGCTCCTTGAACCACGGATAACGTCAAAGTTGTAACTCGAGGCGTCACGAAAGTATACCAAGCAGGAAACTGGACCGTTCCACTGTCGTGCTTCTCTGGTTAAAGAAACTCCTGGACATTTCCTGCTCTTCGATCTCCGCGGCCGGTACTGTACATGGAAACGATATACGAGTAGTGCGATCCTAAAATCAGTGGTTAGCTAAAGCTTGTACGTTTCGAGTGTCGAATTTAATGTAAATATGAAATTAGTAGAAGCTTACGAAAGTTATTTGCAAAATTTCTAACCTCTCGAATCTCTTTCTTGGAACGCAGAGACGCAGAAACTGAAAATTGCGTAAGTAGTTATCGTCGATAGTCTAGCAGCTAACTTTCAAATAATTAAGACGTCGCAGCATACATATATGCCGAGACATTTCAGTAGCAAGCAAACGTGTTAATACAAAAGAGAATGATCGTTCGTTTCTACAGCGTTCACGAGTCTATTATTATTTACAAGTACAAAGTATTATTATCTGCACGGTGATGAAAACGCAAACTAAAATTTATTGCATATTTCTCGGTCCAAGAGACGATCGCGTCTCATTTGATCGCTGCAGGATCCGTGGGAATATCAAGGAATAGTTTGCTCACGGTTTCGTGATCAACCTTAATATTTAAGAACGCAACAATACTTTCACTATGTTTGTTTCTCTTAAATAGCGCCAGCTACGTTATTATTTTTCCAGCGAGTCTCTGGTATCTGTGCGGGACTTAAAGCGTACTTAGGACCTCGCTCGATCATCCGACCGTGTCCCATGTTGAAGAGGCGCGAAACGATAGCTTCGCGATTCGCTTTTACATCTCGTTTCTTTGAACCTTCGGTTTCAGGGATGAACCAGTTACCCGGCATCGAGTCTCGCAAATTTGTTCACAACGTGGAATAAAGTTCTAACCGAGGCTGAACGCGGTAGTGCCGCGAACTCCATAGAAAGTATACACTTTCACCGTAGTGGTATCTCCATCCAGTGCTGGATTTGTACGAGACGCGACGAGGAGCTGTTCGAAGCTTTTGCACGATGATCGAGACAGAGAAAAGCATCGAGAGCTTGAGGCTGCGACCTCTTTGTGGCATACGTTTTCGCTTGTATGTTCCATACGCTCTTAAGCAACGAACGACTTGCTTCCATAAATTCGTGCGATGTGGATGTCGCTTTTTCTGTGCGTTTCAGATCACGGAACAAATCCGTGTAACTTCTGAACGATGAAAGAAACGTTATTTTTCATACTTTCCACCCGTAGTTTTCGCATTTAAAAACGCGAAAAGAAACAAACTTTCCCTTCGGATTGGAGTCACCGAGTCGAAGGTCCGGCATGACCTAAAATACGACGACTTGGCGTCGAGTGTCTGACGAGTGAGCACATCGTAAGTCGGATATTACAACGTTTCGGTGGTCGTGCTCTCCTAAATTGGATGTCTGTTGTTTCTTCCCACGACCAGGGATCAACCGCAAAGTTCGAAACGGCGTGTTACTTAAAGCTACCGAGCATAGACACATTAAAACTATATACGTAGCCTGGTGTAAGATCAATGACCCAGGGTCAAGAGGAGAGGTAGGGGAGTCGAGCAAAGCGTTAAGTGCTCGTTGCCCTCTGGTGTAGAGCGGCGGACCAGGAAATCGGTGCTAACACCGGGATCAGAGTCTACGTCGTGCAACACAACCTTGTGTGTATCCATCGTCCTTTAAGGCATCCATTAGCTTCCTAACTACTAAACACACCGGTCAGTCCGACGACCTCGTGCTCCTACCCACCATCCGGTCTACGAAGTACCTTCTTCCACCTCTTCCCTTGAGGAGCTTGTGCCTTTTTATTTTCCTTACTCTTCCATCTTCGTCCACCGCTTCTACCGTTTTCTCCTTCCCCTTCGTCTCCCTCTCCTCTGCCTCTCCTTCTACCATCCTCTCCTTGTCCCGATACCGACGTTCGAGGGTCATCGACATCCGCGACTGGAGACATTGTACGCAACGTCGTTGCTCGGCTATCGCGGTTACGAGCTTGGCCACGCACCTTGCGCTAACGGTCGACATCCTTCGTACCTCGCGCCTCTTTCATCTATGTAAGTAGCCCTTTCGATGGTTCAGAGGTTGGAAAGCTACAGAAAGGGTAGATTTATTTGGTGCGAGAAGCGTTCAGCTCGGATATGGTCGGCTGCTGTGCAGGTCGAAATTAATTTCCATCGGACGCTAACGATGTGATGTTGCAGAAGATAAGTGGCTTGTAAAATTCTACTAAAGATCGTTGACGGAAGGATACAGCAAGCTGAACGCAAACAATGGCTCAGAGTAGACATACGACTGATGTGGTAACAGGGTTCGGTGTTTGGCGCGCGCAGTGTAATCGCGAGGAGTAAACAGAAATATCGCAAAGTAAAATACGTTGCAGTACCTCTTAATTTTGTATTTGATGATCGAGAAGCTCGTGATGAGAAAGCACAGAAAGTGCAGATAGGAAAAAACGTTCCAGTGCCCCTGAGAGGAGAAGGTTGCGCAACGTTGTGTAATCGGCCTAACGAGCTGCGAACGCAACTGGAACGAATTTCACCGCATTGGTAACGATGCAACGCTGGCCCGTTGCAGTAGTTGCACAATGGATTTGCATTCGAGAGAGAACCGATGCAGAGCCGGCGATCGTAGACGACGCGGTCGGTCTGCCTACCTATCTGCTAATTTCCTTAATTGCCAGTAGAGTCGAGTGTAATTAACGACGACCGGGGGCAACGAGTCGCTCTGGTTTCCGTACCACGGGGCCCTGTAATGAGATAAACTTAACCATCGGATGGCATCGAGATCGTTCAGTCCAGAATTAAGCGGTTCGCGTGAAACCAACTGCCTTACCAACTCTATACGCTATAACGGAGAGGTTCTTAACCTTTTGTTTACCACCGATTTCCTATAAATAACTCTTTATTGACTCGGACCCGCGAAACTTAGCTCGCAACTTCCATCCGCAACGTGTTAAATATATGCGTTTGGAACTCTCATCGACAACCTCCGAATTTCGATAGAAGCGAGTCGCTATAAATAGGCGAATACGCGTATTAAATATCTTTCATTCGAATAAAAAAATAATAACTTGCGCGCGTGATGACTTCCGTCCCCCGGGGGCCCACAGATCACAGATTAAGAACCGACTATATGCTATGCTACATTATAATGTGGACTATATAACATATACTATGGATTATAACATAAAATAAATGAGAAATTTTTCACTGGTATTGACTTGGCAATTAAATGATTGCGGATTTTGTCATCGGGTGGTATTGACAAAATCCGCAATCACTTAGTTGTCAAGCCAATACTACAATTGTTAGATCAAAGAGGGAAAGTCCGCAGGATCTAGCAACAGTTCGATATGAAAATCATAGGAGCAAACGCGATAAATACATTTTTGTGGATTTGCTGATGTCGATGGAGCTAGAAGGAAGCAATCATCGAAGAAGCGAGAATTTAGTTCGGCGAGAGTACAAACGCGGGGTAACAGAAACGCATTATTGCGCGAGTCAAGCGGACACGTTCGCAGTCTTCCCGTCGATTGTCGCTCGTTAACGCCATTGTGCTGGTGGACTTGGACGCACAGCGGGTACACGCGTTACGCAATACACGCACTTGATACGGCTTGCGGCTGTCCAGGATGAACCGAGAAAAATACGGTGAATATCGTGTCGCGAGTCTGCCGCTGCCATTTAAGCGTCGCCGGCTAATCGACTAAACTTCGCTGAGAAGCGAAACTTCCAACGCAATCGTCCGGGCTTATAATCGAGTAATCGTGTCTGCGTCGTGAATTGACCAAGATCTGAATAAATCTTTTTAATCCCTTGACGCCAATCACTGTGACGGAGAAACTTTACCTGGAGCCAAAATTTGGAGTAACAATGGAGCTTCTGAGAGTCCATCTGCTGATCGACTTCGGCTCTCGTAGAATTATAAATTTCAGATCATCCAGATACAGAATTTGCATTCGACGTTCCGAGAAAAACATTCTCATTCTCATAAATTGATGTATCATAAAGAAATACTTGTAACTTGTAAAAGTAGGGTAAATTTCAGCAAATATCCTTCGTTATTGTCGTGCTTCTGAGCGTTTTAATTTACGCGATTGATCAGTGTGGTTTCTAAGCGACTCAATGTTCATAGTTGACACAGGAATGACAAACGCTTGTTTTTCTTTTTGCGAATTATAATCCTCGGTCTCGGGTCTGTTGCAGTTCCTGATTCTTCGCAAATGTCGCGAGAGAAGAAAGTAGCAGCAGGACGAGCTCTTAAACAGTCGTTTGAATTCCATGCCTCGTTCGCAGTGGTACGAAAAGGAATTCAGCTGCGGTAATGTCACGGGAGCAGGTTTTGGAATCTTGCTGGCAAAAATGTATTTTTCTGCTTGTTGCTTCCATGCTAGAACACTTTTATCATTTTTACGGGATCGACTGCATTCCCGCAAACCGCTTCCAATCGTTTCATTCGAAACCTTCTGCGGTCGACCGCCGCAGAAATTTTTCTTTCTCTGCCTGCAGGATGATTATTACTGTGACACAAGATGATTCTCGGTTCTACGAAGGATCATATGTACATATATATCTCGAACGAAGCTGTAATAATTTGTCATGCCACGAAAACAATATAATTCGATCGCAATTCAACGTGTTTCCATCGTCGCTATCGATATTGAATATCATACAGAACGTTTCTGTGGACCATATGCTTCGACTCTCGGAATATACGTACATGTATATTCCAACAATTTAATTTTTAACCTTTCGACAATGTCGAGAGTGCGTCGAAAGGTCATCGAGGATCTCGCAATTATATGGTCGACAGCAGTCAAAAGCCTGTTGACCAAATACCACGATCGTCTACCTTCTCTCGAAGAGTTTGTTCAGACGAGCAACATTTTTATCGGGCAACGAGCACGATGAAACTTTCACGCGAATCGTTCACCGGTGTTTATCCATTGCCCGCCGAAGAACGAACGGAATGATATTTAACCTCCTCCGAGAACGGTTACAAAACGACCCGTTCCAGTTTCCTCCGGCTCCGTTTTCCTCTTTTTCTCCTCGTTCGTTGCTCTCGTAGCCATTAACCAACGGCTCAGCGAGTTTTCGCGCGATTCCTGTCTCTTGACTAGTTCGTTTCATCTCCAACGAGAAGGATAATTATACGCTGCTTCGAAAGAGACTAGGCGAATTCTAATATCGCGATTAAATGGGTCATAACGAAAACCTACTCTTTTCTCCAATTTTTCAATCCTTTAAATTACATCATCGATCCACAGATCCTCGGAAACGATGTTACTTTAATCGATTCGTGCGACATTGTTTTACAACGTCTTAACGATTTTTACGCAGAAATCGAGGCTGTGGCACACGCCGTGACCTACGCTGTTATTTTTAGAAGCCTGATCTCGACAGGATTAATAATCGAATCAGATTAGCGCAGAGAGATTTTAATGCGCGGTACCCAGCCGTCGACCGGTTGGTCGATTTTGGTTCGATCGGCCCCTGGGTCCCTTCCTTCTCCCATCGACATCGATTTTTGCTCTTTTCAAACCGGGTCAGCAAACTGTGGCGACCGACGAAGGACGTCAAGGGAGTCCGTCTCCCCTCTTTGCCCGAGGCTTCCTCCTTTTCGTCCACGTACGTTCGCCAAACGCCTCGTGCGTCTCCCTCCGGTTAGTTTTTTTCCTCGTGAAATTTAGAAGTCGACGCCCGTCCCTTCGTTCGTTCGTGACGAGCATTAATCCCGACAACGACCAAAGTATCCTCTTATTGGCGTTTTGCGGCGTTCCGTGGCTAAATCGGGACCCCCGAAGAAACCGATACTCCATACCAACGGATTTCTCGATCCCCTATCTCTCGTGATTTCTTTCAACGTTCCACCGTACAACCTTCCCTTTCTTCCTCCTCGGTCCCTCTCGTCTCCTCTACTTTCTTATTATTTTTCTCTTTCTTTACAGTTTCACGAAATCTATTAGAACGGTAACTACGTGATTGCGGATTCTGTCATTGGGTGGTATTGACAAAATCCGCAATCACATACTTGCCAACCCAATATAACGGCGAATCTATCGAGCGAGATGCAAGTCTCGCGGAAGGTACGGTAGTTGCGCTTCGATGCAACGATGCTCGATCGAGATACAGGGGAGGGAACGTCAGCTTTATTTTCGCAAGGCATCAAAGTAGACTCGGTTTATTTGCGATCGTCGATGGGAGGTTTTGAAGGGTACCAAACTGGTCGGTGCGCACCAGCCATACTTCAACGATCGACAGCAGGAAGTCGCCGTGCGGTCGAGATGAACGATCGTCGGATCGACCGGTCCATCTCTCCTTCTTTTCCTTCTTTCTCTTTTCCCTTTCGTGATACCTACTTTTCTAGCAGATAGGTCCGTGATATTTGTTCGTTTCTATCTGTATGCGGATGTTCGTCACCACCGACGCTCGGATATTTACAGAAAGTGGGATTCTCCGAGTTGGCTTTTAGACGCACTAATTAGAACTAGAACGATACGTCTTGAAAGAATGTTTCTTTCGTATCGCTACTGCGTCAAAAACGAAACGTACTATTATATAGCGCTGGTTGTCGACGCGCACGATGCCATCGACTAACAGTTATCGGCCATGTTAGTCACAGTTAGAGGGAGAATTTCCATAAACGTCGTCGCTATCGATGGCTACTGTCGATGAATCATAATTAGCCGAGGAAGATGTTGCGTTGAATCAAGGTGTGTCGTGTGTCTCTCCTGTATGAAAACCAAATCAAGTCGCGTGAGTCAGGCACGAGCAAGTACAATACTTTTGTACCACGCGTCGTGGACAACGGTTTACAATGTGCGATGACCGACGCGAAACGTGGGCGACCAAAGGTATCGTCTTGCCAAAAGATCTTTGCCCTCGCTTTGTACCGTTCGAGTTTCGTTTAGGACGATAAGGTTTGTTGACCCCGAATTTTCACGGTGTACGAAAAGACTTCTCTTTCGTGCCAAACGATAGACCGCGGATATTTCTAGGAATTCGCGTTTTCGCTTTTTACGAACACGACAGGAAACATTCTCTTTCGCGTTGCGCCAAGAAAGGTTGAATAATTTCTACGGATTGTTTTCGAAACGCAAAGACACACGGTCACAGCGAGATATCATTGCCAGAAATCGATGACTAATAACATAAATTAGCACTCACGAAAATTTCGTCGCAGCGAAGAACGACAAGACGAAAGAAGGGAAAAGGGAAAAGCTCGCCTGTAACCTTTCGCTCGTTGCTATGTATGTAGAAAGATAATCGTGAAGCAATCTCCCGAGTGACGCCTTACGCGTAACGATAACGAATTATCAGTGTCGACTAATCGTAGGTATACTTCGTCACAATGAGGATCCCTGTTACCGGTATCTCCGGTAAATACGTCCGAGCGATACGTACCTGCAACAAACACGAAAAACTTGTCGTTAGTTCAGCCGTGGGTAATTCTGCTGAAAAATATGATATATGCTACCGTTCATAAGTACATATTTGGACACTTGATACAATTTCTGTCTGTTTAACGTTGAAATCCTAAATCAATTGAAATATCTGTTTCTAACAAGCCTAGCAGAGTATAGTATAGTATAGTGGAGAAACGTTCTACGATCATGGCTTCGAAAATATAGACAGTGGCGTATACGTAACATCGAACCAGCAATTTTTTAAACGTCTATATTGCTCGAACATAGAAAATAATGGTAATTATAGATTCTCCTGCTTGTCTCGTTCGGTACATTCCTCTGTTAACGATTCTAGGGTTAAGGTTTGGTGCATCGAACTCGCTCGTATGCAAATTAACCGGCAGGAGAAGAGAGAATCGAGCGTTGTTGCTCTCTGGTTCTTCGGTTCGGATTCGAAGAGCTGGAACCTGGGCCGAGGAGGAGACACGATCGAGCATTCTCGTGCACAGGAGGAACGCGTTCACGCGAGAAGAGAACGCCGGTTATCCTCGACACGTTACGCCGTATACGTGTAGGAAGGAGCTATCGAAAATCTCAAATCCCACTAACCTCGTTGGCGAGCTACCAAGGCGATGGTGCACACGCCTTCGGTACGGATTTCTTTACGGCCTGCTGGGAATTTATTTCTTCTTTACGTGCGACGGATATATATTCGCGATAGCAGCCACCGCAGGTAGCCGTACGTAAGAGAAACGCGAATCGCGAAACAACGCCGAGAACCGTGTGCTTCGGCTGTCTCTTCGCATCGAAACGCTTCCTTACAAAACGCTTCCACGACCGAGCCACCGCGCCGATTCCTCTTCCACGTTGATAACTTTTTCTTTCGCTGCGTATATCGCACGAGAGGTTTTTAATTCGCGATTTCGTGGCTAATAAAGTGCACGCGTGTTCCTTCGCCCACGGAAGAAAAACGAAAGCGTGTCGATGCTGCGATCGATGGACGCGCGAATCGCGTCTATCCGATCGTTTCCAGACCTCTGATCGATTCGTGAACCAACCACGATTCGTGTCTCGCTTGTTACGTTCGATTTTACGAGACCAGCCTTTATCGTCTCGAATCTAGCATATTCGAGTATTGGAAACCGATATTTTCCCATCGGACCGAGTTTCTTTTATATCGAATTATGTTACAACTCGTTATGTTTTTCGTACTCCAATATGAGTAAGTTACAAAACGCATTTTTCGAGGCATATATGTTTCAAACGTAGCTCGAGATTTACTTTTCTACGAGCTGGAACGATTTTGAATTTAGAGAATAGCGACGGAACGAATGGTGATATTAAAAGATAAGGATCGGTCTAGGCAATAGTTTCTCGATAGCGCGTTTTCGATATCGACTATACGACTAATAGAGCAATTATCTCGGTGTAAGATTAGAAATCATTACAAATGTTCGTCACTTTTTGCTTAATCTGGGTAACGTGTAAATACAGGTAATACGATACCATATTACCCATTTATTCTACTAGGAATAACTCGAAAAGCACATCGGGTGAAATTAACTGGTTTTCATATCCAGCCGACGTGAAACTTGGAATCGCTGGAAGAAGGGGCATCGATCGCGGAATAGTCGGAGCAATCGGCCGCGTTAAACGGATGCTAGAAACTCGGCCGTGTGACGTAACGTCGCTTTGCAGAGAGACTAACGATTATTACCTTCCCCCTTGAGTTGCCGGTCTTCGTCGTTGCCAGCGAAAGCCGGCGACCACGTGAAACTGTGACAAGTACTAAAGCGTGTCGCAATTACCTTAGAGACGATACTTCAACGAGGATCCGCTACTCGCTTTTGTATCGCGCGTACTTTACGATTTTCTTCGTTCTTCTAAACACGAATGCGGCCGTATTCGAGACACGTACGTTACCGGACCGGAGCATGACAAATATGTAACGCGCTCTTGTTCAAACTGTCTGGAGGATCCGTTCTAAGTTTCTAAGGCTATGGTTAAAGTGATTGCCTGTGGTCTCACGAATTGTCGTCCTCGACGATCAGACGTCTAAAGAACGACGTAACTAACTCGTGATTTACATACGTTCGCTAACATCTTCTTACAGTTTTTCCTTAATTTTCTAATCTCGTTGCATAGGTACGCGATTAACGTTTCATTCTCAACACGCAAATGATTTATCGCAAGAGCATAACGTCGAATCACGGTAGATTCTAAAGTGAACCGAAGATACGTCGTTTGTAAACCTATCACTGTCCTGTACCATTCGATGAAAAATCTGGTTGGTTGAAGCGGGACCAAATGACCAAAGTCTACCGTATTCGATGATGGCGTTCGAACGTGTTCGTCAGAAGGTTAGTTAACTTCTCGAGGAAGGTTTTTCGAGGAGCAGATCTTTTTCGAGGAATTCGCGTGGATTTCGAGCGTCCCCGTGACGAAAGGTACGCGTTCGATCAGCTGAATTCATTAAGAGTCTGCACGCTGCTCGATATAAGAGAAGTATATACGTCTTAAGCGAATACGCCGGAGAACCGGTTATCAATTACCACCGATTCGAGGCCGTTGGCAAAACAATCAGCAAAAATTCAGACCTCGGTGGTCACGCGTCGAAACGCGACTTAATCGCGGCGAAACTCTACGACGATTCGCGGATATTTACTGTCATTCGTTGCGCGCAATTAGCATCTTAAATGGAATACATCTACATCTCGAACGATGTAAGCAACGAGTTCTATATTTATTTTTTACATTTACGAACCGCTCACTTCACCAAAACGTTCGAATCTTCGACAACTTGAACGTCTTAAACATGTAACGCTCAAACACAAATACAATCGTTGCAAGTGCAAATGCATATTTCGTTTGTTTTAATTACTCGTCTTTTCATAAATTCAGAACGAATTAAATTACGTATAGATAATTTTATATCTCGCAAACGATACGTCGTATTCGCGTCGACGGTGATTGATTTTGCTATTGCGACAGTATTACATCGTTCTATTGGTAAATAAAGAAAAATTTATTACGCTAAGGATCTTCGAATATAAAATCTGTATCTTTCTGCCCTTCCGATAAATTCGTTTTTAAATATCAGAGCTGTTTCTCTACTTTTTGGAAAATAGCAGGAATACTACGTATCGTTTAAATCGATTTCTATATTTCACTTACGTGTACACGTCTAAACCGCTCGAACAGAGGAGAACGAATAACAGAGTTGTAACAACGACCCTCGACTGTCGTGGCACGATACCATAACAATAATCCGCGCATGACAACAAGTGTCGCGATTACACTAATTCCGTGTCTGTTTCAACACTCCTCAACGGTTCCTTTTTTTCTAAGAATCGTATCGTTTCTTTGTTTTTCTTCGCGATATCACGCAGCGTGAAATAAAATTAACCGCAGGCGAGATACATACCTGCGCGGAAATATCATCGCGATAACACTCGTTATGCTTGTTGCGCTCCACTGCTCTTTTTTACCTTTCGTGTTTTTCGTTTTTCGATGGTTGGAATCGCGACGTGAGAAGTGGCTTTTTCACACGGTCTCGTTGGGCGGCAGCGATCGATGGGAAACGAGGATGAAAAGTAAATCGCAGTATATCGGAGCTGCAGTTAGCTTATCCCCTTCAAGGATGTTCTATTCTTGGAAGCTGCATCTATTAACCGTTAGTCGTTATGGCTTCTTTCCTGATGAATCCGCCATATTTTACCGCGTTCTCCGCATTGCTATTTCAATTTATCGCTATTGGCTTGACTTTGATTACCTTCCGATACTCCTCGACTTTTCTTTTACACGTCATCTAATATTATAATTCGTCGTACTTGTGAACGTAAACGACGCGTTTCTCTTTCGCGATTGAATCGCGGCTGCGTGTGACTTTGCGACGAAAAAGAAGTTTCGCGATGAAAAAATGTACGATGAGAAGTTGTTAGCCGTCGTCGTAACGACAGAATTGTAAAAGTTTTCCCAGAGCGCGAATAAAAATACATCTTCGTATCGCGTTGGCGAAAGTTAAATGTTCCAAATAAATGATACGCAAACAGACATAATAAATAAAGACAGAATCTTCGAGGAAGCAGACAATAAAGTGGCAAGGTTATTAGCGTAAGTAGAAGTAAACCATTCGCGGGATGCTTAATGAGTTTCTCCACTCAGCTATTAACTCGAGACACCGACGTGGCCATGATTTATAGCCGTGGTGAAAAATCGAGAGAAACGTATCTGGTTTTGTCGGCGAGACGCGTGGGCGTCTGTATTTCGGTTAAGAGGAAGCGAACTGCCTGCCAACCGAAAAAACAGGACCAACGACAAACCCGATCGTGTGTCTCGTTCTCCATGAATTTATAATGCTTCGTTTAATTGCGAGCTGGAGAATGGATGTCCTCGAGCCGAGCGAACGAAGAAAGAAAAACAAAAAATAGTGGAAATTCGACGGCTATTTGACGGAACGAGATAGTTGGACGAGACGCGAGTGCGTCGATGCGGTAAAGGGATCGCATCCGGGGCAAGGCGGGACCTGCATCCGGCCTGAAAACGGATGAGACCTGGCATTCAAGTGCAAATCGTTTCACAGCATTGTGCTCGAGAGCTGGAGACCGTGGTAATGGCAAAGACGCTCCTACCTTTGCTACCGACGAGGGAGGATTTCGAGGAACCAGACGGATCGGCGCCACCCTGCGTGAAATTCCACGACCAGAGACTAATTGAACGTTTGCCTCGTAAGAAATACCTTTATCTTAAATAGAAATTGATTTATCCATCGCGGTGATACGAGATTGATTTATTTGCCTCTACTAGTAACCTTTTATTTCATAATTATACGATGGAAGTTGTTAAGAGACAGCCAAGGTTCGATGCCACTCTCCTCAAATCCGTCTTCCATTTTCTATCCATTTTCTCTACGGCGTATAACGAGACAGATTTCCTTTCTATTACACGATTAACCGTAATGACGGACGATGTACAAGGCGAACATTATCGGACGTTTGCTATTTTATGTTTATGCGAGACTGCATTCTTCCTACGAGGCTTAATTGGAATATTCCTGTTCCATTATTGCCGGCCGAAGTCCGGCTTGGCTTCGTCTTGCCATCTTTCTACTAAAATATTTACATAATGCCGGTAATTGACTGTTCGATCGAGACCTTATAATTTAACATGGTCGCTATGACAAATCGCTTCGAGCCCCAAGCGATCCGCCCACGTGGGCAAACGAAGACGCGTTGCTATGTGCCACGAACCAATTGTTTTTAGTAATTGTACGTATCGTCTGGTATTTTCGACTCGATTTCAACTCTCTTTGCAATCTCTCTTTGCTTCCCACGAAATAATGGAAACGTAATGGAAACGTGTGCACAGTAGCCCGTTAAAATCGCGGATGCGGATAACACAGTCGTTCGGTACAGCTTCCTTTGAACGAAGGCGAGTAAGTGCGCGACCTTTCATAGTCAGCTAATGAACGCAAGCCTAACCGCTAGGATCGATCCATTCCGGCGTTCGTAGCGCGGATTACGCGTGCGATCGACGCGTTCGAATCAATTTGCAGCGATTCGATGGACGTGGTGGCAAGGAGGCGAGTCGTGACACGTTGACTCGTTCGCTTGGAAACAGCAAGAGAGGAAACGAAGAAAGGAAAAGAAACGGAGGAAGAAGGCGGGCGAGTAAGGGTATAAAGCGCCGAACCTGCCAAGGAATAACTTCACGCATGCTTCCCACGTGACTCAGCCGGTCGAACATAGATACGTATCGTTGGTGAGCCCTCCGCGTACAACCTGCACGCACGATGCGTGGCGAACGTCGACGTTTCGTTTCGACTGACCGTGCACTCGTGACTCAACCGAGCCTCTAACCCTTTGCTTTTTTCACCTCTCCCTTGTCCCTCCAATTTTCGCTTTTTCCCCTTCGCGAACGCTGACGAAAGCGGCCTAACTGTGCTCGCAGCGCGCTTTTCGGATATTTATCGTACAAGTGTCTCGAGAGCCAAACTTTGATCAACCGCGCTTCTCGTCGATTCCATCTGCCTTTTCTCTTTGCGAAGTTAAAGTGTCCTATCCGAAGCTAATAACGAATTATTTGCCTGTACACTTACGTGTAACAATTACGCAGGCTATCGAAAAATAACGTCTAATTTGAATCGGTCTAATATTTGAGAACGAAGGAAAGAGAAAAGATCGGTCGTCTCGAACGTTGCAGCATGCAGAGGATAGAGAGGAGATTTCTACAAAGCGTTGCAACCGATGACTCGTCTTCGGCAACTTGGTTCCGTTGTTTCTACCTTTCTAGGAAGTATCTTCGTCATTGTAAGAAATACAGATACCATGATGTAACACGTGGATCGTTTCGTGTCTCGTTCATCTAACGATTCGTGATTACGAAACAAAAGTCGCGTTCCTTTCTCCGATGTGTCGAGTGTTTTGACAGGGGTCTGAACGCGAAGACTGTGAGTCACAACGCGATTGGTATATGCGGTATGTACGTCCAAGCGAGTTAACGTTCACGTGTGATTCAACGTCGACCAGGGTCCGGTCGAAATTCCTCGGCGCAGTTCTGCCTGCGTGCCTTCTCGCTCGCTTCTGCATACAAAAGGCTACTAGTCGTGAGAACCGAGAACCGGCTAATCTGTAAACCGCGACTCTTTGACAGAACTATCGATTCCAGCTTAAGGCGGAGACAATTTGTCCCTGGCATATCCTCCGTCACAAATTAGCAGGTATCGTTTGCTTAACAGAGACCTAAGCCATAAAACGATTTGTTTCCTTAGTAATTTACCCTATTTCTCTATTGGTTAGCTTTATCTTTAAAAAGAATTTCTTCAATTTGAAGGAAATATATATATTCCAATTAATTTATTCTAAACGTAGACCGTAACAAGAGGATTTTAACGACATAGTCGAAAGTGTGGAAAGAACCTGTTAAGTTCACATAAGCTTTTTCAGGAATGATTTTCGATAAAACGAGCAATATTTCGGAAATTTTTAGGAGCATGGAAGAACACGTTTAGCTTTGGAACAAAAAGACAATCTCTAAGACGAAATTTTCAAACTGCCGCTAGATAAAAAAAGAAGCTATTGCTCATTTTCTGATGAAACGCTACGTCTTTCTTCGCCGCTAATTTCCTGGAAAATAATAGGATAGAATAATAGAAGATTACGAAGGTGGAAATACGTGGATAATCGCGAATTGCAGAAGTAAATAGCGATTTACGAGCAGCCAGGTATTTCGTAAAAAAGTCACGGCGGAAAGTGTCGCAAGTTTTAGCGGTAAAATAAGGTCGTCCACGAGCGTCGTGTATAACACGCGCTATACCAAGATCCGTGCTAGAAGGGTTCTTATTCGCAGGTTAGATATCGGTGATACTTAATCGCGTTTCGAAGGAAACCGAGACTATAAATCAGACAGCTTTCAAAACTAGCTACATGGCATGGACATGCTCTCATTAATACCACACATCGGCCACGGTAATTGGACGGTCTTTTAGCGGTACGATCGGCAACTTTCAGCCTATATAATCGGCAAACCCACGCACGAATTCGCGTATCCTACACCGTGACACGAGATCGTTGCTCTGTCGCCATCGCTCTGTAACGATATCGTGCCTTCGACACGGTGCTCGTGACAAAACTAGGAAAGGTGTACGGTCGAGGTGATCGTGAATCGCTCTCCTTCGAGAATCGTGGCCGTTACACGATACGATCGCCGGCAACTTCTTAACCGCGATCCACCATGTTTCGACGATCGCTAATATCGTTGCTTGTTTCTATCGTTTAGTATCCATAGTTTAGACAAATATTTCGTAATTGCCATTCCTTCTCATAATCGTTTAAATGGCACGTAACTATATTCTTTATACGAAAGGTAGGTTTTTCGTGACCCAAAGAAGGACAGGTTATAATTTGAATTATTTTATTTAGCGCGATAACTGTACGCATCTGAACAGTGGACTTGAAAATTTGCAATCGAGTGTTTGAACGAACGGAATCTTCGACGTAGCAAACATCGCGCGTTCCCGAGTGAACGGTATTCGTTGTTAGTCGACGAGTTCACATACGTAGTTAGCGAGCATACGTAATTCGTGAACTTTTAACGAACACCGACGTAGACTTTACACTGCGACAACGGATCATCTCTCCGAACAGCGTCGAGTTCTTCGATGGAAACGTTCGAAGGATAACACCGAGAGATTTATCGCGAAACGATATTTCTCGATGTGAGAAACGGACGAGCTGTCGCGTAGGAGCAAATGGTTCGAGCGAGTCGAGCACACGCCTCGCGAACTCTGCCCGCCTCTTGATCCCATTAGCGAGATTCTCGAGACTCAGGTATTTCGTTCTTCCTGGGAAGGAACGCCTTTTACAACGTGACCCCGTATTTCGTCGAGACAAGACACGAAGGATGAAAGAGACGAGATGACTTCTCGCGAGCCGCAGCCGCAACGCGTCTTCGTTTATCGGGCTGGTTCGTGAGGAGGCCTACTTTGCACGTGGCCTACTTGCGGAAGACCGGCGGTCACGCGAGAAGCCATTGAGCCGACACGCGTCTCCAGTCGACGAATCGGTTTTGACCTCGAACCGAATCGGAAGTAACGTTCTCCGCTAGAATCTTTTCGCGCGTAACAAACCGTCGTGGATAATTCCTGTAGCCGCGCATCTACCGCGATGAACCGCGATTTAACGGGCAAGACGAAGAGAAACGCGTCGGTTTGCCGTGGTGACGGTCACCGCGATGTCAAGCATAGACTTGGAGACTGAAAGAGTGGCGCGAAGAAGGAGGCTGTCTCACGCGAGACGTGTCCTCACCTCGGTGTCGCGACGATCGGGGACCCAGAGACCTGAATAACCGTAGCCGGCGGGCCCGGCAGGGCAGAGTAACGGTCCACGGATGAAGGTTACTCGCATTATCCACGGGCCGATATCTCTCTCTCTCTCTCTCTCTCTTTCTCTCTCTCCCTCTCTCTCTCTCTCTGGCCAAGATCGAGCTCGATCGATGGATCTAGGGAGCACCCATCGTCACCTAGATGGACTCGTTCGGACGAAACTTGGCAAAATACGGAAATTTAAAGAGCACGACGAGTGCGTCAATCCGTCTGCACTTTGATCTTCCAGCGGAGATAGCTGGGTAAGCCGGATCCGTAGCCAAAAAATATTTTGGCACGCCGTAAAGTTTCACTCGGACGAATATTACGAGTCTTTGAAAGCGGATGAAAGGAAGGGTTTTCTTTTCTGGCGGTGTTCCAATAAACGCTGCTTCGTGTAGGGCTTGTGAAAGAAAGAAAACAGAGAGAGAGAGAGAGAGAGAGAAAGAGAGAGGCTTTAGCGATGCGTGGAGAAGAGAGTAGAGAGGAGAGTGTTCGGAAGGATGCTGGTTGGTTTCACAGGAAAGGCACTTTTCGAGCGAAATTCCGAAGGGATTACTCACTCGTTCTGGCACGACACAGCCGGACTAGGCGAGTAAAAGGCCCAGGCTGCGGCTCTCCCAGGTATAGAGAGCGTCGAAAATAACGTCGTTCCATCGACGAGGATCTCACCGACAAAAGGTGAAACCCTCGGAAACACTGCGGGATTTGTGTTCCACGGAATGCCTTCTTCGAAGAGAGAAAGGGCGCGCCCAGCGCTTTTACTGCGTCCGTTAAAAACTCATTCCCTTTCGTTTTGCCCTCGTGCCACTTGCCTCTTCGTGCCACTTCTTCCTCGCAGTTTGCAACATGAACGATGCACGGATACGCGTACTTCACCGGGGAAACTCGTTCCGAGCCTCCTAAAATGCGAAAGCGAGTCGACAAGGAGGCTCGCTGTATCCTCGTAAAATTAATGCCTGATAATTCGTCGCTCGGAGATTCGACTGTCTAAGACGATTCTACCAGCGTTCATATTCGAAGCAGAGTTATTCCAGGCAAATAATCTGCTTCTTAATTCGCTATCTCTTACGAACTATTGTTAAACCATCTACGTTCGCCTCGTTATATGCAACGTGATAAACAACGAAATAAACATATCGCGTACATTGACAATTAATTCACTAGGAGCGTGTAATTTCTGCTCATCAAGAGGAAAGTTCGTTCAACTGACATTACTATTCTTAGTCGTAATTCTCGTACTTGGTTAGCGTGTGTACATATTCAACAAGTACAAGTTTGACGATTCTGTGCAGAATTCGAGATGAAATTTTGATATCGATATCGAAGCTTAGGTGACTCGAATAACCCAGGCTTGCTACGAGCCCCGGTAACTGGTAAACAGGTCCTCCGCCAAAGGCAAAATTTACTGTGCCGTCGAAATGGCCAGAGGTCACAAAACGAGTTCCGTTTTATTACAGGCGCGAGTCGTGCTGCCCCGCATCCATCGCCTACTTCCTACGGCGCGTTCACCACCCAAGTCTTTCATGATATATCCTTCTTCGACGTGCCTGCAGCTATCCACGCGTCCAAGCGCAGATCTCTCGTTGTTCCATTGTCAATTTCACTGTTCGAGAGGAGTTACACGTTTGCGACACACTTTCCGACGTGTTTTGCCCTTCGGTATAACGTTTCTCTGTCTAACGGTCTTTTGGTCGTCGATGACGTATCAAGAGCGTAATCGCTCCAGCTGAGTAACGGAAGAATTTTTCGTCGATCGCTTTGGCCAACTGCCGCGTTATCGCTGGTTAACTAGCCAAGAAGCAATTATCCGGTTGTCGCTAACTCGATAAGCTTGCCGATTGTAGTTCAAGGTCTACCGAAAGGCGCTTTGGTTTCTTACGCTCGATGAAACGACGTAACCGATAATAGCAACGATCTATACGCACGATAATTATAACGTTACTTCATAATACGTTTGTCACCATCGACAAACACGTTGCGTAGATGCAATTACGTAAGCGATACCATTGACGCAACTGTCGCGCTTTTATTTTCGGCTAGCTTCCGTGGAGCCTACTAGAAAATTAAACAAACCAGTTATGAACACAAAACGGTCCATAAAACGTCTCGGTGCGCGCGTATTCGGACGGCTGTTGTCAGTTAGGAAGAGATATATCAAACGTTGTTCGAACGGCAAAGGGATATCGAGCAACGAAGGAAGCAGAGAAGAGAAAGGTAGCGAAGGGTTGAGAAGGGAAGGGAAGAGTCGATTGAAGAGGAGCGGAAGTAAACTCGTAGAAAGGCGTCGTAAAACCGTGAAAACCGCTTTTTTTAGGATTGTTCTCCGGATTTCCTCGAATCGAAAGCGCGCTGGCGCCAATGATAATGCAGCGCTCACTCCTCTGGAATGCACTGCTGTCGCGTAGCCGAGGGAATGCGTGTGTGCAGTGCACGCGCCTGCGATATATTTGTATACTCGTGCATTCGCCCGGCGATCGACGAATCTGGAAGCGAGCCGAGGCAGACCGTCGACCAACAGCCACCGTCCAAACCTTTCGATCTTTAAATTTAGCCTTCGAATCGCGACCACCTTTCCTCGCTTGCTCACCTCTTTGGTATTCCACCGGCGCGCGGAAATTCACCTTGTCCGGTGATTAAAACTCTCTCGACATTGCAGCGTAACTTCTTCTGAAATCATTTTTCGAGGGAAGAAAATCTCCGAAGAATCCGAATTTCCGGTGACTGTACAAGCGACGGATGTTTCTTGGAAAATGAACGAACAAAAAGATAAAGATAGATAGATAGATAGAGAGAGAGAGAGAGAGAGGAGGAGGAGGAGGAATACCAGCGGAGTAATGTTTGCTCATCAAACAGGATATTCGATTAAAATGCCAGAGACGGGAATAAGCAAACGATTCCAAAAATAGTCTGCATCGGTTTATTCCATTCTGCTATCTACGCGGTGCTGCTACGTTTCTGTAGGATGGTGTGTTCTGTTCTCGCGAGAACCCCATGTATCCGGGGCAGTTTTTGCGATACATGACGTTAGAACGCGTGGCAGAACGCGAGATGCTCTGACGCATCCGTTACTAAGACGAACGAGCAAAAGTCGAAGGTCGTTTTTCTTCTGCCGATGCTCGTCGCTCGAGGCTGATTCTTCGCCACGACGACGCAGAATTCCACGCACTGAGTAAAGCTGGATTTAAATCGTGGAAGATACGGAGACAGCGCGGGAGACATCGGTGGCAGGTTCGATCGAAATGGCATGCAAACGGTGAAAGGCGGTAAAATTTCACTCCTCGATTCGTTTGAGGATTCCCTCCTCCTCTCCCTCGTCCAAGGCGTTTATATGCCGATTTCGCGGCGTTCACAGACCGAACCGAGAAAAGTTTCACGTCAACAACAGGGAGGACTGGTTTGGCTTCGCTTTTTAATCCACTCGATCTTCTGGACGCCGACTCGCGCGAGAATCTAGGTTTGTAGAGCTGCGACGAACACGGCCGCGACAGGGTTGACGGAACGAACAGCCCTATCCACTTTCGTTCCTAATCGATTTAACATAGTGAACGAGAAAGCTGCGCTAGTCCATGCAGAAGATGGTAGCGATAAACCCAGGCCGTAAAATCGATCAGTAGGTAAAAGATTTACAGGTTTCGAGGGCTAAAACCAAGGAAAATGACCCTCGCGCTCTGTGTTCGCTTTATCAAGCTTCGAATCTGTCGTTTACTCGTACCCCTTGGTCCTTTGTCATCGAGTTCTTAAGGAAAGAAAAACAAGAACGGAATAGAAGAAGTTGGCCGCTTTACTTTACGATCCGACTATTTCCACCTGAAATATTTATCGCGATCGACCGCGTTACGTTGACACGGAGCTCGAAAAGGACTCGTGACCGGGAATTTACGCCGAAAGGGCAAAGATAAACGCGCGAGTAATAGGTCTCGACGTCAGAGCGGAGAACAAAGGGAACGGATTGGCACGGATAGGTGCCGTTTCACCTACGTGACACGTGTGGAGCAAGCCGCGCATATACACAGCCCAATTAAAACCTACGCGCGATTACTAACGCATCTCGACGCGTACACCGAAATACCGTGAAATTTTCTCACGCGAATCTAAGCGTGTATCGGCGTACGAAACAGTCGTGTGCGTGAGTGCGTCGCGGTGGACGCGTCGCGATCGAAGGTGAGCGCCCACGTGGCGCTTTCGAGGCTACCTTTTAACGGAGTTTCCTCTCCGGTACCCGCTCTTCCCTCTTGTCCGACAGAAGCGGCCTGTCGTACCCATTACTCGCGATGACACAATAACAACGACAAAGGCCGTCGTCGAGCCGCTTACGCAAGGACGCGTGGAAGGTAAGAGGCGACTCGATTAAGCGGATATTAGTCAGGTCGCGATTCGTTGCCGTTCGTCCAAGTACTTGCTGTACAGAGATATCAGCTTGCTCGGAAAATTCGCAGCGAAAGTTAAGAGAGTTTCGATTAGAATCGCAGCGCGTTTCGACCTCCGTAACTTCACGTGTCTCCTCTCTTGCAAATCCGCTATGAAGCGTTAGAGAATTCGCTGATCGTGAATTCTTTCAAACGAATGTTGCAGGCTTCTAGAGTATTTAATTTCTTGGAGAAGTTTCGCGAAACCCGAGCTGAATAATAACGAGCTATTTCACATCCTCGTACCGAGATTAATATATTTTTTTTCCATTCTATCGGACCGGTTAGGGATTTATAAAAATTCTTTCCAATTTTCCACAATGCGTACGCTTCCATCCAGTGGATGGTTTCTGTCGATGGAATAAACTTTTAGATCCTAACGCGGCTATTTTCCAATGGACCACGAGAGATCGAGCGTATCCGTAGATCGCAGCTCGAAACGTTGGCGAGCAACAGTGCACGGCTTTCAGCTGGAGCGGAACGGAGGAACGTTTAAATCGGCGCCACGTCTACGGCCTCGGCGACGTTCACCGTGCCGGAGAGAAAACTGTGCTAACTAAACGCGATCCAAAGGCAACCGGTGATCGTTCTCGCGTACATATTCTCGTGTACACGTTTACGTCTCGCTGCGTGTAACTCGTTCGCATCTTCCAACGAACTTTCGACGTTGTTTGGTAAATGAGTTATTCCAAGTTGCAGAAACGTGTAAGTTGAACGGGGTTCGAAGTAGTTAGGGTGTAAATGGTTGCTCTTTTCCGTAAATCCTAATGCTCGTAAACATGGAAGAATCGGCCATTATTTCGCTCGACAGAGCGTTAAATAGGGATTAAGGGTTATCCAGATATATTCTCAATGAGACCGACCAACAGACTATTAATAACGTCCACATGAAGCCAGTCATCAAACTGTTATTATCTAACTGTTGTTACAAGTATTGTGTATAGCATCAAGATAATTACAGCCTCTAGCTATTATTATTAGCTATTATCCAATTAGGATCATATAGAAAAATTATACTTTCGTAACTACGATATTATGTTATAAATGACAAATGTTTCACTATTATCCAACTTATTATTTGATTCTGAGATGTGCGATGGTTAATTTTTTACTCGATGATATCACAGATCCAAATACGATATAAAGTCTATTTCATCGAAGAATACAAAACCTAACTACCCTGTTAATTATCGCATCTATTCGAATCTGATTTTGAAATATTCAACGTGTTTGCCGAAACAACGAAAAATATTAGACTTACCAAAAAGGATAATAAATTATCGGAAGTGTTTCGACTTCGACATGCTAAAAATACCTCGAGGCTTACCTGTAACAAAAACAAGACACGTGCATATAATAAGTATAGCGGCGTGTAATGAAGCAATCGAGAAAAAGTGAAAATTACAAGCGCATAAAAGGTAAAAAGATAGCAAGTTTCGAGTGGAAAGCAAGCGACTGGCATGACGCCACATGGTTAGCGCCATAGGGTGACATTGGGAGGGGAAGGCAATAATTACAAAGAGTCGTATAATTATCGCAGTGCGTGGAATCGAAAGAAAGATCCCCGAGCTACGCCTATCCCACGACGATTTCTCGACATTCGGGTCATCATCGACTAACCATCCCACGTAAAAATGTAAAAATATTCCATAGACGGATACTTCTGGAAGTTAAACGCGTTTGACGAAACATCTACGTTATCGGTGAAAAAATATCGAATATTTCCTTTTGCGAGATTTACTTTCATTAAAAAATTACGAATAAATTCAACAAGCGTTTATTATTTTATCCTTTGCAATCGGCACAGGTGAAAGCACGAGGGCCTACGATTTTTCTAAACTGGCAGAAAAACATGAAACGATGCAATTTATATCGAGAAAAACTACATTTCCAATCCTCCGAGTCCTAATAATAATAATTAATTTTTTCATCCACTTACACGCTTCGATCAAATTCAGAAACTATTACTATAAATCAAACAGAGTATCAGAACGTCTATGGACGAGTGCACCGGTAACCGGCTAATAGTTGGTCGTCGTTTTATTCTGTTTGGAAAACGCTATTAAACGAAAGTTGAAATAGAATATAGGGCAGATATCCTACGGACGAAGTTCTCTATCGATGAAAAAAGAAAAATGCGAGTAAAACGATTCGCAAACGGTTTAATACGATTTCGCGTGAAAAGGAGGTTGTGCCTTCGCTCGTTAATATATGCAGAGGTATTCGTCGAGCTATCGGAAGAGGAAACGGCAAGATCGTTCGATTTCAAGGAAGGAGTCGCAGAGAAACGAGGACACGTCCCAACCTGGTAAACGAGAACGTTAAGCGTACGTACGGCTTACGAAAGAGGAAGCGACAGTTAGACAGTTCGTGTCATCGTGTTCCGTACTACGTAGACCTTTCGTCTTAACGGGTCGAGTGTCCATTTCCGATCTACTTTCGCGAATATATATATATATTGCTGGTTATTTTCTTCTTTCATAAATGCAAATCCTTAGAATGGAACAACTTACGGTAAAACGACTCTGCGCAAAGCGGCGGAGTCGATGGCCGGACGAACTTTGTTCGTTGATCGATCAGAGTTACGAAGGAATCGATTTCGAAATCGGACAGCGGCGCAGATACTCGCGATTGCGACCGCGATCGAGTCGATTTCTCTCGAGCGGCCGCGCTGTACCAAAATATCGTAATAATTTCTTTCAGAGGCGGATCGAAAAATTCGCCAACGTGGGACGAAAAGCTGTTACGACATTGCCAATATCTGTCGCTATGCAGCGATAAACGAAGAGGGCGATAAATCGAGCGAAATAACTGGCCACACCTGTGCATGGTATAGACGCTATATAGTAGGTGGGCATGTAAAATTGTCTGTGGCACGGTCACGCACGTTCGACTTCTGCAAAACTGTATTTTACGTCGGGACGATCATGAACGAGACCATTCGCGTGCAATTCGTGCAAGCCTGTTCATGATCCGGAAAGGAAAAAAGAAAGAAATAGGAAAGAATAAAGGAAGAAAATATGGATGAAATCTCTTGCGACAATTCCCGCCTACGTATTCCTACGTATATCAACGACGTTTATTTCCTTCTGGTTTGCTGTCCTTTCTCTTGGAATGCGGTGTACTTACGATGGAATGTCATATCCCGTGTCACGGCTACAGACACCACAGGTGTGACTGCAATTTTTACGTTTCACCTTACATTCTTCCGGAGAAAAGAATCTGAACGTTGCGTCGAACGTTGCTTTTTGCTCGTGTTTCGATACGATGCCGGCTTTTTCCTCCTTCTCTCATTTTTTTTTCTCTTTCTCTCTTTCTCTCTCTCTCTCTCTCTCTCTCTCTCTCTTTTTGAATTAAAGGCGCGATACTCTAAAATCACGGAGACAGGCTTTCGGGATTATTTAGTCGCAGGAACGGAGAAAACCATGGAGACCAGTGATTGCGTGCGAGAAACGCGCCGCAGACTGGCTCGTCAGCTGTCAGTCCCTGGAACGAGGAATGTGCGTGTCGAGGGGAACGAATTCTCGCGTTTCTGCTGATGACCGGTGTTTTCTGTTGCTAGGCTTGAAAAGACCGGACCACGAACAACGCGTAAACTTTTCACGGCGCACCTTTCACGACCGCGGTCGCGGTGCACCAACCACGTACTGGCAGAGAATTGCGAAAATCCGACGCAACCGCTTCCAAATATGTATACCGTTGCACGTGTTCTGTAACACTCGGTGACTTCGCCTAACCGAATCGATCCAAAGCCGACATTTGCCACGAATCGCGTTAGGACTGATGTAAACGAGAGATTTTTTTCTATCGTGATTTATCGTAGCGAACACGTGCTGTTTGCTAAGAGACAAAATAACGTTTTTTGTCCGCTATGTGACAATCGTGTAGGTACATACGCGTAGTAAATGGGCAGCTTGGCAGCTAACGAACGTAAGTCGGTGTTTCGCGAAAAAAGTCTACTTGAATATTATTTAAAATGTTATTTACAAAGGGAAGCGATCATCGCGCTCCTGTCATTCGCGCAACGTGCGAATTAACGGCGATCCACGAAATCGTGCGCGAGATTATCGGTTCACAGCGACAGCACGAATTCGTGATTCATAAAGCGATGTAGGTCAGGTTTGTAGAAGTTTACTATGACTAGATCGATGACGAATGCACCTTGTGTACGATAACGAAACGCCGGCTCCGGAATCTGCTCGTTCAAGGCTCTTCGTTTCGGCGTTACACCAATGACGTCAGCCGCGTGAAAGTTTCGCGCGTAACTCGTATCGCGATTAAATCGCGTCCAAGTCTGCGCGTATGCCACAGACCGGTGAAATATATCGTAGGAGCAACAGGTCGTGCGTAACCGAAGCCTGAGTGTCTTTCCGGAGGAAAGGCGGAAGAAACTCGCAGCAAACCGTTCATGAATATCGCTTAAAAGTTTTCCCCGATTTCGCGATGCTATCGATGAATGGTGTCGAGCTGTATGGCTCGATGCGAACAAGCGGATTTCGTTGCGCGACCGTTTCACCTACATTATAGAATCAGCCGCCGTGATACTTTGTTCTTATCTTCCGACGTATCGCAAAATTATAGATTCAACTTCAATTTATCACACTGTCCTTTCAAAGAAAAGAAAAAAAACAACAAAAAAAACCTGACGCGCGACATCGTTTCGATCACCGTGAAAGTTGAAAAAACCTAAAACTTGCAACTTGATGTCAATTTATCGACGCTGTTAACTGCGACGACAAAAGGACGAGTGGCCTTCCGAAGCAAAGTAAAGGACCGCACGTCGAGATACTCCGATCGAATCTACCCGATCGATTGACCCGCATTGCGTTACAAGGGCCGTATACAGAGCTGGCCATGATGTTTACAGGCATGTACTGTGCATCGTATAGCATCGAATCTGGGACAGAGAAAGAGAGAGGACACCGGTAAAGCGATATCGTCGGACTATATCGACTACGGTTGGCCGGAGCAGCCGCCGGAGGTGTAAGTGGCTCGAGAGACACGAATTCGCCCTTGGGATTCCTGCGAGGCGTGGGTGATCGGCTTTGTCGAGCGTCGATCGGAGAACGATCCAACGGTTTATCCGACTCCGCTCTTTCTTCCCTCGGCGAATCGACTTCTAGCATTTCCTTTTATTGGTCTAGCGTTATTTATTTTTGCTATAACCTTATTTCTGTCTTCTTTGCAAAAAAAAAAATATCAAGATCTTTAAGCTTCACAGGATGGAGACTGAGTCAATTTTCACACGTGCAAATATGTTACTTTTTATCGTTGTCGTTTCGTAAGATGCTTGCAAGACTTAAGCAGCATTGTAGAATTGCTCTTTATGCATATCGATCGTTCTGTATTTTAAACAAAGTTCGCCATCATATAGCGATAAGAGTCCTTTCTCTTCTTCGCTGTATCGTTACGAAATGAAACATTGAGCGCTCGTGACAACAACGATCCATCCGTTATTGTAAGATTACAGACATTCGACCATTCAACGTGACCGACACATTTTACGAATGGAAAGTGAAAATGGAAGAATAATAGGTCCCGAGTACGAGGATGTTAATTGGCATTATATATCTGGAGGTAGCAAAAACCGAGTATCTCGAGGAAACGGCGATATTGCAACGAATGAAGGAAGCAAGCAATACCTGCGTTGTTGCTTGCACATCTAGAACGAGCGTCAAGGTACGATTGATTCGCGTAATTTCTTTACTTTGGGCTTAGCTTATCAGATCACGCGGTACCCGAGTAATAATCTACAATTACAAAGCCCACGTATCTGGTTCTTGCGAGTTACGTACAAACCGCGCGTGCTGATCATTCGCCTAATTGCAACCCTGTTATTGGGGGTAGTCGAACGATCTCGAGATGAGAATCGATCCAACGATTCGAAAGCTTGAAATTAGCCGTGAATCACGGACGATCGACTTATTATCCGCATATTTCTTCCACAGCTGAATAACGAGACCGCGCTTTGGTTAAGATTAATTGCTAGGCTTTGGAAAATGAAAAATAGATATGGTATCTGTTTAGGTTTAAGGATAATAATCGGGTGATCTGGCTGGTACGCGAAAGGAAACAGGGGTAGATATCTTGCGATACGATAGAAAATGCGGGCAAGGTTATTCCCTTTCCAATGTACGCCACAATGGATACGCGGAACCGCAACGATCGACGATATATGTTGCTGGCGAAGTAGGACACCTTCGAGCGGGATGGTTAGACACGCTGAAACATACTTTCCAATGATTTCTGGATGCTACACGACCGAGATTAATTTTAAGACCCTGTTCGGATTAGTCAAACTACCTTCGTCCGAGTAATTTAAATTCCAACAAACTTAAAATCTCCCTATGAGGAAAACTGGTCGTTTACCAGACTCGAAATATCTTCTCGAGCGTTCTTATTAGTCAACTCGTTTCATTTCCAATAGTTTCGTACATTTTGCCAATGTAAATCCGTTCATATTGGTCTCAAATATTACCAATATAACGATAATACGATCAGGACTTGTTATACCGCTAATGAAACTGCAAGACGTTTCGCCTGGCGCGTATAGCATATTTAAGTTTGTAGATATTCCAACGTTCATATAATACGTGTTCGTACAAAGCTTCCACGAGCGTTCGAGTATTTCCATAATCCGCCGTAACTACTTCCTTTTTATTTGCCATTAGGTGTCCTCTTGAAATCAGGTTATTCGAACACAAACGATTCGAACTGAAGCGACTCGTTTAAATCCAAGGCAATCGCGCAACGTAACGAGAACTTTTCCATGCGAAAGAAAGGAAAATTTGAAGAGAGAACAGAAGCGCGGATGGCGAACGTTGCAAGGATAATCGAATCTGCATATCGTTAGCCTCGATCGAGGTTTCATCTTTCGACCACGCTACATAAGGACAAGGTTACCTATCTTTGATCGAACGCTCGATACACAAGAACGTTCTTGTGCTGGTATTGGGTTTTTCGATTCGACCGCTCGACATCAAGACGGGTAAATACTCCGGATAGGTTTTTATCGTGAAAGAAACGAAATGCCGGTCGATTCGTATCGTCGTTTGCGTCGCATCGCTCGCTCGAGTTGGCCGACCTTCACCCGGCTACCGTCGCCATTATGCTCGTTACACACCGGTCGTGGTTGTAATTTACGGTTAACCGAACGGAAACCGAAGGGGAGCGACCGCGTTGTAGTAACGAGGTCGTCGCGTATGTGGTCTTAACGAACAAGCTACGACTCTCTCTTTCTCTTTTTCTGTTTCTTTTTCTTTCTCTTGCCCTGACTCTTTCACGATATCGGCCGTACAAATTCGTTCGTTGCTACTTTCCGCGGCTTCTATACGCCACATGCGAGTATAACTTCGGCATCGGTAACGAGAAAACAAGAATACCACGTCCAACTGGCAGATCGTGCCTTAATATGCGTACGTTAATACAGGGTGTTTAGTTTACCTCGTATTCCTCAAAACGATTTAGCTATCTCTTAGTCCGGCCACGGGAAACGCTAAGCGATATTCTCGTCTTCTGTGTCTTGTTTTTCGTACGGAGATTACGAGAGAATTATACGACGAGCACCCCACGCCGAGTTATGGAACGCGTCGATCGACGTATCGAAAGATATTCAGTTTCATCCACAAAAACGTTGACGATCGTCGATTGGATGCTCGTCGTTCTGAATCAGCTAATTTCGTTCTCACGCTATTCCTTCGTCTCTCGGAACTTACCGAGATACTCAAGAATTCAAAATAATCGAAACACCCTGTATGCTGAGAGACATTACAGATAATCACGTTGCAATTGCTTGCGAGGTTCCTTCGACGATCGCATCGTTATTATTGTTTACGACTTCGCAGCGAGAGTCGGTTAAAACGAAACGAAAAGCTGCGAGGGATGCACACGATTCCTTTCGGAGCGGATAAAGACGCTAGCAATAAGAAAGAAGGAGACGCAGGATACGAGAGGAGAAGGCGCATTTTGCGCGTCGTTTAACCCTAATAACTATGAATGGAAGCGCTGGCCAAACTTGTCTTTCATTTCGTTGAAAGAACACGCAGCGCGTGCAGAGAGAAAAGAGGAAGAAAACGAGCGTAGGCGTCGAGTATGCCACGGAACAACGAGCAATCTCGTTTTCAAGCATGCGAGAGTGTTTCCCAGCTCGAAACCAAGACGCGATTCAAGAGTCTGAAAAAATTCGATCGTTTCGAGAGGATGCGAATCGAACGAAATTTCTCGTGAATTTCTGCCTGACGAATTTCAAGAGAAGTCGTCGAACTAAGAAGCTCGGGAAAGAAAGGCTGCACGTTCGGAGAAAGCATATTTTTAAACGATTTATCCAACATCGCGTAACGTCTTTCTTGCGACACTGATTCATCCTTAACGAAGCAATCTAAAAAACCACGATACGCGTTCGAGTCGTGAGCATAGGACACACGGCGCAACGGTCCCAACGAAATGTCCTGGCAGGAAGAAATCGTGATCCATAGATCATGGGGATCGCCAACGATCCAGCGTCGCCCTTCTCCATCGTGCCCGACTTCCAAGCCTAACCTCTATGTCGTAATATCGCAACAACTATACAACACCTCTCTCTGCCTTTCGTAGCAGTTCTCGTGAGAGCTCGCGATCGATCTCGATCCATAGATCATTCCGGCAGGACGTTTCTCGCCCGATTGAGATTCGCTGATTTCCCGTACTCCGGCGAGATACCACCGCGAATCTACCGTGTCTCGTTCGAACGCACGAATCCAGAACGAGATCTGGATCTCGCTGTGTTTCACCGTGGCGAGCTAGAAATCGAACTCGAACGGAAATTTTTCTTCCCCTCGAAACGATATCTTTATTCGAAGGTCGGTGAAAAGAAAAGGACTGCAACACCTGCGACGACCGAAGGGAGTATTCGTTGCTTTGTAACGGGCACGAATAACAGCCTGTCTAAATACGGTACTGGTGAATAACGATGGCTGGAATTTCTCGTTATTTCTCAAGAGCCACGGCTCGTCTACGACTCTGGGTGGCTTCTTCCCTCGAACTCGTAGAACACGATCCACGAGAAGAGAGTTATCGTCGGATGAGCGAGCAACGCGCCAGTGAACGGACAATGATCACGGCGACCTTGAGAAGAAGGCAACGTTTGTTCGTTGATGTAGCTCGTTCGCGGTTCGTACCATCGTATTTTCTCACCCGTGAAGCGATCGAGCCATCGTACTTTTTACCAAAGGAGAGAGTTCGCGACGAACCAACGCGAGATCTCGGTCCGCGGCGACCGTTCCGATCGACTGACCCGATAAATATAATTAAGGAGACGGGAAGCTGAAGAGCCCTCTCGACACGGAACGCCACGACCGCTTTATCGTCCGCTGTATCTGTATCGCCGATAATCGCCGTTATCGTGCAGAAGGGATGTTAATAAGATGTCGCAGAACCACGCTGAGTCACGATTTCCCCTTTCCTTCGACGACTAACGACCGCCCAACCGATTGTCAAAACAACAGATCTCCCTGTTCGCTGAAACGAACGTATCTGTCTCTTGGTCGAGTGCAGTTTGACCGATGCACAATGGTCCGAGGAAAACGTTCTTCGGTGAAAATTGAAAAACGCCTTTATATCCACTTTCTATCGGCTAAAGCTCCGTCAACTTATTAGCAAAGTCAGTTTATACGATGTGATTCGACTATTTATCAAAAGTCGAATTTAAAATTTACACGCTCATGTTAACAAGTGTGTAAGCTTTCGTATAAAAGAAATCGGATTTATATCACTTTTAATTAATCTTTATAAACTTTCTCGGCAAATTTTCTCTTGAAATTGTTCTAGGATGTCTAAAGAGATAGGAACGCGAATAAGAAGCGAGAAGAGCTACAAGGTTAAACGTTGAAGTTGAAAGTTGAATTTTAATCACGAAATGTCGCTTTCCAAACCATTGTCCACTGTTGGCATTGAAGGAAGAAAATGCGATAACGAGGAACGGAAGGAAATGGAAGAAAAACCGGAACGTTAGCTGCCTCTTGTCGAACTCGCATTCTCTCGAACGAAAAAAGAGCATTGTTATGTTAAGTGAAAGGAAGCACCACGGTACGAGAAGTATCCTCCAGAGCAAAGGACACGCAGAACCGTCCAAGAATGCTTGGAGCCAATGGGATCAGTAGGGAGCACAGCTGTTGCTCGTCTCGGAGACAGCTGCCGGAGCCTCCTACGGGACGTGCCGCCGGTAGAAACCCTGTCGAGGGTAAAGAAAAATCGTGAAAGAATCAGCCCATAACTCCGCCCGAAACGGAAATCTGTCAAGAGGATCGACGGGGTGGGCTGGCTACGAATTTAGATAGAAATCCAGATGAAAGAAATTTTTGACTAACGATATCCTCTCGAAACGAGTCTGGAATCCGTGCTATTTCATACGACAGTAAGAAGTTTAGAAATCTCGTAACTGAAATCAGTCAAATATCTCCAACTTTTACATTCTGCGATTTAGACGACGAGGAACAAAGTACGGCGAATGATTGAAGTTACGTTTTCGCAGAAAAGAATTAACTAGGCTGCTAAATGTTTGTAGAGGACATTTAAAAGCGCGAGAATGCATAAAGTTTGTACAATATACAAAAATAATGGACCGTCTGAACCAAAGTACTCGCTATCAGATACGATGGTTCGTCGAATAACTTTTTATTTACCTATACTCTCTATTTCGTTAATTATGCTCGCGAAACACGAAATCGCATAAACATCCGCGAAGTAACGATAATATTGAGTTTACGAGGAACGACCAATCAGATCCACGTTGCCTCCAGGTTTCTCCTTCTGATCGCTGAACGGTATGATTTTCGAGATTCTTATTGCATTATAAAAAGTGAAATGGATCGTGTACCGTGAACGACTCGCGTGTCGAAGCTCCGATGCACGGTTCGAAACACGTCGTCGTCCTTAACCGTTCCGAACAAAGACCACGGAATACGACAAACCGGATACGCGGTATCCCTTTGCTAGGAGATGAAGCGACCAAGCGACGCGCTCCGAGATCTCGTTTTTCCCCCTCGGTGGAAGGTCATCGACGACCAGCTCGCCAGCAAGCCTCCAACAAGTAGGCAGCCTGGCTGTCGCACTAATTGCAGGTGCCGTTACCGTTACTTTCCAGATGGCATGCCCGTTTCCGTCGCGTTACCTCGTACGCTCCAACCAGAGCGCTCTTGGCGAACGTAACCAGAGAGGAGTTCGCCGCTTGGCTATTTCTTCGCCACTCTCATCTTTGACAACCCGTCAATGGACAAAACCATACATGTATTAAATCATAACGAGCCTGTTATAAATAATAAAAGTCAAGCCTAATCGCTGTTTTAGTTAATTGCATCCACGCGGCTACGTACTCCGTAAATTAAGGAAATTATGGATATGAATTTGTAAGCGTTTTCTTGCAAGCGTCTAACATGGAATCCTTAATTTATGTTTTTATAATTCTTACAAATGGGTTTTCTATATTTTTGCTGCGTAGTCTTTCGCTAACCCATAATTCTCCGCCACTAATCTTTAATTATCTAAACGATTATTACGTGTCGTATGAAACCAACACGTATTTCAATACTTACGAACCTACGATATAGTATACGTGGTTTACCGTATGTCGCTTACAGGAAATCCCACTTGAACAGTAACGAGAACGCGCCTCTCGACTCTCGAACGACACAGAAAAAGTAGAAGCGTTTCTTTTTAGACTTTTCGCGATCCAACGCAATTATAGAACGGAATATCGATGTTTCCGCGTTTACCGAGTGGTTTGTCCACCGTTCCAGGTAAGTCGTTCGGCTCGTACGTTCGACCGACGTAAGACGAAGACACATTTCAACCTATCTACCTATTATAAGGGTATAAATATCGAGTGGCAAGTGCATAGCGGACGGTCTCTGCATTCTCAGTCCGGCCACAAGCTATTTTCAACCCACGCTAAACTCTCTCGCTCTCTCGCTCTCTTCTGCTTTCCACGATCCCCACTTGTCTTCGTATATTCTAAGACGCGACCCGATACCATAAAAAGCATCTGCCCGCGTCCCACTCTTACACAGCTACAAAATATCTTTCTGCCGATTGAATTTGCTCCTCTTCGCCGATGGCTCGTTAAAACGCCAACCGACATACGGAACAAATCGGTGCGCAGCTATTCCGTCCAACAGCCTTTGCTTTTGCATCTGTTTTCGCATTTGCCTCTGCATCTCGCTACTTTTTTCGATATATTATATTCCGCGCTTAAATTGATACGTATAAGATAAATTACGGAAAAAATAAAAAATCACCTTTCGATACGACAGCGAACATGACAGATTGGAACGGATTTTAAGTTAATAAAAATAAAAATGTAACAAGGTAATAATAATTAACGATAGAGAACGAATTTTGTTGGACCACTTATCGATCTATATTGTCGACCTGTGATCGTACGACATTTCTGTAGTAATAGTTATACGTAAAATAATAATAATAATAATATCGTTTGTTTTTTTAGTTTCACGGTGCAGTTATTATAGCACGGTCGTTATTTTAAATGATATAGGTACTGTCGCGTCGCATCGATTACCATTTTTCCCGTGCTCACAAGAAATCCACTTACTCTCTGAGTCACGAGAAATGAATTTGTCTGTATCCTAAAGTATAGCACGTACATAAGCTCCAGCTTCTCTGGCGACCGCGCTTCTCTAATCAACGAGGCGAAATGTTTACGTAGAGGAATACCGTGCGTGTGATTCATAATACTCTCTGCAATTAGTTTGCGATCTCACACCTGAACAAGGAAAAACAGAAGCACCTTCTAGTTGTGATATTTCATTGACGAAAAAGCGAAGCGAAAAAATAATTAGTCTACGTCAAATCGATCTATGTTACGTCAAATCTTTTTAAACTCTCGAGTTGAATGCTATTTGATTTCTACAAGGTGAACTTAATCGATCAACTTCGTAAATTCGAAAGTAGACAAGAGCGACGAAAAAATATTTTTCTTTTTAATTTACCTCGGAATTTGATGTTTTATCTCATCTTCTTCCTATACGCAACTGGTAAACGCAAGCCTGTTGTTTTTCTCAGAAAAATCAACATTAATCGTTGGAATGCGGATGTTAATGCAAATTAAAAAAAAAAAAAAATAAATGAAATTCAAGCAGAAATATGTTCCATCTGTTATCGTAAGAAATATTTCACTTTGCATATATTTTATAAACGTTTTAGGCATTTTTATACTTAAGAGTCCACAGTCTACTAATCACGCATCCGGATAAAACCAAAAACCGCAGTCGACCAGTTCGGCTTCCAAGAGGTTCGTTTTGCGGCGAGAGATGGGAGGGAAGAGTGTGAGTCGATATAAAATTCCAAGACCGTGACGAACGAATACGAATAACGATGAAAAATCGTCAAGGCAAATGTCTGTCGTAGGCGATAAAACGCCTAGCATATAGCGAGGGTAAGTATCGATTACGCGCTCAAAATCTTTTAATCGGAGAGAACGAAACGGCGCACATTTGCTTTTCAGTTTACATTCGCGAATGGCACCCTATAAGCCGATATAGCCATAATCATAATATTTATATCGGGATCCCTCTCTCTCTAAAGTTTATGACGCGGCGCGGCGTCGCGCTGGTGGTTCGTAATTCGAGCCAGAATTAAATATCTGAATCGTACTCCACTCGTTTTCCTTTAGCGAACGACTAATTCGATGTAACAATTCCGCAAGAAAAAGGAACAATAAAATGCGATGAATAAAAAGTGCCATTTAACAACCGCCGTGCCATTCTCCTTTTGGATGCACGATTCTCCCTGGAATCTTACGTAAGCCAGACTTTTACGAAGAATCGCCGCGGTTGTTTGCATTCCTTTCCTTAATAACGTACACGAGTTTATATCGAGGTTTCGCATGCATCATACAGTTGGTCAAACAATTTAAAGGATCGTTTCCTCGAATCGCACGTACACGCAATTAATATCAATTCTTAAACTGTTAGACGCACACACGACTGCGAGCAACGACTGCTAGGCAACAGCAGATCGGTAAACAACATATTTCCAAGTAATTTCGACCTACGCGCCTTCATAACGTTAAAGTACAGTTCGAAATAAGTTGCACGGGGCTGTATACTTTCGTCAGCTACTATATAATTCTCCGTTCTTCGATACGAAAGCACTGTACGACTGGCGTGTATAAATCTCGAATGCAGCAGGTGTTTAGTAAGCAGCTGTTATTTTGCATTCGTAGCTAACGCCTAACGACCGGCGATCCTGATTGACGGCTGCATAAATCTTTGCAACGGTTAACACCTTTGTGGAATATCTCGAACGTATCCGGTCACTGAAAGAATACTAATAGCGGGTCGTCGTGAAAGAACTGTCGAGTTACGTCGTTAGAGCTTGATTCGGATGATAAATATTAATACCGTCTTGCGATTCACCGCGCGTCCCCGCTCTTTCTCTCTCTCTCTTTCTCTCTTGAAAATCACATAGTTTAAGTACGTTTGTATCGACGATGTGTGCAATCGACATCGTCGAAACGGATTACACGTACATAACGAGAACGATGTTGATACGTGTAATAACAACAAACAACGTAGCTGGTGGCCTACATTATCGCCGAGTGCAACGAGAATATCGTTTACAGCAGTCCACTACCTACCCACTTCCAATAAGCAGCAAACAAAAGGACCGCGAATGGAAATGGCACTGGAGCAAATCGAGGATGAATGCGCGATTGACTATAATAGGATCTCTCGACTATTTCAGGCAAATTTTGTCACGGTAAACGCATCCTGCGAGTATTATATCGTTGAAAAAAATACTTAGCGGAAAATATTACGCCGTAACTTGACGCGACTTTGCATACACGTCGTACACCTCGCGATGAAAACTTTTCCTTTCGCAACGGAATTCGAAGCATGTGACCTTCGTAATTATTTGCTCCAAAACTGTAACTTTAAACGTCGATACGCACGCGTCTCGTCGTTACGCGATTTTGCAAAATCTCTCGACCTTCGCGACTGTCGAAACATCGCGATAATAGCTAATGTACGGTTTGTTGATTCTTTCGAGCCGCTTTATCGCTGCTTTACGGCCAACGTAATATAAAAAATAACATTTTCGTTTTTCCATACACAACAACGACGACGAGAAGTTTACAGTAGGACGATAGATGTTAGAAACGAATTAAACTGTGTCGTTTATATCGCGCCATTCGATTCGACAATTTCTCTACGACGATCTCGCGTGCACAACGGAGGAGGATTCGTTCGGAACACACGGAGAACCGTGTTTGCAGATGCTCATCGACCTTGCACAGTTTCGGAGGAACGTTCCAAGCTATTCACGGTACCCTCCTATCTCTTCTCTTTTCTTTCGCTGTTTCCTAAGAAGCAACGGAATTTTCGAGAAACGGGAGAAAAAGGATACTGGCGTAAACTAGCGCAGACGGAGGTCGTAAAAGACGCGCGAAATCTCGACCTCGATCTTTCGCGGTAGGGGCACTTTCTTTCTTCGGTAGGGTCCAGAACCGACTTAAGGGTGCCCCAAGGCCCTACTCGAACATTCTATCGCTAGAACTTTTTTGTTTTCTTACTCGAATCCTATTCGAAAGGTTTTTACACGCCGTCTGCTTCCAGTCGCGAAACAGTAATGTCTCTAAAGGAAAGCATTTCGACACGATAGCCAAACAAAACAAAGTTAGAAAAGGTACGCGAATAGAGAGAGAAAGACAAGAAGGAGGAAGATATAAACAATTTTAATTAACGGAGCTCGATGCGCGCGATAGATCGGTGACCTAGCGAGGACACACATAGGGAAAAACGATCGACGTCTATGTTCCGAGTCGGAAACATATACGTAGACGCGGTAACCTCGTTACACAAAGAGACGATGAGAAGAGATAGAATGGCGTGCAGACGAGACGAAGCGAGAAGAGGAAGAGAAGCAAGACTGGACTTACCGTGCGAAAGGTTGTTCCTCGACCTCGTACAGTTCCTCGAGGGTCTGTTTCGAGAGAAGCCTCTCCAGCCTCTGGGGCGTGGGAGCGAGATGCCCTGGGATGCTGGTAGTCTCGAACAAGCTGTCCGCCGTCATGGCCGCTACCCGGTCGACGGTACGTCAACTGAACCAAACGCAAAAGATGCACGGATAATCCCAAATTTTTCTGTTGCTCGGTCGTACGACGAAGCGTCACGACCGCCAAAGTAGATAACCAGCAGGCACACGGGTAGTCTCGTTGTAGTCGAGTCACACAAAAGAATAAAAGAAGAAAAGAAGGAGAAGGAGACGGAGGAAGACTATGGAGATTTCACTTGTTGCGATCACAGCCAGCAATACTCGCGTAAATATCCTCCGTATTCACAGGCAAACGTTAGAAAGGAAGTAGTAAGAAAAAAGGGAAGGTGTTTTCTCTCTGCTTCGGTCACTGCGTTTACACGGACTACGGGTTTACTCACGCCGATATAACGCGAACAACGACGAAACCAATCACCACGTCACTGTCGCGATTACAGGCACGCGTTTCATCTTGCTGCACGTTTCGTACGATGATCGTCGTCGATTAGAGGCGACGTCGAACGCACAAGTTTAGCCCCAGTGCACGCACCGATCGCGAAACGAAGCACGCGCTTCTATCGTGCGAGTGTTTATCACGCGCAACCACTCGTCGCGATGGTTGGCCAACAATTGAACCTTCCGCCGAAGCTTCGTGTGATTCCCCACTCTCGATTCTCCAAGCGCCTTCGCTATCTCTTCGCGTGGTGGGGAAACGTATCCCCACCTATAATAAAACTCGGTGACAGTACCGAACTGAACCGAAGCGATCCGAACGGATCCGAAACCGAACGAGTAAACTTACTCTTTGCACCAACTTCGAACCCGAGAGAGAAAGAACTCGACAGGCATGCACCGACCGACCGACCACTTCCTTTTCTCTCTCTCGCTCTCTATTCCTCCTCTCGCGCGTATTTCGCCTATGTTTCTTTATCATCCTCCTTCTCCGTCACCCCACGCGTCTTTCAAGCTTCGCGAACCGATCTTACGATTAATAAGCAATATCACGAGCGTATATACGATTCGATAACGAGATCTCCGAGACCGCGAGCTGCTCCATTTTTGCCACTCTCCACCCGGTGATTTCAATGCCGTACTTTCCGAACAGAAAACGATTCAGCAGCGTTCTCTTGGCAGGCGAGACGCGAACAACACGCGACTCTTTCTACGTTATTATCGTGCGATATCTCGCGTTAATAAAACCGTTTTAAAGCTAGTTTAACGAGCTAGTAAAGCATCGACAACGAGTAAATCGAATAGCTTACGACCGATCGAGTAAACGGAACTCACCTTGGACTAGCGAAGAAACGCGGAGAGCCAGGGGGCTTGTAAAGCGTGCCAGGATCTTGTCAACTACCGTACATGATTATGGCGACCGAGCATGAATAATTGAATGTATAATTTATCGATTTCGCGGCGAAAGAGCGGCAGCAACGATCCGGAGAAAGAGAGGGGCCGCGAAGTCGTGGCTATGCGCGCCTCTGCATTATAGATCTCCTAATATGTCGGTGCAGCTTCCAATGCCGATATAAATCAGCTAAATCTCGATAAGGATAACCGTTGTCTCCGCGCTCTATGACGCGGTTCTATCCGCACGAGTCTCGAATCCAGCCTCGTCGCTCAAACGTCGCGGAATTCGGAAATCGAATTAACGAATCGTTTATTCTCCCGACGGCTGTTCCTCTAATTGTCAGATGGAAGAACAGACGCGTCAGTGGAGTACGTTCGAATAACTTCCATCAAAGTCTACGTAATATCCTATTAGGAAATTTGACCAGACGGACGAAGAGTTAGCCGAACGCATTTCTTAACAGGATCTTGCGAAACACGCGGACGAGTTTCTCAATCGAGTTATCTGGCGCTTTCGATGAGTCTACCTGACGCAATTAACGCATACCATCGAGATAATATTTCCGTTTGAATGAAATTGATTTGCAAACTACGGCCTCATCGACAATGCATCTGGTAATACCAGATTCAAGTAGGTTACAGATAGCGGAGGAGCGAGTTGGCGCTTCTTAATAGACTTTCGGTGGAACTGATGGAAGGAGCTGGTTTCCTTCGACTTATCTAATTGTAAATCCATCCGAACACTGACCACCCATTTCGAGCGAGATCGCACCGAGATTTGCCTCCGGGATCTGTAGCTTCGCTTAATATCTTCGCTGAAATATGACTGCTAGAATTGCATATTTTTTCAGCGGCAATGATTTTATGTACCTTAACAAAGTAACGCGTAAAATAATTTACGCTTTCCAATAATATTACGTTTACGTCCGTTTTATGCATATCTTACTGCTTGGTCCTTGATGGTTCGTTAACGAAATGAAAAAATTAGAATATCAAGATATAGTACGCGAAGATTACACGCACACTGAATCTTCGAGAGTACCGCTCTAAGGATGGCAAACGCGTGAAACCATTTTGAAAAGATATCGACAAAGATTTCTTGAATCGACGAGTCAATCATAAGGATACGCGTTCTACGCATCTGCATATACATCTTAGCGATGATACTCGGCTGATTCATCGCGCGACCAGTAATCTACGCGCGCAACCAGTTTCCTAGGATAGCAGTCGTAATCGATGGTCCTGCGAAAGGTTGCGGCGCAGGCTGTTGCCATCGAGTCGAGCGAGCGAAGTGCTATTTCCTTCCCGATTTCACGGACATTCGGCTCCATTAATACCACGAGCAACAGTTAGCGACGTCTATACGCAACGACGATTAGTTGGTTGAAATCGGCTCGATGATCGAGGCAAAGGGGTTATTTCGAACATGATCTATCGACCGATTCGTCGGAAATAATATTTCTAACCGCGCGAAATCGTAGTTTCCTCGCTCATCGCGGAATACCGATAATTAATATTGACTGTGCTGGTTTTAATGATCATCCATCTTAATACTAAACGAACGTATTCTTTCGTTCTCCGCGTAGTGTACATCGATACCCGTTTCTATCCGTCGAACGAGATGTATTTTTCTCCCGGTATATGATAAAAGTACGTGTAATACGTTACACGATGAAAGTCTGCCACGCGATCCGGACACAAAGGCGCAATCAAGAGAGAGAACTATCACTCTCCTCCACCTCTCCTCCCCCTAATTCATCGTTGCACGATTTGCTCCGCGTTTTCTCAGGGATTATTTGGCACGCGATCCCACGCGCGTCGGCAGAAGACAACGAACGCGCTCCAAGTCGCTGGAAAGTACCAGCCCATGGCTGTACACAATTACATAGCAGTGTACCGTGTATGAAAAGTATCGGGAGGCTTTTTTTTATCATCGATGGAACGCAGCTTAATGACAATCTTCGATAAACATCGATAGAATTTTTTCATAGCGACGGTACTACAAATAGTTCAAAGGTATTCGCGATAACGATTTCCGTTTTATCAATGACAAACGTCAGGTAAAATACAATAAATATTATAAGAATGAAATCATGTAGCTACCATAAAGATAGCAAAAGATTGTAACCTACGATTATCGATACGTTGTTAAACAATGATTTGTACATATATCTACAACGGAAGATTACGACGTCTCATTCGGAACAAACTAATACCATTGTTACAAATCGATTGAAACGACCAAACAGTTATGAAAGATAACGTAGATACGTTTTCATGCCCACATCTTCGATCCTCGAGCAGCAGTTTCATACACGAACGTCGATCGTTATGGGAGTACACGCATCGATTTTGGCTATTTTCTATTATCGATTTTCACAAACAGATGTCGATCGTTCGTGAACGCAGCTTCCCTTCGAAACGCGGACAAGGAGGTTTCGACGCAGAGGGGATCCTGGTAACTTTCCCTCCTACGCATCGACCGCAAGCCGTGGAAAGGAGAGAAGAGAAGGCGCTGGCATGCGAGAGAGCCTTTCTAATCCATCCAGCGAGTTGATGTTTTCGTGCCAGCTAGTAGATGGTAACGGAGTGCTGCCTAGCAGAAGGGGCAAGGACGGCCGAGGCCGATCATGCCCAACAGCATGGCAGGAAGTCAACTCGGAGAAAGAAAGGGAGGAAGCTGATCGACGATCAACTAACACTGACAGATACCTGACTACTATTCGGTGTATATGTTCCTACGTATGTGTTCTGTTGAACCTCGTATTAGCATCGGGGCCCAAAGCCCTCGTGCACGATGATACGATCTAATCTAAAAATTAACGACATTAGCGAACCCGGTGAGGTACAAACTATAAATTATAGACGTTTCTTTTACGATTTATTAATGTTCCGTTAAATACGAAAATCGGGAATTTGTAAAACTTTGTTTGGTTCACTATCGCCTAGGCCTACTCTCCCTAAGTTTTGGAAAGCGACGACGAGGAGATTCATCGATGACAGAGATGGAAATTCTAAAGCTAGACAGGAAATGCGTCAGAAACGGCTGGTATCCTTTCTCACGTGCCTGTTTCACGGAAGGAGTTCAAGAACACGATGGAACATTGTAGGTAAACGAGAATATTATAATTCGGTGGAAAGAATAGGTTCGCTCCTTAGTATCGCGTTGCCTCACGACCTACATTCATAGCGTATTATCATAGCTTATCGTAGCTTATCACGGACACTGGCAACAAATGCAAGCCACGTGCTACTAGAGTCTTTGTATTTTATCGAGTCTCGTTTCCGAATAAACTTTGCACAGGATAGAGGAGGCTCGCGAGGCTCCTTTTATTCCAACAGTTTGCAAATATCTAGAATAAAAATTACAGATACATCGGATCTCTCTAACGTGTCTCGGCATTCAGTAGAACGAATCTTTGTTTGCGTTAAGCCGTACAACCTGCTCGCCTGATTCGCCTCGATACACGCGAGAATTCCATGCTAATACGGCAGAATCATAATTTACGTCTGCGGGTAAGTAGACACGTGTATGTGTATGATAGAGGCTCGGTACTCGGGCTTTCACAGCCGTTTGAAAAGGTGGTTTCTTTATGCGAGTGACTGGGAACTTTATACCGGCCTTGAAGAAACTGTTCCGGATCCTTTGTTCGGCATTCCCTGGAAGTAGCTTTTTTTTGGATTTGCAGCTAGCGATAAGAATCCAGATGCCGAAACATTGTCCCCCGGATGGGCATTTTAAGAGACCGTGTTTACCCACTGAACCATCTTCAACGTAAATCAAAGTGCCATATTTCTGGAGAAAATAGGCGACCATCTGTCTGTGTCTAAACTGATAAGAAAACGATAACATTCATCGAGGACATATTTCCAACTCTATCCTTTTTTTTAAACATCTTAATCGATCCTACCTGCAGTTGTGCATAGTCATTCGCGAAAAGGTTAGTTTTAAAAAAATAAATTATATAACTGATATAATCGATATTATATAGTAAACGGAATGCTTTCGACCCTAATCTTATTTACTGATTAAGTAAATGATAAACATATTTGTTCGCGATAAAATTCGTCTGAAATTGTAGCACATCGTGCCGCTTTTACAAAAGCCTTTGGCAAAGTATTATCATAAATTTCTTCGTTAATACTCTCAATATTTTCTAATTAGTCCATCCGTTATTAACAATCAATGAAAGATAATTGCTTTCGCAGGTTGAAAGAAAATTCAATCCTGAAAACCTTCGTGAAACTCGCATCGTTGTTGCCGAGTTAAACTTCGAAGCTAGTCGAGTTAGACCGACGATCATACGTATGCCAAACGTGTTACGCCCGGATACCCGGAGTCATAAATGAAATCTGAATTAATTCGTGTCCTACGTTACGTTCGTACACCAGTAGTATGACCCTGGTAATCCCCACAGTCACAAGAGATTTATGTTGTCATTCGTCGCTGCAGTTATTGTTCCCATGAGGCTTTGTGCGCTCACCACGCGTCCGTAAACACTCGATAAACGCATATGTAACACACGCCGTCGGCTTGCCAATCAAGAACAATATCGAAATTATTTTAGGCTATCTTTTCGTCCTATATCCGTGCAAATTTTTCACGTGGATATCCGCTCTAAATGGGCTACTATTTGAACAACATAGGAGAGTTTACACAGCTCCTTTCGAGTCTCGTTCGGGGTAAGAATATCTTATTTCCTTTGGGCGATGTTAGAGCGCGTTATCTGTATTTAAGACATCCTTTGGTCAAAAGTAAATCTGGCCGGAAACTCGTGATCACAATCTATGTCCAAAGCAAATGAAGATACTATGGAAACTTGGTAAATAATACGGTCGAGCTATCAATGGAGTCCGAGATTTGCTCGAATATGACATATTGTTCGTCTTTTGTTAGTGTAAACACTTTCGCTCAAAAGTTCAGCAATAATCACTGTATCGCGGTTGGAGAAACTCAGATGATCCCGAAAGATACGATACATCATTATTACCTATATATTTACTATTTGTAACTTGATATTTCATCGATATCGATCTTCAATTACGTTTGTACTGTTAAACTTTTACTTGGAATACCAAGTTTCATATGCGTCAATCTAATCTCACGGTGTTCGTAAAAGTATGCCAGCATAGATCGATACGTTTTTAATCGAATAGAAAGTAAATGCAATAGGTCGTGGCCGGTTTAAAATTCTATCGCGTGCTAACGCTTGCAGACGCGTGCACGCCCATGGCGAAACAAACCCCACGAGGGTGCGAAAAGGGAAGACGAGTGTAATGGAAGCGAACTCGTGCTCGTGCAACTGTATCACGGATACCTTTTACTCGGATGGCCTTATATTTATAAATATACGCGTGTGGATGCGTGTCAGAAGCCAGGAAGAGGGTGGCAGTGCAACGACACAAAGGGCTTAATTGTATTGCTCGGTGACTCGCGTGGTTTACACGGTCGATGGCCTGGAAATGGTTATTCCTATCGTAGAGTACGCGTGGAAACGCACACGCGTTTCGTAGTCCCTCGAGAATTCATATTGGAAACATTCGTCCTCGTTAACAATTAGCTCGAAGAACTTTCTGTCCGTACAGCTAGGGGAAATTTCGTTATTTACGAGCAACTTTTCATTAGGGGATACTTGGTTCACTGTTAATTGTAATTCTCATGCACGGACAAAGGTTTTCGTTCAAAGAATTTGCTACACCATCGAGAATTGTGCAGACAAAGCGTCGCTTTGTCGATTTAGTTCCACTAGCGCCGTTTCGTAGTTGGCAACAGACAGAAAGTCAACGTGCTGTCATTGAAAAAATGTCTGCCGCGGATGCTCTCGTCCCCTTTGTCGAACCCCCGCGATACGTCGAGACGGTGCACGGTATCTCTCGTCAAAGCAAGGGAAATGTGTCTATCCCGATATTTTCGTATCAAAGACCCGCCTGCCTCTTTGTCGGTAGCCTTTACCGACCAGTGCATAGACATTTCGGTCGATACCAGACACACAGATTATCAAACTGCTTATCTCGGTTAAAGGTTTTCCGTTAACTTCGACGACACGCGTTATTTTTACCGCAGCTTGTCTTTGCGATGTTCGTAGCAGTGAATCGAACGTAAAATTATTGTATTCTCTGTGGTATATGTGTATCTCTTTACTAATACTAATCCCTGAAGGCACAAACTTTACCTCGATTTATTAATAGGAATGATTACGTTTTTTCTTTTTTTTTTTTTTTTGTAATAAAAAACAACTAGCGATACATTTTTATAAAATGTATAGATGGTATCGTAAGACGTAGTTTGAATCCATAAAGATCAATGGCTAAAATAATCAATGGCTAAATTAAAAGCAATCTATGCACTGATACACGACGGTTAAACGGTTAAGTATACGTCTCGTTAATCATTATTGTTTTGTTTTTCGTAACCTCGTACGATATTCTACTCCGTAGAGCGATTACATATCGTAAAATAAAAATCATAAATACACGTTTCGTGAATAAAAAGGAAATCTTGTTTCATCGGAACAACGCTCGTACATATATTGGCTTTTATAACTACGAAACGAAACGAAAGACTGAAATTGCAAAATTATAGAATATTTTCTGTCTTCTCTTGATTTACGATTAGTATCGTTTGGTCAACGCGTATCGTTACAAAGTCATCAGAATGGACAAAAATGAAAGAAGAACTGTTCGCACACACACGCGCGCAAACAAGTTGAACGACAGATCGAAATTTTGGGTTTGGTAATATTTTAACGACTATCCAGGTTCATCCGATTTCTTCTAAATGTTTTAAAATACTTACCGGCGGCAGTGTAGGACACAGCGGTATTTAATATGACAAAAACGTCAAGAAGTTCCGTTTAGCATAATATTCCATAACTTTGAAATCTCTGACATGATACGAAGCCTCATAGAAAATCACCGTTTCTTCTCATTTAAATGAAACGACCAGCCGTCGCTGTGTAACAACAAAGTGATTTATTAGTCCTCCGCGAAGGACGTGACGCTTCTGCTTCGTCGCAGTTGCCACATGACGCAACGAAAGAAATCGGTTGAAACAATACGCGTGCATGCGTAACTTGCTTACAGGCCTCTATTAGATACAACGGAAGTGAAACCGAAAGATTTCTGCTACATCGGAGATCATAATTGGTCGACGCATGACGCACTGCCATTACCGAATCGTTATATAGTTTCCAGGTTTAGTGAAAGTGTATTTTTAAGTCGAGTCGCACCCTTAAAATAACCTAAGCGGCACGCGATGATATTAGACAAGACGACAGATGTTGCACGTGCGAATGCATAGCTCGAGGTCGTCCGTTGCCTGGACAATAAGAGGAGCCTGTGCTCTGTCTGGCGCAGCGTAATCCGCTCCACGTGTCCGTAACAGGATCACTTCGCCTATATGTAATCGCGGCAGTCCAACTCGCGATTACACAAGACGACACGCTTTTTACACAATAGGCGACGTCGTGAAAGCACTAAATTTCAATTGGGTGTGTATAAAAGTTCTGTCAGATTCTATATTAATGGAAGAGGGCCACAGAACGTTTTCTAAAGGGTCGGCGCGGATATTTTTAGTTGAAGATTTTTAATACCTCTCTCTCAATATAGCTACATTACCATACTCTGTTAGTAACGTGGCACTGATTTGTCACGAACGAAAGGAAGAGAATACGATGTTTGGTCGAAAGATGGTTCGCAGATTATTCGAGTATCGGAAAGCTGATTCTGCGATTCTGAAGACGGTAATCTGAAAGAAGTTAAAATCCGCTCCTCATCTATGTAGATCTATCGAAGCTGTATTAGAATGTCGCGACATTTATTCACGTTCGTAAATCACGATCGTAAGCGTATCGTTGCTGGTTCTTGAATCATTATCACGAATCGGTGTTCCCAAGTAGCGTGTCAGGATCTTTAAGAGGGTCTGCAACGTGTTCTCGATAAGCGGCGCAATCTATTTCCGGCCGCACGAGCCACAGGCGCCAGACATTAGGCATTCCACGTTCGTCTATGGCTGCTAGTGATCGGTTACTGACTTAGACCGAGGACATACAGCATACAGCATGTGCGCCGGTGTACGATGCAACTCCGGCTCCCTGTCACTCGGCTCGTTTTCCTATTAATTCCGCGCGGCTCGCAAAGGAAGCAAGCTGGAGTCGGATATATGGCGCCATGCATCGTCGGGAATATCTCGCGTCTGAATCACCCGGCTCGTGCTTTAAGACCGTCATTTTCTTCGATGTGCGCGTATCTTACGGCTATTCTAACGATTGATTTCGTTTGTCCCGTGTGACAACGTCATTTGGCGTGTACGCGAATGAACACGATGTTGTAACATTTGGTTTACGATAAGGCGTCTTCCTTGATTCACAACGCCAAATCATCGTGTTTGAAATCTTAGATCACATTGGACCTTTGACCTTCGACACGGTGACTTAAATCCAAAGGGAAAGCCAGATCCTTTCGTTTTTTATTATTATAAAAGTGTCAACACTTAGCCCGAGTATATGGAAGATTTCCCGAAATCCTCGAAACGCTTTAGGCTATTACGGTGAATGGTGTTTTTTCTTTTTCTTCCTTTTTTTTTTTTTTTTTAAGAAATAGCTTTCTAACAAACGCGTCGAGATAATCGAATAAGTATCATTCGTTACGTACAATATGGCTTAAGAGAAAGTATTCGATCGGTTAAAAAGGCTTACAGTGGATATGTGTTACACGAAACCTTTTCACATTTCGCTAATGGGACCGATCTCTGCGATGAGACGCGATCATCGTGAACGTATCGGCAATATTTGGAAGCAATGTGAACGTGTACGCGTGTAGAAGCTACAAGAAGGACGCGGCTGATGTAAAAGTCAGAAAACCGGCAGAAATAGACTTGTCATCCTTCCTTCCGTGGTATTCGTGTTTGATGAGTCGATGCCGAAGAGAGGAAAGCACGTGTCATTGTTAACAAAGGAGGCGAAAAAAGACACAGAGGGGAATCGGCGACGCAACCTAAATAGGAAGTGCGCCTGGACGCTAAGCGTTGACGGTGTATCATCGGTGGTCGGATCCACGGCCGCGGTCGCGCCGATTTCAGCAGCTGGCAGATTTTGAGCGGACATACTCATCGTCCCACCTAAAATTACGCAACCGTATTTAGCGAGGTGATTCAACCAGAAGTAGGGCCAGAGCCAAAGGCGAGCTCTCTCGCTGGGGAGCTTTACACTACCTACCTATAGCTCTACCTACCTATACGTAGGCCGACCACGAGTGCGTTACACGGGATGCACCATGGTGTACAAATAAGATGGAACCCTCGAGAAAACACGTACACAGTTGTCGAGGACAAGCGTGCACTCACGCGCTCTCGCGTAGTGATTCATGCCGTGGAACGCGAGAAACACGACCTAACCGCGCTGTCCGTTAGAGAACCGTTCTATTTCTATTTCGGGCGAACTGTGATGTCCATTCGGTCTGTTTGCGACCGTTAATAGAAGGAGACTCGCGGGCCAGGCCCGTATTCTTTCACCGAAGTGTTGTTCTACACCCTTTGAATCTCCCTTCGTTCGCTTCTCCTTCGACGTTACCATCGATCCATAAAACCGAACGTTTCAACCCGTCAAGAAACAGCGACATCGATCGCTAACCTTCGCGTCATCGTTCGATTCAATGGCACGAGATTCTTTCCCTTAGGGACCAAGTCGACCGTAATCGAACAGTCGAAGAACAATACTGGAAAGTCAGGAAATTGCGATGGATTGAAAGGAGAAAAAAATATCTGAGAAACACGAAGAGTATTATCGAAATATCATGTTTCACATACGATCGAAACGAATCGGTAAACTATCGACGAGAGATATATATCTATTTAGTTTCGTTAAAAAATGATTGAAAGACAAAGTTGGTATCGCCTAGTTAATCGCGTGCGGGCTATTCTTCGTGCTCTTAAATTTAACTCTTGCTCGTCCGCGTGCAAAACAGCTGATCTCTCGATGTCCTTATCCCGTTACGTACCCCGAGGATCTTCGGATACGTCAGCCACTTTGCATATCTTATTTCCACCGACGCTTTCACCGAATGCGAGTGAAAATAGAAAATCGTGGGTTTCAGAACGCGAATTTAAACAGCGAAGTTATTGGTCAGCGAGAGAGAAACGGTTGGGATATTTCTTCGCTCAGCAGCTACCGATATTTTCGCATTCCGTCGAAACCGATATCCGCAAGTTGGCTCGACCAATTTTTCTTTTTTTTTTTCTTTTTGTAACATGACTTTTAAACGGGCCAGATAAAAACATTTCGTTGTACGTACATGGATTAACGTTCTCATTCTTGCGGCACGTATCGCGTGTTACCGAACGGAAAAACGCAATAAGAACACGGCTATAACATCTGATTAAATTCTAATGACGGGATGCGCGATACCTCTTAACTTTCATGAGGAAGTCTCGTGTAGGAACGAGGAAAGTAAGAATTTTACTCGATGCTTTGCTCGTCGTCACGGTAATTTTACGATTGTTGTGACTATCAACGTATCGGTAATGTTACTTCCGGCAACTTCTCTCAACCGTACAAATCGTAGTATTCCCACGAAAAATACAATAGCTTTTGGATTATCGTCGCAAGGAGAGAAACAGTCGCCGTGGATACGTCTTAAACGCCAGCGAATCGTAGAACATTCGGCACGAGTACCTAGTAGATAGTTATTTTAGTCAACTATTTGGCAGGCCACGTACTTGCCAAGTATTTTCCAAGTTCTATTAACCTCGTGTTTCGTGTCGAACTAGCCTCTATTACATAAATATCAGCTTCTTCCTACACGACCGGCTCGTACAGTCGATTCCTGCTAATCCGGTCCCGTTTTAACCCATTAAATCAAACCCATTGACCCATTAAAGCACAGGCTAACATTGTTGCATTATCGCATGTATTACCGCAACGTTTCTCTTTTATTATAACTTTTTCCATTAATTTTCATCGACGAATCCTGTAGAAATAAAATAAACACGATTTATTGTTTGTATTTGCAAATGAAGAATCCCTGACTTACAAATGATACACAGTTGGTATATATCATCGATCGTTCGTTTAACCAACCAGACGACTCCGGTTAACCGTGACGTGTGTGTACCGTGTTTTAAATCCTGTCTGGATAGCAACAAGAGGCATCAATGAAAGCCGCGGAATCGTCACTATTTTATGAACGGCGATGAAGAAGAAGAATTCTCGGAAATTGAAACGCCGAAACGACGCTGACTTCCGGTTTCCTGGGTGGTTTCTCTATGCCATATTGGTAACACCGATCACGCATTCGAGTTTCCGGTGATTGCCAACCACTTTAAAGCCTACGCAGCTTTTAGGACGTCGAAGAAACGTATAAATCAAACGCGAGATCTCGATCGAGTCCCACGGGTCGCTATGAAACGATATTTCCGAATGCTCGACAGAACGTTCAGCGAATATCAATGGGATATCGACGAGGGGTGATCGCTTTCGACGAAAGAACCTTCGAGTCGTCGCATTTTCTCACGTATCGTTCACATTTTTCTCGAGAAAAGAACGACATTTTGCATGCTTGCTGCATGATTCATTGGCTGATAAATATTTATTTTATGCGAATCGCTTAACCGCGGTGATTCAAGAGAGCCAAGCCCGCGACGCGTTTCTATACTCGCCGTTGCCGGGTAATTACGAAGATCGGTCACGGATGCGCCGCGTAACAAATCCGTTAGAATTTTTCCAAACGTAAATCAACGCGCGTTGTCACTGTATTTGCAGGTTTCTCTCTTAAGAGGGAAGAAATTATGGGGGAAAGTTGATCGGTTTCGATTAAAAAAAGAAAAAAAGAAAGAGAAAAATACGGTAACCTGAGACGAGAATCATCGTCCTTCTTGTTCGAATACACGTTCTATGTGTTTGGTAAGAAACAGTCGTGGAATTTCTATGGCACGAGACGATACGAAGACTGTTAAAGCTGAACGAATGCCTGCCTCGCGAACTCGTATAATCGAAGCAATCCTTCAACGCACCTGGTGCAGGTGCGGTGTATAGGGCTGTTCAGTGGAACTATGCGGCCGTGTGCCTGATTGGCTTCTCTGAAATTCGAACGAAAATCGCACGAGACGCGCATCTGTCCCGTCGACCAGATTAAAGAAACTAACTACTACGTTTTAAATACCGCATCGTTCGATTACGCTATCTTTTCTTATTGAAATTCCTTTATTCTGTCCCAGCGCTGACTTGCAAAACGTCTTTAACGACGCTCTTTACTTACGCTAGTTCTTTAATTAAGAAGATGCGAGGGGAAAAAGAGGCAGAGAAACGCGAGATCTCACAGGCCAGTTAAACTTACGTATATTGCATGGACTAGCGAATTATTTCGTTTATTTTTTGTTTATATCTTTTACATTACCACTCGTACGGTATGTTACGGCGAACATTTTAGACAACAAACTTCCAGCCGTTATTATCTATCGCAAAGCTGATTCATTTTGCGTGCACGCAATTTACGCTTTAGTTCCTTCCTTCATTGTACGCCAGTTATACATATAATTATTTGCGTAACGACCGAGCCTAACGATAAGGAAAGCCTTTGATTACCGCATCTACCGACAAATTTAAATCGTCGTGGAAGCCTGCAAACGATTATTTTTTACGCGACCGATTAGATGGCAATATAACCACGCTGTTATGATCATTCTTAAAAGGAAATCTCTGTCCCTTTCTTACAGTATCGTGAAACGAGGGACGCACCGAGTTTCCACCGACTTAGCCCCGTTTAATACGTTTGCTCCGTATTTTCCAAGCGATTACCTGGATAATTACAGAGCGCTTCCACGGTTTTCTCGGCGAGTTGTACAATATTCGAACCGGTTGCCACGTACATACTGTCGTTGTCGCAATTATACTGTCGGCAATCGCGAGAGAAAGAGCTTCTGACCGATACACCGCAGGAAATTATAACACGTATCCCGACTTTTGTAGAAGGACGGTTCAAGCATCCGATACGCTGTCAACCGATCATCCATTTTTCCGTTCTTCGCATGTGAAACGGACAACCGAAAAGATCAAGGCATTACGAGAATTTACTGCGGGATTTTCATGATTTATGCAGCTTCGTCAGAACATCGCGCTCTGCTGAAAAGAAGTTGGACATGCATCGCGGATGCGGTCGTTCTACGTATCGTGCATTGTACTCCGACAATAGCACATGTAGGAGAGTGCGAGAACACGAGGAGAACGTTCTTCGAAGATGGGGAATCGTCGTCAATCTTCTCTGACCACCGAGATTACGAGTTTTTTTTTTACGCTTTTTCTTTTTTCCGATATATCGAAGGACGATGACCTTGAATAAGGTAAAAAAACGTTTTCGACATTTATCGCGATGCAGATTAAGTAATCGGGCCACGACGAAGATAACTCGTTCGATTTTATCGAACGATCGAATGCTGAAAGAGTGGAACTCGTATCTCGAATTTTTGTCATACCATACGTGTAATACATATTACATAATAGATAATATCATATATTATTATTAATATTATATAATATTATCATATTATAATACGATTATCAGGGCGGTTAATTGCCGGAAACACTGGTTAATTGATAATTTAAAGATAATATTTAAGAAAAATTGGAACACACAAACGAGCGAGATCGTTGTATTTTAACTGAAAAACTGTCGTTTCTATTTAATATTAGTATCTAGGAAATACTTCGTAATATGGTTGAATCTCGTGTATTATACCAACTTCTAAATTATACTTATACGTTTATCCGTAATCTCGTCTTAATATGATTCTCGCCTCAACAACAACGTTATTTCGTATGATGGATTATTTCACGCGTAAAGGGTCCAGACCCGTAAGTAAAATTGCGTTAAAGTTAAATAAAATAAATGGTCTTTTGTCATTTGAAAGCAAAGTTATTTGATTATCCGAACAATGTTTGTCACGGCTAGTTGGAATAATCGGGGTTCCACAGCGGTACTCGTAACAAAAAGAAATGCATCTGTTACAGGATGGCAGGAACGATTCCCGTTGTAGTTTCCACCAATTATTTTCTCGTCAAAGTTCTCGGAGGGTTGTATGCTCACGTTTGCTCACGAACGATAGCGGCGGTCGACAATCGCGGTACGCTCACACGCCGAGAAATAAGTTCCCCGCTGGACGAACTATTAATAAGAGAGGCCGTTCAATTGGGTTTTAACAGCCGAAGCAATAATAGAGGATCGTTAAAGGTCTGCGTAGACACCTACTTAACCGGCCATTTACCGATGCCGCTGCACGCGAAGGAATTTATTGTCCCGCTTGCAACACCACGTTACTATTACAGCAGTCCAATTTACGATAAAATATTTACCATGCTGCCTGATAAATGCCGGCATCCGCGGTAACGTAAGCGACGCGATAATGATATTTTAAGTGCGGATAGCGAGGGTACGTACGATCGTGAACGCGCATACTGTCTTCCCTTCTATTTCATTCGATCGCGTCTAAATAATCCTTCTCTTCTCCTCCGAGGATTTAGAAGAAAATTTCCGTCCTCCGAAAATTCTCTTTCCAAGATCGTTATATCGTATTGGCTTGGCAACTAAGTGATTGCGGATATTGTCATTAGGTGATATTGACAAAATCCGCAATCACTTACTTGCCAATCCAATAGATAAACTACGGACTTTTATGCAAACTTACTCTTTTACGAACGCAAGAAATAAAAATTATAAGCGCTATAACTTGTACGTTTTAGACCATTTTGCATATCGCGCGTATACCGTGCATCTTTGAACCTTTAAATTTCGCATAAACGTTATCTCGAGTCGGTAGAGATACGAGCTATAAATCGAAGCAAGAGAAAAAGACGCTATCGGTCGTTATTAATACACACGTATATCCGACATAAAAACGAAGAGAGAATCGGTAATCTGGTAGGTGTACGGAGAAGTTTATCAGTCCCAAGAGGTATCGAAAACTTGGACATTTAAAAAACACCCCTTTGACGTTTGACGTAAATGGGAACGATAGTAGAGACGGATGCTTGCAGATAACAGAGCGATAAATGACACGAACTTACTGGACGAGTTAAATACGAATTTCGTGACATCGTTTGATCGTCGCACGAGATGCATCGCGTTCTTGTCCGCAGGAGCAGAACGAGGTAGGATAATTTTGCGAGGTGAATGGCCACGATTCGGCCAGTTCCTCCTCTGACTAAATTGGATTCGGATGTGGTCCGTTCACGTTGACGAGGGATGACGAGCAACGACACGCTTCGAGGAAAGTCCAATGACAGTAATTGGACGCGACACCGTGCGTCCTGTGCTCGTCGCAAGCTTACTCTTGGTCTTAGTCTCTCGTCGAATTTCAAGAATGTAAAACTCGTCTATAAGCCAATGATAAAATCTGGAAGACTTAACGTTGCTAGCATACGAGCTACGGCGCGCATTATCGTGGATATCTGGCATGCTGGAGGCCACGAATTCGCTAATCGTCATCTCTCGTACGTTCTACAACGTTTTCACAGCAAAAACGGTTATCGTTTACTAGGCTCGAGGGGTACTCGATTTAATAAGCATCATCGCTAGCGATCGCCTCGGAACCGTGTTCAAAGGTTACAACTTGCCCGGACTCGGTCGCGAGTATAAAATACTCGACATTATGGCGACTATATTTCACTGCCTGGTATTACACGCTAGCATTGGCTTCAAACCTCGCGATAAATAAGCGATACCTCGGGGAGGAAGAGGCTTATATTAATTATCCCAGCGGGGCAGACGCATCAACCTCCCTTGAGATCGCGCTGCAAACACTCGAGGCACCCGTGACCTCGACCCTTTCCACCGTGGCAAAAATCTCCGCTCCGTAACTGTTGCATAATGTTACTAACGCGAGGCGATTTCGTTTCTTTTAAAATTCTATCCCTTCAAACGATCGTACCTAACTTTAGGAAGATCGAGAATCTTGATAAATTTATTTGTACAGGATCGGAAAAGTTTTCGATGGATGAAATCGATGCAACGAAAAAAGATCATCGAGCAAGATGGTGTGTGTATATTGTATCGAAAATAAATCTACTGCTGAAACCACAAAAATCTACCTAAAAACAAAGAGATCGATAAGTATGGTTTTACCATATTATTACACCTTCGTTGATATGTAATATTATATAATGTGTAAACACCATAATAAATACAGTAATGTGCATCTGCTCTGTGCAGCTATTGTGTGTAATGGGGAGATGGTAAAACGAAGGAGAAGAAAGTGAGATATAAATTTTACACAGCTAGGTGTCTGGGTCGTGCCCTCCGGGACGCGAGAACTGCTGTCACTTGTGTCTCCTCTAGGCCGATAAGCCACATGGAAATTTCACTCGCGATCGCAGATACTCGATATCGTCGTGTCGAGGCGATCCTTCCGGACAATCGAGAAGATCGTCGAAGAAACTGAACATCAACGGCCGTTTCTCCTCCGGCGACTGCTCATGATCTTGATCGAAGCAACGTCGAGTTTCAGTTAGAAATGGCATCGACTTTGATCGCGTGTCGATAATGAATGCCGATTCCGTTATGTACGACAAAGGTCCCTCGCATCATTGAACGGCCAAGCTGCAAATCATCATGCCGCGAACATCCCGTTTTTAATACCACACCTGTTTCAGAAAAACCGTTTCCGTGGCTAGCGTTACTTTCGCAGTTCGAAATTAAATCTAATTTATCAGAGCGTATCGCTGTTTCTCGTCGTAGTTGACGCTTTTTCATTACGTTCGATTATTGGATAAAAAGTTCGAAGCAGAGTTATTCCTTCTATGCGAAGCTCAAGATTGAATTTTAAGTTTGCCGAAGCGTAGGCGAGTCAAGAAACCGTATTTTACGACGTCGACTTTTATTTCGACGCAGCCCGCGGTTCACAAGGTTTGCGCAACAACGGTACAAAGCGATGCATTTTATCGCATAGGTTTGCTACGGATAACTGTTCGGTTTGGTCGATTCCCGATCTCCCTTCCGGTTCTTCGTGGATTCCCCGTAGGGAAAAAAAGACCATGTTCGTAGAACGGTACGAAAGACGTACAAATCGACCCACGCAATTTCATTCTCGGAAGAGAGCATCTTTTGTCGTAAAAGTCGAGATACTGGGCAGTCCGAGATAACAGTCGCGATAACTAGATAAGGGGTTGGCCAAGTATGTAGATGTTGGCCCCAATAACGGTACGGATTTCCCACACGATTCTGACATTCCTCTGCTCGAGCACGTTGCTTCCTGCTTCGGGCGCACAGTGAATCGTAGTTCGCGGCTGCATATGGAAATCGATGAGAATCCTACGACTATCGGAATTCTCTGTGAAAGACGGTTAAATCGTGGAAGAAGAGGCCAGAACTGCGCGGATAAACACACGGCGATCTCAAGGTTCGTCATTGAACGAAAGATTCGCCGTCTTGTTGTTTTGTTTGGAATTATCTTTATCATAATGCGCGATTTGTCAACAAGTGCGTAACGATGGAAATAAATTTTACGAAGAGATAATAGCGAGATAATAGAGATAATACCCTATCAATTTTCCCTCGTGTGCTTCGTAATTATAATAGCATTGGCGATATAGCAGAATGTCTAATTAAAGCGTGAAATGAAATTTATAAAAAAATTGCAATCAGAAATCAATAAAGATCCTAACGCTTATTAAGCTCCTATCAATGAAAAGTCGACTCGAGTACGAAGGTATCGAGAAACACCTGTACGATGATGAGTTCTCCTCTGAGATATCTGGCTGCTTACGCGTCTTAAGGAGTATTATTCGCATGGAAGAACTTAGAAACATGTTCCAGCATAAACATGGAAGTGTATCAGAGGATAGCTAATTACTTCGTTATTCGATAATTTATCGTTCCCATCGTGACCGTTTTTTGTCCAACGAGTCATCGAATTAACGTCGGTAACATCGTTGGAAAACTCTCTAAATGCGCATCGCGGGAATACATTTCGATAAAGTATCGATTAAGAGCTGGAAGGCAATGGAATAATAATCAAAGTTGATGGATTAATAAGTAGGTTTCTCGTTCCTCTGATAACGTCGCGTATCGCGGCAAAAAGTTAATGGTGCACTGAGGCAGGTAAAACCTCGGTTAAATTTGCAATGATAATTAAAAGAAATGGATTTCTAAACAGACCGTTCGATATGCTCGTTGAAGAAATGGAAAAATTATTGGAACTAATTGGCCATGTTTAAGCGAAAGACGAAAATTTAAAACGTCCATATCGATAAATTCTTCGTAATGTTTCGCGATCTTTCTCCAAACATCCAATTATAAATGCAAAGCTGCTTAGTTAAAGTAGCTATAGTGCTTAAGAACTATATGTGTTATAAACGCGGGAGGTACTTTATTTGCCGGTTAATGGCAATTTTATTCTCGTTTGCGTAGCTCGGGACACGTCATTTGCTCTGACTGACACCTAATCGCGACCAAAAGTCCATTACCATATTCATAGAATCTCATTATTACTCGTATGCGTCGTTCTCTCTGGGTTTCGAGTTGCTTATTTCCCTTTATAGCGATTCATCGCCACGAATAATCATATTAGAAATACCTTAAATCGCGTCTCGATAGAATATTTCCTTCGTTTCTTTCGAGCGATTTAACTTTTCCGTACGTCAACTTGATCTCTTCTTCTCTTTTACGCGGACATACTAAGTTTTCGCTAGAACATCACTGTTCTGTGTTAAATTACTAATGGAAAGCGAATATATGATACGTAATATAGCAGTGACTAGACGCGAGATAGACATAATTTTATGTGCTAGATTAGATTGACCGCGTAGTAGTGATACACGTATGTGCATCTATGGGCATAAGCCGTATTAGATGATCGAGCCAAGTATAATATAATATATAATAGCTTGTTTACGTTTTCGGCCCTTGCGAGTTGTAAAAATTCTCGAACGTAAATCTGAGTTTCGATGCTGTTTCTTCGTGTAGTGATTACACACAGACGCAAAATATAATTTATATGTCGAAGTTGTCAAATTACGAAAGATATTGATCAATCATTGTACGCGTCGATTATGCATAAAAAGGACAGGATTTCAGAGGTATGAAAATAAAATACGAATATGAGTGTATGGAATTATATGTGTGTGTGCGGCGTCTCGAAAACAAAGAAATGTAAACTGTTTGTTAACAGTCTGGTATAGAAAAAGATGAGACGCGTGCAAGTGTGTATCGATGAATATCTTTGAAATCGTTTATCAAATAAATATATAACTATTCTAATATAAATTTTAAGTATAAATTTAGTGTTCCTATACCATTATTTTGGCAATTAAGATCCAAAATTCTCAACAAGATATAACATAAGAATTAACAACCACCAAAACCCACTAGTTACTCAATTACTTGACACGACGGATCGGATTCGCAGGCTAAAAAAACATTACTCGCACCCTGGGAGATAGATAAAAAAATCAATTCGTTATCGATGCCGAAAAGGAAAGGCGAAAAGTTTCAAGGACATACGCGCAGCAACTATATACGGGTTGCTGGTATTTCGGTGCAACTGTACGCTGTCCGGTCGTAAATGAAAGTGAAAATAAATTGCTCGGACGGTTCCACCACAAAATGCAATTTACTCCATTCATGGAGCCAGGTCCTTCGCGTACTCGAAGGTATATGTGTACATCGAAACGATGCTCTGCTCTCAACCACACGGCAGACACCTAAATTACGTTTCGTGGCCGATTCACTTTCTTTTTCCCTGCTGTCTCGTATCTCTTTTCACGAAACGCTTTAGGAATACGCACCTCGAATACCGACGAAGAAGATAATTACGCGGTCTTTACTTGAAATATCCTATCCATCGTTTCGAAACACCCTCTTCCTTTCTATCATCTTTGTTTTCCTTCGTCCAATCTAAAACGTTTAGTCGTTAGTACAAAACTATCTTAGATTTGTCATTTTCTCGCATACAGCGACGATATGCCGATACTTAAGGAGTCGAGAGGAGAAAACACGCGTGGAATTTAAAATAGTTGTAAAAAATGTTAGATAAGACGTTTGAACCAAAGAGGTGAGAATTTCTTTGTAAACTGCTCTTTCGAGCCGTGGCCATTTCTCTGAATCAATACGAGAAACAAAACGAATAGAGAAGGATTGTGCTAGCCGAGCACTCGGACAGTGTACGGTGACGCGACATGTGCCGGACTCGTCTAGATCGCTGCAGCTCTCACCGTTAAGCCGGTATTTAACTTTTTAGCTGGTACGCTTGGATCGCGAATAAATTAGCCAGATGGCATCCATGGTATTATTATGTTATTACCGTTCGACTTCGTACAGCAGGAATGGCAGTGAACGCTGTGGCGTTGCTGTTCCTTTTGTCTATTAATTTATCGTCGCGAAGAAAATTCTTTTGCAACGCGTAACACTCGAGGGTGCGCGCACTCTATAAACGGATGCTTAATAGCCTCGATACCTAGCCAGATAACGATTATGAGTCGAACTTCTCTACGTTTGCTTTGGACCCCGGTATTATCCCCATGAATATTACTCTTCATAAAGTTGGGTGTCACGCGCGTGAACCGTATTTACGATGCGTACGAGTACACGCCCGCCCGATCGTACACCGGATTATACTTATTAAGTTCTCCGCCATTAACTTCTTCGGCGCGATTCTGCAGGCTCTAGAAAGTGAAAATCGTCGGAATCACGGGGACACTGTCCCCGTCTATTTTCCTTGATCCCATCTTCAGCCGCGAGCCTCTGGCCGGTCACGCGTGAATATTAAAAGTATCATCTCCACGGCTATGAGAGGCACGTGTGTCGCGTGGGAGATACACGTGGTATGAAAAGTCCACCCGGAGGAGTTGAAACCGCATTCCAGGTGACGTCTGGCGCCAAAAGTGGTTCCCAACTGCGTCGCGACGATGCTCGACGTGGACGAGGTACACGCGCGTATGCATCCGCGTGATTGGCAACGAGATGAACTTTCTACCGGAAAGGGAACCCTCGACGTTGAAGGCTAACGACTATAACCGTAACCACGGTACGCGTATATGTGTATCAATTATCGCTTTTAAGCTTTCGACGCGTGTAAAAAGCGAGCAACTTGTACGCGTAATTTTGGATACGCTCGTTTATCTTTTAGACGCAGAGAAAGTTTCATATTCGTAGAAAGTGAATTTAATTACGAGGGATATATCGTCATCGCGTTCCTGTAAATAAGAGCGAACGAAGGAGGCACGGTAGAGTTTACGATAATGCGAGTTAATCGCCAACGAAGAGATCGGGCTCGGTGAAGTGTTTTACGTTGGAAATAGAGATTGATGGAATCGTCTGCTTTCTGTGTACGCGCCTTTGTTTGATCATCCATTTGTCATTTATCATTCGATTAGTCGTGCAACGAGGTGGGTTCGGCTAGGTGATCGAGCTCATTGTTCTCCGTGTAAATATCTCGTGACGTTGGTACTGATGTATCTACACCTCCGTTCATAATTAGGATAATTACAGAGGAAACAGGTAAACCTAACAGATTATCGGGAAACTGTTCGAATTTTCAATTTATTTAACTTTGAGAATCGTAATATTATTATTGAACGTTTCGCAACATAAATTACGTTTCATCGCGAATTACAAATCACCGGACTATGCTTTAATAAAGAAAATGATAAACGCTACATTCGCTATCTACCACTTGTAATTTATCTCGATTTACCAATATTATTAGTCGATTCAGCAATGTATGGCTGTCTTGCATTTCGACCTTGACGAGAAAATGATTTTCACGGAACTTGGCACCAAATAGAGGTGTCGATCTCGCGTTCGAAGAAAGAGCACGAAATATATGCCTCCAGCTCGATAATGGAAACCACTTTTACGAGTTGGCGAGTAATCGAGGATTTCGCTTTTTGCGATCGGTCTTCCGTAGCGGGCATTTATTACCGCGAGCAAGGTGAGATATGGCGTTGCGAAGTGGAAATAAGCCAAACGCACGGAATGCGCGGCTGTGTACATTTGCGAGCACGGGTTCACGAGTAGGTGTGCGTATATGCCATCGATGTTACCCCCTTAGATTCCAAGATACCAATCCGGTTTATGAGCCTCGGATAGAATCCGCTGTCCGACCGTGTATAAAAATAGAAATGCCTCTCCCAATGTAGGATTGAGTTGTCAGACAGTCACCCCTCGAACCACAACGCGATTTACGCCGGAACGAAGACAGAGAAAAACGAGGAAAGGGAAAAGTAACGGAAAATGGAAAGAGAGTGGAGAATCATGACACGATATCCTGTATGTATAGACTCGCGAGAAGGTGTTATTTTTCTTCGCTTCTGTTGAAGATAACGTGAGATCGTGCTCGCCATCCATATGCAGATGCGCTAGTTATAATAAATAGTAACTAGAAGACAGTTCTAGATATAATCGATAGGTTTAAAATGTTCTTTTGTTTTTATCCCTGGTCCATGTAAGAAAGTGCGATAAAGGTTTTTCGGCTCAGAACGGTGTGAACATCCTGCCTCTAAATACAGAAATAACGACAGCTTCCGTACGAGAAAACATATTCAAAGATATTAGCAGCGTAAAATTATGTTCGCGTTGTTAAATTTATCACAAAGATCGAACTATACTCGTTAAAATGTTTCAACGCTTAACGTGGAAAACTTTTGTGAACCGAATACACGTCGATGACCTGTACGTATTTTACCGTACCGTTGCGAGAGTGGAATCTGAAAATTTTTTATCTGTCACATTGCTGGGTATCGAGACTATCGGAAACTGTCATACAGCCTAGATGGTAACGAGAATCGAAAGATAGAGATAATTAAAGCAGCAGATCAAAGCGTGGAGTGGCCAGCCGCGTCGTTGACGCGCAAACACGAACGGCTCCCAACTCCGAAGTATCCTGATAAATAAAACATAGTCACGATGAAGCCACGATCGATCGATGTTGAATTTTATTTTACTGCCAGAACTTTCCGATAACAAGCAGTGACGAATAATTTTGCATTCAAAAAATATACGTTAGCGAAGAGAGGAAAAGAACAACTATATTATTCCAAACCGATGAGATTATTTTTACAATGACGAATATACGAGTTCTTTATGATCTAATGCCATTTCGAATTAAATAATTCCTAAGAAGTTTTAATAATTTTCTGACGATTAATCAGACCTATCCTATCTTTTCGCGTATATCTCGGTACTTGTGTACGAGGGTGTGCGCATCCGTATTGTTCCAAGGACAACCACGATTGTCGTTCTTCCTAAGTATCCGGGGAGAAGATACTTGGCGAGTCGTTGACATTAAACATAACTACCATACTGGCGCGTATGTTTTTGAACCAAGGCTATCGGATACACATATAGGTAATACAACCGTGACCCTTCGAATATTTTGCACGGAGAACAACGAACCAAACGAGTCGAGGTCGCCAAACGACGGTCTCCATTTTTTTTCCACGCGAACGACCTGATCCTTCAAGGATGTCTCTTAGCGTTTTACTACTTTCGTCGGTACTACGTTCGAGAGCTTACAAGCGAATTGAAAAATTATTTGAAAATTATTTCGGAATATCGCCGAGAGATATCCGCTGCGTGTCGTCTCTCATTTTTATACGAAAAGCCTGTGAATAAATTTCCACTAAATTTCAATCTCCCGTTTCGACCATCTTTAAAGTCGATTACGATCGCAGTTTGCTTTCTTCCTGCATCGTCTCCGAAGACTCCAGATATTAATGATAATTTATATCTTCGACTCGGTTGAACACGCGCTGTAGGGAGTGTCATCGGCAAGTAGGTAGAAGTAGAAGGCGACCTTTCAACGCCCCCGTAGGACATTTTTTACGGAATAAGAAGAAGTAATGACAATGCCGAGCGGATGTACAATGGCGCCCCCTGGATAATGACAATGTTTCAGGCTGAATGCCAAAGAATGCCGGTTAGAAGGAAGGTCGTTGGCCGTACGACATTCGTGCATTCGTTCGTAATTGTTATGCACCAGACATCAGTAAGCCGTGTACCAAGTTGAAACGCGGTACCTAGAAAATATATTCCGTGGAAGAAAAATATTCCACCTCGGGCAGCTTCCTAACTACAGTGCGCACCGTACAATATATCCAGAATTTTTCACCGGGTTTAATCACAGGGAGCAAACGACGTTCTGAATGCGCATGGAAAATATCGTGCAGGTTTTTCATAGGCGCGATTACGATGCAAGACACGGTCGATGCGGTAATTTGACATAAACGGCGTGCGTAACGAACCTACATTTGCATTTTTCAATATCTCCAAGTTTTACCATAATTAAAACGCTTCGATCGGTTACGATTGATTTACCGACCATGCAGTCGCACGTGTCGCCTTTGAATCAGCGTCGAAGCGACGCAACGACTTTGATACCATTGCGTTCTCCGCTAACGTAATGTTACGCGAATTATGTAACGATAAAACTGCAGCGCGTGCGAGGCGGACGTTAAACGTTCCACAGTCACGACGACATAGACTCGCGTAATTGTAAAGTGCGCTTGTATTTCTACCGCGAATAAACGCTGTAAATCCGCGTCCTCGATGTAGTAACAACAAGGAGCAGCTAACAACTTTGGCAATCGTTTAGAATACAGAACGCATCACCGATTTTGATGAAATCGAGGTAGGTATGTCGTCGAGGTGGACGTATCGAATAGTTCTTCTATACAGGTGTATATAATTTGCCGCCCATCTTATTCGGTTTGCAAATTATACGCAAAAGTACTTTTAATACTGTACAGAATGTTTCCACAAGTTGATACCTGTTGAATATCGTTTGGAATATGCAAGACCGGGCAACAGAGAGTTCCTTGTTGTTGCAGCGAGGACGCGGTTACCGTTTAAAATTCGTACTTTCCATTTCTACGCCAAGGTGAACGCTGCCTTCTAATAAACTATAGCTTCTAGTAAAATATAGAATTACCAAGGTACTTAACTTTCGCCGGTAGATATCGAACCTTCATAGACCGGCACCAGATTACGCAAGGGCTTGCATGAAAAGAGCTCACCTATCCGCGAGATCTGCAACAGATAGCTCGTATCTAAATAGACGTCCAACATTCGCTTTCGAATCGATTCGACGTTAGTCGATCCGCCGGTATACAGGGTGTTCCACGTTTTTGTTACAAAATGGATTTTCACGTCGCTTAATATTCGATACGTTGCCATTCCTGACACAATACCTTGTCGATCCTACGCTAAAACTATCTTGTCACTCCATGTTGATGCTAAATATTTGTTCTCGCCATCCTGTCGGACACTACAACGAAGCCTGAACTGTGGCGAATCTACTCGTCCTCGTCTAATCACAAAGCAAACCACTTGGGACGTTGAAACGGAAAAAAAGAAAAGGTCGAGGTTGCTAAATTATCGGAGAATTTTGATGATTTACGCAGCTTCGTCGGCATATCGCGTAGTGCAGGGAATTAGTTGGACATGGAATCGCGTAGTTTCTAATCGTTACGCGAACTTGAGGAACCGAAACCGTAGCGAGAGATCATCGGATAACGATGGGAATAACCATCGATCACATTGCTTTGGATGTAACAGAGAACAATGGCTGACAGCTCGTGTACTTAACACTACTACTAATTTTTTCACATCTTTCGCATTTCTTTTTCCGCAGTATATCGAAGAACGAACTCTTGCAGAAACCAAGAACACGTTTTCAACATTCGTTGTAGGGCAGGTTAAGCATCAAAGATACTACCCTTGCAAAGATACTACTATATTTCCGTAAATCATATTGCAGGTTCCCTGTCAATTGACTTCACGCTTTCTTTACTCAGCTGGGAACGATAGTCTTCGAACATTTAGTGGTCATCGTAAACTATTTGTAGTAAACCATTTCTGAAAAGAAGCAAGCAAAAAATATCAGGAAGCTATATACCAGGTCAAAACGTAGCCACTGACGAAGCTTTTCACACTGCCGAAATGGCAGTCAGAATTCTAACAATACCCACCAGAGTTAGAAAGTTTAGAGCAACGAATGAATTCTGTGAATCCTCAACTGGTTATCCATGAAAATCTACGATTTATTGAGAGACAGAAACCTATAATTATTGGAATATTGACTGTCCCGGTAATCTACAAAGCTAATAAAGCGCTATCTATAGCGTAAGACCGTCGTTTGGACAAGGTTACTCTGTTAAGATCGATGAGTTTTATAATTCTCTTGCTTTAGATCGATATCTGGTAAAAGAGCAAATAAATGTTGCTACGGCTCTCAGGAAAGCGAGTTATATTGCATAATGGCTAAAAAGAAGTATTTTAATACGAGCGACGAAATAAAGTAAATTTCTTTTGAAAACAAATAATAGATCCACCATGTCTTATAAGAAACGAATAATAGTTCGTTTAATTTAGCTGTTACGTGACTTATTTCATCTGTAGTCTTCGTACGTTAGCTGGTTTTTGCAAAGAAGAACCTAAGACACCATGTATAGCTCAAGCTGCAACGTACGTTTTCTCCAACTCTAATGGTTACTTTCGTTAGATCGGTAATGGTGTTTCGGTTGCATACGGATGGCAATGCGTCTACCAAGCACATGCAATGAGAATGACGGGTAGAAAACATCGAGTGATCGCGTAACGAACGCAAAGGAATTTGAATCTGTTGCTCGACTAGCTAATGGAGCCAGTTGAACGCACCGACAAAGCCGACTTCGCCCACGGCCTTAAAACGCTGCCAGCTTTGTTCTTGTTGTCGCTATTGTCAGTGTTACCTGTTGTTCGTGCTTGGAAACCTGCAACACGACGCTGCCAACGGCGACGCGAACGATTCGCATAATACTTTAGCGATATGTTACACGCATGTTACGCGTTCGAAACATTCGGTTTATGAACGAGGAAACTTTTGCCTAACAGACCGACAATGAGCGATTATTCCCTCCTCGATTTGGTTCGAATAATACCGAGAGGAGCGTGTCTACCAAGTTCACGAGATTTTCACGTGATATTTAAAACGCGCGGAAATATACGAAATATCAAAAATGAAGTTATTAATATGTAAAAGCGAAAGAAATCTCCGGTTAAGCTCCGTTTCTGTTGTCGCGTTCGTATATTTCAATACGATTCGTTAATTAAATGTTAACGCGAATCAAAATTCTCGCACTCTCGACGAGATTCGGCACGCGAAATAAATTCTTTCGTGAATTCTGGTCGTTCGTCATTCACCGATCGAGTCGCAGCGGTTGGTAAGTGAGAGGCTAAGCATGTACGAGGTGGAAAAGTTCCTTGGCGAGGTGACGTTTCTCGCAATAGCCTGCGGCGTCGATTACGGGCTGAGTTTACATTCGCGGAACGGCCTTATTTGCGAATTGCACGAACATCTATCGAGCGAGTATTGCGTCCCTTGCGTAATACGATTACCGATGTTCTTTTTTTTTCTTTTTAATCCATTACCCAATGCAAGTGCACAGAGAGCCTGTGAAAGTTAGCAGTCTCGAACGACTGGGATCTTTAGAAAGGCGAGCCGATTGTTCCCGCGAGCGTAGTGTAATAAATATATCGATATACGTACTACCAAAAATTACGCAGCTACCTATTGTTAGGCGAAGACAAAGCTGTACGCTGTGCGAGTCGCCGTCTGTTGTGTTCCGCGGCAGTGTCTGTTACGCGAAAGGGCTGTGTGCACGGAGTTGCAGAGAGCCGCATTGTGACGACCTAGTAGGAAAACACGCGGAACAACTCGCATTCTTTCCTAGCTAGACGGGATCGCGCGTCGCAATAGGTGCACCGGTGAGAGGGAAAGAAAGAGGAACGTTGCCCAGTCGAACGTTGCACTCGATCAAAGAGCTGCTGCTTGCACGTTACAAATCGCACGCGTACGTTCGAACGAACCGTGGCAAATCGAAACGACCTCCGATAAATCGAACCGGCATTGTACGCCACCGGAACACGATTGTCGGACGTAAGCAACTACCTTGCGTATATTGTTCGACACTGTTTGGATATCGGTTCTCGAAAGATCGACAAAGTTTATAAGTCGCGGTTCAGAAGGTTTCGCGACTCGAACCAATTGAGAGAAGATGCGTACGATAAGACGTAATCTATCCGACCTCAAGGCGATCCGACTTTTTACTGGAACGACAATTACGCTGACGCGCGACCTGATCGCAACTAGGCGAGCTTCTTGGAGATTCGTTTAATTGCCATCAATTAATACGCCTTGACTTATTGAGATCATTTTAATCTGCATGCTCCGTGTTCTCTGTATTGCTTGAGTCGACCGATTTCTCGAATCGTCAATGATACGTCTATTAAAAATATTGTTCCGAAAGTCAAAGACCATGTAGTTTGGTGCAACGTTTCATCGTACGGTGTGTCTCCCAATTGACGTTTCTATGAATTTTTCCAACAACTTAACGCGCTTAAATACTGTTTCATAATCGACATCTACTTGCAATTTTGCTATGACGTAAACGAATCGCTACATAGAATTAACGTTTATATATAATCGTTTATATATAAATAATTGACGCTATGTTTCCGTGTATCGACTCGCACTGTTTACAAAGTAAGTTCTTTCGCTTGGTATTTACGTAATGCTGCATCGAGATTTAACCTCGTTCGACGCAGATGAACCGCGTTACGACATCTGGTTAATGTTTAACGATCAAAGCGATCCAAAGAATACTACAGCCTGACCACATGGTGTATCGCATCTCGATATCGACCAATTAATTCGCATGAATCGAACCACAGATAAGAGATGTTGATCGTCCTCGATCGAAGTCTCGCAGTCTAGCTCGTTAATCGATCTTTAAACGACGTTACGTTGCGATTCAACGACCATCTAACGGACAATACTTGAGTGCATGACACATATCGTTTGCTTTTCCTCTGCGAGACGATCTTTGCAACAGAAACTGGCTTTATTTTCAAAAAATGACGAGAGAAACTCGACGAATTACGAACACGTTACGCGTTGAGATTCACAAACTCCTACCTTTGGGTAGGAGATTCGTCAATGAGATTTGTCTCGTTGAAAATGCTCGTTGTACGAATTAAGTTTTAAAAGTACTCGATAAAGTTTACCTAAAATCTGAGTTGAAATCGTAAGAAAAATGATTATTGTCCGTATCTATTTATTTGTAACCAGAAGAATCGTATGTAGTTACTCGCAGCCATGTGGGCCGTAAAGAAAGAGATAGATATCGAATTCAGAGGCTCGAGCTAGTAACCCCGGTTTTAGAAATTCTCGTAGAACCAGATGCTGTGTACGCGTAACAGCGTGTTCACGGTAATAAGTTATCGGGCAATTTCCATGGAATCTCGCTGTTTGCTTCGCGCAGAGGCAAAGCGAGTCTCGGTAAATTGCTCGTCGTTTTAACGAAGGCGTTCCATTTCGTCTCACGCATTGATTCGTTCTCCGAGGAGTCGTCTCCTTCTCCCTTGCTCGTTGATTGCACGTTCGAGTCTCCGGCAAATAGACCTCCGGTTTTTCGAGTTGGTTCACTCGCGTTCCTGGATACAGACGTTCCTTTCCTGCTTTCTTCGATACGTTTTAGACCTACGTATCTAAATATACTATTTTTCGCTGTTATTCAAAGCAACGAAGTTTCGTGCAAATCTTACAAATAACCAACTATGTTTTTCTACATGCATAGGTACATGTACCGTATTTTATCGCATTACATCGCAAACCGAAGCTCCACTTCGACAAATATACTCTACTTCCTAGAAACGCAATAAGTCAATGAGTTATCTATCTAATCTCGTTAGAGATCGTACTCTGTCAACGGGAAGGCCGTCCGTATGACGGCCACTTGACAGACAGATTATTTTCCAACACCTTTCCAAGAGAGATTTACGACGTTCGTAAAGGAAGCAAGCGCGTTAAAAACACGCGAGCAAGAGAAAGCATTTCGTTTATAAAGGGATCGAGTTACTCGACGAACAAACGAACGCATTCGGCCGAAGGCTGGCAAGTTTTCGAGAGATGCTGTCGCCTCGATGAGTTTTATATCGATCATCGCGGTGAAAGCGGAGGCGTGTGCAATCGCGTTATATTCGCGATACGAATACTTTACGGACAAAAAGGAAAAATTCACTTCGGTAATTCTCTCGGATACGCCGTCGATGCTGGCTTTTACGCGCGTAATCCAAGGTCCCGACGAGTGACTTATAGCAAACAATTCGCATCCACGGAACGAAAGCTCGCGTTACAGCGTAAAACGTACGACTATTCCCGTTCCATCATTAGACATGATTTATTTCAGGACCTCGGACCTCTTCCTCTTCCTGGTAGAAACGACTTACTCTACCGGCCGGTTCTACGTACCCTTGTGTATCTCGTTGTACTTTTTGCGTCTCTTTGCACAGATTCAAGACTTTTCCAAATTCGTTAGGCCTCGAGTTGACTCGTGCTAAAATTCGTTCGGCTATTTCGCCCCTTTCTACGCGTAATGGAAAAGAACGACCGGAGAGAGAAGCGCTGTTCGTAAATGCTGTACTATTCCACGTGGCTCGTTTCATTCTTTCGCTATGACTGTGACAAATGACCTGTCCCATGGGCCTCCGTGAAGCTACCTTTGCACAGGGAGCGAGCGTTATTCCCATGCGAAGGACACAGCGCGCCGTTTTAAGTCGAGTACAACACGGTTTCGCCGTACTTCCTGGATCTGAATCGTCGGAGATAATTTATGTGCCGGTTCTGGTCTGTTTCTGTACCAGTACCGTATGCAAATGTACCGATCGATTAATCGAGAAGAGACGAGGCTCTTTCTTGGAAAATAAGATATCGCCGCGGCGATTATTAAACTAGCTCGCGTATCCTGCGATTAACGAGATTCTGAGTTCGCGTTCCACGCTTTCTGGGACGACCCGTCCGTCGATGCTATCGCGACAAACGACAAAGTACATACGTAGTTAGAGTTGACGATACTCGGTGACCCGACCAAGAATGTAGGCGATTTCTCGGAGCAGACGCAATTAGCGGGATTAAATCGTTCGCGGTTGTTACCATACATCCGATAACGAGCGATGGAATTTAGCGTTTAAAATTCATAAGGCGAACGCGCGCCAGCTAGTTTTAGACTAGTTAGAGACTACAGTTCTTTTAGAAGATGTCGACCTCGCCGTCCGTCCTTATAGAATCTTTCGCTTCAACGGTAATTACAGTTATCCGCTACTCGCGCGTTCTATTCGTGGGAAACGCGTGCTTGTGAATTCTTTCAAAATCAACCACTGACTTTTACAAGTCGGATACCGTGTTTTTTAAAGTACGTATTTCGTCTTGATTAAATTTAAATCTACACGTTGACGCGATAAATCCGAGTCGATTATTCGACGCAGATAGATGCTCCGATTGTTTCGTGGCGTTGCTTTTCCTTTGTTCTAAAGAATATCGAATTGCGTAAGGAGCGATATAAAAGTCGCAAAATATAAGAAAATTATTGCTCGATCGTTCTTTCGGAAAGACGACAACTAATACGAATATTTTGGAAAAATGAGAAACTTTCTGCAACTATTCTCTTCTCTCTTCCTTTGTCTCCGATTTTCTTCACAGCGTGCGGTATGTCGCGAAAGCTATGGAACGGAAGCAAACGGAACAGAGTAAGGGAAGACAGGCTTTGTCACGCTGTCACGAATTCGACTTTCGAACGGATCAGCAAAATGGTTAAAGGTGATACGATCCGCAACCTTTGTAGGTCGCTCGGGCGATATCACTTTCGCTGGCAAACAAGCAGATTCCGTATCGTTCACCTTTGACCCGCCTTTCCCTTCTGCACGATGTGACAACACCGTGATGATAAATATTCAATTCGCATCGTGACGAGAGCCCCTTTTGTTTCGTATATAATCGGCTTTTCTAATTAATTAATTGTTCCGTTGGTTCACGGGGCCACACGGTCGAGCCTTCCTAGCCTCCACTTCCTATTTCCAACTGGAATTTCCCACGCGAGACTTTTTCTCTCGGAGCTGCCGAGCTGCAACGATTGACTTTTCGCCGGCCATTCACCCAACTGCAATATCTTTCGAATATGCCATTAAAATTGAATTTAAATAAAACACGAAAAAGATAGCGCCCGAAGAAAACAATGGGGAGTGATTTATCCTTCTTGGAAACGTTCTTTAAATCTTCAATTTTACGACGCTCTCTTATCTGACCTTTTATCATCGAGTCGTAATTCAAATCTCTCCGATAATGTTTTGTTTCTAGACTGCTTGGCATCGTTCAATGGCAATAATATTGACACTCCACAGTAATAACCTCCGACCTCGTTAACGCGTTTAGAACCAGAGTTGCAGAGAAACGCAACGTTTCATTTATAATTTTTCTATTTCCTATTTTTTTGTTGTCCTGTTATTATTAAACTGTATCGAAATCGTGGTCGATTAATCCACGGTTTCGCTTTTCTTTGACGCGCAATTACGAGTAAAGAAGAACTTAACGGCCCGATAACGCGTAGTCATTAGAAACGAACATCGATCGATCGATAATGGAAATAAAAAGACGAGGGATAAAGTCCGTATTGACAATTACGAGCGAATTTTATATTTCACAAGTGTCAAGCTCAAAGTACAGGTACGTGTGATCCAATAGGATGAACAACAATCGATAACATTGATAAAAGACGCATATCGACGCATTATCGACGACGACGATCGAAGATCAGAGTGAAGAAACATAACGAGATTGGTTACAAATTCTACTAAAATAAACATAAAAATCGTAGAAAAATCGTAAAAATCTAAGTCGTATGAAATGTGTCATATAAGGCGTATTATCATACGCGAATGTTCAAATATTATCATAAATCACTGTACATCATATCGAAGTACATTTTCTTACCCATTAAATTACTTATTTTCCCCGCCAGCAATCTTCGTAACGAACGGAAAATCGTAAAAATTTTCGTGCTAGTCCCAACGACAAACAGCCGATGTACGACCTGAATTAACGTACAGGTGCACGAAGGCTCGCAATTGAAAATAGGTTTGCACGTGAACTGATTTCACACATGTCGGAGCACGTGCAGCTGGGCACAGCGCGTGTACATTTCTCTCTGGCATAACTCTGGTTCGCGTGGGCAATGCCTTATAGGTATTGTGATCGCCGATTGCAAAAGATCGGTGACCTCTTTTCAGATCGACTGCCTCTACGCTACGGATCCTGTTCGATGGTAACGATTTGCTAGGAACGATAAAGATCTATAGAAGCGGACGTTTAAGTTGACGCCGATACCTTTTTCACGCGAGCATAACTTTCACGCTAAATGCTATTTCACGAGGTTTCTTCGTTGTCTCTGGCTCGTTGACGAAGATATTTTTAAGCCGCATACCTTTCGATTTTTCGTAATTGCCCGCCAGAGCTCGCGGAGCTGTTCGACCGAACGCCCAAGACCACAGAGGATGCATACTTTCACGTGGCAACAGGAAGAAGAGGGCTGAGGAAAGCCAAAGGCAGTGCCGAAAGGGAGAAAGGGACGGAGAAAGAGAGGCTGCGGGTCGATAAAAGGAGAAAGAGGAAGCGAGGTTCAGAGAGAGCCGCGTGACGGGCTCCGAAGCGGAGTTAAAAAAGAAATAGAGTGACGGAGACGAAGGGGAGAAAGGGGAGACGGAAGAAGGGAAAAAGGGGAGAACATTAGAGTCGACCTTGAAAGGAACCTTGCAAGGCCGTTACGCTTACCTCTGGACCGTCTCGAGCTGCTGCATCCACGGGTTGGATCTCGCTTGAGATACGATACGGAGAAAGCTCATGGAAACCGACATCTTTTATTCGTCTAGTTTTACGAACTCGAAATCGATCGGCTGAACACAGGGATTTGTGACAGAATTGCATTCCAACGTCGATCGAGACGTCGTAGATTCTTCGTAGGTTTATTACGAGCAAAACGTTACAAACGCTGCTCGTCAACGAAAATTCCAACACTTTCGTGCGACCTTGTATTTGAAACGTTGCGATATTTTTGGCGAGCAGCGTTATAAATTCTATCAGAGTTGTCCGATGAGACATACTTTTACCAGAACGTAAAAATACTTTTCGCTGTTAGATGTGTGTCTCGTAAAACGAAACAATAAGATTGACGATTTGGTTAACGAAGATGGACAGTCAGAAATAGCTTCGAGACGAAGTTATTTTATTACATCGGTATTTCCGAGAGCGTATAAAACACTCGGCAGTCGTGTATCCTCAGCGTACTCGAGCCAGGGGAAGATAGACGAAGTGTAGATAAAGCGATAAATTCACGTAATCACAACATCACGATGAGAGCTTATCGTCGGCTAGCCTTATCAATTACGACGTCAGCAAGGCCGATCGACGTCCTTGAGGTACGTTTCTATACGAGCGAATATACGTACGAATTGGCGCGTGACTTTATACACGCGCGATGATCTACGTAGTCGACGTAGGAGGACGAATAAATGCGTCTGATCGGTACATCTATCAAGCACAACTGAATTTGGTAGCGACAAAACGAAGATCGCGTCGACTCGGCCATCAAGGTTAATTGGATTTCAAATTGAACGAGTTTCGCCGTGTCGAAAAATCGCCATGCGGTTTTTGCCAGCTTCGTGATCGTTTATAAAACAGGAATTCCAAGTTCGTTCGTTTCCTTGCTCGCCAACTAGCGTACGATAGTCGCACGAACGTTGGATAGACGCGAGCCGTTCCATAAATATTCGTTAACTTCTAATAAGTGTTCCTTTCCATTCCGGCGTAACTACTCCGCGAGGAAGCTCGGCTAGATAATAGCCTGTGTCTGTAATTACGTGGCGGATGAACTTAGTCGGGAGTATTCTCGGGGTTAACGATGAAACTAACCCCGGAATACCGTAGATACCGCGTTAAGATGGCTCTCTGTGCTTTCGTCTGCTCGCTATTGGATAAAGACTTTCGATCAACCAAAGAATCTCTCGAATATGCTAATCGAGAAGTATCTTGAAAGTAACTCGACGGATGAAAACTATCGCAAGTACACGAAATATATTTGAAAGCGATACTCTTTGATCTAATTCCGGTCTCTGATCTTATCTCAGCCGCGTGCATGTACATAGAGTTGGCAGACATCGATAAAGTAAAAAAGCAGCATAGTTCAACGATGAGGAAAAACTATACTTGGTCCGGGTTACTTGTCTGAATTCGAACGATCTAAATTTAAAAATTAATCGCGATTTTCCGCCATATGTGTCTGTAGCAACTACGACGAACGAAATCATCGCTGCTTGATCACAATTTTCTAATCGAAATACGAATCTTATCGAAGGGAGACGAATGTCGGAATACTTGTGAACGGTAGTGATAGGAATGGACAGGATGCCGGTCGGAGGACCGAAGATCCAACGATCGTTACGCAAGATTTCGTTCTCCGGGTTGGCTGTCGAGTTATTCGTTGGCTAGCGGTTGGTTTATTTGCTGGGCCGGTCGGGTGGGTTAGTTGCCTGCACGGCAACACGGCAATACGGCAACTGCGAAGACGGTCGCCCAGGCACGAACAAGAAGTAAAGGAGAACGTCCTTGCAAGGCCGGCCGCCGACGCCCGAGAATCGAGCCTCTCTCTTTCGCTGTGCTTCTCGTTCCCTCTGCTTCATCAACCTCTTTTCCTCTTTCGTTGGCCGGTTCGTTCGCTTCGGCATGCCTCTCGCTCGCTCATCCCGATTCCTCTCTCGATTCCTCTCCCGATCCCACTTTCCATCCCCATCTATACACATCGCATCCATCCAGCCTTTCCGATCCTTCGTCCGCAAGTCTACACGTTCGCCAGTTACACGAGGCTATGTAACATGCGTTCTACCCATCCTGTTTGCTTATATATGTAGAAAACTGTCGTCTCACCTAGCCGAGTGTAGTTACCAACGTGCATCCTGCATTCCGATCTAACCGAGGCCGGGATAAGAGTCGGAGCGCGGCGAGATCGCGTGAGAAAACCGGGGGTTCGAGTTAATTCCTTTGACAATGACTAGGTACCGACTTCGTGGAAAGCCGAACCTTTCCTATCGAACCTATCCACTTGCCTACGACCGTTTCTCACGCCAGTGTAAAACACCGCTGGAAAATCTTTCCACGACTCGAACTAACTTTTGCGCATAGCGGCTTTTTCAAACTGATTAGCTGAGAATCGTCGCGGTGTAAGCGAGGTAATCGTTGTTGTAAAACACAGTTCTCCGTTTATTATTTTACAACGTGTGGTATAGTTTCTCGTGTCACAAAAATGTATTATGACAATACAAGTGGGAGTAAAGTTGTAATTTGATTAATCGCGAAGCTAGATGATTTTAAGTTTTAGATAAACTCAAAATTCTGATGCGCGTCGTTGTAATTTTCAGCTTGCGATTTACGGTTCGTTATGACTGAAAAGGTATCGTGAAAACATTGAAAAGTTTGAGCTTCCTATAAGTCTGGTGAGAATGATCTTCGTACGGTTATACGTCTTCTTGGAACGTCGATGAACGTTCATTTACAGGACAACCTCGCGAAGAAAGCTGTTTGTTCCTTTGTTTAGCACGCAACAGTCACGACAAAGCGTTAAATAAAAGTCGATGAACCTTGCTCATAAATATGTGCGTTCCAAAATTGTTCGTTGCGTAAAATAACACGTTACATGCTTGTCACGTATTAACGTCGCTCGGTGCCGATCAGGTTTTCGCATACATGGCGAAACCAATCTTTACAGGGACGTTACTTATTCATTATCGTTATAAATGTCTTTCTTCCTACATAAAACGAGAATTCCTTTTTTGCGCGTAAATATTACGCATTAATGGCGTAAGACGTTAATTACACCGGCTCGCAAGGTTTTTATTAACGGTAGATATTTCCACGGATCCTTATATATTTTTCCATGCTGAGTTACGTGGTTGCACTTTTTATCGCTTAATAATTATTGAATTCATAGGTATTTCGTTAATAATGCTATATATATGTAATTCGTACGATTATGACGTTTGGAAATCATTTTCCTGAATTTCCACTTGAATGTTTTTCCTAGAAAGCCTGGTTAACGTGAACGACCAATATCACGAACGACTCCGTTAATATATTTCGTATATGAAAAAACGATATCGAGGCGAGTAAAGTTGTGATACGATAGCCGATTACAAATGACAGGTCATCGTCGATTATCGCTTTCTAGGTAACAGATTACTGGTTAATAGATACGTGAAATTATACGAATCACTAACTACTAACCCATTAAGGACCAAGCTGTGACATAATGTGTAAAAATTGCGTAAACGTAATATCAAAAAGCGTATTGGTATGAGCTGTACGTCATTAAAAAATCTGACGTAGGAAAGACAATCTAGCTGCATTTTTCGATTCAGCAGAAAAAATACACAGAAAGTCACATATTAAAACTCGTTTCTGAGGAAGTATGAGATATTTTGTAAACCAATGTTATCGGATCGAATTCCTCAACCTCCAGTCCATTGGTTGTGCAAAGCTTTTGGGAAGAAATCTGCTCGCGTTTGGCACGTACCGAGGTCGCTTCAGGTGTACGAACATAGCGCAACACGGTTCAGTGAATGAGAAATTTTACAAAAGTTCCGCTCGACCATTGAGAATATCGTGACTTTTCGTAGGTGTGTGAGAGTGACGCACGTAATGGATTTGCACGGCTGCAAGTAGGCGCAAATCTATGAATGCAAACGCCACGCAATGCACTCGTTCATGCGGCCCACTTCGTGCTTCATCGCTGGCAGAAATGTGCATGTGCACTTGTGGCTTGTTGCGCAGTGGTTGCTACTCTGAAAAGTGTGGGCGTCGATACCGATCGATCGACTATACCGTTGTCATTCGCATGAATCGCGCTTTTATAAATACATGGCGGGCAAACCAGCGTTTAGTAGATTGATATTTTGCGCGTTGACGACCAGCGAACGTAGCAAAGATCGTGAGACACCGAGATTATCGATACAGCGATTATGTTTCTGCGCGATAGATAGGTTCTTGAAAAAATGAAAGCACGATAGGTTGAATCTAGATGCGAAAAAGCCAATATAAGTAATAAATTGTTTTCGAACAAATCTCTAATTGAATCTTACTCGTACGAACGCATTACGCGCCCGCGTGAGAATATATTTTTTAATTTGATAAATGTACGATACAAAATCCAATAGAGGATAATGCGATAATAAATTTAGGGTGCGAAGGGTTAAATTGAAAGAAGACGTTTTTACGATAGAAAGGGATCGTTCGAACTATGTCAGATCAAATTAAATCACGTAAAAGAGGAATTGGATTTTTGCACAAACCGTGTCGAATAGAAATCGTGTAAAAGTCTAATTAAGTGCACTTTTCCTGCGTGTTATTCATCGACTTCCCAATATTCCAGTGATTCTAAAGAAGTACAAAAATCAGCTACGTACGCATCTGGTAATATATTCTTGATGGTGGAATAAGTTAAACGCCAGATATATCGAGAGCCAGTTGCAATTTGTTAATGCGCGCAAGAAATATTCCGGATAGGCATCTTCGCGACCTGATAAATCTCGAAGCAGCTCGAGGTTCGATACGGTCTGTAATTACGGCACGTAACGAAAGTGTTACGTGTAGGTGCTTTGAAAGCCTTGGGGCTGAGAATCAGGTATCTAAGGGCGTGCCCAGACCGGGACGACTTTTATTGTCGGCAATATCGTTGACCGCATCTGTAGCAATTTTTTAATCGACAAATGAATAATCGTTCGCCTATTCGTTTCACACCATAAGATTTATCGCAAATAAATAAACTAAATAAGTTGGCTGTGAAAAATGCATTCCACCTGCGATCTCTCAGAGACAAAGAGACCACCTCCATTCTCATTTCGGTCGATTGTTTCTTACAGAAACGATGAATATCGTATAGAATTGAGGGTGACAAATAAATAGAAAGTCAAGGCAGGTTAATTTATATCTGTAATAATACATTCCAAGATATTCCGTCGAATATTACGTTCGTAGTTTACTGATCATCGGTATCTTATTCGACGTGTCAACTTGAAACTGAAGTTAGCGAGGGAACTGTGCGAATGCACAATAACAATGCTTTACACGTTGATAAGTAACCAGGGTAAAAATAAACGATTCAAGGTATCGAGGCCTACGTGCGCAAATAATCTCTCTTTTCGTATTCGATGAGCATCGGATTAGATATCGAATTCTATGAAATGAACATTTTGTAATTGCACCTTATCGACTCAAGCACTTGTATGTATACATAATAGCATATAGATATATACAGCGAAACGTTTGAAGATCATTTTTCAGAACGTCGTTCAAACAATTCGCGTTACTCTAAATAAGCTTCAATATTGAAAGTTCTACTATATTTCAAAAGAAATAGCAATTAAGAAACGAGGTCAATAAATGCACACTGGTGGTATCGATTGTTTAGATATTCCACGCGACAATGGTTACAATGATTTTGCCACGTCGTCGCGTACGGTCAGTAGCACTCGCATAAACTCGAATCAATAGAAGCTATCTGTCTGTGGAATGGCTCGATAAATATCGTCAGGACCAAAAGTAATTGTGAAATATTCAAAACGTGATACGCAGCGGATCGTGTCCCGTGACAATTCCGTCGAGTCTAGCCAAATTGATTTATATTCGCGCATTCGTTGACGCGTTACCATCGATTATCGATCGAATGTTGCGTTTGCAGAGGGAATAAATTCTGACCAATTAAAAGTTAAAATTGACTCCGTCAAGCTGATCGACCGAATCGAGTCGAAAAGATTTAGAAGCTTTAGAAGCGTTAATTAAATTTCTCTTTTACGATGATCGTACAGAAATATCCTACTATGTGCTATCAAGCTGCTGCAAAGTTGCGTAACTTATTGCGTTATAACTTGATGCTAAGGAGCATTTTTTCTACTTGATTAGCGAGTTATACACGCGTACGGTGTGTATAGGATCGTACAAGTTTTGGTCGGCGCGAAGATTGATCGATGAGATTTATGGCACGCATATCACTATTATCGAGGTAAGCAGAAGGTGAAAGTAAGGAAATGGAAAATACACGCTGTTCATCGAATTACTACCATGTACCATACGAGTATCGATAACCAGATGGTAGAAAAGATGAAATCTGTCTGTCGAAAATGGCAATCGTTCGTGACAGATGTGATTATTTTCGAAGATTCGTTCAGAAACCAAACAACAAATGTCTGTAAAATGTGTTTCGTATTTTTCATACAATTGCGAAGGAAATTATCGAACGACTTGATAGATCGACCAAAGATTCGTCCAAGTGCGGAATGTAGCGGTGTTCGAGCTGTACTTACGATAGACCAGTGATCTGTGGCTTGCCAGGGAAGAAAAGTCGAGATCGACAACCACTGGATCTTGGAACGATGCACACGTGTGGTCAGTTTAATAAGAGACTGCATATCGCATTACGTAGCCGTATAGCGACGTGTCCTGGATACGCTTGATTGTCGTATTCTCTTCCAACCGAGTTCATGCAAAATTCAATGCGATATCCGAAACAGCGTAAAAATGGATTGCATTTCGTGCAGCGGGCGATCGAATCGAATGGACCACGAACAATCGTATCGTTGCCACGGCTCTCCTTCCTGCTGGTCTATTAAACTTTGCGCAACCCACGTTTCGTGGTGTTTATCGAGGCCGAATCCAGCAGCGTTCCAAGCGTGGGCCTTAACCTGCCACAATTCGATCGTAATTTTACGAGAAAGCGGCCAAACAATTCGATAGAATTCGACAAAAGGACAGACTCCGAGAAGATCGACGTTTCGTTCTACGAATGCAGCGGTTGCTATTTGCAAAATTAATTCGAACGATTCTTTGCGTCTACTTTACACGCTTTCTTGATTAGTGTGCTCTTTCGTAGCTGGTACGAAACGTTTGCTATTTGTTTCCAAGTTAACGTCGTTGTATTATAGATTTTTCGTAATACCGCGATGAATATTCAAAGAGCGCATAGTGTTTCATGGAAAAATGTATTCGAAATGGTTGAACGAAAAATAATTGATATTCTATTTATATTCTATACCTACTTATACCTATTTATATTCTCGCCACTGTAGATCGCGACGATTCTACCTACCAAGTTGTCTACCTACTCCACTGATCGACCTACGGCTGCGATAGATATTTACGTGTGACTGTTCCGCCTTAAGCCTGTCTGAATTTAACTAGAGTATTCAGGTTGCGCAAACATTTTTCCACTAATGACGGAGAGTAATGCGTTACCGGCAAATCTCTAAGCTCTCTAGAAATATAATAATATCAGGTCAGCCTGGAAATTCCGCTGCTTCTGAATAAAATTAAAGGATACGAACGTGCAGTTTGAAAGAAGTCATGCTCCATTAAAATAGATAGCTTGAAACTGTGGAATCTCGAAGAATGATCCAATACGTTCAAATTCCCATTTCTTATCGAGATCGTTATCGTTATGCTTTATTTGCTTATTGTTAGCTGTATTTTCGAATAAGACGCGAAGTCGTGTACGTTCTACGCAAGCATATACGTAGGTTCGAGCGCGGAAAACAGAATAAGAGTAAGAGTAATGTTTATCGTAGAACGTAGGGAAAAGAGAGGGGAAGAACGAGCAAAAGTACTGTTACTCGGACAAAGGCTACCCACGTTTATGGTCAGCTTGCTATAAAAGCGGCTGCTTCGCGCACACCCAGTTCTTCCTGCAGTTTATTGCTATTGGAAACGGTTCAAGAAATCTCGTTGCCGTGTAATGCGTTTACAGAATGACGCTTCATTTTTCCTTATCTCCTTACGTTCTCGCGCAACGCGACGTTTCTCGCGGAAACCGTTACCAAGATTCACGCAATGTACACATATCCTGACATTTTCTCATTCTGTCTATATACTTTCGATTTTAAGATTCCGCTGAATTTTATTGGCAAAACCCAGTAACACACTCCAACACCGTGTTTCGTTTATCGCGAATCGTTTAATCCTTTGATAGCACCGTAGGATAACACGAAGAGTTTAGAACGAACGATTTAAAACCTAGTCGTTTCTTTATCATAACGATTTTATGTATCTTTGATATCAAATATAGAAGATATAATAATTTCTGCTTCCTATAGGAAATAAATATGTATCGGTAATTACGCTACGTGTGGCGAGATTTAACGCTAGAACAATCTGTTCGGATGGAAGACGAACGAAGCATCCTGTATAGAAGGAACTTTTTAACGATTTACTCCGTTCGTTGAAGAATAGTTGAGAGATTCGAGTTAGTCATGGTTCAGAGAATTCTAGCGGAACTTGTAGTATAATAGATTAACACGCTACAACGTGTGGACAATGCACGCGTGATCATGCTCTTCCGATTGCATTGTGGCAATCCCGTGGAATTATCGGAGATGCAAAGAGGCGAATCTGTAATTTATGAATTCGCCGATGAGGTCTGGGTCAATTGAAAATTGCGCTATTACTTCTACCTCCCTTTATCCTTGATCTCGCGTACCAATCGCGATCCATAAACGATACCTTTATTTTTGGCCACCATAGGTTCGAACAAGCAGAGATTCTCAGACTTGCACGAGATCGACCATAAAACTTTTTTCCCCGAGGTTCGTGTTCTCGCGTTGCTATACATAGGATAGGCCTGAAACTTTTTTCTCAAACCATCCCACCTTTGCTCGTCGTCCTCCTACTCCTTCATCTTCTCTACCTTGCCAAACTACATGGCGGCAGGCGAACAAAGAGAATCTTGAAAGAAGAATCTCGTGTTCGAGAAGGTAGAAGAGTCGGTCGATATCTTTTTCGCACGGGTGGTACCGTACCTTTCAACAGGCCGGGATAATCTCGTAAAACGATAATTCACTAAATAACGATACCGTCGGTTTATTAAAAATTGCCAATCTTTGAGATATCAGCAAAAACTAATTCTAAAAGTAAACTAGCCGTTACGTATTATGGGATGGGAGTGCCACGGTCGTCTAATAAAATTAACGACAAGAATCTTGCAATCTACAAGAGTATAGCTGCATGCATACACAGTTTCTGATGCGAGCTAATTGAATTCGATCGAAGTAACGAAGCTACAGACGGACAAAACTCGACGCTAAAAACGTTAACCCAGATCGATGATCACGCGTCAATGCACTAGGCTGTACTTTACCTTGCTAACAGAAACACGACGAGGTCTTCGATGAACGACATACATACGTGTCCTTTCGACTACAAGCCGTGTCAAATAAAATGTTACACCCGCATATGGGACACGGATCTCGCGTTACATGTCGGCCACACCGCAAGGTCATCGATAGATAGGATCTAACGCAGAAATGTGGCTAATGACGAGGCAGTTCGACCACTCTAAAACTCTTTTCTTTTTTTTCTTACGAGAAGAAGACAGTTATGATAATTTTAAATCATTTTTGTTGGTTTTTTGCTACTATATTCGATTAAGGGGGATAAAGCGTTGTCGATGTTTCTGGCCACAAATCGCTAGATCCGGTATTTAATACGAATGTCTCGCATTCCTTTGCGCGTATCCAGCGAATCTTCTTCTACCCACCATAGACAGAATCAAAGGGACGAAACCGCGATACAACGGCAGCAACAACGGGCGGCCAATAAGTAACGATAGAGCATTAACTTGCCTCGACAGTGGCGGTGCACCATAATACACGTCGGGTGTATACAGCGCTTGAGCAACACCTACAAATAGAAGTCGTAGAACAAGCTAGGGCCCTGTTGCACGCTACTTTATGACTACCAGGACACAGAGTTCGCGGGCATTACTTTCGAACCATTAGCTTGCGCACACTAAGCTTTGCCCCGTCTATACTCGATACCAATTTGTATTCGTAGCTCGAGAAGAGAAATTATTTTCTCGTTTGCACGAATATTCGGATAACGTTCGATACTACGAGAGATCGTCGACTAACTGCCCGAAATTACAGGGAAATCGATCGATTCTGACAGAGGGTAAGTCGAATATCTTTGTTCAAGATGGTGAAAAAATGTTTTTATTTATCGGGTATTTGCAACTAATTATATCGTTAGAGCAAGCTAACATATTTCATTCGCAAGCCTTCCGCTCGAAATTCCTCTGTTCACTGACGCATAACGCGCGCAGTGATTTGCATATTTGAAAGTGAACGAGTGATTTTCGCCCCAAGGGAACGTGACACAAAGATACAGACAACTTCGAAGCTGCATTACGTCAGTTCCTTCGAGGTATCCGAGACTTCTCGCAAAATGACGTGAACTTGTTCGTTTTAAAAACCTCGCCAGATTTCCTATCGTACGTTGAACATAAACCTGCATGCATAATACATCCGCTGAGAAGCATTAGAACACATGGTTTCATAGAACACGCGATAATTGATTCAAGGAAACCATTAATCGATCGATTTTACAGCGAAGACGTACAAGATAAGGATCCGAGAATTTGCAAAAATTATTTGCAAGGGTAATAAAAGATACACGGCTTCGGGATCCAACGAATCATTGGGTAAAGATGATCAGACCGATACTCTATTACGGCATCACCCTGGTGTTACACGGGATGAACTCGAGCCACGTGTCTACAGAATCTTACGTTACATCCCTAAATCCTGATACGAAGTATTTGCTGACTGGTCGCCGTTGTAATTTTACTCGGGACATCGCGTTTCATGTTTGTATAATGCAACGATCAAACGAGTAATCAATGGTAATGCAACGTTACATTCTCATACGCTGTGTACAAGTGGCGCGATAAACAAATAAGCGAATCTACGTTCTACCACGTGCCATCGATCCACAAAGTAAGCCATTGATAAATCAGCAGCTCCGATTAGCATAGCAATTATTTCGACGTTCCCGCGTGGCTAAAAAAATTGTTAGGAGAGAAGACAGGCAGCGCAGCATCGATCGAAGAGCGATTTATCGGGAAACACGATCCGTGGTAACGCGTTACCAGGGCGTATAGAAGCGCATCCTCGATTTTCAATTTTGCCAGCAGGCAAAGACTTAAGATACCACCAAATAAACCAGTCAACGTCTCGACAGCAGCGTATACCACCGACAACAGTGCATACCACCGCGTGGCGGGTACCTAACAAGCGCGAGTCTTCGAGCCAAGGTAACACGAGAGGGCCACCAGCGTCGCGAGAGTCTCCGGTTTCGAATTTGTCTAAAGTAATTAAAACCCTACACGAGGCTTTGCCGCACGTTATACCTGCAAATCGACGTTCTTCACGAGGGTGGTTGTTCTTTTCGCCAACACCACCCCGAGAGATTTTAAAACGACCATCGCGCGCTGCTCACCTTCTCCTAACCTGAGTTATAGAAAGGGCAACGTTATACACGTATCGTCCGTTTCGTAACGTTAGAACTTGGAAAAAGGAAGGATTAGGAAATTTATCGCTTTTCTGCGGAGGGAAGGAAAACGGCTGCCTTTTTCTCGTGTTCGTGGCGCGAGTACATCGATGCAGGGTAAACAGAAGAAATGAGAGAAGAAAATAAATGGCCACCTGTTTAGCAAGCTACCTTGGTCACCCAGCTGGGGATACGTGATGTCACGCGTTGCGTCTCACCGTTACCCCGAGAATTGTATGCAGAGGAGGAATTCGATTGTCTCCAAATTGAGGAGCACTTATCTCGGCACGTGACTCCGCGTCGACGAGAGACAAACGCTTCGTCTTTTTCTCCAGAGTGTTGTCCCTTCTTTGAACAATCGGCTGTATAATAAAACGTTTTTCAGGCTATCGATGTTGCCGCGAAGAATAGAGATGTTGCAGGTAGAACAGAGATACACGCGAGCACGGAATTTATACGTGTTGCGAGGAGATCGCGATACGATACAGTCCCTGGTCATCGGAACGTTCAATATCTTTTGCCCTTTTGATAGAGCTGCGGGTGTGATCGAGCGCTAATAGTACAGTATACGTACATACGCGTGCTATTTCATCGGCTAATGCAAATTCCTAATTCATCGGCTCACGAATCGGATATCCTTTCTGAGAGAAGAGGCTATCAAGGTTCGTCAAACCCATAGTCGCGTCTCCACGTGGATGGCACGCCCTGAACCATGTCTGGCATAACACGAACCGGCGTTCTTGGAAGAAAAGACGAGGGACAAAAGCAAGCCGCGCCATAAGTAATGCTACGAATCCACTGTTACGAGAGAGACGTTCGTTCGTTTGTTTTTGCGATCACGTACGCGTTTAATTGAATTTTGAACCGGATAGAGAACATTCTGTGCATTATGTAGCCATAATTTCCTACGGGGAAATAACTCGTACCCATGAAAAAGTGAAAAAAGTTAATGTCCGATGATAATGTTCTCAGTCATGGTCGTTTTAATTGAATAGCACGCGTATACCGATGAAAAGACAGAGTGGGATACGTTCGCGTGGGCGTGGATACCGCGATTATCGAAGACACCCTTGGTGGATGAAGACGTCAGGACTTGACGGGCTTACAATGGAGTATAAATTACCGATGTTAGGAAACGATGATGACGGTGGTAGCGCAAACTCTTATCGTAGACTGTAGACTGTACGCTCGTATGCGTTTAAAGGTATATGCACCGACGATAAACGTCACTGGAACCTAGGCTTTTATCAAGCATAGGTGAGGAGCGATTTAAGTACCGGAGGGATGTGCAACACGCTCATACACGGCTTCGAGGATCATCGCGACTTCCTGGAACGCCTACGAACCGTTCGACCTCCGAAGACGAGCCACGATCAAAGAGGTCATCGCGGTATCGAGTCTCGACCTTCGTGCCCGACCTTTCGATCCTTCGAGGACAATGAATTCACGGTTGTATCGTAAATCCTTGCCGATCCTTCAAAGTCTTGAAATAATCTCACCAACGAGGGGAAAATTTGACGTTTCATCGAGCCACGTACCCATCATCGAAAGTAATATATTTTTCGATAACCGAAAGACACGAATGTTCGAAGCGTACAATCTCGCGCGTGGTTTTGCAATAAATCGTAAACGACTCACCGTTTCACACGACATTGCTTAAAGCGTAGGCAGCTCCGGTGTGGCAATATGGCGCCGTGCCCGGCCGTCCTTCCGTCCCACCTGAACATATAAAATAGGCAATGCGGTTAATTAACGAGCATTACGTTAGGTGCCAATCTGCATAATTAGCGGCCTGCGCGCTCCACCGAGTGCATTTGTCATTTATATCGTATATTATCGTATCATAATGTTTACGTCGTGTTTTAAAGGAATGCCGTGCGTTGAATCCGTAAAGAATTATATTCCACCACTTGCACGCATTTATCCTATTTAAATCGGGCATTTCTAACGCGTAAATTTATAGTTTCGTGCTTTCGATCTTGTATACAAAGGCTATACCATTTCTCAAGATATATTTCTACGGCATGTTATCTTTTCGATCTGAAATGCTACCCGAGCGGAAGGAACGCATTGCTGTAATTGTTGTAGAAAGTGAATCACACGAATCACTCGAATCACGAGATTCTATGTAGAAAGAGAGCAAAGAAAAGACAGGAAAAGACACCGACCCCCTTAAGCGAGATTCCTACTGGTTACTACCTTACGTCTACCTGTTATTGCGGCTACAGAGCTGCATTCCAGCTGAATCTAAATGCCTCTGTCACGGCTCGCAATAACCGTAATGGCAGGAACACGATGTTCCTGCTTCTGGGTGAGCGTGTTCCGCGGCTGCGTCACTTTGGACACGCAAATGAGTACCTTTCCTCGTATCCCGCGTCCCAAAACTTTACCCTCCACGAATCACGTCTACCATCGTCTGAAATCGTGCAGGGTGGAATGCGGAACGGATGATTATTTTGCGCGTGAACTTTTCGCGTCTGGCCATTAACTTCTTCCGCGATAACGAGAAATATGTCTTAGAATTATCTACCGAAAAGAAACGACTTCCCGACATTGGCAAGCCGTGTCGTTGATATCGAGACGATCATAATGATAAATCAAGGCTCGACCGTTTCGAGATATCGATGATAAAAGTCGGAACCGAGCACGAACGCGACTCACGTTTATGCTTCGGCAAACCCGTAACGTAGTTTCGTTCGCTGATAATAAGAACGTTCCTCGAGTTAATCAGCCTCGTATAAGGTCCAGGTTATCCCGCATGGTGTGCACAATGCCTCGGACGAGTTCGCGCATCCGTCGTAAGTGGATCTCTACCCGATGGGTCTTACGTGACAACAACGTTTAGATGGTTGCCGCGCGATAAGCCGGAGAAAACTAGATCTTCGACTATAATAAAGGTGGCTTGAAATCGCAGGCCCATCAAGACGAATCTCGCCAGCAAACAAGAGTCGCAATAAAGAATCATCAATGAGAAAGCTGACGAACCACGTAAAATCTGATCGCCATATTGCGAAAATCTTTTTGCACTGTATCGAATAGAAATTAAATATTCTTTTACGAGAGTCTATAAGAAAAGAAAGAAAGCAAAAATATTTTTGTCGCGGAAGCCATTAGTCTTTGATACGTTCGATATGCCCTTTTGCTCGATCATCGAATGAATAGTGAATCGAAATTGAAATATTGCCGCGCCTAACGTGCATATCATCTAGAAGGTGGTAGGAATTAAGTTAAATTCGTAGAAACGCGATTAGCCAGAAATGCTAATCGGCTCGGTCTTGAGAGGAAGAACCGCGTGTTGCGCCATGCGAAAATTAGAAAGGCACATGCACTACCAATTGCGATCGTGCCTCTGTTCTCGGTCGTGAGTTTTCTACATACATAACGCGACGTCTTGCTGTTTACTTCGTTGTGTAAGTTGTTCGCGTCCAACGATTCCTTAATTACGGCAATTATATTGTCGAATCGTATAGAAAATCGGAGGTAGAACGATCACAAACGAGCTATATACGAATACAAAAGATAGGACACGTGTTATCAAGTTTTAATGGCAAAAGGAAGCTTCGAATCGTCCTTTATCCGGCGAATAATGCGGTTTCGGTATCGCGCGACACTATACGTTTCTCCTTTTTCTCTGTACGGACGAAGCAGACTGCATGTACTTTCTTCGGCCTCGATCCCCTTACGGGAACCTCGCTTACGTATCGCTTTCGCAATCGTTATTAGACGTTGTTGCGCAAGCAAGAGCGCTCTGTCCTATATGAAATATCGCCCGCATTCAATCTCAGCCGCGGATACGTTGTAATTAGCGTGCAAGACACTGCGTGGAAGCAGAGCCTCTAACGTACCGTGAATACGCGATATCGCGGCTCGCAGGACACGAGTGTCTGCAAAAATCCAGATGCCATTTCAGATAGGTGCTAGGAGATTCGCCACGGCGTTACACCGCTGCAACTTTACGGCAAGCTCACGACATACCAATCTTCGCCTTGGTCTGCCTCCAGTTATTCATCCGTGGCTGGCTTTTACATCGTATTAACGCTCCTCCTATAATAAGTCATGCGGCTGCTTATCGGCGCAACGATAGAAACCAAAACAGTGTTAACGATTTTCCTATTCGAAGATTCACGGATCGACGCGTCGATAAATCTTTCGATACAAATGCGTAATACATTGCGAAAAGGTAATTGCAGCATGAAAAGGTATCGAGAAATGATCTAATCGTTCGCTAACAGCAGATGTGCTGACAGATGGTCGGACTAAGGCCGTTCTGAAACACGCGCGCTACTACTCGCCTCGGGTCGGTATAATCAAGAGACTATAAACTAACTCGGTTAAATCTCTCCCCTTTATTTTTCACGTCACGGTAAACTTATTACTCTACAAGGATGTCCCGTAATCTATACATCCTGTTCTTCGTTTAATACTAATACCTCCCAGTCGCACTTATACTCGTGTACGGTAGAACAGTATCGACTTCTTACCGATCGCTGTCAATGTTCGACCACGTCCAACTTCCGTTGTTTTCAAAGACCTATGTTTATCGAGTTGCAGGTCACGTCTCGTTACGTCAGTCCTTTAACTCGACGACGAAACGTAGCATTGCCGGATTCCATGGAAAAACCTAACCCAACTGTTGCTACGCCAAACGCGCGTGTGTTATCTTTAATCTTCCATGACCGAGCGACGTGTGCTTCATCGAGAGTCAACGCGTACGCGTTCAGTGCCAACTCAATTAACGCGATTGCGACAACGATAAATCGTTTAACTTCTTTCCTACCTCTCCCTCTTTCTGCCTTCTACAGGCGTGTGGTTCGAATTAAGAAAATTGCCGGTATAATAGGAGACACGAACAAAGGAACTCGAAAATCCCTTTACAACGTCGGTTCATTGGCTAGAATCCATTAGAAAGCAACTAAAGAGTTTCTCCTATTATGAAATCTATTCACATTCGTTTCATGAATTACACCGTGTCCGTAGCGTTCGGAACAATCCGATTAAGTAAGTACGACAATCTTACGAACAAAGAGACGCGAGCTTAAATATAGCTATTTAGCAGCCGGGCTAAGTTTATCTTTATTGAGGTTTACGCTGGTCCCCGTCGACCTCGTTACTGCGCGAAGTAAATTACTCGTGTCTCTAACAAACATCATCGTTTATCGCCATTTTTTATAATCGCAGTCCTCGGACCGCTTTTATCGTTAACAATTACCTTGTTTATGAGCGGGAATAAAAAGACCATAATTATTAACGATTAGTTTGGTTTTATACCAAATCCTGCATAAGTGTGCTTCTTGTATTTAAATATATCTTTGTAATCTGCTTTCACTGAACGGGTCACGCTGTATCTGTGTTTGCACGCGTGTACGTAAATGTAAGTAAGTTGCATGCGATTACGCGAAGAAATACATAAGATGGTACGTACACGGCGGCAAATGACGATTACTCCAACAGGATCGCGTGCTCCAGTAAGCTAACACGTTGCATTAGAGCTGCTGCCTGCTCGGCTATCAACGTGTTACGTACTTTGCACAAATACGCGATCGAATCATTTAACGTTATTTACCGACTGATCGCGCGTATTATACAAACCTGCGAACGGATAGCCACAGGTTAATTGAATTAAAAATGGCAGACGTCTTCGTAAGAACTCGATCGTGAAAGAACAAGATTTTACATCGCAAAGAGATTAAGCGGATCTTGGTCGGACCAGTGGATTCTTCAACCAGTGATATTCGTTTTTACGCCTTGTACTTTAATCACCAGATAGATACCTGTTTGGCAAACGTTGCTTCGTCTACTACCTATAATTATCGCAATCTACGTACTTGGTTAGGTATTTTTAAATTTCTTATAATTAAATTCAAATATAAGAATTACTTTTTACTTGCAGAAATGTTCGACGATAGGATCGAATATGTATAGTCCCTGTGTATAGTCTATTCTAAAAAGGATCGGAGGACATTACGAAAACTGATCTGGTGAATGACATCGGTATTTCGGAACATGAGATAAGAAATGCCATAAGATAGCGAATCTATTCCGTAGCCCGGTTGGGATTCAAAATCGTGATGGTGTTGACAAGACGTGTCCATCGAGATAAATCATTGGCTCGACTCGGTTGGTCACGAGCGGTGACATGTTTCGTACCCCCCTATCAGGACGAGTCTATTAAATCTGCAACAGGACGGAATGTCTGCCACGGTCATTACCATTCCGCCAAGTCGTAAGTTATCTTCGCTGACAGTGGGCGCGCATAGAAATGTCTTCGGCCGTGATACCTCCTGACTTCTTCTTCTTCTTCTTCTTCTTCTGGCTGTTCTCCTTGTTTTTCTTTTCCTTCCTTCCACTTCTCATTCTGTTCGAGGCCGTCTTTGGTCACACTGTCAGCCGCCGACATCCGTATCAGTCTTTACACTCCAGATAGCGCAATCTTTTTGCTGTATTATCTATCTTCTTGTAAAACTTCCAATAAGACCCGAAGAATTTTTTTCCTATGAAAACTGTTGCTTTTATACCGAAGATCGCCACTTGCCATTCAACGATCTTAACCGAGCCTATCAAAGGTTTAGATTCGTAGAGGTATTGGACGGTCCGCGCTGTAACTGATTCGTATAAAATTTGCATCACATTCCAGGCAACCCTTGCCAGTGCCAGTAATAGTGGTCGTGCATCGTAGGTAGATCTTTGAGGAGATCTCACCTCGGCACCTCCGCAAAACTTACGGACACGAACGTAAAGAAACGAAAAGAAAAGGAAGGGAAAGAACAGCGGAGGAGAGGAAGACATGGAAGAAGAAGAAGAAGAAGAAGAAGAAGAAGAAGAAGAAGAAGAAGACGACTAACCAGAGCATGGAGAAGAAAAGAGAAAGAGAAGAAGAAGGAGGTAGAACAAGAGCCGCGGACCTTTTCGAGTCCTTCCAATTCTCTCGTGACCATAAAGGTTTTGTTGCAGCCGGATCGCCGTCGAGTCGAACGGTAAATCAAGATGGTTGCTTTACGTAATGGAGTTGCACCGGCCACATCTTAATTAGGAAAAATCTGGAAGCACATCCGTTTCCAGCTCGCCGATGTTAGGTGGAGTTAAGGCGCCCATTGCATTCTCATTAACCGTCTGCTTTTGAATACATTCTATACACCGCACAGCGAATCGCTCGTTACACTATTTATCTTGAGCCTCTGTTTCGTAGAAAACAGACTCGTGGTCGTAATAACACGACCACATGCGTGATACCTGTTGTGGAATCTATCAGCTACCTTTTCAACGCTATGAAAAATATGCTATTAAACGTTGTTCGTTCAACACTCTCCCTTGAAATATCATTATCGGGCTACGAATTTTTATGTAATTTCATATTTTTTTTTACGAGTACGTCTATAGAAATGGAATTTAAATACTGATTTATTTCGTTTATTATTCCGCTTTGCGTTTTATTTTATATAGTTTTACATGTTACGAGTCGTAGATGCTCTTTTTTTACATTTGACTCTTTCGTAGATCCGTTCTCGAAAAATCTGTGCAAATGGGAGCCACGTAGAAAAGGATATCAAGTGTATATCTCACGACAAGTTTATCACGGTCAGATAAAACAGTAACTTCGTTCCGAGGTAAGGAAAAATTAATAAGTTCGCTAGCATCGATTCACGTACATTCGTACTTATATTCATACCTATAACCACGATGGAGATCGCGATCGTTCATTGTCGAAAATTTTCCGAATTCTTTGCAGGTTAGTCCGATAATCGTGGTCGCTGGTTTTCACCCTACGGGGATGCCAAGATGAACGTTGGTCCAAATTTACGTGAGATATTCAATTACGACTATTAGCCAACTATTTGCGAAACATCGTGATGACTTCCGAGATAGGTGGCGAGGCCTCGTGTCTCCAGCGTCTTCATCAAGAAGTACGAAATACAACAATCCCTTTCTACTTAACCCTTATACCATTTACTGTATTTCCGTGTAGGCTTTTAATTGTTTAGAAACATTTCCAAACAAGATCATCGAATTGAATAACTTCGTCAACGAGTACATGCCGGAATCTGTTAGAAATAATAAATTCAACGAACCTGCGATCGATCGGGAAGTCAAGTGCCAATCTACGCTTTCCACCGCGAAAAATTGCGATCTAAGTAGCATCTCAGACTTCGGCGGTAATTATTAACCCTTAAAGGCTGTCACGGGTGAAAATTCATTTCGATCGAGAAATTAACCAGGTTTAACCAAATGGAATCGAATCTTTTATCGTTGTTCGCGATACTACGCGAAGAGTAAACAACATCGTCGTTTTCGGTGGTATTATTACACGATTGATAGTACTAAAACGAAATTCTCACGGGGTGAAATTTTACTCGTGATAGCCTTTAAGGGTCGATGAAAATACGAGTCACGTGTACGCGCGTAATGGACTTTTGCGCTGATTCCCGCAGTTTCCAGTTACTACTCTCTCTCGATGTGCGATCGCAATCGATCGCGACATGGAATCTGTAAAAGAAAATACTATCGATCGCGAGGTATAACAGGTTGTAACGTACGTCGAAGACCTGGACCGCTTGGACAACTTTTAGCATTTATAGTCAGCAGCTTGGTGACATGTACAAAGAAAATCGTCGTTACTCCGTCACAGTACATCATGGACAACATAATTCCAACATTCTTTCAAAAGTAGGTACAAACGAGAAGTACTAGAAATTAAGCGGAAAGAGCAAACTAAAGGATACTTTTTTTTTTTATAAAGGCGAGAGTTGAAAAACGCACAATGTGGACCGCCGAATTGGAATAGCTCTCTTTCGACTTACGTGACTACGGTAAAAAAAGACACCACGATTATTGGGAAACTTATCGATATCATGAGACCTGCTGTAGTGAAACTCATTAACGACACTACGACCGTAAGGATTCTCATAAATTCCTTGCACTTGCAATTACGCGTTTCCTTTTCTCTCTCTTTCTCTCTCTCTCTCTCTCTCTCTCTCTCTCTGTCTCTTCGATGAAACAAAATGTGTACAAATCTACTTCAGTTGAAACGCTGGCTACAAGCAATTGCTTTGACCGCTACATCGCCTCCGATCGAACTAACGAATGCAACTCGTAACACTGAAACCATCGACTGTTGGGCTTACGAGCTGTTCTTTCATCTCAAGTACCTTCAAGTGAATCGCGGACGACGGACCACCGACAAAGTAATCCTTACAGTTAATTGTAACTCTTGCCTACCTCTGCCGCGATATAGCGAAGAACGCGTTAATTTCGCTTTCGAATCAACGCGATCGTAACAACGATTTTCAATTGCACTTTCAACCTTGTTAATGAAACTCTCGCTGTTCCGTTAGGTAATGGCCGAGGCGGAGTCGAAACCTAACGATGTGATTCACGCTAACTTATGGCACCGATTAGTTCAGCTCCGCGATAATTACATTATTCTGTACGAGACTTTAAAGAACTACGATAAAATTCGCGATCTCGATTCGGAGAAACGGCAAGAATAACAACGTAATGGCCAGTTACAGCGAATGTCGAGCGGAGGAAACACAGATTCGGTTTAATGCATCCACTAATTCCCTTCGGATAAGCGATTTAGACATTTCGCTCTGTATAGTTTTCCAAAGAACATTAATGCAAACTGTACAGCAGGTTTAACTCGAATAGAAGGTCCGTCGGTCGAACCTCTCGCCCGTTTGTTTCGACACGATTCAGCTGACATGGCACGCTATTGTAGCTAACATTTAAACTTCGTGCCAAGGAAGGGAACGCAGGCGCAGGCTACGGAATTTTTACTTCGCCGAGATTGCACCACCCGACCTGCAGTCACCATTCGCTCCATCGACTTTTTTCCACCGAGTAATAGCGTAACCTACTTCGCCAGATAAAACGTCAAACACTTTTTACGACCAAGTAATACTATCGAACGTTAATATCTAGGATCTAGCCCGGCTTGTAGCGAGACCGATATCGGTGCAATTTCGATCGTACAAATTTTAATAGCGATGGATTTCGCAATAGAAACGTTTTTTTTTTTTTTTAGTCGTCGAACAAAGATTGTTTGCGAAACGTATAGGGATACAGAGGATCAGCGTTACGGTGTTTCCAGTGAAACGAGTTTACGAGGAACCAGCCATCGGACGCGATAGAATTATTAATCATTTACCGACAAACGCATGCTGCACGCGTCCATTTATGTTTTGGCGTTCTTCGATCGTTTCGTATTCAACTAACGTGAGCAACACTTGTCATACCATATAGGTTAATATCGTATTTAAAAATCCCTTTCTCGAATTACCATCTTATACATTTTTACGGTGATAAATCGTCATATTATAACGGATGAAACGTAAATGGGGAAATAAAACGTGGCTAGTTGAGGGATATGCAGAATTCAAACACCGAGTCCATTCTTCTATTCCCACGATAAATGCAGCGGCAAATCTTTCTCTGGATAGAGGGAGTGTCAGTGCACATCATGGTAACTGGTATAGTCGTATACAGCTATAGAACGGTATCGCAAAAGAGATTGTGTTGCTTCTAGATATTGTTGAGACGGTATAAAATTCACAAGGAAAGGAATTATATCATAGTCTAACTGGAGCCGATAAAAGATGTTTTAAAACGTTTAAAAAACTACGTTTACCGTACGATATCTCGTAGAGAAACGTTCGGTGCGGATACTTTTGTTCGTCACTGTACTTTTCATCTTCGTGATCGGCTGGTGCTCCTATAATCTAACTACGAATCATTAGACGTGGTGTCATAAAGCAACGCTCATGGACGTTATTACGCCATTAATGTCGAAATGCTGACAGTACCTCACGGTATTAAATTCTTACGACCGTTAAGCAGTTATAAATTGAAATTATTTGTTATTCGTTAAGAAGAGGATGGAATCGGTAATTTGTAAGAACATTTCCTTTCGTTCTCTTTGCTTGCAAATAGAAAATGTCAGGAAGGGAATACATCTAAGAACGGTTTTCCCATTTAAGCCGATGTGTTAGATATCCGTCAGTACATCTAGGCAAAGGTAAGAGCGTTAAACGAGTACCGACCCCAACTAACCTATGATCTTGGTTGATAGTTGATCGGGAGTTAAGCTTCGCTCCATCCATAACAGCTTCGAACGAAATCCCTCGTGTGGCTCCATCGTGCGAACGAACGGTAGTCACGACTCTGATTACGTAGCGTGTAAAACACCAAGGAGCCGTACGAGAGGAAAAATAAGCGGACGGAAAGAGAAGGATCATCGAAGGAACGAGAAAACTAGATAAGAGATAAAACAAAATTTATATCCTACGAGATAAGCTATAATTAAATTCATTTCGATTTGGATTTTTACTTTATTATATTATCTATTAAATATACCTTATATCGGGTTTTTCTTGCAAACGTATAATTATTATATTCCTCGACGTTATAATTTTGTCTAGAAAAAGTTTCGAGGCGTTTGATATTAAAATGAGAACGTACATCGCGAATAGAATCGAAGGGCAAATTTGAAAGATCGGTCGAAGAGGAAGAGAAGCGTCGTTGAATCTAAGGAAAAGCACAAAGATCGTGGTCATGAGATCATAGAGAGACGGGACTACCGAGATCCAGAGGGACCGTTAGAGTTAACGATGAGTTCGCTTCCCTTCTCTCCCTCTTTGCGATCTTTCCGCTTCGCAATTCTACGAGTGGATATATCCGCGATACCGCGGTAGCTCGTGGAGGCGGTTAACAAGACGAACAATCTCTCTAGGAAGACGACAATCGCAACGGGAAAAGACGATTGCATAATTTACTCCGAATTTCGCCATGTTCGATAAAATCCAGTTCCGTACTTTAGGATGAAAAAAGTTTTTTCTATTTTCAACCTGTATACACTGGATTGCTATCGTTCGCAGAAGATCTCCGTGGAAAGGATTCCAACGATCGTTTCTCTCGTTACAACGCGAACTTCGAAGACCGATGCATTCCTTTTTAAGATTTACGGTACGAGATAGAAACAAGTACAAGATAAATCGGTTAAAAAAATTGTTCGTTTCTCGGTTGGACTTGAAACGAGCAAATTGTAAAGTCGAGGGTAAATCATATTCCCGCCGCGAATACGCGGAGGTACTGAGACGTCTCTCGCGTAGTTTGACTAATGTTATTATAGAAAAATGTTATTAATAAATTTTTTTCATTAACGTTTCTTTAAAAATATAGTCTGGTATATAGATCTATCTATAGTCTGGTATTGAATTATCTAATATCAGTGATATAATACTTAAGAACACGATTGCACTTTATCGTTACGATATCAAATCGAACCGTTTATCAGACCTATATATATATATATCAATTAAAACGCACGTATCGCTAAATACACTCAGGTCGTTGTATGCAACATATAATTTTGAACTGTACTATCGTTCTCAGAATGACAAGAATTGAGTGTCTCTGAATGCTGGAACGCTGCTTTAAATCAAGATTTGTGGCACGGTAGAAAGGAAAATGATTTTATAATAATCATCAAAGCTGTACGCTTTATCTGTTGTATCCGTTTTTTACCATCTGGTAAAACAGAATCGTGGGTGTGTTCCATGAGCATGCTACTCGGAAACAATGTGACATTATGGTAAATGACTGGGACCATTGTTGTCAAGGAACGTTTACTACGTATACGTATATTGTTCTATTCCATCCAATATAATCGAGTGTTTCCGAGAGTGGACCAAGTTTTACATTCGGGGCAATGGTAATCGCGAACGAAAAAGACGAATCTCGACCAATGCCTATATTTTCTAAATTGATGATGAAAATCTGTCGACTTTTCTCCGAAGAACGGAATAATTTATAATCCAGGAAAACACGCGTGGATCTAGAATTTCAGTCGAGTATCTAACCACATTCGCGTGTCTTCGTTTACCGCGTTATACGCAAGAGCGGTCACCGAGAGATACGTATAGATTGTCCTCAACGCGCGCCAAACACCCTAACATCGATCCATGAAAATATAAATCAGAGCAGTGCATTCGTCGCTGAGGCTACGACGAGTTTTCTACTCTTACGTAATTCGTGTTTATTGCGCGATCGATTTTACGATCACAAACAATATTATCCGAGTTGATAGAATTTGTGAAATAAAACAAGTATAATTAGAGTAAATATAGATGAGATGGCGCATTTCGGACATCGATATTTCAAACGTAAAAGGGAAAAGCGACGGCTCCATTGCCTTTACACGAGGACCGTATATAAGATAAACGTGATAAATCCATCTTGTTGCAAGAACGAAGGAGAAGACAGCCTGTTACATTTAAAGACAACGAAAGTTCTTACCCTGGTTAAAAAACGAAAGTTCTGTATATTCCTTTGCTGCTCGCGATACCTGAGTTTATGGCTATATCAGGTTCTTAACCTTTTTCCCAGCACCCGAGCGTAAAAAACATCTATAAAGTTAATGGTCGTTTAATGCTCGTTGTTAAATATACACGGATCACGGTACAGGAATTACGCTTAGTTACGAACGATTAGAAAGTTCATTGCAGAAAAATATTGCTCGTGTTACGATTAGATACTACCATTATTATTATTGTTGTTGATGATATTATTATTGTCATCATTATCATCATCATCATCATCGGTATTATTATAGCGGATCTCAGCAGCTATCAAAAAGTTGATGAAGGTATCCATGCGGTAAGCCGCAGAGTACCGTGAGCTCCGACTACTCATTAACAACGTATATCAGTATGTAGTCGTAATGTGACGTGATGCAACCTGAACTTATCGAAACGATGTGTCGTAATCCTAGTCTCATAAAATTTCTTCTGAAAGCCCCGGTTTTTTAAAAATCTCGATCGAAAATTGCTTGCTAGAAAGTAATTTTATCGCGCGGTAAATACTACAACATGACGATTTCGTTCATATTATTTCGATATTCGTTATGTTTTTCTATAGTTCGTTATCTAACGAATGATACGGTTGATGGTAATTATTGTTCTCCGTAAAGCAGCACCAGTATCAAGGCAAGAAACGCATCCCGTTACAAAGATCTCATTAACGTAGTTGGTCTATAGCCGCAGAAGTATTACGATTGAAAACTGGTCATGAAACGCGACACTTTCCACGTTACCAAAGATATTGTGTAACCATGGCTGTATATTTCGCTAAATGTTCATAGAGAATCGAATATCTCGTGATCACGCGGCGGCTTTAGTCCCTGAGCGAGATATGGTTCCTCGTAAGAAATTATAATTCGCGAATCAGCCGCGAATATTGATAAACCGATGTGTTTGACAGTTTTCCATCCCGAGTAAATCCCGAAAACCCCGAAGCCAACGTCGCCTATCTACTGTTTATGGTCTGCCCTCGTCGCAATCTTTTGTCTACACGCTGTCAATGGCTTCAGTGCTTGAGAAAACTAAAAAGACCAGATGTAGAGTTTTCTTAGAAGTGGTGACCACTTCAACGCTATATAACTAGTTTCTAAGTCCACGATTATCTAATAATTTCTCGTGATAAACTCGCTTAAATATGACGTCTCCAAACGAGAATATCAGCTCGCGTTAAGTGCAAGTTTACGAGATACAAAACGCCTCTTCTTACCGTGAAACTACCGGATTTCCAACTTAGCATACTCGCAGCATTGTTCATATTTACATTTAAATCTGCACAATTACGGTTGTCCATGCATCTTGGCCATTATACAAAGATATTGCCTAGACATTCTAAAATAAGCACGCGTGAATCCCTGCCGCGATATAGCGAAGAGCCGAGTGGAATATGCGATTATGCAAAATTGGTATTCGCGGTGGGGTTCCTTGTGTTGATCTTAAATTACGCGAGTTCTTGACGGAGGGACACCCATGACTATCATAATTTATAATTATTCTTGAATGTTTTTACCGTGCACGAAAAGATGAAAGATTTCAGGACAGAACGTTATAAACGATGAATCCTCGACGTCACAATACGCTTATTATTTCATTTTTAACATTCAGCTTGTTTACAACGTCGCATCGCTATTACAAATGCAACGGGCGTCTCGCAGCGGAATATTTCATACCTTGTTTGCTACCAACTCCGATAGTCGTGCAGAATTTTGAAGAAGAAAACGATGATTTAATCATTTTCCATTAAATTGTCCAATAAGTTCGCGTCGTTTATTCCTCTGCTAATTAAAAGTTTAATTTTCTCAACACTTAAGAAAAACGAACTAACGAAGAAACGAAGCATCTGACACTTGCGACTTTACCCTAAAATTTGAACCGAAGCGAAGTATGTGAAAATAGAAGTATGCACGTATAACTGGATACAAGTGCCTCGAGTGGCAACGCGTAGTTCTCTTCTCAGCCCTCACGAGTATCGTCAAGTTCAAGGATGCCTCCGAGGTCTAGGTTCACTAAAGACAGCCGCGCTCTGCTGCATGAAAGAAAGAGATTCTTCTCTTTCAGTTCCACTCTCGTATCTAAGGATTCGAGCAGCGATGCCTCGAGCAGATACGCACATTGTTTTAAAAGTGCACGGTACATTGCCTCGCTATGTACGTATTAAACGATGAAACGTGTTTCGGTAAAGGCAAGGCCGCGGTAAGAATTCTTTTCCAAGATTTTCTAAAAGTCACGATTCCAAGTATTACGGTTAAAAACGGTGTAGAAATTTATTCGAAATGTAAATTCGTTTGAAACCGAAGTTCAATATCGATCTAGAAGAAAAAAACAGACTTTTTAATTTCTAAAAGTTCGCAAAACAAGGAATCAAGTTCAAACGTTTGGTGTATCGAAAAAGTAATTGAGACATCTCGATACATTGCATTTATCTTTAAATTCCACGACTATGATTTCTATAGTGGTGGAAACATCGAAAGCATGCGTGTCAATCTAGAAGAAAAAGCCAATCTGGTTGCCACGGCATCGTAAACGAGCCACGCTTGGTGCGATTCCAACGCATGAACTATGCCTTTGCCCTTAAAAGCTCCTGGCAACAATGCTCTCGCCTTGGCCCAAGAAGCAGGATCTCTGCGGAGGATCGTAGAGGCGCCAATGGCGGTGATGTAGGTGGATCTGAATGCACCATAGAAAGAGGGAGGTAAATAGTGAAAGGAGAAAAGAGAGAAAACTAGTGGACGATCTGCGAGGTTAGGCGCAGTCGCGGTGCAAAGTCACTGCACTCCTATGCCCCGTTGCGCACCGCTGAGAGAGCTCCACGCGAGCAGCCGTATTGCCGCGAGAGTACAGCCGGTTTGCTGGCTCGAGGTATTTTTCATTGACAATGAGAGAAAATAGGATATACATACCCCGTCCGCTAATACCGACGGGGTAAAAAGTTCGCTCGAACTATTATTAGAACCGTACTTAAATAAGATTATGTGGATTGTAGGGACAGGTATGCACGCTGACGGCACACTATCTTCTGCCGCGCTATGCAACTCGGCAGATAACTCTGCGAGTAACGCCGTAACGAATCGACTTAATATCGCCTCGAAGCACACCAATAACTGCCCCGCGATCTATCGATTTCTCTTCGATACACAGTTTGACTTCGGTTTCGCTTTATCGAGAGACAGAACGGAGCGGAGCGGAGCGAGCGAACGAGCGAGCGAGCGATCGAGCGAATATACGAACGAAATGGATGATCCGGGATCGTATTCTCAAGCATCGAGCAGCATCTGTGCGCGTTAGCGCAAAGATTTCGTAGAATTTTCCCGATGTCGAGCAATGGTACGTTGGTCTGTGCCCTATCCTACATCGAAAAACCGTAAGCTCCTCACGATATTCCGCGCATCTAGCCTCAAGTGCTTCTTCGAACGCGGAAGCTTCTTGCGGGGGAGTGCACATGCAGAACCACGTCGTACAGCCGGTCGGCCGCTCAGCCGGCCTCCTCGGAAGGTCGTGCCATTCAGCGGCCGTTCACCCATCATCCCTTTCTTTTTCTGCTCTTCCCCTTCTTCTTTTTCCTCTACCTATCTCGGGCATAGCCAATACCCACTATTGTTACTATACATATCACCGGCGAAGCATATAGTCTATCAGGGTGGAAAACGGACCCTATACTTTCGACCAACCGGCACAAAAATTCTACCAGAACGTAGCCTATCGATACCATGATTTTTCGTTGTAACCGCAACGAATGATACCGAGATTCGCAAGTACGTTAAAACCGATTGAAAATCGAAGAGATAGAAACGAAGGTAAGGTATGTAGGGTGACTGTCAGTTGATACGATTAGCGTCTTAACTCGCCGATACTTGGCATATCAGCAAATGGTCTCAGCTCGGACATTCACCTCCTGCCCATTTGTTCTGCTGTATCCTCTTATCTTCCTAATACATCCTCATAACCGGTCCTTAGAATACGTTGATCGTTCAAGCGAACGCCTTAGGTGACGAATTAGCGGCTATGAAAAATTACGATCGCGCTAATGAATTTGTATCACCGGCGTTAAACCGAAAATATTACCGCTTACTAACTGGTAATACGGTACTCCGTATTTACCAGCTTCTTTAACACATTGTTCGTAATGGAAAGGAAACCAGGAGGAAAACGCATATGAAGCGATTAACGAGAGAAAATGTATTGTATGGTGACACGGTCGGAGGGATTCAAAGGATTTTCTCACGCAACGTGACATTAAGACGGATTCTTTCTCGACTATTACACTTGGAGCGATTTCTCTTCTTAATCGCGATGTATGTCCTCCAATCTACGTCCTTGAGCAGAAGAACGGCCGATCGATACTACGCAATCCTCGATAACCTCTTTGATTAGAAGAATTCAACAAGAAAGAGCCAGACGGCGCCAGCCTTGCCGGAGAAAAAGCGATCGTGTGAGGCGTTCTAATGCTCGAATACCAACAAGCTTATGTATTTCTAGATGGTAGAATCGTTGAGTTCGTTCGATCGATGTTGACAGTTATACGAATACCTACGATCGCGTGGATCGTTGGATCGATTAAAACATTTTGTCGACGCAACTTGCATCGTAAAAATATCGAATCCCGATCGAAGAAATACACTAATACGCTGATACTGCTCCCATTTATTTCCCGGCGTCTAACTTTTATTCGCGGTTCTGCAATTAAATCGCGTATTATCGAGAATAAGCAAACGTGTGTGTGCGAATACTTTTGAACGATAGTATACGTCGAAAATGCAGTACGAAGCAGCGGTATGTGAATGGAATTTCTAAACGAACCCCGGATTTTAGTTGACCAACGGCCGTCGTTAAATATACCAGTTAGCGTAAGTTCGCTCTCATTAGGCGAGAAAAACTTTGTACGTGTATTTTTAAGATTTCAGAAGCCGTTAACATCGTTGTAATTAAAGCAATTATCGATAGACACCAAGTTTTTAGCGCATGATGGACACAAATTGCGGAGACGAGAATACTAGCAGATGGGTATTGCAACTATTATGTCGTGAGAAACTATGCGATTAATTTCCTGCTGCGCAAGTTGCTGGCGTTACCGACATACCTAAGTTACAGTAGCAAGAACCACGTAAAAGCGTACACATCCTCGATGATGTTCCGTCAGAGACGAATCAGAGAAACATCCGATTTTCAAACTTCCGCCAGTGGATAATCCATCTGATTAAAAAATGACAAATTGTAGTATTTACATTGCTGAAAATTACTATGTAATCTACTACGAGATTTCTATCGACGAGAAAGACAATCGTGCCTATCTTTAATTGTTTTCTTCTCCACTTGGTTTACCGCTTTATATGCGTCGATAGCACGTTGAAACTCATCGTTCCCATCAGAACGATTCTCATCGCTTACACCATCAAGGTCGACTGGTGGTGTTTATAGCAGAAAGATGGATAGTTACTCGAAGCTATTTAAGCAGTGCATTAGCTGCAATCGAGGTTTCATTAAAAGCATCGGATTATGCCTCGAATCAATGGATCGGCGTAATGGAATCGAAAAAAACGAATAGTGGAATAAGAGACGTACGATGAAAAAGAACGACCATGTGTTAATAACGATATAAGAGGAACGAGTTTGCGTGGCAATACGATTCGATGAAGATGGTGCGTAGGTATGGTAGCACACACAGGACCAAACAACGGCTCTTTAAATAGGTACGTTTAACCTCGAAACCATTGGAAAAATAATGCAATTTTCAAGCCTGAAAGCTATATATTATCGTTTGAATTAAATTCACTGGATAATAGCCGCATGCAATCTATAAGCTAATAAATCATTATGCTTTTTAGATCATCGAGCAACCAAACCTCCTGGATCACTGTGCTATGCTTGTGTTTTCTACCTTGTATTTATTATATTTTTGTTATGCTGTTCGCCGTAGTTATGGTTGAATCGCGCTGGAATGTAGGGAGTTTAAGACTTGCTTAGCGAAGATTTGCAATAGGTAACACCCGCGCGTTCTCCCTCTCTTGGTAACTTCGCAATAATCCCTTCTGCCAAAGAGTTGCCAGCTGCAGTCGTCCGTATCTTGTCTGCAGTCGCCGCGCACACTTGGGAACACCATGGCGTGTCGGGAATGCGGAAAGGACGAGTTTCTTCTACTTTTGTTGCACGTATCTACCTGGTAACCTGAGACACGGTGATGCGGTGGCTCTTCGAAAACCGCGTTCGCTTCTAGAATCTTTGAGACCAGGATTGTATTTGTCCTTATCAGATCCAAAGACTTCCTTGTTTAGGCAACGCTAGTTAAGTCGCTTATACACAACTACAACAAACGAGTAAATTCGAGACTCGCGAAACGAAACCAACGGACTTGTTATAATTAGAGCATCACCGTTATATCTATGCGCATATGCGATAATAACGTCGATAGAGTATAAGACGGAACAAGCATGTTCATATAGTAAACGTTCAAATTAGGTTGGTGCAAATGAAATGTCCTTTTATTAAATGAAACTTTAACCGTACTTTCTTAAGCATTATACATATATTTCGAAAACTTTATACATATATTTGATCGAAGCCATTTTTACGATGATTCAATGCACTTTCTCGATGATTGTTTTTTTTTTTTTGATAAAAACAAAGTAGTGTACGAAAGATAATATTTGATACTTTCGATTATCGCTTGTTAAGAAGACGTACGAGGCGAATTCATTTGATCACACGAATCGGTATGTTGCGGGCATACTTCGGACGAAATATTTTCGTGTCCAAGAGCAAGAGTCTGCGAAGAGTTAAGGATGTCATTTTGTTTTCTCAATAATTTTTTAGTATCTTATTACCTCTCCAAGTTTAATAGCTTCCTTTAAACAAGGTATAGCTGCTTTAAGAAGCTCGCATTCGTAATCGCTCAAAGGTGGAATACCCAAATATCTCTGAATTCCATTAGGACCTAATTCCAAGGGAGCAGCGAAATATGTCAGTTGTGGTATCATGCATGATCTGACATATGCATATTCCACCACGTTTCTTTCGTGTCGTAAGGCTAAATAATTCAATAACGAAATGTGAATTTTTGATCTAATTATGAAAAATATTGCGTATTTGATGTACACTGCCGTCCGTAAAACAGGAAACACTTGCCAATTTTCATTATGAGATGAAAAACAACCATAACCGTGTGATAAAGAATGGCTTTGAAAAACTTGGTAAATAAAAGCTTGTTTCCGATAATAATGAATAATTAATAATGGCAATAGTAATTACAACGCTCATTTATATCTATTGTTAGATAAACTAAGAATTCTGTAATTTACGGACGGTAGTGTAACAATACCTTTACAAAGAGACATGCAAAATCTTGCAGCCGCAAAAGACAGAGTTAAGAATGTTTTCTCTTTAACTTTGCTCGATGTCAGTAACTCTTCGTTGGGTATTCTTACAGCCTGTGTCAATCTGCTAGCCTCTATCTAATTAATTAATGGACTAATCGATTACTCGGTGATAATCAGAAAGGCACTGTGAAACGTTTAGTGAAATTTTTACAACCTGAGATAATTCGGTGGAAGGTTTTGCTTGAGAGAAAAGTGGAATACACGTTTTCGGGCAACCTCCGCCAATTACAGGTACTATCATACATTCTGGTTCAACACCCATAAATTTTGCGGCGAAGGTATTCGCTCTAAGACAATTATAATTAATTACACCGAAAAGACGATTGTACTCGTAAATTCCAGCCTTTTTGTACATTTCCATTGCCAGAGGTATTAAACTATTTATCGGATTCATTACGACTGCGACCATAGCCTAAAGTAAAAAAGGCCAAAGATATTCGCCATAGAAGTCGACATTGAAATTGATGCCTTGCAGGTCGGACCTTAAAAAGGTTTACAAAGCTAAATTTGGTCGGAAATAAAATAGACAAGGCACGAAAAGGAACACATCATCGACATCGCTATAAAGGAAATGGTATGTAGATGACCAAAGACAAATATCCTTGTCCTTGTCTGAAATCGTCACGAAGAATGTCGAAAACAACCTGCTTGTAATCGATGAAGCTGTGAGGGCGTTAAAAGCCGAGGTCAGCTACTACATATAAAAAAGACAGCGGCCAACCATCTAGAAAACATGGTGTTGTGCCATTATACGAATCCATAACGCATCTTTATTGTCTCAGTTATAAGCCTAAATACCCTATAAAACATCCATTTATTACTGAAATAAAATGCTACAAAATTTTACTGCAAAGTAAATGTGTTCTATACCAAAACAATTAATAACTTTTTCATTACTCTTTTATACCTGTATTAAGAAACATTTATTATACGTCGTTATGTGCTTCGTTTAAAAAAGAAAAGAAAAAGGTCTGTTTTGAAAGGTGTAGGAAAATTTGTATGTGTGACTATATTTTTCACGAGTAAAATATCTAAGAGATAGTCTTTCATAATAAAAAGAACATAATCATTAATCGGCCTAGTTCGTTACCTGAGGTGAAAATTTAATAACGTTCGGCAGTAGATCTGATAGCCTATCTGCATTAGATTTCAAGACTTCGTGTTGGTTCTCTTTGATCCTGTCATCTGCTACGATCATTACTATTTTCGCTCCTTCGAGCGTGTGCTCGAGACTCGTTTCAGGACAATTACACGTACTAACCTTGCACCTCGTGTCGATATAATTCAAATCCAGCGCAAGACCATAAACGCATTTATTATCGAAAATTGCCAGTTCATCGATCAGAGGTGACTGTTTCAGAAACAGTGAAAGACTATTCCCTGTAGCGTGACAACGTAATCAGTATGTAAAATATACAGTAGAAAAAGGAAGGGAATGTAACCTAAATTACCAGTCTTGCTAGCAGCACCCAAAATAGCTACTTTCATAGATTTCGAAGAGAAGGCATCAATTTGTGTACTAGTAATTTGAAAAGCATTCTTTTTAGTCAGAGGATAAAAATATCTGCCGTGAGAAATACGCGATGTCAAATTTCGAAAAGTACGAATCGTTATAGGTGAAAACATTGTCGTTGAATTTTATAAAGGCCTACCGAACGAGATAAAGTTCTCATTTCCTTAAATGAAAGTTAGCTGACTTATGTTGACTAAAGTGGTCGTGGTGCCATCTTTTGTATTTGCTTTAACTATTATACGATGATACCGTAGGAAACTTTTCTTCGAATAATAATTCATGTTCATTTTACTTTCATATACATATGTATAGACCCTAGAATTTTTCCCACCATTTCTGCCTATTCATCTGTATTATCATTAGATTTTTCATTATAATAACACATGAGACATGGAATATAATAATCTTCAGGGAGACCGCAAGCGACAAAACGATCTCGTTCATCTGGAATACCATTTTCTGTCAAAGTTAAATCGATATTCAAATCCTTCCCTTCAAACTTCCACGTATAAGATTTTCCATTTTCGTTATAAATAAGAGCACGTTCTTGAATACGCCTAATGGAATCTTCCTCACAGACCTTTACGAAATTCTTTCATTAACACGTCGATTGTAAACACGTTTTATTACAATAAAATAAAGATCTGTCTTTTTGAACGATAAACATCTAGTATTCTACCATTATAATAACTTGTACTCCGACGAGGACATTTAAAATTCTACATGGACGTGCATTTTTGGTTAAGTATCCTTTTTTATATTTTTCATCGAGCCACCAAGGACATTTATCTAAGGGTCGCCAAGTACTGCAAGGTACTACGGAAGGTGTTACATCCGGAATCGGACCATGAGGACAATATGGTACCAATACTCCCGTAACAGGATGTATGTAATGTTTAATGTCATTTTTTTCGTGATCAAACCAATGACTTATATCTTTACCAGCATAAGCTAATATTGGTTTGATCTCCCTTTTATTCGCCCAAATTTTACAAAGATCAGTCAAATCATACACTACGTCATGATACGAAATCCAGCAATCAATTTCTGTATTATGAACAGCAATTTCTGTCGGTAGAAAATACTTGACTGCCTTGGATACGTCATCTGTAAAATCTTTACTAGTTCTGTAAATATCTTTTTCCTCCAACAAACAAGATTGACTTACAAATGACATTTTACAAAATCTGCCATATCCTTTATTACGTTTTCTTCCTTTTACTGAAATTTGTCGTGGGTGATTTTCATTTGAATGTACTATATAATATAAATAAATAAATAAATATGTATACATACATACATGTGCTTTAAAGCAATGTTAAGCAACTATGTCGAAACATTTTAAATCAAGAAAACATTCGCGCGATAAGATAATTTTTTTATTTTAACACGTCAAATATGACTGCTGCAGTTTTGAGATAGTCAAGAGTATTGAATTAACATTCAGTCATAAACATCATAGAGACAGATCACAATTAACCTTGTGATATATTTACAAGTATGCTTTATTATATAAATATATAAAAAACAATAAACACATATAATCCTTAAACATGCCCAAAAAATGCTGCTCAATAAATGTCAGAATTTACTATCTTCATGTTCGTCCTATTCCACGAAAAAACTAGACGGATTATAGGCAAGCTTGATAATTAGAGAAACAGTTGTCGAAGAAAAAATATTAAATGGTGGAGTGTCAGCAGGTACGCAAAGTAGCAATCATCGTTCACCATATAAGATGATATTTTTTCAAAAATTGATCGACTAATGTAATAAGTATTGAATTTTGCTAGGAACTTTTAGATTATACTGTTGGTTTCCTACGTTACTTTCAAGCTGAAGGCAGTCACTGCATTGTGACTATTGCAGGCGATTGAATGGCTGCCTCGTCCAAAGAGTGCACATTCTGTTTTGCTGTAATTAATTTTACGTTAGTTGGTGATTTCGGCGTGAAATATTCTGTGCCTCGTATAATTTGGTAAGTCTTTTGATGCATTTTACTGGTCTCTAAAAAGATGATACATGTAGTAGATATGCTATTATAGTACTCTCGTTTCTAAGAAACGTGCTCATAAAATTTACGGCCGGTTATTTATTTTTTGTTGAACGTCATATTTAATGGTTCTTTTCAAAACATCATTTAGGTCATTCGTTAAATAATATAAAATATGCACGTATATATTTTCAAATAAATTTCCCATATGAATCAAATATCTATAATGTACAGTAGTTGTCAGAGCTTATACTGGGTTGTGACATACTATAATAGCATTTACATGCAGCGATATCTTTAGATATTATTTGTAACAGGGTTGTTTGTATATCTTTTCCATCTGTTAAAATGAGAAGCTTATAACATCAGTCTCATATAATAAAAAAACTTTACATTTGTAATTGAAGTATGTAATCCAATTTTGCTCATTTGTTTTCAATAACATGAAAATGATACAGTAATTAATAAACAATGAACTTGAGGTAGTATGCACCTTAGAATTATTTCCTAATAAACTGCTGATCTAACTTCAAATGATAATATAAAAGATCATTTTTTTAAATTATTTGCTGTATTATTGACTACAATCATATAATTTTCCTCTGCCACAACATTTTTTTAATTTTAACAAATGGAAAAATTTTTCTTTATCCTGTTCTTTGTTACATTATAGCAGCTAAGTTTGAGTATACTATCAGGAAAGCTAAAAATAGATTTATGTGTTATTTTATTATTTGTTTACTTATATTTGATTTTTCATTGAATTTGTCATATCCTTATAGGATTATTCAAATCACCGCAATAGCAATAGCAATAGCAATACAAGAAATTTTGAAATGGAAAAAAGCGCGGACGGATTATTGTTTCGCGCAGAGAGAAATAATGGAGCTAACGAAGCAACATTGGGCATGGCATGTGTCGATGAAAAAGTGGCCATTCTGGATGCAGGGGCACAATATGGTAAAGTGATAGATCGAAAAATTCGTGAATTAAATGTGCACAGTGAAATTCTGCCCCTGGATACATCTGCATTCACTCTCCAAGAAAAGGGTTATAAGTAAGATCACAAATCATCTGTTTCTATATTAGAAACTGGGTATTTATATATATACATATGTATATATGAACATACAAACACTAATTATATTTTGAATATAAATTTTTAGAGCTATCATAATTTCTGGAGGGCCAAGTTCAGTATATGCAGAAGATGCACCTAAATATGATGCAGACATCTTCAGAATAGGAATTCCAGTACTAGGTATTTGTTATGGAATGCAAATGATGAATAAAGAATTTGGTGGTACAGTAATAAGTAAAGAAGGCAGAGAAGATGGTCAGTTTCCCATTGAAATAGACTCCAAGTGCCTATTATTTAAGTAAGTGAGTCGAAACAAATGATCCATTCCGTGCTTTTACCTTTAAATGTAAGATATTTAAAAAATGAATAATTTGTCAGGGGCTTGGAGAAAGAACAAATGGTACTGTTAACACATGGAGACAGTATAGATAGGGTGGCTGATAGCTTTCATATCACTGGGAGATCATCAAACTTTATAGCAGGAATAGCAAGTGATAAAATGAATTTGTATGGAGTACAATTTCATCCAGAAGTAGATCTTACACCTAATGGAAAAACAATGTTACACAATTTTTTGTTTGGTATTGCTGGCCTCACTGGTAATTATACGCTGCGCGGTCGGGAGGCACAGTGTATTCAGTATATCAAAGATACAGTTGGCAACAAAAAAGTTTTGGTAAGATACAGGTTTATATAATCAGCATTTAGGTAATTTTATTAGAAATTTACTAGAATTCGTATTCCTTGAAAAGATTCGTAAAATTGTTGAAAATATTTGAGAAACGTAGTATAATGTATGATAAAATGTGATTGTCAATTAAAATAGAAAAAAACAATCATAGTTATTAGTGAGTGGCGGTGTGGATTCTACGGTATGTGCAGCACTATTACATAAAGCTTTAAATAAGGAACAAGTCATAGCTTTGCATATCAATAATGGCTTTATGCGGAAAGGAGAGACACAATTTGTGGAACAAAGTTTAGCACAATTGGGAATTCGATTAAGAGTCGTCAATGCCGGTCGCTGCTTCATGCAAGGGACTACATCAGTACCCTTGGATAACGTTACTCCAGTAACCAATGCAAATACTATAAACAACAAAGGAATATGTGGAACAGCAACTAGCCCAAGAACTAGATTAACTAAAATGTTGTGTGCGACAACCAACCCAGAAGAGAAACGAAAAATCATAGGAGATGTTTTTGTGAGAGTAGCCAATGAAGCAATGGCAGAGATGGGTTTGAAGCCAGAAGAAGTGTTTCTTGGACAAGGCACTCTCAGGCCTGACCTTATAGAAAGTGCGAGTGCATTAGCTAGTGGTAAATTAATAGTCGTAAATGCATTGTTCTTTCATATCTGTTAGAAGCAACAAATTTACATAAAATATAAACACTTCTATCAGGTAAAGCAGATGCGATAAAAACGCATCACAATGACAGTGAACTCGTTAGAGCACTAAGAGCACAAGGTCATATAGTAGAACCTTTAAAAGATTTTCATAAGGATGAAGTAAGACAATTAGGATGTGATCTTGGATTACCAGCATCATTAGTTGCTCGTCATCCGTATCCCGGTCCCGGACTTGCTGTACGCATTCTATGTGCAGATGAGCCTTATATGGATAAGGATTTTTCAGAAACACAGGTATTTTCGTTTACAGTATCGATAAAATGAATAATAAATAACATCTTCTCCATAAAAAACCCATAAAATAACAAATTAATAATTTGATCCAAGGTGATAGTTAAAATAATGGCCGAATACGAACAAATGCTGCAAAAGAAACACGGATTACTAAATCGTGTAGAAGGTGCGACTAGTGAATCTGAACGCCAATATTTACGACAGCTTTCAAGTTACCGACATATTTCTGCAACACTCTTGCCTATACGCAGTGTAGGAGTACAGGTATAATGTTCATCACTTACGAATAATCTGATTAATAAATCCACCTGACTGATTACAAGGATTAAAACATCTACTGTACAATGTAGGGAGATCGAAGAAGTTACAGCTATGTAGTAGGGTTATCTAGCGAAGAAAATTTGTCCGAGGGTATAGATTGGAAGGATCTATTGTTCCTCGCAAAACTAATTCCGCGAGTATGTCATAATGTAAATCGTGTGTGCTTCATTTTTGGTCCTCACCTACATCATTCTGTAACGGATATCACACCAACTCATCTTACATCGAATGTGATAGCTACGCTTCGACAAGCAGATCACGTAGCAAACTTAGTATTAGCTACTAATGGTTGTATGGGAGCAATCAGTCAAATGCCAGTAGTTTTAATTCCCATACATTTCGATCGCGACGCTGCTTCTCGAATACCCTCATGCCAACGTTCAGTTGTTCTTAGGCCATTCGTTACTAATGATTTTATGACTGGCACACCAGCTATTCCTGGGAAGGAATTGCCATTACATGTAAGTTTGATACATATGTGTGTATACATATTCGATATAATGGATATAAGCATAAGAAATCAATACTTCTTTTTTTCCATAGGTGGTGAAGAAATTGGTGACCGAAATATCTTCAATACCCGGTATCTCGCGTGTTTTATACGACTTAACATCTAAACCGCCAGGAACTACCGAATGGGAGTAGTAAACGCTCATCTCTAACTCACCCCTTTCTATTTTTTCACCTTCCCAGCGCGTAACAACTACAAAGTAAAAAATATATTTAAAAATATATATATATATATATTACAAAAATACGTACGAATTCGAAGTTTATGACTTCTTACCGATTTATATGAAACCTTTGAGCATAGTTCTTTCAGAAAAAAATATGTTCTCGATTGTAAATTAATATGTTACCTAAAGAATACTGATACTGTGTTCAATGAAATTGAAGGTAAGTATCATGTTTGCTTGTAAATAGGTTTCTTATTAACCTCATTGTAAAAATATTAATTTATTAAATTTCGAAAAATTTACATTACATCACTGTTACATTGCAAAAGGTTGCATTTGATTGGTGGTACCATGAGGTTACTGTTATATTCAATTTGCATATAATGTTGAACGTATTTTACTGTTTTCCTATATGTCCCATGCCAAATGCAATTTCCAGTTTTTGTCATACATCTAAAAATACGAACATAAATAAGTTAATGTATTATCTTTAATATCATTTTTATTTATCATAACTGAGTAAAATAATATCTATTCCCTGAATCCTCTGTGTTATATTACTCAATATCCACCTATTACAAGGGTGTGCGTATGAAATTTGCATAATAGATTACCTATGCATGGTTTTCAATAATACATGTAAATCTTCGATGCGCCTTTTCTCCGGGAGCATGCTAAGAAATGTCGCAAGCGATAAAAAGTCTACTTCATTCACGATTTTAGAATTAGTGATCCACGTTTGTATTTGTATTTTTACCTGCAACCGTGTATTTTATACTTGCATTAATTCTACAAGATTTATGTTTAAACGGGTAACATGATGACTAGCCGGATTATCAAGCATGCATATCGAGCACTCGGTCCTTCATAAGTGACTTGCTTGAAATTAAATACCATCTGATCGCTTTAACATTTTTTAATCTATCCGACAAAATGTATCAAAGAAAGAAAATAATCTATAATGATAAATAACAGCTACCTGTTTCAGAGGTAGATTAAGTAAACGATTTACGAGGTCAATTAAAATATCTTGATGTTGGTTCGCGCTGTCATTATCTTCTGAGATAGTACGATTATGAGAAAGAATAGCCTCCGTATCATCCGTAGTAATTCGATCATTCACAGATGTTGTTTTTTCCACGGGAGGCATTATGAATTTTGCAATACCAGTATTAGTTTTACTCTTCGATATCTGTTCAAGTTCATTTACGTTTTTCAATGCTTTGTTTAATGTTTGTCCGTTCTTTTTTTTATTTTTAGAATGTGTCGTCGCTTTGCCATTTTTATTGCTATTTTTATTTTTGGAATTAGGTTCCCCTTTTTTAATCTGTTTCGTATTTTCGTTATTTTTTACCGATCCATTACTATTCATCCCATCCTTTCTTTTTTTCGAATTGTATTCTGCATTTTTAACAGTGCAATACATTCGAACATCGCGTCTTAGATCTTCCGATAATGCAGCTAAAAACTCTGGATCCACTTGTGAATAAGATATATTTTGCTCATCGCATTTAATTTCTGTAGAAGTTGCTGCTTTACTGGTTGAAGATTTACTATTTTTATTGGTATTCGCATTCGTTTGATTTTGATTTTTGTTAGCACTGTATTCATTAAGAATTTCATTTCGTATATCTTCAGGTAGTTCTATTAAAACAGACATGTCGATCTCTTGAATAGGTGGCATTTCCACCTTTGGCCTGGAAATGCCAGGTTTTGTTTCTTTAAAAAAATTCTCATGATGCATTTGCACACTTTTCTGTGGCTGTGTTTTGTTCGTATTTTGTATGCTAACAGTACCTCCATCTTTATTATCATCTGATAATCCTTTACTTTTCGGAAGTTCGGGAAAGACTGATTCGTTGATACCGGATGGAACGTGCAATTTTTGCTCATTATTAACGTCGTTAGAATCTACTGCGACAACATCCGAATGTGTTAAGGGTTGAACTTCGTTGTCTTTATTTGTTTCAATAGTTCGTTGAACTGTGCTACTTGGTTTATTTTTAATGAAATTTAATAAAGTCGTACCACGGGATTTATTTTTTAATATTTCTAGTTTAGATATTTGTATACCGATGCCCCTTGCATCTTCAGGCACTTTTTGCATTTGATTCCAAAGTATAATAACTTCCCTAAAGTAAACACGAATAAATTATTCTATCGCTTTACGCAGAAATATTAAAACGATTTTTGACTTACTTTGTTATAATATCGACATCGCTAATGGGAGAGATAAGATTTTTTGATCTCGTTACGTAATCGCATAAACCATGTCCCATAAATTTTTCAGTTTCTTTAGGTGCTTCTTTTGCTCTAATTAAAAGTTTTAAGGTGATGCATCTACCTTTTGCGTTAATTTTATTTAATCGATTACATACTTCGCGACATAACTTTTTTAAAAAGTCTATTGCATCATCGTTGTTTTCAAACCTTATTCCATAATTTACCTCTGCCGAAACAGATTTTCTAACATGTTCTAGATTAAGCTTTGAATGATCTACACCGCGACACATATTATATAATATATCACCCGTTTTTTTGCCAAATTCTTTCTGTAACGTCGCCAATGAGATTGCTTGCAACTCTGCACATGTTCGTACATTAAGATTGTTTAATTTATGTGTTGTTGTCCACCCAACCCCTAATTTAAATAATTAAGATTATTAAACAAATTTAGAATATACATAACATTATCAATTAACTGCATTAACCCCCCAAAATATCCTACCTGGCAAGTCTTGCACATTGAAGGTGCTAACACAATCATTAATATGTTCCTGTTGTATATAAAACTGACCATCTGGCTTTGCTTTTCTTGTTGCTAATCTTGCCAATAATTTATTACTTCCAAACCCTGTTGATACAGGACAGCCAGTTTTCTCTTTTATTTCCTGTCGAATTATAGTTGCAAATTCCATTGGTGTTAAAGAAGATTCTTCCAATATTTTTGTACAGTCTGCATACATTTCATCACAACTAACTGCTTCAATATCTAATGTGTATGATGCTACAATATCGTACAACATGTAGGAAACTTCTGTATAGCCTTCAAAATTATATGGTACTGGTTTTAAATTAGGACATATTTTTAATGCCTCTCCTAAGAACATGCCATTTTTTACGCCAGCTTTCCTTGCTTCATAAGAGCAAGATGCTATTTCCGATAATGAACCGTGTTCTCCATCCTTATTGCCTTTTGCATGTGTTACTGCAATTGGTAAGCCTCTCAACTCTGGCCTATCTCTAAGACCAACTGAGACAAAGAAGCAATCCATATCTATGTGCATTATAATACAATCTTGACTATCTATCATCTTGTTTTCCTCTTGTAAATCATTTGGGACAATATTAAATTCTAATTGAGAACCAAATAATGATCTATTCAATCTAATATTTTTTAACCTAATAAGACCTGGAAATTCTCCATTATTTTTATCTCTCAGTTCATTAACATACTCTTTAAATGTTGCTCCCATTGTTGCAATGTGATGTAATCGTGAATTATTATAAAATTCTGATATGAATTCTGAATTTTTTGTTGAATGAGTATCTCTTGAACTCATTGGTAATACAGGATTGAAGGTATTTTCTTGTATAGAAGTATGTTTTATTGTTTCAGTTCTACTATTACCAATTTTTAAACTATTTACTTCATTATTTCTTTGTACATTATGTGTTTGAAAAGTATCATTTGTTTTATTTCCTGTATTTTGTATTGCACACTTTAATTGTAGTTGTACATCTGTACAATGAGAATAAAGCAAATACTTTTGAAAATTTAAAATTCTACCAGCCTTTATACTATCCATAATCCATTCAGATTTACATATAGGTATTGGGTTTTGACTTTTCCTATATAACATTATTTTTGAATATGGCAAATTAGATGCAATAATATGAGTTGTTGCTTTTGGCCTCATATAGTGGTGATATGTGCCCCCATGTTGCATCATTAAATGACGAAGTTCATCTGCAGTTGGATTAGTGTAACCATTTACAAAAATTGCTATTCCTTCAAATATATTAGATGTTTTAATTTCATTGTCTGCTTCATTGTGAAATTGTTCTTCTAATTTCGCTTGCTTTGCAGCCATGTATCCACCCTAAAATTATCCCATTATTCTATTCTTCATTTAATTTGTTTACTTTTATTAAAAAGCTCTAAGTGTCTTTTACATACCCAATCTTCAAATCCATCTTCCCCCCAAGCTTTGCTTTTCCTTTTTCTTGACATTATAACAAATTTTATATCATATAACACGAGTATGAAATTCTTTAAAATGAAACTATCATATAATTATCGTATTCCATATGTATATACATCGACTTTTTATATTTGATAAAAATATTCATTCCCATATAACCTTATGCAAATAAAATACCTTGTGGAACATTCTGAACATAATTTAAATATACGAACCAACCATTTAAATAGCATTGAAAATGTAATGTTATATAGAACAGAAATTATTCATATTAATTAGTTTTCGATTTTATACGTAACATTGCAACCTTTGCGATAAATATAATACGTAACGATAAATCACTTCACGCTGTCTACATATTAACCACTTGTATTAAACGCTCGATTCAAACGATTCTTCTGGGGAGAGTTATTAGATAATTTATTTATCTTTCATTGAAGACCATATTAATATACACAAAAATAACTTTTCTCGTTTATTAAACAATTATATATACAATTTAAGTAGTATATATATACATGAAAAACTGATAGTAACTATATATTCGTTACTTAATATTTATACATCCCAATGTCTCATTCATAGTTTCAAATTTTATGAAATTGTTATATTTATTATAAACAATTTATAATTTCGTAATATTAAGTTTTTATACATATGTGTAAATATATAGTCATAAAATATACAGTTTTTTAATAAAAACAAATAAAAAAATAAAAATGATATAAAACGATACTTTATATGCGAAGAATGTTAGTAGAATGTATTGTTTTCATAAAGTAATAAGATTTGTTTATCGATGTAAACACGTGTATGATTTGTTACGTATGTATGTACTATAACCTAATCTTTGACGAACTATAAGGTGAGGTTCGCATAAGTTATGAAGGTATCCAACATTTAAAATATAAAATTAATAATTATTGTGCGTGCATTACGTACGAGATACATGTATAATGTCTATCAAATATTAATACACAAACAAAAGCTATATTGAAAGAGTGAACATTCAGTCTAAGCATATAACTTGGAAAAGGTTAGATATAAAACGAAACATAGGCAAAAATGCTGCTTAGACATTTTGAAAATTCACTGCATGCTTGTGTATTAAAGTGTGTCAGATGTTCTGTAAAAATCACGCATTTGTTCTACAAAAACAAATGTCAAGACAGTATGTGGACCTAGACGGGCGTAATAAGGAAAGAAACCTTTCCACAATGAAAATATTCCTTCATTTCGGCACACCTGAATTATAACATCTACTGCACCTTTAAATTCTGGTCTACCATCCACAATTTTCATATTTTGAATCCTGCAAGTCATTAATAATGCAAAGTGTGAAGGCGTTTTCATTAACTGTTTCACTAATTTACATTTTTTGAAACTTTACCTTGTTTTAGCAATATCAACTGGCATAGAGGCAGCGGTAGTTACTAAACCTGATATCATAGAACTTACAAAATGTAATGTAATATTGTTTCCAAAATATCCTATCCAAATATATAAAAAAACATTATCCCAGTGTTAATCATTTGATTCTTACTTATTTACATGTTTACAAACCAGTGTTAAGTAACATTTCTTTAGATTGAGAATATGATGCCAATTGAGCTGCATTTACAACCATAGCCCTTCCCATTGTTGGAATAGTACCTCTCCACAATGCTAAAAAGCCCTCCTCTTTGACTATTCGAACTAATGCATTAAATGCATTTTTATAATTGCGTCTCTCAGCTAAAAATACATCATTGCTAAGAATTGGAAAACCTCTGTTCAATATTCAACTAACAATGAGCGTACCAATAGGTAGTCTACCATCGGCAGTCATTCTAATTAAGGCAACTTCAGCTGGAGTACCGACAAATGCTCCTACACAACCAGCAGTACAACCTATCAATACTTTCATTATAAAATTTGGTTGGCTGTCTTTTCTAAACAAATATCACAAGAAATATTAAATGACTGTATTTGGTACATGATACCTTTTTTTACATTGGCTATGTTCTCAATATACATGTACTCACGAAATTAATTGTGACAGCCATTCATATGTACCAAGTCTTGTAGTTGTATATGAAGCTTGACGCAATAAACCAGCAGATAAGCCTGCATATAAAGCTAAAGCACCCTCATTTTTTAAGATAGAAGATATTACATTTATCGTTGACGTCTTAGTACCACTTAGTTGCATTCGATTTTTTATTAAATCTAATGGTTGAACAACACATGTTGCAGCCATTCTAAAATAAAGTAATCAATTAAATTTAGCTTTCTAATCATTGATAGTAAAATGGCCATGAATCTATTCTTATATAGGAAGATATGAAAGCTAATACAGACTCTTATGTAAGTTGTAATATCTATTTTAAAATATCATCAGATACGAATATTTCGTGAAAATATATACAAATATGTTAAATTTCTTTTTGATAGCTAAAATTAATACTTGAATTAAAGCAAGTGTTCAGACAATTGTCTTTTGCTTGAATTTCCTAGAATGTCTATGTACAATGTATATTGTGTTCTTAATCAAATGAATGAATTAAGATGATAAAAATAACAAACCCTGCTGTTCCCCCAAAAAGGAAGTTTATTGAAGTTGGCACTGTCTTTTGATTACTCATTTTAACAATATTGTATGACACTTATATTGACAATTAAAAGGTAATTTTTAAATTAGATGTTGCCTAAAATGTTGTAGACGCAAACGTGATATTTACAAAATTTTAAAAGCAGAAAAATAAGCACCAGCTCAATATAGACTTGTGTGAGCACTTAAATGATCTAAATGGAAGATTATCAAATATCCCAGAAATTCCATCCTTCGCTTACCCTTTCCCATACCAACTCATACTGAGTTATCAAATTTTTGCATTTTAGCGACATCTCGTAGCACAAAGTTACTTGTGATATGTACCACACTTGATAAAGAATTTTGATAAACTCAACTATCACTGAATTAGAGCGATAATAACGACTGTGATAACGATGATGATAAAATAATACCGATAATGCAGAATTATTTTACGTAAAAATTGTTAATTATTAGTTTATTAATGATAGTTTAATTTTATAAAATTTTATTGTTTAAATTGCACATTCAAAAAATTTTTGAATGTCGACTATCGATAATAACACTCATCCATACATATATATGTACATACTTATATATGTATTAAGAGAGTGAGAGAGGGGAGACGATTACTTCAGATGTAAAGAGATAATAAAATCATGAAAAGAAGATAATCTTAAAATTTATTAAGACGTGTATAAAAATGAATAATATAATTTAGATATTACGTAATTTTTAATTTGTTACATTTTATTATAAACGAACAAGAATATTCCATTGGTTCAAATTTAAATGAATTTAAATTAAATTTTTAGTATTTCTTATTTTGTCTCATTAATTATTATGAAGTGGTCTTTCTATATTTAAATTTATCATCAAACGAATCTATATATATACCCATACAGAATTCGAAAATTTCGAAAATTTTCGCATAATAGCAATGAAATTATATTTAAATATTTTTCAACATTACATTGAATATTTGAAAAAACTTACCACAATCACCTCGTTTCCATGTACTGCATGTTTTCTTCACATTTTCGAACACTATGTATTTCAAATTCGCAAAATTTTTAAACAATTTGTTAAGAAATTTACGGAGACGAAAAAGTCACGTACCGAGTTAGTAACTGAAAATGTGAGGTCATGTGAACACTACGTGTGACATTCAAAAAGTCGTGCAAAAATATGAAAATGTAGGGAACACTTCGATGGAAAAGATTATTCAAAATGAATTAGATATTTATAAATGTAAAAAATAAAATTAAAAATGTAAACTGTATTTTTCTCATTAGTTTTATGTTTATTCAATTTTATATAATTTTCATTTTAATAATTTATGAACTTTGTTGACTTAGATAGTAACCCGTTCTAAATTAACGTACGTGTGCAGCTTCCTGCCGACACGACGCGAACTTTATTAGAAAGATTTGTGAGTGTGATTGGAAAAAAGGGATGACAAGCTGCTGCAACAGGATCGACAAAAAGCACTTGAGGAAAGCTTCTTTTCGTGGACAAGTAAGTTGAATACAATCACGTAACATACATAATATGGTTATAAATCGGTGTAAAGTAGAAAATATTGATATATATATATATCGATCAAAGAGTAGAATATACCATGATCCTTGTTGCAAGTGCGACGCCAATGATTCCTACTTTGTTTTGTAATATATGGCTTTCTTGTTCAAACAACGAGTAATTTGATATTTGATATTTATACAAAATATACAGAGCTATACGTAATATTAATGTATCTTTTTGAAATGTGATATTACAGCATAGTACTGAAGTTGAAAATTTTTAAAATATGCATACTTCGGAGAATGTGTACATACATATATATTATGTATGTGTATGATTTACGATCGAAATCTTTATATGTACATGAATATCGATTATGTTTTTAAGAATCTTGTTCTATATGTAGCCATTTGATCTTTTTCGATACTTGATTCGTTATTTCAATGCACCCGGGAATCCTTTTGTATCGAAACATGTCTCGGTAACAATAAGTACATATAGTCGAGATTCGAGATCGTACCGTTCATTCACAACGATATGTAAATATGGCGTAAAATGGCTGCACTCATAAAAACGAATGGAAGCAATATTGAAAAATATTCCGTTACTCTAAATAACAAGATAATGTATCTTCTAGAAATATTAGAGTTTAGAATAGATTAACAGAGTATTTCGATATTTTAAATCCATATGTAAAAAATATAAAATAAGATTCAAAAGTAACATGTGATTACACGAAAGAAAATTTAGACCAAACACTTCTGTAATTATTTTTATTTCTTCTTTTTTTATAATGAGACGAGTGAACAAAGAACCAATTGTACGATACACACTGTACAGTAAGCAGATAACAATATTTACAAACGTCTGAAAGATTTTAGCAGGTTGACTCTTCTTTTGTTAATTGTATTTGCTGCTCAGTTTTTTGTTATACCGAAAAGAATAATATGCACATTAAATTAATAGTATTTTTCCTCTTGAAATAATTGATGAAGAGTTCGTACGTGTACGATAGAGACGTATTTTAGCCAAGTTATTTAAAAGAGACATTTTGAAGATTATTTATTAACATTAGTATTTTCAAGATCCCATCAATCGTAATGTAATTATAAATATATTCTATCATTTTCCAATTATATGCCTCTCTTTCTGTACAATATTTATATTTGCGATTGATATAACATAACTCGATATTTAACGCCCCTGGAAAATTGCACTCGACAATTAGGTATAAAAACGATGTAAAATGTTTTGTTCGGACAGTATGTGTGTATATGTATTTTTTCACGATTCAATCTGAATGTGGCTTTCGAAGGTGTTTTGTAATTTGATATACCAAGTGTATACGGAAAATCATAGGCGTCAGTTACGTAGAAACCATATTCCTAGATCCTAGATTATCTTTGGTATGCAAGAATAGTGAGAACAATAAGTTTTTATTTTAAGGCCGTTGATTTAAAGTTTTCTAACTAGATTGGTTAAAAAGTGTACGATAAAAAATGTGATTAAATTTAGCTATATCTCTGATAATTTGATATCTCTTTCCTTCTATGTTTGGCATAAACTTATTAACCAATAATAAGTTCATACAGGGAAGTGGTGATAGTATACATACGTCTGTATGTATACGTGTATCCGTACATGTATACATTAGATGCATAAATTTATGTTGTATCATATCAGACATAAACAACAACTTTCTTTTTCCTCTTCATTTTCAATGTAATAGTTAAATTAAAATTATTATACTGTACCGTGATTGCACAGTTTAGTACGTTATCCTTAAATTTCGTCAACTTGGAGCACACTGAAATGTGCGTTAAGGAATAATCATATTTTGTGCTTACTGACATTTTCATACATGTTAAGATGACAAATGTTTCTTTCGTAGTTAGTTTCTCGGAGAGTGTAAAAAGTAGTAGAATACGTGAGAGTAGGTTAAATATTACAATATGTTTAGCTTGAATTATAAGGTGAGGAGCATAGAAATAGTATAACAAAATATATGAAATATTTATAAAACAGCTGCTTTCATTGACATTTGTGAAATTATGATATAATAAATACAAATATCATACTTTACACGTTTTATCTCTATGACGTAATATATTCGAACGATTATTTTAGAAAACATTGGTATTGCATCATTGTTTGTGCGCTCAAGGAATGAGAATGTAAGTAGGTTAAACGATTGATCATCTTATGTTTCAATTCTTATATTCGTTGAAATCAAATTGTAGATACTGATTCGTGGGTGCCCGATATCATAAGTAGACGAATAATTTTTTGATGTTTCACAAATGACGATGAAAGATGAACGAATACAATTGTTGTGCATGGCCAAAGCCGTGCCTTATCACATATTTTTAATAGCGATATAATATTTACATTGAATTTGTTCAAGAAATACTTACAATTGGATACATCTCCCGCGTAATAATCTCGTATGATACATTAATTTTAAAATTAATCATTTGAATAACCTCCTTCATTAATGTACTTGTCTTACCTACCTTGAAATCAACATCTTTACTGCGATGATAAATACTACTTTACAATAACTACTGTCTAATTTGGACGTCAGCGGATACATCGAAATTTGTTGTGCATATTATTGCTACGCTAAAGTTTAAAACTTCGTTCTCCCCGATAGATCTTAAAGTCTTTTGAAGCGAAGACTTTGCGATATTGAACGTTGAACGTTCTGCTCACATATGTGAAAGTGAAAACACGAATGCTCTTAAGTAATACGTTTTGCTGATTTATTTACAGCAAAATTACTGCAAGAGAACATCTTTAAATAAACGACATAGTTTCTGCTAACTAGGTATAATCAATCACAGCGACACGTATGCGTCTGGAATGACAGAAGCAAAAATTTTCTATAAAACAAAGTAGATTTCCAATATTTTATATCGTTATCCGAATTTTAAACATCCTCGATAATAATATAGGAATTAGTTAAAAAATACCTTTTCAAAATATCTTTTAGATCATGAAAAAATGTACCAACGATTCACTTCGCATACGATATATTTTTTAGATTAAAATTTATGATTGTACACGTATTCATTCCATTCTAGAGATTCGGATCAGACGATGAGATGTCGAGTCCCTAAATAAATGTAAATGTCTCTCGGATGAGCAAGGTTATAGATAGATATACTCGTACGTGTATTTATAGCTTATCAATGCTGGCGATCCTCTCATTTTTCTCTCTTTGGACATGTTTCGTGTCGTAAAAAATTCTTATATCATTGCTATACTATACAGAAATTTATTCAATTATCGTAGGATTGTTTTTGGGATGAAGACAATGTCGATCGTTCGTTGCTAACTATCGATTGAATTCAAGTATTCCAATTCGTAAAAAAATGACCAAACTGTTGATTCTAGATTTCATAGGAGTCGAAATACAGGTGATAAAAAATGAACGAATTTGAACACTTAAAATGAGTGGTTTTGCTTCTCGTTGCTCTATTTTAGTCATGAAATTTGTCTTTTGCTTTTGTCTCGTGTACAAACATTTTGCCTTCTTGGGTTACATGTTCTTCTAAGGCTTATAACCCTGATATGTTTCTGGAAACGTTCAGCTATCAAAAGGATCGAATTTCAACGATCGAGACTCAGGAAGTCGGCGCAAAGTGCTAAACGCTGGATACAAAGACGCGTTCTCGGCATCGCCGGCACTAAATCTGTGCGATAACTTGTTCTCGCGATCCCACGTAGAGTTTGTTGGTTTATATAAACGAGGAATGTGTCGATCTCCATGATTATTACCGTAAACGAAATCAGCGTTTCCTGAAACAATAACTTTCCTGTATATTACAACTTTTCAAAAGACTACAATCTAAAAATTCAACTCTACAGTTCTTGTCGCTTATTCGTTGCAATTGTATTCCTTCTAATCACAACGACGAAAAGTTCGATATTGTAAGAATACCCGTAGAATTCATATTTTAAGCGTTTGCACATTTTTCGATAATAAGTGAAAAAAGAAATTAAATTCGAATGGTTACCTTGTGCGAGAGACGGTGATTGCGGCGGTGTCCCGACAATAGGCGACAAGGGCTCGTATGGCGGTGGCGGAGGAGAAGATGGCGATGGTGTAGGAGACGGTGGTTGTCTCAAAAGAGTATCCGGATCGAGTTCGAGGATCCTTAGAACTCGTTGAGGATTTGCTCGAATCCAGGACTCGAACAGATCCACAGGCCAGTCGGTTTGCGTGGATGCATCTGACATTCTTCTAGGTGGGTCCCAACATATAGCATCGGGCGGATGAGACGAACTTCTCGCCAAAACGCCACTCCCACGACTCGCGGGCGTTGGCAAATTTGGATTACTTTGAGGCGAACACGCTAATATTTGCAGAGCTTGAATGGCGTTCCTCACCTATTTTTATACGAAACAATCGGGAACGTTAGACCAGTTGAGAGTGGAACGAACGTTTACCGCAATATTTACCTCGTAACTCAACGTGGCAACGTCTTGATGTAACGTAGAAAATTGTGTGTCGAGTCTCTCCACCGATCCTCGAATATGTTCCTCCATTGATTCTTGAGCGATTACCTGAGCCGCTCTGCCTCTTACTAGAACTCCTCTTCCGGTTCTTCTTGCTTCTCTATAGTCATCCCTATTATACGATGTAGGGTATTTGAAGAACTTCTTAAGAGTGAAAAAATATGGTGAAATCTCACCTGAACTTGGCATGTCTGGGACTCGTCGTATGTAAAGGCGATTTATTTGGTGGTGACAAAGGTGAAGTCTCCCCTTCGTCAGGCACATTTTCGTCGTCTTCGCTAATCGATGGTAACGTTAACGATGGTCCGTTCATATCTGACTCTTGCTAAAGGTAGATAATTAGGAAACATTCGTATGAATCTTTGTTTGTTTTTACTCTTATTATTTCATGCTGTCAATATGAATATCGGATTTCAGAACCTTCATGGAAACAGAGCTTATAAAACGGTAGTATACGTAATGTTTGTTTCAGTGGATAATTTGCGATTAATCTGTACATTTTGATATTTTACTGTTACAAGAAACGTATGGAAATGTCCAGATAGTTTTGAGCGGTATTTATTATACAAGTAGATTTATAGGTTGATTTTTCAGAAAGCTCTTCAATTACCGACACTCTGATATTAAATATTAATAGTTACCTCAGCTTCGTATCCCTCTCGTATATTGTAAGTGAGATCATGTTGTATATCATTTGCAAATTCATGCTGATACTCGGGATACAGTCGAAGTACCTCGACTAATCCATGCATATTTATGCATTTCAAATCACAGTAAGTCAACGCTTTAACGTCACAACTTGATTTGACTACTACGTCCGCGGCTCCTCCGCCACCTGCTCCACCACCGTTACTGCCGTGTTGCAGATGAACGTTTATGTCACAACCTACTAGATCGCCTTTACCTTTAAACGAAATCAAACACCGTGTGAGATTTCGGTCCTCGTTTTTCGAATATAATCAAAACTACGAACACTGTGATATCGTACCTAAAATCGCGACGACCATGTTGTTTTGCACAACTTCCATCGAGCCGTTGCATAAATAATATATGTACGAGAGTGCATCTCCTTTGTGAATTAAAAATTCGCCGGGGGCACAAAAATTATTTTTAATGCGAAGAGAAAGCAGTTTGAGACAACCCTGAGAAGCAGCTTCGAATATCGGTAAATTTAATATTTCGCGATGTAAATGCATGGAAACGTCACCCCGGAGTTCCTCGGGAAATTGTTTCAAGGTCTAAAAGCAGTAAGTCTCGCGTAATCGTGACTAATTGTGAATTACAATACGTTTGGCAATTTTATATGATACAGCGTAATCGAAAGGCTCATAATAAAAATCTCTTGTCAGATTTTTCGATCTTTTAGATAACAGAGATCGAGATACACTGCATAGGTATTACAACAGATCGTTAGAGTATTCTTTTGGTACCCTGGAAAAGAAGAAACGCGAACAAGAATCTTTTTCTTTATAAGCCTTTGAATCATAGCGTTTACGTGGTTTACCTCGTGTATATCGATACCGTGATTTAAAGACCACATAGTTTGGAAATAGTCTTGCATTCGCTGTTTCAGTTCTTCGGGGATCTGATGCAATACGAAAAAATCCTTGAGATCCCGCAGTTTTGTTTGGTATAGCGATCTTCTAGAGTAAATTCTTTGAATAATCGCTGTCACGTTACCAAACACGACGGCATGCATCAGAGCTGTAGCATACACGATATGTACAATGTGGAAACATTTTCTATCGTAAGTTTTCCATTCAATGTTTATTCCGTATTAATTAATATTATTTCCCCCTAATACACGTGTATGCAAATTCTTATATCGATTAAATACGCAACTAATAATACTTGGTTAATTAACTTGAATGATTAATTGATAATCCTTACGGAATAATATATAACATATTGATCAATGATGATTACTGACCACCAATGAGCATCGTACAAATGGAGAAGAACTTTTCGGAGAATGTATTGGCTGACACATTTCCAAATCCTACCGATGTTAAACTACTGCATGTAAAGTACAACGCTGTGATGTAACTTTCCGCGTGCGTTACGTTCTCCACGGAGATTTTCAGCCTTTCTGCCAGTGTGTGAATCCAGCCTGTAAAATGCGTCCGATCAAAGTCGATTCGAATGTCAGTAGTTCATTCTCTATCAAATAGATCTATAATTGTCACGTTGATATAATTGCCTTGTATGTTCTCTTTGAGTTTTTTAATCGGATATTATTCATTTACGCGAACGGATTAAACAGTAGTGTATTAAACAGTAGTATTACGAGAGTGTGCCTAGAGGCAAACGTCTGCAGTTAAGTTATGCGATACACTTTCCCGTAAGAGAAAAGTTTGTAGACCAATACGAATACAGTTTCAACTTTCTCCGGGCATCGGTTCCATCTAGAACGCAGTGCTGTCCAAAACAAAATTCCTTGAATCGAATCATGCAAGATCAATCTGTATATCTAAATATGTAGACGCAATAATAATTAATTCTTAATTCTTGCGTAGGCAATTAAACTGTTCACGCATGATGAATATCCCATTACGATGTATCAGATATATTAGATAAGTATCGATGATTCGACTTTCGTACATTTCCAAAACTTCCTATTTCTTCTTCTTGGAATTCTATCAAATATTATTTTAAACGATTCGAGCGGTAAAATACTCGACGTTACAACGTTGCCCTGCTATGGAGGCATCTTTGGAAAATTCTGATCATTTCACAAAATTGCAATAAAATTTAATAGTGTATTAAAAAGATCAATAATGCAGTTATTAGAGAGTGTAATAAACGTGACCCGGGAAAGGAGCAATTGTTTTATAAAGCACTATCGTTCGCAGCGTTGATGGTTAAAGTTATAAAAAGTTACGTCTGCTAACGACGAATTGATTTTTTAACAAACTCCGCCTGCTAGCTTGGGTGAAATAGAATTCCACGCTAGAGTCGCTCGCTCGTGTTACTCGCACATTTCTGGTGCAGTAATGCGATAAACGGAACCTTATCTTATTTATGTAAAATATACAGATCCACGACGTACTAAAAACCGTATGAAAACGTGAAAAAGCTGTCATAAATGCCGAATACCGTATGTGTTTGTGCAAGAAGCACGTAAATAAATTTGAAATTTTAATATTTAAAGTTTTATGCGCGAATTTTTATTTGTTAGACGCGAATTGACGCAAAAAGGTGGAAAGAATAATTTCTAAAGCAATTTCGTAATATTCCTATTGATTTTCATGAGAATACGTATAAAATTGTTAAGGAAAATTTACAACTACCTTTTTGCGCGAATATTCTTTTGTCCATATAAATGTTAAAGAGGAAGGGATTATATCTCGACTCGTAGATATTCAAGCGTTTCATTGAACTTAACTTCAACTGTAAAAGTTTCGTGAATTTGCGTCTTATAAAAATGATATTATTATATGAAGATCGAACTTACCGAGATCCCAATCATCGTCGTTTCTCAACCTTTCTTTTTCCGCGATAACGAACCAAATGCAAGCCAACCAATGTGCCACCAAGATGAAAAAAAGCATTAACATCGTCAGAATGACGGCACTGTACTGCGAATATCTATCCATCTTTTGAAGTAACCGCGCGAGCCTTAATAATCTTGTCAGCTTTACTAAATGAATGTTACCATGTCCCGATTCCTATGATAAAAGATGCGCTATTAATAAACATGAAATACGTTAATCGAAGTATTTAGATCGATGATATTAGTTGTAATTCGTTTCGATACTAAATATGTACATACTAATTTATCGAAAAAATAGTATTGTAGCAAATCGATGTTGGATTTCCATATGTTAAATATCCGCTTTGATAATAACTGACGTTAATTACGTATTCTTGTACATACGTTATAGACTCACGACGACTAGATTGTACCATTCATGTCGAGATATGTCGTTCGATTCAAGCTGATATGTGGCCGTGTTCCGGAGAGAACGCGAAGCTTGGAATCGGTATGTCGTTCAATTTAATAATACGCGGACCTTCCCTAAATGAACTTCATTCATAACTCGTTTTCAAATGTACAAATAGCGTATCGTACACGTGTCTTCCTTACATTTCTCAACAGGACATCCAGAGATTTTGAGTTAGAAAGGAAACTTTATTATTCGCAATCGAGATACGGATTTTACAAGGCAATTTTAAATTAACTTGCAGCGTGCAACACGGGTATGTTAGTACGCGTAGTATAAAAGTTTCAGGGTCGAGCTATCTAAATAGTTTGAAATAGTTACGGATTACTCACCTCGCCGCTGTAAACGTCAGAAGCATAGAGAAAATCAAAAGGCAAAGCAGCGACAAGATCGACGAAAAACCAACCCTTTAAATAGTTTACGGCTATACTTTTGCTGTTGCTGACAACTTCACCTTTCCTGCTTACGTACGTTGTTCTAAAGTTTAGAATGATATCTGCGGAAAGATGTGTGATTTTAACTATTGTTTTCAATGTTTAACTATTACTTTCGTTTTCGATAATTCTAATTGAAGATCGGAGGAGGAAAATTCGATAAAAGGGTGAAAATCACGCGTTTAACTTTAAAATGAAATAGACAGACGATTGTGGTAACACGAAATTGCTCGACAATGTACCGAATCTTAAAACTGTTGCTCTGTAAAAAATGTAAAACGTGACCTATCGTCTTTCTCTCTTGTACTTTTTAATTAATTCTAATCCTACAAAGTTTGATCATACCACAGAATAGAAATTTTAGCGAGCAGAAACATCGAACCTCTGTTTGTGTTTTGATCAAAGAGACAAAGTACTCTCGCGATCCCTTCCCTTCCCTTATTGAGTTTCTCGACGCGAAAATGCAGCGCGTTAAGGAACTTTATTTCCGCAGGATGAACTGCTTTTAATCTCGTTAGCAAACAGGATTTCTATCTCAACATTCGCTCATCATACTTATCTACGAATTGGCTAAACGAGCGCAAGTAATTTCATATCAAGTTATGCATACGAATACTAGGTTTTCGAATACAGATAAATTGGATGAGAGGAACTGATAAAATCCTCCTTTCACAGGATGTTTTAACTTTCTCTACGTAAAATTCATCAGTATATTTTTCTAGATATAAATATGAAATACGAAAATTTTATTATAACGTGAACGTAACATAATACGGTTTTTTATTCGACTGGACGTTCTGAGAAAATCAGGTTGGACAAGTTTAAACTGCCCTATATTGTACTCACAAATAAAATTATGATTTCTATCCTCGAAGAGATACGATCTCGTCGAACACCAGTGAAGAGTTCTTACTTTGGACATCGTTATTCGATATTCGCTTTGAATATAAATCAATTCAGTGTTTGTAGAGCGAATGTCGCATTACTTGCGAAAACTGACTCAAGGGGAATTCGCTGCATCACGAAAATTGAAATAAAACCAATATTACTAGCGCGGTAGCAGAACTTCTTGTTTTCTTTTGTATATTGGTCTTATATGAATAAATAAACAAATATATCGAGATTAAATTAAATTTCTCTGCATTCGCGCGAAGAAAATTGCACTGAATGGAGCTAGTAGTTGAAACCAACGATTGTAATACAGGTATAAAGCGGATTGGAAACAGGGAAGCGAGGAATCGTTGCTTTCGAACTTAACGAGCTTCTCGAATTACCGATTGGATGTGAAGAGTACCATTCGCGTTCCTTTTTGGCTGAATTACTTTAAAAGCATCGCCAATCGATATATCGAACTGTCTCTGATTAGTGATTTTAGGCTGATTACGATAAAGGTCTGTTCTCTCCTCGGTCCTTCAATATTTTAAATCAGTCCCGAATGAGACAAATAAGTTGGAGAAATGATACCCACCGGTTATAAAGAGCGCTTCGACGACAACGTCGCTAACCATCGTAGGCCTATCGATGTTAATGAAACTCGCATTAAAAGGGACGACGATCGCCACGTAAAACGTGGCAAGGAGTATTAACCAGTCCCAGCAAGACTTAAAGCCACCGTAATGGCTTAGGATGAACTGAGATTTTTTGATTCCCGTCGTTTTGTATTCTGGCAAAGGTGGTGCAGTGGAATGCAGAAGGTTCTATAATAATAGTACACGATACGTGAAAGCTTTCTGTGGCAGGTAAATATTCAGATATTTTTATGAATCGCTAAATGTGAATGCAAATATAGACGTAAATGTTTCCAAGGTAAATGAAATGGTTCAAGCTGTTCTTAGAAGTGATTAAAACTGGAATGGCAGCACTTACATTATTCAATTTAATTTTGTGCTTATTGTCCTGTTTGTAATGGCCTGATAATTGATAAAGGACGGCGCGACTCCTTCTTCTGCCATAATTAGCTGGAGGCGCTTCTGGATCGAGACCGCCATTTGCATCTGAAATATAATTGTACCATCGCCGTATATACTTTACCCTTTGTACAGTTTAAAACTGTACGCTGTATGCAATCAAGGAGCTCGACGAAGAATGTATATTTATATTTAATTATTTATATGTAAGCGATAACGTCGTATCGGTTAACACTTTTTTTCCTTTGATCTACGATAATTTTTTTTGTCGGGAAAAAATAGCGTACACCGTAAAAATATCTCCCATTCCTATGGGATACGTACATACGTAGCTTTTCTAGGTCAATTTTGTAAATGACTAACACGTGCAATGCCATTACGCGTAAATTCTACAAGAAAAGCAAACTATTGGAAGCTTCTGATTTGTGCTCTTTGGTGTCTTTGCTCTCATAATAATCGTTGCATTAGGTATTTACGTGCAGCGTGTAGCGTGATCGCGGTGTAAGAAGCACGAAACGTTAGATACGTTGAAAAAGTATGTACATTGGGAACGTTTAATCCATACCCGATGTATGGTCCGTGCTCGGATACTTTGGAATGCAATTCATCAGTCACGTCGATCGAAATGCATTCCAGAGAAAATCGTTTCGTCAGACTGGGTTCAGCAGCGAAGCTTGGGCTAGAACTCACCACTATCGTGCAACTCACACAGCTGAAGGTTCTTCGTGTGGGTGATATCCTTATGCGAAGCCAGAAACAGAACGACGTCGCCCTTTTCATTTTTGATCGGAACAATATCGAGCAGACAGTCGAATGGACTTCCTGCAATCAAAGTCGCATTCTAAATCTCGATTAAAACGTCGATCATCTGAAATTTATAAGCAAAAACGCTTTTTTTTTTCTGTTTTCTCTCTTTCCCTTTCTTTTTTAATTCTAGCTATGAATTTTTCATTTCTACTGTCAATGGTTCGAACGCAAAAAGCCAATAGTAAAACTCGTATCGGAAACATAGACAGGTGGTGTTGTACAAACACGATAGAACCGATTTGATCCAATCGATTATCTTGATTAAATGTATTCTGCTGCACCTGTGTTATTTTTGCATGCATTTACATCGTACCATTGTGACCAGTAACGTTAAATCGCACTTTTTCACCATTATTATAAATCATACGATTATTTCATGTAGCAACATTGATATTAAATCTCGGCGAATACAATTCACGAGATAGTATTTTTACATTTTATTAAAATATATTTACATGAATAATTTTATGAATCTTTTAGTGAATTTTTCATTAAATGAATTACAATCTATACGTTTGCTTATGTATTGTACCATCGTTGAAAAATCAAGTACAGTGCGAAGATTTTTACGATGAAAAATTTCAGTAATAACTTCGAAAAATAATTTCGATGTAATTAAATAATAAATTATTGGGGCGTTAAAACGAATCTATTCATGCGTAATATGTCATATTTAGTGAAACCTGGTTTTGCCAGGATATTCCACAAATTGGTTTCTAAGGGATCAATTTGAATTACCATTAATTAGGAGAGTTATCTCCATTCTGTAACCAAATGTTAGATTGCTAAACGTTGGTAATCACTCAATTCCTTGCTTGGCAAATCCAATGTCTGTGATTGAAATGGATCGTTTTCTAACGCGGAAGAAAGAACGAATGAAGCTTACCGGTCTTTTTATAGAATACGACTTCCATCTTCAGCTCTGTTTTGCTCTCGAGGCTCTTGTCGATCATCGCTCTTTCCTCTTCTTTCGTTTCCGGGCCATAGAGAAACTTGCAAGCGCAACCCTTTTGCATGATTTGCGCTCGCGCGAATCCTGTCAGCTCGCAGAAACCGTCAGAGCAATAAACGATCGGGTAGAGCGACGGAACCTGTGCATTTCCCAGCACAAAGTTGCTGTCTGCGAACAAAGGCGAATATTCCATTAAAGCAAACAACTACAATAACGTGGTTTCTATTTAATCTTTTCGACATAACTATCTATTTATTCTCGAGTTTTTATTATAAACTACATACGTCGAGCGTATACAGTAGGTCAGTAAAGTATTCGTTTACGAATACATCATGTGCATCATAAGAAATATTTTATAAATTTTACTGCTACTGCTACAGCGAGATTCGAAGACGAAAATCGGGTAACGGTTGCTCGAAAAAAGAAAATATTAGTTACACGTAATGATTAGTCATAGATTAATCAGATTAACGTATAAATCTATGCGACTGTCGTAGTCGAACTTTGCGATGTTCGAGCCGAAACAATTTTAAATCGCAGTTCGTTCGCTACCCGTGGCGAAGTTGCACAAGACGCGTATAAATAGAGGTCTCTCCATGATCGTGAACATTATCTTTTTGAATACAAGGATTATCGGGTCGCAGCATTAAATCGAGCATTTGTTACTAATGGCGCACGGTATTAGTAAAAAAAGAAGTTTTAATCTCAGAATGCGCGAATCTGCAAAAGCTTTTATGCAAATAAAAGGTACAAGATATTTGGACCAAGAATATATTTTGCATAAAATGGTGACGAGTATGCGATACACAGCAGCACTTCTGGCAAAAATATGTTTGCAAGCAAACAATAATTTCAGTTATATTGTCAGAAAAACTTGTACTTATTTATATCGTATCCTCTATTGTATGTGTTTGTTGTTATTTCCCGTTAGCGAGAACATGGATCTTGCCAATTAACTTTCAATACATCGCGTCTATTTTTTCGATTACTCTTTATTTCGCAATTTCGTCATATTGAAAAAGAAAAATCGAAAAAGAAAAGAGAAGTCTGATTGAACTGTCGATTAGCTTTAAATAAGCACAAAGAAGTAAGTGATACGTGTGTTTACGTCGAATTTGTTGGTGGAAACAATTCGACGAAAGTTATAGTACTATATTACTACTATAGTACTATATAGTACTATATTGCGTATGTTATACGAAACATTTAGAAATTTTACTTGCACTTTAACGAGGTGAAATTAACATAATCACATTGACAAAGTTTCAAACAAATACAAAGATGTATACAAAGGTTACAAAATATTTATTGTAGATATATTTCGTAGAGATCACGATACGTATATATGTTTGCAATAAATATCTCGTAATCTCTATGTGGATTTTCAGATTGAGTTTAAATGTTATCGATATAATTACGACGAATTGATTACGATGCTAATGAAGTCTCAAAATGTTTCATATAGCACACATATTAGTACACGTGTAGATACGTAATCGTTCAAATATTTTCGCCACACTACGTTCTTCCGGAATACAATTATTGAAATTGAGGAAAGTAAACAAGATTTCGATGATTACGTGAACACAATGCACGTCTGCATCATATGGTGGTTCATTGGTTAATAGCTTTGTCAACGTCACTGACGTCACGCATAATTTCTTTCAGGGTAACGACGGTGCTATTTTTAATATTACGCTCACCCCTGAAACACTTTCATCTTCCCACAGCCTTTTGTGAGACTTCAACTCCCGACGCTTCCTTGTTTCTTCAAAATAAAATCAATGACTGTCTGTTTATCAAAGGGGTTCGGTCCAATTTCATCTTCTTGCAATTATCATTAATTCCTCGACGAGTGTATTTAAGTTTGGATTTTTAATTAAAGTATACTGGTGAATTACTCGAGATAAATGCATGGACAGAAACTTTTTTTTTTTTCGGTGAACGATCACGTCTAAACAATCTCGCGCAATTTTTTAACGGATCATGGTGATTGACGATTAAGCCACCCTTTATACAGCGTGGAAAATAGTGATTGTCACATGTTCGGTAGGGAGTTCAGTTACGAAGGGTTGTAAGATAAAAATATGATTTAGGGGTAAAGTTTAAATATTAATTTATTTTAATTTGCTTATCATCTTTTCTTATTCGCATCGTGTTCTTTATCTTTGATTTCGTTTGGATTTAATTCTGCTGCAGTCGAGTTTTCATGTCTGAACGTCGTTCTCGTTTCACCGTATAAAAAGATTTCTAACGATTTAAGAGAATTTTCCATATAAAATTAAGATTAAATTCTCTTGAATTCGTCCGCAACTTTTTATACCTAAGACATTTTTTAACCATAGAACTCAGCATTAAAAACGCGCAAATAAATGCAATTCGTAGAATTCGTAATTACAAACTAATTTTGATTCGAGAAAATACATGTACGTTTGATCAAGATTCAAAATAGGATTAAAGAGCCAATGCTTCTTTGAAAACGTCAGGATTTCTACGCATTTGTCATGGGAATGATAAATTGTAATTATATCCGATATATATAGAAGTATCGTATAAAGCAAACGTTTCTACGATCGCAGACAGGATGAGAGGGATAATTAAGCGAGAGACACAGCGGATTCGCAGTTCCTCTTTAATTACGGACGTTCTTCACAGACCTTATTACATGTGTCTTTCTCCTCGGCTATGTTTACTTATTTCTAATAAATATGTATGAAATCGTCTCTCGAGTTTGCAGTTCTGCTGTACGCAGGTACACAAACATGTACATACGTATACGCGTAATACGAAATCATCGTTCGAATTTCCAACTGTACTATTCACAGGTACACTAACACGTTCAAACTGTCGGCTACGAGAACGACAGGGTTTACGATCACATCGCATCAGTTGCTAAAAGCAGCGTAACACGCTACAGTTTCAGTCGGATCTTGACAAAGACTAATGGAGTCGATTGTCTTGCTTACGCTTAGGAACATATGGAGCATAGAATTAGTGCCAGAAAAATTTTCTATTCTTTGTTCTAAGGAATGAGAATTCGCACGTTGACGGATCGCTAGCAACAAGAGACACGGCTGTCTTTAAGGTTGCTTGATGACGATACAAGGACGCGTATGTAAATAGGAGTTTGTTGCAGTTTTCTAAATTCGTGCGAGGAAAAACTCGTAATCCTAGTAAATAAACCGAACGTCGTAAATAACGAAGGAGCACGGTAAAAATAGCAGTAGACCATGAAAAGTGCATTTTAAATAAATATAGATTTTATGATGGTAGCTATGCATGGGAGAAAATCTGCATCGAGAAAAACAAACAGGGAGAGAGGCTGTGCTTGCTTTTGTCGAATATGCGAGAGTCATATTCGACTATGCGAATATCTCGAACGTTTGTTTATCGCCAGTTTTCTCTGTATGTAGGTTCCAGAGATTATGAACGTGTATTTGGTGCATATTATGTATTTCTTACGCTTGGGTGTTAATTAAATGTAAAAAATAAGCACGTACTCAGGGGCAATTAAACCGTTATGAAATAGGAAGCGCTGTTTTATCCCGAGTGGGATTTCAATTTTCCGTGTAATGGTCAGTTATCTTTAAATATGGTATTATCTTCAACTGATTAATTAGTAAGCACTGTAAAAAAACGAACGAGTTAAAATAATTAAAAAGAGTACATTATGTCAGAAGCTTCAGTCATCATTTTTCTTATTATTAGCTACGTTCGAATGGATTATTATGATAGCTCTTTTTACATTCTCGATATCGATAAAAATTTCATAATACCTCAAGTAGTTTATTAGAAAATACACCTGGTACCTATAGATTTACCGTAGGGTTACAGGCGTTGTTTTCAGAAACTTCCTAATGTGCTTTTTTTATATAAATAATTTTCCGGCCACTTTTGCACAATATACCAGCCTCCTTTCACAGCCATTAGAACATTTACGCGCAATTAGGAACCTGAATAATCGTTAGAAGATTCATAAAATTTTAAAAAATCGTTGCATCGTTTGAAACTTCCAGCTATAGAAAATCCACATATTTCTATCAACCTCGTTGATTATGTATAATTATCATTTGTTCTATAATTCTTGCAAACCGTTTTCGTTAAAATTTACTCTATGTTTTGAACCGTTATCTACGTAAAACTAAAATTCCAGTCGTTTTCCACATAATCTAGGTCGTTTATCGTGTTTCGTACGCGACCATTATGCGCCCTAATATCATTGAACGTGAATGCACAAATTTGAAGCGGTAAGAACGATATGATACGTTGCGTTTCAGGATAAATCGATAAAAAACCGTGATTTAAAACTCAATCAAATGGTCAGAGGATATTTTTCAAGCCGCAAGCGTATTCAGCGAGAAGGAGAGAAAGAGAGAGAGAGAAAGAGAGCATGGAAATTTTCATGTTTTCATATTGAAAAGCGATAACTACATCGTAAGTTGTTAGTCATATTTCCCAGTAACCGCAGAATAATTAAATGGATACGACACACGTGTTACCGTAGCTATTGTGATTAATTCAGCTAAAGTTACGTCCAGCTATATGCTTTTAACGTTTACGTTATTTGAAGACGATTTGGATATTTTGTACTTGTAGATATAATGCACGTTTTTAGATCTTAATTTTAACTCTCCTCGTTTTATATTTATAATCTATCCTGCCCTTATTATTAAGGGTGGTCTGCCATAATTATTCGTACGATTTTAAAATATAGCGCACATTGTTTGAATAATTAAAAATGCGCGAAATTCCTGACAAACAATTGGATGCGTCGACAATACCGATTCCTGTATAGTTTTTGCAGAGAAGTGGAATGAAGTAAAGGTGATGATGGTAGAAACGAAGAAAAGTATGAAAGATAGATATATTGTATTGTACATTCAATTTTATTGCAATCTACGTTTATGATGTATCTCATATCGACATATGAAAATGCCGTATTTTGAAGTCAACTAAATTGCATATTATTATTGACTTTTATATAAAAAAAAGAACAGGTATTTTGAGGAAGGAACAAATTGAACACAATTGTTCGTTTGGATAATTAATATTATAGTGAATCGATAGAAAGATTAATTTTTTTTAGGAATTAATTTTCCTACAAAGATAAACAACACAATCCGACACTACACATCAAGGTGACGCCTCATGAGAGAAACGCACGAATTGATGACGCTGAATGTTAATTTTGCTGCAGACCTCATAAGTGGAGTGCAAATTGAAATATTTATAAATATCTATAATTAAAGGAATGGAATTATCTGTTAAATATTATAGAGGGTTTTGTATCTTGGATATTTTATATACTTTTACATATATATTCAAAGGATCGCATCAAGAGCTAAAGCGTAACCTTTTAATTAACCTTTTAATAAAAATTCATTCGTAAAACAAACAGATTGAGTTCACAAAGGGATTAAGAAAACGTGATACTTTATTGTAAATTTAGGAACGTGTCGAACGTATCATGTTCGCGTGGTAATGAAAATTTCACATTTATGTTTAACTATGACGATATCGTGGCCATTGCGGATTAAATGGCATTATTCAAACATGTCGACCTTATGCTTTATATCACGTATCATGGACTCTGTCAAAGTATTTGCAAATAAAGGGGAAACTTGCGTTTCATACGTTTCTCCGAGTATCATCACTTTTTCATTTTTAGTCTTAATGGATTACAGCTCGTGTAACATTTTCGATGGGACTGTTTCTTCGTAATAAAACAGGTAAGACCGTAGCAGTTGAACGTTTAACGGATGAATCCAATACAATTCCGATACGACATTAATTGTAGAAAATACAAGAAAGTGGTTCAATCAAACTTGAAATTACGGTGCGGATCGGGCAAGGTAGAGAAAATCTAGCAGTAAATTATATCGACTCGTTTTCGATACAGTTAAGAGTTCCCCGTGGAAAAAGTAGTCGTTTATATCGAATTGGCGGTATGGAAGCAATGTCGATTTCCTTCTCCGATACGGAAAAACTTCGAAGATGGTGGATACAATCGTACAACGTAATAAGTATCGAATTGGATTAAATAAAATAATTACGTCGTGGTAAATTATTTCACTTTTATATCCATAAAACTAACATTATTTTCACTTTAATCGAATAAACCCGCCGTGTATTATCGATGCCGGCAGTTCGAATCATCGAAACACGATCAATTAATCCAACTTTGTATTTAAAGATTCAACATGAATTATTTTTTCTTCTCGAAGAGGAAAGGAGAGTTTTAATTTGTTTTTGAACGAGATCAGTTACATTTTGTAATCACGTAAAATTGCAAGTATTGTTACGGACGTAATATTCTTGAAAGGATTGTGACAAAGGTCGACCTCCATTGTAAGATGAGTCACATCTTCTCTGTATCTAAGAAAAATCTTCGTGTTACGTTTCGTTTTTTTCATAGTGGGGGCCTCTGTTTCAGGATCATGTATATATATAGCATAGGGATCTTATAAATAATACAAGGAACTTTTTATCTGTTGTTCTCTATAGATGATCTATACTGGAAATTTGTCGAAAACATTTGCACGACTAGAAACGACATTTCATATTTATACTCTTCGTTCTTCGATGCGATTTAACGAGGAAGGCCGAGAGTCTCATTACCAGTGGAACTTTATCACCCATGATTGAGGTCGCTGACGATGATAACTTAGCAATTTCCACTAAGGTCGTAGTGTACCGCTCCCCTTAATCAGATTTCTACAAAATTTCGAATACGTGGAATTGTGAAGCAAATGGAATGGTTAGATTCTTGTTCCGTGCTTTAAATTGGTTCATTTCGCAAAAGTCTCTCCAGGGGTAGGCAACTTTCCCTCGGAATATGGAAACACAAAAGTCCAATATAGTCCAGAAACCAATTGCCCTTAGACGCAAAGAACTGGCCCACTTACGAGACGTATCTTTTCCAATACTTGCCTTTGTATAAGTATGTCCCGTGGAAACAGCAACTGGATGAGATTTCAAATATCATCTTCACTTTATAATTTAATAAAATTTCACTTACTTCGTCTTACTTCGAGTATAGACCGGTGAACATATAAGCATTTAGCTAACTATATCGTAAAAGGTTTTATTTTCGTTTCTTTTCTCTAGTATGAGATTTAAAAATACATTTCCTCTGCTTCGAAGAGAATAAATGTAGAACGGCGTTCGAATATTTATTTCCAGTAATAATTACGAATTAGGTTAGATAGAGTTTGAAATGGCGAAATTACTTATACAGTTAATTACCCTTTGTATTAAAAGTAACGACATTTAGTGGGATCGCTAAACTTAACTTTCATTAAAGTGAAACTTTCATTTTTAGATTGGTTTTAAGTTTTATAATGTAATATAGAAATTTTATAATATCGCTAGTCGTATATAATTACAGTGTTAATGAAATTTCAAAAAGTTTTGTATAACATACATAATATATTCAGAAAAGTTTTCCATCTTGAGCGTTCAAAGTACTTTTGCCAGACTTCTGTATGCTCGTTACTATATATCATTTAAAAACATTATTCTTTATTAACAAAGCTATGTAGTTAAAACAGAGAAAGGAAAGTAACAGTGAAATTTTCTTTGAAACACCATTTGAAATAAAGGGTGATTTCTATTCACTCGATGGTGTCTGCTATATTTTCTCTTACCCCACAAGTTAGGTCTCCCTTTGCTTTAGAATACCTTTCTCGGGCCGGAATATGAAGCGATTAAGCTTTCCTATCGAGTAGCTTAACCATATACCTTTTGAAAAAATTTGCCCACCGTCTTTTCATTTAAGACTATCCTGAAAGGATTTTCATTTATTGAACGATGAATGCGTTTTATGGAAGAAATGAAACGATAATTGACGATTTCCTCGTTGCTCATAAACCGTGGCACATTTGGAGAAACAATGTTCTGTAATTGCCTCTTAGTTGTCTCATTTTCTATGCAATATCGTTTTATTACCATAAACGGCGTAAACCATAAACGATTTATTCCTGTTCGAACCACTTATGCGGTTAGATATACTTTCATTGAGCAAAGACTATAACTTAAATCGATAAATGTATGTGTCTTTCTGGGAAACGCCCTGCGTCGTTACTTTTACTCGCAATGTTGAGTGTCACGATAAGATAAGTGTCATTGATATTGTACAATCATTAGGTATCGCCGCGCCGATCAATAACTGAATTTTTTTTTTTATTTCTTAATGTCACCTTATTGATAGAAAGGAATATCGAAAAACGAAAAGGACATGTCATTGTTAGGTCTGAAAGCTTTACAAAATAAACGAAAATTTCATAACAATTCGACTATTTCATTTGAAAATATGCCGAGCATTTAAATGTACGTTTAGCATGGATCCGTAGGCTTCTTTCATGAAAGTTCCTAAATTTCCCTCGCGGCAAGAATATCACGCAGTTAGCGTAACCTACAAGTTAAAGATGGACTACAATATTTACTCACACGTCGCTTGTAATTTATGTTAGGATACATTCACACTATATATATTTGCACGAGATTCTAGCTAGTTTTGTCTTCAGAAGTTGATTCGCCTTTAGACTTACGTATCCGTACGAATTCTCATTTACCCAATATTCCGTATCAATCCTAACTTTGAACACAGTTGCTAGACAAGTTACATGCTTATCCACTTGCGAAGCTTGTGAAATTTACCATAGCCCCACGCTACATTGCAATTAATTCTTAGTACGTAGAGGAATTACGCGCCCCTGTACAAGCTGCCAAATCGATAGCAATTGAGAGCTTTTGAGAGGCTCGTATCGTAACAAAAACATTAGCCCCGGAAATGTATTTGCCACGAGGTTTTCAATTGTTTGAATTTCGATAGAAATTTCGACAATTAATAAATTAATAAATAATATTATTACGCGTAAAAAGAAGCAGCAAGAAATTACAAAATAAAATTTTACCAAAATGTACATAACTTGTTACTTACATAACGTGTTAGGTGTTTAACATTTTTTTAACTCACAATTATATTTACTTTTCTTTTTTTTTTTTAAGAATTCTTAAGCCTCTTAACTATAAGAATGTTACTTCATTAGTAGCAGTAGTAGTATTTTTATTACAAACACCATATATATATGTATAATAGATACAAAAGTCTGTTGGAAACGCTTGTCATTTGACGCATTTATCTGTGAAGAACCTGACTATTAGTGGAATGTTTTGAGGTCATACTGTGATATGCAGTTTCGAATTCGATGAAAGTGTATGCAAGTTGTGTCGCTGTTATACGCGCGTATAAATGTCGTGACAGGTATGTATAGTGGTTTGAAATATTCGTATACCGGTCGAGAAGTAGCGTTCACATAGAATTTCGAAACTGTCAGAAATATTGAATGAAGTTTCGTTTTTAATTCCTTCGTACTTTTGTACGCTCTTCTTGTTAACTTTTACATTCGTTTTTCATGCTTCTGTCGTAATTAGAGATCGTTGCTAAATAAGCAGTGTCACGTGCTTCTACTTTCTGTCTGGCGTTTACTCGATCGTTACTACTTCAGAGAAACGGGTTTCAACGTTGTGTAGCGATACAGAAGAGGAGAAAGGTAATTTTCGTAAATACTAACCCTTAAGCTGCGTGTTACGAACCAAATCGTTAAAAAAAAGAGATACATATATGTATTTTTTTCCATACATTTTCCATTTCTTCCTTTTTGTAGGAATATTGCACGGTTTTGATACCCTTACGATGCAAGAACAGTTATTAATTGAACTCTTTTTTCCTGATTAATTATCGTTGATGGGATTCACTTTGTACGAGTTGCGAAGATTAAGTAACAAGTATTTTTCATTATAATTCCATAGTTGAATAGTTGGAGCATCGAAACTAATAAAAATTTTCATAATGAATGCATTGGAAATTTGCTTGAGGGTCTGCGAGGGAGAAGCAAAAGCGACGCAGAGGTAATAGATGAATCACACGTCACTGGAAAAATTGCTGTTTGCAAGTTTCCAGCCGTCTCTTATAAAATTGTTTTCCTCCTTCGGTACAAGATGATCATTAATTTTTTCTCCCGAGGAATGATATTAAGCAAATGATTGATGATAATCACTAGGATAATAAATAGGCCATCCGTACAAAGAGGAGCTCTCTTTTGACCTCCCTTATTTCCCACTTATTCGCCACTCAGCACTTATTGTTACTCGGTCGTTTTTGATGGGCTATTTTCTTCCGCAAAACAAAGCAGTTTTTTTCTGTAACTTGTATGAAGCGTTTCTTCCAAAATGTAAAACATCCTTTCATTTCAAGCGAAAATACAAGAGCGCTTTTTCTACATCGAAGAAAGTGAAATTAATTTCCGTCATACTTCTTGTAAGAGGGAAATATCATATATTTCGGGTCAAGGAAATTTAGCAAAATTGCGCAACAATGTTACTTGTGTATTGTATGCAGGGATTTTCAGGACAAAATCCTTCAGATCCTTCAGATATACTGTAACATATTGTATCGTCGAACAAAAATTTTATATAGACTATTTGTCATCTGAGGTTCGAGAAATACTTTCCAGAATTACGGATTATATATTTATTAGAATAATTATTGATATATATATAATTTACGAACGTATTTGTAGAAATATTGCAAAGGGATATTCTCGAGGCAGAGATAAGAAGGGTTTCTTTCTGATTAGAATTACAACAAAACTACTGTCGAAGTGTTATAAAATTTGATTTGATATAATTTACAAAAATGAACAAAAGGAAATGGAAAACGAAAGAAACAGATAAGAAGTCGAATATTTTTTTCGTTCGAACGTCTAGTTGAATTTATCAGAATCAGATTGTAAGCAAGTATGTACGTAAGGGAGGGAACAACGTCGATTTTCACGGCGTCGATGTTAGATTAATATTCTATGCCCTGTCTGGGGTCGACGGACTCTGTAATAAAACTAGGGGATATTCATATTCCACGGCCAAGAGGGTTGTACATCTTTGCGAACTGAATGTTGGAACACCGTGTTGTCACGGAGTTCGCTATACTTGAACTTGCATGAAAGTTTCCCTATACATCGTCGCTGTTGAAAATTATTTTAAGTTTGAATAAAAAATAAAATGAAATAACTATATACTTCGTATCGGAGCATTTGCATATACAAAAGATCAAAGTTCAATTTTTTACCGAAAACCTTTTCAAAGGCTTCTACGGTTGGCTATTGGTGCGTATACGAATATACACGGTCGTTAAACTGGATAGATTTGCTGGTTTTTGAATTGATACAACATATACATACGTTTATACGTAACGACAAATGAACGTACTCGATAACGCGATATTTTCCGTTGCCTCTTGTATAAGGTGAAATTTTTTCGCTGAAGTAGTTCTTTTGAATCGATAAAAAAAAGATGCAGATAGACGTGAAAAAATCTTTGCTAAAACGAATATTCCGATCGGTCCTCCATGAGTCTTGGTCAGCAAAGACAAACGAGTGTTTGAACAGTCGTCAACCATCCTTTACCCCAGTTGGCGATGCGCCAAACACGCTCGGAGAAAGAAAGAGAGTGCCAAAAATATCCTCGAATAGGTACTTCGAATGTCGTTAACGAGCAATTATTTCCCTTTTCTCCCGTCGAAATCAACGTGTTCACAATGGGAATGTCACGAACTTCCATCCAAACGCATTTTCTTTTTCACCGATCTCTCACCTGATTGAAATCCTTCGGATCAATCTGTAATATCCGTGAAAAATTTATTCTTTTAAATGTTCGGCATGCGCGCTCTCCTTTAAAAATATTTTATTTTTTATTTTTAATAAAACTTCGATACCTATTTCACGTTAATTATGATCCTTGAATTACATGAATTTTCTAGTAAATTTAAGTTAAAATTAAAGTAAAAAATAATATTTTAATTAACTGCTTTCTTCGTTGCACCAAGTATCAAGTTAAATGGGCATGCCATTATAATTTAAAAGATCGTTAATTTATAATTTTTCCAAGTTGATATAATAACTGTCCTAAATCTTTAAAGTCAGACTTCATTTACGTAATACCACGATATTTTTTCGGACCAAGTTGAATGACAGATACTATTACGTCGTTAAGTGTTTCGGTCTTAACGATGCTATTATTTCTACTAATTATTTCACGAAGAAGCGAACACAGACTGTTTGCGTTTTCTGGCGAGAAATCGAGTTTGTAGAGAAACTGTAGTATTTGATGGAACACCAAGATCGAGCGTAATAGCATAATTCTAGGGTCGTCGTATCCTCTTGAAGCGACGAAGCATCGCACTATAACGACACGATCGCCTCGCAAGTGTGGTAAACAAGCAAGTGCCCGATGCTTGATCGGTACTCTAAGTTATTTGAACTAACGCAAACATAGTTTGGCGCGTGATCGAGCAGATCGAATTTATCTCGAAGATGGATTTTCATTACGGAAAACATGGAATGGGAAATATCCTGGTAATATTGTACAAATTGAAAAACTACCTACTTACACTACCTGCTTTTATTCCTCTTACCGTGGAGTTTTATACAAATTCTCACCACTGTGTGTCGTGTTAAGCGCAAAACGAGATATATCCCCTTTTTCTGAATGTGAGTTTGTAGGATCATTTTATTCGAAAAAGCTGTATTAAACACACTGAAACGAACGGGTTAAAATAACGTAAGAAACTTTGTTTCTATGCTGAACGTTTCGTACTCGCAGCTGTTTTAAATATTACTTATTTTTCCTGTATATCATATGCATATTATACGGATCTAATTTTTATACCTATATTATATGTATCTACACTTTAAAATTTTCCACGAGTGTATGAACATCCACGGCTCCAACTTATGGTTCACAAGTGCCAGAATGAAAATGGAGTTTCCTGTTTTAATACGTTAAGTAGTTTTAATCGTCTTAGACCTAGGGACTGTGTGTTACCGTAAAATTAATTCTTACGCAGATGCTAGTACAATATTACGCAAGTGTTGCGATGTATGGAAGAGTGGGGCACGTTTTAAGACTTGGAAATAACGGCTTATGCAAATACGTGTATGTAATATGTACACTATCTGGTCGAAAGTAAATGTCGCCGATTTAAACCCCTCAATTAAATCAAACTGCACCGCCGAGGATTAGTTAGATAGATAGAAATGCAATTTCGTCAGCATCTCGAAAGAGGGAAAAGATGCGATTCCATTACTTTCCTAGGACGTAACTTTCCTGTAATTCTCTTACGAAGATGATGACGACGATTCGTAGCTCCTTTCTCGTAATTAGTTTTCCTTGGCTCGTAGGCCCGAAGTTTCTATCAGTATATCGGCGGGCTTCTAATTTCGTATCCATTGCACGAATCTTTTCCCAAGAAATGCCTCTAGGGAGCCTAAGCGATTGATCTTAAATGCGAAACTCGTTCCAGAAGATTGCAGGATGCTATTGTTCAAATATGCGATCGTGCGTCAAATTCAGCGTACGCGGCTCTTTTCACCACGCTAATCGTCCACGTGTTTTTTAATAACAGCAACCGTAAACGCGTAGCTTTTAATCCTTATTGGTCTACCACTCTGTCGCAAGCGACTCGTAAGCACTCGTTTGTTTTATCGAAAGTCGGAAGTTAAAGACAAGGGATCGCGTCAAGGCACTGACGACACGTTCAGTTTAGATTACTTTTCTCTTATATCCAAGAACTTTATCTTTATACGACAAAGGGAGAGGTCGAAGATAATCAAGTTGGTGTCTCAGGGGAAGCTACGGAATAGCCAATGTTACGAAAGATGATCTCGTTCGATTCCTTCTTTCTACTATTTTGCGAATTGCTGTCAAACTGTGCGCACTCTCACGTGACGGTTATCACGATGAAAGTTTACAAGGGCTCCGATACACCAGAGACAATTCGGTTTCGCGCGTCATTAACATTGCTAGGCATAATATCGATATACGAATTAACGACGACAACGTCAATAGGCGCGGCAAATATGTGCCGAGAGACTCTTCTGTATTAATTTGCAGCTTGATCGAGCGTTTGGTAAATAGCGACACGTGCCGATAGTCTGAACTTATTAAACACCGTGTCGGAAAGCGGAAGCGATAAGACAAAGGCAAACACGTTGTAACCTATGAAACTTTATATAACCAGATATAGTTCGACATTGTTTTAAATTTCAAATTCTTTCTTCAAACGAAACGTCTCGATGAAAGATAGATATGTGTATATATATACATGTCTGATCGAATGACAGTACACAGGTAATCGATCACGCGTTGCGTTCCTTTTCGCAAACCACCAGACCCGCTCAAGACTTTTTATATTGACAAATCGTTTCGTTTTAATCCAACGACGCGTAAACGAGGGTCGCCTTGGAGCGTTAGGATTGAGCCTAATCGAATGGTACGATGTTACGTTCGTTCCTCTGCACCCCTAAAAAGCTTATGTGTATGTGCTTCTGTTACGTGGTTGGAATTCTATTATATAATATTTTCCTGCAGCTATGCTCGGGTCAATCCATCTTGTCCGAGACATATCTTCATACTTTTAATATAGATATTTTCTATATACACTACCATGCGTCGGTATTTGGACTACGTGATATCATAAACGTGGATCTAAGATATGTTTCGTATGAAACTTTATAATCAGATTTTTATCTTTTGTTTTGTTTACAGAATTATATACAGTTAATTAATGCCCGTGATTCGTGACTTATAAAATTCCGCTAATGATATTAGTTCGATTGCGTGCGAGATACGGATGAATAAGTAAACGGCGTTAAGTTACATCTCTCTGAAATTTCATAATCTTTTTTGTGAAATGGCATAATCGCGTAACTTGTGATTTCTGAAATTTACTTTTCAATTAAACTCGTTACGTGTATCAAGAAGCAAACACGTCTATTAACACTGACAACTTGCATAACTCGTGTACGAGTAACTGAAGCTTTTCAATTCGTCTATTTTCTAAATAATTGAATAAGCTGATTTGATCAGATGATTTTGTTGAATATACTTACGGGTTCCATCGAAACGAGTGGCGATAGTATCTAAGAAAGTATTTTGTGGGGCGAGGAGGCCCTTCCTGACCGGCATTGGGGCCGCCCCGCCGCGCTGTCAGGCGCTCGAATCTGTAAAATAGCGAAGAGAATTTTGTTTCAGTCCAAGTCATGCGATATTCTTGCACCAATTATGCGCTCGACATGTATGCACACACTTATACATACGTAAAATGTAAATGCGCATATTCGGATATAAAGCTTGAGATCGTTTGTGCTTTATGCATAAGCGTGCCTAAAGCTTAGGAATATATGCATGAGGAAAAAAGGTCTGAGTCTTCGATAGGTAGGTCAGTGGTCCAATGAAAATAAAGGATTGCGTGTAGTGCGGTAGTTGCAGTGATAGATGATTGCGGTTTAAGCAAACTAGAATGAAGTTATTTTTAGACAAGAGTTTTAATTTAACACGTTCCGAAAGCGGCCACACAGCTTGTACAGAATATGTACTTCGATCTTTTTCTTATTCTATTTTTACACGTCGATCTTTGCGATTCTCTGTGGTTCTTTTCAGCGTGACTTTAATCTTTTCTTTCGTTTCAGATATATACGCGCAAATTATGTTTTTGAAAGCCGTGAAATAGTCGTATATTTTTTGACAGGAAATTCCACACACGTTCCTCGTTCGTGTAATTTTATGAGTAGACGCAGAAATGCATTTGCAGCAACAGGGATCTCGTTGAAAAGCGTGGAAGTCGGTGATATTCATAGCTTTTCATTATTGGACAGTTCTATTGTTACTCACGTTCTTCAATGGTATTTGTGATTTCTGGAATTAATCCAACTGAAGTTGTACTTTTCTTTCATTCGAATTATCCATGGATACGGGTCGTTAATTTATAATTATAGTAATGTAGTTTACGGGGAATCTCGTATTTACATTATCGCGATACCATGTCACCGTATCATAACATTGTATCTTAAACGCGGCTACCATCGAAACATATTCTACATACTGAGTTAAAATTTGGTTACAGGTTCGATATAACTCTTCGATTATTTCTGAGAACGCTGGAAATAATGTTCATTCCATTCAACGAGGATAAATCAAAAGGAGAGGGGATGTCAATTTTTAATGGCGAGTTATTTATTTGTAAATAAACAATAATATGATTCGCGAATGAAGAATTAAAATGAAACACGATATATATATATATATATATGAATTATATTAAAAACGCATAGCAAACCAATTAAGCATTAATGCTCGTTTCTGCGCTTTTTGTCATTATTCAGCGTGGAAACATTCATTTTGACTTGCTTGCCAGCAAGTGCAATTAACCTACGGCTTTGTATAAAATAACCCGTCTAAAGATTAACGTGCGATTTAATTTATTTGCTTCTTTTTGCGAGAAAATTAAAAACAAGATGGAACGCTAGCATTTCATTTATTCGCAAAACAGGTGTGATTGATTTATAAAGCAAATCTATATATCCGTATAGCGATTCGGGCAATGTAACAGGTGTGAGAAGAGGATGCGGTATAGGATATATTCATTACGTGTTTATCCTCTTGTGCAAAATAGAATTATTTGCCAAACGACTCTGTTCAGACACTCACTTCATTACAAAAAAATTGAGCGTAATGTTTTAAAAGAATTGATTCGAAACATTCTAAAAAATATCTACTTTCTAGGGATCCTTTGTTCAAGTATCACCGTTTACATCGGTTACGACACGTATCTACCGATTGCTACCTAATAGATCGAACAACACTGCCATCGTTTCAACATTTTCAAGCTACTAGGTACAGTTTTACGAAGCTCATTTTAGTCTTTAGACACAAAACACGGTCTTATAGAATTATGACAAAGGAATCTAGGGTAAGCAGTGATTCGTTTAAAATGACGTTTATGTATGCGGAAAAGATTGCATCTTGTTGTTCAATTTGCATGCAAATAGTCGAGTATTGAAATTAGCAAGTAGAATCAGTGACAGATACAGACCTTATCGAGAAAAAAGTTCTACCTCAGTGGCAGAACATATTAGGCATTGTATCGTAAACACTACACCTATTTTTGTATCCTCTGCTTTAGGTGTCCCACTAATGTGCACTGAACACGTTCCAGGAGAATCACGTATTCGTCCCGTTACGACTGATTCGAGGCTTTATCGCGACATTACAGAAGAAATCGGGAAACACGCGGAACGTTTGCTGGTACTCGCATAACTGACCGAGCCGAGGGGAGAAATTCTCTCTATCCTGATGGCCCGGGCTCCTGGCTGACTTGCGCTCCGCGCACCTAAGCGCAACATGTGGTAAACCGTTGAAGGTATACACCCATACACTTATTCCACTCTGTACATGTAAGCAGGTTCGTACGTGTACTCTGATAAGTACACTAATGCGAAACTGTGTAACCTGCACACGCACGCGCGTTGATCGTTTCCAAACGCGTGTGTACCGCGAGCCATAAAACAGGGTCAAGATTTCAACCGAGGATCAAACATGTTGGTTGCACAGTCTTTGATGATTATCTCAGGCAGCATAATTGATGGCTGGTGTCCTGTTCGAGAAAACAATCGAACGATCGTTGATGTAAATACGAGCTTTTTGATCACGTTCGAAACCTCAAATACATCTTACTTAATGGTATGATTTATCGGCTACGATGTATTGAATAAGAAATTAAGAAGCCTCGCGCGTTCTTTGAGCCATTTTAGGATCGTACTTTCCTATCGGTAGAATCGTCATTGCGCGATCTCTCGTTTCAATATAATGTTAAGGATTTTCTTAGAAGTCCTTTCTTTGGTAGAAACGAAAGTGAGACGTAGAAACTCGAAGATCGTAACGGTTAAACGATAGAAACACGGCCTGGAATTTTTCCTCGTGATACGTTAAAAGATTAAAGGATCTCGTCGAGGTAAAATTAGATTAATTCTTGAATGTAACTTACGGAATGAAATTGCGGAAATCTAATATTTTATACCTAACTTCGACGCGAAACGCAATGTGTAAAAACATTTGACCTCTTCATATGCGAAGAAACTAATTAAACTGTTATTATGTTTTGTAGAGCAGACAGGATAAAAAAATAGTGTCGTCGCGTAGTATTAGTTTCTTGAACAGAAGTAAACTTTTGTAAAAGATTATTGTAGGAATTAACCTAATACTGTTTTATAGAAAAAACGAATTATTGAAAAGAAAAAGATGCTCGAAAGATTCCCAACGACTTTGAAAACGTCCCGTTTATTTCAGCGAATTTTTCTTCTCGTTATGTGAACGTGCTTTGCTTAGAATTATCTTAAATAACTTAGAATGTCTCGTGTCTTCGTTTAGGATTTGCAAGGAAGCAAGATTTTTATTTTGTTAGCTTTCGTTCTAAGAAGACGCAACAAATCAACGCGCTGATAGCATTAAATATCATATACATAATATCCTAAACGTTATGAAAATGGTAATATCGTAACATGTATGATACTCGCCTCTAGTGAGTAGGATATTCTATAGTCACATATGCATATTGCTCCTATAAAGGTATTCATTGTTCCTTTAAAGCCCATGTTAGATAGACTATATATGAATTTGCTTCTTATCACGGTATCGTGAATTTTCCAACGATTTTCCGTCGACAGAGAAATTTAAATTTACTTCGATAGTTTTGGTACGAAGATTTTGTCGTTTATCGGCTAATCGCAACACGATGTACAATTCTAAATGCATAAATAGAAACAGAACTATCTATTCGCAATTATAGCGGACACTTAAAGAACACATAATTTTCAGGCTGAAACGTATAAACGAAAATAAATAATTTCAGTTAAATTATCAGAAGAACTTGTACTTATTATTGTACCTATTTATGCCGCCACTATATTATATATCCGTGTTTATTTAGATCAAAGTTATTTCTTTTCCAATCAACCTGTTTCCACGGAATATATGCGAGTAGAAAGTACCGTAATAAATGAAACGCGATCATAGATCGGGAACTCAGAAAATTACCATCGTTGTGATTTCATGCACCGTTTCATCGACTTTTCCCTCAACACGATATATGTATTTGTGGTGATTGTACGTATGAGTATATATTGAATGAAACGTTAACTTAGGTCAGTTTCGTAGTATTGTATAATATGGCCGCACCGAAGAGGGTCGATGACTGTATTTGCGTGTTAGTCCATCGTGAACAGAGCATGCAATCTGTAGGCGTCTCTGATATAGATCGTTGTAAAAAGAAAATCCCCTTCGACTGTTTAATTCTATAGTCTATGGGTTTAGCGAAACATGGACAGTAGAACCGGTATGTGACATAGCAGACGCGGCAGGAGTCACGAGATTCAGACCAATGAAGAATCAATGGTGTCTTATTAGAGTATCGTCCTCGTATCATTTTCATTTTTATATTAATTTCCGTTATTTGTACGTATACATTTTGTCAAGCGTCTGTAATAAAATTTTCCCGTTCGTTTGTCATCTTTGCAAGTTAAATATTCTTTGCTCGAACGAAAAAGAGTTTCTTCAAACGTGATGTACGTAAAAGGCAAATCCGACATGTCGGCCTATTTTCAGGCACGAATTCAGCAGCGACGTCAATGCACTTGCGAGAGTAGCGCTTGGAGGTAACATATCAGCTTGCAATCAGTTGGTAATCCCCCATTTCATAGAAAAAATTTCAATACGTCAATTCCTTCGATACTTTCGCGAAAATCTATTTCGATCTCTTCTCGAATTTTTTTCTCAGCTTTCTTCTTAAGTGGATTTCACCTACTTTATAGAACCCCACTTCGTCTGCCACAATGGTGTTCGATACATTTTCTATAATAATCCAAGTAGGGTTCCCTTAGCCAGAAGGTCTCTATAAGGTGCGCGAGACTAAAATCTTTCACGAAGTGGAAAATATATTTATTTTTCTATCGTACACGCTACAACGGATACGAACGTGGAATTTCAAACACGAATTTACAATTGTTCACCATGTCGAAAGAAATATCAACTCACGATACAAGCGAATGAATGTTTTCTGCTTATATAAGATGGGAACGTAACGCCGAATAATGTGTAGCAAAAAACGCGATATTGATAGGCTGAAGAAAAAATAATCTATAAAAAAATGCCTGTGTAGCACGAAAATTGTCAGTGTCAGTGGGTTATCCGGGCAGCACGGCGTATAGACGGCGCGTGGTCACGAAGCAGGGTCCATATAATCGATACTCCACTACTTCGAATACCTGACTCCGTAGGGAGGGATGGAGAAAAGGAGACGGATTGAGATAAAAAAGAGGCAAGGAGGTTCTAAGGATACTTACCATTCTTTTCCCTCCCGGTTTACTGAAGGATCTTCCTTGCTTCCCCAAGGAATGTTCGAAACAACAAAAAGTCGTACGAACAATTTCACCATGAACGATGGTAAAATTAACGAGTCCATTTTCCGTCGTCTTACCTCCCGTTCTATTCAACCCTTACTTTTCTTTTACCTTTGAACGAGAAACTGACATATTCCTGCACCGTAGTTTTCTCGCAGCGAGAAAAGACTTGCGCGAAGAATTGTGCTCAGAATAAATGTATATTATATAAATGTATACGCTATAATAAAAGTACATGCTCAAAACGTTTATTTTAGTTTAAGCACGGAATGTATGGCAGCTTTCTGGATGCGCTTTTGGGTCGCAGGGAAGTTATTCCGAGGTTAGCCGACCTCTTGAAAGCTCAAAGGAGTTATTACATCTTTGTACAAACAACGCGATCGTTGCAGACAGAAATTTCCTATTACTTAAACGTCTGAGACATTAGAAATTTTTAATAAGTCTTTGAAGCCGATAGCTCCGGTACTATTATATTGAATTCGATTGTGATTCTACCACCCACGCTGGGGAATTATGTTATAAATATCTATCAATAAGTTCTTTGGTTCCACGTGATCTTGGTGTGCGAATATCTCTACCGGTGAACGAGGTTGCTAAAATCTCCGCCGTGGCAAATAACTCGCTGACGTTTAACATCTGTAATTCTCTTTTAGATACCGGTCGGCCTGGTCTGTGTTTTCCAGTGGTGCCAGGTGCGATGGCCGGACGGTATAACGACGTAACGGCTGCCGCATTGCCGATGTCGTGTCTACAGTAACTACGGTACATGGGGTACGTGTACCCTCGTGTACCTACGCCAACCTCTGACTCTCTCTAGAGGTGGACGACTTATCGACCTGGTGCTAGTCAGGCCTACCACCTTTATCTCGTCAGCAGGTTCAATCACGAAATTTATTACACGATTTGATCGCGTGAGTTTTATCAAACTTAAATCAATTTGAAATCGAGCTGACCGAGGAAACGCGAAACAGAACGATCCTCCGCGATAATGGTTAATTTTTATTTCATTCGTTGCAGATCGTACCTACAATATTTTCGTAACCGAATCCTTTTAATTATATCATAACGTATGCTATCGATGCTAAGATGAAACGGAAAGAAGATAAAAAAATCTTGGAGATGTCGACAGATTTGCGATATGTGTTCTACTCTTTAGCTCTCATTCCCAAGAGAGGGTAGTACCTTCGTAGTGTTTGACGAGAGGCCCTTGTCCTTCTAGGTCGTCTCTTAGAGTGTTTGCGAATTAGGCCGCGACCCCGTCTCCGTCGTCGCGAACCACGATGGTTCTGTGGTAGTGGTCGCAGAGGGGGCTGTGCCGCGAAATTAGAACGTTGCATTCGTGAGGGTCGTCGCTGTCTCGCTCCCGTGGCGGGGCATCAATAGGAATAATACGAGGAACTATGCGATGTAGCTCGCACATAGGTAGACGCGAGTGTAACGACCTTACACCCCCGCAGGTAGCGGGATCGATGGGCTTCAACTGCGAGCAACCTCACATCCGCAGCTCCTACCGCGGGCCAACTTCCTCCACCGTGTTGGTTGTCCCACTTTTCTGTCGCATTTTACTACTACGATGTAACGTTGTTTCGCACCTTACGGCCACTGCTTGTCGACGATAAGCGAACTTGTACTGTTTCGAATAGAAACGGTTCTGTCGCGACAAACAATGCCTAGCAACGAGGCAAGGATTCTCAAACACAGAAAATCATCGGATGTTTCATTAAAATTTGAAAATTCACTGTTGGAAATAACTTGGTATATAAATAGGGTGAATAAAATCAACTAGTTATTTGTTTAAAATATATTGTAAACGTTTCTCATAATGATAGTACGGTCTGAGAATTTTGGAATCAAATTTCATAGAAACGATGAATTAAAGTCGATCGTATCGTGAAGTTTTATTCCCATTTCTCTGTTGAGTAGAATATGCTAGTATTGTGTTACGTGCATGCTGATATGGCAAACGCTTCACTAAGAAAGCAAGTGCATTATTTACTCCGACAATGGAGTTACATGTTGTAATCGTGACGTAGATTATATCGTGATTGTTGCAAAGGTGTACTCGTTACGTTCCATTCCATTTTATAAAATAGATTTCCTCCCAAAAAATTTTAAAAAACATGATCCTTCTACTTCTTCTATACGAAATAGTTAAAATTCAAAATAGATCGCGCGAGAAACATTTAAAAGATTCTTATTTTCACATTATATTTTATAAATATAGAAGATAAAATATTATATAGAGTAAGGTCGATGTTTTTGAACTATCGAACGAAAAAATTCTATCTAGGATTGTTTCTTTGAGAACCTTCTACATTAGTACGAATATACAATTTCACCAAATTATCACATAATTCTAAGTAGATTCCATATTTTTATCTAATTCCTCGAAGACGGTCAATAAACCATCTTAATTCGCTTTAAAAGCTTTCAAAGTTTTCAAATTCGCTTTAAAAAGATTATCACATACACATTATAAAACGCCTCCGTTGGTGAACTAACAAAATCTACATATCAAGGTCGAATATCAAGTCGTTCTTGAATTGTGCTTTAACCTCGTCCTTGGCAGTGTCATCCGAGTTGTTCGAACGAATTTCATTCGTTTCTTCTTTGATACTCGTTACAGTCTCAGAGACTTCTGTATTTTTTTGATTTCCTTTGTACTTATCACGGTCCTCCGTTTCGGAAATTTCGCTTTCGCTCATTTTACGTTCATAGGCACGCCTTTTATTTCGTAATTTACGTTGGTTCTTTTTACGTTGGCCAAGAATGCTGGAATTCGATCTAAAAAATTAAACAAGTTGATCGATATATATGATTATTAAAAAAGAAAGTATCGATACATGTTGTAATCGTGACGTAGATTATATCAATAACAATCGCCATTGCGATAGTACCTGAATAGTTGTCGCGATACTACGTCGTTGAATCGTACTGTCTTTTTTAAGCTGGAACAATCTAATTCAGAATTTAGATCCGGTATCGAATCGTAATGACAATCTATAGACGATGCAGCCGTTCCAATTTCATCGGCACTCGATTCGGATACTGAACGCGAAAGATTATGATTGCCTTGCGATCTTAATATACTTTTTGGGAATGTACCTGTTATATTATTACTTATCAACTCATCTCCGCTGCTCTCTGAAACAGATCTAGTCTTTGTTACAGTATGACAAAGATTTGGTCGTTCTTCCATCGATGTTGTACTGTGTCGTTCAGCTTCATCGTCCGTATCTAAATGGTTTGGGCTAATATTTATAACGAAGCCATCATCCTCTGTTTGTACCTCGATTCCTTGATTCGCCTCGTCATCGTCTTTAGTCTGTAAAGCACGAGTTGATGAGTACAAGATAATCTTTCGCTTCAATTTTTATAGATATTTAAAATACTTACCGTTAATTTTTCTAGTTGATTCTCGAAACACGCAACTTTAGAAAAATGTTTCTGTTCCATGAACTCTTCGTCTATACCAACGTAGTACTGTTCTAAATTTTCCATATCTTTTAACATAATAGTAAATACAACATTGTTATCCCACGGTTCGACCGTGACCGAATCGGGATTTACAGAATTCTCGGTTATTTTTAAACATAACGAATAGTGCTGTGGAAAAAATCCTGTACCTACAGATGTTAGTAAAGCGTGTATCCCTAAATTATTTTGTAAAATTCTATAGCGAATAGAATCTGGATTGACATTTTTTAGATTCACAGTAATCGTTAATTGATTCTTACATAAATTACAAATAAATGTTGGCAGTGAATACTTAATGCTAGGATCTAAAAATGTGCTTATATTTTTTTTGCTAGTCCGTAATGTCGTATCACTAGAATCTTCTACATTTTCGCTCTCATATTCCGTTTTTGTAGTTGCAAGCACTGTTTCACATTCTTCAACTAATTTTGGTGTACAGTTACTCTCATGACTCTGACTAGGAGAATCTTCTACATTTTCGCTCTCATATTCCGTTTTTGTAGTTGCAAGCACTGTTTCACATTCTTCAACTAATTTTGGTGTACGGTTACTCTCATGACTCTGACTAGAAGAATCTTCCATGGAATCTTCTAGTAGTAGCGGCACAGTATTACCAAGGTTACAAGGATCACTATTTACTCCACTGTCCTCTTTGGTATTAGATACCGATACCACTGGTTGTATAACTGGTAGCGTAACAACAAGCTTCTTGTGTTTTGCATCAAACTTAGCATTACCCCTGTCTGCATCCACACGATAAGGTAGAGGAAGCTCCAATAAATATTTTGCAGGTTTTATGCTCTTTATGCTGAGATAACGTTCTTGTACATCTAGAGAAGCATCGGTGGCAGTTTTTAGTAGGGGTAGATCTATAGTGATGATTAATCTCTTAGGTACCGTAGCATTCATTTTTGCATTTCTGTTCGTGCTAAAATCTTCCAGCTCTACGTCGGATTGGTGTTTTATAGAAAATTTTGGTGTCGTAAATTTGTTATCTGTGTCTGTACTTTTATTTGCTTTCTTGTTATAATATTTGGTAGAAGGTGACCGCTTTGGCACTTTCTCCATACGCTTGGGTCTTGGTTGTCTGCTCTTGTCGTAACTGGCCATTAGCTTCTGATAGATTTCTGGTTCTATGTCCAATTCCTCTTCAGGCTGACTCTTGGATGGTTTTCTGATCACAGTTGGATGACATATCCCTTTGTATCTTATTTGTGGAAACTTTATATTTTTCCTATCCAATTTGACCTAACACGTTCAGTAAAAATCAAATGATAAGGACGAACAGATAAGTAACTTTGTATAATGATCTGAAAAATGATGAAGAAAATAGTGGTACTTACATTAAAATTATTTTCGACACCGTCTATAGCCGTGCTGTTAACGATTTTGCGAAGTTCTGCGTGTTTCGTCGATAGGAAAATGGTATCAGGATGAAATATCACATCGAAGACTTTGCAACGTACATTTTTTTTGTCAAGGTCATCACGAGGTGGTGTTAACAAGTAAGGAATAGACCATTGTTGTCCATGATGACCTTGTTCGAAGGAAGGTTGACTGCTCGGCGGATCTGTAAGTTCGCTCGTGCAAATATTTAGAAAACATTTTTTGTCTCCGTTTATGCTGGTTTTTATGACGTAACTAGGCTGTGGGGCGACGAATGTAACGTCGACGCCCCGTTTCTTCTCTAACAACGTAATTTCTTTTTGATAGACCTCCATATTTTTCGGATCAGTCACCTCTTCCACGTATTCGATCAACATCTTGCGGAACTCCTCCTTTTTCAAGCACTCGGTCAAATTTTTCAGCTCTTCTTTGGTCACGTCTAAATCCTCCCAATTTTTCCTATGTATGTCGTAAGCGTCCATCTTTCAGCCCAATAGTGTTTACAAATAAAGTCGCAGTAGAATGATCGCGAACCGCTGTACCACGTGGACGGTTGCGCCACTACGCCGGCCGGTTGAATAGCGGTCAAACACGGAACTTCGAAACGTCTAATGGCGCTCGCGCCACTTTTTTCTAGTATTCTCTACTTTAGCGCTATGTATCTCTGTCCTTTTTATATTTACCGTTAAATCAAAACCTTTTTTCTGACCTCTGACAAGACACTTTACCTTTTTTCACTGGGAGAGACAGTATCACGTTGGAATATCGTATGAATCTGTTTAATTTCAACGTTTCCAATTTTCAGTCGAACATCCTCTTTTGCTGCTTAAGCAAATGCCGGCGTATCGAACAAACATTAACGGCGTTACGAAGGTCGATAGAAGCATCGAATAGCAAAGAAGTAGAATCATCATTTAGCATGAAAGAGTTGCGCTGCCTTTCACCGTTTTTGCTATCCCGCTTTATGAATATGTATGTCGATGGATGCACTACAAAATTTGTAACAGAAACGAAGGATCCAACCTAGTTGAACAGGAATAGATCTATATTCTAAATGTCGTATGGAAATGATTTGTTATTTTGCACTTCCCGAGAATTGAAAGGTACAAAAGTTTAGTGCATATAAGAACCAAAAATGTATAATATAGCCAATGTAAAGTACTTTCTATAATACTTAGCGGATGAAACGAATTTTTATTTAGCTCGCAGTTCCTTCGTTATGCCCATAAGGATATCAAAATGCATAAACACCTGTACTCTGGTCTATTCTGTTGATATCTCGAGTAGGTTAAACCTCTCAGATGTTTAGTTGGAAACAGCGGTTTATGCATGCAGTGAACGCGATAAATGCATCTGGAAAAGCTAAGTTTCGCTTTTCGTGAGATCCACTATTGGTGGGAGTTTAGGTGAAGATGTGGGGATCAAGCAGTACGAAGTCTCTGACCCACTGACATTCTCTTTAGTTACTTGGTAGAAACAAACGCTGATAATTCGTGACTCAGACTTTCGATGTTCGTGATCAGGATTATTAACAAAATAGTATCTGAAGAAGAAAGATAGCCGTCATCTTGAAGGATCACAACCAGTCGAGTCTCGTTTTGAGATGCGGCGAAATCGTGGCTTGCTAACTAGTGTTGCTGTTTGCTTGACAGTTTTCTTCATTGTTTTAAATTCGAAATCGACAGTGGAAACTGTAAACGATACAGGAAGTAGCATAGAAAAGCCTTACGCTGGAGAACAGGAAGTCCATAAAGGTCAGGTAAATTGTATCCAATTAAACGATTCAGACGAAGGTAAACTAGATATTTCAAAGTATGTATACGGTGAAATCTTTCATTTTCTATGAAATATTTTCGACTTTTCGTACAATTTGATATGGTACTGTTTGAGAATTGTTTTTTTTTTCCAATAGGATACTGGTCGCGTTTAGATTATAGTGCAGTGAAAGTGCGTCTGTGAACGATGTAATTATTGGAAAGCGATCTTTCCCTTTTACGATTTACAAACGAGTTTATTGCGTATGATAGAGAATTGGAGAGTTTCCTGATTACGTATAATACTTTACACATTTTGTTGATTTTATTAATGGACTAGAGATTTTTATACGTTCACGGGAAAAGATGGAAAAATACATAAAAATTAAGTAAAACAAATCATTGTCTAGCTTCTACTCTTTTAGCCGTCTTCATGTAAACTTGAATTTGCATGTATAAATTCATCGCAATCTGCCAGTTTATTTATTAATTTAAACTATTAGCTTGTTGCAGCCGCTATGATACAACGATTATTAATATGATTTACTGTGCAGACGTATCGATACGTTACACCTTCTCTTGCTGAATTGGGTGCTCGTGGAAGTTTGCCTAAAATGAACCAGCATGTTTTAATGCTGACGCGTGTACCCGATGCTGGAGCTGAATTGTTAGTCTTGATCCTACAACGTCTGCAGGGTTACAATGCGTTTAAACATATACGATTACCACCTGGTGATCATGGGCTTCTATCAACTCTGCAAGAGGTATAATCTCGTACACGACGTTCATAAGATAGTTTTTGAATTACCGTTCTCGATATTAATGCTCGTCCAATAACGCGAAATAATGGTAGTACTATTTCAAATGGCAACTGCATAGATCGAATGCCGAACAATAACGTAAGAAATATGAATCAGCTGCTGATTCATTGGCCGCATAAATCTTGGGAAAATTTAATCATAGTACCATGTAGTGGTTGTTGCACTTTACGCTCATGTCAGAGTCGGTTTTCAGTGTTGCAATCGAAGTTGTGCCACTTTCATCTTTCCAATTAAAGTAGCCGTGTCGGAAATACCTATTTGGAGCAAGTCTAGCTAAAGCCACATAGAGGTGGCGCGACTGCGCGAAATACGATAGGAAAGTTGATAAATGTTAAAAGATTCGATGTATTTTCAGTATGGTAAATAATCATCGTGGCATTTTTAGTTTGCAGTTTTAGACGATACAGGAGAAGCCGGTTGTTCAGCGTTTCTCAGTTTATAAATAACTTTGGTTAACTATTTTGTAGGAACTGTTAGTAGAAGAAATTACTAATATCATTAGACAGGAAGCGATTCCTTTGAGTTTCGACGGAGATGTTAGATTTCTGAACTTCTCCAAGTTCGGAAGAGAGTCTCCGACGTTTATTTCCCTAGTGAGAAATCCTATGTGTGCGCATAATTTGCGGAGGTAAAAATCAAATTTCTTTTCGGTAGAATTTTTCGTTTTATTTGTATTTTGCTAATCGTTACTGGCATATTATAAATGTAAATATGGACGAACGTGGTGCACAACTATTAATTATACTTAAAGATGCATTTGTTACTTTTCAGATATCGTGAAAGGCGAAGTGACATGCTTCATAGAGCCATACCTACGTTCTGCGGTCAAGATCCTCGATGCGCGTGAGTATTTAATATATTACATTTTTGTAGCACATGGTAACTTTTTTATTTCCCTGCATTGTGTATCAATTGTAGAAAGATAAATAACAAATGGGCGTTAGAACGAGCAAAGGCAAATATCGTTGAATGGTACCCTGTTGTCGGTATATTAAATTACATGGAACAATCCATAGATGTACTGGAGTACAAATTTCCATATTTCTTTCGAGGTGCTAAACGTAGTTACAGAAAGATTCGTAAGTAATTATAATTAAATATAATTAGGCGGTAAGATTTCAGATTCAATCTAGTTTCGATTCGTTTCATTTAGAGCCGAGAAAAAGACACTTTTCTGATCCAACACTTACGCTAAGAGCACGAGAAAGAGATATTTTATTTAAGCTTCTTGAGGATGAGATAGAATTTTATCAATGGTTAAAATATCGACTTTTGAACGAAACATTGATCGACATTGATTAAAGCCATGAAATTTACACGATGATAAGTGTTTAGTTTCAAAATATACCAAAGATATTAAATATTCCAATAATAATGATTTTATAGAGAAATAAATTTGATTAAAAATTTTTTTAGGAAGAAAGGTATGATCACGGATTTTTCCCTTTTGTATTTTTACTATGGTATAATGTATTGTTATTTTAATATGCTATAGATGTATCGTACTGTTCTAAATTGTGCAGAGCGCAACAAAATATTTGATTTTTTTCAGGATTTTAGTTCCTGTAAAATTAGAATACTGCACAGGAACGATATGCATCTCATTTGCTTAGAATCGACTCCTCTTGCTTAGTGAGAATTCCTAGAAAATATAGGATATACAGAAGAAACTATTTTTCAATCTTCATAGTTTATAATTTATTAATTTTTACATTTTTATTATAAATTTATTGTAACGGTAGCAATAATTTATACGTTTTCCATGTCAGCGTTACACTTATGTTTCTATAATAGCTGTTTTCAACGTGTAAACTACGTTAAAGTATCCTCGTTGTCTTTCGATGCATTGGTAGAAATTTTCTCTCTGATAATACTCATAGGGTAGACAACAATCGAAACTTTTATTGAGCAGTGATCATCGATTGGGAATAATCACAGCACGTACAAAAATTGTGTCATGTGAAGTTCCAAATACGTAATTTTTGTTATTGTAATATACAATAATCTATAATAATTTGTTTAAACTTGATATTAATTACATTTATTAGCATATAATTAAAAGTATAAGAATCTAAGCCTTTTTTCCCCTTTAGGCATGATATAAAGAGGATATTTCGTTGATATTCAGTTCGTACGACGCAAAATCCGATAAAATACCTATATTATAGCTGGATTAGATAGTTATATTTATAATCGTAATATTTTAAATGTACAAAGCAAGCTTCAAACACGGTTTTACTATTCTCGAGGGAGAAGGTATTAGATAATTATCTTTTAAAGAAATATATTTAGAATAAATATGGAAATATACAAAGAAACATTAGAAAACGTACAATGATCGTTTTGTGGTTTACTGGTTGTTCCGAGTGGTAAAAATCAGCGTATTATATCATCAAGCTCTTATCATCTATTTACATTTATTGTTGTTTAAAAATGCAAGTTACCATCATTATGATCTTGTATAAAATAAAAGAAAAAGCATTGAATTGACAAATTACGTTGATCGTATAAGCATAGGATATTTTATCTTTATAGCGTAATAGAACATATAAAAATATCTATTTGAGTACAATTCGAAATCTTGCTATAAAAACGTTACTATCGATACCAACTATGATATTATACGATCTTAAATTGAAGGAAAAATGAAATTAAGGAGTATCAGAAAGCGATTTTGATCGTTTCATGCGCAAATCGCGCGTGCAACAAAACATGGCGATCATGTTGATGTACAGATGAACGAGCAACAACATGAGTAAAACGTGCCATCACTTTTTCTTTGCATCTTTTAATCCAGCACCAGCGTTAAACTTGAAGAAAACGATGTCTCCGTCTTCGACGACGTAGTTTCGTCCTTGTTGCCTATATTTTCCGGCGGCCTATAGTAAAAAGAAAAAAAGAAGATTAATATAGCCACATTTACATAGAACAACTGGAAAATAAAAACAATGAAAAGCATTCGATTGGTGTTAAATATCACACAGTACGATACTCACCTTTACCGCTGCTTCCGATCCTTCGTTTTTAAAATCGTCGAATTTCATGACTTCAGCCATGATGAATCCCTTCTCGAAATCTGTGTGAATCTTGCCAGCAGCTTGAGGTGCTTTTGTGCCTTTCTAAAGTAACGAAAGATTCTCGGATAAGATCATGAAAGAACATTGAAAAGGATCACTTTGATTTACCTGGATCGTCCATGCTTTCACTTCATCGTGTCCCGCTGTAAAGAAGTACTGCAATTGCAACGCTTTGTATCCTTGAACGATAATCTTGTCAAGCGCGCTAAAAACGATTCGTAAGATGAAACAGCAAATTTTCAACTCGTATTAGAAAAAAGAAGACGAGGGGGGGGGGGGAGCAGAAAAAAATGAATTCTTGGTTCAAAGAAGGGGTGGCCAAAAAACAGGACTGTGGAATATGATTGTCTCGAACCGAATATCGTCTAATGACAGGGTACAAGAAGGGAAGCCATCCTGTTCCGTGAGCCCGACGAACTTCGAGACTTCAGAGAATACACATAAAGCTGAACGACTTAATACCGCAATTTTATCACTCTAACTCTGTCCGAGATCTACTTCGGCGCCTTGGTTATCTGCGGTCTCGAAATAAAATCGCGGTATCTAGAAATCTTTCGTTTGTCCCCTGTGATTACCAAGAGAACCTACCTTATGCGATCATTTCGAGGGATCGACAAAATTTGCCGAAGAATTTAGATTTCTAACCATCAATGCCAGATTATAGGTATCATTGGTAACGATTTTATATTTTCCACGCTAGCTATAATTATGCAATCCCCTTCGGTCCAAAATAATTGCAACATAAATTTATATAACGAACAAAGTTTTTCTTTATCCAACGCATTATAGTTCTGTACGTCGATTACTTTTATCGGTATAACATACAGTATGTTACAGTATAACAATGTTGAAAACGTACGCGAACTTGATCGAGTTTACCGTGCATAACACGGGTTGAGTTTGTTCGCGAATGACCCACTAGCCAACTGAACCGGTTGATCCTCATTCCACTCGTCTCCCTGGTTATACCGGTGTGCCCGGGAGGATAGGAGGGGTTTTTATGCAATTTTGCAAGAATTTGAATAGCCGTTCGTAAAAATATAATGCGCCACAGTAAAGATGCCGCAGTTTTTATTGGTCACCCTACATGAAAGTAGGGCTAGTCTAGACGCTTAAACCGAGCCCTCCATTGTTATTACCATTAGTAGATAACCTGGTGCATAGCTAAATATGGGAACCTGACTTTCTTAGGTTTTAAAGCAGGGGAGGATTAGGTTTTACGAATTTTACGATTTTTACGTTCGTTCTTCTCCCTTCCTTTCACTCTCTCTCTCTCTCTCTTTTTTTCTTTTCTTTTAAATTCACGCAACACACTGCTTATTTTGGCGGTCGTTTCATTTGCAAGTATAAAGATAGTTTGGCGTTCATTTAAAAGATACAGATAGAGCTATGTAACGAATTATAGACACCGTTACTCACCTCGTAACTTTGTTCTCTTCTTGATATTTCGCACGTTCTGCGTCATCCATATCGAAAAGTTTATTTTCGAAAGTTCCACTGAATGGGATTAAAATAGCTCCTGGATCGTTCTTATCAACCCATTCTTTGATTTTGATTAACCTGAAATTGACATGTGAGTGTTAAGACATAAGAAAAATTCGTATGTTAATTAATATATTAATGATCGATTGTCGTTTGTTTAAAGCGTCAAATAACGATAATATACATATAGATCCCAGATAATAAACGATATATACATACCATTTATTCTTCTTACGTATGTAATCCTTTTCGGACAGATTAACTAAATAAATGACTGGCTTTGACGTGAGGAATAAATATTTATTGAGAGCCTCGATCTAAAAACACGACCGACCAGAATAACATTGGAATAGCATTAAAATTTTTCATTTGCAAAGCGATACGATTAACTTACGTCAGTAGCACTCCAGTCGGCAAACCTGATATGCCTCTTTTCATCCACCATTATACCTTTCACTTTCAATAACGTATCCTGCACAGAAAAGCACTCGATTATATCTGTAAGCGTTAGCTTTCTCCAACAGATTGTATTTTTTACCACTACCGTGCGAAAATACTGGATTCGAAAAAGATCAGTGTTCCGCTAACGATAATAGTCGGCCAGACGAATAAGTTCGTAAGTAAGTACGCTACCAAGTGGAATAATCCCGAGATCGAACTGTGATTAGAGGATTGTACACTAACGAAACGCCTCTCTATTACTTTGACCGAGAGAGAAGACGAGGAGGTAGCTTGGAACTCTCGAAAAGTTTTAGCAAATTGCAAAGTCTAGAACGAGGGGAGAGATCGGAAATTGCCGTGGGTCAATCCACGGAAAGAGGGTAATTCGATTGATTCGTTCTAGGAAGTAGTGTACCGACCGCGCTCTCTTAATTTCCTCGGTAATTTCGTTCAGGCTCTACGATATGCCTACATTTACAATGATTTCTTTCGTTTCTCAATCCGAACGTCAAAAGAGAACGAGTTTCTTTAAACGTCCTAATGTATTTCTTTCGATGTGCAGGGTTAACGACGTTAAAACGCATCAAATCTTCAAACATAAATTACTACTTACGTATTCAGGCTTTAGTTTCTTGTCGTTTCCTCGGACAACGAGCTTCTCCAGCTTCTCCAGATGACCATTTAAAAACTCGATATCTTTCAACCGTAATTCCTCGCTAATTATCTCGAGATCTCTCACGGGATTCACGTCTCCTTCCACGTGAGTAACGTCGTCGTCGTCGAACGCTCCTACGAATAAGATACGATATTAATCCGCTTAGTTTGGCAAATTTATTTTCTAGAATCGATGCAGTTCTATGAAAACTGTTAACGAAAGCTATAACGGTATAGTACTCTTACGTCTATAAGCTACTCGTGCGTGTTGCAAGATAAACTCGTGTCCATGATTGCATGTGCAATGCACGGAAGGAGCAAACACGATGATAAACTAATCTCTCGATCTCATCGGCAACGCTACCTTCCCTTTAACGTAATCGATTTTATCAGTTATTGTTCATCTGGGACAGCAACGTCGTCGCTTGCTCCTATATAAAGAGCTTCGTATCGAATCGAATGTTTATGCTGGACTTACGGCAAAGATGAAAAATCCCATCGCAAGCGTTGATGTGCGATAAGAAATTGTTTCCCAGGCCTTGTCCCTCCGCGGCACCTTTGACCAAGCCAGCGATGTCCACGACATTTAAGAAAGCTGGAACTTTGCTGAAACCGTAAATAAGGACGCGTCTCATCGCGATTCTCGATTCGTTCAAGAAGCAAAAGTCGCGAACTCTGTTGCTCTTAAGAGTTCGAACTTCGGAGGGTGGTTTCAGCCTTCGAACCTGAGTCACCGCGGCTAAAAGATATACACATATATATAGATATATCTACTATATTCGGCTGTTCCTCCTTCCTAAAAAGTTTCATCCAAATCGAAGCCGGGAGCATCCGCGACTTTTTCTTGTAAGTACGAATAGAATACGACTGATGATGTATTTACACTGTAACATGCACGCGCCTAGAATTTAAAGGAGGGCGTCGCAGTGACAACGAGCTGTATTTAAATGCTAATGCAAGTAGCATCATTAAACAATTAGCCTTTGAAGAGAGGCGTTAGTAAAATGAGCAAGAAGGGGAGTGCCATGTTAGGTGGCTTTCATTAGGGATCGTTGAATCATCTGACACGTGACAGCCATTCGGACTTTGCAGTGTCGTTGGCCGTTGGCGACAGTGTTTCGGAGTTGGGTGCCAGGGTGACCAGGATGCAAGACACGCTCTTTGATCTAACACGGTAGCGAGTTTTAATCTCTTCAAATTAGTTGAATTCCGAGGAAAGCACGTGTCGCAAAGCAAACTCGATTCGTCTTTCACTCGATAATTTTTCGTTACTTCGCTATACTTTGAAGTTCATCGATTCTATGCCGCTCCCTCTCGCTCTCTCTCTCTCTCTCTTTCTCTTTTGCGCTCTGCCATGGTTAAGTTTAACTGTTTACCAACGACAACAGCGTCGAAGAATATTTTACCGTGGACCGAACATACGCTTTGCTTTCCAATCTTCCTGCTGCTCTGTACATTCAATCTCGTCGTGTGAACGAGCCAGCGTGATAACGCGAGGCACGGTAAACACGGCTTTCATCGACAAGTTGATGCATACCACAGCACGTATAGCGGTTTCCATGTGTTTCGGTGGAACTTTCATCGCGTTTGATTAGTTTCGAGTGTCACGTGAAATTTTAATTAATCTTTTCTAGCCTCCCCTCGGAGGGCATACATTGATCTTTCTAACGCAAAATAATCCAGTCAATATCGCATATAAATCTAAGTTTTAGAAATATCTTACGAAATTTTATCTTAAATAATAGTATGCCACGAGCGAGTAAAAGAAAAACGTACGTGAAGTCGGCTGGTATTCAACGTGAGTTATACGTCGCGTAGACGAATTTTGTCGAATCTGCATTGCAGATCACGTACCGCTTTCTCTCCTCCCTATCCCTGCCTTGTGAAAATAAAAGCAAAGGAGTATGGAAATGTCAATGGTTATTCCAACTCGTTTCCCATTGCGAGGGCGCATTTTCTGGTAGACTCGTCACTTTTGTTCGATAATACAATAACTCGTATCAGTTATTTGTCGTTACGATCGAACAATATTTTCACCGGTATGTAGTAGCTGGTTTGATACGTACCTAGCTGGCTTAAAATATTCGCACAGGTAATCGAATCTTGCGTCAGGAACGGGTACGCGACGTGCTGAAAGATAAAATCTAGTTAGACGACAAATACGGTCAATTTTTCTTAACAAATAACACGCGTCATATATTCACATGGGGAATAAAAAAATAATAGGATATTGGAAAAAGAAATTCCAGTCAGACAGTAGATTATCTATACGTTGTTTATTGTCTATTTACAAAGTGTTTATTACACTGAGATATAAAGTTTTATAATAACATTTAGACACGATTAAAGTACAAAATATCTAAATTATTCGTCGTCGGGATTCGATAAAATCTGTAATAGAAAATAATAGGACAAATTATCTATTCACAATGTGTTTATTATTATTGTCGACTTTTTATCGTCGGGATCGGCTAAAATTTGCGTCGGTGATGTTCGACGAAACGTAATTGAAGTAGACTTAGGTACATATATACGAGATAACATAGACGATTGTCGAGTGTATCTGTGAGTAGGATTAGCCTGATCTTTATATACAGGTGCATGTATGAAAGGGTTTATCCTTTTCTTCATCGTTCGGGTCGCTGCTTTGATGATCATTTCACGACTGTACATTCTTCTGCTAATTGTTTTGTACAACTCAGTTTCTTTTAAGCCGCAACATGTGTTACGAGCCTTTAAGTATACACCGATATAAACGGCGGCGGTAGCCGAAGGCGATAAACCTGGTAATTTCGGCCGATCTACGCTGATTTCGTTTACAGCTTTGATTATTAACTTGGAAACCGTTTGTTCCAAGAAACCAACATTTGGCAGAGATTTTACGTCGATCGTTGGCATCGTATATAAAAATTTCATTTGAACGTTCGCGTATTTATCGGGTTGCGCTAAAAATTTATCGCGACAATCTTCCGTACAGAACAGGTATAAATTGTCTTTGTACAAAACTGCTGTAACTATTTTTCCAGGTACAAGTTTTCGACTTGGTAATCCATCGAAGTACGTTACTAAGCAAAATCCTCTGACTTGCAAACGTTTGGCCCAACACGAATGTTCCAAGTCGATCGTTTCCGTTAAAATTCGCGGACGATCTTCCGGTGGATACGCATTGTTCGCCGGTGGAAGATATTTTTGCGGGTGTTGAATAAATTCATTGGTATGTTGCGAACAAATCCAGTAGAAGTGTTCCCTAAACTGAATCGTGCCTCGATGATCCGGAGGTCCCGATGTCTTCATCGTGTTCTCGTAGTACAAGCAAAGAGGACAATAGGACTCGAACCGGCTTTGTCGTCTCCTAAATTCGTACGGCGAGACGCTCATATATTTCAAGCTGTGAATTTTATCGTAGTCACTTTCACGAAAGTACGATCTGATGATCGTGTATCTGGAACATACGCGTCGATCAGCTTGGCTCCACACATACCACATACATTTAGTCGCGTCTAATTCTATTACGTTCTGGGTGAAACTTTTTAACCAAGTTCGAAAGTGTTCCTGATCGACTTCCCAAACGGCATAGCGATGAGATAAAAAGCTATTCGAGAAGGTAGGTGGTTTTATCGTTCGATCGTCGGATGCGCGAGACAAACGATCGAGACAAAAAGCTAGATTCGCTTTCAGGTCGAGAGTGATCATTGGTTGAAGACCTAGAAACGTCAGTTGCTCGTATTCTTTGCGGTTTAAGGGAAAACCATCGAGCACGAAACCTTGAGAAATCACATTAGGATCGATGGAATACATTTCAACGGCACGGTTTACGCATTCCGTTGGAACCGTTCGACCTGCACGAAGAGAAGATTCCGTCAATTGCGCCCACTCTGTCCAAGGAAAATATTTGACGATGTAACGTAGAGCGGCTCCTCGCGTTATCACTTTTACGCCATATTTGTTGGCAAATCGTTGTGCAAGAGTCGTTTTCCCGGATTTCGGTGGGCCAATGATAGAGAGCCGGAATGGAATAATAGGTGCGCAAGAATCTCGTTCGAGATACTCGAACGGACTCTCTAAAAATGCGGTCTGCGCGTCTTTGCCGCCGAAGAAGTAGACGAATTGTCTGTGTATGACGGGATAAATCTCCTGCACAGATTCCAGTGGCAGGAACATTTGCAGAGGAACGTTATTTTGACGCAACTGCACAGGACACCAGCGTCCAAAGGAACTTAAAAGATAATAGCCGCAATCAAGCAGAGTGTCGGCTGTTTCAAGATCGATGGTATAGATCTTCTCCAGGATAGAAATATCTCGACGAACGTAGGGCTCGAGAATTCTCATAATTCGCAGTAAAACGTTTTTTACATCTGCTTCGGCATCCACTACGATATACGGTATCGATTCATTTTCTAGAAGGTTGCGAATAGCAGCTATCTTTTGAGAATCAGTTTCGTACTTGCTGAAAAATTCTTGCTCGATTCTTCGTCTCGCTGTTTCAAAATCTTCCCAGTCGGTGAACAGCACAGGCTCAGGATTCTCTCGATACCACGTTTCTTCTAATTCAAACCTTCTCACTTCCATTTCTTCCAAATCCGTGTCATCGCTCAGCATGTATTCCTCCATGAGTATGTCGTCTTCGTCCTTGTATTCGTGCTCCGCGTTATCTTCTTCTTCCCCGATATATCGTTGACCGATCATCTCATCCAGCATTCTTTTCACCCAAATATCTCGATCTCTTCGATAATCTTCAAGCTGTGTAGCGTATCGTAATTGTTCGATGCGTTTCTTCTCTTCCAAATTCTGTTCCCACGATGCGAGTAATTTCGGTATTACTCTGTCCGATACCGTCTCTCTACCGCAACGAAGTTCTATTATTATCTCGGGCACCGTGTACTCTCTTATAGCAGTTTCTACGTCTTGCGGACAGCTTGGAAACTGATCGAACACGGCACCGGGTTCGCCGTAAAGTCCTTTGAAAAATCGCGTTAAACATTCGTCGTGCATTCTTTCAGGAAGAAGCACACTGCCGTCTCTCCAATAACTTCGAATAAATGTCAGAATTGTATTAGAGTCGCTGTTGTATCTCTCGTCGCTCAGATCTGCTGGCAATTCTACCTCATCGGGAAGTTCGTTTGATAAAACAAGAACATCTCTGTGGGATAATGGTCGCATTCCACGGGATCCCATGTACGTAGTGAAACAATTAAAGTAATCTATATGAAGCAGACCGTATTCTCGAGATATCGCGTCTGACAACGTGCTTTTCCCACTTCCTGATGGACCAACGATACTCATACGAAGGGGTGGAATTAAAGATAAAGGCCTTTTCAATGGAAGACCTAATTTTTGCGGGCCACGTAAAAATTCCTCGAGAGCTGTGAGACTAGATAGATGATATATCTTATCCATAAAAATAGCGCTGAACTCTTCTTTGCCTCTCCAAAATATATTATATCTTAATAACGCCACTGGACAGTAGTAATTAGTGTCTCCAAAGCGACGATTATCTTCCTTAGAAGGTAATTCCGCCGTTTCTCTTTCACCTTCCTTTTCTTCTTCTTCTTCTTCTTCGATATTTTCCGTGTCATCGGTCATGCCGATATATTCTGCAAGATCTCTTTCTCTTTCCTTCTCCTCGTCAGTCATAACTCTTGCCTTATCCATATAACGATCCTTAATTCGATCCATAACGTATTTCGAGACATCGGTGATTTTACCAACATCGCAGGTAATAAGATTTCTGCAAGTATCCATCGCTCTTTCTCGTATCGCTTCCCAATCCGATTCAAACCTCTGAATGTGTCTAATATATTCGACCAGACCTTGCGCCTCTTCCTCGCCCTCTTCATCTCCAAGGTCTTCGAAGCTTTCCTCGAATTGCCCATCCTTTTCGATGCCACGAATTTTGCGCCATTTTGATATCAAATAATCGTAAGGATCCTCGTCGAACAAAAGAATCGCATCCTCGAAGATAATCTCCGAATCTTCCACGATTGTTTTCCAAGAATCGATATTGGGATACATACCATCTACGATGTAACCTCCGTCTCTCCATATTTCAATATCGATTTCTTCTCTCGGCACGCTCTGTATAGCCTCCACAATCGCATGATCCGACGAATAAATATACGAGTTAACGTTCGCCGAATATTTTCCAATCTCCTTCGCGTTTATTATCGTACCTCTTAACACTCGTGCCAATTCGTCGCAGAGATCAGATTTGCCAGAATAGTCAGGTCCAAATACTACGATTTTACAAGTCGGTCGCGGAGACAAAGGAGAAATAAAAGTTCTTGGATTTTCGATAAATAAATCAGCAGCCTCGTTCGACGAAAGAAAGAAGACTTTGTTCATAAATCGAACGGCGTGTTTCGCTAATCCTTCCACGGTCCTTCCCTTTGTTAATTCGACGGGACAAAGAAAATTCCAGGACGACAGTCTCCAAGGGAATAGAGGCGAAACGGTTTCTCTGTTTCTCAGATCTTGAAACGCTTCTTCGTTCGACTTATCTTCGAATTCGTCGCCAATTACGGGTATCATTGGCGATTCACCCTCGAATTCTAACGCAGCGTGATTCGCGAATCTTCGCGGAAGAATTACACGCGGCACTGGCAATGTGCGTAGCCGTGAGATAAAAATTTGAAACATTAGCGATACAGGTGTACGACCATCCACGCGAATTATGTTCTGTGGGTTGTATAGCAAGATCCATTTCTCGATCGTAGGCAGTGCCACGCGTTTGTACATTGCACATTGCGATTCCACGTTGGATCTTTCGTCAGAAGGTCGTTTCAGTAAGTATTTCCCCTGGTTCTCGTCTAAAACTCGTTCTTCCTTCGTCAACTCTTGATACAATTCAAAGGAAACGTTCATGTTATTCTGCATTTTGTTATGAGAAAATAACATCTCAATATGTCTGCTCATACCAGCGAAACTCGTGTCTACGGTGCGACCAGTTGTCGGATCTATACGAAAATGTGCACGCTTTATCGTCGCGTCCGCGTCAGGACACATTACGTAAACGATTATCGATGGTTTTATGGGCCACGTTGCGAAAATATCTTCGATCTGACTTGAAATAAAATCTTCGTAACGTGGATTTTCCAGTACGACACATGCTTGATTCTCTACCTTTTGTTCGCGAGAAGTCGAAATATCTTTGCTATTATCCGACACATCGTGATGTTTGATCTCTTCTTCGTTCGCTGTATCGCAGGTTCTAGGAACCGACGTGTTAAAAATCTTCATAAAATTCTCGTCATTTTCTGGATCCAGCTTCTCGGTGGAAATATTTGGGTAAGAAGAATAATCGAGTGTCTCGTTTGGAATTAACGGCAATCCTTCTACAACGTACCCTTTGTGAAACACGTCCCTTTTATTAAGACGACTCGCTATCAAATTCATGATAATTTCTGCACCTAAACATTCACCTGTTTTCAACACGTCCGCCATGAATTTACCTTTTTCGCTGTTTCGCTGGATCTCCTGTTGCATAAGCGATAACGGAGAAATCAACACGCAATTCCAAGAGTCCGCGATCATAGTCGCAAGTTTCGTAGTGTTCAAGTCAGGTTTGCCCAGAACGACGAAACAAGTTGGTTCGCTTGCCAGATATTTGTTTCTCGCTTCGGTTTCGTCATAGGGATCGCGAATCTCGTGAGGTTCCTGAGAGGGTTCAAAGTGTGCTCGGACGTTTCCATACTCTCTCGACTCGCATTTGGCGGGAAATCTAGTAAATGGATTTGTATCTTCGTGGAAGACGTAGTAAGAGTTAGCTTTTGGATACACACATTGATGAGCTTCGGGCCAGGAAGGAGAATACTTCTGGCGAGGATATCCTTTGATGAATCGGAAGAAACTCTTTTTTATAATAAACGATGCATCTGCGTAAAACTTCTCGTGCTCGTCTTCGTGCTCTTCTTTTATCTTGGGACGCGATGTTTTATCACACATCGTTGGATATATCTCATTTTTAGGTTACTATATAAATCTTTTACACAGAGTTGCAAACAAACGACATGCGATTTAATATCAGGTTAAATATTTGCAGTGGCAGACGCGAACTACGATTAACGTTATTAGGTCGGAGCATCTAAAAAATGTTGCTTTGTATAGTAAAAATTGAATGAAATTTCAATTCGATTATATCATGTGCTGTAGAAAATATTTTCTATGACGTACAACACGATATCGCTATTATGATTATTAGACTGCGAATGTATATGCAAACATAGATGAAATTTAAAGGTAAAGTTAATGTAATATAGAAGTATACAGAAAGTTTCCAAAGCGAAGTGCTCGTCGTAACTTTTAGTAAGCGAAACGAGTCTCCAGCCAAGTTCCATTTCTTTACTTTCTTTTTGTTCTTTACTCGCAGAAATACAAATTTGCACAGAAGTCCGCAGTCTATAATAAACATGCATAAGAAAAAAATATGAATACTTATTTTCATTGGGATCGATGGTGCAGAAGGGAAAGTTCTCAGCAGCAGCCTGGCTTTTCGTGAGAACGTTGAAGAAGGTTGATTTTCCTACGTTAGGTATGCCTACTATACCAACTTTCAAATTAGTACCTACGCGGCCAATAAGCGGCTTCCTTTCAGGTTCTTCGATTTTCTTTGGCGCCATTCTATGACAGAAATATAAATCTATCGTCATTGCACACATTCATATGAAACCGTATCGCGATTTCAAGAATCCAACACTGATTAGAATCAAATCTTGTAACACGTTTGTCGAAGGTTCGCTTCGATTCGAGAAGTTCCATTCATTTCCACAGCGACACTATTCGCTTCGCAATGGCCAGGTTTACCGATTCGTCTTTGTCTACGTACTAACGCAGCATGCAAAAATGACCGCGTCTGCATATTTATAGGGAGAGAGGGGGGGGGGGTGATATATCAGTTTGCATGGACAGAAATGAAAATGATCCAACATGGGCCACGCCCTTGTTCCTCCAACCCTCGGAATCTTTAACAGTCCACCATGTTTCACCTACCTATGCACGCAGTGCCCCCCGGCCTCTTGATACTTCGAACAGAATCAAGGCACGGCGGACAGAGCGGAGTAGAATGAAGCGAGAGAGCAGAGTCGAGAGAGTCGGCTTCTCAAACATCGGGTCGCTTTCGAGCGCTCGGGGTGACTAATTATATTAATGCGGACGGCACATCAAGCGATTGCTGTATTTACCGCAAGATTGCCCCCCTTCTTTCTTTTCATCCTTCGCTCGCTGTACAACGGGGCCCGCGCCATATCAAAAGGATGAAACAGGTACGAGACGCCTACGGGAGGCGAAGGGAGAGACCCGGGGAAGGCCAAGGGAAGCAAAGGGAGGCGAACGAAAGTGCGGAGAAGCGAATTCGACGAGAAAGAAGAAGGGACGAGGTGGATTCTCCTGAGCAAAGATGCGAGGGAGGAGGAATACGTCGGGTAAGGGGACCGACGATTACTGGGCACCAAAGCCGCGAATCACCGGCATCACGCCGGGAATCTGCAACCGCGCCTTAGGCCGCCAATCCGCCACCGACTTTGCGATTCCTCTTCCTCTGTCTCGTCTTTCGGATCCCTCTCTCTACCCTTCCTTTCTCGTTCCTTTTCACACGATCAGCCATCCCGACTGGCTTTCCTCTTCCTCTCCGTCTATCCCCGAAACTATCTACTCTCTCGAACAGTTTAACTCGAAACCGCGCCACCTCCAACCGTTCTTCATCACGGTACCCACGAAATTTGCAGATTACGATAATGGAAGAGAAGAAAGGACCCGCCCGCGATGCTACTCAACAGCCGCTCTGGCGCCGTGGTATCACCGTCGCCTCTGCTTTTACGACATTGTCTCGCCATCGTTGCCTCCGCTTTATCGATCGCTTCTTCTACCTCCTCTACCTTTACCTCGATGGAAATATAACAATACTTTATTAAAGGCGATAGTTTCTCGAGTTAAAACGAATCGAGTAAAATGTACGTGATATAAATTTCGAAATTTGAAATTCGAAAGAGGCGCCAATATTTAGTACCGTACCGGCTGGATTGGGGGTGCTTCGAGCTTTAGGTGTATTGTACAGTGCTGCCACGTAGCACTAGATTCTCGAACCAAATGCAAGATGCACACCAGATCTTAACCTTACTTTAGAAGGAGAGCGAGTTATTTATAGATTGCTAGCTTTAACAATTTCCAGTTATTTGTTTTTTAACATTCTTAGGGTATGCTCGAGTCCTTCGTTCGTACGTAAGAGCCATGTGTATGTTTCTATCAGCACAACAAACGTTGTATCATTTTTGCATGCACGTACGTTACCTGCTTGTGTGGAAATTATATGAAAATCTACGAGAATAACGCTGTTCTCACCCGCTACAGAGATGATTAGATAATTAAGTATCGATTAAATACCTCGAGTATTTTTCGTATTGTTCCTAGGTAAATATCACTGCACAACGCGTGGCAAAGATAGGAACACAGCACTGCACTGACGTCGACGTCTCACGTTCGACCGGCCTTTAGTAGCGAAACAGATATCTATATTACCAGCCGAGAGTTTTGTCGATTGGATAAACGAAGATTAAATAAAGGAAAAAAGAACAACGGAGCTACAAATTAAAACAAAAAATGAGTAATCAAATACGTTTTGAATGATATCTCGAACAATAGTATCGTATTCTTTTCGTTTGTTTTTTTTCCATTATTATATACTATTATCCGCTGTTTTGATATTTAATTACTTCTTGCTTTTTCTGAAACGATTTCTTCGTTCGTCTCGATGATCTGATCCTGAAGTATCTATTCGCAAACAAGTTCATTATGATTCTAGGAATAGCTTCGTGGAATGAAACGCTACCTTTAATCCGTGGGAGAAAAAGGGGCCATCAGAGAGGGTTGATTGCAATGCTTTCGTGGAAACCATAAACACGCACGCTCCTCCCCAAACAAATGTGCAAAACCACTTGAACGTTAAAAAATACTCGCGATTGAAATCATAGCGTAAAACTGTGATTTCGTTCAAGCGGAATAAAAACGCCTTTTAAACCTTATCGTTGATGCAACTAACACTGCAAATGCCATATGGTTTGTTCTTCGCTTTCGCGAGTTCAATAATTTTCTAACGTTGACTTAGTTGTGATTCGTTACGTAACGCAACATCCATGCAACGAGGAGTGTTGTGCTCCGAAATACGACCGCGATTATCGGAGTCTAATTGGACGGTGTGCGTATGTGATGGGAACGCACGCCGTTGATCACCGGAGGGCCGTAATTCGAAGGATAATATTAAGATTGCCTCGGAATGGAGAAAAAAGGATAACCGAGTATGCAGACGCGTTCGCGTGTATGCGTGCCTTTATGTCTGGCGCCGTGAGACTGGATCAGGGAAGGATGCGACGATCGTTGACACCGACGTTGTATTTCAACGAGAAATTGGTTTCCTACCTTGGGCAGGAAAATGGTCGTTACACGAGAAGAGTTTTCCTCGTGCTGCTCTCTTAATTTCCAAAATTGCTTAATTTCCCTTTAATTGCAAGAACGCATAACGTTCACCGTGGAAGCCGAACGTATTATGTAATTTGCATAACTTCGTGAGATTTCAATTACGTCACAGACATATTTCTTGCCAGCACGATATTGCGTTAACCGATGTTTCATTTGGCGAACAGATTTCTAACATTGTGTCGACCTTGTGCCGTATGATTATTTCAATTATTTTATTACGAACCGTATCAATCTCGGCCCATATAATGCATATAATCAGGAGGCTATTATTCCACGAGCGCACGGCTGGCGGAAAGGACCTTTCTCCTACCTCTGTTCGGCCCCGTAGTCCGTACCATCTCAACTCGCTCGTTTTCGTGATATTGTAATTTGAAGACCGCAAACTCGCTGACGTCACTGGTGCACTGGAGCATCTTGCCAGCGTAGCGCACGATCGAAACTCTTCTGCCTTCTGCCCTTTCTTATTGCTTCGACAATTTCGATGAAAAGCATATTAAAGCGCGGCGAATTATAGGAATTTCGGCAGATTAGATATGCGCCGAATTGAAGGATTGCGTTACTAATTCCGGCGAAAACGCCGACGCGCTGCTCGTTGCTCGAAGATTTATTTGACCACGATGCACCACCGGGTTGCAACGGAAGAATAATCTTGTTAGTTGTGACGTAGTTGCGTAAGAAATTTCTATCCGAATCGTGTTCGCGTTAAACCATGTTCCGAAAGACGCGAATACGAAGAAAGCGAATCGTAACTTGTTCGAACCGCCATACCTGGCCATTGAATCAGAAGCATTCGGAACATTCAATATTTATTAGGTTTTTAGTTAATCGAGAGGTACGAGCAAATGTAAATGGCAAAGTTACGAAGCAAACGGCAAAGAAATGCAATAAAATCGATACTATGGTAAATAATAAGTAACTTGCTCGTTCGAAGCAGCGTTCAAGGTAGCAGTCTCTCGAAGAAAGCATGTTTCCAAGCGGAAAGATCGAAGAAAGAAAGGGCATTTAACATCTGTTCAAATAGTACACACCTTACGGGCTGTCAATTACTTAAAAGCGATTGCACATCGTAACATTCGAGCAGTGAGTCGTTTGGTCGCGGTGTTCTCGAATATACCGGGTGTTTTTATTACTAGAAAAAATAGAAGACGGACCGTAAATGGAGCACCGAATAACAGGGTGCGAGAAATAAGAACAGAGTTTGCATTGGTAGATAATAAATGTAGAAAACGATCGTTTAATGAGAAACATGCAGGACTCGTCTTTACGAGGAAATAACATCGAAACTATCGAGCGTGGGCCAATTAGACGGCGCATAAAATTTTTGTTTCGTATCCCGCTATAATACGCGCACTGCAATCATCGTTAAAGATGACTTAATCGACGTCTACGTTAATTGATATCCTTACTTAACATTCGAAACTAGAAAAGTAGGTGCATGAAACTATCAATTAGCTTTAAATTCGACGTTCGTATTCTCGAGTTTCTCGTCTCTTTCGTATCGCTATCGGAAACGAGGTAGAGAGAAAAGACATTTATAAGATGATTTATGGCAAGAAGCGAGTTACTGTCGACAGGTATGATAATCTCTATGATATAGGAAGGTCGTAAAATCGGTCAAATGTCAAACTTTACACGTGCATGGTATTTGAACAAGTAAATTGATACGTAATTGGCGCGAAACTTTAATTGTTAGATCTACCGGGTGCATTGACGCTTTCTGAACCATGATAATTACAGACATAAAATTATTAAAGCGTAACGATAAGCAACTGGAAAATTATCCCATTTTGTTTTACGCGCCACGTATTATATGTATAAAATGGTAATTTTACTTTCAACTTGATTTAAGTTGGATGGAAAGCCTTTGGTGTACCTATCATTGTACACATGATCGCACATGATGCTTCAAGAATCATGCGTATAAGTGCATTCAATAACTCGATATTAACCAGCGACTCGGTCCACTTAACGCGAATAAAATTGAAAAAAATGTTGCTGGAAGATAACGATGTTGTAATAACTCGCCAGCAAGTCGGATAAACGCTAGAAACGGTTCATTGGCTGCATTACGAGCTCATAAAATACGATGCTGCTTCCACGTTGCATCCGCTGTTTCATGTTTTTACGAGGCAAATTGAAGATTATAGAATGACCGCTCTCGCTTTTCTCAGCTGTTGCTGCATCGTTTAGGAGCATTATAACTCGCCGTTTCCTTTCTTCCTTTGCATAACCATATTCGGCATATGACTGGCCGTAGGAAAAGGAAAATTACGCAGGAAGAGACGCAGCGATTAGAAAGAATTTGTTAGGTAACGAGTCGTCGGAGATTGTCTAACAAATGTTAGAATCGTGGAAATACCGCGCCTTCGACTACTTCTTTGTTAAGAAGTAACGTTATCTTCTAATTTAAGATACGTTGCTGTGCTTTTATGCTTTCGGGGAGGAAGGAAACGCGAAATAAAATCGAAAAACGGCACGTTAATGTGGAAATCATCGGATTTTTATCCTACAGAACTTTCAAATTATACACGTTCAGGATGAAACAGATTATAAACACTGTATCGAGATAGACTAGAAGAACATCCCTAATAACTAATTGCATAGGGGCGTAAAGAAGCCTTGATAATTCTTCGAGCATGTAGCCACGCAATTAAGGTGTAACGTTTCGAAGTTCTGGTCGTAAACAACACGGGCAAAGTAGCGGAACCTCCGAGGCTCGGTTCCGCCCGTCAATTGTTACCAATCGTTACCAATCAGAGTAATACGTGTCATTATAGCGAGAAGGTTAGCAGCAATACGCACAACCATCATTCTGTCATGTACCTACGGAACAGATTGCCCCGATAACAATGTTAATTTGGATAATTATCAACGGGTAATCACGTTGTTCGCATTCTACGCGCGTGAACTCCAACACAACGAATACGTTTTACAATTTCGTTAATTATTTTTTGTCGATGCTTTGCTCGTCGAAGTATCACGAACGATCGCCATATCGCGTTAATAGTTAACGCGGTAAGCGAGTGTGATACGTTGCTTTGTCCCATCAGCAACGTAGATATAATAATATCCTACAGCTCTGGGATTAATCGATAAGGTGTTAATAATATCTCAAGGCTGTTGATGCTATTAATTAGAACAAACTATAAAAATATTATCTCGCGTTATTATAACGCGCGCAAGTCGTATACACCTGTTATTATATCTGGACGCGCGCAATGATTAAAATTAATTAGTGAGACACAGAGAGAATTCGTTTCTTAACGCGCTTTTAACTGTCGCTGTTCAACGGACAATTTGTTGAAAATTAATTAACACAAGGCATACGATGGCGCAACAGTGAGTTTTACAGCGCAGAAATCCGGTGTTTCAGTCTGCGAACGTGTTCTCCGTCTATCGTTGCTCCAAGATTTTCTATGCCTGCAGATTTGTTGCAAATTCGCGCAAACGATGTCCGCGATTCTTTCAGGATAATCGACATTTTCCAATATTTGTTTTACGCTCTGTCAGCTAACTTATTACAAAGCGATATACGTACACACAGTAAAAAAGAAATAAAAAGAAGAAACAGAAATTTTTATAGTTACGAAATTCAATATTAACGCAGACAAATCAATTTCGAATAGTAACATTTACAAGTAACGTTATTCGTGTAATTTAATTTGAATTAAAAAATGAAAGAACGCAGCAGAAGGTAGAGGATTGATAAAGAAAAGAAACGATTTTACCCAAGAGACGACTCGTGCTGACGAGTTAGACAGGTTAAAAGAAAGCGACATATTTGACGCTACGTAACGTCTTCGACATTGGTAGGCATGGTGCGCGTTCGCGATGGTACAGTTTTGTTGCTTGTGCATCGTTGCGCGAGTATTACGCGAGAATGAAGATGAGGCATCGGTCTTTGATTTTGCATAGCTGGAACGATCCGGTCTGATTGGAGCACGGGCCGAGCAGTTTTAACCAGTGAACAGCAGCGGATCAAAAACGATTCGAAAGTCGCGATGTATCGCGCTCCTTGTACAGCTATAAGAAGAAGTAGTAGAAGAAGAAGAAGAAGAAGAAGAAGAAGAAGAAGAAAAGCAACGCGTTCGTGCATCGCGTGGCAGAAACTGAACCAACCAGTGGCCACGCCTCCTTAGACAGCCGCCAGCCAACAATTAAGATTTGATCGGCAAAAATGGTTGAGGCAAAATGGCGCTGGCCACTGAATACGTAATGCTCATGGACGAGACTGGCCGACCTGCTGGCGGAACCGACACAACACGTGCTTCCTTGCATCCGGACTGCAGTCAGACTCGCGTTTATGATTAGAGGGTAACTCTGTAACTTACAACGACTATCGTGCCTCGGTACAACCTCTTCTGCGAAGGAAACATTGTTACAAAATTTACGCTGCTTATCGTGTTCGACTACGATCCCATGGTTAGCGCCGATAGCCTCGAAGGTTCCGAATTTTTTGCCATTGCTTATCGTTTGCATACGACTATCGCAAAGAGGAAAGGATAATGGGGTAAAAATAGTTTTACGGGACAAAGCGTAAAGTTCGCGAGAACCGTGTGCCCCTAAATGCAGGCAACCGCTAAGGCATGCGTGCGTGTAAGTACGTGTAGGAATCGGCTGGAGAAAAAGTCGTACGGCAAAAGTGGATTGTACGAGGTTGGCAAATTGCAATACACGGGAACTAGGAAACGACGTAGAACCTTCGTAAAATATTCACGAGAAGATAGACTCGGAAAGATACAATGATACAGAAATTGCGGCGTTCTCCGTTAACGTGACACGGCAGCAAACGCGTAGCGCGTGTTGCGACGCCAGGAGTACATCGTTACGTCGAGTCATAAATCATATTGATAGCAACGTACAACGTTTTCATCGTTCACACACATTGCGCGCGGTGAATGTGTTGGTGATTAATGTACTTTGATAGATGCGCGTACGAATATCCATCGGTATATAACTCTACCTGTCGATTGGCAAGATTGGATCTGCCTTCCGTTCGGTCAGCCTTTCTTTTTATTTTTTGCCGGCTTGTACGAGTCCATCGTACACCACCGACATTCCTTTTTCCCCTTTGGACGAAAGAAGAGTCTCGAGACCGGATTAAAATTGCAGGAGCGATTTCGCGAACTCACGATATCGGCGAAAATGCAGCAGAGGCTCTAATCATGGCGGATACACGCCGCGGTAGCTGCTACCACGTTTTACCCCTTAACTCAAGACTCTCATTACACTAATGTCCCGCCAATCACGGACCCTCCGCCGTCTGCACCCCCCTCCAAACCCTACACTTTTTCTCAATCGCTCGAATCAGAATCATGCAAACTGTTGCAAAAATCGAATAACGTCAGCTCTGGTTGGAAGACGCAGCGAACGGCCGGCATCCGCGACTTATCCGTCGACTTTCGCGCCCGTGGAAACGTCGCGTAGCGAAGAAACCTTGGACGAAAGGTGTCTTTGTTTGACCGCGTTCGCCTGTTTCGTGCGCGAAACACCGGGACAAAACGATAGGTCGTTGCGTTAATGAGTCCGTTACGTATTAATTTCACGATTTTACGATTCCGCATTGGCCAAATGAACGGGCGTCTCGCATAGAACGCGGTCTTTTGCACCGTTCAAACGTTACAACGGCCCATCGGAGTCTTTAACAGGGTACTTCGCGAAATAGCCGAAGAAACGCTCTTTAGCATACCGGCAGGGCCAACCGTTAAGCCGGTCGTTAAGTTTATGGGGGAGCGCGAGATGCGAGAGGTTGGCAATTAGATGCCTTCTGTGAACACTGTGATCTTCGCCACGCGAAAGAAAACGACCGTGTGCAAAGCTCCCGAGTCTTTTTAGAAGATGCATACTTTGCCCGGTCAGACAAGGAAATTGAAATACGAAAATCGCTTTGCTCGTGCTCTCGCGAGCACCGTGTTCTACCGATCGCGAGTTTCTTTTTCTTCCGATTTCACGTTGGTATACGAGCGGCCGAAAGGAAACCATAAACGCGCGGATAGAGCAGAGGATTCCATCGTCGGAGGATTTTTGCACGTGTTCGTATCAACCGCTCGCCGTGGATTTCCTTCGGTAAAGTGGAATAAACGGAAAACATCGAGCGTAATCGATGTAATCGCGGATAGGCTCGTTTACGACTTAGTCGCGGTTGAAACGTTGCTTTCCATCTCGGACGTGGACATGAATTTTTCATGCGGCCGCCCTTTACTTACTTTTTACATACCTACGTGTCACCTGTCCGTGTAATCTTGAAAATGACCGGGATTTGCCGGTCGATCTCGGCGCGTATAAAAACGGAAAAATGTTACGCCGGCTTTCGGCGAGACGGTCGACCGGTAGGTCGGCTGTCTTGATAAAATAATTGCTCGCGTCGTTGCAACGATCTTGCGCAATGATTACGCGAATCGGGAAAAACAAAGAAGAGAAAACGGAGAAAGAAAGAGGCGAGGACGGTTTCTATCGGCGCGATGAAAATGGCGCTGGAAGAGACGACCAAAGGCAATACGGCGACTATGGAAGGGCCCGAGAGCAGCCAACCACTTATCATTAGCCGCATCTTCTACCGAGCAGTCAGGGTAATTGTTTCCTCCGGTTTATAGTTTTATTCCGACTCACCGGCGCGATGATATCTCTCCTCGTTTTATATTCCTCCAGGCTATATCAAACCATCATGGCCGTCTACTTTTCTGCGTCCCTTTCTGCCTTTCCTTCCCTCCACCTCGCTCGCAATTTCGCTCTTCTTCTCTGTGTAAACGGATGCTTCTTTCCCTCCACGCGATCGCGTTTAACCTCATCCTTCGCTCTACGCTCTACAGTGTATATACTTTTGACAATCTTTCCTCCGCTAATTACAGAACAAAAGGAATTCTGGCGCGTTGCGTGCCATGGAACGAATCGTCTCGTTCGTGTCGATATCGAGGGATCGGCCAGGCAACGATGCACCGTGTGCGTAACATGGACGATTAAGCGATACGTGCATCGAGTCGCTCGAATTTGCAACATAACCAGCATGTAGCCATACTATGTAGCTTGGCAACTCGGTGCTAGGGACATGGGACCATTTTCTCCAGAGGAAGAAAGAAAAAGGGAATCTCTTTAATAGCGCGCCATCTTCGAAAAAGGGGTTGGCTCGGTTCTGATGGTAGCATTAACCTCGCCTAGTCGCGCGATATGGAAATATCCAAGCCACGTATAATAACATGGCATCGAGCGGTTCTTTCGGTAAACGGCGACGAAGAACTGGACGCAAAGTATTTTCGTGGAAACCGAGCGATCGGGTGGTGGCTGCGGCGTACTCGTTTTGCTTGGAAATTAAGAGTCTCGCGTACGAGGGCGGCGCTGGAAACAGGGCCTATCGTTTAAGCCGGATCTCCATGCGAGATTACTGCCCCCGGGGGTGGCAGCCACGGCGTCGGTGGAGGTGGTAGTGCTGGTACCGATATTGGTAGTTGTAGTAGTTTACTCGAAAGGCGGACCCTTAGGGTTCCCCACCCATTCATGATCTACCACACTGCTGGATAGAGAAGACTCACTGGAAAACTCTAACATCGTCAATGATCGTACCATTTCTTCCTCGATGTTTCGTCGATGTATCTATACAGTTGTTGCAGGTGAAAATATTCCAACATTTGTACGTATCTTTTATACGTAGTACGAAGCATTCGGAAATTTCATTAGAATAACACTGTAACGAAATGGAATATCCTAGTCGCATCGTAGTTTTATCGGTAAAGTTTGAAACAAATTCGAAATCGTACGTAGAAGCTACGAAGCTACATTGGGAAGAGATCGCGAAAGCATTTAAACGACTAATAAGTTTCAATATTTTCCTTCGATGTTATACTTTAAGGTGGCTATTCATACCGTGTACCATCTACCAAATATTTGCGGTAAATCGTTTGTGTCTTCCACGTTCTATTTTCAGATCAGTTCCAAGTCTGACCCATATTATCTGTATGAAATGGAACGAATGAAATTCTATGAAAAGAAACATCGTGTCAAACTTGCTAGACTTTCAGTGACGTATAATCCGACGTCGATAATTTTTAACGCTTCATAAGTTGTCACCGTAGCGAGAAAAAGTAAAGGGAATCATTCGAATTGAAATAACAGAGTAGAAAAATATCGGGTTATGAAAATGGCAGTTTTTAAGTATACACGAGGTTCGACGTGTAACTTTGTATATGTTAGCGAGAGAATAATCCTATATATCTTCAAGGTTGTCCTCGATGACAGGTATCGGTGGCTTCGGAGCTAAGGTGATCCTATTTGTGAAATTTTAGCCAGTCTGTGTTTGGAATTCGAAGGTGTCGCGTCGACCGTGTATTTCGTTTGCATAGAAGACGAGGGAGTGCTAAGGGAGCACGCGTTCGCGTGAATACACTGTTATTCGAAAACGAATAACGCGTGCTACCCCCTGCATCCCTAGGGGTGTGTCGGGGGCGTGATAGTTGCAGCTGCACACTCATGCTTTGCACGCGTCTTCTATACCGGACCCGTGTAACGCCCAGAGAAGTGTGAACGAGAAATATTTATTAATTTGCGTAATGAGTAGAATTTTATATGGATACGACGTAGTTTGTGCGGAAATTCGAAGTTTCTCTTTGGTTCGTGGCAAAGGGAGACTGTTCACCCGATTTTACTAACTGTATTCGTGGTACGATCGATTCTCGCGTGCTGTTACTTTGATGGATCTATCGGGTTGGCAACTAAGTGATTGCGGATTTTGTCATTAGGTGGTAATGAGAAAATCCGCAATCACTTAGTTGCCAACCCGATACATTAACCGTACGCGAATGTTACTGAAACGAACGAATTAATACCAGCGATCAAAGCTAACGATCGAAAGCGTTAATTGCCGCTTTCTCCTAAATTTCTTACAGACAACGATCATTTTCTTATGCAGTAGCATTTAAAGATAAATTTCGTCGAGTCGTAGGTCTGTGTTCGCGTGTATTTTATATTACCGTACGAATCGTATCAAAGAGTGTAACTCGTTGATCGAACAAGGAAATAAATAAATAATCTACGATAGCTCTGACAAAGGATAAGATCGTTTCGGATATTTCTATTCGCGATTTTCTAACTAAATTACGTTCTATGGAGAAGTAAGCGAGTGTCCGCGTACTTTTCAGCGATAGTGTACGATCATCGATGATGGCGCAGTGACACGTACGTACAAATTGACAAACAGAGGTTAAGGTTCGAAGCGTGCACGCCCTAAAAATACAATGTATCGAGACTCGTGCGATGGGCATGACCGTCGACTCCCACTAGAACCGATGGTCCTGTTGCCAAATAATAAGCGCTTCCATCCGACAGCGAGCGTCGAAAGAAGAATGACGAATGCCGACCAGCAGCAACCCCATTAGGTAAAGAATCAGCTATTAACGTGCGTCGGAGGGAGGAGCGGGTTTTTAGGGTGCCGGTAAAAGGGTCTCGAGTGACAGGAAGAACGAAACGAGAAAGCGTGTTCTCCGTTTTCAGGAGACTTCCGGCTCCTTTGAGGAAATTTAGCCGTCTTTGAGCTTTGCGCTCCTTTGCTTCCACGAATTGTCGTAAAATTTGGCAACGATAATTGTACTCTCAAATTGTAATCAAATATCTAGTATGTTAATCGCTATTCAAAAAGAAAAGAAAAAGAGAAAAGAAAACGTTTCAAATTATACGGTATATTACAATTGTTTTTATCATAATTATAATGGATAGAGAAAATGCGATGTAAACGTCGTAGGCTCGCTACCCGCAAATCGGAAGGGAAAAATGACAGTTGTCGATCATGATTATTACACTGTGATCATTTATTCCTTACTGTGGAACGTTTATTCGTTATTATTCACTGATTTGTGGGGAATTTAAACATGCAAAAGCGTACTTGAAGTATACCAAATGTTCAACTAAAGTAATATTTAAATGGCGAAAGAAATCTCCATTTAGGTTACACTGGTTCAGTTTTATTCATAAAAGTATAAATTTGCATAAATATCCGCAATCTACTAATTACAATCCAATGAACGGATTTAACCTGAAATCTTTCGAATCTCGAAGAACTGTTACTAACCTGTTTTTCTCGTTGAAACTGATTAATGATACCTCGAAGATTAATTAATTCTCATGCCCCTGCAGACTGCTTAAATCACAATCTGTCTTTCACATCGCTATAATTCTTAGTATTTTATCTCTGATCCTGTTAATCGTCTATACGTATAACGTTGGGAATTCATTTACCAACTCTTTCAATATTTTGAAAAGCCTACAGCGCGGTTCGTGATTATTCGAACAGTACACCTTTCGTATATCTTACTTTCCTTCTATCAAACGAAAAGTTAAATAAGAATTTTAAGATATACGATTCTTTGCTGGAACAACGAAAGCTGTTTCGATCGTCTTATCGACGTCTCGAGTTCAAATTATTCGAGTTTCCCTCGACCATTGCGATTTATGTTATTTTTATCCTAGTGAAAGTTTATTGCCATTTATTAAATAACCGAGAATAACGATAGTTCGTAAAACAGTAGTTGGTCTTTCGCTTCTGTTTCGATACATCCGATCAAATTTCCTACAAATCTGTTGCCGACCGTGTACGTTTCGATGCCGAATAATCGTTCTTCTACCGGTACGAATTCTAATGCGGCATCGGGCACGTAATGACTGCAATCATCGGCAACGATACAATGGTATCTGATCGAATCACGAAATAAGCATGTTGTTTTCTAAAGCGTGTATGTGTGTACCATTCGGTATCCTTCGGCAGCTGATGTCCCGAAAAAGCCACGTGTATCTCTGATAATCGTAGAAAGCAATTGGCACTTGGTAACTTTCCATCCGTCGATAGAAACTTCGTGCGTATCTTTAAATCACAACTGCAAGAAACAGAGGTAAAAATTACCGTGAAATCTGTCCGATTTAGTCATTTAGGTAGAGAATTCGATGTCCACCTTTGCTTCTCGTAAAACGATATATATTTTCCACGGTATACAAATTTTGATACGCCCACGGACGCTTCCTGTCCGATACGTTTTACAGTTTTATTATGTTTCTCGGACCAGGTACGATTGTGTCGCGGTCCTGTTAGGACTTTTTCTGATCTAGGAAACCGACTAGGAAAATCGATACAATAAGAACGGGACCCGTCGCTTGTCACGGAAATGCAGCATCACAAAGAAAACCAGACTAGTAAATATATTCGCTAGCTGCGATTCCAGAGTACTGTTACATTTCCTTTGAATTTCTCGAGACGCCGACTTCCAAAGCTACGAAGTATTTCTTTGGTACTCGCGTCATCTCGTAATTCGTTAAATTCAATTGCGAGAAATATATCTATCTATATAGGTTTGTCGAGATTAGCCGAGTTTGACGACTTTTTCACCAGATTCTACATTTCATTTTCGTAGTGGCAAGCTTTTCGTAGTCGCTAAATACGACACGAGAGCGTGTCAAAGACGATATTTAACAAACTCGCACCCAATCGGTATGTAAATGTTACAACGACGTGCAAATATTTCTTGCAGTCGACGCAGATCGTTTGGAAATACGCGATACAACGAGTTCGATTATTCCGTGCAAAGTTGCAGACCGACTTTCGAGATATCTAATCTTAGCTGACTTGGATAAACCTGCTTCACCCTTATTTTCCGGTATAGCGAGTCCAGTTCGATAACGTCGATTTTACCAACAAACGTACGTAAATGAACATCCTTTCTGAATAATAAGACCGTCGTTTCGTGGCATTCATTGTTTCCCTGCGCCGTGACGCAATCGTGCCTATAATTAACCACACAGGAAGGATGTATAATACACATAATAGATCTCTGTCGCTCATTTACGGGAACATCGTCTATCATACTCTTATTACGTTAAACCGCCCACGAACACGGACAATCGTGCATTTCGCGTATTTCGCCTACTTCGATGTTAGGTGTTTCGCGTATATCGAACTAAAATCGCGAGTACTATGCCCATGCTGGTTTTACGTATCAGCATCGAACGTTATCTCGCGCTGCGTGCAAAATCTCATAAAATCGTAGACATCCTTTCTGGTATGCGCGTGCAACGGGTACATTAATGCCCATCTCGTTAGGTTTCTTGCGGGGTGGCAATTATTACACGTAGGACGAGCGTTCGCCTATCGTCCAGTTTTTCCGCGGACGCGATTTTGCACGGCGGAGCGTTGGCGAAACTGCGCGATGCCCGCGTATCCTGCCTCATTTGCGTCTTTAATCGCTCGCTACCAACGTAATTACCATTATTTGTCGAACAAAAATAGAGTTCCACGGAGCGTAATGAGGATTTTGTATCGAGGTTACCGTGTACGCGTGCAGGAGCCTTGTTATCTGCCTCATCGTCCAGATGAACCCTGCCTTCTCATAAGATATGCGCGGCAAGGGTGGAAAGAACTCGAGCGTTTTCTTGCCGCGTCACGTTGTAAAATGTGTTTAAATCTTGCTACGAAAGCGGTCTATCGCGGGCTATCATTAGAATCGCCGGTATATGCTATCCACGTCTTACGCGGATAATTATACCGAGCGACGATCGAAATGGCAAACAAAACGGGCTGTTGTAAATTTTCGTTGCGCGTTACAACGCAGCGAATAGGGCTCGGAGTTTAATTAAAATCTCGCTTACAGGAAAGATGGTGATCGCAGAATGCGAATAATATTCCGCGCTCGCGTGATTAAACGTCGTCGCCGCGGTATCTATCAAAAGAACCGAATCATCTCTTTTTATCGCTGTTGTCTCTATTAGCGAAGATTACAAACTTTTCTTGCACGCGGCATGTTTTAAACGAACTCGTATTTGCTTGATAAATAATTCTCGCTGTATGATACTCTTATTAAGCGAAATCTACGAATCACGAAACGTTCGAGGAACAAACACAGACAGGTAGCATGGATTATGTTGTTTCAACGATTCCTAGTATACTACAGCTCGTTATAGGAGGGTTATAACGCGCATTACCGAGCAGAGAGGGGTTCGTCGGTTTTATCTTTGCCTATCTGCGAAGAGCGGTAACGAAGGTCGAGCCATTCGACTCGTAATGACGAGGCCAAGATCGTAAATTACGGCGGCGAGTGGAACGGAGATCGGCGGAGAAAAAGAGCGAAGCTTCGACTGTCGATGAAAGAGAAGTTGGAACCGTTGCTGGCACTAGCGATCGCGTCGTTGCTGCATAGAGCGACCGCCGCTAGGTATTATACGCTGGAAACGCAGTTTGTCTTATCGTCCGTCATCTAGCAATGGCGAGAGGAGCGTTGCTTTACGACTAATGGACTTGCACCGGTAAATCACCGAGCACAATACGCGCCAGCCTGCGTACAATTTACGAGGGTCCACCAAACAGCATCGATTCTCTCGTCCTATAAAAGATCGGGACGTGGAAGTTGAAAGTGGTGGCGGCCGCGCGTACTCCAAAGGGAAACGTGGTAGAACGCGGAACGTGAAACTCGAGGATGTTTCAAACTTCTACTCCCGGTCAACGGGATCCACGAGTCTTTAGAAACGGCGCGACGTTGAATACGATGCTGTAAATCACGGTCCGCGTAAATAGCCACGCGAGGAACGATGGTTTCTTAACACCTCGTCAACGACGAACAACCTGGACAACGGCAGGGATTATGGTTGCGCTAACTTTACGATACGACGGTTCGCGTTTTATAGAATACGCCTTTATTAAGCGAAACATGGTGGAAAGGCAAATAAAAGGACGCAGAAATACGTGCAATTACATATGCGTAGAGGGGACCGTGAATTTTACAAGAGTTTCGATAAAGTTACGCGTACGAGGCTTATAATTTCGCCAGAACGTTTGTCCGGAATAATAATACCAATCACCGGTCCGAGATTTCATTTGCTAAGTTCAAGAGTTTCAATTACTGTACGGTGAACGTCCATCAATTTACGGTTGCAGCATTACCGCGTTCGGACGATCCCGGATGCAACGGGAGATGCTTCTCGATCCAGGCGCGATCTCATCTTAAAAAGCACTTTCGATACTTCAGAGCGAAAAGCACTTAGGGAACGCCTCGGGTACAGTATAATGGTAATAATAACGTTATCGAGGTTTTGTTCAAGGAGACGATAAATGTTTAGCGACGGATGGTTACGGCCACGTAAACAAGGTTCCGGGGGCGTGAGTAAATCTATAAAGGACCAAGGCATTTCTCTTGCACACCGATTCATCTTCCGCGCTTCTTTTATCTACGTTACACGATAATCTCCAGGCAAAGCCGGATTCTTACTATTTTCTTCGCTTTCTCGTCGTCACCGAAAGAGAATTTTAGATTTTCAGAGAAGTGCCGTTTCGAGTCTCCAGCAGATGGTATATAATCGTCGGAAATCAGTGGCATCGAACAGAAAGTATTTTGTACAAGTGGCTAACGATCCTCTTTCGGTTTAGAACATGAATGGTACTTGGCCAGCAAAGTGGCTAATTAACTCACGTATTTCGAAATCGATCGGATGATGGAAACGTTGGTCGGCCAAAGTTCCCACTAGTCACCTCTTCGTTCTCGATGCCATTGTGTTCCCTGACAGCTTCTATTTCTTTTTACGGATTAACGAGACGAACGTAAATGGTAAAAGGTGACGGTTCGAATCGAATTAACTGTCTTTTGATCCTCCTCTGTCAGCCACTCCACGTTCTCTTCCTTTGTTTTCCACGTTCGTAAGGACGAAGCTCACAGGGAACGTAGCCAGGCGATTAAAAGAATTTCAATTTCAGAAAGCGACTAGTTCGCGCGTACATCTTGAACTAAGCGACTCTTGATTTTGCCTGCGGTGGCTTTTGTCCATTAGACGGATAAGATCTCTCTCGCTGGTTGATTGGACCTTTACTCTCTCGACCCCAATTTGTATCTACACCCATCATCGCAGCAAGTACCTTTGCCAAGCCGGCTTTGTCGGGCTACGAAACTTAACTCGTTGATAAGATCGCGAAAATGTCGCACCTCTCTAATCACAAACCATCTCACCAGTCGGAGAAAATGAAGGTTCGTTCCAGAGGAGGAAATTTTAACGGGCGAGATGAATGCCTTTTGCGAATTATCAGTCTTCCCGGGAAATGTTTAAAGGCTTGGAATTCGATTGTTCGGACCATTCTACCGGCCCTTCAGGTACCTGAATTCGTTCCCTTCGTTAAGATGATCGATGAACACCTTCCCGTTTGTTTATCCTTCTTTCCGTTTCGTTCGCCATGGTCAAACGCGAGGTTATCCCATTTAAAATCGCCGCTTTCCCTCGATCGAGAACGAATTAGTAACGCCGTCCGGATTTCCACTCGTTTCGAATCGTTTCGATCGGTATGCGTCGTCTAATAGCGACATTTACGGTCTTCTAAAAAACAATCTTTTTTTTTCCGTCGTACGATATATTAACTAGCGCACGAAGTAAATTTTGAAACTCAGTTTGGAAACTTGATGAAGGGTTAGCGAGGAGAATCGAGTAATGAGTTGGAGGAGACCTGGCGCCACTGGCTTCGTCATAGTTTTATTTCTTCCAGCTCACTTTTTGTCGCCGTCGCTTCCTGAAAGCCGATTGGCCGATTTTTCTAATTACGTCGACGTTCCGCGTGTACGAAAGGTGACTATGCAGCGAACTAATTCTTCGACAGCGTGACAAGATCGCGGAAAATTCAGAACGAACGAAGATTCAAATTCGATGATAATCGTGGGACTTTTTGAAAAATGGGCTTCCGTAAGACGAGACGGAGGATCGAGTAAATCGCAGTGCAAGTTTTGCTTCCAGTTTCTTAGTACTAACTATGCTTATGTTTGTTCTCGTGTATCTCGTAAAATTGTCCTTCTTACATTCGTGAAATACAGTTTCGCAACGGTCCAACGAAACGAGTCGTGCTACGCTGTGAGAAGATTCGAACTCTTTAGTCATCGTCGTGCAATAGGAAAAAATGAAAGTACATCGAGAAGCTTGTCCACCACAGCAACGGACGTTTCTCGTTCGTCGTTCATCGGCGAGCAAATTCTATTAAAACATGCGAAAACCCTATTGGAAGTTCATCGTAGGACGGATATTGACGGATCGAAGGGTCCGACTTTGAGGTGTCCTGTCGTGCTTCGTATTACTATTGGATTATGCAGCCAAAATCGAGGTTCTAGATACGAGCCGCGGCGAGAAGACGAGGGTCTGACTGCCGTTTCATTGTGTCGGCTTCTGCCCTTTGCTTCTCTCGATAAAGGATAGCATTAGTAATGGGTTTTAATTACTTTATAATGAGGCCATGATTTGGCTTTCTGACTGGCGCCGAGATTGGAGGTACAGAAAAACAGAGGCTGTGCCGCGGCTCGCGATTTACTGGCAGCTTGATGGCTTCATACTTGATTTCCTAAAGAACAAAGACGCTGGACCTTGAATGAACCACTTTTTCGGTGAAAAATAAAACGATACGTCCCTGTCGCGTTGCTCTTTTTTCCCCCTCGACATTTTGTTACACGAGCTTCGCGAAACTTTCGACCGTTGGTACTTGGCGATATTCTTTGACCGGCGACGTGGCACGACTGTTCTTAATTGAAAGAACGTGACACGGTTGGGGATGATACGGGTATGAAAAGGAAATATCCACGTCGATGAGACACGCGTTGTTCGCGGCTGTAGCGCCTATTAACAATTCTGAGCAGCTCATTTAGATACCTGTGTGCTCAGCATCCTCTCCCTTGAAGAGAGACAAGCGAAGAGAACGAGAAGAGTGACTAATGCGTCTGTGGCTACCTGAAAAAGCGACCATGCGGCGAACCATCAAAGGATTCGTTGGCGCCGCCTGCGTTCACCGAAGAACCACGTCGACGTCTTACACGATGACTTACATCGGACTTTACACGTTGTTATTCCTTTGTTTCGCACGGAAAATTCCCTCCGACGGAGATAAGTCGGCGAATGCCAAGAAGGGTACAGAGTGTGAAAGAATTGTCGCGTATCGAAGGGACGATCTCTTCTGCGACAAATTGATCGCTTACAGATAGAATTCTTCGTGTTTACCACTGTTAGGTTATTTTCACTCTTGGCTTGCCTTCTCACACTTGACTTATCTTCGATCTCAATTAATCGTTTTTTCTCAGACTATTAGCGCTCGGGAACAACGATCGTTAGTTTCTTTCAGTTCCTAGCGGAATTCGCGGAATGATGAATTATATACAAGATACTTTTTGTAGCCTTACGTTTAATTTACGATTAATTTATTGCCCCGAGGCAGACTGAATCGCGATAAATTTCACACGTAAATCGAATGCAAATTACAAATAAATTACACCCCTATTCATCGTTTGACTGGCATGCAACTTCTGTGAAACAATTTCCCTCTGGCTTCGCATCGCTCCCTGTTCCTCTCTTTCTCCGTTTCGCTTGTCCCGTCTATACGCCACCTCTCTCTTCCCTCGCTCGTCAGAGTCTCGCGTATCAATCAACTAATTGCTCTATGAGCCAATTATATCGTTATTTAATTAATTACAAACGCGCAATTGCCGCTACGCCACCGCCGACGCTGGCTCGACGCCCTTTGCTTTCTGCTCCATGCCAACTAATTACAACCCGTTCCTCGATTTCTGAATTGCCGTTACCGTTACTCTGTCTTTCTATCAGCTATCTTGCGCGCGTTCGTGATTCGCAGGTACCGTAGAGAATCATCACAGCCCTCCCTTGCAAACTAGAATTCACTTGCTACCGGCCGCAGAAAATGGGAATCGAAAATGGGACGACTCGGTGCTTCAATTATCTCGACTCTGTTTAACAACCCTCCTTGTATTATTCTCGATTCTGTTCGCGTGCCAGGCTCGATACGCATAAATTCACTTGCGGCGCCATTTTCACCGTTATGTATCATATCATTGCGTTTACTTGGAAATCAAGGATAATTATCGAGGAAAGGCGAAGGGGATAGAAAAAAAGACTCGTTACGAGTTTATATTCGACGTGGATTTTTCAAGATGCCACGTACATATGTAGAATTCTTCCGTGTTGATAATTGGTTGATAGAGGGGAAAGAAAGAAAAAGAAAAAGAAAAAACCTTTTTCTAGTTGAACATCTGTACTCGCAATCGATACTACTTATTGTCAGTCTGTTATTACTCACGGGCCAAGGCTTACGAATCGTATACACAAGGAAGTGGCAGATCCCCACGTTGAGGAGTTGTAAACGTAAGCGTATCATTATCGCCGTGAAGGTACGCTCAGACCACATCGGTTTTCCCATTATCGGCCCTTTCAAAGTGTATCGATCTTACCAAACTTGTCAACCGGTGCAGTCACCGTTCTTGTCTCTACGGAAAATTAAAATTACAGCGATACGTACCACGATTCATCGACCGAATCTACTACACAAATTGAACATTACTCTCGTTTTTTGCTCGTTTTTGCGAATACTATACGCTTCTGAAATTTGATCTCAGTTTCTCGAAACACTCCGCCTCGCTTTCTTCGTCACAGGAATCCAGCTACTTTCGGTTCGCCGGTTATTCGCGACTAACGCAAAAGTACACTCTGCGCCGTTCGTCCACCACCATGATCCACGTGGTTGTCCTATTTGCGTTTATATGGAAACTTTTAACAAAAACCGTAGCTTTCTATGATCACGGAAGCAGTATTCTTGCGTGGTTTTTCTTTTTGGAATCGCAAAATGATAACGAGCCCGCGTGGCGTATCGTCGTGAAAATCATAGTCGGAATAAAAGAGGGGGAAAAAGAACGAAGGACCACAGGGAAGATATTCCTTCGACCGATGCCTATAGACTTTATGCCCTGTCGTAAACCTGCGCTCTTTCTCCTGCTGTAGAAGGCGGTGTCTTCTGCCACCTTCGACTATAAAAGGTAACCGATCCTGTTCCCTGTGGCTAATGAGACGTGTGTGTGTTTATACGATTTGCGATTCGACTACCGGATCCCGCTGGTCCCTGTCCCATCGTTAATTGGAATTTATTAAATACCACTTGATACAAATTTAAAAAAAAAGAAAAAAGAAGGCCGCATCAAAGAAGCGGTCGACTCGTTCCTCGTGATGCGACCTCTACCGTCTAACGAATTACGATTAACATCGCGGTCAGTTATTAAAATCGTAGCGTTCATCTCGATGGAAAATAATATTTACGACGGTAACGGAGAATCTATAGAACCGAGATGGAATGGGCTCTCAACGAGTGAAAAGGAAGAACTCGCTGGTCTGGAATTAAAGCGTACCACCCAGTGACGCCCTGGACCACCTAGGGGTCGACAGGGGCGTTGGTACGAGGCGTCCTTGATACGCCCCTGCGCGTGCTGTAAGAACTTCCCTGGAGCCGGTAGCTCTACACGCGTCATTCACTCGTGGATAAAGATTGCACCCGTCGCTCTACGAAGCGCATGTACCAGCCAAAATCGGAATTATGCTCGCAGGGGCGAGGGCGTGCCCCTGGACTGCCCTTCGACATTCAACGCAGATCGAACGAGGAAAAACGCGTGACCTTCGTTCTGCTCTCTTTATTTATAACGTAGCAAGCCGGACTTAGGATTTCAGACATTTAGCTTCGACGTCTTAAAATTCTATCCTGATCTTGGCACGGGACGATCAAGTTTGTTGCGTGTTATAAGATATCAGTTTCTGTAGCATGGTAACGAAAAGGAACGAGGACACATCGCGTGTCCTATTTAACATCGTTTCGTTTTTCAAGATTCTTTGAAACGTTCGAAGTTTCCTCGCTTTCTATCTTTTAAGTAGATTTATGTTGTACAGACTATCAGGAAGTAATGACCAAGTATTTCGTCATTAATCTTATCAGGTCCGGTGAGACGACCGGTTTCAGAATTTAATTTACAGTCGTATATTCATCGTTATTCCTTTTGTTCGTCGAACTTTATGTAAATTCTTATGTTGCTTTATATAATTTTATATCACCGGTTCTGGTAAGGTTCGCGTTAAATTGCACGCTGAAAAGGATTAAACTTTAGCTTCCTTGGACATCAGAATGGTAGATGGGACGTTCCAACGAGTCGATGCTTCCGTGTGCTTTCAACCTTATTTCGCGTACCGACTAGGATCTATCGAACTTACTGTTCGTTGATCGATCGTTTCGAGCAACGCATTGATCGTTGGTCCAGACTATAACGAACCGTTTTACTTGAGGTTTTGAAAACCGTGCTTTTGCGACCAACTGTTGCCTCCCAGATGACGATGCTCGTCTTCCACAGAAAATATAACGAAGTGACCGTATCTCCAACATCTGGAGGACCGCTCCTTTGCGGTCTGTCGTCGTGACACGGGAAATCGAGGCACCATGTGTTAACACGTGTTTAACACGACACCTTTCGTTCTTCGATTCAAATCTCAACGCGAGTACCGTCGCCCAATCTTATATTTGCGCTCGAGATAAAAGTCTGATTATTCCTGGGATCGCGATAGCTTCCTGAGGAATTTTAGTTCGCCGACAAAAGCAACGGAAAAGAAGTCGTAATAAGGGTAGAGTAGGCGGAGTTTCATCCAGCGAGGATACCGCGAAGGATTTTCCTTTGTTCTACCGACATCCGTTTGGTCGAAACGTGGTCCGAAAAGGAACCCCGTCTCGAAATGCAATATTTCTTGCATTCGTTAAGCGCCGTAACGAATCGTTTAATCTCTGTCTGGCCCTCGCACGATGCATAGAAAACAAATATCGAAAGAGGGAACGGCTGCCGATCGTTGGAGCCGCGGGTATAGTCGATCGACTATCGTACTTCGATTAATAAAGAAGGCCGAGCGAGAATGTCTCAAAAGGATTTGACACGCGTTCAATGAGAAACGGTCACCCAACGTACCGCGTGTCCTCGTAATCGGATCCGAGTACTTTTATATCTTCTATCGACGGACCATTCAGGCGCCAGTTCAGCTGTTTCCGGTGGGCGTTCACGTGAAAACGGGTTCGCGATTCTTTCGGTGCCGGCCGAAATGCAACGCGCGCAACCCTCCGCTGCGTAGTTGCAGACGTCCCATGGTAAAAGAAAAGAAATGAAAAAAAAAAAAGAAAAAAGAGTGGAAAGAAATAAAGAAGAGGCACAAAGAGAAAGGGAAAAGAGCGCGCGAGAGGAAAACGCTTGTAGCGGGTCCGCAAAGCAGCAAAGGGTGGCCGCGTACAGTTCTTGCGCATATCTCAGGGGCGTAACCGGTGACCTCCTGCCGATGGGGCACACCGGGTACTTCAGGGTGCCCCTACATCGAATTATCGTCCCAGGAGGTGCCGCACCGAACTGTCCCTCCTCTTTCACTCGTTTCGCTTCTCTCTTCCCTTAACGGTGGACGCCGCGATGATTGCTGGTGTCTCGAGTTTCCTCTCAGCACGTGCGACCGCCTGCCTACGTCCCACCGTGAGACTCGCCAACTTATTGTCTTCGTTGTTTGCTCGGTTTACTAGCGCCCCGTTCACACCTTGCTACGTCGACCGACGCGTCTCGTTCCTGCATTCCCGTCTATACTATTCCCCTATATACGATCCTATGTACGCGGCGAAGCTTCGAGTCGTTAGCGGATCAGGTACGCGAGAACCTGACTCGGTGAGTGCGTATATACATTGGCGTTGGTGGAAATCGGGACACCTTCTAGTCGCATGGAATGTAATAATCGGATCAGAAGTACGTACCTGCGATAACGATCCGGAATATGTGGTAGAAATTAAGAAGAAGAAAAATAACGAATCAAAGTTAGTATATCGAAAGAAGCTTGTCCACTCGCGTTAATCCACAGTGTCGACAAATAGAATTCAATTCGTGTAGGTAGCTAAATGGGCCGAGAAGGAAGATTAACGAATTAATAGATTAGAAAGCTTACAGTGTATAACTTTGTTTCGCAACAACCTAACCAAACCATATTATGGAACGAAATCGCGTGTCGGAATCAGCGAGTGGAAATCGCGAACCATAAAATCACAGATCCGGAACAATAACGTCTGTGCACGACAGAAGTCGATAAAGATTCTCCATGAGTCGAATCCTGCCGATTCTAGAAATTCATGGCGCAACGCTCGAGACACAACAGATTCGCCTCGGCTGTGTTAACGATCGGCGACGAAAATAATCTTTTCGCGTTGGATTTCGCATCCACGTGCCGAAACTGCAATTGCGCGCAGTTTGAGGGCCGCGATTAATCTGGAGATTAAAGCGAGAAACTTTGACGGATGTAATTGACGCGGAGAAAGGCCGAGGGCCCCGCAGAGCCAGAGAAGGTAAATAAGAATGGTAATTATTGTAATCTGCGCGCAGTGGGAGGACAGCTGGGAGGTCCTGCTACTCTCCTCGCTTCAGCCGTATCTAATATCGGCCGCTACCGCGAAATTATCTTCTCAGGAGGTCCATTCTTCTAATTTGTATTATTATTTAAGTCGTCTATAATTGAGATTACGTCGTGAACGTGGAAGACACCGTTGTCACGCCTCGCCTCTGTTAAATACGTTTTACGTCTCGAAAACGATTCCACGCGTTTACGCCATATCCAGCGACGTATAATTATCTTGATTGTTCGAAATGAAAACGAGTTACACGCGACGAGTAAGAAGCCGCGATTCGATCGCGGCCGGCCTTTCGATTATCATCGAAATTGTTTGTACGCGAGTACCGTGCCACTCGGTGGATAATTTACAGAGGGGACAAGCATTTTTCGATAGCTCGTTTTTACGTGAATTCCCTCTGCCATTATTTGTCGTATTTACCGCGTATGATTGTATGTTTTCCAAGATATCTCGAAATGATTGCACATCGGCTATACATTCTCTACCTTGCCATTTTCCTATTACGTACAGTAACGTTGCGACGATGCGCTATATCATCGTAAACGCTATACGTCGAATACGATCCCTGTCGAATAACGATGAATTTCTACCGACGTATTTACATATTGTTCCTCGAGAAAATTCGCTGTCGTTTCTTTCCTACGCGTATAACCCTCGCCGTTACCGATAACGCGTTCGCGTTTCCCCCAACATATCTCAAATATCAGCGAGAATCTCGTTCGTTACTTTCCTCCTCTCTTTGTCGAAGGCTGAAGCTAAAATTTATTTACTCGGCGAGCAATCCGCCAATATGGTGGCGAGAACGGACGATAATTAGCGTTACGAAATTAATAAAACTGGCGGTGCAATCGCGTGTCACGATTCATCGTGAATGCGATTCGACACGAGTAAGAGGTGCGCGCGTCTCAGGTGAGCTATCAGGTTGTTCAGGTATCGTCCTGCCCCGTGAACACCATTGGTTGAGAAAAGACCACGCCTGCTCACCTGCAACTAACGCGTTTCATAGTGGGGGCAAGACTTACCAGGCACTGACGTCACAAAAGTCACGCTACTCCTGCCAGGTAAACGTTGTCGGAGACACTGTCTCGTCTTGTGACATTTTTCTGTCATGCATCGATAGATCGCGTCGATCGTTGCTACGTATATTAAGGGACAAAGTAGCTGCACGATGTTACCGCAACGTGTAAACCAGCGTACGTAACTTAGCGACGTGGAGTGAAATCGATACCAGTTTCACGACTTTTCCCGAAAGAAAATTGATTGGTTCGTCGATGGAGAAAGAAGGACGGTGCGTAGCTGGAGAATTAAAGGGAATGGCTGTTGATTCAGCGAAGGTTTCGTGGCGCGGAGGAACGCGTGGAACCCTAACGTGTATGAAAATTCATGAGCGCCTGAAGTCAAAGGCAGTTGATATCCATATTCAGAAAATGGCGTCGTTAACATTAAATGGGTACCATTATGCGCGGCTACCAATACACGCTCGGATCAACAGTCGCGTGCATGTGCAACAAGCCGGTTACGACTCCCAGGGGTGCCGGTGCGGCGTAGAAACGAACGTTCGTAGCTCGGAACGTGCACGTAGATACGTCGGCGTCTCTGAGGCGCACCACGTCTCTCCACGACATTGCTGTTTGGCATGCGACGATAGAAGTCGCTTCGACCGCGCTATCATTTCGAGCCGTTCCATTCGAAAAGGGTGTGACTCGGGGTGTAATTTAAAAAAAGAAAACGAGAACCGATTACTTTGAGATTACCGCACAATACAACGCCATTAGCTCGCCTATCCTTTCACGGTGCGTGTACTAGACCAGCATACGGTAATTATTTGCCATCGCCACCGTGGTTTCGCCTAATATCGAGCGCGGAGGCGAGATCCCGGCTTTAGCTGTGTATTAGCGATCGTTTTCCCAATAGCCGCCGCCTACCTTCCACCTCGTGCTGCTCGATTTCCGATCCGTGTTGCGGCGTTTTCACCGCTGATTACACATTCCGCCGATCAAAGAGAACTTGGCTGTCTTTAAAAAGGGAAAAAGCAACCAACGCCAACGATCGATTCTTTATGCGCAAAGTCCTTTAGAATTCTCTAGCTTTCTCTGGAAACTCGTGAAAATCGTGCACGAGTCAAAGGTGTGTTCCAACGAAGAAGAACTCGCTTCCAGTCAATATTGACGTATGCAGAACAGGGATAACGGAGATATTGGATGTTTCCGGCGGATTCGAGAAACGGGACGAATCTCTTCGCCCCTTGCGTCGCTCTTTTACCCCCTGTTTCGCTAGATTTGCCTTTATAGTCAGAGCGCCATTGTGGCATGTTCGGTGGAGCAAATGCACATCGGCTGCTCTTGGATGGGACTGTCGCGTTCATACGTAAGCTTCGATACTTGGTCGCTCGTGTATACGTGCACACCGCGCCAATTCGTCTGTGTGCAACGGGTGGTACGCATACACCCTGTAGTGCGTGTATTTACATATCAAAGTGACGGTCTCTCGCACCCTACAGCCACCCTGCGCCAATCCGTTAAGCCATAGCGCGTTTAGAGAATCGTTTCAGACTCTCGCGACTCTCCTCGTTGTTACTTGGGACGCGTTTCCGTGGCAGAGGTTCGCGTCTTTGCGGTTAAAATTCCAAAGGTGTAATCCGACAGGCATACGACTTTCGTAAGTAATCGAATGGCCGCAGTATTAATTGATAGACCGAGGATGATCGTGCACTTATGGGGTATTTAAAGCTGCAATAATGTATCGCGATAACGTATAGAACGTAATTAATATCTAGGCAAAAATATATCAAATATCTAATTATGCTTTCAATGAGAAAAAAATGTGAATTTATAATATAAATCACGATACTCGTTATAATATTCGATAGATGAAAGAATTTCTATTTAGATCCCATTTCTTTGGACCTATTTATAAAAGTCTTCGGGCTATTAATTAAGTAGCAGATTAAGAGAGTTTGGGGTAGCCAGGACCTATGGCGGTGAATTATTAACGGATCAGACTGGAAATTTTCAATAGGAAGTTATCCGTGCTCGATCATTCGATGATCAACAGAGTATACCGCGTATACCGCGCGTAGTAGTCAATAACATCCATCACCGTCTCGCAAATTTGTCAACGCCGAGAGGCGATCGGGCGATTAGCTTGGGGGTGCCCGGATTCATAGGCTCCCCATAGGCCTGCTCTTCCCAGGTTCCCACGTTGGAAGGGTGCAGCATCACGATAAACACCCCGTCTCCTTTAATTCACGATCAAATCCTCCTGGTAAAAGCGACGTCGTTTACTCCGCTAAATCCATGAAAATTCACCGCCAGAATTTATCGCGAGGCTGCGTACGAAACGTTTCTTCAAAGTTCGAATTTGTCAGGGTGGTCGATAAGCTTTGTCCTTTGTCGATTAAAAAGTCTCGTCCTTTACGATAATACGCGATAATAATCTTTCAACGCGTACATTATTTTGAAGGAATCTGCAACAGCTTTGCTTCGACAGCGTTTCCTCGATTCGATGATTTTCCAAAATCTGAAATGGTAAATAGTTGGTTATGGAACGTTTCGCCAACGCGACGTAATAATTCATTTAGCCTGGACGTATTAAAAAATTTCCCGACCGAAATCCGAATAAAAGGAACAGGCTCGTAGCACAGCGGCTACGAGTTTCTCCGATTACAGCTTATTAGAGCTCCTCCGATGTAGGTTTTTCCGTTTTGTAGATTCTACGCAATAGAAATAAGAGCGGTGTCGAATTGCATCGGGCTAATCTTGCGAGGCCGGCGTTCGATTTCCCAACAAAAAATCACCTGGTCTGACTGGCAAGCTCGACGAAGCTAAATTAGCCTTATTAGAGGGGGAAGGCAATGCCTAAAAACGTTTCTCGCTTTGATTCGCCGGTCGTTAGATCATCCTACTAAAACATTTCGCTAAAATATTTTACTAGGAGAAGATTGCACGATAATGAGAGGAAAGGACGAGGCGCTGGCTTCGAACGTATCGCATTAACGTAATAACGTTGCATCGTTAGCGTCAAGTTTAGTAGATTAAGCGCGTAGATTCAGTCTCCTCGAAATCAGTCGCTGTAGTTGCGCGCGTGATTAAAGATAATTAAAGTTTTATGATGGAAGCGGCTACCTCTATCGCGAGATAGAAGCAAAAGTTAAGAAGAGAAGAAGGGAACTGCGAATAACTGCGAGAAGGAGTCGTTGCCTAGGAATCGAGTTTTTTCCTTCGTATCGAGAGCGGTGCTGATGTTTTCAGTGCGGTTAATCCGAATCGTAAACGGTAATTTGCGGAAGCAGGTGGCTCGTTTGAAACATAGAGGCGAAATGTGTTCTTTGCCGTATGGTTGAAAGGAATCCATCGTTCAGCTCAAGTACGGACAACGTGAAAATCGCTAGGTACTTTACCAAGTCCGGTAAACGTTACTCTTGTACGATCGAGGGATAGAGTTGTTATCGAAACAGCGAACCAGAAACTTGTCTTCGGCTCATTTCCGAGCGCGGCTAAATTCGTCCGTGTGGCCTGCATAGGTTTACCGTATCGTTAAGACCCTCGCGGTAAAAGTAGAATAACTGGATACCGAATTCCGTTAGCGACTTGTATTTTCGTAACTGTATGCACGTATGTCCGGTATTTAAACGACGAATGTCTCGGTATCGTTGACGCAGGAAACCAGTTTGTGAGAAACGATCGATATAATTCTCGGCTGATCGAACGAACGATAGCTTCCGTCTACGAGACTTTTACGCGCATCGGTCGGCTAGCTGGATGCAGTGGCTCCGGATCACGGATGATCTCGGCGACCTGCTGCTTCGGGGTCAAGGTAGGCCTTCGCCAATGGGTTCCCGCCGATCGAATACAGAAAATCAGCGGAACGACTTAATAAGACACGATTGCGGGACGATTGCTTCACCCTGCCGCTGTGTGACGATTTGCATACACGATTATAGACCGCGGAAGGCTGAACGAAGGAGAGGAAAAAAGGTCGAATTCCTTGGGAGAGGCAGGTCGAGGCGAAATGCCAAAAATGTAGCTATATCCGCCTGCATAGGCACTGCGCTTTACTCGAGTGCCACTATACCATTACATTCTCCGCAAACATCTGCTCGGTAACTTGGTTACTTTCTCACCGAGATGTACGCGAGTTACGCACAGTTTCGTGTCAACGATGCGCATCGATGTACTCGTAGGTGTCAAGACACTTCCTGACATTTCCTACCAATTAAATACTTTCCTTTTTTAGATACCTTATCGTCGCTTAGCGCTTCACACGTATCGTACCTGTGTGCTTCGCAGTAAAAATTGCTGTAATCTTTTCCAACAAGTGTAACGAGTGTTTTAACGCTTACAACGTTCGTTAACGTAATGCGTAACGATTAAAACGCATATTAGTCTCGTACGAAACTTGGTTATCGATCGGAATTTTGCATTCGTGTGTAAGATGACAATCGAAAATCTACATATCGTTTGTAGAAATTATGTATAGAAGAATAACGAGTTAATTAAGTATTGATTTTGCAATTTCTTGCCCAAATCATATTGGAACATTTCGAGTCAATCGATAATAGCTATCGACGGTCGCGTAGGCGAAGATCGGTCGTCGAATCGATCGTGTTCACGCGTCCAGGAAAGATATTATCGTACGAGAGTGAAAATAGAGAAGAGGTTGGTTTCCACGATTATTCTCGGAGACATCTTTTATATAAACATCACGATCGGTAGCAGAGTCGTTGTTCGAAGGACCGGCGAACGTTGCCGGCGCGGCGTTCCAACGGATACGCGCATCACATGAATTAGAGTGCGCGTATGGTCTTTTATTAGATTCGCCACCGGGGTAATAACAGCTCGATAATTTCGTTGCGAAAGGACGTAATGACGATGCCGGAGATGGAGGGGAAGCAGCGTGCTCGGAAAAAGAACGGATCGCATTTGATCGCGCTTTTGCGACAACACGCGACGCCGGCGTGACTTTGAACGTAACTTTTCCAGCCACGGTATTCGATCGTTGTCGTGAAAAAGCGAGTAAGCGTTCGCGAGTCAGACCTCCGTTCAACGGAGAAGCGGCGAAGGTAGGTTTTAACGACCGTCGAGGAGGCATCGTTAACGTTCCTTAATTGCGAAATAATTGCGGAACCTAGCCTAAAGGAGACCGATAAAGCGGTTTCCAGACGAGGCGGCCGCTCGATTTGACGAAATTCATGTAAAACGCGGGAAGAAGAACGATCGCCGAGCGATGACGATCGTTCGTTGGAGGAACGCGAGCCTCGGCAACGAACTACCGTAACGAGCGAACTCGTTCTCGAATTGCTCGCGAAGTCGAGGGTGAATCGAAGCGGCTCAGGTCGATAATCAATTATGTTGGTGAAACGTATACGGCGATTACGCTGTGCACCGCTGCTGAGCAAATTTCAATTACGGTGCACAGCGTACTTGCGCGCGGTTCTTTCGTTCCCGGGGGAATTATCGGGCCGCGTCGACCGATTTTCTACGAGCAACCGCACACCATCCACTCGTTCGATAAGATCGTGATAAAGCGAAATCTCTTCTCGCGGAACGGAGGAAAAAAAGGATCGGACCGCCGCCGCCGCGTTTTATGCAATTCTACACCGGAGGGAGAAAAAAAAAAAAAAAAGAAAAAAAGGAAGAGGAGCGTTCTTCGAAACTGTTGCGTGATAGAAAATGATTACTCATAGTTGTGCAACGAGCGGCTAATCTATGCAAAACAGGAAAACGAATCATTACCGAGATCCTCGGTTTATCGCGCATCAAACCGCATCCGGTTTCAGTCAGAGGAGACGATATTCCATGGAGATATCGGCTAACTTGGATCGCGAGATAGACGTTTCGGTGCATGGAAGACGGGCGTAGCGTGGGTGGAAAGATCAGATTCTGTCACCCGAGGTGGCTCACGAGCAAGGCGGCAACATCAAAGGCCGCGGCAACGATTCGTGCGAGTCCATCATAAGCTTTCGCGAGCCTTCGGTCTCTCGGCGCGGATCGAGACGTGACGCGAGCCAAGCGATTTATTTGCCATTGCCGCTCCTCATTTCATGCGACGTGCCGCACACTCGATGCGATTCTTCGTTCTCGGTCGCCTGGGATACTTGGCAAGGACGGCAACATTGTTTTATTGCTGAACGAACGATTTACTTCTATACTTTCGCCAATCGATCGAATTGCAAACGATTCTGTAAATTTTTCTGTAAAAAAATATATAGATATAGAGAAAGGCGGCCTTACATGGTAAAAGGAAATACGACGAATCGTTCGTGGCGCCCGATTGAGACGTAAGACGGACTTTCTCTGAAAGGCAGTCCAGGTTGAGGTTCTCGGAGGTTGCCTGCCAATTCATCCGAAGCAGTTGTACTCTTGCAGGCTTCTCCGCCTATCCACGCGACTCTCGAAGGCACCCACGAACACGAGCGAAGCCTGTAATTCGCGTGATGAGGCCGCTCGATCGCGACACTCGAGGACAAAAATGTCTGCGCGAATCAAGGTTGAAGGCTTGGCAAACGACCGTGTCCTCCAAGAAGAAGCAACGTTGATAGCTTCTCTTCCCTTCGACCCCTGTAAGCACAATTTTCTTTCCCTCTCGTTTCTCTTTTTCTTTTTAAAAACCGCATTTCAAACTTGCCAGTCTGAGACTTTAACGCGAAATGGCAAACAATTGTTCGGGAAAAATTGGAATTTTCAATTATTCGTCGTCTTATCGTTTACCTCGCCCTTCGCTTTTTACTCGATGGGACCCTACAATATCTTCGGGGATGATCTCGCGTGCAGATGCGGCTTTCGAGCGGTGCTGCCATCTCTCAACTCCGCGTTCGAACCGTAGCTGCGAGATTCGAGTAATCGGAGAGCCGGAGAAAAGAAATTGGCTGCCCTGGTCGTCGTGGGTGCAATTGCTTTGGGAATGTTAATCGTCGAGAATCCTCGAGTCAGCCGGTGGTCCGCGAGATCGACTTTACGTTTTCAATTTTCGAGCGTACGAAGCGCGCAAAAACACTCGTTACATTGTCATTCTTTTCGCGAATGTTCGCCGACGACCTCCTCCGTTTCTTTCTTTTTTCTTCTATCTACTATAGAATATAATGTCTACCTTCAAGCGATGTTAGAACAATGCCATGAAAAATGAAAAAAACGTAGCAGTTTTCCTTTCTATCGTCTTCGCAATCTCGTTGCGTATCATTACGTATCTTAAAATCATCCATTGCGTGCATGTTCGTCGATGATTTCTTCCGTTTAGTAAGAAATATAATGTCTACTTCCAAGCGATATTAGAAGAAGTAGCACGGAAAATAAAAAAGCGTAGCGTGAGCAATGCCAACGTTTTTACAGGGTTCTTGCGTATCATTACGCATCTCGAAGTTATCCTTTTCGCCAATGTCCGCTCCGATTTCTTCCTTCTCTCATTTCTACTGTCCACTACGAACACCATATTTCGATATTGGAAAACAGTAGCGTGGAAGATGAAAAGATATAGCGCGAGCAACAGCCATCATCCTTGCAACCTTGTTGCGAATCATTGCGTATCTTCGAGTTATCCTTTTCGCCAATGTCCGCTCCGATTTCTTCCTCCTCTCATTTCTCCTGTCCACTACGAACACCATATTTCGATATTGGAAAACAGTAGCGTGGAAGATGAAAAGATATAGCGCGAGCAACAGCCATCATCCTTGCAACCTCGTTGCGTATCATTGCTTATCTTCGAGTTATCCTTTTGGCGAATGTTCGCTGCTGATTTTCCCCGTTTCCCGCTTCTCGTGTCCACTACGAACACCATATTTCAATATTGGGACAGTAACGTAGAAGATGAAAAGATATAGCGCGAGCAACAGCCATCATCCTTGCAACCTTGTTGCGAATCATTGCGCATCTTCGAGTTATCCTTTTCGCCAATGTCCGCTCCGATTTCTTTCTTCTCTTATTTCTACTGTCCACTACGAACACCATATTTCGATATTGGAAAACAGTAGCGTGGAAGATGAAAAGATATAGCGCGAGCAACAGCCATCATCCTTGCAACCTTGTTGCGAGTCATTGCGCATCTTCGAGTTATCCTTTTGGCGAATGTTCGCTGCTGATTTTCCCCGTTTCCCGCTTCTCGTGTCCACTACGAACACCATATTTCGATATTGGAACAGTAACGTGGAAGATGAAAAGATACAGCGCGAGCAACAGCCATCATCCTTGCAACCTCGTTGCGTATCATTGCTTATCTTCGAGTCATCCTTTTGGCGAATGTTCGCTGCTGATTTTCCCCGTTTCCCGCTTCTCGTGTCCACTACGAACACCATATTTCAATATTGGGACAGTAACGTAGAAGATGAAAAGATATAGCGCGAGCAACAGCCATCATCCTTGCAACCTTGTTGCGAATCATTGCGCATCTTCGAGTTATCCTTTTCGCCAATGTTCGCTCCGATTTCTTCCTCCTCTCATTTCTCCTGTCCACTACGAACACCATATTTCGATATTGGAAAAGCAACGTGGAAGATGAAAAAATATAGCGCGAGCAACAGCCATCATCCTTGCAACCTTGTTGCGAATCATTGCGCATCTTCGAGTTATCCTTTTGGCGAATGTTCGCTGCTGATTTTCCCCGTTTCCCGCTTCTCGTGTCCACTACGAACACCATGTTTCAAGCGATATTGGAACAGTAACGTGGAGATGAAAAAATGTAGCGAGAGCAATGCCCATCGTTTTCACAACCTTGTTGCGTATCGGTCGAACGCGTTAACGAGGATCGTTTCATCGGCGATTAACCCTCACCCTGACTGACCCCTGGGCCAGTATTTGCGGGCCTCTTTCGGAAATTGGTTCGTCGTTCTTGCCAATTTCCGTAGATTGCTGTCCGTCCCCCTCTTCGCTCTCGATCTTGCCTCGCTTTCTTTTCTTCGTCGATTCGCTGTGGCCGTCGTTCGCTACAAATTGTGTAAATTTGCCGGCTAACTATTTATCTTTATGACCGAACGACGAACCCGATCTTTCTCCCCTCGGAACGCGTTCAACGTTTCCGCGGATCGCTGGACTTCTTCGTGGTCGTAACCGTCGTTACGCCGTCTTTTCTTTTCAATGAACGTCAGTTTCGTTTCCAGGAAACGAATTCTCGCGTCGTTGTCGATTCGCTATTAACGTTTCGTCGTGATAATTCAAACGGAAGGCATAGGAAAGTTCTTTGCGCAGATTCGTGAAACTTAGATTCTGTCTGACACGATTTCCCTAATATTTTTAGACGTTTTTTTTTTTTTTGCTGTTACCATAATGGAGAAGCGAATCGTACGATGCAAACGTTCTTTATTTTCCGATGTTTTTGCAATTTCGCAAAACGTGCTACAGCTTACCAATCGCGATTAACTTTTATCTAAATATTCGTAAAAACAGAACGAACATGTATATTTCACGATCTGATAATTTCGAAACATTTGGGGTTCTGTATCGTCAATGTGCCGCGTAACAACGTCTCAAGCGAATTTTCACCAAACACGCGTGTCCTTTCGAACAGACTTCCATTTATCCTAAGTTTTATCGTCTCCTGGTTACAGCTTCCTTCCGTTTTAAGTATCATTCGTGGATGGAAATCGACGTGCATGTGTCGTCGGCACGTGGCCGATTTGTCAGAAACTTTCAACCATATCCGTACTGTTCGACAATAGAGTGAAAGGAGAGCCACGTACGGAACAGGGAGAAGGGCAAGGGATGAATCGGTGATTCGTAGGTCGCGCGACACCCTACTCACGACCCCTGCGGACGTATTAGCCTTATGGTGAAAAGGTATGCGGCGTGGTCGGGCCTGGAGCAAACAGGAAATAGTTCGGAGCTTGGTAAGATCAGGGTTGATCCAGAATGTCCAGTTTATCGTCAGCCATTTTCTGGAGCGTCCACCTCGAGTACCCGGTTGCCACGGCCTTGGGCAGTAGTGGCCACTTAGCCGCTCCCTAATGATGGAAACGAGTTGCCGAGGGTCGGCCGAGTACGAGGGATTCGACCCTCCCGACTTCGGCAATCGTTACGTTTATCCTGACCAAAGGATACTTTCTACCGAATGGAAAGGGGTGAGGTAGGCGGTCGTAAAAACGGACCCAAGTAGAAGGTTTGCGCAAGAGATCGTAACGAACGCTTCTCTCGTTGTAGCGACCTTCGAATCGACCTACTTGCACTGGTCAGAGAAGCGTTTGCTGGATTTGATCGTTTATCGAGCAACGACTATTCTATCGGTTTGCAATCGTGTTTGTTACGAGACGAGCTAATAAACAGGAAATACAATGGCTACGAAAACCATCGACACACACTGTTGATCGTCGATCAAGCTTAAGATTGGAATTATTTTTCCTATCGGGTTCTACATTTCATTTTCGCCATATCAAATATTTGTAGTCGTACGAGAGGGATTATTACCGAATGATACGAACTTTGATTCGTGTTGATCTAATTAATCGGTAAGCGAATGGTATAATAAATACAACTCGATACTTTGGAGTCGTAGGACAGAGCTGACAGGTATGAAACGTTTCAGGTTGAAAGGAGTATACGCGGAGGTGAATACGCAGGGTTGTTTGGTAATGTTAGTACAACGTTTCGTGAACCTACGGTGTATATCGACGTATCTGCAACGATATTCATATCGTTTCTCTCGTACATGCCTCGAAAATACGCCTTCATTGGAAGGAAGGAAACACATGGTGATAAACAGGCATTCTGTTTAGTTACACAGAGAACTCGAGCGAGACCCGAGGGGTCCTCGAGTATCGGAACGAATGATATTTATCGTGCGGGCAAATCTGAAGTCTGGTCGAATCCCAAGGGTGGTCCACGCGCGTCTGTGCCTCTCGATAAATAATATCCACAGAGTGGTCATAAAGTGAAAATAGTACGGACGTTTATCCGTGAGGAAAACCGCAGGGAAAATGTAAACGGCTCGCAACGATCCATGATTTTTTTACGACCGTGAAAAACACTTCTTTTTCCCGGGCAAAGTCGATACCTTCGAATGGGAAAGGTTGCCCAATTTTTATTTACGACCACGAAGAATCTCGCGTCTTCTTAGCGGAGATAATTTTCAGAGGATGATTGTCGGAGACCGCAATGCGTCAAAAAACGCGGCTTAATCCCTTTGGTTTCCTATGAATCGGATCCCCGGCGGTTCGTTCTGAATGAACCGAAGGTGAGCTATTAGCGTCCTGCTTGGTCAGATGAATGAACGGTCGCTCTTTTTCGATCCTTGCGAGTCGCACAGGTTGCGTCCCGCTGAGAAACCCGTAGTCCCAATTCTTACGGGTCGCTATACGTATCGCCACCTATCGACATTCGATACTAATTGCCCTTCTCCGCCTTTTATCCATCCAATCTTCTCAGGGTTACGTTTGCGTAACCTATTTTACCTTCGGATATATAAAAATAGCTTTGATAGCTAATTGCACGGATCGTGATTATTATATGGCAGATTACGGTAGAAACGTACGCGTGGCGAGTCTGCTCGAACGAGTATTAGTTATAGTAGTATCAGCGAAGCAAGAAGTCGTGATTACACGAAGGGGCTGAACCTAAGTGGGCTATTAAACTATCTGTAATGAACGTGTCACGTACGAGTTCCATATCGTACGGATAAGCGTCACGTCGATCCATGAATAGTCTGATTTTGATGCGTCCATCTGAAATCGAAGCGCGTAATATGCCGTTCAAATTTGTATACTGTAAATTCTTGAGACTTTGATCTACGCCGCTACGATCGCTGAACCAACGATTGCTCAATCCGTATAGAATTCGTGGACGTAGAAATATTGTATCATCGGAACGTAATTATCAATAAAAACACGAAAACGTCAACGACGCAACAATATCGTACACAATGGTGTTTGTATGTATAGCGTAGAGTCAGACAAATGTGGTAATCGTCCAGTTTCCAGTAGAGAATTCCCGAACGAAAGCACCGTGCGTGTAGAGATAAAAATCGTCGATGGAATGGCTGGTTTTTGTAGGTTGTCCGTGCATCCTTGGGCGATTCCTCTGTCGCCAGTGTGCAATTTAATGATCATTTCGCAGATGAGGGAGCCGATAAAGCACACCGGCGCACGGCGAGCGAGTCGAAATCGCAGCTCGCGAGATGCATGCTCCGACGTTATTTGTTACGTGCATAACGTACTATATACGGGATTGCGTGTAAAGAAGCATATATTCCCGGATGATTTATCGTCTTTTGGATGAAGAAGTCAGACGACAGGACGCGGGGGAAAGAAAGAACAGGAAAAAATACTGGCTGAAGCGAGAGAGCGGTAGCGTGGCGCAACGGACGAACAGCACGGAACGTGCACGGCTTTATACTGCACAGTCACTTTGAAAGAATCGCGGTACGCGTTTATCTTTACTCCGCCCCAGCCGTTAATTGCATTCTGTCCTCGCCAAAACAGATATTCGTTCGTTGAACAGATCCTGCCTGGGAAAGAACGCTTCTTTAAATCACACAGCGATCCTATCGTCCCTCGAAAGAAGAATATCCTCGTTTACTTTCGATAAACGTTCCGAGGTGTTGTGAAGCTCGGTTCGCGCGCTTTGTCGCCAACACGACGACGAAGGGAAACGCGATGGTTCTGTCGTTAATAAGCTCGGCAGTTCGCACTTCCAGAAACAATTATTCGGGATGGCTGTTCGCGCATTCCGCGCTGCTCCCGATGTATATATATCGGACGAAGTGCGGATATGCCATAAATACTCGGGCGAAGCAGTATATCTCTTTCGCGTTGGTCCACGCCCAGAGCACATGCTGTCGGAGACACCTACGGCCCCCCTCTTCTCCTCCAGGAATCTTCTTAAGCTTCTTCTTGGGCCTCGACGAGGCCGTAAACCCCGTTCTCGGATCGCCAGAAATCCATCGCTACCATCGCGTTTGCCTGCGAACCTTGTCCGACGAATTCCCCACGGTGTCGAGCTGTTTGACACCTGACCTCGACGCCGTGTGTTTCTTTCTGCACGACGTCCAACCCCCTTCGACCGAGCCGATTCTCAAAAGCCAACGCGTATCGCCATCGGAACGTTCGGATCAGAATTAGATTCTCCTAACTGGAGACACGGTCTTTCTTTGTTGGAAAATTTTGCGGATTACGCTGTTTTCGAAGATCGCCGTGTGTTTTTGACAATAGCGTAGCGAGTAATTCGTCATCGGTCTTTTCAGCGTCGAATTCCTTAAAGGATCGTAAAGCGCAGATGGACCAGAAAGAAGGACGCGCTTCCTCCTGACGGTCTGCCGACCGACTCATAAAATAAGCCTAGCGTAGACAGAAATCCGTTGGTTGGGTCTGGCCGAGGCGTTACGGAGGGCCAACTTTATCGCCCGGTGAACTCGTAACTCTTACGAGCAGTTCTTCACACCAGCGACACCGTACCGAGCCTCTACCCATTTCGAGACATTTTTACGTGATTTCGGAGACGCCCGATCGGTTATTTTCGGCAACGGTGCGAGCCACGCAAGCTTCCAGATCGTCCGTGGCTTCTCACGTGCTTGAACACACGATTATACGCCAATAGGGAATGCGTTCGGTATGTTGGCCACGATTTGACGAACGACTCTGCCGAAATACCGCGATGCAACGTAGTAGAGGCGTCGATCGATTTTTCTCTCGATTTCTTCTTTCTTCTTTTCTCTCGATTCTTCCTCGCTGCTATTCACCGTATACAGCGTGCTAGATTACCGCAACAGCATGAGAAGGACACGGTGTAGCCGCGTGAAAAGGGGCTGCATTGTTCGGCTACTCGAAAGATTTCTCGACTCGTCAATGGCCAACCATGTCGTGTTCTCTTTCCTACGAGGACGCGAACGAAAGGTACGCCGTTTGCAGGTTTTCCAGCCCGAACTATCGTAGGGATACCATTTGTCATCATAGCGCATTATGGTCGCGCCTCTACGCCACGAAAATACCGCGGTCAGGAATTTCTATCCTCTCTGTGTGTTCGAAAGGGAGAGCGATCCGCGTCGAACATTGTTGCTCGGCATTTCGCATCGATTCAGTTTGATTTATGCATTCCGGTCCGGGCTGGAGAAACCAACCAGCAGTCCGACAATACACCGAGCCGAAAAAGAAACCACGGAAATGTCATCCTCTATTTTGGGGTGCGGCGTTTTGGTACCCCCGTTTGGTGGCGGCAATAAAGGACGAAGTTAGACTCTCGGGGGCATCCTCGCGGCTCTCCGCTCGAGCATCTGCCAATATTTGTCATCTATTATCGGCGTCGCCTTGTAAACAGCGCTTTACGATCCGCTTGTTAAATGCCGCGTAGCACGTGCAACGGACCAACCGATCGTCTTACAATCGATGATCGTTCGCCAGTTTCCTTCAATCCTGAACAAAACGACGCCGATTAATTGCACGTAAAGACGATTCGTCCCCTTCGTGTACCGTCTTCGTACGTTCGTATCGATACATTTCGCTCAACGAATAACGCACACATCCTCGCAAATTACACGTCTACCTGTGTGTTCCAGGTATTATATTTCATCTTTACTACCGCGAGATCATTTACGTTTAACGATCGCTTAATGAAATACATCTTTGGATTATAGCTGTAGCCGAGGACCATCTGTCCGTGGTCGTTAGTACAACGCGACCAGACTAATCTTTTCGACTTTTTACGATCGTTCTACGTCGATTATTAAATCCGTGGGACGGTCGACTGGCTCCGTCGCGCGAACACGCCAGGACGATACGCGCAATTCGCAAGCGGAAGGAGGATTCCGAGTCGCAAAGGCCTATCTGCGGTTGCATGCGTGTATAACTCTCTTTCCATCGACCGGTCGTGCTATTATTCCTTCAGGCATATGTGTGACAGCTATTCAAAGGAAACGCTTCCGAAGACATTGGACGCCGAACGCGTTTCCCCATCTGTTGCCATTGCGTCGCCTGCGCTGCCCTCTGAGAATTACAGTTACCTTATTGTTGCCTGACGGCGAACAAAAACCTTCTCGCAAGATACACGAACGAAGAGGAAGTCAGAGGAGTGCGATTCTCCGACTGAACTGGTCGTATACGCGTACACGATCGATACGTAGCGAAGACACGCGATATCAACGACATCCTCGCGAAATTTCGCTTTATTAGGGTACGAGTATACCTCGAGATATCGCGCATGTTGATCGTGTAATCGACACTTTTCGAGTAAGGAATTTCGAATGTTGGGAAGAAAGAACGGCTCGTCGAACGATCGTTTTCGCGAACAATATGCAAACAAGTTGCGAACACGTAACGAATTGTTCGTAAACAGCGGTGCGGAAACGCCATAAGGTATCTTTTGTCATCCGCTTCCGACGTTTCTTCGATCCGATTTCTAAAACTACATCTTTGCTCGTGTTCGCGTACAGTTCGCAGAGACTTTGACCGTCCGCGAGTTGCTGAGAAAATAGTAGAGTGATCGTAAAATGTACGCAAACATGTTACGTACACTGTACGCAAACGCTATTTGCAAGCGTGTGTACTAATGAGTACCCATGTTGAAAAACAAGAGAGACGTAAAAAGGATATGCAATAAGCAGGCCGACAAACACGAGCAACGTTTCCTTATTTAAGCGTACGATTTACGACGCGGCCGATATCCTCCTAGTCGCGTTATTTATGCACAAGTGGAACGAGATGTGCCGGGTGCCACCCTGACCCACCTGGGGGCGGAATCGCCTCCGCCCTAGCCGCCCCCGGGCGTATTCGGGTCGTGCGAACGCTGCACGGTACCGCAGGATATCGTTCGACTCGTTTAGCAACAAGACGCGACGATATATCGTAATCCCATCCCCTTTCGAACTTCCCTCTCGTTTCCACGGAACGCCGAATCACCGAAAACCGTATTACGCGTAACGTGCTGCGTAGATACGAAAGGCTAGACATCGGCGACTGGTTCGAGGCGCCATTACTTTTCCTCGATCTCTGCGTATTCGGCGTTATATATCCCGAACAATGCCTACGGGCGCGTAATGACCAGCCCGTATTGTGTCTCCTCGCGTAGCTCTCGCACGATCCCGTATGTCATAGGCGCGAGTCGTCGAATGTACGAGCAACGCTCACGGGGAAATCGTGTCTAGAGAATCGTGTCTCGTGAATGCATTCTAGCTACACGTACGGTATGAATGCACGCGTGCACTCGTGTACGTGATATGTGTATGCGTACCTTTATGGGTACATCGACGGAGACCTCTTACATGGCCATAGTTCAGAGGCGTGGTAGGTTCACTCCCAGGTGCGTCTCGTCCCGGGACGTACAATGCCACGTAGGAAACGACACCATCGGACACGCCCCGATCTACGTGCCCTAATATTCACTCGTGTCGTACCCCGTGTCGCACAGGGGTCGTCAGGCAGATGCACTGATACGTACACGGCTATAGATATTAAAAACGAGCGAATAAATAATCGAAACTGGGTCGACTACGATCTGTTAAATAAAGCTTAAAGGAGAAAGGGATGGTTACGTTTCTGGGATACGATCGCAATTATCGGAGGGGGTACGTGTTTCTCGTGCAGTTTATGCATCGCGAGATTGCCAGACCTCGAGGAAACAGATGCGACGAACGTTGCGGTTTCGCGGCAGACGACGCTGCAGATGCGGCGAGTCGCGAATCGCGCGACCATTCAGGCCACCCGACCGACAGGCCGTACAACCGGTCGATAAGAGTAGAAAAGGTTAGTAAAAGGATATGGAAAAAAGTACGAAGAACCGCGGCACCAGCGAAAGTTGACCAATTGATACACATATGCGCGACCGCAGAGCATGCGAGATCTGCTGCTGCATCCTGTATTTAGTCGCATATGACCCAGTTGCGCCGGTTCGCTCCAGAATTCGAGAAGCAGAAAAGAAGTTGGATAACCGCCGATCTGCCTTCCGTTTCAATGCCGCCGTGCCGTTCCGCGCCAGTTTCACCTCATTTCCCTTGCGAATTTCTTTCATCTCTTAGATTCGAGCGATCCGTTCGACCGATGCATTGTCCCCGGTGGTTCCAACGAAAGAACGCATTTAATGCAAAATAGGACCGCCGACAATAGCATTATAATTGCGCGGTTCTTTGTCGTTCAGGCACAACAGATTTCTTCGTGCCCGCCTCTCTTCTGTTCGCGGGCTCCGAGAACTTTGCACATTCGCGAAAGTTTTTGACCTCGTTTAACCACGGCTCGACCAAAACGAACGAAAAGTTCCACGGCTATTGTCGGCTAGAACCACTCCGACGACTTTCCCGTCGCGAACAATCCGGACGAATCGTCGCGAACTTTTCCACGATGCACAAAGCCCAGGAATTAAAGTTCTTCCTTGAATTCGACGTCGTTCCTCTGCGCCTTGCGTTCCATCGTCTCGACGTAGCACGTACATATACGCGTCCATAACTCAAATATCCGGAAAAATGATAGGAGAAAGCGTTGCGGACGAAAGTCGTGTGGCGTAGTCGAGACGGCGTGTAAAGTTGACGTTACAATTTTCGGACGGATTAAATTCGAAGTATCTTTTCGTATCGTTCGTATTTGCCCAAAAATTTGAGCGTCTCCAGTCAAACGCGACATACATTCTGGTTATAAGTATTTTGACCGAGGATATCCAGACATCGGATATTTATCGGAAAGTCCAAACAAATGTTATTCTTCGTCCGATATTTCACGTTATATATGGCCATTTTTGCCCTTCGCGTTTCTCATTCAATTTCTTTCGAGTCGAAATATTCGTGAAATTACGTAATTGCTGCGACATACGTCTAACTATGTCGCGGAAGAACTGCGTTTATACGACGAATTACATTAGAAGCGGACGTTATCACGAGATAATTGCGTGGCGTTTAAACGACAATTAAAAGGCTCGTAGGAAAAACAGTGTTTTTCTAGAACAAGCAAAAGATCTTTAAACATCTGTTCGGTACTTTTCAATTCTTCTACGCGAAACGATTCGATTGCTGCGAATGTATCTAATAACTACGTACGTCGCAACAGGATCGTGGCTGATTGCGTTACGAATTTATGAATCTGATATGCGTCACGCTCATAGAAAATTCCACGTTTAAACCGTCGGACGAGCCCCAAGTCGGTTTGCAAACTTAGTTTCGCAGTTCCGGCGTACACGGTCGAGTCATGAACGTGGACGTGGACGAATGACAGGCTTTCCGCTGAATCCGTTTGGCCGTATATCCGCGAGAGAGCGAGAGAGGAGCTAGGCACCGCGGTCAGCTCGAAAACGAGGAAGTGACGTCGGGCGAATCGATGATTATAATTAGTGGCCGATATACCGGAACAGGAACGGACTGATTACGGTAATCAGTGGCACGCAGTCGCACGCGGAATGATTCACAGTGGCATAAGGACGCGCCTCGAGCGAGAAAGCGAGAGGTCGGCTTGACTAGATGGGAAAGGGAGGAAACGAGAAAACGATGGAAACGCGATGGAAGGAAGGAGGAAAGACCGAAAGACCTGCAAAGGGAAGAGGAGGCTGGTCTCCTCGCCACGCATGCGCGTGCACAACTCTTTCCGTGAGCGACTATTATTATATACCGTATATAGTGGCGAACAAAAGGGTCCCCATATGGCGACTCGCGGACTAATGTATGTCATTAGACGCATTACTCTATGATAATTAAACGTCTATATGCGCGGCATTGTTACGCTCGTACTTTGCGCCGCATTACCGGAATGACACGTTGCGCTGCAGTGCTTCGGATGTCGTGAACGATTCGCTTGCCCGCTTCCACGCGCGTTTTCATTTCAACCTCCTAGGACCGACACAGGCACTGGTAGGAACCCACCGCGGGAAAATACGAAACAGCTCGTTTTCCCGATTAAAACCGAGAGCAGGAAACGTTTCTCGCGTCGTCCACCAACTGCTGTACGGTCCCTGACAACGATGCTGCAAAATGAACGATCTGAATCGATCCGATCTTTTTCTTCCTCGAACTGCATCTTCTCGTTTGCGATATTTACGCTGTTGACCAGAACTAGGAGCGATGGAAATTCGTTCGTGTTAAGTTTTAATCGAATTTTAAGAATAAAATAAACGACACGTAACGATAATTTCCGATCGTACGCGTACAAATGTATAGAAGTTTGCAATCTGTTCGTAGAAAATCCGTCTTCTTAACGATGTCGTTCGATGGCACAATCGTGGCATCCGAAACCTTAAGAACGATTTACACGACGAGATAGGATGGATTCAGGGTTGTGCTCGTTTCGTGCATCCAGCCGCACGATATTTCACGCGCATTGTCGAACAAAGCATAGAACGAATCTGGGTAAAGTCGTTATCGACTTCCAACAAACGTAGAAAGACGTCGTTCTCGGTAGGTTTGTAACGCGACCACCATTCAGGATGCGACCGCATCTTTGTGACCACACAAGTATTCTCGAAAGTCGACCCGGTGGGTCTAGAAATAAAAGAGGCCAATAGGAAGACCCAAACAAATTCGTTGCGTGAATACTCTCGGGCTTAGCGACGAACCTCTTCGGCAAGTGTCCTCGCCTAAAAGTTTCCTCTTCTGGTATATGCACCTTCGTTGATAAGTACATACTAAGCGTACATACTTAAGTAGAATACCAAGTAAGTACATACTTGGCTTTTTACAAGAAGTCACAAGTAGACTGCGGATATTATGCGTTTACGAGAAATTTGAAAGTGCAGAAATGCAAAGTGCAAAGTCCAAGTAATTTGCAAGACAGTATGGAACATCCGGAGTATAGTATCTTCTATAATATTTAGTACCCAGTAGCTGGGTAAAACAATTTTAATTTCCATAATTATATTGTCTACGTAAAAATTCTCAACCAAACGATGAATATCCGAAACACAAAATTATTACAAAAGATTATGGGTGGTGTTTCCATAGGAAAACGGCGAAATAAAAATTACACGTTAGAGTACGTATACGTTCCTCTGATTCGAACAGAGCGTATATTTGTTAGAAAAAAAGCGATTTCTGTCCTCGCGTTTTATCCATATTTCCGTTTAGCGTAACGAACTACAAAGGACAGTTGGATTGCCTTAAGAGAGACCGATCGAAAGCAAACACATGTCCTCGTATATTACTGGTGTCTGTACACGCCCCTTGTTCATAGAACGATCGTAGGAAAATCATTGGGATTTGTCGCGAAGCCAGAGGGGTGCGAAAGCGATCGTTTTTGGCCGCCGATTATTATTTTCCTATTCACACGCGGGGCGTACCGTTCGACTAGCCATGCTTTTCCATTGCGAAATGAGAGAGCCGCGTCTCTCGAACGATTACGTGGGATAGAAGCAAAGGCGGATATTGTAGAACGCGAGACGTAAAAGTTGCCTGTGCGACCACCCTTGCCCGCCTCTGCAAACAAACGAGCAATTCTTCCACGTTGGTATTACACGGCCGAGGGAAAATCGAAGCACATTTTCCACGAAGCGAGAAAGTACGCGCGCAGTTGGGAAATTACAGTCGTTGCGTCGACTGATAACTGCTCGCCGTTCAATTTGCCGATTCGTTTTGGCGAAACCGTCGCAAAGTAGGAATTTCATCGTGCAAAGTTGCAGCTGCACGTTAAACGTGTCGTTTGGTCGATCGCGTTTTACAGAACGAGGAAATTCTTTGGCAAAAGTAGGTTCTTCCCTGTTAGGAAAGCGTGGAAATTGAATAGCCTTGCTTCGGCTTATGCGAAACAACGTGCATCGTGAGGGTCGGTTTACTCCGAACGCCTGTCACGATTAAACGAATAAAAATCTTTAACTCGGGAACAGATTAGATAAAATCGAAGGTGTGTTTGAAACGAAAAAACAGAGTAAAGTGTATCGTGAATTGAGAAAATTGCGACAAAAGTCTTAGCTCTAGTTTGACAAGCTGTTGCTATTGATGAATTTTATTACAAAGAAACGAAATTTTTTAAACTACGAGTTACTCGATTATCCTATCCGGTACAAAATTATAAAATTACAATTCGCATCTCGTTAGTTTATTAAGATCGCTGATTGTAAAACTAATTTGGTACATCGATAGTAGGATTCGAATGTTCTTAAAATTATTAAAATGTCACTGTACTGCCTTAAGAGCGAGAGAAGGTCGTGCAACGCAAGATTTCCGCGTGTTTCTCTTTTTGCGTTTCGAGCTCGATTCAATTAGGGCTAATTCCATGTTTCAGAGAACGGCAATAGCAGAAGCAATATCCAAGGTCCAGGAGTATTATGCGATTCGCTTGACAAAGTAGCTCGATCAAAGTGTTTTTCATCGAGTTCCGTCGAGCCGACAAGCAGTCGCTCTATCGAGAATATAACATCGTCCGATCGCGCGAACCTAATTACCCGTATCCTGCGAATATTCTCGATCATGTAATCGGCGTTAGCGTATACATAATCCGATATCCAGGCCGGAAATGGCGAAATCGTTTTCGGTAAGGCTGTCGCATCGAATCGTTCGAGGCTCGGGGAAACGTTTTCTGACGTGGCCAGCGAGTTGCGAAATGCGCGGTGACGCGGCTTAATCGCGACGAAAATACAAACAAAAGCGGCAGGTGGCGAAGTACAAAGAAGAAAAAGTGCTTTTAATTGCTGAACAATGAGTCCGCTGCGTGCCACACCTTCGCGCATTGTCTTGCGCTTTAGCAGATTACTTACGCCGACTGGTCAGAGTGAATGTCGGTGACGACCAATAGAATTGCCCGACAATTAGTGGCCCGTGCTACCGGCAAATTGTTCTTACCGAGAAAAAAAATTACGCGCGAAATGCTTTTACAGGCTCTTCCTTCTTCGAAGTCTCTTCCTTCGAGCGTGAATTTTCTACGAGTGAACATAACCGAACCAAAGGTGTATCCCTTCTAAATCGAAACGCTCGGGTCGGGCGGAGCAATGCGCGTAAGATCGTAGATCGTAACGCATGGCGCGTGGCGCGCTTGTTCGGCGATTAGAAACGGTTCGTTGATATCGTTTAAGGAAGCGGTATCGTTGGCGAACGAACGAACGCCTTGGCACAATCGCGATTTATCTCGCGGTGGTAAACCGGCGGCAAATCGCTTGGTTTAAACTACGTTGCACGCACGAACGAGCTCATTGATTTCTAATTAACGGTTAGATGAAAGAACAATCGCGATATAATTTCTCGTGTCCGGTAGAATAAAAGCGGCGGCGACAATACAAATTCCCCGGGGTCTCGGCGTGTGTCTCCCCGGAGAAGCATGACAGGGGGGCGTACACGGTTTCAGAAATTCGTCTTTGGGTCAGGCCTCTCCGGTCTTTCTCTTTCACGTGAAAAATGCCAGATGTTTCGCATGTGGCGGACGTAACGTGCAATGCTGTTGTTCCGCCTCTGTCACGGCAATGCCTTATTCATACACGCGGTCGCGAATTCAGATCGGCCCGAGGCCTCGAGGCTGTCGAACCGCGAGCCACGCACACACGATATAACGCGCGTCGTCCTACCGTCCGCCGGCACCACCTCGCTCTCTTCTCCTCTTGGTCCTTCGTTTCATTCCTCTCCATTCCACGCAACTCACCGAGTCGAGTCCAAGTCGAGTCGAATCCGAGTCGAGTCTAAGTGGAGTGGAGTGGAGTGGAGCGTAGTCGGTTCTTTCTTCCGGCATCGCAAAAACGATCGCGTCCCGTTTCTTTTTCTCCCCGACCGTCCAAAGAGAGTTCAACGACAGCGCCGGATTCGAACGTCTCGCTTCTCCATCACGGAATCACCGATTTAATGGAACCGATTTCGTGCAAGTCCAAGTCGAAACGGATCTCTGGAATCGTCCTCGTCTGGCAATATTCCCGAGTAACTGTGAAAACCGCGATCGAATCGGCTTTCCTCTCCTTTTCTTATCTATCTTCTTGCCTTTCTCTTTCGCTAAATTGGCTTCGATCCTTCGTCCACGAAGCGCGGGCCCGATACTTTTTACGCAGTTTCCTATTCCAAAGTCCCGTTCTCTCTCTCTCTCTCTCTCTTTCTTTCTCTCTCTGGTTCGCGTTGTTGCTTCTTTATCCGTGGTATCTTCACGCTGTATTACGTACTTCCTCGTGTTAAAGCCTCGACGACGGTTCATTATACGAGACTCGTCTATCGGAATCGATCACTCGTCCGGTGGGCGTACATTCGACGAAGGAGGTCCTCGAGGTTGACGCGCAACGTCGGCCCGGCAACGTATAACGCCTCGGATTTATTCAATAACGACGATCGTTAAGGTCGCTCCGAGGGGGGCGGGTCGTGGCCCTTCCGACATTCGACGCCAGACACGTGCTCCCTCCGCCGACCTAACGCGCTTTCAACGCCAACTACCTTCGAGTTCCGAGCTTATTAACGATGGATCGTCTTCCGATATCCTTTCGATCCGTCGAGACGTCTTTGTTTTTCCCCTCGTTAGAACGTCCTCGGGTCCGTGACGCTTTAATTGGCAGACGAACATCGTGGACTCACGTCGTGACGTTTTTGGACTTGGTGTGAGTTTCGTTTTGGAAGTACGCAGAAATAAATTGGTAACAGAGAGGAAAGAAATAGCTTGGGGACGTTTTAAAGATGACTGGCAATGTTTTACCAACGTTTTGAATATGTTTGTCGGATATATAATATTAACGAACATATAATGTAACGTACTTAGCAGAGCGTCGTTAAGGAGCCCTTAGGCTGTCCATATGTAATTATCGTCGATACAACGTTGTCGACATTTATCGACGAACTGTATCTTCGTTGAGAACTTTGAAATATCGGCAATGCTATCGGTCGCCTTGCATAAGGATGTCCAAGATGTTTCCCACGCTTCGTCTTTCTCATCGGTCAGATTTTTATTCCAAATGACAGTACTATTAGTCCGGAAGGTTTCTTTCCTTTTGTAAGAAAATAATGGATGCACAACATTTTCCATTCATTTTGTTCTATCAAGATAAAGATTACAACGTTCGACAGATTAGGTTTCGTGTTTGTATAAAGATGCGTCGTTGTAAAATCTTTTCTGTGAAAAAAAGACACTTCCGACAACCCAGTACTACTGTAACACGCTGTTCAATGGTTTATTGCCCTTCCTAAATCTTTTCATCGAAACGCACGAAACTAAAAGCACGGTAGTTGCTTACAACGAGATTCTAACAACAAGTAGAATAATCTAGTTGACGCAACGTATGTACAGCGACAAAGATGCTTTAGTATTGGCTTTTGGTATTAGCTGTACTTCTCAAATTCTATTAGAATTTTTCTATGAGAATTTTTATAAAAATCCACAGTCTGTCAATAACTCCTGAATTAATGATTATCCGTAATATCCATGGAAATTGGACGAAGAAGCAACGTGGATGACGAAGACGATGGGGAAATCACGAATGCCTCGATACCGATGTCGCGAATCGTCGAAGATGCTAGCGATGTCAACATCCATTCGCCACATCCGCCCGCAATTTCTTTTTTATCTCGCTTTTCCCTTCCTTCTTTTTTGTTGGTTGCAGTGCCGTAACACGAGGAACAGCCACTCGCTCGTGGCGAGATAAAAATACGGCCGAAAGGGTATTAGTCATGTTGCGATGGCCCGTGGGGTTTCGAGAGGAGCGCGCGTGTATCCGTCCAACTTTCCTCTCCCTCTCTCTCTCTCTCTCTCTCTTTTTCATGCAGCCTGACTCGTACGTGTGTTAACTAGATCGCCAGGAAGCGGAGCCGCTAAATCACGCGGGATACGAACAAACCCGGAACGGAGCAGACCGGTCACCAATACGAGAACCAATTCACGCACACGGTCCGAACTACGCGCGAACTACCAACGCGTGGTCTCTGCCTCTCTCTCTCTCTCTCTCTCTCTCTCTCTCTTCTTCGACCCTTCCCTTTCGACCCGCTCGTTTCTCTTTCCCTCTGGCAGCTTGTGTGTATATTCTGCCGCGCCGCTCCGAGCGCAGACGTATCAATTAACTGCGGAACTCGACGGCCATCTCGACTAATTTCCATCCATTCTCCACATACCTACTCGATGTGCCATGAAATTATCGGCCGATAGCCGAGCTCCGCTACCGTGCCATTCTTTCTCGCGTTTCTCTATCCTATTCAAAAACGTCCCACTTTGGAGCATTGGATTTTTTCGCGGGTTGTCGCAAGCTCGCGTCGAGTTTCGCTCTAAGGATGGGGTGTTCCTATACGGAGGGTTAGCCGAATTTTCTATATTTTGCTTTCTGTGAAATATGGTAAACCATAACGTCGATACTACGACGTAGATGACATTTCTTTCTCTCTACACTTTTTGTTTTTCTTAATCGTCCTAAGAAATTTAGCAAAACGTGCGTCGCAGATGGCCACCGTGACAGTGCAAACTTGTGAAACGATCGGTTTCTCCTCGTCGCATCCCTTGATCCCTCTAATACATTCGCTGTTATTCATACATGCGTTGCATCGTTTCAACTTATCCGGAATTAGGCTCTTGGTAACAATCGATCCGTTTAAAGCAACAGTGGTGCAAGTGAAAAACGTCGACTGTCGGATAATGATGGATAAAGCAAACACTCTGTAAGAACGCTGAATTGTTCATTGAACGTGATACGTGACTCGAACACTGAATTCTGCTATCCACCGAGAAACTAACGAAGATATACTAACACGATCTTTGCGCAAAAACTGGACGAGGGTTACGTTCTCGAGATGTGTAATTAAACTGAAATAGGTAAAAGACCAACTTACATTAGTTTACAAAGAACAACTTTTCAACGTATCAAATAAATAAATTGCAATATAAATATACAGGCTGGTTGGTAACTGGTGGTACAAGCGGAAAGGGGGTGATTCTCCGTGAAAAAAGGAGTCGAAAATATAGAATAAAAATTTTTCGTTCGGGGCTTTGTTTTCGAGAAAATCGACTTTGAATTTTCGCTCGGTACGCGTGCGGTACGTTATAACGGATCTCACTGTAGATCGTTGTCTCGATGGAAAAATTAAAAAAAAAAAAATAAAAAAACATTTTTATTCTATATTTTCGACTTCTTTTTTCGCGTAGAATCACCCCCTTTCCGCTTGTACCACCAGTTACCAACCACCCAGTATGAAAAGTATATTACAAAATAAATTATGCGGCTTTCTTTAAAGACGATCTAATCACGATTACTTGGCACGATCAAGATCCTATCGGATATGAACTGCAGTTCTGCTGCACTCGTCTAACCGCGCTACGGATGAAATAGTCGAAGATCCATTTAGCACGGTAGCAGCAGCAGCAGCAGCAGCATCGTTGCTAGTAAAGAGCAGAGACAAATGACTGCGAATCGAAATCGGTCGCGACCGTTCACAAGTCGAGGGCGACACGGTCGCGTACGAGGTGTTAATCGACTTGCCTCGAAATGATCGTTTGTCAGATCCACGAGCGACCGCGTGCCAGCCGGTCGGTTTCGTTCGTCGGAACGATTTATGACCTCCGAGAGTCGACCATGCGAGTCAGCCGGAAGTCGCGGTGCCCTTTGTTCCTCTGTTCTTTCTTGCGCGTACCGTCCCAGGCTCCGTTTATCGCATTTACATTCTCCGTTCCTTGCTTCCTCGCCCACTCGTCCCGCTCAGATTATTGAATCAGATATAGGACGGAATTGAATTGATTTCTGACAGTCATCCTACGATCCTGCACGCTCGCAGGTATACAAGGTGTCCAAATAAGTTGAAACTTAAAGCGCACGTTTGGTATTCTTCGTACGGGTTTCTTTATTCTTCTTGGTTTCCATGCCATGACGATTCGATCTTCGCTTGATAAATCGTTACGGATATCTCGTGCTACTTTTTACCTTCTTCTCTGTTCGAAATTCAAATATTCATTGAATTTCAAGTTTATAAAATGAATATCACTTCTTCTAACGATGAAATCTATATTTTTTAATCGTACGATAACTCGATACAGCGATAAAGTACGAACTAATTGTACGTGAATGTAAAGCATCGAAATACAAAAAGAGTATAAAAGTAAAATACAAAAAGAATTTTAAGCAAATGCTTGACATTGCATCTCGCAATCATAATGTTGAAACATAATAAGCGAAACCTATAAAGTTGGTTAAAAGGAAATTGAAATATTGCGCCAACGTAAGATTCTTTCTTACTAATTTAATTCTCCGCGTAACGTTTCTTTAACGTTCTCCCCAGCTCTTCCCTTCCTCTTTTAATTTTTAATAGACTCTGCGCCTTGACTTTAATAGACTCTACATCGGGAAATGCTTCTGTTCGACCGATTTGTAAGGAACAGAAGAGAAAAGCTAACGTACGAGTTACCACAATCAGTCGCGGCACGAACCGTCCAGCGGTTGTCGGAACACGTTTGATGTTAAATCTTCAGAACTGACAGGCGATAAAACGACGTCGGCAGACCAGAGTCGGAGTTACAGAAATATGATGTAGCGATTTAAACGCGTCGCACGACATCGGAGCGGCGGCGTTATTCGTCATTCTAAACATAGTTCGTTCGAAAGACGAGAAATAAAGGCTTTTCCCCGTGCAATCTGCTCGAATGCATGGAAAGCGAACGGGTTAACGAATCTCGCGTGGAATGCGATCGCTGAAAGATGAACGCGACGCGGGAACGTAGCTGGAATAATTTGATCGTGAATCGGCAGCAGCGGCTGGTAATTAGTTTAGGCAGACCGTTTCAATTAGGGTAAATTCCCGTAACGAAGTTATTGCCGGACGATGTTGATTCACTGGCCTGACCAGGAGGAATATCGCAGCGTCACTGTCGGCTCCCTACGCGAGTGTCGTATGAACCAACCAGATACTTTAATGACCTTTAACGACGAGCAATTAGCTGGAATCGGACGGCTGACGTTATCGGTTTTGCGTTACAGCGGAGACCAACGTGTCTCTCTGTCCACGTTCGTTAGGGCGAAACGCGTAATCGATCGCTTCTCTCTCTCTCTCTCTCTCTCTCGATTTTCTACGATTTTAACCCGCAATTGGATCATCCAGAATCTATGTAACTTTTATCCTTCGATGCGGTGTAATAAAATGACGAAGAATTTCCAACGAACGATTTAAGAAATAATTGCATATTATTTTGTCGTCGGGAATTTTTACATCTTCAACAGTATCGAATGGAAAAGATATATACAACTGCAACTTTTTGATAAGGCGTAATAAAAAGAGAAACATTCCTTTGACGATAGCCTAGAACGAATTATAGCTAAACACACGGTATAAAACTACTTAAGATGCGGAAAAGGACAAATGTTTCAAATGTTGAAAGTAAAGTATCTATTAGAATTGTTAACAAGTAAAACGACTTTCTATTTAAGTTCTACGTATTTCTTCGTGTTCGTAAAAATATAAATGCGCATAAAGACGAACGGCTCGGTCGTAATTCACACGACATTTGAGCGATCAGTTGGAGGGTGATCTACTCGAGTAACCTAATCTAGAACCGCGTGATAATCTGTTTGGTCGTGACACGACGGCTGGAAAGTTGAAAAGACACCGAATTTTTTTAACTTGGACCCGGAGGTCCTTCACGAGGCCGCGGCACTTTGGTAACAAGACTACTCGTGCGCCCTTCGCTGAGAAGTTGCGCGCGTGTATCTCGAGCTCGTGCACGCGTGTGCGTTCCTCTCGAAAACGCGTAGCACGACGCATGTGTTTCGTAGTCTCGTTCGGTGGCCTGGATAGATCGTCGTTAACCACATGCCCTGCTCTCGTTAGTCTCCTTTATTAGGTACGTCGTTGAGCCGCGTATCAGGATCCTACGACAGCCTAATCTGTTCGCTCGTTACGCGCCACCGAGATTACCCGCCAGAATTTCCGTTTCATCCTAGATTCGCAGACACTCGCGCTAGTTGGCCGATAACGCGCCATGGAAACGTGGAAATAATCGAATTCGAGATGAAATCTGGGAATTTGGAATACGATCGTTGAAGAAATGGTCTAGGTTTATGGGAAATATATTATCGTCCATTGATATCCAAATACTTTAGGGAACAAAGGTCCTTGCAGGTAAGTTCTTTTGGGCCTGGCTTACCATTCTCGTTCAACTTCTCGTACAACTTATTCGAGATTTCGCAGTTCTTGCCACCTATTGTTAGTAAAACTATCCTTTGTCTGGCACCTTTTCATTTCTTAAAGTATATAAATTGAAACATTTGAGAATCTCCTTGTATATTTTACTTTTTATGCAGAGATTTGTATAATGTGCAGGTTATTACAACATAATAACTAGGTGAGTGTGGATTAATGTTTATTGTATTTAAATTAAACAAAAAAAAAAAAAAAGAAAAAAGACAAGGTGCGTCCAGTTATCTTTAAATCATGAGGTATGTATGTAAATGCTAATTGCTAGTTAGGTGTACTCTATGGTAAAACGCGTGAATTATTACGAAGATCTTTCTTTATTTTGCATATATAAAGAGAGCAAAATTCCTTCAGAAGCATTATGATTATCGAATAAAATTTGCCTAATATTAAAAAAGAAAAGTAGAAGCGGAAGTTTTACTGTAAAATTTGCTCGATGCTAAATTTTGTTTCATGGATCCTTTCCCCACAAATTCCCCCAATTTGTATTTCAGTTTTTTCATGGATTCCATCAGCAACTCAGAGCGTACGTTCAACCAGAGGAGATGCAGACAATACGAAAGAAGGTAGTTTAATTAAATTTGCAAATGTTTGTCGCAATGGGAGAAACGACACGCTGCATCCCTGTTCAGTTTGCAAAAGGAACAAGAAGCAAAGGAGGCGGGCCAGCTTTTGTAAACACGAAACCATGATATTCTCGAGAACCAGATCGAGTCGTTAGTTTTACGAGGTTTGTTAGCTGACTCGTAGGGTGGTCAAAGATACTTGCTGCCAGGCTTTTTCGACCTTTTGTCCTTTCTTTAACTGACGACCATTATCCCTTCCACTCATTTTGACTCGCTAACCACTAAGCACTGATTTGATAACTGACCGCTAATTCTCAGAAGTATGGTGGGTAGCTTTCAACTAATAATATAATATGTAAAAATAAGGAAATACAAATATTTCCTCATTTTAAACTATTAATCGAATAAAATAATTTTATCCGCTCTTCAATCAATCTATGTAAATATTCTCGGTTCTTTCGTTAACTGACGACCATCGTCCCTTCCACTCTCCTTGGTTCGTTGGCCAGTAAGCCTTGTTTCTCTAACTGACCACAAATTCTCAGGAATATGACGCGTAGCTTTCAACTAATAAAAATAAGGAAATACAAATATTTTCCTATTTTAAACTATTAACAAAATAAATTCATTTCATCCTCCAATGCATTTGTACAAATTTTCTCGTGTTGTTTCCTCGACTGGTGACCATTATTATCCCTTGCACCTCTCCAATTTCGCTGGTCACTAAACCTTCTAAGTCCTGTTTTGCCAACTGGCCGTAAATTCTTAGAAGTATGACGCGTAGCTTTCAACTTACAATATAATATGAAAGCGTGGAAACAAAAATATTTTCCTATTTTAAACTATTAACGAAATAAATTAATTTCATCCACGTTCAAACGAATTTGTACAAAATTTCTCGACTTGTTTCCTCGACTAACGACCATTATTGTCCTTTCTATTTCTCTTAGTTCTCTGGCCACTAAGCCTTGATTCTGTTTTGCTCGTAGCCGACATTAAAATGGATAAAGACTTGAAAGAACAACATTCGATCTAAAATTAGTATTTCCTCGAATCTCGTTCCGTAAGGAATTCATGTAAAAAGGTAATATCCATAATTGTCCCATTTGTCGTTACGCAATAAAATATGTAACACTCCTTATAATTTTTTTTAACGTTTAACATATAATTATTAACACAATTATACACGTACATAAAATGTAATTATAGCAATTGTGTAACTTTGTATTACTTTATATAAACACCTGTATTTCTATGGAATAAACGCGTTCATTATTTAATACAGCTTTCGTGAATATCCTCAATCTGCTGGATGTAAATTAATTTTACAAAATTCGAATACCCATAATATATCGCAATTTACGTGCAGTATAAAACAGATAAATAATTAACAGGTAAATATAAACAGGTCAATAATTAACAGATAAGTACAGAACGAAACATACCGCATGCTGACGACTAGAGTCAAAAACCATTTCCTTACATATCACATTCCCCTGATACAAATACTCAATTTTGGGATAAAAGTCTTTGCTCATGTCCGAGAAATTGCACCTGAAAATTTTTTCGAAAATGTGCTCTGTATCAGGAGAATCGTTTTACGAAAGGATTTCGCTTCCTTGCCCATCGTGTTCTCCCAAAACAAATCCTTAATTTTGAGACAAAAAAAAGAAAAAGATTTCGAAAATTTTCATTCGAAATATTTTTCCAACAATTATCGTATTGAGACATTTGTCGAATGGCTTTTATGTGTCGACGCTTTACACATCGCATTCTCCTGATACATAAGTACTTACCTGTCATACCTGCCTCGATTATACTTACCTCTTCTCGCGGATCAGTATATTTTATAATACGTGGGTATAGGTCATGTTTAAAAGTCCTCTTAAATCTAAAGCTCTTAGGACGCGAACGAATGGATTTTTAAGTAAATCGTTTAGTGCGTTGGATCGTGATTGCTATTGTTATTTTCTTTCTCTGGAGTGGAGCGATAGGAGAGAATGTAGAAAGGGGCTGTTAATAAAAACACGTTGTATCACTTATCTATAGTTTATTTCGTCGAATCACTTTTACATGGCAAGAATTTAGTAGAAAAAGAAATATCAAATTTCTAGTGACGATATCAAAGCAAATAGAGAAATGTTATCTCGAATCGATTTTCAAAATGCCTAGTTGTCTGTGTAGATAGGAACTCGATTTATTTGTCGGAATCTGTGGCAGAAAGAAACACATGTGATTACCTTTCAAAATTATTAATTTATTTCTTTATGTTAATTATTCACCATATACAAGAAACGAAATAAAGCGTTGAAAATGAAATGCATCTGCACCGTCTAAAATGCCAGAATATCTAAAATTTCACGATCTGAATATAAATATGTAAATCCGTTCGTTTACCTTTCGATTTCTGCTTCGATTCGGAATTCCCCTTCTCCGTAGCTGAAAATCCTCATGGCGTGGATTTCTGTACATCTGGCTTAGTAGTCTTAATGGCGCAACATTAGGGATAATCTGCGTGGTTGCAGGCGAAGGAAACGAGCGAATGCGTGCATACGTAGGAGGATGGCAAACATACCGACGATCGTATCCGAACGAAGGAGAAATGGTCGTCGAGTTGGAAGAGCGAAGGTCGTAAAGGCGCGATGATCTGTGGGTAGAAAAGGAGAGCAGTGGCTGGTACCGAGGGGGTCGCAAATTGAATAACAAACGTTCGACCCTCGTTGGTTAAATTACCGAAAAAGCCATCCCCTGGGCTTGTATAAGGCTCGAACATTAACCGCACCCCCCGCGGATCGCGGCGTCTCTATGCTTCGAACCCTCTGCTACTGCTTTGCATAACGATCTTATTTCGTAATCTCTGCCATATTGATCCGATTTAAAGAACCTACCGTAAAACGAGTGTTCGCTACCGGACTCTGTTATGCCTCGCTCAAAGTCAAACAACGGTTGTTTAAGTATTTCCACGTTTATAGGAATATTTTTGGACATATCGTACGAGAGATTCGTATGTGACGCGTACGATCACGATACGATCGTCGTTGGTAAAATTTCGAACGAATACGAAGATGAACGTAGAAAGTACATATTTCGTAGGACTGCGGAAAGTACTTGCACGCGATCGTACTTATTGGTAAGATTTACGTACTTGATCGATGGAGTTTGAAGTGCGTTAAAGTTGGCATCAGTTAGCGATACTTAATCGATCAACGAAACGCTACTGAAAATAACAATTTATCAAGCTCCGTCCCTTTCAAGGTGGTTGATATCGCTTCAATTTTACTCGAATCTCGCAAGCACGTTGCAATTCGAGTAAAACAAGAAACTCACATTAGCGAAGTCTTTCAAATTACGTAGTGGAAGACAAGTGACTTGATTAACGAGGACGAGAGAAAGAATTTGGAATGTTTCGAGTCGAATAAATAGTATTCAAATAAATCATGTTTCAAAGTTACTTGAATTAACGTAAACGAGGCTTTACCGTCTGTCACTGTCAGATTGTTCAATTTCCTCCGCACGGATCATTCTCTATCATCTAATTACCTTGTCCCTTTCAAACGAACCACGAAGAATCGCGCGATCCGTTTTTACCACGCTCCGCTATAGAAAATGTAGTTCGATTCGGTGGATTTTCTTCGAGCACGCGATTAAAAGTAAATTACGCGTGGACGTAGCGGTCGGGAACCGAGGGTAATTAAATTTATCGAAGCTTATAAGGCTGCATGTCGCGTATATACGTCATTATTTAGGCATTAGCGAAGGAAGGGCTCGGGCCAGGGTTCGAACAAGCCGAGTCATCCTCGGTAATAACGGCGAGTGCTCGGATACGTAGCGAGCGGTCTTTGGACCGGCAGAAATAGGCCAACAGGAATATATCGGGGAGTGGATAAAAACCCTTTTCGGGTTAATCACGGTAAGGAGATCGTCGGGAGAAAAAGAGAACCGCCGCGGCCGATTTCGTTCGCGGACCGACAAAGGGAGAAACCGCTGGCTAATAATTTTAATGCAAATTGCGCGTGCAACTAAGTTATTAATCTTTTGTTTCGTCGAACGCGTGCAGAGCGTTAACGAGGAGAGTGCGAGACCTTCGGATCAACGATTTAGTCGAAACTATGTACAGCGGTAGATTTTTTCACTTTGAGAAACATCGTATGTACTGAGCTGAGGAATTAACTGAGCTTTAAGTTTTCAAGTTACAGATATATTTTGTTCGTGTCGCTCTATTGCTTATTGAACGTATTGACTCAACTTTATTACACATATTAATGAGAAACATCGGTCTGTTGATTGGCATAGTTGATTAGAGATAAAGTCTTTACTACAGGTCATGTTCTGGTTCTTGTAATTTTAGAAAATACGTTCGAAAGTATAATGTATTTTTATTATAAACGATAAACGAAACGTAATCACGAATATTTGCAAAAATATTGATTATCTACCTAGACGATTTAGACATTCGTGGAGAGAGATTTTAACAGTTAGGGCTCGAAGTAAGATGCAAAATTAGAATAGACGAAACGACGTTGGGAATTTTACTTTTGAGAAAATCGGCTTGAAAGATCGAAAATAATCGATCAACGATATTTCTCTTAATTTTCTTTAAATATTACAATTCAATTCCCAATTCTACGATAGATTCCTATACTTTCGTCGAGTTTTCTGTTCCAAAATTTTCTTGCTACAAAACTCAACTTGGAGAAATTGGATTGCCACACTGTACAGTGAAATTTCTTCGCTTGAAGTCTGATTTTCGAAAATTTGTCCAGTTCCTGGTTAACTCTCGCTACTTTTCTGCCAACGCGGAAAACTCCGACGTAATCGGTGACCCGAAAATCTTCCACTTTCCTCGGAAATCGCGATCAGCGAATCGAATATGTATTTCGATGGATCGAAAACGAGCAAAGTCAGATGTCACTCGTTAGGAGGGCCGACAATGAGAACGACTGGAATTGATGAACTTACTCTGTCGCCGATTACGATAGAACCGTATCGATTGAAGGTGCATCCTTCGTCGATGGAAAGCGAGGGGGATGCGATACGCAACCAGGACGTCTTCCGCGGACGGCGTTACGGGTTCACCAAAGCGTCGCAGCAGCAGGAGCTGGGGCAGAGCTAAGGGACGATAGACGTTTAGTGGAGAAACACGATCACGAAGAGAGAATCATCCAGGCACATCGTTACTCACAAAAGCATCGTTTATTTTCTCTTTATCTCTCTTAAAATGAATTTATAATTTTTATAATAATACATCAATAATAATTATTAATAATAATTAATGATAATAATTAATAATTAATTAATTAATCAATTAATTAATTCATAATAATTAATCCATAATATAGTGATATCAAGATCGAAGGGAGTTCGTCGATCGACGCGTGAATCACGTCCGAGATTCAAGTTCCAAACGCAATCTAAGGGGGAAACGACCGTAATATAGTACTTTACGGTCTCCTCTTTGATACGATGAAACCTGCCTGGTTTTTCAGGATTCGCGACGTTTGGAACCTGCTCGGAGCAAAATCTGTGAATGTTGTACGATTCGAGAATCGTACGCGCGACGTTCGTTGAGTCGGTTTTCCGATCGCACGCCCCCCAAAAATTCTCGGGGGGGTTGAAGACAAACACGAGAACGATACGACACGCGCGCAACACGTCTTTCATGCATTTTCTTTAATTGTTCTGCGCGTGTGTATGTGGATGTACGTGTAAGTGTGTAGGTGTGTGTGCGTGCGAGTGTGTATGGGTGTGTGTGTCTACGAACGTATCAGTGTATGATACAGGACGACAGTGCGTTATATAGAATTTTTTTACACCGCTTAACATTACACCGCATAATTAATATAATATCTTTCTCACGCGCTATGTATAAGTATTTACAAGTAACGGAGAGTCGGTAAGTATCTCGGGTGCGTGGGTGAAGGCTCGAACTGCGGACAAAAGGGGACGAGGAGAAAAGGACGAGGGAGAAAGTAGAAGAGAATCGGTGGACGAGGCAGCGATCGCTACTGTACAGAGAGACTCGTTCGAGCGGAAAGACGAAGAATCGAATGAAATCGGATTCGACGAATAGCGCGAAAAGTCGAAAGGTCGGGGGGGAGGGAACGAGCGTCGTTTAGTCGAAGCACCGTTCGAGAGGATCGCTGCCCGATCCACCGAAGGGGAAAATACAGGTAGCAGGGGCGATAGAGAATGGGCGGCCGATGGAACGAAGGGCTTAGTAGAGTGGCGACGCGTCAACCTAGAGACTATGTACAGGCGCGGGGGACGAGGGTGAGGGAGTCTGCGCGGTCCCCGGCGTGCCAGGATTCTGTTGCACGGAATAGGAATTACTTTGACGCGAGTGCTGTTGCTGTTGGTGTTGGTGTTGATGGTGATGGTGGTGATGGTGGTGATGGTGATGATGGTTCTGGTGTTGGTGATGGGTAGGAGCGGTGTTTGCGGAGGCAGAGGTGGAGGTGGCGTGATGGTGAGCGATGGTCTGGTGAGCAGCGGCGTGATTCTGGACGAGGTTCAGGTTGAGGGGGTAGGATAGGGGGGAGCCCAGGGCCGTTGCGGCAGCGGAACTGCAGGCACCGGCTCCGGGCCCCACCGGGCTCAGTGCATGCTCATCCCCGCGTGCGGGTGGTGGGCCGCCGCCGGGACGGAGGTTGCGTGATGATGCGGATGGTGCATTAGAGGAGGGAGATGCGGGTGGTGGGGATGGTGTGGGGTCAGAGGTGGAGGGGTCATCTGTATTGGGGTCATGGGCGTTGTCGGCTGATGGCCGAGACTGGTGGTGGTGGTGGTCTGGGATGTGGTGTTGTTGGTGGTGTCCTGGCCCGCCGCCACCGCCGCTGCCGCTGCCGCCGCCGCCGCCGCCGCCGCCGCCACCAGAGCCTGCTGCTGCTGCTGCTGCTGCTGCTGCTGGTGCTGGGCCTGAGCCGGTTGGGCCGGTTGCTGCGGTGGCTGCTGCTGCTGCTGCTGCTGCGGCGGCGGCGGCGGCTGCGGCTGCGGCGGCACCGAGCTGGAAGTGGGACTCTGCTGACTCCCGTTGTCCTCGCTGTCGGAGCAGGACTCGGCTGACGAGCTCCCCGCTCCCCCCTTGCCCTTGCTGCCGCTGCTGCTGCTGCTGCTGCTGTGGGTCTTGACGTGCTTCGCGAGATGGTCGCTGCGCATGAACCGCTTGTTGCAGACCGGGCAGGCGAATCTCTTTTCGCCGGTGTGGGTTCGAAGGTGCCGCTGCAACTCATCCGAACGTGTGAACCGCTTGCCACAGAAAAGCCAGTTGCAAACAAACGGTCGCTCACCAGTGTGCCACCGTAAGTGGGCCTTCAGATGCGACGTTTTCCCGTAGACCTTACCGCAGCCGGGTATGTGACAGCTATGGATGTTCTTCTTCCTGAGATGTACGCCGGCCGGACCGAGTCTCTCGGCTTCTTGACAATTCGGACAGTCGCAGGTCGCACGTCCGGTGTAGCGTCTTTGGGAGCGCGGCGACGGGGCTTGGCTAACGCCGCCTGCCCCAACGCCGACGCCGCCGCCGCTCCCCTGAGGGCTACCGGCACCGGCGCTCGCGCTCGCCGTCGCGGCCGCGTGATGGTGAAGACCGAACCCGGGAGGGCCTCCCGGCAACATCGATTTGTACGTGTCTTGAAGGAGATTGTGGCCGGCGGTGGTCGCGGTGGTCAGCAAATGATTGCCCGCGAGCGCTAGGCTCGTCGAGTAGTCGGCCGAGTAGTTGGCCATTTGCGCGGCATGCACACCGACGCCGACCGTGCTGCCGACGTCCAGCCATCCGCCGGCTGTCGCGGCCCCGTGAACGTCCCACCAACCGTCGCTCGCTTTGATACCGCCGTGTGTCGCGCCCGGCATCGCGTTGAACGGCCACGACTCGTACGGATGTCGGCCGTACACCGAGCCCAAGGTCGCTCCCTCGACCTTACCGAGCAGGCTGCTTTGATGATGATGCGGATCGCCGGCCGGTTGGGCGCTCGCTGTTCCAGGAAAGTACAGGTCGCTGCCGTATTGAGGCGCGGTCGACGCGCAGGAAGTCACCGGCGCTCTCGCGTAGCCGCCGGTCGTGCTGCCGGCGCTGCTCGTCGCCGCCGGTCTTTGACTGACTCCGGTCGTTGTGCATCCACCTCCTCCTCCACCCCCGCCCCCTCCCCCTCCCCCACCTCCTCCGCCTCCACCGCCACCGCTTCCAGCGGAGTGCTGCGGCGAGCTGCCACTGCTCTGCGGACTCTTCTTCCACGGGTGGAAACCTTTGCCCACCGCCGCATCGGCCAAAGGCGGTGGACTCTTGCTGCTCAATTTGTTGCACTGAGCCGCGAGCATCGCCAACGGTGTACCTCGTAAACCTGGATGATCCTGAAACAAGAAAAAACAACCAACGGATCACGACTCGATTCCGTCCAATTCTTCTTCGGTAGATCGTTCGTTCGTTCGATCGATCGATCGATCGATCGAGTACAGCACGGCACGCTGGCCACGATTTTATTACGGCGAAACGCGTTCCCGAGCAGGTGTTACCTCGGAATTACGATCCACTCTTCCGATACGATTACGCAAGCCGATAATAACGAGTTTCGGCGGGCTTCGCGAATTAGGCGCCCGCGTGTATATCGATCCCGGGCGAAATCGCCCGCTCGATTGAGACGCTTTCTCAAGGTAACGCAGCTCGTAATATCGAAATCCACCGGACGCTCGATGCGGCCATAATCGCAGCTAAATCGACCCAAAAAAGAAACCGCGCTCGCTCGCCACCGGCCGCCGGAACCGAGGCTTCCCCCGAGGATATATAATGACACTAAATTGCCGGTCCTATCCTAGGAGAGAGATCCAAGATTACCCGAAACTATCGTCAAGCCCGACTCCACTCCACTCCATCGTCTACCTCCGTTTCCCTTGCTCCACGATCGACAACAACGAAATCTTGACGCGCCCTATACCCTAACGACTTTTGTACCTCGCGTTTTTCCAACTTCAACGCCGCTCCGACGGCGAAAGTCGATCGTGCACAAATTATCGAGACGTCGTTTTCGAGTAGCGAAGGAAAGACGAGCGAGCCTCGGTGGCTACCGAAAGGCTGGAGGCTGGCGAGGGTCCGAAGCGGATTCGGACGTGGAAAGGTAAAGGCAAAGGGTCCGCGGAAGCGGCAGGAAATTAAAGTCTGGCGGGCCGCGCAGCCATTAGCAGCCGGCGCCATCGAGGCGACACGCCCCCACGCGGTTCAAACCTTGCACCAACACCGACCAAAGACAACGGGTGCGCGCACCCTTCGACGATCCAGACAAAGAGCAACACCGTGACAGAGACAGAGACAGAGAGACAGAGAGAGAGAGAGAGAGAGAGAGAGAGCTCTACCAATCCGTGGTCACCCCGTGCTGTAACTTCGGGCAAGGTTGCCAGGGTAATAACCACGGTTGCGGTCAACGGCGAGCTCCTTTCCTGTTCCGCTCTTTAAAAAAATCTCGGAGTCGTTCTGGCTCGGGTCGTCGACTCTTTCACCCTGTCGGAACTCTTTGACGGAGCTGGTGTATCGAGCCTCGTTAGCGTCGTTTCAAAATTTCCATCCGAAGCTTCTCGTCGGCCCCCTAATCCCCAGCGTTATCGGAGGACAATCCTGGAAAAGGGAGAGTCGAGAACGCGATGGCTCTCGTTTCGAAGCGTCGACGAATAGCAAGGTGGCGACGAACTTTGGCGCTTGCTCGCCGCGGTTTCGCCGCAACGGGGGTGGAAGACGACCTCGTCCTTTCGGCTCTTTGCTGCTGTGGGGTGAGAAAGCTGGTTGAAGAAGGAAGAGGTACCAGAGAGAGGGAGAGAGAGAGAGAGGAGAGGACGAGTCAAAGAGAGGGAAGTAGGAGGATGAAGGGGAGAGAGTATCTCTCGGCCGGTGGTGTACGAGCCACGCCCTCTTCGAGCTTCGTGAGTGCAGGTTGTAGGCAGGCTACGTATTGATCCGGCGGAACGATATGACAGTGGCCTGGTGGAGACAACGACGTCTCTCAATTAGCCTGCTCTGCCTTCCTTTCTTCACTCTATATCCTCGCTCATTCCGCGACCGCTGTAGAGAAAATGCTCGTTCCACTTACACCGGATAATGTAGTCTCCGCTGTTTAGGTCGCGAGTTTCCGATACGATGCATGTATATCGCGTCAACGCCTGTCAAATCGATCTGCTCGCGATGTCAGACTTCTTATCTTGAAGAGTGGATGATATCGTGGTGGATGATCGTTGTGATAGCAGATCAACGAGAACGCGTAAAGCGCGTTAATAGGCTTATCGATTAGGACGATATTAACTGGCACACCGGTCTGTAATTATATCGCGCAGAACGAAAAGCAATCGTTATTTCGTGCTAGCAATGCACGAGCGCGAGGCGCCTTCCAGTCGCCGATACACGCTCGCTCGTCTCCGCTTATACCTGTCGTCTTTCGATCGTCGCGATTCTTCGCCAATCGTTTATGTTTTATGCATGTTACGCACGCAGGCGACATAGGCTCGCGCGCCCACGTTTTCGTTTGCTCTAGCGAACTCCAGCGACTCGTATTAGACAGCTTTACGGGTGAGGCGAATAGAAAGAACGAATCGTAGAATCGTGGCAACGAAAGAAGCGATAAAGTCTCACGTACGACGATCGTAAATGAACGAGATTTGCCGCGTTTTCGTTGCTCGCCGGTCGGACGTTTCTTTCGGTCACATTTTTACGAATATGATTCGAGAAACGAAGTCTAAGCAGAAGCTTGCTTTACCTGCTAGGTATCGTAACGAGCACCACGCTTTCGATATTTCGCATACTTTTGTATGCAACTTGGAACCGCCAAATCTCCCACAAACGCATAAAAGTCCACAGTCTCGTTATCGTTGAACGGAGGATTTTTACAGAAATTCGATCGCCTGTTCCATGCTATTTTCACGTAAAAATCAACTTTGCAACTTACAATTATCGTAGTATAGCGTCGAAAGGAAAAATTCCACTTTCGCGCAGCGTCAACGCGCGAGAGAAGAATCGCTCGTCTGCATAAGACCGAAAGCGCGGGATTGCGAGCGAGATCCGTCTCAGGTTCGCGGCCTGCTGTCGGCACAGTTGAAAGAGAGCCATCGTAGGTTGGGCACGGCTAGAATCCTTTGTTTTAGCCGCGTGACGTCACGCCCATCCTAGCCAGCTAGGACTAATAACGCCTTCGGCTGTGCCGCGCATAAATTAAAACCAGGCAGCATCGTCGTCTCCCTTCTTCCTCGCCTCTCTTGGCTGGCAATCTTCCGAGAACTACGTAACACCAGCCGAGTCCTTTCGAAGATGCAGGTCGTCGTAAAGTTCCGACAATGAGCGGGTCAAACGTTTCGAGGAAACAGGAAAGTAGAGTGCCAAGGGAACGAAGAATTTGTCGGTACGTTTGCCGTACAGTGTAGACGAATCGACTTTGTCGATGTTTCTCGCGCGAATCTTACGTTCGAGTGAACAGGGGACGGCGCGTCGAATTGGCTCGACGTGTGTAACGAAAGGAATTCATCACGTGTTCGAAGAGATTCATCGATATCCTGGAGTAGACGAGCTCGAGAGATTTTAGGAGTCGATACTAATGTAGAATTTTTGACATTTCCAAGTTCTTTGGTGCAGTTGAACACGCTGGAACACGCTGAACACGCTATTTTTTATATAACGTAATATATAATAATTTTAATTTTAATAATTACATTTATGTTTTTCTTGTCTAGAGATCATAGTTTATGTTCTTGCAGATATGGCCTGGTATCGTACGTTCTACGTTCTCGTCACTTTATCAGTCGCTTGGAATTTCTGATAAAAATTGATTTCGAATCATCGAACGATAATATTAGGTTGTCCGAAAAGTTTCTTTCGTTTTATAAGGAAATAATAGACGCACGATGTTTTATATTAGTTTATTGAATTATGCACGAACATAATAATAGAAATAGAACGAAATGGATCACACCTAATTCAATAAGATAATATAAAACAGAAATTGTTGTTCGTTTATTATCACCTTATGAAACGAAAGAAACTTTTCGGGCAACCTAATATAACGAAGAAGGATGAGTAAGCAAACGATGTTATCGGGTTTGATAGATTTTGCATAACGTTCGAGTTGCATGAATTGTCTAATTACAGGAAATAAGCACGGGAATGTTCTTCGAAGAAACGATAGAAATACCACGGTGTCGCATACGATAATAAATTGCGCGAGTCCATGTATCAAATAATAATTCGATCAGTCACAGACAATTTGCCATTTAGAATATTACGTTATTAACAATTGAAGCCATAGAAATGTATAGAGATGCGTAGATTATCAGAGGATAAGCGTTTTACGTGATCCAAAATCAATGACCAGCGATTGTATTCCAATTCTAACATTCTCACGCATAATTGAAGGTATAGAAGAAAAGAGTCAATCGTTCGGCTATAGACGACGTAAAGAGAAAGCGACAGGGTTGGTGAACGGCTGAAACAAAACGGAACCGGTGGGTGTCAGAGCGAAAGCAAGAGCCACGCGACAGCTGAACGCGGGGTTCGCACAACGGTCGGCCGAAGCGAGGGTGCGAACCCGGTAAACCGTAGGGTGTCGAAGCAACTGGGCGTGTGGCAAACCGCATCCGACGTCTACGCGTCAACCTTCTTTCCCTCTCTCCTCATCAAACCACAAATGGAGACGTTTTTGGTTCTACTATCCAAATACATTTCCAAAGGATTCGTATATTTCCGATCGAAACGACACGATTCTTTCTCTTATCCCGAAAAGACAATTAAAGTATCGAGGCAAAAAAATAAAAAAAAAAAAAGAAAAACGAAAAAGAAGGGCCGGTAATAGAGCTGGACGCGAAATTAGTCGGCGGTGTTCGCTGGTTTCCGTGTAAAAAGCGTCGGTCGTTTTCGAGAGGCATTGACCACCGGCTCCTCACTGGCACCTGCCTCGAGCTGCTTCTGATTGGATCCACCTGCGTTTCTCTTTAGAGAGATCGTCCAAACGGTACGCTCGTTTTTCCGAATCGCAGATTTCGAGAGTTTCTCAACGACGTAAATAAGCGTAGACTATGAAAATAGGAAAATACGATAAGACGTATTGGTCATTTTCTATAGAACAGCAATTACCAAATCCCAGATCTATCAAATTATTTCCTCCTTCGATTGTTTCGTATTAAACTACTTCTATTTCGTATTAAACCACTAAGTATCGTAGAAGTGGGAAGATTCACAAAAGTAAACTTGTCATGTTTTCCTCGTCTGGTTTTTACGAGTATTAGGCTATCAATACCGACAATACCGTAGGATCTTCCCATTTCCTACGAATCGCGGTATTCGTTCCAGATTATTAGAGGAACGCTCGATCCATCGGGATTTTGTATCGGCGCGTGATGCCATTCGAACTATAATACGTGGTTAAATTTTTATTTTACTTTATTAAGAAGCTTAACCTGGTAAAATACATCCAAGTTAAGTACAAATTCAACAGTATTATCGTTAGGTGCATAAAAATAATTTTACATCGCCACGATATCGTAAATTATTTATCCGAACTACAGCTCACTCGAATGCCGAGAGTTTCGAACTCGAGTCAGAAAACTAGCGTATAGTTTCGAGTTTCCTCTCGAATCTCGATGAATTCCGAGTGTCGCTACTTATCTTCGTTTGCTGGCAGTTGGACTGATATCTCGCTCGCGAAATAGTACTCATAAACCGCGCAGTAAAGTTTCACAAGCGATTCGCTTCTGTGCTATGCTCCGCCATGGGAAACGGACTGCTACGCAATCTTAATATCGATCTGGTTCCTATAAAAGCAGCTTGGCGCGGGGTTGTAAAAATAAGCTCTTCCGTAACAACTTGGCGCGGCAGTAAAAGCGACCGCGAGAGATTAAATTAAAACGAGACGCGTACGCGCGCTTGCGACCGACGTCGTTCGCCAGATTTTCATATTTTCTGTTAATTGCTTCCTCCGGCCAACAGGAGGAAAAAAAGATGAACGTGTACGGACCACGAATACAGCGGTTGATGGCGGTAAACGGCGTCGTTACAGCTCTGGTTCGGCTCGACGCGTCCCTTTGGGATACGTGGCGAGCTGAGAGATCGCCATGATATCGTGCCTCGTTTCTAATGCTAATTATTTGTTTATCGGCCTCCGCATGCAACTGCTCCGACACGCAGACTTCACCCGATAAAACGCCGCTACCGCTTTCGAACCCTTCTACGAGCGCGGAGAACTTATTATTCCTTCCTACACACTATTTGCTTCGCGGATGGTGTTCTCCATCGCGAAAACACCGTTGTTCTCTCCGATTCGATTTCTCAAGAGTCCTCAACTGTGTATTTATCGATCGACGAGATTGCACGAATATTATTTATATAACACTCGGTATCGATACTATGAAAATAAAACGTAGAAACTTTTAGAAGAATTCTTCGTTGCAAAATGTGAACCACTGTACATATTTAGTGCTGTTTACGTGTACATATCGACCGAACGAGAAATTATTTCATTATTTTTGAAGATTTTGCAGTCCTTTTTTCCTCTTTTATTCTATTTCTTTAACGTTAACTAGAAATTCGTACGTCTTTTACACGTTTATACGTTTACCGATACGTAAAGGGGAATTTAAGTAGAATTAAGTAGAATTATTTTTGATCGATCGAAATCGATGAGATTCGCGTGTTTGATTTTCAAGCGGCTCTTACATCTCGCAGTCCGAATGAATTTTTTAGAACAAATTCCTTCGTAATTGATCGCGTGTCAGTGGCGATTCTCTATACCTTACGTTAAAGTTAAGGGAAGAAATTTATGTACTACGGTAGATTCACTATGGCGGATCGTGCTAGTCTACTTCAGAGAATTCGAAAGAGGGTAAATTTCCATGATCGGACATCGTGGAATCAGGTTTCGTGGACGTTGTTGCACGGCTATTGGGAAACGAAACATAGAGAAGCTCATCGGACACGATAGAAACTTTGGTCGGGAGACGGGATTAATAATTTTATTCATGAGTAACCAAGGCTGCACCGCGACCAAGAAGAGTCTCCGTTAGTTCCCACCAGGCGGCAGCTACCTGTTACCCTCCCTTCTAAATTATGTTTTTTAATTAAATCCATCGTGAGAGAGCGACTCGGCTATCTCTGTTTCGCCCTTCGTCCCTGGTCGCGGCGTCCCTCGTCTGTCCGATGTGCGCGCCGCGCGTTACGAAAGGTCCGATCGTATATCCGAAAAAGTCTACCTCGCTGTAACCGTGGCCCGGGGCCAAAACAGGGAGCTGCCCAAATTTATTCGGCTATCGAGCGACCGGAGGGAACACAGAGAGAAGGCTGCTTCTTCTTCTACTTCTTCCTCGCTTTTTTCTCTTCCATCGTGTTGTTGCTCGCCACCGAGTTTTTTGGCCTCCGTATAGGCCCTCGACAAATTTCAAATTGCCCTTGGACCTAATGATTTCCGGGTATAGAACGGGGCACCCACGTAACCAAAGGGCAGCGCAGCAAAGGGAGCGAAAGTCTCAGAGAACGTTGCCACGATCGAAATCGGTCGGTGAGCGCAGAGAAGAGAAACGACAGGGAGAAAAATGGCCAGGCTACCGATTCATTAACACTCGTAAATCTGTCACCCGTCGCTGTTCGGAATATTAATCGCGCACTACAAGTTTGTTATAATTCGTAGCCAGTTAACGCCGTTTATCCTCGGCCGAGTATACGTTTGACGAAGAAACGGAGTATGTTTGACCGCCCTAAACGCTTTATCGCCTCCGGTACCCAGCGATTTTGCGTCGGTAGCTTCGATCCTCTTGGACTCGCGCCCGGTTCGTGTTAACTCGACGACAGATTAAAGCGGAGCCGAAGTCCAAGGCAATAGCTTCCCGCTGACAGCGTTCCTTCCTCTGTATAATCGAATTGACTTCGGTCTCCGAGAGGAAACGAGAAAATGATCGTACTAAATGTCATCAAAAAACACGAGAAGCATCGATCCTCTCGATTTTCCCCGCTCTGGAGATGGGATCGAGGTCCACGGGTTTTAATCGATTCGATATCGAAGTCAATAATCCATTGAAACGGATTTTGATTACTTACGTCGAGTTTTCGTGAAACTGTCGGTAAATCGAACAATCAGCAAACGGATCCAAACAGTGAAACAAAAGGGACGCGTGATATTAAACGTTGCGCGATTAAAACTTTACATTTTGTCGATAGAGCAATTGCTTTTCGACAAAAATCGCGGCTCGTTTTTCAGACGTTACGTCTTCATTAGGATAATGAGGCTGGCGTAAATCTGTTACGGGAAGCGGCGTGTTGTTGCGCGTGCTTCTGGAATATCTCTGGGATCTGGGGGACGGAAGTCATCGCATTTGCATCGAGTAATTTAGTGGTACATAAAATTCTGCAGCCAATTAGCGGCCAAGTGTCCGATCTATCGCCCGGCTAGTCGTTTACTCATTTTAGAACGCTTCTAATTTCGGAAAGGTGACCCGTTTTGAACGTCTTTCATTTCCTCCGTGTCTACGGCCAGTTTCACCCTTCTCCTATTCGAGGCGATGCTCGCCTCTTGCGCAAGCAAAACTTAACTGACCGTTCTAAAGGACTGACGAACGTAAAACTTTACATTTGCTCGAGGAGCCAGCTTCAATGTTCGACTAAATTAACGTTACGAGGATATTAAAGATTCCCTACGTTTCTTTTTTTCTTTTTCCTCGTCGTTTGCTCTCCTTTTTCTTTTTTTTTTTTTATAGGAGATACGGAAACGAATTTTACATCAACGAGCAGAGTACTTCCCCGTTTGCTATCTATCGTTTATTCCTACGTTTTGTTTTCACTTTTCTCTGTACAATATCCTCATGAAGATTTCTCGCGCTTTGAAGCACTATAAATATAAAACGCCTTGGAAATATTTATTCCTGGCAAACAAACGACACCGATAATGAATTAATCTAAGTCTTGGAACAAGATGGTAATTCTCAAAGGTCCTTAATTATACTGAAATAACTTCCTAATGATATTACAAGCTTACCTCATCTTCTAAATATCCTAATACTTATGTGCACATGGGGGTGTACATATTATAAAAGCCATAACGGAAACCATCGAATCAAGACAGAAATCGCGACTCGTTCAAGAAACCAACAGCCTGAGGGACCGCTGTTAATTTCCATCCAACTTAGGAAACGGCAACCTCTGCCTTAATCGATGTCGCGTCCAGTCATCTCGTAGAAGTCGGTCCGCCTATATTTCAAAGTGGCCCGGCTATAACGACAATATTTTCCACGCCATTTGTCCGAGGATCTTTCGCGCTCGCGTCCAGAGTCGCGCGAGGGGCGGGGTCGGATAGTCGTGTTTATTGTTCGGCCAGGTAGGCCAGCGTGGCCGATCGTTCGATATATTATTCGGCTCCTAGATCAGCCTTCCGAGAGCTTCTCGTTCCCGTATATTCCACGTTTTATCACCAGCACTGCCACGGTGGTCCTAGTCGGCGGCTTTCTTTCAATTACGAAAGTTTAAGTAAGTAGCGTCACCGCGCAGCAGAGAAGGGCAATCGTACGAACGATAAATTAACCGAATATTAGCATTTAAATGATCCACCGGTTGAACCAGGATTTTGATAGGGTTTCGATGGACCCACGAAACCTGCGAAACGTTTCATGCAAGGGTCTATCCAAGGCTGTGCTATGTCGCGCAACATCTGGCGGGAATCATCAGTCTTCGACAACTACGATACGACGTGCGACTGATGGATGAACCTTTTGACGGACCTATCGTTCGACCATCGTTCAGAATACGATGGTTTTGTATCGCCTGTCACCGAACGCCCTGACGATGGAGCCTTTGTATCGCCCTACGACCTCTGAGATTGATACAATCGACGTTTACACGCTGCTCCAGGTTATATGCCGGATTAACGATTAAAGCGTTGAACTTTCATTGTTCATGAATCAACGATCCTGCTATTTTGCGAGAATAAAGAGCGTCGCGGTGAACAGGAAGATTACGCGAAGCGTAATGATACTGCTAGTGAAACTTGTACTAGGCTATATAATATATTTAGACTACATGTAATATTAATAGCGATAGTAAAACTTACGATACCGATATATTAGGAACATTAGAAAACATTAGGAACGTGATTGGGTTGTCAGAATTTTTCTGATACCATTGCACATGAAACTAAGTATCTTATTTGAAGAACGACGATTACTCCTTATATTTTCTCAAACTTCATTAAATTGATTTGTACCAATATACAATGAAAACTTGGTACGAAACGTTATTTTCCACGATGCTTACGTGGAATCTCCGGTAGGTGAAAATGGCCCTTCGCTATTTACGTCGCTTTTGCAGCATCAATCGTTCGAGAATAAGGGGTTGAATCGCGAGAAGAGGATGGAACAAGGCAGGCTTCTTTCAGGTGGCCACACACGCGGCTCTCACCTGCGCGAGCTCGATATTATTTATTCGCGGTATTCGCGAAACGCCGGTTGATACAGGTCTTAGGCAGCTAGTGCCCGTCGTAATTTAGTCGCGCAGCGTTTTACGAGAGGCGCAGGGACCAAGAAGGCGAACGGTACTTGGCGAAATTCGCCAACGAGCGAACGCGCGAGCCGATAAATTTACACCGAGCGGCATACTTCTAACAACCTAAGTGCTCCTTTTACGACGAAAGCTTACATTGAAAGCAAGATACGCTCGATATACATATATACGTATATATACGCAAGTTGGTTCGTAATTGCGGCGGAGATCCGTGGACGAGCTGTGGAGCGGTTCCACCAGCTGCACCTGCGAATATTTACGTTCAATTAAAAACTCGTAAACACCTAACGCTGGCTAAATCTAAATGGACCTGGACGATACAGTTGCTCGTCCACTGTTTCAGCGTCAGTGACTGTCTTTCAACGACCAAGAACAACGACTCTTTCCACTCTTTTTCCACAGTTAACCGAGATACGAATGAAACGGGCGCCTTCCGCTTCGTCAAAGGAATAAAGACTATGTAAGGTAGTGGTCGCGTGTCGATTACACGAATCGATGGTCGCGCACCTGTCCTCACGGTGGCTTTGCCAATTTCGTCCCCTCGTCACGAGAAACGTCCGAATTTTTGGAAACGCTTTAACGAGACAGATACGTCGAATCAAAGGGAAATTGCTCGTATTAGATGGATTATGGTTTCTATCGAAGCTTCTCGGAACCACGTCGCGCGTTTAAGGAGATATTCGGAAAAACTGATTTCCTATTATTGAGATACGTGTAATTTTGTGTGCTACACTAGATCAGCCGCGTAGTAGTGACACACATATACGAGTACGAGTGTGTGGAAGTATGTGCGTGCACAGCGTCTCGTAAAACAGATGAATGCAACTGTTCCGTTAGTACTGTGTGGTATAAGAAGATGAGACAGAGTGCTGAGAGGCGCGCAAATGTATATCGACGAAGATTTTGTACATCACATATTAAATAAATCTGAAACTATTATGATATCAATTCCAAGTGTAATCTAAGTGTTCCTATATATTTATTTCGGCGATTAAGATCCACAATTCTCAACACCTATCGGAAATTTCGATCAATCGTAACTTTTTGTATTTAGACGTTCCGATCGAGCAAATTATTGGAAATTTCAAAGGACACGAGTTCGACAACGTTGGTTAGCTATAACTCTGCTCTCGCGATCTATGATAAAAAGATAAACGTCGCTTTATAAAAGCACTTTATCAATGTAAACTGTCAACTTTACACCGCAGACTTTACCCATCAATAACGATGATTTATATTCGAGAAAATATACTTTTCCCAGTTCGAACGTCACTAACAGTAATTGATCGCTACCCGATGGTTAAAAACCATTAGCATATCTATTAAAACCATCCACGTTTATCTTCCACGATCTTCACGCGCCAAACATCTTACATGCGTATTCAAAATGCTGTGTGTGGAATAAACAGCCATCGAAAGAGTTAATCGATACGCGTTCGTCGAGGGTCCTCGATAACCATCGTTCGCGTCGACAGCGTCCATCTTTTCGCGTGGAGCGGGTCGACACGCGACAGAACCGCGACGTAAAATCGTCCTTCGGTCTGACGGTTGGAAAGAAGCCTGAGAGAGCGACGTGGCGCGAGTTAAGCGGCTGGTCGAGGCAATTTAGCAGAATCCTCTCGAGAGTACATCCGTGTGTACGCGCGGCCCGTGTAATACACGTACACTGCTGGCTTGTCCGAAGTGTTACTGACGGCGCTACGCCAACAAACTGCCACTAAATCACCTTTGGCAGACCGTGAACCCGTTCATCTCGTCGGACGCAGGTGCTGCTAAAGCGAACCGCTCGAGAGGATCCAATCTCGGCGCCGCCGCATCGTCCACGCGGTTGTAATACGCTTTGCGCAAAAAGTAAACGGTTGCCGGATCGGCCTTACAAATAATTCGACAAGGTAAATAACCCTCGTGCGATCTTCCTGGATAGAATTCTCTCCGTGCTTGGTAGCGCTGTTTCGCGGAAAGTATGCTCGATCATAGAGATACGGTAAGTTCATAAAGCGAAACGTTAAGCTTGGCAAATTGGTATCGCTGTTACTAAAATATCAGATTGTTTCTTCTCGAAAGTTCTTCTAATCTGGTTGCTCGCACATTCGTTTGTATTTCGAGTCTTTTCGCTGAAATATTGCATGTGCTTGTTCGTCTTCTTCTTGTTCACTTGATACTACGTGTAAATGACTATGTTGTTAATAATTTCATAACGAAACCTCGCTATATCGCTTGTATTAATCGTATTTACCTTGCGATAGAATGCTTCCGGCTCGAAATCCATGGAAAACTTACACAAGTTAGTCACTATCCGATTATTTGCTTCGTAAGGATAAATCAAGAACAGTTAGGCTAGCGACCACGCCGTACGAAGAGACGCGAAACGCGCGCTTTCTCCGGCTATGAATTACACGCGTAACGATTATAGACATTACGTGGACGGAGCGTTGCTGGAAACCGCTAAAGAGGACCACGGAGACTGTTTAATTTTCCTGCTCCGCGTGGACATGCTTGATAAACGTTCGCGTAATTTACCCAGCCAATTTTCCTATCTTTTCCGTGTACCTACATCGAGTCTTCGTTTTCTCTATTGCCTGCAGCTGAGAGTTCGTTGCTGTTCTGAATAAAGGATGTCCGAGATCGTTTGCTCAGATATGTTCGATATACAGCGTGTAAATAACAAAAAAAGAACGTCAGACATCAAGACAAGGAAGAACGTCGTTTGCGGTTCGTGTTTTCCATCCGTAAAAGTATAACCTCGAGTTAAATAAATTTCTAGAAATTTGTTTTTCAAAATATCATTATATGTGTGCTTGGATAATGAAATTGACGAGTTCATAAAGAACGCGGTTGATCGGTTTAGCTTGTAAGAAGCTCGTATTCGTTTTTCCCGAATGCTTTGAATGCCGCATAATAGAAATGATTGATAAATGGCCGCGATATCTGGTTCTGGGAGGCGCGCATTAATCAACGTTTGCGTTAAAGGAAATGGCGTCTTTGCGATAATTGGCAAAGATTTCGCATGCGTTGAAAATTGATACACGGGTTTGGTGTCGCGAGAATATCGGTTGGGCGTGCGATTATCGACGAAACGATGCGTTCAGCCGGATCTCGGGTAAATTGGTTCGCGTGTCTTCTACGAGAGCCCGCGCGATTTATAGCTTCATCGTGCTTTCATATCGTAAATTCACGACGTACGCAAGCGCGTGCATGCCTCTATACCGAGGAGAAGCTTTTCCTCGGCTCGGCCACACCACGTACCGAGATTATGCAAATCGACCAGTGTTAACCCGACCGCCAAAGATTATAATAACTTTTCAGCTGTCATGTTTCGTTTGTAATGATCGCGATTTCCCGGCCGATAGCGGTTGTTCTACGGCAAACGTGTTACACGAAGCCCGATCGTTTCTAACTTAAACAGTCCGTTGAGTTCCACGGAAGCACGCAGACTGCTCTTGTTTAGACTCTGCTGGACGATGGCTTATTAAAAAGGAGTTACACGGGATGAAAGAGGCATAAACGCGTGACAAAACTCCGAGGATCACGTAATCTCGCGGCGATACGATCGCTGCTTTAATTTGCCACGTACTCGTGCCATGGAAAATTTGCGAAACAACCTTGACGATTCGGTGAACAGTTCTGTTATTTGCCCGTCGTTAAACCTAACTATTCGCCCCGTTGAAAATTACTCGAACTTTACGAGTTTAACCCTCTTTAACCCGTTAGATACCAAACAATAGTTTACTATAACGCTATAGGTACTTCGGTTCCTTTAAATTTCCTAAAATTGAAGTATTCAAATGGAAGGAATTCTCAAGAATTCTTTTTCGTAGTTACAATATCGAAAACTAGAATTCGATGATGTAATGGAAAAAGAGTGGAAAATGAATTATCAGGTTAATACAACGTCGTTAATTTAATTCGATCGACGAAGATCTTGCCAATTTGATTAGAAATCCTATTGTTTGCTCGTCGTTGAATCTCAACTTTCATCGAACTATTTCTGCCTGAATTGAAAATTATCCAAGCTTCACCCATCTGATTCTAAACCGCAGAGGGTGTTGATTATGAATGAATTGAAAAACGGCGATCCGTTTAATTCGATCGTCGAAGACGCGTGTACCGCGGGATCAGTTTATCAGATCGTCGCTATTGAATCAGTCCATTAGAAGCGTATCTAACCCCACGCGGGCGTAACCCTCAGGAATCGTGGTCCTGCGCGGATCCACCCTCGTTCACGACGATAGCAGAGAGTACTGCAACAGACTGTGACATATTAGGCGACCCCCTGAGGACATCATCCCCGTATAAGAGGCCCATAAAGAGGGTGACTCCGCTCTCAGATTTATTGTTTCGCGATTTAGTGGCCAAGCGAGCCGTGGGAGTCTGCTGTGGTTGCTCTATATTCACCCCCGTCACTCGTAAATAAATTATCGTCCGTACGAAAACACCATCAGGTCGAGGCAGCAGAACGTATAAGTACTCGCGAGTACCAGAAGATTACCGGAGAACGGTTCGTTCGGTTTCGAGATCGTTAGAGCTGACCTTCGTCGCAGGTACGAATCGCGCGACCGACGAGAGACGACGACGATCCAGTTTCTTAAAGAGAAAGGCGTTGCTCTTTGGCAAGATTTATGGCCATCTTTATTCCCATGAAACTCGGAAACCGTTTCCCCCCCATAAAAATTCATGGTCGGTGTAACAGTCTCTTCTCGAGTCTACATGCGTGGGTCGAGCGATTTGACGAATCGCGTTTTTCAAACGAAGAACAGAGGAAGGAACGCGGTATAGCACAGTTTCGTTGATTTTCTTATTGATTGTAAGGTAATTGTACGAATGAACGGCGGGATTTTAATGACGCGTTGTACGTAATTGACGCAATTAAAAACGAAAACTATCCGTTAGGTGCAAAGACGTGGTCATGATAGATACGGTTAATTGCAGAGGCGTGTCACGTCTTTTAAAGATAGCTGGTAAGTTAAGAAAGTTTTACGGAAGCTAAACAGATTGTTTTTATTGGAAGAGAAAAATGTATGGGTTTCGTGTTCAAAAGTGCACAAGTTTCTACTACGAATATCAGTTGAATCGTTTAGATACCATGTTGATCTTACTTCGCGAATTGACAAATAAATCTACGAACGTAACTTTGAAAACTTGCCTTGAAACTCACGTTATTACACGTTCTTAGAAAAGATAAATTTGTGGTATTGTATATCGTTTATTTCTTGGGAATTGGACGTTAATCGTATATCTGTGGCAATAAAATTGATATTCACGAAAGCGGAATCGATCAATTTTGCGTCTGAGACGTTCGGTTCGCTATGAATTACGAACTTACGCTTGAAAAAAATGATTTAATGCTGATTAATTTTAAATCGATTCTTTGTCGGCTTGTTTAAATTATTGAAAAATCTAGCTGCCTTGTTATTCGCAGCAGCCTCTTCAAATGCGGGAAAAAGGGTGAACGAAGTAACTACGTTCGGAGAGGAAATATCAATGACACCGTGTTTAATGGCCGAGCTATTTTCGGAAGGTTACCCATAAATTCAGCGGGTTTCCGTGTTCGGTTTAACGAAGCGTCCAATCTGTACGTCTAACGGGACAAACGCGGGTTTCGTTATGCAACGCGTCGAAAGAGGATAATTCGTTCCCGTAGGGAAGGAACGCGATAGCGATACGGACGTAGGCACCGAAATGCAAATTATCCCGTTTGCAAGGACGCGGGGAGAGCGAAATGAAGAAAATTGAGCCGATCTCGTTGAGACTGTTCGCTATTCCGGTTTCCTCGCTCGTTCGACTACTGCGTTTTGTCCTTACGCAACGTCTGATCGTGGATACACGTTTGGAAATCTACTTGCTCCAATGTACCACCAGGCAATAGGTACCATGAAAGTCGAGCAAATCGATGTTGCAATAATTTGTCGTTTACGACGTTTCTTGTTTACGACGTGCACAACTGGATGCTGCTGGATACAGCTGAACTATCTCGTTGCAGACGTCTAGACGAATGTACGAAATATCTATGATATTTTTATTCCGGTATATATCTATGCCGGTCGATAATGTAAACAGGGTGTATTCAGAACGTTCGTGGATCGATGCTGTTTAGAGAGGAGGTAAATTGTACTATTACGCACCGAGATACGTTACGTGATATTAATCGGAATTAAAGCGATATAACGATCATAACCAATAGCGTTTCAATTCGTATCTCATGAATCAGTTACCTTGCAAATCTTGCGTCTTTTCCAGGTTGAAAGTAATTGCGGATGGAATTCATTCCGAGAACTTGCGACTTTAAGAAAAGAGAAATATTTCTTCTCGCTGAAAACGAATCGTTCCAATTTCTAACGTCGATAAAAAAGAAGTTTTCCTATCCCAAAAGAAGTTTTCGGCAAGCATCGGAAAAGTATCGAGAGATGTCTACGTGGAACGTGAAATAATAAATCATCAGACCAGAAGCTTTTCGAACGTACTGTACGGACCTCGCCAAAATCCGTGTCTACGTCGTACGTCCAATTGGAATATACATAATTTTACAATTTCTTTTTAGCAGTCTGAGAGACGACTCGGTATCGATTCGGTGGCATTCCTGCGTAAACTGCGGCAATTATCCCAGGCATCGCTCAAAACTCGCCGGTTCCTCTTTCGGCCGCGAACAACACGCGATCTTCCGAGGCGCGAACGAACTCCGAGCTCGGTCATATGCATCTGCTAAAGGGAAAATCGCCGCTGTGTTTCTCGTGCAGGGTATACCGGAAGTTTTTTACGGGCCTTGGAAAAGGTCGTTGCTCTATACTGGTCGTGAGAGGTAATCTGCCTTTCCAGAAGCGGCCTCCCTGTCTCCGCGTTGAGCGCGGATAGAACTGGAACTCGAGATAATTACTCGCGGCAAAACGAGTCAACGCGTCTTTTATAAAAAGCTAACTCTCCGACATTTTTATCAGGGTACCAGTTTGTTGTCAGATATCGTACAGCCACCATTATATCGTAGGATTATCGTTATTTAGCGTTACATCAAGGATGACAGGGCTTTCTTTCGTTGCCACGATATTATCTATCTAATAAATTACGCGATAAGCGTTCTCTAAAAGGATAGTTAACGAGCGAGAAATCATTTCTGGAGCTCTGACCGTGAACTCGATAAACGGCTATACTATTGCGCTGGTGTAAAAAATTCGCGCTTCATGGCACGTATAATATGCAGTCGATAAATCATCGAGCACGGTGGACAGCCGAGCCAACGTTTGGTATTTTGGTTCCGACTCCGCGGGGGTTTGGCACCCCTGCGGGGGTTCCCTGCTGTTGCCACGCTTCTTTTCCTAGTGGATCCATCCGTGGTGAGAGATCGGATCGAGAGCCTCGAGGTGTTTGCCACGCGAAATAGAAGGGCGCCAGTTCGCGGCGCGCTGACGCGCGTACGATAATGATTGGCGATTGAAAGACGTAAGAAAAGAAAAAAAAAGAAAAGAAGAGAAAGAAAGGCTAAGAGAAAATTCGTAGGAACCCCCCGCGTAAGAGGATATATCTAACGTAATGATGGTAAGCGCAGGAACCGATTGGAGCGTGCAATTTCACAGTGGAAAAAATGTTGCATTGTGTTTAGCGGAGGAAAGTAGTCGGGTTAATAGAATCGAGTCGTTAATAATCGTCTTCCACTTTAGTCGAGTGGCGCACGTTAAGGCCTCGAGGTGTTGACCAGATCGAGTATTGTTCATCTTTCCCATGATGGTCCCGGTGAATGACGCTGGCTGCGATGATACGTCACGATAATGGCCGGTAATTCGACGTACCATCTCAAGGCTCGTGCGCGCTCTACGAGGAATATTGTTTACAACGACGATACCAACCCCGGAGAAGAGAAGTCTTGCCTTTTCAATTATCGAACCTTCCAGCGATACGATGATGGTCGATGGAAAACGCACACATACGAGCGGCTTCACAAGCGGGCGCCGGTAAACCCACACGCACCGGCTGCATCTCTCTACCAAATTGCAGCCTCGAACCACGGCGCTCTATCGTCACGTCATACGACACACACGAGCCGATCGCACGAATCGTCTTTTCGTGTTTAGAATGTCCTCGTTCGCAAGAAACCGACCGTTTCACTGCATTCTTAATTGTTCCGCTCTGCCCCTCCCCCCATCGCCCCATTCACTCGTGGAAAAGTTCAAATACGAAGCGGAATTCTACGTTTCTATTTGATGAATAATTCCATCGACGACGGTACTGTACGGAGAATAATGACCGATAATTCGAGGTACTGCTCGCGCGAGCAATAGGAACACCGTGTACGCGAACGAAGCCGAGGGGAGGCTAGGGTTTTCAATTATCGAACCTTCCACGATAACGATGCCAGCCAACTTGCGTACGTGCATTTTACCGTGAGCACACCCCCTAACCGAGGCTACGAAATTGCATCTTTGACCGTTTAATGAAAACCGAGAGCGCACCGTAATGAATATCTTACGCTTCGTACCTTTGAGAACCGCTCGGCCAGTTGCAGCAATCTTTTTCCGTGGAAAAAGCATTCGCTCTAATTCGTTGAACTCGCTTTAAACAGCTCGGCAACGTCGTTAAACCTGATGAAAACTGCATGAGCAACGCGCACAATGACTATCGAGAACCGTTCGCAAGCGCGTAACTTTGGAAAAAAAAAAAAAAGAAAGAAAGAAAGGAAGAAAGAAAAAGAATGTTTGGCTCGACAAAGGACATCCCAAGGGCCACGAAATTGATCGATCATACGCAAAAACGGTTTTCCAAGACGTGCACATCGAGCAGGCGGCCATGTTGTCACCCCGAACATCTGCCACTTTCGGACCCTGCGTTTCCAACCAACACGAACGAGTTTTCGAAAGGGTGTTTACACGTCGGGAACTCGCGACGTACTCCACAAAAATAATTCATTAAACCCGGGCAAAGCCTATTGCTTGGTAGGCGTGACGCCATTTCGAAGGGATTTTGTCGTCGAGCAATGAACGACGAAGCCTTTTTTTCCATCGAGGGGAGACTCCTTCTGTCATCTTTATTTCTTCCAGTGATATAAACCAAGCATTTCTGCTCGTCATCGGGCAAAACCATATCGAGCAAAGACAAGCGTTGTGGTCGCTCGAAGAATGGAAGTTTCCGGTCGACGGAAAATTCGTTCTCAGAAAAGACAAATTAGGGTGACATCGTCGTCGCGTCCGGTGCTCCAGGTAAATCCTCTTAGGTCATAAAAAGGCCATGCCGTGCTTTCATCCCCTCCAGCGCGACGAACGACGTATTTTTGCGACGAACGATGTATACCGTGGCCGTTCGCAGTCCATTGTCATCCTTGAAAATGTCAACGGGGCGTCGTTTAAAAGGACACTTTTACCCTGCCAATCGGATTATCGGATTACCAGCGTGGAAGTGAAGTGGAGCGACATGCCGAGGATTTTCGAGCGGAACCTCCGTGTATTCTAATTGTACTACTTTATTTTCTAAAAAGAAAACAACCATGTAACGCGTCTTCGCAAATCGGAGTGGGATAAAAGCGGTCAGCTTTTTATTATAAAGCAGTTACAAGTACGTAAGCAACTAGAAAGAAACGAGCTAATTTTTGAAATTCCTTTTCCAATGTATCGTTATTCGCGTCGTCTTGTTTTAACAGATCGATTTATGGAAACAAATTATTCGTTTCTCGAGTTCACGTCAATCGTGAACGTTAATCGCGCACGTATTCGTGTAATAAAAATTTGATCGCCCGAGTACTTGGAAGGTTAGCGATCGAATCCGACGTTTCGTTGGGGAATTTTTGCTCGTGTTCCACAACCATGTATACCATAATTGCAGCAGTTTATTTTTGAAAAAAGGAACTTGCGTAATACGCCTTTGCAAATCGAGGAATAAGAATGACCAGTCTCTGATTGTACAAGGTTTATAAGTAATAAGTACACAAGCAACTAGAAAGAAATATGTGTAGCATTGGATAGCGACGGGGTGCAGCGAGTTTAGTTGATGAATATTTGATAATGCTCGCCGATCAATGTAGTATGTATCGAAATAAAGTCTTGTACGACTTAGTCACCAGTTACGTTACTTATAGTTCAACATAGATACTTGACGAGAGAAAGTTCCATCGTCGCCTGATTAATTAATTAGCCGAGAATCGATGAAAATCCATCGCGTTGCGGTATGAAAAGTTTCGATAGGAACTTTTGCCAGTAAACGATACTACTATTGTTAAGAGCAGACAATTTAAACACGAACGTTTAAATCATTGTGACAGGAACGAAAGGAAACGTTCATGGAGGATAACGACAGAAGTATGAAAGAGAAAATTCTTGGTCACGTATCCCCGTTTACGAGGATCGAGTGACGAGAGGAAGTAGGTATCGTGTTACCATCCCACGCATCCTGTCAAGTGGATCCTCTTGGTGCACAAAGAGCAGCAGACAAATAATTGGCTCCTTGGGTGCACAGGTAAAGGCCAGTCCCTTTGATCCCTGAGAACCTTGCGTAAGAACTATTATATCAAGGATACTCGATACATTGGGATTGGGTGCTTCAATAACGCGAACGAAAGCAAAGGGACGAAGAGAAAAATAAACTGGTCGCAACATTCTGAACGTCGCGTCGACGAGACGGCGAGTATTTGTCGAGCAGTTTTATATTTGTCTCGGCGTTCTCGGTTATAGCAATGCGAATCGATGTTTTAATACCCAAGAGAACCTGTGCTCTCTCGTTTCGAAAGTCACAGCGAGCTATGGAAATCAGATCGCGGTATACCAAGTATACCGAGCGAAATAAGCGAAGCGGACTTCGAGACGAAGCAGGAAGAGAGCTGGAACGAGCGACGCACAAGACTTTTCACCGAGATTAATTTTCGGCACGACACACCGACAGGAAACTTTTCTGCTGACTTAATTAACGCTCGTACGCGTCTCTTTTTCGATGCCGAGGATTTAATTACTTTTTTACATCGACTCGTAAATCATCTCGCCGAGGCCAGCGGAGCAACGGCGTCCTTCTTGCCGAGTCATAAAATAAAAAGTTCCAAAGCCGAGAGAAGAGAGTGGAACACGTGTTGTGCCAGAGAGAAGGCACAAAAGCTGCTCGAAACGGTTTCTATCGGATACAGCTCGCGGTTACGGAGATCGCTGCTTCTGTCAAAACAGGACAGATTATCCCGGATAATCTGGCGGATTACAGAGCTGATAATGCTTGCAGGTAGTTGCCGGACAATATCGAGGAAAGGCTCGCTGCGTACAAGCGACAATGCGGATGCGGAAACGGCCAGCATCTGTGCAACCAAGACGTCGCTCGTATTTTTCGCTGCGTCCACTGTACCTATGCCATAAAAGATGCAGCTAACCCTCGAAAATTTGCTGGATGCCTCTTGAAGCGCCTGGTCCATCGATGCCGAAATTGAAAATTACACGATGATCACCCTGTCAGATAAAATTCCGAGTCGCGTTCAAAGTTTCGCGGCGATGCCGACGGCGTTGTCTAAAGTGCGCTTAATTCTCCGCTTGGTCGATCTTCCAACAGGACCTTTGATTTTATCGGCTAGTCCACCGAAAGAGCTCTGACGAAGGTGACAAGGCGAACAGTAGCACCTGATTTGCGAGATCGACGATTCGTGGTCTACCTGAACGGATTAAGATCCCTATCTGGAAGGAGGCTGAGTAATTGACCTTGCCTTAGGGAGATCAGAGGTTGACAGCTACCCTTGCCTCTGACGGCTGGCCTGCATTTTAAAGACCACCGTCGCGGAACAAATCTGACCATTAGTTAACTTCTAATCTTGGCGTCTTATTTTTAGTAGCGATCGGGAGCCCGAAAGTCTCGATGGTTGCGCCGCTTGTTACCAATCGTAGCGAGAGAATTTTGGAATAATAACGTTGATTTGAACACAACGATCGTGGCAGGAAGCTTGGCGAACGAGCAACTATCTGCGCAAGAAACTCGATGAAATTGATGATCGAGGACTCACCACATGTCCGTGCACCGGTGACTTGGCGATCGACTGTAGCTGCGGGTAAAGTTGGCCAGCCGCAGCCGGTGTCATGTCGGTCAACATCTCGTTGACGCGTATCAACGGCTATACTCGTCAATTCGCGGAATCCTGTCTGCTGTTCTTCGGCGAGTTCGACGAACGACGCGGTCCTCGGCGTTATCTTTCTCTCAGATATCGAGTCTCTCTCTGTCCAATATGCACACTTCACTTGCGTTCACCGACGGTTCGATGATTCGAAACTGGAATTCGTTGGTTGAAAGGAAGATTGGGAAAGTCGCAGGCCTCGGAGGCAGTGTCCGCGGCCGTCGGCTGGATAAAAAAGCGAGTGGATCGGAAACGTCGTGGTGCGTCGGGCAAACCGGTTAACGTGGTTCCCGTTCTTCGCCCCGTGACAGACTGCCGGCTATCCGATCGGCTTTGCCCCGACCAGACAGGGGAATGGTAGTAGGGAAGCGAGCAGGACTTCGGCCCCCGGGCAAAAAAGGGGCAGAGCTTGCTGGGCGGAACCCAGGGAAAACCAGTTACCGCCCCTGACCGCCTCCGTGCCGTGTCCGCTTCCTCTTCGCTTTATTTATCCCCACCGATTTTCCTCCCACTCTTTCCTCTTCTCTCTCTTTCCCCATTTCTCTGCCTCCAGCTCTCTCGTCGTCCCTCTTCCTCGTGTTCCATCCGAAGCATTCTCTTTCTCTCTCTCTCTCTCTTCAACCGCCGCCGCCGCCGCCGCCAATCCGTAACCCTCCCCTCGATAATTTAACCGTGAAATGCGCGCGCACCGCATCGCCACGAAGAGGAGGCACGCGTACGACGACTTTGGTGGTGCCCTCTCGGCGTTTCACCTCTATCCACCACGGACTTTCCACGTTTGTCCCTACCTCTGCCTCCCTTTCTCGCTCTTTCTCTTACGCTCGTCTCCTGTTCCAAGCGGAGGCTTACGTGACCCGAAGTTGTCGTATTAACTCGAGCCTCGATGTTTGACGTAACGGTATGCACGTCGCCGGTATTTAAATACCAACATGCCACTATCTGATACCAACGAAACCAGCAAAGTTCATCGACCGGGGCTGCGTAATTGATATACAAATCGAATCCACGCGTTTGCGGAAACCGTACGTTTTTCCGATTTGTCACGCTCCCCTGTATTCGTCGGGCCTGGTATTTTCTCATCTCCGAACTTTCACAGATCGAAACTAGGCATTGGCTAATTTTCGTTTCGTAAACTTCGTTTCCAAAAATATGCGCTACCGGCTACGAGTATGAGAATACTCGAGAGTTGCTCGGAAACCATATTGATCAACCCCGTTGATCGAAAGAGAGGGGAAACTAAAGAATATTTCTGAAATTTGTCCGATGATTTACCATCACTTACGTTACCTGCTGCGATAAATAAATAAGCTTGTAGATATATTCGTGTTTTTGAAGATCGCACGCTAATTACGTGTTCACGTAAATTAAAGAAATTGCGAAGAAAAAAAATTACCGAAAGATCGTCAGATAGGTTCGAGCAGAATAAAGTTTGTTCTTCATTAGATGAACGTAATAGTTATGACTGACAGCGCATATCGACGAGGCATCGCTCCACGAACGTCGTATCGTAGACAAAGGGAATACGGACGTCTGTGTGAACGCGTCTCGTTCTGCTTACGGTAGCAACGTTGCTGAAGAAGTGCGCGGATCTTGATCGACTTTTTGCCCGGTGAAATAAATTATCGCTTAATCTACAACGACATTTGCGACGATTTGAGCGAGCCGCGGTTAGATTCGGAGCATTATGACGTTGTTGGCGAGATCCATGAAAAGGGAACGCAAGAAGATCACGAGAATACCGTCTTACGACCGTCTAATGTGATTTTAATCGAGGAGTTTGAATTTCAAATGCTATCGACTTGCTCGCATAAAGCAACCCGCTGTATACTGGATAAAATTTTAGCGAACAAGGAACGCGGCTCTATTATGACTCCTGGTCCCAGTGGCGTATTCGATCATCTTTTTAGTAGCTAGCTTGGTCACGTCATTCTGCATAATGCAGATTCATACGATTACAAATTGATACGGTCTAACGTAGAGAAACTACGCCAATGGTTAGCGTAGAAACAGACGCGTTGGGATCGTATTAGGTCCTAATTTTCCATAATGGAAGAGAATCGAGGCGCCACTGTGGCGAAGCGACCGTCTAATCGCGGTCCATTCATAACTGCTCCTCGTCGTTCGTCGCTGGGACAAGCAAGGTATTTTCTAAGCCATGTTCGTGACTTCCGCGGTTAATTTATAGCTGACGTCTCGCAAGGATCATCGATTTCCTAACCTTCCGAATAACCTAGGTAGGTATATACGTCGAGAGGAAACTATTCTTAACAATTCCCAGTTTGGCTATGGGCTGACGACGAATATGTGCTCTTGAAAATTGTTATTTTAATTGTAAATAATAATAATAATAATAATGACGTTTGAATAAATACGATTTACGTTTAACTCTTTCGGGATCGAATCTTTTTCTATCCTGCGAGAGAGATTACCTTTTCATTAATCGTTGATAGTCGAAATAGTATTTTCGTACGGTTTTGTAAAGAAGATACAATACAGCGAAATTTGGATTCACTTTTTCTGACAGTAGATACAATTTTCGATCGGTTGATTAATAAATTACTGAAGTAAAATGCGCAACGTAGATCGTGAGAAGGTGGAAAAAGCAACATGGCTTTGTATTCCAAGCGTTGCCTTTTTATTCAAATACTATGAAATGGCGTCGAATCGCGTTAAATTTCGAATCTTCGGTTCTAAATTCACGCGTTTTATTCCGAATGCTCGTATCCAATTTTGTGCCCTTGCTTTCGATTGCGAATCTTCGCGTCCAATCCTGAACTTTCACATTCTTTCCGAATCCTCGCGTTTAGCGGTAAAACGTAGAAACGTTCCTTTCGAATCTTAATTTTCTACCTGGTTGCTCGCGAGGACTACGAGGATCGATACAAGTTCTAATCGACGAACAAATATTTCGCGGAACGCGAGGCATTATCGGAGGTCATCCCCCACCGATTCGAGGAGACGATGATGCGTAGATCGCGTGCAATCGGGCAACAAAAGGTGCGATCTACCCCACCCGCTCTCGAGGTCACAGGATAACGGCAACTGTTATGGGAAGCGAGAAAAGGGATGTTTTACAATGAACCGGAGCAGAATCGGGCGTTAACGTCCTTTGAAAGAGGAAACGGCATTGGATCGTGCAAATGAGGGTGCGAGATTCTCCTCGAGGGGTGTTCAGTTGTTTTTTTTGTCTCTCTGATCGATGTTTCTCTTCCCTTCGTTTCCAACATCCACGTTTTTAGATTTTTGTATAAAAACCAGCCACCTTATTTATTAGCTTGAGCATCGCGAGTAGTCCGATCACGTACACGCGAACGTAAGTGGACGATTTTTTTTCGAGAAAGACAGATAGAGGCGAAAGAGAGACGAGAAAGCAGGAAGAAGAAAGATCGGATGAGAAAAGTCGATGAACGAGCGACGATTGATTTTCTCGGTAACGATCGAACGATATCGGGTCTATGAAATGACGGATCGCTGATTGGCACAGAGACGAGGCGAACAGGGTTGAAAGGGAAATGGGGGCCCACGGGCCTGACGGGGGCGGATAATGACAGGGCGGCCTCGCGATGCTAAGATGGTCCGCGTTGGAACCAGCTCGCCTTTTGCCTCTTATACGGCCATGTGGCCATCGGGAGATGCTGATGGACTAATAATTACCAAGGAACCAGCTTCGCATATAGCGGCTGGGACCGTCGAAAATGAAGATTCACCAAAGCAGACTAGAGCCAGAGTCGTGTAGCTATCGTTGTAGCAGCTACGTAGCAGGCTGCTTGGCCCACGAAAAGGTGCTTCGTGCTTAATAACCACTACGATCCCCGTATCCTGTTTAGTCTATCGCTATCGGATTTTGACGAGAAGAAGCAGCCGATTATGTTGGTAAAAAAGGCGATTTAAACCGTCGGCATGAAACCATCGCGTATACAACACGCTCGTAATTTATCGCGTTCGTGATAATGAGAAAAGAGCGTAATAATTGCGGACTGTTTTCAATGTGACTCTGAAAATATTTAACTCGTAGGGTGTAATGATAGTCCGCGCGTCGGGCAACGAGTGCAGTTAAAAAGCAGTATTTTAGCACGGGCACACGGTGTCAACCTGTTCCAATGCTCGTTTCATAAATCAAACACTCGCGTGAAGTATGTAATGGAAGAGCGTTGATAACGTGCAAACATTCTTTCGACCATATAGCCTTACAATGTTTCGTTTGCTGCACGCGATTGTTAACTCTCTGTGCCACGCATTTCCACGATCCTGCTTATGCCAAACATCGGAGACAAAGACTTTATTATCGATGCTTACGTCGCGTACGTTTGCGTGCACTTGTACGCTTGATTTAAGCAGAATGATAATTTGTATTTAAGCGGATCGCTAGAACGCGAGACACTTGGCTGTCTGCATCAAACCTAACGCGATCAATGATACTGGCAATATTTCAATTTTGTCAATAAATATCGACGTTCCACGATACGGTCAGTTTCGACTTAGCGTTACATCGACGATACGTGCAGATCGTCCGAGGGTCCCTTTACACGTACGACGTTGTCGAGAATCTTCACTTCCTGAGACATCCAAAGTTGAACGAGAAATCTATAAAATTTATTCTCAGCGCGAAACGGCCCAGACGTGTCATGGTTTAATCGTCGAAAAGAATTCTAACGATACACCGGCCACGAACAAATAAATACTTGCGTGGCTTGTTTTGACCGTTGTCGACGATTCGTCTGTGCGAACGAACGGCTGGAAGAGGAGGCGCTCGGCAGCGTCTCTTTGAGGCTTTTAAGGTCGAGCAGCTAGTTTTGCCGTGAAACAAGGCGAAGAGAAACTTGTCTAGGACTGATTTACGGACTCGTTGGCCGGGCCGAGGCTGGCGTACAACTCGCGGTTCCGTGTGTATCGTGGTCCGGAATAGAGAGACGCTCTTGGCCAGATTTATGGGGTGTTCCACATGGAGGAGAGAAGCCGATCCTCCGTAACTCATGCGGTACTCGGTTTTCTGTCGGCGCGTAATCCGCAAACAAGGAACTCGCGCCGCTTTCACGAACGCTCGGAAGAATAACAGAACTCGCGCTGGAATCGACTATTTACACGCGAATAATCGTAATAGGCGAATTGTCGAGGTAACATTATGCTTGACGACATAGTCATTAAGTTCAAGTTACGTTGTTCTGCAAATAGCGTAAATCGTTGTTTAATTTTAAAACAGTCGCAATTGATAATATAGGAAAAGATTAGCGTAATTGCTAAAGAAACTAATAATTATAGATCGTTTGTGGAATGCTATTGTAATGATAATGAACGACAACACGTTCCACAGATACGGTAAAGTGAGCTTCGACATTGTAAAAGTCTAGTCTCGTATTTTCTACAGAATAATCAAATTTGTTCTACATTACGTGATTATCAATCTTTCATTTAGTAACGAAAGAACGAACAAATATTGCGTACATTCGAACACAGAAAGAAAAGATGTGAAAAACGAGGAAATGATTCGTATAACCATATGGTAGATTTATTTGAATGCGTGAGAAGCTATCGTGCAAGAACTAATAAAGTAAGCCACAAAATATCTTCCAAAGATAAAGTACGATGTAGGGATCATTGAATTATGCCGATTACAGATGTAATCATCCTGTTAACACTGACTCAACAAACTTCTTACCTTTCGACGAGTGGAAATTAATAGGTAGAAAAGTTATGATCGTCGAACTGTCAATGTAACTATATATTTCGCTGTTTACCAAACGACTAAAAACCAATGGGATAATTTACTTTCAGGCAGAAATCGCGCGAAAACTGTCATAACAGAAATTGTCAAATTTCCAAATATCGTAGCGAAATATTCCACCGAGTAGACAAACTTATCTTATCTTAGCCTGAAGAGACAGGATTCGCGCGAAACGGAGACATGTCAGCGAATGATGACGAGTATTTAAAGCGTGAGGTGGCGACGGTGGCTTTCTTCCGGGACACGCGGTACTTTGAACAAAAGGAGCGAAGAGAGCGTGAAGAATTAGCGCAAAAAGGGGGAAACAATTAGCCTGATGGAGGATCGCCGACAAATTCGCGCGCATGTTCGTTGGAAGTTGAGATTGCAAAATGACGTGCAAACTGAGGGACGCCCTCGTCCGCCCCCTGGCAATACGGTAATCACTATAATTACGTATCGAGCCCTTATATTAATATCCCCCAGCTACGTCTCTCTTTCTCCTTCTCGTGCGCCTCTCTCTTCCGCGACGATTCGTTCGTTCGCTGGTTCGTTCGTGAAGCCTTTAGCCTCGTGAAAGTAGACTTTTTTCCGCAACCTTTCACGCGAACCGATCAACTCCGATTTATTATTGCTGCGAACATCGTTACGCTGGTTAATGAGAGCTTTCGAACCACGTTTCCACGTGACAGAGCGCGAGCGTCGCGTCACTTTGTACAATCGCTGACAAGCGAGTCTGCGTAAGCAACGAAGCGTTTGCTATACAGATTCTCCATGTTTGGCCAAATTTTTCCATGACCCCGACCGTGGATCGTGAAATTCAATTGCGAGATCCGATTGGCAATCGCGCAAATTGAATTCTCAACGAGCGCTGATGAATTGGCAACGCGTTAAGGAGACTCGGGGGTGCGTGAGGCTTCGCATTGGCCTCTTTCGCTACTGGGAGATGAACAATTAACGGGAGGGTGTTGCTGGACCGCCCAGGATGTCGTCGCAGAAGGGAGCAGATGCTGTTGATAGATTCTGTCAAACATTACTGGCAGCTTGACAGAAAGTATAAACTACTTTAATCCACCATAGTCTCGACGACGCTAATTTTTACAAATAATTATTGACAAACTTTACCTCTAGATATTCGGTATCCGTGGAATGTTGAGGTTGTTGGACAGCCGTCGGCGGTATGGTCATGACGTTCTGCGGATGAGCAGGATGCGAATACTGATACGCGCAATTCATGTTGAAACACCTTCAGTCTTGACAAACTATGTTGCGATAGATATAAAAATATATATCAACGAGTCTGTGCACTATGGTTACACGAAACCTCTGTGTTTTAATCGACCGACGATACCGCGGCGCACCATGCACAAAGTGACATTTAAATGTCGAGTCAGAGGATCTCACGGACTAACTGCGAACGAGCGTTTCGAGCACACGGATCAATGATCATCGTTTTCACGACGGATCGCTGCGAAATTGGTTCGAGATTGTTACGAAGGAGAAGCTGCCGTTACAGATCCTTCGAGTATCGAGGGAATCTGGTGCCGGTGGAGGTCGATCGTGCGGCAGAAGCGCTCCACGGCATCGGTAGTCCGTTCGAAGGTTGCCGTAGCCCCTCGTATATCCTGGTAATCACAGTAATTTCTGTGGCTGTTGGCCACAGAAGGCAACCAGAGGAGGTCAGTCGACAAGGAGGTCGGTCGAGGACGCAGGAAACGCGGACGTTTCGCGTGGTCGTTGCGATGCGTCCGCTGCGATGCGGAAGGAGGTTACAATTAGACGGAGGGACTGGAGGTGCAGCTCGCGGCGTGCAACAATTATAACTGAGCTTTTTCGTCCCCCACGTAGAAGAGGAGAACGCGTCTACGGAGGCGGATCCTCTCTCCTTCTTTCCCTGTTTACCGTTCCTCTTCCTTCTCGGTTTCTCTACAGCGCGGCACCGTTCTCGTCTTTTAACACGAATAGGTGTCCGTATGGATACGCGAATGCGTGTGCAGCGAGGTCGTCAGTGTGCGTGAAACGCCAGTGGTCGGGCCACGTCCCGCAGGAATTCCCACAAGTGTGTGTACCCATCCTGGAAGGTGTTACTGGTGGGGCAGAAGCAGCGCCCGCCCTCGCAACGGTCCTCCTCGTACAACCTCGCGATTGTCTAATCCTTGTGGCAACCCTAACGAACCCTCTCCGTTCCCCCTTTCCCTCTTTTTCTCTCCCTGTCTGTCTCTCGTCCTCCCTCCATCGCACCGCAGACCGCACTCCCGACCAATTAAAACGCGCTGCGATCACGTGGTTCACCGCCGCGACCACCGCTGCTGCTTCTTCTTCTTCTTCTTCTTCGTCGTCGTCGTCATCTTCCTCTTCTTCTTCTTCTTTCTCAGTTTCTCAGCTTCGACTCCGTTCCTTCGTCCCGTCGTCTCATATCCTCCTCTTCTAGCTTTCGCTTTTATCTTTGTAGCCGTTGTTTTTACTCCGCGTCCTCCACCTCCGTATACCCGCCACCCCTTCGGCCGGTTCGCCTTTCGCCAGTACCCCCTTTGTTTTCTTCTTGTACCATTCGTGCCCGTGCCGATACTCGTTCGGGGTCACGCGCGTGGGAGGCGAATGGGCAGATAACGACGACTAGGTCCGAGATATTAGTATATCGTTACGGTCGTGGAACAGGTTTTTCGATTTTACGGAGTCAATGGTAATCTTCCAGGGACGGTATACGCGCAACGATGGGGTTGCCGCGTTCAACGCTCCGGCTCCGACATTTCTCATACGAGGAGTTGGCGCGCGCGCGTTAATGGAATTCCTCGAATAAGCCGGTGGAAAGTAATCGCGGCAATCTCGTTAATGAGATATCGTCTGTTTAAGGGTCGTGGAAGCATGCGTTAAACGTATCGCGTACGCGAGACGCGATTACTCATTGGCGAAAGCTGGCAATTAAAGTTCAATTATCGAAACGCCGTGGCTGTATTTGTCGCTGCGTGTCGTTCGCGCGGTTAATTCAATTTTGCGCGTTTAGAAAATAGCCGGCTATCGGTCGTGCAAGTTAAACAACGAAGCCCTGATATATGTGGTCCTCGTTGAGTTATCGCTTCAATTAAAAACCAGGTGAGAAACTTTCAGAAAAACCCGCGAGCACGTACACGAGATTAATGCGATAAAGTAACTCGCAGCGTAACGTAATAGCAGGATAGTGTGCTCTATCTATCCGTAATGCTCGTGGTTTACGTTACCGCGTCGATGCGCGCCGTTTTTTAGCGTTCGATCTCCGCCAGCGTATAGATATAACGATCGTAGCCTCGGGATCGAACCTATTATCGTACACGCTAATGATATTGCGTACTCGCCAAGAATTTATCGTGCCACGAACACGACCATTCTCCGTCGTACTCCAGTTCCGATCGTTCTTACTTATCTTTACGTAACCCTAACAGATCCTTTTCTTTAATTAAAAATCGATCGATCCTCCTTTACGCTCTTCGTACAGGACATTGTATAACGCTGTGCTTTCTTAAGCAAATAATCGTCAAAAGAAACATTTGCAGATAAAGGGCGTACAAATTCTGAAGTCGAAAAGAATCCAACCAACGAAGAAACTGTAGCAACCCCCGAAAAACGATATCGGTTTTAAGCGATTCCCATAGTATTCGCATTTCGATTTTACCTGCCACTTCGCTTTATTCTACGAGGATAACGTTACGTCTTTATTGCTTAAAAACAAGACGAATTGTTCCATTTAATTGTAACTTGCTGCGTTCTGGGATCTATATAATACGAAGTTCGGAACTGTTATCTCCCCTGTTACAGGGATTTCTACTATACTACGATCTTTGCGCCTAAAGAAAAAGAAGATAAAGACATAGAACGATCGAAGAATAGCTCGTTTAAACGCCACGTATTGTAACGCGACATTTAATCCGCAAACTACGACTCGACTTTCTCCATTCGTAGGCTCGGCTGACGCTCGATCGATCGTTCGCGATTATTCAACTCGATGGAGGATCTTTTGCCTGGAAATCGCTTCGAAAGTAAGCACTACGTTCCGATATTTTTCCTTCTTTTTTCTTCCATGATTCGGACGACCGATGTTCCCCGTTTCAGTGTGAATTACTCGAGCTAGTTTAACAGCGACAAGGACTGAATGAACGAGACGGCGAGCAAGAACGCTTGGGTGAACGGATGATTGCCGGTGAATGGATTCGTATTCTCCCTCAGACGCATAATGCCAAAGTGCTTCTTGCTCTTTCTTCGTCTCCCTTCGCTTGTAACTCGATACAGTGGGAACCGCGTGTGATCTCCATTCACCACCGGCTAGAATGTTATGGAAGGACCGAAAGGATTGCTTCGCTGACACCGCGGCCTCCCTCGCCGACAAAGTCTTCCGTCTCCCCGAGCGGGATAGTTGAAGGGATTTCGACGCTCTTTAAACTTAGTCGATTGTCGGACTTTTATTTTGCGCCTCTCGTGCACACGATACCACCACCCTCCTGTTCCCTTTCAATGCCATCGGACGTCACAAAGTACCGACGCCCCTTAATCGTTCGGTAATTTTAGATTTCCTCGTCGAGATATTTTACGGCCGATTCGCGTTCAATTTTCGATATTTTAAACCAGTTAAAAAAAAAAAAAGAGAAGAAAATACATTTATCGATTGATACATTTAATAGATTGTTAAGAAATATCGGTAAGTATATACTTATGCAACGACGCACGAGTGCATACACATTATAAATCCGATGTTTTACGATGGCGGAGTATCGTAGTAAACGATTTCCGAAACTCCAGCCTGTTTAACGAGTACGTTAACGTTGGCCTACTTAAGGGTGCGATTGATCGAGGGTGGTTGTACGGTTGCATCACCAGAGAGCGTTCTTCGTTCGATTCGGCGGAACGATGACGCCTACAAATTCTAAATTCCCCTATCGAAGGATGTTTAACGTTCGAAGAAATCGAAGATCGGTTCATCCCCGAAAACCAAACGATTTCTTAAACTTCCACCGTTTTAGCTCGTTTAACGAATGAGTTATGTTGGACTAATTAAGGGCACGATTGATCGAGGGTGGTTGTACAGGCTGGCCCCCCCCCCTGTAAACGTTCCTGGTTGGAGGTAGGTCGATCTATCGATATTCGACCAGGTGGCGCCAACGAGGTTTTCCGAAACGACGTAAACGCCGATCGCGTTAAGGGATGATGAATGAGGGGCCGGGGGATGGCACGAGAGTAGACGGAAAGAGGCGTATCGGCGTAGAATCGCGGCACACGGGATCCACGATGAAAAATTGTGCCGGTGGAGACTCGTGTGTTCCCTCGGATATGAAACTGCCAGACGGATGGACGGACGGACGAAAAGAACGGATGGTCGTTCTTTTCGTGCGCGAGCGGGCTCTAGCGCTCTGTTATTATATCTTTCTCCCTTTCTCGTTTCTCTTCTCTTTTCTTCGAGTCTTAGAGAAACGGATCGGCGTTCGGGACAGCGCGTTACCGACGAGAGAGAAAGAATAATAGCCTCCCCCTATGGTGGCCGCGGCCTACAATTAAAACTCTCGCGCGTTCCCAAGGGCGGGAAGGGCTCTCGTTGGTGCGCGCCGGTTAATCGACTCGCTCAATGTCCAGCTCTCGTGCACCAACCTCTCCACCCTTGCTGTCTATGACGATCCACCGATTTTATTCGGCATTCGTGGGTACAAACGATTCCAGGAAAATAACAGTGGATCGAGAATGCGACCGGTTTCAGGGGGCATTACGCGTTAGAGTGCTTCCGGAATACATCGATCGAACCCTCTTTTCTGTCGTCCGGAAAGGGAAACATTCGTTTTGCTAAGAACATGAGAAAAAAGCCGGAGATAGGGAAACGGGGGTACTTGGTATCGAACGTAAAATACGTCGTTTGGATAGACGCGAAGTTGCGAAACGTAGCATATTTCAGCTATCCAAGAAAAAAGGTGTATCCTGTCTCTCGTTACGAATAGTAGCATGTTTCACCGTCTTGCAAACGAAGAGTAACGCGTTATATCGTTGGTCAAATATGCTCGTTTCCACGGTGAAGCGACATGCTTCTTTCTTTCGAAACGTACGAATGTGCTGTTCTTCGCGGAGGGAAACGACGCGTCGTATTTTCAACCGCGTCGAGGACAAACGTATTCTTCTTCTTAGACGAACGAAGGTTTGCACCGAAACGTAAATGATTCCTATATTTTTTAACATCGATTTCATAACGAATCTCGATACGTCGATATAAAGAATAACGAAATGGGGTGAGATTAATCGGTGTTTGCAACAGGCAGACGAGATCCTATTAATTCGTTCACGCCAGGAGAGAAATCTAGTCCTTATCTGCCGACGTGGAGAATAATCCGAGACCGTGGCATGGCTCGCGGTGAGAAATGGAGGTGATCAGTTGCTGTCGGGTTAATAATATAAATTAGCGGGCACAGATCGGAAATAGGTATGGTACTCGGTCGAATGGCAAGGATCAGGGAAGGAAAAAAAAGGAAAGAGAGAGAAACGAGTACATGGCACGGTGGCAGTTGCTCCGGTGGTTTGGTCCGCATTACGGGTTACGCGGGCGGGGTAATCACGATGATTCCAACTTCGGGGTCGGTCATCATCTCGTCACCGCGTCACCCGCGGCCAAAAAATCGTGGCACGCACGTCCTTAACCCTGTGCACGTTCTTTGGGCATCAACAGCTCCGCCACCATCGACAACACCGAATGGAAACCACCGGAGAAACAGGATGCAGCGAATGCTTTATGGACTTATCAATCATTTGGTAGCGCCGTGCAGAGAGCTGAGAGTTGCCCTATGTTTCTTGCCGATTTGTAGCCTGTTATTAGGGAGGATTGAAAGATTCCGGGGTCAGGAGGAATCGGGCTTCATTCACATGAATTTACACCGGTCATTTCGCCTACGACGACGATCTCGTGTGATTCTTCTTGCTTCGGTCATCATAATCCATCGGTATCGCATCAGTATATAAAAACCGATTCGCAGGATCTATGGAAATTGAGATATTTCAAGGTGAGAATCGAACGAGCTCTATTCGTATGAATTTACACCAGGCATTTCGTGCAAGACGTACACTCCACTCTATGGTTCCCTGCGACATCTTTTGGTTCGGTTACAGAAATTTATTTTCATCAAGATCTAAAAATCGATTCGTCAGAAATAATCCGAAGGAAAGTAACGAAGAGCCATTTTAACAGATTCGTTTGGGTTCAGAACGATGTACCAAAATGGCGCAGACTCCTGGCATCTTAACAGCGGCGAGGTTTGCGAGAAGGTGGGCCGAGGTGCGAGCAAAGGTGATATATGCCGCGATGCAGCTTCGTGGTAGGAAGACGAGCGACGAGTGGGGCACGTAAAGTGATACGTGGGTGTAAAGTAAGATGGTGGCTGGTCAATGGATATACCGAAGCCAGTACCTGATCGAAAACGATGTGTACACGAGGGCGAGTACATTTTCGTAGCATAACTTGTAAACCCCCAAAAAGGGTGAAAGGTGCGGATTGATCGGAGAGTAAATCTCCCACTCGTGTCGCGAATCTGGTTTCGCGTCGGAAGAAAGGATCTGGTCTCTCTCTTTGTGGGTGGACTTGACCGAAACGCATCTACGTGTGCTCGCGTATGAATGTACTCGCATTTTGACCGGGCGTGTAGGGGGCCAGGGATGGCCGCGCAGGGCCCCAAACCCGGTAATTAAATAGCTGAACCCTGCAATTAAGGCCACTAAATCGTGGCGGACCATGGACCTGACCAGCGAAGGGCCCGCCAGACACAAAAAACAACGTCGAAACGTTGCTTAAGCCAGCGCGAGCGAACAGAGCACAAGGATGTACGAAGCGAGACCCAAGACGTCGACGTCGACGTCGCGGGGGTGGCTTGGTAATATGTGGGAACCTAATCGAGAAAAAATGCCCTTCTGCCTAGACGCGATCTACGAGCATCTACCCTGATTGCCTACTTGGTTCGCACGCTCCTCTCACAGTCGGCTTTGCCAACGCGATGGTCGAATCGTTTGGATGAGCCGCGTTTGAACGCAACAAGGGACACCTTTGTCTTCCGTGGAAAGCTTAAGCGATGTTTCTATAGTTTCCAAGTTGTGTTGCTGGAAGTTTTCACGTTGACGACTATACGAGAAAATAATGGTACCAAGTTGATGAACAAAGATCTTGTGCATTCGTAAAACGATACTAAATTATGGAGGTTGTCGCAGTTCTCGCGACAGAAAGATGCAAATTATAAAAGCAAAAGATGAATCGCTATATAATCAATATAAAAATACGTTTTTGTTAAAACTGACGCTGTTTTCCTCAATTTTATGCTGTTAATTTTCCATTAATTCTCCGTTTCATTAATTAAAACCGTAATTCAATTCCTAAAAAAAAAAAGAAGTCTGTCTCTCCCCAACTTATTTCATGAAATTTCTCATACGAATAATAACGAGACGTTTAACAATCTTCGTGTTTCCGATGAATACACCTGGTTCGGAATTTGTCAAACATTTCCTGTTTTCATCAAGCGGCACAATTACGTACGAGTGTATAGACAGGAACGAAGATAATAGTAACAAACTGTCTTCCTTCCTGTTCCAGACGAGGCCGGCGGTTTCTTCCTCGTACACGTTACCACCGGAATGCATCGTGATTTCCGTGTATGCAAAATCGAGCGTGCACACGCACTAACAGCTCTCGTGGCGTTAGATGGATGACCGAGCATCACGCTCCCCCGTCGTATTAAAATATCAGAGAGTCACCCCCGCCCGTTCGTCCCTCGCTTCGAGGTTACCCCACGTTCGTCCGTTGCCTCGGCATTAAATCAACCACCCACCAGCCCTCGGGTTATCTTTCAAGCCTATCTGTGGACCGGCTAAGATATCGCCAAGTCTCCCCGCTTTCCAACCGACTCTCTTTGCATTTGTAGTAAATCTACGAGCTCTCCTCTTTCACGATAGCGGCGCGAAAAAAAGAACAAGGTAAGAAATCTCTTCGACTTACGATACTTATTCCTTCGATTTATAATACTTATTCCTTCGACTTGGTGGTTACTTTTTTCTCAAGAAGAATCTCGTTCTTGGAGGCTACTTTCTCGAACAGATCTCGCCACGAGGAATTCTGTCCGATTAAAGCGTAGCGAGCATTTATCGATTCGTGTCGTCCAGAGGTATCGTGGTTAGCGATAAGACGCTCTGCACATCACCATGTTCCACACGTCATTCACTGTACGTGTAATTTGCACGCGCGTGATTTGATTACGTCGATCCTGAACAAAGCTACGTATACCTGAGCCGGTACTTTAACTCTCACGCTGCGTAATTAATTTCCCCAGCTACTTTTGAATCTCAATTCGAAAAGAACACAGATCCTTTTCACAGATTCTCTATTATTTTCCCATTTCTTACTAACGAAATGAAAATCCGACTTTTTACCAAACTGGCAGCGATCGACCATAGCGAAGCGTCGCAGCGTAAAGACAAAATACAACCCTTGTGAGCTTGCAATCGCGATTCGAGTTTCAAAGACGAGCATTTTTTGTTCTGTGTGCGTAGGTAGGATAAAGCGTAAATTTAGTCGAGCGCTGTGTTACATGCTGGCGTACGTTATCCACGAAAAAAGATTTGCGATGAAATATAAATTAGCAGGTGCACGGGTCCTTTCTCGAAAGGCTGGTCCAGCATCCCGAATCAAGCAGACAATTTAATTTTCTAATTATCGTGACGTTCGACCGATCGAGAAGGTATGGCATCCTTATCTCGATGTAACATCTACGCGCGTATAAAGGCTAATGGATCCTCGTGATCCGTCCCGGCTCTCCAGACTCAATCTCGACTAATATCCGTGCTAGGTGCTGGTGTCGGTCTACACGGATACCCGCTCACAAAGTAAACGTGGATCAACGCGGACGACGAGCCGGAGTACAAGGGTGAGTCGGAGGATGCCTGCGTACTGCACTGCGGTAAATTAATTGATTACTGCACGTACCCACGTACAACCGTTCTCGCCAAAGAGCAGCTTGGCTGTTGTGAGAATAAGCGACGCAGAGAAAGAGAAAAAGGAAGGATAAGCCAAGTGCAGAAAACACCCGGATCATTGGAAATTCATAAATAATAATACGAACGGAACCGAATCTGCATTTTCTTGCACAATAATTTAGTAATTAACGATGTTAGTGAATCGATAAGTTACGGATTATAGGTTACAGACCTTTCTTTTAAAACTGTGCAATTTTGATGATCGGACGATAATTACAATTTGCAAAATTTCATTCGGTTGTAGAAGAGAGTTGGTCGATACTGATGAGTTGCGGTTTGTGGCTAATAACATTGACAATATCGATTCGATTCAATAATATCGATTGGTTCGATCGTACAATGGAAATCTCTTCTCGCTACTCTTGAATCGTTCCGATGACTATTTCAATTTCGTTCGATCGCTGAGCTTTAAACAGTTTCAAAGTGAAATCAAAATTTTATCAACGGAATCACGATGACACGATTACGAATGTAAAAAGCGAAAATTCGATGGTCGTACGTATTATTCTTGAGGTGCAGGTTGTTGAAAAGCAGCGCAGATTAGATAGATAGATTGAATTCTTCGGGTGGAATGAGAATCAACGGCGTGAAGTTACAAAGTCGAAGAACGGTTACAAGCATCAGGAGAACGGAAAGATGGCACATCGTATTGTAGAGTCACCGAGACGAAAGGAACAAGCGATCACCCGCTGGGAAGGCGCATGCTGCGAAAGATCACCTCCCGGTCGAACACACCTTCGCGGCATTGTTGGACCGCGGGTGGTTTCGATTTTTACAAATAGGTTGCTAATGCAATAGGATGTACGGTCATGTAGGCGCTAAGTGGAAAGCGAGAAGTAAACTCGGCTGTCGATCTTCGATAGGGTGTCCCTCTTTCCATCGATGCCGGTCAACTCACCCCCTGCGGGTCAGACCTCGATAATATCTGGATTACATTAACGCGCGAACCAACGCGTAAACTTTTCTAATCTTTCTCCATTTCGATGTTTCGTACAATATTCTGTATCTAAGAGTGAACTTATAATAATAGACGTACAACGTCGTTTAGAAAGTATCTGGGTACTCGTTTCTTCTCGACAGGATGCCGGATTCAATCACGAGTTTATGGGGGGAAAATGTACGATTATTTTGTTGTTTAACATCGTTGCGACTATGTGTTATAACGAACTAATTGTATTTCCGGTATTATTTAACGATCGTACGAGTCTCAAGTACGAGTTTCTCAAGTACGAGTCAGACGAAGAAGATTCTCTTTCTGCTGGAACACGGATCATCGATATTATACGTTGTACAAAGTTCACGATGAAACGAGCTACCAGGAGCCACGATACCTTCTCTACAAATACCAAAATCCTCAAAATTTCGTTTCCGCGAATTTTCATTTTCAGAGAACCGCGTCACAGATGACTAGCTAAGTGATATCTCGTGCCAAGGATTGCTCGGGTAAGACGCAGACCGTGCGATTATGGAGAAATATGCAGCCGTTTAAAGTGGCATGGTAAGTCGTTGCGACCGCAATCACGGGTTCTAAGTAGCGAAGGGAAACACGACGTAGCTTACAGAGAGGGTTCTTACGGTAGTTGCTCGTACGTGTTGGCTCGCGTTCGACTTGCGGCCGAGGTCCGAGCTATGGTCCGGCTGGGCTTGCCAGCGGTTAGGCCGCGGTTACCGCGTGGTTATCAAGTTAACCTTTTACCTCGAAGCCGCGCGAGCTCTCGATGAGGTTTGCGGCCGACCGAGAAGGAACGTCGGAACGGAAGAAGAAAGAGCGACCGAGGTGTGAAACCGCTCCAAAGCAAAGAGGCAAGAAATTGCGCTCGATTATCCTCCTGGTAAACGTGGCCAGTCCGCGATCGGTTCCTCTCGTCTGTCTGGTAGACCTTCGATAACGATTCGACGAAAGTCTCTCTGTACTCTCCTTCTTCTCTGTTCCTTTTTCGTTTCCTTCTTATCCCCCTTTTATCCCTTTCTGCAACCCCCCACCACTGTTTGGTTTCACTGCGTTCCCGCGAGTAGACGCAACCACGTGTGTGCACGTAATGGAAGCCAATAACGGGCAACAGGTATACCGCTGAAACGGGCACAAGAAAAAGGACGATCAGGGGAGGAGGAGGAGGAGGGGGGGAGGGGGAAAGCGCGAACGCGTATATATACTTTATTCATTATCCGGTTTGTAATTCATAACGCGCCATTAGTCATATTATTATAGTATTTACTCGCGACCCAATAGCGGGTGTCCCGGGCGTAACTCGTTATTACACCGTAGCGCGCGCGGTAATTACCGAGTTCCATGTGGAAAGGGAAACTTCGAACTATGTACGTGCATGTAGGTGCGAACTGCAAACGCCACGGAATACACACGGTTACTCGCGCCTATTAACATCATCGCTCGTGCCAAGAACGGACAATTATTCAGCGTGCTTCGGTCTCCACTTCGCGACCCTGTTAACCGCTCCAATTTTATCGTTTGCCACTTCGTTTCGTGGCAATTTAGGAACGTGGCTGTCTGAAAACGAGTCTCGTATTGCCGTACTCGGGCTGCTCGGATTGCGCAACATGTCCATGAGTGGAAAATAAGAAATAACGAAAAGGTTAGAGCAAAGTGATCGCAAACCGTGTTAACTCGGACGCTGGTAAACGGTACCGGGCCAATAGGCAAGGAACAGCGTGGCTTTTCAGTACACACGTTGCACGAAGACGAGGAGTTATGGCCGCATTCGTCTCCATTATCCGGTGAATCATTGAGGGAACGACCTAACCTCCGACGTTCGAGCTTTAACAGCACCAATTCTTGTACGTCGATATCCTTTGCCAGCCGACTCGAACACCGGCGTACCTCTGTTCAGACCGGTTATATAGCCAAGGCGCATTATTGTTTGCATAAACGCGATCCGTAAATCTCCCCTCGTTCACCGATTTGCAATTCCCTCTTCGCATGTCCGACGCTTACGTAAATGCGCGTACGACACACGCGCGCAGCACATATTTTATAGAGATTTCTAAGAAACCACCTGCCTCCGTTATGGATTATCGCCGCACGAACCTTCCATTTCTTTTCTGTGATTCCTTCGTTACAACGATCATATACCAGGGAAATTTTCGAACCTTACCACGATTCTTAGCGCAACAATATCAATCTTCGATTCACAGTCAACGTGCATAGCTTTACTTCTTAAGAGCATCGTATTGTAATCGCGAATAGTTTCATACGTAAATTCTACGTCATTGTGTTGTGCCTCGTTTCTTTTCATCGAGAGTATAAAATGGGTAGATTAATAAAAGCGCGAGCGAATGTTCGTTTCTATGAAACTACCCGAGCAAAATAAAGCACGGAGATCTACTTCGATAGAAATGCGACAAACTGACCTCGTGAAAACGTTAAATATTAATCGGTCGCAACGGTCGACAGATTCTTAAAATAAGCACGCGTGCAACATCGACAATGTACTTTTCCTCGAGAAAGCCGAAAGTACAAGATCCGGCAGTTTGGCTTGGACAAATAACACTGTTCGACGAACTCGATAATAACTCTCATAATTCTTTCCCTTCCCCCTGCCCGTACTTTTCGCCCGCTCCTTTTCTTCGCCGCGAAACGCTTTATCGATTTAACATCTCGCCACATTCCATGACCGTGGCCGCGATGAATTATCGCGTTGTGTATAAAATGCTTTATTTGTCATCTCGATAATAACCATACCAGAGGGCTGGCCAGCGAAGCCCGTAACGTGATCCAAGATCGTACTACCTCGTAGCCCGTCCGATGAATAGGCGAAAATAAGCGCGCCTTACAGTCTCTCCAACTACGCGGACCATTTAACAATGCGCATACGAATACGCGTCATTTAAATTCATTTGTAGTCCGACGTCAGATTTATCACGGAGATATTACGCTGGAAAACAGATTCCTGCGTTTTGCGAGCGTCGCGTCCTGTCTTTTCTTGGACACGTACGTTCGACGGTCTTATAGGTATGCGACGCGCGTCGATACTCGATCGCTCCTCTTCGATACAGAAAAAAAAATCCAATCGAGAGAAAGACGGAGAATCGTCGGCATCATTTTGTATCATTTTCCCGCTACACACGGTTCCATGATAAATCATCCACTTCGGCCGGTAGCGCGGTTCATATTTTGTCCAGGGCAACTGCGACCGTTCGTGTTCGATCGCCGTTCAGTGGCTGTCAATAGATTTGCTGCTGGTAATTCGAGGATAAATTTCCCTCGTTGTGGCCGCGCGCGTGTTATTATTTCGCGTCGTGAATTTCAACGAACACACGCGTGCGTGCGATTCTATCTCGTGGTTATTAACATCCGCGGTATTTCGTATAACGCTCGGATTTCTCTCGCCGAGAACATCCGATCCGCTTCTTCTTTAAGGGGGTGATAAACATTAGGAAAGAATCAATATTTCTTGTTGCATTTTTTACAACAACATAATTTTAATAGTATGCCTCTGTGTGTGTGTGTGTGTGTGTGTGGCTATGTAGAATTCTATGTCCTTAACAATTAATAAGATAGTATCTGATTGAAGAACGTGTATTACGCACTATGGTGTTACAATGGCACGAAAAACTATAATTTCCTTCCAACTTTTTCCAATGTATTAAGATCTACTTAACAGATTGGATGAAAATTGTTCACACGTCTTTGGTATAATTATGGATATTTTATCGAAACGGATCGACTTGTATGTTCGAACGGCAGTCAATGTTATCCAAAGATAAGTTGACAAGACATAATTATACAATTTCACAATTTATCATTCTAACTAATTTATTTTAATTTATTTACACCGTGCTGGGTGGTCTAGATAAGTCATTCTACGATTCAGGAAACTGTCTGCATTTTCTCGCTCAGTTTTCCGAGCGGATTGGCTCCGAGTTGCCTGACGATTGAGAAACCATTTCGGTGGTGAGAGACAGAAAGAGAGAGAGAGAGAGAACAACCGTACGGACGCCTGTTAATCTCAATAATGCTCGCGCAAAGCGGATGCGCAAGCTCGTAAATCGGTACCCCCTGCGCAACATCCCCTTTCTTCCAGAGAATTCATTCCCCCTTGGTTTCTCGTCGAACGTCTGGCTTGGTCGTTCACGGCCACGAGAATACCACCGACGACGAGCAGAACACGAGACACGGTATTTTCTCGACACGAGTCGGCAAAGGTCCAAGCCGCATACATAATTTATACAATTAGCCGAGGTGTCTGCCGTGTCCGACAGAATATGGAGCCTGAGTGGACTGACACGGCGCCAGGAACGCGAATACCATGTCGTCGAACGATCGCGGAGAATCTTTTCTAACCTCGTTTCCAGGGATCCTGCGTCGTAGAAAAATTTCTAGATTTCGTGACGCTTATCGTTGACTTCGCTACTGGTTATGACATTCGAGCATTGTGGCGTTCTGAAGTAAATATAGTAGAATCTTGATTATGCCAACTAATGACGCACGCTGTTCGGATAATCAAACTTTTCGGATAACGGAGTAACTTAGTTTTTAGACCAGAGCAGGTGATTTATTTCCAACTATTTTATAAATATTCGTATTGTTGTAAAGAACCGTATTCGAAATTTCCATCGATTTTTATTATCGTTTTATTGAACGATTTTGTTGTTCCATTGATTCGTTAATCATCACCGTGGCGGTAAAAGAGCTTTTTCTTCAGTTGGCTCGTAGCTTGAAATAAATACTGTAAAAAATCTATCGCCATGAAATAAAATACTCGATGCTCGTTATAACGTTGGACGGAAGTTAACCGATGTTCCGATAATCGATCGAATCGTTAATGGCAGTTCTGATAATGGAGACTCTACTATAATATCCAATTATAGAAAAGGTAATAACTGTGTCTGTAATTGCATGGCAGAAGAATTACACGTAATTAAAGCACGAAGTTGTGGATCTACAATAAGGTTTATTTTTCTACGATCACTTAATTTTTTTTATTCCACGATCAATTAAGAGGTAGATCGTTGTTCACGATACCGACCACGTCATCTTGTGAGTGCCGTTTCTTATTACTAAAATGCATCGCTATCGATAAAGTTGGAAAAATTGGTGACAATCGTGTGTGTTCTAAACCCCTTCGAACAGTCGTTTAATAGATCATTGCCTTTCTCCTTGTTTCTATCGAGAAGATGAAATTTAGGTCTTACGAAACGAAACGAAACGAAACGCGATACCAATTTCGCGTCTCGTTTACAAACAGATGGAAAAATCGGCAGAATTTTAAAGATTCAGGTAGAGACAATGGAGAAAGGTACGGGAGATCGGTGATCTCTCGCAACACCTTACGCGTACGTATCTTGTTGGTTTCCTGATACCAAGGAAGGCTGTGTAAAACCTTCTTTGGCAGATCTTGTGCTTGCAGAACGGGAGAAAAAGATGGTGAGATGGAGAGAGGAGAACGAAGACCGAGGGAGTTGGAAAGAGAGAAAAGAAAATATAAAACGGATGTCCGCAACACGATCACGTGATCGGGATTTTATGGTCGGTGAGTAAGAGCGTAATTACGTGCAATGGAATAAAGTGGAGAAGTCGGTTATCGACGTATCTTCATCGTATTCGTTATAACATTGTGGGAAATTGAGCTGGCAACCGCGTTATAAATATTGATGTTTACACTCATTACAGAATTTATACTGTATGCCCTGGTAATTATTCTGTCGATAGCGTTGCGCGTGCGATAATTATCGTGTTAGATACCGAGTTTGCCCTGTTTAGAGTTTGAGCTGTGCGCGCTTTTCAGATTTCAAGCAAATCGCACGATCTTTATCTTCGCTCGCTGCAAAAATGGAGAAAAAAGACGAACGAAGGTAAGATCGCCGATACATAAATCTTATGGCTAGAAATAAAAACAACTATACGTTTTTACGTTATTAAATGTATTCAAACGATGTAATCGTACATACCGGCGCTTATAGTAATAAATGTTAATGAACCGAGGTTACTTATATTATTTCATTATTTATATATCGATAAAGTGTCATCATAACGCGAACCCTGTCCTGCTATAAATTGCAAAGTAATATAATTAATTAATTTGCTTGTATATTTACTTATATCTGTATATATACTTGTATTTGCTTATACATTTATTACATGTACATTTATTATCGTAAGCGTTTCATACGATACACAGTCACATATACTTGAAAATATCGTTCCTTTTATTCCAACGCATCGACTATTCGAATATTTTGGTCCCTCGTTGTATTAGGTTGTCCGAAAAGTTTCTTTCGTTTTGTAAGGAAATAATAGACGCACAATGTTTTCTGTTTTATATTAGTTTATCGAACACGAACATAATAATAGAAGTAGAACGAAATGGATCGCATCTAATTCGATAAAATAATATAAAACAGAAATTGTTTTTCGTCTATTATCACCTTATGAAACGAAAGAAACTTTTAGGACAATCTAGTGGCTACACATATAGTAGGTCGACTGTCGACGAAAGGACAGAAAGGCTGGCCACGATTGCAAAGTGTAATGCATGAACGCGATTCGACGCGTAGATCGCGTCCCTGTTCGTGTCCACGGGAAAAGTCCGGATCCTCTAAGGAACTCTCCGAAACGTTTTATACGACTGGCAAATTTATGGCTACGGGGAAGGAGAAGCGAAAGTAACGACGACGCCAAGGAGAGACGCGGTACGCTCTAGGGGAATCGACTTCCAGACAGGTCAAGATATATCGATACATAAACATCGATATCGACGTGCAAATGACGGTATACGTGGGCGCTTTCGTGCACAGTTTCCGTCGATATGTGTACGTAGGTGGATCGCACAGTCTATCTAGCATCCGCGATGCTTGGATGCACCGATGTCGCTGAATGAAACGAGTCGCTACATCGCGTCGCGTCGAGCCCGGATCGACTCTGCTCGTGCGAGCCAACCAGCTGCCCTGTAATCGCGATTCGCGCACTGCAATAATTATTGCCTTTGCTCTGTCATCAGCGGCGACATCTATATACAACCACGCTATCCCGATGCTGGTCGCCGTCAACGGCAAGGAAAAGGGGGCCAACAGAAATAACTCACGCGTCCGCGTAGCTATACGCTGAATAGGGGTAAGGGTGTTCGTGGAACGAGCTCACATGAACGACTGCGGGAAAAGCCGGCTTCATCAAGACCATATTGTGCGATGGTTTTATAATCAACGTCGTGGTTTCGTTACGGGCTCGTCGAGATTCAGTCGAGCTCGAATACTTCTTTTTTCGCTAGACGATGTCAGGGTTCGGGGAATAGAAGGAGAAAAATTACCAGATCTGGATAATTTAAGCGAAAAAGGGAGAACAAAGAACGGCCACGTGTAAAGCTACCTGATGTTGATACTTGAAACTCGTTATAACTTGTGACTAGTTAGAGCAAAAGAAGGTTTATAGATCGATTGATCGGATTCTATAAATCTTCTATAAGCATCTCGAGAAAAAGAAACGATAGTTTTAAATAGACTGTACGCCTGAACGCTTGTTGAATAGCTTCGAAACTCTGCGAGCATTCTACGAGATATTTCGTATCATTGTGATATTATTTATAGAATTCCAAAGAATAATCTTTCCAATTTTCACGTGATATCGAATAACAATAATCAGATCCCGAAAGAGAATAAATAGATAATTTTGAAACTGCTGCTGCTACTGTATCACACGATTGTAATGCCTGCCTATAAAAGGTAGAAAATGTGATTTATCGTGTTTTCCCCCCTCGTATTGACTTTGATCTCATCGCCAACCGCAACGACAGACGAGCGTGAAACGAAAGGCGTGAAAATCACGCGAAACCGGCCAATTCTAATGAACTCGAGGAAGATTTTCATTAAAACGTGTGTTTACGGAGACTATTATAGGAATTAATACGCACGAGGTTAAGTGGTCGGCAAGGCGAAAGTGGTGAACTCCGTCGGCTATCGTATTATGGTCGGTGATTTAGTCGACGCGTTAGCAGCTGGTAATATCTCCGCGACGGGACTCGCGTATCTTACCGTCATCTTTACATCTCGCGTATTTCCATACAAGAGTGGCGGCATTTGAATATCCCCGTGTCCCCCTGCGCCCTTCTTCTTGCTCGAAACCAGACGGGCCTGCACGCCCGAGCGAATTACATAGCCGACATCGGAGCGTGGCGATCTGATATCTCCTCGACCGATGTAACGCTGCTGCGTGAGGCGCAATGACTGGCGAAAATATAACAATTTTGACAGCGCGTCTAATTAACATGCCATCGAGTCTTTCGCCAACAGAGACTCTCTATTCTTTCCTTGATCAACTTATTTACAAAAAAGCTCCTCGAAATCTTTGGTGATACATCGATCGGGAATATTAAAGCGTACGTTATTTGCCAAAATATAACGATCTTGTCAGCGCGTCTAATTAACGTGCCATTGAGTCTTTCGTTAGCAGAGAATCTCTATCGTTTTCTTGATCAATTTATTTACAAAAAGCCCCTCGAAATCTTTGGTGATACATCGATCGGGAATATTGAAGCGTACGTTATTCGCGAAAATATAACGATCTTGACAGCGCGTCTAATTAACGTGCCATCGAGTCTTTCGTTAGCAGAGAATCTCTATCGTTTTCTTGATCAATTTATTTACAAAAAGCCCCTCGAAATCTTTGGTGATACATCGATCGGGAATATTGAAGCATACGTTATTCTCGAAAATATAAAGATCTTGACAGCGAGTCTAATTAACCATCGAGTCGTCCATTGCCAAAGATTGTCTGTTGCATCTTTGATCAATTTACTTATAGAAAATTTCACGGAGGGTTTGATAATACGTCGAATAAGAATTTCGAAGCATATGTTATCAGAGAAGATATAACAATTTCGACGGCAGGTCTAATTAACACGCAATAATTATAATACCAAACGCTGCTTATTATCTCCTCGATCAATTGTCTTTGTAAAAAGTTCGTCGAAATCTTTGGTAATACGCTGATCGAGAATTTTAAAGCTTATGTTACGAGACTGGTAACGAGAGCTCGATGACAGCAATGTTTCCAAACGAACGAACACTTTTCTATGGGAACGATCGCGTTACAGGATTATGGATAGCCATCGTGGGTAAAAGCCCTCGAGCTATCGTACACGAATTCAATCGCGTTACTTCCAGTAGAGGCTTTTCGAAGCGCGATCGGTCATCGAGAAAATCAGACTATTGAAAGGGAATTCTGATTGCGAGAACGTTTTCCCGGAAATTTTTCAGTTGTACGATTTGCCGGGAAGATGATATAACCGCGTTCAGAAATGTTACAACATCTCGATCGTCTTGCGTTTATTATTATAATAAATTGAGGTTTATGCATAGATATCTCTATCAAGTAGTGTAATCGGATCAGTGAAATTCACTTACGAAGTAATAAAATGGTTTTCTAATCAGCTCGTTGCTTGTAATTCTGCATTTTTAACTTGTAAAATGTCGTCGTAAATGTCGATTCATTATTCACCATCTGTTAATTATTCGAAAAAGAAATTATCCCTGACTAAAGTATAGCTTGCTAATCGAGGAAAGACTCGACCACTTTTTCATAGATTGAGCAAGTAATCGATAAAACGTAGATTAAAGCGCTTTCATTATCGGTTGGTCGTAGACTTTGTTTCAGAAGAAAGTCTCGTTTCCTTTCCACTTCGTCCCCTCCACGGCTCCTAACTAATTACCGGTCACGGAAATAAGAAAGGGTAATTCATCGAATCTTTTGTTTCCTATTTTATCAATTCTTTATCTCCTTTTTCCCCCGATATCCTCCATGTAGGTATGCATTTTCATTTCTATTTGTACAATTAATGGATCCAATTTGAATGTCAATTACTCAACCGAGAAAATGACAAACTGTCATAAATTGGTTGCAACGACGACGAATATGACGAATGATTTTAGGAGCACGTTTACCAGTAATCGTTATTAATTACCGGCAATTGTGGTGAATAATAGGCATTTTTCAAATATTTTCTCTCTTTCCATGATGGACTGCACAGCAACCGAACTGTACCGCGTTCTCTTCGTTTTTCTTCGTTCGCTCGTTCCTCTTCCTCGTCTCGAGAGCGAAACGGCGAGCCGGAGATGGACCGGTCGAGATAACGCCGCGAGGCCGGTAACTGCGGTAATTGTCGGTGATTAGAGGAGTCATAATTACCGGTCCACGTATAACGTTACCAAGTCCATTCATTCTCCGCTCGATTCCTCGCTGTCTTTTCTTTCTCGTTCCTTGCTCCCAAAGCTGCCGAGATTCGTCGATCTTTCGCCAGATACAATGTATAGTAACTATACGCGATACATTCGAAATCGTTCGATGGCGTGATCGTTTCAAGCATCTTTTTGTTCCTCGAAACAAATATCTAATTGGAGCTTGCATTCGTGAAACTGCGAACTGTATGCAACGAGACGGTCTGACGGTCCGACGTAAAGAAACGATTTTCAGACTGTCTCGGCCGGTTCCCACGTGCAGAATGAAGGAACAATTAAAAGATACTTTAATAACACCTCGTCGAAGTTGCCTATTATGGTGCACGCGAGACGATCGCGTCTGGCCCCAAGGGCCGAAAACTCTTTCGAGTCTCGGACGGCCGAGTCTAGCGCAAGATTTTTTTCAGTGACGAGGGTGCTCAGTCATATATCTCCCTCGTGGCACCAGCATGAGTTTCGACGTTTGAACGGCCCACGAAATTATACGTCAGAGGCGGACTTTTCAACGTTAGGTTTCAGTCTAAGAACAAAATCGCGTACGTTCGTTGACGAAGGGAAATACTTCGATACTCGGCATTGACAAGCGCCACCTTAGGCTTTTCCGATCCTATGATCCTACAATTTGTATAATCACATAAATGAAATTACCGATCTTCCTGATTAAATTTCTAATTAGTTCTAATTAATAATCATTCTCATATACTCTGATACTCGGATATCGTATTAACGTTTACTTCAATACGATAATTTTACGTAATATCGGGTTCCGAGTCCTTGCACGATGAATATATCTTTAAGAATATAATAAATGCAGTATAAACACAATCGACGATAGTTTGTCGACTCTGAGATGGCGTGTGTATCGAAGTGCGTGCCATGAGAAGCGAGATGCGCGTCAAGATATGTCGAAAGCCATCATGTAGCTTAAATACCACACGTTCGTAATTAACCCCCATAACAAGTTACTTTTCTTTCAACGTCAACGATCCAAAGATCGGACTCAACACCTACCGTGGAAAACCACAATTACCATCATAACCGTAGGAATATCGGGGCGAGCGTATCGTACGTGTCAATGATACCGCTCAATTTCCACGATAATTAGAGCCGATACGTGAAAGTACATGGCAGTTACATTCCCGCGAGAGTCGACCCAATTAGGTATCGATCTTCTCGATAGATATGCCTGCCCATTAACTCCTATAGCTTCTATAACCGTACGAGATGCGGCTTGGATAAAGTGGCCGGCGTGGCTCGGCTGCTTTAGCATCTCAATTATCGATCTCACGGATGTACGTTATCAATCACTCAACGTGTCACTGTGTGAAGACGATTTCCGCCGCGGTTTCATCGCCAGTCAAACTGCCAATTGCTCGAGAACACGGAATGCCAGCCGAATACGATAAAACCAGCGTGGCAAAAGCAGAGATAAAAAAGAGCGCGGATAGAAACACGGATAGAGACCATAATCGAGAAGAAATGGTCACAGATAATTATAATCGCAATAAGGGTTAGCTGCGTGTGATTCGACAATGATATCGGATAATTCCTTCGATAATTAGATACGATAAAAGAGGCGGAGGGTGAATGCGCCGAGGTTGGCCGATGCGAGCACTATGCGTGCAACCAACAGACCAGATACGAACGAGTCGTAATATCGTTGGCTCGAGCAAAAAGGTGTTCTCCGGTCGTCTAGCCGGTGAATTACACGAGGCACGATGCTGTTAGCGAGTGTCGTACGAGCTGGCATCGGGATCGGAGCTCGTCGTTATCGTCGATGGTCAATCGATAAGGAGGCTGCTAGGACGCAGCTGTTTCCACCGATCACGATCCATCCTTAAACGTTATTGGCTGATACAGCTGCCGTTTTTAACTCGTTGCCGATTCGTTTGCTCGTCTTCTTCCCTACGTGTATATAACCTGTCGCGAAATCCTCTTTACGCAATCGATACGGGACGAGAAAAAGGGGAATGTTCTCGAGAGCAAGAACGAGTCCCGACGATTTAACGTATTACGATAAGAGTCTATTCGACTAATAGCGGCGTTTAAGCGAATCTGCCCGGAGGTCGATGCCGATAGACCGCGAGTCGGTGAAAGAAGAATGGCGGGAGAGAGAGAGAGACTCGTGACGTCAGTGGTACATGCAAGATCGTCCGGTTTACGAGCCGGGGAGATAGCACGGAAGACGAAGAACACAGAGAAGAGGGGAAAAAAGTAGAAAAAGAAACGAGACAAGCTGCAGGGAGGAGGTAAAAAGCGAAAGGCGCGAGAAGGGGAAACATTATCCTCCCACGCAGCTCGGGACGGACCTCGAAATTCCGCAGATAAAATCGGCGGTTCGCTCGGCCGACCAATATATCCATAATGGCCGCCCTCTCGGCTCTATTTCCAGTTCGATCTACGCGCCTTTCGTCGGTCGATAACGATATTTCGAAATTAGAGACCGGCCGAGATGGAAAGCGAAGAAAGTTCGACGCCAGAAAAGAACTTTGGCTCCGCTTCCGAAAGGTATCGGTTGCCGATCCGGATCAAATTTTCCAAGTATTATTGGCAGCAGCGGTGGATCTGCGTTGCGAAATTTCCGCTTCGACTAATCGTTCGTTAATTCGTCATGCTCCTTTGATAGATCTTACAAACGATGATTTTTATTCTTCGTTTTTATTCTCTACGAATGTGGCATTACGATCGGTTATTCGTTTCTTTCGTAATTCGAGACAATTATTACGACAGCAAGACGTGTTCCGACACTTGTAAACGAAGCTGTGTACGTTTTACCATTACCTGTACCCAGGATGTTCACCAAATTCCATCTTGATCGGCCATCGGTGCCAGCAACGCGATCCAAAACTTGGAAATCGACTTTTGTTCGGAGGTACGTCGCACACTGTGGTCGTGGTAATAACGGGGCGTTAATGAACGAGGGAATGAGCGATAATTAGAGATTCGCACGGTGCGTTTCCGCGTGGAAGGCGGCTCGGAGCGTCGCGATCGAACCGACGACCGAGCAGAGACCTTTCGCAGCCGAAAGGAAAATGGGATCAGATAGCAGCGAGGCCGTTTAGTATGCAGCGATGCATTCATATCAATCGGGGCATGCATATGCAACATCCCGTCCATGCTTTGCCGGCGCGGACTTGACGCGTGTGCGACGAGGAAAGAGAGAAAAATACCGACGCATAAATTTCGTGCGTGTAGGCATGCGTGACCGTGCGATTGTTAATCGTCGTCGTTCGATTACCGAAATCGCGAGTCGATCGACCAAATCGAGGTCGCGCTACGAGATCCAGTTTCTTCTCGATACGCTCTCTTCCGCTTCTTTCCGCCAGACTTTTCAGAAATCTGAAGATCTATTCGTTTATTCGGCAAATCACAGGCGCAAGCTCTGTGCGGGTACAAGGAAGCAAAGGAGTTGCAACGATGAATAAGAAACGTACGACGAAGAAGAGAAAATAAAAAAGAATATAAATACATAAGGAAGAAGATGGACGAAGGAAGTTACATTATCAATGCCGATCGATTTAATTTATGGTAATATCCGGAGAAGAGATCGACTCGTTCGGAGATACTGTTTGCGTAATTGCATATACCGGAATCATATAAAATCGGAGATCGTTCGCGAAGATGTTAACCTGGAAGACCAAAGTATCGTGAACAAACGCTGAGATTAATTCGTCGAGGTAACAGAGGACTGCCAATGCGATTATAAGTCCATCCAATGACCAAGTCTTATTATTGAATTGCGTATTTTTATACACTTACGGCAAGTTAAAAAGTACACAAGTGTCCAGAATGCATATAACGTTTAAAGTAATATTTAGAGGAAAGTTGAGATTATTTAGTGTCTACTTGTCGCAATATTTCATTTGGAAGCATCTAACGACACCAAGAAAATAATTGATTTTCGATCGCTCATTCGATGAAACGATTGATATTCGATCACTTAACGTGGATTGCGTTTTACGAGAGGACGAATAGAATTTGGTTTGTTCGACGAGTTCCGCAAAAAGCTGAAGAGCCGCGTGGTTCGCACGCAATCGCAAACTGCGACATCCTGCATCGCTCGCGGCTGTAATTATGTTGTAAGTATTTCCGCGAAATATTGCGTGCGAGACAATTTTCCAACACGTTCCTCTGTAGAATTCTTCGACTCGACGCTAAGGAGTCTGCATAAGACGCGTCGTTGAATATTTTACGTGGACAAATCAGTGGTCAGGTTGAAAGTAGTTCCCGGGAAATCTTTCTCGTCGTGAACGGTGAAAAAAAAAAAGACAACGCGACGCTTCGTGTTGGAAACGATTGATCCACGGGTTCAACCCTTCTCAACCCTTCTCAATTTTTTTCCCCTCTCTTTCTCTTTCTCCGTCAATTCGTCAATTCTACTTTGTATCGCGTATTTCTTTTTTTTTTCTTAGACGAACTCGTCGTGTATCTTCCCGGATGCGTTGCGATTTCTGCGATAACGCAATTTCGCTGGGTCTCGTTCGAGTGGCTCGCGATGGCGCTTAACCGGCGAACCATGCTATATCATTCGTACAGGCATGAATATTCACGGGCCGGCACGTATGTATAAATATGTGCCGACGTTTTGCATACCTGAGTACCATAGTTTTCGTACCTTGCACGCCGGAAACGCGATCAACGATCAACGAGTCTACTAATTGGCGTGACAAGAAGTAATTGCGAACGATAATCTCCCGCGTGTTTATATTATCGATCGAAATCTAACTTGATTCCGTATTAATAGAGAGATATTTTAAAACCTATACATACTGGCAACGACACAGGCTGTGGCAAGGTTGATTTACTCACCGGCTGAAACAGAAATTACGTTAAATTAGTATTCTGAAGGAAATGCAAACATTTGTCTTATTACTAATTTTAAGTAGACATTAATTTCAATAGTAACTTAAACAAATATAACTCAACGCACTCGATAATATTACTAGTCGTTAAGCAACGTGTTAACTCTTTGCACTCCGAATTTTATTTTAATTTCATTACCAGCAGCTGCCAACGCTTTTAAGTGTTTTGTTTAAAATTTACGTTAACTACAAAATAAGACTATTTAAAATTTATTTTAACTACAAAATAAGACAATTTAAATAAATAAAGGAAGAAACAAATCCACCCAAATATCAGTTTTATTCACACTATTGTCGTATTTTGTAATTTTTAAGTGTATGATATATCTTGAAACAATTTCCAGGATACAATCCTGGTTTTCTTTCGCACGTTTCATAAAAAAAAGCTGAGACTGAAAGAATGTGGGACTCGACAAAAGAGCTGCTGAGATAAAAACTGATGTCGAGTTACGCTCGACATAGGAGTGCAAAGTGTTAAACGTAAAATCGTCAAAGTAAAATGAATGAAAAAATTCCAGTGCTCGAAAACACCAAAAGCCTGACTTTCATATATCCTTCCTCTTCTCTCTACACTTTATCCTTAAAATTAGCGTTGCGCCAGAGTAACGTTGGTAGCTAAAAAATGAAAATAAGTTGACCGAAGAATCGTCTGTTACTCGCTCGAAAGCTAAAACGCTTAACGGGGATATCGAGCCGGCAGTGGTTCAAGTAAGATCGCTTCACGGTATTTTTCTCTGCAAATCCCGAGCAAAGTGTAGCGAAAGCTGGGTTCCTCGGTCGTGGACGGACGAATGGATGGAAGGGCAGAATGTGTCGGGGTCTCTCGTTGTGCAGGAGAGGGAAGCGGGACCGAGAGGGGTGGCGAACGTTCTAGTACTCGTACGTGTACGTACACGTAGGAAGGTAGGTGCGCGTAAAGTGTACACAGGCGCGGTACGATGCGGCTGGTAAGAGGAAGACGTGATCGATGCCCGTGGGATGCGAGGGCGTTCCTGGTGCGGGAGGCGCACGAGACAAATGGACGTCGCGCGTCTCCCGACCACGCCTTCCCGCGGGAGAAGAAACTCCGTTGCGTGTACCCTTGCCTTTGCCTCGATTCACGATGCCTTTCTCGAGCTCCTGCGTCCCGACTCGTCTCGTCTCGTTACCCAGCTGGGGGAAGGTAGAAGCGAAACTGCGCCAAGGGTAGTCTGCGCGCGGTAAATTTTTAGCTGGTGCGCCGCGCCAACGCTCCTCCCGGGATAAATTCCGCGCAATAATCCCGCGGTTTACGCGACCATGTTCTATCTCGTTATTCCTCCAAGAGTAGAAAACGGATGCGTCAGTGAACCAATTCCTGCCGTTGGAATTTTAGTCGTTAAAGGACCAAGCGCTTCCTCGCCGGTTTAAAGGGCAGCGTTTCTGGAAGAGGTTTCGGAGCTTTGTTCAAGAGCTTTCAGGACGGAGGGTCGATGCGGCGGTGCTTTTACGGTAAATGATTTCCATGACCCTCGAAAAGCGAGGAAAACGTCGGAGAAATTGTTGAAACGTTCGTATCGAGTTTGCTAAGTACGTGCAGATTTTACGGCGATTTACGATAATGTCCTTTGGCAATATCCAGTGATTTCACGATTGGTTAGTCGAATTGGATAATCGAGTAATTCAATTCGGAAGGATCCTATTTGTTTAAAATGTCGTTCGGTTCTGCAGAAATAAATTTATCGGGATATCTTCTGAGGTGGTTCAAGCGATCAAATCTTTTCTCACTTTACGAGAATACGAAACAGCGGATAGGATAGAAAGCAATGAAATAAAAATTCGAATTTATCGACGTCGCGATGGTTTCATTTGCGTTGTATGTATTACGCTCGATCGCAAATAAATACAGACGACGTATGTATTATAAGTCACGTGCACCGACGATACGTTACATTGCACCGAGAGATTTCTAAACATAGCTGGACTTGTCAGCTTGTTATTCAGGCACACGATGTTTTCGCGATTTTTCTTTTACTAGAAGAGAGCCGGAACGTTTCTTGGCGAACGGCACACGCACGCCGTGCCTATAAATAATACTAGCTGGCGAGTACCAGTCGAGGAAAAATGGAGGCGAAGAAGGAGACTCGCACACACGGGGAAAACTACGATATTTAAATTCAAGCAAGCCACGACGAACTACAAACAAGACGAACGTCGATAAATATTCAACGGGCCCAGGAAGTGAACTCGGACGATGGTCGTCGTCCCTGCGGCTACGTACGTACGTACGTACCATTTGCTTGCCGAATCGACTGCACCTGCGACGTTCGCACGCGTCGATTCTCCAAAAACTGACGCCATTAAATCTTACGTAGTGACGTTCCTCCATTTAAAAACTCTCAATTAACCAAGGAAACGCAAGGTGAACGTATCTTTGCTCGTCAAATTTCATCGATACGAGTGAATTATTTCGTCGTAGTTCCTTCGTAATTGACGACGTATACTTTACGGACATTTATGTATTTATGGGAAATGTAAAGGTGCACAGATGTATGAAATATATAACACGCGAAAATAAACAAAGCGTGCATAGTAAAGTATTCGACGTGATGTAAGAGGGACGAATTTCTCTATAGATTCCATTTCTTCCATAGACTCAGCAGCGTTTTACCACGAAAATATGAATTTCCATACGCTTTCTCGGTTTAACGACGAGCAAAAATTTGCTCGGTGGAGGATTTTTGTGAATTTATCAAAAATTTGGAAACGTAAAAGCGCGTAGAGTATGTGTAAGAAATATTCAACGAATTGCTGGAATTCCTTCTAATAATCTTAATGTTAAAAACAAGATCGATGATTAACGAGTTGATCAATGGTAATGGTAATAATCGAAAAATGAACGACACAACTCGAAAAGACATCTTTTATAAAATTCCCATGATAAAGGGACAAGATTTTGTTGCAATTTTTCTTGCATGCACGGCTTCCCTAGTAACATCGAGACGGCGTGCTTCCTACATATAATTTAAAAGTATAATATTGTCCTCTAACAAATTGTTTCTAGAGCAACGATATCGGCCGAACGATAACGCGCGGTATAATTAACACGGACGTAGATGTCAGATCAATAAGATGAAGGTGTGCGTGTCGTCGTCATGGGGGACGACAAGGGAGAGCCGGAATTCAGAATCGTCGCTGATATCGATCGTCAATCCCGCGACAGGGGACGCTTCAACGAAGGAACACCGTTAATTACTTCCGTTTTCGCGAAAACGTGTCGCTATTAAAGCGGAGCCTTTCGAGGGTCTCCAAACTTTTGGCTGAACGTCGTAAATACGAGAGGGTACCTCGAGAACCTGGTTCCCTCCCTTTTGCATCAGCCTAAGGACGAATTGTCTCAATTAGTTTTCCTGCCGCGAATCCAAAATCGAGTGAAAGAAGAAGCAGCAATTATTCGGAATAAGGTACACTTCGCCGATTTCGATGGCTTTGGAACGTATCGTCCAGCTTGACAATTTCTGCAATTGTTTCTTATACGACAAAAGTTGATTTATCAGAACCGAGAAACAATTCGCTAGAACTTAGCGTAACTAGAATTCATATGGTAGGAGCTCGATGATTCTGGATGATGATTGATGGAGTGATGTTTCGTTTCATATAATATTAGATCGGTGCATGTAAAATGTCGTTTTATATAATAAAATTTTTATTGCTCGTAATTTCTCCAAAATATCTTAGATTTATATCTTTCAAAAAAAAAAAAATTATCAACCCTAAAATTCAAAAGGTTCTAGAACGAAGCTGTTGTAATTTCCTTATTCATACATCGCTTTGAGATAATTTGCGCATTAAGAAAGTGCTAACCTTTCCTAAATGCAAATTTCACGTTACCAAAATTACCTTACCTCTTCCCAAAGCTGCGTTCGCGTAAGGAAATCGCGCGAATATTCTGGTCGTGGATTAATGTCACCATAAGTCTAAATCTTCTTAACGTCGAATATACCGATTTATAATCTCCTTTTTCGATATGCTTGATAATTAACGATAGGACGAAGCTGAATCGTAAAAATAATATTGGCAAATTCAAACTCCAATGAAACCACGTTTCATATGCTAATAAGAGTAGAAACCTAATAGGAGTTTACGTTCGGATAAGGAAGGCTAATTAATATTCCAGAAGTTCGTTTAATAAGGCAACAACTAAAATTCGGTTTAAATTAAATCGAGTTTTAGTTTTAATAGATAGGTACAACTGCTACAACTGCGTGCCTTAGTTTTCAAGATCTTCTCAAAAAAAATCTCGATTAAATTCCAGTTAGAATTGCGCTACGTTGTTGTAGATGACTGTCCGACGAGTAACGATCGAAGAAGCGATCACTCGAAGTTGAGGGAAAAAGGAAGAAAGGAGCAGGATTCGAATTTCGGTTCGTTCAACGTGGGATGAGTCGTAAGCTTGGTCGACAGTGAGACACGTCGTTTACAATGGCAGAGGAGGACGCGTGAGACGCGTCAAAGTTGCGTACCATTGACCGGGAGACCACCCAAAGCGATGGTCCCGGACGAACACCGACTATCATCGAGGACGGCTAACGATAGCGAAAACCTGTCCTAACAGCGGGATCCGCGAGATAAGGTGGTGAATGCAGGTGTTTAGCGCTCAGCCAGTCATCGCATTGTCATTACTTACGACTGACACCGAACCCAGTCAACCCTGGGAGTGGTACGTCGCTGGACTCCGCGGGTGTCGAACACCCTTTTAAAGATCGACCATCAACGACGGTAAACGAGAAGAAAAACCTTCGTCTTTGGACAAAACGGGAAGAAATTCGCGATTTTCAACATTGTAAATGTCAGTACGCTTTCGGACCATGAAGCTTCAAGTGGTCAAGTTCAAGTGGTTTGTACCATTTGAAATTAAATGACTTGATTAGAAGAGGATGAGAGTAGAAGTTCGAAGAAATACTTCGAATCAAGCAAATAATTAGATAAAGAATTGATGTGCACGAAGATTAAGAACCCAGTGTTTTTAATATCTAAAAAGGGACTGGGATTTCTATAGACTAATTTACGAAACAAGGTGTGTCGAAAGATTTACAGGCGCTTGACGGGTCGAAAGCACCTGTGTAAGTTGAATAGGCACGCGTGTTCCACGCAAGTCGAGTCATAGCTGAAGAGAAGAGTCTTCGATGGTACAACGTGGGCTTGTACGGTCGTCGAGACGTTCGTTCGATAAAGATCTCGATTCTCGCGTACTTCGCTGCGTGGGTTCTTGGTTTTTCATGGCTTTTCGAACCGGATATGCAGGATCGCGAGTAACAGTTTCGAATAAAGCGTTTTCGCTTCACCTAAGCGAGTGGGTACGACGGTACATAGGATTGGAATTTTTTCCTAAAAAGTCGTCGAAATAAAATTGTACTCCAAGCAGATTCCCAAGCAGAAGTAACGGATTTATTCGTTTAATTTGAGGAGGGTTGTGGTATTCCTTTGATGCAGCGATTTACGTGATTTACGATAGCTGGTATTTTTTTTTTTCATGCCTCACGAGCATCTCCAGTCCAGCGTGGGACGATAATTTTCCATAATTATTCTGCCACTAGTGGGGCATGCACGTTAGGGACTCACTAACGAGCTTACGTCACGAAACGAACGAATCGACACTACGTTCTTATACCGTTACTACAGAAATTGCTTTTCGTGTCAGTGGGACAATTACTACAAACACGTCCAGAGACGATCACGGCGATACGCATATGGAAGTAACGCGAAGAAGCATCGTTATCAGAGAAACGTTCCCTTCTACAGAGAAAATGTCCACGAGATGACCAAAAATCTGGCAAATCTCGCTGTTTTATCTTTAATGCGTCCAAGGATTTACGCGCGATCGGTAATGACGCTTTTTGCCCTGACAACGACTGAATTTATTAAGTTCGTCACGCGTCATCATCACTCGGCGATTTTAAAAGAGAATTGCCAAGGTTGAGTGCAAATCACCGGTCATCGAGCTCACTCGGATCGCGAATTACTTTGGTACGCGTGTAGCTTCCACAGGATCGCCTCGACAAACTACCTCTAATTGTCCGTGTCTAACCTGAGTACGCGTCAAGAGACTTCCTTTTCTCGCCTGAGGGATGCAGATTAACTGCAATTTTTCGGAAACTTCTATCCGTCTGACAAAGATCGTATTGCACAATGTGGACTTAAACCCGTAGCATATAGTGACATTATGACCAGATTTCATGGTTCCATGTAAATACATATTTCGTAGTGCGTATTCCGATTTAAAAAAAGAGCGTCAAATGTTGGAAATATACACGTGAAATCGTGAAATTGGCACAAATCAATTCGTTTAAACTGTTCGTACACTTAAAGAGATACTGAAGTATTAGGTTGTCCGAAAAGTGTCTTTCTTTTACAGACGCGTCTTTTCCAACATGAAAGCTAATCTGTCGAATGTTGTGATCTTTATTTTGATAGAACAAAATGGGTCATACGGTAATTCGATAAAATAATATAAAACGGAAAATGTTGTGCATCCAATATTTCCTTATAAAACGAAAGAAACTTTTCGGAGGACTTAGCTCTCATATCTTCTTATATTTTCGGTTATTCTAAGATCATCTACAACCATTGACAACCCAGCGCATAACTCTGACAAGTCTTTAAATTCGATTTTCTCGCGATCAGAGCTCCCAGCGCGACTTTATTCTTCGTACAATTCGATTTTCATTTAACTTCGATTTAGTTCGATTTCCATTCAAATTTTAAGTCAAAGAATCCTTTTGACTTCGATTATACCATGAATATACACGAATTTAGGCGTACACCGTGTACGATCTTGGAAAAGCGACGAACGAACGCGAAGTGGACGCACGCGCCACAGATGCGTATATATAAAACGTGTCCCGTGTCATGCTCGTGCCCGTGCTCGTGTGTACGCGTGCGTGCGTGCGCGTGAATAGCGTGTGCTCGATGCGTCACGGTTCTCTGACTGCGGGCCACCACGCCCATCGCGACCGCACTCGTTCGTCCATGACGCGGTGCAAAGACGCCGATGTCGGTCGTCTTGCATCGCAAACATGTCCAAAGGGTGGATGCACCCCGGTGCCAGAAATACGTGCTAAAGAAAAATCGCCACGCTTCGTTGCCGGGAAACATCGGTGGAACGTCACGCGTACTTTCAGCGCCGTTTCCACCGAGCAATTAGATATTTTGTTGATCGTATTTTACAGCGAAGCGGGAGCGAACGTTTTAAGGGACTCGATACTCGGGCGAATCTTGCGGTTTCGAGCCGTTGAAGATCCTGAGAGAACGCGTTAACTTCATTCAGCGACGATTAGAAGCGTCAGACCGTGACCAAGAAGAAGAGAAACTGTCGACGAACACGCACGCTAGACCGTAAAGATATGCCATGGGAGAAATTTTCCTTTTTCATCGGCAGTGAAATTTATCCGAGTATTTAAAGGATGCGATTGGAAATTACCCGACCTAACGGTGGAAGGCGATTAAAACTCGATTGAGCCATAGAAGTATAGGCTAAGATAAGGTTATTTGTGTCAGTAGGATATTTGAAATAATTAAAAAATAATTCAAGCAATTTGCTTTGCACTTGAAGGGTTCCTAAGAAAGATGACTCTCGTCCATGTTTCTCCTTTTACAGGTAAGCAAAAGAGTACCAGAATATCGTTCAATTTAAGATATTTGGTTATTATTTTGTAACAGTTTAATATATCATTATTTAAGATTAAAAAAAACACATGAAATTGATGGGAAAAGTGCTAGACAGGATATTTCAACAAACTATATCGAAGTTCAGCTAACTTAACCAGCTAGCTGTTTTGACGAGTATACTCGTCACGAAGAAAAGGAAATATTTTGTGTTATAACATGTCAGTAGTAAAATTAAAAAACTAAACAGTCACTTCGCTACAGCTTAATTCTATCTTATAACAGCCTCATATACTCTGTGTTTAACGAGTGTACTCGTCGTTGCTTGCTTTTTCCCGACACACTTTAGGTACGCGCTCTTCAAAATTTTCAAAGTGGTCGCAACAGCTAACTGGTTAAATTACCATATCTCACCCTACCGCGATAAAACGATGCGATATTTCTTAAAGTACACAATATTCTCTCGCTCCTTCGTCATTATATTAAAGACCAACAACGCCCCATAATGTACAACAAACAGCATTTATTCTATGCAAAGTTCAAGGTTCGATTTAAAGATATCAAAATCTACCTGCCTCGTCTAACCGTAGCTTATTCCAGCGTGGTGAAACGATGGAATATCTCGCAATCGTATCGAGATTTATCTTCGGCCGATCGAGCGAGCGAGCGAAGGCGGAAAACGAGTGCTACGTAAGATCAAATACCGGGAGCTCCTTATCCGTACGCGCGTGCACGTTATACCGGGGCAGGAAACTCGGAATCAGAGATCCCGTCGGATGGCGATGGGGAATAATTGCGCGTTTGCGCTCGTTGCGGGAGGAGGATTCCATGGCCGCCTCCACGACTCCCGGTAGTAATTATCGAATCTCTCCTCCTCCTCCTCCTCCACCTCCTCCTTCTTTACCCTCCTCTTTTGCCCTACTCGGTCGGTATGGCTCCTTCGCCCCTTATTTCTCTCCGACTCGTGTATTATTATTCGGTGTGTGCACCTACTGGCTAGCTAAGCACCGTCGGACTCCACGGGTATCCAGCATCGGTACTCTTCGGGCCATCCGGCCTGGATCAGAAGCCAGTCTGACACGAAGATTACTGGAATTAAGCCTTTAATTCCCAAGCAACGCGACTCTCGCTCCAACAACCAATCGCCTGGGATTTTTTTCCCCTCGTGCCCCAGCACCGTCCGACCAGATACATTCTCAAAGTGTCCGATGCCAATTTCGATGATACATCGTGCGTGCAATCGTTGTAGATAATCGTACAGCGGACAAAATTGTAAAGCTGGCAAGAGAAATGTAAGTACATTTGTCCCTCGAATTTCAAACACATTGAATCCTAGTAATTGCGTAATATGTTCGGCGGTGTACGATTGATTCGACCGAGTTCGCTCGCACTGTAATGACGCCAACGAGCTGGATATATGACAATTTAATTGCGTAATTGGCAAGTTCGCGCCAAGTGGAGCTCCACCTTCTTGGGCAGGGCTCCTATTGGTACTGTTGCGTCGACGAGAAATGAAACTGTCCCATCGCTACAAATCGATCGGACGCCGTATCGAGATCATCGACGATGTCTCAATCGAGAGGAGACCGCCGGCGATAATATCGATCCTGTACCACGCGCTCTATTAAAATTTCTCTGCAAGGTGACAGGTAACATTTTCGCATCGCCTCTGCTCGTTGCTAGCGATTAAAATGCAAATTAGTGCTCTCGCTTGTAAAAATACTCGAACACTGCGATATTCTCGGTTAACTCGTTTCTCGGAAGACGCTACGATCGTAGTCGTGGAAAATATCGCCGGTACGATTCAGCGAAGAGTAAAACACAGCGAAAGTAAATCTTCCATTTTCTCGTGGATAACTTTGCCAGTTTCTGTTGATCGTTCTATATCCGCGTACTAGCCGTATCCTTTAATGGCTACACTATCGTGCAGCGTGGAATACCAAATGAGACTCGGTATACCCTGGAAGTCGACTACTATGACAACTTGGTTCGAGTCTGAGAAATACTAGCAGGTGTATGACGAACTAAACTACAGACTTTTTAGCCTACTTCGAGTCTAAATACGATTCAGGATTTAAATGTGCATGTATTACCATACGCTTCCAAGAACAAAGTGTCAATTAGACACAGAGTACAACACGGAATATATTATTCCCTTCGTTGCTTACGAAATGTTCGTCAATGCTGAAACTTAACCCTTTGTATTCAGACAAACTTTTCTTTTTATCAACCCGCCATTTGATGCATCGCAGTTGTGCCTCGCCTTGACTTTGTCGCGGTCAAACTGGTAAAATCTACTCGCGATACGTTCACTTTTAAGTTCGGACAAAGAGTAAGTGTTTTACGAACACAGGATCTCGTTTGTACAAAAAGATCTTACCGCGAACTGTGAAATGTGTGAAAGTGGGAATGAACCACTTGAAATTGTTCTTTTCATCGTGTTATTTCAGCAACGCAGTATTATTAATAGCAAATGAAATATTTTTATTCTTCAGATCGATTAGCAGGCTTGTTAGGTTTACTTCGACTCAGAAACATTCGCAGGTGTATGCCGAAGAAAGGCGGTACCTTTTTATCCCACTTCGACCCCAAATACAGTTCCGCGGTTGGAAACCTGTGGAAAAACGAGAAGCCCACGCGCCAAAATTTGTATCTTTGGTCGGATCCTCGTACCGCCACCGCAACCTTTGGTAATTACCTTGACAGAGATACCGATCTACCGCCCCGAGGAACTCGGGAAATTTTTTCAACGAAAACCTACCACAACCACCACCCAGGTTGCCCCCGTGTTCGACACAGGCCCGGAATGTTTCAAAAGCTACGTACACGTTTCGACAATTTTTCTTTTGCGGAATACGAAGTTATCTCGGTCGTTTCAGGGTAGGTCGAATATAAAAAATAAATGCATTCGTTTTGCGATGACAGCTCGATGCGCGGTGTCTGCAGTTGGCCAGTTTTATTGCACATAAACGCATGTTGCACGATATTCCGAGCGTCGAGGAAACGCAGCAACGTGTCATCAATGATGTTGCGACGATCGTATGGCTATCGGGCAGTCTGTAAATTTGTGATTCCCGATGGAAATCGCATGACGCTAGAACCGCGTGTGCTTCGATTCCAAAATTGTTGCGGCGATGTTGTTGCAACGAAAAACGATATCTCGAATATGATTGCACGATGTTCGGTTATCGAGCTTCATCCCTCGCGGCACCTTTATCCCTTCGAGGATTAAATATTTTGTACGTATCGAGAAAGATTTATCATTGTATATTATTTGTTTTCTACGAAACTATCAAATGGATTTTTTCCATCTATTTTCAAAATTACCGAGTTATTTTTTCTCTTCGATTATTTCAGTTTAATATCGTTTATTTCTTAGACGTCGATTCAGAGAACGTCGAAAGATCAGCAGAAATGGACTCGCGTTTGTTCCGCGTGTCTTTTATACATCTCAGCACAAACAAGTAACAAATACACCGACTATAACTGCACATATCATGACTCTTCACAGATTGATCGTTTCTGCGTATTATTTTTATGTGTCACGAACGTGAAAATTAAGGGGTTGAATAAATATTTCCGTAGGATACTCGGGTAAAGTAACTACAAAGTCTGGAACACTAAAGCAAAGGCCCGTTTCGAAACATACGCAATATGTCTCCTTGTCCACGATACTTTTCACCGCTTGTCGCAATTGCAAGTAGCTAGAACTGTCAGTGTTCGAGCTTAGTCATTTTTACTCGAGGACAAAGTCTCGTAACGTATTATCTGCAAACTGCAATTGTTGATCGCGGCCGGAAGTCACACGTGACGCATGCATTTTTTTTCCTTGCGGCAACCTGGTCGCCGTTGACACGGGGTATTACGTGGGCGTGTAAAGTTGGCGATACGTGGGTCGCGAAACTTTTGTGGGCCGTACAAACGAAAGGAAGCGAACTTTGCTCTTCGTGTCGATCGTATCACCGTTAATTTTCTTTCATCCTCGATACTCCTCGCTTCAAACTTTCTCGTGCATTTATTCGACCGCTCGTTTCGCTGACGCTGGCCTTATCTATCCCGCAAATTGTTTGATAGTCCCTTATCACGATCCGCGAAACGGAAATCCCATTTGAGACCGATCAATTAACGCGAAGTTTCCTCGACCCTGTAACCACCGATCGACAAACCGGTGACTTTGTTTCGCTCCTAAACCAAACGTTAAGAAAACCAACGTTTAACATCCCCTGGGGACACATTAGGGTGGCAGAGAAAGAGAAAGAGAGAGAGAGAGAGACTGAGAGAGTAGATTAGGGATCGAGTGCTTACGACTCGTCCCTTAATCGCAACCGGAGTCAATATCGTCGCCAAATTCGAGCTCCATTGGCGCAAATAGAGTGCCTATAAATAACGAGGCCACCCCGAGTGTTGTGATTATATTACCTACGTCGACGAATCGAACAGGCGAGGAGAGAGAAAGAGAGAAAGAGAGAGAGAAAACGTACGAGCAACGACGATACCAATGACGCCGCGAGGCTTTCAGGATCGTGGTGAACGAGGAAACGCTTTGTGGGTAGGGAAAACCCGGGGGAGTCTGTGGTAGATTAAATCTCCGCTGGTTAGCGTTTGATTAAACTTGGGAGTGAGAGCAATGTTAATGCTTGGTCTGCGCTTGATTGCGCGCCAACGAAATTGACATGGCGAGTGCGACACGCGTCGTAAAACAGAGCCTAGTTTTTGATTTCCTCTTTTTTTTTCTACCCGAGATTCGCTTTCGTGTTTTATGGCCGCGTAGTTTGTCTGTCACTTCCACTGAATTACAGCTGCAGCTTGACAAAAATTCTGCCTTTCCCATCGAACGAATATATACTCGCCGCTAGTTGCTTGGCAGCTGTATACAAAGACGTAACAGAGAGTTGTTCGATGAAAATATCGTACGCCATGGTACACGATGTTTCTACCTTTTCAACCTACAAAGACGCTCACGGGCGTGCGTCCACTCATTCATAACGCCTTCGACAGATTTGTTTAATTACTTAATTGCCTGCTTCGGGCCGGCCGATACATTCTGCCAATGTAGCTGGCGCTGGCAGATGTCGAAACCCTTTGGGCGAAAGGAAGAACGAGTACCCGTCTTATCTGACGTCCCCTTGGAAATAAATTTACGCAACGAGCGTTCAACGTGGACGACATCGGAAAGATACAGCCGGCCAACGAACGATCTTCATCTGCAAGATGGAATCGATCACTCGCGCACCAACGACAGCCACGCGATCGAGCAGTCCACCGCGCGTCTTTTCCTGCTCTCAAATTGAATCGCAGTCGATATTAACCTTCTTGAGGAATCGCGCAGTGGGGAAGAAAAGAAGAAAAGAAGAGAAACACAGTGGGGAAGAGTTCGAGTCGGAGCGAAGGGCCTCACAATTAGCGCATACATCACTGGTTGAGAGGCCGCGAGGGGTTAGGAGAGGGCCCCGTACTGGCAACCTGTTATTATATACGCGGCCCGAAATACGCATGTATCACTCACGCACACACGTTTTCGCCGTGGAACACGTACGGCCCGTCGGTGGATTAATTCGCACGCGGCCCGATCGCGAACGACGATGGGAGGCGCGCCACTTGTACGACGAAACTCGATTTACGACCGAGGATCTTCGTCTTTCTTATCCTTAGCCAGGATCCTTATCGTAACACGTCTATGCGCGATCGTCCCTATCAATCGATAAGCGCGAACGTTTGCGAAAATATTCCGCTTTATTTAAATATCTCGCTGTGGCCAACGACCGTTTAATTAATATTTAGATAAACGTCCGTGGAAATGATTTATCGAGATAGTAACGCAAATCGATGTACACGTGTAAATCAAATAGATGAGAAAAATTTGATCGCGTAGGCTGCGAAAATCGCGCGAAAGAGATATCGCGTAGAGGTATGTGTATCGAGTCGTCTAACATTTTAAAAGAGGAAACACCGCCGGATAACTAACGGCCGAATCGTTGGCCGATTAATAGCAACATTTTTTTACGGATACACGTAATTGATAGCTTCGAATAATGAACGTTCGTGTGTGCGATCGACTCGAGAGATACGGGCGGAAATAATTAATGCGTCTCCTGCGACATTAATAATCGATGATGCAATTGGAATCTACTATACAATGATCGTTCCTGCGAACTAATAATATTTCACCTATGGCCGGTGTACATTAAAGAAACTTCAAGTAATTCTCGTGTACGGCGTTCGCGATTTCGAAATACGCATTTTATCGCTAGAATTATCGAGTTAGTAAAAATGTCCGATAATTTTCTACTGTTGTAGTCAATACAAACATGGAAATGTCTTTAGTAATATCGATGATTAATGATATTCACTTTCATTGAAACAGAAATATGATTTACATACGAAGGCCATGGTTGAAGAACGTAGCAAAATCACATTCTTCTTATCTTTTATAGAAGAGCAAGCTTTAGATTAAATCCGTAGAAGAGTATCTTTAAAATTCCATTCCATGTCACCAAGATCTACATACTTGATTTATTAGAACTATGCGTACGTTAAAGTATTTCTTGCCTTTGCCTTCCATAAAACTCCTTCAACTCATCAATTATTTTTAAAAGACATTCCTAACAGCTTGTTTCATTTCCATTTCTGGAATTCCCAGACATATGTCATATTAAAATTCCATTTAATTATGAACAGTGACATTAAAGTCACAAAGTAAAGAAAAATATATTTATTACGTCTTCCTCTTGTGATCTTCGCGTACTTATTGATCCTCGTCGTATCATTTTAATTCCAACTAACTATGAACAACGCATTTGTATGAGCATATGAGCGTATTAAAGGACACTTCTAACGTTAAACGTGGAACGAAAGAAGAAAGATATTTTTGGCAAGTCATCGGAAGAAGTAATTTGACAAGGATCGTATCATAAATAATTGATCGGCAGTTCAGGTATTAATAACAGCTACAGCATCCAAGTACCGGGATCGTGTCAAGGACCACCCGCGGCGAGTTGGCCCGACAATGCCGGGGACAGACGACACGACACAATCAGGGACTCCCTGTTCCGTTACCAGGCTTGCTAATAAATTATTAAAGGGACACCCTCTGGAAGTGACGTCGGAATATTACGGTAAGAATGAGTGTCCCGTTTCTCGGTGCTGCTTCATATCGTACATAGCGTATCTTTGCAAAAAACTTATCTCATCCCGGAGACTGAGCTAAATCCGTGGCTCGTTTCTTTTTCCATTTGCGGGAAAATGTAGTAACCCTGACATTACGGCGGGTTCTTGTCAGCCGAACATAGCGCTACATAAAGCGATCATAATTTTCGCGTCTGACACGGGCAAGATTAATTGCCGTATTAATTTTGCTCGTGTATATTTTTCATTCGAGCTACGTGCTTGTGACAGGTAATTAAACAGCATTTAAACCTGGCCACGCTAAAGTGAAAATTGAGAATCTCGTTCGGCTATCGAGTCTCCTATAATAAGAGATTTTCGTCGATAAGAGGCGTGTTTCGCGGGAAACCGACCCAACTATCAGGTTATTGTGAAAGTCGTATAAAGTATGTTTTAAGTCGTTCACGCACTGCCGATCAAAGAATATTAGACCACTGACTCGTTATATTTTTTAGGAAATTTATAACAGATTTATATAGTGCGAATGAAATAATAAGTAGATTTCAGCTAACTGGAAAATATAACTGTGTCTTTTAACTGTTACTTCAACCATATTCGCATAGTATTTGAAGCGTTTCCGTAGCGTTAAAGTTAAGTACGATAAAATTTGGAACGCCATATTAACCGTGAGATAATGCCCTTTCCTTTGCCTCTTCGTCTTATCGACAGCGATATCAAAACCAACCTCATTATCGATCCGAGACGGGCCCTGCCTTCTCGAAATGCGTGCTGCGCGCCGCGAACTATTTACAATGAAAGTCCAAAACGCGGAAACACAATAGACACCGGCACGCTTGATAACGCGGGGCAAAGATTTGGAAATTTTTTCCTCCTTGAACCAGGTTAGAAAAGAGTGACTCGCAGTTGGTAGTGGAAATATCCAATAATTCTTCGTCTTTACCTTGAAGTAGAACGTGTCACGATAAATTTCCAATAGCTTGAAAGAGTTCATTTTCCTCGTATCGAACCCACGAAAAGTCACTTTACAAATGCACATACTCATAAGCAAAGAATGAAAAATTCGTGTCAGTATATATCGGATCACAGTACATGAAATAATTACGAGTTACCTAACTAACGATAATTATCGCGACTTTCATGTGTAGCTAATTTCGTGATAACGGCACGTGTCGTTATCTAAGCCTGTTGGAAAGTGTGCGCAATTTACGCAGCGCTAATTCGGAGAAGCTTCATTAGGCCGACCTCGAGGCCCGTACTTAGACGACGCGGGGGGTATAATCATAGTTTAAATTCGGCTCCCATCCATTGAAAATCAGTGGCTCTGACCCGCTTCGCAATCAGGATACCGGTTAGGGAGATGGTAGGTGGGGGCTATCATGGGGCATTTGATCCGCGGCGGGTCATCAATATTGCATGAGGGGACCACGGACGCGCGTACGATCATGCCAAATGCTGGGAATCAAAATAGTGACGGAGTTTATAGTTCGAGAGAGGGAACTGCTATTCCCCTCGTTGGTGAGCACGAGCCGGAGTCACGTTGCATCGACACATGCGGAAGATGCACCTTGCAACGAAAAAAATGTCACGACTTTGTGCCTCGCTGGGGGCTCAATTCTTTATCCGACTTCCTTTCGATTCCCAGTTTGACTCTTTGTCTTAGCCTACGTAAGATCTCTTATTCGTCATATCGAAACTGTAGAAAATCAAAGTTCTATCGTAATGGTCGGTACTTGCAAAGAAACTTTTAATATTTTCTTGAATCGTAAGAAATTCTACGATAGACGAATGCTATTCTTATCCTAAAGATCGTCGGAAGTGACCTAAAGAACGTACAAGAATTAAATTTCACAGGAAGGCGAGACTCTCAAAAATACTTTACGTACTTTAAAATTAATTACCAGCTGTGTAAGAGTCGAATGATTGATGCCTTCGGTTAATCAGCTTAACAGGAAATCGCAGAATACCGATGCGAATGTGAGTCTTTTAATACCATCTCTCTGTTCTCTTAAGCAAGCCAATCCTCGGAGGTACAAGATTTTACGAAGAGAAAATCAAAGGCAAAAAGAAGGGATGGGACGAGTCTCGAGAACACGTTCGACTCGTACTTCATATTACGGTACGATACATCTGTGTGCGCACCGAGTCGGCCACCAAGGTGGAAGGCTCGCAAAACGGACGTGGATGAGACGCAGAAGACTCGAACAACAAGAAAGAGAAGCAGAGAAAAGGAAGGAAGAACGAGTATGGGAAGAACGAAGAAAATAAGAACGCAAACGAAGCCGATATTCTATACGAGCGGAAAATCTTGAGAAAATAAAAGGGAAAGAGACGTACTTGAACGATAGTCGTATCATTGCTGCTATCACGATGGTGGAATACGAGAACGTTACCGAATTTCCAGCAATATCGTGCGCTCGTACGTCGTCGGAACGCATTCGCAAAGTCGACGCCCACATCGAATCAGTCGGATCGAGAATCGACCTGCTTACCCTCCATCTTCTTCATCGTTCTTCCCTTCCTTCGCGTTGGACGCAATGGCGCGGCCTGCGTGGTATACGTTCCTTCTTAATGGCAAATAAAGCAGGTGGAGTGGAGCGGAGAACCGCTCGTGATTGCCGGATTAATTGGCTGTAGCGTGGATGCAGCAGTAACGGAGAATGTACATGGCACACGGATTATTATCCGTTCGTTCGACGAAGAGTTAGTCTAAACGTTTCTTCCGCGCCTTTCCTTCCTCTCTCCTTCTCTCTCTCCTTCGAATCATCGACGAAGGATCGGCGAACGATGGAAAATCGTAGGCTCACCCCACGCCGAGGCGTGCAAGTCCGCGATTACGAACGATTACAATTTTTTCTTATAGAATTCTTGCCTTTTATCGCGGCAACCGAACGGAACTCGAACATTTTCTGGCTATTTAATTACAATTATAAGAAGAACGAGCTGCTGAAAGCACGGACGAACGCGTAATTAGAGGCCATAATCGTGAACGAAGGTGCTAATTGAGACTCGATTGTTAGACCACGAACTAAACCTGCTACATTCTTTTAAACATTTCCCGCCTAATTATATTTTCCTAACGTTAAAAAGTGTTCTTCCGTTCGGACAACTTACGAAACACGATACGTCGTTTCAATTTTATACCAAACATATTACATCGTTACGATAGCCTTAGTGTTTGCTGTTATAAAATCAAAGGAAGATTGAAATACAAAAATTCGAGGACCCTAGCAGAGTTAACATTGTTTCCAAATCATTCGCTTTTGTTATTTTTAATCCAATCTTCGAAAGAATAATGTCGACGAAACCACTGGATGTTAAAGCACATACCGTGTCACCCCTGGTATACCGAGAGCGGAGGTACAACGACGAACGAGGGATGAAACGACGTTGAAGTGCTGACGTGGTAACCATCTTGGTTTCCCTGAGTGGCACTGTCGGTAAATGCCGCGGGATTCGAGGGTGAATGTGAGAGAGGAAGAGCTGGCAGCGAAGGAGGACTCGATTCCGTGGGGTGGAGAGAAGGAGGGTTGAAAACGGGAATGGTTGGAGAGAACTGTGAGCGACGTGACCGCAGGAATCGATGCGGACGTTGTGGAAAATCGTGCGCTCGGATGCTGACGCGGTGTTTCCGTAATTCGCAAGTCTTTCACGCGACGTCGGATAACCGTTTTATATTATCGTTTTCCAGCGTTGCTTTCCAATCGCCGAGTTTACCCGTATCTCGAGATCCTAGCATGAGACCCAACCGTCCTCTTTCTGGTGCACCCTATTTTAAGATCGTTGTACACGTTAGAAAGGAAGGAGTGAAGGAAAATAGTGGGTCATAGAAGTAGAAAACCGTCGTCTGGCTGTAACTAGCCGAAGAGAAATCGTAGGAAGAGCAAAAGTGCAGAAACGACGTAATAAATGTCCCTTTTCACGGTGGCGAGCGAACACGCTTATTCCAGAGGGGAGCACGCGATCGAATTGGCGAAAAGAAAAAAAAAATGAAAATGCACTTGAATCCTTAAGTGATGTACAGCAGCTCCGCCACGGCAGTCCACTTTATCCTCATGAATTTCATTAACCGAACATTTATCGCCCTCGTATTTTATTCTACAAGCGGTACGTCGAATCGATCAGACTACGGAGACCAGATAAAACCGGAGTTTTATGTAACTTTTTTTGGAAATGTTCGGTTACACAACCGAAGCAATCTCGTTTGAAAAATCTCGTGCGTGAACTGCTTCCAAGTAAACGCGAACTTCGATCGGCCAATTTATCATTGCAAATGAGAACTGTTCCCTTAGCCAATGACCATGGCAATTTCGGGGACGTTAACACGCTTAACATCGTTATCATGGCACATTAACAAATAATTGTATCCGCCGCCGGAGGAATAGGAAGATAAACACTCTACAATGAGTAGATATAATTATTCGAAAACGTTTTGCAATTCTGATCCAGGCTAGTTATATCAAGCTAATAACAAGTTGCGATCGTAATTACGATATTGAAGCGATTATCCAAACATCAAGCCCTCTATATATAAAGAAAATAATAGTATAGTGTCGCAGATTTACGTGGAATTAATTCAACAACCATCTTTTTCATTGAGTTATTATAATTTTAATTCCCTGTTAATTTTAAACAACTTCTTCATTCGAGCTTTCTTTCATTCCAATTTTAATTTTCAGTTTTTCATCCCGACATTGTCTATGATTCTATCGTCGAGGGATCATTATTATGAGATAATACACGATTTTCAAGATGCGCGTCTTTTGATTGTTACGCATGAATCTTAAAACTTTTGTACAGCCTCATACACATACCGAAGTTCAGGAGTTCAAGACATAATCGTCAAGATTAATGATGCTACACATTAGTTACGCTGGCATCTATCTTTTTACGTGTCGCAATATTTACTTTCCGATCCTTCGTCATTTATCTCAATCATTCGATCCATGTCAAAGACAAATTGACGGAAAATTAAATTACACGTCGTAAAAAGTTTTTACAGCCCTAAGCGTTTGAAAGTAACGATGAGGTAGTCGTAGGTAATTACGAACACCGGTAAATACCCTATTTACTTGTTAACCTCAAAAAAAAAAAAAAAAGAAAAAAGACACGGTTAAAAGATCACACGAGCTTTGCTTCAAAGTTCTATTTCCTTTCCTGTTAACTCCGAACAACATCCGCTAACGTGCTCGTCTTTCCTGCGTGTTCCTGCACGCAGAGATCTTTTATATAATCCATCGATAAAAAAGATCTAACTAGGAACTGGTGTTCTATTTACTATAAGACGATGATTGTGTAAAGGTAAAAAAGGCGGATAAAATAGAAAAAGAAAGGAAACGAACGAGCAATAAAAATAAGTATTTCCGACGTTCAGAGGCCATACGTCCCTAAGCATCTTTGGCGCCATGACTCAAGGTCGTGGCGCCATGGTAAGAAATCCGTGGATCGCGTGCTGAATTTAAGTTTTCGCTGGTCTATGTGTATGCGAGACTTTAAGACATATAATAACGTTATTTTCTGTCGGCTCCTCGCAAAGAGTCACGATTCGTTGGTAGCTGTGTTACGCGGAAGCCTGCCAGCTAAACGTTTCAAAAAGGATTCGATTGCCCTGTTTTCCTTATTTTTGCGTTCTTTTCCGCTTACTCGATTTCCAGCCGAGCTTGATAAAACGGACCTAGCGAGCCGATGAACGTAGAGGAACGGGCGATTTCCTCGAGACGCGTTTTGTTCTCACATTCGATCGAATTGAAACGAGCAAACAGAGATTACATTAATCAAGAACAAGGTAATCTCATGTGGTTCGCCGCGAAGAGTGACCGTTCGTTCGCATTCCCGTTTCTCCAAGTATATATTCGTTGGTCGAAAAAAATGACTGCGTAAACCAGTTCTCGGTGGCGATAAAGCTACGACTCTCCGCAGAAATCGACAATTAATTATGGTTCGGCTTATCGCGAAACGTTTTGAGACGAGCATTCTCAATTAAGTTTTCACCGAGAGATCGTAAGCTGATACTAGCTACGGAACTTCCTAATTCTAATATATATTTTTTTCGTTATTTCTAAACTGTTACTGTACGGACGAACAAGTTTCCGAGCGATTAATCTCCAGTGCTAGGTCGATTAACCCTGCAATTGTGTAATCAAACTGATCGCATTTCCTTCTCTCTCTCTATATATATATATCTATCTTATATATATAATATATTATAATACATAGAATATTAGAATAATAAATAAGCGTTTTCCCAGACGGAACTTCTATCTCGCATCATTTGCATGTTCAGTTTTTACGTAAAACAAGCGCTGGCACATAAATTATCGGGTAAACAAATTACGCATATCTCCGCTGCAAAGTACAGTGGGTGAAAAAAGTATATGTACACCTAGTCTTTCTTCGAATAAATAACTGTTTCCATTGATAGTTTCGATTATTAATATTTGGTCTTTTAGCTTGTATAATGGTTTCTAGTCTTCTTCGCATAGACTCGATCAGTTTCTAGTTCAATTCTTTCGATATTTTTGTTCGCACTTGGAGAATCTCTCGCCGTAGGTCGGTGCTGTTAGATATTTTTCTTGAAAGTAGCTAGAACCTGGTTGTACAAATACTTGTTTGATCCACTGTGTTTCAACCGTTGTCAATGACATGCACGAGTCTACGAACATTGTTGTATTCGCGTGCTTCGGTTATCGCAATTCTATTCGTTTATTATCTTAAAATGTTTAAATTTACTGGCTAATTATTCCACGAAGTTACATTCGAGTTACTCAACAATGAGCAGTCGTATTCATATTGAACACACGTGGATGTATTTCTGAAGGGTAAACCAATTGCAAAAATGAATTATTATCGGCGAAAGATAGTCAAAATACAGAAAGTGCAACATTCTTGCTGCAAGCAAACAGAGGCATAAATTAAAATATTCAACGTTCCTTTTTTTTTTCTTTTTCGCTCGTCCGAAGTGCCCGTGTTTGCAAACCTGTTTCCTCGGGCAAATAAGACGAAATAAGATCTCATTATTCTTAATTACGCGTGTTGTAATTTGCGGTATAATTAACCTCAATTAAGCTCCATAGATCCATATGACATTTCCAATTAAAATACAGTCGTACATTTTTTACTTACCCCGCAGCGGGCAGGTCTTCGAAAACTCTGTGTGAATTCAACCCATTCGCGACACCGATTAGGCCAAGCCTTCTCCAACGATTTCGATTTCAATGTAGGATACGACGATCCTGGTGCATTCGGTATCGTGATCGATCTGACGAGCGCGATTATAATCATCGTGCGTACGTGTCGCGCGAATGGCACAAAGCTCGATACACGACCGATCGATCTTACAGGAACGTGCGTAGCATCGAGAAATCAGTTCGGCCATGAATCGTCAGGTCAATTTGCGTAATGACTGCAATCAACAGTCCTTTTTATCCGATTTTACAATTGATTCAATATAACCAGTTGACACTTCCTGTGTGTTTGCGAAGAAAAAGAATGACAAATGATTGGAAATAATAGGTTCGACATTCACATTGTTTCTATTAAATATCACTCCATTATGTTTATAACTCTTATAAGTAATTAAGATAAATACTATATTTACTTGGAAAAAATGAGATAGACTTAAAAGATTATTAGATAGATTACGTTAATGATTCCAGTTCAGACCTACCATATACTATTATAAAACAATAACGTAAAGTCACTTCGACTTATCGCATATTTATTTGATAAAAAAAATTACTTATACAAGTGAAGTCTGCCTTCGTTTATAAATAGACTGCGATGTAATCCGATACAGCCTATTAATGTATTCGTGACAGATTTAGGTATGCAAAATGCACAAGATACGAGCAAACCATAAATGTATATGAAATATTCTAAGTATAACATCTTTTATGATATTTACTGAATGAAACGGATCTCTGTTCCATTTAAAAAATACGTAAAATATCCAAAGTTATATAATATCTAACGCATCTCATATTCTACGTTTGGATTCCATTTCTTCGATTCTCCGGGAAAATAGAAATTTGCATAAACGCTCGGGACCTGATGACGAGCTGTATATCGGAAGCTTTTTATTAAGCAAGCTTATCGAAATAGGAAACAAAGATTTAGTAAGGAAATCGGTGACTGCAATGGCGTGAAATTGCACCGAGCCAGATCTGCGGCGGAAGTGGATATCTGCAACGTACACAACTGCCGCGTACAATTACCTCGTTTTCTACATGTTGCGCGAAGAGAGGAACGATTTCTAAACGGACTGACGTTGCCACGAACCAACGGAGGAGCTAATATGCGCGCTACAACTAGCTGTACAATCTATGTACGCGTGTACGAGCAGCACGCTGGGTATTAAGTAGCGGTATTTACGAAGCCACAATTATCCCCGTTTTCATGCCGACGATCTCTGGAACGGCGAAGGTTCGGACGTGGACTACGTGGGAACTTCTCTTCCAAAGCTAGTCGTGCGGGCTGCAAAGTAACGATTCTAACGCTTGCTTTTAGGAAACGCTACGAATACCCAAGAGAGGTGGCCTTTTAAGATGGTTCGCGTGAAAGCGTTCTGTACAGCCGATGCCTGATAATTAATCAAACACGTTTTGTCTCGAATTAATGGGAAACTTATCTTTTTTCTGAGAAACTAGGTTTCGCCATGGCCGAAGAAATTTGTCAAAAGAATTTTTAAACGATCCGTGATAGGTCGGTGGATAATCGTGGGATAATTTCCGACTTGTACGAGTTTCGTGGAAGAAAGAAATAGCCAGCGAACATGAACGGATTGAAAAAGTCACACGAAAGGATTTAGACCTCTCCGTCGGTTTAATTTGAATCGTTTCAAGGTCCTCGCGATAGATGAACACGCGATCAGGTAGATTTTTCAGACAGAGCGACGAATTTCGTGTCGGCGAATGTTTAAACGGTGCGCACGTTTAGGTGAATTATTCCTCGCGAGCTAAGTTTAGCTAGACGGAAGAAGGTTTCTTTCTGTAAAAAGAAAGAAAAAGAAAAGGAAGTAAAGAAGAACACGGTGATCACGAAAGATGCCTGGTTCGACGAGTTGCTCAAACGCTGAAATTCTTGGTCAAATAACGCGATAGGGACACTTGTTGCCGTACTATGAAATCTCAGGAAACACGCTAACAACTCCATGTGTTTTTGCCGGTTACGAACGAGGGTACAAAGTTCGCGACACGCACTCGACAATCAATTCTAGCTAATAAAGTTAGAACGTTCGAAAGAGCGATCACCTGGTTATCCAGTGTTGTTATCTGCGCTGTTATCGGCGCCGCGAGCACTGCGTCGTTCGTATTTGCATTGGGTCGTGATTAAGAGAGGGGCGGACTGAAAAACTGGCGAAGCTCTTTTTACATGCGGTCAACGCTCCTTCGCGCCCTCCCTTTCTCTCGTACTCCTCGTCACCCCGGGCATCTTGATGTCATTCTACATTCCCCGCGATGCGGCGAGTAATTAAAACGTAGTCAGTGCTATTTGAGATCCCTCGACGGTGATTAAGCTTTCCTAACTGATGCACGTATGCTCCGGCCGGCGAACTGTCCTGCATCAGCCTATCCTCGTTATTACGTCCACCTGAAGCAACGAATCCTTTGGTTATGAAAAAGCTCGGCAAATCCGCTCGAGCCTCTTCGATCGACCGAGTAGAGACGATTTAACGCTGGTTTCGCCAAGTGATCCTTTCTTAAGAGACGGATAATCGCTGACGAGCTCACGATCCGTGATAATATCTGCCAGACGACTTTCTGATTTTCTCTCCCTGGCCGTTTCCCGTAATTTCAACTGGGTTGTTGTACGAGATCGTTAAGAGGCTAAGATCGTCTTTGTTTTGCGTTAGCCAGCGCGATTACGCGGAAGACGTTCGAGGCGCTAATCTCTCCCGTTTCCGGAAAGGGGATGTCAGACTCGGTTGAAGATATGCTACGTCGCCGCTTTGTTCAATAAATTCATTGCGTTAACCAATTAGCTCGGAGCGACAACCTCTGAATTCCAGAAATCCAAAGGCTGCAACCCGACGGTTGCAAGTCTTCCCGGAATGCATCCTCGTAACGAGACATCAAGCTAATAATAAACGACTGTTTGGCTGCGGCGAAAATAAACTATACAGTGGCTGCGATAAGCGTTGCCACATACCCTTATTTTCCAAAATGCTGCTTATTACGTATGCAAATGTTCGAGTAATTATCATTTATTTAGGTATAGATTTATGAGTATTCGCGGCTTCTGATTAGATATATTATTAAAATTCTAACCGAGGTATAGAAAGGAAAGGGCAATCTTGGAAAAGGTGGCACGTATTTTAAAGGAAACACGAGGTTTCGACAGACCCACGATTCCCGTACATTCGATATTCGGCCAACGTATTTAGAAAATGGCGGATAGCGTGCCTTGGGCCTGACGATTACTCAGGAATGAAGGGATACCGGTATCGCCACGCCAGAAACACGATCCAGCTGTAGCAAGAGCTGCTGGCGCCTTCCACACCCACGTTTTACGCGTGTGCGGTGTTCTCCAAGCGATTACGGAAGTCGTATCACTGCCATTTGTACCGACAAATTGGATCGAATAGAAAGCGGCAAATTACCTTCGACACGCTAGCTCCGCAATTTCGAATTTTAGCCGTTCTTAATTTTATCGGGGCAAGAAAGAACGATAGCCATCGACGCAACGGGGACGCGGACGCCAGTTTCTCCGAAATAAATCTATTACGTCCGTGCCGGGAACGAGGTTGCCCCGGAGAACGCGAACAACTTCAGCATTTTATACGCGTTACTGCACACGCGAATACTTTATGCACGTATTACGCGGAGCGTAATGCGAGTTTTATTGCGGTTACGCGTACTGCCACTTTTCTTACGGTGCTTCGGGCGTACCGCGAGCGTTAAGCCAAGTACCAAGAGAACTCGGCTTAAACAAAACGATGATATACTGTGCCGAACGATATTAAAAACTGGCAGATGTTGATGTACTGCGCGAAAATTACCGGCTGTCGTGTCCGCGGTATGAGTCGCGATACTTAACCACCACCGATGGGTAATGCGTCATTAATTGAATCGCACGTAATTATGTCGAATTGTTGCGTAACTATCGCCATTATCGATGAAAAAGATTAGACTAAATGGACCTCGAGCGGGTTAAGCTAATTACGTTTCGAGTGGATCGCTTCAAAGTGAATGGAAAATCGAGATAAACGAGAGAAGAATGAGAAGAAGAAGCGGTGGAAAAAAAAAAGAGAAAGGGGTCAGAGATGGCGAAGAAGCTCACGGTTCTCGTGTATGTACGAGCTTACGTGCCGTTTCCGAGATTTCCAAGAAACCAGCCGGAAATGACAATAAAAATAATCACTTCACAAAACTCTGAATCCAGACTCTCTCCAGGCCGTATACCCGTTACCGGGATGCGGTAATGACACCTAATTACTTTCCACCGCTCTGCACAGAGACTTTGCTCGATTTCGAACAGTAGCGTCGCTAATTTGCACGTGGCCGTTGCGTTAATTAATTCGAGCAGGCGAAACGGCCAAGTTGTCGCGGATGCAAACGCGTACGGAGAGTCTACCGCTCGTAAAAAGGAATGTCGGTCATAAAATTGCATAACATCGTCGAGAGAACAGAACCTGTCGAACCGTATTTCTTTCGACTCTTCCACTCTCTGGTCCGAATAACTTTCTACTTCTTCAATCTACGCACGCTCGTCGAAAGATCGTCTATCGGTTGTTGGTCGGATCCAACGTAAAACCGCATTAACGACGGGAAGAGGATAATCTTTCCACCGTGGGTTCGTTGTTGGAAAATGATCGACATGCTTTTCAGTCTCATCGGTTTAATACGGTTCGCGAAGGAAGCAAACGATCGATAATTCATGGAACGTTGCAGAGTCCGATGACACGAATTGATATGGTGGCGCGATCGTTCGTCGATTTTATTTATTTTACACCGATCCCCTTACACGGGAGTCGATGAACCGCGAGTTTGTATCACCAGGCGCCAAAAGCAACCCTGTTCAGATTTTTTGCATCATTTTCAATGGAACTGTATGCTTGAGAAAATTTCTTCCGATCGCGCGAAAGAAGGGCAATGCGAAAAATGAACGTCAATGCATTTTTATTCATCTAATTTCGATGTAACTTGGTAGCTGGTTTCTTAATAAGAAACGGCCACGACATTTCAGGGGTGAATGTTACGCTCGATCTCTATTTTACTTTCCCGTCGTTTAACGACGATTTCCAAAAACTTTTCTTGTTCGTCAAACCTGGAGTAACAATTGAACCTTTGTACATAAATACTTACTTTCGCTGGGGCAAAGCGACAGTGCTACTGACGGGCCACCATCTGCGAAATTGCTTCTTGTCGTGGCCCGTCCTCTTCGTTAAGGTCGCGGTCTCACGAGATACACTTAACGCTTTTCCACGAACTGGACTCGCCGCGTTCGCGAACTCGGCCAATTTTCGAGCTGGCTCGTTCGCAGATGCGCGTCTTTCAAGAAAATTCCGTAAATACGTCTTTGTGTCATTCGGCGATTACATCAGTCGACGAAAGCGAAAGAAAAGAGTAATGTGCGTGGATTGGGATTTTTATGAAACCTAGCTAATAAGGGACTACAATCAGATATCGCGTTTCACGACAGTTTCCACTATCCTGATTTTCCTGTTCCCTCCACGAATACAATTGTGCGACATGTGCGTCATAATCACCTAACGATTATATTTTGTGTCTACTTGTTTTTCCTCTCGTCTATCGGTCTCCATTGGTAATTTCCTTTCTGCTGCTAGTCGTGGGAACACGATGGATCGAATCGACAGACGCGAACAGGTTCCGCGATACTTTTAAAAATTATTCCCCGATGTTACATTGAATTCCAATTGGCTATAGGCTAAGCAAGAAACTCGAGGTGTTGTATGCGACAAAAAACTACACTCTCACAGTCCAATACTTCTAGTACCATGCGAGAGCGGTTGAGAAAAAGAAAATGGGTAAATAGATGAAGTATGTTTTTGCCGTCACGATAAAATTGTAAAATTAGGTCTTCCCGTAATTACCATGACTATCGTTACTTGTTTGCGATATGTATATGTGTCTGTGTGCATATGCTACTTTGTTGAAGCAGCCGGTCAACTGGTCAGGCAAAACGTAACCGACAAAAATATGCTCGTTTTTTGCAATAATTCAATACACGGTTGTACGATACAATTTTAATTATTAAAGAGGATAAAAGCGGATTGCACTCAGTGATAAGCCGAAGATTGACATTCTTTTCATTCGAACGCTGAAAACATCATCGTTCCCGTGACAATTATAATGTCAGAAAAGCTTGGTCGTTGTGGAAAAAAGAAAATTCTCCGATCCACGTTGCTTAACGTGGATTCTTTCTCGTAACTGGTGCGAACTTAGCTGCCTCAGCGATTATCGCGCACTACTGGCACGTCCAGTAATTATCATCGGTCGTTTATCCGTATCCTCGCTCCGTCGAGATTATCGTAGCGTTGGCCGTTTCGCGAAGCAACAACAGCAGCAACATCGAAGCAGACTGCCGTTTCTCTGGATATTCTCTGCTCTCCGTTCTCTCTTCTACGGTTTACCTCTCTCTTTCTCTCTGTTCTACGCTCGAAGGATCCTGGAAGGATCTCGGAAGGCCTCGTGGAGAGTCGGAAACTGTGCTGGCTGGCACACACGAAGTCGAAAGAGGCTTCGCAGGTAATTGCTAGGCCGACGGGTCGATAATGAGCCCTGGCTTCGGGGAACCGATTACACCCGGCCCAAGCCAAAAGCAAAGTCAGAGCCGAGAAGCAGAGAAGAAGAGGACGAGGACGATCCAACGGAGGGAGAAAGTTAAGAAGAAGGGAACGAAAGAACGGGAGAAGAGGGCGAGTTCCTACGCTTGAGACGTTTTGTTCAATCCTCCATAGGATATACTCGCGGTTAATCCCTTCGGGGATTTTGCGTAATCGACTGATACGTGTGACTTGGTATTTGGAAGAAAAGTATTTATCTGAGAAATTTTGAATAACAGCTGCGATGTCCATCTTTTGCATCATTCGTCGATTATAGTATTGTCACGTTATTATTCACCGTGATCTTTACGAAACTTATTCGACAAACATAAAGAAGAAATCGAATACTTCGGAATGTAGAAACCTGTAGAAGCTATTTGAAGAAATTTCTTATCGAAAAATCCGATTCTAATGAAATCTTTCTTAACCTTCGCCGCAGATTTCCAGAACAATACATATTTATCTACGTATTTAACAATAATTCAAACGATCAATTACCACTTGCCATTGTAACATGGTGTGTGTATATGACACATGTCAGTTGGAATATAGGATTTCTGTATGCGGCCCTAATTCAATGGCCAGGTACTGTAATATATTATACTTGGCTCCTGTCTAAGTTTAGCAGCCGCTCCGTTATACGTATCTTCATTTTGTAATATTGTTGGGAAACAGTTAAGCGCCACGATAATCCCGGGGCATCAACGTGGAGCAACAAGCTGCTCGATGAACGTCGATAACGGAACAAGTAAGTATAACGGTCGAGAAACGCATAGAGGATAAAGGAGTTGCATAGGGAAAAGAGGAATAAGAAATTAAGCGATACAACGCAAAAACGTATCAGCACGAAGGGGGGTTTATCCTCGGTGAGAAAGGTAGGGAAAAATCGTGACTAATAGCTAAATTATCAGCGACAAGCTGTCGATGAGAGGTGAAAGACGAGGAGAAATGGGAGGACAAAGAAGAAGAAGAAGCTCTTCCTGTATCGTGCGATGAAACCTGCCTAGATCTCTCGCTACCGGGATGAGAGGTAGGTGATCTAATTTCCCGCGCAGTCGTGCAGAAAATGATCCAGGCCGCGATTACGAAACGGCTTCCAGTCTTCGCCGGGGGCAACGAAGGCGCCGTTTTTACCGCTCTCTTTTCGTTTCCATGCACCGTGTGTAATAATCGCGGCGTAGCGTTATCCGCTTCCCGTGGAACAGTCGCGCCGTTCCAAATACGCGGAAAATTATTAGTCGAACCCGTGGCACGAAACGCTTCGATGTGACCTCGAGAAGTTCTAAGCTCTAGAAGGTGCTCTTGTTTACGCGCTACTCCGATCCAAATGCATCCGACGTCAACCATACTCCGTCATCCGATACGTTAAACCTTCATCGCATTGCTACTTCTTAAAGATGTTCGTGTGCTAAAACGTTCGCAAGATAATTACCTTCGCGCGTCCACGCTTTTGTATCGGCTTTGAACGTCCTTCAATGAATAGATCTATCGACGTCTATCTATGGAATTAGGGAAGAACGACAAGGTACTCGATCGAGGATTCGATTACTCGATTCGACTCGGTTATCACCGCGGTACGATAAATGGAAAACATCTGGCAGATTGCTTTTCCTTCGTGTTGCGAATTTCTTAATCGTCCTGAGCAACGTATTCCTTGTAATTAGAATTTGTTGAATAAATTCTGCAATTTATCAATCAGGTATTCGAATGAGAAATATTTCGAACGATGTTCAGACTCGTGCATGTACAATATGTAATGAAAGGAGGAATACACGAGGAGTACGCGTTTGGTACAAGCAGCGTGGAGGCCGCGGTGATGCCTTTTTCGTGGCCTCGAGGGCCGCTGGTCCCGCTATTATCATAATGAGGTAGAAAACGTAGATATTAACGCGAGGTTAGTTAATAGTACACTTATCCGAGGAACGCAAATAGTTGGTGGTTGAGGAGGGATTTGCCTACTGTAGAGAAATTTCTTCCTCCGCGATAACTCTTTTCTGTTCCTTTCCTCTGTCCCTCGCATATCTTTGAAGCAAGGCGGCCGTAAATCAAAAGTGACAGAATCGGATTCTCATCTGCATAATTCGCTTATTTTATTCCATCCACGCGCTCTCGCCGAGCCGTAAATGTTTGAAGGCTCATCAGCCCTTTGCAAATTATTAATCTCGCGTATCCTATTACGAGTAGAGGGGTTGATTAACTTTTCGCCATTTCCTCTCGTTTCTCCCTAATTAAAAGTAACGTCGTAATAACATTTTCCGTGTATTACCTTTTCCCATAACAAATTTCCCGGAATATAAATCGTATTTTTGATTTTCGTGCAAACGTGTTAAATATGCAACGTAAACAGATTAGGCGGCAAGACCCTAATTCAACGTTATAGTGTTATCGTGTTCGATCGTCGTTTGGAGACCGTGTTTTTTCAATAACGACCAGCGAAACTACCCGTGTCTTCGCCGTCAAAGAAGTGGACTCGATGTCTTTATTCTCTCGACAGTGTTGCATAATCTGTAACAGCTGCGGCGATTTGCTCGGTGGTTGTCCGCGAGGTGGATCGTCTGCATCTGGTGCCACAGTCCGATTTTTTAGCCGGTAGGCAACCGTGCTAGTCACTCGAGAAATGGGCAGACCGAAATGGAGGATACACACACAGTTGGATCGTGGTGATCCGGTGGCGTTTCGCGCGCGGCAAAACAGGGAGGTGCCAATTTGCAGGTGCAAAGTTCACGCGACGCTCGGGGTAAACCGCTAATGAGGGTTCGAGTGGTACGTGTGCGCGACGCGTGTAGATTTTCTAGGGGGCAGGTTAATTACCCCGCTGTCCTGTATTATGGCGTGTGCTTTTTCGCGTCTGTTCCATTCTATAATTCCTGCCAGCTTGACAATGTAACCAACAGTTATTTAGAGCGATGCGGTTGTTGTCAAATGCTTCAAAGTTGCGCGTTCGTTCTCTCGATTAATGATAGCTCGTTAGTCGTGCAACATTATAATTATACTTCCCTTTTTTTCACCTCTGGAAGCGACAATCTATGCGCTCTTTTGCGGATCGTGGAATTTTAAAGTGTCGTAAAATGTAAAATTTAAACCCTGTTATTAACTTTTACGATGTCGATAAGAATTACAGCGTGTTGTAATAACTAACAAAGAAGAAAACTTTGTCCGTCTAAAAAAGAAAATCGTTTTGTACGAGTTTTACGCATAGTTATTTATCCGTTGGTTCAAAAACAATTTTAAAAACATTGACATGTAATCATAACGTTAATCATAGTTTTAATTATGACATCAGCTATTTGTATAGAAATACATAGTATTATATTTCTGGATCGAACAAATCGTTTTCTTTGCCAATTGCGCTACATTCAGGTATTTCATTTAGCTATTATCATAACAATTGGAGAACCGAAAGAATGTAATTATTATGTCTTTTGCAACGTAACCCTCAATTATAAGAACACACTTTATATTAGCATTTCTCAAGTAAGTATCATAATTTATCGTTTGTTAGAAAAAAAAAGACATATTGATGCTTCGACGAAAAACATTGCAACACATTTCCAGCTTGTTCTATATAACTATAATTATGATATTATCTCAAAGCTTTATATTCGTCACAATGCTCTATTAAATAACTACCGATATGTAATTGCAACGACGAATACGTATTAATTACAAGGTTATATAGTAATTATAAACTTACTAGTTGTAAAACTTAACAGTTTTCCGCCCCTCGTAACACACGCCCCTCAACAATGAAAAAAGCTAACCCCATTCGCGATGAAATAAACAAGAATACGACGAATAAACAAAATTTTAATTCAGGAAATAAAAGAAGTTGATATATATTGCCTAGATTATTTAAAAGAAGGATTTCTTGGCCGTAAGAAAGGTAAGATCTTTGATTCCTGTAACTCGTAAGAAGGGAGAGCCGATACCACGGGTACCTTTCCTTTTACTCGTCTCTTTTTCCTGTCGGGCTTAGCATCCCTAGTGGCGCCTCTCTCAGGATATAAATTAATTAGATTTGTGTGGAGGTGTGTCAGCAAAGTGCCGGCACTGTGTTTCTTGCCCTACGACTGTCTGCTCTGCCGCGCGTTTCAACTCGACCGAATGGCCTACTCTCCGCTATCTACAGATAGTTTCATAACCCTTCGAATATATTTATTCCTTCGCGTAAAAGTCCAGCCGGTTTCCTTTAAATTAGTCACGCTAGTATCTAATCGACTCTACTTCGAATATCTAAAATTCGTTTATGCACCTAGTCATGAATTATTAAAATATAGAAAACAGTAGATATCCACGTCCATTTTATATCGCCATTATGTTTAAGTCAATGATAACATTTGCAAATAAGATATATTTTACAAAAGCGACGCTGGAGGTAAAATAACCTTGCATGGAATTCTTACGATGGAAATTTATCAAGAACACGTGTAACACCTTTGAAGCAACGTATACGTCGACAGGTAGGTCTGAGCATAACGCATGATGTATGGTGGGCGTGAAACGGGTGTAGCAACATAGTAACGTTTACTATATCGGCCAGGATTGTCTAGCGGTTCTCCAGACGAATTCGTGCAACCAAACCGCAGCTGTAGAATTAACTTTGGCGATACCGCCAATATCGATCTTCGCTCTAACGATTAAATCTCGAGAGAGTGCCTGGTCCCAACAAAAGTGTAACAGGGATAAATAATGGAAGAAAACACGATAATAATTCCTTTGCATGGTATTGTCATCGCATGCATTTCCCTCTCGATAATTATCTGTCGTCAAATAACCCTCTGTCAATCTGTCATTAAATAACCCTTTATGCTGAATCGTTAAACGATGAGGGCATTAAATCATCGCGTCGTCGTCTTTTCCTTCTTAGTTTTACAAGCTTGTACTTGTCATAAGTCACGAATTGACACGATACATGCGTAGAAAGTGTGCAAAGAGTTAGAATGGGATAAAGGGACGTACAAATGTCATTTATTATGCATCATTTCGAATAACAAGCGCGATTAAAGTAAAAGCGAGAGAAAATATATGTACGTGGGTAAATATCGTCGATAAACGGATGATCGATGTACCTACGCGGATAAGTTACCCGCTTTATAATACGTTCACCGTAATTGCAAGCTTGTTTTAACAATTCCACCTTTGTACACGTGTCTTAAACGATTACATAATAGCGAAAAATGTTAGAATACAAGTAATAAATTGTAATAATCTTTTGAGTATATCTTGTGACTAAACTAACGTCAACGTTTATAGTAATAATGTGGCACGATAATCTTTTAGCCATACAATGTATTCCAAGAAAATTCATTTTGTAAATTTCGACATACTTATTCTAATTTATACGAGAAATATCAGCTTAAAAAGATTAAATGTATTGTGTACATTCCCGTTCATAAGTATTACGACACTTACTGATATCGTATAGGACGCTATAATTGATACAGATTATTAGAGAAGAGATTAGAATGCCAGGTTTTTATATTCATGCAAGATAATCATTTAAAACACGCAATTATATTTACAAGCACTAATTTGTAACTATTATGAGATAGCGATGAATAAAATATTTTTTGGCCATCACAATTTTGTGATCTAAATCCCACGAATATTCAAGTTCAAATTAAATCGAATAAGAAATTCTAAGTATATCGAGCATCTGAATTTGATTTATGAAATCACTACAATAAACGTGATAAGAGAATCGATAAATTAAATTACTGATGGAAAGACGCGATAAACATAAATGATAGAAAGTTCGTAGTATTTTGATAAATACGTTTGAACAGATTACTATAATATCCGATAGTATCGATAGTATCGATAATAATCTTTATATAAATATAAATACGAATAAGAAATAAGATTTCAGAAAGTATGTATAGTAAAGTATATATTTGGTTATCTTAAGTGTCCTAATACTTATGAACAGGACTATATGTGAATGGTGAAATAAAAACTCACGTTTATGTTGCCGAGGTGTGTTGGAGGGCTGATACCCCTGCGGCTTCCGCCGCCTCCGACCTCCGCGTCCAGCTTGCCGGTTCGACTGACCTCGTGGATCCAAAAAATGACGACAAAAAGCGTGGATGCGGTTCCGTTGATCTTCGTGTAACTACGTTTGTTCTTCAGAACGGTCTGTCTATGCGCCACTGTCCACACTGAGCAATAAAGAACACTATGTCACAAACTTGAATCACTAACCGGTTAACAGAATACGGAAACATTCTTTCCACGAGTCACTGATATATCGTGCCACTGCTTGTGTTCAATTGAACGAGAAATTTTCCACGTCGCCCTTCGAAACTACGAAGAGGTAATATCGAGCCAGTAAAAACAAAGTGTGCGTGGCTTCTTGTTTACAACGCGTGTGTTTTAACCTCACGATGTGTTATTCGAAGTTTAGTAAACACAGCGACTACGACACCGAACATTTCTCAGAATTCGTGCACTAATTGGTTAACACCACAACAGAATTGCGAGGAAATCGGATAAAGTACAGTTCAGGGTTACCAAACACGTAAAATTTATAACGAAGCACTGCTCGTTTGACATTTACCGACATGTTTGCGAGATATCGATAGATCGACATAGAGGCTGCGTTTCGAAAGGTTTACGACAAATACGAGGGTTGAACGATTCAAATAGCTATACACGCGATCGTGGCTCGATAGACAGCAGCGAAGCGGTGCGAGAATCGCGAAACAGATCGGTTAAGAATCGAGACCGATCTCGGTTCGATCGGTGACATGCGCGCGGCTACGAACCTGTTCGTCCATTCTTCGCCCCCTCGACGGGATTAGCGCGTGCATTCGTCCGGTAGCGATGGTGAAAAGCGAGCATTCACGGATATGGACAATGACGACGACGACGACGGCGACGAGTCGGCGTGGTGCGTGTCCGCCTTAAGGGCCGTCCGTCGCAGACGCATGCTCGCGGCACGTTGCAGCCTCTCGCACTGACCGCGCGTAACACGTAAGAGAGAGCTGCGTACCGTGTACTTGTCTCTCTCTCTTCCTCTCTCCCTCTTCTCCTTAGAGGAAACTGTGCAGCTTTGTCACGCTCTCGACAAGCCGTTCAGCTCGCGCGTGTGTCTCTTTCTTTGGCGATCGGTGCGCGGTTTTGCCGTTCCTCGTGGTGGTCGCCCGGTTGAGAAGGCGGTAAACAGGAGACACGGGTCTCGTCACTCTGGACTCTGTTTGAATCTCTTGCGTACTAACTTCGCGGCTATCCGCGGTACTCCACGGCGAACGTTGAACGCGAGCCTGGAATTGCCGTGGCGCCACCCCTCCTCCCCTCCTCCCCTCCTACCCTTCCACCCATCCACCTGATCGTCTTCCTTCGTGAGTGCCACACCACGGGGCTTGTGTTGCCTCCTCTGCCTCGTCCCTCCCTATTTTTCCCTATAATTTGCTCCGCGGCTGCCTCCTTTTTGTTTTATTCCATTTTCGTGACCCCCCTTCGCCCTTCACGCGCCCTCCTTCGGCCACCGTCTCGCTTTTCTACCTCTTGAACCGCCTCTCTCTTTCTCTTCTGGCCATCTAGCTTTCCCTCTCTCGCGCTACTTCTACCTCTATCATCGCGTCTGCCTCTTTCGCCTCTACCTCTACGTGCCAGCCATGAATCCTTGCCGGGGCAACGGGGCTACGGGGCTACGGCGCGCCGCCCCTTTAATAGGGCTACGCGGGCTTTTTCCATTCACAGTGCAGCCATCTCTTGGCTGGAATACGAATGAAACAACCCGTTACAGTGCCGTACGTGGTTCAAGGATTTCCCCCAAATGCCACGAAATTGCCTCGAAAACTTTTGAATGGGAAAAGTGTCGCGTGGCTTTGTCACGGATCTCACGCATCACGTCCAAAAATTATATTTTCCGCTTGACACAAAATGTAGGTCTCTTCGAGTTGATCGTTATATTCGGGGTAGTTTCCGTGAAATGATTTTTTTTTCTTCACTGGACCACTTGTCAGGTAGAAAATCATCGAGGACTGCGAAGGGCTGGATTCTGAAGTACCTACATCGTATTATGCTCGTTGGGTGGGATTTGGGATGTATCGTATGGCAGGAAGATGTCAAGGAGGAACCTGATATACGACAAGGGGATGATTCGTTATTATGTGGATTTTCACGGTAAATCGAGGCTTCAGTCCGCATAAAATTTACTATTGGCTAGCTTTAGATCGTGCAGCGGTAACGACTGGTATCGTCGAATTTAAAATATCAGAAGGTACAAACCATTGTTATTATATTATTTTTGTTTATTCCGATTACACAATTTAAATATAGATCTACGATATGTTCTGTACAAAAATATATCGTTTTTCTATATACAATAATTAGTATAGTAATATATACAACAGTAAGGAACTGATCAAACGACATTATTTACAAAGAAGGACACAATTGTGACACAGAGCTGAAAAGATGACTAACCAAAGTGATAAACCCAATACTAAATGTAGACTACGAAAAAGTAGATTATTAGAAAGTATCAGATATTATCCTTTACTCCTGCTCCGTCCTATTAGTCACCTTTCCAGTTTTCCCTACATTACCACGTAGGAATTATATAGATAACAAACGTCTACGTACAACAATTGTACAAATCTATAATCCTAAATCATAGTATATTGTACTCCAGCCGGAGGATACAAATTCTGTTCAGTTACAGCGGGCGACGAATTCTCTTTATTCGACTCCGTTTTATTCGTAGAACTTCTCCTTTTCTGGTTCTCGTGTGTTTTCAGATGTTTTGTCAAATGATCGCTCCTCATGAACCTCTTTTCGCATACAGGACACACGAATCTCTTTTCGCCAGTATGCGTTCGGAGGTGACGCTGCAATTCGTCGCTCCTCGTGAACCTTTTGCCGCAGAACAGCCAGTGACAGACGAAAGGTCGTTCGCCGGTATGCCACCTCAAATGCGCCTTTAGATGAGAAGTTTTGCCATACACTTTACCGCATCCTGAAACGTGACAAAGGTGTTGTTTCTTGCCGTCGACCCCAATCTGAGCTGCGCCGTCTGTTTGACAATTTGGACATCTACATCTAATACATTTTCTGCCAGATTTTCCAGGATCCTCCGTATTCAGGAAGACATGTTCAGACGGCGGTGTGAGAGGCCATTGATAAGGCGGAGAGTGATTTTGTGGACTGGGTGGTAGATCTGATGGACTCGGCGGCAGTGAATAATGTTGTATCGCTGAGATATTCGTGAGCTGAGGTTGCGCAAGATGAGTCTCTGTCGTCCACGAGGTCGTACTGGTAGCAACATTTGCCATCGTGTACGCCGGCGGCGTTAACGCCTCCGTGATTTGACCGTGGTTCATGGATCCAGAGTACCAGTAGCCCGATTGGCTAGTTTGATGGTGATGATTACTGAACGTCGGATTGTACGGTTGATAACGAATATTTGAACTTCTGTAATCGATCCCAGCAGGTTGATGCATCGGCATTGGGAGGCTGGACATGGGCGCCATCGTCGGCATGCACATCTATAACATAAACAAAATATGAATAATTGAACACTTTATAAAAACCGTATTTGCTAAAAAAAATTCAGTTTACAGTATCGCTTCTTGTTCCTAAATGTTGCAAGCGAATACTCGAATAATTTGATGATAGCATGATGCAGGAGCGGTCACTTCTGAATAAACGTTTTCACAGAACTGATCGAAAATAATCTTCACGTTTGACACTAGAATTTCACCGATATGATACGCTATATTTCCACGAATGCGTTGTCGCGGACCTGTTGATACTGTATCACTTGTGCCATCACTTCACTTCCTGGTATCCATGGTACTGTCCTTAGAAATGATATTAAAATCCTCTGCTAATTTTGGATAATCGTAAGGTGAAATGGAACACAAGGTATTTCCGTGATTTTGATCACTGCCACCACGCTCGAGTAGAACAAAAACGAAAATGAGAATGAAAAGAAAACTGAGAAACGCTGTATCTGGCGGATCGAAGCGTGCGCGGCTTCGAAGGCTCGCCAGATAATTGCCGGTTGCCCGTCGTGTCGCCTCGGTTTTAATAACCGAGTGGACAAGGAACTGACGAAGAAGGGAGGAGGCTGAATGCTCTGCCGGGTTTTCTATGGAGGTGGGGATAGACCCCAGTGAATCTCGCAGCCTGGTGCGCATGCGCCCTCCCCTCCACTCGCTCATAAATCAACCCTGCGGATAGAGGATCGAGGATCGAGGCTACGCACCTTTTGTGGTCGTCCCTGGGGGCTGCCTTATGCCACCGAGAAAAGTCTTCGTGAATCCTACCGTATACTCTTGAGACCATCTAGTTTCTATGGTTCGCCATGTTTTACAGTAGGCACGTATAATTGTTTATTTCTGATGGGCAAACTCGAAGAAGACTATAGATGTTTTCTACGTAACCTGATTCCATTCTTTCTATCTTATCTTGTTTGTTTGCATTTATCCGTTTTATTTTTATATACCTATAACATAAATTCCGTGTTATATCAAATATTGTTAAACGAGATCGCTAATTTGGTTGGTTAAAGAAACTTTCTTTAATTCTTGAATTCGTTCACGTAGTTCCAATACCGTTCTGGCTTTTTTCGTACTGCACTGCTTAAATAGCAATCGACCTCCAGGTGAAATCATTGCTTCGACCGCCCAAGATTCGAGGAGCAGTCGATCTGCAGGGTAATAATTATCGGTAGAAATGGTAGGAGGAATAAGCTTAATCGTTCAAGTTTAATTAGTGGATAAGGAATTTGGGCTTAATTAGCGGTCCTGCGTGCCGACGTCTCTCCGTGTCGAATGCGATGCACGTTGTCGCAATTATATAATGGCAAATTGTCGGACACAGAAGTCGTATCTTACTTTATATAAAACAATTATATTCCGATGAAATCATTCAATTCTTGAATTACCTTTTTATCAAGTCCATTATCCTTTTGCCATTTTAACATTTACATATTGACAATTGGTAACAGCGTAGGGCTGTGTTGCAAAGAAACTTGCGCAAAGAAATTGTATTTCTTCAGGGAATTCACAAAATCATTCAACTTTTCAATTTCCTTTTCAACATGTTCGTCATGCTCGTGCCGTTTTAACAATAATTGAGAGCGACGTAGGGTTGTCTCGCAAAGAAACTTACGCAAGGACGACGAAATTCTGTAGAATCAAGTGGTTGAGAAAATCAAAGCGTTGCAGTTAGATGAAAGAAGTCAAAGTAAAATTTTTACGGTATTTAAAGGTTCTTTGACCGCGTTGAATGGAGGCGGACAAGATTTGCAAAGACATATCAAAGCGTGGAGAGACCCGCGACGACCGCTCTGATGCACGGAAGCGCGCGATAACGAAGACCAGTTTCCTAAGATCTCGGTGCGCTTTGTGGTTTACGTCGTACCATAAATCTATAAAAGGTCTCAGTCAGTGTTGGAAGACCGCATTCATAATACATCGTATCAATTGTAAGTGAGCTATGTGAGCTGGTCAAAGTGTCGGTTTATGGTGGTCGTAAAGCGATTATTGGCAGGACCACGTGATGAAACTTTTGCGTCACTGGTCACTGCCAGGTATATATAATGATAGCCATCATTATCACGCTTTGGCGAATGTACAATGCCTACAGGAACCTTTTGCAGGTACTGTGACGAATCTGCTGGCGCAAGAATGAGGACAAAACGTTGCACTTGGCGCGTAAAAGATAACTCTCGCAAAGAAAGATATTTTCTAGATCTGTCGACCGACCCGCTGTCTTCTGTCAACGTCCTATTCAATCGTTTTAAACATAGGTACGGTGAATTTTTATCGAATAATCTTTCCTTGACTTCCTTAGAATCTTGTTTATTCAGCTTCAAAGGAACAACTTGTCTCGATGGTATCGATGCTTTTGTCAGTTGACGTAGGACGTTGTTATCTACGAGAGTAACGCGTCTCTCCAAAGCAACATAAATTTAAACCAAATACCGAATATATTAAAGCTTTATCGCGAGTCCATAGGTCCTTCGCTATTTTTATACGGCATTCGTCCAACTTTGATGAAGTCTCCGCAACGACATGGTCATGTTACAATGATATTAAATGCATGAGCGATGCGTCAGACGCATACCGGAAAGAGATTATTAATTTCCGGCGTGGAGGAAACATTATCTGATGTCACGTGTACAGAAAGATGCCAGGCCATCGATCTTCTAAAATATTTTCCAGTGACCACAAGCAGATTCTCTGGGGACTTGTCATTGTTTGTCATATTCACAGAAAGCATCGTATTGGCAAAAAGCATAGAAATTGAACAGTACTGTCTGACATGTGTCCAACCGAATGCTGGTGAAGTTATAACTGCAATATCATCGTAAATCTTGTGGTGATGTCCCAGTGAAAGAACAAAAGAGAGGACGGGAACACCCCGAACAACCCTTTACGTTCCTTTGCTCAGGCTCGCTATTGTGCCCTAATAAGCCGCTTAGCATCGTAGCTAGAAATAAATTGTTCTACCAGTAAACAGTACTCCCACGTGAACGATCATCCCTTGAGGACGAGAATTTTTCTAAAAATTCACTCTCTCTCTCCTCTCTCTCTCTCTCTCTCTCGCTATGTATTTATTCTGTATTCATGCAAAATAATCGATTTTTTCCTGTGTACATTTACAAACAACATTTACAAAACGGAACGATGAGGTTTACACGCGAAAATGATTAAAAATTCAAACGATCGTGTATCACTCATTCATTAAAGCTAACACATCGCTCGAAAGAAATGTTTCATTCTTAAGTATTTTTTGTACTTCATTGTTCGCAAGGATTTGCCATTCGATCGTCTCTTTTTTTCAATTGAAATATTTTCTCAATGGTAGGTCGACGTGTACGAAATGTTCCTTCAAATAAAATTTTAACTTCGCGTAGTTTCTTGAAAATATTTATCAGCGAGTAGTATGATTGAAAAATTCTTAAGATAAAACTACTGCAATTCTTTTTTTAAATAATTCACGCATCAAAAAAATGCCCAAGTAGAATGTCTTTAATCTTCTATGAGCCCGTTCTTTCTGAAATCCATGTTTCACGCAAAATTTAATGAACACTGTTGGCCTATCAAATTCAAACGATCTTTTATATTCGTGAACCTAATACACTATTCGATATTTTTACTGTCGATCACCAAAGAAAATCGGACATCTAGTTGACTTTCTTGAAAATTCGGTTCTTAAACTAACGATCAAAGGAGCGATGATCGAAAATGCAACGTGAACACAGTAGTGTGTGTCCAATCGGTAAACGGAGGGAACTGCGGGGGTGTAAAGTACGCTTTGTGCATTCGTTGGAACGTTCGATGTTTCTGCGAAAGCCGCGCATTTTTAAGAGACATTCAGAAGCGATGGACCGATGCAAATCGGAAGGACGACGCAGGTCAGATTTAGCTTGTCCGCAATAAGAACTCGCTTGTCCCCGATTTCTTATATTCTCTTCCGAGATTTATGCCCGTATGTGAAACAACAGCTTCCACTTCTTTTTCTCGATATCGATATTTTTTCTCCACTTGTCGATCTCACGAAGAATCGAAATGCTCGCGCGAGTTTAAGAAAATAACGACACCGTTATTTTGTACAAAGACCTCCAGGTAAATCTCGATATATTTCTTTTTGGGCAATAATAGTCTTCGACGCTCTTTTGTAAAAGATTAAAGGCTCGGGGTAAGCTATCGCGAGCTACGAAATTTAATATTCTCGAAAAGGAAAGGCTTTTTACATTTTATTACAATTCATAAACCAAATAACCGTATACCATATACAAGAATTAATGTTTATTTCTACCAAAAATACTTTTTTTCTCAATCCCATACAAATCCGAATGGCACCTACACGCTGAATGATGAGTGGAAGGCATTTTCCTGATAATGGCCTGTTCGTGGAGACGTCATTAGGAATCGAACCTTTTCTTTCTCGACTACGGGCCAATTTTATACGCGATTTACCTGACCGAAGGAGGCATCATCGGGATCAGCAGGTCACTAGTCTTGACGGGTTTCTAACTTATGCTCGGATCTGGAAGAAAACATAGAAGAGACGGTATAGGAGAAAGGAGAAGGAGAAAAAAATGAAATAGACGACGGCGAGGGAAAAACGAGAAAGAGAAAGAAAGAGACGGGCCACGTTCCCCGACAATAGACCCGACAATGGAACTAGTCTTCGCAGCTAATGGAGCGAGACTTTGCAGTTTTCACACGATGATCGGCGTAACGTGGTCGCTCACGACTTCTCTGTAAGAGAAGAAAGCCCATTTGAGACTGACCAGGATCATGTAGCTTGCTGCAGAACAAGATTAGTCGGATCTATCTCGCAATCTGACATATAGCTGATAATCGGGTTAGGATTACAAGGTCCTAAACAAGAGTCTAGACTTTACCAAAGATCTGTGAAAATCTTATACGTAAACAGGCTAATTCTAACAACAGACAATATTTTCGTATGATCTAGCTACTGTTAAATATTTGGATAAGTATGTCTAATATTTGTTTATTTATTATTAAGTAGTCTATTCTTGAAAGAATGGATCGATTCTAATAAGTTCTTACAATCCGATTAGTGTACGAGTTCGTTGTGGTCTGCTCAGGTTCAGACAAATGGATACCAAACAGTGCTTCGTCATTAATCACTTGACGAAGAGAGAACGATTTTAGTAGCTTACAAGGAGGTTCTTCTGGTCGCGTTACGATAATCATTTATTACGGATCGTTTGCAGATAGACGCCGATAGATTATCAATATTGATATAGATAAAATAGGCTGTAATCGAAAATAACAACTGGAGTTACAAGAGTATTATTCTCTCAAACTCACGTATTTTTCTGATATTGTAGAAATCATAACGATTTAACATTGGAATAGGTAATGCCAAAATTGTCGATCAAGATAAAAAGTGAAAATATGTATGCAACTGAATTATATGCAAGGAATGAAACAATTATATTCATAAAGAAAGAAGAGACTTAGAAATGTAGGCAAATTTACTCCTTAAAATATTTCATTTATTTGTTTCGCGCGTTGTTACTTCCAACCCCAGACCACCCCATACTTGTTTCCAAATGATCAAAGATGCCGAAAACGTATTTTCGTGGGGACGAATTAACGATGTGCAAGGTGCGAGAACAAGAGGAAAGCATGTACCTGTCTCAAAACGACGATCCCAAGTCCATAAATTTGTGCTTCGTTCTAGAGACGGAAGAATCGAGCTGTAGGGGTCACTCACGGTACTCCCGTTCGAAGGGAATAACACCCTCGTCATAATACGACCTGTTGCGTTTGAGACGAAGAAAGAAGGAAAAAGGAAAGAAACGGCAGAATAAAAACTAGAATCAGGGAGCAACTTCGGGGTACCATGGGACCCGTGAGAATATCTACCGTTCAAAGGGAGCCGTCACATTATACGCGGATTCATTACGCAACACGGCATTTATGATCGCGCCGTACCAAAAGAGCAGTTGTGTCAGTGCACAGGTCAGAGTTGGGAAAGTTGCAAACGACTAACAGAAAGTTTCCGACCCATAAAGACGGAAATTATGGTGGAAACGACAAGGGGTGGAAGAAATATTATGAGGCTATGCAATTAAAAAAGGGTAATTTTTCGAGAAAACGATTGAAATATGATAGGAACGAAGGATTCAAGTGTACATTTAGCAGCAGTCCAGTTAGAAGCCAAAGAATTAGCTGGTCTTAGAAACATTTGCGCTGCAGTCAAAGTGGCCAGTGTAAATTTCAAAAGGGACACCTTGGAGGAAAGCGACGATAGTTGAAGAAAAAAATGAGTCGGCGTTCACCCTTCATCTTTCACCGATAGATTTTAATTAGTAGGCCACAAGTCCTGGTTTCTCTATTGTCTCAATCGTGCCGACCGACCGCTTTTGTTGCAAGGATGCAGGTCAGGGGACGATAGGCGAGGATCGACGAAAGTTAAAAAAAGAAAAGACAAAATTCTGAACTACGACTGACTGAATATGATTTGTGTGCCAACCTCCGGGAACGAATCAGGAGAAACCCAAACGACTTCGGATGGCCGGACTGATCAAACAGTCTAACACATCCGTGTACACCCCATGTCAAGTCAACGAGGAATTAAAATGGATAATTGCTTCTTTCCAGAGTAGACCCACGTTGTTCCAGGTAGGATCGTAAAAAAGATTTGATATAAAATTAACGACCTCGCAGATATGCCCTGGCTTCTTGTAGATCTTTTATCCCTCCAATTTTATGAACGGCTTACCGAAGAAAGGTTCTTACAATTGGTAGTATTACAGTAGAACTCCATTTACTTATACTCATGGCAACGAAATGGAATGGTTCAATGGTTTAATGATTAATAATTAATTCGGCTATAAATATTAATTAACTACGAATTTATCGCATGAATTTATATCAGTCGCGAACAAAAAGTACAGTTAATAAAGTTTCCCAGTTAAAAGAGCAATGTGTGTCCAAACGAGTATCGTTCTGTTTAGGGAAAATTCGGGACATTTTGTCGCAGCAGAAGTCAATGCTGCCCACCGGAGTTACGTCGTTTACCTGTTTAAGTAACGAGTTGAATATTAACGACTGGGGCTGAGTACGAACAAAAGGCAAAAAATGCTTAGTAAACTAATTTTTCAAACGATCGCCTCGTGTCCTTTTCTACATGTTATTCGGCTGGACTCTATATGCGGTACGTTTATATTATATATGGTTGGAAAAACATTTGTAAAAATAAAAAAATTAAAATAAGCAATTGTATGTTAAAACTGTATATTAAAATAAATTGTATTTTATATTTACATAAATTTATTTTATTTCAATATCCTCCCTTCTACCCCGTTTTTCTACGAAGGGGGTCACCGCGGCTGCATCAATAGTCCCGATTTTAAAAACGTTAATTCGGCCCTGGTCGTGTCAGTTTTTCTCGGAAAAGATATATTCGTCGGATGCAGAGTCCCTTGACGCATTGTGTGGTTTTATCTTTCAACAGACTCGTTTGTTCAACTAGTATCCAGCGGTGCAGCAGATCCAGTATCAAAGAATGCCGGCTAATAAGTGTCGCCGTTACGCGTTAAAGTTAATCACGATCTACATTAAGTCAATTTGTACAAACACTCATGCTTATACCCATAAAAATGTAGAGTTGAAATTTTTTACTTATCGCAAAAGCTTAAAGAAAATTCACCAGCAACTGTTTGACAGGCTGTTATGGACGTGCGGCTGGTCTATTCAGGTACAAGATTGACATCGGTACATTCGAAATACATCCTGCAGAGAGGACTAAAAATGTCGGCAACGCAAAGGCTCCTATGAATTCAAAGTCATTCCGACTGCCATTCTAACAAAGCTATTGACGGAAACTTATGTCAAGCGACTGCGTCTAACTATACCTGATTTAACTGCGTTAAACTAAGTCAGATATGTCGACAAGATTTCATCACATCAGTGCAACCTGTGTTGTAGCCAGTACAGCTATAAAATAAATGCAAAATTAGGAAAATTGGATTTTATTGTAAATTATGGTTAATCCGTGGTATAACCATAACGGCAGTATAAACAATTTTGCTACGATCTTGTGCAGTCATAAACTATTGTTCAAGCAAGTTCCCGGAGAGTCTTCGTACCAGTTCAATGGAAATTTAGTCGAAGACCGAAGACTCACCCAGCTGTAGTTGAAATTTTGTCGGGAAATAAGAGAATCTGTGAAGTCATGGTCGTACAACGAATACTCGGCGAACGTTATTGTCACTTTCTGCGTGCCCAATTTTTATACGGGGATTAGGAATATACGATTATTTTAATCCATTTCTGCAACGAATCCTGTTATGTATGTTTGTTACGGTCGAAAGAATAGTTGACCCTTCTTTGGGATGCGGTTGTCAAGGAAAAGAGTAAATTAAAATGTTTAACCAGTTAAAGTTTACAAAGGGGGAAGATTCTAAGGGTTTTATATAAAAGATGCTTTCAAGATTTTCCATAATCTACTGAATTTATCTTTCGGTTTACGATATAAAGTGTTTTTAACTTTCAATTGATTTTTGTAAATTAACCATCTGATTAAATTTTGTATAAATAATGTATGGAAATTTTACAAAGTTTATAAACCAGTAATTTTATAATAATATGCATCATATAGTTAGAAGTACTTTTCGTATTTGCTGAAAAATATAAGTCATATAATATTTTTGTATGAAAGAAGAAACGTAACATACGTAAGAGAAATTAAATGCGTCACATATAAAATTAGTTTTCTGTGTAAGCACTCATTACTAGCATTTTTCTATACTTTTTAATTCAAGATTGTAGGAAGCACAAGATATAAGATATCACGGTAGATTCAAATGATCTAGAAACTTTTAATATAATGTGTACGAACGTAGTAAAATACGATTGGTCAGTTTATAGGAAAATATAACAATGCTTCCAACAGTACGAAAAGTTCCTAGACGCATAAATACTAGGATACTAACTAGAGAAAATGAAGATAATGAAATAAGAGATTAGTATTGAAATGGGACACAATGATAGCAGCTAGCACATTAAACGAAGAAACGAAACAGGCATAACCTTGACATAGAGAATTTATGCGATACCTGTGCCATCCCTGTTGAATCGATGCCTCGAGAATATTTTACTAGGCATCGATGTACCGCAAATTCGTGGCATTTGATACATAGACAGCTGCTTACTGATGGTTATTCAAATAGGTGTTGCTTGATCAAATTTATATTATAAGATCATATCATGTTGGTCTTCTGTGATATTTTGGATTTCAAAGTACTTATATTTGCTTGTTTAATGGTGAGTATTAATCAAAATAATATATCGTACTGTCTTAAAGGAACGGGTACAAATTTTTTGAATACCGCTAGGAATACGCAGTGTGACACGTATTTAAGAACCTAAGGATTTTAGAAAGTCCATTTCCCGTTATCATAACCCATTATGTTTGGTATTATTTTAATGTCATCGAACCTAATTTCATTGTTTATAAAGTGGTATAACCTGTATACATACGCATAAAATAACCTCAAAAATTTATTAAACAAACTTGCTGAAACTATGTACAAGTATAATAATTGTACATATTTCTTATGAGTGATTCAAATTTTAAAAATACAAGATATAATGTACGAAAATCAAAATCTAAGGGATTATTTTAATAAATCTTTTCCAATTTGAACTACCCTATATATATCATGTGATATATTACGATGTATATTTCGATGTATCTTAAGATTATTATATAAAGTGATAGTGTGTATAATTATAGAGTGTTGTATCTTTTAGACGTTTTTGCCAAACAATTTAGCAAATAATGCAAACGAAGGCGCGGTATCTCTCACTCAACAAAATATCGATATGACGCTTGGTAAGTTGTTTCGATAAAGATCTAAATAAAAATTTTTTATAACTTCTTACAGCGGCGAAAATATTACGATTTTATATGGCGTGTTTCAGCAACAAACGAATTGGTATTAATAAATTTTTATGCACAATGGTGCCGTTTTAGTAATTCGTTAGCTCCTATTTTTGAGGAAGCTGCAAATAAAATAAGAAATGCATTTCCTGAACCAGGAAGAGTTGTTATGGCAAAAGTAGATTGTGAAAGAGAATGTGAGTAGAATTGAAAAAAAATAATATACATATGAAATTAAAATAACTTTATGTGTATAGAATTTATTACAAAATTAAAAAACTATTTTCTAGCTGGTATTGCATCAAGATTTCACATTACTAAATACCCAACTTTAAAAGTAATAAGGAATGGTCAACCAACCAAACGAGAATACAGGGGTCAACGATCAGTAGAAGCTTTTGAAGAATTTATAAGGAAACAATTAGAGGATCCTATTAAGGAATTTTACGATTTAAAGGAATTAACCAACTTAGATGATAAAAAGAGAATGATCATTGGATATTTTGATAGAAAAGATGTTCCTGAATATGGGATGTTTAGAAGGGTTGCTACTAATCTAAAGGATGATTGCCAATTTCATGTTGGGTTTGGGTAAGAATCCTAATGCTATATACATATATATATATATATATATATATATATATATATATATATATATATATATAAGCGATTCGCATATGTTGACTCTTGTTCTCCAAGGAACTCTTTTTTAATGCTTCTATAACATGTGTGTAATTATTCTATTCCTTTCTCTAACAAGCACATGCTCAGCTCAGAATTGTGAAATTGGGGAACATTTTCACTTTTTGTAAGTAAAATATTGAGCATGATTTAGATGACTTTACCTTTAAATTTTTATTCACAGAATTGTATTTTTTCAGCATTTTCCTCTTTTTTCCCCCTTTTTTCTTCTTTTATGTTTTAAAAACCTGTCCTATTTCTTTGTGTTAAATTCTGCATAATATATACATATACAAATGTGAATGTTTAGTAACCTATCCTCCAAATATTTTACTGTATAATCTTATTTGATAAGTATATACAAATTAAAATACAAAACAATTTTTAACTGTTGGGAATACAACTAGGAATGCAAGCAGAGCTATGCACCCTCCAGGAGAACCTATAATTGTCTTCCGATCTGATAAGGCACTTTCTAATGATGAAGATGAAACATACCATGGAAGTTTGAATAACTTTGATGAATTAAATGTTTGGGCACAAGAGAAATGTGTTCCCTTGGTGAGGGAAATTACATTTGAAAATGCTGAGGAATTAACAGAGGAAGCTTTACCTTTCCTCATATTGTTTCATGCTCCTAACGATGTTGAGAGTGTTAAAATGTATAAAGATGTAGTAATGAGGACATTAATTGATGAAAAACGTAAGTAAAGTACTAGTACTGATATTTAAAAAGGTAATACCCAAGTGATAAGCAAATACAATATTTTATCTTATTTCAGAAAATGTAAATTTCTTAACTGCAAATGGGGTGAAATTTGCTCATCCTCTCCATCATCTAGGAAAGACTCCAGCAGATTTGCCTCTAATTGCCATAGATAGTTTTAGACATATGTACCTGTTTCCAAACTTCCATGATATTCATATAGAAGGAAGATTAAAGGGTTTCCTACAAGATTTATATTCAGGAAAGTTACACAGAGAGTTTCATTATGGGCCAGATCCTAGTAGTAATGAAGTACCACAAGTTGTTGGACAAATTAAGGTGCCTACATCCCCACCAGAATCTACATTTAAGAAACTAGCACCTAGTAAAAACAGGTACACATTACTCAAGGATGAACTGTAATGATAGGTTTAATATTATTCAGGATATTGAGATTTCTATAATTTCGGTTATCCAATTTGTTAGTTATTCACAGTTATTTACAGTAATGGAATCCAAATTTGATGTATTATTAAATTGAAAACCTAATCAATGTTATAGTAGTGATAATATCTTTTTTAAATCATTTATACAGTATTGTCATAAAATTAGATGCTTATTTGGTTTATTTTAAATGGGGAAAAGAATTTTCGCGGTCAACATCATATTAAGAATTTCAAAGAAAGAATATAATTCTACCAAATGTTATATACAATACATTAAAACCCTAACTTGTAAAAAAAATTATCCACGATATATATAATTGGAACCTTTGTACGGGTTTCATTGCAGGAAATATATATAGTAGATTTTATTCTATTTTTACATAACATGTGCGTTTTGTATCATGATTCTTTCATTATTAAATATAACAAAAAACGGTAATAATTCTTAATCGAACTACAAATCAACGCCAAAGATCTAAGTATCTCCCAGTGTCAATATTCGTGTAATAGATGTTATATTTCAACTTGCAACGCGGTTTATAGAATATCGTTAAGAAGCAAAAAAGAATCACCTGATTACAATTAATGTAGCTTTTGTTATAATCAAATTTATTATGTTTCTGCATTATTGAAAGTGTTGTTGACACCATGGCTGCTATAACGGTCTTTATTTCGTATCATTTCATACTTTTCAGTTACAAGATTGATCTGCAGATTAATTCTCAATAAACGATACGAAAGTAATGAATCATTACACTTAAAACGCGATTATCTTTTGATACGTTTTCATCACTTATCACGAAGTACTTTCTAGCACAACGTAAAATCGCAATAAGATAGTTGCGTGTATGTCACAAACGCCGAATGAAACGCACGGGAACATTCGATCGCATTAGATTTTCGATAATGCCGCGATCTCGGTATAGAGCGTGAGTGAATGCAAATTTGAAACCCATCATTTCATTTAGAAAAAAGAGTCGCTTTTTGCGTAAAGTATTTTAGAATCGACACATCGACGATTTTTAACATTTGAAGTACTTGGATATGAATAAAAATAATAATATTTCATACGATATAGCATTAAGATATTATTAAGAAGCTAATTTGTATGGATGATGGTATTAACTTTTCTGTTAATAAACAATTTCTAAGTCAGACATCTAAAACTTCTGTTTAAATATCCCGTGTTGTGCATCTTCTTTTCATATACTTTTAGCGTATTCTACGTAAAAATAGTGAAGGGAGTGGATCTCAGATAAACATCCATTATAAAATGGCTGTATTTAGGGGTAACTCGATACATGTATTACATTCCAGCAGTACACGCCATCACCATTTTATGATGTATTCTAATCTTACAGTACATAACATTACACGTAACATGATTTCATACAGCTAACACCATACATACTGCACTCTCGCCACAATTTCCAGCGCTTCCATTTTTTTCCACTTTACGACGAAACGTGAGTGGAGCAAATCTGATTAAGAACCATCAATCGCAGGTACCGCAGGTAGAGAACAAAATACCTTCTATGAAGATATAAAGGAATATTCGAATAAATGGTCGTAGTAGATTGACAGTAAAGTTAAAAGACGTATAATAACGTTTTATAATAACTAACTGAGAATGTTCTCGTCTTTCATGTTACAATGTTCTTTTCTTTCTATTCTGTGATGGCAAATTTTACCATCCTCTGAATGTTTTAATCAAAGAATCTTCATAGTAGAACTTTTTTAATATGAGCTCGAAATTAATCACTGACAATGACACTTTAAAAAGATCAGGGAAATATAATGTTCTCGTAACTTTAGCGATAAATAATAGCCACCTATCTATTAGTCGTATAGAGGTACTCACTCATTCCTTCAACTTAAACGTAAATAATATTTACAGCAGTAATATTGTAATGAACACCACGAGAAATACATTAGTTGTATTGTACGTGCACATTCCTTGTGAGCACTCGCGACGAGATTTAGAGAACAATAGTAATTGTTATATATATATCCTGCTGCTTATAGAGACATTGTAAAGATAATGAAGTAATCGAAGCAAACGCAATATTTACAATGAACGAATAATGCACTGTATAATAATAGATCTCGCTTGAGAGCACGTTTCGTCATAACATAATAATAAGCATTCAGATATTTACTCTAGAAAAATAACGTTATGAACATTCCTTATCGGATGGGAATTAGACATTACAAACGTTATTATAACATTTTTCTAAGTAAAAATATAAATATTCTCATTCACAGTGCGATATCTCCGGTGTAACCTCGCTTGACTTAGTTTTTACGCTATTTTTTTTCTTTTTTTTTTTTGATACATCTCAAAGATAATTTTCATTCTTATTACATCTTAACGCATTTCCACGCCGTATCCTCTATCCTCTAAAGTTATTTGCACCCCACGAAGAACCAAAGACCTATCGAATGGCTCTCCCTTTAACTTGCTTCTATATTGGATATACACACGTATATTCGTTTAACTAGCACGACTTGTACTCGTGATCGTTTAATAAAGTAATGAAAGACATTTTCTTATTACAATAATTATTCTTGACCGTCATTGTGTTTGGGTCGGAGTTCCAACGATATATTGTACTGCCTAGCTGCAATGCTACTATGTTAGCTCGCTTTATATTAGGCGAACTGAAGAATACATACGATAGCAGTAGCGAGTGTACGAGGGAAGAATTACAATGCGTGTAGTACCTGGACACCTAAGGAAATTGTTTTAAAATTTGATTCTTCTTTTCGAAAATTTCAATTTTGATCGATACGGTTCGTAAACTGAAGATCGAATAAAATAGATGTAAAAATCTATCTTTTTTGCTGTTGTAAAAAATTCCTTAGATGCCTCGGAATTAACGCGTATAGATGGTAAGGCTTTGCGCCTATTTCGTATGCAAACATAATGTTGGCAAATCAAAGGATTCGCGATGCGATGATTGAGTATCATTTGGAAGTCTCTGTCATTATCTCTGACACTTTGATTAATGTCATTTGCTCCTGACCGTTTTTTATGTACCCTTTAAACGATGGCACGTAACGAACTCCGAACCTAGGAAAAGCGTTGCACGATCATGCAATTCCAAATCTTCTCGATCAAGAAATTCTCTAATCAACGAATCGTGAATCTTCCGGGCTTCAACGATGCAATCGGTATCTAAACGCTTCGATTTTTATAATTTTTTGCGAGTAATGCACGCAATCGGTTCACTTGTCTTTTTTTTTTTCATTTAAATCATTCTTCATAATCTTTCTCGATCTCATTGCGAAGCGCGGGTACTTTTACGTCAGCCAATGGATGAAAAATATATATATTTAATTACACTAACAAACAACCGATCCGAGAAACCGCCTCGTCGTAACAACAGTCCGAATCTCTCGAGTACAACGACTTACTGTTGCTTATCAAGATACGAGACGGTCTCATGACTAGTACAACATAGTTACACTTATTTAACGATTACAATTATTATACACCTAAGTTAATGAGGTTTCTTTTTTTCGTATCTAGCAATGTACATATATTTATTTGATTACCTTTGCATCATTCAACTCGTTTGATATCAACTAGTTTTCGTTTCCCCTGTTCTTTTACGCGGTCCTTGATCATTCTTCATGTGGCTCCGGTTTCACATTGTTCGTAAAAAGCCACAAGCACGCGTTCCTTAAGTTCGATTACGGACATTGTTTATAATGTACTGCGAGTATTGAACAAACTTTTTGAGAAACTTTAGCAAACTTTAGAACAACTGGAATCAACCAAAGCGAAGGACTCGAAGAAATGCATAGGATTTTAGGAAGAGGACAGATGAAATTAATCCATAGAATCTGCATCTTTGAGATTCTCTCGATCTTTCTGAAACAAAGGGATCCTATGCAACTCTCGACTATAACAATTTTAACTTCGGCTGTATCAAACCTCTATGAAAATGTTACGGTTCGCTCGCAGTCTACTTCCGACGTAAACGCAACTACTCGTTTAAAATATAGACACATGTTCACAATATAAATTATAACACACAAGCGTATCTATTTCGAACATCTCGTATTGCCACGCCATTCTCAAATTCTATTAGTACCATAGGATCGATACGAATAAAACAAGCAAAGATAAATTTTTTATAATTTCCTAAAAAAATTTGTCAAGTATAAAATGAAGTGGAACTTTTACAATTATTCTTAGAATTTTCGAAACGTTCATCGTAAAACAAAACACGGCTTATTCAGTTAGATTAGTCTTCGAGTATTTCTCTAACGTGTCGCGGCTCTGATCTACAGATTTACACGACCACGATTAGGCGAATCAATATTTCGACTTATCGGGTGTTCAAAAAACACACAGAATATCGTCGTTGAGCGATTTTATCCGGAAATAATTTCGGGTAGAAGTAACACACACCCTCAGAGGACACAACGCAATCAGCAGGTACGCCGTACAACTAAATCCTACGAACATCCTCCAACTTCGAATAGTGCAGATTAAAATGAAGGAAGACTTGCATATTCCTCTTAAGGACGATTTATATATAATCAATTTAACGCATAATTGCCGTCTCGCGACGAATACAAACGTTGCCGGCTCGTCATTCGGACGCATAATAACTACAATGAAATCTGCCAGCAGAGTAGGATGATATAATATGATATACAATTTGTACACGCACGTATACATTGATGTTAATGTAATATAATATATAGAATAGAATATAACGCGATGTAAATATCTGGCTCGAAGAGTATTCTATAAAAATACTTTTCGGTAATCATGATAGGGTTGGGCTGTCTGTCGTTATAATACTTGTCGCCACTCCCGCGTGAAACAAATATTTTAACGCTTAAAAGCTATCATTGATCAAATTTAATGACCATGCTAGTTTCTGTATCTCGCAATGTTATTTATAATCGTTATGAACAATAATCTTTTCCCTTTTTTCGTCTAACATCGAGTAATCAAAAATTATCGATTTACTAATTTGTATCGTTGAATTTATTGATTCTTAAAATAAAAAAGATCTACCGGGGTGAAATTTTTCTCTAATAATAATAGCTTTTAAGGGTTAAAGGCATATCAGAAACAGCTCTGTACTCGGAGGTTTAATCAAAAGGATTTCTTGCATAGTGCGATTTGCAAAGCGGAGTTAATGCATCTTCCGGGAGGGGGAAAGTAGGATATTTATTGCCACAGAGATTTATGGCGAGATAAGTTCGCAAGTAAAAGAACCGTGCAGGCAATCAGAGACCTAGTGAGACCGTGAGTGATCTGTATTAATGAAAGAGGTACCTATTACAGCGCGCGTGACAAGTGTGCGTTTAGTGTCGCCTTGCAAACTGAAAACACTCCGAATGGAGAATTGCAAGTTTCTCTTTTATTCCATGCCCGAACCAATGTGGCGATCGACCCAGCGATCTCAAGGTCTCTGATTCGGCTACGATTTTTGGGAGTGATATATACAGATATTGACGATTCCTTGTACTTGTGTTCAGCATTTGTTGATATTCTTATAGATAATTTTCCTCTAAGACGGAAAGTCGAAATAATAACTCATGGGGTGCAGTGAAATTTCGTGCATCTCATAAATCCAAATGAACCGATCCATTCGTCGCAATCTTTCAACAAAAATATCATATAGTCCGTGAAATAAGTGTATAATGAACGAAGTATGTAGAGAAGTTAAAAGGGAAAGGATTTGAGTGTTTGCAAAATAGATGTAACAGAAAGTGCACTGATTCAAGTAGGATAAAAGCATAATAATTGTAAAGGAAAAAGATCGACAATGTTTAAACTAAACAGCACCTTTCTCGTAACTCCTGCATCATAAAACTTCTCGTTTCTCTATCATTTCATCCTCGCTCTCACCCTTTCTCTCTCTCTCTCTCTCTCTTTTTCTTTGACAATCTTTCTACAATCTATCGTCTCGGACACACGTGGCAAAACGTAGGCCTTCTCTCGAGGTAAATCTCGAATAGCTTCCTTTAATAAAATCGTTAAAGATATTGTCTTCGGGACGTTATACATTACTATTTTTTGTCGACTTATAGAGCTCTTTTTATGTTGTAACTGTCGAAGCGTCTTGTTTTATGTTTGCATGTTATAGTTTCCTTATATCCTCCTTTTTGCAGTTTGCATAGTCCGCGGCTTTTTCAATTACGTTGTGCGTAGCTTTGCATCACGCCAATGTCAGACGGTTGAAAACGTAGATCGAACGTATTCAACCCAGAGGAGCTTAACTTTCATCGGCAATAAGGAAAGATGAAAGAGCCGAAAAGGGGAAAAATATTAGACAAAAATGATGAAACTTAAAATCGAAGCAATCGAAATGTTAAGAAGCTGCAACGTTTTATGAAAATTTCCCTTTTTTATGGCAAATATTAATCTTTTCACCGTAAGGCAACGGCATGAGGCAGCCAAAAAGGACGATCGCATAATTAGGTAAGCACATCGAGTTCTCTGAAAATAACCTTTCCCAAATTCTAATCGCGTTATATGGTGTTCGCAGATCTGTAGCTTACCTACCCAGCGGTCGAGCCGAACAACGCAATGTAACTATATGCGTGTTACTTAATTAAAGAACAGAATTTATTGTCTATCTCTATGTGTATGTTGTGTGTACGTTTGTGAAATCACCGCTTCGTGTGACCAACGATTACCAACGATAACAATAGTAATATTCGCATACCATCCTTCGACACGCATTAAGGATAAAACGAATCACCTTTTGTAATAACACGCTTATAAGAGCTCCCCTTATTTATTTTATCCCGTTTATCCGTATCTTCCGTTTCAATGTTTCGTTTATGTACACGCGCTTCATTTTTCCGCGCTTCGACCGACCAACCGATATTTCTTTCTCTCGCTCTCTTTCACTCCTATTTCTCGCTCACTCACGCTCACATTTTCGCTCTCTTTCGTTCTGTCGCTCTTTCTGACACTAATATTTGTTCTTGTTGTTGTATTTTTTTTAAAACCATAAAAATATCAATGCCAGTATACCACCGACGTACGTCGCTAACGTGTATATGTATATATAATATATGTACGTACGTATGTATGTATAAGTATATACTAAATATATATATGAATATCCATAATAACGTTACTTCAAGTATTTCCGGTAGTAACACCATGTATAGGTATATATAATAGGTATGTGTATAATGCATCATTTATTAGGTGTACTTCCTCTATGCGCTAATTAACTATCCTGTATCGCGATCTACGGCTGTGGCTGTCCTACCTTAAGGATCTAAAGGTGCACGACGTAGTACAGTTGGCCTGTGGGTGGGTGAGAATGTCGAGGTTTCAGGCGGACGGTGTTTGGTATAGGAGAGCCGACATGGGTGAAAATCTAGAATTCGGGACTAACAACAAGAGCGGTACACTCACGAGATTCTCAGCTCTTTGTTCGAGCTTAAAAAAAAAAAAAAAAAAAAAAAAAAAAAATGAAAAAGGAAAGAAGAAACGAGAGAAAAAGGAAAATGAGAAAGATTTGGTACAAAAGTTTCTTCGACAAAATTAAGGATCGAGGAATCCCTACGATTGGTGTTTTACATTTAAGGAAAATCCGCTACTGTTGCTTTGATTCTTGCTTTCCAGCGACTGTTTTGGCATGTCGCCATAACATGCGTCTAAAAATTCTGCCATCGAGAGTATATCATCGTTAAAACTAATCTACTTGCCAACGACACTCATCTAAATTTGAAGACAGATCGTTATAGAGCTATCTCGCGTCGAGTCCCGCGGCCAGAATGTTTATGACAATTAATGTTTAAAATCCGACTCGACAACGAGCCGGGAGGATTCGTCTCGTTTACAAGCGAACCTACAAAAATTGGAGGAACAATACCGATCGAACGACAGAAGTGAAGAGGAATGACGAGTTACTCGATCGTTTCACTGTGGTATTCTTCGGTATTCAAAAACTTCGCTACATTCCAATCCCGGCACACGTCCATATCGATCGAATGCGTTACGTTAAAATTGTCTCGACCGATGCACCCCTCAAATATCAAGTTAGCAACATGTAGCAAATATGTCCCAACAGCGTAACTTCTTTTGATGTAACGAACAAGACGACTTCGGTCTAATACCGTTTGTACTTTTCGATGCCACGTATCGCATCAACATTGCGTGCGATTCTACGGTACAATTTTTAGGCCATCGATAGCGATTCGCTGTTGAACGAGATCGTCATGCCAGTAGTATCGTGTAAATGAGATCGGCGAAGGATGGAGAAGGATCGATTGATTCCTAACAATATCAATAACGACGTTGTATAGCATTAATAGAGAGTATAGATAGTAGGTAGGTAAACGCTAAACGAAGCTCAGTTGATTGTTTCGGGAGCGAGCACCTCACTCGTTTTCACGTATAATGTCATTTCGCTAACTTATACTTGTAAAATTAATTCGAAGGAGCGAGGTGTGTATGCGTGTATGCGTGTACAACTGCGGAAGTCACATTGCTGTTTCCTTTACTCACACTCTCTCCACCTTTCTTGCAAACTTTCCACCATCGTCAACCATCGCTCATTACTCCATCGCTCGAGACACAGTTTTCATCAGTCTTCCGATATGACTTACCCTCATGCGGGAAAAGAGCTGCGAGCCACGTGAATCGATTGAACCCGGGCTTGCTCGTCTTCCTTGTCGAATCAAAGATACATCGATATTTTATATTTTATGAGCTTCGAAGAGTTTTCAGCTACTTTCCCACATTGTTAGTTTCACGACTTTTCATCGACGCCTCCGATGGCGGAGTTCGAGAGGATGACCATCTTGTTACGATTTCGGGGATTTGATTCTATTCTTCGACGAAGACTTCCGGCAGCTGGATAGCTTCTTGTCCGATCCATGGCCATCGAACTAATTCTTCGACGTCAGGATTGTCACAAATTCTGTGAACACATCGTGTCTTTGCGAGCGAGACGATTTCGTAGACGATAAAATTGAATTCATTTCAAAAGTCGATGATTTTATGATGAGTCATGCGATATATTACGAATATAGTTTGTGGCCATCGAATTATATTTTCTGGATACAATAGGCTATACATGCATACACGTACTACGTTAGATAAATGGCAGACTTGTCTTTGATTAAATATTTGCTAAGTAGGTTTAGCTAGATACGGTAGAAAACGAGTATGAATAGCTTGTTAATATCAAAGGAGAATAAATTACCTTCATAGTTCACCATTCCGTCGCCATCCAAATCCGCTTCTTTGATCATATCATCCACTTCTTCCTCCGATAATTTTTCTCCAAGATTCGTCATTACGTGTCGCAACTCCTTCGATGAGATCAGGCCGTCGTTGTTTTTGTCGAATACTCTGAGACACACAAGTTTCACTCTTAATATTCACATAGGCCTACAAGAGTATTTTCAACCTTCTAGAACTTTGAAATACCTGAATGCCTCGCGTAATTCGTCTTCTCCATCGGCACCCTTCATCTTTTTTGACATCATCTGCAGGAACTCGTTGAACTCGATGGTACCATTGCCATCTTGATCCACTTCGTTCACCATATCTCGTAATTCTGTTTCTATAAAATCAGAAATCGGTCAAATATAAAGTTTCGTGAACGTTCTTTTGATACCAAGAAGTTATCTCGTTGAAAAATTTAAAATAATTGCTGATATTCTCAGCATGATGGAATAAGCATATTATGAAAAATAATCTATGTCCAAGCTTATCATCGAATAAAAATCAAGTGATTCTACGAGAACTAGTTTTATTAAGGTTTCAGCATTTCACGATTTAGATACAATTCTTCTGTAATATAATTATAACTTATAGCAGTTACGCAATATGACGAAGAACGGTTTGTTAGAAAAGTTGAGCAATTCCAGAGTAACCTTTTGTTTTCTTAAAAAGAGACAAACATAGACATAGATCATTCGTGTTCTAAGCTCTTTAATTGTCGCTTAAACGCGACATGCGATTTTCTCCATGTCCTCTTTCTAATTCCTGCGTGTAATGCATTCATCGTCGTCTCGTGGAAGACATTTAATTTCCCTTGTAGATCCGGCGAGGAGCAGAGACAGAAGAACTCGACGTGTAGTTAATTACTCGCGTCTGCACGTGCGCCTAATCGTTACAGTTTCTGACTTAGGATCGGCCGAAAGGTAATTTTCCCTAAGCTCTTGTCACAGCCTAGTTTTCGGAAATTCTACCATTTAACTCTCGTCGTCTTTAGAAAACCTTCAAACTGTCGCCCGGGATATTAATTTAGCAAGAACCGCTTTCGAGAAGTTTGCGTTACGCTTCAAACTCTTCGTGCCAGCTTCGCACTCGTACAATTGACAAGCGTTTAAAAACCACGTTACTATTCCTAATATTAAACGTTCATCGAGAGCTAAGTGCTATTTTATAAGATATATTGCGATGATAGCGGGATATATTAGAATTAATTGTCCCTAGAGTTTTGTTCTTTTTAACATATATCGAAACATGTACCATCACGAAAAAATATTTTATCATTGACAAGATATATTTTAACTAGAAAATTGCATACCATATTTTATGTTATGTTTTATATAAAACTAGAGGTTGTAATACACGTGCTGTACCCCACTGTGATAGAAAACTTGAAACGATACAAATGAAAGAAACTGTGAAGTGACACATGTTGCTCACACTTTGTATTTCGCTGCTCATAATGTCAAAACAAAACAGTCATTGAATTGACTGTATAGAATTTCATGAAGCATCTTTTTGCGTTACTAGCTAATAGACAATACAGCGGTTGGGTTGGCGGTTTAGATTACCGTTATATATTTCGGCCGCGAGTGGATAGCTTTTCGTCAGTTCGTGGCTTCTAGCCAGATCGTGTCTACCTTGATACACGTGGATGGCACGTGGTTGATATTGTACCGAATATTTCCATTCTTCAAATAACGTAACGATTCACTTACCAGACGGCCTCTGTCCCAAAGATCGCATAACCACGCCAAGTTCCGCCATAGTGATAGTGCCATCTTCGTCCTTGTCAAAGAGCATGAACGCTTCCTTGAATTCTGAAGTAATAAATCGCGCGTTAATTCGTCGTTGATGAAAATTGATCGATCATCGTCTATCAAACGATCTGATCTCGATCGTTTCCCCTTCTTAATATTAAAACTGTCAGCGCAACCGAGAGATCAAGTGTCATCTTCGACGCGTTGCATTTCTCTTTAACAGATTCAGTTTGATCGAATCGAACGTTATACATGCTTTTAGTCTCGTTTTCCTACGGCACTTTCGAGATTGGAATGCATCTGGAATTCAGTTTTCAAGCACGAAAATAATTTCTCTCTCCCTGCCTCTCTCTCTCTTTTCCTGCGTTTTCGATGCGACGATTTCTGTAGAAATTCCAGGGGTCGTCCAACCGAGCCGTAAATAACGACGGACGAAAAACTTTGGCGGAAATTTGGCAATAAAACGATATACAACAAATGCTTTTCCCTGTCGTCGTATTGTTGAGAAATCGTGGATTTAGATGTCTATTAATCAACAGCGGTCTGTATGTGTATGTACGTGTGTATGTTCGGTCACGCGTTACAAGTCGTGCAAAGCTAGCTGAGATCGCGCGAGCTTCGGGCAAGTGGCCAGCCACGGCGGACTCGTCGGAGATGTTATAAATTTTCACAACGTCCGGACCGGGCACCGTGTGGTAAAAATGTACGCGCGACAAGAGGGTCGTGAATAGTTTACGAGTCTATGCGTTCGTTAAAGTAGTCTTGTTTGATTCATCAGCGCATCTACGCGAGACAATGCTTCCATCGCCATTGTTGCGCGTTTACCTTTTATCCGACCCATTTCGTCTATTTACTGTCCCTTCCCTTTCTCGCATTCATTCATCAAGAGAGTGTTTGCCTCTGGCTCGATACACAGCCTTTCTATCTGCAGATGACAACGGCATATCGAACTTCCACATTTTTCTAGCGGAAGTTGGAAAATCAGGAAACTCGAAGGACGTCGAAATGAAAGCAAGCGTATCGCGAAGCTAAACACGAGCGACCGTGTTCCTCGTGTTATTTCTTCTTTTTTCGCTGAATGTTTGTCAAACAACAAGCGGATTTAAAAGAGTGTCCTCGAATCTCGTGGATGTTAATGCACATCCTCGTCACCCATCAAAAAACAGCTCTGTGGTTCTCTTTAGCTCGTGCTCTTTTTATTTCTTTACGTCGAAATTAATTAGTTAGATTTCTTCGAAGACCAAACTTTCCACGAACAAATTTTATTCCACGTCTCCAAATCTATCTGTTCGGGTTAAATCGTCTTCTTGTCGGTTGTATCGTGACTAGCGAGACACCCGATATAAAAATGGACCACGAGAAAAACCACGATCGTAGTCTGACATACCGATGGAATCCAGTTTGGGAAAATGGAGTTGGTAAACGTCGGGTTCGCCGTTTAATTATAGAGCGAGCGATTGCTCCGTTAGCTGCACGATAAATCACGCGAGGAAACAAATACGTATCACGATTCATAAAAGTCCGGCAGATTATAGCTGAAGTAGGCGAGAACGTGTATGCAGCCGGCAAATAAGAGTTTCTAGACGTCGCCGTTTGATCTTATCGTTTGCCGCATAGATCGGTCTGCATTCACCTTGCGTTTATCACCACGTAAACACCAGACGATACATTAATGTGCATAAACGAGTGGGCAATTTCTCTTTCAGTCGTTTCCCAGGCGCCGCAATCAACGATATCTCGCTCGCGTGCCATCGCAAAAAATTCTAAAAGCTCCTCGTCGCCGAGGAATCAACCACAAGGCCAATGATCGCAGTCACGTGAGACCAAAATACGATCTTTTATGCAACACGTACCAGCTCGAGTGACAGGATATGTACTTACGTAAGGCTACTTTCACAAATTAGACGACCTCTTCCCGTGGCTTTATACAGTCTACCGCTCATAACTATTTGCACACTTTCGAATTACTGTGAATACGCGATTAAAGAAATTGCTACATCGTGTTCGTTTAACGCGATTTCAAAATCGCTTTAAAAGACTCCGTACACGTGTATATGACACTAGGATTAGATACAAATTTCGTTCCGCTAAAACCTTCCTTGACATTTATCCAAAAGCAAGTCGATTTCTTAATCCGAGGGAATTTGTATAATTACGTCGAACACTTAATAACCAGAATCCGTAATAATTCTTTTATAAAAGCTAATACAAATAATAGTAAAAAATAAGATTGATGAAAGGACTAAATTAGGCCCGGGGACGAAATTTGGACCCCTCGAAATATTGGAGGTGCGGAAACATATTGTCAATAGTAATTGGAACATACGAAACGAACAAGAGCAGATTTAATTCAGTCGTGACACGCGAATGTACGCACTCCTACTATATACAGATAAACTAAACTACATTCTGATTCTACAAGAAGGTAGCAGTGCTTCCAGTTATTAATTTGCGAAAATGAGGAAAATGTGGGCATTTTCGAGAATTACGAACGACAGCATAGACGTAAAATACTTCGGTACAGATTAATTTAATAGCCGTGTCACTCCGAGGCAAGATTAAACCACGCTTTTGTATACAAGCGAGTAATTTTTCACGTTCCCTGGAACGGAAATCATCAACAGCTTCTCTAATTTGTGAAACGTCGAGTGCCGGGGAAACGCATTATGCGTGTGAAAAACTCCGTTCTACTCGTTAACGTACGGTACGTTCACAGACACTTGAATTCTCGGTTGGAAAGTTTTCGAAGCACGATATTAAACGAACGAGAATATCTCTCGCTTTCACTTTTGGTATTCAGAGGTACGAAGCGTTAAAATCATTTTACTACGCGATAAGGAAAGCGTGAATGGTAAAGTTGATATCGAAGATCCACTTACCGGCCACTTGATCCTCCGTGAGTCCATATTCAGACTGAAAAGGAAAAAAAACACGGGGTAAGTTAAATTAGAGGATCGTCAAAGTAGTTTACGATCCGGTGGCGTTTATGTTTGATGTTAATTGAATGATTAACACGGTTTAAACTTCAGCGTAATGTCCCATCAAAACTTAATATGTACTGGTGGCTGCCGCCATCGCATGTTGTACTCCTGTTTGCAGAATCATACCAATTTCAGTCGAAGTATCATTAATTTAATCAAATTAACGGCGGCATAGCTTCCTCCGCGGTAATTGCCGTATTGGCTTATTAATTTTTTCTCGAATCGTAGTGCGTAATGAGATCGGATTATAGAATGCCATTTGATTCGTCAAAATGTCAATCAACTGTTTAAAAGTATCAATCGAGAACTGTCGAATAGAATACAGGAAATTTCACATTCTAAGAATCATCGTACGTAACGCAATTATCAATAGGCCGCGTCAAATATAATATTAGAAATTTTATATTTCGAATGTCATCAAAAAGTAGTTCTATCCTTTTTATCTTGTTTTTTTTTTTTTTTTGGTGATAAAATCACATTTTGAAGGAATTACGTTAAAAAATGGCTGTCTTTTCTCACAAAGTCGAAATAAGGTGGTTCTCGTGACTTGAAAGTGGTTTGCTGTTTTTCTTGTCTCAAACCACTTTCATGGCTATTTTTTTCGTCCATAGTCTCCTTTCTTGCTGACTTCTCCTTATTCTAGAAGGACTATCTTATGTGTCCTAGTATCTTATAAATAAAATAACCTATAAGAAAGAAGTGATCTAAATATGAAATATTCCATAATTAGATTACTACTGGGTATCTATAATATATTTGGAATCTTACAAACACGATGTTCGGCTCATAAATATTTCACTCGTCAATTATCACGCGCAAGTAAATATATCAGCAACAACAAAAGACACAAATAAGTATGATAAAATAGTAACAAATGCGAAAAAACACGTCAAATTTACACAAAGCGTATACCGTTGAAAGATTTCGAACAGAAACAAGATAAAACGATCCTACCACATCAACGTAAGATCGACTTATGAAACACAACGTGTGCCGTACTAAAACGAATGAGTGACATAGTCGCTTATAGCCGCTTGAAAGATATTCATCTGTCAGATTTAAAAAGATAGCCCCATTCCATGTTAAGTGCACTATTCCATATTAGAAAGATTACCCCACATTTAGTCGCTTTCCTCTAATGAAAGTATCTCATAGCTATAAAGCCAGCCAACAATTTTCGGTTCTTATACAGCGACTATAGTTCAAGTGGTTACGTTGCTTTTAAGCGAATGTTCGATCAAGTAAACATTGATAGGGGTAGGTATAATTCGCACAATTAACAATCCTGTCCTAACTAATGGCCTGATCTGCAGTAATACCATGCTGCTGGCTTATCCGCCTTCTACAGACGACTGTGCTCCGACATTGTTAAATCAGCATTAATAGACAGCAGATTAAGGAACATATGCCGTTAACTCGATTAGAGGGACATTGACTTAGCAGCAATTCTGCGAACCGCTATCAGCATCCGCACGTTCATTCTAGTATAAGTGACTTTGCCAATGTAAGGCCGTTTATGCCCCAAATACAACTTGACAGAGACTAACGGGTTCGCTGAACAGAATAGTCGAGAGAAATATTTCTTTGTCTGCGTGTATCCTTTGAATCGTTTCCTTCGCATCGTACTTTACTCGATTCTAAACGACTTACAATTAGAATTACATTTATCAAAATATATTAAATATATAAGAATGAATTATTCTATTGATTCACGTTTACGATTATAAACGATTACAAATTAAAAAGGGAGCAATTGCAAAAAAAAGTGTAAAACGAGTATACATTGTTGAAAACAATTAGATGATCGTCTTCCGTGTCACTTTGACTTTTATAACAATTTCTCGAATCTGTGCATGCTTCGTTTGTTTCTCCTTAACCCCATCCCTAAGGGATTGCATCTGGACTGTGTATCTCAACAAGAAAGATCGACCGCAGTCTCATTTGAGAAATAACGCGAGTACTTAAGCAGATGAAAATGTTCGACGCGATTGCTACGTGCTGAATATAATCGCTTTACGATGCGCTCGAAGCAGAAATCCCCCGACGCTTGCGGTTGCTACGGTCGTCTTAGAAATGGTTTCCACGAACCGAACGCTAATGAAGCACGCTATAAGCAGTATGGGTCAGTTAAGCTCGGTTGTAAGTTAGCTACCGAGTGATTTACAACTACAGTCGAATCGACGATGTTGCAATTTTCACCGAAATAAACCGTTATATTCGAAATATCCCATACAGTTTTGCCAGACAAAGTAAGATCAGCTGCTCGTTCTGTTTCGCGACATATGGTTTCGCATTAATTGAGAATTCCAGAACGAACAGGTTGTCTATTCGATATTCTGGAAACGTTCAGCGATGTCACTTCGAAATGACTTTCACGGATTACGTTCGTGGATATCCTCGGTAATCGTAAGCACTGTGGGACAGGAGAATCTGTCGAATGGACCCGTCTTAGCCGAAAGCTCTTGCTTCGATGCTTCGAAGCTCTTTCGAAGCAAATAGAGTCGGTATTCAACTGGGTCACGTCCTTTTTCAACAGTTCCGAGAGCGGTTCGCATAAACTCGTGAAAAGTCAGCTGGATTTTACGAGTGAACGTGCCTGCATTTATGTATTTACCCGACTCCTTTGAATTCTGCGCCGCCGACTCTAACACGCGGCTAATAGATAACAGTTCGACAGATGCGATTTAATACCGGCAAAGATAATGCGTGTGGAATGCTATAGTTGCGACGTATCAAAAGTACATTGGACGTATCAAAAGTAAATTCAAGTATACGATCGATCAGAATAATTTTTTAACCCTGTTTCATTCTTTTCAACATTTACAATGTCGATCAAGCTCGAAGAAAATGTGATATTAAGATAATAAGTTATTCCTTTCCTGAAAACTGAACATTAATTGCGTACTTGAGCGATGAAGTTGAGAAATTTGCAAGAAGTGGAGCGGATCTTTGATTTCTGAGAGCTTCGTTATTAATATGTATTACTACCCGTTCCAATTCCGTGTTAAAGATTTTCTTAGAATACTAATAGTTCTTTCCTCTCATTAAAATGAAAGCAAGATCGAAGCGTAATAAATTACAGGATCGCAGGGTTCAAAGAATAGTTCGAATGCAATCGTTACTCACGCTTATTTGTCGAATCTGACCATCTATAGTACTCGTCAATCTTCGCAGTTTTCCATAGGCTGTTGTGTACTTTTCTTCCGCGTCTGCCATATCGAGGACGATCACGTGCACTAATTTTACCGATTAACACGATTACACCTGGCTCTGTACAAGGCACTTTTTAAATTTACATTTGTCCCCGACAATGGACGTGTTCCGTGAACGATGTTTCGTTTTTTCAGATTCTCTAAAGAAACTCTTTAATTTCACTGGTGCCTTTTAAAATAAGAAGCGCAGAAACAAAGCCTCGCCCAAGCTTTTTCTCGTCGCACGAATAAATTTCCGTCTCTCGCTGCGAAGAGGCTGCCACGCGTCAATCGAACTAGCGCGACTACAGGACCGAACACAAATAATATTTATGGACTAGCGAGCGGTAACGTCACCGCTTGTTGGTGCCGCCGGGTCCTTCGTCTCGTCTCGAATTCATTCTGATTCTCCCCTCCCGAACGACATGTCACGTGCAGTCCTACGCGAACTTAATTCTCTCCGCAGTCAACTTTTCAATACGCATCCGTGATAAATCATATTCCGAATGACAAACGAGTGGAGTAGAGTCAAAGACCTCAAGCTGGCCATTCGTGTCAGCTCGAACGAACCACAAAACTGATACTCGTAATTATCTACGGTCGGATTATTCGAGTTAGGGCAGAGTGCGAGCTTTTCGACAACCTTCGGCTGTTTTTAACTTGTCAGTGGACTCCGACCATTGGTTGGCAGTTCTTTCCTTGTTTACTTCGCAGTCCATCCTTTTTTCTCCTTCGTCCTGTTTCGTTAATGGCAAGTTGCTCGCGTTGGTGGCACAGTCTGCCAAACGATGCGCGTTCCCGAAAACACGATTGTCGAAAATGGGGAAAGATGTATGCTCGTTCGTAGTCGCGAAGGCGAGTACCTTTACGCGCGACTCGCTTTACACCTGTTCGCGATTGCTCGACTAAAAGGACTCTAGTAACGCTGGTTGCCAATAGTAAGGCACGCCTAGTCTACTGAATCAACAATGATTTAAACGGACATCGACTGCAATTACAGAGATGGCGGCAAATATTTTGCAGGATCTAACTTTGGACGATGTTGGTCTTGCATAATCGGACTGTTACAGTGTTCCGTTTGCCAATGAGAATCAAGTTTCTTGAACTCAAAATAATGCCTGCCTATTATCCACAAACGTAATCGATATTTCGTTAATATGGCATTTGTCTTTTTCCACGAAAGTATAGTTTCTCGAGGGAGAAGGTGAAAGTGTCTGATACTATTTCTGGGGCGTCGCGACGAAAAATCACGGACACCCTGACCTGCTTTGTCGCACGTGTGAATCTCTTAAAATGCAGCCGCAATGGTTATTTTTACGGACGTTCCGTATTGATACAAACACTGGCGCCCCGCGTTTGAAAATAACGATACACGAAGGCAATTTAGATAATGGAAAACTCGTTCCGCGTTCTATTCGATCGTATCTCTTGCGTCAATGAATTAACCTTTGCTTGCGACACGCGCGGATGTTAAATGACCACCTATTTCTCAATTCTATCTGCTTATAAATAAAAGAAGATCCACATACAAGATACGATAGCGTGATAGAAATACAGCTTTTTCGACACGTTTTTCTTCTACGACCTGTGCTACCATCTAATGGAGGAGGAAGGTCTAGATCAGACGCGTCTAGTAGACGACAGTCCGTTTCTACTGCACGCTGTCTAGTCGGTATTAGAGTAAAACGAGGCGCGTCCGACTACGACTACCCGTTTCTACTGCAGCTGACGCTTGCAACTAAACGCTCCGGAGAGAAATTATTCTTACTCACCAGATTTATGGTGACGATAAGGTCGTACTGCTGCCTCTGGCCCTTCTTTTTATTCTTGCCAGTCTTCACGGAAGCTGCTTTCGGCGTAACCTTAACCTGTCCCTTTTGAGCAGAGGGTTTCTGAGCTGGTTTCGCTGCAACTTTCGCACCAGGCGCCACCTTCTGCCCGGCTGTCAATGGCGCTTTTTGACCTGTCGAGCCCTTTTGATTCACATGGCCTACTCCATCTGCTGGTTTGTTGCGAGCCTATTATCGGAAATAAAACACCACTGTTAGATCTCTTGACTATCGATAACAAAGATACTTCTATTGGACGTGTACCGCGCTTTTCTTCCCACTTAAACGAATCGCTGGAATTTCGAGGGTAATCAAAGCGCAGCATCGTTCGAATTGTTCCGCTCAGTCGTACCGAACGGGAATTAAATTATCGGGAAGCGAGGTCACGCTGAAATTCATCTTCTTCTTTTTTTCTCGCTTTGCTCCGCGACTTTTAAACGAATGTTATTACGTGCTTATATAATTCCTCCTCCGGGTTTAATTACTCGGACGTGTGAACAACTCCCGCATCGACCTTCAACTGGACTGCAACGAGAGCAATCGCGAGAATATTCTGTGGTGAATATTCTCTTGCTGAAACAGGCGATATAATTAGAAGGATCAAAATTCTGTAGAGCATCGGCTCGAGGGACAGTCTCGAAGACGGTCGTTGGCAATTGCGTTTACTCGCGGGGAAACACTTCGTGAATTTACGAGCTCCGCCAGGACGCGGACAAGATGAACATTAGGAATTGCAAAATAACGGTTGTTTATCGAGCACACAGTTCGCTGTTATAGCCAAAAGCGAAACTGGGCCATCGCTGTTCACGAATCTCTTTTGTCCCGTTCACAAAGTTATCTCTGATGCCCTTCACCTCTCTATCTACCTTTCCGATCTGTTTATACAAAAATATGCGGACTGCCCGATCAGTCTGAATTTTTATGCGTTCACTGAAAAATCTCTTTTCGAGACAGAACTTCTCGCGAGATGCAATCGATGCAACTTGCATATACATCAAAGTCGAACTATATGGAGCGTCTTTCGTATCACAGATCGAGCAAACCGTGATTCGTAATTATTGCAACCTTTTGTCCACATTTTACAATTAGTCGTTTAATCTGCGAACAAATCTGTCTCTCAGTCTTTCGGTGAAATGATTTAATCGAAAAAAGGTTTTCCAATACGTTCGGACAGGGATAGTTGTGGCACGGAGGTGGAAAATACGGGCGACGGCTAACGAGAAACGAGCTCTGGAATAATCGAGGAGTCTGCAATTCTCTCTGATCCGAATAAAAATTCGTTTTTTCCCGCCGAGATAAAAATCTAAAGTCTCAGGATGAACAATATCCTTAATTACCGGCAAAGAATTCGACTAAGCGTCGAGTCAACGTTTCGAGGTCGAGGTACATCCCATGCCATTGTTCTCGGATTTCTGCTAATGACACGCAATAGAACGATCCATGGTACTTTCCGAGATTTCGATCATCGGCGCCAACGAGTCTTGCCTTTAGTTTCTTGCCCGCTTTTCCACTGGGAATTAATTAGCTGACGCGTTTTCGTTTCTCCGTTTGATCGCAACATCTCGATAGGAATTCATTCCTTTTGTTCCCGTTTTACGCCCTCTAATAAAGATCGCTGGCGTAACAATCGAGCCAGCAACGATTGATAAATACGTACACAGACAGAAATGATCGCCGATGGTACAATCTCGTTCGAAAAACCTTCGGGGAGACATTGCAAGAGCGATAGATCGAAAACGGATCGAATCTGTAAATCGAATATCGTCGTTATCGCGGAATAAACGGATGATAGGAGCCTGCAAACTGCCCCTTCGTTCCTGTGACGAACAATCGAGCAGATTCGAATCTCTGGAACCAAGTCGGATTCCGATGGCGCGGATGTCCGCCAGCAGAAAATAAATCGAGTTAGTTGATACAAACTGCCGATCGAGCTACGCGTAATGCCCCATCGAGGCCAAGAGGAAGAACCTTGGTCACGTTAAAAGGAAGCCGAAAAAAATCTGGGCTACACGATCATTCAGAACGAAAGGTTGAAAAACCAAAGCTGAAATAAAAATAAATGTAGAAGATTCGCCGAAGAATTCAGATATTTTTTAATAGATCGAAGAATGTGAACGATCCATAGGGACCACTTAACGAAATGAAAGGCTTAACGCAAGTTCGTCGACCGTTCGCCCAATTACTCGGTAAGGTAGGCTCAGGTATAAATATAGAGCGACTCTCAATTGGTATTGGACATTCTAAAAATATCGCCAGTTTATTCAAATAATAATTCAGTGGAGAGATGGCATGCCCTGCGTGGGTGGGACTGACAAGATAATTATAGCGTTTGCCGTCTACCGCGTTCTTACGAAAAGCACTATATCACTGGCGAGGGCAGACCGAAAAAACGCAGTAAGAACTGCACTTTGCTACCGTTTACCATACTCGACGTGAAATAATAAAGTTCTTCTCTACGATACGATGCGTCAGGTTACACTGTTACGCAATCTTTACTACAGGCTGTTATACGTCGACGAAGAACGATAATAAATATCATTGGCCGCTGAATGAATTGTACCATGAATTTTAACGAGAGGAATTTTAATCATCTTCCGGTCGATAGCACAACGTAGGTCGGATACAATTTCGTTTACTGCCCAATTTCGTTCGATCGCATAAGGCGCCAGTATCGGATAATTCTTTCGAAGAATAATTCCATGAATTCACGAGGTCTCGAGGATATTAAATTTCTTAGTAACCAGTAAAAAGAATCGGCGATATATTGCGTCGGACGATGTGGTGGTTGAATGGAAAGCAGTAGTATCATAGTCTGGAATGTTTTGAAATAGCAGCACCCCCACTTCTTTGCACTGGCTGCCGCTGTGTTCTCGGCCGCCTCCTCGCAACACGTTCGCGGTCTACGAAAATTTTATTGCTTTTTCCCTCAAACTTTTTGGCAGGCCTTCACAACCATATAGAAAACAATCGTATAACTGTGATTTAAATAATATTCCTTGCGTTATATATCGCGTATCCTACATTCTATCGCACGTAGTAAATTTTTTACAGGGAACGCTTTAACGCAAATAACACGGATAACCCTGTTTTTGATTTCAGGCAGTCTCGAGTAGTTCCATTTGATCAGAACGAATGAAATATTTTTCCTCGTAGACGCGCGTAGAAATTTTGACGTAGAGGAACGCGCAGATGATGGACATACGATCGAACACTTTAGGGCGAATGATAGACGGCCTTGAAATTAGCGGTGATTTCAATCATGTTACTTAACCGTTTACACGGCGAATCGTAGGTAGCATTATAGCAGTGAGAATTGGCGTCGTCTGTCTGCGCTGTGAGAAGCTGTGAATTTCGATAGTTCGCAGGAAGGGATGAGAGAAATTCTTCACCTCCCCTACCATGCGTTCTAGCTGAGCTTATAAAAGATATCCAGTGCGGATAAACCATTAGTGTGGAAGAACGAAGGGACACACGCATCGTGTTCAGTTTGCTTGAAACCGTCGAAGATGGTTAGTCAATTTGTTAATTTAGTGGGGGAGAAACGAAATCGCGGAACTTAGTGACGTTTGTTGCATGGGCACGCATTGATTGGAGGATTCTGTATCGAAACGGCAGAAAATCGAGCAGTTTGGCGCAACGCCAGCGATTCTATGATCGATTTTCCATATCGGAAGTAATTGACAGACAGAGAATTAAATCTCCAACGAGAAACTCTATCAAAATTCGTTCGATCGGCCTGCCGTTTCTGAAGTGAATAGGATCCAGTTAGCGAAAAGTGCTTCTCTCGTGTATCATCAACAGTGAAACTGTATCGAAACGTTATTTCTTCTTTGTTTCAGGATGACGAACAGCTGAAAAGTAAGTAAAACCGAGCAGGCGAAACTTCTCGGCCGTAACTGGCGAAAATGAAGCGGAACGGAATTCCGTTCGCACAAATAGACACTGCGCATACAGCGCCGGCATTTCGTTAAATCCCAGACGCGTCAACAAGTATGGTTTATTCGTCGAAAGAAGGTCGAGAATGTTTAAGATTTAGGTCGCAGCTGGTCTGTATTTTACATTGGCGAGGCATCGGAACTTCAAAGGACCATTTCCCCTTCCAGTGTACGGTTGTTCATTAAGATTTGTCGCTTCAACGTGGCCAGACCGGATTACGAACCTCTGCCAAATCGAATCGATTTATCGCGGCGACGACCGAACAACACCGTAGTCCATACGCGAGAATTTCTTAAAAATGTTACACCTCCTGTCTTCTCGTTTCCGCCCACGCTTTTTCCCTCGTTCTATCCACAGAGTTTCGGAACGCGTCACGGTACTACGTGGCGCTCCGATTGCGCAATCCAACTCTGTATCGCGAAATAAACCGCTGATTTACTTGGCCTCGTTATTTTAATATACGCCGTTGGCATACCGTGTAAATAAATACAGCTAAGTAAATAGAAGCATCGATGCCTTTCGATTACGCGTCCAGAATCTTTCAGGAGATGTGAAAGATGCCTGAAATTTTGTTCTCCACTCCTGCATTCAACATACAGTAGCTCACGGATGTAACGTTCGTACGGTACGAACATTCGTAGAAACCTCTGATGAATTATATTACGTGTGAAATTTCATTAGCACTGCAATAAGATCCGATTACAGATCAAACAGAGTTTGAAAGCTAGAAGATATTTGCTACAAATATATTTAAAATTACACAAGTATATAAATTACCATTATATCAATAACGGAGAATATTAATTAATTTGTACACTTAATTTCCTACGGTAATCGTATGAATACTTTCAGCTACTGTACGCCAACAAAATAACGGCGAAGTAAACGATAAGCGATACAGAAGCAGTGATTCGTTATATTTTACAGTGCTCAGGAGAGCCTTCTCCATGTTCGATTCAACGAAGTCTGGTCGGATCGAGAAGGAAAAAGTAAGAACAATCCTCAACACCCTAGGGCACACTTTCGACGATCACGAGCTCGAGGTGCTACTCAAACAAGAAGACGAAGAAGGTACTTATATATATATCGCGATTTTACGAATTTTTACGTAACGGGCATTTGGGACGCAGCAGAAGTTCCGATTCTATTGCATTTTTCGCGAGCTTCATAGCAATTTTTGGAACGACATTGGTACTCCGCGGATCGATGCCTTCGTTCGACCGAACGGGGCCAAATAATTCATGATATAATGGCTGAGAAAACGGCGAAACACGTGTGTAGGTAACGAAAGCTAAGTGACGCGAACGCGTGGAAACTTTTCCCAGGGCTCGGCGGTTTCGGTATTTGTTTCACGCAGCGTTTAAGTTTTCCTAATCCATTTTAATGGCACTGCCTATACCCTAGCCCCTATTTCTGTGCCGTCGTTTCTGGGCGATTGCTTGACGTTATGGACTCGTACTAGAGCGAAATAATCGAAAGAGACTACCTGGCGATAATTTCCTCTTTTATCAGCAGGCTTATTCAAACGGCGGATATCATACGTTGATATCTACGTTAAGATTTCTTTTGACTAGTTTTTCAAAAGGAAGAATGGTCCCTTTCAGGATTTCTACGGAGATATCTTCCGCCAAGTCTCGTCGTAGGCTCCTTTTTACAGCAAAAAAGAATTGGGTCGAGGCGGAGCTTCCTCCTACAGCCTACTTTTTCGTATTTCGCTATTCGCGTATATATCGAGTCACCGCCGGAACAAATCAGACAGTGCGTCCCTCAAAGAATTCTTATCCACGCGTGCATATCCGAGAGAAGATTCAAAGAGCCGACTAACTTAAAAGTAGTGGCCAGCCTTTTGGTCTGGCATTATGGAAACGAATTACACTCTCGCTGGAAAGTAGTAAGACGCTTATAGAACAACAAAGTAGAGCCGAGAAGTTGTTAGGAAATTGTTAAAAGCTCTACGGATTATTGGTGGGAACATTAGATCGTAAAGAATCTATACCGTTGGATTGCAAGAAGAGTAAACTATTTAAAAACTCGTTCATTTTGTTGTATCTATAAAAATTAACCTCCGAGTGATATTAGTACGCTAAGTATGTCTTTAACGTGGCAAAGTGTCCAAGGTGTTGCTCAAAAATTGTAATGAGCAAAGTTGCATGTCTTTCATCAACAGATGTAAGTTTTTACTCAAAATCACGATATGCTGTTTAAAAGCCTATCGGCAGTCTCAATTGCCAACGAGCAAACTCTTGCAACAAGCAATGAAAAAAAAAATATTTGCAAATTGAATCGTTGCACGAGGACTTAGGTTAATTGTATCTCGTGCAAATAGAACTTGGCCAGTTCCCTCCCGGTTGCCGCCACGATACAGGCAAAAGTTGCCGAAGAAAGCCGCGATCGAACTATTCCAGCCACCGTGTTTGCCTCTACAACGTTCGAACGAAGTATACTCAACCGTAACGTCGATCTGTGACACCAAGTCGCCCGAAAGGAATTGCTTTAAGCTCGTCGAATTGCCTCGGAAATCGAGACAATGCTCGTGGCTGACATCGCATCCTTTATCCTAGCTTTATCAGCACGCATTATTATGCAGATATCGTTCGCTCTGTACGATTGTACGTCGATGTCGACTCCAAATACTCTGTTTATGCTAAGGGATGTTAAGGGCTTCGACCGAATGATTTATGGTACACGTGGAATTGTTTCTAAGGGATAGAAATTTAGTGCTTTCGGATGTCGGATGCTATTCATAATTAAACTGGCAATTATACAAATTTCAGTGTCAAATCGACGAAGGGAATCAAATTTAGATAGAGATTCGTTTTATCCATTGAGAGTTGTGACTTTTTATTCGTTGGTAGGTTTTCAGATATTCCAAAAGATATGTTTACAACCTGGAGTCTCGAAAGCTACTTTCCCATAGCCAGTTCTCGTAGATGAAAGTTAAAAGAATTTATGAATTTGCGAAATTTGATCAAAATCAGCGTGTCGTAATTAAACGATGTCATCTGTTGGCAGTGATTCATCGAATATCAACTTTCATTCTAGCTTCTACGTATTTTTTCAATAGCTGGTACTTTGTCATAAAACTCGGACGAAGGCAACCAACGATCACCACATGCAGCTCGAACGTTGCGGAAGGTTGCATGAAAGTTCTATGAAATGAAAGTTGCTCGAACTCCCGTCCACCCCCATAACAAAAGAGACCGCCGCTCTCTTTTCTCTAAATCCACGCCCACAAACTTAGTCGATCGATGAGAATTATATTTCGATGACCGATATAAATTTGAAATTTATTCCCGGCAAGCGTTTGGAAGACTACCAAGTATATCGTCTCGGATATTTTTCCATCGATGAAAAAGCGACCGCGGAACGGAATCGGAAAGGAGGCTGAGAGAAGCTTGTTTACACTGTCGATGAATTGCCTCGAAGGAGAGAACAGTATCTGGAGATGGATTTTTTTTTTTTAATCGTGGCCTGGGTTGGGCTTTCAGGCAGCGGAAAATTAGATTTCGACTCCTTCTATCGTGTGGCCTGCCACTTCCAAGAGGAGGACGACGAGGCCCTGCAGAAGGAGTTAAAAGAGGCTTTCAGGCTTTACGACAAGGAGGGTAACGGTTACATTCCAACGAGCTCTCTCAGGGAGATCCTCGCAGCTCTGGATGATCAGATAACACCTGATCAAATGGACGGCATGATCGCTGAAATAGATACCGACGGCTCTGGCACAGTTGACTTTGACGGTGAGTATCACGTTTCCTCAAATTATCCTATTCCGTCGTTCGCGTGCCCCTTGACACAAGAAACGTTACATCGCGAGTCAAAACTTTGCTACCGCTACTTGTTTCGTACAATCGAACAACTTAAAAAAGTTAGATAAGAACTATCCTGTTGGTTTAGACAATTTTTCTATCAAAATTCTGTCGAAGTTGAGGGAATTACTATTGCAGCAACGATTTTAAAATAATAGCACCATTAGGAGGTTTAATACGGGGAAGTGATTACCAAATTTGTAAAATTGTTAGCCATAGAATGTTTTAATTACACGCGATACTTTTTTTTTTTTACAAAAAAAATCTGCCAGTGCGATTCAAAAAAATGGTTACGATATTGGCAACGTGAACTTTTCGACTAGCTTCTCCTATCTATGGAGCTCGTTACGATGGCTTGCACGAGGGCTTGATTAAACCTTGAACGTCTTAATACCAACGTTCCAAAGCTTCTTTCAAAAAACTGCGAGGAGGCCGTATAAAGGATCAAGGATACGACCTACTTGCTTTCCAGGAGAAGCATTTTCTTGGCGCTGTGACGAAATGAAAAGGACTACCTCGCAATAATATTTCGGCTTATCCCGCGTCAGTCGACCATACGAACCCTTACCGAAAATAAGATTTGTAAAGAGGTATCAGCTGAACATGATCTCTCTCCCTTTCATCGAACCAACGTTCTTGATTATCTCTGCTGCGTAATTAATTTCTTCGATTATACCGAAAGAAATACGTAATGGAAAGGCATCAGTTCAAATTGAACGTAGTTAGTATTTTTTATCTTTTAGTTATTCCCATTCCCCTCATACTATAAAATATGAAGAGTAGAATCGCATCGAAGTATTTATGACCGAAGTGTATATCATCGTCAATCTCTACAGCGAAGGAAAACAAATTTTAATAGCAAGTGGATCAAAATGGAATTTTTTAATCACAACACACGTAGCATCGTTCGACTACATCGTAGCGCGAAAGCTAATCTTATTAATTTTTGTGTTGCAGAATTCATGGAGATGATGACCGGCGATTAAGCTCCACCAGAAAATTCACCATCTCGCGTGAAAGGAACGCCTGCATTTTCTTCCTACGATACTCTCATTAATCGTGGACGAGGAGCTCTCTCTCTCTTGAAATTGAAATTCCACGGGAGAAAGTCGGGTGCACATTATTCATTTCGGTCAAAAACGAGCAAGGGATCAACGAGACTTCATCGAACATCATTTTTTTCCCGCGCGTTTGTTCACTCACAGTGTACCGAAATCATTAAGTATCCGATTAAACGTTGCCTTTACCGACCGCACGAGAAGACCATTTTTATTCCGCTCCAATCGAAAACGGCGAAACGCTATTCGAGTTTGTTTGATACTCAACGTCAAGTGATCGACGTAAGTTATAGCAGCACACAGGAATCGGTGAACGGCCATTATTCTTCAGTTCGTATGATGAATGGACATCTGCGAAACCGTGAAACCGATTCTTTTTAAGGTTCAGGGCTCTCTTGCACAATTGAACTAATATTATTAGCGAGATTTTACAACTCATAAATCACTAGCATCGATAGATCTTCTTATATAACAACAATAAGCTTTATAATAAATCGTATGAAATTTTACAACCAAGTTTCACGTGTGACAAATTATCCTGTTATTCCACGTGAGATAGAAATTTGTAAAATTATAAAGAAACAATTCTCTAACCTCTAACCTGTGGCTTATCGATTCGCTAACGTTATTAGCTGATAGATTATTGTGCAAGAGGACCCGAGTCGCTTAACTTGACCGATCTGACTGAGGCCCTGCTGAACTTTAATAATTCGCTTGAAAGCACGTCCACTGAAATGACAGCGCCTTTTCCAAGTATAATTCGCGTGTCATAACGTGTCATGGCACGAACAGGTCGTATTTCTAAATTTTAACCGACACCCGTTAGATACTCGTAGCTCGACGCGCCTAATAATTTCCTGTCTCCTTAAAAGCGGCAAACTTGTATGGGATATTCATCAAGGATCTCCGGCGAGCAAATCGCTGAGCGTGCAGTAGGATCGTGTTCGAATTCCGTGAAGGCCACTTATTCGATCAACTCGGGCATCGACTTGCTGCAAGGTCGAGGTCTCTATACTTTATAGCTTCGCGTTCTGCATATATCAGCCGGACTATCGAGGTTATACAGTATAGGCAATGGATACGATTTCACCGGTGTTTACGATTACCTAGCATTTCGAACCTTTGGTTTTTCCAGCTTGGAAATTGGTGATGGTAGACTGACCTTTACGGGCTACTCCAAATGAATGATATATGAAAGATGACATTTGCAGTGAGAGAAATTGAAGAGTTCATTGTCAAAAACAAGCCTCGATCCTTTGATCTTTTCTTCGGCTGTGCATGCCATCTGAAATTAAAATATCCAACAATTTCAGTTTTCCATTAAATCGATTCATAAATCATGAAGTTATGAACTTTGCAAAGTCAACAACCTACCGTCATTTGAACTACGTTTCCTTCAAGCGCTGTTATCAGAGTAAATTACGTCGATACGTGTGAACGCTTAAGAAAACATCGATTCCGTATACTTTAAAATAACTATCTTACCAGTAGGAATAACTCTGTTCATTTGAAAAAAAGCTATTACGATAGGAAGCAACTTTGAAGGTTGTTTGTATAAAACCAGTTAATTTTCGTTCGACAATAAGTCAGGATATAGATAGATCCCACCGTATGTCCTATTTCTGATAACCAGAAAGCGTTACGTAATTGACGAAGATCGTTTTTATTACGAGCCACCGTATTATCATAATCCTCGATAGTTTCTCATTAAGAAAGCCAATGTAATAGGCATCAAGACAAACCAATGGAAACTGAGGTTATAGACGTCAGAACAACGAAGATAATCTGGTTTCTTGACAGAGCAATTCTGAACGATCGATCTCGAGATCTGGAAGTCAGAATTGTCTTCAAAAGATTGGGAAAAGCGTGAGAGCGAGGAGTCGAGGATCCGCTGAGAACGTTCAGAGACACCCATTGCCACCCGTCACTCATGCTCCGCTTTCAGCTTTTGCCCCTTCGACTTCCTTCCTTCCATTTTAGTCGGCTCTCTCGTTCCTCTCTCCACACAGGACTCCACCACGGCTCCAGGTCCGGCCCCGGCTGTTTCACCCACTCAAGTTTTGTCCGAGTGTTTGCGAGCGAGACCCGGAAGCCGCTTTCAAAGGATCAATAATTGGGGCCGACTGCAACCGTCCTTGAAAAGCTATAACCTAGCTAGTAGCTGATCCGGAGGATTGGTAGGTCGCGTAAAAATATATCGAAGATTCAAAGGAGCGATGCAGATGTATCGACGGGCATCGAAGGTGGTTCAAAAGCAAGTCAAACAAGGCGGAGCTACAGTGGAGGTTTGGTTATCCGGATTTTTATTCTGGACCCTTCGTATAGGCAACCCACAGAAATTTCATTCTCGAATCTTTGTCTCTTTCTGAGAAACCTCCTTAATATTTGACTGAAAATTGGTTGCACGATTCAGTAAAATATCGAATCAGTGTACACCCATTTTCTCTGACTTTTTCAAACCCTAAAACGGTAAAAGCTTAAACGTGGACATAAACAATTCAGTTTGCGCACATAGGGTTGATACGAAACAGGAATAAAAATGTTTCAACAAAGATGTTACAATTTCTTCTAGTTTCTAGTTAATTGATCGTTTCTTTAATAAGTATTCTCCTAAATCAGTTCTCCTAAAGCGAAATTTTGGTCAAGTCGACTGTACTACGTTTGCGTACATTTTTTCGAGGTTAACCGAAGTTAAAGGCGGTCGTTGAAAGCGCTTGTGAACGTTTAAAGTTCACGTGAAAATCGTTTGCAGCGCGTTTTGCTGCGAAAAAGCGCCGAGTCTCGTTACACGGGGCAACAAAAGGAAAAATATAATGTAACCCTGAAGAGCAATTACAATAAGTGCGACCTAGATTGTGTTCGTATACCTCGGACGCCGTTACGTTTCTATTTTCAGTGTTTTATACGACTTTTCCACGTCGCTGCTCGCCGAACGACGTGTACTATTTCAACGTGAAAGAACATTTTTGTAGCCAGCGTTCACGGGTGAGCAGTCATCGAGGCGTGAAGAGTAGCAGTCGATTAAATCGTATCGATAGATTGACGCGTGTCATCGAGAGTGATGGGTATTCGACATATTCCCGAGGGAACAGCCCCGGTGTACAGCAGGTGCCAACTCACGGCTGTACGTTTGGTTTATCAAAATTATAGAGGGAAGCAACGTTGGAGCAACGTAGAATGAATTTCCAGAAACGCGTTTCAATATTTTGGAACACTTAGCGGGAGCGTTACAGTAATCGTCGAGTATGTCGGATTTACAGTGGCTCGTGAAATTATCCTAACAGTTCTAGAAATCTTTTACGAACGTGTGTATTATGCGCGTTATACGAAACAGTTTGATATTTCATTAGCGCTATAACGAGATTCGACTATCACGGTTATACTAATTAAGTTTGAAAGCAATCTGAAAATGTACATATTCTAGAAGTTACGAGAGTACTGCTTGAACTCTGTTCGTTGCTTCATTCATATAAGTGAACACTATAATAATCACGACTCGTGTCTCGTAACTGTTTCAATCAAATTTCGAAACACTTTATATAACGCTTATATATATATATGTCTATCGTTAGAATGTTCAATGAGGTTGAAGCGATGAGCATCGACAAGAAGCGCGCAAATACCGCGCGACAACGTCGGAGGTAAGTGTAAAGGCTTGTACGAACAGACGAAGAGAGGAGGGGAATCGAGTGAATAAACATGGGGATTCGTGACCTTGGAACGTGTCACTGCACTTACGATACAGCAACTAGAAGTAGGTGAATGCAATTAATAATTAAGGAATGGCCACGACAACACCGACGACGAGGGTGCAGGCAAGCTATCGATCGTCCTTCTCAACCCGAACCATCCTCAACCCAAACCTACTGCCTTCCCGGCTACATTCAAAGACTCTTGCCGCCAACTCTTATTGCTTTTATATCCGAGACGACTACTTGTCGAGAAGGGTGCTCCGAACGAGGGACCTAAGATGCCATTCACCCGATTTTCTTCTCTTAATCTACGATGCCGGGGCTTTTTCGGGCCATTTGTTTCCAAAAGAGATCTCTTCCCGCTCTCTCGTGAAAATGGGTTTGTTCGAACGACACCGGCACCCGTATATTTTATCGGGCGAAAGGAATTCGTTGCCCTGCCGGTTTCAGGCTTCACGGAAACGATAGATCGGCCCAGCCGTGGATGAGCCATGAAATGCACCGACAAATATCGATGACACCATCGACGGTATACCCTTGTTCCGCTTTAAGCGGTTTGTCGATATTCTTCTCTCAGTTTCAGCAGCAAGAGTTTCAGATTCCAAATTGTGAAGAGTCGTTTCCCATTCGAAATGGAGCGACCAGGTATCTCGCGAAGATTCGATTCGCGTCGAAAAGCGCAGCCGTGGCACCACGCCCCGTCGCTCGCATTGCAGTCCAGTATTTCCGAGATAAAACGATTCCCGTTTAAATAGCTCGAAGAGGCGCGGTTCGCGTGATTAATATGCAAAGTCGAAGAGAAACGCTACGGGCGGACCGACTCATGACTGAAAGTCGAGGCAAGAATAAATTACGAGCCAAAAGAGCGACTGGGAATGAGAGTAAAAGGCGTTAGTCAAAGACTTACGTCCCCGGTTTCTTTGTTCTCCGAGCTCTCAATCTACTCGAGAACATCGAAAGAGTCTTTCGAGAAAAATTATGTAATTGCTCCGCCATCAGAGCAATTGTTTTAAACTTCGCTCTCGGGGAAGTAACGAGCTCATACTACGGGATTAACGCGGCGTGTAAATCACGATGCGTCGCGAATAAGGCCGCGAACATACGGAGCGACGAAACAAGTAATGGCACAGTTAATGCCGATGTTCCAAATGCCAATCTCGCCGTTCACTGCTTGCCGTATGTTCACGACCTAACACACTCCGCGTCGCCGACTCGAGTCGTCCGTATTGAGCAAGGCGACGCAGAGTCTGAGAAGTTGAAACTCGCGTTCGTCGAGAAACATCCAATTCTACTTGCAAATCGAGCGCCGTTGCACAGTCATGTCGCAATACCGATCGGATTATTCCTTTTTTTTTCTCCTCTATGTACTTACGTTAACTCCTTTTATAAAGATCTCCCGGCGAATTGTGTCAAGAAGAAGAAGAAGAAGAAGGAAAAGAATGAGAAAGTGAAAGAGAAAGAGAGATTAAGAAAGAGAGGGGATGCACGAATAGATCAGTGACCTACGCTAAGGCAGGCGAGTTAGACATGCATGATCTACTGAGTGGTGTTCGGTGAGGAGTATCATATATATACATATACGTAATAAGTATAGAAAGGGTGTGCGTGTGGGCGGCAAGCTTCATTCACCATTCCTGCGGCTCTGTGTGTAGGAAGACAAAACAAACCGTCAACATGCATGTACCATACATGACCGTGTACTAAAGTTGGATATTTATCTGGAAAATGTGATTAGAAGGGTCTTTAAACCATGTCATAGTCCAGCCTAATGTTTACACTGTCCCGTAGTAAAGCGTTCGTTTATAGTCGATTAATCGCGCAACTAGGGCCGACCACGCGTTTATTCGTCTCGCTGTAAACGTTAATCGGTACGACGATGATCATGATCGTAGTAATAGAATGTAAACTGGACAGTTTAATCGTCGTGTTCCACGAAATTGGAACGCGAGGATCGCGCGCACTCTACGCATCTACGCACGAGCATGTAGTGTCTAGATTCTAAGTGTCTAGCTATTTCCAGCTAAAAGTAATAGCTAGTAATTAACTAATTTCTCAGCTATATGTGGATTATGTCATTTTGGTATGTACCTGGCTCAGGCTTCTAAAGCTACTTGTACTGGCGCTGCGGGCCTGTAAACACAAGTACAGTACAGGTCACCAATCACCACACACTGCAGTTGGAAAAGTACAAATAGAGATATGCTATAGAATATAGATACATAGAATAGTAAGGTGGTTACATATAACATGGAATGGTATAGAGAGTAGAATAAGAGTATGACTGTGACAATTTGCAGAGTTACGGGTACGCGCGTATACTTTTGGGTCAGTTTGTTGCGTTACACCTAGACAGGGGAAAGAACGTTGTTACGATAAAAATCTTTGGTTCGACGTGCAAGCAGGGAAGATGTCTTTGTGACAGAGCTAAACTTTTCAGGATGTCTCTTGTAATATACCGAATAATCTGTAATTACAAATTACTGGTGAATTGCTTGTTGCGTCCAAAAAATGGTCCCAAGAAAAATTAATTGGTTTCGAAGAAGATACGATCTGGTGTTATTTTTGTAAATGGTCACATAGAAGCCATATAATAGTCATATAAATAAAATTAAAACTAATTGCAGCAGATTGTGTCTTCTCGAAAGCATTCGATCGTTTTTCCATACATCAAATAATTTAGGAGTAATTTGTGATTATAGATTGAAATAAGACATTCCATATAAAAGGTATAAAGTTATTTCTCGAAATGGAATCTTCCCTGCTGGTACAATTACGTGAACTGAGCTCGTGGACATTTGTCAAATTCGCAAACACGGTATCATGGTAGTACAGCGTATTAACAGCAGTGCACACTGAACATATACGACAGCATAGCGTGGGTTCTCAGTGTTGAACAATTACGAGGCCAGTTTTCGTGTTTTTCACAGTCATATGTAGCTCGTTTTTCTGTACAATCAAAGCGTTTAGGAGAAGCGAGAAAGATAGTATCTCGTGAAAAAATAGAAAGTAAGTGGTTCGTGTCGATCGTTTCGTGAAACGTGTGCAGATTAAACTTGCCGCGTACTTGCAGCGTTTTCACCACTGCCGCGTTCTCCGCATGAATCTCAAACTTGTGAAAACTGTCGCACGCGTTTCTTCCTGCCAGTTTCCTCGATGTTTACGGGCCAATTAGCTTAATACGTGCCTTGCGACCGATCCCAATTCTGATAATTATACCGTCCTTGATAATAAGTTCTCGACCAAACTCAACAGTATTAATTTAACTCCAAATATCTTTTACGATGTAAAACGTTACGATATGTATATCATATCGCTCTAGTGGCGTGCAAATGTTTTCGATCGGACGGATCTTTCACTTTATAGTCCAAAAGGGGCGTCTAAAAGAATTTTAATTAATATCGAATCAAAGAATACGGCGAATAAAAAAGGACGGTAGAAGATTAAATTTTCTATGAATTTGTCTGTACTTGCTTCGTGGCAACTTACGCTGCGAATATAAATCGCAGATAGTATGCACGTATTTTTCGTGGACAGTTATGAGCAATAGTTTCTCTCGTCTCGGAAAAGAAAAAGCGAAATAAGAAGAAAGGCAACGTTTCGTTGCCGCGACTTACTCGGTTGCTCGAGAGTTGGCATTGTCGTTTTAATTGGACAGCGGTTTCGTTCGTCAAAGGTAACGAGGCGGTACGCGCGACTGGTGAAAGACTTAATTTGCTGGTTTTACAGAGCTCTCGATTGCATTTCTGCTCGATATGAAACCTTCAGAATACCTTTTTAAAATAGTGTCCTGTCAAATGAGTTAATTGGATCGTCGAAACGCAATTAATCTGCCCCATCTGTCCTAGTAACGAAACGACGAATGAGATTTTAACGTTCGTATCTTTACACGCTTATTAACTCTGTGAAAATCGTAGTTTCATTTTTCCTTCTTTCTCGCTCTTCGTTTCCTCATTCCGCAAACATCGCCATTCGTTTGTTTTAATTTTTATCTCGCGAAGGTTCGATCATTATCGTCACGAACGTCGAATATTTTATTTCACAGCGATAAGACGAAGGGTAGATTGAAAAGATTTCTTATTTCTACGTAATATCTAAGTTTCGTAAAACAATGAAATCGTACATATAGTTTCATAGAATAATAACAAATGTAATTTAAAAAGTAATAAACGTGTCTGCACGAAAATATTTACACGAAAAAAATCGTGCCAGTGTTCATTGTGTAACGATTAAAATATTCATAAAAGGATTTCACATTTATCCATAAAATTATCGGAGTGGTCTGTACAAGATTAATTTTTAATGATTTCGGGTTACGTAGCCAGTTTCAAAAGCACAAAGTCGAACTCGTTCTCGAGCACGAGTTATATTCGACGAGTGTGACCGATCAAAGAGCAATTACTCAAATCTTTTTCAAAGTTGTTCCAATTAAAGTTCTGATAGAAAGGGTCGTGCGTGATGGTTATTCGTCTGGTAAGTAGAGACGATTGACATTGAACGCTTTAAGATTCAACCTGACTAGATCTTACGAACATCACGTAATTAATATTCGCTTAATTATCGGAAAATTGAAATGCGCTGATTAATAACGTCATGTCGAATCGTACGGTCGAGAAGCATTTTGACATGTGCCGAGTTTTATTAGTCTTTTATTAAACTTCGTCGATACATTTTAATTAAGAAAATAAATAAATAAAAGAATAACTTTATATACACGTGCCGTTTGAAGTTTTATTAAAAAGGGAGCAAACGTGAAAAAAACCGACCCACGATACTATCGATTTCTAATAGTATTCATTTGGTGCTGGAACAAAATGTCTTGGGCTACTTTGTTACTCTGATGCACACTATATTCGTTATTCTCGTAAACGACATTTTCAGTGTATCCTTTGCAAAGATTTCTTAACACTCTGCTTTTCGCGTAAATCTACTGATAACTTCAATCAGTAGCCGATGTTCGCTTAGTAAAAAATTTCAAGTATACTTTACGTAACGAGCGACTTGCGCGTGATATCACCGGACATTACCATTCGGTCTGCATTTGACAACACGTTGGTGCAACCGGACGTGAAAGTGTTAATTATTCTTAATTATTCACGAGAAGCTCATACGTGAAACTCGTTTAACTTCGAGACAGCTCGGAGTTGTTCAACAATCATAGCCCACCGAAGTCCATAGATCATTAGAATTCCAGTCAGCCGTAAATGTTCGATAATTGGATATTCGCCGTGGGAGTCAGCGATGGACACGCGGAATATTTTCACGGATGAGCCGAGCGAAAATTTGCAAAACAATTACGCAACTAGGGAATAATTTGTGGCGCGTGCTACGTGCCGTGTCCGACACGAGCTGCTGCGAATAAATGTATCGCCGGCAACGTTGTTAAATAATTGAATTATTAACGACGTCTCATTTTACGTTCGCTTCTATGCGAGCCGCTCGATAATTTGTTCGCGTTGCTTCTTTGAAAATAGACGCGTGGGATCCCGACAGTGGGAAAATACGTATGTATAGCGCGCATATAGAGTTTCTACAAGCCGATAACACGAACGACAGTAAGTTACGGCGAGCAAAACGACCTAGTAACGTAAACGAGACATAAACGAGATAAAATGGAAGACGCCACCCCGTCGAGATATGCCAGCCTGGTTTACACGTTGTTGAAGGCTTTAGGGCTTAGCGTTTTCAAGAGGATACGCTGGCTAATCCACCAAAAAGTCATGCGGAGAAACTCCGATAAGGCCTGATGCAGACGAGCGGCTTTCCTCTTGTGCGAGCACGCACGGTTATTGGAAGATAAGCAATGCGCTCGAAGTGACAAAATGATGCCCGTTAACAGATGCGCGACAGTCGTGCACCTACATATAAATACACGGTGGCTACGAAAAGTATTCGTACTGGTAGCATTTTGATCTAAACTCTTCCGAGTTGTCTACAAACTGAGAATTAAGAAATTAGCGACATGTCTTTCCTGTATGGTTTTTATAGACAAACGTACTTCATCGTCAGCGCACGATATAATTGCAATGGACCGTTGAAACACGGAAAATCCACTCGTCTGCGTCAAGTTCAACCCTTAACTGTTATCCTTGGCTCATATAAGTAATTACAATTTACATTATTTAATATCAAAATATATATCATTTTAGATATAGTTCGAGAAAATGAAACACTTGAAAAATAAGTACTTTACTGCAACGATATCGGTCAAGGGTTAAGAATACTAGGAGCCACAGATGTCTGTAGATCGGACAGTGAAGAAATCGCGTTTTGTGTTTCGTGTCGACTGCCGATTTTTCGACAAACTTACAAATGATTGGCATAACGCTGCCAGTCGTCGATAGGCTCTTAATTAGCGGCGACAGCAGGAAGCGGAAAAAGGTCGAGTATATTCGAAGGGAAGAGCACTTGAACAACGGGTTTAGGAAAAGTTCGTCGTCCGGCAAAGGGCGGATTTAATTTCCGGTCCTCGATAGGACACAACCTCGTAATGAACTTTCTTATCGTTCTCCTGCTTGGCTCTGACTCTATCCAATGCCCATTGGTTGCGGCTGAACTTTGAACGGTTAGACGGAGACCGCCATTTGGCCGCATCTACGTGCCAAAGACGATAACGTTCGATAAGATTTTTTCTTTAAATTCGTCTGTAATTTTTCCTCCGACGCGAGGCCTACTGTTTTATCTCATTCGCCTAAATTTTCTCTTTGCTGTTCTAACCGCGTATCGTTTCACCAGGAATGACGCGAAAAGCTCGGAGAAATGAGAAACATTTCAACTAAACGTCGCGAATTTGATACACGGTCGACTTCGTTGGTATGCACCCTATGCTCGCAATTCTTTCGCACTGTTCGCTACGTTTTCCCTGTGTTTTCAATGTTTGCTTTGCTTTCTCGCTACTTTCTATCGTCAATTGTATTCAGGTAATACGCAATGACGAGATTCATGCGGACGATATGTGGCTCGAGTGCGAAATATGACATGCGAAATCCGAAGCTTTACATTTCGCTGATTATTCTCTTCCAAACTGCAAAAGATTCGATTGCGATTCTTTGGACAAAAAGGTTCTGATTATTTGATTCGATCTTGTGCCATCAGCTTGTTACGTACATATGTATACTACCGTCCAAAGTTCCTGAACACACGTTTATCTCTGATCAGATGTATTTCAATTACGTAATTAAGGATAAACTGCAACGATAGGATCACGTGGATATTACCTTGCTCCTATTTCTTGGCGCGAAGTCTTCCTTGCTGGCCTTCCGCCGCTTGTCTTTCAGGATCATTCTCGCCGCAGCGAACGCCATTCTGCCGATGCACTTTCTTCCGTCCCTTTAGCAATTTCGAATAAGGAACACGAAACTCGTGCTCAACGATTGATCACACGCGATAATGCACAGCCGAACACCAGTCCTCGTACTTACGAATTAAATTCCCTTTTTATTTTTATTGCTTTTTTTCATCACACGGATTATCGTTGAATTAACGAGAATTTACCACTACGATTTAATCGACACGACATACGTATGAATATGTATACGTGAATTGAAATTCGCTACGTTTGTACTACGCGATATCTACATGACTCTCCTTCCCTTCTCTCCTCGTATATATCACTAGACTATAACTAATATTGACGTCGTCTTCTCGGGCCGGGCGTCCTTGTTGTTGATTCTTCCCTTTGCTTATTCTACTCGCTTCTTGCCCGGTTTCGATTTTTCTTCGACTGGTTTCACACGCGACCGGTCTCGAGAAGGCGAAAAGATCGCTGAACACTATCGTTTACGATTTTGAGGATAAACACAGCCAGGGGTTATCGCGGATTGACTAGATTCAGCTTCCTCGTCTTTGGAGTTTTATCGTGAAATTGACCGTGCGGTGTAGCGACGCCTGGCGTCGCCGTCGGTGTCTCTGTTTCCTGTCGCTTCTCGTGAGTAGCTCGTCGACGGGCTCTCGCGGAAGCTCGACGAGGACATTTGCCTGTCGCGATGTCACCGTTATTTCCGGTGGATTCTTCGTACACGACGTTTCTTCGATAAATATACGCGACGTTTCTTCGATAAATATACGCAACGTTACGCTATCTCTATCTTCCACTTCTTTCTTCTTCTGTTTCCTTTTCTTCTTGCGCGTATTATTCTCCTCTAAACGACTACATACCAGGCGACACGAGCCGCAACTGATGCGTCCTCATGGCTCGATCGATCTGTCATTAGTTGCTATAATTATGGCCATGGATCTGAAAAGAAACAGGTTCGTTGCGGACGACTCGCCTACGTGTCTCGATCGATCCTCGAACGATGTTTTCAAACCCAAGTAACGAGGTGCACAGCCTGCCCGTTTGAATAATTAAACACCCGCCATCATCTTGTCGGTCATTTCGTCGGGCTATTTTCGCGCGGTCGCCCGTCTAAAATAACCGGAAATTATGTCTTAAAAAAGGACTTAACTTTCTCTCTGATTTGTTGCCAGTGGACGTTAGCCTCGATATGGCTCAAGGACTAAATACAATCAACAAATGATTATAAAATATCGAAATAATTACAGCTAGCTGTTTCATCGAAAGTGGCCCAGTGTAATTGCAATTAACGTTCGTGATAAACGATTTATACACAAAGCTCAGAAAGCTTTTTGATCAGACCACGTACAAACGATGATCTCTTCACCTGCACGGTTGTTCGTTTTTGCAGGCAAAACGCTCGAACCACCATATAACGAAAAAGAACGGCTCGACTCTTCAGCAAAGCGAGTTTTTGAAGAGGCGTCGACAAGCCCTATTGGAGATGACGAGAAACGAAAGTAGAATGGGCCGTGTTTGCGTTTGCCCTGAACCGCGAAACTTTTCTAATTAAATTCGTTCGCCTAACGCCTCGATAGATTTCGCAGGGGAACGTGAAAGGCAAAAAAAGGAAATCGAGGAGAGCTCGAACGAAACCTTTTCACACCGTATGCTTCCGCGTTTTACACGAACATAAAGATTCCGTGGAAAAACGTAGCGTCAGCCACTTGCGTAAATCTTGCGCGCGCTTTCGACCCTTTTGCCGTAAAAAGAATTCGGCTCATACCAAAAGCCCACTCGTCGTAAGAGTATAAAATATTTTCCTTTGCATGATAATGGCGGGGCATTACACTGCGTATAATTTATCCAGTTATTTACAGAGGAAAACTCGCTAGAAAAATCCGTACACTTCTGCTCGTAAGTATCAGAATACATAGTGGTTTTTTCATTTAAATTCATTTGTAAGGCTAACGAGAGGCACGCGATGAATTAAAAATCATACTTTTATAATTATTCTTCGAACTTTCGTAATTCTCTAACCTAACTCCTATTGAAATCTTTTCGTACAAATTAAATGCACAACTTGGAGAAGTTTTCTTAAGATCTGGCTCGAAGTTTGGTATTAATAAGAACAACTGCAATGGAAAAATTAAAATAACACGAGTGCTAGAAATAGCTAAATAGCCAAAGTAAGAGAAACATAGCGGATATAGGCGAGAAGAAATTTAAGCACAGACGATACCGATTAAGTGATTTAGAAATTCTCTGAATAAGTCCCAAGAATGTAAAGGTACGAAACATGGTATTTTAATTATAGGTTTGCCTAAATTTGTCGACGACAGGATAAGGCCAAAAATTGCTCTCGTATTTCTTCTCGTGACGCGTGTCTTCCGACCGTTTCCTGATGGACAGCGAATACTTCTTCGTCTCCGGGATTCTACGAGTGATACATGACTCCTGTTCCACGATTCCGAGGTATCGCGTTTAAATCGTCCGGTTCGCGTAATTTGCGTTTTGCTCTAACGAGATGAAAATTCCACGATAAATTCACATCTCGAGCAAAACATGCCACGAAAATGGAGCAAGTTTAAATCGATGCAACGGGTCGCGTTATTCGTGCCTAAAGCAGGGCCCACCGATGGTAAATCATTTTACCTTGAAAATTCGGCGCTCGATATCGTTCCACTTGGAATTAATTTCCATGAAATTCCATGTATCCGTAAAAACGTTTTTAGAAACGTTCAAGTACTTTCGTGATCTATTATATATACGTATTCCTTGATGATCACTTATTGCAGAAGATTTCTCAAACAACGTTTCGCGTTACGTTAAATAACGAGATGCGATATTGGCGCGAAGCGACAAACGTTTTAAAAAGTACGTACGATAATACATCAGCTAATGACGAGGATAGAATTGAATGGCGTCGAGATAAGAAAGCAGAAAGCTCAAAGTACGACCTCTTACGATTATAACGAGATGATATAGTACCTGAGGAATAACGTAAAAAGTCCCGTTAAAAAGTGCTATCCAACGGTGTGCTGTTACAGATTACCTTTCGAGGTGTGGCCGTGCAACGTACGTCTGAATCTACTTAATCGATTCCGCGTGCAAACCCAGCTGCACAGAACCTATCGAATTTTCTATAGAATATTCCGAGCGAAATAACTGCAACGAATTTTGTCGAGATCGCGTATACAATGTTCGTTTAATTCGTAGTCACGGTTACTCGGTGCACGTGTAACGGTTAAATAAATTATATCCTTTATCGATTGGGCCATTGTAATCTAAAATCAGACACGCGCGAACGTGTTTCCGCGAATCGTATCTGATCCGATTTCTGTCCTGTATGACACGTCAATATCGACAACGTGTACGACATGTTTCACAAAAAAAATATGCTTCCACCTTTTATAAAAAGAAAATTTCGGCTGTATTTCAAACAGACGAATCGTTCTTCCAGTGATTAAAAAAAAAAGAGAACATTCAGGAATATTCCCATCATTTTCTTCCGCGTTATTTTTTCCAGCAAGTTTTCTCGTTTCTTTTTTTTTTTTTTTTTTTTTTTAGTTTCGACGAAGTTTATCGTGGAGAAGAAAGAGATTCGATTTCCCCCGATGAAACGGCAGATGGTAACGATAGTTCGAACGACAGAGTAATAACGTCGATAAGAGCAGCCCATTGAAACTCCAATGAGATTTCTCGAGGATCAGTTTCAGTGAAAAATTGCAATTTCTGCTTGTCCAGGGCTAACAGGTTCTCGGGGAAGCGAACGATTTTAATCGGATGCGTGTATCGACCTGGACGAGAGTCATTTTCCTCTCGAAATCAAAACAACGGATTTCATCCTTTTACGTCTCCTGGAAACGTATCGGACGAATCTCGCCAACAATTCCTTCCGATCCATTGCCGATTTTTGCTCCCCTCCTAACTAGATCGTATCCGGGTCATTCCGTTCGATGACGTCCACGAAAAATTCGACAGCCAAAATGAGGGAACCGATACGATAAATGCGAGCGACCAGCCGCGAAATCGAATCGTCGATAACGAACTCTCGATGCACAGGGATCTTCCAGCAATTCCGAAGATTATGCGCATCTCGAATGGGAGTCTCGTTTTCAACGAACGAAAAATTATGTCGATTTTGAACGAACGACACGTCCACGAGGAAAGATTAATCTAACAGTGTGGCCTACTTCACGCAAAATAAAACAACGATATATTTCTTTGTAAAAGAAGACGGTTCAATGCTGTTTACGCGAACGCCGATAAACGTGATCGACGTCCCCGCATCTCCTATCGCGAGGCTTTTGATTTATCATTCGAAAAGTTTCGACAGTGTGTCCTGAGGGGTAAAAACGAACACAGTGAGAAATCAACGTGTTTCGCGATACCTCAATGTGCTTCTAATGAGAACGTATTGCCGTGTTATCTCGTCCGAACGATACAGACTGAATTTACAATTAGTTGCTACTCCTGTCACGAGCCGCTCGTTTCAGGCTTGTGTGTCGTGGCTGACGTTCCGGCCTCGCCTCCGGCGGAAGCTTAAAACTCGATTAAACGACTACTGATGCAATGTCAATCGGACGAGAAGCCGCGGAAACTGGATTAACGTCTGTCAGTGTCGCGTTGTTCGCGTGCATTCGAGACCGAGCGTCGCGTTAAATAAGACTGACAATTCGCGAAGAAATCGAAAGGAAAGTACAGACAATGATCCTTTCAGTTAAGTCAAAGACAATGCTGATAATTCCATCAGGCAACTATAACGATCTCTATACTGGTATTAATTAATCAACTAATTAATTTTCAACAGCTCTTCCAAAGAGTCCTTGTTAATTTCTATCTAAAGCTTAATACTACGAAGACGCGCAGGTTGCACATACGAAATTTATGAAAGTACACGAAACGTGCACACAGCACGGTGCTTGTTCTAATTTCTAATACTTTGACTATCGCGATATCATCCTATTGCAACGCTTTTAAATTAACCAGTAAGAGGATCATCTATAAAATAGGAGAGCGCGATAGTCTATCCTGCGAGTAACGTGAATGGTGACCGAGATCGGAAGGGCGTGACATCGGATAAACGGTAGCGGACGTTACCATCCTTTCTACGTCGCGTTTACATCGCAAATTGTCGTGCCCATTAACCTGCACCAGCAGTTATAAACCTATCGTTGTAAAAATAGAATCGAACCCGATGTTCGATGGATGTTTCAGTTTGTTTTTCAGGCGTCCGTATGTCTGGCGATGAAACAGCAAGTGTGTATGCACGTTGCTGGTATGCAGAGAAATGGAGTCACTAGGCTATCGGTGGCGTGGCTCGTTGTTTAGGTTAACAGCCCCTAGTCACGCACGACCGAACGGATCGCGGCTACATCGTTCTGGATACACGTCCACTCTGTCCTTCCTTTTTAACTCGCTTTATCATTCTAGATCTCTGCGTAGCCCAATGGCCACGCCGTGTCCCTGGCTTCGATCCGCCAGACCCGCTGCCACCAGCGAATCAAATTGCAGGACACGGGTCTTCACCTTCCGCTGTGATGTACCGGTGATTAAAATTCCTCGTTACTGCGATCCTTGGCTTCGTCTCCCGCCGGGACTCGTCGTTGCAATAGATTTTTCGCTGCAGACGAGCTACACCCGTACGAGATGGCTTAACGTTTCATCCAATCCATCTTCCTAGAAATTGTGCGGATGTAGGCCGTATTCTCGGTATTCTGTGCGCAGCTATCTTCCGCTTAAGCATCCACGTACGAGTTTCCAGTACTATAAACCGATATTAATTCTTTACCGGGAACGAGAAACGTTGTAGAATTCCCTCCCATTAACTTTCTAATTAAAAGCAGGATTTACAAGGGAGGATTTATCGAATATCCGGGAAAAATTCATCCGTGGGCACATTCAAAATTGATTAATTATTTCCTAGCATAAAACGTCCCATGAATTTCTTATCGAGGAAATCAAGGTTGAATTGCTTCATATATAATTTGATGTTTGTTCTCTTTCTATAATCGTAATCGTAGAATAAAATAATCATGGGAAAATATTCTTCAGAAAACGGAAATATCTTCGAATACAGATTTCGTGGTTGGTAATTTTGTAATATACGTTTATAACACTGCCATTTATAACGTTGGAAAAATCCTGTCTGCAGAGCTAAAATTCCGAATGCAAAGGATTGATATTGGCCAAACGCGATCAACAACATTGGCTATCTTAATAAATACGAAACAGTATAAATCGTATAGTCAAAGTTGCGGTACGCTCAGCGTTTCATAACGTGCATAGTGAAGATTATCTGTCAGAGCTTCGGGGCATCGATGGGGTCACGTAGTTGGAGTTCGTTAGAGCGTCTAAACGCAGGGTTGGTTATCGGAAGCCAAGGATGGCGAAACTTCCATTAACATTGCTCGAATTATCAATCTGTAGCGCTTTCATTAAGCTTTCGCAGTTCGGAATCGACTTACGCGGAAAACGGTCACTGGAGAGAATCCTTTCCCGAAATCCTATCTTTCGTGCGTCCCGGTCCATCTTTGTTACTCCCGTGGGAAGTTGGTGTGGAGGTAGTATTGATCACTCCCATGCTGCGCCCACCTCCACCCTCTACGTCCTCCGACCTCTGTTTTCCATCCTCCGTTCTGCATCCTCCGTCCTTTATCCTGCAGCCTCTTCAATCTGCCACCTTCCACGTTTCGTCTTCACGCTCTTCGTCCCTTTGTTCAATCGTTATTCCTTGATCCATCGTATCTTCCGCGAAATAACATCTTACGAGAATATCTACGAGATGTTTGAGAAAGTTGGGCTCAAACCTCGAGAAGAATATGTAGCACACATCGAAACAAGCAAAGGGATCTTAATTAACACGGGTACGAATGTTAACGAGTTTTAAAGTTGCAAGACGTTTTCAACTGTGAGCTGGCAATGACATATTACAACTTTTCGCCGTTAGATTAATTATGTAATAATTAATTATGTAATCGTACTTTGATATCGCTTCATAACAACGATAGAAGAATATATAGTTTATCACTTTGGGGTTGTAGCGTTCGTGTGCATGTATTGAGTTATTCGCCAGTTATTTGTCACTTTTACATTATTTAAATAATGGTTCTGCGAGGAAACGCGGCGGAACGTATGTTGAAACGAATATAAAGTACTGTAAACGGAGCTAGTTAATACCGTATCGATGAAAACGTTTCGCAATTGCGAAGCTAATCATGCTTGAACGTTTATTGAAACGTTTTTATTTATTTCGATCGATACTAGGTATATCTTCCTGAGGTTCGATCCCAAATTTTTAAAACACTCTATATAGGCATCAGTCTATTTTCTGGTTCGATTAACGTCTCAATTATGCGGGTGTTAAACCAAAATCAAGCGGAATTAACACGTCGGATTCTCATCTGACGTCATGTTTTTCACTAGACCAGATCCGACAAGGGAACATCCGGTAAAAGCTGTACCAACCGGCTACCCATAAAAGGGATCGTCCTTCTAATAAAAAAAAAAATCTGGTAATCCCGGTCTGAATGGCGGAGGCAAGAATTTCGCTGCTTTTTCGCGTCTGGGCTCGCATTTTTTGTAAGCCGCCCCCGGCACTTCGCAACCAACAGCGTGGTGCGCGCACGCTAAATCCCTTTTTCCGGGGAGAACTTTTCACACAGGCTGCCGTGACTGTGAAAATAGCAGCCGTTTCGAATCGCTGCGAATATTACGCCGAGGATGGAGGATTAACGGCTCCGAAACGGCAAAGACTGCTTTCCGTTGCGTAATCGATACACCACTGTGCGATATCGTTTTGCATTTCCATAGCTCGACCGCCGTGATTTACGATACCCCGATTATTTCCCATCGGGATGAACGCGAAAAACATCACTCGTTGTATCTTTTAAACGTTACTTCCGAAGTTGTATGACGCTCCGTTATTTCGGCCAAGATTCAACCAGAGTTGCAATCGTTGTTTCATCATTGTTCAAGGCTTGTATAATATATATATATATATATATTTGTGGTATGAGACAGTTGATTTATGGGAATCGTCAGCGTGGAACAGACTGAAGAAACGTAACGATGCTTACGACACTGGATCGTCGCCAGACTCGACGCCAGGCCACAGACGCAGAATTTCCGCGCTACGTATCAATGTACGATGTAAATGAAATCCTCGTTCACCTTGAAGGGGATGAACAGCGCTTGTTCCACGAGTAAAAAAACACCAGAGCCAGAACCCTTGACGTCACGTCAAGGAAAATTGTATATGTCTCGAAGATCGCGATCGAACATGAAGAAACAATTTGCTCGCGAGTGTATTAAAAGTAACACGCTCGAAGACAGTGCATACCTGTTGCCACGTATAAGCTTGCTGAGATCAAATTTCTTGCTATTTGTATCTTCTCGTGCAATGGAAGAATGACACGTTTCGCGATGTATCGGAGATTGCTAAGCTATCAAAAGCTACGTTCAACTATCAAAGTTACGTTTAACTTCTCCAAACGCCTGCACGTAGTCCTGCGTTTCGCAGAGGAGGCAATTAACCAGCTGAATTGCAAAGTGGTACTTGATGATCCTTTGAAATTTTAATCAAATAACCTAAGAACAAAAGCGCTAACATAGCCGAAAATTTAGATACAAAGAGGTAAAGGTTCTCCTACATTAGCACGATTTGAGTATTCGGTGATATTTAGACAAAGCGTGGGCCTCGATTGTTTGCCCTCTTTCAGGCGCCTTATGTAGCCTAATAGCCTCTCGACTTTAATCCAGCTACGCTATCGTCTATGAGTATTTCGACACTTCCAAATTATTGGGAATATATAAAATACAGTTGAAAGAAGCACGCATATATTTCTACGATGAAATCATCACTGCTAATAAACCCTTTTTTACTACGTACCAAATACAGTAATGATTTAAATGTAATTATATATATATATAAATTTTACAAATTCGTAGCAATTGATAAATTCCATCTGTAAAATTGTGAAAGGTAATTCTATAACGTACAACTCGTAATTTGTTAATTTATTAGTATTGTGCGTAACTTGATAATTTACTAATATATTATTAATGAACTAACAAGCTACAAAATATAATTATTTATTGATATAATAATTATACAATTCTCTTCCATAATTTTACGATTCTACACCAACTAGAATAATCGAATAATAGATAATTTGTAAAATTGACTTCTAAAATTTCATTTCTTCGATTATTATCAACCTTCTACTAATCCCATATAATGATCCATTAATAGTGCTAATAATTATTCACGCGTATCTTCCAAAACTTCAACAAGAAGTCAGTTGTGTAAGAGATCCCTGATGACTAAATACTTCTAGACTTTCACGTAGATCAGGACAAGGTTCCTCTCTTGGAAGGTTGGCATATCCAGGACGAAAGAGTGACGGCTCGAATTTGGGGCAACGTCTTCGACGTGTCAGGCCGGTGTCGGCCAGGAGGAATCTCGCGAACGGTCGCCCGCTCCGGAATATTTACCCAGCCGGGTTTACGTGCCGAAATCGTGCACGTGCGTACGCGTGCGCACGCTACCGTCCAGGTTCACGTCCTACTTACGATATCGAACTGCGGAAGGGCAGGGCACCCCGCAAAACGTTTCTGTCATTCACTATTTATCTGTGCACGCTCGAGCGGACGCGTGTTTTCGCACGCCTTTGTTCCGCCATCGTTCTGCCTTCGTTCTGCTTTCGTTCGTCAAAGGCCTGGTCCGCGAGGGAAATTCCTCGGGAAAATCGTTCGACGGTTTAAGTGCCAGCGAGCAACAGATTACGGATTGAATGGGCATTCGAGAGTAATCACGATAATGAGAAGGGATCCGTTCGATCGTCAGCCTGAAGGTAAGGCTGGGATTGTCGGCCAAGTAATTTTGTAATGTCTGTCGCGGTGGAAGCTAATGACGAAAAGTACGAATGGTAGGTTGGAGGGTTTGCTCGTTGAGAAAATAATCGAAATAATTGCGCCAATTAACGATAGGCGCATCTCTAGCAGAGCAACGGCGTAATGCTTCTGGGAGAAATTGCTCGTCGAAGAGGAGAGGCAGTTGAACGATGGCCAAGTGCAACTGTATGGCTATCTCTGTTACGGAAAGAGACTCTGTAATCGACTGGAACGTAATGGAAAGGGTCGCAACACGGAAACAGCAGCTCTGGAAAAGCGTTCACCCATTTACTAAGTAAAGAACTGGAAAGCTTGACGAGACAGTCTAATCATTCGGAAACATCCTGGGAGAATGCGTTAATTTTCGGATCTTCGTGTCTTTCGGCGGTTGAACAGAAGTATTTCAACGTGAAATGATCGACGAATGGAACAACCCGATAGATTCGAAACTATGTGTCTTTAGAAAATAGTAGAAACGAATAATATCAGTTTAGTTTTTACGTCGATATAACTTGACTAATGTTTTATATTTTACGTGAAAACGACCCTAGCATTTCGAATTGTCCTCGGCGCAATCGTAGCGATCGTATGGGTTTCGATTAGATGAAAAATCCGAGTTGTTGGTCGCGTGACTGAATGGTCGAGAGAGTTTTCGTGCGCCACGAAATACGGAAGAAACGCGGGACAAGCGGTCAGGGGTCCGGCCGGCGAAGACGGTGCAGACAACGAACGGAAAACCGGGCAGGAAACGAAGGGGTAAACGACAAGGAGATACATCGCGAGGAAATACGATTGTCGTTGATTATCTGAATAAACCGAGCCTATTTCACGCGAGTCGGTCTCTTTCAGCGAGCGATATCCGCCCAAAAGCAAGATCGCTTGAAATTTCACCGAGGTCGGTCGCTCGTTTATCGCCACCTGACAACCTTCGCGCTCTCCTCCGGGAATAACGAAAAAAATCCTTTCAAATCGCATACCAAGCTCTCGGGAATATCGACGTATTCGTCACTCGCGCCACTTCTATTTTCTCCGAACGTGATCTCGAGAACCTCTTATAAAGAACATCGCGTTTCGTTCGTTGGTTTATCAAGACGCCATGAAATCTTAGAAGAATGCTTAGGATCCTTAGAAGGAGGAAGGATATTATTAGCTCCCTGCTTTCTGATATATTAAACGAGATTACTTTAATTTTAGAACGTTACGATTAACACGAAAATCATCAAGATACTATAACTTAGGATAAGATCGGATTGTTTGAATTAATCTAATCGTGGTCCTTGCATAGAGTAATCAATCTTGCGTATCATGCAAACAATATTACTTTATCTTTAACGTAATCGTGAAAAAATGAGAAAATTCTTCTTCCGTTCATCGTAGCCACTATATCGAGCCATAAGTTCCTTCTTCGAGAGCGAGAGTTCTTCAGATTTTCAAGTTATATGGCTTGATGTCGCGTGAGACCGTCTTTCAGACAGTTGACTGAAATATCAACGACATTTGTCAAGCAAGCGGAATATTTCTGCGAGAATTTGCGAGCCGTCGACGTAACAGCTTTACGCAAATATCATTTGTCAGAGTTTCGTTTCACGACTATATTTCATGGTCTCGCGTGAACAACGTTCGCGTGTAATTGAACGGAGCGTGAGTCGCTTAAGTCCCCGCGATCTTATTAGGCTCGTTTCGTGGCTTAAATACCTAGAAACCAAACGTTTTTTTTAGAAATACACCAACAGGCTGCACGGATTTAAACGTTAAAAACTTTTCTCGTCGTTTCTCTCCTCGTCAATAATTCCCTTCGACCAAGATCATCGTTGAAAATGGAGGAATGTTATCGAGGGTGCAACGACTTGGCGAACAATAAGCCCTGAAATCTCTTCTCCCTGTGACCGATCTACACCAACCCTGTGTTGACGAGAAATAATAACTACGTAGCCTGTCTGTCAGAAGTTTCTAAAAATAATTTGCTATCGTGAATCACTTAGACCTTCGAAAATGATAACCGTTGGCAAAAGAAGATCAACCCTTGCCACTCACGCGACTATTACAGTTCGACTAAATCGATATACAAAGTATCTCGATAACTATATAATAGACAAAGGGGTATTTTTACATGAAAAAATAAGCTGATAACATAGAAGATAGAATTTGTTCATACGTCAACCTACATTTCCTATGTTTTACGTTAAGGTCGATTACCTCAAAACGCGATCAATGACCATCGTATACATTTTTCGCGTCGACACGTTACTCTCTAGATGCTTATCTATCTGCTCGATCATATTGCCGAATAATTAGAGCCCTGCAACCGCAATTTCTTCGCAGTCGTTTCGAAGGCACTGTGCGTTTCCCTTTCGTCGTGACAAAATTAATAGCCGTGATCGTTTAGAAAGTGGATCTTTCGCACATGACACGAGGAATTACTCTCGCGATTTCGTTGCTACTGGTAGTTGCTATTTACAGAAACGTATTCTGTTCGAGGGCGTCAATTTAGAAACAGGCATAATTGGTAAATTGAGGAAAATTATTGGAGGCGCGCGAGCTTTAACAACGTTCGACACGCAATACGGATATTAATTGCAGTAATTTGAGCGAATGGGCAACAGGTTTGATCAGTGACTGGTTCACTTTCGTCATGTGGTTCCTCGAAATGGAAAATGCGTCAGACGATTAGCATCTTTTTCTGTGCGTGGAAATTTGAAGAAAATGACAGAAGGAACGCGACGCGATAAGATAAGCTAACACCCAAAGTCGTTTCATAGGTTTACGGGCTTCCATAACCTGGTTATCGATTCGCCGAGCGAAATGACAATGTAATATTTCTTCGCTCTGCACTGTTCTATTCGGCGTGCACGTTTTAACATAACCTTGTTACGTGATTTCGTAATTCGTCGATATTACATGTTATCTAAAGCAGCTCACGAAAACATTCGAACAAGTAGAAAGTCATATTTTTCATAGATATCATAAATTAACGATTTAGAAATCTAAGAATAATAGATTTTACTGCTTATTATATGTATCACTTCGTAAACCTACCATTTAGTTTATTATTAATTGTATTGACATTTTTCTATATTTCGAAAAATATTTTATCTAATCTGAAGAACATTAATCTGATCATAATTCCGATTCCATTTCTAATTCAGAAATTAAGAAATCTAAAGATAGGGAGGAACACGATTTAATCACACCGTAATATCCTATTATAGGTAATTACGATGATCACGAGCAATGAAATCATATCAATTCGATTTATCCGTAAATTAGTAATATTTTATGAAATATGAACAGTTATCCGGATTATAGAGAATTTAATCATGACATGCCACATTCCAGATTCAACCTTTACTGCGAATTATTAATTCGTCACACTTTGACGAAATGGACGTGTCGTTGCAACTGTGTATAATACAAGAATACTATTATTAAAAATCATCGATGAAAAATCTGCGGTTGTATAAACCGTCTTTCGTGGTCACTAAATCCTACGGCCACGAGCTGCCCGTAAATGACAGAATATTATGCGATAGAACAGCCAAAAAGTTTCCAACGTCGGAATTCAATTCTGCAAATGCATACTTCCGTCGCTCGCTTGTGAACGAGCGTCGCGGATACCAAGGCGAAAATTTCAATCGGAACACTATCAATCTTGCGCGGACGTGGTTTTATCGTTCGTTCGCAGGGATGCCTGTATCCCTCTGATTACACCTGTCGCGCGTCCGGATTCATAACGTTCCGCGTTAAATGCACGCGAACGTGTTTTTCATTCAGCTTTTTCAAGAGCCGATCTTCGAAACACTTTGATACAGCACTGGCAACAAATCAGCATTAACAAAGAGCGAGCTCTGGCGCTCGTTCGAATCCACTACTGTGATTGAACGCGCCGAGTCGATCGCCTGTGCAACGTAAAATGGTGAACGTGCGGAATGTTTAAGCGCCCGGGCCAGACGACTGAATAATAGTCGGCCACTATTATTCCGCGAAACGAGACAGGCAGCACGAGATCCCTCGTTATCGAGTGATCCTGCTAGGTATTCCGTTTCTCAGGCTTTCGAAATGTACCTTTCGATCGGAAACACCGGTACAGAAATGGTCCAGTCATTGGACTGTACTTTACGGCAACGTTAACCTCGACGATCGATCGTATCGATTTATATAAAGTACCGTAAGGTTCGAAAGAAACGTAGGAAATGTGGATTTCGGGAGTAGGATAGAAGCGAATCTGTCTAACTTTGATCTTTTCTACAGTGGTTAAAATCGTTTCTACGTTAAGCGGAAACTATAATAAAAGCACTAACAGCTGTTTCTACCGTCCGATTCCGATATTTTTTTTATCATGTGGATGAAATCGTTTCTACATTAAAGGAAAGTAGCAAGGACTGCTTCGTTTCGTACTTTTCATTTATTTTAGGAAACCAATGAAATGCAAATCCCGGTAACAAAGCGAAGTTTGCTGTAAAAGAATTTTACCTGTTAACCGGGCAAACTCGTTATTCAGATTGCCGGTTTTTCAGACACAGTGATCGAAGAGCTCGTAACAATACTACGCCTAGCGAGTTTTAGGTTTTCACTACTGGAATGCGTTATTACCTAAAAATGACAAATAATTGACAAGGCTTGCTTTTCTTACGAGTCTCTTAATTTCTTTATTTACTAATCTAATATTTGCCAAAGATAGATCATATTATATTTCCATGTGCGGAAATTAAAATCAATTTAATTGAAATTAATACGTTTCGATTTAATATTAGAAACGTTTCTGGTTAAGAAACGAGCCGGTTAACAGGTTAAGCCTTTCTTCGATCGACAGTCTACGTATTGGGAGGCGTACAGGAAGCTCGTCTTTGTCTCTGATTGCAATGCACGTGGTCATATTTAATCATGTTATTTAATCTCGTGAAAGAAACAAGTTGACCTTGCGTGAGACATCATGCATACGTCTAATTCAATTGGCCAACGGACAGCGGCGAGAAAAGCGTTTGTCATCGCGTTTCACTTTGAAAAATTAATCGAATGCGTATACGACACGAAAACGAAAACAATCGTCTAATGAAACATCGCACACCTTTAAAAGAGCGTTTTCGTTATTAACCGAATTATTAATAGCTCTATGAATAAGGCGTAGTTATTTGCAGGATTGTTGCCGGCAGAAGAGCTAATTTTTTATGAGAAATTCGCTGCGGAAAATTGAACGTGTCACGCGTATATCACGTGTTACGTTGACACAGGGGAAATCGTCGACGAGCGTGAAATTTTGAAGCCACCTTTTTTTCAAAGATTCACGCGATTCCACCTCTTGGAAGAACAATTCATTGAGGAACGTTACGAAAGAATGGGAACCATTTAGGAGTAGCGCGATAAGAGATTCAATTTTCGGTCAACTAAACGATCGTCAACGATCATCGGAAACTGCTCAATGGAACTTCGATGAAAAGTACGTTTCTAAAATTTCACCAAAAATTCGTTGAAAAGGACCGAGAAAAATGACAGGTCGGAGGAGCAAGTAGTACGAGTCAACGATTCGTACGAGTGGGCAATCACGCTACGAAAAGAAGCACACGGTGCGTGGAAAAAAGTTTCCAATAAACGATTGAAACAACCTTTTTATCGAGGATTTTAGCGAAGAAAAAGACATTCGATGGAGGAAATCCATTTCCTGCGGAACGAGAAGAGAGAGGGCACCTTACTTCCGAAAACCGTCTCACTCGCTCGACGGGACGTCGATTCGTTTCGACAAAAAAAAAAAACGGTCCGCGCTTAAGGCGGCCACTTAAACGGCACAAAAGAAACCGCGAGCACTTGTTCCCGACCGAGTCTACCTCCCTGGAGACTTTCAGAAGCTGGTGATTGTCACGGAATCGGCCAACGGTACCCGCCATTTTTGACATAATCACTGAGAAACTGCCGGCGGATGGATCGTTCGCCGTGGCTAGTGCGTCCTTTTTTTACACACTTCCGGGAAATTCCATTCTCGCCTTTCTGTTCGTTGGCCGTTGCCTCGAAAAAGCTAACTGAACGAGCTTCAAGGTCGTGATGGAGATAATTCGAAGTTGGTGAATCGGACGTTGTAACAGGGGTCGAGATGACAGAAGATCACGGAGAAAAGATCGAGTCGTTGAAAAGGAGGTGACTGAAAGATGAAAGGAAATAAAGTAGATAAGAAATAGGTTGAGAATAGGGATACAAAGGATGCAGTTTGACAGAGGGGGGAAAAAAGTAACCGCTTGCGGACTTACGTGCTCGATGGTAGGCAGATGGGCCGTGACTGACACCCCCGGTGCCGCCACGCGCCCCTCGCGCACCGACTCTGCGATTTCGAAGACAGTGCGCAAGCTCGAAGCCCCGCACGACCGCCACGATCAGAGCTTCTCCGGAGCTTGTCCCGACCCCCGAGAGCATCATCCGTGTTGGTCTACGGAACCAACGACCAATGTGCTCTAACGTGTATCTTCTACGTTTACGTACGCCATCCTCAGGGTGAATGTCTCTCCCTTAGCTTCCCACTTATCCTCGTGTTTTCAACTCGTGTCCAAACTACACGTTATCTCGTGTCAAGGTACATAATCGTTATCTCTGTCAAGATTTATCTTCGTATGGTTTGAAGGGCATTTAGCCTGTCCACGGTTATCGTGTCAAGCGAAGATTCTCTGACTAAACATCGTCCTCGTAATCTACGTTACCGAATTCAGGCTCTTATAGAGTTTCATTGAACCAATGCTGGGATCCATTGACGAAGCACTTCTATTTCTTCCTGAAATAGCTTCGAACGACACGCTGAGAGGCAAATTATCGGTGACAAATTTAGTAGAAAAACGTGCACGACGTTGGAGAAAACGTTGTCACGTTGCGTTGTAGCGGAACGTTCGAAATTCCACGAGATTCCATTCAATTCCAGGGCTCGCTACGTTGGATTTCTTACGAGCCAATCCTGGAAGATCTATCGAACGTAAAAATACGCAGCGGTTTGTCTTTATTGCACAGCTAGGGATCGATCGATCGATCGAAGCGGCGTAGTCGTACACTAGCGTTGTAATTTTGCCCGGTGATTTCGCTTCATGGGATCGGAGAGCCATGTACTTCACTGTGCTCTCGCTCTAGTCGAATAGTTTCCGCTTGGAAATTCTCATTTTCGAAAAATATGGCGCTGACAGCGGCTGCGAGTGACGTTCGTCTTCGACGAACACGTGAGTCATGAAACAGTTGCATGCAACTATTACACAAACTGTTTCGTAAGTATCTTTAGCTTATGTCCCATTTCGTGATTCTGTAATATCGATTGATGGTCGTTACATCGTTTATTGATGAACAAATTCTGTTTCGCAACGATGAAAGCCAGATAATAAACACAAAATGCGTAATACACGATGCTAAACCAGAAATTATTAAACAGTGCTTCTATGTGAAACTAAATCCCATTTATGTACGCGTTTATGGCAGATCTAATCTCCTGTCGTAGTCTCCAATTTATATACGTATTTCAACCTTGCTGTGATTTTAAATGAGGATATGATAGATAAGAAGATGGCACGCGAAGGTTTTCCAAAAAATACGTCTACGAATATCTGAATACGACATACTTTCGAGAAATTTTGAACGAGCGAATTTCTCGAGAACGAACCGAGGTTTTTGACCGAAATTGGTATTTTATATTGGCAGAACATGACTAGTAAGGAGGTGTAACGCCGAAAAATTTCGTTTATACTGCAAACTCGGAGACACCCTGTATCGATCTATTGGAAGCAATTAAAAGGTTGAAAGCCAGGTGGGAAGAGGGGGATCCGTAAAATTTTACGCCGCAAGGTAAGAATTCGTAAAAGCAACGCGGCTCGTGATCTTTGTAGCTTTATAATTTCTCCTCGAGCACCTGCCAACTTTAATTACTGTTACAAATCAACAACCCGGGCAGACCTCGGGGCTAAATCTTCCACGTAAGCGAGGGATTGTGTATGACTAAGGATCCGACGTTCCAAGAATTACGGCATCTTAAAATTCTGGAGAATCTGAGAAGGGAGGCTAGCTGCGTGCTTAACGACGGCTCGCCACGTTACGAAACGCTTGTTCCATTTAAACCACTCTTTTTCGCCTGGTAAGTTTTTCCATCGACCAATTTGTCGACGTTAGATCGTGGAACTAATTGGGATTATCGCGAAGTTAAAACGAGTTCAATGGTAAACACGTTTTCCCTCGTGATTGAGAGATTTTCGTTTAAAGGATAAAGTCTCAGTGGAGAGGAAAAAAAATATACAGAAGAGTATCGGCTGTCAAAGGACTGGCGTGTTAGCGGCTACGAACTGTCCTTTCGTGCTGCTGAAACTTTTGTAAAACTTCCTTTGGAAACTATTGACAGGTGCCACCGGCGCGTTTGCCTGACGTACGTTACACAAACGGTCTCGAAGAGCCACGAACCTCTCCAATGCCATTATTCCCCGACGTCGAATGAAATATCTCTCGATTTCCTTTTCTCCACAATACTATGGCGAAACAAGTAGAATTCAGTTAAACGTCAGTCGATGTATCGGAATTTCTGACGCGTTCCTTTCGCATGTTGTTTAGCGCGCACGATTTTAATCATCTTTGCATCGTGCAAGCTTTCAGACGCTTCATTGTTCGTACATGTAACTACAATGGCTCACTATTCGAACACTGATCATAGTGGTATTTAATATCTTTTCCCAAAAGGGATTGTTTTCGAGATATTTTGGTGGGAAGCTTACCAATGAACGTTCTCCATAGTAAATAGTAAAATATCGTATAATATCGTTACGATTTTTAATAGATAATTTTAATTTATAATCTGGTGATACCATAAAAAAGAAATAATTCGTCATTAATCGTATGCTTTGATCAAATTCGCATATTTTGACTACAAATCGATCAAAGTGTCCTGATACTTATGAGCGATGCCGTACAATATTTTCCACGTATCGACAGAGACTTTGCAAAGAAATGACAAAGCTCTAGAACGAAAAGTTTCATCCGAACATAACTCTTGGTTCGTATAATAATATCGTATTATATAATAATTCGTATAATAATGGTCCTCATGGTAGAAAATATTGATAAATATGGTTGGCTCGCTATATCGTCGAATAAAGTCGACGTTTCTCGACGATACAGCGAGCTGTCGCAACTCGGAGAACTTCACCAGCAACACTGGCGAATTTGTATTCGAGTTTGGAATCCATTCGCAACGAGGTTGCCTTGCTGACATCAATAGAAGTCGTTTAATCCTTGTGAAAAGGGACGTTGTAAGGTGTCATTTTCCACGTGTTTGCGAAATTGAATGGAGAGGGTGGGATAAAGAGGTGAGGGAAGTTTCTTCATTTTCCTTCGACCTGCTCATCTCCTGACCTTGATTAAAGGAAAGTAAAGCAGATAGCTCAGAGAGCATCACGTTCTCGGGGATAATCTGACCAAAGCGCTTGCTCGTGCTTCGTGAATCCGAGCGAATTTGCATGCTTTTATCATCAGCGCGGCGGGAAACACCGGAGAAGGCAGCAGCGAAATAAATACCTCTTCGCCCCTCAGCATCAAACATTAAAACGACTAAAGATCTGTGTCGAAATCTGCCTCGAGTAATACGAATATTCCCTTGACGAGAATATTGCGATGTTGATAGTAATAGTTAGAGAGACAAGTCAAATCCGATCAAAGATCAAACCAGCGTAATTCATACAATCGAATTATCTATCCTTTGTCTTCTCGAAGACGACTGATTCTATTTACGTAAACGAGGTTTGTAATTAAAGCGTCGTTTACGAATTAACCCATCGATGATACGCTCATTATATTTTCACAACGCGTAGGCGCTGTTCCAGCGGGTCAACTTCCGCTGACAACTTCTCTCATGAATCTAATCCGAGAATCACATTGGAATTAAAACGCCTGTTTAGCTACGAGAATAAATTTCAAAGCAGCGAAACAACAAAGATGTCGGTGAAATTAACTATTAATTTTCCTATTCCATTCGCGAGGCGTTTACGTGGAAACAATGGCTAGGGGTACTTTTACGGTTTCCGAGAGATTACAGTAGAAAGCGAAAAATATTAAAATTGGGGATACCAGTGGATCATAAACTCTTTCACGAATTGAAAAGTGGTCGCTTTAAACTACCTCGTTATTGTGGAAAATAAAATTCTCGGCCACGTACTCATATGGTACGCGGTAGAGCCCGTACAACTTCATCATAAATTCAATAAGAGTGTGGTTAAACCGAATGCAGCTGTGTCTTTGGGAAAAAAAGTTTCGTTTATCTAATCCTCGGATAAGATGAATGCAACGGAACGTACAATTTTTATGCTCGCAATTGATACATTAATATTCCCTTGGCTTATACACGTAACAATGTGCAGTGCAAAATGATTACAAGAGAATAGAATCAAAGGTAAACGGTCTCTCAATATCTGACGTCAAAACCACTAGTAATTCTCGCTCGGTGTAAGATTATTGAAATACGATACAATTCCCCTTTTCTAAAATAATCTCTCTTCTTCTCAACAGGCAATTAAAATATTAAAAGCAAATAGCGAAGTTTAAAATACAATTTATGATTGATATACAAATTATATCCCAGACATAAAATCGCAGAGACAGACAAATACAGTGATTCGTTAAAATGTTTGAACATGTATATGAATAGCTTTTGTGCATATATTGTATGCACGATTGTAAAACATTTTGATACTTTATTAACAGCGTAATGAGATACGTCTGTGATGCCTGTATTGGTGGAATTCGAATGAACCTAAAAATATATATAAAAGCTACATTTATTGTAAACATATATTTAGACATCTTGTTAATATAATAAATAATTGACCGTTTAAATATGTATTTATGTAATCTCGATGAAACTCGTTTCGATTCAGACTTCACCAATACAATGACAATAGTCTGGTCTCGTTATAACGTTAACGAAATATCGAAATGTTCCGCGCAACACGCACAATACATTCGCGAAAGGTTTCTACAACTGTTCGAATACTTTTGCGCTTTGGGAATTCGACAATTCGATCGCGATTCTAACGCGGAGTAAACGGTAGAGATTCCTCGCGAATTCTAATTGACCGTTCGAACGACACCTCTGGAAATTCTATGCATGTTGAACGCGCAGCTTTCCAATAATACCGGTGCCAGCTGCGCTTGGAATAATAGCTCGGTGTGCTCCTCGGAATGTTCTTTCTGCTGCGCCGTGCTTCTGGTGCGCTCCACTAGCCGCTCGGATTTGAAGCCGCGATAAGAAACTAGGAGAAAGATCACCGGCCCCGCTGATTTATACGGCGTGACTTTATCTAAGGAGGCACGCGAGTCTTCGTGGCGTTTATCAAAAATTTTTTTAGCCTCGCAAAAAGACGATCGTCTGGCTCAACGACCTAACGCAATTCGGCTCGAGCGGTTGCTCACTTTTTCTCGCGTCTGCCCGCTCGATCATGCGAATCGCAACGATCGCGCGCGTGTATATCTGTTGAATCACATGAAGAAGCGCGAGACCATCGTTGAACTGACCTGGCACGCGACCTTGGCACGGAAACGCTTTTTCCTCTACGCAGAAATGAATATTTTATGTCGAGCGACACGGTGACAGTAGTATTAGCCCGTGATGGTCAGACGACCGCATGGTTACTACTTGGCTTGGTATATTCGTACGATCCGTTTTGTCCAATTCAATAGAACAAAATGGATCATATCGTAATGTTCTATCAATGAACGTTCTATTGGTTTGGACAAAACGGATCATACATAATTCAGTAGAATAATATAAAAGAGAAAATGTTGTGCATCTATTATTTCCTTATAAAGCGAAAGAAACTTTTGGAACAGCCTAATATATACACTTGGGACAAAAGCAAGTGGGCAGATACTGGAAGTAGGTATCAATGAAATTTAATCGAACTAGTAGTACTATACTTTCATACATATGGTTAGCTTCTAAATATTACATATCCTTATAGTGCATAGGTTATTTAATAAATAATTGGAATTGATATTTAGTTTTATGTATGGAAGCTGTATTCAAGAGAACTTTATCGATATCTATTTCTACTACCTGTCCATGTATTTTTATTCACGACTGTATTTGATTGCATTCTTTTGAGAATATAACATTAATCGTATTATTCACGTTTTCTCGAATTCCATCGACTGTCGCATCGACGCATAAATGTTAGGTAAAAGGAATACAGGTTAAACAGAGCGGACCTGTATCGACTTTTTCAAATCGATATGTAATAAAATATCTGTGACTCGTGTCGACAACAGTTATTTGTATAACATGCCTGTCGATAGTCAAGTTCGTTGAAATCGCTAAATTATCCATGGTGATTTTCCGGGAACGTGAGCGAATACGAAGCAAGTACAGAGAAATACGATCATTTACGTTCTCTATGTATCGATAGAAAATTTATCTCTTTTTCATTTTGTGAAATTTGCATACATTTCGTTTCAATCTGTATATGTTCAATTCTATATACTTAAGCTCGTTAACTAAATACACGATAAACCTGTCATAGAATCTCGCGTCTTACTTTCTGGAATATCGAGCTTGAAAAAAATCAGAGTGTTTCTTACGCCCTCTGCGATTTGCTACTAAGGAGTGCAAGGGATATATTTAATTCAATCGTCGAAAAGGATAAAAATGGACTTGCCGTCTACTGAACATCGTGGACCTATCGCAGGACAAGTAGTTCATATAATAAAATCATACCGATTCCCCTTATTATTCACAATTTTTCGCTTATATAATTGTAGTTAAGGCAAATGAATTTAGTCGACAGAAGTTTATTTAATCGAGCACTAACTGGTTTTGTTTAAATAAACGAAGCGTGTTCAAATCGCCTAATTAAAACCTCTGAATGGTCGGTATTTGTTTTCTATGGATAAGATTGTATATTTTGATTAAGTCTTCCTGCTATTATTAGCGATTATTAAGCATCGGTGCGTGGGAACAGCCTTCTTGAAGTCGCATGAAATTACTAAACATATCGTCAACGATCATGGCAGGAAACTAGTAAGGAGTTCGGACGATAAATACGGCGCAAGTAGTGTAGATCGAGCAAAGTACCGACGCTGTCGGTATACCATTGGACGGAGCTTTCCGACAGCTCTGTTGTACCGACTACAAGCGCATCGAGCTTTCGCGTGAACTCGTAAAGTTTCCAAGAAAAACTAACTTACCGATCGGATTACTGCTTCATCGAGCGAGCGGCTCACTTACCTACAAAAGAGAATGGTTTAGAGTTAAAAAAATTCTGCTCGAACTTTCTCGAACTTGTTCTTGCATCGCACTAAAGTGGCGTTTCGTGGTACTAACGATAGTAAAACGCATCGAACACAAACGAGACATGCGGACTAGGTGAAAAATGTTCATGCATCATCGAATTTTTCATGCTGTACGCGGGATCAACGAAACGTAATCTTTCTAATTCGAGAGACACATCGGCGAGTCGGAGTAACTCGTCGATACGAAATTGCCGATTTGCAATGAACAAAATCTCCAATCACCCTACCGTTTTTTTTTCTTTTTTACTCTTCTTTCGCGTGTTAAATTTGAATATAATTTGAAAAGATCCGAATAAAACGTAACGCAAAAACACTACGCATTCAGTGTTTCAGCTATCGCAATAGGTGTCGAATGAAAGCGATCTATCTGTAAACAGTCTTGCTAATAGGATATCTCGATAATGTTTAGTTGATAAATAGATAATTGATAATGCTAAGAAGCTTTGTTTCGCTCTCTACTAACAGCGAGACAGGGATGAACGTCTTGCGACGTCTACGTAACTAAGTAAGTGCTACTGATCCCCCGAAGGGACGCATTCTAGCTGAAAGAGACTAACAATAAGATAAACTATAGACGCCTAAGGTGTCTTTGTGCAGAGAATTTGGAATTTTTGCGTGGAAATTTGTACCTGCACGACAGCCGGCCCGCGATGCGCCTGTGCAATAGAAACACAAGAAAGAATATTATACAGACAGGTAGAGATAGAATCATAAAAGAGAATGGTATGTATGAATGCGTGTTAGAAACAGGAAAAGACCGTGAGAAAAGACAAACAAGTGGAAGGATGTCGATCGTCTGCGCGCGGCGCATGCAGAATGACCCAGCTTCTATTCTTTTCCAGTTTTCAGTTTGTATGTGTAAAATCTCTAAGAAATTCTGAACGTCGTCGTTTCTCGAACAAATTTACATACGCTAGCTCACGAGAATATTCCAATTGTTGGAAAAATCTTTTGTCAATATATGTATATTATACGAAATATGTACATTTCGAAATTTCGCGATTATTTCACCATTATAATTGATAATTGGTATATCGAGTACAGTTTATGGTCCAATATATTTTTTTCAGATTATGAAAACGTATCTCGGCAGACAGAAAAGTTATGACTCAGTTAACTACGAAATTGAGTGGATAATGTTTTTAGAAGTTGAAACGCATAATCGTGAGAAAGAGCATAATTAAGTTCGAGTTCTCGAAAGACCAATTTACAAGTATCGACATACTTTCGTGAGTCATGTAAATTCGTCGAGACATCGGCCTCTGTTTGGAAAATCGCGTGGCGTCCTTAAGATTCTGTCTTTCCTGCAAAATTTGGCTGACAAGCTCGCAAAGTAACGCGAAGGAAACGCGACGCGATCTTCCGAACTTTCGACTACTCCACATTTTGCCTGGATTCGCGGTAATTGGATAAACCGCGAGCCTTGGCCCGCGTAGTTAGTGTTGGTATGTCGAAATAGTAGTAGCGACCATTGTGCGCACGCGTGTTCTATTCGAGATTGGCTTGTACATGTGATGCTGCATTGTCTATTATATGAGACTGCATGCATACAAATGCAGCCAGCTGACGGGGTCGCGTGAATCACCATAAATGCAAGGGAAAATATGGTCGCCGTTTAATCCCGATAGGATTTTCAACAGCGTGGCCGACGTGGTTGACAGAGTCGTCTAGTTCTTTGCTGCGTTCAAATCTCTCGAATACGCATTTATCTGGTAGTCCTGTTAATAAAAACAAAAAAAAAAAAAATCTTTGGAAGCAGAGAGGCGTGGAAAATAAGCGAAACATGGAGCGAAAAGAGGCGCTGATAAAAGTGTTCATATTTCACTGCTACTCGTCTCGTCTCGTCTCGCTGAAAAGAGAAATTTTTCCGGTATCTTGATTAACTTCACTTGAATTTTCTCTTCGACCCATCATTATTCAGGTTTGCGCGCGATTACCAATGAATCCAGCGATCAACAGGAAAGCCAATTTACTTTCAAAGCGGACGTATTAGCCCCAACCCTCTGGCGGTCGTCGAGATTAAAATGTAAAATCGCGCTTTTATTTGCCCCAGAGCTCGTGAACGAATCGACTGGTCCAATAGCTATACAATAAGGGGTATAAAAAAAAAGAGGTGAAAAACAAAAAAAAAAAAAATGAAGTTGGTTCAAAAAGCGACCCTATTTCCCCGCTAACGAAACAACTTTTTGAAACACATCGAACGGGACACACTCGATAAATATCCGCGTAAAGGAGACTGTCATCGAGACCGGCCTAGAAAAAAGTTTAGTCCGTGCAAATCAACTGATTTCGTTGTTCCTGATACCGTAATTACTTCCAGCCGACTACCGGTCGCTTGACTTCGTTCCATTGATTTTACGAGCCGCTTCATATCCGGGAATCACCATGGAAACCGGCTGATGTCGTTTCAATGGAAAACCGAGGCAAGATACACGATACCCGTACGACCATGAAATTTCCGTGTGACGCCAGTCGGCAGAGCGCGAAATCTCGTTCAACGGGGCAATAGGACGAGAAAATTTCGCGAGACGAGCAAAGAAAAGCGACCCTTAACGCGCTCCTTTCGCATTTCTACCACGTTTTGCGCTCTTGTCAAGGAAATACTGAGTTTTCTCACATCAACGTTGTACCCGTGAAAACGGAAGAACGAAAGAAACCCGAACCCCCTTTGCCTAAGAACGAAGTGTAAAATAAAAGACTTCGGCTATCAAAAGGAATCTATCTGCGACCATGGAAGGTGGAAAACACGAAATGTCTTAGTTTGCCGGACTTGTCGTGCACGGGATACGTGTTTCGAATCGGCGGTGAATTTATTGCGAAACGAGTTCCGCGTTATTACCTTCCGGCGAGCTTTCTGGTGTGCTAGTTTACTCCGGGGAGATGGGGAGATTGAGGGAAGAGAACGCGATCGCGGGAGAATGAAAATGAATCCCAGCCACGAGCTTGTTTTTGTTTATCGAGCTTTCGACGTTTCCTCCCTGGTAAATCCTACCTTAAGCCTCGTTCGGATTAGTCGAGTTACATTGTTTCAGCAAAGTAGTGTTCGAGCACTTTTTGCGTATATGTATATCGTATGAATTATACAAAACACTTTGAAGCAGCATTGTAACGAGACACAATTATACATAAAGCATGAAACTAATTTGAAAGAGTATATAAAAGCTACAAGATAGTTTGCTTCGGTATATGTTTCGATTACGTGAACTCGAGTTTCTTAACTTCAAGTTGCTTTCGAATTAAAGCAGTTAAGCTTAATTAAAGCAGTTCGTTCGAATTAGTCGAGTTTCTCGAATGCAAGAGACTCGACGATAAACAACTAGACTAACGAGAACAAGGGTAGAAACTTGAAAAAATATTTCGATTATAAATATATTAATAGTCGAAATAAACAAAGCAGCTTCAGGTTGTTTGACGTAATTCGAACGAGACCTTCTAGCGAGATTTAAAGGAAGACGCGCAATTTCACGTATTCCCTTTGTATTCGACGTTTCGATCGACGAAAGAGAATTGCAAGCAAGTGGCTCGGTCAAGAAGTAAATTCTCACCATCAACCGGCTCCCTTGTTCGCGCAAACGAAATTCTTCCGAGAAATTCTCCCAAATAAATTGCGTTAAGGGAGACCCTAGAGAGTTGCTCTCGACTTTGGGATTCCTTCTCATGGAATTATTAGCATCAGTTCGTTAGTAGATGGCGCGAATCAAGCAATCATCATCGACTATGGCGTTCTATGGTCGTTATTGGATCACACTATTGTCCAGTAGAAATTGCAAGAACGGAGTCATGGGGATCTGGGTCATTTATGTAGGGCAGGTAATGTCAAGGGTCGCGTGCGAGTTCCAGCTCTCTCCAGGCTTTGGAACCTTCTCAGACAAAATTTCCCATGCCCGTGTCTTCGCGTTTTTCCGCTTTCACGTTCCCTCGTTCCTCTTTTTCCCCGAGAATCTTCAAAGAATTTCGACACTCTACTCCGTGCATCGCTAGGTATGTACATTCTCGCGCAGAACTTTCACGACAGGTTTAATAACGAGTCTCTTAGAGACATAACCGATCAAGTAGTTGAATTTTTTCGAAATTTTTTAATTTCATTATACATGAACATGACTAACGTTTGACAATGAAAAATAGTCAATTTGTCCTGAATATCAGCTATCCTAATAACTTTGAGCAGTGCTGCACTTCTACGAATTCATTTGCTGCAAAAAGATAGAAATAATAGTAGTAAATTGTAAGATAAATTGGAAGGAATAATGTTTCTAGCGTTGACACTTTTTCGTAATTTTCAATTTACCAAATCGATCAAAATATCATTTAACTTGATATTTTATGCAACAAAAGAAGTAGGCGCTAATCCATTAACGTTTCATTATCTACATCAAATGCTGGGGTTTTATTAACCTTTTTCACGGTATAAATAAAACGTGTAAATATAGCGTAATAAATTTCACATCTTAAAGGTCGTCATACGTAACATAATTATTAATACTTATTTCCTGCACAACGTTAAGAACATGCATTTTATATCGCACTACAGAAATACTAGAAAATAATGATTACTCTCTAAATTATTCATTCTGAATTCTTCTTCGATTGACCGCTATCGAAAGATCGAAGATGAAAGATTTTCTAAGATTTTTGAATCAGAGTGTACTTCTACTTTGCCGTATGCATTCACCATAAAGATCCTTCTACGTTTACCTAGATGCATACGAAAAGGAATTTTATCCTATCGAGCGAAGAAATACGACGTCTCCAGAGGGCCAAGCAATATTTCAAATAGAATTCCTCGTGTTCAGGAACAATATTCGATAATTGATACACGACCTTGCGTGCGAAACTGTGAATAATAATCGTAGAAGAAAAAGAATATTTATAGTCTACTGTTTTAAAATGTGAATGGACCGCGCGATTAGCAATTACGCCTGGCAAGTGGTAAAGTCAACCATAAAGCGGCTGTCTATTACAAAGTGCTCGACGACCGATACAGAATTGCAGAGTCTCCTGTACCTCGGCGAGGCGGTAACTTATCCGGCAAAGTTTCAATTTCCTGTCAAGGATCGATACAAGGTATAATACAACATCATTTGTCCGGTATATTCTCCAACGCTCGTACTTCTTAATTGTCATCGCCATGGGACGAGAATTTCGTCAATAATTCTACATAATTTGTCTGCATTCTGAATCGTCGGAACATGAAGATACCAGGAAATTTCTTTTAAATGCCCGCCTCCCTATTTCGCTTGGAAAAAGCTTCGTCCGACCTCTGCAAACTCTCGCTCTGGAGTAGATCCACGTAAGTGGTGAGAAGCTCGACCCTTTCTGTCGGCAACGCGATTGATATTTCCTCGAGTGTTCCGTTCTGTTTCTCCAAAGCGGTGAGAGAAAGCTTATTCCGGCTAGATTGCTTTCCGTGACCAGCCCGCGAGAGCTCGTACATCAAAATCCCGGCAACTTTCATCGACTCACGTGACCGCAATTATTTATCCACTATTCTCCGACACCTCGTTCGATAGGATGTTGCGTAGGTCTTATAAAACGGGATTGTGTAACTTCTTATCGGTGCGACCCACGCATGCTGGTGTTTTTAAATGGTTGCCTGATCGCAAAAGGAAGTGATCGTGTACGTCAATGAAGAAATCGAAGATGTAGAATGGAATTGTTTCATAGGGCGCTCCGTTTCCGATAGAACTGATTTTGAAAGTTTATTTCATATACGTCGTACACACATAAGAATTGTTTCTATTATTTCCTTCTGTAAATTTCGTTTCCAAGAAGATAGCGTTTGAGATAACGTTCTATTGGGTTGACAACTAGATGTCGATACCACCTAATGACGAAATCACTTAGTTGTCAACCCAATAATTAAGAATTTCTCGTAAGCTTAAAGAAACAAGAACTAAGCAATACAAAGTGATGAGAAAATATTATGTGTTTTCGAACACAGCGCGACCCAACGAATCTCGTAATCGTGATATCGCGTAATAATTCCCAAGTCTTTGTGTCGTCCTTCCGTTCGGTTCTCTGTCTTGTCGCGATGGCGTCTCTCTGTACTTGCAACTACGCCCTTAGTCCACTGAAAAGTGGAACAGCCACTTTGTCAGTGTCACCGGCCGCACATAACGTTGTGCAGTTAGATATTTATCTAGCCTCTACTCGATAAACGGCCAGAGAAGTCCGTCGTTAATATCGTTGCTGTCCTTCTACTTGTTCTATCGTTACGCTGTTTCTCATAGCAGCAGCCCCTATTATTTCACAGACTCTGGCATTATTTAAACATAATATTCAAGACACGATTCTTTACAAGGTCTTTGTAAAACTTCCTACGAAAATACTAATCACTAGTAGAGAAAAGTAATTTTTCGCACGAGTTAAAAAGATTCGATCACCAGAAGATCAACAATGAAAATTGAGATTCGAGAAACCTTCATATAATTCTCCTATAACTGTAGAGAAGATATCATCTTCCCTTTTCAAATAAGATGCTAATCCACGTCACCTTGAAATATCTATTCACCGCTCAACCATTATCGTTTGCCACAAATTGTCTCGTTCGCTTTAATCCCCAAATCCATCTGAGTTGTAGCTTTAAGCATCGAAGTATGTATGTATATTTCGATTGTTACGAAACATTCTGTATTACGTTTAAGCGGAAGTTGTTTAAAACTGATGGAAATTGCGTTGAAAATAGAAGCCACGAATGTCTAGATCGATGAAAGCTGTGTTTAATTCAGCGATTCGGCGTTTAGGGGATGTTCTCATCGAAGTTTCGTACGTTTCGCGTTATTAACGCGTTCGTTGTATCGTGCATGCATTTAGGCATTTTCGTATGAAAACATCAAGACAGACTTTTCAAATGCTGATCGTCGATTGTTAGTACTTTCTAATGAAACTTTCGTAGAATATCCTTCGTGTTAGATAAAAATGCACTAATTACGTTCTTTTTTTCCCTGCCAGATCGAGTTTGCGATTCGTTAAAACTCCTTCGAGAGTTTCAAGGGTTTATTAAAGGAACGAACAAAAGTTAATAATCTCCTTGATGACTTTCACCGTGGCAAACTTTTCAAGGGAAAGGAAACAAATGTCTGTACGCGTGTCAAGTTACTCAGCTTCCGTCAGTCGCCGACACGTGTGACTGGTTCCCCTAGCAACCGCTCGATGCCCTGGGTTTCTTGCTATGGTAGCTTGATAACTCGCTGAAACTTCATTACAAATACGACGGCAAATGAGATTGAGCTACGTAGCCTTTGCTTCGAGACTTTCAAACTTGGGATAAAGGAGCCGGGGATACAGGATCGCTCATTGGTTTTGATAAAATTTCTTATGAAAATAGGGAAACAAAGTTAGATAAAAAATGAACGTCAAGAAATTCCGAGAAACGGTATGTGTCAGATTATTCTTATATGAGATTGTTGGTTATCAAATTGTGCCGTTTATCGTTGAATCTATGAATGTTCACGAAATTGTTTGAAAGCAAGCAACTTTTATATTTGAAGTATTTTGCTAGACCTAATGGTTTGCGAAATATTCCGTGAAACATGTTTCCAACCATCCCTTGGGCGTCGTTTCAATATGAATGTCGGCACGTGGGAAAAAATACGTGTGAAATATTTTTACGAGTACCACGTCATGAATAAACTTCGCTAAAATTCGGCAATTTGCACCCAGGAACATTTCGGCCGACATAAAACTGTCCAAGTATACTGTTTGAGAGAAATTGGCTTCATTTCGCGATTCGTAGTCGCTATTGAAGCATCGTCGTTTGACTAATGACCGCGCAATTAATGCGCTTAATGATCTTTTCCAATCCTCGTGGCCCTTTCGAGTGCTTGCACGGCGAGCGAACTTCCGAGAGTGTTCCAACGTAATTTCCAGCAATTACGCTGTTCGTTTCGCGCCGTTTCTTAAACATCCGAGCAGTGAATTTTCGTTTGAAAAATACGCGACGAAGCGATGCACGACTAGCTCGCAACATCGTTTAAAGCTTTCGAATCCGTCGGCTGACGTTTATTATCGCCGCTAGATAGGAACTTTTTCGAGATTTACCGAGGAATTTGCAATGTTTCGAACGAACGTAATTTCCGTTCCACTCTTCTTTTTCTTTTCGAGAATAGTACGTCGCGGTATCGCAAACTGGAGGATCTTGCTGGTTGCTCGCGGGAAGTAAAGTAGAGAACAAATATTACGTTTAACTTCGCCAAAGAGCTTCCGTGTATATTTAAAGAAGCGCGACAATTCTAAGTCTATCAATTTATAACCACTCCAGCGGTAAAACTGGCACAAGCTCTGACAACATAAACGTTCCGCTTTCGTTTTCTTGAAAATCTGGTAGCGAACGATAACCGGAATAACACTCGCAGTAAAATATCAACAATACTCGCAGCGCGATTATATTATTTTGCACGAAAATCCTCAAATCCATTGGTACAGTCCATAAAATATTATTTCGTGTTTCATTTTTATCGTCCATATCTGTTGGAACAAACTCTCTGTTAAAGAAGTTTGTGTCTGAAGATTTGGTTGACCCTCTTGCTTCGTCTGACTGCGACTGTACGATTCTACTTGTACCTGTTGTTCCTATTATTGTCTCAATTCTATCCACGTATATTTTTATTCATAAGTGTCAGACAATTAGAGAAATCCAAATAACCGTAGAAAAATATATATGCTATACAAAAGGGTGTAAAATATCCAAAGTAGAATACTGTTTGAAATATTCAACGGTTAAAACGAATCTTTGCTTCGATTATGCTTTTTCACTCGTATGCAGGATTCCCTGAGTTTTCATTAGTTCGCAGCCTGTTCATATCTTTCGCTGATTTCTGATCGATCGATCACTTTTCAAATAACTTATGCTCGATTATCGTTTGATCGAAGATCAGCAGGTATCCCGCTACTTGTCGCATCAAAGAAAGATAAAGTATCATTGAAGAATTTCTCGTTTCGAATCCTCCATTATTTGAAGCAGTGGTAGAATGAATAGGGAAAAAATTCACTGGTTGGCTTCATTTTTTAGCGGAGACAGCCAACGAGACAGGTGGCGTCATTAATCACGGTGGTTCCGTAGGAGTAGGTGTCGTGGCGCGAAATTAATTTTTCCTCGTATAGCGAGCATCCCATCGATAAAACGAGATCCTGACCGGCGAATTCAGAGGAAAAGGACGGTCATTTACCTGGATAATTCGATCCCCTGTGGGCGGAAATAAAGCACGGCGCCAGTTAGCAGCGGAATGCCAAAGATTCGAGTAGGACGCTGAAAATGTGAGAGATCGCGCGATATAGGCCTAGCAACAGGTGGGATGCACTTTAGGCCGCATACACGAGGGACATATAGTCACGCAGAATTGGACATTAGTCAAGTTATTTATACGAATAACGTATAAGCGATCGCATTTCATTCGTTACTCGTTCATTCATAATTCGCTTGCAATTTCTTAATCCTTTATTCGTTATTCGTTCATTCGTTGTACTGTAGTAAGCGTAATCTGCCGATTAGCGATACCGATCGAAATCAAACTGTTCGAAAGGAGCGCTAACAGGAAGGAAGTGCCAAAGTTCGAAGGGAACTGTTTCTCAAACATGTTCAGCTCGCCTTTGATGTAACTGATGTTGCCGATATTGCCAAACTCAGGATTACACGCATCGATACATCTATCAGTGCGACGCAGACATTCGCATTCATGTGTGAAATAGACACTGCTGGAATTTAATCGTTATTCACGAATAATTTTATACAGACAAAAAAATAATGAATAAAACAAATTTTGTATATAAATACAATATTTGACATTGCAAGAACCAAGAAAGTTGAATACGTGGTCCGTCTGGATTAAGCCGCAGAGGCTCAGGTTGTCAACCAAATATTCCAACGATCATGCTGCATTCTTCTCTGATTGCAATCAGCTTTCAAAAGTGGAATCTGACTACAGCCCACTTAATACAGGGTAGGTTGAAGTCACCCGGTATAAACTCATGGTCACCGGAATATAGGTTAACAACCTCAATAACACGCTACTCAGAACTACCGCCTCTCGAAGAACTACTTGAAAGCTTGAATCTATGGCGACGGTAAACGCTGAATCCGATCAGACCAGGTTCCGCATATGAAATATCAACTTGCAGCTATGTCTCAACAAGAACAATAACGTCGCATGATTGGCGAGAACGAGCAATCGGACGACGCGAGAATTACAATTAACGCGAGGATCTCTCAACGTTCTGGTGGTACGCTAATTTTTTAATTATGCGTAACCAATACTACGTACAGTACGAATATATGTACTACTCGTCTTTGAATTATCGTTCATACTATGTAGCACAGATCTTCGATTGTTGCAAGACACGTTGTTTAACCACGTTGTTTGATCTTGCGAGATTCTGACATTTATTTTTGTTCTTCAGGATCGAGAGCGATACATCGGGCAATTTGAACGTAACGCAAACTGGTTTGGTTTTGCCATCGAAGCTACTTCTGCCAAAACGTTTAACGGTAACGTCGGGGTCGTAGGAACCGAGCAAAATGGGGTCCAAAATATTTCTAACAAGGGACATGTCCGACTGCGAGGTGTTTTCTTCTAGATCGAAGAAGATCAGGTTGCGCGATCTTCAAATCCTCTGCGCGATTTCATCCATGATACTTTCTTCCAGGTTCTTCGTATTCGACTCGAGCTTATTCTCCCTAGCGTTAATATTCTGCAGTGTTGTTTAGGACCACGATGTTTGACGGAATAATCATGAAATCATCTTCGATTATTTTCAATTTTGAATTGACGATATCGCTGATTTTATTCAGCAGATCCTTGTTAATGTCAGGCGAAGGCGCCAGTGGTTGCCGGTTCTCCGTAATCGAGGAGCGTGTCTGCTTGCCGTGGGCGAGAACAGCGGACCAGGAATATTGAACCCGAGTGCTATGAAATTCCACAGGAAGAGCGGTTAACCGAACTTACGATAGAAGTTACGTAGCCTTTGCATAACAACTTTTTGGGAGGTGCCATAATGGAAGAAAGAATACGGCAAGGAAATGATAGCCACTGGCGGAAACTTGAAAATACATTAAAACGTACGATGTAATTATACACCGTCAGACAAGAGTCGCGATGACAACAGAATCGAGCGTACACAAGCGAGCTTCTAGAGAGAAAATTTAAACGAAATAGAACGGCGAATAAAATATTTAATAGCTCGTGACCATGTCGGCCAATTGGACGAGAACTGTCACTAGTGCACAGGTGCCTCCAAACGTAATGTGGAAAGCCAACAAAGCGATACCAACAACCCAGTGCAATAAAAGAGTGCAGAATGTAGGAGCACAGAATAACAGGCCCGTACAACGTCGACGACGAATTATTCACGAGTTATTAACGTACAACAGATATCTTTTTATTCGTTATCTTTTTATTTCTTATTCGAAATATCTTTCGCCCAACGCTGCAGTCACGCAAAGCTCTCTCCGTTGAGATATCCAGACTAGCAGCCCATAAGCTTGCTCCATGCGGTAACTTCATCTTTCTCCCACGTACAACGCACTCATACACGAGTGCTAGAGTTCCGCCCATTTTTGTAGACACGCAAATATATCCATGTCATCAACGAAGGTTAATTACGAGATTAATTAAGAGATGACCTGTTTCACCTTGTTCCTGACCGCAGCGAACCACCGCGGCTGTTGATTATTGCAGTAGAATTGCAACAGCGATGAAATTCTCTTTAATTCTCTCGATACCCAGTTGCATAACGTTTTTATTTATTTCTTTGTTGTATCACTGTGTTAAGTAAAGTGTCTGTATAGGTTAGGCTGAACGTCCAATCTTTTTACGAAGCTCTCAGTGGAATTGTGTTATACCTGATATTCGACTTTTTTGAACTATAAAATCTCTCTGGCCTCGCTTCAATTTTAGCCCACATGCACCCATCATCTTGCAAGAGACACGTCCTACGTTTACTATAAAATCTTCTTGACACATTTCCGTAAGTCTGTGTGCAACTTGCAGTAAACGCCACAAATCCTCGAGGAACAGGCCGTTCCTTTGCACGCGTGCATAATTAAAAGACAGATAAAGGTTTGCTCAAAAAGAAGCGAGAAATGTTTCAAAAATGAGTGGAGGAAAACCTTGACACCTTGACAATGGTAAACGGTTAGTATCCACGCGAGAACGTGACAAGCTTAATTGTTCCTCGCGCCTATAGTTGTGAAACATTGACCCGCCTCGTGAATCTCGCTTCTTCAAACGAACGAAAAGCGTAGCGCGAGTATCGTATGAATAATTTTTGAATTTACGTGTAGCCGTGCGCGAGAGCAATTTCTTTCTTAATAAACCGTCCAATGAATATTAATCTGGAACCTTTGCTGGTCGAAGCCACACGTGCCGCGATAACACTGCACCTTTCGCTTGTGTATATCGACGTTGCATGCAAATACGCTTCGAAACGCGTACAACAGAGGCGACCGGTATTAAAACACGCGGTAATTTAAATGCGAAATGACGGAGGCTGTTGTGATGCAGCTTCTGGTCACCTCCAAGTTCCTATAAATCCAGTGAATAGAAAGGCGGAAATTAAACTCGATCGTTGGAAAAATTGATATCCGGTCAGGATATCGAATGAAGCGAGAGTAATTTCAAAAGACGATTGCGCCTGTATTACCACTTCCGCGCTCTGCACACCCTTTCAGTGTTGATCGGGTAGCCACGAATCTCGTAAGTTAAGAAAGTTTCATCGAGGAATGCTTCAGGATTTTGGAATCAAATTATTGATTTTAAAGAAACAGAAATATGTGGTTCGTATGATACAACAATTCAGAACACGCAGTAAAGATGGTAAAAATTATTTGTAAGCGTGATAAGAGAATATGGAATTAATAATCCGATAGTTGGTCAAATTTACTAAACACAGTTTTCAAAAACAAAGCTTTATTCCATAATAGAGAATAATGACGAGCAGAATTGCGCCCAAAAATTTAAGAGAATGACGTATCATAATTAGAATTGTATTTTGTTTGAAGATATATAACAAACAGCCAATGTGTCAATGAACAGTGAACTTTAAAATATTCACAAGATACAGGATGAACGCGGCTCTTTGCAACGTGAAAGAGCGATAGCCGTAGGCCAAGTTCTTCCTTTGACTTTTTCTTTCGCTGGTCCTCCGAGTTATCTATTCGCCTCTCGTATCCCCGGGAGACACGTCGTATGCGTCCAACGATATCGATCCCATACAACCATTAACATACCATGTATCAAGGGCTCCTGGCTAGTATACAAACCTGCTATTGTGATGTTTCTACCCATGAACAGGTCGAGACAACAAACGTTCATATTTAATGAACACCCTAGCCTCACGGTACACATCGATTAATTAGGGGCACATACTTGGTAACTAACTGCTACTATCAGTTTGGGAGCCCTGAAATTCTCGGCTCTGGTCAGCTAGCGAATTGAGAGAGTGAACACGCTACTCCCCAAAGGATCTTCGCAGGAATTGATCTATAAATCTTCTAACCGGGTGAATCCATCCTACGCTAATCGATGGCAGTCGGGGAGGAAAGTATAGTAAGGAAATTTGATGCAAAATTGTACGACATATTGGAAGATTATGGATCAAGAATCTTATGCGTACAATTCTGTACAGTTTTGCTGTGTAAAAATTCTGAAATCATCAGACGCAACGATAAGCAATATTCCTTCTTCTTTCATCTGTTTTTACTCTCATTCTTTCGTATTTTTATTCGCAAGAAAAATGGAACCCCATAAAAGTTTTTATGGGCAAACTAATTCAAGTTTTGTATAGAAATAAAGAAAATATTCTTCCAACATTTTTGTACCAAAGTATAAAGCTTATATGCTATATCCGAACTGCTCCAAGTTCTTTACAGCAATAGTGGAAGTATAATATTATTTTAAATATAATAAAATATAAATATAAAATAAAATATTCTTCGTAAACATATTTCAGTGAAATCTATCTAAAACTACGCGAAGACGATGTTTTTCTGCTCCAGTCGATAAATCCCAAAAGAAACACGTAATTCAGTTTGTCTCCGAGATTTGTTACTCTAATTACGCTAATGCAGATGGACTTGGCGCGACAAGATGTTTTTCATGTCGCGATGTGTATGCCCGATACACGCTCGCAAACCGCAGTGTTTAAATCTTCCACTCCATTCTTCTGTCTATCACTGAACAAAATATACTACGAATTTGTATTTTTGGAGAAACTTTATAATTCATATGTATTACTAAATTTGCAAAGCTTAACGAACGGTGTACACGCGAATTGCGTTGCTTTAGCCATTTTCTGTAAATCGTTAGCGCGGAAAATGGAGATTGCAAAGGCCAAACGCTCGTCCAGATAAATTTAGTACGGTGGCTAATTAAAGCAGCGCTTTCAGAATATCAAAGCTCGACTCGATGAATTAAAATGAACGAAAAGTTATTATTCGGCACCGACCAATTATCCGATTCGTAAATTTCTAGGTCTAAGTAATTAATAAATCTTCATAAGGAAATATTCAAATATTCATCTTTAGAAAGTAAACATAGCGTACGTAATAAGACAAGATCGTTTCATCGAAGACCTGAGAAACGAGAATCCAGCTGAAAACAATAATTTCCTACGCACTGAATATCAACGTATTAAAACATCGATAAAGTTAAGCAAGCAATACGCGCAATCAATATCACGCACATCTAAATTGTTTGTTTCTTTATTTATGCAAATACGTACAACGTACAACGTTTAAATTTTAACGATATAAGCGGGGATTATCATGGGTCTCTTAGCACAATTTTTCTTTACATCGCGCGCAGAATTCGCTCAGCGATTGAGTGTTCTTCGAATAATGGAATACATTTCGGGCGATACAAGGATGCTTTTAGCTCTGCACAACGATTACCTTTCTTTCTCTTCAATTTCACTTCGATAAAGGCCACCCAACGATAATTTCTGTTATCCCATCAGCATCGATCGGCAAAGAAGAAGAAAATGGCTAGAATCTAGACTTCCTAGTTTCAAATAGAAAGAAAAGAAAAAGGAAATGTATGAATTGGTGCGAACTATCCAGGGCTGATTGAGTCTCGGATGAAAGAGTCACCTACACTGTATCACCAAGAATTGGATTTTGTTCTCGAGGGTAAAGAATACGCGAAACGAATTGCATGCCCTGAGGAGAATTCCCGGCGGATGCTGTTAATCCTTCGCACGCGGAATACCAATTGTACTGTCACGATTTTTTTTTAGGATATATTTGTATATAAGGCATCACACAATTTACAAGTTGGGGATAAAGTACAATAAATAATAATAATAACAACAGTTTTGCGAATGCAAAAAATGAAAGAGCTACGCACAAATCGTACGAAGATTTACGATCTGTTGATGTGATAATCCTTGAGCCACAAGAATAAAGTGTCGATTTATAGCTTTGCTAGAGACAGCGTGTCCAACATTGGAAATCATTCTATCGTTTGATGTTCGAAAATTAGATGTCGTTTCCAACGACCACGTTTATTGGATCCCTCGTATTTAACCCAGTATTCGCGTTATCGTCAATTTATTGCTGCAATCGCGCTCGCGAGTACAACAGATTCGACAACGTTTTAATCCCCACGCATATATCCGCGACTATTTGAAAGCAACATTTGGATCATGGCCGCGATCAACGAGGAATAAAACGACCCTGCTAATATTACCGTGTTGATATTATTTCAAAATGGATGAATAAAGCTGTCTGGACCCTATAATCGAGAGGAAAACGCGTGGTTCTGATTCCGCGTACAAAGGAAGCAATAGTTTGAACGAGCTACTAGAACGTTTACTTTAACGAGGAAATCCTATTACCGAGAAGAGGTGAATTACGAAGGACAAGATGGATGTTGGATTTAAAAGGAGTTTTACGTAGATATATACATACAGATTGGTGGATAAATTGAATGTAAAACAAGACGATCGAAGTCGTGCGATATTTAGTCAAATTTAATTGAATTTATTTCATATATCCGAGCACGATACGTAACAAAAAGGATCACAGGAGTGATAGACAGTAAATAAGATCATTAACAATTTCTAAACTCGCGAACACGTTCCATCGCGGGAATAACGTTATTTTTCATACGAGGGGAAAATCAAAATGATATTTGTACGGTTGCGTGCGTTTCTGGCCGAGATATCAACAGCGTCGGTTTTTTATGAATTTATTTTGAACCTATGAAATGCAGCCATTGCCCCGTCACTGTAATTCCATCTCGCTCAATTAATATGACGAAAAATAGCAAATTTTATTTGGCGCGAAATACAGCGTTTCCATTCAATTTGCGGGTGTGTCCACGCGAAAAGATAAATTGTCAACGGGATGTCTTTTTCCAGATATTCGGTGTTGTCTGATGCTTGTCTGATGCTCGACGCGTGCAACGGCTTATTAAAACAGTTAAACGCATAACATCGAAAACTTTCATGTATATATTACTATGCAGGTTGTACAAAATATTTTAAAATTTCATTAGCATTGTAATGTCACGACTGTGCTAGTAAAGTTTAGGAAACTAGTTTGAAAATGTATCTGCAACTTACAAATATATATTCAATAAACACGAGTCATTTCGAACACACGATAAATGATGCAAATGGTCCCATTGAATATCGAGGCTTATTAGTGTAATAGACTATCGACGATTGGTAATTATGCGGCGTACAGGAAACGGCATACGCGTGTTCAATCGTCCTTTGCTTTTCGGAGGCTCAATTATACTGCCCTTTGACCTTTCGATCCTGGAGGATTTCCCGAGCAACGACGACGTGACGTTTTAAGGGCGTCGTGGCAGCCTAACGATGCACGGGCAATATTTCTTAATACCGACGTTTTCGGTTTTAATGGGGACCGACGTGGCTCAAGCTTCCACACAGCATTCACATCCTCTCTTTTCCCCTCGTTTGTCATAACGAATTCTTTCACGAAAACAAAACATGGCTTCTGGTAATTTTCTCGTAAAATCTCGTCCGGTAAAATTGTTTCTCCGAAACGCAATAACGTTTCGACCATTCAGGAAATAGAAGGTTATAGATAAAAACGATGGCTACGTTTCTCCGTGTCGAGTAAAAGTAGACGGTCGTCGATCAAATCGAAACCCCTAGAGAGCCGCTTGGCAAATATTAGAAACTCCTTTTATACAGACGATCCCTCGTTCCATGAAACTTTATGGAAGCCTATGGTATATCTCGCGAGTGGTATTTTTGGTTCTCTTTTTCATCGAGGATCACGACTTTCATCGCCTCGACCGATAGCGGAAAATACGAGGAACGATGGCGTGGATCGAACGATCGTGAAAAGAATTTCATATACATGTAGAGTGATTCCTGTCACCTTTGCCAAGATAAGATGGCAAATCTTCGATTTCTCCAAATACTTCAAAGTAAAATATTCTTTCTGTTGAGGTTATTCGATGTGAGAAAACATTCGAACAGAGAAAACTCGTGGATAAATTGTAAGGCAGAAAATATATTTAAATAGAAGTGTAATTATAAGTAAGAATACAATTTGAGCTGGTCCAGATCCGCACGCTAGCTGTCTTATCCAATAACTAAAAAATCCCGAAGCCAACGTCGCCTGTCTACTGTTTATGGTCTGCCTTCGTCGCAGTCTTTTGTCTACGCGCTGTCGATGGCTTCAGTGTTTGAGAAAACTAAAAAGACCAGATGTAGAGTTTTCTTATAAGTGGTGATCACTTCAATACTTCCTATAAAAACCACTGTCACGTGAAGAAGCTTACGGTAGTCTTTTGCTACACCATTGGCTGATAAGCGTGCGTTTAGTATTGCGAAATCGTTTGGTCAAATAGAACATGGTAATACCTCTTTTTCGATACGTGTGCAACGTGATTGGAGCGGAAACTGATCGCAAGGACGACTCTGAAAGGCGCTTTAAGCTCCTGGGAATTCTCAGAGAGCTATGGGGGGCTTTTCCCCAAAAACGAAGAAAATATCCGACGATACGAACACGCTGGGATAAAGAAGGTGATTTCGAGTCTAGATTTACTGGCTCTTCAGTCCCTTCGTATTTATTCGCCATCCGCCTTTCCAATTTTACCGCGTGCGTTTAGAAATGGCCGATGTTTTCGCTGAAAACCAAGCTAGGCTGAATTCAGCGGTTTCGTCGTGGTTATTCGAGTCACGAACACTGCGCCGTGTGAATAGCGGTTAAACAGAAGGAATGGAGGTCGGGGAAAGCTTTGGGAAATTTTTCCAGTGTGCCGGCTTTCCGTACTGTCACGTTCTCATTTCCATAGCTAGTAAATGGTTATATTCAGGCGATCGCACAGAGTAATCCGGAACGAAGATCGACAGCCTGGACAATCCGATTACGCAGTTGCGTGACAGAACGCGAATTCACGGTTTGACTATCGCAGTTTGATATACGCGTGTTAGCGTTCTGTGCGAGTTCGAGCGCGAGTATGACATCCGTACGGTGGTCACGTTTCACTCTTGAACCTTTTTCACTTTTAATTCGAGAAGAGACAAAGTTGTTTCGAGTTGTTTGTTAATTATTAAAATTTTTAAGGACATCTTGTTTGAAAGTATGGAAGACTGGTAGGGACTTGTATGTTTTTGGTATAGTTCAATAACAAAGGTACTGTCAATTATACAGGTTGCCTTGTAATTGGATGAATATTAAGGAAAACGACGATTCTGCGTGATAGAATGTTTAAAAAAATCATTCGAGTGTCTGAAACTGAGCTGTTGTAAATTTGTAAAAGTTCTATGGAAGATTAGAAACTGGTCGTTTCATCTACTTTGAACAGTTCTAGCGTTAAATAGGTAATGTGAATGTATAGCCTGTTGATTCAGCGAATTATGAATTCATCATTAATTAGTACACTTCGGTGAAATTCAAATACAATTACTATAAATCGATTAAAGTGTTTTAATACCAATTAACGGCTGTGTATATAAGTTCCTTCACGATTAATCAATGGGAAACTAATTGACGATACATTTTCATATTATTTCTGCAATAAGCACTTTCCACAGATGCATACCGAGGTCAATTAATTTCCTCTTTAATTGCATGATGTTGCACGGCTATAGAAGGTCAATATAACATTATCCGTGAACAGTGGCGAAGCGGTTGACAGGAGAAACAAACACGGCTGTGTCAACCTTGTCGTAGCCACGTCGTCAAAGAGGAAATGAAATTACTCGTAGCCGTTTAAAAACTACCCGTTGCTGGCGACGTTGAAAATTAGTCTCAATTTTCCACTCTACGCGCGATTAAACGAGCGTTTTCAAGGTGTCTGGCCTTTTGCGGAATAAAGTCGCAATATATTCAGCGAACCCGACACTCGTGACCATCGATGTTCAACTCCGCGCTCTTGAAACTAATTTAACCGTGTACACGGTGCACTTGCGCGCACACGTTTGCCAAAGCGTACGAGGAACAGTGGAACTAGCCTGTTCTGGTCAGACTAACGAAAAGCAGATTTCGTAGCGCAGTGAATCGACGATTGGAAAGTCGTACCAGGGCAATTGCATGGAGAAGAACTGTCATAACCGGGACAAGCAAGGATCACGAGAAACGCTAGATCTCACCAAGGACGAGTATACTGTTTTCACGAGGAGATGAGAAAACTTCTAAGACCAGTTTCTTGTTGTCTCGCTAGAGACAGAAGACCACGAAAGATGGCAAACGAATTTTATCGAATCTTCGCGATAGTCGTTTCCTCGGAGATGCCAGTTTTCTACGATTTCCATGGGAAACGTAAACGTGCATTCGTGGAATAAGTTATAAGTGGAATGGAAAAATAAAAATATCGGAATGGAATCGCGCATATTGCTGTTCATAATTACATGAATACTTTGGTTGATTGATAAATTGATATATTGTAGATATACAATACGCGAACATCGCTAAGATATATGAATTTCTGAGAAGCTAATGATCAAAGCAAAGTCGTATAGAATTACAATTGGATTATTCGATGAATTATAATTACAAAGTAATTCAGTTACATCGTATTCAATTATATTGTAATTCGTAATTCAGCTTCACCATTCGATTAAATTGCAAGACGACTCGTAATCGCAATTGAACTTACAACGTAACTTACGTTTACTCTGCATCAATTACAACGTAATTTACGTAATTACAAGGTAATCGATTTACTAGTTGAAGAACAATGTAAGTAAATTACGTAATTAAATCACATCATAATCCAATTAGCACACCAGTGGATCGAACGCATCATTTATTATTCTCTTACGAAATCAACAGATATACAGTGACTTACTCAAATATTTTTTTATCAAACAATGGATGTTCCCCATATTTTTGCATACTATATACGCTTTCTATGCATTTCTGCACCTTTTTCTAATATATGCAAATGAATCCGCAATTTACTCGTGACATACTTTCGACCGTTAATGTATCTACTTCTGCCAGTAATTTCATGATTGTCCCTGAGATTCGATTCACGTAGGCGACATTTTTCCAAATGGACTGAAACTGCTCGGCGAGCTATATGGCCTCCTAAGCATTTCTATAAAAAGCCAGGCGGAAAAAGGCTCGTGGGGAAGAAGTTCCTCTGAATTTTGGATTGTTTGTACTATGCCTGGAAAATAGCTCTTTGTATTCTACCACGACTCAAAGGGGCTGGGATGAAATGAAACGAAGTTTTGCGGACGTTCGTGAACTCTCTTTGTATTTTATATGCGTCAGGTGGGAAAAACGGTCCTCTGTAGAAAATATCTGGATAATACTGGCGCTCGAGGATTCGGCTTTTGGAAAGCAAACGAAACGCAACTCGTGAAATCGAAGACGAAAGAAACGTTTAACACGTCCTTCCTCTTTCTGTTATCGATCGTTCGTTCTTACGAACAAAGGGATCGGCTAAACGAGTTTTTCTCTTCTATTTTTTCTTTTTTGTCGACTTGACCCAAAAGAATGCTAATTTGCCAAAAGTATTCCGGTTTATCGCGCTGTAGAGGAAAAATTATTAACTAAGAGACGTTGCAACGAACGACCTTCCATTTGAACGGAGATCACGTTTTAATCTCAATCTCGATTTGAGAATCTAGATGCGAGATCGTGGTTATTAAAGGGAGCAAGATTACAACAGTAGAAAGTTATTACAAGTCGAATTTCGAGCCGTCACGTCGAATTTACTCCCATCGTATTACGTTACTGCGTTTTCCAATTTAATTGTCTATCCTGGAGACAGAATTTCTCAGAAAAAGATCTAAATCCAATGAAGCGAAGCTTCCTTCTTTTAGGGACAGGATTACCAAGTGCAATTCCGCCGAGAAATCTCACCAAGATGTTCCATTTTATTTCACGTATTTCTTGGAAAATAATTGAATCGCGAATTAACTTTCGGCTGGGTTAATTATGCAGATATTTTCTCTGTATTACTTTCTAGGTCACATTTACGCATAATCATTCTGCTCGGTTATATGGGTGATTTTATTTTTTCACATAACGATTATCTACCTTCAACTTATACCTAAATATATCCTACATAGTTAATTAAAATTGAATCGATATGATAAAAGGACTAAATGACTTATTTTTATGTAATCATGATTCCGTCTCAATAAACATAAACATTAATAGTATCAACAATATCTGTACGTTGCGAGTAATTTTTTTAAAAAAGATTTAGTAGTTCTAGTGTTAACTTAATTATCGCATAGATAACTTCTCAATCGGTTCTTTGATAATCCATTAAGAACTAAACAATGGTTATAATGATATAAATATTTGAATTTCTTTAAATTCTTTTGATTAAAAGATTATGAAATCTGCGTCACGAAACAGCGAAGAAAAAAATATTAAGCGAATCTTTCAAATATCTTTCACAGTCACAATTTTAAAAAACGGGATTTGGTAATTAATTGCAACGGGTTGAATAAAACTATAAATGGAACATTGCGTTAATGCAACATTGAACCATAATGGATTACTTCCTATACAATAAAATATTCGCCGTTTGTAACAACAGTGATACAGACTGTACCGAATGACTGTTACATCTGATGATACACGATACAGTAGAGCTCCATTTATCTAAACTTGTTAGGGGACAAACAATTTGTATAATTGGAGCTCAGCAATTATTCCAACTACCTGCAATGTTTTGTTAACCAGGCTCGGATAAATGAATCGAACGAGCAAAAGTTAATCGGATATTGACTAAAATTTTGTTCAGATAAACGAAGTTCTACCATATGTCGATGAGATTTCCTTTCAACATCGAAACAAAGCAGGATTCTACAGGTTGAATTCACGATTTACGACAATAAAACGTACGGCAAACGAAAGTATTCCAGCGCTTGCAAAAACCTTTTACATATTATATGAACATATTATATGAACATATTATATGTGTCGTACAAAACATTTTGAAATTTCATCAACGCTGCGACTATAACAGAGTCGACTATCGCGATTCCATTATAAAGTTTGAAATCAATCTAAAGACGTATGTACAGGTTACAAGAGCTTAGTTTAGCTTAGCCGACGATGTAGCTACTATACATTTTCTAGCTTCTATACATTTTAGAACCGACATAATCACAACATCGTGTTTCGTTATACTGCTAATGAAATTTCAAAACCTATTATGCAAAAACCGTACAGCATGTACGTAAAAGTTTTCTATCGTGAATATTCAAATACTTTCGTGGATCACTGTAACCATCTCTCCTTTCTCTATAATACTCTGTGACTCTATACAGTCTATGCCATGCGTTTCACGTAAAACCAATTCAATTTCGCGGCGTTCGCTGCATCAATTAACACGCACAGTATCGATGCTGGGCGCTTCTATTTCGAAATAATATTCCTCGTAATATCAGACGTTTCAAGGATAATTGATTGCCAAGTAACATTACGTAAGACACGGCGTAGATGCTACAAGTAATTTCCTATCTTGGAATTCCGTTCGTGTCGCGTTCAATTCGTATCCGCTTGCAGGACAAACTCGAAGGATGATTCTTCGGGATTCTCGTGTCCCGAGTTTCGTGTCGAACTATACCGATGCATCGGTAATACGAATCACGGTTGAATATGCATCCGAATGGAATATGCAACGGGAATGTCGCTACGAGCGTATAAATCAGTTAGCTCGGGTGGATTTGCGCGCGACCGAATTCACGCGTACAATGCTGGCACGAATTTTTGCCCAGTACATTATTTACGATATGGTGGTAGGATATCCACGCGGGTAACTGCCACTCTATTTCATCAACGTGACACTCTTCGTATTTTCGAAAATAAAACCAACGGAATAAAACCTATCCTGCTATACTCCCACTCGAACGGAACACCAGGAAGATTCAGCGAACCATTTCGCGATTGAAACCAGGTTCAGCGAAAGTGAACGTTTTATTTCTCATAATACTACGTCATACGCGTTCAGAGATACGAAAAATGGGAATCTGTCGAGAACCGGCAACCAAAACTTCCGCTTTGTATTCTGTGCACTCCACCCTTATATTTCAACCCTGTTGTGTATCACGACAGAGAAACGTTATTTAGACTTATTTATTTACCCTTTACGTATTCAACTCAGAAAGAAAATTTAGCCAAATCCTAGACAAAGTGACGAAACACTCGAACCTTCGAGAACGCCTTGGAAGAACTGACAGGATATCAACTGTGAATTGGCGGTCACGATCGTTTCCGTCTCGAACGATAAACACAGAAATGATGAATGAAAGCGTAACATTTACTTACCCGTCGCATGACACGCAGAGAGAACGATGACGTCTTCATCTTGGTGGTAATCCTGGCAGGCGTGTGCGGGATACGTGTGAACGCTGGCGTTAGCTATGGCGATGCTCGTCGTCGGTTTCCTCGGCGACGTGAGATCCAGGTATGAATCCTGCCTCCGAGTTACGCAGGGCACCAAGGACGCAGAGAGAGTTCCGTTGTAGAGTGGGGGAGACACGGAGGAGGCTCGTCCGAAGAGCCGTCAGGGGTGGCTCGAGGCCACAACTACAGGTGGTCGCGCGTTGTTGCTGGACCTTCCCGCCGATGTTTCGTTACTCGGTATACCGTTACGCACGTTCGTGCATAAGTGAGGAGGCGCGGGCGCACGAAACTACCTGACCGGCCTCGAGAGACGCAGAAAAGCTGAGAACAGCTGGAACGATTCTTCTCCGCGAACCGATGGTCTCGATCTTTCGTCGCTAGTCTAGGTAAAGTTACGTGTACAGCCCGCGAGATACTCTGACGAAAATCTATTCTGGTCGAGGAACGTTCCAGAGATTCTTCGATACGTACGACGAAGAAGATTCGAGTAAAAGAGAAACGTATATAGAGAAGAAACGCGATGACAAGAGGACGTCGGGTAGACGTCGAAAGATGTACACGGAAGGACGTTGACGCGGCTCTGGCCTGAGTTGCGTCTGACCGGCTGTCCCGTCTAGCTGGTCTCCGAGCAGCTGTGGTGGAGCGAGGAAACCAGCTCGACGCTTCCTCGCGCACGCTCGTCGCGACGCCATAGCGGCGAACCCCAGGGCCGCGCCTACTTTACGAACGCCTAGACCAGAGAAGTGCCAAGGTCGCATTTCCAAGGCCGCCACGACCGACCATGTACTACGCCTTCCTGTTACCTCGATTGTTTTCCCGACTTGTCAAGGATTTTCCATGGTTTCTCGCGTGTGCTCCGTTTTATATTCTCTAATGTGGATACTCGTTGCTAAGAGTGTCATAACTGTTCGTACAGTTCATATCTTGCCCTTTGCTCACTTCTTAATGGTGCGAGGTTTTTCTTGAAGGATACAAGCCACGTTTCCTTGGGAAAGTCCGTGTTCGATGCTTTAAGAGCAGCCTTGGAATTATTCTTTCGCTTCAATTGCGCGCAAACGGTTAAGAGGATGAGTCCATGGTCGGCTAATACTCAACCGCTTCTTTAAATATTTATCAAGCATTTTTACCGTCTTGCTAACTTTACGACCAAGCTTTATCGACACTGCTTTAAACGGCCAGTCCTTCGATTGACTTTGTTCCTTCTCTTTTATATGTATTTATATTTGAGAGATAACGAACAGCTTGCGGAAATAATCGTGCAAGTATTCGGAAAGAGAACGATCGCGATTCAGAATGAAATACGAAAGAATACGGCACAATTTGGATTTATTCGTATTAGATTCTCGTTTCGACTTGCGAGGAATCCGTTTCTCGTTTACGATCGTACGTTGTTATACGTTCGACGATCGACGAGCGACTGAACCTTCTATCATATTGATTGGAAAGTTCCTGTCGTTTTCGTCCTTTGTTTTGATTTAACCGAAGTTTCTATTACGTAGTTCGTCTCTACTATGATATCTATCACTGTTTATGATAGTATTCGGTTTATGTATTTGGCAGTCATTTATTTTACTGTTGTCGGATTCTTCATTTTTATTATTAAAATGTCGAATAATTCAGAACGAACGATTTATAAAACAACGAGCATGTTTAAAAAGTTTCACGATCATCTTCCTTGAATTGAATCACACGTTTCTTTATATATCAATCGAATTAGTTTTTAATTTCCAACATAAGAATATATACGCTCTTATGTAATACCTTAATATAATGATATATTGACGTATTTTCTAATACTATAGATCATCGAAACTATCCCTTTGCATAGGAAAATGACAGTTTTGCGTCATTACGTCGCCGTATTCTTCGTTCTTCTTTTTTTTCTTAATTCGAAGCCTCCTCGTCTTTCAAGGTAATAAGAATGTTAACTGGGCAATATAATGAGGAATTCTTTTCTTAATTAACAGAACTCAGCGTGTAAAAGAGGAAAAACACGCGTACGTGACCCATAAATGAGCCGCTGGGGATCGCGTTGTACCCCTTAATTAACAAGCTGCACTTAATCAGTCACCAGCGTATGTTAGTATTCGTGACATGACGTATGATGAAAATTACGAAGGTCCTATCCTCAAGGTAGAGAAAACCAACGATGCAATTGCCTGCCTGTGTATATGAAATATTCATTTTCCTCGAACCCGCATCTCCCACGCACAACGGTGTCCTTTTCTTTCTCCATATTTTATCGCCACGTACGGAATGCGCCATCGGGAGAAATCGATTTTTCCTATTAGATTTCGTTATTCAGTCTCCATTGTTTCCTCTGTTTCGTAGATTAATCCCTTTTCGACAATATTTAATTACCTTTCCGACTATATTCGATCACCGTTCCGTTCTTTCGCGAGCGGGATACGTAACGTAATGCTATTTCAGAATTGCCAAGCGCGCGTTGTTCTTTACGTATTTCACTATGGGACTCGGAGATAAATTGCATCTGCTGCGCGCTGCACCCCTCATGTGCGTCACTGGTTGCGCGGCTCATCGTGTGCAATTTTATTGATCGGTGATTTATCGAGGTGGGCTTTTCTATTTCTACGCTCCGATCGAGAACCGGCAGTGTAACATCATCTATCAGAAATGTTATTCTTTCTCTTACGAGTCCCATATTTCACGGAAGTCGTTAATAAAGAAATTACGCAGACAGGAAAACGCGAACTTGCGTACTTGCGAAACTCGCAGGCGGTAACAGGTGGAACGAAGGTGAGGAGAGTGAAGTGGCTGAAAAATTAGATTAGAGCGTGATTAAGGTTCTCTTTTGCTATCGTTAAAGATTTATTTCATAATATTACACCAACAACTATTATTGAATTTTTATATAATAATAATAATAATTAATAATAATAATAATAATAATAATAATTAATAGATAATAATAATAATAATAATAATAATCAATAATCAATTAATCAATCAATGATAATAAAGACAATAATAATTCCATTTTTTTGTTTACTGCATCGAAAAATACGAATGAACGCTTACATACATATATTAATTAATTGCAATGTCTTACAATTAATGTAATAATAGCCTAAAGACGCGACGCGCATTAGAAAATATTTCGACATTATCCGCCATATATATATATATAATTTCTTGTATATATATGTATATATTGAACTATATATATCATTTCTTTTTCTCTGTTCTCCGTTCACCGCTTCTTTTCGATTTGAGTCACGATCGATCAGACGCGGCTTCGCCTAGTCCCCCGATCGATAATTGCATTCATTCTTCTTCTTTTTTTTTTTCTCTTTTGTTTTTTAGCTAGAACGCCTCAGTTTATCCTCCGTTTCTCGTCCGTCGTCAACACACGTGGAATGCTCGATTGCGGCAAGTTCGTTGAACCGGTCTCGCGTTCGAAATAATATCCCCTAGTTAATAATCCCGTTTTACAGCGAAAAAATTCACAGGAGCGCAGTTTACGAGCGAAGCGTCCCTCCGCCGAAATTTCATATATACTATACTACGTACGATAAATACACATTGATCACCGATCGATCGGTTTCTTCATCGTCTTCGCTCTTCTTCATTTTCTTCCCTATTTTTTTCCCCATCTTCCCTTTCCGTTCCCGTCGCGTTCTTCCTTCTCTTCCTTCGTCATTATCTTTTTTTTCTTTTTCTACGCAAGAAAGACAAGAGGTACATTTGTTATAATGATAATCAGGAAACGAAGGTTTCCCGGGGTTTGCATCCACAGACGGCGAAACAACCGGGCGGAGAATTCAATCGAATACGTTTATATATATATATAATATATCTATTCATTTATATATATATATAGATTTATGCATTACGCGATATATTATAATATCATTAATATGTGGAAAAAGAAGCTCGTTAATCGTTTACGGAGCACACTGAAGAATTGTATTATTTTTTATTATTTTTTTTTTTTCGTCGATTAATAAACTGCAAATTTATTCGCAATGTTATGTTACACGGATGGTATAACGGCGATAACGGAACAATATATATATTTCATTTATTCATTCATTTATTTATATATCTATACTTTGCATTCTGTAAAATATAATAATACGGCGACTGTTGCGCGCTCGCGGTATACGCGCGACGTTCCCATACACCTACGACTTTCCTTCATTCTTTCTCGATGAATCTCCCGCGATTTTCGATCGTGAATATTCGCGTTGTTCTTTCACGGTTACGTTGACAGTTTTCATTTCTTCGTGTTCTATCTGTGAATCGACCAGCGACCTGATCGAACGAGGAACGACGCGCGTCACCCTGCTCGCATTAATACCCAGACAATGTAGTGACAAAATAGAAGACAAGTAAGTACAACAACTATTGTAGCTTAGATGAGAATCTGTTATTGCCGGGCCTCAGACTCGGAACGTTTCCATTTCCGTGACTCTTGTGTCTCGACTATTCAACGGAGGCTCTCCCCGCGTAAACTCTTTCTTTCTTTTTTTTTTTTTTTTTTTTTGTTTGGCAGTGACGTGTCTTGCTTTGAACTAACGTACCATTAGCGATTTTTACGCGTCTCACAGTTCGACGCCCGATCGAATATCCTTACGAACGATGTCTTTCCTTTCTACTTTGATTTTCATTCATCTTCCTCGTTGGAAACGAAACGAGAAACGAAAGGAAAGACACACTCGGCTGGGTTACAGTGAATTTTCTGTAGGGCTGCTGCTTTGGGCTTTCGATTGTGTCGTTCATGTTGGAAATAGTAAAAAATGTACAAGAAAGCCTCTCAGCGACTGATATAACGACGGATAATAAGGTAAGACGCGTGTTAAAACGAGCGTATGCGCGTTTGTATGTCTGAGGCCACGGCAACTGAGGTATTTCTGAACGAACGCACGCCGTGTCGCATTTCTCTCTTCCTACACGCTCGACGAACAGCGGCGTTGCTTACAACGGAGGCTCGTTTTCTCTTCCATTCCCTACGATTAAAACGCTTTGTTCTTCCTCTTCATTTTATTTTTTTTTAAATCATTTTTTTTCTCTTTTTTTTCTCTCTCGTACTTTTGATATCTTAACTACCGGAATCATTTCCATCCATTAAATCGAAGACATGTTTTATGTATTTGTATTCGTTTTGTACTTGTACTGTTCAGCAAGGCAGCGTGTTGCACTTTGTTTACAATTACAATTATAGTCGGGCCGTGATTGTCCACGAAAGATTCCACAACGTCGCGAATCATTTTTTTTTTCTTTCTTTCATTTTACTTTGCCTTCCATAAAGATTTCTTTCTGCGTTACTGTTTTTCTCTCTCCAATTTTTTTATTTTTTTTTTTTTTGTTTTTTGTTCGTTTTTCTTTTTCTCTAGGTCATGCTCCGAGTGAAAGACGACGGAAGTTGAAATGACAGATTAAAAATCGAGCATAAGACGAATAATACGGCATACATCTCGATGAGAGTGCACAATAACTATGACCAATCGTGAACGGTGAGTCGAAAATTCGCTTTTGGCGACACACAGTGTGCCGACCACGTGATTCGTTCCGGAAAACGAAAAGAAGATTCGAACCGAGGAAAATAGTATAAAGTATCACTTTCTCTATATAGATGCTCGCAACACGTGGATCCTTTTGCGCTCGACGACCCGGTCTATCTCTTAATAATTTATGCTTCGTATTTGTAAATTACGGGACTAAAATTAACCTTATAAACGGATGGAAACCATCGACGCTTCGTGATTCGTGACAAGGAAGAAGTAAAAAAAAAGTGCTAATGAAAACAATAAAGAAACTGAAAAAGCGCGAGAAAACGATAACGTGTGTTCACGATGTGTGGGCGATTCGCAACAGGTCTGAAAGTTTAACGCGACGCAGAGCTTGTCCCGTGTTTCTTACGCAACACGGTGCGCGCACACATCGCGATCGATCGACATTTAAAAAAAAAAAAAACAGGAAAGAAACAAAATCTGAACGATCGTAACCGCGACAGAATCAATAATAAAAATAATAAGTCTAGTGCTAAGAATTATTATTACAATAATTGCAAGAGTAATAATAATAATAATAGCAATAATCAATGAGTAATATAATAATAATAGCAATAATTGTGATAATGATAATAATAATTAATAATAATAATAATAATAATAATAATAATAATAATAATAAGTATCCAGTAAGTTCTCCTTAACGCGTTGAAACAATCACTCTCGAAAAAAAATCGCTGTAACAAATCGGAAAAAAGATTAACATAAAAATAAAACCAAGGAGAAACCTTACAAAATAGGCCTATATAATATTTTATGCGTGTTATGTATGTATACGTACATATCTGCATATATATATTTATGTACATAAAAAGTTAACATAACGTGCCATCGACTCCTCGTCAAATATATCGTACATCGTTCTTACGTTTTTTTTTTTTTCTTCTTCTTCTCTTCGCGAGCTAACTAATGATTGAACTATCCCTGGTAATCGATTGATTTCTTAATGTTCGTAGTAGTCATACCGATAATAAACATCACTGATAACGTTGAACAGGCAAAAAGACACGATAGACAGAATTTCTGTGATAATACGCGGAACAGAAGGTAAAATGTGGGGTTCCGATGATATCGAAATGACACGAGGATCTGCATCTATATGAGAATACACTCACAGAGACGATATGTAGAATCAAATGAATCGATGATATTCGATGCCGTTTCCGTGTTGCGTGTTGCAGACCGAGTTGCAAAAGTATGCGCCATTGAAGGAACGAACAGAAGGAGAGTTGTCAACGATGAAGAAAATGCTCACCTCCCTCGACTTTCCCAGTTACCAACGCAGATAGTATTTTCTTTGAAAAAATTCTATGTCTCACCGAATATCGTTTTGCATTTCTGATATCCATAAAGGCGACGCCTTCGTCACCGTTGAGAATTTCTGTTCGTTCCTTCGATACGAATCGCGTTACACGGCACGTTCTACTTCCATCGCGATTTCTTTCGCATACGCATTGCCCTTTTCGCTCGACGTCGGCCCTGATGATATCATCGACCCGTTTCTTTCGTCGTGCTTTTACATCCGGGACGGTTGATGAAGAAACTTATGAATAAATAAGACCCAGAAAAATATCGCCAAGAAACCAGTCGATGATTCTCGCTTGCTTCTGTCGCACGCATCGAAAGGAGTGGGGCGTTTCGCAAATTTGGCAAGAACAAACTGATGCGTTATTTCTTACGCTGAAAAACGGCGGGAGTCATTCAGTTTTTTCTTTACGCTAGTTTTCTGTTTCTTTTCTCTATGTCGCATTTTTTTTTCTTTTTTTTTTTTTCTTTTTGTGTGTGTGTTACGGTGTGTTTCTCGTGATAGGAATGACAAAAGGGGCGCACGCTACACGAATCGTATTAGTGTTACATGATGAGCGGAGGTGATCAACCGTCGTTATCTTTAATCCTAGCTTCTCTTGTAAATGCAGTATTCACTTAAAAATGACGTAACTTCTTTTCTTAATAACTATCGTACAGTTAATTATCGATAGACAGTAGAGATATCTTTTCATCATCTTATTCATTTTTTTATGTTTTTGCAATTTTCCCCTTCCGATAAATTTAAAAACTTTCGTAACAATTAATTTATACTTAAGGTTTTGTTAATATTAATTATGGCACAATATAAATATTATATTTAAAGTCTTTTTGAAGACATAATAAAAATAAATCTAAGTAGTCTTTCTCCTATGCTCGACGTTATTTTTTTCGCCCATTTCTTCTTTTTTTTTTCTATCAATTCATCATAATCATACATCCCTAAGCAATTTGTTTAAATTTTCGATTCGAAGATGCGTTTCTTTATACTTTTCGTTTCTTTTCCCTTCGTAGTTCCACTTTTTTGTTTTTGATCCCCCTTTTGAAAATCATACAAAAATTTCGTTTCTTTTTCAACCGAAACCGAAGAATTTTCGTACCAAGAATAATAATAAGTCGCGACGCTTTCTCGAACTTACGCGATATCTCAGACCCTCGAAACTATCGTTTACCTTCTTTAAGAGGAAAAATTCGCAAGCTCGCTAATGTATAAATACTTTATAGAACGATCTTGCGACTGTCCGAAAAGACAGGGAAAACATCGATCGAAAATCGATAAAGTTTCATCGTATCTTCGGATTGTACATGCTCGAGGTGGGTATCGATCGAAAGTCCGAGAAGTTTTCACAATTTCCCGATGCTCTTTGGTAAGACAATATCACATGATCAAGAAAAAGTTTAAACCAATCGAAAAAAAAACAGCCTAATCAGTCGATTTCTCCCTAAACGGTAGGGATTACAAAAAAAAGTCTGGAAATTAGTAAAAATAAATTTCACTCCTTAATTTAAAACGTCCGCGTTTAAAAATTATAAAAATCAGCCTTCTCGAAAGTAAATTCTCGTATCAAAGTATTTCGTCACAGCGCCAGGAAATTAACTTGAGCACTTGAGCTGCTGGCTCAGATGCGATACAACTCGTTGATTAAACGAAAATGAAAAAGAGTGACAACTAACATAAAAAACCTCTACTAACGTTTGCGTATGAAGTTCAACGGATCTAACGGTTCAAACGGAAGCTAGAATCTACGTATGGTTGTTGCGAAAAATTCGTCGAACTTGGCGTGGCCACGAATCGTAAAACGATTCGTAACTACATTGATTTGTACTCGCCACGTGCAAGTTCCACGAGTTTTCCTTTACAATAAATCCGGTTATTCGGTAGTCAGGGTTCACACAGTATAAAAATTCTGCAGAAGACAAGTCGGTTGTGTTTGTTTCGTCGATTGCGATTCACGGTCGACAAGAAAAAAAGGAAGTGCATGATACAAACAGCGTTTTTTTCTCTTGAGACAACAATAACCACATATCGTCCGCGCAGGGACGCAAAGCCTTTCCAACGTTCAGTTCATACGATCGCAGTCCATTGCCAATATGATATAATGCCTATGCCGGTACCATTTACAATATCCTTTTCCTCTGCAATTCACGTCAGAGGTACACGTTGCTTATCGATATATAATATTTACACGCACGAGATATTAGAATGCAAATAAAAATAGATAGTTTAAAATATTTTCTTTCTTACCTCTCACACCCGCTCTTTCTCTCCCACCCTTTCGTTCCTTCTTTCACACCCATTCTCTCATTTTCTGTTTCATCGTCTTCTTCTCCCACTCTTCCGCTCTTTTCTTTTTCTCCATTTAGAACTCCTTACGTTTCTTCCCTTAAATAGCATACGAGACGAAAATCCATGCATTAAAGTTCGAAAAAGTTCTTCGATAGTATCTTGTATAATATTCGCTTTAAATCCTAAAAACGATTAGTGGTAGTAATAATGTTGGTAATATTCGTTTCTCGATAAGAAGATGCGACGCGCGGCTAACTACTATCCTTTTCTCGATTCTCGTGTAAATAGTAGAAGACCTAAAGTTCCTTGTATTTTTTTTTTCTTTTTTTCTTTAGTTCGAAGACGTTGGCACATTGGAATAGATTTTGTGTGTGTATGATATACTTATTACTTCTTCTTCTTCTTCTTCTTCTCTTTTTTTGTAATTTTTTTTTTTCTATTTTTAAGATTTTCGATTCAACACCGTGTCAGCGTACAGTGGGTCGAGTACCCTGAAGAGATATGTTAAATACCCAGACACTGCGTTTCCCTCGATTTCTCGACGACAGCTGATCACAGGGAACGCGGTATATTTCGCGCGACATCGTCGGGAAACCCGATTAAAAGCCTTTGGTCTCGCTTAAAAACAGAAAACAAAAAGAAACAAGTAAAATAATCGCACTAACAGTCAAATCCACTTTGGTATCGTACCGATTCTTAATTCCGAGCCAATAAGCCCGACACTTTTTTCTACAGACGGGTTTTCCCAGCAAATTTTCCAACGATGCGCTATCAGTTCTTCCCCCGTTTCCCTCAGACGAATTCTTTTCTTTCTTTTTTTACTTCCAAGCGGATCAGCGGTCGTTTGGACAATCGCGAGAGTCCCGGCAGCATCTGATTTTAATCTTCTCGTTATTAAAAGTCTCGGCTTTTCTCCTTTTTTCCTTTACAAATATTAACTTACACAACACCGAACATCGACCTAATTCCGTATACTTCTTGTTTTCTTCATATATCTCTAATATTTCTCGATCTAGTATACCCAACTGAAGGACATCACAGAATTTCCCGATATCAATTAACCAATTATGTAATATATATGCAATTTGCACACACGCCGGCAATCATAATGTGGAACGTAATAGTTTTTTCCTCCCTCCCCGTGTTTTTTTTCTCTTTTTTTTTTTAACCCTCCCAATTCTTTGTTCCCCTTTTTATTTTGTAGCGCCAAATACATCTTGATACTTCGCGTTCGATATATCACAGAATTATAAAAAGTTTCCAAAATGACTAGGATAATTTTCACTAACGAATTATCTTTAAGCTTTTCCCGAGTCGAAACGAAATTTTAGGAAAGCAAAGACGCCCATTGTAAATCCCGCCTCCTTTTGCGCGAAAGGAACGTTTCATCTTCTTCTTTATTTTTCTTTCATTCTCTCACTCTCTCTCTCTCTCTCTCTCTCTCTCCCTCTCTCTCTCTCCACATTATGCTTTGACCGGCCGCCGAAAAACCTCTCCCCTCTTTAAACTCTACAAATGTATACGTAATTATTTTAAAAACTTCCATCTTCGGAAGACACCTAAATCTAAAATCGTATTTCTCATTCACGGTATACTTCTCGTTTCGAAGATATGTTTGGAAAACTTGTTCTCTCGTCCTATAATTTCCATCTTTTTCTTTTCTATTCGTTCGTTTCTTTTTTGCTTCTTCTTTTTCCCTTGCGCGCTACCGTCACTAAAACCCGAAAGGACGCGTGCAATTTACTCTATTCCTCGCGTCTCGCTAAATATTTCCCTCTTTTCATTATTCCCCCATTACTACGGAACCTAAGAATTAGACGTAGACGTAATTTGTTTTATCATTTTCCTTCGATAATTTGTACTTGCTCGTTAGTTATAATGACATTTCTTTTGTTTGTTTTTGTTTCTCCCTTTGTAACCATCTTATACATGATAAAACGTCATGTTTTCTCTTTTTTTTTCTTTCTTCCTTTTTACACTGAGTTCTAAAACCTGAATACGTTGCACGAACAACTTTTTTTAGGGATTCCGTTTTTTGCTTGTACGTTCGTTTGTTATTTTATTTTTTAACATAGCATGGATGCGTGTCGAAGATTTAAAAGAACAGGGCAGTGTTCGACAATCTCGCACAAATCGTTCCTCGTACGCCACACTGCTTTTCATCGTTTCCATCCCCACCCCACCCCGTGTATCTTTTCTTTGGCCTAATTAGATCCCCTCTGTCTTTTTCTAGATTCCTTTCTCGTTCGAACGGCACGACCAAACGAAGAGAAAAAACGAAAAAGATCGAGACGGAAAGAAGTTGGTCGCCTTGAATGGAGAGCGCCGGAGTGCACGTTGCGTCGTTTTCCAAGACGAGCCAGAACCGTATCCCATAAAATTTACCCCCTTACTCGTAATATTGCACATTCGCTAATTAGAACGCGTGAAACGCGAACGAAACGAAATTAGAGAAGACGCGAGAGCCTGCACTGCCCTGCCCGCCGTGGGTTCTATCTACGTCGAACTAACTCCGTTTTTCATTTCTTCCCATTCGTTCCCCATTCTTATAAAACCTGAACAAGAGAATATCATCGTTATCAATATCGTACGAATATAATATATGTACAGTTCAAAATATTACTTTTAAAGAGTTAAAAATATAGTCTGTAATTTGCGCGCACGACGGACCTGTACACGTTTAAGAGCCCATATCTAACTTCTACTTGCACTTTTCTAACGACTCTCCTCCATCCCTCCCTCCCTCCCTCCCTCCCTCCCACTCGCCGTCATCTATTCCTTCGTCTCCACGCGAAATTTTCCTCTCTTTATCCAATCCTTTTTATCCTGCTCCGCTCGGCTTACTTCGTTAATTCGCTATACTCCTTCCGCCCTTTTCCTGGCAACCCCAAACTCTTTCCATCCCCACCCACCACCACCACAAACTGACCGTTTCTTGTCGCTTTTCTTTCAATTAGCGGCGTTTACTTCTCTTTCCCGATTTCCGAAATTTGAGCACATATTTGTAGACTTTTAATTGATTTTCACTTAGGCCTAAGATCCTCGATCTACGATTCCCAAACACTCGTAAACCTTCACGCCAACAACGAAACTCTTGCTCGTCTATATGCGCGCGCCTAAACTAGCGACAGAGACGTACAAGCATAATCCACGCACTCTCTATTCACGCAATTTCTTCACCATATTCTTCGCTCAATCACCATCTCCGTTCTTCGCTGCTCTTGCATTCTCCGTGCTTTCCTGCCGCGCGATTCGAGATCGCCGTTTCAAAACCCTCCCACCTTCAAAACGACCGAACAGATCTTGTCTAGCAGGGTAACCGCTGACAAGCTGATATTTGAAAATTGACATGATTCGTGGGACTGTTAGGGACTCGACCGAACAAACGCACCGAACAGGCAATACCGCGCTTCAAAAACAGATATCTACCATTCCACTATACGTCTGACTATTCCGGTCTGTTCTACTTGCACGTCGCCGAACCGACTTCTACGTTTTCGTTTTTTCCAGAATTGATATTTGCCTGTGGGAACGTTGTCCGGTGTCATGACCCTTGACGACCAGTCCCTTGATAGAACGTTTCAAAGCGTTAGTCGCATTCGAGATCTCTTTAAAATCGGTCCAAGCCTCGGCGTGGCTGGAATCCGACGCAATGGAATGTATTCTCAGCCCGCGCGCAACGACAACCTTCAATCAGCCGAAAATTTTCTCAAAACTACGTCTCAGTCGATTCTCTTCTTTCTTCTTTGGATTAATCGCAGTCTTGACTCGAGGAGAACTACAAAACGACGAAATACGGAACGTGGAGGAGGGCGCCGATCGCGCAACTCCCCGATGGAAGAGCATGGGGGGAAACCGGCAAAGAGAAGCCGATCCTTTCGACGATCGTCCAATTAGTGGTATTCGAGGTGAGCCTTTTCTTTCGTCCACGATCCACGCGCTTCGTACCTTCGAACTCGTTCTTCGATTTACTCGACCTCTGTTTTCGAACGTGTATCAGCTCGGTAAGCAGGAAACGCGCGTTTCGTTGCTCCCTGATGCATCCAGATGCGTCGCAGCGTGTCTTGGTCCGCGAAGATCGATGACCGATCGCGCATGGGTGACGATGAGCGACGAAAAATCGCATGAAGACGAGAACCTTGACGATAATGATGAGTATGACGATGCAGAGAGTCCGGGACGGGGAGACTGTAAGACGGTTCCGACATTTTCATTGCGGCTGCTGCTGCATCTGAGCCTGTTGCATGCTGCCTATAACGTTCTTAATCGTCGTGTTCCTCAGCAGCCTCTTGAGCATACCGCTGGAACCACGATGCTGCAGGCTCTTGTGCGTCGTGAGTGAGTTCTTCGTGCGATACCTACGGTTGCAGAACTCGCAAACGTAGAGGGTGTCCGATTGCTCGTGCTTATCCTGGAAATGACGCTTCAGGGAGTAGTAGCATGAGAAGTTGCGACGGCAGTACGGGCATTCCTGAGGCTCGTTTATGCCACCCGCCGTTGGCGGTGGCATCCGGTACATGGCAGAGGGAGGCGTCGACGGTGCTGGATGCATCCCGTTGCCCGTACCTGAAAATCGTCCATCGCTCGTCAGAAATATTTTTATTTGATGGTCGTTCTTCACCATCGTGCGAGAACGGAATCAAACCAACGTAGGTAGGTTTGAAAATCTGAATTATCGTAATTGAAAAGATTGCGAAACAGTGAAGAGACAGCTCCAATATATAAATTGAATTTATTTGAAAACTTTATTTATTTGAAAATTATATACCGAGGGAAAAAATATTCGATGTTTCAGTAAATTGTGCTTTTAATCTTGTTCGTACGATACCCAAAGGATTTTTCTGTCGTCAGGTTAATAGATAAACGAGTGTTCGAAAGCTTTATATTGAAAAGAGCAAAAGTTTATTGCTAGGAATATTAATTGACTATGAATTTATAGCACGCGATACTAACCTTGTTCGTATTGTACCCAGAGGGTTTATCACCAGGCAGATTAATAAATTAATTAACATTCGAAAGTGCGAAAGTTTATTTTACTACGAATATTAGTTGACTGTAAATTTATAGTTCTAAAATGTTCCAAAAATGTGGATAGATTTTTATTGATTTTCACTTGATTCTCGTTGGTTTCTTTAAATTACTGGAAAGTGGAGCTGCCCTCTTACTGTAACAGTCTCTCTAATTCTCGAGTTTCTAAACATACTCGAAGCCCGATGCTGTTCTCGTACGACGGTGCAAAATACAAGTTGATCCCTTAGGATTTAGTCTTCCTCGAACGTCCGAGGGAAAGCAAGAGGAGAAGGTTCTCACGAATCGAGAAAGATCGTACATTAAATTAGCCAGGGATTTCGACGATAAAATTGCCGTCTGTAACGATGTATTCGTAATCCTTATCATCGTGCGAAAACAGTTTTATCATTGGTATAACTTAACAATCCGAGTAAAGAAAGTTGCGGATACGCAAATCACGACACTGTCCTCTCACGATGATACGAATTACAACTCAGTCACTTAGGATTTAATCTTCGTCGAACGTCCAAGGGAAATCAAGAGGAGAGAAGGTTCTCGCGAGTCGGAGAGGATCGTACGTTAAATCAGCCAGGAATTTCGACGTTAGGACGACCGTCTACGACGGTGTATTCGTAATTAGCTGGAACCTCGAACGTTCGATGCAATTCTCAATTAAAGTTGTTTCCTTTCATTCTCGAGACGACCTCGGCTCGGTTTTAATTCAACCCTAGCAGCTGTCTCGGGATCAATTAAGGATTAGCACAGGTTAACTCTTTCTTTCTCCCTCTCGAGGCAATTTGGTGCTTCGCCGATCGATATGTCGGAGTATACCGGAGTATATCGGATGGAACTGTAAGCGATCCATGCGATTGAAACCATCGTTAATTCACCGTGTTGCAATTAGTCGAGTGAATTTGAGACGAAGAGGACCAAAACCACCATGCCAGACGCGTTGTGTTTACGGAATCTACCATTCAGGTTAGTTTCAATTCCATTTTCCGTTAGTTTCCCGCCAATGAAGTTAGATCGCAAGAGAAATAAAAGATAAAAAGACGATAATTAATCCGACGCTTCAGAAGTGCTGGTAGTCGTGCAATAAAACTGCGTGAAACAAGCTACGAATTACCTTCCCGCGATAACGCACGCGTTTCCTCTCTAATGAAAATGTTTGTGCGTGCAAAGGGCTGCGCAGTCATGCTCGTACGCCCGTTGGTTAATGATGAAAAAATCAATACGCGCTAATTCCTCGCGGGCTGGCGAATGAAATTAATTTTGTTAGAAAAAGAAAAAAAAAAGAAGAAAAAGAGATTAGTCGGGATTAACGAAGCTATGGACGCGAGTGTGAACTATCGTCATGCAGCGATGCAAACGAACGAAAGGACGATTTCGTGAAACGTTTGACTTCTGGAGGAAAAAAAAAAGAGTTCAATTTTCGACGATTCATCGACGATCGATCCACCGCACTGAAAGCTGGCATTCCGTGTTAGGCATCGAAGCTGCAAAACGAGCATTAAACGACGGTACGAATTAGCATGCATATACAACATCAAACATCGAGGAGCCACGACGAAAATAAATAGGGTACATGAAAAAAAGAAAAAAACTTTGTAAACCCAAAAAAGGAGAATATAGATGTAAAAGCAAGCGGGAACGACCACGTACAGATAAACAAATTGACTTCCACAAAACGTATAAAAAAAAAAAAAAAAAGAGAGAGAAGTGAAACGGGAGGAGTATGGTGTGGGTGGTGTTAGTGGGAATAACCTGAAGCGTAATTACATCCTGCTGATCGGTCGTTTGGTCAGTGAGACTAAAAAACTCGACCTACTACTCGTAATTGAAGTGTAACCCCATTAAACGTACGATCGGCCAATTCAGCGATCGTCTCTGACTGTTCGATCCGACGATCGGCATGGTTCTTGTGTCTCCAGCGTCGTTACGAATGAAGGACGAGTACTCGACGCATCGATCCCGAGTCACCGACACAGGGGGTATAACGGAACTGCGAATACCGGAAGAATTCGATCGGCGACCGTACGGTACCGAAGAGAATGAAGGACGACGGGAGGAGAAGAAAGAAAAGCAGTTCTGCAGGATAAACAGGACGGAGGGAACGAACGACGCTGGGACGAAAGCTTCGAAATGCAAGAAGAGGAGGTAGGGAAGTAGTAGTAGTAGTAGTAGTAGTAGTAGTAGTAGTAATAGTAGTAGTAATAGTAGTAGTAGTAGTGGTAGTAGTAGTAGTAGTAGTAGTAGTAGTAGTAGTAGTAGTAGTAGTAATAGTAGTAGTAGTAGTAGTAGTAGTAGCGGTAGTGGTTGTGGTGGTGGTGGTGGTGGTGGTAGTAGTAGTAGTAGTAGCAGCAGAAGAAGAAGATGAAGAAGAAGAAGAAGAAGAAGAAGAAGGGTCGGTCCACGTGGGAGTTGAGACCGGTTTCTCTGGCATGCATTTTCTGCGAGATGAAGAAGGAACGGAACTGTTGTACGCGGAGCCGAGGTCGTATAGCGAACCGATGATTACGCGATTGTGACCTGCGCGATCGTTCCAACGGCGACGTGGTAAGGTTGAACCGCCGTCGAATCCAAAGGCTGGTTGATAGACTCTGTGGAAGTGATAAGAGAGATAGGAGAAATAGGAAAGGTTATCGGTTGGTAAGAAACGCGAGAAAACTTCCGCGAGAGATCTATGTGATGTATGAGAGAGGTACGTGTCCCTACCTTATCTAAACCTTCAAAAGAACTTAATGTCAATGTCGCCGGGTCTGCTCTTATGATAGGTATATATGTGGGTCATCAGGGAGTTACGCGAGCAGTATACCCGCTCGCAGATGACGCATCTGTACTCCTCCTGTCGCTCGGCGTGCTTGTCGGCAACGTGGCGTTTCAGGGATGCTTTGCTGCATAGCACCTTGCCGCACAGCTGGCAGGTGAACAGCTTCTTCGCTGACTGGGTGTTCAGAGAGTTCAAGGTCAGCCCCGTCATAGAGGTGAGCACTGAAACACAACAATGCACCTCATGCAGCTGCAACCCCCACACTTAAACCCTATCTCGTATCAAAGGATGACGCAAGCGATAAACTCTTTCTCTCTGTTCATCACCGTCCTCTTTCTTCCCATTTTTTCTTCCTGCTCTCTAACATTTTCCTCTTTCTTTCTTTCTAAAATTCGTCCCTTGTTATTTTCAATCTCTCTTTCTCCCTCGCTCGTTCTCTGTTCGCCCGTGCTCGTATTTTCCTAAACGACGCGGTAAGTTCAATAACGGGTAAGTAAAACGTGGAACGTTGTCAGATGGAAATGGATATTGCGCGTATTAGGTGGGTTCGTTTCTTTCACGAGGATGGAAAATGTAAAAAACATGTAAAAACGAATCCGATCGTTATACCGAAAGATAAATGTCGGAAAAGTCCTTTCTTCGATGATGTCTTTTCAAATCTCGGCCCCGTCTCTTTCTCTCTCTCTCGCTCGCTTGCTTTCTCGCTCGTCTTTTCTCTCTCTCTCTCTCTCTCACTCACTCATTCTCTCTTTCTACACGTTATTGTCACGTTTTTACAAATTATTCACGGATCAGTTCTAGCTGTCGCATTGTACGGCAAAAACTGTCAGAATTCAACGTTTCCTTTAGGCTTTTTAGAACGTGCCTCCTTACATGATTCGCGCAACTTTTCAACAATCGCATCAACGTCTCTGCGATGCGATCACCTTCACGATCCTTCGTATTTCCGCGTACCTCGTGACCCTCGTTGGCATTCTATGGAAGTCCCGGCCTCGACCCACCCTATCGTGCGCGCGATGCCGTTCATTTTAAACGTCGCGGGATTAAACGGGACCAAGATTCGAAAAGGAAAAACAAGGCGAAAAGGAAAACGAAGTGAAACGAACCCAGAGTGCACATTCGATATAGCGAAAGAAAGGGGGGAGGCTCTGGGGGTGTGGAAACTCTTCCGACGACGTTTCAAAATGGCTGGTCGCCTTTCGGGGGAGCGAAGTAAGAACTTTCAATGGCAGTTTTTTCTTCGAACCGCTGACGAACCCACCGCGAAACTAAAGCCTTCAACGAGGGTTAAGACGTACACGCGCGCACACAGAGAAACAAGTAGAATGACTCCGTGTCTCTTCAGCCCTGTTGGCATTCCGGCCGTCTCCTTTGCGACTTTATGCATTTACGACGTATGCAATTCAGATAAGAAGATAGAGATGCAACGAACGAACGGATTGGTGGACGAACGAACGAACGAACGAACGAACGAACGAACGAGCAAGCGGGCGAGCCAGTGAGGGGTAGATTTAGAAAGAGAAAAAGAAAAAAATAGGGACGGAGAAAGAAAATGTATATACTGTACTGTACTGTACTATAGTATACTATACTATACTATACTATACGGTTTGAAGAACGAAACGAAGCACAGACACGGAAACGAATTAAGCGTTAATATAAGAAGGCGCGCGGTTCATTTGTAATGGCCGCGTGCTCGTTAATTAAAAGAGATCCGGTCAGACGGAGTCACTGGTGTAGCGTTGTGCGCGATGCAACCTATGCGCGTATGGCTATATAATACAAATACCGTATCTGCCTTTTTTTTTCTTCCTTCGCCCTTTAGCCATCGAACGCGAATGGAGGCGAGGCCAACCCCTTCGTTCAATGCCTTTGGCTGGAAAAAGCTTTTTATCCAATTTCTCGAGCTACGTCTCGTTAAACTTCAAGCAAAAGAAATTGTGAACAGCCTCACTGATGAGGTCGGTCGGAGGATTTCGATGGAAGAGAGATCGTGAAACGTATTCGTACACACGTACACGCGCACGCAATCGTGCACACATATTCACACGTACGCATACGCACAAAAGGCGCTCGTACAGAGCGATAGAAAGGAAGGGAATAATACGGGAGAAGGTTGTGTGTGACGTAGATAAACAGAGAACGGGTTGTACAAAAGTTGCGTAGGCAGTCCTTTTTGTCCGATCTAAAGTATATATAAGAATATATATATATATATAAACACTCTCCAATCATTCTAGACAGATATGTACGTACGTATAACGTATGCTTCGTTAAGGGTCACGCCTTCTGCGTGAAACTTGACGGACGTGAGGAATTAAATAAAATTAAAAAAAATGTAAAAAAAAAACGAGAAGAGAAATAATAGGAGACGACGAGAAGGAAACACTGAGCATTCTGGGTGACACTTAAAGCATGCAATTCGAAGTAAACGTAATAAATGCGTGAGCCTGGCGAGCGGCGTGGCGGCTTAATCGTTCTCTTTCCTTTTTTTTTTTTTTTTTTGCATACTGTGAATGGCCCTCGTTTCTCTCACGGTCTCGATCTTGTTCAAATGGATCGAGAATGCGCGTCGCCTCTTAGATTGCCTTTTGGCTCCAACATCTATACTTTGGTGCTGTCGTGTTCTCTTTTGCCACGATGGAAAAATGCGAAAAGTTTTGTATTCTGACTTCCGAGGAAATCAACGTTTCGCAGGAGAACAAAGGCACGCGTGGTTTTCCTCGTTCGAGAAACCCTTTTCGACCCTTCCCGCTGCTGAAGAATCGTTCTTACTTCGATCTCCACACACGACCATGCGCCGTCTGCGATATTTCCGAAGCGAGACGGGCGTTCACGTACGATTACGTTCCTACGTTCACGTGCCACGTGAAAAGAGGATCGACGAAAATGCGTGAACGGAATCGGACCCGCGATTTATCGAACGATCGTTGCCAAACGATCGGTAGAATTCCGGTTCGTGTCGGTTTTCCCATTGATACAGGCTCGAACGTTCAAATGTCGTAACTTACCTTCCAGCTGAAAGAAAGAGGCGTGACACAATGCGTATCGTTTAACAGGTTCAGGTGCGGAACACGAACGGGGTTAAAGGAGTGAATGTACCTGCCTGGAGGCATGAGACCGTTGTTATCGGTTTTGTCACTTTTCGAGGATGTGATAGGTGACTAAAAACGAAGAAAAAGAAAAAAGAGAATACAAGCGAATTATTAAACCAAATAGTACATTTCATATTATATAAAAAAAATGTGGTGAAAATATATTAAGATGCATTTGACATTGCTTAAAAATAAAAATAATAATAATAACTATAATTATAATAATATAATAATATTAATAATAGTCATCAATAAATATATATTATAACCAGAACACCTTGGCAGATAACAAATAATAAGCAAGCACGGTAACGCTCGACATTATTTCGCTTAAGAAGAAACGATTTGTACCCGAAACGGAGTCGTTACCGGAAAGAATTCAGCCTTTTTTTTTTTATTCCATGTTCCCCGGATGTTTTTCATGATGTTTCGAGCCTATGGCACCGGTTGTGTTTTATTTCTCAATACAATTTTACATATCTGACGAATTTCGAATAAGCTCGTTTTTTCTCAGTGCTTTGCTGCTTCTTTCTTCGCTCTATTCCTCGTTCTCTCTCTCTCTCTCTCTCTCTATCTCTCTATCTCTATCTCTCTCTCTCTCTCTCCCTCTCCCCATTCTTCCTCTCATACTCGGAATACTCTCTATAACTCGGAATTACAAAATAATTCTATTCAACGGTATCGCGATGTGTATCGTTCTCGCACAGGTAATGATATCGTCGATGGTATATGTCTGCTCAGTATCCGTGGGTGATCGCTAATTTAATTCTATCGTAGGGTAATTGAACGAAATTACGGCTTACGTTATTATTTAAGAAAGCTGGTTGTACGAAACTGCTGCTTGCTCTCATGTCTGTATTGTATAATAGCTGCTTGCGTTAAAAACAGTACAAAAAACTCAGAGAAAAAAAAAGAACATTGTAAGATCCTACGGTCGCTATTGCATAAGTCTACGGGATAATAATTACAAGAAATAAAAAAAGAGATACAGAACCTAGACGTGTGTGTAACTATGTATATAAATGTGCCTCTTACCCATGACCATAATTAAACAGTAGTAGTGTCTGTGCGCTAAAAGCCTAACGTGTAAAAAAAAAAGAACAAAAAACGAGAAGCGAACGAAGGAAACGTGGATATGTCAGATACAGAAGCGATAATAAAAATTAAAAAAAAAAGATGGAACTGTGTGTGTCCTGCCAACGAATGAATATTAAAATACGCGTTGCGCCGATTCTGTTACATATGTACCGCTTTTCCCATTCACTCATTCATTTCTCAGTTGATTCGAACTGCTGCGGTGCCCTGCCAATCTGATCGCGTTCATGCTTTCCCTCTAACCGTGTTATAACTTAGAAATTAGATACTTTTAATTAACATTTGTTTGGTAACATCAGTCAAGAAACGTTTAAGATCAGTCCAATGTAGAGTCGACTAATTAGAACGATAAAAAAATAGAAGAAAAAAAAAGAAAAAAAAAAAGAAAAAAGGAAAAAAGAAAAAAGATAAATCAGTCCAATTCAGTCTGAGACTAAAGCGTGTCGCGGATGGCGTTCGGATGGCTAACTACGATGATAGCAATCAGGTACGCGTCACGAGTTTGTCCCCGGTGTCTCAGCTTTTCGAATTCATCGTCGAACATTTTTCGTCTCTTCTACTACGTTTTCGTGAAACTCCATCCCTCGTCTACGCCCCTTCGATGAAAGAAGGGGCTGAAACAGCAGACGTTGCCAAGCGCGACACGTTCAATTCAACAATTCAGTCTTTCGAGGTTCGAAATCGGCTTCGAACGATTCATTTTGCACTGGCCAATCGTTAAAATTAGTAAGGAAGCACCTTCGCTCCTTGTCTTTGCGCGGGTTTCGCAAGGCCAACTACAGAGCGCGAATTCCGAGAACGGCGTGTATTATTCCCAACGGGTGACTTCGCGAGCCGTCGGTATATAATCATAAATTATTTAAAACCACAGTAGCACGGTCTCTTCATAACGCGTTAACGTAGAGCGAAATTAAACGAATGATAAACAAAAAAAAAAAAAAAAGAAAAAAAAGAGAAAGAAAATACTCAAATAAACTTCTACTAATATATAATTTGCAGTTAAATATTCATTCAATTTATATTAATTTCATTAATAATTTATTATTCTCATAATATAGCGCCGACCGCGGATCGGAGGGCGAAATATATATTCCGCAATTATATTTGGCCATTTTTACAGTAGTCACAAATCAATTTCTTTGAATAAATCTACTAGTTTAAATATTATCAATATCAGTTCTTTCCCCAGTACTGACTACTATAAAATTGTGTTCGTTACTCTCGTAATTTAAAGCTTCGTTCTTCCTCATTTCCTCTTTCCAACCAAACAAAGAAACACCACACTCTTTCCCGACATCGTTCCTTATTCCCCCACTCATTTGTTTGCATAAGAAAATGCTCGGCGTCGAACGTACTTTCGGAACTCTAAAGAAAATTTGCTAAAGCGATTTCCCATTTTTTTTTTCTTTCTTTCTTTTTTCTTCTCCCACTATCCATCTCGCGTCCATTTCATTCGTCGTTGAACCTCACCATCAGTCATAGAAACGGAAATCACGAGTGTATACCACGCCGAAAATACGAACGACGCGGACCACTTAACAGAATATAACCTAATTTAAATTATCATAGCCTATCTAACGATGTACAAGTGTTGTCTTCGTGTTTAACGTGTATTCCATGTTCATCGATAAGTATATGTATATGTATATCCAGCTGTCTATGTCAGTCTGTAAATGTCTCGAGTGTTTGCGCATACGTGTGTGTGCGCGTGTGTGTGCGCGTGTGTGTGTGTCTGTGTATGTCTGGCTATGTCTCACGCCGTTTGTACAATGATGCACAGTGGTAAGTTGTAAAATATATCGTATGTGTCTATGTGTGCTCTGCGAATTATTTTGCGATCGATCCTCTACAAACGTCGACGCACGACGGGATCTAGTCTGTCTATATGTTTATCGTTCAGGACCCCTCGAATCCTTCCTGACGCGCGAATTATCGTTTCAGACGATGTACTCATTAGGTACACGGGTTTCACTTTTTTCCAAGAAACTCTCAGCTTTACCTGATCGTACATTTTATTTTCCATGATGTCGCCGAGACTCTGTTTATGAGATCGTAACGAAATGGAAATAAGAAAGGTGGAAGGAAACGATGTAAAAAAAGCATCGAACGTTACCGAATGATCGACAAAATATGTATCTGAACGATCTCGTGATCATCAGGAAGTCCTCGCGAGATGGCTTATCAAAGTTCTACTAAAATATAGGTATATGCTATGTAGTCGGTTATATGTATATATGGCTATTATCGTTTAGTATATAAGTAACCTGTCAGTGTTAGTGGACCGTGTTTCCTCATTTCTCATCCCTTCCCCTATCTGAAAACCGAAGAGGTGTTTAAATTCGCGACACGGTTTCTGCCGCCTGGAAACGTTTCCCATGAAACGGTGTCGTCATCGCGGCGCCCCTTCTCCTCCAACCCTGTCATCCCCCCTCGTCTTTCCTCCGTTGACGCGCGTCTTGCCGCGATAACGCAAGAAAAAGAAAAAAAGAAGAAGAAAATTCGAAAGGTACGAGTAAGAAAGTAGACGACGTAGGCACGGAGCGGAGAAGTGGCAAAGAATCAAGTGTATGCAAATGAACGTGCCAAGGCCGCGAGGGTGAAACACGCCTTCCTTTCCTGCTTTCCTCGTCCCTCTTCTTCTTTTGAGTATTGCGAGTATAGAAAAAACTCTCGAGAATGATTCGAAAACACGATGATATCGGATATCAGCGAATTGTGTGTCGAGATGACGCGCGACTTTACGGAACGTACGATGAAAACGAAAACATAGAAGAATTAAGAAGAAGAAACGAGTGGTGTGCGTTGCGGTGATGAAAGATTTAACAGCGAAAAAGGAAAGTGAAATTAACGTTCGATGCTAACGACCACGACAACGATCAATAATAGTAATAAAAATGCAACTATAATCGTCCGTATATAATAGTCATAAAAAATAATAATATTTAATAAGATAAGGTACTTTACGTAAAGCCCGGTATATAGTATTTAAATGAATATGTGTCTGTGTGCAAGGTACCCCTCTAAAGCATTTTAATATGGAATGAATATATTAAGATAAAATATATATATATTATATTATATTATATCAATATATCTCCTGTCTCTCAGTGTCCGTCGCGGAACGAGGACGAAATTCGTCGCAGAGGAGAACGTACGTACACGGTCCCCTCCACCACGGGTACCCTGCCACTGCGTAACTTTTTTGTCATTTTTGTTTACTTTTTACAACCGTGTTACCATGCGATCGTTATCGATCCGCGACGGAGGTTCCCCACTTGTGCTTCATCCGCGCGTATTTCCCCTGCCCTCCCCCCAAAACTAATTATTCCTCCCCTCTGTAGCCCTCCCTCAACAACTAAACAATTAAAAATTCTCGAGTCTTCTGATTAATCAATATTTCGTTTACAGTCTTGTCGAAACGTTTCGGACGTTTCCGCCTAAAAGTTAGTTGGACGATGGTGTCTCCGACACCTGGAAGTATCTTTTCTTTTCTTTTTTTTTTTTTTTTTTTTTTGTTTCATTTCTCTCCCATTCCTTTGTTGCATTACATAAATCTAACTACTGTATAGCCTGCGATTAAGCCGTGTATCGGTACAGAATGTCGTTTAAGCGCGTCTCGAAGACGAGTCGCGCGAAAGGACGTTGCACTGAACATTTGCCGTGTGATCGGCCCGTTCACGGGAATCTAAACGATTCGCGTTTGACTCGACGAGCCGACGATTCTGCGAAGCCGCCGATATCCTTCGAATCATCGCCAACGTACGACCAGACTTGGTTTTTCATCGCGAAACCCTCGGTCAGTCGGCTGACCAACTCGCTTTCGTTAGGCTCTCGGGCGATTCGAAAGTTTCACACAAGTATCGTAGAAAGATCCGGAGAGTTACGCGGTATAAAAGTAGACGAAAATAACTATGCGATTTATACTAATTTTTCTGCAGCACTACGCGCTGTAGAACATACACGATCACCGTCGTCCCCCAATTTCCTTCCAAGACTCCGCGATATAGAAATTGTAAAACTGATCAGGGAAAACGGCAAATCCGAAGTGTCGTCGTGGCAATCGTTTTAGATTCGTCGAACGTGCGTTGAAGATGACTCGAATCGATGAAAACGGGCATTCGCAACGCTGAAACAACGAGCAAAGCCTCGACTGCGGACGGGACGCGTCCGGAAGGTTGATTCTCTCACAAGCTTCCGCGACTATGTTGATGAAAAAGATTCGTTTCGATTCTTCATCGAGAAACCGAGGAATCCTTTCGTGTAATGAGAATAATCTCACTTCGTAAAACGCTTAGCCCTAACAAATTGATAACACGTTAGTCCGGCCAAAGATGGAGGCCAAAATTTTCAGATTTTGTACGTTTCATCGTACGGCCGTACAAAATCTCGCCCGGAGAAGTTCAACATTGGAACTCGGTGAAAATATATCGACACGTGTCGTCCCGTAAGGTGTGCACTCGACTGCCATGTTGGAATAACAATCGCCACGTTCATCATGTTCGTCTGGAAGCACTGATTTTCTGTTTCTACGAAGTCAGTCTCTTTCGATTTCCATGATATATCTCTCTCTTCGCAATACGGACGTCTCTCGGTCTCGCTCCATCGACGAAGAAGCAGCGTGCGCTCGTCGCGAACAGCATGCACGCGCGAAGTTAAAACTCTACTACGTTACACTTTCGTCTCCACCGACATATCGCCTTTTTCTCGACCGATTAAAAACTATCGACCCGAGATCACGTTACTGGTCCCATGTATCGCAAACGTTAACAGACAAATCGCCGAACTAACGAACACGTCGTCGTCGTGACGACTAACCAATCGATAATAATTAACAACTAACAACAATTCCATTTACTCGCGCGGCTTGCAGCCGTGAACGACGAAAAAAGGGACAATAACAAAGGCAACGGTAACGCGCGTTATCGAACAGACGCGGAAAGGAAAGAAAAATGAGAAGAACAATCGCGATCCTTCGAGCGGCCATGCTGTCGACAAGTTGATCGTTCTCATTCCTTGGAGCCCCCACAACGTCGTCCATTGGCACCGTTTTTTTCCTTCCTTCGTGCTTTTTCTGTCTTTCTACTAAGCTCGTTTTACAGTGTTCCTCGGCACGATGCGAGCATAACGCGACGATAACCGGCTCTATTTCTGCCTACGATGGTAGATGCTCTTGTGATTGTTCAGACTGTTGAGCGTCCTGAACACCTTGTGGCAGAGAGCGCAGACCGCGCTATTCAGGGGCTGAAAGTGTTGCTGTTCTTTGTGCCGTTTGAGGGTGAGCTTCGTGGAAAGGGTTTTACCGCAAACGTCGCAGGTATAGCATACACCCGGTGGCAGCAGTGGGTTGCCGTGTAACGGGTGCGATAATCTCATCGCGAGAATCGCCGACGGTGGGCCTGCTGGACCGTCACCGACCGATTTATTATTATTATTATTTTTTTCATTTTTCGCAAACGAACGAAAGGGAAATGCCGATTGTTTTTTTTTTATTGTCGTTGTTGTTAATCGTTATAGTTATATAGAGAATTAGCATTCAAGTGAATAAGGCGATCGAAGGTTAGACAGAGATGGAAATGAAAAAAATTAAAAAAAAGCAGCGTAATACGAGAAAGAGTTAAATAGAATTTTTTTTTTTTTTTAAGCAAAGAGTGAGAGAAATGGCAAAGAAACAGTGAAAGAGCGAATAAAGTAATAAGTAATAATGTAGAGTTACGGAAGAATTAAGAGAGAAACAGAGAAATATATATATATATAGAGAGAGAGAGAGAGACCAAGCACCATTGTCCGTTATAAATATCGACACCCAATTAAAAAGAAAAGATATTTTCCGTTACGAACCAATATTTGTGGCGTAGGAGGAGGCACACGGAGAGCCACGTGTGTGGATGGACCCCCAGCGCAAATCCGTGTTCGTGAAGGTAGCGGGTAGGTACACACAGAACAATGACGAACCAGAGCCGAACGTATAGCCGAGCGAGCGGGACCGGGAACAAACAAGAACAAAGATACGACTGCCATTAATATCACTGGACAAGATTAGTGTACGCTGATGGTATTCTTTAATGCGCAGGGCCGGGGGTTGATGAGGGTGGTAATGTGTGATCGGTAAGGCTAAATGCGGAATTCGTTGGCGTTCGTACGAGGTATGTAAGGTTGAAAATTAGGTAACATCAGAGGAAAACGAGTAGGAAAGTGAAAAGATTGAAGAACAAGTGTATATTCGGGCTATTTGGATGGTATTTGCGTAGGATGGTAAATGCAATTTGATGGTAAGAAGGTGACAGATTGGAGGATACACGATAAGGAAATACAGATGCATCGAGGGGCCGCCGATTTGCACGTGGTGGCAGCTATTTCGAGGGTTGTTCAACCTCCGGCCACGAGAACATTTAATTTAATTGCGGCCGCTCGAAATTCTTTTTCTCCTTTTCCGTATGATCGTACCGATCGTAGAGAGAAAGGTAGCTCGTGGCTCTGGTTTGTCATTGACCATAGGTAACGCGACGATCGAAGGATCGTCGCCACCGGAAGTCGGGATTCTCTACGAATCTCGAGGCACGGTTATCGATGCGCGTGCACGTTCCTGCGCGGCCCTGAGCCGTGACTGAGTCGAGGTCTCCGCTGCATTCTTCGAAGCGTTTTCTTTCTCGCTCATAACATTCCTTTCCTGTACGTTCAATGGCCATATACGCGAAACAATCGAAGGTGAAAACCTCGATAATATTTGCGACGACGCGACGACGCCACGACGATACTCATTGTCAGCTCTATACTCTTTTGTCGTGTCGTGTCGTATCGTGTCGCGTCCCGTCGTACCGCGTCGTGGAATGCAACGGAGAGGCATCTCGCATCTTTCTAGGTGGAGAAAGCGAAAGGAAGAAACACGACGGCGATTTGTTGTCAACAAGCCGAAGGACACGAGAAAAGGCTCCTCGTGTTCGTTCTAGGGCAAAGAAAGATGGAAGTAACGGCGAATACAGGCAGTGCAGAGCTGGCGCGCGCGTCCTCGGGACTGGCACATAACGGCGTATTCACGACGGTCTGACCCTCGGTGCTGTGGAGCGTGAACGCGTACCCATTGACTCGGGGACGGCCACGAGGCACCTCGGGCGGCGAATATACGTGTCACGGGGTCTGGGGCTTACGTAGTACGGTGGGGTATGCGTGTATATGGGTCGGCCGGAAGCGCACGCAGGGCAACGAGGTGTAACGCGGCCAAACAAAACACAGAAAAGAAAATATAAAACGCAGCCGAGGTTGCATAATAAAGCCGCGAAGGTTAACGAGACGCACGACGTTACCCGCGTGCACCTTTCTCCGATACGTGAAAAATAACAGGGGGCCGCTCTCTCTCAGCGTACAAAAAAGAAACATTTTATTCATATAAATAATCATGGATAAATTCGAAGAATAATATCAATATAATAATAATTATCATTCATTATCGTAATGCAATAGTAATAAAGATAACAGATCGTCGACGATAAGTCCATTCGAAAATCTGATTAATCATAGTTACGAAACGAGAAAACAAGGATACGATAAGCGTATACGTGTGTGAGTACTATTGGACGTACGCTATCCCCGAAAACCCGATAAGAGAACAATAATAATTAAAAAAAAAAAAAAAAAAGAAGAAACAAGGAGAAGTAACAATATTAGAGACTAAAAAGAGAAGAGAACAGAGTATGTATCGTATATGTGCGTGTGTGTACGTATTTATAAACTTCTATATATTCGTGTAATTACGTTCGTATCGATAAATTCAGATATAAAAGACTTTCTTATTTACATGAATACGTACGCACGCGCCCTCTACGGCGTCTATTTTCGTTTGAACAGAATTTATATGTAGATTCTACGTAATAGGCGACGCAGTCTTCGTCAAGAATATTCTACGATCGAAGTCGATGTTTTTTTGCGCCAGCTTCGATTCCTTTCGAAGGGTGAATAAAAAACGCGAGAGCTATCACAATTTTCATCTCGATATCGCAGTCGCAAAATAACAAAAAGGTAACCATTAGATAGAATTCTCGCGCTAACAATAATCGTCGAAAAATCCAAACAAAAAAAAAAAAAATAGAAAAAAAAGACAAACGAAGTATATTAAAAATAGAAACGCGTACCTTTGTAACAGAAAAACGAGAAAAAAAAGAAACCCATCCGAGCGATCGGTGAAACACGTCTCGAACGTAGAATAAATTAAGATTAATACTAAATTGTAACCGCGAACGATGCCACCGTTGCGTTGAACCAATCGAAATCGACCGAGCGAAATGCAACCGCTAATTTAGCAATCGACATTGATTGTCTCGACGGAATTGTTCTCCGTGGTGAGTAACGCGCGTGATGCCGATACACATCGTTCTTGTTGTTTCCGGTACCGTTACAATTTCCCAAAGATTTCGGCGCACGTGTGCAACATGGGCGGGAGGAAGGAACGAAAAAAGCGTTTCGGTACTTTTCATTGCACCACATCCCGTAAGAACGGTATATTAAGTAACTTTCCTTTGGCTGCACCTTAAGGTACCTCTACACGTATTTCGATCGTCACATTCGTCGCTCTCTTGTTAAAGGAGACAGGTAAGAATCGCGTGCGAGCGGAGCAAAACGAGCAAGGTCGTTCGTTGCTGTTCTCAGCCAGTTCCTTCTTCTCGTTCACGAGTCTGGACGGGAAAAGGGATGAGAGAGAAAGAGAGAGACAGAGAAAGATAGAGAGACAGAGACAGAGAGATAGAGAGAGAGAGAATGAGAAAGACGGAAATAGGATGAAAGGAGACGGGCGATCGCGCGTCTAATATCTCGTCAACGTTCTATACGTAGGATAAGCGAAGAACATTACGATCATTAACTTACGTTACATATTATTAACTTATATATAATATATTTTCACGTTTTTGTACTGCGACTTTCCTCGTAACATCGTGCCAGGCGATACTCGCGCGACTACCCCCGATAACCACCCCTCGTAAACTAAGTAATACAAAAAAAGACTGAAAGGGGACGCTTTTCATCTTTCCTTCTTCTTCTTACGAAACGGAATAGTTAAATAAAGAAGATCGAAACAACGAGAGAACTCACTCACGAATATGGAAATCCTGACGTTCCGAATCGTTTTTGCTCGACCCGAGCACCTACCTACTTATATACACTCAACGTAACATTTATATGTATATATATATATATCTCTTTGTAACCTTAGTAGAAAAATTAAACTTCTCGCGCGATTCAAGTGCTTCGAGGTCTAGCTTCATTTTATGTATTTTTTTTACGCTTTTTGTTCATTTTTTTTTTATTTTCCTTTTAGTCTATTTAATTTAAAATATTCGTCCGCTCGAACGAAAATACGAGAAACTATAATATAATAACAGTATCGCCTACTATCACATGATCTTTCCCGCGACCCGAATTCAAAGACGACATTTCCCTCGACATACAGCTCCTACTTCGTGGAGGAGACAAATGCGACATCAATGATCCACGGTAGCGCTAGAGAACGTATGCAAAAATCGACAGCCTATCGTAAGTAAATATCATATCTCGTAATGAAAGAAACGGGACGCGTCTAGCAATCCTACGACGATATTGCCATGAAACCGATATAACGTAAATTGGACCAGTGTGTAGAGGAGATTCTTTAACGACTCGTTTACGACGTGTGTGTACGTTAAACGTTAGCCGACGAATGTTTTAAACTCTCGTTTTGACGGCGTACTATGATCGTCGCACACGTGAAACACTGGCACCGTTCTCGATCCCTAAATTCTCGATATCTCGAAGAACGAATATCGAGAGACAGAGAGATCCAGAGGACCAAGAAATCCATCGAAGGTTTCATGGACCTCCGGCTCTCGTTTATCCCAGTCGTGACTGTTGTTGCTGTTGATCCTGGTGCTGTTGTTGCGGTTGTTGTTGCTGAGAGGTAACTCTGTCCGAGTGTTCTCTCTGCTCTCTCTCCCGTTCGCGCATCTGTTCCATCTCCTTGCGTTGCTGCTCGTTCTTGCTGTGTTGCCGATGATAGATGCTCTTGTGGTTCCGGAGGCTGTTCAGGCTCGAGTAAACCCGCTTGCAGATGTTACAGATCGGTTCCTTGCTGGGCCTGGTGTGCACGTTCTGTATGTGCCGCCTCAACCGCGTTAGGGAGGTCAGGATTTTGTTGCAAGGCTCGCATCGAAACTCATCGGACGCGCCGCTGCCGGCCAACTGACCTGGCGGCAGAACCAGACACAGGGGTTACTTTTGGTTTTGTGCTCGAACGTCAGGTCGGACGTAGGTCGGACACGTTAACACGGAACGAGGAAACCCGTTCCCCTCCGCTCTAGAGTCCTCTCTCTAGTCACACACATCGCGTGTCCCGCGATCCTCGTCAATTGTTCTCTTTCACTCTTACACCACCATCTACCACCTTTTTTTCCGAGCCGAGAGAGAGAGAGAGAATTCGTGCGCCCTTCTCGATTAGTCGCGCACATTGCACCGTCACCCGACCAAGCCGTGCTCAAACTGTCTTTTTTTTTTTATTTTTTTATGTTTGTCAATATTTTTGCGTTACTTTGGAACCACGTAATTATGCTTGCAGGTGCTACCCAGCATCTTCATCGTACGCCCATTCTACTTTTCATCTTTTCGTTATTACATTTTTATTGGACTTTTTACTTTTGTTATACACATACATAGTGGTACGGCGTGCGTGCTTTCCGGGGAAAGTACCTTCTGCTAGCGCGTCGTCTTACCATTGTCACCGTTTTCTACTTCGTCCATTCGTTCTTTTCGACGCGTGTCTTCCGGCGCAAATTCCTCGAAGCAGCCGCTTTCGTCGCGTCTTCAAAAACTCTAGGAAATAACTAGAAGAACGTTTTCAAAGATCCTTTCCGATGCGGTTACTACGTCGTCACGTGCAACTGGAAACAAATATTGGAACGAGATCGCTCGTTTGAAAATTTGGTGTTAACTGTGAACCGCGTCGTTACACGATGACAATGGCCACGACTAGATTGCAGAAGGCTCTTTGCCGGATCGGAAGGCAGCGTGTGCCGTACCGTTTTTCATCATTCATCGTTGTGCTCTTTTATTTTGTATTTTTTTCTTACTTTTTTTTTTTTTTTTTTTTTAGCGCATTACGATAGTAGAGTGCAAGCAATTCCAAGATTCCAGTGAACGATCGTGAGCGATGACGTTAGTGTTTTCAGAGCACCAGAGATGTATCCATGTCGATGCGTATTATTTACAGCAAGACAGAGCAGAGTAGATCTTGTAGGTATACGTGTGTGGATATATATATACAAGAGTGTGATATTTGGTCTAACGGAATGATGCGATGAAGCGAACGTTTGGTTATAATATTGATCTCTGTTTCAGCATAACGTATGATTCGCGAACGAGCAGAAGTCCTATCAGAGGGGTCGAGCTTCTTAACGACTCATCGTTACGTGCCACGGGTTGGTAATTATCAGTGAAACAACAATATTTCATTCCATCGAATTCTCCTTTATTTTCTCAATTCATTTCTAACGACATTCACGCTATTACTATGGGGCGACAGTTACGTTTCGCGCGGTTTACCTTAGCGTAACTACGATTCCGCGAGCGATCGATTCGTGTTGGCGGTGTATAACGCGGCAAGCGACGACGACGACGACGTTGATCGTGTCAGCGAGGCATACTATAGAAAATGAACGGTCGCGATCGTGAGTCCGTGCATGAGAAAGGCGCAGAGACGAGGCGAGGGGTGGCGGACGGAACGATACGAGAAACGATACGAGAAAACGAGTCTCTCAACCGTATCGGTACCGAAAAATTGTTTTTCAAGGTTCGTAGATAGATGGGTTATAGTCCAATCGACCGATAAATAGATTCGTCCTTGGTTCGAGCGTTTCGCGAGATACCAGCCTCGCGTTTCGTGCGAAAAACCACTCTGCCGGCAAAAATTCGAACCGACGACGTGTTCGCGACTCTATTCTGGCTCGATCGAGAGAAATTGCACAGCCACGCGATACGCCCATCGATAAATATACCAGCAGCTAATCGATGGGAAAACGCTACAAGGTCGACTCTATCGTCGGCACGGCGATGAACTACCCTTTTGGCTGGATCTCTGGGGTAGATGAGGAAGAGCACAGTCGTACCACAGGAGAGTGGTATCGATTTTACCGTGGAAAGACACTCGCTCGAGCCATGAACTTGGCACGAAACTAGTCCAGATGGCGGAACTTATTATTCGAAGGGTGCGCGCGTAACGCGACACGATCGACTGGCAAAGGAGGAACAGAACGTTCCGCGTGAATTCTTTGAGGTAACGCGTATGCATAGGTTTCGATTCGCGACTCTCTTTGGCGTGCATCGAGGTAACTCGTTTTACGATCAGAAGACTAGGATTAATATTATCTCGGTAACGCAAGCGTTTCAAACGAAACGAAATAACGCGACTACTCAATCAACGTGGTACTTATAAAATTATCTAAACGATGGTCGAACGTCTCTTTGCTTTCTCATGCAACGAGGAACGACGATTAATCGCGTTCCAGAAGGTCGTACGGTTCTGCCGTATTCTCTTCTCTTGATTCCGCGTTTCTTCGTGCGTAGATCTCTCGGGGCAAGACGGAACCTCGACGCAAATTCGGTCACTAAACCATGGATGTCGGTCAATACGTGACCTCGCATTGTTCCTCGTGTTCCTTTCGCTCTTTTCTCGCGTGATACTGGCTCTTGTGACTGACCAGACTGTTCCTCGACTTGTAGCTTCTACCGCATTGATCGCAGGAGAGCGACTGCGGTACGTAAAAATGCGTGTCCGCCAAGTGCCTCTGAAGAGACCACGCACGAGAGAAAGTCTTCTGGCAGAAGCTACAGTAAGTGCCGGTGATCGAACGGCTCGAGTATTTAAGTTCCTGCTCGACCTGAGTTCTGGAGGCGTCGCGAAGTTTCGACGCCGGTTGCATGTTACCATTCTGCGTTAGCCAACGAAGATCGGCAAACGGGACAGTTTCGTTCAACGTCGTCCTTGGTTGCTGGTGTTGCCTGTTGTTGGTGTTATTGTTACCATTCTGCTGACGCGTCTGCTGACCATTAGCATTGTTGGCCGAGCCTCGATCCGATTGCAGATCGATCTGCTCGTTGAGCAGACAGGACTCGAGCTCGTCTATCTTCGGCGACAGAGGTTCCGACTTGAGCACGATCTGCATCTGATCGTTAATGTCGTCTAAGAGATCGATAATGGGCAGCTCCTGGTGCTGCTGGTGCCCCTGCATCATCTCGCACTGACTAGTTGCCGTACTTTGGCTCGATTGGCCGGTTAGCCGTTGACCGTCTCCGTTGGTAGCGGACTGCCAACCCCCGTCCTCCTCGGCGACCTCCCGGTCTGCAACCAAAGAGGAGGGGGCTGAGTCCATCGAGATGTCAAGCGAGATGTTCACGCCGATCGATTACCAGCGGATTCACGAGCGCGACGATCATCGTCGGTTTGCATGGCAAGAAAACCGCGACCGAGAGATCACAAAACGGATGGCAAGAGAGGGATGACGCGCGCGCGACAGGCCAAAGAAAAGAAGAAATCAAGAGAAACGCGGCTCGTTTCCCGACTAAACGGATGCGGACGCTGTTAATCGTTCGCCGGCTAAAAGGAGGCAAGAATCGTAGCGGAGTATCGCGAGCAACACGAAGACGAAGAACTGTGTAAAGAGAGCGAGAAAGAGCGATCGGGGAAGAAGGGCGAAAGGAGGGTTGAAAGGTGGACTAACGGAGCTGAGGAAGGTAGGGCGAGTGTACATTCATCGTCTCATAAAAGCCAGTATAACGTCCGCGAGGATGAGATGTCGATACAACGAGAGAGCAGCAGTAGTAATAGGAGTAAGAGTAAGAGTAAGAGCAGGAGCAGGAACATAACGGCGATGCTTCTTCTTTGCGGGATTTTACCCAGCCGGTTACCCTAGCAACGGAACCCCCCACGTACGACGCTCCTTCCCCCGTTTTTCCGTGGTGCCGGGAAGGGGATATATACCTAGGATGCGTATTATTCTTAATAACCCCCGTATGCCGTTGCGCTGTATTATGACTGATGTTGACTCTAAGCGCGGAGAGCCACGGCGATCGATAGCTCGCTACCACCGCGACTATGAGAAACAGGGAAAGAGAGAGAGAGAGAGGGAGAAAGAGAGAGAGTATACTACGACTAAGGGAGGGCCAAGGGGTTGTAAAGAGGAGAGAGAGAAAGGTGAAGGAGGATAGGGCCGAGGGATCGGCGGGGAGAGAAAAATCTAAGTAGCTTCCGGATTGGTTACGCGAGTCTTACGAACTTTTGAAAGAGTTACGTGGACAGTGGTGGGGACGAAGACGGGGGCTGCGAAGCGAGGAGGCCGCCAGGAAGAACTACCCTCTCCTCGACCGCGGCCCTTTTTTCATCCGATGCGGTTGCGCGTTTCACGAAATCAGTGCGATCAAACGATAAGTCTTTTCGGATATCGGATCCTATTTAGTCACGGAGAAGCGAACTTCTTCTACGTGAACGAAAAGGACGAAGGAACGCATCATCTCGCGCCAGTTAATGGGACGTCGTCGGAAAATTTCACATCTCTGTAGAATTTAGGAAATTCATCGAACAGACAGAAGAGATATTCCTTTACGCCGCGATCTAGTTTCTATATAGAGAGAGCACGGCCGCGTCTTTCTACAACGCGACGAATTGCACGGAACGTTGATCGAACTCGGTACCGATAAGAGGAGAGCCGGCGGAGAGGAGGCGGCACGAACGCACCAAGCCAATTTCTTCGCGAGATACGTTCTCGCACGCTGCTGGGCACTAGCGGCGAGGCACGAAACTAAAGTGTCTCAATGAATTAAGCACCGCGACCAAGTAGACCTTCACCTTGTCTTCGAACCGTGGTGTTACGACGCCTCTGCCACAGATCGCGAGAGTCGTCACGATACGTAAACGAGTTTCGCCGAATTTTCAATTCCCCCCCGCGAACAAATACTCGGATGAAAATTCGTCCTGCGAGTCTGTCGTCGACCGTGTAACCGGTTCTTCGCCTTCCTCTCCCCTCTTACGTAACTCGCGCGAATTTGCAAAAAGTCAATGTCGAATTTACCGAGGGAAAGGTCAGAGATGCATCCGAGAGATGCGATGAGTTCGATCCGACGATCGGTCGAGAGACGGAGAAATTTGTCGGAAGAAGCGTATCGTTTTGGAAAGTGTTGCAGAAAAAAAAAAGATCCGAGCCATGACAGCAAATGATATAGAGCGAAAGTGTAAACGCCTCCCTCTCTCCCTCTCTCTTTCTTTCTCTCTGTCTCTCTTTCTGGCTCTCCTTCCCCTGTCTGGCCCGTTCCTAGCCCCCCTGTCATCCCATACTCTCTCGTTCTCTGTCGTACACTCGTCTTCGTCACACCCGCGCTCACTGTTGCGCAGTTTTCGAGGTCACCTCAAGTTCATCATCGATAATAGCACAAGGCGAAAACAAGCAGCTAGACCTGGGCGTCCCCGATAAGTACATACTACAGATAAAAAATTCCATCGGATTTGGTTCAGAACGAACTTTCGTTTGGCCTTGGGAGGCGCCGCGTACGCGGCCGAAAGTAAATTGCCAACGCGGATCGTTGGCTACCGAAACGAACGACAAGAGGCAGAGAGGAAAGGAGACGGCCTGAAAGAAGAGAGAGAACGAGCGAGATGAGTAAGTATCGAGTAAATAGACGTATGCAAGGCGGACTCGCGGACGTCACGTAAGCAAGAGACAGACTTTCGCACACCATCGGAATCGACAACGTCGACAGATGGCAGCATGAATTCCGTGTTTCGCAAACAGGCCATTAACAAACGTTACGTAACCCGAAATTTCTTTCCTTGGCTACTATGTAGTTTGCCGATTCGATCGAATATGAAACGCCCTGCCCCGTTCCCCTTCCCGTTCTTCGGGCCACGTCAATCGCTTCCTACGAAGTGACGAAGCAAGGATTCTATTCGAAAAACACGAACAACAAAAATCCTACGTGTAATCCTTCGAGCTGTGGAACAGTCGATGCGCGTTCCGACGAACCGTCGTTTTCATTATCGAAACATCAGAATACCAAAATACATACGTGCAAACTAAAGAAACTGTTTGCTCTACATTCTACGTATTATAACATTTTTATACGCTCCATCAATTAAATCCAAGCCTGTTAAGATTCGTATCACGAAGATTCGCATACGACGAAGATGAAATGTAAAATCTGATGAAAGGAACACTCCAGTACTTCGATATTTTTTGCGGCCTGATTTTCTTCCAATTCGTCGAAACGCCAGTTCGTCGGGACACGCGTTCGTTGCAACTGCAGCCTAAGTCGTTGGTCGAGCATTTCGCGGGACCGACCGAAGCGTGGACCATCGCTTTCGTGCGAAGAATTCGGTCGGCCATTAAAAAAGGCCGAAGGAAAAACGAGGCGAGGAAGAATACGTGGCGGAGCGCGGTATGTCCGGCACTGAGAACGTCCCGTGAAATAAATATTTGCTCGATGCGCTGCAACGCGCCCTCTGATACAAAGAGACAGAGAAAGAGGATAAAGTGCTCGACTCCAGAGCTCGGCACCCGCTATTTTTATGCGGCCGGGTTTTACAACAGGTTACCGCGGATGCAGGCGTTCGCGGAAAAGAGCAGAAAACGAGAGAAAATAAAGGAAGAAAAAAAAAAGGGGGGATGAGGAAGGCGGGGGTGAGAGAAAAGGGAGGGAGGTGGAGAAAAGGGAATCGTGACGGTGGCGGGACCGTGGCGGTAGTCCCGCTACCAACACCGCTACGTATCGGCTTTTTAAACAATTTTAGTGGCGAGCGGGAAACGGGCTAAGAATATCTAGGCCCGGGGAAAGAATTTCTCCTCTCTTTGCGATAATGACATCGAAACCGGCCGAGAAACGCGGGCATAGACGCGCGCGGAGAGAAAGGAGCAGAATGAATAGATTTAAAATTAGACCGCGATAAACGCATCTTTCTCCGAGTGTCGGTCGCTCTATGCAAAACTTCTCTCTCGGGCACACGCTTTAAATAAATGACAACGAAATATATTGTACGCGCGCGTATAAAATGTTATATACAAGAGATGCTCGCGCATCGTACAACGACCTGCCTTTGGAAAAAAAAATAAACGCATCGATCAGGTCGCACAATTATTTTAATTTCAAATGTTACGGCGTGAAATTCATCGTTTCGGACAGCAAAAAAAAAAAAAAAAAAAGAAGAAAGAGAAGAGACAGACACAGTGTGAAAGGTTAACGCGATCGATCGTATAATTTTCATTGTTTCGCACGATTTCCTCTCTCGCCGATCTATAATATCGTGCATTCATAACGACAGTATCGATGTAGCAGAAATGACCGTATACCAGAAAGTTCGAGAGCAAAATTCGTTTGGGAATTTTTTTCCGACGGCCTCGACGAATCTGCCTAGAAACACGCGGACCGCCATATGCTCGCAGCCGGCTCTGCGCGGAATAAAAAGATCTTAACCGTGTGAGTACAGAAGAGAGGCGAAGGAACAAAGAAACTCGCGCTCTCGTCTAAGGCTGATCGCTCGACAAGTGGTCGTACGTTGTACTTTCTATCTGGCACGATTGTTTTTTACGTAACCAGCCATTACGAATTAAAGATGATTAAGGAACGGGCGCTGTGCGCGCTATTTACAAGACTAAAATTTCACTTTATCTGTGTGTCGAAATGATAACGCGTTTTCTAAATTGATCTACGAAACTTCTAGACCTTGATCTTTTCCCCCGATTAACTTGCACGATGTTGTTTCATATGTCGAAACTATTGCTATTATCGCCGGAACTATCAATATTATCAAAAATCTGCTATCATAAAACACCATCGATCGTCGAAACGAACAAGCGGAATAAAATACTCAATATAATCTAACGTAGAAACAAACAGCTATAAAATCGAGTCAGGTGTGCCGTGCGTTCTTTCGTTTTAATTTTAACGCAAACTCGCACCGTTCGGTTGCCCGTCGTTTAACAAACGAAACGGAGTAGGTGGAAAGTTTCGCGGGACCGACGACCCTGCAACTATCTCTCGGCTGAAACCTTGCCAAAATCACGTCGCTGCAGTTCGTTCGGTCGAACAAGAAAAAAAATTGTCCGTCGCGAGCGGGCATACGCGCGATAGATAGGAACCGACAAGCCTTAGCCGAGATAAAAACTGCGAAAAAACAAACAAGCATTCGTCGCGTACGCTGCAAGTGACCGATTAGAGAGGCGTGCTTGGCTAGAAATTTTTCAACGGAGAAATTTTCGCGGCCAAGAACGATGCGCGCTATCGTTTTTAACGGCACGTCCAAACAACTCGTCTATTCTTGCGTCGAAACGACGTAACGTTCTCTGCTTATTCGCTGCGCTTTGTTGTCTCGCGAGTGCAGCAAACCGAAATGTACAGAAGCGAAAAGAGTAAAAGAAAAAAAAAAAGAAAAGAAAACAGAAAAGGAGGGGGAGATGACTTTCTGAAAAGAACGGACTGACGATCACGTCGAGAGAAAATACGCCGTGTTAGGCTCCGGGTCGAACAGCTTCGCGAACCAGCCACGTATAATTTAATGTGTCTAATGATTCGCACTGCGCCGCAAGAACGTGAGTGGCGTACCAAGGTCGTCGTATTTTTAGTTAGGCCAATGTTTAGTTGGCCACGTTGGTCGGAGATAGAGGGACCTTGAATTTTGCGGATAACATCTGTGGTCTTATCGACGGCCCCTGATAACTTTTTCAGTACTAACCTAGTATAAGCCAGTCGTTCAAATATTAATCGAGGAGGCGGGCGAAGCCGCACCTGAATTTACTTAACGACACTGTTAGAACGCATTTAAGACCTTCTCCTCTGACGATCGCGAAACCGAAGACGACGTATCCCCATGATCGACGATATTTTTTTGTTTTCGTTTGTTTTCTCGTTCAGATTGCGCGGCTTTCGAAACTTTGGGTATTTAAGCGTTTACGATCGTGATACCTCTGCGATCGTCGTTCGTTCGTCTCCATGGTGAAAAAAAAAAAAGAATAAGAAAATGGCTACGTTTGTCTAATCTAGCAGATAATGCATCTTGCTACTAAAACGAGAACACTTCGTATTCCTTCGGCAAAGTCGAGTATGTTGAAACGTTTACCGTTATTAAGCGAGTTTACCGTTAACCCCCGCCCCAGCGAGCGCGTTCGCTCCACGACCCCCCAAATATGCATAGCGTACAAGCGTGACGTACAGTAAAAAGAGAGCAAATTGTCCGTCCCAGCGAGTGAGAAAAAATGGCCAATAAGTCGGCAGATATACCGTAATGACGTTACCATATGGTACACGCACGTCAGAGTCAAATGTCTCTCGAATAATATAAAAGAGTGTGACAAAATTGGACGACCTATCACATCCTCTTTCGTAATTGGAAACGAACAAGCTGCAAAGTGTCTCGTGACGATGTGTTTCACGATTATAATTACGTACAATTACGGTGTAATTGCGAACTTTTCAAATTGGTAATACACGATAACGTCTGTAAAATATATAATGATAAAAGAAAAATATATTTTATAATTACGTTGCTCGATATATATATATATATATATATATGGTAATATGCGTATATGTTTACATGTGTAAAGAACATATAAATATATATATATATATGTATAATATTCGTAAATATAAAATTATAAGCAATGTCATAATGCTGTCGTATCGGCGATATCGCGGCAGCGGCGTGTTTTCCGTTAACAAACGTTAATGGGACGACAACACTGATACAAAACTTAACGATGATTTGGACAATACGAGCACGGCACGTATACATATATATGTATATACATATATATGTATGTATATATATATATATATATATATATATATATATATATAGAATGAAAGATCAATCGTCGATAAAAGTGACATTTGACGCGATTCGCGAAACTCAAAGTATTAATAAATCGGTAATACTTTGGCAAATTTCTTCGAGGATTTATTAGGTGTACACAAAGAGAACAGTCTGTCGCTGCATCGTTACTCATTAACTTCTTCTGTACTTTCTTTTGCCTTCTTTTTTTTTTTTTTTGTTTTAGATCTTTTTCTTTCATTTTCTACTCTTTTATCGTTTCTTTCTATGAAGAGGGGTCTTTTCGATCTTACTTTCTCTTTTTTTTCATTAAACATGGTAGAGATTGCGGCAGATACTTTGTACAGTGATGCCAAACAGTGATGGTTTCTTTCATCGCTTTGTGCCAATTAGAATGATCGTAGCGAATTCGACGAGTCGAAAGAACGAATGTATCTGCTGTTCTTTGCCTGTAGTCATCCGCGGAGAGCGTCTCCGCTCTATAAAACGTATCGGCCGCGTGTAATCGCGGCATGTTTCGTTCTAACCTGGAGATACAGGGAGCAAACGAGGCGCGCGATTTAAACGGATTTGCTCCCGGTTTGATTTGATCGAATGGCCGAACGTTTATCCATTCTTCTCCGAATTTTCAGTAAACGACGAAAGATGAAAGGCGAAGCACAGTTAAAAGAAACAAAAGAAGTAAAAACGGATGATAGGTGAGCAGATAAATCCCTTCTAACGTCGCGAATTCGTTGATAACCGCGGGAACGTTATGACATCATGAAATGCAAATGCAAGGTAAATGGTATCATTTAAGTAATGATGATATCAATGATTTTTGTAACGCATGCCAATTAGAAGAAGTTTTAATCGTCCAAGCAGACAGTAGTGCTCTTTCACCGCAACCAAATAAAAAAAAATATATATATGTATGTATATATATAATATGTATAATCATTCTTATAATTCGTGATTTGTTAGTGTTTGATATAACTGCACAAGTCTTTTAGTTACTTTATATTAGAGCGAACCGCTACACCGCAGACAAATGCGGCCACGATGTATCGACTGTCGATAGAAAATAATGGAACAGCATAGAAATGCCCTGTGAAAAATCAACAGAAATCAAAGGTTCAAGTCAACCCCAAACAGGATCGTGCGTGACAGATTTCCAGAACGACCATACGAACCACGATCTATGTATATATGTACACGGGGTGGGGGTTGTCCACTTCTCTGTCGAGTCCTCGATCGTTGATATTCTAATGATTTTCACTAGGGCAGAGCTAATAGCAAATATTCTTACCTTGCGAAGTTCCTGCCAAGTCCGGTGGTTGCAACCCGTGGCCCAATCCTGGAAATTTCACTATCGTCACACGTAGCAACGAACATTCTTTCGCACTATCGACCGAACAACGGCCTGTACGCAACATCGCAATTAACAGAGACTCGATGGAAAGAATCTTCTATAATCGTCTTCTAAAACTACCTTGCTTATAAGGGGGAAAAATATGAAAGGAAGGATAAAGAAAGAATAGAAAAAAAAAGAAAGGGTGTGAAATAACCATATCAGTGTCCTGTCGAGTTTCGAACGCAGAAACCAAAATAGCCAAAAATCACGGGAGGGAAAACTATAAAAGGCAATGCAAACGGGGTTAAAAGAAAATCGTGCTCGATGCGTGTGTGAGGGGTAGACGATGAAAATTGGTCAATGCGTACAGGCCCAGTAGAAACGCGAATGATGTACGTACCTGACAATGGTGTATGCTCCGTGGCTAGCGCTGCCATACTGAAATTAAAGCTTCCAGGCGTGGGGAAGATTTTCGTTTCGGACAAAAAATTCGGGGTGGACGTGTGTTCGGATTCGGCCTCGTGCTCGTTACTGCTGGCCGACGCGGGTGGCCGGTCCGACGCCGCAGCTCCAGAATCCGACGAGTCTTCGTTGTTGCCTCCGTTACCGCTGTTACCACCTGTCAGCTCCAACGGCTCGCACTTGATGTTGTCTTCCAGGGGGCTGTTCTCCTCGTGCACGCCGTTACCCTCGACCTTGCTCGACAGATGGTTGTTCTTCACCATCGAGAAATCCGTGGGAGTAGCGTCGTTGTTGTTGAGAGGCGGCGACGGCACCCTCGGCTTCTTCGCCGACTCATCGTGCGGATCCGGTGTTCGTCTCTCGTTCCTGCGTATCTGCGCTCGACGTAGCAATTGCTGCACGGTCGTCGGTGTCGGGGTTACTGGTGTGGGCGGGGAACCACCCCGGGGGAAACTCTCTTCTGATTTTTCGTGAAAGGGAAGGTGGTTACCACCGGCAGCCAACGCGCGTACATGGGATAGCTGCAATTAAAAAGGAAACAAGAAAAAAAAAACAGAAGTAACGAAAAGGAGCATCATGCTCGCCGGTAAAACGGTGGCGGGTTGTAAGGTTGAAAGAGAAAAGAGTAATCAAGGGAAGAGATCGTCGACGAAGAAAATACTCGATATATCGCTCGACGGTACCGCGCATGCCCGCCAGAACACGATCACGATTGCTCGCTTTCTATTTGTAATGCAATCTGGTTATCTTTGTTTGCTTGACCTAGGACAATTATGGATTGGAATCAAGATGGATACACGTTCTGCACCGAGATAAGGTGTTCTTTAGTTAAAAGTCACGTCTCTATCAGAGATAACATTCAAAGCATAATCAATTTGCGAGGTACCGAGGCTCGATATTACTCGGATATTACATATGGCCGATGGGTTGCTGTGTGTTCCACGAACGCTAGAGAAGAAAATAGCAAGGAAAACGATCGGAGGAATGCTTACCTCGTCCCTGTCTGTTTGGTCGGCTTGTTGCGTAAGTCCCGATACCCTGAGGACTTCGGCAGTCTTCAAAAAACTGCTAAGGGAACGCTGATGCACGTTCACTTCCCCGTGATAGATGAACTCCACCAAAGCGTGCAAGTCGCTGAACGCTACGTCTTGAAGTACTATCACCGGGTGTTTACACGGTGTGCTCTGCAAAAGGGCAAGCAAGGAGGAAAAGAAGAGACGTTTTCTTGCAATGGTTACACAATGACGTTGCACTCGATACATCGCTGGTACGGTGACAATAAAGAATGTAGATTTATACGATGGATCGGCGCAAAATCGCGGAACACAGGATCAGATACGATGTCTATGTCTTACCTTGAGCAATTCTCTAAAATAGGGACTGCATGCGGAAAGTACGACGCGGTGCGCTTTGAGGCTTTTGCCATCGCAGGCCAATGTGACGTCCACAAAATCTTCATCGTCCCTTAAGTTTTCAAACGCCGACGTTATACTGCTTTGGTAATTGTTCCATCGCAGACAAAAGTGTTGCGTATCTACCATCGTTATATCTATTCACCTATAATCAGAAATAATGTACGCTATTTAAACCAGCGAAAGCTTGACACTTATCTTATCGCTTAATAAAATATGCCTTGGCTGGCCGAGTCTCGACCAAGCAACATTTTATAACGCGAAATCTAAGGAGATTGGTCCGATTCGAGATGCGCGCCAGCGTTACGAATATGTGCACCAACGTCGGCCAGGAAACGAAATTCGAATGCCGAAACTTTCTAGTTGTGCACGATAAATCGCGAGTCGATAAGTCTGCAGGTCGATAATTTTTGATAACCGCTATTTCGAAATAAAAAGTACTGTTGCAAAAAATAAATAGGTATGTCGCGAGCGAGAATCGCGCCTCGATCTTAACATCTCTCTAAAACGAGTACGTACGATTCAGACGAAACAGAGAGAGAAAGAGAGAGAGAGGGGGGGGGGAGAGACAGAGAGACAAAAATTTGTCTATCCGTAAAAGGATGGGCAAAGATTACATAATATTTCGGTATCGACTGATATTTAACCAGCGTGTTTACCATAGGTGTGGCATTAGAACAGATGTTAATTTCCTTACATTTCTCGGAGCCACGAAAACTTATATAACTGGCGAATTAATACGCAGATTCGTTTAATAGGGACGAGATGGACCAGAGATGTCGTGCACGAACATATGTTATTAATTCGAATGGAATGAAAATACGGGAACGTAAACGTTCCCGTTGCCGCGCGTGAGCTGTAAAACGACACTTTGAAGTTTTGCGGTATTTTTACGTGGCACCGAGGAGAACGCGAACGACCAGAGAGAAAAAGAAAAAGAGAAAAAGAGAGAGAGAGAGAGAAAGAAAGAGAAAGAGTCTAGTGTACCTATATTCCGAAAAGTCAAAACGGTCTTTGCAGATCTCGCGTGCAAACGGGAATATGTATGTGTGTATCATCGACGCGTTTCGCTGGGCGAAACCGTGCGAAACGAGAAAAAATAAAATATCGTCTGCACGACGTCGAGAGTAGAAGAATAAGAATTAAAGAGTGCATGGCGTAAAAATAGAAGCGAAGGATTACACTACTTTTTATTTGCACCATACAAGAAAATTAGGTCGCCAAGCTGGAGTGAAGCCAGAACATACGATTAAATAATTCTCTTCGCCACTTATAAAAGCGCAAGCATTAAATGTATGCTGATAGTGTTATCTTAGCAAAATGATAAAAAAAAAAGATCTTAAAACAAATTTACAGTGCTCGTTGCCCGCGCCGTATGTGTGTGGTGTATCGCCATGACAAAAGCTTCGATATAGAACGGAATTAATGATCGTCGATTGTTTTTTTTTTCTTCTGTATTCTATAACGCGTTATTACGATAAGAAGAAGTATGGATACCGTATACTATTTTACAACGTTTCCGTTGATAATCGTATCGCTGATTCGAAAGGTATTTTTGCGTTGGTCGACTCGCCACTTCGAAGAAATAGTAATTAAAGTACACACGGTCGCGCACAATAGAAACCGTACACCGACAAACCGGTAAATAATATTATGCCGCAATATTTTGGATACGCTCCAAACGATTATCGCCGCTAAAGTAAAAAAAGAAGCGAATAATTCCTTCTTCTTTTTCTTTTTTCTTTTTTTTTCTTTTTTTCTCGCAGATACACGTTTATCATAAAGCCCGGCGCGGCGGTGCGATTCGGAAACTGTTTTTAGACTTTTTAAGTTCGCTATCGCACACTGCTAAATTTATATGTGACGAATTCGAGATAAGTTTCGCAGTGAAAATCCTCGCAGCAATTTTGACGATAGAACTCGACTGGGACGCACGCCGATCTAGGCGAAAACGCCGACAAAAGAAACTTATTTGCTGTATTACGATATACGAGACACGCGTATTTTCTTTCTGGAAAAAAAAAAAGAAAACAAAACACCATAACATTTTTTAACGTTTCTTCGGGTTAAACCGTGTGCCACGATTATCGGGAATTATTCGCGAGAACGCGATCGATCGAGGATCGACGCGCACAAGCACATTTTTCGAAAACTGTCAAACGATTGCGGCGGTAGAAGCGAAACCGTGGATCAGAGTGAGAAGAGGATAAGACCGGTGCACGTTATACGATACCTTTTCCTCAGCGATCGCGGCTAAACGGCAGTTACGCTTTTCGTATTTCTAAGGCACATTCACCACACATTATCCAGAAAGTAATCACAGTTCGAAGAAAGTAGATGCGTTATCGCGAAAGCACACCTATCACTCGTCATGCCGCGTAAGCTAATGACCGAAACAATGAGCCGAATTGAAACGCTCTGCGTTTTATCTGCACAACGCCACCTCGCAAAAAAGTGCGCACTTCACAAGTTCGCGAAAAAGTCCCCTACACACGGCCACTAGTGCTGCTTCGTCGTGGCGGAAAGTCATTCTCGACGGACGGGTCCGGAATCGACGCCGGTCCACGACGCGACAGCGTCGTCGTGTTCATTCCTCGCGCTCGATCTTCGACGAGCACGAGCAAAATCTGCGATTGGCAGAGAGATTATCGATCGATTAATTTAATCGGCGAGGACGCGTGCGAAACGTGATCGAGTTGACAAGACGGTCGCGCGTCAAATGATCGGGGAAGGCGTAATTTAGCCGGCGGGTAAGAATGCCGGAAGGAACGAAAGAGGCGGTTAATAGGAAGAAAAAGAGGAAGGAAGAGAGGAAGAGAGGAAGGAAGGAAGGAAGGAAGGAAGGAAGGAAGGAAAGAAGGAAGGAAGGAAGAAAAGATGGAAATGAAAAGACAGAAAGAAAGACGAGAAAGAAGAGGAGTGCGAAGGAGGGCGCGGGGGAGGAGCGGCGTGCGGTTTCGCGCGTGCCACGACGCGTACACCGAACAAAAGAGGGAGAAAAAAATGTCAAAGGAGAGACAGATAGCGCGTTAGCCGTCTCTCGTTCCCTGCTTTCAACGGGCAGAGAATGGCGATTCGTCGATGCTGACCGAGGAAATCGGCAAGGATCACATGTCGCGCACCGTCACAGAGCAAAAGCAACGAACGAAGGAACGAACGTGTGCGTCCAAACGGAGAAAGAGAGACACGTAGAATAGAAGAACCGCGAGTCGTTGGAAAAAGCGGAAACGTCACGATCTTCGGGAGGAGCACGTTGGAGCGCACAGCAGTCCACCGGTGGCCTCTTTCTCCGTCACATACCGTGCGAACTAACCCCCGAAACGTCACGTCACGACTGTGCAGCTGTGTGCCTTCGTCGACGCGGGCGTACGTCGCGGCGCGGCAGCGAGGCCGCACGAAAACGTACGAAAAGCCGGCGATCGCCGGTACGACGAGCGAGAACGACCGACAAGAGGGAGAAAGACGTATCGTCTGACGAAGAAAGACGTCCAGAGAGACACACATACACACGTATAAGCGTGGGGAGGCACACACAGACAGGCACACGAACGGATGGACAGACGGACAGATGGACAGAGTGACACACAGGCAGAGAGGGACAAGAAGAAGCGGGAGGAAAAAAGAGAGCGGGAGGACGAGCTGAGAAAAGATAGGACGGAGGCGTCGGGCAGATTTTGTCGGGAATCGCGAAGTACGCGAGAAGAACGCGTCTCGAATTTTTGCCACCGATCACGTTCTTTTTGCCATACCTACGACGAATGAGTTTTCTACCGATGTACAAAGTAGAAGAGATCGTGCACGCGTATTCGCGGCCGAGGAAAGGTGACGAGGTTTACCTTGCGGCACTTGTCGTGTTAGACACGTCGCTCACGTGCGTTCCGTTCCTCCTGCCCCTCTTTGATCGCGATTCAGAAGCGCATCCTTCGAGCGCAGGCTGCGCCGCTTTTTCACGCGCTCCGCTCCGCGCTTCCTCGCAGGCTGCCGCGTCGAAAAAGAAGCCTCGAAGCGTAGCGACACACGTGTCCCTTGGGTACGATCGCGAGGTCCGCTGCGTGTTATCTCGAAACCGATGAGCGGAGAGAATCGACCGTGAAAGTCGGCAACGATGACAACGGCGGCGACGACGATGATGATAGTTGCGGTCGCGCGCGGCAGCGACAATAGCGGTATAGCGCGCGTTGCCTAAAAAGCAACCACTCTTTTCTCTTTTTCTCCTGGTGTCTCACTCGGTCGCGCCGCGCCACACACACGCGCCCGCGTTCGATCTGTGCGAAGACGAGAGGAGAGAAGAGGGTTGTGCCGCGAGAGGATAGGCCTTCAGGCAGCGAGACACGAGGGGAGAAGTCTGGAGCTCTGCTCGGCGATACAACGCCCAAGCAGTGGCACACTACGCGCGCGGGTCGACGTCGTCGCGGAAAGAAAGAAATAAAGAGACAGAAAAGGAGAGAAAGAAATAATATTGGGAGCAGCGAGAAGAGAGAAAGGGACGAAGAACGAGGGGGAGGGGAGGTGTATCGCGTCTTTTAATCCATCATCGTTTTCTCTGTCCGGTTGGCTCGTGTGCCGTAAATCGTTCCCGCGAAATACGAAAACACCGGCAACGCGGCTGTCAGAAGCGGCGATCTCGCGGCAACGCGCGGGAATTTCGAACCGGCTCTCGCACGCACGACCCACCTAGCCACGTGTTTCTCTGTTCGGGATGCAGGCAGCCACCGTGACGCAAATTGCCGCGCGCTTCACTCCGGAATGCGAAGCCTCTCTCGCCGCTGCGTTCCACCGAGACACCACCACCACCTCCACCACCACCACCACCACCAGCCAGCATCAACCACCACTACTACTACCACCGGAGCCCGAGCGTGTAACCCGCGCGCGTGGATTCGCGGATGATCGCGGATGATCGCGGAGACACACCAACCGTTGACACGTCGTGGAACAAAGTCACTGTCACGGCGGCGCAACACGTTCCGCGAGCGCGTTTCGAAGAGGGAGGTGGAGCTCTCGTGCGAGTACGAGGGTGGAGTGACGGAGACGAAAAGATAGCGACAGAGAGAGGAGGGAAAAAAAGTAAGGTGTGCGTAACGTAACGTAACGCAAGGTAACGTGTCGCGTCGTGCCGTGTCGTGTCGTGTCGTGTCACGACGACACCACGAGCCGAGAAGCACCGAGAGTACGGCTGCAGCTCCCGAGTCTGGTTAGAACTAGCGCAGGGGGAGGGGGGAATGTCGCCCGCCGACCGCCGTTATTCTTTATCGGAGCATGAGACATCTGTCGTAATAAGTGCGGACTAAAAAATAGTGCGTACGCAGAGAGAGAGAAAGAGAGGGAAAGAGAAGAGAGTAACGGAGAAAAGAGCCCGGTGCCTCGATGGTGGGGAGAGCTTTATGCCTGTGGTCGCATCGGCCGTGCCTCCTCTTTCACCCCGCTGTACCCTTGCCCAGCCCACCTCTTTTCTCTTCTCTTCTTCTCTCCTCTCCTCTCCGACTCGCTCGCTCCTTCGCAACCCCCCTCACTCCATTTTTCTCTCTTCGTCGCACTCACGACTCCCCTCCCCCCCTCAGTTTCTCTTCCATGGGCTCACCCCACTTTACCCGTTAGCCCACGAGACGAAAATGCGCAAAGCTAACGACTTCCAATTAAAAGCGCTGGAGCTGGAATTTTAAAGGCGCCACCACTGCCTACTTCGGTTCGCGCGCTTCGGCTACACCGGATTATCGTGGATAGACCGCCACGCCGCCACGCCGCCGCCCCGACTATCCGCTTCCGACTTCCCCGATACCATCGTCCTAATCGTCATCGCCGCGGTTACAGTTTCCTGGCCGCTTATCGAAATTTCCTCGAAATACGCGTCCCATTATCCTATGAAATTCTCGAAAGATTCGATATCCTCTCTACTGGTCGCGACTCGCGTTGTTGCTCTTGCTACCTAGCTCGTCGATAGCTCCACAAAGATCGAACGAAAACGCCTATCGAGTTCCCCCGTAATCGTTCACCGATACGTATGATACTTTAACGAGGGACAACGCTTACTCTCCGTCGACTAGATAGTCTAGCCATCCATCTATTCGGCAGCCGGCCTGTCTCGCGATCCCTCCTGCCATCCTGCTCCTGCTAAGCTCGCGCCCGCAGCTACTACCCCCTCCGCCGGCACCGTAGGCGACCCCACTCGATTCGCCCCTCAAAAAATCATTACGCCCTTCCGCGGGCTGCGCATGAACGCGGTTTTAATTCGCTACTAGAAAAGTAAAATGTAAACGCCGTTGGATGAGAGGGACGAGGAGGAGGGGGTGGGCCGAATGGGAGTTGGTGCGGGCTTAGGAAGGACGAGGGGACGAGAGAGCGAGGAAACGGGCGAAAAGGGCGGAGGGGCCGACGGGAGAAAGACAGAGAGAAAAAGAGGAGGGTAAAAGCTGAAGGAAAAAGCGAACTACGGAGCGAGATAGTATGAGAAAGATATAGCGGAGCGAGAGAGAGGAGAGCGAAGTTTCGCGGACGTAGTCGAGGACGAGGCGAACGAGGACGAGGAACGCGACGACTGTGAGAGCGCGACGTAGGACAGATCCTTTTTCCACTGCTGCGGCGGAAAGAGGAGGATCGGAAGAGAGAGGACGACGGAGAGATAGAGAGGGAGCCGGGAGAGAGGAGGATACGCTCCCCTACTTCTCTAGGGGTTCCATTGTAATATTTATTGATTGGATTCCTAGGAGCCAAAGCTGAGGGCTGTGGCACCTATACTTCGACTAGATTGCCTAGAAATGTTTCCGTACGCTCGGCGAGAAAGCCCGTTTTCCCGATTCTCTGCGTTTTCTTCGCTCGAGTCAGCCGGTTCGGAGAAACGTTCCACTGACCTTGGTCGAATAATTCACGGCAAATAGCCGTGAGCGGGATGCGGCTCCATCGGTTACCGAATAAATTCCATCCGTGAAAAGGACGCGCTCTCGATTGTTAATTTCCACCTCTGGCAAACAAAAAATCGAAAAAAAAACGAAAAAAAACAAACACGTGGGAAAAAATCGCGCGCACGTAGACGTTAATCCTTTTATACCGAAATTGATTCAGTGGCAAAATCTATCTAAATAAAACGCGTTTATCCTATCGTGTTAAATCGTGTCTGAAAAAAAAAAAAATCGACTGGCCAAACAAAATGAATCGTGGCCCGCGGTCTATTTTCCCGAATAAAGTAGCTCCGCCGAAAGAACAGCACGTTTCTCGCCGGATATTTCATTTTTTCTTAAAGGCCGATCGCACGGACCAACGGAAACCGGGCCAAACGCCAAATAACGAGCGAACGATCCAGAGAAAAGGGCCCGGTAAACCACGTCGACGTTATTCTCATTCAACGATGCGCCATTGAAGCAAACGAGTACATCGCCTTTTTCATCCCCTCCACGATCTATCGGTGAACGATACGTCGAACGTTGTTTCCTGCGGAACACAGGAGTCCATGAGTCAGTTGGCCTTGAACGCGTATATTCAGGATACCGAGCGTCGTTCTTCCATCGCGTACACGACGGCTACACGCTTTCGCGTTAGTAAAATCGAGGTTACGCCTGAAAAATTAATGAACTCCGCGCGAGAGAAAACATAAGGAAACGCCGATAAATAACGGTGGCGCGTGCTGCGAGATCGTTTGCGCGCTAACGAACGCGTGATGTGTTCAGTCGTTTGCCGTGAAGAGAAGCGTCGCCGCGTTAAACGCTGAATCGCAGTAAACGTCGGCCGTGGATAATGCATAATAACGAGGAACGTAAACCGGCGCGCTCGCGCGCTCCATCGCTCGGTCGGACGAGCGAGGTCGGGTGTTGTAGTTTGCTCGGCCGAAACGTAGGGAAAATGCAGATGTTTCGACCGGTCCTTCGTGGCCACGTACACACAGTTTCGCAGCTCCACCTGCGTTAGATTCGATCGCGTGATACACGATCCTCTCTTTGTCTCGCGAACGAAAGCCTTTACGGTGTGTGCAACCTTGCAGGTGCGCGCGAATTTCGAGGACGGTTTCCGAAGAAGAAAAAAAAAAATCTCCTTTCCCACGTTCGGAATCGATAGAATTCTGGCATTATTTATGTCGACCCCGATTCGCGTTACGTATCTTTAAATATGCAGGGGTCAATATTTTTAGCAAGATTCGCCAGTTTCAGCAGCGCAGATCCGATAATTGGGTCGAAATCAGAGGATGACTCGATTCCCATCGAGAACGGCGAACCGATGCGTGTGTCACCTGGTGATGTGTGCCGTTGTTCCGAGTTCAAGGCTACCCATCGCGGAACACTGGACCAAGACATTCCTACCCTGTAACCGCCCCTACCGTCCCACCTTTCTTTCCCTCCATACCAGTCCACTCACACGCATTACCAACTCCCCACCAGCGTACGTCACGCGTCTGCTTCTCCATCGACTACCCCTCTCTGACCCCACACCCTCGCCGTTTAAGTAACGAGGTCTACGAAATCATGATGCTCTGTCGTCTTGCCCCTGCGAGATATTGTTCCATGAAAAAAACATTCGTCGATCGGCCGAAGAAAATATATATATCATACAAGAGGACTATTTTAGACTTTGGAAAGAACCGCCGGATAATCGAGTCCTTTGTACTTGATAGAGCTACGCGGTTGAACGTTTACGACCAACGTTGCTCAGAATTTTTCCCCGATATCCTTCCCCGCCGATAGCAACAGAGAGCACGTCGAGTGACTGCTCTCCGCGTTCTGCCTTTTAAACGGATCGCTTTGTCGCGGCGATTCAGCCGGTCGCCAGCGAAGATCTCGATGTTCCGCGATTAACCCTGCACCGTTAGACCAATTAACGAAGGGCAAAGACACAAAAAAGAAAAAAGAAAAAGAAGCCAGAAAAAAAGAAAAAAGAAAAAAAACAGGAAAGAGAAAGTCATTTGTTCGTGCTCGTGGTGCCTGGTACACGAGGAAGCCTCAAAAGCGCCCTTTTCGGCAGGTTTGAACCCCGGTGTGCTCATTAACCCGGCGCACCTGCCAGTTAACGCGCTTGCCAACAACCGGCGCATGAATTCGTCCCAATAGACAGAAACTGCAGCGATAAAGAATATCATCCTCTTTAGGCACGACCGTACATGCGTCCTAAATGCACTCTACACACGCGAGGCTTTCGTGGGGGGTGAGGTAGGTAGCAGGGCAAGAATATGCGGGGTCTAGCCTTTTTCTCTCTTTCTCCCTCTCTCTCTCTTTCTCTCTTGTTCCCTTTCTCTGTGTGGGACTGCATCGTACGTACCCTCTCCGCCTTTTTCCTTTCTCTCTTCTCCTCCCCTTCCACCCACCCTGCCCCCCGGTTCCCTCCTTTCCATCACCTCCCTCGTTCCTCATCCCTCGTCTCTCGCTAGTGTATTTCGTTCGAACCGGTACCCTTTCCCTCCCTCCTGCTGCATTCGCAAACATTTGGTGGCCGTTGACCTCGAACGGGCTAATCCGCCGGCAGCCAAACAACCAATTATTTCTTTTCATCGGTATAGTCGTGCTGGCCGATACACCGTGAAACGTGGGAATGTGTTAGGAGCCGACGATGCCATCGCCGCGTCAGGTGAGAATTGCTCGGTCAATTTCCTGCGATTCTACCTACCTCGGATTCGTTTATAGACAGACACGTTCGAAAAGCGACAAGTATTTAAAAGATTAACGACAGACCCTGCTTACTCGACAACGCACATACGGATTAGTTACGTGTACGTGTACCGTTCATAGTTTATTTTGCAACGTCATTGCATCCCGGCACGGATGTTCAATGATACGGTATCTATAGCTTCGTACGAGGTGTTAAGAGCGATTAGCAAAAAAAAAGTAGCAACGAAGAGTCGAGAAGAATCGAGTAGAATCGAGGAGAAACGTGGAGAATCACGGAGAATGGAAGAGCGCCACGCGCCAGAAAGGGAGGCACATTTCCCTGTCTGCCTAGTAATAGACGCGCGCTACTTACACCGCGGCCTAGTGCGTGTCTATTCCGATACTGTCCTCTTCCACTGCAACTACGGTTAACTATTGCTGCACTCGCGCTACTGCAGTCGGCGCCGATAGCTGCGTCATTACTTCCACTGTTCGTACGGCGCATCTCTAAAACCGCGTACTCTAACGATTCCAATTTAACTCGAGAGTACTTATTTAAAACTGCATTATCTCCAAGAGATGATTCCTATTCGTACTACTTCGATAGATCCTTCAGTGCATTGTTTGCATACTGGAAAACTCGGCTTAAAATGGTTTTCGCTAAAAATACCGCGGCTTCGCGGGTCAGGTCGAAATGAAATCCGTCCATTCTTTTTCGAATCAAGGCTAACTAGTCGAGCGATACAAAATTTGCGCTCAAGACGTGTTACTTTTCCCAGGTTGTCCCCGGCTCCGATTTGCCGACCCACTTTTCCACCGCGCGATTAATTGAGACACGATGATCCAACGAATATTTCTGTCAGCGCTTAAAAATACTGAAAATAGGTCACCGCCTGTATTTTTAATTATACCGCAGACGACTACGTAGACGATGTATCCGTCAGCATCCGTGATCCTTTCTGATTCTCGACTCGATCGAACCCGCGGCCAGAGAACAACGAGTCCCATTCGATTTAAGGGATCGCAAAAACGCGAGATCGGTTTCCATGGAATCCCGGAAGCGTGTCAGCTTCTCTCGAACGGATCGGGGAAGAATGGTCAGAGGGAATGGGGTTTCGGGCCGAAAGCAGTTCTTGCACCTTCGCCGGGACCGTTATTCTTCGAGGCGTCGGCCATTGAAGCACTCCGGAGAGAAAGGGTCAGGAGACGCGAACTTTTTCTTCGGGTCGCTCTGTAAATGGCGCGCGTTGAACTGCCAAGCAACGACTCGCTGACAAAACGCGGCGAATAGGCCAACCGACGAGGCAAACCGCGCGACCGTGACATTTTTTTCATCGAGGCGGTTGTGGGTGTGCGCAAGTGCACACATGTGCGTGTGGCACAGGACGAAACAAAGAAGCAACGAAAGAACCGCATACGACCGTTCGCATAAATACCCGGTGGTGACTCTCTCTCTCTCTCTTTCTCTCTCTCTCTCTCTCTCTCTCTCTCGTTCGCTATACCCTCGTCGATATAACTTTGAACGATCGCGTGAGACATATGATTCGTCACGATCAGCTGTGGCCGCACGAATTTTAAGGTGTCGCGGACCCAGCGGAACCATTGTTTCCCTCTAACTCGCCGGCTGTCAGTTACAATACGCGATGGATACTGTTATACCGTAATGATATGCGCGCAGCGCTAATTAATCGGGATTCCATGCGACATCCGGCCGCCTTTACGCGGAAAGAATTTCTACCGGTGAAACGTAGAACCGACGCGTCAACCTTGACGCGTGTGTCTTTGATTTTTGCCAAACTTTTCCGTCTGACCGGCAGCGGCGTCGATGTTTTTTTGTCGACAGGCGCCCCGAAAAAATCGCCGCTTAAAAACCGACACACTGCAACGACACGGTTTCGATACTGAAAGTCGATGGACTCGATGGTTCGGTGTTTTGAAATTCAAATTTTTTTCCATACTTGAGTCGGCTACACGGTGGACGCGCGTCCGCGAAGAATCGACGCGTTCTTTTTCCTTTCCTAATCGCTCGTTTCGACGAGTATAAAGTTCATTCTCGTCGGTTGCCAGATCAACGCGTACATTCAAATGCATGTATATTCGCGAACGTCTCGCCAGTGCTTCTCATAATGGGCAGTGTTTCTCTGTAATGTACGCGCTAGGAGACTGGACGGAGGCTCCGTGATGAATTTCAATGAGCAGCCACGCGAAATGCATAGTTGCCTAGCAGCAGAATCTGGCCGCGATAAGATACAACGCAGACACTCCTCCCCGCCCGATCGTTTTTTAGAATCGTATAATCGAATAATCGTGTATTTTTAATCGGCTCGTAAAAAAAGGAAAAAACTTCTCTCAGTAGATAAAGAAATGCAATCGACAGATCGGAGAATTAAAAGAAACGAAAATTATAAACTACAAACCGCCGTGTATTTGAATAATCGTGTACAATTCCCGGACGAGGATCGTAAATCGCGAGGCAAAGGCCGCCGTTAAATCCTCGCCGAGGTTATTCTAGCATCCGGTTCGCCTAAATAACGTATTCAAGCCGGAGTCTAATTTCACAGATAACACACAGCCGTCGTGTAATCTAGTTACTAGGCGTCTAATCTAATCGGTCGATTCGGATTATGTGCATGCATACCTGCGCGTAGACAGTGTGCGTGCGAGTACTGTCGAGGCGAAAAATTTCGATCGGTTCCTAACTTCGACCGTGACTCGTTTTTATCCTTCGGAACGAACGTAGCAGAGCGTGAGTCGTTCGTTAAATATAATTAGATGCTCATTTTTATTTAAAAAAAAAAAAAAAAAAGAAAAGGAAAAGCCTTCAAACATGGACGATCTCGTATTTGCGAGAGCGTCGCGTCTTTGACGACTTGCGACTTTGTCACCATCCACGATTACCCCGCCATACGAGAAGGAGTTCTTCGTCTTCTCCTCCCTTCCCTGACGGCAGCAATTAGACGTTTATTTTCGCGAGCTACGAAAGCCGGCCTTTATCTCGTAGCGTATTGTTTCGTCCCGATTATCACGGCGGGAAATCTCAACGCGTAATAATCGCTATCTCTGCTCCGTAATTCGTCCTCGATAGAATATAAATCGACGCGGAACGCGACCGTGTTTCCTCGACTTCCTGTTTCGTAATACCTATCGCGGCCAACCCTGTACACGCCGCTTATTCTCTCGGTAAACTTGGTAAACTATAGACGACGACGATCGATTGCGGATCGCCTAACCGCATATCGATGCACAGAGACGAATCGAAGTCGGAACAGGACGACGAAACGGAACGAAACGCACGGCGGCGAATTGTTGCGGTGAAACGAGGATGTAGGTAAGCGCGACGATGGTGTCTTTGGTCGAGATATAGTTTCGCGCTGGAACTCGACCAGAGAGAAAACGGGAGAACCGGAGAAGAGAAAGGGAGGAATAACGGGTGCGAGGAACGAGCGGTACCCTCCGCCGTTCAAGGAGAATAAACCGTTATCGGAGGATATACCCTTTTCCAGGTGCAGGTGCCCGCCAAGAAAATCAAGAACGCGTTATCGCCACGGTGGATCGCGAACAATCTCGACGCCATTATAATTTTATCCGGAACTAATTCACGTTTCGAGCGTGTACACACACCGCGCTCGATGCCTGTCGAAAGTGGAAAAGTTGGGTAGAAACTAAAGGTATTCTCGTGCAGTAGCACGAGAAAGAACGAAGAGCAACAGATACCTCAGTGGATGAAGTCGATCGAGTACCGGTTTTGCTCTGGGGGCAAGCGAGTCGAGCCACGTTACCCTGACGTGAAGCGAAAACCAGGCCAATTGCAAATTGCGGGTGTAAGCAGCGATATCGCGTAGCGTTTAGCAACGACAGATTACTTGTCCCGATGCGTTATTGTTTCACGAGCGGACGAAAGGGGTTAGAGGGACGAGAAAGTGTAGATTATTCGAGCGAGCAAAAGTGTGTCGTTAGATCGGTGAGAATAAACTCGTCGAAGCGGGAAACAGCGTTTCGAAATGGCGCGAAGTGGTACACGCTAAACGAAGCATTTTGCCGACTCATCGAACGTCTCGTTTCGAACTAGCGGCGGCGGGTTGCTTAAAAATGGCATCGAGTGCACGGTCGTTCGTTGGATTGGTGAAAAAATCCGATGCTCGTTTGCGGGACGAACTCGTTGAAAAGGCGGTTTTGCCGATAGAACGACGAGTGTGCCACCGTGGTTCCTCCTCTCGTATTTTGCGTCGCATGAGTTTTGCACGCATTTATAAGCGCCCGCGCGTGTCTATATACGTGCATGTGTGGCTGCGACAAAGAGTGCGTAAGCTGGCGAGTGCGTGCGAGCACGGCTATGTACGCAGCCAGGAGAGAGCACCTGGGCATCTATGCGTCATTGTGGACGATAAAAAAAGCCGTAAGGCTGGCATAACGCAAGGAGAACGTCGACAAAACAGCGACGCGAGAGACTAGTAAAGCTGGTTTGTCTTTTCCCTCTTTTCTACGGCCGCTCCAAGTACGCCACAATAGCGATCGTCGACGCGTTCTCTTTCGACTGTTTTTGGTTCGCTCGGTCGTCCACCGATCTCTTTCGGAAAGAAGACATTCTATCGAAAGTATTTTAGGAGCCTAACCGCGAGAAACGCGATCCTTCGATGACATATCTCTGTATCTGTATCGCGAAAATAATTTTCAAGGCGAGGAGGAGGAGGAGGCCCGAAAGGCGAAAGAAAGGAAACTAAAGAGAGACGGTAAACGACAGTTTGAACGTTTCGTGTAGCATCGTCGAAGTCTGTGGAGATCTAAAAGAACGGAATACGAAAAAAGGACGGGTATCCTTCTAGCGAGGACAAATTCGATGAGCTCGTAGGCGAGCGCCGAGAAACCTTCAAGGCTCCTGGATCATGGTTCCAAACTCACGTTCAAGGATCAGCTTTGTACAGAGGAATTTTTATTGGCTTCGTCTGACGCGCGCATAATATACGCGTGCAAGTGACTCGGTGAATTTTTTTTTCAGAAGCCGCGTTCAGCGCGGTTCACCGCCGAGGGAGCGAAAGAGAGAGCAAACGAGATACGCTTTTTTATTTTTTACCACGTTTTGCCTCCCCTCGCCTCCTTCTCTCTCTCCTTCCCTCTGGTCGCTCCATCCCTCTCCCGGTTTCTCTCCACTCTCGTCACCCTCGCGTTTCCTTCTTCTTTCCCCGCTGCTCGTTCGGTATCGCGAGATCTATTTATACCTAGTCGGTCGGTGTTTTCAACTTGCAGCGGCATCGTGTAACAAACGCGCGTCGCTCGTAAAAATAGGGGATCTGCACGATACGTTGCACGTACAAGAGTGAAGAGGAGATGGGAAAGAGAGAGAGAGAGAGAGACAGAGACAGACAGACAGAGAGAGAGAGAGAGACAGACGAAGACGGACGAAGGAGAAAGAGAGAGGAGGAGCGGGAAAGAGCGAGAGAATTCGTGAAGCGTCCGGAGAGTCGTGCGTAGGGTCGAAACGACATCGTGAGAGCGCACCTCCATCGAGGTTCCTCTCTTTCGACGTTACAGAGAAATCAAGGAGAGGCGGAAAAGAGGAGGACGAGCTGTGGCAGCATCAGCAACGACAACAGAAGGAGGAGGATCGAGATCCGCGACGTCGATTCGATGGTCGAGTACCAGGGAACCACGTAACGTGACGGCGTGCGATCGTAGAGACTCGCGTGGCTCTCTAGATCGACGTGACCTTGCGGATGAACGCTGGATTTCCTAGTACGATGATTTTCGTTCGTTTTTCCTAATACATCGTGGCGAGAAGCGAGAGAGAGAGACCGATAGCGTGCACCGTAAAAGCGAATGATCGCCGCGATCGCGCACGACCAACTCCGCTTTAATTGAATCTGGCCAACGGGTTGGCGATTGCTTTCCGCTCGCGCGCACACGGTAAAGAGAGAGAAGGAGAGCATCGTATTACGAGACGTGGAATTTTTCGTGAATGAACATCGGAGAAAAAGAGAGGAAGGAAAACGAGCGAGTAGAGCGGAAAAGAGACGACGAGGTGTGGCGGAGTGCGAGATGGAAAGAGAGGATAAGAGAACGAGAGGGAGAGCGGTCGGTACGCAGGAGCGACTAGGAAAACCGGGCAAAAAACACGGAGAAAACGAGAGTGAACGAGGAGCAGGGTCGAGCTTAACGTACGTACACACGGTACTCGTAACACGCGGGCCGGAGCGGCGTGCGCGACAAAAGGATCGAGGCGCTCGCAGACGGATTACGTCATTTCCCAGGCAACCTCTAACGTCTGGCATTATATTCGTCTAGCGATCGTCTAGCCGCACGGCAATCCCTCCATGCACGGACAAACACGTTACTAACTAGCGCCGCTACGCGCGTCTACCTTTCACGGTCGCGCTGCTCTTTACACGCGCTATTCTACGTTATACATGCCGTAGTAAGTACGTATCTGTACGTACTCTAGCGCGACGGGTTAACTAGCTGCGCGTAGACACGCGAAACGTGTCCATGAACACCGACGAAATCGTGCTTACGATACATTCTCCACTTGGGTGCCTGATACGTGTGTTTGCGTGAGTTTCGCATACACGCAGACACGTTCGAATAAATGTGCACACGTAGCCGCGGGAAACGTAGGCACATGCAACGGTCGCGCGCACACCACGCGACGAACAGACACGCGATAGTAAGGTTTCGGTGGTGTGCGTGTACGCGTGCATACTATGCGCGCGAACGCGAACGCGAGTCGCGACACACACGCACTTCTATCCATTTCTCTCGCTCTCACGGACACACGATCTGTCGTTTCCTCTGTGCCACACGCATACACGCATTCTCTCTCGTTCTTTCTCTCACACAGCCGGTCGGTTTGTCTTTGTCACGCATACGCTCTCTCGCTCGAACGTACTATCTATCGGACGCGTCTCTCGCTTTAGAAGCCGACAGGCGGCCGAAGGCCACCACTCTCAGCTGTGGACGTACCTTGATCGTTGAGCGCGAAGTAAAGTGTGGGGCTCCTTTGCCCGGTGTCCTTGTCGTCGATGCTAAACCCACCGTTTGACTGTCGGATGCGACGATCGCGACGAGCTAGCCTTCTTTTGCCGTCCTCCGCTGTCCGTCCTCTCTGTGTCGATTTCTGTGTGCCTGTCTCCTCTCTCGCCGTCTCCCGAGACGATCCACAGACCGGGAAGTCTGAATTCCGCACGAGATTCCCTAAGCCACGCAATCGTCGTTCGTGGTCTCGTGCGTTCCGGAGGATCTCGGGGACACTGGTAGGTCCATCCTCGTGAAAACGACGCACGACCAACGTACCACGACAACTGATCTCGTCGTCGTGCAACTCGCGCGTTCAAATTCTCCTCGTATGTGGTCGACAACGTGATTACGTCGAACAACGCGCGAATCCACACGAATCGTGTCTTCCACGACAACAGCGAACGCGAACACAATCGAAAAAAGGTGTCGTTGCTTTTTCTCGGTCAACCGTCACATCGGTCTTCCGTTTCTCCTTAGCTGGAAAACCACGCCGTTTGTTCCTGCCTCCGCGATGCAACAAAAATACAGACACACTTATTACTACTTTTCGCTGGCTTCCTCTTTTCGATCGTATCTCACTTATCCGTCCTGTCTGCTCGCATCAAGACGTTCGTCGATAGTGGATCTTGCACGTAGTCGAAGCAGTACGATTGATCCAGATATATCGATACACGCGGATGTCACTCGCGGCTCCGAAGGACGAACGGGTCGAAGAAGACACGTCCGTGATGCAGCAAATCGTCGTAGCAATCGTCGTAGCAATCGTAGTGTACGTAGCGTAACACCCGTGGTCGCGTATCACGAAGAAGGATGATCCGTTGCCGAGGATTTTCCCTTCTCTCCCTTGTTCAGTGTTCGCGACGTGCGACGTGTGCAACTGTGAATCACCGTAAATAGGTATCGGCGACGATTCTCATCGACGCTCGAAAGACGTCCGACTATTCACTGCTGTTCCTTTTCTTCGATTGTTCTTTCTTCTTCCGCGTTGTGTTGTCGTCGTGGACGGAGATAACGCGCGAACAGAAAAGGAAAGGAAAAAAAAAAGAGACGATCGACGTTTACGCACTCCCGTGTGTGATCTTCGAAACGACGATAACGTTGCGGCCACGAAACGCGCAAAATGTATGAATGATCGGGCGGACGAAGATCGACGAGATTTCGAGGAAAAAGATCTAGAACGATGTATCGACGAACGTAGGATCTCTATCGTTGACCAGTAAGGAAGGATCCCGCGGTAAAGTATCCGGTATTATCTTGCGGGACGACACCATCGAGCGAAGGACCAGCTCCCTGCCGCTTCTTTGGGACACACCGGGGGACTACCTAGTCGTAGAGTGATTGGGAACGCGACTGGCCAAAGCACTTGATTCGCGCGCGGTTCGGTTTGCCCGTTGCTGCGCCTCTCCCGTGCAGTTTTTTCGGCGGTCTCGTGGTATGCGTGCATGCGCGTGCATGTATGTGTGCGCCCGCGCGCTCCTGTGTGTGTCCCTCGGACTTTTTCTCTCTTTCTCCTTCCTTCTCGTTCTTCCTGTCCCTCTCTCACTCTCCTCGGTGTTACACACGAGCGTGTTTCTTTCTCTGCACGCGCGCGTACCGGCTTAGCTCGCGCGCTCGTATTCTCTCGTCCATACGTCTGAATTTCCGTAGGTGTGCACGGTTCCTCTCTCTACACGCTAGCCGCGTGTCCGTGTGCGCGTTTACGCGCGTCCTCTCTCCGCGTGTATCTACACACGCCGTCGATGATGAGATCGTGTGTGCAAGCGTGACGCGGACGGTTACACGTAAGTAAGTAGTTGCGTGGCTGCGTGCATGCGAGCGTGCGTTGGTGCGTGCGTGGTGCGTGGTTCGACGTTGTCGTCGTCGTCGTCGTCGTCGCGTGGTGTCGTCGTCTTCGTCGTCGTGGTTGCCGTCGTTGTGTGGTGTCGTCGTCTCTCTACACGTTGGCTCGGATCCGCTCTCGTCGGTGCTGCGTGCGTGCGCGCCCTGGGTAGGCGAGGGTATAGTTACCGAAATGTTAACCTCGTGGAACCACTTTTTATTGAGTGTCGCAAAATTCATAGGAACCTCGCGAAACGAGGAGAGGGGCAGTGGCCCCCGTTCTCTCTCTTTCTCTCGGTCCGTCCCTTTCTTTCTCTCGATTTTCTCTACGTTGGCGGGGTTAACGCGTGAGAGGGGCGGCAACCCCCACCTATGCTCGCGCTCCTGCCCCGCGTCACCCCTCCGACTACACTCGACTACCCTCCTCCTCCACAGCCACCTCTTCCTCCTCCTCCTCCTCCTCCTCCTGCTCTTCCTCCTCCGCCGCCGCCGCCGCCGCCGCCGCCGCCGCCACCACCTTCTCCTCCTCCTCCTGTGCCTCTTCCTCCTGCTCCGAGCAGCCTGGTCCTCGCCAATTCTTTGGCCCCACCACTTCCTCGCTAGTGGTCCCCCAACCCTCGCTTTTGTCCCTCTCTCTCTCCCTCTTGCCCTCCTCGCAACTCCTCTTTCATGCAACTCTTCGTTCGTTCGTTCCCCTCGCCCGTCTCTCGAGTCTCGACCGTTCGCCTGCCCTCCCGTTCTGCCTCTTCGTCTCTGCGTTTCTCTCTTCGTCACCCCACACCCCGAACCTCGACCCCTGGCCCACGTCTCTCTATCCGTGTCCGTTTCTCCGTCTTTTTCTCCCGACTGCTTTTCGCGCGCTTTTCCCGTTCTACTCGCCACTGCCTGCACCCTTCCTAACCCTCTCTCTGTTTCGTTTCTTCCTCATCCTCCCTTTCCCCTTCCTCCCCCTACTATTCTCTGCACACCCTTCTTGCCGCTTCCTTCTCTCTCGCATCGATCATCCGTCTCTCTTCGTCCTTACCGCTCGCGCCGCGCGATCTCGCTCTCTCTTAAGCTCCGTCTATCCTTTTCCCTCTCTCACTCGCACCCCTCCTTTCCCCTCGTCCTCTACTTCGAACCCTATCGCGGCATTTAGCCGTACATAGCCGAATTTACGTACGGATTGCTGGACATCAAATAGTCCTGCCGATTTTTCCGCCGAGCTGTACGACCCACGGCTCCTCGCAGTTACTCGTCCAGTCGACGTCTCTTTACGGACCGATCCTGGCCACCAGTTTCCTCCCATCTCTCCACTTCCGTCGAAGAACGTAAATCCATCGGCCCAGTCATCCAAGGATATCCGATCGAGATTCTTTTTGTCGTCCGTGATTTCTATCGACGCGCGTCGCTTTAGCGCCTCATCGAACCGGCAGACGCGGTCGTTTTTACAAATGCATCCTCCAATCGCGTTAACTCTGTGTTTTGTAACCAGCCTCGTTTAATCCATAGGGTATCTGCCAGCCTTGTAATTCCGATGCATCTGTATCAATAAGCTGCAAGATGTTTACTTTCGCCCGGTCCCATAAACGCTTTCGCCTCGAAGCGATAACACGTGCATGAAGATTCGCGTCCTTCGATCGAATCAACGACGCGATCGACGCTCTCGTTCTAATCGTTTTCGTCGTGAGACCGAATCGCGATCGAGGTATTTTATCGCGCGACCAAACTTCGTCGTGGCTTCGCTCGAATTTAGGCGGGCAGCGGTTATCTGAACGAGGATGCGCGGCATCGTCGCGCGACCGATCGTTTCCCAGAAAACCGTACTAAACCCGATCAGCGTCGACCTCAATTACAAGCTTCTTTGCGGATACAGCGAGGTCAACCAAGACAGCTACTTTACTTTTAAAACGCTAATGCAACGATCCTGTCTGGATCGAGTCGATCATAAGCTGCAGCTGTCGAAGCGACGATTTTGCGGTTTTCTTTTCTAGTCGGTTCCTAGATCCACGTAGCAGTTCGTGTAACTTCGAACGAAGACGTTCTCTTCTAATGTCGTGGTCTCTTTGTCCACTCGAGCGTCGACAGGATCGTCGGCAGGTGCTCCACGCGAGACCACGACTATCTCGAATTTCGTTTATGGGCCGATCCGCCTTCGAAGCCGCGTCCAGCCGAGTCCCAGAGCCAATTAATATCTTGCGGGTCATTAGCGAACTCCCGTTCGTCCGCCCTTAATTGACCGTCTTCTTCGATCACAGCGTGTGCACTGCTACGAACACGTATTTACGAATCTAATTGGCGGGCAAGATGCATGCGTTCACTTCGACTCGAGGTCGAACGTTACCCGTACACCCGGTCGCGAAAAACGTCTTCATTTTTTTCTTACATCATCGTATTAACCATCGTATTAATCGTCGTATTAACCATCGTATTAAACATCACGACGCTCGTTAACCAAGAATCTGTCCAATCGTCACAATCGTCACGTGGTTACGGCACCGCTTCTTTTTCTAGAGCATTTGCAACGTCGATTCCTTTCTTTCGTTTCGCTCGTGTTAACGCGCGGTGTAGTTTTCTACGTATCGCGAAAAAGAAAAAAAGAAAAAAAAAAAGAAGAAATGAAAGAATGCGGCGTTCGTCAGTGTTTGCGCATGTGGCTGCGACCTGGAAAAGAAACGGCTCGTCGTCGATAAAAAGTTACCTCTGCATCGGGTAGATATGTATGCCATTTCTAAAAATACCATTTCTGAAATAGCGTTTTCGGCCGCGCGTGCACGTACACGTTCGCAGAAATCGCTCGTGCATCGTCGTCGCTATGTATCGGCTATGTAGCACGTAGCATCGTGTTGCGGAACAATCGCTTAATGTACGAGCCCGTGAACGGAAGGATGAAAGGAAACGAGAAAATACAGGAGCGGATCGAGACTCCGAGGAGTCGGATACCTGCTGGCTCTCGGGATCAAACGATCCCGAAACTCGCGTACGATGACTTCTAATCCGCGACTCTCTTCCACGTTCCGGCTTATCGACTTTCGTCCGCCCCACGAATCTTCGCAGCCATCGACTTTCTTGCGGTCTGGAAAGGTAAATCGAGCCGGATCCCTGGTCGACGAGTTTTCGAGCGGCTGCCGCCGAGTTTCGTATTACCTGTGACCGAAATTCGTTGGTTAAAAAAACGATGACAGTTCCGATGGCGAGAATTCCAGAATTCAATTTGTACGATTTTGCACCTGAACACGCCAGGGTGGACGAACGAATCCTCGTGCTTTCGTCGCCACCGCCGTTCCGTCTCCTCTTCTAACCGGTTAATCCGTCTTTCTAGAAGTCGCCTATTATCGTTACGACGATGCAGAATTAAACCTATCGCTTTCCCGTGTACCGGTATATTTGCGGTATGACTAACACGCATAAGAGATAAGATTATCGTCTTGCGCTCGTCGAGATCTCTGTTGCCTAACGTGCCCTTGCGGTTAGACGAGCAATATTTTTTTATTGCTTCCAGGAACGAATTCAGACGTCGGTCGTTCATCCATCGATGCGTCATTTTTTTTCTAGAACGAGACGAATTAACAAATTCTCTAATCTCCGCGGGTTGTGCTTCCTCTTTCTCTCTATCGTACGTGTACGCCAGAAATAAAAAAAGAAAGAAAAAGAAAAAAGGAAAAGAACGTACGCCCGTCCCGTCAACGCACATGTGACATAAAATTGGTCGGGGTTGGATCTTTCCACGAATCGTCGATCCCTGCGCGTACGATCTCGGCAGGGATCCTTGACCTGACTCACCCGATCGGCCAGAGTGAAACGAACTTCTTCTCGGAGCGTTTCTCGTGCATAAGCTACCGTTGTCCCGACGTGAATGAATTATAAATTATAACGCGGTTGCTCCGGTATCGCTCCGATCCTCGCCAAATAAATCTGCCGGTCGCCGTTGTATGACGGAATAGGATAATGTTGCCGAATGCAACGGGACGAGGTAGGTAGAGAATTCGACTCGCGTAGCTCCGCGAAACCGGGGCGTGAGTATGGTCTCTGAAAACTGGTTCCTCTTATACGCTCGCGCCGATCCACGGTCTTCCTTACTTTCTCGTCTTTTCGCTTTTCCCCTCGTCGATGATTCCTCCTCTCGCCGCATCTCCTTTCAGGGAAACGAAACGAGAAAAAATAACGAACCCATGAAACGAAAGAAACATACGAGGAACGAGTTAATCGAGCCGGCCGAGGCCGAAGAAAGGGCAAGATATTGCTTCTATTTCTTTTAGAATCGTGCGTCGAAAGGAGGGGAATGGATGCATCCTAGACGTGGTTGCATCCTGCTGCGTCCTTGAACCACCGAACACATCTAGCTTGACGAACGCATCGGCTTAGGATCGCGGCGCCTTCAGGCAACACACGGTCCTTCGCACGGGCCTTGCTAGCAGATTGGGCAGGATGGCTTCCTGCGAGTTTGCTAGTCGACAGAGGGCCATGAACCCCGAACAGGTTGCCCCCTTGGACGTTCACCTCCTGTGCCTCCTCGACACCCGTTCCCCTGGCCCTTGTTCTTGCTCTATCTTCCTCCAAAGGGTCCGTTCGCCTCGGATCCCCCCTCTCTTCTACTCCACGTTCTACCACCATTTTTCTGGCCAGCTTCAAAAGCTAGCCACCCTGGCCCCAGGGACCCGTGTTTCCCCTCTCCTTGCCTGTTTCCTCGTCCTGCTGCCGTCACCTTGCCCCTCGCTTCTTTCACCGACCAACGTGCCAGCTTCGCCTCTTACCCGTGAATCTACGCTATATTCACGCCACTCCGGTGTTAGATAATCTTTCGTGTTAAAAATCTCGCTGGCCCTCGTGGTCCGTGCTGCGAGATTCCTCTTCGGCCTGATCGACGGTGTTCCTCGTTTAAAATAAACATGCCACCATTTAAATTCCGGATTTAGTTCGAAGAAATCTAATTTCCGGATTCGATCTTTTCCCGAACGTGCTTCCTCCTATTTTCTGTTCTCGTTTTTCCTTTTCCTTCCTTTTTTTCTTTTTTCTTTTCTTTTTTTTGCCTTATTGTTTATATTTATTTTTGAAGGATCACTGGAACGAATAACGAGCAGTAATGCTAATTCAATCGTTACACATATTTTCTCTCGTAAAATCGACGCGGATTGCGAAAATTGGCGAACGAATTGGAAGCGGCGAGAAATGGAACGTTTTTCGTGTTTTTTCGCGCGACGCCCGCCAATCGTCGCGCCATCGAAATATTTTCGAAATTCTTCGGACGCGTGCCGGCTCCGACAGGATTTTCGCAACACCGCGATGGCGACACGTCGTAAACGGTGGGCAACGAAAATTGCTAACGTATTCGCGGTATGCGTTTGCACGCCGCAAACAAGAATAGGACAGCGTCTGTTCGACGAAAACGATGGTTCCCAAAAGGCTGTGAATCAAAGTCGACGCGATCCCTCGTATAACGTCGATTATGGGCGATTTGTAGTCTCGAATGCACGGCTACTCGTATTTCTCGTGTACCTCGCGTCTAATATTACCGCGATCGATCGCACGCGACTGTCATTCATCCATGAACCTGGACACGGTCGATTTAAAAGTCGCACGTCGACTTTCGTCGATCACTTTGGCCATCGATGAACGTAACAGCGACGAATGTTAAAGTTTGGGAACCGCTGGACTAGAATGCAGCGACTCGTCTAAATATGCACATAGAGAACTCTGTTAGGCAATCGCGCGCGCCTTTCCTAGAGCTTCAATTACGCTGACAGTTGGCGATTTCGCTAGCTCCTTGAGTAAGGCGTTACAAAGGAATACCATACAACCGTACCAGCGCGATATAAGTTATTTGTATGTGATCGTGCGCGTGCATAAACTACATACCGGCGTTTGCAGCGGTTGCAACGTCGTCGCAGCAGTCGAGAGAATGGGAAACGTTCAATGAAGAAATAGGCGTTCGAGGAACTGGAACTGGACCTCTTGTCGCCGTTTTAAAAGGTTTATTACCAGCTCATCAGATTTGGCAATCGAGTTCGGCCGAACGATGCATCACTGTCACTGTCACTGTCACTTCGCCTCAATCCGCCTGTTTCCTTGCGCCGCGCACTCGTTACCAACCATCGAGCTCTCTCGCTGCTCCATCCAGCAACTTCTTGCTTCCTGACCCTTGGCCATTCAGTGAAGACGCCGGTCGTTGAACTTCAGCTACGTATTTGGGACGAGCCCTTCTCACCGAACATCGCGCTCTGTGTATCGATATTAAAAATAAATCCCTGCCCCCCTTTTTCCATCCTCTCTTTCTTTTCTCTCCGTTCTTGCCTCGTTTCGAGGACGTAGATTTCACCGATCGAGCAATAATACAATTATTCTTCTATTTCGTTTTTAGTTTCGTTTGCACCTTGAATATCGCTTAAGCGACTGAACTATCCGCGCGCAGCCGGCACAAGTAACGTCTAGAACCGGCATTGGATTTCCAGTAGATCGTAACTGTTACGTCTTAACATACGCGGCTGCTCCTGAACACCTTTTCTACTTACGCTTCACGTAATCTACGTTTACACGTAGATGACGTTTACATGTTCCCAAAATTCGAAATCTGCGCGACGATCCTGCCGTACGTAGACGCGCGTACCTTGCAGCTGGGTTCCGCGAAGCTCGTTCGAAATTCATGGAACCGTGCAAAAAATCTCGCCCGATTATCTCACAAGATCATCTATTTAACTCTTGGAAATATTCTACCACCAAAATTTACGGTACATCGTTTTTTAATCGTTTTGGTGTTGTACCTTATTTTTTCGTACGCGGTTTGCGGTATCGAGTCGAAAAGCTATGACAGGCGGTAAAAATATGTATCAACGAGTCAAACTTTTGACGCGCCGAAGCAGGAAGCTCTGCTGGCGTCCTAGCAATTTCGCTCGCTGCAAAAAAAAAAAGAGGCGAAGAGAAAAAGAAAAGAGAAGGAGAGAACGAGGATACCGGGACCCTAATTCACGATGCGGCTCCCAATTATATGCGTGTGCATTCTAACGCATAATGAAGAACCGGAAACGCCTTCCCCCTGCGTTCGTGATTCGAGCGAATTTTTGTGCACTCTATAGACGAGCCCCGTCGCTTAACCGCATACGTTCGAGTTAATAAATGAAACGTTACGGTCGTAACGAGCGCCGGATATCCGATCAACGTAAGCGTCCATTATAATAGCAACAATTGTAATAAGCTGGGGTAGTTTCGAGTTAGATAATCTTTCGACTTTCTACAAAATCGACCGAACACAATCGCGCGGCATCGTCAAGATCGCAAAGCCTTCGCCTCGGTATCGTCATTTAGCATCATGGTCGCTACGGTTTTGTAATTAGGAAATAACGATGGCTCGATCAAAGTCCGATTTCAGCTGGTTCGTCGGCCAAACGATAATTGACGAATTGTGATTTTATTTACGAAAGTGGAGAAAGTCAAATTTTAAGGAAATGGCGGCACGCGTTCGAGTATCGTGGATATTGCTTTCGCAATTAGGAGATCGAGGTAGCCATTTGGTTCACAGCCAACTTCAGCTGTTTCGAGCTTTATTCGCCAAGGTGGAAAAGATCAAATTTTAAGGAAAAGGAACAAAATCGAGCAGTCCCTGTCTCGGTATCGTGGATGCTGTTTTTGTAATTAGAAGATCACTGTGGTTCGATCGAGGGGCAACTTTAGCCGGTTCGTCGGCCAGGTGATGGCCTGACTCGGACTTTATTCACGAAGGTGCAAAAAGTCCTGTAACCGCGTGCACCTTGAGGTAGCGGCGCAAGTTTCTACAAGTACGTATCGTGCATATTGCGCGTGATTGGCTGAATGCAGCCGGCGCGCGACATTAAACACGACCTCGTGCACTACAAAGCGGGTAGTGGAGCAACACAATCTGGCAAACATTCATCGGATAAGCATGAACGTTCGGCCCGAAGCCGGGTGATGCAAGACTGGTTATGAAATCGCTGAAACGGGGCCCATAGAGGCGCGCGCGATTTTTAGACTTGTTTGCAGATTTCGCGACACCGTTGCATAAATTACGCACATAACCGCGCTGATCGTTGTAAATTTGCGACGATGCCTAACTCCCGTTTCCATGCAACGATCGGCGTAGACGTTCGTTCCCGGCCAAGCTTTACGCGAACGGAACAGGTTCGTGAATTTATTGGGAGATTCACTGATATCTCGACTTTCACCGAAAAGCTGCGCATCTCGGATTTGCCTGTGTTTCTTCTCTTTTTTCGTTCTCTACCATCGATACCCGCGGCAAGTCGACGAATTTACCGCCTGTCGCGAAAACGCCAACCAGTTTCCTATAAATAAGGTTACGTGGAATGTTGCAACATTCGACGCAACGGAATGTTTACGAAAATTGATATTTCGTCGTGTGCTTCCTTTGCGATCGAGCACTTGCATTATCGAACGGTTTTTAACGGCATACGACGCGAATCCGTTTCCTCGCGAAATTCGTGAATCATTTTTCTCCATCGTATCTGTTCTTTCCTTTTCCTTTGAACGAACGAGCGAAAAAATGAGGAAACGAGACAGGGACAGCGTCAGAGAGGGAGAAACACAGAGAAAGAGAGAGAGACAGAGAGAGAAAATGAGAGATGGAATAGCAAGAATGAAAAATAGGATAAAAACACCGATGGAAAAACGAGCACCACATCACGGCATAAGTTAACCCGCCAAATCGTGTACACAGCTTGTTAAATTCACGGACGATGAAAATCTGCCTTCTATATCGCGTATAAAAATCGATGTTCACGGTTAAACGTTTTAAATTTGTTTCACGCCAGACGCTTTTTAATCCAATCGAGTTTTTCGCGGTCGTGTTTTTATTTTCACGCCACGCGAGATCATCTTCCTTTTTTTTCACCTCTCGCTTTTCAGCTTTTTTCCCCGGCTTTTTTGCTTTATTTCTTCACCACCGATCAGCGGTGAAATCGGACGAAAAACATTTTCCGCAGGATGACTATTCCGAAGTCGATTTCGATCGATCGGCCGCGGCTGACCGCGATTATGTGATTGGACAGTGCGTGGGAACCCCTCTTCCCGGACGTAAGTGACTGCATAATGGACGATTATTATGCGCATCCTTGCAAATTTCGTCAGAAACGTTTGTTAAACGTGGCCGTAACGCGTATCGCGCGGCCTACGCGCCGTGCAAACAAACCGACGGATATATTTCGGCTTAATAATACGATGCGGTAGATGTAAGATAGTTATAATTAGGTGTGTACTCGGTCTAGCAACGTGCGAGCTTACCCATGTGAACTTCCTTTACGCAGTTTTCGGCCATACCCGAAACGTTAAGCCGTTGTCGGGACTCACCGACTATTCTTCGCTTCGTTGAACATTCTTACGACCGGCAACGTACCCTATCGACCGCCGCAAACTTTCTCCGCGTCTATGCCGTGGTACGCGTTCAGCGAGAGAATCTTTCAATTCATCGATGTTGAGTAAAGATATTCGAGTCAGCGGGATATCATGGACAAGATAAATTTGCCTTACGATCTGTTGAATTTGATTAGAAGCAAGTTTAGAACAATCTGTGTTCGATATATTTGAAAATAGGTTATTTGATAGATTGTAAGCGACGGCGATGTTCCTTTACGTAATGTTGTTCCAGTCATCTTCTCTATTGCCACGCAGTAATAGAATTATAAATCCGACGGATTTGCTAAATTGCTTCGAGAAATGTCAAATGGCCAACAGCTGCCTTCCACAGCTGCGGCCCGAATGACTAAAAAGTTGTAGGAAATATATTTCTAGAAATTAATACGTTTCCAAGATCTACGTTCTTTATGACTTTATTACGCGCGAGTTGTTAGCTGGACACGCGGACATCGCGCGCGTCAACTCGGGTTAATCGCTACCTGAGAAAGAGCGGTAGACAGCAGCGGTTAGCTTCCATTCCCTCCCAATTTTTTTCTAATTAACTTTTAATTATCTCTATAGTCTAGTTTTTTCCCGCCACCTCTTCGCAAACTTGAAAATTCTGCAATTCAGGTGTTAGCCCTATCCCTCGATTTTTCACCGGTCTTGGAAAATCCAAATCTGAAGGTACGTTTTCACGTGGCAGTAAATCGTCACTTTTACGCTACATGTCACGACTTTTGTCGTCGTAAAAACTAAAGTCGCGTTGCCGTAGCATTGCATTCGCTTCGTCTTACAGTGTCACGACAACGAAAGCCGTGATTTTTATCGTCACGTGAAAATGTGCCTTTACGCAGAGGCTTGTCAGTCTATAGTCTGTCGTCTACAGTCTATCGATCTTATTAGAAGCAATCAATAGCCAGTAGAAATACATACGTTAATCTGAAATAATCGTCACTGTCTCGTAAGCGAATTCACGAATCGAACTCGACAAAGTCCACGCCCTAACTAGCTCGCAAACCACCCCGTTAAGTCACGATTGCGACGCGCAAACATTCTCGTCTTCGATATTTTTCCTCACTGGGCTTAAAGTGCGCTAGATTTTCTCACTCTTTCGTCGTTGCATCAAAGACAGTAGCGTGTCATATAATAATGCGATATAAGTGGTACAACGAGCTTGATTATTCCGTGTAAAGCTTAAAATTAGACCTTAAGATATTGAAAATTTGATCAACCGAGTAATCTTATTCGATTCTATTTATAGACGTTAAACTTTTGTAGTCATATCTCCGCCCTTCGAACGATAAGAATACAACGCTGGCTAAGCGAATTCCGTCTATGGTGAAGAAATAATTCAACTTTACCTCGACGAATAAAATATAAGCCGGAACTCCCGCGCGGGAAATCCGAACGAGTGTTACGCGTGCCTAGCAACTAACCTGTGTCGCAGCAAGTCACGGATGCATGGAATTTTTCAATAGACATAGCAAAGGGAAGTTCTATGCATCCGCGAGTAACGTCCCAGGATGAAAGGGGATCCTGGAATTTCCCATGTGTCGCACGGTGGTCGACGTTCCGCGTTTCCGCGCTTATAACGCCGACCGAGTTGCCACTTTGGACCGATCCTTTCGTCCAAGAACGGTCCGGACATTAATTACCTCTGGTCGTGTGCGTAAAGGCGATCAACGACCGTGCTTTCGATCCTCTCTCGAAGCGTTCTCGTGGTTTCTCACGTGAGTATCGTAGCGTGCTGAAATGAGACGGAACGGACGCGAAACGTAGCAGAAATCGAGATTCGTTCTCCAGAGACTTAAAAACGCCAAAGGATAGAACTTAATAGGATCTTGGTTGGAAAACAGAATTTTACCCGGAACCTGATGCTATTTTAAGCCGACCGGTGTTGCAATTAAATTCTCAGCGCGATACACAGAGTGCACGGAGAAACGCATCGGTCAAGGTAAACAGGGGCGTTTTATTATTTGCGCGGCTACTTTGTTTGCGAAAATTACGTATTCGCGCGATGATCATTGTAGCACCGTTACGTAGTCCCCGGGGGTGGCGGATGTAGCCTAGAGGGGGATGAGAGAAGGCGGGGTTATGGGGCAAGAGATGAGGCGAGCCGCGGCAGCTCGGGGACGGGGATGGTTGCGCGCGAGATCTCTGTTATTTTAACGTTTTTGCGAGGTCGAATGGACAGGTACCGTGCTAACCAATTCGTTTGCTGGCAACGTTATAGTTTTGTTCGAGTGGGCGGATGGGGCGGGGGCAGATCGAAGTGTTATTAATGCTGGTACGCGCGGCGGGAGGCAAACAAAAATAATTAATATTTATCATTCACGATTTCCGCGTGCACGTCCAATCGGAACGCAATATTCCCTGGAGCGGACGCGCTAATGCAAACGCGCCGCGGTACCATCGAAAATTTCGTTCCGTAGACCATCCGCGTTAATTCGATAATGCTGATCACGCTCGACGGCGGATGGCTCGCACATTTATTTCGACGCTCGCGCACTCCTCTTTTTTGATAAAATTGCAAAAATATAATGCGCCCGGCTCGTCGATAACGCGCCACCCGCCGAAACGAGATACAGATCCGGCCACCCCTTTCCCTCCTCGCCGCGCTTCGCTGATCCTATAATCACCTCCCGATTTAAGCGATTGGCTTTTTGAAAAATTAAAAAAAAAAAAAAGAAAAAAAAGATAGGGCTGTTCTCTCGAACGACCGAACATATTTTTCCCCTCCCGACTAGCACCGCCGTTAAATCCTGTACAACTGTATTTATACGTTCACGAAATCACCTATGAGGATCCCTTCGCCCTTTCTCCCTCTCTTCTTCGTTGTCGAGGAGACGATCGTAAACGTATTCGTAGATACGGATCAGCCGCAACCACGAACGACCACCTCATTGCCGAAGCTTGTGGGAGAACGCGAACCGACAGGATGCAACGAAACAATTGTCCACGGGAAGAATGGAAAAATTTTTTAGCACGTTCACGAACCGTGACCGGATCGAGCCAAAATTCACGGCTCGAGGATCGGTCCTCCGTTTCGTCGCGCCGCTCTCTCTCTCTCTTTCTTCTCCTTGTTACCATCGCCAGATAGCTGCATAAAGTGTACGTACAGGTATTCGCAGATCAGTCAATAAGTAACGGTCATCTTCGTTTTCCTTCAAGCGTGTCCTCATAGAATTTTCCATCCGATTTCCCGACACTGTCTTAATGCTGCACCCTTTACCTCGATATCCGTATTGAAACGATCCCAGTCACACATCCTTCTTCCTTCCTACATATACACGAAGATCGCGCGATAATCGACGTGGACCGTAAGGTGGATTTTTTCACCGTTGAAATTTCTGTAACAGAATTTGCCCGCAACAATTCTGTAACTGCATATATCTCAAATTTAAGTGCATCTATTACGTAACACTGCATGTCTAACACAGCATAATGCGCGTTTGATTGATTTAATCGAGTTGACACACTTGCTACCTATACATCGACAATAATATTATACCTACATAGGGCGCCTCGTATCTGTAAAACTACCCTAAAATTGCCATTCTTTTCACGATGTAAGAACATCTTCGAATTAATTTTTTACCCGCTGACCAAGACTTTTCGAAAGACTACGCGAACCTGCGTTTTCTCGTAACGCAAGTGTCCTATTTTTAACGGGGCTGGATGTAAACTTCGAATCAGAGCGGGCGGGCGGGCGTAGCGCAAAGTTTTCTGCTGCAGCGGACCGCTCTATTAATACACTAGCGTGAGTGCAAGTAGCATCAGCCGGTCGCTACTATTTTTTTTTTCCAACCATCGAAGATCAAGAACCCGTTAAATTCGGCGTAGTTTACAGGCTGAGCGTAAGGCTTTTCCCGGCCACGGGTCACGGCTATTTCTTTCTCAAATCAAACATTCTGGAAATAAAGTTTGGCCATTCTGCGAGACCGAGCCTGGTGCACACGCAACGCGCGTGTACCAGCACGCAAACTTCTCCGCTTTGTAGCGTGCACGTACACGCTTGTGCAGCCCGTGTGCACTGTGCACGCACGTAGCACGCCTACACGCGCACGCAGTATAGTCACGCACGCTGCAGGGAGTTCGGCCCTAGAGAGATTAAGGCCGTTGCACCGGAACCCTCGAAACACTCGACTTGCACGACTGCGCTACCTACTGGCTACTGGTTATCTGCCCCACAGACCATTCGATGCCATTCAGCCGATTTTCTTCCACCGTTTCGATTCCTCAATTCTCATTCTACCTCGGCGATGACGATCGAGACCGAGAACATTAGGAAGATTACCATTAAGGATCTCCGCTGTTACGTTTATCAAAATTCTAATACGAAATCCTATTATTTGTACAGCAGGTAGAAGTGATACGGTAAAATAGATCAATTTTCTTTAGCCATACGAACACCCGAATCATTAGTCGTTATTAAGATTCGACTACTTTTGAAAGAGAAAGGAGGCAATAGTTCCGAGTTGATATGAAACTCGTAGAAGAGTTTCGAGGTCCTCGCTTCTTTAAAAATTATATTTTTAGATACAGGAAACCTGTCGAATTTCAGCTTTCGGTTGATTCTATTATCACTAAACCGTGATCACTCGTATAAATTCGAATTCTTATGAATTCTCCTTGTATAATTAAGAAGACGAAACGTAGACAGAAAATTGTTCCACTTACTACATTTCGTTACGAGTACTGCGTCTTAGCATGTTTTCCCTTCCTATCGAGCAATCTCTGAACTTCCTGTCCATGCAACGATCGTTATATCGTCTCCGCTTACAGCACGTCGAATCTGCGTCTGTTTTCCGATTAATTGCGACTATTGCGAGCCATTGCTTCGATCTATCGGGAGTCGTAACGAAGCGATTAAGGGTAAGTAGAGAAAGTCGTGGGATAGATGGTCGTCCGACGACTGGCACAGTTGAAAGGATTAACTTTTGAGGTAGAAGGACTACGCATCACGGCCGGCGAAAGGGCGAGCTGCGTGATTTCGATTGTCTCCTTACGTTGCTACTTGCTAGATCGCGCGTCTTACCAGCCTCGTTGTTTCTAAGTGGCTAAGTCAAGTGAAGTAAAGCGAACATCGAAGGACGAGGGCAATGCACCAGAGTCGATGCACGCAGGGCGGGTCTTTCGCGGGCAGGTGGTCCCCGGCTCAAAGAACTTTTGTCGGGGCGTTGATCTTCCCGAGCACGGGCTACGAGGAGCAGAGTCCCTCTCGGTGAGTAAAGACACCTCTACGCGAGGACGTTAGCGCGAACATGATTTCTTCGCAGATCCGATCTCACGTTGTACGAGCAACGATCTTGGAACGGTGTTGGAAAGAATGCCATTGAAAACCGGCGAACGATAATTATTATTTAATTAACTAGCTTCGTTTACAGGTGAGTGGTTTTAAAGACGGGTCGTTATTTAGCAAATCACACGTTCTTCTATTTCTCTCGTAATATTGTCCTGGCTGTCGCTGCTGTTTCGAGTATTTCTGCTGTTTTATTATTATCCAGGTTATTAGATTCCAGAGACAGCGACGTCTTCCCGAGACGTCATTGACTTTGGATCTTCATTCTTCTACCGGTTTCCCTTTTAGTCGCCTTTTACGACACGCAGGGATTACGTTGAGCCTATTCTTCTCCCGGACTCACAGGGAGTCGATAAACCTTGCAAAAATCATTCTCGTTCTTTGGTTGTTAATAAAATTTCGTAGACTCGTCATCTCGAAGTTGTTGGAAATCAAAGAATTAACGAACGTAAATTCGTCGCGATACAATACGCCAAAATGTGACAATTGGTTCGAGTTTTGTCAAGGAAATGGTCAATCGACCATGACTTTGCATTCGCGCAAGATAGCGATACAAGAATTTGCGAGAACTATTTTTATGAGTTAACGGCTGCCCGCAAACCCGTTGATCGAACATCGACGAAGTTTCGTACGAAATTCGGAGAACCTAAAATCTGAATCGAAATGTGGAATTAATTGATAACAAATACGATAGAAATCTGATAACGCCTGCTTATAATAATCAATTTTTCCACGGATTTCGACGTCTATGTTTTACGTTTGGCGGTCAGCTCTGTAGCCCATGTATTAACCACAATGTGATTCAGATAATTGCACGATTCTGAACTAGCTTTCGGTAATTTGCAATAGTACATCCTGATTGAGGATGTTTTTTTTCGCAGATCTCTAATACCGCGTCGCGTATTCCATTGGTAAAAGTCGATCAGGCTTACTTTCGAATATTCCTACGCCGCCCTGTTAAAAATCGGCCGATTCTCGCGTGAAATTCGAAAGCGTATAGCAGACAGGCCCCGGAAGGTTCTATGTTCCCCGAGGGGGCGTTTTATCGAACGAAAGTTGCACAGTGAGCATGGGAAGGGGGACGAGGCATCTTGCAGGAACGTCTTGTGTAACGACGTTACGCCTTCTCCTCTCGAGGCACCATAGAGCGAGCTGTGCTGCCTTCCGTCCTCGAATCCGATGGAATAAATCCCTTCGACCGGTTGTGCACTTACGTCAACGTAACTGCGCCTTGCTATCGCTCAACGCTAAATATTTATCGATATCAGTTATTATTCTGGATCAGTGTCCGACTCTATACGCCGAAGAGGAGGAGTATGAAAGAGAAACGGCGATTTATGAAACTTCGAACTACGTGCATAGACCTAGAGAAGTTTCTGTCTATCAAGCAGTCTATTGGTTCCAATTGCATAAAGCTAGGGAGGGACGTTTCATCTGCCAAGTGGTCTATCGATCGTGAATTGAATAGAGCTAACGAAGTTTTAATTGTCAGAAGATCTATCGATTCAAATTGCAAGAGAAATTCTGTCTGTCAAGTGGTCTATTAACCCGGACATCTTCAAAGATTTACGCTCGTGTCTTCTCGCATCGTCTCGATGCACGCGTGTCGCTAAATCCATGTGATTGCAACGCGTGATCTGACGAACTGTCGTTCCAACGAGAACGTCGAAGCGTTCGAACACGTATACAGATTCTTACGAGTGTGTGTACACTTCGGCGTCGGGAAGTTTCATTCGCCGGAAAGACAGTTCGTCAAAGCACGCGTCCAACGTAACCATAGCGTAAGAGCTAGCGGTTGATTCGCGAGTTCGTCGGGTCATTTAAATTCCGTGGTCTCGCCAATGGCGAGCCGTTGCGTTGATCTGCGCGAAGAATGCGAAGTCGGTTGAAAAGCTCTCTCGGTTCTCAGGAGGAATCGAGGACGGGCCCGGCGTTCGAAGCCGAGGAAGGCGAAGAGGACGGCGGCAAGGGCTTCGTGCTAGCCGTAGTACACGAGGGCATCGTATTGCATGCACGACTCGCTGCTAGTAAGCCGAGACGATTGCACGGAATGGAAGAAAAAGAAGGAAGAGGAGAGCCGAACGAGGGAAAGAGAGAAAGAACGGATGGAAGCGGAACGCACTGTGGCTCGGTTCGACGCGGCGCGGCACGGCCTCAAGCGAACCGAGGAGCCAGCCGAGGGGTCAGGGGGACGGGTAACGTTGCCGAAAACCGACTAGCGATTGCATTAAATAGAAGAAGCACGATGATTCCTCCAGCGGTTGCTCGAGGAACGTCTGAACTCCTCGTGGACGAGTAGAGCGAGCGCGGAGGGGCTAGAGGGTAACGAAGAACCCACGATAGGGAAGAGGAGCACGGGGGTATCCAGAGGATGAAAACGGAGGCGGTGGAGGAGGAGGAGGAGCGGAGGAGGAGGCCAACCAAAACGGCCGGCCGAGGGGAGAGAGGAGCCTCTAGAAATTAGGTTGTTGCACCGGGCCATGGGTGGGAGAAGCCCAAGGCCCTTGTTACCTTCCCCTACGTGAATTTAGGCCGTTGCACTTTTCGGCCCGGTATGGTGGGGGGCCCAAATAGGAGGAATGCGTTTGGTGGGGCACCGAAGCGCAACGACGAGCCACGGAGGGATAGCGCATTTAGGTGCAGCCTCGATTCGGAGAGGGGACTCTAGCAAAGAGACAGGGCCGCATCTGGCTTGCAATTTTTTCTTGCGTCGATTTCTTGCGGAGCCTCGGTCTCCTTTCTTCCCGACGTGCCGGTTTTCCGTTCGATCTCGTTGTATTTTACGCACTAAACTATGTACACCGTGTATTCTATTTCATCGAGTTCGCTTCGCAAGAACGATTGGAAAATACCGGTCGAACGGTAAATAAATAAAGAAACGTAAGATGATTCTGGTTTCTTCTTTTCTAATTTTTCCGAGAAACGGAGCAAAGTACGTAGGAACAAAGCGTCTAAACAGAACGTTATCTCGTTTTGAAAGGCTTGTACTTGACACGTTTCTAAACGGAACCATGACCCGTTTAAATGGCCCACATAGCAGGCCGTCTGGAAGTTTTCATGCAACGAGTGGCCAAGGCGTGGCTTCGCGTCGATTTCTTGCACTCGGAGCGTCTGCTGTGTTTGATTAGATTCGTCGCTCGAAACAGAGAGAACGCAGTCACGAGTGTCATAAGAGAAGTCCCACGCGCTCTAACGGACTCGGTCGCTTTATCGTCGAAAATTTATCAAACCGCAAGGAAATTTCAATAACACGGCTAATCGTTATCTAGTATGCAGCGTGATGCCCCGCGTCGCTCCAAATACATAGATACGAACAATCTTCAGACGCGACGAAATTGGGATACGTATCTTGCATTGTCCAGAAATAGCTGGATTTTCGTACCAAATGCGTAGTCGAACTTGTATCTTTTTCTCGGAACTTTTACCCTTCTAACGTTCAATTTCTTTTCTACCAGTCCTGCCATACATACAACTTAGCAAATTAAGAGACGTTAGCAAAATGTGGCAAACGTCGGTGCGTGCGAAAATACGGCAGAAAAGTTATAGAACGATCGTAGGATCTAAGAGGAGGATGTGGGAAAGGAGGAAGGTTGGAACGGCAGCAAGGTAGCAAGAAGCAGCGAACAGGGTCCGGGCCAGAGAAACGTAGCCCCGGGAACAACTTGCATTTAGGCCGTTGCACCTAAGGTGGGGTTTGCCCACGCTGGTTCTCCGATACCAGCGATCGTGCAAGTGGGTATAAGTTATATACCTACATGCCTATTTGCGAAGAAAGCGGGCAAGTGGACCTAGCAACTAGAGGGGAGCGCTCGGTGAACTGGCTTTGGGAACTGCATATACGAAGAGAAGGGAGCAAGGGGAAAGAGGGCCAAGCAGAAGCAGCAGCGCAAAAGTTAAAGCAGTAGAAGAAGGTGATCGCGATGGTCGATCGTAGTGGTAGTGGTTGGCTACGAGTACCGTAGCGTGGTGTAGAAGTTCGAAGCCGTTGCACTTGGGCCCCTCCGTCTCGGTCTCTCGCATCGGTGCGGGCGGTTAGAGGGACGAGGAACGGGGCACCGATGCATTTTGGGACTATTTGGCAGCGAGAGACCAATGGTACGCTTTGCAGCACGGGGGGACAGGGGTTGGTTACGGGGTAGGGATAGCGATGGCCGTTCAATTCTCTCTCTACGCCTCTCTCTTGCGAGTTTTCAAGCAACTCGCTCGTGAGAAGACTCGTGTCGCTACGAATGTCGGATGAATTTTAAAATGCCGGAGACACGTGGAAATCTCGAGGCACTGGTTTCGGTTAACAGCCTTCGATATCGTTCGACATCTACGGATCGAAGTTGCATCGTGTTTAGATTATTTCACTCCGTGTTACACATACCACGTAGTCTCGTTTATTTTTTTTTTTTTTTGGCATGGTCAACGTCGTTCGGATTTAGTTGCTTCGAGAATAGGAAAAAGTTAAGAGGTACGGAACATTTTCGCGGTAACTTTCGATGCAACGGGAAAGCTCCCATGATGAGTTGGAATCGCGTTGAGCCCATCGCTAGGTAGGGGACCGATCGTCAAAGGGAAAGGAGGTTCGAGTACGCGGGGCCGTGGCAACCAGGAGAAGATGCCTAGCAACGCTTTGGTGGGGAGAATTTTTGGTGGGCGGGGGCGCGAGCCCGAGGGGAAAGCCTAGCATGCATTTTAGGTGCACGCTCGGGCCCGACCATCGAGGAGTGGGCCCAACGAAACGAAAGAAAGGAGCCTGCACCGATGGTGGGGGGTACGTAGGGTTCACGGGAGGTTTTCGACTTCTTTGGCCGCAAGAACGCCAACTAGTTTTTACAGTGGTTCGCAAATTTTCGTCTTGGTCACGGTACTTTGCGTCTTTGCTACACCGACCCTATTCCCCTTTCTTTCGTATCGTTCTCGATCGCCATTCTTTCGATCGAGTATCAAGTTAATTTATCAGATTCCATTGACGATGTTCGTTTAGCATCGCGCAACGCCACGAAGACTCACGACTTTTTATGAATTGCGCGCGAAACCAATCTCACGTTCGCGATCAAAGACGATCGTTTTCCATGGTAAACGATAGCTTCCCGCAAAATATGACGGGATCCAGAGTGCTGCCGTCGAACAAGGTGTTTCGATGTTCGTGACACTCGATATCCACAACCCCTGCTTCGTAGGTACGCGATAAACCGGCGACGGTTACGCGATTTTCGTGAAGCTGTTGGCGCAGCTGTCGCGTCACGCTTTGAGAACGCGTCTCGAGGAAGGAGGAGAAAAAGGAGTAGAAGAAGAAGAAGAAGAAGAAGAAGAGAAAGCACGAGAGATACGTCATAGGCGTACGAATTTTATGTAGCCCATAAAATTCGAGAACAACAGGCGTTCGTTTTACGCGGCATTCTTTCCTCCAGAGATTTGATCGTAGCCATAGATTTCTATCGGACCGATCGCTTACGTCCAAACTTCCCAGCCGCCATGTTATCGGGCGAAAAAATGGCGAATTTCGATTGCATCGCCGCCGCGTCTACATAAAATATGTAACTATTCGCAAATTCGACGCGTGATACTTTCAACGTGAATTTAAAATCGTGTCGCCACCGGGTGAATATCAAGCGAAAATTCTAAAGCGACGCCTTGAAAAGTGCGCGTCGAATATTTCCGTTTCCGACAAAGGATTTATTGGTTTGCGGGGCGGAGAAAAGGACCGATAAAACGTCGTCGCTGAGCATCGAAGACCCGGTGTTGACCACTGGTACACGCTAATTGCCGCACACACGCCACCAAGAACGCGCGTGTACCGGTAGAAAACCAACCTCTACACGCGAGTCGGGCGTTATCCGAGATTCGACCGCGGATATAAAGCCCGATAAGCGGACGTCGTAAGCTTATGGAAACGAGTCGGTTGCTCGAACCTGTCGCACCTCGAATATAGCCGACAGTTCGTGTGCGAAATTGTACAGGGAAATCGATAGACGGGGCTAGACCCTAGACTTCGAGTATAGGCAAACATCGTGCAAGAGTCTATAGGCAAAGAAAAAAAGCATTCTTCGTAGAAACTCTGATAGAATGGAAAGTCAGCACTGGTAGAGTGGCAAGTGTAGCTTTGATACCGAAGAGAATCGTTCTCTTGGACAAGTGCACTGAACGTACGATAACGTCTGTGCAATTACACTTGCCACTCGGTATCGAGTAAGTGCAGGAAGAGCACTCTTTTCGAGAGCGGGTAAAGCGTACCCTTAACTTTTTCAAAATCCTTTCGAGTTTCGATGACAACGCGTGGAAGGATCGATCCCGTGCAAGAAATCGAGTTGTTCGATAAATATCCGCGCTGAGTGACGGACAAACTCCTCTCCCCTTGCTTTTTCCTTTTGTCTGGCCTTCGAAAGGGCGGGTTTCTCATTTCCTCTGTCCGGTATCCCCGGCATTCGCGCTGCTCTTACACTCGTCTCCTCGTTCTATCGACCAACTCGTTCGATTGTACGTTGCTACTCGAGCTCGTTGTATCGTCGAGCAACCTACCCCAGCCTTAGACCCACCCCGTTCGCTCGGCTTTGCTCGGGGAACCGATACTGACGTAGGTGTTTCGTTTGCCGCTCGAGCCACAAGTGGTGCACCTTGTTGCTCGCAATCGGAATAATAGCGGCTTGCCTTTGCCGCTGCCAACGGGACACCAGAGACCGTTGTCTACCCACGAACAATACTAGCCTAGATATTTCTGGAATAATAAAGCGTGACTTAACCAGCCACCGTGCATGTTCCTCTCTTTACGAGATCAAACAAAATTCCGATATACGTGTCTCGTCTTATCCGACGAGAAGGAGAAATACATTTGGAAAGAACAACTGGTAGAAAACATTTTTCGAGGCTCAACTTTCGAAATCGTATAATCTAACTGCGAATTAGTTGGTAGGAGAGATCGTGTTAGAACACGCTAACCAAGATATTCGTTTAAAGTTCGTTTCCTTGGTCTTCTCTCTCTCTCTCTCTCTCTCTCTCTCTTTCTTTCCTGTTTCTCATCGTGCCTGATATTCGTCTTCTTCTCTCGGCATACTCTGTTCTCTGTATCCCCTCACAGCCGCTCCCTAGCCCAGGAGAGCGAGTACAGACTCCTTCGTAAGGAGGCCATATTTCATAAGACTCACTGCTTTCCTCCGGCTGCTTTCCTTTCCTCCTCCTTCTGCGCCGCCGCCTCCTCCTCCTGGTGAAGCCGCTGCCGCGGCGGCTGCTGCCGCTGCTGCTGTTCCAACTCCTCCGGTTCTTCTTTCCCTTTCCTTTTTCCTCTTTCGATGGTCGAACGGTCGAGCCAGTGGAGCCCCGTGCCGCTGTCAGAGTTTCTAGCAACGCTTGCGCGACCCATTCCCATCTCGTTTTCCCCATCCAATCCCATGGCCGCTGCCAAGCTCAGTACTGCCAGCCGCCGATGTAATGTTTCTTTTATTGATTTTGCGGCGACCCGCGGAAATTATACGGCCCATGGATGTATGCACGCCCTGGCTCGCCTCGTCTCGCCTCGTCTCGTCTCGTCTCGTCTCCTCTCGTCTCGGTTCGACTCCGTTCGCGCACTGGCTGCCCGGTTGACTGACTGCTGGCTTGGCAAGCACGCCGTCATCCCTGACAACGATAACGACAACATCGCCTTCTCAACGATACTTGTTCCACGGTGCTTCGGTCGCTTCCGGTTTCGCGGTTCGCGCGAACGACCGATGCGAAAACACCGTGCAAATCGCCTGGTTTCTTCTCTTTTCTCGCTTCGATTCCTGGCCGCACCATATTCGTCGATCGAAACGACATTTCGTCGAACCGATCGTAAAGAAAGGAGAAACCGGATAGCTTTCGGGTGGGCGACGTCGCGCGTCGACGTCGATAGGTCAAGGACGCTCTCACGGTTCTCGAGGTCAGGTCGACAAATCACCCTTTCCGGGCCGAACGTCCGTGAAAAAAGAGAGAGAAAAATAGGGAGCGATCGGGAGAGAATTCAACGCCCTTCTGATTCTCTCTCTCGCCCATCACCGTTCCCCTTTGACCCTAAAAAAATACAAATCGCACGACCAATCCCGGTCACCATCCCGGCGTTCGCCTCATCGGCCACGGAATTACGTGACTCGCCTTCGACGCTCGGATAAACGGCCGGAACATATGCTGGAAACGGTCGGCGTGCCACGGGAGACCCCTTCATCTGCCATTTGACCCTGTCGCGACGATTTCGAGCGGACCGTTTTCGAATCGTGAAAAGTTCGATGGACCAAACTTGATTTCGCTTTAATTAATTGAAACATATTTATTGAACCGATCACTTACACGAATTGGCGGCAGCAACAATTAATGATTTTCAGTCCGTGTCCCGTATGTATGCCTCTCGAATCAACGACGGCCCGTTAAAATTAATAAAATGTGTCTGGTGAAACGGCGAGCGCTCGCCATTCCATATTGTCGGCGAAAAAATGGATTTATCGTTGCCACCGAAACTCCACGTAACGAAAAATACGCGCCGCGTATATCTCGGATATCAAACTATACGAGGATAACGTACTCGGGCCGCGGAGCAGCGAATTGGTTAGATTAAGAGCCGGCTCGACTACTAATTGCCTGATAACGGGCGTACAAACGCCACGATCATAGCTGACCCTCGCGTTTAGAGGAGGCCGATCAATCATTCTGGCTATTTACGATGCGTTTGCCTTCCGTCCTTTACCCTGGGCTCTCCCTGCCAACCTTCAAAATTCTACGCGTTTCTCTTTCACCGTCTTCCGCTTTCACCGACTCGCGAATCGCCTGCTCGCGCCGTGTACACGCGCTGACCGACTTCCATACGCATTTCCACCGAGGATCTACGATAGTTTTTTTTCGTAAAAAAAGAAAGCCCTACGTCCGTCAAGCTAACAGGTTCTCGTAAGCAAATCCGTTCACTGCAAATTAGTTCTCAATAGAGAAAAGAGCAGAATTGCGATAAATATCATGGAATTTCAATGACTAAAGTTATGTCACGCAGTGGGATTAATAGAGAAACAGTTAGATAAACGGACGGCCGGTTGGCGATAGGGGAGAACGGGGGTGGAAAGGTGAGAGGTTGGTCGACCACGTGTGTCGGTGCGTGATGCTACCGGCGTCGGTACTCCGGAGCGTACGTGACTCTCGTTTTCGCCGGGTGCCGTATAGAAAGCGAAAACGGGCTCCTACCTACATTTCGCCCATTCACGCAGAGAGCCCGAGAACGAGGCTGGAGGGTGGCCGAGGGGCGCGAGGAAGGCTGGCAACGGACGGCGAGGGGTAGTAGCGAAAAAAGAAAAAAAAAAGGAAAAATAAAACGACGAAGGAGGAAGGAAAAAAGCGTAGAAAAAGGGAAAAAGCAGGACGCTGGTAGGCAAGCAGCGGTGCCACTATCGGCAGCGACGCGGCGAAAAAGGGTGTTTTGCGGAGAGACACCGAGCGTACGGTGAACCGTACATACTAATAGGCAGGCGCGCGTACGGATACGCGGGACGAGCTCGTGCGTAGGCTACGTTTGCAAACGGATACGCGTCCGCTCGAGGGTGGTCGGAGGGGAATCGCGAAAAAGGGTGTAGGTTCGTCGCGGATGAGTTGTAGGGCAAGGGATACGGTGGGGTGGAACACGCGACGAACCCGTGGAAGAAAGGGAGAGAGAGAGTTACGAGAGCGAGGAAGGACAGAGCTGAACGACGCGAGAGGTAAAGGGGAACTAGAGAGCGAAGAGTAGAGGAAAGAGAGCGGGTGGAAAGAGAAAGAGAGCAGGACGGGCAGAGGAAGAGGGTGGAAAAGCGAGAAAGAGAGAAGTTGAACGCGGGGTAAAAAGGGTGGCTAGGGGGCTGGAACGAGCGGGAGCGGGATGGGTTCGTTGCCAGGGATGAAGTACGTAGGTATTGATCTATTTAAAGCCTAGAGTTCCAAACGAGGTCCTTATTAAAAAGCGGAATGAAACAAGGGGCGCTTCGCCCCCGCGTCGTCTCCACAACCCTCGTTCTTCCTCCTCTCTCTTTCCCTCTCTCGCACGGCACGCCTTTCGGTTTCTTCCTTCTACTTTCTTCTTGCGTTCTCCACGCTCGATGCTATAGGGTCGGCTTGCCAAGCAAGGGAGGAAAGTTGCGTAGAGAACTGGTGGCAGACATTCGGCAGCCCTTTGGATCTCTCTCGAGTGCCCACCCACGAGTCGAGAATCGTTGCTCGTGGGCCTCCGCGGCGCTTGTCGTTGAAAAATCTTTCTTCCTTCCCCTTCTGTTCCTTCGTCGAGCTAAGAAAATAGGCCGACGATTAACGACACCAACTCTGTTCCCTGGTCTTTCTTCTAAACGGAAGTCACCCTTCGAGCAGCTGACTCCAACTCCGACGCTCGTAGCTCCTTGTTGAGAACGAGTAGGACAAACAACGATAGGAAATCCGCGAAACCGATACCCTATAAAGCAAATAAAGGAAAACCAAGGAAGGGTGGCAACGAATCGATACGTCGGAGAACGTTCGAAACGAGTTCCGAGTTCGAACGATTCGATAAAAATCGTGGATCGCTTGGGACGGATGTTCGCGAGGATGATCGCCTTTGGGGAGCTACGGCATCGAGGAGACGCGTGTTTCGGCTGTCCTTGAACCGAATGGGAAAAAACGGAGAACCAGCAGGGTGGAGCGCGTTAGGCCTGGCAACTCTCGGTCGGATATAAAATTCAGGAGTTTAAAGCATTTTAGTATCGATCCTCGTTTTTAGTACTAGACGCGAAACTCCCTCATCGGCGGTCGGCTGGTGGGGATGTACCTGGACCACGATGGTGGGAGATTCAACATCCCTCTGGCAGCCAGCCCCTGTCGCGGGTTGGCTTGCCAGAGAGCGATGCGTAGTTACACTGGCTGTATAAGTGTGTAAATGCATAATAAAACTCGCGCGCTGAGCATCAGAGAGACGTAATTCCTGCACCCCTGATTTTACTAAAGCGGCAAAAAACATGCATTTCCATTTGACGCGTTTCACCCCGACTGCCTATCGCGCTAGTTCCGACCACCACCCTTTACCTTCTCGTGCCACCTCCTCGCCCCCTCCGAAGCCTCCGGCGTTCGCGTAATTCGATGAATTTCGTTTATAAATTAACATGACCATTTATAATAATTAGTCGCATTACCGTAGAAAGTATATACCTATCGTTATTTTGCCGTAACAACGAATGCATTTCATAATTATCTCGACAGTTAAACAAACACGGAGGAGAGGTCTTTCTGTTTCTATGATAATTGCGTTCCCTCTCCTCTTGCCCTGCTGCCATTGCCACGCATACGCCGGTGCTCGGTTGTCGGGCTTGTCGTAAATATTCGATTAATAAATTAAACCAAGGAAAACGACTATTAATTGCGTTCGCTCGGTATCGACGCAATATCTACGCGATAAGCGGCGGCGGTCCGATATCGGACGACACGACGCTTCGAGCATCTGAAATAGCCGGTTAATCCTTACGTACGTCCGACGAATCGATGAATCGAATTTACTAAAGCGGTTACCGAACGTTTTCGCTTTAACCTTTCGGAAAATCGGGAATTTCTCGAAAGAAGCACAATTCCGTGAGTAAGCCTTTTGATCGAGTTTCACCGGTTGTCCTTACAGCCGAAAGAAACGATAATCGCTACCGGTTTTCACGAAAGAACGCATCTCGTGATTATCGATAATCTGTCGTCGGTTTCGCGCGCAACTTACGGCACGTTGCGTTGGTTGACTGATGGTTCGTGGTATTACCGTTCATCGGATCCTTTTCCAATCGGGTGTAAAAAGGATCTCTCCCGGGACGGAGATGTCGATGACACCGGTCGACAAGATTTTCGCGCGTTTCTTTACGCACCTACGCGAGATACACGCACCGCGAACCAACCCTTCCCGATACCGTGAACCGCTTTCTACCCTTCCCTTCTTGCACGCATCGATGACCGTCGAACGCGTTGCGTTTCTCCCCTGGCCTGGATTTATCTATTAATAGCGGAACCTCGAGCTTTCCTTTCCTGTGCGTGCGAAGGAGACACGCGTTTCGATGGGCGGACGACTAGAAAATACGATGGACGGTCGCCTGCGACGATCGAACGATTCTCGGCAAGAAAAATATTTTTCTAACGACACCCCTTCTTCGTTCGCGCGATCCCTCGCGGCAGATTTCCTGCATAAATCGTCCACGGTTACAACGTACGAGTATTCTCGTCGAAGAATATACGATAGCCGGTACGGTGCTCGTCGGCTATGGACGTTCGCGTAACTTCCGTGAAAACAGTGAAAATAGAAGGTATACCGCTCGAGAAAGGAAAGAAGCTGTTTCCGTAAGATTCCATGCTGCGCAAACACACCGGCATTCTTGGGAAATTAGTTAGAGAAACGCGAAAAAAAGAAATATATATATATATATATGTGCATTACTCGAGACTGCTACGGTGAAAGAACGTCGAAGGGGAGACGCAGGCAGGCAGGCAGGCAGGCAGACAGGCAGGCAGGCAGGCAGGCAGGCAGGCAGGCAGGCGACGAAGTTGCCAGGGGTAGCTAAGAGGCTTCAACTTTTTTTTTCAACTCGTACCGGTGGTAGAGCACGATGCGTATATTCGTTGCTTGCTCATATCGGTGCCGCTTTTCCCTCTGGCATTTTCAAAGGCACGCGAACCGACGCGTGTCGGGGAACCTACGAGTGGCTCGTCCTCTCATGGACGCCGCGTCGTCGATCTTACCGCGACTCCGATTGAAAGCGTTCCCCGTAAATCAAAGGCTACGACGTTTCGCGTATACCCATAACTCAACTTTGGCAAAGGAGGAAAAAAATTGGCGCGAGTGTTACTGCGATTCCGATCGTTTCGCGATATCGGACGGACGCCGGGGATGGCAAACGATGATAACGAATGTCATTCGACGGGTATTGTTGCGCCCGATGCGCGCGTGTGTAGGATCATCGGCGATCTATGCGTGTATAAATTACGCGACCGTATGATATTCGACGGAGAATGGAAAAGTTTGCAGAACGAAAAAGATGAGACGCGACTAGAACCAAATTCGACGAAGAACCCTCTGCCCGCGTAGCCGACTTTTTTTCCTCTCTTTTCTTTTTTTTTTTTTTTTTTTTATTTTCTGAAAGCTATAGGTATAATCGAGCACCGCCGCTTCGACGATTTTCGCGAACATTACACGCACCCGGTGTTGGCAGAGTCCTTTTTTTAGACGATCCTGTGCACGTAGGTGTACGCGTACATTATATTTCTGTACGCAGGGAGAAAATTATGCGCGTAGGGAGGAAAAGAGAAGGGTAGCTCTCGGCATCTCGGTGTGCTCATGCATAATTCAATCAGAGTTAGACTAGAAACGTCAATACAGCTCGCAGATTATTTCTTTTCCCGGGCTGCTGCGCTCTCCCGCCTAGTCTTGTTCTTTCTCTTTCTCTCCGGCGCGTTCTACCTTCTCCCCGCTGTTGCCGGTCCAGAGAGAAGAGGAGCAAAAGCGAGAGGGGAAAAGAGATTTCTCCTTCTGGCGCCTATCCGCCACCCCTCCCGCCGCGCCACCCCGCCCGTGCCGAACCCTCCTCCATCCCCACCGCTCTTCTTTTATATTTTAATCAACTAATTCTGCGCAATGCGTACATTTATTGCGCCCTTTCGGTCGGCGGTATCCGCCTACCCCTTCCCGCTTAACAGCCCCGGCTCGCCGCCACCCTCCGTCACCCTCCGCCCGTGGTATACCATCCCGCGTTTTAATTGCAAATCTCACCTCGTCCGCTGATTCGATGGGATTTTTTCGCTGCCGGCCAATGAGAACGATCACGACCGATGCCGGCTTTTGGCAAAGTCAATTTTTTGTCGCTCTTCTTTGCCCCCTCGGTGCCCCTCTGCCGCCCTCGACACGCCGGTTATACAGGCGGACCCCCGTTTCCACCCCCTCGATCATACCTGGCTCGCCTATCGCCAGGAAAAACACACCGTTGTTTCTCTTTATATCCCCTCGCCGCTGCCCACCCGTCCGACCACCCAACCGCCCATCCCAACCACCCCCCCCCCCGCTCCCGTTCACCATCCTGCGATTCGTAATATTGTTAATTAAATGTCGTAACTCCGCTCTTTGTGTTTCACAGGGCATAATGATATTAATTATCCGTCGCGACTCGTTCGTTCGTTCGTTCGAACGAGTTCCGATGCGTAAAGCCATTATTAATCGGATGTTAATAAATAGCAAGCGGCGCTAGCGGAGAAAAATTTCTCGGCCGCTATGCCTGTTCCGACGAGAAAAGGAGCGAGAGAGCCTTAAAAAACGCCATCATCTCTCACCACGTTCGTCCGGCCAATATACACGCGTACGTGTAGGCGCACATCTCGTCGTTTCTCCTCGGGAGAGCGTCGCCTACTCTCCCGGAGAAATCCAGCCTGCGGGGAGGGAAAAAATATTGCATTACCTTCTACGCTAATAGTTTCCTTTGACGGCCCATCAGCGTCTGCCTTTAATCTAGGCGGCCACAAAGGAACTCATCCTTCACCCTCTCACGCGCCCGCGCTCTCGCTCCCTCTCGCACTACCCTCCGCTCTCACTCTCGCTTTCTCGTTCCTCGACGTGGAAGCGCGTGTACGCGTAAAGTACGCATTTGTCCGTGATCCGCGGCACGCCGCGCGCACGCGGTTGCTGTCAGTGGAAAATAGCAAAAAAAAAAAAAAAAAGAAAAAAAGGAAGGAAAGAAGGAAGTAGAGGAACGAAGAAAAAAATAGAAGGGAGAAAGAAAGAAAGCTCGCGCGCGAGAACCGACCAGCGCGCGACGAGAATTATCGCGGAGGTCGTCCTCGGTTGCTGACGAATAGAAGAAGCACGTGGGGTGAAAGGGGTAAGGGCATGCCGAGAAGATTCGAGCAGGGCAAGGAGCGCAGAAGGGGGTGCTAGAAAAGAAGGGAATGGGACAAGGAAGGAAGGAGAAAGGGAGGAAGAGAGGCCGTTTTTTAAACACAAACTCGCTTCGGCACCGCGAACCTCTGTGTTTTACACAGTCGAGGGTATGTTCTCCTCTTTTTCGCGAGCCCTGCACCGTCCCACCCTCTCATTCAATAGTACCACCCTCCTTTTAGCCTCGGCTTCTCTTTTTCTAACCGAGTTCCGGTATCTTTCTTCGACTTTCTATTCGCAGCTCTCTCTATCTATCTCCCTCTCTCTGTCTCTCTTTCTTTCATAGTGCTCTAACTCTCTCATCCTTCGGTGATACGATTTCACCCTCTTTCCTTGCCTTGCCTTGCCTCGCCTTGCCTTGCCTTGCCTTCCCTCGGGCATCGGGATCCCTCCCACCCTCGAAGCGACTACCTTTGCCTTCGGCTAAAGAGGGAAATGAAAGCGAAACTGTTCAGCGATGCTCTCACCCGACGTTGTGTTTCTCTCTCTCTTTCGGTCCCTCGCGCGGGCTCTCGTCTCTCCTTTTTCACCCTGTGTCGCTCGCCTCTTCGTATTCTCTCCCTCGACGTGTATCTCTCGCTCGCTCCGACTCCTACTCACCCTCCCTTTTCCTTCCTCCCGTGTGTCAGCCCTCCTCGTGCCACCCTTCTAATTTTTCCACCTCTTTCACTAAAATTAAAATCAATAGTAGCACCACGTGCCCGGGGACCCCGCCAGGAACACCGCCACCCTCATCAGCCGCCGCGTCCCTCGAACCCTGAAAACTGCTTCGAAATAGTGCCTCGTATCGATACACTTTCTCTCGATCGTCGCGTGATTTCACCGACGTTCTCTCTACATACACAGCGCTCCGCTCTCCGTCCTTTTTTTCCTGTTTGTTGTTTTTTTTTTCCCTCTGCGCGCTCTCGCGTTGCTCCTTTTTTTTTCTCACCGCGTCGCTTTCGCTGTGGAATTTCGTTAAAATCCGTTTGGCAGCGACCGTGAGCGGTGGATTTAATCCCGCTGTAGCCGCGGTGCGTATAACGCGAAATATTATTGCATACACGCGATCGAAGAGAGGACAAACCGCCTCGATTCCGGAGCCGCGAAACGGTCCCGGAATCACGGAAGGATAATCGGTGTACCTGTTGTACTCGCGTAACGGCGACCCATTCGTTAAATCGAAACGTTTTCCAGCGGCACGTCGGTGATCCGATTTGTTAGTCAAATTGCTTCGTTCTGGCAGAAATACTTTCTCTCGATCTTGCCTCTTCTTCTCCTCCTCTGTTCTTCCTTCTCAAATTTTCCTCCTATACCTACGCGTAACGGATAGCTCGAAAGACGATCAGACAAAGAAACTCGGATCAAATTGATTACTTCCGATAGACTCAACACGACCACACAACGTAACAACGAGCATACGTATTGGTCGCAAGCATCGTACGTACAAAAGAAAGGCTACGAAAGCGTGACGATGCTATTTCTGTTCCGTTCCGCTAATCGCCTTTCCAATAGCACATGCTGACAAATGCAGGTAAAAGAACGTCCGATACGATTGGTCGACGAATCTTCTCTTCTCCTCGACTTCTTCGTTTTCCATTCGACCTGCTACGTAACGTTTCGTCGTCGAATTCGAGTTCCGTTACGGTCTCGTCGTTATCCCGAAACGGGAAAAACGGATCCACCGAGGAGAGAATAATCGGGGTAAGTGGTGTCTTTAACCGGAAACGGAAATCCCCGGTCGAGGGCCTCGGGCCGACTACCTCGGTGCGCCGGACGAGTAACAGGTAAGGTTCGATCCACGGTTAAAGCATACAGGTGGCCGAGCACGCTTTCATCATCCTTTCCACGTGCGACCGTGTGTGCGAGCGTGCGGTTGTCCATGCCGCGAGTCTGTGTCCGTGAGGCACACGGCCTCGTATGTTTACCAGCACGAAGACGAACACACACGACGGAGAGCGTGTCCGCCATCGGATAAGAAGCTGCGAGAGGACGTCGACGAGCGATGGGGTTGCCAGCGACGCCGATGGTTACGTATCGGAAAACCCACCCCCGGTCGACACATCCGGCGAACACAGACGGTTCCGTTGCACCCTTCCACCCCGAACGAGAGCGAAGGAATTTGGTCGAAGGGTGGAGAGGACAGCCGCTTGAACGACAGTTATTCCGTTCCCTCAAGATCGGCGACCTTGTGTGTCCTGTTTGTAAACAAGGGGATCGACGACGAGAGGGTGGCTCAATGGAATTCTTTTGCTCGATTTCGATCAGGTGTCGTATCCATCTACGAAACGCGGATCTAAGTTGTATAATACGGACAGCTGCTGGTCGCCCGTTGGATTCTTCGTAGACGAATTCCGTTGGTCTCGACGTACATTTTCCACATCGTTAGGACGTACACCGGGGAATTAATCGTGGAGTAAGGAAGCTTCTAATCAACGTAATTATCCAAGTAACAGGCCGATGGCTAATCGACTGCCAGCTGACTGAACCCATCACTTTGGCGTGCCAATCGACAACGATAATGTGTTTAGCAAATAATATGTCCGTTTTGTGACCATTGTCCGGTTCTACGTAATGGTCGTGCTTAATTAGCAAAACCAATTAAAATAATTAACGTAAACTCTAATTTCGTGTCGCGTATAAATTGGCCGGTCGTTGATGTATTAAAACGGTTACGAAATGTACATCGAGAATCGCGACATCGATATTATTGAAAATAAATATTCCTCTCTGCCAATTTGTTCGCGTTTGTCCGTGCACCGCGTGGGAAGCAACCTCCGTCGCTCGGCGCGCTTTTTTTTTCGTTTTTTTCCCTCCCTCTGTTTTTTATTCCATTTTTCCCGTCTATTTTTTAATAATCCCCCGATACTTTCTCTGTCGCGCATCGATCAAAATCCAGCTGACCGAATTAAATCGATTTCGAGTTCTGCCGCGACTGACTGCCGTCCCAGTTCCGTGTTCGGTTTCAACGTAGAAGAACGATCGATGGGAACGAGCGATGCGATCCCGAAAGTCGTTCCCGTTTCGCTTCTGGGCACGTTGCCGCATTCGGTGTTGTTTCGCCAAGGATGACGTGGCGAATGCTTGCGTCGGTGGGCAAACGACGATTAACAACGAACCGTCCCGCGGCAGCGACGCTTCCAAAGCGTCGACAAGGACGGATCGCGCTGTCAAAAGCCATTCTCACGGCAAGTGCAACGCGCGTCGTTCTCGTTACGAGGCTGAGCAGTGCCGTAACCGGTGCTCATACTTTTCACCCGGCTGAATCGTTTCTCCGGCACCCCTCGCGACCATCTCCTGCCGCCTCCCTCTTGGTCGGTGCCTATCCTTTTATCACACCCCTTCGCTCCTCTGTCGATTCCCGCGGCAGCGCCACCGACCTTCCTTCCTCTCTCTCTTCCTCCTTCCTCTTCTCTTCTCTTCTCTTCTCTTCTCCTGTATTCCGGGATGCGAGCGTGCCGCCCCCACCAGCGCACTCCCTACAATGCGATGGTGGTATTGATTTAAAAGTACATTCGTGTTTTCATAATGCCGTATCTGTACCGACGCTCAAGCGCACCCTTCTCTGCCCTCCGTCGCCCCGCGCTCCTCTTCTTTCTCTTTCTTTCTGCTCGTCGTCCTCTCTGGCCCACCTCCGTGTCTCTTCCCTCTGCGTTCGACTCGCTGCATCCTTCTCTTCTCTCGCTCGTTCTCTCCGCCCGCTGTCCCGCTCACCCTTAACCTCCTGTTTAGCCTCGCTCTCTTGTCACCCACGCGTAGATATGAACGCTCCCGCCCTGCGGCCACCCCTTTTTCCTTCTATTTTCTATCTCCCGCGTTTCTTTCCGTCTTTGTCCATCCCGACTGCCATCCCGTTCTCTCCGTCCTCCTTCGGCCGGTCGTCGAAAGGACGACACGAGTGGTGCGATTAAATCCGCGTTAATCGCCGCGCCCGATAATTCGATTTCACGGGTAAAAATAATTGGCCAAGAGCGCGGTGCCGTGCGTCGGTGGGCAGTCCCGTTTCGCTCCATTCGCGGCCTGCGTCAACCTCGCGGATGGTGGGACGTCGGTGTGAAAGTTCGTCGCGAGTTCGTCGGCCGCTGGCCAGGCGAGATCGTTGCTCGCAAGTGGGCCGATTTTTCCTTCGGCATACGCCCGCTTCGGTCGTTACGGCCCATCCTATGTACCCGATAAACGAATGAAGCCGTTGGTTCTTCCCACAGTGCGAACGTGTCTCTCGTGAAATCGTCTTAGCGAGAATGATATTGCAAAAAGATATGGAAATTAGCGCGAAGGTCCCGACCCTGGTTACGACAAAACCACCCGGAGAACTCTCGCGGCTGCGGCTATAGACTTTCCACAGTTCAACCATCCTGTCTCTCGCTCTCTGCTACAAACACCTGCCTCGTTTTTGCAATCGTCTTTAATAAACAGCAATTATGGTCGCGCGCACGTATGCCTTCTGCGTACCTCTGCCTATTGCTCTCCGGTGGACCCCTCTCACTTCGTGTCTTTCACGAGGTAATTGGCCTCGCCTTGGAAAAATTATCGAATAAACGGCCATTATCGATGTCGTTTGAAATTTTCATATGCCGCTGTTCCTTACGCCTTTGTTAACGAGCAAACTCGCGTATCGTTCACTAGCAATTTCTTTTTGTCTCTGTCGCCTCTATCGAGCGATTATATCTCGCGTCGATACGCAGGTCTTTCGTGCTTCGAATCATCATTTTGCTCGTTATCTCGTTTGACGCATTAAAGGAAAAAAAAATTGTACCTTCGAAATCCCCCGATCGACCGCGAGAATAGAGAGCCAGTATTTGGCGGCTCCTCCCACACGCGATCGGAAAGGGTTGTCGGCAGATGGGCATTGGTGAATTCTAAATAGCGGAAAAATGGTGGGGATATATTAGCGGTTTTTACTATTGATTACCGAATTAAAAACGCGCATGTATAATTCAGTGATATTTTACGTTTCGCCAGATTCACCGTTGGCGCCGCCAGCCTCGCGCTTCGATCCTCCTCCTTTAACTCTCTTCCGCCCCCGTGCAACGTTTTATCAGTCGAGGCGTTCGCTTTCAACCCCCGTTAGGTGGCGCGTAGCGTCGAGGGTGCAACGAGTAAAACAGTTCAACCCTTCGCTGCAGAACTGCTACTAGGTTGGTCGATGGTTCGTACTGTCTTTGGGGATGCGCACCCATTACGATCGATTTTTATCGGTTACGCGTTACCGACGCGGTGTTATCTTCTGTGGTTAATCGCGGACAAACATCGTGCATAATATTAATTCGAGAAATAAGTAGTATTTCGATAGAACGAAACTGTGAAATTAAATGCACTTTAACAAAATTTGTTGAAATAAAGCACGGAAATACTTGAACTGAAATGGTCGATCAATCAACTTGCCACGCAAACTCACGATGACTCAGGGTTCGTGTCCAATGGTTTATTTTGCAAAATAAATTGACATATACAATGTGGTACTTTAGCGAAAACGAATGTCCGTCCACGCGTTCGTTCTAAAGGACTTACATATGTGTTTTCAGCGTACAAATATGCAGCACGATGGACAATGTTCCTTTCGGACTTTATTTCGATCCACCCCCGAGGAAGGGGCCAGAGGATTAAACGAAGATAGGAGCGGTGCTGGAAACTCATACGAACGAGAAAGGACTGAAAATTCATGAATCGAAAGCTCAATATCATCCAAGCCCAAGTGTTTTTTTTTTCTTTTTTTTTTTGTTTTTTTTTTTTAGCTAACTGCTCTCTGTCATCATTCGCAGCTTAATTATTACGATTCGACTTTAATTGATCATATGGAACGGTTGTGTGTCAGGATCTCGGAGATCCGCGTCTCGCTTAATCGTTAATTAAGTCTTTATAATTACTTCTTGACGAGTCTCTACGAGTAATTATCTCTAAAGTATCCTTGCGAAATGATGATGCGCGATGCGATAGAACATCAGAGCATTACGTCGAAGAACGGAGAATGGAGAATGGATTTTTCCTTATAAACTTGACCTCGCGTCGATTTTCAAGCGTCCAATACCTTCTATACCTTGGAGATTCGAGTTTTCCCTTTGACGCGACCCATCTTTCACACACAGACACACACACACAGAGGACGCTTTTAGAGCGGTCGAAATCGGCGCGAGGGCGACCTAAATAATCGGTCGATCAACCGCTATGCGACCAGCTACTTGCGGTGTGAATATTTCTAGAAATACGCGAGACATTCAGGTCTTATATAAAATTTATAGTTGTCCACAGTTAGACCTCTAATACCATCTAGTAACAGCCACACGAGATTCACTAAACCAGAAAACTAGACTTACTTCGTTAGCGATGTAAAAGCGAGAGAGACTCGGCTGGCATAGGAGTACGTATGAGTCGTGAAACGAATCGATTCTGTTCGGGGATCGTGTGTGAGTATGATTAAATCTTTAAGTTATGGTACTTAATCGCTAAATATGTGCTACACACTATTATCTTACGTGGACCGGTGATTACTTTTCGATGAGGGGATGTTTCGTGTTATTCGCGTTTATCGGCTCGAGCACGATAATGGCTTCAAGTGTAAGAAGCGCAGATGCATCTTAGAAACAGAGTTTCGTCATTTTTCAAAGTGATATTCATTCACGGATTCCGGACCTGTGACTTTTAATTTTTATTTGAAAGAAGTACGAATACTATATCGATGTTAATTGTACGATTATATCGATTATATGAACGTAAGAGTGTTGCAATTGGTCGAGTGTTAATTAAGTAGTATCCTCCGAAAATGACGAAAATTCTCACTTTCAAAGTACAGTTTAGGGGGACGTCGATTCTCACCGGAAATGTAGTGGCGCGCGAGTGCCAATGAGGCGCGACGAACGAAGAAACGAGGACGTAGGAGCGCAATGACTAAAGAGAAAATCAGCAAGCTACATCCTCGTCGCATAGATCCATACGCAATAGCACCATATTAACAACAACGTTCGCACTATGTAACGGAAGCGTATAAAATCTGAAATATTGGTAACGCAGCATTTGCTCGAAACGTACAGGTAATAATAAGATCATCGAGTATAGTCGTTTGGCATACGTTCATCGAGTTGCCCTCGAGAAACCTTAAGGAACTATTTTGGCACTAGAATCCACGTAACGTTAATCTTTAAGCCTCTTTTCGACTTCCTCGAGTCGCGAACCTCGTGTTTAACGTAAGTATGATTTACCGATACAGTGTACTTAGGAGCGTTTACTGGTTCTGATTACTTCCAAGTAAAATCTTGCGTACAAGATCTACTAAAACGACCATCGTCCCCGAGATTCGAAACGTACCAATGTCTAGAAATTTCAATATCGACGTTTTAGAAGAATTTAATCCTGCCATCTTCGAATTCTAACTTTCAACCCCGTTTTTACGTGGATAATCGAAAGTATTTGGAATATTAAAAAAAAAAAGAACCCTCATCCGCTAACTTAAGGCTATAAATCACACGCATCTCGATAATCCTTTTTAACTTTTCTTTGAACTTAGAAAGCTACGATACAAAATGCCGATAGAGAATTCTTAGACACGATACTTGATCGAAACTCGAAGACCACGCTCGAAACCTTAACATCTACCAATCTGGACACTTAATAGCGTTCCACTTACGATGCTTAATTATCTTCTATTTCGTACGTATGTTCTCGGACAATAGAAAATTCTTAACAAATCTGGTTCGTTTGTAAAATTGTTTTAGTCCAACGGAATCTGGCGGTATAACTCTTAGAATGGTTTACAAAATTCGACATATGTATTCGTTCTGTGATACGGTTCTCTTCTCGAGTACACGTACTCGCGTTAGAATATCATGAAATTCCCTCGAAGATTCTCTCGATCGGGTCGATGAGGAGGCTTTCAAAACTTCACTGGGTTATCGGCGCTTCGAGCCGCGCGATGAGACTCTGCAGGGGAGAAAGCCGTGCGTGGTCAGACAGGCAGACGGATGGCGCAGGAAGAGGGACATAACTGGCGTGTATTTAGCAAATCACTGCCACCCAGGACGGTTTTCCGTCTTTGACAATTTACGCCAGCAACGTTTCTAAATATCGAAACGCACCCCTTTCGTTTGTCTATCCAACTCTATAGCCTCCCATGCTCTGAACGTGATTATCTCTTTCAACCAAACGACACGCTTTTTGTCTCGCGATAAGAATACACGCGATACGAGACAAGGACCCTTTTAGAAAAACAATTCCACCAGGTGTAACGCGTTTCTCGACGATGCGGCGAGCGGACGACTGTTTGCAGTATGCGTCGCGGACAACTGCGGTGCTCTATTACCCGATGCGGTTGCGGTTGGCGCGCACACAGAGCCACGGACGCGGAATCCGCAGCGGCGCGTTGAGTTCGTTAGTCGACGATTGTTCTCCGCGGTTCGTAGATCCTCGCTTTGGTAAATTTAACGGGCGGGCAGGGTTTATGGAGCGCGCGGAGAGAACAGAGAGGGAGAATTGAAGAAGGAAACGGACAAGAGCGAGAGAGAGAGAGAGAGAGAGAGAGAGGAAGATCGGTGGGAGAACGATGAGTTAAGGGCTGGAAACTGGAGAGTCATTAGGATATATTGTCAATTCCAAGCGCCTCTGCCGGCAGCGACCTATGAAGCACAGTTTCCCTTGGATACGACCAATTTGCCCTGGTCACTCTATCAACTTCCACCGTGCTCCAGTCCTCATCGATCCGTCGCCGCGATTTTCTCCCCCGATGATTTTATCGTAGGCAAACCCAGACGCGACATCTTTTTATCGCTCTGTCTCTGGCCGATCCTCTTTTTGCTGCGGTATGAGTTCTTCGAGCGGCACTGCTACAGCGAGCTGGGATGGCTACCTGATGGCTCGGCTGTCTCATTGATACCGTGATACTTTTCTGAAAGCCTCGTCTAAAATCTCCTGGAACGTCCCCGATGAGGCGTCGGTGAGTTTTGGCGTTGATGAGATATCTACAATGACTTTCTGTTGGACTTTTCGTTAAATAAAAATCGTTCTCGACGAGGGTGGAAGCATTGTTCTCTGATACCAAATAAGATTCGCGACCACCCGTAGCCGCTGTTTTGATTTGGCTCTGTGCGAATACTCGGAAGAAAATTTCTCTAGACGTGGAAATTTTTGTAGAAAATGGTTATCACGCGGACGAGCTTCGACTTTAACGCGTCACGTTCGACGCGAGACTCCACTTACTTTGTCCACGGTCCTCGAATGGGCAATGGACATCTCTCGATGCTCGTTCGATGGTTCGATGTTATGCTTTGAGATGTTTTACGATAAAGGCGCGGCACACCATTATCTCCATTAACTTTCTTTTTCTTCGATAGGACTTACTTCGTTTTGTAGAAGCTCAAACTTCGGACTTAATCCTGGGAGTATGCTTTTAGTGCTGGTCTTGATCTGACTGTAAATGTCCAACGACTTCTTCGGCTCCAGGTCTAATTCCAGGGTCTCCTCGATCAGTCGCGGTGGAATGCTTCCGCTGCGCTTATGACTCGGCACAAAGGTGCAGCTTTCCGGCTTCTGATTCTTCGGCCTGCCTTCCTTGTGCTCCGGTGTTAGGGTGCCGTTACCCAGCTTCCGCTGCTGTTCCTGAAAAGTGTCTTCCTGGACGTCGTCTTTCAACAACGCTCCGGTTATCACGGGTTTATTGATCTCTGATTTTCCAAAGTCGTTGCTCAGCGCTTTCTGCTCCATAATCTCCAGTTTATTCGGGGTGGCGCCATTCACTTGGAGGTTGGGATTCGAGCGAACCGTGTCTGTGGAAATACTGGCATCCGTTGAATCCTGCTGGTCCATCGATCCTCCGGAACCCTGGGAAACGTCCAGATTGTTCTGTTTTCCCGTTATCGATGGCTGGAAGGAAGAAACACAATGTTCCATCACGATCTTCCTTTTCTCGCTTAAAATCGTCACTTACGCTTTCCTCCGCATCCTTCTCCATACTCGACGTTTTCGACGCGTTCAGTAATGCCTTTTCGGTGTCCGGCGACTTATCAAATTCCACCCATTTCGACCCTCCCTCGAGTTTCCGAGATAACGTATCGGACTCGTAACTACCCCCGTACATCGGGTAACCCAGATGGCCCGCATCGTATTCCACTTGATTTCCATAACGATAGCTGGGATTAACCGAGCCCTGGCTAGAGATCGAGAGGTCCGACTGCGACAATCCTGTATTCGTGCTACCGAATAATCTTGCGTTCTCGAACCCTGCATCATACAGGCATACTTTTTACTAAATATTTCTTTTTACAAAATTTTCTTCTTTTTTAAACATTCTTTGTCTACAGTGGCTGCAAAATATATTTGCACATATCCTAATGTTCTGCGGCGAAACGCTTTTCCATCCGATTCTATATTTTCTATCTTTATACTACTGAATTTTCGTAGTCGTACGAATGTACGTACCTAAATGATACGAAATTTAATATATCTGGATTTAATCGATCAGCGTTTAAACGTCATAAATTGTAACATCATCCGTTATAACTTACAATAGATACAATGGTGTGCGAATACTTTTTGCAGCGACTGTAGGTTTCTTTATCGCGTACGATAACATGGTTGTATTATGAAAGAAACGTACCTGGCGCTTTATCTTCTGGAATTTCTTCTCTGTGGACCAGAGCCTGCTGATCGGTAACGCTGGCGGTCATGTCATCGGTGGATCCTTTGTTAGTCTCGGTTTCCTCGTTCTGATAGCTGGGTTGCACCTCGACGACGAACGAGCAGCCGTTATCTTGGTACCTGCGATTTTTATTATCCTCCACTGTCACCTAAAACGCGGAGACGAGCGAGCTTCGTTAACTTCTTCCCGCGGCTCTTTTCATCAAACCGCGCGTATACGGCTTCTACGCCAGCGAAAAGAAAACGTTTATTGCCCCGTCTCGTAAAAAAAGAAAGAAACGAGGAATAAATACGTGGCGAAGTATTAATCAACGGTAGGGTCGTTGAATTCGCTTGTAGGGTGAAACGGAAGGGCGGAAGGGGCCAGATCGTTTGACGAATGATCGTGTCATTAGCGGGGTTCGTTTTGCCTGCTTCGCAATCTCACCTCGACCTTTTACTGCCGTTTCAACGGCGCAACATGATCAGGCTATGCGGCTCAAAGCACCCCGCAATTACGAGCTCGATGCATCATCAGCTGCTTTACTTCGGTTATCTATTCAAGACGACAAAGAAACGAACTGCCAAGAATAAGAACACGTTGAACGGTTCTCTCGATCTGCGTTTAGATATGATATTCTATAAAGGGATTTCTCACGAGCCACTGACGCTCGCGTTTCATGCATACTGACGCATTTATAGCCGTATAGCGATAAACATATCCTCGAGTATTTATGACAAACGTAGTCCTTTCTTCTATAAGCGACTTTAAAATATTGCGATAATTCCGAAAGCAAGAGAGCCGTTACGCCGACGTCGCGAAATTCAGATCAATATCAGAATCCAAATTATCCGACATTTTGTGCGAAAGAATTGACTCGAACGATTTGAATATACATATACGAGATATTAATTATGATTCTGATTACAATTGAGCAATGTGAAGCAACTCGCCGTTGACAAGCGAAACGAATGATTCCGATATCCAACAAAGGCAGCGTAGCGTATTCACGTCAGAACTAGGAAATTAATTTCCACCGTATGAATTTCCTAGATGATGTTTCTAGTTTACTCGTAGTCTACCATGGCCGTCGGCCGCGGATAAATGCAACCGCGATCAGAGTTACTCGAGTCGACGGACCGCAGAATTAGTTCTCCCTATTGTTTCCAGTCTCTCCTATCCCGACGCATTTCTCTGTGTTTCGTTCACGACTCTGGGCGTCGCAAGCAACGTTTCCCCGCGGGGCACGTCGCTCACGCCTTCCGAATTATCGGCAATGCCAGAGAGGAAACGCATCTTCGAACTCGACATCGAAAACTGTACATTTTCTTCTCGCTAGCCGATACGCCTTCGACTATCCAAGTCTCGTAACCGAAAAGATACGCTATCGTTGATATGATTTTGCTTTTACGATACATAAATTGTTACAGGAGCAACGTATCGTTTTATTCCTACGAGCTATTCCAAGAAAACAATGTTCTATCCACGCAACAACCTTAGCCATTGCATCGACGATGGTTCGCGATCGATAAGCTTTCTATGTAGGTTCGTGTCGTTGAGAACAGGGCTGCCATTTGGAGACGCGTGACGCCTTTGATTTCGCGGTTACGCTGTCTAAAGTTTCACCCGAGCGATCCAATTACCGAATCCCTAGGCAACGAATTACTTCGACGCGTGATAAATTCTAATTAACCAAAAGTGTGTAAAGCATGTCAAAGTTTGACCCAGATTCTGCTCCGTGGCTTATAAAGTAACCGGAATCTGGCAGATACGTCCCCTATCAGGAAGTTACGGTTACCCGTCATCTCGAGGTGGTTAATTTAAAAGATGAAGGGGGCGGTTCCATCGAACCAAAGCGGCGAGCCTTTTAGCCACGTACCACGTCGCATTTGCCTCGCGGGCGTTCATCGAGAAACTTCCGAGAGTTTCAGCAAAAGGAAGGAATCGGTCGTACCGATAACACCTTTGTCCTACCTCTTTGAAGAGGACAAAGAGACGCGCAAGGGTAAGAGGAGACGCAAAGTGGCTTCTATTTCTCGATTCCTCGACGAAACTTGCTCCCAGAGGCATCGTATAACCGAGTTCCGAATCACGTACTTTTTCACCAGCCCTCGGCAAAGTGGTGACTCGCTTCAGAAATCGACTCCGTCAGCTCAGATCCTACGCGACGGATCGACCAACGAATCGTCCACCAGAGACGCCACGTAGGTTTCCCGATGACGCGTGACAGTAAGTACTGGAATCCTAAGGATCCGTCGAGGGAGGAATTAGGAAGACATGTACAGTGGCCTGCGAGATGTTCTCAATGCTTACCATAAGGAACTTTCATACGAAATATTGTGAAATTTCATTAGTGCTACAATGAAACGTCGATCGTCACGATGATATCGGTCAACTTTCAAGCGATCTGACGATATACGTGCTGTATAAAAATTACAGAACGTTTACCGCGAACGTGTTCTTTATTATCGGTTGCTACATAAATTTTGTTCGTGGTTTCGTTTATATAGAGCATTCATACGAAACGAGGACATTTTATTCTACGTTTTTCGATCATTTCCTTGCGTAGAATAACTTTTTACTGATTATTTCCTCGTACGCGGTCAGTAATCGGTCAAGTTTACGCAAACAAATTTCCAAATTCGATTTGATCGAGAAGAAAGCACGAAACAAATATATTTCGTGCTCTCGATTTGTTCTTTTCCGTAGAATCTTGCTGCTGATTGCACCGCATTTAGTGGCACACCTTGTATAGGAGGGACGTGTTTGAGAACAAGGAGGGGCGTGCCACGTGAAAAGGAAAATGGGACGACGTCGCCATTCGTTCCACTTTAAAAGGATCTCTCGAAATCTCAGGTAGAAAGGTGGAACTCAGAGCAGCTAGGGCCGTTTTCGAAAAGCGAAGTGGCTAGAAACAGCCATAATTCAGGGATTTGCACGCTTCCGCTTCCGAGTAACTCGCGAACACTGCCGGGGACTCGAGGCTAACTTACGCTCTGTCACCGTAAGTTCCCGACCTAGTACAACTCTGGTTTCGCTTTGCCACGATTATTAAAGATCGTATTTTACGATCCATCCAGCGATCACGCAAACTTCTTGTTTATCCGGAGAGAGAACGGAGAACACGCAGTTGCAAATTGAAATGGAAATCCAGCGACGAATATGTTTTTAGCGAGGAAACTAAAGGCGTCAGACTAGTGGAAGTATATCATCGACGATATTATTTCATTACGATGTTGCACGTATAAATATGTATTGAGATCACAAGGGGAACGCTTCGCCGAGAATTTAATCTTCCACGTAATAAATTAATCGATGCATAATAGGGTGCGAGATTACCGATCACGCGTTACTGATCCCGGATGCTCTACTAAACGGATGACGCGTAGTTCGTGTCCCTTCTACCTGCTATTTATACATCGGCTGCTAGTTAATAACCTTTTATAACCCAAATTTTTTTATATCTCTCGAGCGAGATCAACGCGAGCGGCGTTAATTGAAACTAATTATTTTTCTCGTCGGAGGAAGTAATTAAAAATCGACGAATTAAACGAAAGCGCGATGGGAACGTTACCGGGAACAATCGCGGGACGCGGTGTTAATTGCAAAGTTTCGATCGAGTTTAACGAAAGAAATTGAATAACATTTCGAGCATAACGTTGAACAGGGCAAATGGTAATGGCAAAGCAAATGGAGACATTCCGGTGTCCAATAACCGTATCAGGAGTCTCGAATACGTCTAAACTTTAGATGCAATTGCATCTCCGTGGAAACTCTGTAGACTCGTGATGGTAATACAACGGGACGATTCAACGAGGTATACGCTAACGTACGTACGCGACAGTTAATTTGTCGAATAAAGTTCAAATATCTTCGGCGACGATGCAAGCCAGGTCACGGTGCACCTCTTTAAGGATGCATTTAGTTCTTAGATGGCTCGAGAAAACGAAGAGTTTCCTTTTTACGCGGAAACTGCGCGCAACTCTGTGAATAGATTGACCCAGATGAAAAAGAAAAATTTAAAGAAGACGAGTTCGTTGGTAAATCGACTGTGCAGTATCTATATATTTTTGTACTCCACGAAAGATCGTTGACGTCATATTTCTTGATATACACTGTCGTTAGAGGTAACGGGGAACCTGTTTATTTGCGCAACGAGGAATATATTTTAATTAGAAATTAATACGTGATTCACGAAGAGATATTAAGCGTTGCTTTTAATTAATAATTCATCTTTAGTTTGCGTGTTGTAATAGAATTTATTTGTGCCCCTTCTTCCCCTCTTATACTACGGTTTCTACCTGTGAGAAATAAATAGAATAAAATATTTCAATAATATTTTCGAGGCAATAAAATACGTGATATTTTAAAAAGTCAATCTCATCGCTCTATTCGGCATGGTGACATCCGATATAATGCGAAAGAAGGCAACGAACTGGATGGCCTTCGAAAACGCGCTTCATTCCAAAGACACGGCACTCGTAGCCTCGATAGTGTGAGTATTTCTCGAATTCTGAGGGTATTCCACGCGACCGAGGGTGAACACCGCGACTTGGCGCCAGGCCAAGTATTACGTCCAAGTATCCCGAGCATCCACCCCTTGAACCCTTTTTCGTTTCCTGTCCCCCTTCTATTTGTCCCGATCCACGAACAAACGCATCGCATGGTTTTTACATTCCTTTAAAGAGGAAGTGCGCTAAGGCGCTTGTCGTGGCTGAAATAACCAACAGCACAACGGCTCTGTCTGTTTGTTCGTTTGTTTTGTCTATCCGGTGTTTTTTCTCAAAGTAGCTGCTGCTTTGTCGAACGTAAAGCCGATATTGTTGGCAACGTATCGATTCTTACTGCCTTAGTCTGACAATAGACGTCACAAGCCAACCCCAAAAAGTCTTTCCTTCTAACTTGTTTGCCAGCGGATCAGATTTCTGACCCTTGCATTCGCCAAGTGAAAACGAAACGTTTCACCGGTTTATCGTCGATAATACCCTTGAAGTATCCGCAGTGATAATCTTCCCATTCTTTTCGCCGATACCGTTCGATCGTATCTTTTTATCGTCGCGGAAGCACGAACATTCGGCTCTCATGTAGCTACGTGTCCCCAGTCTCGGCGAGTTAATTTCGTTTATCTGTCGATTAACGGACTTGCTGTCCGTGTGCATGTTACGAAAAGACTTATCACGGATTTAGGGATTCGATCATGAGATCCACAGATTCGGATCCACGCCCTTTCGTTGTTCGATCGCTTTCGACGGCTTAGGTCGCGCGCACTTTGCTCGTGTAGTTGTGCCGTCTGGCACGAAAGAAAGAGAGTTACGACCTAAAGACGTAGGGACAGGGAATCGAGAAGAAAGGACAGAACTGAACCTGGGAAAAAATTTGTCCATCGACGTAGACACCGACGACACTTCTCCCATTCGTTTCGATCGATTCGATCCACGAGATGAAATACTTTCAAAAGGAAACTGATTCGCAACTGGTCATCCTGTAAATATCCTGCTGGGATTACGTGTATCTCGCAAACGGTGTTTCGATGAAATTACACCGATATCCAGGTAAGGGAAGTAAAGATAGTCGAAGCTCTGACCCAGCGGATTTGGCGAATCCCTGGCAAGATGAGTTTCCACGGATAAGTCTGAGCCGGTAAGTAGGACGATAGGCGGAGGCGAAATTGCCTGGTAACCTTCGACCTTACAGGGCCGTACGAATCCCGATAATTGCGAGCCTGTTATCCCTGTCAAAGAGGAGCCACCGGCTGACCCAGCTGCGCGAATCTCCGGCTGGCGGATCGATTTCACGATGTCGTGGCCGACTCGCTCGAACAAAGAGAAATATTAATCCTGTATGGCACTGATCCGGCATTCGGTTAACCGTTAGCGCTTTACGTCGCGTGGGTACGACACAGAAAAATGCGATAAACCAACGTACTGTACACTGATCGATTCGCACGAATCGCGGATCGCTCGATGTTTTTATTACGAGATAAAAGATACGAATTCGCGAATCTTGATAGAAACGAACACACGCGTACTAGGCGATCGGGTCAATTAGTTTAAGGCAACGAGCTATCGGCTGGTTTTCTCCGGCCGACATGTCAATTTGTCAATTTGTCCACCTTTCCGCACCTGTTGCGCCTTTATTGTACATGGGATGCCGATTACTCGGTTCCAAAGACTTTACACGTTACCAGCAGACGAATCGAAAACCTTTGTTTCCTCGTATCTTCGAAGATCGACCGAGTTCTGGAACAGCCAGCTGTAAAGGGATCAATCGATGTTCGTTAGATTCTCCGGAGAACCATTTCAGACACCGACTACCCGTTTGTTGCGAAAGCTTACGTAGCTCCTTGAACAAACCATCGTTCATCGATTTTTACAAATTAATACTATGACCTCGATTTGCCTGAATCAATTAATTCTAAAAGACTCGAGTAATCAAACGAAACGTTGTCATCCTTCGTATGAAACTGTAACTGCATGAAATATAAGAACGTGTTGCACATTGTTACATGTACAGGTTCACAAAAATGTAATACGATACATGTTTTAAAATTTCATTACCACCGTAACGAGACTCGACTGTCGTTATTAGTTAAAATCTACAGAAAAATTACAGGATATTTAATTAATAATCAGTAAAAAAACCTGGGGTATATTTAAAATACATATTCATATTCTTTCGCTACGCGATATTGTTCGGAAAATCGAAATCTTACCGTATTTTGTTTCTCTTGGAAAATTAATTAACAGGCCTTTTGTCCCTAGTTTCGATCAGCTTCACCTTCCACCAGGATTAACATACATTTCCATTATTACACGGACCATCAAATGCACCTTGCAATTGGTTTTGTCTATTCTGCCGTGCGGATCGCTAATGATGCAACCTTCCAATTATCAATGAATTGCGTGTAATTGGATCAGCGGAAGAAATCCTTTATCCGTCAACAAAATGGAATCCCTCCTGCCCCTGTACTTCAACCGCGAAATAATTTGGATCGATGCAACATCAACGTCGACAGAATGCCGCGAATCGACCAGTATTCTCCGAAATACGATAACACGCAACACTCTGACATAATATTTGCAATTCTGTCGTTGATGATCTCTAATATACTCACTGCTCGTTCCTCCGTCTCCACGATGAGATGATTATTCTTGAGGGTGAGAGTGATGATGTTCCCGTTGGCGTTTTTATTGGTATGATTCCCCGGAGGAGTGTACTCCACCGGAGTGGCGCTGGCCACGTTTACTTCCTCCATGACCTCGGTCTCGCAAATGTACCTGGGTCTGTCGAGGCCGTTCACCAGCTGAAACCAAAAGAAAAAGAAGCTGAGATATCTGCTGCCCGTAGTCTCTGTGCGGTGGAACTCCATTTATCTGAACTTGTCACCGGACAAACAGTTTATATAATTGGATTTCATACAGTAGGGGAGCGTCAATTTCCCCCGTCCCACCTCCCACTGTCTATTGTTTTCCGTTCACGTAATAGGTGCTTACGTTCAGACAAGTGAACTCACCAGCGAAAGTTCAATTATTCGGACGTTAATTTCGTTCGAATAAATGAAATTTTGTCAGTACATTCACGTAACGTTACTACTAGTATGATAGTAAATGAGAGAAGTACGACCATACTGTCAAAAAATGCAACTGTCACGGTTGTATCATCGACGAGATAAAAATTCTACTATATACGTACCTATCGTTATGCATATATCAAGTAAAAAATCGATTCTGTTAGGATCCGTTCTTCGTACATCTGTCGTTAAATCATATAAAGCAACAAAACCGGTCGATCGAGTTGGTGTTTTCTACGAACACGTAATCGCGTGGGAGTACGGTTGCAAAGTAGCAAGGTTTACGGACCGTGCTTCAGTCAGAGTCCGATTAAAAGTTTTTAATCTGAGAATTTACAGCGGCGCGAGCTTGACGCTGCGCGGTTAGCTAATTCACCGAATCTACGCTGGATTTACGAGCTTTGCTCGGCTAAGCAACCCGTTGCTCGAGGCGTTAATCCTACTTTGAAACCGCGAGACTTCGATTTTCGCCATCGCGTCGCTCCTTTCCACGCTGGAGAATTTTTCCGCAGCTGAAAATGTAAAAGTGGGTCAACATCTGCGACATTCTATCGGCTTCTAGACACGAATGTACGTTCGTCACCCTAGTTGATGGATGCATACGCACAGCCTCCGGTTTCATCGAGCCACAATTCCCGGACTGATCCCGAATAACGGAAGAGCAGTTATCTGTCAAGGAAATTGACAGCGAAACGGGACACCCGGGCCGCAGTTACCCCGCGTTCGTTTCCTTAGGCGTCCCTCCAAGCAGAAATCCATCACTCGCTTCCCTAACAAATCGAGAAAAGGGAGATTCATCGAGCAACGTCTGTTCTTTTACGATTTTATTTCTATTCGACTCTAGCGAGGTGTTCGCCGAGGATAGCCGGTAATGGGCGTTGGGTGACGCGACAAGTACGACGCCCGATAAGAACAGATAACCGGAGAATGAAATATCAGAAGGCACGCGAAACATTCAACGGCTTCGTTGCAGAACTGTCGATCGCGTTATCGACGGATCAAGCTTAACGAGGAGCGCTTATCGCGAATAATCTTTCCGTAAAGGGCAAATACTATTGGAGGAGTGTCGTTTTACAAGTGAAAATTCTCTTCTTTTCTCGTCTTTGCAACGTTGCAAGAAACGTCTACTGTCAGCAGATTTTTCTCATCTCCGCGACATTCTAACCGATGTAACGCAATCACTCATATTCCCTTTACGAACAATCTTTTGTCGTCTTCGTCTTCCCATAGACTTCCATGACGACGTTTCGTCCGGTTAGAGGCATCGAGAGCGTTTTATCTACCGCGATATTCCCGCGGGTTGCGACCACGCATAGAAAATGCGAGGAAACTGCGCAGCCGGCGTATCGATAAAAATTTAATATTATACTTAAACTCGACACAGGAGATGTATAGTCGCTCAAGGAAGTATTTGATCGCTTATCGTTTTATGCGCGTATTGTGTGCGTGTCGTATAAAATATTTCGAAATTCCACTGTATCGCATTGTTATGTGGCACGACTATCGTGATTATGTGAGTAAAATTTGAAATGTTCCCCATAATACGTACGATATATTCCGAAAAGAATTCGACGAATACTTTCGCGCGGAACTGTACGTGTTTCTTTTATGCGGACAGTCTCACGATTGATTTCCCACAAAGTGCACATCCTCTGACAATTTTCCAAGAAATATTTCGATCGAAACATCCTGTTTTCCAAAAGCGGATACGCTATACGATGCATCTCGCGTCCCGAGCGGTTCTTTGTCTTCAGGACGGTAGTCTTGCCAAGCGGCGTAGCAGGGTGCGACCCCATTCTCAACCCTCCCGATCGAAGGCCTGATTGGTTCATTGCCTCGTTCGCCTCTCGATGATCGTCACTGATTTAGAAAGGGTGAACGCCGGGGCACGTTCGAGGGTTCGTTAAAGGGACGACATCGAGAGGGAAATTATTTCCGGCCTCTCAGTCCGCTCTTAACTACTCCTTTATTCCGATTACGACGCTTAAGGAGACCGAATCTGTCAAGCAGATATCTCGTCTGCTTGGTATCTCTCTTCTAAACGAATTACCATTTTGGTTCCAACGAAACAGAAATACTTTCTGTCGTTAGGAGTGCTCGACAGAAACACGAAAAAAGCTGAAAAAGAAGAGATTGGAAGAGGATTGCAACTAATTAAGGAGGATGGTCAACTAATTGGCCCTTTCACCATCGATATCGTGTACGCAACAAGTACTTGGTGCTTTAAGACGTTATTGATTAATCAAATGATAAACGTGATCGAAGACCACAGGAAACGAACGTAAACATTTTTGTAGACTTCCCCGATGTCGGTATCGTACCGATGTCTAAGATGTGCTTGGTATAACCTAATTGCAAAGGAGATTTATAATCGGAAGATAAAAACTGTCCGATAAATTACCATCATTCCATCTTCAAAAGTAGCCAATCGTGAGAATTGTCAATTTCTAGAGCATCGACTCGGCTCTTCCGGAAATATTCATAGAAATCGCGTCGCGTCATGGGAACACGGCGTGTAGGTAGGTTTGCCTGGAAATTCTTATCTCGTTCCTCTATCGTTCTTTACACAAGTCTCGCTCGGAATACATACCGATATAGTTCGTGGAACATCGCAAGGAACAACGTTCATCGATCGGGCGAATTCTCGAATTCGGGACGAGACAACGTTCCAGAGAGTATAACCCAGTATCCACGAAAGTGGTCTTTTCATTTAAATAATTGGTAGATCGAGTGTACTGCGCTTCAAGATGAGTCTTGGTATTCAAAAGGTGCGTCGGAAGATAACACGGTGCTCGAGGTTGGAAAGCTCGACACACTCTCGAAGCGGTGTCGCGTAGCTATCGGAACGAGGGCAAAGAGGATCGCGAGAAGGAGGAGGTAGATCACGATCTGCCGTCGGCCTCCGTAGAGAATCAACGCGATTTTGTAAAGATCGAAAGCACCAAGAGTGGGGAAGATTCCTCGTTACAAGCAACCGCTACCTCCCTAATTGCCTCGATGGAGAATCGGGCCATCTGTCTGGTCGACGTCCACGCAGTTAGCGTAAGAAAGTTAGCGCCTATGAGCCGGATACGCAGCGGTGATTACGAAGAAACTCCTCTTGTAAGAAAGTAGCCCGACAACCAGTAATTTACCGGAAATTTTCGCTACAATTTTATCGACACGCGTATCGATTTTTGACCATTACCCGGCCCTTATTCGCGGGAGTCGCAAGCTCCGCTGCTGGCGAATCGACTTCGGGGAACTCGACGAGAGAAGGGAACCGCTTCGAACCGGGTACGTATCATCTTAATTGCCACCGCGTACCGGGGCTCGTGGATTAATGTGATTAAACCTGATTACACGTTTCATTCCGACAGAGCTGTTAGTTCGCAGCCGATCTTAGCTTTTCGTTTTAATTGCTATCGGATAGTTATCAACCTGAAATCCCCGGTATGCGGACGAGATACCAGCTTTATTCGTTTACCCGATTAATGGGATGGATATCCCTTTAGGGTGCAGAATAATGAAATGATACGAGTATCGTAATTTCACCAGCATCCGGACACTCTTATCTTAGACGAATACTTTCCATTTTATTCTTCTTTTACTGTCGCCTGCTCGTTCCGTTTGCCGATCATTCGTAGCTATACTTCGCTATTGAAAGTTCACAGAGCCGAAGAGTGACACAGCAGCGTGCCCTCTTGCGTTTGCAATAGTTCGAGCTACGTCTAATCGTAATGCTTTGTACATTAAAAAGTTTCGATCTCGTGCGTTATTAAATGAATAATAAGAATAATAAAATTGCTGGTAAAAGATACGAGGGATCGTTAGCTCGTTACACAACGTTTGAAAACTAAAGAAACGGATTTCGTTCATCGCGGATGCGATTGGTCGGATCGATAATCAGGCGGATTTACGTAACACCGTATAAAATTTCGCTGCCAACTCCTTCGTCTCCGATTTAATTGCGATCAAACGATTATCGATTCGGACAGCGTTACGCCAAGCGAGGATACACAGGGCTTGTTCAGCGATACCGGAATTAGATTTAAATCGTAATTATGTAATAGATGTCGAGTTGTATCGAATTGCAGTAATTGTCGATCCGACGATAATTAATTCAGAGCGTAAACCGAACTGTTATCAAATTAAAAATGATAAATAGATAGATAGCCTATGACGACTCGCATATTTTGCTACGGTTCGACTCGTTATCCAGCGTCGTTGGCGCGTTGGTTCGTCTTTCGATGTTACGTCCACGTTATCTAATGCGAGGATAAAAAATCTCGATTCACGCTCGTACACGACGTACGTTACGTGGTTCACGACGTACACAAACCTCGAATACTTTCACGCGCGTCTACAAGTTCCAGACAACGACCTCGAGAAGAACGATAGAAAAGACGATAGTTCCTAGTCACGCTCGGCTTGGCTAGACACAGGCTAGACGTAGACACAGACATAAATTCCTAGAGTGGTTGGCCAAGGTTGTTTCATTCAAGCGAACGCGTGGCTCGTCTAGCAGGCTTTGAATCGCGATATCACCGGTCAAAGGGACCGACCGTAGGAAACGGTAATCCAGAACAGCACGACGACACGTTACGATTACAATTTCAGATCGCGTCGGCCGCCTCTACAGCTGGCCGAATGAGAAACGAAACCTAGGCGCACTTCTTTGCATAACAAGACCGTTTCGGTGATCGGCCGGTTAACCGTCTAACATAAGTGGAACGTTCCGAACGTAAACGGACGAACGTTAGTCCTGGAAAAAAAGAGACAGTGAATTGGTTGCATTGAATTCGCTGCGTTTAATGCGTTGCATTGAATTGGTCGCATACGTTGAAAAGAACTGGGAACGAAATCGGCGAATTTCCACAGAAATCGCGTGTCGACGAGTTCGTCTGTTAGGATGGATTTAGTTATCGGTACCGAAAGGCAGCACTACACAGGTGTGCGTGTGCGTGTGCAGGCGCGAGTTTGAAGCGCGTGTGCGTGAACGTGCGTGGCTGCGGTTCGAGTGGCTTGTGCCAAAGGGTACTGACCCTGACCCAAGGGGCATTGCTCCTACGGTGCGTTTCTCCCGTTCCTTTTCTGTTAGATCGCTCACACCGGCGTAGCGACGGCTTAGTAACGATGTCCGGGCATCATCGGGAATCTTTTTTACATGGATGCTAAACGGCTCGACCGACAAACTAGTCGACGCTGTGCTCTCGGCTCGATTCTCCTCGAGACCGGCAGAACGAGGAAGCGATCGACCGCCACTCCCGACCACGCTCTCCCGCGACCAGTTCGATTGGAATGCTCGCTAAATGTTCTCCACGCCTTCTGGCGATCTTTCCGCTGGTAGAATCGAACCAATTTCAATTAACCGGACGACCGTCGGTGAATAGCGTTCCTAGAATTTTTCCTCGGTTTCTCGTAGTTATATCCTTCGTGTTTGTTTAAATGTGTTTTTCAAATATTTTCCTCCACATTGCTCCGCTACGTTTTTATAGTTCCTTCGTCGAGCGCTTCTCTCGGACATTCTTTTTAAACATTTTTTAAATACTTTCCCTGTGCGTTCCTTTGCAACCAGACGTTGCTTATATTTTACAGACGGCACACGAATGTCATAAAAGCGTCCATTTTAAGTCTAAACACTCGGAAAGTATTATCTGCCGCAAGTTTCGATTTATATATGTACATAAAAATAATTTTTATACGACACCGGCCATTTTTCAAGTATGTATAAAATGTCTACGTACTGTACGAGTTACGCGATGGTTATCGCTGGATGTTTAGATCACTTAGATCGCGGGACGAAAATCACGTTTCCAAACATCCTCCTACGAAGATACAGCGTTGAATCGCGGAGAATGGAGTTCCATCGAATTGAGGACAAGCGATCGCGGTCTCATCCCATCTTTGTTAGAAAGTATTCGAACAAGCGAGTCGAAAGAAGAGCATAGTCCAGCGATTCGCGTTCCGATTTCTCGGTGGTCGTTCGCCTTCCCCATAAAAGGTACGGCTAAAATCACTCCCCGGGCCCCTCGTCTCGCGATCCTCTCCCTTCCAGTACGTCCTGTAGACGTACCGTCAAGAAAAGGATACCACGTAGACGAGTTCTGGCCAGCCGGTGTCCCATATACCAGGCCTTTCACCTTTGCCGCGAATCGGCGAGTCGCGCGAGCCAGACTACCATCTTTCGCAGCTTGGTCCGCGTGCGATTTTTTGCCACGTATCTCACATTGAAATTACTCAATGGCGTCCCATTGAGACATTCACGAAAAACGTATCATTCGTAGACAATGTACGAAACGTTAAAAAAGTCCATGTTACGCGTTCCTTTGACTCTGCGGATTCTATAGAATCAACGTACTCGATTTTTTTCCACATGCCTCGCGAAACAGTCGTTCGACGATGCTTCCAAGAACTGAGGAATCGGTGGAAAAGGTATTCCCCGTAGACGAAAGACGAAATCTTGTTCGAATTATTTGTTCCCTTTGATTCGCCAAATTCTAAAGAATCGAGACGTTCGAGAAGTTGCAACTTATTTCGCTGCGATTTCTTTTAACGCCGTTCTCGCCAGACCACCCAAGCTATTTCGTGTTTCACGCGTATGCACGCTCTCGCGACGTTCAACAGCTCGCCAGTTCGAAGAATGAAAATAGTCGAGACAGGCATTCGACGGGTGAATGAAGTCACGCGATAAACACGATCGCGTAGGCTGTAAACATCGTGCTTTCGAGTATTCAGAAATCTTGCGGTTTCTTGTTACGCAACTACCCGATCGATCCATCGATCGTTTGCAGATCGTCACGGTGATTGTAAACCTGCTGCATATCGATGAAGAAATTCAAGCTGAAAGGCGAATAAAAATATTTTTACAGCGTTGCTAGGATGCGACGCTGCTAAATGCGAGCTATTTACGATTCGACTGTCGATTTAATTATTACGGTTACTATACTATGTTTTATGCGCAAAATATCTATCGGCTATGCAGACCGTTCAATAACAGATTAATCTTCTAACTTCGATAATTAAGCGTCAGACGATGTTAGCGTGTGGAAAAATTTTTCGCGGTTCGACGTCCGTTTTAAAACACCGTACGTTGTTACGTTATCTCAGGTTTTCGTTCGAATACGTCACAGGCAGACTATACACGGTCACTCTAATTCGGCCTTGAGTCTAATCCTCGTCGTTGACCGCTGGTCACAGACCCCGACTAACGTCCGTTGCAAATGGCTCTCGTTCGGCTCGGTTAAAAAATTCGCGACACAGCTCCGAAACTATCGTAGACAGCCATTCGAATTCCTCTCGAATCTGGTAATTTTTTTTATCGCTCCAGATTACGAGAATCTTGTACGAGAAAACTTTCAAGAATTTTAATTAATCAATTGACTCGGTCTCTGTAGTTATTCTCGTTATACGCGAATATCGAATACTAAGTGCTGGGAACAGTGGCAAACGAATATTTCGTGATCGAAAGTTCGAACGAAGAATAGAAGTGCCGGGAAACATATTTGTTATCAGTTAATAATGATTTCTAGGAAGCTAACATACTCTGACAAGACACAACCCAGTCGTAATTCAAACATTACTCATCTTCTCAACGGGGAAAATCCACCGTTTTATGAGATATGTAACGCTACGTTAACGAATAGAATAGACGCTTCGAACTGCGATGCAAAGCATATTTTATTCGCATACAACAATTCGATATAAAACTCAATCTGGCAGAACGTTCGAGTGGACGACGAGAACGCGATACTTAGTCTGACAATTAAACGCGAAAATAGTTCTCACGTGGAATTGCTTCGGCGACGTAGTGGATTTAAAAATTACTCTTTTATGAAAGGAGCGAAATATGACTCATCGTGTTTCCCTACCAATAGCCTTTTTAAATATAGTGATCTATAATCGAGCATTGTTGCGTCTATAAATAATGATGAGAGGAAAAAAAAATAAAATTTTTCACAGTAGAATCATCATTGGATTTAAAAGTACGGTAGAGAAACGATATTTTCGTTCGCATTCCAGCCTGCAGATTCTGGCAGTACGCGACGTCTATTCATAGGACAAGTGGCTTCTAACCCACGTAGACGGTCTCAAGGTTCCCGATGCTAGTTCAAGGCTAAGAGATGCCAAGCGGAAGTCTGGCACTGATGTGTTAGGAATACATCAAGAATTAACGTGTCCAAAGCGTTCTTCCAGTGGATGGGAACGCATTAGACGGGTCTGGTTGGCCAGTTGCGCGGTAACATAGGTTAGTGACACTGTGAAGGTCGTGCCTAGCACAGACAGACTGGGCTGAGTCAAGAGGAGTCGAGAGGAATTGAGTCATAGATCGTGACGCGATCTAATGGCGTTTACGCCAGCTGCTTAAAAATATGCATTCGGTCAGCCGATAGTTTCGCGATTCTCGCGAAAATACCACGCGTTAACGCGATTGCAACACGATCCTGCAAGAGCCCGATGGCCTCGTTTTACCAACGAATTAACAAACAATTTTGTTGTTCGAGAAATTTTTCAGTTATTATTTACCTACTACGCGGTCGATTGCAATTTCCAGGATTCGTGAAGATCGGGCTCGCGATATTAAAAGTTTCGCTTGTTTTCGTCAAAGTGGCTCGACTGGAATTTTCCAACGTCTGATCAAACGCATCTACGGAGACGGTGCGGCGTGTTAATACGCCCGCTATCATTTGGGAATTTCCTTGTTTCGCGACACGTTTCTGCATCCTGCGCTCGCGACGTTCCGTTCGGAATCTTAAATACGATTCGAAAGCGCCGCATATCCCGACGCACGTTCCAGTTAATTCCATTAAAAGTTACGCAAATGCTTGACGTGTTTTGATATCCAGCTTAAAATCAGGACGCGCTATTTTATTTCAGAACGCGAGTTTGACGGTCTGGATTCGTTCAATCGCGACTTAAGTGGTTTAATTTCTTCCATGTTTGATACGGCTCAGACAATGAGTCAATTGATGCCAGAAAGAAATAGATTGAGTCACATTCGACGTGACTCACGAATTCGACCGCTAAACATAGAACTTTAATTTCGTATCGGAGTAACAATCGAACAAGGAAACTACGTGGAACCTGTCGCTGTCGTTTCGTTCGTTAATTTATTCGCTCGCCTAACCAAGTAGCTCGATTTCGTCGAGCTACGTTATCGCGTCTCGTGACTACTAGAGACTGGTTTCCTGGAAACGCGGAAACGTCGGCGTGATAAAGTTCGGTCTGGTGGTCCGCATAAACGTCGGGTTTACGAGTACGCAGACGAGACTGTGCAAGTGGCCGCAAGATTAGACGCGTCGCAAACGCGCCTCGATTGCTTAGTCTGCGAACGAGTGTTTACGTTACGCCCACGAACAGACTCGTCACGGCTCATGGCTGCCCGCCGAACGTGTCTGACCATGATCGTCCACCTCCCCGATTCATCACTCTACTTTCGAATTTCTCCTCTCCTAACGTTGCTCACGGCCAACGCAGCCAGCACCGAACCGTTGCAAACGTTTTAACCAAATATTTTGCTTCCTGGAACGTGCATCTATAAAAATGCCGCCACTGCTAGCTAGACTAAGTGTAAAGAGAAACGAAGGAAAACACGCGTATGAGAAAAATCTCGAACGAGGAGAAATATTGATCGAACCTTCGAAGTTTCTCACCCTACTAGGCGAACAAATTGCTGCGATTGTTTAAAGAATGCAGAAGTAAGTTTAAAATGTTCGTATGTTGGACGCGAAAGTTCGATATAAAAATATCTAATTTAATATTTTAAAGTTTCGCGTCGATGCAAAGAACTAAAGAGCGGAAACCCCGGGCGGTTTTCCGATATCTTCGCTACAAAATAACAAGAGATGTATAGTCAAAGAGCGTAGAAGTTAGTTGGAAGATTTCACAGTTCAAACTTTCGTATACATTTCAACGCCGATATATTCAGTTTAAGATCGTAAACTTTTATATAAATTTCCAGGCAGGAATATTAAAAATAGCGGTTTCGTGAAATTTCTAACGAGAAATGAAATATTCTTAAAAAAAAAAAAAAAAAACGTGGAAACGTTACGTTAAACTTTTGGCAAAATTCAAAATAAATGGCGTGCAACTTTACGTAGAATAGAGGATTTTAAGAATATAGTGGCTGGACGGTGACGCGATGTACCTCGCAAATCGCGTCTATCGCGATCGCATTAGCAGACTCCTCGAAAGTTGTTTCTCCCTTCCAGCAGTGACGTGCTAGACACTCAAGGATAAGAATCTTTATTTAACGACTAGTTTTTTACCAACACCGTTAGAGGTTACAGACGGTCACACTACTTTGGAGGACGTTTGCAATTAGAAGGAAACGATCTAACCCGACTCAAGACTCCGACATCGGAGATAATCGAGCTATGTTTACGAAGAGATCGTCGTTCGAGCGTACAAATTTGCACACGATTACGACATTTCTGCTCGTTCATATTCGCATTTTTGATTTTTAAGCATCGAAGATGAACGTTGGGGTACGTTCTAGCGGAGAAAGATTGTTAGTACAGATTAACTTTTATATCGAAGATTAGATAAACTGTGTCGTTTGCGCCACAAGATAGTGATCGAACTTTATTTGCAGGAGTCGCGGATAAGTAACGAAGAAACTCGATACTTCTTTATCGGAATTTCTAATTAAAACTACGAGCGCAATATCGCCAACGGAATCGCACCGATTGTCGAAACAAATTCCAAATTATCAGCGAAAATTAATTGCGAAAGTTTATGCAATCGATGATTCGTTGAAAAATTGCATCGGCAATTAATTCCTTGAATCGCGTAACGAACGAACGTTGTATTCGTTTCGACTAATTTGTTGAATTCCGCTCCCGATTTCCTGGAAATTTCGCATTGTTTGCGTGGATAGGATGGCGGGACGTCGAGCGGCCCACAAGATTCGCTAGCGTAGTTCGTGGTAATAGACGGACAGAAAAAAAGAACCAAGGCCGTCTCGGGAGGAAATAATCTTGATTGACTAGAATGAGCCGGCAGCCTTAACTTTTGCTTTCTAATGGTAGGGTCGCAGACGGTCGCTTCGAGCTAGCCTCGTTAGAACGATCAAGGATCCTTATTATTCCGGCTTAGTTGCGCAACTTTGCCGTAACGCTCGCCCGAACACCGGTTCTGACCATTACGTAAGTGTCTAAGCAAGCCTAAGAGGCTGCAAATGTGGCCCCGCAATGGCAGACCTTAAATGCCAACTGGATTCTTTGGCTAGCAACGACAAAGTAAGAAAATAACAGACGTTATTTCGCCTTTCTTTTATTCATACGTTTGCAACTCATAGCCTCGAAAAACGGAAATCTGACGCAATTTATATCAACTGTCCGCGCGCACATGTATTTCTTTCATTTATCCTGGATACATTAAAAATATTTTCCACCAGTGGAAAATCCGTATTCGTTCTTCGCAGGGGATCGACTTTTCGTTATTCTCGCTGCCAATATCGAGTCTCGATCACGTTCGTTCTATCTTCGTGACGCATGAAATATGGAGGAACCATTCTTCCGCGCATTCACCGGCGTCCCGCTATTTCTTTTCATCAAACGATAAAGAGCCGCCGTTGAATATCTGAAATTGTACGGTCAACGGTACGGGCTTGACAATAAACGTTGATTAATTAATTTAGCCTTTTTCTCCCGACGTATTTCGTTAACCAACACTCACAGAGCTCCGTGAATACTTTCGAGTTATTGAAAAAAAAAAAAAAAAGAAAATATCGCCGTCTAACGAGTCTGACGGAAACGAGTCTTTTACGAATAAAGGACTCGTACGGCAGGCCAGTGAAATTGTTGCTTAACACACTTTCCAGCAGCCAAGGACGGTACAACGGTTTCCGGCCGTGCTTCAATTATTAACTGGAACTTCCTTTGTGAGACCCGCTCCATCTCGATTCCTACGTTTTTCCCCAATTTACCGTCTTTTCGGAAATTTACGAGATCAGCCGGTATACGAGACTGAACACACAGAACGACTAGATAACGCGGAGGAACAAAAGACCGCGAGCCAGGTCTGGTTTTGAATTTTAAAACGCAGAGAAACGTCCGGCCGACCGGTTTGCAGTCAGAAATAAAGAGGTAAACAAACGGACGGAAATAGCGTGCCAGGTTGTTCCCATTACCATTATTGTGAGAACGTAATTATTCATTTCGACGTTTCAAAGGCTGGCTTATCGTCGCGTGAAAATAAAATCGGCTTTGATAGACCGCAACGTTCAACTCGCGCACCATGTCCCATAGCAATCGCTTTCACCGCAGAATTTGACACAATGTTCCGATAATTTTCGCATTTCTCTAAAAACTACAATTTTTGCCGCGACTCGTTTGGAATGCAAATTTGATAAAAGCAAATTCCGAATTCATTCGCTTTGATATCTGGCGGATGCGACATTATTCGCCGAGCACGCGTCAATAACCGGTTTCGATAAGCCTCAACCATATTTCTCGCATCGTTAAAAACAATTATCTTTTTGTTATAAAAAAAAATATGTGTAAAAGTAAAAGATACGATCATGCGACTAACGTTTCAATAAACGCAAACGATATCGACGAATACCCATTTACATTCTATAACTGTGAAATGTTCGGTCGTACAAAGGATTCTTTTTTCTTTGTTCCGACTGACTCACGAAAGTATTTGAACACTTACCATAGAAATCTTCTACACGCTACACGCAAAATATTTTTATTCGTATTTATTACACGATACATTTTTAGTTTTCTACGACGCACACGATATATCGATAAAAAGTTTCTACGAACGTTTAAACGCTTTCATGAATTATCGTACGTTTTTGATCGAAACGACTCGAAAGTAGAAAATGTACCATCTTCGTGGCAATGTAAACGAATTACCAACACTCCTCCTTTCGTTGATCTTGGCCGACTTTTCCACGGTCGCAGCCAGCTGTCAGTTTCGTTCTATTCCGGTTCTAAGGCAGACTCGTGTTAGGAACGCGTCGATCTATTTCACGACTCCAGCTTGACCAAATTATCTAGCCGTACTCGCCACGACTGAAGGACGTCTAATGTTCCTGCGGGCGTCGATCCACGCTCTTCGAGGTCGTTTTCTAATGGCGCAACGTGGTATATTCATTATCAAGGTCCGTTGAGAGACAATGACCTCGTCACGGAACGAATCAAGGTTCACCGTGACCTGTACAGAGAGCACAAATGTTTTTTCCGTTCTCGTACAAGCGCCATTATCGCCTAACCTAAATTCCACGAGATGTTGGGATGTCGGGGAACATGCCTTTGACGCGTTTCTGATCGTCAGACTTCTTATTTCCAACAGTGACTCTCCGTATCCTGTGATACGTGCCCGTTATCTGACGGGAGAAAAATCAGGACAAACTACAGAAACGAATCATTTCGTGCCGGTTTCTCTTCCTCCATGATCTTGTCGTCCGATCTCTCGAAATGCTAGTTTAATCCTCTGGAAGCTACTGCCCGTCATTCGTCTAGCATCGTGCTGCGATTCGTAAGGAAATTCTAGGATTACAGACTGCTAGCAAATCCAGAGGCGAGAAAGAAAAAGAATTTCTCAAACTGTCGTGACCGTGTATTATTTTTGTCGCCGGTATTTCAAGCTGTCCAACGTAAATCATCTTCGCCTCTGATGTTTTCCCAAAATTTCGCATCTAACTCGAGAAGCTACCGATAATAATCAAAAGGAAAAACAGCTCACTACGGGGAAAGTTGGTGACGAGTGAGTAAGAAAGTTCGTGATAAACGCGTCCCGTCAGCCTCTGATCGCCTATGTATTATTCCATAGAAACTCCGGCGTTAAAGTTCCGAAGAAACATTGCTAACACTTAGCAAATTCGTCGATAAAATATAGCGAGACGGGCGTGAATAATTAAGCCATGACCTCATGCCAGGAATTGTCAGGGAGGATCCGGCGTGGCGCGTCTTTTTTTAGCAACCTATCAAATCGCAATCTGGCTTTCTCGAGGCCTCGTTAGTAGAAAACCGGCTAGTAACTCGGATAGAGGGAACTTAGTTCTCCTTAGTGGGCCGCCATAAACCAGTCGCCCGTTATGCGAGTACACGTTGCGCCGTATACCGTTAGTATACAGAATAGTGGTAGCACAAGCAGTCGGCCAGGTAGTGCGAGTATTATGCCCACGTCTCTCGTATAATACCCAAAAGCAATCTTCGTCGGAGAGGTCACCGAGACAAAGACCAAAGATGGCCCGTCGCGATATTCCGCCGCCAGCTTTGCACCGTCCACGCCATTATATCCTACTCCCGGATGGCGAATCTCCGATTTCTGTCCAGGGAAACCGTTGTTAACCCCCTGAATATCGTCCAACCCCTTTGACATCTTCCTTATTGTCTTCCTTATAATCGACCGCTTTCTTCTCTCCACAGAGGGAACGTCTTAAGAAAGTGGAATCTGCTCCGTATATCTGCTGTCTTATACACGCTGTCTCCTATGCCTTTGTATTACGTAGATCAATCAGTAAGTAAGTTTTCTCCGTTCTCCAACTTCTGCTTTTAAAAGAGCAATATATTCGCCATTGTATCCATTGCTGGCCAGAAATATTAGGACATTTAGAGAAAAATAAGGCAGACCCTGACGAATCGTTGGGAAATTATAAAAATCTCGTTTAAAGCCTTGGAATTCGTATTATGTTCGGTGCAACGAAAATCTCGCCAATTATATACAGTGTCCCAGCAATCGCGATACGGATTACAATATTTCGATACGACAGTGGCTGGAAATCACTCGTACATGAATAACGAAGCAGAGGATGCGACGTTAGAATGGTGCCGGGAAATCGGATGCAAATTCATTGAAGACGCAATTCATAAATTAGTTGCTCGTTACGGCGAACGCTTGCAGAGACTAACAAGGAACCGTGTTACGAAGACGTAATTAAATGTAAGTTCACGCGATCAATAAAACTATTTTTTCAAGAGTCAGAGTCTCTAATAATTTCACCACAGATTTATCGCGACACTTTGAAATTACCGCCGCTAGGCAGAGAAAAGTTTCTCCACTCAATTGGTGAGATAACAAGACTGGATAATTCTCGGCTACGTTAAGAGGAAGAAAATTATTGCGAGGAATTGGTGAGAGGCGGCCCGAAGGAATTTATGCGGAAACTAATGAAAAATAGAAGTACGACCAACCAGAAAAAGAGAAAACAGAAGCGTTAATCTGAGAATTGCTGTGTCAGAGACGCGGCCCGTTGCTGCATCGAAATGAGTTTTTAAATTAAATTTTCAAACATTGCCCGCTACGTTGTTCGCCTTCCGAGGAGCTTTAATTAAATGACACGGGCCGTGCTGCAGTTGCCGATACTGCGCTTGCTTTTTCCACGCTTCCTCTTCGCGTCTTTTTGTGCGTAGCGCGCGGTAGTTCGAACAACAGTTGGTCCCAAAAAAAGGCGGATGAACGATGCTTTACAACGGAACACGTCGAAAGACACAACGAAGCGATCGAGAAGCGAACAACGATGGTTGGAACTCGTCAAACGAAACGAATCTGGCATAATAATTTATATACGTGATAAACGAATCGAGGATAGTAATAGCCTTCACGAAAATTGAAGACGAAATCGTCCTTTGAAGACCTTGTTATAAATCTATTTTATCAGAGCTTATTACATGTGTATGTAATTTTAAGCTTGTTTCTTTCGTACACTAGCGAAATCTGTTAATCTGTTAATTATTATCGACGATAACAATAATAAAATGTAATAACAATAGTACCAATTATTATCAAAACTAACTGCAGCCACGAGTTGCCTGGACACATTCGAACGAGAACACGGAGAAACGGAATGGCATTGCCGATGAAAGTGTATTTAGACGATAAAAAATGGTACACTTTTCTGAGTGCAAAAATTCAACCTGTCGCCGTTCTTCGATGACGCGTACCACGTCAGAAATAAAAAGTAGAAACGGTGGCGATTAAACAGTTTGTCTGTGACAGGGATCGAACCTGTCGTGTCAACTCTTTAAAAATATCTCGAACGTCGTTTTAGTCGAGTATAATTCGACAAAATATCTGTGTGGAGGACACTCCACGTTTTCGATGCGTCGCTCGATGAGTGGTGCTCATAAACGTTCAACACGGAGATTGATATTCATCGAGAGTTCTTGAAAATGTATTAAGTTCGTCGAACGTTAATCCGAGGCTAACCAAACTATCGTTTAGAAAAACATCTGGTAAATTTAAACAGCGTGCATTTAGGCTTCTAGTTGCACAGAAACTATAGATCTAGAACAAAGACATTAGAATCGTTCGAATGACTTAATTAGACGAATCTATTTCTTGAGTGGAACGAATGCAAGCACAGCTGCGAACATTGCATGTTTTTCTGAATTTCGAATGTTCCAACGAAAAGAAAAAGATACTGATTTTTCGTAATCGCGTAGCGAAATAGAATATTCTGAATCACGTTCCATACAAACAAACGACCACGCAAATATACCACATGTTCGGAAATATGTTAAATACGTATCATAAAATATTATGACGCGATCAAATTGACTTTTATAAGATATAACGAAGAGACTGGCGTTTATAATTACCATATCTCGTAAAGTTATTCTTTTACTTGGTCTTTATCTTCGAATACTTAAAATCCTAAATTGATAGGACGACTTCTGATATTAATATAACCAGCAACATTTGAATTGCAATCACATGTAATACGGTAGAACCTCGCTTACAAACAAAATTTTAATTACTGTCACTGAATTAAACGAACTCCTGCCGATAGAATTCATTTATATGAATATTAACTCGTACGAAGAACAAATCACAATTACCGAAAAGGATATTAATACGTATCGGAGTTACATGAACTATTTATCTAAATGGTAAATGGAGATCAACTGTGCCAAATGTAGTAAACAGTAAAATATATTACTGTGTTTTTTAAAATGTAATATGGATAAATTGTAGTTTGGTGATTTCAAAAACGGCAATAAATGTCATAATTGTCAATTCGTACACTTTGATCAAATTGAAATATACCGTTACGAACCGGCAAAAATGTCGCAATGCCGACGAACGATAGTGTACGTACTCGGAACATGTGATCTATAAAGCGTCTGTGTCGGTACGGTAGCGGAAAAAGAGTAAGAAGGAGAAGCGTATCGTCGAACTATAATGAGCGGTGTTCACTGAATTGGCTACTAGATTTATTTTCGGGCCGCTTTTATTATAAAGGTCAAGCGAATTCGCTCACGGCGAATCGGCGAATCTCTCGTTCGTGTTTTCTCGAACCGCTGCTCCGCCTCCTATAAATGTTGCATGAGTGTCCAAAGCAACTGGCATTAATAATTTAAGTCTCACGACGAAAGGAACGCGGACGCGCTCGTTTGGAACGTCGCGAGCACCGTGAATGAAGCTTCTCCGGTTCGTTGGACCATCCAGAGAGTTCAGTTTCCCCTCGGTTCTCGCGATTTTAGTCCGACAAATTATGTCATCCCTCTTTGTGAAACGCCCTTTCTCTCCTCTCAGTTCTGTGAACGCGCGTTAAAATAAATTTCCGCGACCCTTCGCGATACCTGGCCTCCGTTTCGTATTCCGAACGGCGCGCATGCAAATGGGCCCGATTCATTTGGGGTAATCCGCGGAACTCCAGCGGTCGAAATAAAATCGTTCCCTGACGCGATCGTGCGTAGACCTGATAATTTTCGAGGACGAGCAGTGTCTCGCGATTAGATAACGGTACGAAACGGAAATTCTAACGCGTGGAGAACGAAACACGCGCAAAACAGTTTCAAACTTTAATCTCGAGATCGATCGCGATGTTATCGTTTGATTTTCGCTTAGAATGAAATTCGAAATGAAACGCGCTCCTAACTTTCTCGCGTTTGAATCGCAGCTCGCGGTATGAAGCTGTTGTTTCGATGAAGCCACGCGTAGAGCGCTAGTCTAAACGTCCGTGCCGGCAAAATACGTTTCGCAGTTTGGAGTCTCGGCCGGGTTGTTTGTACGACGTCGGTCACTGAAATAATATTGACATAGTACTGGCGAGTGGACAGAGACTTCCTTGTGGTTCGTAGTCGAGATAAGTTAATCTCTATCATAGTCTGGAGCGGTTCGCGAACGCATGGCAAACAAGCGGTGTTATCGCGGCGCGGCTCCTACGTCACCCGATAAACCAGACTGCGCCATTTCGCTCTAAAAACCTAAATCTGCGAGCGAATAGTTCACGTGGCCCGTTACATCTGCAGTTTGCTCGCGGAATGGCGGCGTCGCGCGAATCGATAACGCCGTTTCCCATTTTTCCGCCTACAAAAAGAATTTATAGCTCTATCCGTGAACGTCTGTTCGTGCGTTTTCGACGATCGAAACTGGCAAATCGCTCGTTTCAGCCTAGTCAGATTAGTCACGTAGCTGGAACGAGAGGTGACAGCAAATGGCACCGGCAATGGTAGGTAGGTACGCGCCCATCGATCCAATGAATTTAGCAAATCGAGTAGTCGAACTGTCGTCTACTACCATCATCGACGTGCGTGACATTTCGTCTTCCGCGTTGTTCGAACACGGTTTCGTGTACAGTCCAGGGTCCGCCAGGAGCCCGTGAAATGAAAATTACGAGGGGACAAGAGAGTGGACCGATGCTGCAATAAAATACGAGAGGGCTATAATCACGATTGGTGCAAGATACCTCTAGTCTGGTCGCGACTCCTCCGAGTGTGAACACGCGCGCACACATCGCCAAAACTTTTTCTCCTTCTTTCTCTTGGCTCCCCTCTATCGGCCTCCTCCGATATACCCCCCTTCGAACCAAGCAGATTTCTTTCCTCTCTCGTTTTCATTCTATACGCTTCCTCCTTCCTCTTCCTCCCCTGCGGAGAGGAACTTTTTGTCTTGGCCAGGTTTCGTGCCACCGCTGCACAACCGAGCCGCTGCATTTCCGTCATGCACGCTTCGTGAATCCCGTCGAAACAGCGTGATTTCCTTGGGCCTCTTTTTCCCCTCCCCTGGGCCGTGCACTCCATCGTCGAGAGGAGAAGGCATTGACTCCTACCGAGTGGATCACGAAACCGAAGGAAGGAACCACGATCTAGAAGTCGTTGCATCTGCCCTCCGGTTGCTTTTATTGCATCCAACACGGCCTCCGCGATTCGTTCCTCTTTCTTTCCAACGGACTATCGCGTTGCGTCAGACATTAAGGGAGCGATCGTTCCTTTTTTATCCGGGTGACAATTGCGCGCAATACACGGCACCGGCGAATTCCCTCGCTCGTCTAATTTGGCTCGCAAGTACGCTTTAATCCGTTGGTCTCCTACACGACGAGAGGCGAGAGGCGAGGAAACAAGGGAAGAGTACAAAAGGCGAGAAGAAAAGGCCCGCACCGGGTAGATCAGCGAAATCCCGAACGGCGAATCATAATTTCCTCGAAATTGCGCGACGAGATAAGCGAATCGTATACGCGGATACTTATCGCGAATCCCCTGTAAAAAGGAAAAAAGAAGAGGAGAAAAAGGAAATTCCTCATTTCTCGACATCGGCGCTGGCATCAGTGGAACCGGCAGCAACAGCAGCAACATCACCGGCATTACCAGCCCTCGTCCTTTCCCCGTATCTCTTTCGTATTCCTCCCTCCTCTCTTTCGTCTATCCGTCTTCTTCTTTCGTTATCCGGGCCGACTCGTTCTATCGTGACTCTCATCCCTCCGCTGAACCGAGCAAAGAAGTTGTCTCTCGGTTCCCAAGTCGAGTTATGCCTACACGAGAGGGAACAACTACCGCGAAATAACCGACTATCCGAAAGAGCCGACGGTAAATAACTATAATTTCTTTTGGACCCGGCTACATTCGGGGGTTGAGTAGGTTGGCCAACAACACACGTACGACGATAGAAGGACGAGCAAGAGGAGGGAAGGGAAGGGGGGTCGAAGAAGTGGCTCTCTCTTCGCGCGGCGAACCAACGAACGGTCAGAAGAAGAGGAGGAAGAAACGCGAGGAAGAACGGGCCAAAGAAGACAGAGAGGAAAAAGCGAAGGGAGGTGAGGAGATGGAAAGAAAAGAGAGAGAGGAGAAGGAAACGACGGAGGCGAAGAAGAGCGGTTAGGTCCGCGAGGCTGACCAGAAGAACCAGAGAGGTGGAGGGGATGAAAGCGGGCCCAACTGAGTGCAACGACCCCTTCTGTTAGGTCAGCTACCCCACGGACGAAGCAACGCGAGTGTGGACCGGACGAACGGACAGACGGACGGGTGGTCGGCCGGACATACGGATGGACAGATGTACAGACGAATGGACAGTCGGATGGACGAACTTGGAGAATCGTGTAATCGCGCGACCGGAGTAACCGCGATGCGTTTCTTCGCGGCCCTCGCGAATTGTTTCCGATTTCCAACCACACTCGGTTCGATGAACCGACCGTTCCAAACTCTCTTCTGTGCCATTAATATCGTTAATCGTACAGAGTGTTAGAAACAAGGGTCTCTGACTCTTAACCATCGTTGTAATTTATCGTAGTCACCGATAATCTTCACGTTTTCACGATTTACGAGTATTACGTATTGCTCAAGTTTCGCTACTTTGCGAAACGCTTTGTGTATAGACAAATTCTCGCATATTAGATCCGGCTGTCTTAGAGTAGAGAAGTTGACAGTTATAAAAATATATTTCTGCAAAATATTTCCATATTTTTCATGCTTCCATCAAAGATTCGGGATTCGAGGCAAACGGTTGGCGAACACGAGGGCAACTTGTTATCGAGTTACGGATTTCTCGAATCTATGCTTCGAGACTGAAATGAAATTTTCGCATGTAAGTGGAACAAAGAGCTCGCCGAGAATCCTACTTCCCGATATACTTATTGGTTTCTGCTCGACGGAAGTCGAAGGGACGAAACTATAATATTGGGAACAATAGTGGGATCTATCAAGAGTAGGAAACACGGAATACAGAGTCGCAATGCGAGAGAAACGCGGTTGCGACACGATCCAGGGATCGATAGCCTCGTATTTACCTACGTTTCGTCAGCTGCGAACTCGAGCTGCGGTCTGACCACGTCGATAGTCGCGACTCAAACTACTTTCGTTGTTAGGTCGAACTGCTTTGGAAGCGAAACGAGTCGCATCGTTTAAGATCGTAACACACTTGCATAGGATGTATTTTAATTGCGATGACAGAACAATGGGCAAAGTGTATAGAATTTTGACAGGGCCCGCATAACTTTCTTCGTGAATCATGACGACCGGACCGTTCGAATATAAGCGCGTGCCTTGAAAGATGCAAGGCCACGTGGCACTTTCGTCCTAACAATGCGCGGACAAGTATGTCGCATGTTTTAACGAAATAACAAATAAAATAAGTCGACAAAAATTCCAACGTCGCGATGCAACATTCGCATAAACATGAGTAACAAAGTGTTCCGTGCCTACGTATTGCTACCAGACGTAATCTTTCTGCAGGTATGTCTTATGCCACTTGATTCGCAAAATTACGACGCAATGGTTTCACCCATCGCGTACTAAGTAATAGAGAAATAACTTCAAGCGTTGTATTTAGAAATAAATTGGTCAAAAAGCTATTATACCGTGTCTGATTAAACATCTACCCGACTCGAATCATTTTCTTTGAAATGCATCGTCAAGACGCTTAAGAAATGAATCCTTTGTTCCATGTGGAACATTTGTTCTTAACTTATCCATGTATAAAAATGTGCCTCTTCCTTCTACGTGATATCTTTTATGTAACTAAAAAGTTCGTCTCATAAATAAAAGAAAAAATGAACGCTTCCAACGACGCATCTGCAAATGGATTTAAAGGTGGCGAATAAAACTGGCTGCAATATTAGCCCATTGGCGAAATACCCGCTCCTTCGAACGTGACTCTTGATGCGCGATATACGCCACGTTAAATCCTTTTAATACGAACGTGGCCGCGCGCTGCGCCCATGTAAACAGGTGTACGGAACGGCGGCAGCTCGAGCGGGTTGCATCCTTCCGAAAGAGAGCAGCGCAACGTGCACGGCAACGTGCACGCCAATTTGCACAGCTCTACCTTGTACATCGTTCCAGCTTGCGCAGGACGAGTAATCACGAGAGCTGCATCCTTCGCGAGATGCGCGCGTACATCGATCTACGTTGCATTCTCTCGCGCATTATCTATAAGCTTCGCTATAAAGACACAGTTGGCAATTATCGATCGCGAGAATACAGCGAAGAAAAAGTTCGTTACGTAACGAGTTTCCATAGGATAACCGAGCGTGGCTCGGCATTTCGCATTAAACGTAACCTGCACGGTGCGTCACGCGTCGTGGCCTTTGCAACCTCCTGTCACGCTTTGTCGAGTTTATCGAGCCGGTTGATACCAATCGGCTCGTTACAGCGCGAAAATCGATTAGCCACGATCAGCGGGGATCTGTTGCTTTTTCGTCTTGTCTCTCCCCTGTGTCTTCTTTCTCGTTATGTCTTCCCGTGTCTGGCTACGCAAAAAAGTCCGACCCGCGGAGAAATTTGCGAGGCTACCTCCGTGAATTTCGAGATCCCCAACAACGCGTGCCTGCGTAAGATGGAAAGCACGAGACTGGTCGGAGTCCGAAACGTAGAACGATACTCTGTCGGCGTAAAATTGTAAAATAACGCAGCTCCGAACGTAGGACGAAGAGCGCGATGCTACCGTGCCGGTCGTGATCAACGTGCTGTGCAGTTGCAACGAGAAGCAGCTATGAAGAGAAAGGAAGTGGGGGCACCGATGGCAAGGCGCCAGATAAGAGAACTCGCCGGATGAAAAAGTTATAAATAAGCGTTGCGTTCGACGACGTGTTCGTAGCTAATGCAAATACACAGCCGTGCTTCTTCTGACAGTGATCGCAGCCGTCATTTTCGTTCCTTTATTTATCCTGCAGGATAACAAAATTCTGACTCGCGTTTGGCGATCCGATTCACCGATTCGATGTAATTCGCCCCACAATTGCAGATTCAACGTTCTTCCAACTAAACGATCTTGCCCATCTCGCGAGCGAGGCAAACGGATTTGAAAAACTCGCGCACCGATGCGTCGAGCGCGATGCTGCAGCTTTATTTTTGGGAGAGTTTATATCGTGCTGCAGGATTTTAATAATAGGCGGCGGTCTATGGGCGGGGTCGAGACGAAATAGTGCTGGCCGTTGTAACGCGAGCGCGTTCCTTGCTCGAAATAGTAGGCAACCGTGTAGATCCGCGAACCACGGCCATCCATGGCGTTATCAAACATCAAACATATGTTTGCAATCTACGGCACGGCGATAATGAAAACAGTTCCAACGCAGCGTGGAAAGTTTTCGGCCAGCTACAAGTTTTGACGCGCGCCTACGTTCTAACTTCGTTTCTGGTATTGAAAGACTGTCGCGTCGGTAGAGCCTAAGTAGAACCGGACGTATAAAAATTTTACGAGCAACGCCTATTGTCCTCCACGCGAAATACCATGGAGAACGCTGATCGACGTTTCATTACGAGCCACGCGAATCTCCACGACTTGCCGAAAAATACCACAAAAAGAGAAATTCCACAAAATCTTGGGAAGCAGTGGGAAAGAATAATAAAAGCGGAGGAGCACGGCTT